>NC_134138.1:191861297-194361297 GCF_033958435.1 Carettochelys insculpta | reverse complement strand
CCCAGATCGGCTGGCCGCATCCCGCGACCGGGAGTAACCCTGCCACAGCTCCTCCACCTTACTCCTGACGTGATCAGGAGTGCGGGCAGGGTGACCCCGGGCAGTCAGGCCGTCGGCCAGCCGAGCGAACGCATCCGCGTTCCGCCCTTTGCTCCCCATTACCTGGAGCACCTTCTCCTCGCTCCAGAGCCCCAGCAGGTCCCGCAGCTTGGCCTCCATCCAGGAGGGGCCCTGCTGCCGCTTGCCAGCCTGGCTGCCCTTCTGGCTGGGCTGGCTGCCCTGGCTCCCCTTGGGGGGGGTCCCCTGGGGGCGCTGGGGGGGCTGCCGGGCAGCCATCGCAGCTGGGTGGGTGGCTGAGGGACGTGCAGGCTGCCCACGTGTGTGGGCTGCCGCCTGCACGATCCCTCAGCTTCCTGCACAGGAAGGGAGGGGGAGGGGACCTTTAAGGGGCCGCTCCGTGCGGCCACCATTGAGCTGAGGGGCTGGAGCGAGCGTCTCTCAACCCCTCAGCTGATGGCCGCCATGGAGGACCCGGCAATTTCGACGTTGCGGGACGCGCAACGACTACACGGTCCCTACTTCGACGTTGAACGTCGAAGTAGGGCGCTATTCCTATCTCCTCATGGGGTTAGCGACTTCGACGTCTCGCCGCCTAACGTCGAAGTTAACTTCGAAATAGCGCCCGACGCGTGTAGCCGCGACGGGCGCTATTTCGAAGTTAGTGCCGCTACTTCGAAGTAGCGTGCACGTGTAGACACGGCTGTAGTGATGCAAAATGGCCTCCCTTCCAGATTAAGGGACTGGGCCTCCCCATAAGCTGGGGGAGGATCCTTTAGCTATGGGCATGCTTACACATACTAATCTTCCAGAACTTGCTATGAGCTTGATGGGAAGGGACGGCAACACTTTCTCTGATGGGCAGTTAAGACAGCCAAACCCCCAGGCTGTTTCTACACAGACAAGATCTTCCAGAACAGTGCCTTCTTCCAGAAGATCTGAGGAGCGTCTACACATGCAAGATGCTCTTTCGGATTTCTTTCAGAAGAAGGTGCCTCCTCTTCCAGATTCTGTACTTCGCTTCAGAATCAGGAAGAGGGCCTTCTTCTGGAAGAACACAAGTGTAGACGTTCCCGGAGTGCTTCTTCCGAAAAAAGCAGTCCTCCACGGCGGCAACCGGCTGGAGAGCAGGGCCACTTTAGACACCCTCACCGAGCCTCTATGGCCTCCAGGTCCTTGCAGCCTTTAAAGCTGCAAGGACCCAGAGACCCCGTGGCAGGAAGCTGAGAGTGTGAGAAAGGCAGCACATGCAGGGCTGCCAGACACACTCCCCCCGAGGCCATGCAGTGCCCAGCGAGTCCCGACCTGCAGGGATGGCTAGCTGGCCACCACCCTGCTCTGCCCAGGGTAGCCCCAGGAACCCGGACGAGGGCAGCCAAGACCCCGACTGGGCTCCAAAACAGAGGGCCCCCCTGCTGGACTAAGCAAGAGCTCCAGGACCTCCTGGGGCTCTGGAGAGATGAGGAAGTCCTCCAGGACACCAGTGGACACTGGAAAAATGCCCCAGCCTTCTCTCGCCTCACCCAGGGCCTGGCTGCCCGTGGCCACCCTTCCCGGACACCGGAGGCAGTGAGGTACACGGCGAAGGAGCTGCGGCAGAGGTGCATGCAGGCCTGAGACAGCGCCCGCAGATCCGGCCGTGCCCCTGCCAGCTGCCCCTTCTACCAGGAGCTTTGGGACCTCTTGGCTGCAGAGGACGCCTCGCCATCCCGTGCCACTGTGGAGACAGGAGGAGGATGGGGGACCCACCACTGTGGACATCCCATCTGATGGGGAGTCCACAGACGGGTCCCTTGTCATCATGGTGCCCTTCACTGCCAGCAGCCAGGTCCCCTCCAGTCGGGCATCACCTGACATATACGAGGCCACCTCGGGTAAGTGCGCACAGTGGAAAAGCACAGTGGGGGTAGGGGGACACCTGGGCCCCAGCCCCGGGACCTGAAGCCCTAAAGCCCATCCCTGGTCAGGGCCCAGGACACACCCATGCCTGTGAGCAGCACCCGGCTCCCTCTTCCATGGAGCGCCCCTCTGAGCGTGCTGAGGCCCCCCCGGGCAGCATAGGCGCATCCGGAACCCCCCTCAGCAGAGCCCGCCCAGCCAACAAGCCCATTGCCAGGGTGGGCCACCGTGGATAATGCCCCATCCCCGGCATCATGCCCAGTGGCCGCCGCGGTGAGTGCAGGCAAGTCTGCACATCAGCCGCCCCGGCACATGCCTGTCCTGTGGGTCTGCAGAGGGGTAACCAGCCGGGGAGACTGCAGCCATGCCACCCATGTCCCAGATGTGAACATAAGAATGGCCATACTGGGTCAGACCAAAGGTTCACCCAGCCCAGCATCCCATCTGCCAACGGTGGCCAATGCCAGGTGCCCCAGTATGGTGCCCCAGGTGTGGCACTGACTCCCTCCCCGCCCCAGCCCCTTAACAGCAGTACCATCCGAGGGCCGGGGCAGCCGGACGAGGAACCCAGGGCCTGCCAGCCCCATCCAGGCTGGAGGACCCAGCAGCCCACCAGCTGGGCCTGCACCAGCCCCTGCTGCGCAGCAGCCACGGGTGCGCTGGATCCGATGCAGCCGCCGCGAGGAGGAGGTCACAACTTACACAGTAGCCCTCTGCCACCAGGACACTCTCACCAAAAGACAGCTGGCCCTCAATGAGGCCGAGCTACAGTTGAGATGGGACACATGGTGGGAGGTGGTGGGGATGCTCCTCACCTTGTACAGGGCCCTAGAAGGCCAGCCCCCAGCCCCCAGCCCCCCCGATGCTCCGCCCACAGTTTCCCCGGAAGCCCCCCTACAGTCCCCCCACCCGCTGTCCACCCCCATGGTCTCCCCCCCTCCGAGGCCCCTGCTACTGACCCTCCTGAGCCCCCCCCCCACCCCCCCGCTGCCCCCAGGCCTGCCTGATGCTGCACTGGGGGAACCTCACATCATGGCTTGTGGCCATGTTGGGCCCCGTGGAGGGTCACCCAAGCCACAACCTGCGCCCCTCCGGCCCCTCTGCTGAGGCTGGGCCAGGTGCTGACCAGCCATACCTGCTGGTGCTTCTGGTCCCATCAGTGCCCCGCAGGGGACCATGCACCTGGGGTGGGAGGGGTGCCCGCAGGTGCTGGGGCTCATGGCCTTCCACTCCATCCCTTGATTAGGGCCCCCCCCACCATTCCTGCCCCAGTCCCTGTCCAAGTTTATGTGCCCCTGCCCCGTTACCCCCATGTATATAGTTCACTCCCTATCAGGCTTTTGTCATTATTTTTATTGTTTACCATTTACTATTTACATTGCTCATGGTTGATAAATGGTTGAGGGTTTAATACATGTTAGCTTTCTGCACCCCCAGCGTCCCTGATTGCTGTGGGGGAGGGTGGGCGGTTGGGGGGGAGGGGTGTGTGCATGGGTATGTGTGTGTGGGGAGGGTGTGGGGGTTAGTAGTCCCCTCTGCTGAATGCCTCCCAAAGTGCCTCCTGGATCGGGAGCATGTCACGGTTGAGCCGCCTGTCAGGAGCCACAGTCGGCTGCTGGTAGCGGGGGGCCAGCTCCACCATCCAGCCCTGGGGCAGGGTCCCCTCACATGCCTTGATGAGGTTGTGGAGCGCGCAGCAGGTGGCCATGAACTGTGGTATGTTCTCCACTGCATCGAGGCGCGTGAGGAGACACCTGAGCCATACCTTCAGACGGCCAAAAGTGCACTTGACGGGATACCAGGCCCGTGTGAGCCAGCTGTTAAACAGCTCCTGGGAGGGTGTGAGGTGGCCGGTATATGGGCACATCAACCAGGGCTGGAGTGGGTAAGCCGGGTTGCGCACAAGGCAGAGAGGCATCATGGCGTCCCCGACAGCGCGCTCCTGCCGGGGCACAAATGTCCTGGGCTCCATCCTGCAGAACAGGGCGGAATTCCGCAGGATGCGCGTGTCATGTGCCCTGCCTGGCCAGCCAACATAAATGTCCATGAACTTCCCACGGGCGTCCACCACCACCTGGAGCACAATGGAGTAGTACCCCTTGCAGTTGATGTATCAGCCACCACTGTGGACTGGGGCCCTGATGGGGATATGTGTCCCATCGATCGCTCCGAAGCATTGGGGGAACCTGAGTGCGGTGAAGCCCTCAACGACTGCGTTCAGGTCCCTGATGCTCACCAGCCACCACACCAGCATGCGGCTGATGGCTCTCATGACCTGCAGGGGAAGGGGCACACTCATGGGCATACACAGAGGGGTCCCTGCCCCCTTCCCCTACCACCCCCTCCCTCCCTACCTGGCCCCCCCCGCCGAGGGACCCCTCCGGCAGCAGCCATGTGGTATCCCTTCTGGACTAGACCTGCCCACCCCCCGGCCCTGCTCCCTTCCAATTGGCGCCTGGGGTCCCCCAAGCCCATCGGCACCCTCCCTGCCACCGGTGGGGCAGGGTCTGGGGCAGAGCTTACCTGGAGGACGACAGCCCTGACGGTGGATGTGCCCACCCCAAACTGCTGCCTGATGGATCATTAGCTGTCCGGGGTGGCTAATTTCCATATGGCGACGGCCATGCGCTTCTCCGGGGAGAGGGCCGGCCTCATCCAGGTATCCTGGTGTCATAGCATGGGGGCAAGCCAGCTGCAGATCTCGAGGAAGGTCTCTTTCTTCAGCCGCAGGTTCTGCAGCCAGCAGTCATTGTACCACTGCCCCCCATGACAACCCTGTCTCACTAGTCCGTGTTGGTGGCGTGGGTACAGACACACTGGACTGGTCAGAGGGTCCTAGCAGGGGTGGGGGCGGGGGGTTAGGACCCACAGGCCTGGGCCTCTGTCTCCACAGGAGGCTGAGAAGGGTGGCCAGGAGGATGGCTAGCCTGTGGGTGAGGGCAAGCCTGCCACCCTGTGGCTGCTGGGGGTCCACGCCTTCTGGTCAGTGGGCACTGGACAGGGACCTGGGTCTGGCTTGCTGTGCACAGACGTGGCTGTCCTTGGCAGCGTTGGCAGGGAGGGGCTGTTTGGGTGGGGCCCTTTAAGGGGCCGTGTAGCCTGCGGCCCAGGAAGGGCTCCCTGGCTGTGTGACCCTGTCCATGCCGCTTCCTGCCCTGTTCTTCCAGAAGACTGCCAGTGCATATGTAGCTGCACTCTTCCAGAAGAGGATCTTCTTACTGAGAAAGTGCCACGTGTAGACACGGCCCCATGCTGGAAGCAGGGGAGCAGGTCAAGAAGTTTAAGCAGTGGTCCCTTCAGCTCCTTTTGGAGACAACCAATGAAGGAGGCAGATGTCTCTAGTCTGCAGTGGGAATCCAGCCCTGTTACTGAGCCATAAAGTCCTGATCCCCTAGAGGAGATAAATCCTGGAAAGGAGCTGTTAGAACTATTGGTCAGTGTTTACCCAGGGAAGAATAAGGACTCACAGATGATGGAGCCCTGCCAATGGATGGTGGTAGGAAGTAGCCCAGAGGAAACAGACATTAGTTTGATTGTGCTGTTGCATTAAGAGTCAGTGTTTTGCAGTAGGATGCCTGCTGACTCAGTGGTGAGACTATCCACCACTTACGGCCCTTAATCTGGGACCAGTGAAGAATGGTGGCTTGGTCCCCCTGATGCCAATTCCATTCCTGGGGTGATGGCCTACCCATGCTACGCCTCCCTCGTCCCATGGTCCATCAGGGATGTCAGCTGACAGCTCCTTCACATCCCTGGCGTCCCTGATGCCTTCACCTTTGGCGGCATGCAGGAGAATCTGGTACACACCTATCTCAAGTGCACTAGGTTGCATCCCCTATTCTGGCGCCTCCTGAGGTCTGGCTACACTTTTCCCATCACCTTTTCATTTATGCACACTCCACCTGTGGCTCCACAATGTCACAGAACCTCCTCACCAACCTCCTCGAGCTCTCACTAAGGCTGGCATCTTTCATACCAGGAGGAGGATGGTGGGTGATGCGGTGCTCTGAGACTGCGGGGTCTCTTTCCGCTCCTGCCTCATCTCACATGTCTGAGCAGAATTCCTCCGGGCTGCATGCACTGGCTCCCTAGACAGCCTTGAGGACCAGTGAGCGCTGTCCTGAATTCTCTGCTTGGTGTCCCCCTCCAGTTCCCTCATTTTGAACCTTTGACCCTCACTCCCGTCCCTGTTTTTTCTTTCGTTGTCCCCCGTATTAAGTGGGGGCCATGACTTATTTTTAGTGGGCTCCCTCTTGTCCTGAGAGGGGCCTTTTAGTCGTGGGCGGGCTATGCCCTCCCACCCACCTGGCCTTCCAATAGGCACTCCTGTTTTCTCATTAGTTACCCCAAGCAATCAATTGGGTGCTGGGTCTACTAGCCCCTCCCACTAGGCTGGGGGTGGGGCCTTAGCAATAGGTGGGCTTAGCCCACCTGCTTCCTTGCATCCAAATAGTATTCCTCAGACTCGCCCTGACAGAGCTGAATTAGGCCAGGTGGACCCAATCAGCCAATTAAATGGCAAAAGAGGGAAACTTAGGCTGTGTAGAGAGTCTTAAAAAGAAGCCCATATGCAAGAGACTCCTCTAAAGTCATTAGGCTGGCAATAATGTTAGGCTACAGAGAAAACTTTCAAGAAGCAAGATTGCAGGCTAAGGAAGCAGGAATGGGGGTGGAAGAAGGTACCCTTGAGAAAAAACATTACTTAGAAGGCCTAAGATTGGGGTTTGACAAGGAAGGCTGGAGAATCAAAAGCTTTGGGAAGCCAAGGAGAGAGCAGCAAAGTAGGTATAGCCACACACCCGAACTGCTTGCTGTAAGGCCCTGGATTAGAGCTCAAAGTAGTGGGTTGCCTGGGATTCACCTATCATCCACTGTAGAGTAGTATTGCTAAGGGCAGTAAATAGGAAGATGACATTAGTCACTGCAGAAGTGATGTAGCAGGGCACTGTGTATGAAGACTGCCAGATGGTATTGATTGAGAAGTTCTGAAAGACTTCCCCAGACAGTAACAGAGAGATGCTCCTGGACTGCTTTTTTCCGGAGACAGGGAGTCACAGCACGACCTAGGCAGAGGGCTGACTCATGAAGCTGCTGCACTGTGGCTCTGGGAGTGGGAGACAAGCTGAAGACTGTGGAGAAGGAACGAGTTACTGAAAAAGATAATCCTCAGAATTGCTCAGATGAGGCACCTCCGAGTGGTGAATTTCCTGGCACTTCAGATGGAATGGTGGATGAGAGCATTTCTGCATCTTTATCTTGCATTGTTTGTTAGATTCTAAACCCTGATGTGAACTGCCCATATAGCTGACTTGGTTGATGTCTTTCTGTGTGGTTTTTTTATTTTATTTTATTTCTGTCAGATTGAATTGCCTGTTCTTGTCCCAAGCTGAGGTGTTTTTAAAGGCAAAGTTACCGTATGCCATTAACATTCTATAAGGTTTACTTATGCAGGATCAGGTTAATATGGAAAGGAACCTGACTGTGGAGTCCGGCTCCTTTTGAGTACACTGAAAAGGGTGACCATGTTTCTGAGTAGTTGTCTTTTTTAAATTAATTTCTCTTATATACGTGCTTAGTGCAATAGCTTTTCTCTTACAAAGACAGTATAGTTTACTATACAACAGCTCCATAGGAAAAGTCATATTTCTCCAGGCTCAGCAGTTAGTCTTGATAAGATATCCTCTAGGGACCCCATTCCCTTTCTTGTACAGTGGAACCTCAGAGTCAAACACCATGGATATAAAGTGTGTTTTCCCACCAACATAGGGCATCGTCACTTAATATGCAATCAAGCGTCAGCAGAAACAAAAAAGCAAATACCGTACAGGATTGTGAAACGTAAACTGGTCAAAAGTGGTAGGGGGAGGCATATTTTTCTTCTGCATAATAAAGTTACAAAAGTGTAATGTCGATGTTCAGTTCTAAACTTTTCTAGAAAAACTTTTATCGAAAAACAACCATAACATTCTGTTCAGAAATGTAGCACTTTAAAGACTAACAAAAGATGTACCGTATTTGGTGATAAGTTTTCATGGGACAGACCCACTTCATCAGATCAGTGAAGTGGGTCTGTCCTGCGAAAGCTCATCACTGAATAAATCATTTTGTAAAAGTGCTACATTTCTGCCACTTTGGTTTGTTGGCATACAGACTGACACAGCTACCTTGCTGTTATTATTGTGTTCAGAGTTATCAACAACCTCCATTCCTTAGGTGCTTGTAATGCTGAGGTTCTGCTGTGGCATACATGAGCTGAAGGCATTTTGGGACTGCTGGCAGCAGTGCTTTAATATAAATATGAATATATATACACACACACACACAATGATTGAACTCTCCTATGTGAACACTGAAAAGGAATGTCCTGCAACAATCTCGGTGTGCTTTGTTCCATTGATAGTGATTTTATGTGAGAGCTACAGCTGTGTCTCTTGTTGTAATGTTCCGAACCCCATCTAGCTGGAATCACATGGGATGGCTGCGTCTTTGTTCACATCAGATATCTCATTCTGAAATACTGTAATACTATAATCCCCTTATGTGATGGCTGCCTCATGTACCTAGGTTGCAGGTTTTGCCTGGGGTCCCATTTCTGTAGCTGGCCCTGCTCCTGGTCCCAGTTCAAGGGGGTGGTTGGTAAGAGGCACAGCCTGGAGCTAGGGGAGTGGTGGTGCTCAGTGGTATTGCCATTCTTAAAAAAAAAGTTCTAGCCCCCCTGATGCGGGGTCCGTGTGCATACTGCATCTTCTCATGAAGTAGTTGGCGCAAGACTTTGCACAAATCTGAGAGGCTTGTATGACTTTCTGTAGCTCACCCAAACCAGCCAGAGATTCTCTCTCACTGCCTGCCTTATAACTTTGGGTGTCTTAATATTACACTGCTATGGCTCTGAACAATATCAGTAGCTTGCCTCTAAACATAAAGGTCTCATCCCGGTTTCTATCATCTTAGCTACTCCTTTCAGCAGTCCTTCAGTTCAAGTGTCCTGCAGTCCTTCCAGTCCTGAGTCCCCCATATCCATTCAGATCAAGTGTTTAACCACCCAACATTCTTTCTCCTCTGGTTTGTCATCTGTAAAGGCCAAAGAACTATCCCTCAGATTAGTTTGCTTTGGCACGTACATGTCTCAGTTTGCACAGGAGAAACCAGGCTGGGGTAAAAATAAAGTTTATTTGATAGAAAAATCATATTCTAGGATGAAATAGAGACAGCAAGTTTATTTTACAACTGACAAAATAAGCAAAGAGACTTTATTTTGTACTAGCAGATTTACCTGGCTTTGCTTTGGTCCTTAACCCAATTAAGGCTGTATTCCCTTTTTTTCTTTTTCTTTTTCTTTTTTTTTTAATGAAAGGAAAATGGACATGCTTTATTCAAATGATTCTATTTTTCAAAAATAGTGTTTTTACTGAGTTAATTTTTATTTTGGATTTCTTAAGAATGTCTAACATTTTTTTAAAATGGGAATTCCATCAAGTATTTTTTCATCCCTATAAATTCTTACCATTCACTACATTCTAACAAAAAAAAGCCTATAGTCAATTCGATTTCCAGTAACATTTTCTTCTAGTTTTCAATGTGTAATAATTGATTTAGGTGTGACAAATCAAAGCGTGCCTGCAAATTTCTCCATTTTTGTTCCTCTCTCAGCAATCCTATTACAGGTACATCCTGTTTCTCTGACTCATTTTGGTCCAGTCTCTTTCAACATCAATCAGTTACGTCCATTTTGAGGCCAGTGCTTGATTTGGTGATTCTCTTTTTTTCTGTTTGGCTTTATCATAAGCAATTTCATTTCATGCACATCCTGTTTTCCTGGCACAACCAAATCCTTTTGCTGCTTTCAAGAAGCTGTATACCAAATTTTTTGGGGGGGGGCTTGCTCTTACCCTTTAGGAGGAGTTCTTGATCAAACAGACAAACTCTCCAAAATACATGGAAGATGCTAAGAAAAGATTTTTTATTTGTTACCTATTGCTTTTGAATCATTTCCTAGCAGATCCCTTCTCCCACAGAAGTTTTCTTTTTGGTTCACGGTTGCTTCAATGTCTTCCCATTAACTTTTATGGCCCATTATTTGTTTCTTCCTGAGTTGTACAATGCTAGATGCTTGAAGCTAGTGTGACGAGAACAACGAGAAGTCCTGTGGCACTTTATAGACTAACAGATATTTAGTGGGCAAAGGCCCACGAAAGCTTATGCACCAAAATATCTGTTAGTCTATAAGGTGCCACAGGACTTCCTGCTGTTGCTGAAGATACAGACTAACTCAGCTACCCCTCTGACAGTGTGACAAGGTGCCCCCTTGTTCTACTTGGGTCTTATGCCTCTTCCTTTGGCTAGAGGGCTTATGCTGCCCCTATCTCTGGTGTTCTGGCCAGCTGGCCTGGCTCTTTCGCTTCCCTGGTCACAGCCAGGGCTATCAGCCTTGCTGCAGGAGGGGAGCCCAACCACTGTTCTCTCCCTGGCTGTCTTCACCTGCACTTCTTATCAGTCTAGTCTTTTCTCCATCTCTTTTCAAACCCTTGCTAGCACACTGGCAGGCAGATCAGCTGGTTCCCATTAATTGATTGCAGTTCTTTCACCTGTGTTGCTGCTTCCCTAGCTCAGGATGCCTGCCTGAGGTTCTTTTCCCCCTCTCCATAGCAGGGTCTGCCTGCCTGACCCTGTTACACTAGTTTTCATCTGCTTGGGGAGGCAGCCCCTGATTGCCTATTCCCATTCTGTCAAATGGAGTTATATGCCGCAGCAGAGATTAGGGCAGAGAGAATATGTCTACATAAATTATAGCAGATTGTGTATAAACAGTTGAACTGCTTATTCTTTGGGGTTCAAACCCTTTCTTCTCTGCTTGGGGTGCCTGGAATCTGATTGTTATAGCTATGAAGAAATATTGTCATAATTTACAAGTCCATTAGTCTCTGAACTGATTGTACAGGCTGCACCTCCCTGGTCAAACATGCTCAGGACCCCAGTGGTCCCAAACGAGGGCACAGGCCAGATCAGGAGAGGTCAGGCCTCCAGACTTGCCACAGGGGGGCACCCCCCTTGGCTGTCACCAGCTCTCTGCCCCCAGCCTGCCTGGGGGTGGTGAATGGGAAAGATTCTCTGTGCTGCAGGGCTGCTTCCAGGAATCCCCAGTACCAGCATGGCTCCCTGTGTGAGCCCTGGCCCTGGCCAGGCTCCCTGCTGCCAGTGATCCCTGGTTCTGGCATGGCTCCCTGCTCCTGTGGGACTGCTGTCAGGGATCCCCAGCCCTAGTCGGGCTCCCCACTTCAGCTCCTCAAAGGGCAGGTATCCCACCAAGGGGTGGGTATCTGCTTATATTACTTTTACCTTTTCAGGGTCACACTGTAGCATTTTGGAGATCAACCTTTGCCCCATGGATCGTACTTCAGCATTATTACAATGTCATTTTAATTTTTATTCAATTTAATTGTTTTTAGCAGATGGATGAGATTGTGGTCATGATCTGCCCCTGCTTCTGGCATGCTGCCTCCATAGCTAGACATCAAAACATCACCAGCTACGATGCTGGTCCATGCAAGTCCTAATGGTATGTCTTGTTGGCAGCACTGATATTCTGCTGCTGCAGATTTCCAAATAGCATCCTCAACCATTCTCAGCATGTATCTACTTGCTGGTGCCCAGATTATGGTAAGGTAGCTGTTTTGCTTTTTCAGTAGCACTTGTCAACATCAATCTTTGGCCTTAAGGACTGAAAATGTTTCAGTTTTTTTTTTTTTTGTTGTGAGATCTTCTTGGCACTTTGTTTAAATGTACAGTTTGTGCAGCTTCTCCCTGGCTGTATAGCTTCCTGTCTTAACTGTAGCAGTGATGTCTCTCTTCTATTCGCTTTATTGCACTGACTATATCCTTTTTATTCAAAAGGTACCATGCAAGGGAGGTGGTGTATTTTCTGTCACTAGGTATAGCATACCTGGAAGACAATCGAGATCTTAAAATTCATTTGGGTAGTGCTTTAGCAAGCTTTACTGAAGCGGTGCCACAGTGTATCTTCTATTTTGCTTCTGTGCCCATAGTATGAATCACTTGTCCCTGGTATATTGAGACTAGATTCATGAATTGACTAACTTAACTAAATGGAAAAGCTGTGTGGTCTATACTAGCTGAAACGTCAGTTGTATTCCTATGTTGGATTAGTGACGGTATGATTGTGCCATTGTAAAATTGTGGCTGCAGTTTCAATCTCTGTGGCCTAACATATTCACAGATAACCCCCACATTGTCGTTCAGTTTTGGGTTACCTGGACTGAGGCAAAGGCTGGTCTGAGGCTAGAGCATGAGCCAACAAGCTGGTAGAAGTTATTTGGAGCAGCTATTCAACTGCTACTGCTGGTTAAGATCAGTTCTGTTGATTCTTCCAACCACACAGGTGGTATAATAAAAGAGGAGCCTACTACCAGCCAGGTGCACAGGTTAGGTTGGCTGGAACTGGCTCTTCTGCAGGTCCTGATTCTTGATGGACAGCTAGCCACCAGTGCAACATTCAGGCTCTACTCCTCCCGCTATATATTCAGTCTTCTCTCATCAAGCACTTTTGAAAGAAGAGTTCTCTGAGGCCCAGATCCTCATAGGTATTCGGACTCCTAACCTCCACTGAAATCAAGGGAAGAGGGGCCTGCATCCACAAAACCAGTTAGGACACTGTATTAAGTCCTTATATACCTAAGTAAACTCTCAAACTATAAGGCACCTCATTGTGAAGTTACCACTTGTCCCTCTGGCCTTATTCATGTATCATGGCAATTACGATGATCTGTCAATATCCAGTATCCTGTCATGTACTAACATTACTTGTCTTGTGGACTCACTGCACTAAGTCATGGCTGTGCTGATCCCATTAGGTAACTGCAAGGGTGATAACTCTTCTTTTCTACGAACATGGAATTGAGCTCTGATATGTTGAAGCCAGATCAATGCGAAAATGTGCTTTTCAGTCATGGTATCAAAAAGTAACATAGGTTTTAAGAGTCAACAGTTTTGTGGAGACATATTTCAGTTTCATGTCCTTTTACACTGATTTTATTTATCTAATAAAATGCATAACCAATCAAATGAGACCTGTGAAAAATTGTTCCTGGAAGCTAGCTGGACAGATATCCATCATTTCTCTGAGCAAGTGACCTTGTGGAAAACACAGTGCTAGAGGATCCACAAGCACTTTTAACACATGAGCATTTTTCTCAGAAGAACTATATTCTGAAATTATATAAGAACTATATGCTAGAAAATATATACAAATGGCTGAATTCTGCAGACAAATGCCACATTTCTGCAATCTGAATGCTGTCCTAAATTCATAACTAGGCTATTATTTAGATGCTTAATATACAAAGAAGCAGACTATCTGCAGGTCCAACTGACTTCAGCGGTATTTGTGGGTGTTCAGCTCCTCTAGGCATCAGGCCATTTTTATGTACCTAAAAATGAACCCCAGGTTGACAACTCTGAGCAAAAGCTGAAGGTTTCAAAATATGCCCCTTTCCTGTAGTTCACTCACATGCATTCAGTTATCAGTCTCACTGCAGCAATTTCTCACTAGGATCTGCAGGTCTGGTTCCTGAACTTTAGTCCCCACAGTGAACTTTAAGGACTTGACACCTATATTGAGGTCAACGGTTTGACTTCAGCAGGCCTCTTGATTGAAATATGGCTAACTTTGACTACTCAAGGACATTTTAGTCTACCCTTTCACTACTGTAAGATGCTTGAAAGCAGGAAAATAAGGCACAAAAACGTGCATTTTAAACTCTTGTTCTGACATTAATAAGCATCACATTATGTTGCATTTCACAGCACTACATTAACTTGTATCACCACTATACCATCTGGCATAGAAACAACATAATGCAATTTTTATTTGTAACTTTCATACAACTGGGACACTCAATGAGGTATCTTATGCTACTATGGCAGTAGAATCACAAAAATGGAGGCTGGCAGGCCCAGCCCCTTGTTCAATGAATTCACTAATATAATAGCAACTGGCGAAAAGCAAGATGGGGAGGCAGGCAGGAAGAGAGCAGATTTTTTATGGTCTAATTTAAAATTAAATGGAGAATCAACATGACAAAAAGATACGGGAAGCTAAGAGAAGCAGCCTAAATGAGACAAAACAGAAGTCATGTAGCATTTTAAAGCCTAACAAAATAATTTATTAGGTGATGAGCTTTCATGGGTCAGACCCACTTCTTCAGATCCTTGAGGAGTGAGGTACATGCAGCCATTAGTAAATGAACAGAAATAGGAAGGAGGATGGCAAGAGAAAAGGTCTGTGAAGTAGAGTAACCCCTTCACTTTGTTCAACAAACCAAGCAGAAGTGGAATCTTAGCATGCGCACACACACATAATTAGTGAGAGTGAAGTGTCAATACAGGCTGTTGACTACACATTGAACCTCACAGATTAAAGGGAAAACATCCTACCAGGAAAAAAAAAATCAAAGATAGTGCTCTAAAAATAGGTAGTATAGGAGACCATATGTGCATTATTGACTAAGCCATGCATGCAAAGGGCTGTAGTACGCTGTGGACTTCAAGTGTTTGTAGTATCATCCTAGTAATCTTAATCAGACTTAATAACATTTTAACAATATAGAGGAGGGGCACGCTGATTTCATTTAAATATGACAGCACTGGAGCAAGGAACCCAGCACCTCTGCTAAATGGAAAAATGTTAAATTCAAGCTGTTAAATCCATTGTTAGTGAAATGAATTTACAGAAAATATTTACACAATGTCAGATATCTCAGGTCTCATGGCACAGGAGGGACCTCTGAAAGTCAATAGTACAACTTTTAATTGAGGCAGCAAAATAAGCAACAGTACCCCAGCAGCAAATCAAAAATTAGTTTTCTTTTATGTGTCTGCTCAGAAAATTCTCTTTAATGTACACTGGATTTCAACACTAAACAATGTGGGTTTTTTTTCCTCTTTAAAGTACTCCTGTTTTTTTTAGATCTATTTCCATTTCTTCAGTGTACACTTAAGGCACACTCTTCAAATAGAGAGTGGTTCTGAATATTTATAAACCTTGTTTTAGAAAGTATATAGTATACAATGGCTTAAATACCTGTAGCACGTTTATATTAGCACCCTTGTGAGGGATATTTTTCTCACTCCACATGAAGAAAAGGGGTTGGGTAGAGGAAATTAATTAATATTGAGTATTAGTCTTATATACCTTGTAAGACTTGATGGTGATTAGTGATCTAGAAAAATGAAGAGCAGAAGTTCAGCTTTGTTTCCATATGTTCCTACAATGCATGTAAACACCCAAGGCATACCTATCTCATAGAGCCAGAAGGGACCTTCAGAGGTCATCAAATCCAGTCCTCTGCCCTCTCAGCAGGACCTATCACCAGCCCTGAGAAGATTTTTTTTTAAATCCTACCTGCCCCAGACCCTTGAAAGGCCCCCTCAAGGGAATGAGCTCACAACCCTCAGTTTACAAGACCAATGCTCTAACTACTGAGCTATCATGTTCTTCTTCACCATATTTTGCTGGGGGCGGGGTGGGGCAGGACACTGGCCAGAGTTGTAACAGATGCAGGTAGGAGTTTCCATTCTGAGCCAGGGAATTGAACTCAGATTTCTCTCAGTGCAGGCAATTAGCATCCTCACCAGGTTATAGCCTCGCCTAGCCTTCCCAAGGGGGAAGGAATTCCAACATAACAAGAAACTCTTTCCAGGTTTCCCTTGGAGGTGAGCCTGACGCCTCCCTATATAGTCTCCATCAGGTATTTGAAACTGGTTTTATATAATCAGACTGTGCTATGGCAATTTCATAAAAAATCTGTGTATGAGCACCACATTAGCCATACAAAGGCTGTTCAGCTCTTACTGGAAACAACTGCATTGAAATGTCATTTTTCACCAACTGCCTAAAACCTAGTCACTGTATTCAGTTGTGGTGGTTGCTTTCCTGACCAAATCTGAAGGATTTTTTAGAGCACAACTCAGTCTCAGGCTTCTGGCTCTCTGGATGCACGTATAGCTAGAGAAGTCTACTTTAAGACATTAATAACAGACTACAAGTTGAACTTCTCTCATCTGGCGTGCTCAGGACCTAACTGGTGCTGGACAACAGCATTTACCAGAGGATGAGAGGTCAATATTTTCTAAATATTACCAACATTTCCACTGCTTAATGGGCCGTTAGGAGACAATTACAGCTAAATAACAGCACAGAACACTGAGAACCAGTACTGGTGGCTGTAAACAAACTTCATGGGACCATGGGAGGCTTGGCCACACCCATGTCCAGCTAACTAAAATCATGCTGGAGTTCAGCATTTGTAGAACAAGAGAGAGAGGTTCAACCTGTACCCCATTCCTGTGCATCTAGTCAAAATAAAGCAAAGCGTTTCAGGCATGGTTTAAAAGTCCTCCTTCCTATCTGTGAACACTTGCAGTCAGAACTGATTCGAAGTATCAGTTTGGTCCATTTTAACTGCAACGGCTCTTAGCAACCAACCCTGGGCTTAGTAATTGCCTCTAGCCACTTGCTGAAGGACTTCCCACTTTCAGCAGCATCAGTGGACCACTAGTTATCAATGAAATCCCACCTCTTTAAATCCTGTTCAGAGAGTAGTAAACCCTCAGTGCTGAAACCAAACATGGGCTAACTTAACTTAAGGGGGAGCTTCCCTCATGCCATCCAGGTGCAGTTAAGAGACACAATTAGAAAGCCCTCCTTGAAGGAATGATGGTCCTGCCACATGCACTACTAACTTAATCCAGGGAAAAAAAAAGCAGTCAAGCAGCACTTTAAAGCCTAGCAAAATAGTTTACTATGTGAGCGTTTGTGGGACAGACCCACTTCTTCAGACCATAGCCAGACCAGAACAGCCTCAATATTTAAGGCACAGAGAACCAAAAACAGTAAGCAAGGAGGACAAATCAGAAAAAGATAATCAAGGTGAGCAAATCAGCGAGTGGAGGGGTGGGGAGGGAAGGTCAAGAATTAGATTGAGCCAAGCAGGCAGACGAGCCCCTATAGTGACTCAGAAAGTTCCCATCACGATTTAAACCATGTGTTAATAATATTGAGTCTGTTCTGGTCTGGCTATGGTCTGAAGAAGTGGGTCTGTCCCACGAAAGCTCACCTAATAAACTATTTTGCTAGTCTTTAAAGTGCTACTTGACTGCTTTTTGTTTTGATAGTGTATAGACTAGCACAGCTTCCTCTCTGTTTTTAATCCAGAAAAGCATTTAAGCGCGTCCTTAATGTTTAAAATAAGGGCTTTGCTTAGGGATTGGTTTAACAATTACCTTCAGCATTTTGCTGATTGAAGCTCCAAAAAATGTATACTCCAAATTTTGTGTGGGGTGGGGGAGAGGTGGGAGGTTGCCAGTTTCAAGCATTAAAGTCCATCCTCTGAATAGGAGGGATGCAGAAGAATAGTGACAGAGAGATTGCTGTGTTAGTCTGTGCAGCTGTGGTCTGAAGAAGTGGGTCTGTCCCATGAAAGCTTATCACCTACTTACTTTGTTAGTCTTTAAAGCGCTACTTGACTGCTTTCTTGTTTTGATGGATGCAGCAGGTCACCAAGGAGGAAATATATAGGGTGATAACAGAGGAAAGAGAAGCTCTGCAGCAGGTTATACAACAGAAGTTACAGCTATTTGGGCATATTTGCAGAATGAACAATGAGCAAAAAGTCAAGACCCTGGTATTCGGCATAATGGAGGGTTCCCATAGGCGAGGCAGACCACACAGAGAAGGGGTAGAGGATATAGTAGATTGGTGTGGACTAGTCTACAGAAACTAAGCTACTCGGCAGTGGCTAGGGAAAGAGGGAAGGAAATAGTGAGAGAGGCATCGGACACCCGCCGGCGCTGAGCCCACGGATGGCAACGATGATGCTGAGGTGTGTAAGTGTAGCCGCGTGGGGATGGCCCCTGGCTCTTCGAGGCGGCTCTGAGGCACTCACAGGTAGCTGAACTCATGGGCCCTGGCGCGGGGCGGTGGGGGGGGGGAGGGTAGCGCAGTGTGGCGACGGCAGGTCCCCGCAGGCTTGGTGGGCAGGCAGCCGGGCGCATCAAACCCTTCCTCGCCTCACGGCCGGCCAGGGGTGCGCACCGCTTCCGCGCGGCGGCTCCCGGGACTGGGAAGGTGGGGCGGGGTCACAGCAAGGTGTGGGGAGACGGGTCCGCACCACTGGCCTGGCTCCCGCCGCGCCCTCGGGCTGAGATAACGTGGAGCCCGCCGCTCCGCCTGCGCTCGGCAGGGGCCGTCCCATGCCGGCTGCCACGTGCCTCTCCGGCTCGCGGCGCTGGGGGACTGGCGGGCCGCCCTCCCCGCGCCGCGGAAGGGGGGAGGGGTGGGGTCCGCCAGCCGCTGTGCCCCCCGCGCTAGTGGCGCCTCTCCGGCTTATTTACATAGGGCTCGGCCCCGCCCGCGCGAGCCCCCAGCCATAAAGCGCCGCGCCGCGGCCACGCGGCGGAACTGGGGGTCCGGGAGCAGCCGCCGCCACAGCCACAGCCACAGCCACAGCCACGCGCGCCGCGCCCGGGGCAGGTGAGTGAGTGAGTGAGTGGCCGCGGGCTCCGCGCGGAACGGGACGAGGCAGCGCCGGGCCGGGTGGGTGTGCGAGGGGAGGCAGAGCCGGGGAGCGGCGAAGGGCGCTGTGTGCCGGGCTCCCCCCTCGGCCTGCGATGCCCTTGGACTCGGCGGGCAGCGGGATCGGGATCGGGCCCGGCGCTGCGCTTCCCACGCCAGGGAGTGTAACTTGAACTCATTCCCCTAACTTCTCTCCGGCCCATTCCCATCGCCCGCGCGGAGACTGGCTGGGCGGTGCTGCCAGACCCGCGCGGGGAATGCGGGCAGTGCCCGGCCCCGCGCCCCCGCTGGCCTTCTGCCACTGCTCTGGTGAGGAGCCTCTCAGAGGCAGCCGTGTTAGCAGTCCTGTGGCGCTTCAGAGACCGACAATACAATGAATTAGGTCAGGGGTTCCCACACTTCATATAGTTGAAATTCGGGATTTTTCAGTTCCTTTTTTGCAGCCCGGAAATATAAACACATATTGAAAAAAGAATGAAAAATAAATAAATGTTCACTGTTTATTTTTTATTCACAATAATAGTGCATAATAATATAAATCTTGATATAAAATACTGAAGTGCCTAACTTATTACCTTAATTTCATGTGGGGAAAATGCAAAATGTGCCAAATTAATAGGCTTGTGCAAGATAATTTGTATATTTTCTAAGGACCAGTATTTTTTTTTACAATGACCAATACTAGACCACGGACCACACTTTGGGAAACGCTGCATGAGGTGATGGGCTTTTATGGGACAGGATAGAAGGCTTTATTGGGATTTTTCAGCTCTGAAGAAGTGGGTCTGTCCCACAAAAGCTCATCACCAAATAAATTAGTTTCTTAGGCTTTAAAGTGCTCCAGGACTGCTGGTTTGTTCAGAATATCAGCAGTTTCCCAGCTCAGGCTTTGTGTGGGATGTGTGCAACTGATTCCTCTAGCTCTGCAGCTGATGCTTGAGCTTGTAGCTCACTAGAACTGTTGCCTCACTCATTTCTGCTCCAGGAGTTAGCCATGTGAGGGACAGGGAAGTGGGGATGTCCCTTACAGCTGGGAACTAACCTATTGCAATGAAATCCGCAGGGGTGAAAAGGAACAGAGAGGTAGCCGGGTTAGTCTGTACTCCAACAGAACAGAGCAGCAGAAATGTAGCACTTTAAAGACGAACAAAATAATTTATTCAGTGATGAGCTTTCATGGGACCGACCCGCTTCAAAGCTAATAGCTAATGAACCTGATGGGCTTTAAAGACTAACAGTTTATTTTAAGAGGGGAACGGATTTAGGGCAAAGGCAGGTGTGGTGGGACTATAGGGATCTGTGTGTTTGTTTTCCACTTCTACCACACTCACTGCAGCAGGAGGGCAAGCACGTAGGGATTGATTTGGCAAAGTACTAAGGTCCTTCTTCAAGCTCAGGCTTATCTCCCACTGAACTCATTAGGAGTTGAGGATGCTTTGCATAGGGTGACCACATTGCCCTATGGCAAATACAGGACACCAGCCTCTGGAGATAGGGGGCTGCTGTCCCATGCCAGGGCTCCTTGGCGATGGGGCTGCTGCCTCACAATGAGGCACTGGGGGTGGAGATTCTGCAACCTCCTGGTCGGACAGGGAGGGGTGAGAATAAGGGCTCTGCAGCTTCCCAGTGGAAGTGGGGGGAAGAAAAGGAATGCAGCGGCTGCATTGGGGCAGGGGATGCTAGGCAATGAGGCAGCCACCCCATGGTGCAGCTCACCAGCAGCAGGAGTTGCTGGAGTGGGGTGCCAGAGAGTGGGGCAGCTGTCCCATGGAAGTGCTTCCCTGCAGCAGAGTGCGAGGGAACAGGGCAGCCGCTCGGCAGAGGAGCTCCATGGCAGCGAGGGCTACAGCCCTGAGTGCTAGGTAACAGGAGCCCCACAAAATACAGGACAACTTGCCCATTTTCTTAAAAAAAAGTCAGGATGCCTGAGAGACATCTTAAGTGACTGTTCCAATAAAAATGGGATGGATGGTCACTTTAGCATTGCACTTTTCAGGCTTGAGTCAGCCTTCCGTGCCTCAGCCTCTGTAAAACATGGATCTTGCTTCCCTCCTGCCGAGAGCTATAAATGATCAAGTGCACTGAGGTGCTGGGTGGAAGACGTGAACTTCACTAAGATATCCTCCTGATTAGGATTTTTCTTAAGAGTAAGTTTAATAAACAGCTGAACTGTTGAGAAATGCAGTAGCCAACTTACATCTAGACACTAATTTTTGTAGAATGTAGAAAAAACTGCATTACTCAAACCAGTACAAATACCGTTTTTTTAAAATATTTTTATAGCAATAATACCCCCAATTCAGACTTACTGTGGCAATAAATAACTATGAAGAGGCTGATAAAGGTATACAAACAAGACCATTATTAGTCCCCAAGAAATATCCTACCTTGACATTCATTGCTTTAATAATGTCCTGTGGGAGGGGAGAGAGAAAGCGAAAGAGGGAGAGAGAGACTCAGACTCCTTATAAGATCGTGTTTGGGATCCAAATCTAGTTTCACTACATATGGAGTAATTCTACAGACAAATGTAGAGTTACTCCATAGACATATCCATGTTAGTATGGGGCAAATTCTGCTGTCACAGAGTTTAATGCTCAGGAAGCATTTGGATGTTTCTAAGCACATTTACTCTACTTGTTTTAGAGGCATGGGGCCAGCTAAATTTATATTACCAGCTAAAATTAAAGGTTGTTGAAATTACCCATTAAATACTTTCTCATAAGAACGGCCATACTGGGTCAGACCAAAGGTCCATCTAGCCCAGTATCCTGTTTGCCGACAGTAGCCGATGCCTGGTGCCCCAGAGAAGGTGAACCGAAGACAATGATCAAGTCATTTGTCTCCTGTCATCCGTATCCCGCCTTCGACAAAAGGCTAGGTACCATTCCTTACCCCTTGCTAATAGCCATCTATGGACCTAACCTCCAAATATTTATCGAGCTCTTTTTTAAACTCTGTTAGAGTCCTGGCCTTCACAGCATCCTCTGGTAAGGAGTTCCACAGGTTGACTGTGCGCTGTGTAAAGAAAAACTTTCTTTTATTAGTTTGAACCTGCTACCCATTAATTTCATTTGGTGTCCTCTAGTTCTTATATTATGGGAACAAGTAAATAACTTTTCTGTATTCACTTTCTCCACACCATTCATGATTTTATATACCTCTATCATATCGCCCCTCAGTCTCCTCTTTTCTAGACTGAAAAGTCCCAGTCTCTCTAGCCTCTCCGCATATGGGACCCGTTCCAAACCCTTAATCATTTTAGTTGCCGTTTTCTGAACCTTTTCTAACGCCAGTATATCTTTTTTGAGGTGAGGAGACCGCATCTGCACGCAGTACTCAAGATGTGGGCGTACCATAGTTTTATATAGGGGAAGTAAGATATTCTTTGTCTTATTTTCTATCCCTTTTTTAATTATTCCTAACATCCTATTTGCTTTACTGACTGCCGCTGCACACTGCGTGGATGTTTTCAGAGAACTATCCACTATAATTCCAAGATAATTCTCTAAACTCTTATGTTTATTTCTTCCTCAGTCTTAAATAACCAACAATGTATAAATAAAATGACTATATTTGGAGGGCCATAGACTTTGACTCTTCAAATATGTTACTAGGCAAAGTGAATAGAAATGCCCAAGAAGTGCTTCAGACAATGAGCATCAGCTTACTGCACTGCATAGTATGGGTTATGCTTTGATAGCACCTTGAATTTGAAGATCTTAGAGCCCAATTATATACTTACTGTAGTTAGTAGAATTAATCTTATGGACGTCAATGTATGTGACATCAAGTCCTTGCTGTTACACTAAACTTTACCATATCCCTGTAATAAATCATTTTGGCTGCATCTACGCTACAGAGATCTTTCAAACGTAGCTCTTCTGGAAGATCTCTTCCAAAAGAACTTCTTTCAAAGGAGTGAGTCCACACACGAAGAAGCAGATCAAAAGAATGATCTACTCTTTCGAAAGGGAGTGTCCACACAGCCCCTGTTCTTTCGAAAAAACAGGCCAGGGATCGAAAACAAAGACTGTTCTTTCGAAAGAAGGGGCCTGTGGAGTGTCTACATGCATTTTCTTTTGAAAGACGCTCTCAAAAGGGGGCGTGCTTCCTGAAACGGGAAAGGAAGCGTGATTTTGAAAGGAGTACCACATTTTTTTTTGTTTTTCTTTGAAAGAACGCTTTTTGTGTGTAGATGTACCACAGACCCTTTCGAAAGAGCCCCCTTCTTTTGAAAAATCTTTCAAAAGAACTTGCTAGTGTAGACACAGCCTTAGTTAAGTCTTCAAAGTGCTACATTTCTGCCGTTTTGTTATGGGTGGAATACAGACTAACACGGCTACCTCTCTGTTACTATTCACATCGCTGTAAGGTAGATATTATCCTAGCTTCGTGGACAGGAGAACGGAAGTATGGATAGATTAAGTCCCAGATTCTCAAAAATATGTAGACATTACTGTTATTGAGCAGTTAAGTTCCTAAGTGTATCTGAGGATGTGAGCCTACCTGACTTGCCCAGAATTTCAGAATGAGTGAATGTCACTCTTTTGGAACCCAGAATTCCATGTCTTCTAAATCCTAACTTCTAGATTCTCTTTTATTTCTGCCCAGCTTTTGTCCCCTCGTGTCTGTAGAAAATATCCTAGAGTCCTCAGGTTAGATTCTAAAGAATGCCCTGGAGAACTTTGCCTGACTAAGAAGTGCAGGATTACTCAGTGGAAACTTCCATTTAGTAGACCACAAATTGGCACCTGGAAAGCTTTATGTCTAAACAGAGGAATTAGTTGATAAACCAAATTATAATTAAAATGCAACAAGATCAAAAGAGCACATTTTGCACAGCAACATTCAGATACACAAGGATGCATGATACACCAGAGAGAGAATGAGACCTAGAATGTATTCTTATAATTTATGGGTATTTAGTCCTAATAAGGACAACAAAAATACCCTGGAAAACAAAATATGTATTGGTTAAAATTAACTTTGTACAGCAAATGCTTATACTGTATACTGGGTCCCTAAAACTCTCTACAGTTATTGACAGCTCACAACACCTCTGAGGAAGGTAAATGTTACACCCATTGCCCAGGCAAAGAAGCTGCAGGAGACAGTGAGCAGCCTATGGTCATATGACAAGTCAGTGGCAGCACTGGGTACAGAACTCAGGACCTTATGGATCCTAGTTCTCTGCTCAGTGGAGTAGACCCTGGTATCAACATTTCACTTCATTTTTGAGAATAGTTGTTACAGCTATCGCAATTACATTTGCAAAGGGTTGCCAGCTGGGCTGGGTGGGGAAGCTCAGCAGGTTGCTCTTAAGATACCATTCACACTCCTGAAGTCTTTTTCAACTTCCTAATTGGATTAACAGCCTCAGACAGGTAAGCCAGTCACTTACATGGAGAACCTTTTCAGCTCCAGGACAGTGAAGTGCATATTTGAGGAGCAGTGCCCAGCTCAGGTGAGGGGGGGGCCTGAGTCTGAGCGAGCTGGGGGCAGAGCTCATCAGCTCCCTGGCTTCCAGCCTGTGTAGGAGATGGGGTCCCCGCAGCCCCCAGCAGAGTTTCTGCAGCTGGTGCTGCTGGACAGGGCTCTGTGCCCCAGCCTGCTTCTAGCTGCTGGGGTCCCTGTGCCTCCCCTAGCTCCCTTCAGCCTGAGCGACTCCTAGCCCCTCAGCATGACTCCCCTAACCCCTGAGTGAGACACTCTTAGCCCCCTTCAGCCCCTGAGTGACTCCTAGCCCCTGAGCGTGACTCTCCTCACCCCCTGTAGCCCTTGAGTGTGACTCCCCAGCACCTCCCCCCCAGCTCCCTGAAGCCACTGAGTGACTCCCCAAGCCCCTGATTGTGGGGTTTAAGCTGGGGAGCAGTTTGGGGATGAGTGTCTTTCCACCACCACAACTCTGACTAACTATAGTAAAGGTAGTGTTATTTTATTACTATATTTCCCCTTGTCTATGAAGTAACTATCATGAACATATGGGGGCACAATTTTATATTCTTGTCTCAGGCGCAAAATTAGCTAGCTATGGCTCTGCTCTCCTCCCTCTCCCCTACATTTTTGAGTTGCCTTGGGTCACCAAGTCTTCCTGAATTGTCAAAATGTGTCCCCGTCTGGAAGAGGTTGGGAACTGTATAATAAATACAGTTTATAATAAATAAAGCTGTATAATAAAGGCTATGTCTACACTAGCCCTTCCTTTTTGAAAGGGGGATGGTAATGAGCGAGGCTGGAAGATGCTAATGAGGTGCTGCCATGATTATGCAGCACATCATTAGCATAATGGCAGCCACAGCAATTCGAAAGTGCCACTTTCAAATTGCACGCCACCCGTGTAGAGGGGGGCCTTTTGAAAAGACCCCCCCCTAGACTTTGAAACCCCCTTCTTCCTATTTGGTTTTAGGAATAAGGGGCTTTTGAAAGGCCCCCATCTACCCAGGTGTCACACGATTCGAAAGCAGCACTTTCGAATTGCCGCAGCTGCCATTATGCTAATGAGGCACTGCATCTTCATGGAAGTACCTTATTAGCATCTTCCTAACTTGCTCATTACCATCCCCTTTCTAAAAGAAGGGGCTAGCGTAGACGTATCCAAACAGTCCTAGTTATCAACCGTCAGATAGCTGTATAATAAAAGCTTTGTTATCCAGCGTGCCTAGGGAGTGGAGGTTGCTGGTTAATCAGATATGCTGGTTACTCAAACTTTTTCATCAAACTCAAAAAATGTTTAAGAAATGAAATCTTACTTAACAATACATCTTTTAATGCTATTACCTGTATACAGTTCTGTAGTTTACTGCTCCTCTACTGCCTCAGGGCCATCAAACAAAGGTGACTTTCGCAAACATTGGACAATTTTGCCAGATAGCTATCAGAATTTTTCTGGTTAACTGAAGGGGGGATGGTATTGCCATCTGTGGCAGATGCCAGTTAACCAAGTTTCCTGGACATAAAAGTGCTGTATAACAAAGCTCTCTGTCTCTCTCTGTCTCTCTCTGTTTAAACGGATGCAATGTTCTTGAATCATCCAAGTTTATGCCACCTTCACTTCTCTTGTCCCAATGTTCTTACAGCTGATCCACCATGTGGCATGCAAGAATGGAATCTCATCATTTTCACCGTTCATCTCAGCCCAAACACCTGAAGCTCACAGTCTACATGCTGGTGCTGTTGGTATCGCTCAGCTTTACGTCAGGCCAGCGCAAATCCTTCAATCACCAGATAGACAACAGAAGTAAGGACTGACTTACTGGCCTTTCTCAACTAATTTTGTTTTATTCCTATACTGGCCATTACCAGCCGCATTATCCTCGTGCATTGATGTGGCACAGTGTAATGCCATTGGAGTCACTCAGTGGAAGCCAGGCTTAACTGTGTATGGGTGAAACCAGATTCAGGTTGAGGGTGTCACAGAAGGTCCTGTCAGATGTGTGTGTGATGTTAGAAAGATGTAGAAGACAATGTGAGGGTTCTCAGTCATGCAGCCATTACGACTATGGAAGCATCATAGAATCATAGAACACTAGGACTGGAAGGGACCTTGAGAGGCCATCGAGTCCAGCCCCCTACCCCAATGGCAGGACCAAGTACTATCTAAACCATCCGTGACAGACATCTATCTAACCTGTTCTTAAATATCTCCAGCGATGGAGATTCCACAACCTCCCTTGGCAATTTATTCCACTGTTTGCCCACCCTGACAGTTAGGAACTTTTTCCTAATGTCCAGCCTAAACCTCCCTTGCTGCAGTTAACTCCATTGCCTCTTGTTCTGTCCTCAGAGGCTAAGAAGAACAAGTTTTCTCCCCCCTCCTTATGACACCCTTTTAGATACCTGAAACCCGCTATCATGTCTCCCCTCAATCTTCTCTTTTCCAAACTAAACAAGCCCAATTCTTTCAGCCTTTCTTCATAGGTTACATTCTCTGGACCTTTAATCATTCTTGTTGCTCTTTTCTGGACCCTCTCTAATTTCTCCACATCTTTCTTGAGCTGTGGTGCCTAGAACTGGACACAATACTACAGCTGAGGCCTAACCAGCACAGAGTAGAGCGGAAGAATGACTTCTCGTGTCTTGTTCACAACACACCTGTTAATGCATCCCAGAATCATGTTTGCTTTTCTTGCAACAGCATCACACTGTGGACTCATATTTAGCTTGTGGTCCACTATGACCCCTAGATCCCTTTCTGCTGTAGCCATTCCTAGACAGTCTCTCCCCATTCTGTATGCGTGAAACTGATGGTTCCTTCCCAAGTGGAGCACTTTGCATTTGTCCTTATTAAACTTCATCCTGTTTACCTCAGACCATTTCTCCAATTTATCCAGATTATTTTGAACTATGACCCTATCCTCCAAAGCGGTTGCAACCCCTCCCAGCTTCGTATCACCTGCAACCTTAATTAGCGTACTGTCTATGCCAATATTTAAATCGTTGATGAAGATATTGAACAGAACCGGTCCTAACACAGACCCCTGCAGAACCGCACTTGTTATATTTTTCCAGCAGGATTGAGAACCGTGAAGAACTACTCTCTGGGTACGGTTATCCAGCCAGTTATGCACCCACCTTATAGCAGCCTCATCTAAATTGTATTTGCCTAGTTTTTTGATTAGAAAAGTTTCTGTTAGTGGTGCATCTCCACACATGCCTTGGTGCACAGCACAAAACTCTATTCTGCCCAGGTCATGACCTCTCATCACAGGTGGATTTCAACTGCAGTCACTTACAGTTCATATGAAAAGTTTTATGCTCCCACAGCGATATCACTACTTTGAATAACCAACAGTAAGATTGCTTGGAGACACCTACGCCCAGTGAAGAAATATGTGTGTTTTGGAAATGGAGAGAGAAAACATATAAATAAGAATTTAAATGTCATAAAAGAAACCCAAAGTACCAAAAATCTCAAGTTTCTTCTGCAGCTTGCCAAGTATCCCAGTTCCCAATCAGTTGCCTTGCCAGCTAAACGCCCCTCCCACCCAGTGAATCCCACATACCCCCCAATCACTGTCAATAACCATCCCATTACGTTAGCATTTGCAATACTGCCCATGCCAAGAATTGATAAATTATGAGCAAGGCTCCTAAAATCATGAGCTTGGCTTAAAGTTCGTGGGATTTTAAAATGATTACGAAAAAAAATTTTCTCCCTCCTCCTTGTAACACTCTTTTAGGTACTTGGCAACTGCTATCATGTCCCCTCTCAGTCGTCTCTTTTCTAAACTAAACAAGTCCAGTTCTTGCAGACTTTCCTCATAGGTCATGTTCTCTAGACTTTTAGTCATTCTTGTTGCTCTTCTCTGGACCTTCTCTAGTTACTCCACGTCCCTCTTGAAATGTGGTGCCCAAAACTAGACACAATACTCCAATTGAAACCTAATCAGCACAGAGAAGAGCAGAAGAATGATTTCTCATGTCTTGCTCACAACACTCCTGTTTATGCATCCCAGAATCATGTTTGCCCCGCCCCCCCCCCCTTTTTTTTTTTTGGAGCAACAGCATCCCTGTGACCCCTAGATCCCTTTCTGCAATACTCCTTGCTAGACAGTCGCTTCCTATTCTGCATGTGAGAAACTGATTGCTCCTCCCTCTAACTGGAGTACTTGGAATTGGTCCTTACTGGACTTCATCCTGTTTTCCTCATCTCATTCACAATTTCATTTCTATGTTAGTCAGATGAAATCATCTTTTAGGGCTTCTGTCACAGAATTTTAACAGTGGACTCCAATGCACTTGGGAAGAATTCACCTCCAATACTTGAGTTACTGTACTGCTTTGATGCCAGGCAAGAAACAGAGCATTCTCTCTTCCGATACTGGACCAAACGTCATTAGAGGGGCCATCCTGACAAGCCACTTTGAGATAAATTTCCTCTTCCACTACGATGCGTGGAAGAGAGCACAAAGGAACGGAAGGGGAATGTTAGTGCACAGGTATGCAAAGGCCTGCTGACAGGAGTTCCAGGCCCCAGGACAGAACAATCCATGTCCCCAGTCCCCTTCCCTCTGACAAAGAAACAAGCCATCCGTGCCCAGGAAAACTCTGAGCACCACCCAGCAATCAGAGGGCCCCCTGGTTAGTTGCAACCCCATTCCACACCTGCCTGGAGGTAACTCCTGCCCTCCTTCCTCTCTCTGTCACCCCCATAAACCCTGCCGGGCTCTGCCCTCACAGGGGTGCTGTGCCCAGTTTGGCCCCTTCTCCTCTCTGCCCCTCCAGCAGAGTTTTGATGCTGTACCTGTCTCTACTCAGATCCTTTCTGCCAGTCGTCCCTGCCTACCTGTGCCCCCACCCCTCCACTCTTTTCCCTCCCCAGCCCAGGTCCTATACCCCCTTCAACCCTCAGTCCTGCAGTCCCATGCCCATCTCTGTCCCAGAGCTCAGCTCCCTCCTTCTCTTCCCAGCCTACTCCTGCCCCACAGTCCCAGCCTGGCTCTCCCTTACCTGCTCACTCACACAGTTTACAACCTGCGGGCCCCCCTCCTACCTGCCGCTCCACGGATCCAAGCTCTGGGGCTCCCTGCAGTCCTATCACAGTGTTACAGCAGCACTATTTAAAAGGGCTTGGGCCCTGGGCAGGTCTACAGCAGCATTGGTGGCAGGGGCAACCCTGGGCCCCCTTAAGTCCACTGGGTCCTGTACAGTTGTCCTCTTTGCCCTCCTCTGTCGGTGGGCCTGGGTATGCACCTTTCTTCCCCCTGCCCTGCAGAATCCCCATGCTGGTGGTTTTGTGACCACAGGAATCTGTGGGCAGAGAAGGGGGCTGAGTGAGAGGAATGGGCTTCTCCATAGTACGTCTGTATATGTTAAAGACTGGAGATGTTGGGAGCCCCAGTGTTTGGGTGCCCACTTGAGACAACTTAAAGTTATGGTGAGCAACTTGTGGTCCATTGGTATTCTTTGTGTGGCCAAGGAGACGTTTTGTGCAGGGTTGCCAGATTCTGCTGGCTTTTGTCCACAAAGTTTTTCTTCCCTATTGGTATTGCGAGAGTGACATCAGGAGAAGTGAGGTGCGTGCTGATGGCACACAACGCTGACTAGGAGAGCCATGTGCTCCCTCTGCAGCCAATCAAAGTGCTGCTATCATTCAGTTGGCACTCCCTGCATATGCTAGGTGCACAAGCACGGACAGCAAAACTACCGTATCCTGGAAGACTCTTCTTCTTTATGACAATCTTGTGACCCACTGAGCTGGAAAACCACTCTGGTAGCCTACTCATTAGCTTAGATTGCCCATCGCTGACTTAAAGGGTGTGATATTCAGAAGTTGGATGTCCAGTGCAGTCTGAAAATTGGGCCCCTTTTAATTTGTCAAGTTAGGTACTCCAAAATGGATGTCTCATCTCATTTACGCTACACATTTTTGGAAAGTAATTTGAGGGCAACATGGAAGGGAATCTTTTGCTTTTCTCTTGTTAAAGAAGCAAAATGCCTCAGCTCAGACTCTGCAGCCTAACATCAGATCCTTCAGATATGTGCATAAACTAAGAAACGTTCTTGAAATTAAAAGCCTGATCTGTCTTTCGATGCTTATTAGAGTTGGTCAAAACCTCGTCCCTCCTGTAGGTAAGTCTGATATTTCAAAACTTGTTTTCATTCTGAATCAGGATAAAAGTTGAAATCTCAAAATATTTAATGTAATTGAATGTCTGATGTTGTGACTTAGCAACATCAAAGCTGTCTCTTTAAAACGTTTTGCTATCAATATTTAGTTTTGACACCAAAACTCTTCAGTGTTAAAATATGTAGGTTATGTCTACACTAGCAAGTTTTTTTTCAGGAAAGCCAGGCCTTTTTTTGAAAAATCCCATGGAGCAGTCACACACAGCACGTACTCTTCCAATCTGAAATTGAGAGAACGCAGCCCCTTTTTTGGGTGGCCCGTAGGTGAGGAAGAGCACTTTTTTCTGAAAGGTTGTTTTGAATAAAAGTGCGTGTAGATGCTCCGCGGGCCCCTCTTTCGAAAGAGCCGTCCTCTTGCCATCGGATTTTTCAATCCCTGGCCTGTCCTTTTAACAGAGCAGGTGCTGTGCGGATGCTCATTATCAGAAGACAACAAGAAGTCCTGTGGCACCTTATAGACTAACAGATATTTTGAAGTATGAGTTTTCCTGGGCAAAGACCCGCTTTGAAGGAGCGGCTTGATCTTTCGATCTGCTTCTTTTTGTGTCGATGCCATCTTTTGAGAAGTTTTATTCAGAAGATCTAGTCCAAAAGAACTTCTTTCGAAGGGCTGCTAGATTGTAGGCACAGACATAAATTTGAGATTTAAATTGAATCAAAACTAGTCAGAACAAAATGAGTCAATTCATACTCCATTTCAATTTTAAATTTTTTTGAAAAATTTCCGTTGAAGTTGATATGCTTCCACAAAAATGTTTTTGATCTCAACAAAGCAGCATTTCCTTGGAAAACTCCCATCAAATTTTCAACCAGCTTTTCACATTTTTGAACCAGTTCCATTCATATGGAAGGTCTTCACTGACACTTCAGCAGGATTAGTTGCGTGCACTATCATGTAAATTAGACATTAAATAGAAGAGACTTGGAAACAAAATGAGTTTTGCTTCAGTGGGAATATGTCTACACTTGCCCCATACTTCGAAGGGACCATGGTAATCAGGCTGGTGGGAGATTACTAATGAAGTGCTGCAATGAATATGCAGCACTTCATTAGGCTAATTTCCCCCACTCACTACTTCCAAGTGCCTTTAATCTCCAAAATTTTGACATTTTGAAGTTGCTGCAGGGGAGAATTAGTCTAATGAAGTGCTGCATATTCATTGCAGCACTTTATTAGTAATCTCCCCCCAGCCTGATTACCATGCCCCCTTCGAAGTACGGGGCAAGTGTAGACATAGCCTGGGTGATGTGAATTTCACATGCCTCAAGGCACTATGCACCCAGGCTAATCCCAATAAGTATTTCACGGTGGTGGGCTAGCAGCCTATGAAAAGGCGGGGGGTGGTGGTGGTATACGTTTGAATGGAGAGCAAACTCTAATACCACCACTTCCATTCAAGACTTCTACTAAAGGAGGGCAGTTTTTAGAATGATCAGGGCACTAGAAGAGCCCGGTAAGCGGTGACATCTCTAATGCACAGGTCAGTGCATCCCTGGGTCTGAACTAGCTCCCACAATGACAACTTCCCCCTGCTGTGGGTTTTACACCTCCAAGGCAGCGTTGGTAGAAGCTGGTGTAGATCCAGGTCTGAGTGCAGGTCAGTCGTTTGCTTTGTGCATTGTAAGCACAGAATCAAAGCAAAGCTCCCCCTGAAGTTCCAAGGGTGCTTTGTCTGTATTAAAGAGAACAAGCTCAGGCTATATTTAGTTCAGTAGACAATTATATAAGCTTGTCTTTTTCAGCAGTGGGGCTAAGAGCCTCTGAGGACCCTGGCCCAAGGTGAGTGGTGGGCCTGGCTCTGTGCCCCTGCAAAGGGCAGGGCCAAGAGTAGAAGGGATGGGGCCTAGGGCAGTCAGACCTTAGTGCCACCCGGACTGCAGCACTGAGACCCCCTTCCCTCTAAGCCATGCACAGAGGTGCTGCAGAGGCAGTTCAAAGGGGCCCAGGGCTCAGGCTACAGCTGCCAAAGTAGCAGTGGTGTTGACCAGAGCTCCAGGCCTCTATGCAGCTGCCCCTCTTGCCCTCCTCCTCCCGCTCCCCGCAACCCACAGGCCTCTTTTACAGACAAACACCCAGGGAAAGCATGTTTCCAAGAAGGATGGCGACAATTTCTAGAAAAACGTGGTGCCTAGTTGCACTGAAAATTACTTTCCTGCCATTTTTTCATTAAAAATAAATAAATAAAAAGCAGAGGGCCTTTTCTGAGGTCAATGGGAGAATTGTCTGAGTAAGAATTGCAGGTCCATAAAGATGGAGAAATTCTTTCTGCTAGGAAATATCATGGCCGTTCCTAAGTCCTTCTCCTGCTGCCCCTATGGGTAGGGAATGCCTGTTACAGGCAAGAGAAGCGTGATGCTTAGAACTCTAGGGCTGCACAGTTCGTTCTTCCCATATTTGTTTTTTGTACGGTGTATTATCACTTTGGATGTTCTGGCACTGTTCGACAGATGCTGGTCCCAAGCTGAGTGCTGTTCACTGCTTGTGTCTCAATGGCCGTGTCTACACTTGCCCCAAACTTCGAAATGGCCATGCAAATGGCCATTTGGAAGTTTACTAATGAAGCGCTGAAATACATATTCAGCGCTTCATTAGCATGTGGGCGGCCGCGGCACTTTGAAATTGACACAGCTCGTCCTGATGGGGCTCCTTTTTGAAAGGACCCCGCCTACTTCAAAGTCCCCTTATTCCCATCTGCTCATAGGAATAAGGGGACTTCGAAGTAGGCGGGGTCCTTTTGAAAAGGAGCCCTGTCGGGACGAGCCGCGCGGCGGCGAGCCGTGTCAATTTCGAAGTGCCGCGGCCGCCCGCATGCTAATGAATCTCTGAATATGTATTTCAGCGCTTCATTAGTAAACTTTGAAAGGGCCATTTGCATGGCCATTTCGAAGTTTGGGGCTAGTGTAGACACGGCCAATATGTGCTTCTTTTCCAAATGCTTTTCAGGTCCTGAAATAGATCCATTTTGGTATGTGGAACGTGGGGTCCGACCTATCGGCCGGTTTGGGAAAAGGCAGCTCAGGAGCAGCCACAGGAACCTGAGGCCTGGGCTCAGTAGCCTGGAGCTGATTGTGAACGCTTTGCAGGAGCAAGAGGCCCTGGATGCAGATGATGGCTGGTGGTGATTCCCTTGTCACCTGACGTAACTAAACTCAGCACCTCTCATTTGAATTTGCACACGCCTACCACATCTTCACATACACAGTACAGTTCTCTTTTGGTTCTGCTTTTGCCTCCATGGTTTTGATTTATTTATTGTGTAACCTGCTTTTAAAAAAAGCATTCTCAGGTAGAGTGATCCAAACTGAAAAGTGATCCTGAATGCAAACCTTGCTGTTCACAAACATCCTCCCCCACAACCCTAACACCACCGTAGTCACTGTGATGGTAGAGCTGTTCAAGAACCAAAGACATTCATGCTTGGAATCAACTCTGTATAAAACGTGACACACAGAGGGTCTGTGCTAGGCTGCCATCAAAGCTCTCTGTCGTATTTCAAAGTGAATTGTTAATGTTGGTTAAAAGTAAACAATGGCTGGATAAACTAAAGTGTTCTCAATGTATTTACCAGTATTAAAGCGATAGAAAATGTTTGTGCTTTTGGTGTATTTTTATACACACCAGGGCCCTGTGGCTGTGATGCATACAGACTAGCTGGGATTTATGAACTGTATATTCGTGGTCCTCTAGGGTGTATTCCACAAGCAGGTGCATTTTTGTTTGCTTTTTTTTTAAAGAAAAGTACTCCCTCCTCATAGGCTGCCTCTACACAAGCAAGTTCTTTCAGAAAATCTGGCCCTTTTGGGGAAGAACACGTGGACGGTCTACACGCTAAATGCGCTCTTTCAATCTGAAATTGAAAGAACACTGCTCTTCTGCTGGAAGTCCTCTTCCACTCCTGGAGCAGGAAAAGTGCCTTCTTTCAACAGCTCCTTTTGGAACACAGCAGGTGTAGACGCTCCACGGGCCCGTCTTTTAAAAGAGCAGAGCTCATGGCACCGGATTTTTCGATCCCTGGCCTGTTCTTTCAAAAGAGCGGGGGCTGTGTGGACCTTCTCTGTTGAAAGAGTGGATCGGTCTTTCAGTCTGCTTTTTTGTGTGTGGATGCTTTCTTTCGAAACAAGTTTTTTCGGAAGATCTCTTCCAGAAGAACTTCTTGTGAAGGATCTCTGTAGGGTAGACGTAGCCTAGGAGAGGGAGCTTAAAAGGCCACAGATGGGCTTGCTGATGGGAGGTGGGGGTGGGACAGAGTAGTGAAGCACAAAGGGAACAATTGCCCAAGGGCCTGGACAATTTCAAAGGGCCCAGAGGGGTCTTTCCAGGATCTGCAAATGAAAAAGTTTGTTGGATTTAAGGTAGAGTCAGGGTTGTAGCTTTCCCAGATGAAAAATTGAAAAGTCATGGTTCAACCATCACAGCTCAAATCAGTCCTATTATATTCAGTTACATAAATAATCCATAATTACTTGCTTAAGGTGACCCATCACTACACTGGTTACTTCAGTAACTTTAATTATAGGAGCTGTGCTAATTACACCACATTAATCTTAATATGCAACTCTTGCCACTAAAAATACATCAGATAAAATTCTGAGCAGTTCAAAGTAGTAGCTCATGGTCAAAAATGACCATTCATTATTCAGCAAGTGACCCAGAACTGAAACTTAATTCCTGAAGCATATATCAAAAGATGGTAGCCCAACCTTGTTTTTCTAGTTGTCTTCATGAATAACAGCCAAAGTAGCAGTGGTTGAATTAATCCCAGCAAATAATTTAGCCAGTGAATTTAATCCGGAGGCAGAAAAGTGGGCTGTCTGCCAGCAGCAGGAATTTATTTTTACAGATGGGATTAATTATTTCAGTTATTTGACAAATAGTTTGTGTAAGGGCATTTAAGCCCCTCTGACTTGTTTATAGATTGCTTGGTAGGTACATCCAATATTTCTTGTTCCCCTCTGGTGTGACCAGAATCACATGATATTATTAGCGTTTCCTTTTAGGTCTGTGTGGATAGTTATGAACTAAGCACGATTCCAATTTTTAAAGCCAGTCATTCAGACTTGGTAGATATAGCTATTGCTTGAATAATAATAAAAAACCACTTCTCTAACCATGACCAGCAATGAAGCCTCTGTTATACTTAGCTTAACAAAATGGGTGGGGTTTAGGTAATAGTGTTTTGTCAGCCGCATGCTAGAACTCTCTAGGTAGTTTAATGACAGAGTCATTACATTATCCTAGCTCATTGTGGCCTGTTAGAGGGACACCATCTCTTCTCAAGGGCTTTTTGGAATTACTCTGGTTCCCTTAGTCTGCCAGGCTGCTTACCCTTGAAATAGCTCCCACACAGCACTGTGGCAGGTGTGGCCCAAGCTCAGTGCAAAAGATACTGGAAATGTTCAGTTTCTCATGCTATTCTAGTTGCCAACTGCTTAACTGCCAACACAAGCTAAGACACCCAGCGCATGAGAAAGGCAGGTTGAGCCAGAAATCAGCTGGGGTTAGACAGGGAGCTCACTGTGGTCATAATCCACTCGACTGTTAAAGTAAACCTGCTAGCAGTAGTGGGATAGGAGTTTACCATGGCTCACAGCATGACTTGTAATGGAGTAGACAAACAGTACGCCAGAACTAGCCCCAACTTTACCAGCACCTGGGACGCCCACACAAGATGAACACAATGGGCAAGATGCTCAAGCGAGGGCCCCTAGTTCAGGCCTGAAGAATCCAGAGTTGCACAAGCTATTGTGACTCTCTGAGTCATACCAGCAGTCAGTGTTGACTGGAGCTCACCACCATTGCAGCCACGCCCCTTATTCCAAGGGTCTGGTAGATGTGTACTGAAGAAGTGCTGCTCAGGCTCTGTGCCAGCTAAGGGAATCTGCCTAAGTAAGGGACAGTAGCTGGCAGAGGCAGTGTTTTGCATGCACATATATCTTCTCTGTGAAAGCACTCTGCAGCTATATTCTGCCGGGTGATGCTCTCTAAGGCTTGTTATCTGAGCACCACTGAAGGGGACAGTATAGGCAGCATGGGAATGCAGCAGGTGTAATTCATACTAAGGGTAGTGACACTGACTGTTCACAGCACACAGCTGGAAAAGTGCAAGCTATAGCAGTAAAAACCCGAGCTAGCACAATTCCAGCTGGGCTAGGGAAGTGGTTTTCTTTACCATGGGGAAGACTGAGCCTGACGGTTGTGACAGTTATCACTTGCTAGCACAATGCAAAAGGCCCAAATGCACAGCAAAGAGATCCAAGTGAATGTGCTGCTTGTAAGGGACCTGCCAGGTGGCATGAAAACTGCACTGGATGTATTAGAACAGGAAAACAGGACATGAAGGCTGTGTCTACACGAGCCCCAAACTTTGAAATGGCCACGCAAATGGCCATTTTGAAGTTTACTAATGAAGCGCTGAAATGCATATTCAGCGCATCATTAGCATGCGGGTGTCCGCGGCGCTTTGAAATTGACGCGGCTTGCCGCCGCGCGTCTCGTCCAGATGGGGCTCCTTTTCGAAAGGACCCCGCCTACTTCGAAGTCCCCTTATTCCCATGAGCACATGAGAATAAGGGGACTTCGAAGTAGGCGGGGTCCTTTCGAAAAGGAGCCCCGTCTGGACAAGACGCGCGGCGGCAAGTCGCGTCAATTTTGAAGCGCCGCAGCCGCCCGCCTGCTAATGAAGCGCTGAATATGCATTTCAGCGCTTCATTAGTAAACTTCGAAATGGCCACTTGTGTGGCCATTTCGAAGTTTGGGGCTTGTGTAGACGTAGCTGAAGTTCCCTAACTCAGTCCTTAAATCCTCACTGACATTTATGGGAATTTTGCCTGTCGAGGGACTGACTGTATTCAGCATAACATGCATATGGATTAGAAAAATACATTTCTTAAAGTGATCTTTTCCTTCTCTAAAGGAATGGAATGGCATCTGAATCTGAATGGAAATCTCTGTCCCCCACTCCCTCCCTGGCTAAATTAGTGCATTTCACACACTGGAATACGGCCCCCTTTTCTGAATTGCATAGCTGTGAAAGAACCAACAGAGAAGTGGTCATTTTTGTATGGCAAGCTCTTATACTGCCATGCTGGAGTATTATAACACTGTTCAAAGGTATGGCAGTCTGCACCTTTCCTGAGTGAAGAGCACAGATGTCCAATCAACAGTAGATTTATTTTCTTTCTTTATGAATCAGGTCCCTGAAAAGGCATTCTTTTTCATAAATTGCGTTTACTCATCATTCGCTTAACAATAATTCTTGGTGGATATGCAGATAACAACAACAACAAGGCAAGCTTTACTTTCACTCAGGCTTAATCAAATAGATTATATAGTCTTTTTTAACCATTAAAATATTTTCATTTATAAAAATTAATCTAATATAAATATTAACACAAAAGAGTGAAATCACTTGATGACAAAATAATTCTTTGTGTGCTATAACATGTTTTTATGGTTTTTTTAAAACAGTAAATTAATCTTTTTCACATATTTGGCACAAGTAAATCTGTAAAAATTCAAATACCTTGTAGCAGGGCGGGGAAGGGCTTTTTGTTTTGTTTTGCAATACCTACACAATACACATTTTTGTCAAAGAAGACTTAACATTGTAACACAACAGGAGTTGCTTTTCATGCCTCTTATGGATAACATTCTACTCCAAAGTCTGGTTTTTTTTAAACCACACTAACAGAACAAAAGCCATTATTCTATTAACATTAGTCATTTCTGAATTGATATTACAGACACAGTATTAGCTTATTAGACAAATATGTAAACCAACCACTATTAGTGACATTTCATGACACGCATACCTGCATAAACTAACATCTGGGAATGTATTGCACACACACACAAGAGAACAATCTACAGGATGGAGATTGAAGAATGAAAAATGTATTAGGTATCCTACTCTGTTTAATCTCTTTCTTTAGATGGGGTTTGTGTGTATAACCATATACACACACAGTATAAACATAAGTTCTGTTCTCATACTTGTGCAAATAAATTGGAGATTATGAGGACTGCATGAGAATAACACAAGGCATAATCTGGCCCAGAATGACCATCATGGGCTAGATCTACAACTGTTTTAAATCATCAGAGTTCCACTGACGTCAGTGAAACTATGGGGAGGTATATTTGCAGGGGATGTGGCCTTACGTTTCTAATCGGACCCAATTTTTCTCACCAATTCCAGTTGCACTGATGAGGAGGCTTGAAATTATGAAGGAAATTCAAACTGTAACCATTGATCTGGCTACCCTGATCAGGTTTGAATGGGCTGGATCTGAACTACTCCCTACTTTTAGTGGTGCTGAATCCAAGTCTAATGACAACTCAAAACTATTCCATCTCTTCGACATACAAGCCCAAACTGCCAATATGGCTACCTACAAAGTACACCCAATTATCAGTAGCATGCGCTGTTGCCGAGGAAGACGATGGGAGCTGTGGTGGCTCAGCATTTTTAACAATCAGGCTGCTCTTCTTTAGGTATTCTACACATATATCAAGGTGCCTAAATTTAGGCCTCTGAGGCTATATCTACACTACAGAGTTATTCCTGAAAAGCTTATTCCAGAGTTATAATTCCAAAATAAGATATTCCGGAATAATGTGTCCATGCTACAGGGAAGCCCCAAAATAATCAAAACTTATTTCGAAATAGTGTGTCCACACACAATAGAGCCTATTTCAGACTAGAGCCCTTAGAAGCTCTAATCCGAAATACTACACCTACACAGCAGTTTTATTTTCGAATAAAATATTCTGGAATATCAAATTTCAAAATAGCCCCTATTCCCTGTCTACACAGAGCTTTTTTTGAAATATCTATTTTGGAATAGGTGCTATTCCTCGTAGAATGAGGTTTACCAAATTCAAAAGAAGTTGGCCACGATTTCAGAATTATTTCAAAATAGCCATTGCATCGTGGAGATGCTTGCAAAGTTATTTCGGAGTAGTGGCCGTTATTCCAAAATAACTTTGACGCGTAGACACACTCTAAGTAGAAAATTTTGGCCTCATTTTTTGAATCAGTCAGAAGCTGTTTAAAGTCCCCAGCTTTTAAATTACTGCATATTTTAAAATTTATTTCAAAAACATTTGTGGTTACATAGACTGTTTGCTCCTTAGCGGTCTGTACTGCCCATTACGTAATGGCCAGCACTGGTGGAGGTACAGGCAGGTGCTGCCCCGGTGGAGCTTCTGGAGGCACAATGCCTCTTTGGGATTCAGGAAGAGCATTTCTGCCACTATCCTCCTGTGTGGTGTGCAGCTCAGCACCCACTGTGCAATCAGACCGCTCTGTGGGTCAGCACCATGGCTCCATCACCTCTCTGCTTCCTTTAGCTTGCAGGAGACAGCTGTCCAGCACTCCTCAGAGCAAAGGGACTGCAGTTCTGAAAAGCCCTTCCATGCATCATGCAAGGGAGGGGAAGTGAGGTGCCCCTCGTGAGGTCTTCCCCCTCCTAGCACCTGAAAAAGCTTTTTATAATCAGCTCTTATTATTTAAAAACACGTTTCAGGAAGCACAGTCTTGGAACAATATTAATTCACAGCCTTGGTTTACTCTAATGTAATCTTAAACATTTGGGAAAGATTAATTCAGAGAGGTGCCTGCTGTGTACTTTGGGTACTTCCTAAAATGGATTATGTGTCTGAGCACAGAGGTGCAAGGTATTGATTTTGCAATGGTGTTCAGATGTCTCAAGATGCCAAAATAATGACTCAGAATTTATCTTTTTGGAGACATGATAAATGCGTGTCCCCCACCACAGGATGCTAGGGTGCAATGTGCCAGCCGATTGCAATTGTCAGCTGCTCTGTTAACATCCGAAGAGCCCAGATCTGGAGACAGAATAGTAACTCAGCCAAAGTTGCTCTCTCAGCCAACAGAGGGTCTTTTAGAAAATGATGCTGGAACTGATCAGAAACACTGCACTCAGCATCAAACCTGCCAGCAAATATGGGTCACAGATTTGTGTTCTATGTCTCTTCCCATGAAATACTGACCAACAATTATGGTTGAATTAAGTATAGAAAAACACATTGTATTTTAAAGACAATATACTTTAGTACAATCAATGGGGGAGGGGAAAGTGCATCTTAAAACACAGAGCCTTGCTTATGAAACCCAGTATCCTTTCTGGAGTCTCATGAGAACTTTAAGGCAGAGTTTCCATTAGCAGACCACAATGCTGGACAGCTTTCTCAGTGAGGTATCCAAACAAAGCCCTATTACTGAGGCATTGTGGGTTCTCCAAAGTCCATTTTCTACTGGACATACAATGGCTGTTAAATAAAGGCACTCTAGTGTACAGCCTTAGGCAGTGTGTTATTGGCAGTAGTTTTGTAAGTCTAGTACATTACAGCAGATCCTATAGTTGGTTCCTAGAATGGAGAGAAAAGGAAAACGTTATTAGCAAAATATTTCACAGTGACAAAACATATAAAATACAACGCTGATTCAACAAAAGGGGACCACCAATGCTTAATGACCAGGCTACTGAGCTATCATATACACCAATTATTCTGGATGAAATACAAGCCAGAGAGCACAATACTAGTATACACCATTTAAGTCCCCTCCTGATTGTTGAGACGAACTGACAGGCCAGAGATTTGAATTCTGTGATGAAAGCCTGGCCCCACTGAAGTTAAGAGTTTTGTTGTTATTGACTCCAGTGGGACCAGGATCTCAATTTAGGTGTTTGGGGACAAGATGGTTTCAACTCTTGAACTTGTTCCCTTATTGGTCTGCCAACACAGGAGATAATTGTTCTTCTGGGAGCACTGCATGGCCCACTCATTCACATTCATACCCTATGTAGAGACCCAGTATGTGGTCTGTGCACCAGTTAACTCCCACTAAACCCCTCTGCTGACATTTCCCTATGAATAGGTGAGATATGAGAAAAGTGTCTTCTACTGTATTATACTGCAGCACTGTTGCTGTCATGGTCTGCCCCACAAGTCTGGGCCTGGACTCAAGGGTCAGTTAATTTTGCCATTTTTAAAGGTCTCTTTAAAAAAATGGTTCTTATTTGTAATTCTATAAACACATCCAGAGCACTTGAAGTTTATTCATGTCAATGTAGACACAGACTAAATTAAGCAACTAAGAGGAATTCCTGAAAGAGTACAGTTCCTTGTCCACTCCAGGCTTCGTTCGTGTAGCTAGTTCTCTCGGGTAGCTGTTACAACTGGCAAGACGCTGGGCAGAGCTAAGATAATCTCCTTGCTATGGAGTGAAAGGAGCCTTAGTCCTAGAAGCAGCGAGTAAGGGTTAGGGACAATCTAGCTTTAAATGAGTAATCCATATTTCTTGCTCTTAACAATTTTAACAAGGTCTGTTCTCAGACGTTACCATCAAGTCCTTGGCAGGGCTTTTTCCCTCTTTAGTTCTTTGTGTTAGAGATCCTTGGAGCATAAAGTTTCTGTTAAATGTTCTAACAGTAGTAAGTGAAGAATCATCGATATTTTCACCTGGGGGAGAAAAATGGGAACATCTTTTATGTGATAACTTGAAATAACAGATTTGAAAGAAGCAAATCTTTTAGCTTTTCAGAGACTGACACCAAAGTTTTGAGGAAAGTTTGGGTTACTTTGAATGGAAACTGGAAGACTACGATATTGTAAGAGAGGTTTTTGAAATTATGAGAAAACCCGATTCAATGTCACATGATTTCACTTCCATCAATGGAGTTACAATGGCATGAATTTAGGGTAAAGCAGTGGTGAACTGGGTCCAGGCATTGTCACACCACTAAACAGTTAAAGTTGGAAGGCACGCAGTGAAAAATCAGAAAACTCAGAGTAAACAGAAAAGCAAAACAAGATCTCATGAGAATGTTCACAGGCAAACAGTAAATCATCAGATAATGTCATGGAGCGTATGTCTACACTTAAGGGAAAATTGACCCACTGGTGGTCGATTTTCCGGGGTTCGATTTAACATGCCTAGTGGGGATGTGCTAAATCTAACTGCTAAATCCAAAAGTTACAGAGGAATTCAACAGATAAGTTTCTTAAGATGATTTTGAGTCATGGAAGAAGCATGATGCTGCGGTGAAGGCATGTAAGCCGGGTAGCTTCGCCCTGTCCCTGAAATTTCTTATGCCGTTACACATGGATTCAGCAAAGCGCTTAAAGATGCATTTGCACTGAGCTCACATTTAAAGGTTTTATTAAATAGTGCTTGGCTGGATTCAGGCCTTAAAAGTGAGCTTTTCCAAGAGTGTGTAGTCAAGTCTAAGCAAGTTGATCAACTCTCCACAAACTAGAAATATTTTTAAGACCTGTAGTCCATGGCACAAGTGCCTTCCTGACACACGCTCCACTTACTCCCAGAAAAATGATCTCAACTGCTTTTGTCTTACTGCTAACTGGTAGAACTGGTGCTTGGCATAAACAGGCTAAGCAACTGGTTAGGGTCAGAAGAGTTCAAGGGCCCCCTATTCACTTTACTGGGGTGCAGGGCAGTAGGCTAGCACTACCTTGGCTAAACTAGCACACTGTGATCGCTGTTTGCTGATTCTAACCGCCACTCACTCCAGAATAGCCTTTTTGGGATCTTTTCAGGTCACACAGTCATCACTTCTTATTTGCCTTGGCCAGTCTTCTGACGTATGCAGCAAATTAAATCAAATGAGCAAGTGAAAACACCTTCCAAAAGGCAAAATCAGGGTTTTGTAATGCCCATGTAGCTCTGGGGTACTGTTTATTCTCATTGTATTCGCTTTGTAACTCCATTGCCCTGAACTGCTCTCTTCAGGCTGCATACTGCAGTTTAACCAGCAAGAGAAGACAATACATAAAATTAGTTGAATGAATTTTTGGGGCACCTTTTACTGGTGGAGCTGGAAGCTTCCTCCTCTGCTGTCTTGAGGTGTCTATTGTTTGCATCTGTGAAAAACATATACATTATAATAAGTCGTAATACACAAAAAAAAGCGGAGACTTCCCCCGTGCAAAGCCGCATAGTGCTGTAGGCACCTGATTCCTTTGCCTTTGCTCCCGTTTTCTTGCCAGGCGAACACACGGAGCCACATTCAAGCCTGCAACAGTGAGAGCTGAAATTCTGCTCTCGATATCTGAAATCTTAAAGCAAAACAACAAGTTAAAAAAAATAGACTGGGGGGAGAAGTTTCCAAATTACTGCAAACGCTGCTAATTAAAAGCAAAAGGAGCTCGAGCTCACGCTCACGCTCACGCCCTCAATCAATCGGCAGTATTAAAAAAGAAAAAAGAGGCAACTGATTTTTCAGTAGCTCTGAAAGACAATCTGCCAGACGTTTTGGACAGCTTTGTTCTTTAGTCTTGAGTGCCAAAGGGAACATGCACGTATTAGTAAAGATGATTACTCATTACATGGCGTAAATGAATGATCTTGTGGCTCTGTACTCACATTCTCTCTCACTATGGACACTTTGCTCCATTTGAAATACAGCCGGTACCCAATGACTAGTAGCTGTGTAATTATAACTTAACTGGAGCTGTGTTTTAAAAGCTATGCTTAAAGCACTGTATTTTATAATGCATTTGCTATTTCACATGGGCTCATATTTCTTTGAGCACAGAGAAAAGTGCGTTCTTAAAACAATGCTGAAATCTTCTACCTTAAACATTCCATAATTCATACTTTAAATACCTCAGTAAAGACATGGTATTAAACAAACAAGGAAACAAACTACCAAGTAAATAAGACTTTGGGGAAAAAACAAGGCTGAAGTGGTGATAGAGGGAAAAAATTACGCAAAAAGGAACAGAACCAATGGAGAAATGAGAGAACAGACAGACTTCTGCAGTCAGATAATATGTGCTAATGACAGATAACACCGGAGTTGCCAATACTGCTGGGAACATATTTTCAATAGGATTGATTGTTTTTAATTACTTTAAGTACACACTTATTTTCCTTTGACACCTTGCATGGCTGTCTTTCTTACCATAAACTAAAGATTCAAGCCAATATAAAGAAAGCACTGTTCTCCGTTTTAAAAGCTACTCAAGTAGTTAGGATAAATCCTGAGGTCTCTGCCCTTACTCAAGCAACTGCTGCTGAATGAAGTCAGTGGAAGTTTGCCCCGTTAAAAAAAATTAAGTAAAGACCTCAAAATGCACCATTCGGTATCTCTAGGTACAGTGAAAGAGTTCAGAAGTTTGTTCAGAATGGAGATGGTGATATCAGCACAGGCACATTGCGTGGCTGTAGTTCTCTCATTCTGGTCTAGGAGCACCACCCGATTTAGTGTATGGCACAGAATCCAGCATCTTTGCTAAATACGGTGATGTGCAGCATGCTGTCAGTGGCATGTGGGCATGAGTTCGCACCTATTGGAGTTAACAGGTGTTTTGCCAACCAACTTCAGTAACAGCAGGATTTGAGCCAACAGCTCTGGTCCAAAGAAACGGATATCTCTATTTGTCATGCATAGCTCTTTGTTATGCAATAGGGCCCAAGCAACACACACCCTGCTCAGGTGCTGTTATATGGGTGCATATGTTGGATTACTAAAAGTGAAGTCCGGCTAATTAGTCCACATGGGTACAGAGGAGAATCTGTATATGAGTGATGATAAGCTTGAATGTGTGAACTGTTACCATACAAGGTCTAAGCAGGACAGTACAATGCTGTAGTGCCTTTCGAACCAGGAAGAGAGTGAATTTCTTCACCTGAAGCTCTGCATGATGAACCTGGGCTGCTGCTGTGGCTACCTGGTCCTCCAGGTCAGCCAGGTCCGATTCTGCTGTAACACTGTTGATTTTGCGAGCCGCATCCTCTAATTCGCTCAGCTGACCCTCCAAACTGTACACAGTGCCTGCTGTCAGGTACACCTAAGGATCCAAGTCAGGGTACAAAGTAAGTCCAATTGCTTGTGATGTATGTTCTAAATCACAGACGCCACAGACTATGGCAGGAAAGGATGAAAGCCAAAAAAAAGCAAGTTTCCCAATGTCTCTGCACGTACCACCCTTATGAAATAGATCTACTTGGAAATGTATTTTTTCTGGTGGAAAATTTCAACCTTTTTCAGCAGTCATGACCCCATTTTTCTCTATGTGCACAGTTACCTAGCTTGGCTACATTTCCAATTATTGGAACACAGTAACCCCATTTGCCAAACTACAAAGGAGCATTGTAGAAACCCAGGCTGTGGTGGATCATGGGAGATGTAGTCTGTCTGGGGAAACTTGCACATAAAGGAGAATGGGGTCAGTAGGCAGCTAAACTACAGGTTGAACGTCTCTCTCTAATCCAGCACCTCCAGGACCTCACCTGTGCTGAACAAGAACATTTACCAGACCACATGAGGCCAATAGTGTCTAGCAGCATTTTGAACACTTTTCACTTCTTACTGGGCTCGTAGAAGACATTTAAGGGTAAATTACAGCTAAGTAACAGCACAGGACACAGAGCCAGGACTGGTGGCTGGAAACAAACTTCATGGGACATGGGAATCTTGGGCACACCCATGATAAGTGGTTGCCCAGCTAACTAAAACCATGCCGGATTATGGATGTTTCCAGACAAAACAATGCCAGACTGGAGAGGTTCAACCTTTACAGCTCCCAAGAGGCACTATGGTGGTGTTTGAAATGAAAATCTTTTCGGCCCCAGACTGAAAACATTGTGGCTTTCAGCTGTTCAGTTGTTTGACGAAAAGTTGAAATTTGGGCACAAAATGACAATTTCTTGTCCAAAATGGTTTAGCTGGAACATTTTCAACTGCTCTTACGATGAAATAATATTATGCATATGTTAAATTTAAAATAAAAAAATGCTTGCACACGAAGTCAAGGCAGCCTGACAACTAAAATGCCACATAGGAACAACTGCTTAGCAGAATAACAACACGTAGCCCTTGCAAACTAAATTAACTTGATAATTATTCAAAGCAGCAAACTAACTCAGATTGGCAACTGCTGGCATGCGTGCCGCTCTCAGCACGAGACAATGTAGAATGGCAGGCAGGCAGCCAGGGGCTCCGGCCCTGCCCCTCCTCTCTCATGCAGCATGGGACAGGGCAGGAGTTCAGAGCTGGGGCTGGAGTCCTGCTGCAGAACTGTGGTGCGCGGCCAGAGCCCCACTTCAGTGCAAGGCCAAGGCCCCCGCTGCAGGGACCCCACTGGAATGGGGAGCTGAAGCATGGGGCCCCTGCTGCAGCACAGGGCGGGAATCTATGACATGGGGCCCCAGCTGCAGGGCTTCCACTGGAGTCCAGGGCCGGGGCCAGAGCCCCCAGTGTGGGGCTGCCACCGGAGTGCAGGGCTGGGCCAGCAGCGGGAGCCAGCCTGCCCCATGCACAGCCTGCAGGCAGCAGGCACTAGGTCCCAGGGGCACCCTGGCTGATCCCTTCTTGCACTGAAGTGGGGCTCTGGGTCAGTAGAGGCACCTGTGGCCGCTACGGCTCCTGGCTCTCCATGCCAGTGGGCAATTCAGCCCTACCCCACTCTGGCTCCCTCTTCCAAGTTTGGTCCCCTACCCCAGCCCCCTCCTCCAAGTTCAGTCCCCCACCCTGGCCCCCCACAACCTTTCTGCACATAGTTTCCCCTTGTAAATAGGTTTATTCATTATTTTGTTGTTGTGAAAACACTTTTATTCCCATGAACCCCAGTAAAAGTTACCATTCTAACCCTAATCCTGAGTCCCTAGTGCATGGTGGGAGAGTGGAGAGGGGTGGGGAGCGGGGAGGTATTGTATGGAGGGTCAGTGTGAGCCCTGGGCAAAGGCCTCAAACAAGGCCTCACAGACCCTCACTCCGGGCCTCCCAGAACCTGCCCCCATCCCTTCAGGCCTGATGGCTTGGGGCAGCAGGCGGCTGTTTGTACTTGGCCCCTGGCTCCATAGCCCAGCTCTGCATAAAGGGCGCCTGTCTGCTCTCTACAATACTCTGGTGGCATCACAGGCATGTTTGGGAGACTGACATCCAGCCTTGTGAGGAGGCAGTGAAACCTCGCCTTTAACGTCCCAAATGCACGCTCAATGGTGCCCCTGGCATGGTTGAGGCAGCGCTGAAATCATCTTGGGATGGGGTGGTGCATCCCATATAGGTTCCACATGAGCCATGGGTGCAGTGGGTATGCAGCATCAGCCACAATACATGCGGGCACCGTGATGTCCCCCAGTGTGAGCTCCTGCGGGGGGACATATGTGCTCTCCTCCATCTGGCATCCCAGCCATGAATTCTGGAACACCTGGGCGTCCTGGGTCTTGTCCGACCACCCGACGCAGACATTCATGAAGCATCCCCTCACACTGACCAGGGCCTGGAGGACCACTGAGTGGTACCCCTTCCTGTTCACATCGGCGCCCCTGCTGTGCTCCGTGGCCCAGATCGCAATATGGGTTCTGTCAATCACACCAAAACAGTTTGGGAACCCCAGCTCTGCAAACCCAGCGAGGGTGACATCCAGGTCCCTGACATTAATGATGCAGTGAAGGAGCATGTTGTTGCTGGCTCAGATGACCTGCAGGGGTGGAAGGAAGACATGTCCATCGACAGCAGACTGGGTGGTCCCCCTCCCTATCAGGGTCCCTGTCCTCCATCCCTCTTCCCCAGCAGGGGCCCCTTCCCCTCTCCCTCCTCCCTGGCAGGGTCCCCATCCCCCTTGCCCATTAGCCCCCTCCCCAGGGCGGGTCTGTGGTTCAAGCTTACCTCAAGCAGGACTGCCCTGATGATGGTCTTTGACCACCCCAAACTCATGGCTGATGGACTGATGGCTGTCTGGGGTGACCAGCTTCCACAGTGCTATTGCCACCCTCTTCTGCACAGGAAGTGTAGCCCACATTTGTGTGTCGTGGTGCTGGAGGACTGGGGCGAGCCAGTGGCAGAGCTCTTCAAATGTCTGCTTGGTCAGGCAGAAGTTTCTCAGCCATTGTTTGTCGTCCCAGTCCCCCAGCACTAGCCGGTCCCACCACTCGGTGCTGGTGGGGAAGACCCACTGGCGCTGGATCACGGGGGGGTGCGGGACCAGGCAGCAGGGCCCAGCCCAGAGCCTGCAGGATAGGACCCATGGTGACCAGCCCTGCCGTGCTGCTGATACACGGCAGCAAGCGCCATGGTCAGCAGTGAGGACATCCCCCCTGGGGGAGCAGCTGGGGATGCATGTTGTCTATGTCTGCTCCCTAGCACGCGTTCTGCCCTGCTGTGTGCAGCCTGGCAGCCCTTAGCACATGCAGGGGGTGGGGTGTTGGAAGGGGCCTTTTAAGGGAGTGGCTGGCTGCAAGACAGGAAGGGCTTGTCAGCCCATGTGACCCGTCTACTTCATTTCCTGGCCTCTTACTTCAAAGTAGGGGCTATTGATGTGTAGACGCTTCCTTTCAAAGTACTGAGACCATACTTCAAAGTAAGGGTGGGCAGCTTTTTGTGTGTCGCCGCTCAGCTTCGAAGTCCATTAATTTGAAGTTGTACGTTGAAGTAAGCAACTTGGAAGTTATTTTGTAGTGTAGACACAGCCTTAGTGACTTCAAAAAGTATCACCGGCACTTGGACCACACATGAAGGCCAAAAGGTCAAATTTCAGCACTCTGCCTCGGAAAGGTTGCTGACCTCTGCTATAACATCCCTCTCCATCGGAGACCCAGATCACAAATCGATGGATTTTGCTATGTGCCTTGTAGGTCAGCCAATGAAGGTATTTAGGTACAAAGTGGAAGGGGCAAATTCCATACCAAGGGGCTCTTTCAAAGAACATTTGGCTAGCTGCTTCCTCGCTTCTGTAACACAGGGATTTGGGGGTCATGTGTCCTTGTTGACAGCAGCAGTGGCAAAGGGAGAGGGGAAGAGTATCAAGTAGCTTGGTCCCAATTCACATTAATCTTTATAGGTTAAAACCAACCCCTTAAAACCAAAACTAACATCCACATTATAGCTAGAGACCAGGAGGCAGGAAGTGCAGATGTTGGACCCTGGTGCCAGGTGTTCCCCACTGAACATACCATTCGCTAAGCAAGTTGCTACCTTTTGCGCTAGCTTCAGTTTCTGAATGAGTCGTGGAGTGCCCCCATGTACAATGCATTTGCAGTCTGACAGTGGGGAAATAAAGGCGGGGGTAATTTGTCCACAAATATAAGATGTCTGTGGTAAATAAACGTATCACTACAATCTGTTGGAGGTAGTTTTTAAAAGACTCTCCCCTGCCCAGCTATCTCAGTTAGGGAGAAACAACTAACAGTTTGTTTCCTAGCTGAGTATTCAGAGTGATCATCCACAATCACAGTGGTTTGTTTAACTTTCTTTCATCTTACCCAGAGAACCAACTATGCTGTCAAGCTGTTTTTCCCCCCCACCAACAGGACACATGTGTCTCCTGCCTAGTGCTCTGCCTAAATGTTGGGCAGTCTGCGTGACAATACTGCATTTTCTGCTCATTCTCAGAATAACCAGCACACAATCCCAGCAGGGCTGCTTCGCCATGGAAGGAAGCTAAAGACTACTGCCCACTATTTCTGCACCCCCGAATTATCACATTTTTACAAAAACAACATAAGTGTAAAGCATGGGGCAGCCTGCTTCAGGGTCCCACAGCTGAGTACTGCACAGGCAGGGAGATGAACCTCCAAGCAGAAACCCCACGCCCCTCACAGCAGCACTGCAACCTCATGCCTCTCCTCCCCCCTTCAAGGCCCCCAGCTCAGCAGCAACAGCACCACAAAAACCCTTAGGTTAAACCTGTGTTCCAAATTTAACAATCATTTAATAGTCGGGGAGCATTTCGTGGATCATGGACCAAAGCACTGGTCAACCACTTCATTAGATTGTAACAGAGAGGTAGCCATGTTAGTCTGTACTCCAACAAAACAAAGCAGAAATGTAGCACTTTAAAGACTAACAAAATGATTTATTCAATGATGAGCTTTCATGGGACATCAGATCAATTTCATTTCTAATACAGACTGATATTCGTAAGTACAGAGGACAAAAAAAAAAAAAAAGGAAAAACAATTGCAATTAAAAAGCTTGTAAATATCTGAGACAGGACAATTAACATCCCCTTACCTCTCACCCCCTTCCCGCTATCCTATTTAATTTGTCAGTTTTTATTGCAATTATTTTTTTTTTGGTCCTTTGTACTTATAAATGTCAGTCTGTATTGGATATGAGATTGATCTGATGAAGTGGGACTATCCCACAAACGCTCATCACTGAATAAATCATTTTGTTAGTCTTTAAAGTGCTACGTTTCTGCTGCTTTGTTTTATTGCACTTCATTAGATGTTACTTCCTAACTAGATGCAACAGATTGTATTTTCCTTAAATCAAAACCATTTTAACCCCCCCACAACCCAAATAAAAATAAGTACAGAATGGAAGCACCCTGAATTGGTTTGAGATGGCTGTAGGGCAGTAGTTTCAACCTTTTTTCATTGGGAAGGTGGGTAAGGAGGAAAAGAATGGGAGGAAATCTTATAAGGTGGCTGCCTCTTCTTCAGCACCTCTTGTGGCATGGCACAATCTGGCTTCCCGTTTTTTCTCTTTTCTCTCTTTCCTAGTCATCAGGGTTTCACAAAGGGACAGGGATCAGCCCATAAGGGGATCCCAGGGCAGGATAAAGGTTTAAATCACTAAATATTTTAAGTGACTAAAACATCTACATATCCTGACACTCTATACTTGCTACACCATTACACTGATTAATGCACTATAAAATCAACAGAAAGTTTGTGGGAAACCGATTTAAGGATACACTTCTGTTACACATGCTGGAGTTTAGTTTAATTTTCCCTCATCCTTTTAAATGTGTTCCAGCTAAATAGCATAGTAGGGGTGAAACCCACCCTGAGGCAGACAGCAACCATGAGCCTCTTAATACCACCGAAGTTCCAGGATAGAACTGCACAGAGCAGCAGCCAACTACACAAGGGCTTGGTTCTCCACAGAGGAGATGTTTACACCAAACACAGCATGAGGGCATGTCTGCACATGCTTGAGCCAGCGGAACTCAAGCTAGCACACTCATAATAGCCATATGGACCTTCTGGCCCAGACCGAGTTTGGGCTGTGCAGCTTAGAGGGTTGCAGACTCCCTGCCTGAGTTGGAATGTCCACACAGTTATTTGGGTTGCAGTGTAGACAGATCCATAGATGGCAGAATTTGCATGGGAGGCGGAGGAGGGGGAACCATCTGGGGAAGTGGGACATGGGAGCCAGGGAGCTCAACATTCTTCGCAAGTATCAGAGGGGTAGCCGAGTTAGTCTGTATTTTCAAAATCTTCTTATCCTCTGCAAGTGATGCTAACAGGCAGCAACCACTACTCTAGATCATTGGCAAGAACTGACAGTACAGGACCTGGAGTAAAACCATAGCCAGGATGGACTGGTCCCAGACCAGAAGGTGGGTGGTAGATTTAACCTTAGTCCAGATTTATTTTCATTATCTGCCTGATCAGGACACCAACAATTCCCAAGCATGGATGGGATCCCTTTATGTTAGGTGCAGTACACACATACCCAAAAGACAACGCATGCCCCCGCAAGCTTTTGCAGTCTCATGTGGATGCAGTAAATTCACCCTTTAGGAGGAGCTTCTTTATAGACTGTCAGACTGTGAGTACAACAGCTGTCTACTGTATTTCCTTTAATTGCTGTAGAAGGATCACTGGGATTTAATTTTTTTAATTAATTGGGATTAAATAACTTCACAAGTCTCTAAAGAAGAGAAAATACAGTAGTCTAAATACCAGTTAAGTCTGACTTAGAAGAATATTGAGAGGCATGAAAAACTATTCCTCCATTCAGGAGACCCCAGAATGGGGAGGTAATGAGGACTTACAAATAGCTGAATCTTTCCTTTGGATAACAGTGAATGGCACTTGCTCATTATAAAAGGCAGAGGAATTTGAGTCTTCAGAGGGAATGGTGGGAGGTTGTTTGGGACTGATTTACGGTTTTCCAGTCTGCTCTATGTAATGGGGAAGTACATGGCTGCCCCAACTCCAAAACAGCACCGCGGTGCCGCAGCTGTCCATTTACCCTTCTTCCAGGCTGTTATGAGCTCAGACTGGTGTGGTGGGGATGGAAGTGGAGCCAAGGCTACTCTTACTCCTTGCTTGCCTGCACAGATGCCTGCTTGCCCTTTGTGCCTGGACTTCATATGCAAGAGGGTTGTGTAGAAACATAGAGATCACCTGCTCCGTACTAAGTCAGATCAAGGTGGTATACGTCAGGCTATCAGCTGAGTTTAAGGGATTACGTTTCTCTTCAGAGTAAGGTAATTGTACAACCACTCTAAAACCCAACATATGAGCCTACTATTTTGAATGGGTCCAAAACTGAATTAAAACACATAAATATATCGGATGGTCCTTTCAAAACAAGCTTTCTTTTTAAAGCATAACATGAATACTTAAACACAAACATGCTGTCGCTTTGATCACAACATACCACACGTCACTCCCCCTGCCCCCAAAGATGAGAGTTTGCGATCTGAGATATTGATATTGCACTCCTACGTTTTCTTCCAGCGTGGTGAGCTGCTCATCAAGTCCGACAGGGTCCGTGCCTAGTGGAAATGCCCCACTCTCTCTCTCCTCCATATCTGCTGGGAAATCACTGGGACCAGTGGATTCTGCTATCAGTTCCTCAGTGGCATTGATGACTTTTAGGACCTCTGTAGAGATGTTGCAGAGAGAGACAGCAGAGTACTTCTGTTTTGTTACAAGAGTAGATAGGGATAAACAACAGCATTATGTTAGCACAGAGGTATAATTACGGTGAGAGTGTTTTATCTTGTCTGTAGCTTTATTTTAAACATGCCTTCTAAAAGAATACTCAGGTGTTTCATATGACTACAGAGGCCTCTAAGCCATGTATTTTAAATAGCCGAACACTTTAAAACTGGAATGTCCTAGTTCACAGCTGAGCAAACTTTTTAGGTCAGGCCCCATTTTTTATCTCTGCAGTTAGTGGCCTCCCTCACAACCTGTCTAATGATGCCCCGGATGGCCCCAGAGAAGGGCGGTGGTCTCCCAAGAGTGACTACTGCACTCCCTCTGCAATGGTGGCAGAGGCTGTGAGGAGAAGGGGAAGAAGGGAGACAGTGGAGACGGGGAGAGGCAGCGGAGGCCAGGGGGGGAGAGGGGAAAGAGGCCTCCTGATCACACTGTGCCCCCCTTATAAATTTTCATGCCCCCCTTGAGGGGGCACACCGCCACTTTGAGCACTCCTGGGCCAGTTTAGGACGAAATTCTAGGGCTCATAGGACGAAATTCTATCCCCAAATATGTTCAAGCAGTGCCTTTTTTGTGCCAGTACTTTCTGGTACTGAGTACCGGCCCCTCATCAGCTTCAGCCATGGGAACCCAGTGGGGTGGGGCTTGGGGAGCCAACTCAGTACACACACTTTTTTTAAAAAAAAAACAAACCACCATATACAACACACATCTCTCACTTTGAAACCAATGGGAGCTGTATGCACCTATCAGGTGGCAGAATTTATAATCAGATTTTAAAATCTTGTCACCCTATGTTAGGTACCAGCAAATAACTGTGGGATCACTGATTTATGGGCTCAGTGGAGGACATACAAACATCTAGCCATCTTACTGTTATCCATAAATGAGGAAGTCAAATAGTCATTTGACTATTACAATAATAGTTTTGGAGTAGCTGTGTCATCAATTTTTTGTCAGATTTCCCAAAAGAGGCTGAATTAAGGACACTTTAAAATCAGGAACACAATGTTTAAATTCTCCTTTTTCTGATTCCTATATTGAATAAACAACTTACTTTAACTAGCATGAAAAATTGTGTATCCTCTCCACCCGTGTTCTATCGAGTCTCATTTGTACAGTCAATATACCTTATTCTGATTAGTTTTACACTGGTTGTAGACCAGTGTAATTTCTTTGACAGCAATAAGGTACCTCTGATTTACAGCAGGATGAGAAGAAAATTAAGACCAGTGAAGACAGGAACTAAATCTGATCCTGGAAATGCTCATGGTATGATTGCAGTGGTTCCCAACCTTTTAATTAACGGGGACCCCCAATCACCCTCCCAAACTGTCTGTGGACCCCAGTCAAAGACAATTCTACGTACACTTCATTAAACGAAAAAGGAAACCGCAACATAGATTTTCAGACAACAATTGATAACATTATTGGAAGATGTTTAATTTCAAAATAACAATTGACTGTAACTTTGCAATTTATTTAAAACTTATTTTCAATGATCATATTTATTTATTTAGTTAGTTCATGAAACCCCTGTGATAGGGTCTTTGGGCCGCAGGTTGGGAACCACTGATCTAAAGTGAACTTAAATCAATGCAAATGCTCCCATTGATTTCACACGGAAACACACGGGAATACTTCAGTGCAATTATTCAGAGAAGTAAGTGTTTGAAGGGTCAACCCTTAAATGTAATTATTAATTCCCAAGCCTGCAAACATTATGCAGCTGTGTTATGGCTCATGCGTAAATCTACCCATATGTAAAGTTACTGTAAGATAAAAACTACGGACAGTTACATAGTGACAGTGTGTAATTCACTGATTTTACACTTTTAACCTGTTTACATGATTGTTGTTTAATAAAAGTAAGTCGTTCAACTTGCACATTCAATGGGAGGCAGAAAAAAATAATTTGCTTTCATTTCTTGCAAACTCTGGTGCAGTTAAGTTTCAGTGATTCTTATTTGTGTTTAGCTAAATTAGCTATACTTTTTTTAAGAAGCGCGCTTATCTTATTGAACATTTGATTTCCCCCCCACACACCATGTGTGGATTCATCCCTTGTACATTAAGTCATCTTTAGGACTGTTATTCAACCAAATTATGAGGAAAAATTAGAGGCTTGAGATGAAAGAATGAGAACAAAAGCAAACAGAGTTTGTTGAAGGGTCACTGGTCTGCAGGTTGTCAAGGACAAGAGACAGTCATTAACAAGCAGGGTAAGGACACTCTGTACAGAGCAGAAGTACCTGAATCACAAAGTTACCTGTGTCTTTCTTAAGAGTCTAGTGTTTTTTTCCATTTAGTTTTGGAAGTGCCAATTAGGTTAAAATAGATCAATAATAATATAGGAGGGAGGAGGAAATCAGTAGTACTTTGCTTTCATTATTTGTCTTCACAAGTACCTTTTTTTGTTTTATCCTATTAATTAAGACAAAAAAGTATTATGGACAGGAGTCTTGACTTTTCTTCAAAGTATACTGCATTGACATATGTTCCAAGGAATTACAGATCTGAATTCGGTATTTATTTTTTCACAGAATCTGTAGCACTTACTAGTATTATGGATTATGTATAAACTTCTAGCTCTTTAAAGTTTTTCTGTCTAAGTTTCTGAGAGCATATCAACGTGGGGAGACAGTGACTAGAACAGCTATTCTGCAACAGCTTTTCTGAAATGACTCCCTGGGTGGCCACTATTATAATTTTTACAACATTATTACATAATTATGATAAAAGCGCCTTTTTCTGATTTAGCTTATTCTGTTTCCTGAGTGTATTAAGCTAAATCGGAAAAAAGGCACTGTTACTGTGCAATAAGACTATCAAAGACAGACCCTAAGAAATCAAGATTTGAAGTGAAACACCACTTATTCAATACATTACTGACCAAAAGAAGTTAAAGGAAAGATACTCATTTTAGGATCTTCTAGACTTCTGCGAAAAGTTTTAATGGCGGCTGTAGTTCTGCTTCTTTTTAAAATTGTAGATCTGCAGCAAAATCACTAAATCCAAAGCAGCAACAAAGCCTGGAAATTGGCTTGACAGTAATACCAAATGTTTAGGATGTGTGGCAAAATGTGTGACTGTATCTTGAAATACAGTAGCTAAACACAGGAGTTACAGATTCTGTGACTTCTTTTTCCCTAGAAGATCCTGGAGCATTTACTTATGCAGCATAAGAATGCTGCAGTGTTTGATTCCAACAAAATGGTTACATGTAAACAAAAAAATCTGGAGCAGCAACGAAAGGTCCTGTGGCACCTTATAGACTAACAGAAAAGTTTAGAGCATGAGCTTTCGTGAGTTAACTCACTTCTTCAGATGACAGCATCTGACAGCATGAGCATCCTGTGTGACCATCCTGTGTTTAGCTACTGTATTTCAACATACAGTCAGCATCTGACAGCATCTGAAGAAGTGAGTTAACTCACGAAAGCTCATGCTCTAAACTTTTCTGTTAGTCTATAAGGTGCCACAGGACCCTTCGTTGCTGCTACAGATCCAGACTAACACGGCTACCCCTCTGATACTTAAAAAAAGTCTGGTTCACTTGCAAATATTTCTTATTATTGCATTTTCTAATAATTTTTGAGAAATGATAATTAAATTCAGAATTTAAACTTCCTAAAAATGTCGTAGTGAAGGACACTTACAACTCACCTTTCTCCTGGCCCGTATTTTGAAGAAAACTGATAGTATGGTTGAATAACTGCCAGAAACATCACAACCAAATTTTAGGGATTTTAGAGACCTCTGTGAGCTCTTAGGCCCAAGCGGGAAATGTTCCCTGCTTGAATACATTTTTCTATTCCTTTTTTGAGTAACTACAGAGGTGGTCAAAATTATTTCAGTTTCAGAATTACAAATTTCCCCAAACTGGGGACTTGAAAAGGACGGGGGCGGAGGAGTGGGAGAGGATATGAACACTCAGCAAATTCCTTTGTGAAAATGGGCATGATTTTTTATTTCAATTTTTTGACCAGTTGCTGGGTTTTTTGGAAGAGTTCCTGTAGAAGGTGGGCATCAGGAGATGCCTCAACAACTCTCGTTGGGAGGCAGTAAATTCTGCAAGGCTCCCTGGAGCTGGGGGGGTCTGTAGCTGGCAAGAGTGGAAGGCAGAGCTGATGAAAGGGCAAGCAAAGGGGACAGGTGCCCCAGGGACTGACAATTAAAAAGGGCCCAGGGTTTTTGGCTGCCGCTGGTGATACTGTAGCAGCTGGAATCCCAGGCCATTTAAATCACCACCAGAGCCCTGAGAGGCATTAAGGGATGGTGGTAGCACTGTGGGCTGTCTAACCTTAGCCCCATCCTTCTGCTCAAAGCTCCACCTCTTCTGGGGGCAGAGCTATGGCCCTCCATGAGCCTCTTGCCCAGGTCCTGGAGAAGTCTGTCACCAGCCCTGATGGAAGGCAACTCTAAATCTCCTATTAATGAAGGTCAAGGTAGACAACAGTATCCTCCCTGACCAAATGTTAAAGAGGGAAGGGCCCCCCCTTGAGATCCAGAGACAAACAGACAAGGGATTCTGGATCCCTGACCTCTCTAGAGATTGATCTGCCAGGGTTGCTGGCCCCAGATGGTAACAAATTCAATCTCTCGCTTTTTCAAAATCATTTGTGTGTGAGACAGAATTGAAGCAAGAGGCAACAGAGAGGGCAAAGACCTATTTTAATTAATACTGAAGATATCCTACCAATTTTGATGGGACCATATCCAAAAAATGAATCATGCAATCGCAGGTCACAGGACATTGCTGTTATAAGAAAAGGCCATTTCCCTGTCCGCAATCAGTGGAAGAAACAGGGATGCCAGTGGGAGTTACATTCATGGGCTTTGTAATGGCAAGATTAACCTCAAACTAGCTGTGTGGTATATTGTGGAAGCGTCACTCAAAATTCCACAGTTAAGGCTGAGTTAAAGCCATAACACATAACGTGTGTTGAGTTAAAGTTTGCAATTGAAGCAGGGATTCATCCCCTTTTTATATATGACAAGTAGAGCGTAGCTGCCTTAAAATTACAGAACTTCCAAATATTCCGATTGTCAAAGAAGCTGATGAAGCAGTAGCCAGTTAATGAAGGCCCTGATTCCCAGAACATTTGAGCGTGCGCCATGCTTAAAAACATGTGAGTAGTCTCACTGAAATCAATAGTAGTCATGTATTCAAAAGTAAGCACAGTCATATGTGGGGTTACAGAACCAAGGCCTGACTTACTGCTAATGTCATATATCCTGACCCAAAGGGCTCTGAAGTCTAGGAGTGTCTCTACATTGGCTTCATTGGGTTTTGCACATGCCTTTAAAATTGTAAAAAGCCTTTTTAGAGGCAGGGACTATATCTTCATGTGTGTTTGTAAAGTGCCTAAAAATCTAGACTCCATCCTGATCTGGACTTTTAAGCATTAACGTGATAACAGACAGTTCAGTAACATCATGACAAGACAGGCAATTGTATATAACATTATACTTACATATGGCTCAATATTTTACCACGGAAGAGAAAGATGCCTGAGCAGTACACAGGATCCTCAACACTGCATGATCCCTGGACACACTGGCCCAGATCCTCAATGGAGCTACACTGATTTACACCAGCAAAGAATCTGGATTGCAATTACCAACATGTGTACTAAGAGTGAATATTGTAGGGGTACCTGTGAGATTAGTTGTCTTGGTTTAAAAGAAAAATTAAAAGCTCTGGGACACAGTAATACTCTCCTAAAATTCACAGACACATACCTAGCAATGGCACATTTGTAGTGGACATTCAAACGGATAAAAGGGCCGCTTGGGTGACATTTGTTACATGCTTTATTCATCTTATCACTGGAAGAAGAGTCATCATTGCCTCCTACGGGTGATTCAAAAAGACAGCTATCACACCATGATAAAGTCTCTCACATCTGCTTTGTCTCACAGTCAGATAACTAATATTGACGAGACAGACATGCAGGCAATCTGTATTACAAATATCTAGCTCTGCTCTAAACACAACCATACTTTGGAAGCACGAGGCCGGATTTTGATCTCAGATACTCAGGTGTAAGTCTGGAATAGCACCATTGATTTCAACTGAGCTCAGTGAAACTCCTCTGACATTTAATATCTGCAATTGAAATCAGAACCTGCTCCACTGAGTTTGAGATCATTTAAGACAATGGGAGCAGAGGAAAAAAAATTACAGGCCTTGAATATTTACAGTCTGTAACTTCGCAAAACAAAAAAGCTGTCATGTAGCACTTTAAAGACTAATAAAACAATTTATTGGGTGATGAACTTTCATGGGGCAGGCCCACTTCTTCAGCTCTGGAAATAGCGCTGAAAACAAACTGGCACAACAAATATATAACAGAGATAGAAAACAAACAAACAAACATGAAATGAAAACTGACAGATCAGCTTGGGGGGTGGGGGGGCAAAGAGGGAAGAAAATTACTTACTGCCAAGTGCCTATTAAGTTCAGTGACTTGCCTGAGATCACTATGGGCTTGTCTACACTTCCCCCATCCTTGGAAGGGGGCGTGATAAACAGCCTGAGCAGGCAACAGCAATGACGTACTGCGATGCATACGCAGCACCTCATTAGGCTAATTTTTCCTGTGGCAACTTCGAAGTTGATAACTTTGAAGCACCGGCAAGCCGTGTAGCCGTGGGCACTTTGAAGTACCCATGCAACTTCGAAGTGCCCTTACTCCCAAAATTATTTCAGTGTCCACGGCTACACACCTTGTCAGTACTTCAAAGTTATCAACTTTGAAGTTGCCGCAGCAAAAATTAGCCTAATGAGGTGCTGTGTGTGCATCACAGCACCTCATTGCTGTTCCCTGCTTGGGATTATTAACATGCCCCCTTTGAAAAAGGGGGCTAGTGTAGACACAGCCTATGAGTATCAAAGATATGAAATTTGAATTTATTCTCAAATTTGACTCTTTGGGACTTTGTCTTGATAGAGAGAGTAATTACCTTACGTATGAAAAAAACAGCTTCCCCATCAGCTTTCCTCACCAGGAAATGACAGCAGAGGAGATGGGATGTCATTGTCAGTCCTGCCTCAAAAACACAGTGTCTGTCTTGCCTTTTGTGAGCAACTGTGCAAATCATATTTTCTGTGTTTCCCCATGGTGTGCTGGAAGAAGCTTTCAGCTTGCTTTGTCTCCTCTCACTCGCCTAACTGATCAGACTGTTAGAATGCTTTCAAAACATACAATCCTGACTTTTCTTTTTAGATGTGCCACACTGTGAACTTCTTTAGTACAGCACTGGCTTCCTGGGTGAAAGCTAATAAATAATGGAAAGAAATCAGCAATACCACCAAAAATATATCATTATGACAAACCATAGCAGTGCCATGATTCAGACAGTTGTGAGCCAGCAAGCACACAAGTCCTCACTTAGGTTCCAACTCTGAACCAGGGCATCTCCCTAGCAGGTTTTCTTGTCCAAAACTTACATACAATTCTGGACATTTCCACACCAGGCTTTCTTCTTCTTCCTTGTGTACATTCTGATCCATGGCCTTGAGAATTGCTTAGCATTATTTGCAATAACCTTTTCTCCTCATTTTCCTCGTATTTTGATCCTGCCGCTCGTCTTTTTCGCTGTCACTGACAGCTGAGGGTACAATCTTCAGCCTCCAATACAACCATCTCTCTTTAAACCAACATCACAGCTGTGATTTGTGATACAACTGAGGAAATGTTATATCAACATGATGCTCAAAAACAGAAGGAACAAAAGTTTCCATCACTAATGGCCCTAATAGCATTGACTAGATTCTTCATCACTGTTAGTGCAAACGTGACCAGTCTCATTCTCAGGTTGCTTTAGCACACTCTCCGCAGCGTGGCTGTTCTTCAATCAAGATCCATCTTAATTTTTGGAGAAGGAAAAGTTTTTTCACATGTCTAACTTCGTTGGGATTTAGAGTGCACAGTCCCTTTAAACCCACATCCAGCAGGGGTGTTTTTTCCAAGAGTAAGGGAGTGGGAGAGCAACAAGGTATGGGGAAAAAGGGGACCTATCAGGAGCTGACCCACATCCCAGGACAGGAGTCAGGAGAGTACTGGACAGGGAGGAATCACCAGAGGACAAACTGGAGACTTACCCAGTATCACTATGCCCCACAGCTGTATTAGGCTGTGAGTACTGGGCTTGTGACTTTGCATTGGAAATATAGAAGGAGATTCACCTCCTAAGAGCCATAAGATTCACTGCAGCTTTTATATGAAGTTGTGTGGCGCTCATGCCAAAGTCTGACCAGCGCCCCAAGGAAACCCTCTCTCGCACAAATAAGTTTCGCCTTTGTGTTGAATAGCTCCACCGTGTTTGAGGACCAGTCATTTTACCACAGTCCTCATCTGGTTCTTCAGGTGCTCTCTCAGGTATCCTGGGCTCCGAACATTTTGTGCAATGACGAGAAACACAGAAATGTTGAATTTGATTCAATGTTCTATAGGAAGCGTGCGTGGACTACAGAGGACAGGGGTGATGCGTTCATGGTAGGCTTTGCAGTTAAATGATGCACTGCCAGTGCCACCCAAATGCGAAAATTCTGGTCTTCTTTTCACATTAGTAATTTCTTTCCCAAGGAAAGCTGAACACTCATTTAGCAGCAGAGGACAGAAGTATCTTTGATAACATACTATTCTACTAGCATCGTCCAGGACACAGAAAAGTTAAAGAAACTTTACTCTTCCTTTTGAACTGTGCTGATACTTCTCTATAGTAGAATTTTTTTTGCAGTGAAATTAAATCATTTTTCCAGTATAAATACTGAAATTACTATGAATTATTCCAACACTTTGTTTCTGGAAACCAACTTGCCACAAAATAAGGAGGAAGGTTTTTGCCAAATGAAATATTCTGCCATAAATTGCCAATACAACTTTTTAAAATCTCATGAAATATAAGGCACACACAATTTCATAGCTGTCTAAAAATGAGCACAAACTTACAAATATTGAATATGTGGAATGAAAAGATAAGAAGTATCTTCTATGATTTTTACTAAAAGAAGCACAAAAAATGGCCGTTCAAATAAATGAACAAAATATGAATGGCAAAATAAGTGCATAAATCAGGATGAAAAGAAAAGTGGAGGGGATCATTCTACTGAATTAAGGATTAAGCTTTCATCCAAAATACAGGCCTCTGCTTCTTGTCTATTTTGTGGAACACAATGAAATTAGTTTGGTTAGCTGTATATTATGTCAGTGATTTCAGATCAACTTTTGTCAAGTATATCACAAAAATCACACAACACCGTAAAACTAGTACAATTTTTCCATTTGCCAATTTGATTCAGATATTCCAAGAATCAAACAGCACTGATCATGAAACAGAGGGAACCTGCCAGAGGGAACAATAATAGTAATGCATTAATAGCAAAAAAATGGGGAATGTCTTTTATGATTGTATATTATTTAGCTCCCTACATAATGCCTTGATTGTTTAAAAAAAAAAGGTACAGGAAGAGAGGTCTTTGGCTGCATCTACGCTCTGAGATAAAATTGATTTCATTACAATCGATTTCTTAAACCTGGGTTTTATCCATTCAATTTTGAGCATCTTCACCTTTCCACATGCTCCCCACAAACTCGACTTACTGCTGCCACACACAAGTAGCTGAAATTGAGCTTCACTCGCGTACTGCAGCTGTGTATTGCAGGAACCTATCCCACACTTCTCTGAGCCCCTGTAGCATTCTGGCCCCACAAGTAGCTGTGGGTATGTAATGCCATTTTCCCACATTCCATTCCCCTCTTTCCCCTGCCATGTTAAGCATATTTAAGTAGACAAAGGTGTGCCACTGAAAGTGTGCCTAGGCTTTATTGTGGGCTTGAATATTGCTTTACGCCTCCTGGGAAAGAGGACTCTAAGTAGACGTGGGTGCTACATTGAAACTCAAATGAATCATCAGTAATGGCCCAGGGTGGCTACTTGACAGCCATGAAAATTGTGACTGCCTATGGAGGCCCTTTCAGGAACTTGAATCTGGATTTAGGCCACCTGGGAAAGAAGACCTTTATGCTTAAGTACACATGGTTGTTACACTGAAACTCGAATGAATCACCAGGCTGGAAGACCCCAGATGACAGCAAGGTTTGCATCTGGAAAAGAAGACCCTAAGGACAAGAATATTCCTGCTGCAAGCCTTACTTCAACAACTATGGTAATTGCATAGCTAATACATTGCCTTCATTGAAACAGGTATGGCTCGGGGGGGCTAAAAGACTCCAGACTACAGCCAACCTCCCCAAAATTGTGACCGCCAAGGGACACATCCCCCGGCGGTTAAAGAACCTTGCTAAAGCCAGCCCCCGAAAATCGTGACCACCGAGGGAAGTGTCCCCCGGGGAGCTATAAGATCCCTGGCTGGCGCCAGCCCCCAAAAATCATGATCTTCACCACACGCAAGCTGGCTGGCACCTTGTGCAGCACGTCCTTTTTTTGGTTTGGGGTCAAGCCACACGATGCGACTGGGCGTTCCAGAATGTTCCAGACTGTGCAGCACCGCTGGGGGGGAGGGCAGGGAGAGGATGTGGGGGTCAGGACAACACGTAAATGGCTGAAAAGAAGTTTCTCGTACTACCAGACATGCACAACCCCCACCCACAGCCTAGCTGACACGGTACGGGGGGCGAGCGGCTGGTGCCAGGCAGCGCAGGAAAAAAGGGAGCTGTCAGGGGAATACACAGAACCACAGACCCCATAGCTACGCTACTAGCAAAGAAAAAGAGAGAAGATTTTTCAGCCTCTCATGACCCCACAGCCATGGGCTTGCAGGTGCCAAATTCTAATGATCCTGCTCCCTAATTCCTCTGCAAGTGAGAGTAGTGGAGATGTAAGAGGCCAGAGCGGAGAACTGTGGTGCATTGGGGGGCACATACGATACATCTGTGGAGGTTAATGAATTCGATATAAAGACATGCCAAATTCTCACTACCCTTCATTCAGATTTTTAAGTTCGAATTGAACGCTACACCCGTCAGGTTACTACGATTTTTAGGATTTCGTTATCATGTTGATTTTAGTGGTCCATAAATCGAGCTAATGGAATTTACAGTGAGCACAGGCACTTGGAAAAATCAGGCTAACTGACTTTAAAACAATTTTATCTCATAGTGTAGATGCAGCTAAGTTTGGTTGTAGTCAGAAACGACTGAATTTAGCCTCATCTAAATCTTTATCTTTATAATTTTGTTTCCTGATTTTTTAAAGATTTAATTATGGTAAAATAAATAAATAAATAAATAAAAAATTTTGAGAGTAGCCACTTTTTTTGGCCCTACAGTAGAATCTCAGATATACGAACACCAGAGTTGATAAGTGAGTGGTCAACAACATACCTCATTGGAACTAGAAATACACAGTCAGGCATACGCAATAAAAATAAAGGGAAACTTTAATTTTTTTTTCTGATTGTTTCATTTAAATTAAGATAGTTAAAAGTAGTATTTTCTTCTGCCTAGTAAAATTTCAGAGCTGTATTTACAACAGAATATTCACTTAACTTTTGAAAAAAGAATTATAACTTTTTGTTCAGCGTACAAGGTGCTCATAACCTTGCAGTGCTATTGTACATATCTGCCCTCCACTGCTTCTTGCTTCACAGATAAAACTGGTTTTAATTCCTGATACAGCCAGGAAGAGCAAGATTACAACTCTCCACTTCATGAAATATCAACAAATTCTGATTGCATTTTTTCTTTTCTATCAATGAGGAGGCATGAGCCCAACAAAAAAGTTTGATTTTTCCGATCTGTTTTCTTTTCGATCCTGATTGTCAGAAAAAATTATCTTGACTTGTGAAGAGAACAAATTTACTCTCGAAACGCAGAAGCCGTCAATGAAGTTTGTAAGCCTCTTTTACTGAATGAGAAAAATATGGACAAAGTAAAGCACTCTCACCTGCTGTAGTACTGAGGATAAAACCTGTAGTTTTAAATGAAGATCAAAAGCCTTTTGTTTTTCCTAGGTAGTTGGTCAGCAATTAAATAGAAAGGCAGAAAAGATATGTTAATTCCTAAACAGATTACACCAATGTACTTGTAGAGAACTTTGAAATGAAGGTAAGGGATAAAATGCAAATGAATGCAGAATACCATAAATCATTATATTTTAACATAAAAACATGTATAAGTAAAATATATGAAATAACACATTGCCTAATTTTCCTTATTTGCAAGATCCAGAAGGGCATAGCTCAGTAAAGATTGCAAAATGTCTGGAATCTCCTGATGAATTTCTGATAATATGAAATGATAATTTGTTTCATCAGTAAAGGAATTGGTTCCTGCGAGATGACTTCTGTGGTAATGTTGAGAAACGAGAAACTTGAATTCCTAACTTTTGGACCCACTTGACAACTCTTTGAAAGCAGATTTCTGTGCTTCATTTTGGCAACAAGCCAAAGAAATATTGGGCATGATTACAAGGTCAGCAATGCTAATATCTAACTTTCTTAAATCACTGTCAAGTTTAGCAGATGCTGATGAAATAAATTCAAGATGCAAGGATTTTTTTTTTTAACATAAGTCAAGGTCTTCTGGAGTTCTATACGTTTTCATTTGTTACACTCTACACTTCTTACGTATATCCTGTGCTTGCATCTGAACAAAATGGCTTTTAAATTGCCTTCTCAAAGAAGGTGAACCTTTTGTACTGGGAAATCTACAAAGATTCACATTCCTACTGTGCTGTGGGTTATTACTTCAGACTAAATTTCCAGAAGTGACCATGGGTTTAGGTATCCAAGTTGACATGACTTGGGTCTGATTCAGAAATATGTTGGACAGGCACAACTCCAAATGAAGTCAGTGGATTTGCGAGTGCTCAGCAAGCACCTCAAGACTCAGAACCGAAAGGTGTCTTGATTTGAGTATTCAAACTTGGGAAAACCCCAAGATAAATACCCACTTTTCATGTTTTTTAATTTTTAGAAACTGTAAATAATTAGATTTTGTACTATAGTTTAAATGACTCAATACTCAGAGTCCTGTATTACTATGCCTAGCAAAGAATCTGTTTCTCAAAAAAAATGGTCAGAATCTGTTTTGTTGTATTGTTACAGACATATATGCTGACAGGTATTTGGAAATAACAGACAAAATAGTTTAAATTGATTATAGTGTCTTGGTTTGTGTGCAGGATTTTTATTTTTGTTATAGGATTTGTGTGTGTGTGCGCGCGTGTGTGTGTGTGTGTGTGCACGCAGAAGTGCCCATTGCCTAGATTCTGTTTTAGTGCGAGACAATATAGATTTTTCTTTCTTATTAGATTGTCTGGAAATTATCCTGGATTTCTTCTTTTTTCTTAGTTCTTTTCCTCTAAAAACTTAGCAAAATACTTCAATTCCACAAAAGACTTGAAACAGTTATACAGTAGTCTTAATGACATGATACTGTGAGTTAACATTTCTGACAAGATGGGAATGTTACCTCTCTTGTTTTGCACATTCACGAGTAATAATGTTCCAAGCTTATCCTATGCCCTTTACTGTAATTGCCTCAAGACCACACTAGTCCTAATGGGTATGCACTCTGCCCCAGTAATCAGAAAAAAACTATAGTTTACAGAGACATGTCACATATTATTAAAAATACTTTCTTGGCCTGTTTGCAGATCCTCTGTATGTCATTAAAACCAAAAGAATTTTTAAAAGTTGAGTCAAGTCAATTTTTGTTTACTACTTATATTTCTTTTTGCTAAGGCCATAAAGTAGATTAGCTCATTTAACTTTTGCAGCCAGTTTAATTTTCCCTATTTATGTACCAGTATGAGGACTCAAAATTTTGATTATAGTCTTAAGGTCTCAGTTGAGCAATGCTCTTAACCTCTTGGGCTATGTCTACACTCGCCAAAAACTTTGAAATGGCCATTTCGAAGTTTACTAATGAAGCGCTGAAATACATATTCATCTGCACATAGGAATAAGGGGACTTCGAAGTAGGTGGGGTCCTTTCGAAAAGGAGCCCCATCTGGACGAGCCGCGTCAATTTCGAAGTGCTGAGGCTGCCCGCATGCTAATGAGGCGCTGAATATGTATTTCAGCACTTCATTAGTAAACTTCGAAATAGCCATTTGCATGGCCATTTCAAAGTTTTTGGCTAGTGTAGACACGGCCTTGGAAAAGTGCATCCCTGTTCAGGAAAGCACTAACTTCAAGTCTGAGTTTTGTCTGAATTTGAACTTTTGAAATAGGGATACCCTTTCGAAGGAACTCTGGCTACACAGCTATTTTTATTTTGAAATCAGCACTGTTGACCTGGCCATAATTTACATGCCACTTCGGAAAGGGAGGGGGAATGTAGCTACAACCTACAAGATAAATTCAAATTTGTTAAAATTGATTTTATAATGCTATTTTTTAAAATTTGATTTCGAGTATCTTCACTTCCCAGACTCCCAACAAATTCGACACATTGCTTCCACGCTGAAATTACCAAACATTGATGTTGCAGCAGTGCATTGTGGGAACCTATCCCACAGGTCCCTCAGCTCCACATTCTGAGCCACGAGCCCGGTGCAGCAGTGCTGTCAGTTTCCTGGCTCCTGCAGCTTGGGGGACCCAAGAAACTGACAGCGCAGCCGCCCTTGACAGTTTCCCGGCTCACCCTCGTACAGTAAATCCTCCAATTAATGGACTAATGTGGGGGAAAGGGCTGGCCCTTCTTCCCAACAGTCCGTTAAATGTGAGGGTTTACTCCCCCTCCCTGCAGGCTCCCCCAACCTCCCCAAAAAAAGCCCCCCCGCAAAACATTGCCCTCCCCCAAAAAAACAAACCCCTGCCACTCACCGACTCCAGTGGAAGAGCCGCTGGAGCCTGCTGGCTGGGGATGACTGGTCTCAGGTGGCCACGGGTGCCTGCGAGGTGGGCGCCTGCCCATGGGCGTCAGGAGACACCTGGCCATGGCGTGCCTGGATCTGCGTGGCTGCAGCCTTCTGGTTGCAGGGTGCCTTGAGCCACCTGGCCCCACGCAGCAGGAGTGCAGCAGCCCTGGTCAGTTTCCCGGCCCCTGCTAGTAGCTGGGAGCCAGGTGCCACGTGTAGCTTTGTGGGATAGATGGGGACGCTTGTGGAGGCTAATAAATTCGAATGAAACACATGGCGCTTCCACACTAGCATTTATTTGACCTTTTAAACTCGAGACTGACCCTATACCCATCTGTTAATATTGACATTTTGTTATCGATATAGGGCTGACAAAATCGAGCTGATGACATTTACAGTGAAGACAGTGATGTTTTAATGTCAAGCTAACTCCTTTAAATTTGATTTGATCTTATAGTGTAGATGCAGCCAGGGAACAGATCCTATTTCAAAATAAGCCATAGTGTGTCCAATGAAATAGGCTCTGTGTGTGTAGATGCTGTATTTTAAAATTCTATTTTGAAATGCATTTTGTATGTAGCAGCGTTATTTCAAAATAAGCTGTTCCTGAATAGCTCTTCTGGAATAGCTTATTTGAAAATAAGGCTGCTGTGTAGACATACCCCTAGAAGGGCATGAATCAGAACCTGAAAGCTGATTTGTTATAAAGAAATACTTCCTTGGGTTCTGAGCTTCTTGGAACAGTATCTTTCTCTTTCTATCCCACTCATTTGTACAGCACCGAGAATAGTGAATCCCACTTTGGAGCCTTTGTGGAATCTCACAATAAAACTAACAATCATAAATATTCTTTTCTAAACTTCATGGAACCCTTTCATTTCATCTTGGATTTTGTACATTTACAAAGCCTATATTTTGGGGCCAAATGTAAACCGCCAGTGTTCTCTTAATTCATATTGTATGCATGGGGAGTAGATATTCTTTATTTCAAGTGGGTATCTCTTTTAGGGACTGATGTCAATTTGCATTTGCAAAAACAGCATTACTTGATCACTTCATAGTACAGAATCACTATGGCAATGAGATAGCACTCCATGAATAACCAACATCAGAAATAATTACAGGAAAAAATCATAAAGTCTTTTTTTTTCCATATGCCAAAAATGCTAGGGGCTGCACCTGAGTTTTGGAATTTATCACTCAGCAAAGGACAGCAAGTTGTGAAAACAGAATAAGATAGAATGTGAATTTAAAATGGATTATCTATTCCTGATTAACTCTGTGGGTGGACAGTCTTATTCTAGAAAAAAGTGAACCGAATTCCAAATTGGCTGAATCTACTTAAAAAAAAGAATAAAAAAAAGGCATCCCTCTTGCAGCTATCCATGAGCTTTATAAATATCTGAATGGCAGCTGCTCTGCCTGAAACGGGACTTGTCCACATCAGGAAATTCACGAGCCTATATTCTACAATAGGAGCATCGGCATCGTAAATTACAGCAATAGCAATATAATTACAGTGGCATAATTATGCCAGTAAATGTCCCTGTGTAGACAAGCCTTGAAATATGTTTTTTTATTAAACGTTTTACGCTTGTGTGATATGCTCAGAATAATGTCTTGAATTTGGTACATGATGCTTTATTTTCAGAAACACTTTACAAATTATAGGCGTATGGTATCATAAAAATGGTGCCATCTTTGGGGTGGAGAATGACAATCAGCCCATGCATACAATATTGAATGACAGTCTGGGGTAGAATATTTTGGCTATGGATGCCAAGGTACAAGAAACACCTATTCACCCAAAAAGAGCCAGAAGACTTCATTGCTTATGCTGGGTTGATAGTGGCAAGATTTTTAATCCTTAATCCAGCAAAGCTGTCAAATGTATGCTTAAATTTTAAGCCTCTGATCAAGTGGTTCTCTGGATTGGGATCACACAAAACAAAATCCCCACAAAGTAAATTACAGATAGCTGTTTGTATGTATGCAAGAAGGATGAGTCTAAGCCTGAGTCTAAGCCTACGGTCTCAGGAAACTATTTCCCATACACTCCAGAAGCTGTGCAAAGGCTTGGGGGAATCAGAGGTAATGAAGCTGCTAATGAAGCAGAAATAATTTCTGGGAAGAGCCCAGCTATGACTCAGGAGGGGTTTGGAGAGTGGGTTGGGGAAAAGTTACGGAATGGGACTTTTGGGGGAGCAGAAAGGGACTGTTAGGAAAGTCTCCCCCATGCAGATCCTGGCTGCCCCCTAGCCGCCCCCATTCATCCAGGCACATCTGCCCTGTCCACATGTGTCTCTGAACACCCCATTCAGACACCCACTCAATTCATCTTCATGTGTCCTGCACCTCCTGTCCCAGTGTGTCTCTGTGGCCCAACTCAGGCACAGCCCTTGTGCCTGTAGCTCTGCACCTCCCTTCCCCTCTGTGCATGTGTCCCAGCACCACCATTCCCATTCAGCTGCTATCCCACTCTGTTCTCCCACATTAGCCCTTCCGAGCCTTCTGACTCCCATCCCAGCAACCTCACACTCTCTCTCTCCTGACCAGGCCCGACCAGTGCTGCAAAGAGGGCTCTGCAGGCTCGCTCTCCCTAACTGGCTGGGAGCAGCTGCAATGTTCCAGCATCACAGTGCACTTTGGAGGGCCAGAGGCAGAACTGCAGCAGGTAATTTCTGCAGGGAGCAGGGGCCTCGTTGTAGTGCCACTGCACCATCTGGTGGCCAAAAAGCAGAACTGCAGCAATATGCTCGGAGAAGTTTTTTTTCTGTGGAAAAAACTACCATAGAGGAAACTCTTTCATATCTGGCATTCTTATCAGGAACCTCAGATAACTGCAACGAAGGGTCCTGTGGCACCTTATAGACTAACAGAAAAGTTTTGAGCATGAGCTTTCGTGAGCACAGACTCACTTCATCAGATGCTGGTCATGAAGTGAGTCTGTGCTCACGAAAGCTCATGCTCAAAACTTTCTGTTAGTCTATAAGGTGCCACAAGACCCCTCGTTGCTGTTACAGATCCAGACTAACATGGCTACCCCTCCGATACTCTCAGATAACTGGCATTTCAGCCATAAGTAAATTTTACTTACGTTTTCCATAAGTCCAGTACAGTGAAAGTAAATACTAATAAATACAGCAAATACAGTATAAGATTACAGTGTACAATACTACTGTTGGTAAGTAAAGTCCTCTTTATACATTTGTGTTTGTTTCTTAACAGTTATTACCTTGTTTTTCATTCGTGTTATGCACGGCTAGGTATACCTCTGTATTATCCAGAATATTTGAATATCTGGTAACTTCCTGGTCCCCAGGCTGCTGGACATGAAGGAGTTTACCATATGCATGGCTTTTTAATTATGCATGTGCAGTGGTGCTGAATTGCCCCAGGGTAAGTAGGCTCCAAGAATATTTGTGTACGAGAATAAATCTTCACATATCTCTCACATATTAAGTAATAATGTCCAATGGCAACATTTTCAAACCTGTGTCCTAAAGTTAGGCTCCTAAATCCATATTAAGCCATCCAAATGTAAGTGACCTGATTTCAGAAGTGCTGAGCACTCGCTAACATCCACTGAAGTCCATACCAACATTTCAGTAGCTTGAAGGCTCAGTCTTACTAATTCTCACAATTGCATTGCCAGTCTCATGATGTTATGTGTTTTCCCTCAAGAATCAGCTCATGAAATCATGGAATTATGTGAGATTCACAGCTTTTTTTAAAAGGGTTTAGTCCTCACGGTTTCAGAAGAAAAGCTTGAAAATATGAACCCAAAAGGCTCAAACAACAGACAGCAAATACAAAGAATTACAAAATTAATTGTTTTTATTAATACCGTGATTATAAGATAATCTCATGACTGTTTTGGAATCTGAATTTTAGGTTTGGCAACACTGAGGATGCCATTCGCATATACAGCTATCTCCCTCCTGCTGTGTCTTTCATAAATTATATATCTCACGTACAACCCAACTGCCAAATAAGGATGCTTAAAATCTACATTCAGGAACTCCAATCAGTCACCCAATTGCCTGCTTTGGGCACTGAGTAGGTACCAGGCTCAGTACCCAAATATGAAACTGGGCACCCACTTTTGACATCTGATATCACCTCAGGTTAAGATGTTCTAAACTGGCTAATTATTTTGGGTGCCCAACTTCAGACACCTTAAAAAGTACTTGATTTTCAGATAGGGCAGAACATTCAACCTCTGAAAACCAGTCCCCTTTAAAACATTTCAAGTTGGAACAGCTAAAATCTGAAGCACCAAATACTTCGAGTCATTTTGGAACATCTTATTTTTTGTGTGTTTATTTCCATTCGAGAACGTCATTTCTGGAGGCATCAATTATACAATTTATCCATCACACGAGTTTTATGAATTTAGATGACTTTTCATGTTTGTGTTCTTGAGGTCACTGAATTTCTAATGTATCTTCTCAATTTCAGTATTTCATTGCAACATTTTGGTCAGCCACCTTACTAAATAGTCAGTTGAAAGAGAGATCAAATAATATTAATGAAATACTCGCCAGGAATTGGAATGAAGTCAGCTCACATTTTTCTATATAGTGAGGATTCAGCAAGTTCCGCTATAAATTGTTCTGAGGCCATGACTGTGAATAGTATTGGGAACTCTTGACTTCTTTATTACAGACAAAAGAACATATACAACAGGCTGGGATGACTAACTCTGGAGCGCCTTACTTTCTTTCAAAAGCAGAAAAAAACTTAGCCAGGGATGCTGGACATTTAACTTTTTCATCATTTTTGTTCTTTCTTCCTGATGAAAAGCAGTACTACATAAAAGCACAGCATTATTTGGGGGGATTCAAACAATTTTTTAAAAATTTAAAATGCTAAAAAAATAATAAAAAATCCAGTATCTGTTCAGAGTTAAAATTAGGGAAAACCTGGGCACTCCTGTGGTTTTAAAGATCTGTAAACTTATTCACAGAAGAAAAGCACATCCCCAAATCTACCAAGGGACGAGCTTGAGCCCAAACAGCAAAGAATAATTCTGAGGTTCTCATTGTCAAAATTGCTTTCTGAAATGTAACTATGTTAACTACAATCCATTAAAAAAAAAAAGCCTCGACTTCAACTCATCCATTCCCCTTCCTCACTACATGATGCACCTGCTGCTAAACCAACTTCAGTTCCTTCTCAAAGGCCACATCTACACTAGCAAGTTCTTTTGGACAATCAAGCCCCTTTTTGAAAGAACCCGTGGAGCATCCACACACAAAATGAGCCCTGGTGATCGAAAACTGAAAGAATGCGGCTCTTCTTCTGGCAGCCCTCATCTGCTCCTGGATCAGGAAGAGCGTCTCCTTTCGAAAGCTTCTTTAGAAAAAAAGCATGTGTAGATGTTCCGCGGGCCCTTATTTCAAAAGAGCAGGCTTCACACTGCTGGATTTTTTGATCCCTGGCCCATTCTTTCTAAAGAGCAGCGGCTGTGCGGACGCTGTCTATCAAACAAGCAGATTTATCTTTTGATCTACTTTTTTGTGTGTGGGGGCGCTCTTTCTCAAGACATTTTTTCAGAATATCTCTTCCAGAAGAACTTCTTTCAAAGGACCTCTGTAGTGTAGACATTGCCAAAAGGTCCATACAGTAAAGGACTGTGAATCATGGAACACACTGTTCCTAACAAATGAAAGACATGGGTGGGATTGTCATTCTTTTTGACCTTTTGGACACTGAGTGAGAAGGGGCTGGGGCTATGTGCTGGGAAGCAGAAGCCTCCAGTATGGGGCATACGCTGCATCATTTGACTAGCATTACAAATTTATCTTAGACAATCAGCATTTTTTGTCACTTGACTTTTGCCATAAGGTTCTGTTGCTCATACACTATAAGCCAGGGACCTCTTGATGCCACCTGACAATGTGCATAAGGAGTACATAGGGGTTCATACAGATCCCTAGGTCAACTATCCATGTAATAGTTTGCCAAAGGGTGCATGTAATCTAATGAAAATCAGTATGTTACTAATCATCATTATCATTGCAAAATGGATAGAAAGATGGATATTTAAGGAATTAGATACCTACACTGAGAGCTTTGTCCTCAAGGTGTGTAGGCTATGAGAGGTCACCAGAAGATAACATGACTACTCAGGCAGAGGGTAGGGGACACTGTTTTCCCAGGTCATTGTGTATTCTGTCTCTCACAATTTAAATCCATATGATTACTGAGCCTAAATGAAGAAACTGTGAATTCCCATAAAAAAAGAGATGCAGGAATAAACAAAAACAACAGGGAAGGTGGAGTCATTTAGCCAGTCAAGAGAATGGATTTTGGGGGTAACATTAGGTGTACTGAGGTGCCCTGGTAATCCTTCACCAAGGAGACTAAGGCCTGGTCTACACTAGGGTTCAAAGTTGATCCCAGATACGCAGTTCTAGCCATGCCATTTGCGTAGCTAGAACTGATATGTCAGGGTTGACTTTCTTTCCCGGTATAGAGGCCAAGGAGCCCCACTCATGTCAACATCCATTACTCTACGCGTCAGCGTGCAGTCCCGCGGTTGACGGCTGAGCCCAGAGAGATCGATTTTCCTGCATGTTCATACATGTGGCAAAATCGATCCCCAGAAGACTGATTGCAGCACGCTGACTCCCGGTAAGTATAGACATACCCAAGTGGTCAGTCTGTTCTGTTTTATGAAAGGGGGATCACAGACATCCCGGCCAGAAAATGCTGCAAAAAGGTTGGGTGAGCTAAACTTCATTGGACAAGATAGTATCTTATTAATTAAGACGGGGCTTCAAAATACATGTTATGATTTTATTTTACATGTAACCATTTGTTGCCAACACTTTAACTTCTTTGTTCTACAGTTCAAATCTCTATGCTTTGTTAAAATTTTTTCCCCCCAAGTCCGTAAGTGCCATGTGTTAAATGAAACAGTGATCTGAGGGGAAACTGGTAAGATTATGAGTACTGCTTCTCTGAGAGCAGCACATCTGTGAATTCTGTGTCCAGTGGACCAAGGGCTGGACACTTCAGAGAGATGCTCACAAGGCTCAAGGACTGGAACGTGCCTATTGCTAACCTGGGTTAGAGGGATAGCAGGGATTTATTGCCTGTGGGCAGTGGGGTAAGAGAGCCAGTCCCTGGCAAGAACAGACCAGGCCTCCTCACACTAAGGGTGCGTGGTAGTGAGGTGCTCACTACCCCAGATATCCTTGGGAAGCATCACACATACACAAGGATCTTGCCCCTCAGCTAAATCACATGTACATTTCATGACGAATTCAGGCTACAGGAGCCCAGTTTATATGTCTGTCATCAAAACAGAGGATAGGATGTTACAAGGTGAAGAGATCTCCAGCGTTTACACAGGAAAATACATTCAAACATCATCAGACAAAAAGGTAGGTGTTAAATACCCTCCTAGGTTCTGGGTTTGGTACAGTTCATATTAACAAGTCATCAAATTCTTTCAAGGGGGACACTGAATTCCAGACTTTATACAATATTTTGATATATATTGGGTCTTATTATCAGATAGAAAACAGACTCAATAGACTGGATAACAGAGCTGTAAAGCATCAGAAAGGCGGTATCTAGACTGCAGGCTTCTGCTGACAGATGTTTTGTTGACAGAGTGCTCATTCAGACTGCACATTGCTAGGAATAGATCTGCTGGTCAGGAGCATTCTGCTGACATCCCTGTGCTCCTTGTTCCACGGGGAAGACAGGATGTCTCGACAGAGGGCTTGTCCCCAACATTTGGCCCTGCATGGATGGGCCAAATGTTGGAAAAGCCTCTCCCGAAAGAACTATTGGCAAAACATACGCAAATTGGTGGTGCACAGTTTGTGTATCTTTTGCCGATAGTTCCCCGCAGTGTAGACACAGCCAAAGAGACAGAATACCCAGAGAGAGAGGCAACAGGAACTTACGGCATCAGTATAAAGGCGAGCAAGTAAAGGCTGAAAAAGTTTTCACTGACCACAACAAGCAGAGGTGAAAAAAACAGGTAAAAACCAAAGCATTAAATTCTCTGCACATCAGTGTAATTTCATTAATGCCAATGGCACTACTGTGATTTAAATGAGCTGAGAACTGGACCCACTGTAAATTAATTACATTTGGCCTGATCTTGCAGGCTTTCCACCAGCAAGGCTCTCATTGATGGAAATGGGAGTTCTGACTGCCCAAGGACTGCAAAAGTGGGTTCACTTTCATCAGGCGAATGTGTTTAAACTCTGCCATTCCCAGACAACATCGTATGCTTCATCCCTGGATCCAATATAACTTTCTGACCTGTCTTCTGGGGATTCTAGTTTGTAAGCCATTCTCCTCCTCCTCCTTTCACTTACCTTCTTCAACTCCTCCTGAATGCTTTTGCCATCATCCTCCGAGGACAAATTTTTCTTCTGGTTCTCCGATTCTGTTCTAGGGTCTGACTCTTGCTCTTCACCTGAAGAGGTTTCCTTGTCACTCATTTTAGCAGCTAGTTCAAATAACTTGGATTTAAGTTTTTCTTCAACAACGCCTGTCTTGATTTGATGGCGTTGATCCTCACTGCTTACATCAGCTTCTGATACATCCTCAGAAAACTATGAGGCAAATCAAAATAGTTAAAAAAAAATCAAAGAAAGTGCAAAGAAAAAAATCAACAGTATTTCTGCAAGGGCTATATTTAAGTTCACAATATATACAAGTACCCTTCACTCTGCAGGGAATCTAGAAAAATACTCCTGTATAATCTCTAGACAGATAGATTTTTTTTTCTGTGTAGAATGTGCCCAGCAGATTGACTTTCAGAAGACGATATTTCGCTTTTGCTTCCTTTTCCATATTACAGGAAAACAGCAACAGGTCCATAAATAATTAGCTACTCTGTACACATAATAAAATAATCTCGTATATGACACTTTTCACTAAAACACAGTACAAAGGAAACCATACAGCATCATCCATGGGCATTTTACAGATGAAGAAACTAGGTTGCACAAGGTCAAACCACCATGGTGGTCTTGTTGACAGAATAAGCACTTTTGCTAGGATGACCACCCTGCATTTTACAAAATGGAGACACTTCTATGCAATGAAAACTGTCATTAAAAATGGAACGTTTCATCTGTTCCAGTAGAGGTGAGAAGAAACAGCAGATTGTAATTCCCCAGGACTAAGGATACATCTGCACTTCGAGCTGTGGGCCTGGTTACCAATGTAAGGAGACATACATGTGCTAGCTGTCATCCAGCTAGTGAACTAAAACGACATGAAGCCAGTGGATTATGAGTGATGAATGGGCTAACTGCCCCAAGTACCCACCCGTCCAACTTACTGAAGTTGCTAGCCCCTATTATGGTTCGTGATGCCATGGATACATTCTATTCTTGGTGCACTTGTTTGATCAGAGCTAGTTCAAGTATGTCTTCTTGAGCTGGGAATTGCTTGAAGTGTAAACACAGGTTACGTCTACATTACGACATAGATCTGAATGTGTTAAAATTGATTTTGTAATGCTGGGTTTTATAATTCAAATCTGAGTACCCTCACCTCCCTACAAATTCTCCGCAAAGTCGACTTGTTGCTGCCACACTCAATTGCCAAACATTGACTGTTGCAGCAGTGCATTGTGGGAACCTAGCTCACAGTTTCCTCAGCCCCATAGCATTCAGGGTATTTTTCACTGGTGCAGCATGGGAAAAAATGCTCTGCAAGTGGTTGTGGGTATGTGATGTCACCTTCTCATATTGCATTGCCTTCATTCCCCTCCCATGGAAAGCAAGGAAAGAAGCAAAAGTAGGGCATCAACAAAGATCACCGAGTTAACTGAGATCTCTTGCTTCTATAACTGAGTTGCTTTTTATAACTGAATTAGCAAAGATTTTACAAAAAACAGCAGGTGTCTGTGTCTTCTTAACTGGCCCTGGCCCTTCTGCCACTTTTCCTTGTCTAAAGGAAGCCATTTGATAAGGAATTTGCCCAAGCTTGAAGAAAGAGAAGGATAGAAAAGGTTAGGAAAAAGATTTTCGGCTTCCCACTACACTACACAGAGTTGTCCAACACAGGGGATGGAGCTCGCCAAATTTCAACAAACAGTGCTGCTCAGGCAGGGGGACCCTCTTAAGGGATTGACTGTTAGGGGGCCAGCCCCCCCTCATCCCATTGGGGGGGGCTTTGGGGGATCAGAGGATGAAGGGCCAGTTGAAGCCTCCAAAAATCTTAGCTTCCAGGAAAGACTCCCCCCCTGACAGCAGCAAGCCCCTGAAAATCTTTTTGGTCTTTGGAGCCCTCACTGTGTTCAAGCCAGGACATGGTGCTGCCTGGCAGCACGGTCTGCACTGAACAGCAGGCACGTCCTTTCATTGGGTTGGGGGCTAGTCACTTGATGTGGTTGGGCATGGGAAAGACCCTGATTGTGTGGTGCCTGTCGGTGGAAGGAGGGAGGGGTCCTGAACAAATGTCAACTACCAAAAAGAAGTTTCTTGGCCTCTCATACAAGCATGACCCTTACAGCAGCCTAGCTGCCACGTGGTGCGGTGGGGCAGAGGCTGGAGCCAGCACTGAAAAAAAGAATCCAAGTGCTCAGCTTGCAGAGGTAGAGACAGAACCATGCACTCCAAGTTGGAGCTCTCTTTAATGGGTAGATGCACTCACTGCACTGATAGCAAAGAACGAAGTTTCTTAGCCTCTCATACAAACATGACCCCACAGCCATGGGCTTCCTGGTGCTGAATTCAAATTCGCAGGCTTCCTGTTACCTACTTCCAGAGCACTTGAGGAGGAGCAGAGATGGAAGTAGCCAGAGTGGAGGACCGTGGAGCATCGTGGAATACATACAGGATACCTCTGGAGGTCAATAAAGTCTATTAAAAGACATGGCGTTTCCACACTAGCTTTAATTCGAACTTTTAAATTCAAGCATGATGCTACTCGGAGTAGCTTTCCACGGTGTTATGATACCGACCTTAGTGTTGCCTAAAACTGACCTCATGGTATTTACAGGGAAGACAGTGACATTGTAAAATCGAGCTAACTGCCTTAAATTCAACTTTATCACGCAGTGTATACATAGCTACAGTCTAAGTACTAGGAATTCTTTTAAAGAGCACAGTCATGATCTAAAATGTCTGGGGAGAGAGGGTATGAAGAAACAGCCATTGCACAGCACCTAGGCTGAGTAAACCATTGATGATAATTTAGATTATGACACAAAGCAAAAAGCTAGGTGGTGGTGTTTACCCTGTGCGCTCCCACTGTGATAGGACTGGAGAATGCTAAGAAAACAACAATTCTTAGCTTGAATTCATAAGAAACAGAACTCCAGATTTGCTTTGTATGGCTAGTTTGTTCACATTCTTGAATGCAGTATTCCCTGAATTGACCTACCTACCAGTTGGGAATCTTAAAACGATGATAATTTTGATACTTCTCTCATAATTTGACCAGGCAAACTGTCACTGACTGGCTAATAGGGTGTGCTGATTGTGCTTTGTCACATATGTTGGAAATCTTACCTTACTATCAAGCCCTTTCACAATTCTGCAATTATTTGTGTGCAAAATTGATACCATGAGGCTCTCTAATAATGTAAATCAGGTAGTTAGATATTTTTTATGTTATAATTTGCACCCAGACAACTGGAGGGTGTTTCTGAAAATGAGGATCAGGTACCACCTTGGCTGCAAAATAGCTGCCACAATGGAAGGTGATTGCATTTGGTTTTAGTGGATTTAAATTATTCCACCCCTCCCAGTGCCAATTTTTGCACTTTGCAATTTTTTTTATCTCTTGAACTTCCCAATTGCCCTCTTTGCCACAGAAACAGAGCCGAGCAGGGCAGAGCATCCCCTCCCCTGCACCCATAGCACTCTGCAGCTCCACAGAGCACCCAAGATTGAGTCAGGGATATTCTTAGTACAAATCATGGACAGGTCACAGACACAAATCTTTGTTTGTAGCCTGTGACCTGAACATGACTTGTACGAAAATGCCCATAACTAAATCGTAGCCTTATTTATACTGTCTCGCACAAGTCAGTACGATTAAATCCTAATATTCAGGAGCACCAAATAATTAGTTTGAAGAATCCATACTGAGGTTGACTGGACCACATGTCCCCTTGCTGCTGAAAATACAACCAGCCTTCCAAACGGAGAACTAATCCAAACGGAGCCTGATCCAAACGCCCTTGAAGTTGGTGGGAGTCTTTCTACTGACTCCCATGTGCAGTGCTTTGCAGCAGGGCCTAGCAGAACAATGCAACCAACTAGCCCATAGACTCCTTGTTTTCATAAGGGCGTTTGAGAGTTGTGCTGGCTCACTTGAGGGTAAGGCTGAGGTAGTCAGCAGTTCTCACACAAGTACGCAGGCAAAGTTCAAGACTACAGGGAAACCTCGTCTAACTTGATGTGCAACATTGTGCAAAACTCACTTCCCATTAGCTGGTGTGAGTTAATGACACATTCCCCCTTCCACCCACCCCCACTGGACACAACCTCAGAGGACTGACTTTGCTGAGATCACCGGCACAGGTATGCTTGCTGTGCTGTCTTTCCCCCACTCAGCCTGCTGCTTTCTTGTGAGTAGCCTGAGGATTTGCATTTGGTTCAATGCTGAGTGAATTATGGCAACACTGTCCACTGTGGTGACCGTGTTGGTTGTAGGCTTCCTGGCTGAAACAGTGAACTTTCAGCATGAGGTACAGTGAAAGTTTTGTGATGACATGATGCTTGTTTCCGTTTTTTATTTTAAATCAACTGTGTTTATTGAGCAGGCTACTTCAAGGGCCTTCTCAACCTGACCTTTTCTCCTGCGTGAAAACATTTCTTCAGAGTTAAGCTGTGATCGTTTACATAACCTAGCCTTGTTTTAGACCAGCTAACATCCCATCTTCAAGGTCAACGTATAAATTCACACAGGCATGCATCAGTGACATATACTACTTGGCTCTACAAATAGGTATAAGGGGCACAATTTGCTTTGTTACACTTGTGTAACTGAAAGTAGGACTTGGCCTATAACATCTTACCTTTAAGAGACTGACGGATACCTTTGCTACAAAACATTCTAACTGCATGTAAACTCATCAGCAAGTCAGTGTAATCAAAACTAACTCTGCACATACAAAAAAAGAAAGGAGTGAACTTCTTGTTGGTGATAAGCAAAACTAAAAACCTTAAAATTAAAACCTTCCAAGACAAAGCAATTTAAAATGACAAAGGTAAACCCACAATATTATACTGAAACCAATTTCAAAAATCCCCCCAAAGTGTGCTGAAACAGTCAGTAACTATGCAGAAGTTCACATAGAAAAGGAGGACCTACTATCTTTGGAAAGAGATTGTATAAAAGGTTTGCTTTGCAGGTTACATTTCAATGTTTGTTTGTACTTAGAAGTCCCATGTTACCAGCAAATTAATCACAGGTCCCACCTAGTGGGGCTTGAATACAAGAGAACATTTCATTTAGCTCTGTCAAGATAGCACAGAATTTTGTTTGAAGATTTGTAATGAATGAATACAGCAAACCCTAGAGTTATGCAGGGGTTGTGTTTCTGCAACCCCCACATAACCTGAATTTTCATGCCAGTGGAGGGGAGGCAGGAACCAGGAGCAGCCTGGCTCCCGGATCACCTCTTCTCCTTGAAGCCAGGAAGCTAACCAGGGCTGCTGCCCTGTTCAGTTTCCCGGCTCAGCAATCAGAGGGGATCCGGAAGCCAGGCTGCCACTTGGTTCTCAGCCCCCCCACCTTTCTGGAGACCGGGAAACCACTCCTGTCAGGGAGGTAAGAGTCAGGCTGCTGCCCCGACAGAAGTGGTTTCCCCACTACCATTAGGAACAGCAGCCTGACTCACGGCTGACACCCCTGACAGGAGCGGTTTCCACTCCTGTCAGGGGCAGCAGTCGCATTAACCCGAGACACGAGTAACTTTGACTGCGTGTATCTCGAGGGTTTACTATAATGCCATTTTCTACGAGCAATAGCTGACTTCATAATTACATTGTCTAATTGATCTAAAGCAATCAAGGTATTGTTGTTTTCTTTGTACAAGGATAAAATGTGATTATAATTCTAAAAATATATGAATCTTCAACCTTAACTTCAGTTTGTAAGTGGCACGAGTGCATATAATTTCTCCAAGACTATGAGTTAAAAATACAGCACAAGCTTTGTTATCTAGCATGCAGGTGGAATGGGGGTTACCGGTTAATCAAACATGCCAGTTACTCAAGCTTTTTAAGAAGTTAAATAACCTTACTTAACACTGTCACTGTACACAGTACTGTAATATACTGCTCCTTTATTGCCTCACCATCAAACGTACAAAACTGTCACAAACATTGGAAAATGATGCAAGATAGCGATCAGAATTTTTATGGTTAACTGAAGAGGAAATTGTATTGCTACCTATGGCAGATTGCCGGTTAACCAAGTTTTCCAATTGTTAAAGTGCTGAATAACTAAGCTTTTACTGCACAATTGAAACACAGAGGTAAGATTTTACTTCACAACCAAAACACCCAAATTATCTGAAGTGTGCTTTGTAGATATACTAACCTGCCATATTACTTCCTCTGCAGCTAGGCTATGGGAAATGCAGCCAACAAAACATAGATTTCAAAATTTGTCTCATATTAATTTCTAATACCAAATACAAGCATTTGTTTTTTGCATGCCAGTGCCTAAATTCATGATTTGTGCACATAAGTCTCATGTACAAGCTGGAAAAGATCAGATTTTGGTTTTTTCCCTTACTTTAGGGTCTGATTTTCAGAAAAGTTCTTCAACTAATTCAGTTCCAATTTTATGACACAAATTCTGCCTTGGTCTAAGAAGTGACTTATGAATTTGAAAGTTGAGATAGGATTTTAAAACGGATTTTAGAGACTCAGTGTGGAGAGGAGAATAAATCTTGTAATGGGAACCCAACTCAGCCGCAACCTTAACTATGAAATGATTGGTTGTTCCATCATTCTGCTCACAACATTACTGTTTTAGCAACTCAAAATTGTGCGGCTCCGAAGAACAGAGACAAAAAAGTCACTTTTCTTTACAGTGTAACTGGTGGGATAGCCAGGTGGATGTTGCCTTCATGATATTTTATAATTAGAAAAGAAAACCAACTCTTTGAACGGAGAATCAAAACCTATTCCGTGATGCAAGTAATAATGGTCAACAAATCAATATCTATTAATATGCCACAAAAGAATATTGAAATGTGGCTTTTCTTCATGGTAATCTGCATATGATCAACTGCTTTATTTCTGATTCCCATCCACAACTATTTTTAGAAGGAGAGAACTGTCTATGGGTCCAATCAGCCTTCTCTTTATTATACAGGTTGAACCTGTCTAGTCCGGCACTCTTGGGACTGACCAGTGATGAACAAAAGAATTTGCTGGACCATGGGAGGTCAATATTGTCTAGCAGCATTACCAACACTTCCACTGCTTACTGGGCTCTCAGAAGACATTACAGCTAAACAACAGCACAGAACACTAAGAACCAGGACTGGTGGCTGGAAACAAACTTTAAGGGACCATGTGAAACTTGGCCACACCCATGATAAGAGGTTGTCTGGCTAACTCAAATCATGCCAGATTACGGATGTTGCCATATGAGTGCTGGACTAGAGAGGTTCAATCCATATTAGCACATGAAAACATATTACTGATTTATAACTCTCAAAACAAAGCTAGAAGCTATAGACCCCTATTCTTCAATTTATGCTCACTGCAATGTGTTGTACACTGTAATCACCAGAGGAAGTAAAAGTTTATGCTTCAGTCTCAGTCATTTCGTCGGTAACAGCGCATTCCTTTTGGGTTAGTAGAGATTTCTGAAGCTCCTCTACTCTCATTTCCTAAGCAATAGACACTGAATCTGGTTCATCTTTCTTCATACTGTATCTCATATCCCAAATCCCCTGAATCATTTTCATTGTCTTCCCCGTGACTTTTTCAATCCCAACACTGTCCTCCATATATATGTTTTACTATAATTGCACACATTATGCTACACTTGATCGGATGCTCTAGTGCCTTATATACAAGGGACTCAGGTAATTGTATACTGAAAGGCATGAACCAGATTTGCCAGAAAAAAAGCTTAACATGCATTTCTTCACTCACTTCTTCTACATTTTGTTTGTGTCTCATGTGTGTGGGGTACACAAGTTGTACTAGACCAGTGTGATTTGGGGCCCAATTCTGCTTCTGCCTGCTCCGGTGTGTTGGAGGTGGGCAGGCACTGCAAGCCCCTCCTTGCCTTGCACTTCTGTGTAAAGGAGAAAGCAGAATCCCATGTTTTGCACTCTGTGAGCAGCACTACCTTCTGCATTGGTTGGAAATCTGAAGCACTCACTGCACCCTATTAAAGGGTGCGAGCAGGGTCCACAGAGGTATTTTGCCTGTCTGTGTTTGCAAGCAAAATGTCTCGAAGGACTGTCGGGGTACTCCATGAGTTTAAAGATTCCATTTACTTTCTTATTCAGGGCTCTGAAACACACTTTCCCTCACCCACCCACCCCCAGGTAAAACATGTAACATGGAAGAACATCCATAAATTCCACTGGAAGAGGAAGAGGCCACTGTGATCATCTAGTTGCAGGGGGGAAGCAGGGGGGAAGAAGCGTGCAGAGCTGTCCTCAGACTATTCCTTCAGCTGTTCATTTGGAAAAACATCCAATTTTGATTTTAAAATTTTCAGTATGGAGACGCCACCGCAACACAAGCTCGGTGTGATGTCATTCATATGAAATGAATAGGGCCTGGCTATAATTAAGATTACAGTGATAGCACGGAGGTTAAGGAGGGCATCAAACCATGACTTCCACAGACCTCTGACATTTTCTGCTTTTCCTTGTGGCTGTGGTTAGAGTTGGCAGCCAGTGGGGGGGTGGGGTCCAAGAGCACTGAGCTATTATAGGTAGGGATTCTAGGGGTTAGCTGCCAGCTCTGCCGCCCAGGGGCAGTGATGGACCTCACAGCTGCCCACCTCTGTGAGCAGCAGCAACAGCAGATTCTGGACCCCACTTCCTGTTTTGTCACATTTTTACACACATTTTGTCACAAAGTTATGGACAGGCCACAGACTTCTGTGAATTTATGTTTATTGCCCTTGACCTGCGTGTGACTTTCACTGAAAATAACCGCAACAAAATCTTAGCCTTAGCTATAAAGAATGAATGAAAGCAAAGAATGCCTATGTTTGTCAGCTGTGCCAAGGAACAGAGGAGATGCATGACGTCTGCAAGACATACTTCAGTAGTTAACCAGGGGCTACATCTACACAAGAGGCTTTCCCCAGCAAAACTGGGCTTTTGTTGGGAAAAACCGTGGCACGTTTACACGCAAAATGCGCTTTGTCAATAGTTTGTTGACAAAACCCAGCACGTCTGCTGGCAGCGTTATCTCTCTCCCTGTTCAGGTAGAACACCTCTCTCAACAGTGTTCTGTTGACAAAACAGCCGTGTAGATGCTCTGGGGCCCTTTTGTTGACAGACAGGGCTTCCGGTTCACTGGGCAGCCCTGTTTGCAGAGCTTCTGGTCAGCCATTTTGTCGAGAGAGGGACGGGCAGTCAGGTTGCTCTCTGTCAGTAGAGTGGACTGCTCTTTCGATATGCTTTTATGTGTAGACACAATCTGTCAACAGAAGTTTTACTGGGAAATCCCTTCCGACAGTGACTTCTGTCGACAGAGGCGTCTCATGTAACATGGACTAGTATAAAACACTGAGGTCTGGCCATAGATTATGGCTACACTACAGCCTATGTCGACAAAACATGTCACTCAGAGGTGTGCATATTTCACCCTTCTGAGTAACACAATGACAAACGTGCACATGCACAGAACTGTGTCGTCTGGAGAGCTTCTCCCACCTACACAGCTTACGCTGCTTGCAAGGGATGGTTGTTTATGCTCCACCAGCCACACTGCAGTGTCGCAACTGCATCAGCACTAGTCTTGCGACTAGGGAGCAGCAGGCCATCTATCAGAGAGAGGGGCTAGAGAGTACACACCCCAATAAAATAACACCTGCAGACCAGAATGTTTGCTCAGGAGAGTCAAAGGAGTGGAGCCGATTGCTAGCCTCATTCGGAGAGAGGGGTGGGGAGAGGAAATGGTTCACTTCCTTGGTTCAGTCCCACCATCCTCCGCCTTTAGATGAGGACCTAACCAGGGAATTTTTAAGTTACTGTCTCCTAAATACCCCAACAAGATGCAGGGTGCTACCTGGTCCCTAAGGAATAATGGGCTTACTCAGCTCTTCAGGGCTGAGAGGCTACGTCTACACGTGCAGCCAACATCGAAATAGCTTATTTCGATGTTGCGACATCGAAATAGTCTATTTCGATGAATAACGTCTACACGTCCTCCAGGGCCGGCAACGTCGATGTTCAACTTCGACGTTGCTCAGCCCAACATCGAAATAGGCGCAGCGAGGGAACGTCTACACGTCAAAGTAGCACACATCGAAATAGGGATGCCAGGCACAGCTGCAGACAGGGTCACAGGGCGGACTCAACAGCAAGCCGCTCCCTTAAAGGGCCCCTCCCAGACACAGTTGCACTAAACAACACAAGATCCACAGAGCTGACAACTGGTTGCAGACCCTGTGCCTGCAGCATAGATCCCCAGCTGCCGCAGAAGCAGCCAGAAGCCCTGGGCTAAGGGCTGCTGCCCATGGTGACCATAGAGCCCCGCAGGGGCTGGAGAGAGAGCATCTCTCAACCCCCCAGCTGATGGCCGCCATGGAGGACCCCACAATTTCGACGTTGCGGGACGCGGATCGTCTACACGGTCCCTACTTCGACGTTGAACGTCGAAGTAGGGCGCTATTCCTATCTCCTCATGAGGTTAGCGACTTCGACGTCTCGCCGCCTAACGTCGAAGTTAACTTCGAAATAGCGCCCGACGCGTGTAGACGCGACGGGCGCTATTTCGAAGTTGGTGCTGCTACTTCGAAGTAGCGTGCATGTGTAGACGCAGCTTAAGAGTCACTACTTGGGAGGCAGCCTTTGGGGAAAGCAGGCCCCACAGAGGACTTCAGTCAGAGGACTGGTGTGATTTCCTGTTTACTTTCTGCTCAGCTTACCTCATTTTCCTTTCTTTTTCTACAAGCTGTCCTCCAAAGAAAAGTATTTTGGTCTCTGCAAATGTGTTGGTTATTTTACACTTTCAATTTACACTCACTTCACAATTTTCTCTCCCTTATGAATGACAAAATCCTTATAAAAGCAGCATGTAGAGAGAGACCCACACGTGCACACATGATGCCTAGATACATAGGGCAACTATATCTCCCTATTCCAAATACAGGACATGGTGATATGCAGGGGAGGGGCAGCTCCTCCTGGCTCCACCAAGCCCCAGGGGGCAGCTGCTGGCCCTCCCCCAGAACCCCAGGGAAACCACAGTTGCCAGCGCTCCCTGGGAGCCCCAGGGAGGCAGCAGCCCCTACCTCTCCCCGAGCCCTGGGGAAGTGGCAGCTGCCCACGCTCCCCCTGCTTCCCTGAGGCTTAGGGAAGTGACTCCCACCAGCAGCTGCCCAGGCGCAGCTGCTGGCAGAAAAGGTCAGCAGGGAACATCCCAAACACAGAACAGCGAGTCCCTTTCAAAAAAATTAGTTGGGACGCCTTTTTGGTGTCCCAAATGCAGGACCGTTCCGTCCAATACAGGATGGATGGTCATCTATAGCTACAGTACAGTGGGACTCCCCTCCACCCCCAGCAATCACTGGGATTAAAATTCAGTATCCGCCCATAGTTTTACATTTCTGTCCATAGTAATCAATGTCAGTGTTAGTGGAAGGATAGTTGTTCAGGGGTTACCCACACTATTATTTGAATGAGATAACTTATTTATTCCCCATTCAAGAACAGAAAAATGCAGCTACCCACATATTACCTTGTGCTAAATGTTGGGAAATCCTATTTTTTTCAAATATCACCCTCTGTATTGTATTGTACTAGCAATGCCACTGTATTATCTGGATGTGATAGAAAGGGACATGATGAATATACAGGAAAGACCAGTAATAGTTCATATATCACATTGCCTTATTCTCAATTCTCATACGAATGAGGGGTAAAAATCTTGAGAGCTCTTCCTTTCCTGGGTATGATCTGTGCATTGCTGTCAGTGAATCTGAGCCGATTTTGAGAAGTGCCGCTAGTACTGTGCAGTGCTCACAGAGTCCTAGATAATAGAGTTTGACTCCTGTATAACACAGGCCACAGAACTGCCCCCAAATAATTCATGGAGCAGAGACTTTAGAAAAACCTCCAGGCTTGATTTAAAAACTGCCAGTGATAGTGAAGTCACTAGGACTCTGAATAAATTGATCCAACCGTTAATAACCACCTCTGCTAAAAATATACATCTTATTTCCCGTCTAAATCTGCAGATCTTCAAATTCCAGCCTTTGGGCTATATTGTACTGTGTTCTGCTAGACTGAAGATCCCATTAGCAAATATTTGTTCCCCATCTAGATACTTCTAGCCCGTAATCTAGTCATCCTTCACCTTCTCTTTGTAGAGTTGTGTGTGGACACAGAATTTGTATTCTCAGACAGCCACGGAGCTGTGACTCTGAGTGAAACCAGCAGGGCCAGAGCCAGCAACAGTCCCAGTATTGCAAGCAAAAGCAGCAGCAAATCGGGCCACCGCTCGCAGGAGCGTGTCTAGCCCTGACAGCTCCTCTGGTGTGGCCATGCCATCTCTATCTCCACTCGCTGGGGCAGGCACCAGCTTCAGCTGGCAGCTGTCCTTGGTCACATCAGTGTATGCAAGCAGCTTGCACGTTCCCAGACAGGATTTGCACACTGCTGCAGCTTGACATGCTGCTTGCAGGACCCTGCTGGAAACACACCTAATTCAGTGATGAGACCCCATTTACAATTACATTTGGAGGCCAATCAGTTAGGCAGCTTTTCATCCATTCACTGTTTGCCATGTTAATTTTATACTGTTTTAATTGAAATGTTATGTAGTACTAAGCCAAAAGCTTTAGAGAAGTCTGTTACAGCAACACTATTATCCTTATCAACCAAACTTGTCATCATAAAAAATATCAATTTAGTTTGGCAGGACATATTTTCCATAAACTGGCATTAACTATTTATTATTTGAGTTTTACATCAGCTGCTCCATTATTTTGCACAGGACTGATGTCAGACACACAGGCCTATTATCTGGTTGTCCCATTTACCCTTTTTGAAACATTGGCACAGTGTTTGCCGTCTTCAAGTCTGTGGAAACTTCCCTGCTTTTCCAAGACTTACTGAAAATCAACAGTAACTGTCCAGAGAACTCTTCAGCCACCTCTTTTAAAACAACTGGATGTAAGCTGTCCAGGCCTGCTGATTTAACTATATCTAGCTTTAGCAGACACTCTTTTACCTTCTCCTGAGATATTAGTGGAATGTAAAGAAAGTTATCATTGTCATGTGATGAGATGACACCATCTGTTCTTCCTCTGACACAGAAACATTTATTGAACGCTTCCGCTTTTTCTGCTTTATTACTGATATTTGTACCACTTCCATCCAGTAATGAACCAATGCCATTGTCAGGATGCTTTTTACTCCAACATACTTACAAAGCAAATGAACAAAAAAACCTATATTATCCTGATCTCTGCTGGCCATAATTTTCTTCTTGTTTTCTTTTGCTTTTCTTACCATTCTTCTACAATCACTAGGTTCCTGTTTCTATCAATCACTATCATTTACCCTGTTTTGCATTTGTTATATTTTAGATTTTTATAGCTGCCTTCACTTCTCCTCTAAGCAAGATCAGTTTTTAAATCAATATAGTGTTTTACCTCTGTTACGGGTTTTTGGGCAGCTAATAAAATGTTCTTAAATAATTCCCCATTATCATTCATATTTTTCTGATTGAATTCTCCCAGCTAATTTGACCCATAACTTTTCAGTGTTGTGAAACTGGCTCTTTTAAAGCAGTAAGTATATATATATTGCCGGTTTGGGCTTTATTCTGTTTGCATATTACAAATGGGAGTAAGTCATGATCACTTGTACCTAAGATACCATTATTTTTTAATTCTGTGATCAGTTGTTTTCTGTCATGATGATGTCCTGATATAGAATTACCCTGTGATTATTGCAACACTTACATCATATTGAATCAGGAAATCGTCATCTACAGTGTGTTGAAATTCCAAGTTGGTTTTAGTCCTGGCAGCCTGAAACCTCTCACTTATGTCCCTCAAACTGAAGTCCCCCATAACCATACAGCTTCTTTTCACTACACAGCACAGACAGGTACTAAGGACCTGGTCATCCTGTTCCCTAGTGATTTGGTGGTCTATAGCAGATACACTAAAGACCCCATCTTGTGCTTTACCTCGTAGTACATTCCAGATTATCTGCTGATTTACCAGTGAATCAGTAACAGAAAATGCCATTTTTGACAAAATGCACTACTCCCCCTGCCCACTTTTGCTTAGTCAAGCCTTCCTAAATAAGCAAATGTAGTTACCTGATTTGTGCTCAAACTCTTCTTGTGAGTTTTTGTGTGATTTTTGCCTTCATTTAATTCTTCAGAGACATGTTTGCTCTTTTTCCACCTTCTGGACCTCTTTTCTAAATCATAATGGACTTCTTCAGTCTCACTGCTATCTGAATACTCTAAAGTGTCAGCCTGTGGATTCAAGTTTACATCCAGTTCTCCATGTAAATGTGCTTTTTCCACTTTTGAGATGTCACTCTGAGTTGTCCTTTGCAGCCAAGGAAGCTTGCTCAATTCTCTAGGCTCCCTTGAGGAATTTACTGAAGATGTTTCAGAATCAGAATACACTGTTTCTGTATTGGTGTATAGCCCAGAAGAAGGTGAGGTCACTGGTTGGTATGGATCACTGCCGTAAGCCCATTCTGTATTGTACTGAGAATCAGTGTAGTATGACTCCTCTGACAACTGCTTGGGCCTCCGACGCAGTTTGTTCAAGGCCACATTCCAGTCGTAGTCGTCCTCACTGTCTGAACCCATCTCGTCATAAGCAGACATAACACTAGATTCATTCTCCAAAGCTTTGAATACTTGGCTCTTTGGTTTGGCAAGCATTCGAGGGCGAGACAATGTAATGCTCTGCAAAGCCACCCAGTTCCCATCGGTGCTTTGTAAAACAGGAGGTGGGCCTAAAAGAAGAACAAACCCCTGAATTATTACTTTATTGTTTCAGTTTGATGGGCTGATTTTCGCAGAGTCAAATAAGAGTTTTAGCAGAGGCTAGCTATTTTGGGCATGTCTACACCGCAAAATCTGAGGTCTAGCTATACAGATGAGTGAGCTAAGTATGTGCTTGGGGTCTGCACTACGTTATCATTACTGCTATTGTTAGCCACACTAGTTGGGTTCAAGATAGCTCAAGTAGGCTACTCTGTGTGCAGCTTCTGCTGTGTAGACATACACTTTGTGATGGCACAAGCACAAGATAATGACAGAGGAAAATGAATATGGTCTGAAGTTACAGAAGGAGAGGAGTAGGTTGGATATTAGGAAAAACTACTTCACCAGGAGGGTGGTAAAGTACTGGAATGCGTTGCCTAGAGAGGTGGTAGATTCTCCATCCCTAGAGGTTTTTAAGTCCTGGCTTGACAGGGTCCTGGTTGGGATGTCTTAGTTGGGGTTGATCCTGCTTGAAGCAGGGGGTTGGACTAGATGACCTCCTAAGATCCCTTCCAGCCCTATGATAGTATGTGGTATGTGACACAGATTCCATCTTACCCTGAAATCAGTGACCTTCCTGATTTTTCCATTTCAATCAGAAGTCACCACAGGATTCTGTCGGGGCATCTTTTTAAAATATATGTGACAATAGGGTCCAAGGTTAGGCTATACAGTGTGGCATTTAAGGCTAACGTTCTAAAACGGAGAAAAATATACAAGAAGTACTAGGTTTTTACTCAAACTGTAAGGTGCACGTTGCTGCTAAATACAGATTATGTTGTCCACAGGACATGAAATATCTTTTAATGTGAAGTTTGAATATCTGATAGGTTTATTATTCATATTTCTCATGACAGTAGAACAGAACACTATTGTGGATTCACATACTCCTCTTAGCATACTGAATCAAATTATAGCTGCTATCCAGATTGCTTTGAGAGGCACAATGGACTGTTCAGATTAGCCATTAAGGGGGCAGACAATGCAAGTTACAGGCAGTGCATTACTGTTCTAAAGTTTTAAACCATCTTTTTTTACAGGAACAGTTAAATTTAAATGTGATTTTTTTAATGTATCTTGTTTTCTCCCCTCAATGCATATCTATAAATATATGGAATTCAAGTTTACAAATTTTATTTGACATTCATTTTCACAAGAAGAACATAATAATGGAATAAATATGCCATATAGTAGCAATGCTTTGAGTTTAGGAACAATTTTACCCTGGAGCATAAACAAAACAACAAACAAAATCAAAATAAAAACCCCAGACCATTCCACCAAGAAAATGGTAATTAAACTTACAAGATTGGTCAGGCTTTTTATCTCTTTATTTTGATTTCTTTGGCCTATTTTCATTCCCTAGTCTTATGCTAATTCAAAGATGTAATTGTACCTCTTGCTAACCAAATCAAATAATTTTTGAAGATCTAAATCTGTTGATGGATTTGGCTTAATATGAACAAAGAAAACTTGCTTTGTCTTAGTACCACAGAAAAGTTCAAAATTTGATACAGATGAGGTGACACCATGGCTACATCTACACTAGCCCCAAACTTCGAAATGTCCACGCAAATGGCCATTTTGAAGTTTACTAATGAAGCGCTGAAATGCATATTCAGCGCTTCATTAGCATGCGGGCGGCCGCGGCACTTCAAAATTGACGCGCCTTGCCGCCACGCGGCTCCTTTTCGAAAGGACCCCGCCTGCTTCGAAGTCCCCTTATTCCCATCAGCTCATGGGAATAAGGGGACTTCAAAGTAGGAGGCGTCCTTTCGAAAAGGAGCCCCGTAGGGACGAGCCATGCGGCGGTGAGGCGCGTCAATTTTGAAGTGCTGCGGCCGCCCGCATGCTAATGAAGCGCTGAATATGCATTTCAGCGCTTCATTAGTAAACTTTGAAGTGGCCATTTCGAAGTTTGGGGCTAGTGTAGACACAGCCTATATGGTGCAGGGTAAGAAAATTATACATGAAAGCAATGCAACCTATATGGCATGGAAGAAGTTAGTTTTCTCTCCTCAAATACGGTAGCAAGACAAGACAAGGTCTGGTAGGCCCCAGACTTACAGTGATGTTTGCCTCTGGGTTCACCTGTTTTGTATGTGGGTTCACTCTGCGGGAACAGTCTCCAAATTGCACAGTATGTTTGAGAAACTAGGATGTTGGTAAAGTAAAAACTGATGATGCTGATAACAAGTATAGGCCGTGTCTACACTTGCCCCAAACTTCGAAATGGCCATGCAAATTGCCATTTCGAAGTTTACTAATGAAGCACTGAAATACATATTCAGTGCCTCATTAGCATGCGGGTGGCCGCGGCACTTCGAAATTGACGCGGCTCGCCACCGCGTGGCTCGTCCCGATGGGGCTCCTTTTCGAAAGGACCCCACCTATTTCGAAGTCCCCTTATTCCTGTGAGCAGATAGGAGTAAGGGGACTTCGAAGTAGGCGGGGTCCTTTTGAAAAAGGAGCCCCGTCATGATGAGCCGCGCGGCGGCGAGCCGCGTCAATTTTGAAGTGCCGCGGCCGCCTGCATGCTAATGAGGCACTGAATATGTATTTCAGTGCTTCATTAGTAAACTTCGAAATGGCCATTTATATGGCCATTTCGAAGTTTGGGGCTAGTGTAGACACGGCCATAGTGTGGTAGCTTAAAAAAAAAAAAAAAGTACTTCTGATAAGGACCAAGGAAATGTTCTTTTAATTAGCCTGCATTCTGTTCAACGGCAGTATTTCCTGGGGTGGTAATTGTGTCCATATTTTGTACCAGAAAATTAAAAATATAAAGGATATGCTCTAAAGACAAAGGAAACTTTCATAGTAAAAATCTCATGCTGGTGGACTACAGAAAGTGAGCTTTTACTTCTTACATCCTACTTTAGACAAAGTTTTGATAGTATTTCAAATAATTACAACTACCATGGTCTTAAAAGTTCCTTGCTGGTTACTAATTTAAAAAAGAAAGACTAGAAAATAAAAATTATAATGCAAACAAAACACATGGTTATATAAAAAAGAAAAAAGCAAAAGCAGCGGAATGTATTCTTGTCTTGATATGAGTGATTGGACACAGGTAAGCCCTCATTTCTTAGGAAACAGGATCAGGAAGATAAATAGGTCAGCAGGCTAGAAACAAGACGTCTGTACCTAAGGTGAAAGAGAAGAGCCAGGGAATCATTAACAATGGACAAGATAAAAATGGATAAGCCTGGAAGGTAAAATGAAGTAACAAGTTGTTCAGTGACAGTATGTGATGTACAGGGATTGGTTCCAACAAAATAACCAAGCTAATACCAAAACATGTGATGCAATGACTAGTAAAAGCAATAGAATGGGTAAGTGTCTATGCAGGAGGAGGTTTGTTTGTGGTATGCCCTACACCTGTCCTTCACTGGCATCAGAGCAACTCCGTATGGCTTTGCTGTCTGCCCAATAAAGGAACCTGAGTGCTGAGACTGGTGTTAAACTCAGTTTTGGCAGTCTCATGGGCAGAGCTGTCCTATCCATTCGGATGGTTTGGGGCAGTCCCCCACCGCAGGCCTTGCACTCTGAAAGCTCTCTGGGGCCAGGGTGGCCTGTAGGATAACTGATGGGACCTGGCATCAGCAGCAGGGGCTGGGCTCTTTCTCCACACTGGCCAGTGGCAGCAGGAGCTGTGAGCAGTGGAGTGATCCTGTCCCAGCCTGCTTGGCCAGCTCCCAGCCAGGTAGCTCTGCCTCAGCATGGCGACCAGAAGCAGAGTGATGCCCCAGCCTGCTCCACTACCCTGAGAGATGCGGTGGGGAGTCGGGCTTAGAGGAACAGAATGGGCTGGTGCCTGGTCACTCCACTTTCTGTGGCTGCCATGAGTGTGGGGAGGTTCGACCCCTACTGGTAGCACCAGGCCACACAGTAATCCCCACGTTGTGCCCGTCAGGAAAGGGGAGCCATAGGGGTGGGAGGGGTGAAGCAGGGGCAGGAGCGGTGGGATGGGCTGGGTGTGGAGGTGAGGCCAGGCCTGGGGGAAAGGAAGAAGTAGGGGGGCAGAGTGAGGGGAGGGAAGAGGTAGGGCAGGGGCTGAGGCAGAGTGGGGCTTTTCCCAGGCCCTGCACACTTCAGACAGTATTGCTCAGGGAACCCCAACATTCAAATGTTTAACTAGTTAAATTCAATATCAGTACAAGCCAGCTGTGCTTCTGCCCAGTGACTAAAAACACATACAACTCATGCTCCTTTGTTTTGAGTAGCTGTTGTCCAGAGATGGAAAAAGTAACCAAAAAGTTACTTGAGCAAAAGTGCAGCTGCTTTCATAAATGGATAGTTGAGTGCAATAAAGATGTGATGTGATGTGATGTGATGTAGTTTTACTCAAGTAGTTGTCCGGAGGGACACAGGAAGCTTGTACTTAAGTACCCCCCCCAGGCAGCTGTACTTTTACTCAAGTAACTTTATGGGTACTTTTCCCACCTCTGCTATTGTCTGCAGCATAGCTGAATTTGTTAACATGTATTTTAGTTGATCAAAAAAGTGCAGTGTGTTAGCTCATTACCAGGGGCAGGCAACAACATACAGAGAAGTTACTCACAAAAAGTAACAATGATTTTCTCTCTTCAGCTAATGATGTCAAATACTGCTTATTAGAAACCTCTTTGACATAAAGTGAAAGGCACTTGCCTCACAGAACAAAAGACATAAGGCACAAATTGTGTAGTTACTGAGCCTTACATTATGAATTATTTATGTACAAGCAAAATGAGAATGGCCAGAGAACAGATCTCAGTGGTCATTTAACCAGTCCTTTAAATGTGTACTTTTAGGGATCTTTTCTATAGTGCGTAACTAGAGAAGTGCAGTTGATTTTTGCTGGTCTTGCTAACCATGATGATGAGTTAAAATGTTCTCTTCTGAGCATGAAGTAAGCAGGCAGTGCTGCTGTTTGCTCTTGACTGTTCTTATTTTCTTTTTAGGAAAAAGGAGGAAGAGAACAGAGTCTGAGTGATTGGATAAAAGGGGGAGCGACAGCTCAGTGGTTTGAGCATTGGCCTGCTAAACCCACAGTTGTGAGCTCAATCCTTGAGGAGGCCATTTAGGGACTGGGGCAAATAGATGTCAGGGATGGTGCTTGGTCCTACCAAGAGGGCAGGGGACTTGACTTGATGAACTCCTGAGGTTCCTTCCAGCTCTAAGAGATGAAATGTGAATATGAAAATTCAGAGCCTGTTTCTGTGCTGCCTGGCCCTGGACACAGTCATTTACATCTGTTCAAAGTAGGTGTAAACACTATTAATTGAGAGTGGTTGAGTTTTACACTCACATTTCATGCATGTGAGTAACTAATCAAGGTAGACAGCAAGGGGGAATCAACCTCTTGGTGTTTACTATTAGTATATTAAGCTATTGGTTGAGATCCTATTGGAATATGGGTGTTTTAACAAAAAAAAACAATCTGCTAACAAGGGCAGTTGGGTTTACTTTAAAAGTTAGCATGATACCTTTGAAATATAAAATAGCCTCTACAGGATGTCTGCATTTTATTTCAACTGTGAACTCAGATGACAAACAGGAACTAGTCTGAGTAAAGGCCCCTGAGAAAGTGACTGTATCAGTCTGTCACTAAGCTCAGGTTAAGTACCAAATGACTGTGTAGTAGATGTCAGTGAGACTTGAGTGGATGCTTAAATTTAAGCACATTGAAATGTTGTGCAGAGTGCAGACCTTGGACAGGAATGCTACCCATATGAAAAATACCGTCTATGTGAATGACAAGAGGTTATTTGAAGCAGAAGTTTGCACAGCAATAAATATTTCATTACCATTTACTATTACTTTATTGTTATTTTAGCCACCAAGGGCCAAATTCTGAAGTCCTTCTTCAGAGAAAACAAGCAATACAATAATTAGCACCAGTGCTTAATTATTGTCCTCATACTTAATTAACAAAATTAATGCCTTGTTTCATTTTGTTGTTAACATTGAATGCTTGATGCCATTCTCAGTGAAATCAATGGGAATTTTGCCATTGACTTCAACAGGAGCAGGATGGGGCCCCATACTTCAAGTTTCATTTGTTCAACAGGAAAAACAGAATAAAGAGTTACACCGGTACTTTAAACATTTACTTGTTTCATTCAGTCTGTCCACACTTTTCCAGCTGGGCAGTGCAGACAATTTGTGTTCTTTCCGTCTCCTGATTGGGCCTTTCTGCTGCCTCCAAAGAATCTCAGGCATAGAAGATGCCAGGTCAAGATCTTGGCTGGGTGTATCTTCACTACTCAGGGAAAATGCAGACTGAGATCTCTGTTGAAATAAAATTAAAGAGACCATTATCTAAAAAGAGCAGTAGCCAACTACTGAAAATATTAAATGTAGGACTGTGAAGCAAATAAAAAAACTAATCATGATTAATCATGCTGTTAAACAATAATAAAATCCAATTTATTTAAATATTTTTTGATTTTTTTCTTACATTTTAAAATATATTCATTTCTGTTACAACAAAGAATAAAAAATACAGAATGCACTTTATTTTTTATTACAAATACTTGAACTCTGAAAACAAGTTTTTTCAATTCACCTCATCCAAGTTCTGAAATGCAATGACTTTACCATGAAAGTTAAAATTACAAATGTAGAATTATGTATAGAAATAACTGCATTAAAATTAATACAAATGTAAAACTTTAGAGCCTGTAAGTCCACTCAGGCCTACTTCTTGTTCAGCGAATTATTGAGGCAATTGTTGGTTACAATTTGCAGGAGATAATGTTGCCTGCTTCTTGTTTACAATGTCATCCGAAAGTGAGAACAGTTGTTCACATGGCACTGTTGTACCTGATGTCACAAGATATTTATGTACCAGATATGCTAAAGATTAATATATCCCTTCATGTTTCAGGCATCATTCCAGAGGGCATGTGTGCATGCTGATGATGGGTTCTGTTTAATAATGATAAGCAGAGTGGACCAATGCAAGTTCAGTTTCCTCATATAAGTTAGATGCCACCAGCAGAAGGCTGATGGTTCAGATTCAGCAGTTTCTGCATTGGTGTGTTGCTCCTTTAAGACTTCTAAAATCATGCTGCACACTGCAGATTTTGGACAACACTTCAGTTCTTAAACCTTGAGTTGAGTGCTGTTACTATTTTCTCTCTTTCTGGTGGCTTCTTTGAGTTTTGTCAGCTCTGCTATGAAAGTGTTCTTAAAATAAGCGTGTGCTGGGTCATCATCTAAGACTTCTATAATATGAAATACATAGCAACATGTGGGTAATACTGAACAGGAGGCATACAATTCTTCCTCGAGTTCAGTCACAAATGTAATAAACACATTATGTTAGTTAAAAAATAATCACTATAGAAGGATGTCTTCTGCAATGGCGGCTTAAGCACGAAGGGGTGTATGCATGTTTAGCACATCTGCCATGTACATACATTGTAATGCCAGCTACAAGTGTCATGTAAATGCCTGTTTTCACCTTCATGTGACATTGCAAGTAAGAAGTGGTTAGCATTTTCTTCCATACAACTTGTTTGTCCAACTGATTGGCTGAACAAGGAGTTGGACTGAACAGATTTGTAGACTATAAAGATTTGCAAATTTTTAAGTGTGGTTATGTAACAAAAAAAAATCTACATTTGTAATTTCAACTTTCACAATAAAGAGATTACTCTACAGCACTTGTATGAGGTGAATTGAAAAATGCCATCTCCTTTGATTATCATTTTTACAGTGCAAATATCTGTAAAAAAATAATCTAAAGTGAGCACTATGAGGTTTGCATTCTTTGCATAATAATAAAATACACTTATTTGAAAGCGTAGAAGATATCCAAAATATTTAATAAATATCAGCTGGTATTCTATTGTTCACAAGTGTGATTAATAGCAATTTTTTATTCATGATTGATTTTGGAGTTAGTCATGTGAGTTAACTGCAATTACTTGACACCCCTAATTTATTCTAATTAGCAGTAACAGTAACATTCTAATATTTGGATAAGTACACATCAGAAAAGTACAGGGAATGGAATTAGCCTGAGAATGGAATTTAATTAGTTCACAACATTTGTGGGCTTGAACAGCTTTTTTACATACATTTAAAATGTAATTGCTTCTTGTGAGCAATGCAGGAATTCTTTGCATTACAGTCATACCCCGAGATACACCCATTCAAGTTATGAGAATTCGATTTTACAAGGAGTTTCATTTAATACCCCCTACTTCAGCTTATGAGGCATTTCTTTGCATTTACAAGGACCGATTTGGAGTCTGGTGGCTCTGGTAGGCAAGCACCGATGGGATGGAGTCGGCTGCGTTGGTCTTGACGAAGAGGCCGTGCAGGGGGGTGGCGGCGCCCTGCAAAAGGGGGGAAGTCTGGTGCAGGGCGGGTAGACTCGTCCAAGTCCCGGCAGTAGATCATGCCACTCTGCGAGACGTGGATGCTGGGCGCACAGCCCATCCCACCCCCGCTGCTGCTGCTCACCCCCCGGGTGGCTAGGGGTCCATGGCCGCCCGCCCTGTGCAGCTGTGCCTCGGGCGCCGCTCGCCGTCTGTGGCGCTCCCTCCCATTTACCGCCTGGCTCACCTGCCACTGCCGCCTCGGCTACCACCGGCGGGGCCTCTCCACCGTGCAGCCCCACACGAGAGAGGCATTGCCCCCCGCCAGCTGGGGGCCCCCTGTGCTGGCCTGGCTCCCCACGCGGCCAGCCCCTGGCAGTTCCCCCTTCCCACTTAACCTAACTGCACTCAGGCTGGGCTACCTCCCCATGCCCTGCCTGCCCCCTTGCACCCAATCTAATGGGATTTGGTGTTGTTTTAGCATAAATAGGTGTACGTTTTGGGGCTCAGGAATGCATACCATTAATTTCAATGAGAAAAAATGTAATTATATTTTCGACTTATGAGAATTCACTCTAAGAGGGGTTTTTCAGGAACAAATTACCCTTGTAAGGTGAGGGAAGACTGTACTAGACACAAGATGGAAAGTAGATACCCAAGTGAAGCAGTATGAATTTGTCAGTCTGGGAGAGCTGCTAAAAAGTGTCAGCCCACTTACGTGTTAGCCAGGGACGAGCCCATAATAGCGTGTTAGAAAATGGTGCTGCATTGCTGCCGATAGTGCCAAATTTAAGAGGTTAAAAATATGAAAAAAGAAATCTCAGAAAAGCTATAATAAACCTGCAGCTTAAGAAGCTTTAATTCTTGGATTTTTCTGCCTGCCTAAGAACACACACAAACCAAGGGCAGAAATGTTTTATTGTACCCAGCCAATGGAATGCACACATTCCTATACTACATTTGCTATCTGTTTCTAACACAGGGTCTGTTATGGCAAACCATTCAAAGGGAATGTCAGTTATGTGATAAGGCTCTGCTGAGATGGAAGAGTGATTCCATATCTGTGGGGAAAGTGGAGATTTTTTAGGTACCATATAAAACAGGTTCAGCCACTGCTCCAGACAATGGCATTATACAGCCAGGGTAGAGTGAGAGCCCAATGAACCAAATAAAATAAAATATAAAATTATATACCCTCATTTTTTAAGCCACCATTTCTCTTGGTTGGTGGAATACCCAGGCACTCTGGTGGAAACTTTAGAACTGGAATGCCTATAGTTAGGTGTCAATCTCTATATCTAGGCATCTAAATTTTGCCTCATTTTCAGAGATGCTGAGCACCTGCAGCTCCCAGGGATTGCACAGGGATTTGTAGGTGCTCAGCACGTCTTCGAATCAGGCCGCTTCTTAACTGCACAAATTTGCATAAAGAAACCTAACTTCAGGCACTTGAGTTTGAAAACTGTATTCTTTATTAGTTTATATTAAGCTACATAATTATAAAAGATAATTTTGCTTCCAATTACAGCATGCTCAAAGACTTCCAGAATGGCAAAGATACTACATTTTCAAATGGCAGTCTAATTTTCCCAGTTCACTCTTTTGCACTAAAATTTCTGGTTAGTGATTCTTCATCAGAGAGTACAAGTTAGGGATTGTCTCTGTACCTCAGCCTAATTTAATAAGGGCTTGGTCTGATGTTCTGCAGCATGTTTATATGGGGAGTGGTGACATTTTCAGGGCTTGGGATTTTTTCAACTGGTGTTCAGTGTGCAAATATTTGACCAAAGCAGATAATCTGGAAGGGATAGAATCTCAGCTTCATGAGAGGTCTGCCTTGCGCAGCTGAGAATGAAAGAGATGGCAAAGTTTACTGTAAGCTGTTTTTGTTTCCTTTCCCAGCCCCACTCCAATTCTTTTCAACATCATTACTGGTCTAAATCTCATTGGCTTGTAGCAACCCTATGGGAGCCGCTATGATGAGTAGGAATTGCCAATGTCTGTTTCTCTGGCCATTTCCCCTCTTGACAGATGCATCCCTATGCCAGATAGGGATTCCCCCATGCCAGAGGAATTAATTATGAATCACTCAGCTCTCTGCACCTGATGAAGCGGGTCTTTGCCCACGAAAGCCTATGTTCCAAAATATCTGTTAATCTATAAGGTGCCACAAGACTTCTTGCTGTTCTCGAAGATACCAACACGGCTATCTCTCAGATTCTACCATGATACACTGGAGTATTCAGTTTCAGGTCAATAGCACATATTAATGAATAGACCCCAACTGATAAACATGGTATAAACTAACTGCAAGTTGCATTGGATAGTATTTACTTACATAGCAAAAATCTTCAACATGTGAAAATTAATGTGTGCCACTGCACTAAATACCTGGATCTAGAGTTCAGGTAAGATTGCAATTTTAAAAAGCTGAGCTAAGCCTTTTTTTTTTCCCAGGTGAACGAAACTATTCTGAAGCTGAACAAATCCATGTGACTTCAGAGAACATTACCTTAAATGGCAATAGTTATAAATGAAAAAAAAACAAACCCAAAACCACACGTACCTACGACAATTACTATAACTGAAATAAATTAGAGAAGGAAAACTTTAGAGTGCATTTACTTTGTGTATAAAGTGATATCAAACGCACAATCAGTAGTACTGTGTCCCCTAAAGTAAGTCATCCATTTACTCCCTGGCTGAAAAAATCTTTATAGACAACAGGGAACAGGGTATTCTCCCAGAAGGAGGAATTATGTCATATTACTGTAGTCACTTTAACCTTTAAGAACAAACAACTTTGGACCTTTGGATCCCAGTCAATTTCCACAGAGGCAGTTATATTAAGACCAGTTTAGACCTTGGATCAGATTTTCACCCCATTTAAACCTGTGGATTTGGCCCCTTGACTTCTTTTAAAAGCTCCACTATTAAAATATCATATCAACAGTTACACAGGCTGTTTTTGGTATAGAGTTTGGCTTTGTACTTTGATCTCATCCCATTCTTCAAAATTTCATCAGAGAAAAGTAATACAATTATTTTAATTTCTCTGTTTGCTGGTGGGAAGCCAGAGGAGACGGGGGTCCTTAACAAGCTCTGCCACTAACTTGCTGTATGAACTTGGGCAAGTTGTATGTAAACCCTCTGTGACAAAGAAATGCTAAAATTGTATTATAGTCTTCAATCACTAAGAGGAGCAGTGTGCTACATGCCTTATCTGAGCTGGTAACCGCCATCCCTAGCAGTGTACTCAAGTACCTCCTGTATCTCTCTCGCCATGATGGAAGCTCTCTAGACAGTTCAAATCTGATACAAAAATTTAATCTGCTAGTAGTGGCCATGCAATCTAACATGTTCCAGGAATACAGGACACCCTTTGCGGTTCAATGTACTTAACAGTAAAATGGGCACTACCTTACTGCCTACCCTTACAATTACAGTAATTAGACTCAGTGACAGTCTGTAATGTGCTCTGAGACTAGGTGTGCCAAGTTTCTAATTGCTGAAAACTGAGCACTCTTGTCAGCCACCCCACAGCTCCACCTCTTCCCCGCAGGGCCTGGCTCCTGCCCTGTCTGTTTCCCTGAGGCCCTGTCTTCTACTCACTCCTCCCTCTCCAACTTCCATTGCTCGCTCCCTGCAGTCCCACCGCAGCTAGCACAGCAAACATAAAACCTCATGCTTACACTTCCACCATTTTTCTTGTTTAGCCGAGTATTATTAAGCCATGACAAAATGAGGTGAAAACTACAAAATAGCAATATAATTTACATTTGATGCCAGCTCCTCTCAAGATTAACAAAACAAAGCACTAAGCCAACTGTTAGATCATGCATCTGATGTAGCGGGTCTTTGCCCACACAAGCTTGTGCTCCAAAATATCTGTTAGTCTATGAGGTGCCACAGGACTTCTTGTTGTTCTCGAAAATACAGACTAACATGGCCACCTCTCAAAACAAAAAAGCAGTCAAGTAGCACTTTAACAAAATAACATATTAGGTGATGACCTTTCCTGGGACAGACCCACTTCTTCAGAGCATAGCCTCACCAGAACAGACTCTGGTATGGCTATGGTCTGAAGAAGTGGGTCTGTCTCATGAAAGCTCATCTCATTAATTATTTTGTCACCTGCATCTGACGAAGTGGGTCTTTGCCCACGAAAGCTTATGCTCATACATTTCTGTTCATCTATAAGGTGCCACAGGACCCCTCGTTGCTTTTGCAGCTCCAGACTAACACGGCTACCCCTCTGACACTAATTAATTATTTTGTTAGTCTTTAAAGTGTTACTTGACTGCTTTTTGGTTTTGATAGTATATAGACTAGCATGGCTTTCTCTCTGTTACTATGGCTACCTCTCTGATACTTGTTCAGTGATACTAATTCAACTGGATTGAGATCTTGTATTTTGCTTTAGCCTTTACGAATGAAAAAGCCACTCACAAGAGAACAGGCAGAGAATTTATTTAATAATCCAAGTTCACAACCCCATCACAGAAAATGTTTATATTTACATCTCACTTTCCAGTCATTCCTTAGAGTACACAGCTCTATGCCTTTCAAGCCTTTAAAAAAGGCTCTAGAGGAGATCCTGGCAATTATAGACCGATAAGTTTAACATCAGTACCAGGCAAATTAGTAGAAACACTAGTAAAGAGTAAAATTGCAAGGCACATAGAAGAGCACGAATTGTTGGGCAAAAGTCAGCATGGTTTCTGCAGAGGGAAGTCGTGTCTGTCTAATCTATTAGAATTCTTTGAAGGGGTTAATAAACATGCGGACAAGGGGCACCCAGTGGACATAATATACCTAGATTTCCAGAAAGCCTTTGACACGGTCCCACACCAAAGGCTTTTATGTAAATTAGGTGATCATGGGATAGGAGGAAAGGTCCTTTCATGGATCGGGAATTGGTTAAAAGACAGAAAACAAAGGGTTGGAATAAATGGTAAATTTTCACAATGGAGGGGGGTAACTAGTGGTGTTCCCCAGGGGTCAGTCCTGGGACCGATCCTGTTCAACTTGTTCATCAATGATCTAGAAAATGAGGTAAGCAGTGAGGTGGCAAAGTTTGCAGATGACACCAAGTTGTTCAGGACAGTCAAAAGCAAAAGGGATTGTGAAGAACTACAAAAAGATCTCAGCAAACTGAGTGATTGGGCAGCAAAATGGCAAATGAAATTTAATGTGGGTAAGTGTAAGGTAATGCATGTTGGAAAAAATAACCCAAATTACACGTACTACATGATGGGGTCAAATTTAGCTACGACAGATCAGGAAAGGGATCTTGGAGTTATAGTGGATAGTTCTCTGAAGACATCCACGCAGTGTGCAGCGGCAGTTAGTAAGGCAAATAGGATGTTAGGAATTATTAAAAAAGGGATCGATGATAAGACAAAAGATATCATACTTCCCCTATATAAAACTATGGTACGCCCACATCTCGAGTACTGCGTGCAGATTTGGTCTCCTCACCTCAAAAAAGATATATTGGCATTAGAAAAGGTTCAGAAAAGGGCGACTAAGATGATTAGGGGCTTGGAAAGGGTCCCATATGGGGAGAGGCTAGAGAGACTGGGACTTTTCAGTTTGGAAAAAAGGCGATTGAGGGGCGATATGATAGAGGTATATAAAATCATGAATGGTGTGGAGAAAGTGAATATAGAAAAATTATTTACCTTTTCCCATAATACAAGAACTAGGGGACACCAAATGAAATTGATGGGTAGTAGGTTCAAAACTAATAAAAGGAAATTTTTCTTCACACAGCGCACAGTCAACCTGTGGAACTCCTTGCCCGAGGAGGCTGTGAAGGCCAGGACTCTATTAGGGTTTAAAAAAGAGCTTGATAAATTTTTGCAGGTCAGGTCCATAAATGGCTATTAGCCAGGGGTAAAGTATGGTGCCCCTAGCCTTCAGAACAAGGGCAGGAGATGGATGGCAGGAGATAAATCACTTGATCATTGTCTTCTGTTCTCCTTCTCTGGGGCACCTGGCATTGGCCACCGTCGGCAGATGGGATGCTGGGCTTGATGGACCTTTGGTCTGACCCAGTATGGCCATTCTTATGTTCTTATGTTCTTATGTTAAGTGATCGAGAAGATGTTGTCATGAGGTGCCTTATTTTTGGCTGTATTGCACTGACTCAGTACACGGTATCTCTTGTTCAAACCATTGCTGACGGCTGTGTCTCAGAAATCGGGCAGGGGGCAAATGGGGCACAGCAGCACGTGGGGTGGTGGTGGTCCCGCAGAATAAGGGGCGGAGGCAAAGCGGGAAATGGCAGGGGGTTAGTCGCTAGAGCAAGGTGACAGGATGGGAGGACCAGGACAAATAGCACATACGGAGGGTCAGTCCCTAGAGCAAGGGGCCAGGATGGGGATGAGTTGGGCCCCCTAGCAAGGGGCCAGGACTGGGGCAATTGGAGCCTGGTGGAGGGAGGACAGGGTTCCTCCTGCCCCCCAAAGAGGCAGCATCTCTCTCTTGAGGCATGGTCCAGAGGCCAGCCACTGCTCTGTCAGGCGTCAGCAGTGGAGCAGAGAGCAGCTCTTCCATGGGGGCCAGCTGCTGCTGCTGCTCCTCCTCCTGCTCAGCAGTGGCAGACGCCAGTTAGTGAAAACTGACCCAACGCTGCCCTAGTTGAGGCCTTTGAATGGAAGGACACTACGTACGGTGAAGGACAAATGGTTGTTATTGATTTAGGCCTACAACACATTTGGCACCACTCAAGACAAAATGACAACGACAGCCCCTGCTCAGGAGCACCAATCACTTACAGACAGATAAAAGGCAAGAGACTGTGGGACAGCCAGAATACGGGTTAATAAATACTATCTATGGCTAACACTAATTTACTACACTATTGTTTTTAAGAATTCATAAGAAATATATTTTAAGGTAATATCTGAATGAGCAGTGGGGGGGTAATTGTGCACACTGGGATCAGAGGGTCATTTCATCCATAGGGGACAGCACGGCAATGATGTTATTAAAAAATAAATCTCCAGAACACTTGCATATCTAAGAAGGTATGTAATTGTCTCCGCGTGAGATTGTCTTTATGACTGTACCATTGCTTTTATTGAATAATCTTCATCACCCAAACACGATAAAGCCCTGATAGACACAAACAGATAACAACACAGCAGTGATAAGCATCAGTAACAGCAGAAGTTTTGAGATAAGCCAACCATCATCAGTTCATCTGATCTAAAGTTAAAACCTGTGAAATCAGCCTTGTGGAAAGATAAGAACTAGCTTTCATCTGCTTCATAAAGGTTGTCACCACAGTATTTTGTGTAATATTATTTCATTTAATTAAGTTCACTTATTGCTAGATCCTACAAGACGACACAAATATTGAAAATAAAATCATGGAACAGACGTATAATCCACAGCAATTTAATTTACTCCATTGATCTCCAAATAATTATATGAATAGCCACAGTAGCGGAGGAAGGGAAGCACCAAAAATATTAAACCCCTAAATGGTCCAGTTTGTATGACATTTATTTACAATAAGGCAGGAATCTCTTTGGGAAACAGCTGGCAACTGTGAAAGACCCGAAATGGAAATAAGCAATGTGACAGTATTTTACCTAACAAACTACTGTAAAGTACTCAGCTGCTATAATGGTGAGAGTTGTAAAATAACCTATATAGAACAGAAAAGAATTAATAACATTCTATATTGATCCCTGTTCTTTATTCACTTAAGATAAATGAATTTCCAGCTAGGTTTTTATTCTGAACACATCACTGCAGAGTATCTTGAATGCCTTATCTTTTAGGTGTTATGGCCTTGTCTACACTAGAATGGGCTAACTAGTACAGCTATACTAGTATAGATAAACCAGTTAATCCTAGCATGCACACCACTTACTGGGATGAAAGAGTGCTTTCTGAAGCATAATATACACCAGTTTGTTGAACATAATAAGTCACAGCAGCAAAAACAAAACATCAACAAGTAATCAAGATTACTATACTGGCAAAACAATGTGTGCCACCATTTGGAGACAGGCTAACAAACTAAGCAGTTATATCTTCCCTGTGTAAATGTCACTGATTAAAAACGTAATTTAACAAATCGTTTTGTTCACTGCTAGAACAGATGGTTTAGGATAGTCAACATAATACACAAGGGCCTCCATCCCTGGAGATGGCATTCCAGATCATCAGAGCAAAATAAAATTTTTAAGGCTTTCCTTGAACATTAATTCATAGGCAATATACACTGGAATTTCCTGAAGAGAAGCACCGATAACAAATCAGTTAGAAATTCTCCTGTTGACCTCCCTCTGTGAGGAAGGCCACGTAAGTCAATTGTAGATAAGTCAATTCAAGCTACGCAATTGCTGTGGGTAGAATTGTGTATCTAGTATAGTTTAAGTCTAGGATAGATCTGGCCTGACATCCTGCACAAGCCTTCTCACCATTTAAATTCCCAAAGTGAGGCTTACATGGACCTCAGTGGTGCAGGCATTTACTGCCCTCCCCTTCCCCCATACAGAGGCAGGCTCCCCAAAGTACTCTGCATCCCTCATGCAAAGGAAGGCCCCACACCACTTTCTTGCAATCCCTTCCCTGCTTTTATGCTGTTTTCCCTTCTTATGGCTTCCCTGGACTCCTGGCTCCCCAAGCAACCACTGCAGGGAGTTCCTGGCTGCTACCATTCTGGAGGAGCCCAAGATAGCTGCTGGTGTGTGGGAGAGACAAGGGGACCATAAACCCAGTCAAAGCCTCATTGTGAGGCAGCTGCTACTGGTGTCCCCAACAAATCCCAGTAAAGTCCAAAGGAAGAAGGCACCCTGGACTCTGCAGGAGTGCCAGGACATGTCAGCCCTGAGGAGTGGAGACAGAGCTCTGGTACAGAGATCTGAATAAGCTGCTTGTGACACTCCAATGGAGAGGAGGATGCTGGTGTTATGCCACCAGAACTGCTGCTCTCCAGGAAACACCCCACTGACAGCAGAAAGGGCAAAGGTGCCTCAGCCCGGTTCAGCCTCAGCCTGCTTTTATCCCTTCTCTGCTCCTTACATAGGCTCCTTGGGCTTGGAATCAGCATCTGCCTCAGGCTCCTTCTCTTCCTCCACTTGGCGATGCCATGTGACATCTCAAAGAGCTCAAGGACAGAAGAAAGTCACCTGGAGCTCAAAGGACAACAAGTTCATCCATCTTGTCCAAACACCTTAATTCAATCTGAGGAGAGAAGAGCGGCCCACAGCGATCTACAAGCTTGCTGCAGAGCCAGCACTCCATGTGGCATCATTCAAAGCTCCACTGCCTCCTGAATTAAGAGAGGTTTGAATTAAATGGAGCTGACTGCATTCTGAAAAGCCCCTGTGAAGCTATTTCACAACGCTGACGTCAGCTTTATATTGGGGTTAGAAGCAAGATACAGGCTGAACCTCTTTAGTCTGGTAAACTCTATCTGGCAACATCCGTAATGCAGCATGATTTTAATGAGCCAGATATCCACTTATTGTGGTGTGGCCAAGTTTCCTGTGGTCCCATAAAGTTTGTTTCCAGCCACCAGTCCTGGCTCTCAGTGTTCTGTGCTGTTATTTACCTGTAATTTACCCCAAATATCTTCTAAGAGCCCAGTAAGCAGCGGAAGTGTTGGTAATGGGCTAGACAATATTGACCTCCTGTGGTCCAGCAAATTTTCTCTTCCAGCACTGGTTAGGTCTTGAATGTACCCAACCACAGAGGTTCAATTTTTATTATGATATTTTATTCAGCTAACAAAGGGGATAATTGAAGTTTGCTCCTGGGGAGAATAGGGCACCAAAAATTAAAAATTCTGCACGCAATGTTTTAAAATTCTGCCATTGTGTCATATTTTATTGCCCAAAATAACACAATATAATCATACCTGTTTCCATTATTTTGGTAATTTATTTAAAAATACCTGTCAGCAAGCGTGTGTGTACCTGTAGAGCCAACAAAAAGATTCAGGAAATGTTTTTTAACAAACAGATTTCTTACTAGGCATGTTAATACAGAACTTTGAGCAAGGATTCATTTAACTACAGTACAGAAATGTATTTCTCATACCCCTTTGGAAGCAGTACAAAGGTGGTGGTGGTGGCAGGGGGAATGGTTAGAGATAAGGGAGGAACTGAGAAAGAGGGAAGTAATTGCTGGGAAGGAACCTAGCTATGAGCTGGGAGGGTTGCTCGGTGTGGATGGGAAATATATGGAAAAGCAGGGGTGGACCGTTAGGGAAGTTTCCCCAAGGCAGATCCTGGCTGACCCCTAGCCACTCCCACTCCCTCAGCACATCTGCCCTGTCCACATGTGCCCTTAGTCCCTACTGACTTTTGACATGGTTTAGGCTCCTGTGTTGATTTTTGAAAATGGGACTTCCATGCCTTTCTTAAAAAATTATGCCACTGTATAAAGTTGAATTTTAACAGCAAAAGACTATGCTGTGTTTGTACAGTAGCTACCACACTAGAATCCTGGTCCATAACCAGGACATTTACCCGTCACAGCAACACAAACGAATTATTTTAATAAATGTAGCTATGAAAGACAGAGTGTCCACTTGCGCCGTAGCAAGCTCAACCATCTACCATAGCCACGGGCTCTTTGCTGCGCACCCTGACGAATTGCAGCTTGTGCATCTAACACACAAATGACAAAGAGAAACAGTTCTTTTTTTTTTTAGCCAGAAGTTCTTTCTCCAAATGGATCAATAACTACCCGTTTTACGTTTTTTAAATCTACCTATAAAGCTTCCTAGCCCCAATGGAGCAATTTTCTGAAGTACAGTCTTATTTTAGAGCAATAAACAAATACATCAGCAGGTGGCACTCTAACCAAACATGTCAGTCCCTTACGGGAACTGCATACACTGTTTTCTCCTTTGCATGCTGCCAGATGCAAATCACTGTAAAGTCTTAGTACAATATGGCATAGATTGGAAACTAAGATTACATATTGACAGAAATTTTCAGACACTTCACTATAATGAGTCTCCTCTCTTCTCGTAAAATCCTGTCTAGTGGCATCTGCTGCACGAATATCATTAGGCAAAAAATTACCAAAGGCTCACAGCCTCTAATTTTTTTTCCCCTTGACACAGTTCCTTATGAATAATTACAGCTGTCTTTGGATGGACAGAACTGACTGTACAGACATGACATTGCTTCTCCTACGCACAGACTGGGTCATGGGGAGTTCCAACAAAATAACGTGTTTTTTAACCGATGGAAGGGGCACTGATAAGACTACCCACACACAGTAACACATTATCACTAAATGAACATAAATGTACACTTTATAAAGCTCACTGCTACAACATTATTGGAGAGCAAATGCTAGTGAACCCTGGCTTGTGACTAAACAGACTAAAGGGACATCAGTGTAAGTAACATCAACTCTTTAAAACCACTCTTAACAATTTTGGTTAATCGTCTGTGGGCAAATTTTGGAATGTATTTACATGGGATCGACAGAAGCATTTCTAGGTGAGAAAAATATATCAATTTTTCTCCTGTTCTTTCCTCTACTCCTCCTCCTTTAAAAAAAAAATAAAAATAAAGATTGAGTAGTTCGTTCATTACTTGATAACTCCTGATATTTCTATCTAGAAACTAAAATGAGGATTTTGAAAAAAATATTCCAAGCAAATCTGACTGAATTCTAGGAATGGGAGAGTCGCTTTTGTTTTATTTTCCCATCTCTCTTTTATTTCACCGTAATTCAGCATCTAGATCCAATAGGTGAAATTCTCACCTAATGCAGTCATTCAGCTCAGGGAGGAGGTGCTTTTAAATCTCTTTTCAAAAGCAAGTAATTTACTGTAGATTTCACATTCTGTGCTGGGCTTCTGGGAGAAGGAGGAGCTGCTGCTGACTTTCACACAGAGGAAAGTGACTGGAGCTAACCCACTGAAATCCAGGTGATTGAATCTCAGGTAAGTGGTTCACCCATTTCATTGTGAGAGTGACCAGGCAACACATTTTCTGGAATATGTCCCAATTAATTTAAACAATAGATGCTACGTTATGTCTAAAAATGGGTTTATTCTTTCTATATTTTTAGGTTTATATGATACATTGTATGTGTATTTCTATAGTATGTTTTATGATGTAAAGAAGTTAAAAGATGCAAAATCAATGTTAGCTGGTGTATATTTCCTCTTTTGCAATTGTTTCTTTGTTTCAGGCTGCTGTCCTGCTCTGTTGTGTCTGTTATGCAGGACCCATTTAGTTATACTTTCTTTGAAAATTTTTAACACTTCATAAATGTTTGAGACAAATGCTGAGAAATGTGGAGCACTCACTGCTTCCACTGATTTCCATATGTTTTGTTTGAGTAAGAACCAAGTCAGGGTTTTAGGTTTTTGGCCTCTTTTCTCCTCCTCACCCTCCAGTAAATCATTTAAATAACTCTCAAGTACATTATATTCACCCCAGAGAGTGGAACCCAACTTGAACCTGAAAACCAGTTGACAGAGGGTTTTCGAGTGATTCAGAAACTGAAAACATCCAAGTTGCATTGAACCTGAACTGGAACCAAATTCAAAAAACCTGCAAGGTCACTATTCAGGCACCAATGGAGAGAGTCTGTTGGGTGCGCTGAGAAAAGGTCTCTTCTCTTCTCCACTCCTGATGGAAGCGGGGCACAGGACAAAGCTACCTGAGAAGCCATTGAAAGAGATGAGAAGAAATGGAGCTGAGGGGGAGAGAGGTTCTAGGACTGATAGTTCCCTTGTCTATTTTGGCCAGGTAGAGGACTGCCCAGAGAAGGGAGCTACAACTCCCAGAACATGTCCCTCTCCCAACTAAGGGGTTGCTCCTGCTTTGCAAATCGGAGAAGAGGGGGTATTTTGTGGGACAAAATTCAATTTGTCATGTCAGTGGCCAAATATGACTGATTGTGTTCAGAAGGCTCTTTTACTAGTGTGTGCAAATAACTTCTCTGAAAATAATCTTTTTACAGTGGAAAAAATATTTATCATCGCATTCTTTTGCTTGGAGTTACAATGCAAGCAGAAGTGTGTGTGGTGCTAATCTTCAGAGATGCGTATGAACTGCTTCAAACAAGTCTGAAATGTTTAAAATGATAATTGAGCCATCCTTCAAAGTTAGTGGCTGAACCTAAACCGAACTAGATAGATAGAACATGTTGATGAATCTGAACCAAAACTGAATCAAAATTTGTAATAGTTTGACTCCCTGATTCTTCATAAAGTTAGCCGGCCTGGTACATTTCTGTTCCCAGAATTCATCAATAATGTGGATTTTAATGAAATACCCGTCCTTCCTATAGTCCTAGCTGTTTGAAATACACTAAATTATGGATTAATTTCTGTTTACACTACCATTATTTTAGCCATAAGACCACCTATACACCAGTTACAACACCCTGCGATGCTTGCGTTCCATCAATTACAGTACGTGGTAAAATATACCAAATGGTTATCTGCTTTATGTTGCAGTGACTTATACTAATAAAATATACTGAAAGGATACAGAATAATCTGCCCATTAGTCAACATTCCTGACATCTTAACATTGTATAATTGCACCAGAGAGTGCTAACGGCAAACAAATGGAATCATCCATCTCTTTCTATGGAACACAAGGAATACAACATTCAGCTTTATATCAACAATTTAATGGTGGAAAGGGATCTTGAGAAAATTTGCAAAGAAATAAGGTAATTTACAGCTAGCACTGCAACACAGTACTTACAGTTAAGCAATTAGTAAAATATTTGGAGATCAACATATTTTTTTTCCAGAATCAACACAGTCAGATACATCATATAGTTTGTTTCTGTTTACTCTGATACCTTTGATTTATTGCTTGGGCTGGTTTCATACATCACTTGTATCAGAACTACAAATTGCTGACTTAACTACACTAACAATTATTCAGAAGCAAGCAATTGTGGACAACTGGAGAGATCCTGAAGACCACCCAATGACATTTTCCAGGTCAGACATGTACAGTTGCTGTCGTTAAAATATCAGCTTTTCACATCAGTTAGCACACAGTGGTATTTAAGAGTAACACAAAACAGACAAAAGGCTTGCATGAGCTCTGCTCTGGAAGACAGGAAAGTAGCTAAGTAAGTCAAAATTCTATAATGTATTCTGATTTTATTCTTTCTGTAACCATTTGTTTCCAATTCTTCTACTTGCTAGCACTTGAATCTCTAAAATTATTGAAATAAATGTTTGTTTTCACTAGTGAGATGCCTCTCAATCAAGGGTACACCTGGAAAGTGTCACAAGAGAATCTAAAAAGGAAAGAAAATCTCTCAACAGACAACATCCAATCCACTGATGCCTATTTTTACCCTCTTTCCCATACTGAAATCCTGGTATTTTAGCCTGAGTGGATTTTCTTCTCTGCTGAGCAGATGCTAAAGATGTTTCGCTGAGAAAATAAGCAAAAAAGAGGAGAAAGCACTCTTTAAAGGAACATGGGACCTACATGGTACTCTGCAGCAGTGTTTATTTGTTTAGAGACTAGGAAACAAAATAAAAACTAGCTTTTGGACTCATGTTAACAACCTACAAAATAAGAAATAACATTTAACAAACTCACAGTACAGCAAACCAATCTTCAAAAATTATTTTAGGGAAAAAGCACCAAGGATCACATCCTGCTTCCTCTGAAGCTAAGACAAATTTTGACTTAATGGCGAATATTAATAATTTGGCCCCTGCAAACTATCTCCAATACAGCCAAATATCCCCACTGTGAAAGAGGCTCAATGTCTGCAATGAAAAAATATACGTACACAACCATGTATGTATCTTTTTGTACACATCAGTGTGTGTACAGACAGTCCCAATATTACAGTTTAAATCACCCAACCCTTGTATGACAGAGCCAAACCACTGAAAAGGCTCCTACTGACTTCAGTGGATGAAAAAGTAATATTATGTAACATTATAATAAATCTGGTTTGAAACTCATTTATGTCTCTTAGACCAGAGGAACATAGTCCATGTCTATCCATGCTGTGAAAGAAAAGTGGGAGTAGCCATGCTAGAGTGACGATTTTCAAAACAATCTCAAGCATTTATTACCCAGGCACAACAGCAGTGGTCCACCCCTTTTGGCGTGCTGATTGGTGATCCTGAAAACACGCACTAGCCTGTATTCTGTGCTCTGCTACACCAATGCCAAAGGGATGAAAACTTAACAAAAACAGCCCAGCGAACATTCCTCACTGAAAAAAGCCAGCAGAGGTGGTACAGACTCAGGCTTATGCACGGAACATGTCAAAGGAGAGACGTAGTGGCCAAAAGGGACAGAATCGTGGAACTGGAAGGCACCTCAAGAGGTCAAGTCCAGTCCTCTGTCACTGTTAGATATTTATCCAACCTGTTCTTAACTATCTCCAGTGATGGAGATTCTGCAACCTCTCAAGTCAATTTATTCCAGTACTTAACCATCCCACCAGTTAGGAAATTTTCCTAATATTCAGCCTGCACCTTCCTTGCTGCAGTTTAAACCAATTGCTCCTTGTCCTATCATCAGAGATTAAGGAGAATATTTTTCTCCCTCTTTCTCGTAACACCCATTTAGGTACTTGAAAGCTGCTATCATGTCCCCTCTCAGCCTTCTCTTTTCCAAACTAAACAACTCACAATTCTTTTAATCTTCTCTCAAAGGTTGTATTTTCTAGACATGTAATTATTTTAGTTGCTCTTCTCTGATCCTTCTCCAATTTCCCCATGTGTTTCCTAAAACGTGGTGCCCAGAACTGGACACAATACTCCAGATGAGACCTAACCAGCGCAGAGTAGGGCGGAGGAATGACTTCTCATGTCTTGCTTACCACACTCCTGTTAATGCAGCCCAGAATCATGTTTATTTTTAATTTCTGGAACAGTGTCACACTGCTAAATCATGCATAGGGTCCACTATGACCCCTAGTTCCCTTCTGCAAGTACTCCATCCTAGGGAGTCACCTCCCATTTTGTAGGTGTGAAACTGATTGTTCCTCCCTAAGAGGAGTAATTTGCATTTGGCCTTATTGAATTTTATCCTATTTTCCTCAGGACATGTCTCCAGTCTGTCCAGGACATTAATGAATCCTGACTGTAGCCTCCAAAGACCTTACAATCAACTCCCAGCTTGGTATCACCCACAAACTTGATAAGCGTTCTCTCTACCTCATTATCTAAATCCCTGATGAAAAAACAGAGCTCAACTACACTGATCCTCTGTTGGCAAAATGTCACTCAGGGGCCTTACACTAGAAGTCTTGGTTAGAGCTGCTCCTCAGAAAATCCTTTTCTGTTGTTCCGGTTTCCTAACTCCTGTACATTTGCCCGTCTGTCCTTAATACGTGAGCTCCTCAGAGCACACAGCAGCTTTCTTGATTGTCTAGAAAGTGCACAGCATGTAATGGTTACTATCGTAATACTAGCTCCCAGTCATGTGCTCAGACCACCAGGGACTGCAGACTGGATTTCCTCTCTGACCATTCTTATTTACTTACACTGGTCAAACTATTGATTTCAATGGAGGGACTCATGATTTGTACTACTGTACGTGAGAATAAAATCCAGACCCCATGTCCAACAGCCTGTGGTAAGCAAACAATATTTACTCTTTGGGTTTAATGCTCATTCTTTGCACATTTGCATTTAACATTCTAGTCAGTACATCCCCTCTCTATTGTCTCCATTTTTCAATTTCTTGCAGCAGAAAAGTTAGATGGTTGAGTTTGGTCACTCACCCATAATGTGTAAGATCCCCTGCGACTGCCTGGAAAAGTCAGCATGCTCTGATCTGAAACAGCAACAGATGCCAGACCGTTGCTCCTAGACTCTGGCCAATCAAAATCAGTCTCCACCTGCTCAGCTTTACTTTTTTGTTTTCTTATCATCTGCAGGGTTGAAATTGAAAAAAAAAAGTTATTGGAAAGTACAGCCAGAGCCATATGGCTCAAATATACTGGGTGCGTCAAGATGACCAGTGGGGAATAGAATGTCTGAGTTTCCTTTAGCTTCAGCACCAGCTAATTCAAGTTGGATTTTCACAACCTGCACTTATTTCTTCTTCTTTGATGTCACAGGGTTTGCAAGTGCATCAGGAAGTTACAAAGATGTCATTATCTAATATCTGTAGGAACACCAGAGCTGAACTGAAACAATATGGAAATCTGAACCCCACTGACAGTACTTATAATGTGATCTGAATGTGGGAGCATACCATATATTTTCTATGATGCATAAGTAAATGAATATTGGTATGAAATTGTAGAATAAATGTATGGGGTAGATTTCAAGAGCACATCTAACTCCTATTGACTTTTACTGGGCAGCAGGTGCACAAGCACCCTTTCTTGTTAGAGTCACAGATAGATTCTCAGGCTCAAAGGGACCACTGTGACTATCTAAACTGACTTCCTGCATAATACAGGCTACTGCACTTCCCTGAATTTATTCCTGTTTGATCAAGAATACACATTTAGAACATCATCTCATCTTCATATAAAAATTGCCATCGATGGAAAAACTACTTCAAACCTGGGTAAATTGTTTCAGTGGTTAATTATCTTCCATGCTAGAAGCTTACAGCTTATTTGGTCTAGTTTCAGCTTCCAGCATTTGGATCATGTCATACGCTTGTCTGCTAGACTGAAGAGTCCATTATCTAAAATTTGTTCCCCATGCCAGTACTTAAAGGCTACAGTTACACTAGAGAGAGTTTGCTGACAAAACCCCAGTGGAACGTCCACACACAAAATGCATTTTGTTGACAGTCTGTTGACAAAACTCTGCACTTTTGCTAGCAGAGTTTTGCCTCTCCACAGGGAGTCATAATGCTGCTGTTGACAGATTCTGTTGACAAAAAAGCTGTGTGGATGCTCTGGGGGGCCTTCTCTCAACAGACAGGGCATCCAGAACAATGAGCACCCTGTCTGCTGTGCTTCTGGGAGCCTGTCTTGTCGAGACAGCAGCCAGGCAATTCGGCTGCTCTATCGACAGAACAGAGCAATCTTCTGATAGGCTTTTTGCGTGGCGCCGCACTCTGTCAACAGGAGTTTTGTCAGGAAATCTTGTCCGACAGTGAGTTCTGTTGACAGAGCAATGTAATGTAACTGTAGCTGAAGACTGTAATCAAATCACCCCTTTAAGTTCTCTTTGGCTACGTCTACACGTGAAGCCTACATCGAAGTAGCCTATTTCGATGTGGCGACATCGAAATAGGCTATTTCGATGAATAACGTCTACACGTCCTCCAGGGCTGGCAACGTCGATGTTCAACATCGACGTTGCGCAGCACCACATCGAAATAGGCACTGCGAGGGAACGTCTACACGCCACTGTAGCACACATCGAAATAAGGGTGCCAGGCACAGCTGCAGACAGGGTCACAGGGCGGACTCAACAGCAAGCCGCTCCCTTAAAGGGCCCCTCCCAGACACACTTGCACTAAACAGCACAAGATACACATAGCCGACAACGAGTTGCAGACCCTGTGCATGCAGCATGGATCCCCAGCTGCAGCAGCAGCAGCCAGAAGCCCTGGGCTAAGGGCTACTGCACACGGTGACCTTAGAGCCCCACACGGGCTGGAGAGACAGCGTCTCTCAACCCCCCAGCTGATGGCTGCCATGGAGGACCCCACAATTTCGACGTTGCGGGACGCGGATCGTCTACACGGTCCCTACTTCGACGTTGAACGTCGAAGTAGGGCGCTATTCCGATCCCCTCATGAGGTTAGCGACTTCGACGTCTCGCCGCCTAACGTCGAAGTTAACTTCAAAATAGCGCCCGACGCGTGTAGCCGCGACGGGCGCTATTTCGATGTTAGTGCCGCTACTTCGAAGTAGCGTGCACGTGTAGACACAGCTTTTGTTAAGCAAAGTTGATAGATCTCCTTGAGTCTAGCACTATAAAACAGGGTTTCAATTCCTTTAATCATTTTCATGGATGTCTCTGAACTTTCTCCAATTTATCAACAGCTTTCCTGAATTTAGGCACCAGAACTGGTCGGTCAATTTTTCTCCCAGCAGCAGCTTTGCAATGCCTTTGTGAGGGGAAATTGACCAACCCCAAGCCAGCTGGCAATCAGGCAGCCTTGCTGTTTGACTAACCCTGCACCAGCTGGGGGCTCAATTTCCCTTCCCCTCAGCTCTTTGCAGAGTGACAGTGGGAGTGTGGGGGAACTGATGACCCCAAGCCAGTTGGGGGCTCAAGCAGCAAGGCTGCCTGATTCCCATCTGTTGCAGGGGTGGTCGATTTCCCCTCACAGGTGGCTTTGCAAAGCCTTGGGAGAGAAATTGATAGCCTGCACCAGCTGGGACTCAGACAGCCTTGCTGACTGAGCCCTCCAGTTTGTGTGGGGTCATCTAAGTGTGCTGCGAAATTTCATCAATTCCCACCCACCCCCTCCCCTGGCTCTGCAAAGAGCTGCAGGGAGGGAAAATTGGTGAAATCTGTGCTGCAGCACACCGGTTGAAAACCACTGAGTTAGAAGGTTATTTTCAGGCTAGATTCATAAAGGAACTTGGGTACCATTCATAAAACAACAAGAGTAAGAGCAGATGCCTTGTTATCCTACTGTCCAGTGGTTAGGGCACCCATTCACAATAAGAGAACTTCCATATAGGCAAAGGGCATATTTGACTCTAGTTCTACCACTTTCCACATGAATGCTGTAGCCACACGGCTACAGAGGAGACCACCTCTGCCCCTTGCCCTCCACTTATTACATTTCCAAATTTCCTTTAATTTTAAAAAGATTTAAACTGCCTAAAACAAAAAAAAGTTTCATTTGGTCCCAAATTAAATTTTTGGTGTTTTGTTTTACCACAAAAATTGAAATGTTTTCATTTTGTATTGCTGTAAAACTTTCCCTCCTCTATTACTTGCACAGCTCTATGTAACGTATGTATGTGCTTTTCCTTGTTTGATCTGCAACAATCTGGAAAATGATTCTATATTGAGGCAGATCTCATCATCAGGCCTTTACTGACAAACTTGCCAAGAGTTCCAGTTTGGTGGGGACGGTCCAGGTTTTGGACACCGATCCAGGAGAATGAGTCTTCTGACTGATTTCCGAGGAACTGCTGCAGCAGGGCACGGGACATTGTCCTATGAGCTGCTTCTCTCCTCGACATCCTTGTGGTCCACACGTACATATCACAAAAGGATTGAACGTGTATCATCCTATGTTAGTTACATCAAACTTCATAGACCACAGGGCTGTGTTCTAGCCATTTAATGTGCCAAAGAATACCATCTGCAACAGTGAAGCTGCAGAGCATACCTTCTGCACGATGGTGGTGGCAAGCTCTTCAATCAGCTCCTCCTTATGTTCCCGTAAGTAACAAGCCTCGTTCTGTTTGTCCTGCACAAAGATAAACATTTATAAATACTACAGAATCACAGATGAGTGGTGTTTTCACAAGATCAACAGAAAAAGAGAAACAAGTAACATCCTACTTGGCTTTTTATGCAGAAAGAACTGAATGCAAGTTCAGTAAAAGCTCTGTTCTCTGACACTCATTTAACCAGAAAGCTCAATTAATCAGCATTTCTGAGATTTCCCAATACAAATTTGCAAACTAGTAACTGGAGCTAGTATATTCTGCACTCAACTTTTATGCAAAGGAGGCAGAAGACAAGAAAACAAGCTGAAATCAGGAACCGAGTTTAAAAAGCATCTTCCAGGGTGTGTCATAGGGTCATGACACATTCAGCCTCATCTCCTACACGTTCTACAGCTACAATGATAATTCGTGCTGATAATGATGACCCTGAGGCACGGCAAGATCCTGAAGTGCCTTTGGAATCATCAAAGATTAAATTATGGGTATTTTTAGTGATTTGGGTATATATCATGCACTGCCCATAGTGATATGTAGTGTCCTAAGATAACCTACTACACAGAAAACTTCACCTACGTACACATAAGTGCTTCAAGAAATCAGCCACTCTGCAGTGCAGTACTACTACTGGACTGGTGAGTACCTGTACAATATTTTATACTTCATTCATGTTATTGTATTTTAATTCTTTGAAAATTGGTATTAAATTGACGAAGTATAACTCACAGCCAGAGTATTCAATTAACTGACCACCCCCTCTCTTTCTTTCAGCATGCCAGATAAAGCTTTTCTTTGTCTGACTAACCTGTATTTCTGAAATGGAACATGCATGTTATCTTGTTAATCACTTCCAGAGAAACAGCACACAACTCTTTTAGCTAATGCACTAAGATAATTTCTTTGATTTCCTCTCCCCTTACCACTACTACTTGAATGAAGAAAAAATTAGATAGATAGATCGATAGATAGAACCAGCTGAACGTTATTTTTTTATATATATATATTTTTACCAGGCTTTCACTATATGTCTCTGCCTTGGAAATGGCTTCTTCTACTGCTTCTTCTGCCACACGTAAGGCCACAGCTAGGGTATCCATCATACTATGTCCTAGTCAAAGAGCAAATAGAATATACATGTTTATGCTGATTTGCAAAATTCAGACCAAGGTTCTTCAGCTTCAGCAATTCTAGTGTTTTGTTATCATCTACTGCAGAAATGCAGAGCCAGACCCGCATCCCAAGCTGATCAAGAGGCATAGGAGCATAAGAATGGCCATACTGGATCAGATCAATCAGCCACCTGCCCTAAATGCTGTCTTCCCATAGTGGCTGAGGCCAGATATTTCCAAGGGAATTAAAAGAATGGGGCAATTATTGAGCGAGAGAAAGGGAGAGCCATCCCCCACTGTTCACTTCCAAATGCTGGCAGTCACATGTTCAGGACAACCAAAGCATGAAGTTGTGTCTCTGACTTTCTTGGCTAATGGCCTTTAGTGGACTTGATGAATTTCTCTTATTCCATTTGGAACCAGTTGTACTTTTAGCCTTCACATTTCTGCTGGGAATGAGTTCCAGAGGCTGGCTGTGTGTTCTCTGAAGAAGTAGGTCCTTCTGTTTGTTTTAAACCTGCTGTCAATTAATCTCATCAGGTGACAGCAGATTCTTTTATTACAAGAAGGGGTAAGCGACACTTTACTATTCACTTTCTCCACTCTATTATAGTGATTTCATAGACCTCTAGCATATCCCTTCTTAGTCTTTTCTTCTCTCAGCTGAACAGTCTGAGTCTTTTTAATCTCTCCTGTCCTCATACAGAAAGAAGCTCTTCCATACCCCTTATCATTTGTGCTGCTTACTAGAAGATTAACCAAGTGCTGCCTGGGGCCAGCCCCACACAGGGGGCTTGAGGAGGGGGCATGGGTTGCACAGCTTCTAGTCAGCTTGAGTGAGAGGGACCACATAGCCCAGGGCAGCAGGTGCCACATGGTGTCCAGCAGCTGTTCTATGGGGCACGCTGGGGTGGCGGGAGCCCTGCTGCCAGCCAGTGGCTGCTCCCCGAAGCCAAGGTGCTTATTATCCCCTGGTGGTTACTTCCCACCTTGTTGCCCCTGTGGTCATTCATTCATGAGTATAAATGTCCCTACTTTCACACCCTTCTCTTTCTGTTTGAGCAAAACAATCACATGCCATGCACATCCCAGAGTCCTGGCACAGTCAAACCCTGACCTGCTTTCAGTTAGGATAAGAGGAAGCTGTATACCAAATTGGGTGACCTTAGCTCTTACCGTTTAGGAGAGTTCTTGAACAAATGGACTCACAGACGGAAGAGCACAGAGCCAGACAGATGCACCAATTCTCTAAAATAAACAGTAGGTTATCTAGTCCTTCTCAAATGGTTCGTAACATTGTTAGGCTTTTGGTTTTTTTTTTTGACTGTTGCTGCATTCTGAGTAGATTTTTTCAAGCCAGCCAAAGTGACTCCAAGATCTCTTTCTGAGTGGTAACAGCTAGTTTAAACCCCATTTTTATGTAGAGTTGGGATGTTTTCCATTGTGCATTATTTGCATTTATCAACATAGCATTTCCTCTGCCATTTTGTCGCCTGGTCACCCAATTTTTGTGAGATAATTTTGTAACTCTTCACTTAATTATCTTGAGCAATTTTATATTGTCTGGAGACTTTGACAACTCACTCGTCTGTTTACCCTCTTTTGCGGATCACTTTTGAATGTGTTGACCAGCACTGGTTTTAATACAGATCTTTGCAGTGGAGGTGCCCTACTTACTTCTCAGTGAAAACTGACCGTTTATTCCTGCGCTTCATTTTATATATTTTAGCCAGTTATTGATCCATAAAGAAGACCATCCCCTTTATTGCATGACAGTTCAATTTGGTTAAAGCCTTTGGTTAGGGACCTTGTCAAAAGATTTCTGAAAGCCAAGGTACACAATATCCACTAGCTCATCCTTGTCTACATGTTTGTTCATCACCTCAGAGAATTCTAATAGATTGGGGCAGCATGATTTCCCTTTACAAACGGTGTATTGATACTTCTCCAATGTATCATGTTCATCTATGCATCCGATAATTCTATTGTTTCAACCAAGTACCCTGGTACTGAAGTTAGGGTCACCAACTTGTAGTTGTCTCGATCACCTCTGGAGCCTTTTTTTTTCTTTTTAAAAAATCAGGATTACATGAGCTATCCTACAGTCATCTGGAAAAGTGACCAATTTAAGGGATAGCTTAAGTACAGCAGTTGGTAATTTTGCAGTTTCATGTTTGAATTACTTTTGAGCTCTTGGGTGAATACCATCTGTTTCTATTGACTACTTAGTATGAAATTTATCAATTTGTTTTGAAACCTCCTCTACTGACACCTCAATCTGAGGCAGTTTCTCAGATTTGTCGTCTATAAAGAATGACTCGGGTGTAACGATCTTCTTCACATCTTCTGCAGTGAAGACCAAATCAAAGAATTAATTTAGCTTCTCTGCAATGGCCTTGTTGTCTCTGAGTGCTCCTTCAGAACTTTAACCATCCAACAGCCCCACTGACTGGGAGTTTCCTGCTTCTGATGTACTTTAAATAAAATTTGCTGTTAGCTTTTCTGTCTTCTGTTATTTGTGCTTCAAATGCTGTTTTGGACTGCCTAATGATACTCTTACACTTGACTTGTCAGAGTTTATGTTCCATTCTATTTTCCTCAGTTGGGTTTGACTTTTAATTTTTAAATGCTTGCAGGCATTTCACTCTTGACTGTCCCTTTTAATTTCTGTTTCACTAGCTTTCTCAATTTTCATGTTCAGTTCCAATTTCTGAAGTTAAATGCTACTGTGGTGGGTTTCGCTGGTATTTGTCCTCCAAAAGGATGTTACATTTAATCACATTATAGTCACTGTTACCCAGCAATTCAGCTATATGCACCTCTTGGACCAGATCCTGTGCTCCAGTTAAGCCTAATCAAGGACTGCCTCTCTCCTTATGTGTTCCAGGACTAACTTCTCCAGGCAACAGTTGTTAAATGGTATCTCTGTATGATATCCTGAGGTGATATGTTCCCACTCAATATGGGGACAGTTGGAAAGGAAATCCCCCATTATTACTGACTTTCCGTGTTCGTAACCTGTCCAATCTCCCTGGACTTGTCTACACTACCACCTTCCTTTGAAGGAAGGATGGTAATTAGGGTGTTGGGAGTTTACTAATGAAGTGCTGCTGTGCATAGGCAGGACTTCATTAAGCAAATTCCCCACCCTCAACATCGAAGTTTTAAACTTCGAATTTTGAGGAGTAAATGGACTTTGGAGTTGCCCCGGCACTTTGAAGTACCAGCGGGTGAGCAGCGGCTGGACGCATGCCGGTACTTCGAAGTTTAAAACTTCGGAGTTGCTGTGTGGGGGGGGGGGGTTGGATTTGCTTAATGAAGTGCTCCCTATGCAAAGCAGCACTTCACTAGTAAACTTCCAACACCCTAATTACCATCCTTCCTTCGAAGGAAGGTGGTAGTGTAGACACAGCCCCTGAGTACTCCACGGTCACCATCACCATTCTGGTCAGTAGCACAGTCCTACTGTTACACTCTTATATCATCATCCTCATTTAATATCAGGCTTATCTCATCATCCTCATTTAATATCAAAATTCAAGTTCATCCATTTAATCATTTAGGCTGTGTCTACACTATGAGATAAAACTGAATTTAACGGCATTAGCTTGGTATGAAAACGTCACCATCTTCACTATAAACACCATTAGCTCGAATCAGTGAGCCCTAATGCCGATAACAAAATGTCAATATTACCGGATGGGTACAGCATCAATTTTGAATTTAAAATTTTGAATAAAGGCTAGCGTGGAAGTGCCATGTCTTTAATATGAATTTATTAGCCTCCAGAAATGTCCCGTATGTATCCTACAAAGCTACGCAACGACCCTCCATGTATGGCCACTTCCTTCTCTGCTGCTCTCTGTTCAGGTGGACAGGAAGACGGTCACAGGAAGCCAGGAAATTTTTGATTGAATTAGAATTTTGCAGCACGCAGGCCTGCAAATATAAAGGTCCAGACGCACGGCTGATGTAATCAGGCAGGGCTGACACAGGGAACCCGGGTAGGTTTGGCGGAAGGCTGTAGGCACAGCTGCCCACCACTACGCCAATGTCTGCAGTGGATGTGCAGCTGACGGAATAGGGTGGAGGTGGACAGGGCTGACAACATAGCTGCCTGCCACTACACTAATGTCCACAGAGGACGCAAGGCACAGGGAACCTGGGTGGGTTTGTGGGAGGTCTGAATTGTGTTACTGGATGCTCTGAATTCTGGGACAGTGCTTTGGATTCTGGGGTTCTAACATGAAACATCCACAAGCAACCGGGGCTAAGGCACTGTGGGATAGGTACCCACAATGCACTGCTCATGCTGTCAACCTTGCACAGAGCAATGGGGATGCGGAAACTCAACATGGAAAAATGATGGGTTGAATTTCAAGAAGGTTTGTGGACACAAATTTGAATTCATAAGAATGAGGTTAAAATATCGAATTTATTAAAAATCAAATTCATCTCATAGTGTAGACATAGTCGTAGACTTCCTGCATTTGTATACTAGAACTTATACAACTTTTAAGTATTTAGTTGCCTGCCTTCATGTGATGTAATGGGACTTTTTTGTTTGACTGTTTCTTTTCATTTCCTACCTGTACTTTATTAACTTCTATCCTCTTCTCTTTACTATGATATAGAGTATCCTCTTCAATAACTTCTAACCAAGAGAAATCTATCTGAACTGTGCGCTCCTCCTATCTGCACCTGTCGACTTCCCCCCACTCTCAGTTTAAAAATTCCTTTACAACCTTTTCAATTTTATGTGCCAGCAAACTGGTTCCCATTTGGTTTAGCTGGAATCTATCCTTTCTGTACAGACTCCTCCTGACCCATAAGTTTACCCTCTTCCCAATAAACTTGAATTGCTCCTTCAATCATCATCCTCTCCTCCGCACATTGATACCCTCCAGTTCTGCTTAAATGGTTCAGCATGTGGAAGTGGAAGCACTACAGAAAAGTCTATCATGACAGTCCTAGACTTAAATATCTTCCAAAAGCCTACATTTGGCCTCCAGGACCTCTCTCTCCTATCCTTCCCTATGTCATTGGACATGCAGTTTGGCTCTCAGAACTATAGTGATGACTATTAGCATAAACATCTTCATAGACAGAAAAACATTGGGTGATTTGTATCCATTTCTATACTATATATCTATGGCATGTCTCTCGTGCCCCGCAGTTCAGATTACGCTGGTGTGACTGCACTGCTCACCAAAGCACTGTGCTGTAAATCCTCCACGGGGACTTCAAGGGCAGGAACTAAAAAGTTCCTGGTTCATATTAACTTAGGCCTCTTCTGTCAGGGCTGATGCCCACTCTGACACGCTGAGTGCAGAAAGTGAGTGCTGAGCTCCCACCTCATGTGCTGACAAAAAGTGGCTTGAGTGCCATTTTTGGCCCTTGTGCCAAGGGTTGCTGAGCCGAGTGCTAGATTTCATCTGTTTTGCATCCTGCCTATCATGCATTCACTTCAGTATGATTTCCTTAATAATATACACCATGTAAATATTATACACACCTTGAAAATATTTTACCTATATAGGCTCTTCTTAAAAAAGCTCTCCAACGTCACAGATTCATTGACCTGGGGGGGTAGTGCCTTCATCAACAAGTGAGGAATCTCCCCTTTTAGCCCAGGGAGACACATTTGGATATCTCCCTGTAGGGTAACCCCAAGCTCTTAACCCTTCTTTAGTTGAGACTTGGAATCAAAGAGAAGAAATTGAGACGTAATCTGATAGCTGGCCCTTTGGTCTAGGCATGAAAATATACAGACCTTTCCTTAGGACATAGGGATCAAATTATTACCTTAAAAATTGAATTTATTAATAAAACAAAAGAAAAAATATACCAGGAAGATGATATAGCATACTTGGTTGCTTGATGTTGCAAAAACAACTAAAAAGATAATCAAGGTTAGAGCACAGAGGATTACTTCCTTGGGATTCAGCTCAGAAGTTACAGAGTAACAGGGAAATACATCAACCAGCCTAGAAAATCCCATACCAAACCCATAATTAAAAAACCTGATTGCGTCTAACTAAACTACTTACACATCTATGCGCCTGGATTATGATGTGGCCAGGATATTTACTGGATTCATCAAGCATACTGATCTCTCCCTGCTCCAGCCACAAAATAAAGACTCTCTCAGCACGCAACTGTTTCAAATAAATAAAAAAATATCCCTCTCTTCCCAACATTGGCTCACCTGGCTCCTCCCCCAGAGAACCCACTCTCTCTGTGTTTAACCCTTTACAGGCATTCATTAATCATGTCTTCAAATAGGGTTCCAATAATGCATAGTAGGCAGCTTTTAGTTCATGCCTGTAGCATCCGCACAGCAGAGTTTTAGTGCTTCAGAATTAGAGTGGGCTAAAATTCACACACCCCTCCGCAATCTGAACTGCCCAGCAGTATAGACATTTCCCTAAAAGTACCATACTGAAGGAGGAAACTAACTTTCTAAACTTAAATAATAGGTAACTTATAACTTTAAATAGAAAAAACAGCAGTTTTATAAAGTACATTTAGGCAGACCAATGACGTGCATACTTTAGTGGGGTAGATATTCTGAGAGGAATGCTTGCAACAGAATTTAGCTGACAACTGTGTGAAAAAAGAGAAGTTACTCACCTGTAGTAACGATGGCTCTTCGAGATGTGTCCCCGTGGGTGCTCCACAATAGGTGTTGGGCTCGCCCGGCGCCGCAGATTGGAAGTCTTCCAGCAGTTTCTCCCGGATCGTGCATGTGCTGGTGCGCGCCGCCCCCCTGCGCGCCCCCGGCCGCGTGCACGATTCGGTCCCCACCAGTTCCTTGACCCACCGCCTCAGATGCTCCTGAAAAACACTAGACAGAGATCCAAAGCGGGGGAGGATGGGCGGGTGGTGGAGCACCCACGGGGACACATCTCGAAGAACCATCGTTACTACAGGTGAGTAACTTCTTTTTCTTCTTCGAGTGGTCCCCGTGGGTGCTCCACAAAAGGTGACTACCCAGCAGTAACCCAAGTAAGGAGGTGGGTAATCGGTTTATGTGCGGCTTGCCCCCGAGAGAACTGCTGTCGACAGACAGGTATCCTCTTAGAATACACGAGGCAGGGCATAATGCTTGGCGAAGGTGTCATAGGATGACCAGGTTGCCGCTCTACAGATGTATGTTAACGCGATGCCCTTGAAGAAGGCTGTTGACGCCGCCACCGCCCTGGTGGAGTGAGCCCTGGGCGGGGCCAGCAAAGGAGTCTTTCGAAGTTCGAAGCACATTTTTATACAGGACACAATGTGCTTTGAGATTCTCCGGGAAGAGACCTTCTCCTTTTGACCCGGGAGCAAGAGAGACTAGAAGCCTGTCCGTTTTCCGGAAGGACTTAGTTCTGTCTGTGTAGAAGACCAACGCCCTCCTCACATCTAGGAGATGCAGGTGTGCCTCCTTGCCGGAGCTGTGAGGCTCCAGGTAAAACGAGGGTAAAACTATTGGCTCGTTAAGACGGAACTCCAAAGAGACTTTTGGAACAAAGGCTGGGTGCAGCCTTAAGGTTACCGCCTCCTTTGAGAATACTGTGCAGTGCGGCATTGCCATCACTGCCGTGAGCTCACTCACCCTGCGGGCTGACGTAGTTGCAAGGAGGAAGGTTGTTTTTATCGTAAGGAGACGTATGGGAACTGTGGCTAATGGGTCAAAAAGGTGGACCCGATAGCGTGCTGAGCACCAAGTCCAAATTCCACGATAGCGGAAGCGGTTTCTGAGTGTGGGTACAGGTTTACCAGCCCCTTCAAGAACCTGGTAACGATAGGATGGGCGAATACCGTGGGCCCTTCCTCCGTATGCCGAAAGGCTGATATAGCGGCGAGGTGGACCTTTAGCGAGGATAGAGAAAGCCCGCCTCTCTTGAGGTCCAATAAGTATTCTAGTATTACAGGTATAGGAACGTCAAGGGGAGCTAACTGCTTGGCGGAACACCAGGCTGTGAATCGAGTCCATTTCTGCTTGTGAGTCCTCCTGGTGGAGGTCCTTAGGCTACATTCCAGGACTTGTTGTGCTCCCTCCATACATGTGCTCTTTAAGGAGCTAAGCCATGGATTAGCCATGCTTGTAGGTGCAGACCCTGAGGGTGCGGGTGCACTATGGACCCTCGAGCCCGCGTGAGTAAGTCCGGCGCCACCGGTAGAGGGAGCGGTGGGCGGTCCGACATGCGCAGAAGCAAGGGAAACCATTGCTGCCGATCCCAAGCGGGACTATGAGTATCATGCGAGCTCTCTCCCTTCTGGCTTTGTGCAAGACCTTGCGGATAAGCGCTGCAGAGGACGTGTAAAGTGGGTAGCCCTTCCATGAAAACATGACCAGGGACCCCCACCCCACTCCTGCCCTGGAGCAGTACTGGTGACACTTTTTTTTTTTTTGCTGATATTCTCTTTGTCTTTGCTTTCTCTCCCCCTTTTTTTTTTTTTTGTTTAATAACCGAAAACAACAAATTACACGTGGAAAAAAACCACTAAGTAATCTGACTCTGGCCTTAGCCTGAGTGGATTCCGTCTGCAGCCGATGGCGGTTGAGAAGGAACTGGCGGGGACCGGATCGTGCATGCGGCCGGGGGCGCGCAGGTGGGCGCAATCCAAGAGAAACTGCTGGAAGATTTCCGATCTGCGGCGCCGGGCGAGCCTGACACCTATTGTGGAGCGCCCACGGGGACCACTCAAAGAAGAACAAGTGTGTTGTGAGCATTAGGGGAAAATCATGCGTGAGAGAGAACAAACTCTGAACATGGCGGCTGGGTCTACATGGAGCAGCTTTCCCGGCAGATCCATGCTAATGAGCAGCCTCGAAATTGCAAATGGCTGCTCATTAGCATGGTCCCACGAATCGTTAGCATAGCTGCGCGAGAGCACGACATAAGGGTCTGGTGATAGCGGGGCTTTTTGCCAACAGGGGAACGTCCACACAGCCTCTTTACTGCCAGCACCCTCCCTCTGCTGACACTAAGCTCTCATGCAGCTACGCTAATGAACCGTGGGACCACGCTAGTGAGCAGCCATTTGCAATTTCAAGGGGCTCATTAGCATGGATCTGCCAAGAAAGCTGCGCTGTGTAGACCCAGCCAGTGTGTATAGTATTAAGGAAATCATATTGAAGTGAACGCATGATAGCCAAGATGCAAAATAGATGAAATCTAGCACCGGGCCCAACAACCCTTGGCACGAGTGTCGAAAATGGCACTTGAGTTGCTGTTCATCAGCACGCAAGGTGGAAGCTCAGCCCCGCTCCTCCTCCCACATTCAGGTAGGAGCTTGCTCAAAGCCACGCCACCTGTGAAGTAACAGAAGACCAGCTAATGCTACCAACCTCTGTCTAAATGGTAAAGCTCTGCATCCAAATTTATTTATTAATTAAGCTGTTGTAAGTAGGACTATTAGTGACTTTCAAAAGTATCACCAGCACTTGGACCATATATAGAAGTCAAAAAGGTCAAATTTCAGCACTCCACCTTGGAATGGTTGCTGACTCCTGGTCTAGTATTTGCCCTGGGAACCACAGCAATTTGCCCTGGGAACCACTGGTAATTTACTGCAAATTTTAGCTAAAAGATTAGTGATCCTGTAAACTTTTTATCACCAGGTACCAATGTGATCTGGAGACTCTCCAGTACTGTAAGCTATTTATTGAACATAACTCAATCAGTAACATCTCAGTTTTAGTACAACTGAATTTTAAGTAGAGTTACCTTCTGTCTGCCTGTAAAAGGTAGAGTCACTGCCAGAAATGCTTCCTTCATTGTCTATGCTTCCTTCAATAAAGCCTCCTTCTGCTCAAAGAGAAAGCACAACACATATTATGTATGAATACTTAATGCGCTGTTAGGTTAAAGTATTCTTTCAGAAAGTAGTGGCATTTCTAACTACCCTATATACACACACACACACACACACACACACAAATAAAGGAAGAGTCTGAAAATTTCTGTTTGAATTTCAGTGGTTACACAATATGATATTGCTTGTATATGAAAGATTTCTCAAACAGGGCTTGTGAACTATGTGTGGAGAAAACTACTGGTGAAATGAGAGAGAAGATGAAGTTACTTAAATGGAGAACTTGTAAAATGAAAGGCAGTGCAGTAAGTTTGCTTTTAACATGACATTTGGGGCTTGAAACACATCCTGGATTTTAAAGGCCACTACCATATAAATAAAACAAACCCAGACATTTAAACCTGTATTTATCTTCGAACGAAACAAGAGGGTTATCATACAGTCACACAGAAAATAGAAAAAGGAAGTTAGCAATGACATTTAGATGCTGAGGATTCTTCAGAAAGGTCTCCTATATCCTGCACATCCTTACTTATGTACCCTGCATGGTCTTACTCATCACAGCAGTCCTGTGTAAAGGCATAATTCAGTTAGATTATTTTTGAGAATAAGGAATGCCTACATGCCTAAAGTTTTGCTGGATCAGGCTTCTGACATTTTTATTTTCTGCATGTATTTAAGTTAATTATTTTGTTCCACTTGCATCTCACCTACTAAATGTCGCATGCCCATCTTTATTTTTTTCATTCTATTTAAATAAAATTGGTAAGAAGATAAAAATAATCTGTCAAAATGGAACCTTTTACGACAGCATTCTACTGTTCGACCCACAAGGCTGGCTCATGGACTTCTAAGTAGCATCAAAAAGCCAGTAAGAGGTGTCTTCACCCAGGTGTACACAGACTTTCTATTACTTTTGTTTGGTTGGTTTTGGTTTGCGGTGGGTGGGTGGGAGGGAGGAAAGAAAGAAAAAGAGAAAAAGAAAAGAGGAAAAAAAAGATAAAAATATAGAACACACAAACTCTACAGATTCCAACAGAATTTTGTTCAGCGGAGGCAAGTAATTTCAGAAAGGTTAAGCTGGTTCTGCTTCTGAATCATTTCCTAATCAATTACAGTAGGGTCTTAACATTCACGAGGGTTCCATGTTGAGAACCCTTGCGAATGCTGAATTTCACAAATTTGGCTTCCACCTGGAGCCCAGCTGCCGGTGCTCCTGTCTGGGATCCTGGGGGGAGGGGCGGCTGCTGGCACACCTGTCCGGGCCCCAGGGGGAAGTGGCAGCTGCCGGTGCTCCTGTCTGGGGCCCCAGAGGAAGCAGTGGCTGCTGGCACTCCTGCTCAGCACCTGAGGGAAGCGGCAGCTGCCGGCACTCCTGCCCAGGGGAAGCAGCCACTCAGCTGCTCACAAATAATTGAATTTGTGGATATTAAGTTTGTGACTTGTCAGACATCTACTGTACAGTAAATGGTCCAGCATGACAGCAAGAAAGCCCTGTCCACAAACTCACTGAATATCTTCAATTACTGGTTTCTTAGGGAGATGCATCATCTCTCCATAGTTAGTGAAGAAATCAATCTCATTCCCTAAGTCTGATATTGATATTAAATTGATTACCTTTCTTAGCCATAGAAGATTAGTGTTGGAAAAGACTTCAGGATGTCCTCGAACACAACCCTCACTTCAAAGCATGACCAACCACAACTGATTCATTCTAGCCAGGGCTTTTTCAGTCCTGGCCTTTAAAACCTCGAAGGATGGTGGTTCCACCACCTCTACGTCACTCATCCCAGTGCTTCACCACCTTCCTAGTCACAGGTGGCAGGTATCAGAGGCAGGGAAAAGCAGCGTGTTCCCAAATTGACAGTTGTGGGCCTGCCCATACTCTGCCTCTAGGACACCCCACTTCAGTGCTGCTCCCACCACCAGGACTGCTTGGGCTTCAGCTGTACTGATGCTGGGGCTGCCCATCCTCCCCAAGCTCAGGAATGCTGGGGCTTTCTACCCTCCCACTGCTCCAAGGCCTGGAAGGTTGGGACCACTGGCTGCCAACCCTCCTCATGATTCAAGGCCAAGGAGGTTGGGGCTGCATGCCACCCCTTGGGACTGGAGGTAGACTGGGGGCCTGCTCCTACAGTGGGTAGGTCTTGACTCCCATAGGGGGCCTCAGGCAGAAGGAACAGGGTGTGGGGTTAGCCTCTTCCAACCCTAGGTTCACCCACCCCCAATGCTACTACTAAAATACTTTTACCTAAAACTCAACCTAGACATCCCTCCCACTGACAGTTGAGACTACTGCTCCTCATTTGGACATTTGCCACCACTGAAAATAGCCTGGCCCCTCTCTGCAACCCTCATTCAGGTAGTCGAAGGCTGTTATCAACCCCTCTCCATGCATGCTTCTGTAGACTAAATAAGCCCAGTTCCCTCCACCTCTTCTCAGAAGACATGAGCCCCAGTGCCCTAAATATTATTGTTGCCCTCTCGTGGACTCTCTCCAATTTGCCAACATTCTTTCTGTCCTGGTGGCCCCAAAATTGGGCACAGTACTTCAGATACGGCCTCACCAGTGCCAAATACAGGGTAATAATCACTTCCATTGATCTGCCAGCTGTACTCTTACTATGGCAGCCCAGTATGCCGTTAGCCTTCTTTGCAACTCAGGCACACTGTTGACTCATACTCAGCTTCTCATCAACTGTAATACCGAGGTACTTTTCTGCATAACTGCCGCTTAGCCAGTCAGTCTCCAGACTATAGCAGTGCTTGGGATTCTTCACTTCTCAGTACAGGACTCTGCACTTGTCCACATTCTTCCCACTTAAAATATTACCTGCTGCTGCAACTCACATGGGGTAAAATTCTGTGGTGAACAGGCAAAACTCCAACTGATGTATGGAGTGCAGGATTTGGCCTTCATTAGTCATTAACTCCAAAATTCTGTTCCCATTCACTATCTACAGTGAACTCTCAGAGTGCTAAGCTCAATCATGGGGAGCAGAAATGAGCCGAGGTTTTCTCTGTGGATCCAAGAGCAGAATTTTGTCTTGTAGAGTATCTAAACAGAAACAGTTCAAATCTAGTCCAACTCTTGTCTAGATATTTAGCTCCTTTTATTCCCCCACTGTAGTTCTTTTGTCATTTTCCCCTCAGAAAGCCTCTCAGAACTCTGATCAGGTCTGTCAGGTGAGTTATGTGGCTCAGCCTATAAGACACTGAAACTGTACAGTACCTTTTATTTCAGAACAAGCGCCACTCTCCAATCTGTGTTTTCTGTACAGATTCTTCAGGACTTTGGCACTACCAAAACGCTTGAAGCGACTTTTCACATTATTGTAATACCACTCCAATGACTGGGTCCTCAGGAGTCTAAAGAGAACAAATAAGTAACATTTCAGAATGCTTATATTTATTCGACATCCAATGAAAACAAATTATTCTATATCCAATGAAAACAAATGACTCTACCTTGTTTTTCTTAAAGATTATTCTACTGGGCCTCTTTTAAATCAAAAGTCTTATTGCACAATATTTTTGTTTAGGGACCCTAGTGCTTGGTTTTAGTTTGAAAAGGTCTGGTTTTACAGCAAAATAAGTGCCAGAAATGTAGCTGAAGATCATTCTGATTACAGAAGTAACTTGTGTTGTTACCATACCAGAATAACTGATTCTATATTTTAACATATGTACTGAACATATTTTGAAAGGCCATCTGTAATACTACAGAACATATAAATCTGCAGTTTTAAAAATTTTTAATATTTACATGGACTTATAAATATTCTTTCTGCAGCGAGTTAAAGCATTAAAAGGTATGCAGCGCTCTCCTTTCCTCTTTGATCAAGATTTCCAAAAAAATTATTTTCCATAAACATACATCACTACACAACCATTTACACAAAAGAGCTCATTGCAAGGGAATAAAAATGGGTGGGAAATGTTCAAAGTTGCAGCTTGGCCCACACTCTCCATTTACTAAGTAATGTGAAAGGACCATCATACTGGAATGTGTCAGAGTAAGAACTGTGAGAACAAGCCAAAAGACAACGTGAAGACACTCTTCCCCTATATCCATATGGAAACCATATTTAGCATCTATGCCCCAAAAGAGTTGGGAGGTGGGAGAAAACATCACACCCCCTCTTTGAGTAGATTGTTCCCAAGTCCATTGAGTGGAAAGACTCCTAGAGACTTCGGTGAGCTTTGTATCAGCCCTCAAAAGATGGAGAAGATGATGCAAGCCACTGTCAGGCCCTTTATGATCACATTTTATTATAGGACCAAAAGCTAATGGACTGTTGCTTGGAAACCCTGTCACAGGTTTAAGAAATGATGCAGAGCCAGCAGCAGAAAGGTTGCTCAGAGGGTGATTGTGGGTATTGCGCAGAAAGGACACTGTGAATCCCTAGCTGTAACTTAAAGCTGACTTGCCCCAGGAAAGAAAAGCAGTGTTTGCACCAGTGCCTCTGAATCAACACCCACGTGCTTTTTTCACAAATTGATCTGACTTACTCTGTTGTGTACTGTCACATTAGTTTATTTCATTTTACGCCACACCTACTTACATCAAATCAGATCACACGTTGCCAAGTGACTGGTACATTCTGATGTGACACCGTATAGTATGGACATAAATGTGACAGTTCCCTTCCCACCCCTGCACCCCACATAATAATGTTTTCCAGTTACTAAAATGGTAGGGCAAAATCCCATACAAAGTAGAAGACAAGGAGTTCATACTCTAGAATTTCATATGTAATTGAGGCAATCTGCTGCTTTCTAAGACCCAGGATTTTGAAACATGGATGCCGCAAATGAGCCTTCTAAAATTAACTTAGGTACTCAAGTAGCTGGCCTGATTATCAGAAGTGCTGGGCACCCAGAGATCTCTGCCATGATTTTCAAAAACGGAATCAAGAGCAGAAATGTTTTAATTGACTACTTGATTCAAATGGGGTAATTCACTCCTGACACAACTCTAGTCAGCTTCTACAGTATTAACCATGCGTAATTTCTCTGGGAGTCCTCTCAGGCACCCACAGTACAATAAAGTGGTTAAATAAAGCAACCCACACTAAAATAAAGTGGTATCAATAAAACACACTAAAATAAAGTGGTCATCTCAAAAGAATGTAATCATGCAATCTATTTAATTCAGCGCACCAGAGTTTCCTTTGCATATATGAGGCAAATGACAACGTTTCTGTAACTCACATCATTTGACAAGAAATTATCTTTTCCTTTGACAGTATTAACTATATTGTTTTGCCAGTTATATCCTTTCGTCAATTATCCCCACAAGTCCTATGCTATGACCAAACCGACCATACAATCCAGGAGTGTCACTAAACATTCCCAACAGCCTGAAACATTCAGGGAGATTTCTATTGCTAAATGGAAGAGCACCAAACAAGTCCATTTTTATGTCATCACTGAAAAAACATCTGGTGGTGTAAACCAACAACCTGTTAATGCAGAGTGGAAAAAAATTGACAGTTTGTTCGCTGAATTCTTGCACATCAAGTCCAGCCACTGATTAATTACATTAGTTGCAGTACTGCAAATTACGAGTAAAGAAAATACATGTGTAGCACATCCATGTCCTTTTTTCTATATGTCTCATCTTCTGCTAGATTCAAGGCAGCAGTTTTCTCTTACTATGTATTTGCTCACTGCCTAGCACAATGATTCTACAAGCCTAACTGCAGTCTCTGGCTACATCTACACGTGCACGCTACATCGAAATAGCTAATTTCGAAGTAGCGACATCGAAATAGCCTATTTCGATGAATAACGTCTACACGTCCTCCAGGGCTGGCAACGTCGATGTTCAACTTCGACGTTGCTCAGCCCAACATCAAAATAGGCGCTGCGAGGGAACGTCTACACGCCAAAGTAGCACACATCGAAATAAGGGAGCCAGGCACAGCTGCAGACAGGGTCACGGGGCGGACTCAACAGCAAGTCGCTTCCTTAAAGGGCCCCTCCCAGACACACTTTCATTAAACAGTGCAAGATACACAGAGCCAACAACTAGTTGCAGACCCTGTATATGCAGCACGGACCCCCAGCTGCAGCAGCAGCAGCCAGAAGCCCTGGGCTAAGGGCTGCTGCACACGGTGACCACAGAGCCCTGCAAGGGCTGGAGAGAGAGTATCTCTCAACCCCCCAGCTGATGGCCGCCATGGAGGACCCCGCTATTTCGATGTTGCGGGACGCGGATTGTCTACACGTCCCTACTTCGATGTTGAACGTCGAAGTAGGGCGCTATTCCCATCCCCTCATGGGGTTAGCGACTTCGACGTCTCGCCGCCTAACGTCGATTTCAACTTCGAAATAGCGCCCAACACGTGTAGCCGCGACGGGCGCTATTTCGAAGTTACTGCCGCTACTTCGAAGTAGCGTGCACGTGTAGACGCAGCTTCTGAGAGCTGGTGTTAACACTGATACTCTACTTGTGTATAAGAATATTATGACTGACTTATGTCCTGACAGAGCTGTCCAAAAATCTGTTGCCTACATGACACCCCTTACAGATCACCTTGGTATGTACATGCTCTACAACAGATGACATATATGGAGCATCAGTGGTGGGCACTGTGCCCAAATCTGTTTGATTGTGAAACAGAGGTCCTTTGAATCCTTACACAGTGGGCACCAAGAAAGCATTCTGTTCAATTTTAGGATGTCTGTCAAACCCTCATCAGAAGAACTGATCCTAGCAGTGGGCAACCTGGTAAATCCATGAATTCAGCAATCTTTACTCAGAAACAGCTTTCAGCATTTCTTCCTGCTGTAAGAGTTCGTCTTTATGGACCAATAGTCTGAAAGCTGGACTGTTTGCCTCCATTGGGTTAGAACTGTGTCAGAAGAGCAAAATACTAGGTCTTCTCTTGCTGCTTTTTGGAGTTGTTCATTAATGGTCTGGAGAGTTTGAAGCTTTGGCCTTCAACCTATGACATGTGTACATGACCTCCATGATGGGTAAAATCAAACTCGTGTGGGAGAGGAACATGGGTGGGAAGCCCGTTAGCTGACATTGCTTCTTGCTTATGACAGCAGTCAACTTCTTACCTTGAATGAGCAGCTATTCAACAAACGCACAAGAAACTATACCTTCAAGCTGACAACCTTATCAACCACCACTCTGTTTCTAAAGCTTTCTTTTATGGAAAAAGAGATTGAAAACTTTGTGACAAAATTACTTTTATACTATCCAGAATGACTTCCTTGACCTTTTTCAGTGCACCTTTCAAATGAAGTGTAGCATGGAAAATTAATTAATATCACTAGATGACGGTTTACCTATGAACAGAAGTCAGCCATCCGTGCAATTTTTTTTACATCTGTCGACAGCCTTTAGTACCGCTGACCACGATTGCAACTTGCCTGTAGTTGTTGACTGGCCAGGATGAGAATGCACTTCAGTGGTTCTGCTTTCTTTCTCTCCAAAGTTGTCCCACACTATGGAAGGTTTATGAAAACTCCTAGCATCATTATCACCAGGGCATCTGCTGCAGTGTTGGCAATGTTGAGAGACCTAGCCTAGATGGCTCTGTGGCTCTAACGTACATTTTAAACACCAGCCTAATTAAGTTCCGGTTATGCACTAGAGGCATGTGCTTGCTAATCCATGCCATCAGGTCTCATTACCACTTCTATGAAAGTATAAAGTTCGTGCATGCTAACACCATGAGTTGTAGGGCTGAGAGAATTGCAGATAGAGGCTTATTGTAAGCATAATGCTTTACATTTCTGTGTATGAGATTGTTAGATGGACGGATGTCTTAAATAGAACTTGGTGGACAATGGTTCTCTCGTGAACATTTTTTGATTAAAAAAAATCCCATTCTGCATCAGGATGAACTTGAGATCTTTCAAGAAATTTTGATAAAAGGTCACAGTGACATAAAGAGCACCACTCCACAACAGCTAATAGACTGGAAGTCAGGAGACTTGACTAGGATGTTGGAGATTTGAGTTAAAGTTCTTGGTTCAAATCCCTGATCTGCCTGTTCCAGATCACAGACTAGACCTTGAGTCTCCTACTTCACAGGTGAGTTCCTTGACAACCAAGCTCTTCTGGGATGGAGCTCTCACCTGTCCCCCAAATTACACCCAAGAAGCCCTTTCCAACTACAGTTTACACTGATGTTTGTACAAAAACTTTTGGTTTAACTCCAATTTCCAATGAAAAACCTTTAATCAAAAATTTCCTGACCAAACTAATGAACAAACAGAAATGAAAAGAAGGCACTCTCATACTTGCTTCCCTACACTATTATGTCCGGTTCAAGAGCTAAAACTGGGAATGGTTTTGAAATTTGCTCAGTTCTAGGGGCAGAAAATTTGAAAGAAACCTTATGATCTCTCCTCTGTGATAGGAGCCATAACATCTCCAAACCTATGCTTCTATTCTGCATGCATTTGATAACAAATTGCACTGACGCTTCTAAAGCTTTTCAGCCTTCTTAGCATTCAGATAAGTCACCATGTCCCTGCTGGTTCCTACTGTGGAGAAAAGATTTAGAGAAGTGAATAGCCGTCCCTATGGATACCGAAATAAAAGGCTTATTTGCAAAAGAAATATGGACACTTTCAGCTCAACTGAAAATCCTTTAATGTTGGCCTGTATTTTAAAGCCATGACTCTTCTACATACTGCAAAGACCACTTTTCTATGTGTCTAGAATTATGAAAAACTATATCACAGCAACTACCAAATCTTATTCTGAAGCACTTTCAGCCTCTTATCTATATTATGGTGTGTGCAAGTTTGCTCCATGAAATAAAAATTCATACGTAAAGACTATTAGTCAGACACTTAAAAAAGCAGCCCTGGTTGAAGTTATTTGTATTGCTGTGGTACAAAGTCAGCTGTGTCAGAATATGTAAACAGCTCTAAAATCCTAGGCCATTATTTATGTTACATAAAATCATTAGGAGGGTGAATCACATTTCAAAGATTTTTTTAATGGAAACAACATGTGGGTTTGAAACCAGTATTACTACAAATGTGAAAAGTTATTATTCAACTTCTGTTCAATAAAGAAATGCTTGACAGCGTATGAGAGATTGTTATTTTATTAGTGTCACATTCTCTCATGCACTTGAAAAAAATCAGACTCACAGCAATCGATAAATTTGGGCATACTGTGAACAGGTCCTACGATTGCTACCTCACAGGTTTGTGAGCACCCCGCAGTCCTGGCCAGCAACACCCATCTACTCCATTCCAGGCTCTCTCCTGCGAAGGAACTACTGCAAGTGCTTCAGGATTGTGATGTGAACAACTATTCCCTAGGGATGGTGACGTCCAGTAACTGCTGACAGCGAGGGTGCACAATTAAAAGGTTATGGTGGCATGCAACAGGATCACGTGGCAAAGGAGTTTTGACTTCTAGTGCGACTTTTGATGTCATGTTTTACAACACTATGGCTGTGTCTACACTAGCCCAAAACTTGGAAATGGCCATGCAAATGGCCATTTTGAAGTTTACTAATGAAGCGCTGAAATACATATTCAGTGCCTCATTAGAATGCCGGCAGCCGTAACACTTTGAAATTGCCACAGCTCGCCATCGCACGGCTCGTCCAGACGGGGCTACTTTTCAAAAGGACCCCAGCATCTTCAAAATCCCCTTATTCCGAACAGCAGATAGGAATAAGGGGATTTTGAAGTTGCTGGGGTCCTTTCGAAAAGGAGCCCCATCTGGATGAGCTGCGTCAATTTCGAAATGCTGCGGCTGCCGGCATTCTAATGAGGCGCTGAATAGGTATTTCAGAGCTTCATTAGTAAACTCTGAAATGGCCATGCAAATGGCCATTTCAAAGTTTTGGGCTAATGTAGACGTAGCCTATGTAACAGCAGATAGAGATTGTTATAAAAGAGATATGCATGTCAAGAAAATTGTGATTATATGCTTGGCATGTACATTAAAAATCTTAAGAAAGTTGTCCTAATAGCTAGCTAACATTAAGGCCAATGTATACTTTGCAGGCTCTCACACTAGAAAATCTTTAAAAGAAAGCCCTCACTGAAATTCTTACGCATTCAGTCATTTGCTTCTTTGGTGTATGCTCACTGCTACCTCAGAATCAAATGCCTGAAATACAATTCCAACGCAACCCTAAACCTCAGCAGTATCATTGTTAATGCTCATTACTGCTGTACACAGAATTGTGAACGCCAATAGAGGTGCAGTTACTGCTGTACTTAGCATTGGTGAATTAGCTTGCTTTGCATAGAAAACTTGCAAACTTAATTACCTTTTTGCCACTGTGCAAAGCTAATAATGAGAACACTATTAAATCATATCAGTTTGAACACAGACTGTCCTTGAACCAACTTTGCAGGGAAACTAGTAAAAAGTGTAATAAAATTCCAAGGCCTAATGAACACACTGGCAAATGCCACGCCCTCCCCACCCTGCCCCCCCCCCCCCCACACACACAGAGAAAGAGAGAGGCTACGTCTACACAAGACAGTGTTGTAGACAAAACTGGGGCTTTATCAACAAAACTCGTGGAGTACCTACACACAAAACGCATTTTGTTGACAGAAATTGTTGACAAAAAAGCTGTGCAGGCACTCTGGGGGCACTTTTGTCAACAGAGAAGATCAAAAGATTGATCCACTTTTTTGTGTAGATGCAATATGTCAACAGAATTTTTGTCAGAACTTCTCTTCCAACAGTAACTTCTGTACAGAAATGCTTCTAGTGTAGACATAGCCAGATAGAAGCATCTGTCTACGGAAGTTAATGTCGGGAGAGATGTGCTGACAAAATTTCCGTTGACATATCGCATCCACACGTAAAAGCAGACCAATCTTTTGACCTGCTCTGTCGACAAAGGGGCCCCCAGAGTACCTGCACAGCTTTTTGTCAACAGTTTCTGTCAACGAAATGCATTTTGTGTGTAGATGTTCCGTGAGTTTTGTTGACAAAACCCCAGTTTTGCGGACAAAACTCTCTAGTGTAGATGTAGCCAGAAAGTTTAAGTCTTGGGAGAACAATTCTCAATCAGACACCAGTTGATCCTGTTATTAAGGTTTGATAGTTTAGAAATAAATTCCAACCCCCACCCCCACTCCACGATGCCTCCCACAAAGCTAGTCTTAGACAAAATGGTGTGCTGGGAGAACCTGAACACTGGTGCCCGGGCCCCTACTGCCTCCCGCACATGCTCACTGGCCCTGCAGCCCCTACTCCAACCCAGATTCACACCCCACCTCCAACCTCCCCTGGCTGGCTCCAGCTGCTCCCCCAGGCCCTCAGCCACACAGACCATCATCCCCAGCCCTCCTGCTCTCCAAAATGCCCACCCATGCCACATGATTCCTGGACCCACTAGATCTTAATCCTGCATGTTAAAGGCTGAGGAATTATGGAGAGAACAAACAGGCCCAACAGCTTGGATCGAAGTTAAAGGAGTTTACAGGTCATAGGCAGTATTTCCGCTAATTTCTTCCACCCATGTGCAGAATAAATTTTGTTGTGTTTACCAAGGCATGTGCAGCTGTGCACCACCAATCAAAAATGTGCTGCCAGATGGGGACACTGTGGGCACTGTGCTAATCATTTGCTCCTGTCCTGGGTGAGTGCCCAAGTGTTCCGTTTTCAGGGAACGCTGGTCTCAGGCCATTTCTCAGAAAGTGTCTTTTTACCTTCCACAACCAGCAGAACTCTTCCCACTGCAGAGAGGGCACAGGTGTGAGACAGCAAGAGGTATAAAAGCTGCACAAGTGCTCCCAGCTAGAACAACAGGGCGTGTAGCAGGAATCGGGTGTGCTAGCAAACTGTGGTTAGGGCCGGGGGAGGGGACCCATAAATTACTTGCCACGTCACGCTTTTTGGATTAGCCTTAAACTTCTCCCTTCATTTTACTTTTTGTTAACCTAGCATGCAGGAACAACAAATGACTACCTACCTGTATGATGCAGAGGATTTCTGGAACAATGTAAGCCCTTAGATAGCTTTGCAGTAGTACCAAAAATACATCTGCTAGGCCAGTTTTACCTGGTGTAACTGCACTCAAGTCAGTGGATTTACAACAGATACATTATTATCTCTCTCTATACACTATGCCAAGGGCAAGCAAAATACTGCCCACAGGGTACATCTGGCCCACCAAGATTTGATTCAGCCCACAGCTTGCTGAGACACTAAGGCAGGCTCCCTGCCTGCTGCAGCCCCAGGCCACTCCAAGCGGCCAGCTGCTGGGGCTCTGTGCCTACAGGTGCTGTGCACCACTTGCAGGGGGTGGGGGGAGATCTTGCAGTCTACTCCCATCCCCAGCACAATCCTCGCCACTGCCACTAGCCAAAAATTGCCCCAAATCACAACTCCCTCCCAGACCCCGCATGCCCTCCTAAACCCATCCACCAGGTGAGAATCCCCTCCTGCAACCACACCACCTCCCTCATGCGCACCCCCCTGCTGCCTCCCACTCCCTGCTCCAGGTCACACCCAACTCCTCAGCATGTCCTCCTGCACACTTTGCCCTGGTCAGAATCCTTTCCTGCCCACAGACCCCTCCTCCTGGACTGTGCACCCCAATCTCCTGCTCCAGGTCACAGCCTCATCCTTTGCCCAGACTCCTAAGTCTGAACTTCTACTGTACTTGCCATTATTTATGCCTGAAAATCCCCTCATCTGGCCTGGTGCATTTAACTCAAGTTAAATCATTTTAATGTATATTTTATGTCATCCTTTTGTGGAATCTTAAGTGCACTGACCCTTGGATCCACACAGAAGAATGACTTGGCTTTTTCCACTTTACTAATACTGTTAGGGCCCTCTCCTCTCACCTGGCATGGCACCTTCCCAGAATTTTTGATTTCCTAGTGGAAATCACACCAGGGGTTTAAATCATGCCCTCAGTTACACCACTGTAACCTCTCTGACTCCTGTGAGGTTTCACAAATACAAATGGAGTTCAGAAAGTTGGCTGTACAGATGCTACTTACTTAGTAATAATTAGGTAGTAATACACTTTCAAGAAACATTTGGGGTCTCATATGACAGAGAATGTACATAACATTTGTTTCCATTATAGCCCAAATTCTAAATTAAAGACTTTATTTCTATAAAATCACTGCCACAGCACCTGCCAATGCTGAGATAATTATAGGATGTTATCAGTGTTTCCATTATAAAACCAATTTTTCAGGAGTTTATAACTCTGTTACACATTTATGCCTAGCCTCTTAATTCACAAGACTGGAAACAATAAAAGACACCAGGGCCAACCTATTATAGTAATGAAAGTAATATAAAAATTGTCATACACCTGAAGGGATTTCAGCACTTTAATTTGGCTTGAAAACAGTCAGACATTCAGCAACATTTTTCCAAACGTTGATAACAGAATGAATTAAGTTCAGTAAAAACCAAGTTAAATTGCTACCAAATACATTGTTTATGTATTGCAATAAAGGTTTTTGAATTACTGATCTATACCATGTTTTAAAGTAGCCTGACACTGAATTAAGAAGCTAGGAAAAGCCCCTTATGGGCACCTATTGGTCACCATTTAATAATTCTTCAACATTCGCCAACAGCAAGCGTATCTGACGTATCACAGTTACCACCCGAGCGTGTATAGGAAGGAACAGTGGGAACCGTCAGGCATTGTGTATGAATGGGAGTCTGAAGCTTAAACAACCAAACAAGGACAAACAGAGAAACCAGGCTGAAACTGGGTAAACAGTGAAATGCAATGTATCCTCTCTAGAGCTTTGTTCTCAAAACTTTGAACTGGAAGGAGAAGGTAGCAAGACAAAGTAGAACATCGTGTTCTTCATGTAACCTAGACTGACAGGTGGCCCTGTTGCCTTTGCTGACCACCCAATTGTGTTGACTTAATAATCAGAAAAAATTATATGAACCAAGAATGTGATCTGGAGAGGAAAAGACAGAGACAAAACTTTGGTCAGTACAAATGGTGACAGATCTCATTCCTCGTTCAAGACAAACAGTTGGCTAGATAATCTTTGAAAAGTTGATGCCACAATGCAAGGTGGGCAGTTCCTTCTTAGCGCAGGGTGGGGGTAATCCCAGCGCAGAAGCTGAGTCTACACAGCTACTCTTTTGTCTTGGAATAGCTTGACCTACGGATAGAAGTCAAATGGAGCTGCCATCAGGGCTGTTTGGCCTAGCTTTCAGAGCCCATGGAGCTGCCCTGTTCAGCAGGGCTTCATGGCCTAATGGCCACAGTCAGTGTAACTACCTCTTCTCAGGGCTGCATGGCACAATGGCTGCAGTCAGTACAATGGACCTCTTCACAGTAGAGCTAGTTGGTCAAGTAGCTGATCAGGAAAGTGGGCTGCCACCTGGAAGGGGAGAGGGTGCTGGCCACGAAGGAGGAATTGGGCATGCCCTGCTCCACTGGATCCCAAACTTAGGATCCTCTTAGTGGCAAGTATGCCCGCCACTGGGTCAGTGGGAAATCTGTCCAAAACACACTGATCCCATACGACACAATAACTGGTTCCCCTGAAGTATTTCCTACCCTGTTCCTAATGCAGTGGCTTCGGGGTCTCTGGGTTCCTTAGTCAATGCAGCTCTCAGCAGCTCTGACATTCCTTGGGCCTCCTCGGAAGTCTCAGTGTCCCTGGCTTCCTCCATCTGGGGCTTCTGGGTTCCTGGGCTGGCGCTGAAAACCAGGCATCAGGACCCTCAGTCAAGGAAAGTATACCATGAGGCATCCTCCTTCCTTGCAGTCAACCCTGAGAGAGCCAAGCTGCTCCATTTATATTTAGTCTCCAGCCAGAGAATTCCCAGCATGGCCACAGGGTATGGTTCCATCTGCCCACAGAGTAGAGTTAACCTTTGCAGTACAAAACTGCAAACTGAAAACTCGCCTACCCCCACCATTTAGCGTTTCCAGACCTTTCCCTCAAGTGGCTGGCTGCAACCTCACAGGAACAAGATCCAACTTAAAACCCGCTGAGCCCACTCCAGGGAGATTTCTTTGCTATATCGGATTGGCTGGGCTATTTAGTCAGTTTCAAGGCTAAACAGGCTTTCTGACAGGAGCCAGGACCCGGGGTTCTAGCCCTGCCACCCCACCCACCTAGATACCCAAATATTAAAAAGGATCCGGCCAGGCTGCCCATCATATGATCCTGCTCCTGGTAAAGTCAGAGAGGAGTTTGGCCAAGCCACAAAGGACAGCATACAGACCTGCCTGGAGATGTGGGAGGTTAAACTTGGATCAGTCTCAATTATGGTTGTCAGTTAACGCCTGAGTGTTAATTTTTACAGAAGCGTTAATTTTGCCCTGTATTAATCATAGGTGTTAACGTGTGTTATTGACAGCCCTAATTATTCAGTTTCATTTTGGTGCAGCTACAGTCGGCTAAAACCACCCTTGGTTTATTGTGCTGAAAACCAGGCATCAGGGCGCTCAGTGAAGGAAAGCGTACCAAGAGGCAGACTAAGGCAGCACACAGTGGATATAATGTCTCCTCCAACAGGTGCCTTGCAAATGGCCTACTAAGCCCCAAAAGCAAGTCAGGCTAATTGGAGAAGGTATTTATTCTACCGTCGGAACTCCTATCGAGCCTTCAGTTGTAACTAAAGCTGCTACGCCCAGCAGAGACAACATCTGTTTTACCCTATCATCTGAGGAGAATTAGGCTTCAGTTGCATAAGGATGTAAAATTAGCACCTCCTTTCTCTAACAGGGATGAACCTAGCCCAGTAATTTTATTGCTATACAGAGTGCTCCAATTCGTTCAGTTTATTCATCCTACAGCTTACCCTACATAAGGTAAAATATCACCAAAATTTATTTTCTAGCAACCTTACATATCGCAATAATAAGTTTTATTTATTATGTACCAATTTCTGTTTTAAAATTCCACTGTGCTGGTGACCATAAGGAGAATAAAACGAGTAAGAATAGCACAGGAGGAACAGGAGAGACAAGTTACTCACCGTAGTAACGGTGGTTCTTCGAGATGTGTCCCCGTGGGTACTCCACGTTAGGTTACGTTAGGTGTCGGGCTCGCCCCGGCGCCGCAGGTCAGATCTTCCAAGCAGTTTCTGCCGGACCGTGCATGCGCAGGTGCGCGCCGCTCCCTTGCACGCTCCCGGCCACGTGCGCGATCCAATCCCCGCCAGTTCCTTGACCAACCGCCTCGGATGCTCCTGCAAAACACTAAACAGGGATCCGAAGCAGGGAAGATGGGCGGGTGGTGGAGCACCCATGGGGACACATCTCGAAGAACCACCGTTATTACAGTGAGTAACTTCTCTTTCTTCTTCGAGTGTCCCCGTGGGTGCTCCACATTAGGTGACTACCCAGCAGTAACCCAAAATAGGAGGTGGGTAATCGGATCATGTGCAGCTTGTCCCCGAGAGGACCGCTGTCGAGAGACGGGTATCCTCTTGGAATACCCTGTGTAGGGCATAATGCTTGACGAAGGTGTCATAGGATGACCATGTCGCCACTCTGCAGATGTCTTTTAGCGCAATGCCCTTGAAAAAGGCTGTTGATGCCACCACCGCCCTAGTGGAGTGAGCCCTGGGCGTGGCCAGTAAAGGAGTCTTTTTGAGTTCGTAGCACATTTTTATGCAGGATACGATGTGCTTTGAGATTCTCTGCGAAGAGAGACCTTCTCCTTTTGATTTGGGAGTGAGAGAGACCAGGAGTCTATCCGTTTTCCGGAAGGACTTAGTCCTGTCTATATAGAAAGCCAGCGCCCTCCTCACGTCCAGGAGGTATAGGCGCGCCTCTTTGTTGGAGTTATGAGGCTTTGGATAACGAGGGTAAAACTATAGGTTCGTTCATACGAAACTCTGAAGAAACTTTGGGAACAAAGGCAGGATGCAGCTGTAAGGTTACCGCCTCCTTGGAAATTACTGTGCAGGGTGGTGTTGCCATGACTGCCGCAAGCTTGCTCACCCTGCAAGCTGACATGATTGCAAGAAGGAAGGTTGTCTTTATCGTAAGGAGACGGAGGGAACCGTGGCTAAGGGTTCAAACGGTGGTCCCGTTAGCGTATTAAGCACCAGGTCCAAGCTCCACAAAGGTGGAAGCGGTTTCCGAGGGGGGTAGAGGTTTACCAGCCCTTTGAGGAACCTGGTAACCATGGGATGGGCAAACACTGTGTGCCCTTCCTCTTCATGTCTGAAAGCCGATATAGCAGCAAGGTGGACCCTTCAACGAGGATAGGGAGAGTCCGCCTCTCTTGAGGTCCAGTAAATACTCTAGTATTACAGGTATATGCGCAGCAAGGGGGGCTAATTGCTTGGTAGAACACCATGCAGTGAATCGAGTCCATTTTTGCTTATAGGGCTTCCTGGTGGAAGTCCTCCTGCTACTTTCTAGGACTTGTTGCACTCCCTCCGTACGCGTGCTCTCTAGGGAGCTGAGCCATGGATTAACCATGCTTGCAGTCGCAGGCCTCGGGGTATGGATGCACTATGGACCCCTAGGCTGCGTGAGCAGATCCGGCGCCACCGGGAGGAGCATCAGTGGACGGTCCGACATGCACAGGAGTAAGGGGAACCATTGCTGTCGATCCCACATTGGGACTACTAGGATCATTCGGGCTCTCTCTCTCCTGGCTTTCTGCAAGACTTTGTGGATAAGCACTGTGGGAGTAAAGGCGTAGAGCAGGGGGCCCCTCCACGAGATCGCGAATGCGTCCCCCAGTGGCCCCCATCCCAGTCCTGCCCTGGAGCCGTATTGTGGGCACTTCTTGTTGTGTTGAGTGGAAAACAGGTCTACCTGGGGAAAACCCCATGCGTGAAAAATCGGTCGTAGCAGATCGGAACGGATCTGCCACTCGTGTGTGAGTGTGAAGCGCCTGCTCAGCTGGCCTGCCTTCACATTGTGAGCGCCTGGTAAATACGAGGCTTTCAACGTTATATTGTTGGCGATGCACCAGTTCCACAATCGGACTGCTTCCGCACATAAGGCACGGGACCGAGCTCCTCCTTGCCGATTTATATAAAACGTGGTGGAGGTATTGTCTGTACTGATCCCGACTACTTGCCTTGTATATGGTCTCTAAAGTGTCTGCAGGCGTTGAACACTGCTCTGTGCTCCAGTGTATTTATGTGCAGTGACTGTTCCGTGGAGGACCACAGTCTTTGCATCACCTTTTCGCCCATGTGTGCTCCCCACCCTGTGTGGGAGGCGTCGGAAGTGAGAAAAACCGACATTTGTGGTTGGTGAAAGGGCACCCCCTGTCAGCATGTTCTTGGGGTTCACCCACCATTGCAGGGATCTGCGCACCTCTGTCGTGGGCGACACCACCCTGTGGATAATGTGTGCTCCCGGTTTGTAGACGCTCGCCAGCCAGTGCTGCATGCTGCGCCTATGCAATCGGGCATTCTGTACCACAAACGTTGCTGCTGCCATGTGGCCCAGCAGCTGTAAGCACGTCAGAACCGGCACCGTAGGGCTGAAGGTGATGACTTGCACAAGGGAACCAATGGCGCGAAAGCGGGCATCTGGTAGATAAACCCTTGCTGTGATGGAATTTATACGTGCCCCTATGAACTCTATGTCCTGTGCGGGGTCTATCTTTGACTTTGCCAGATTGATGACCAGGCCCAGCGAAGAGAACGTGTCTGCTGTGACGCGTATCATGCGAAGTACCTCCTCCTTCGAGGCCCCTTTCAGTAGGCAGTCATTTTTTTTTTTTTTTTTTTTTTTCAGATATGGGAATATAAACACCCCCTGTCTGTGCAGGTAGGCTGACACCACTGCCAAGGTCTTGGTGAAGACTCTGGGGGCCAAGGAGAGGCCGAACGGCAGAACCTTGTACTGAAAATGGTCTTTGCCTACCATAACCCGGAGAAAACGCCTGTGAGCCGGGTGAATAGTTATGTGGAAATACGCGTCTTGTAAGTCGAGGGCTGCGAACCAATCTCCATCGTCCAGTGCCATAAGTATAAAGGTGACTGTGATCATCCGAAAGCGTTGCTTGCCCAAGTACCGGTTGAGGCCTCGAAGATCTAGGCTGGGCCTCCAGCCTCCTGTCTTTTTCTCTGTGAGGAAGTATCTTGAGTAGAACCCTTTCCCTCGGAGTTGCTCCGGCACTCTTTCCACTGCCCCTATAAGCATAAGATGGCCTACCTCCTGCTTGAGTCTCGCTTCATGGGAGGCGTCCTTTAGGTGGGGTTTGGGTGGAGGTCGTGGCGGTGGGAGCGACTGGAAGGGAATCGCGTAACCCGTGGCCATGATCTCCAGTATGCATTTATCTGTGGTGATCTTTTGCCACTGGTCATAGAGTGGTCAGAGGTGATGGTGGAACAGTAGCTTCGGATGACATTGCGCGATGGTAGTGATAGTGCAGCCCTCGATCTGTGTGTCAAACTTGTGGCCTTTGGCCCTGCCCTGAGGACGCATGGCTCTGTTGAGAACGTCGCCTGGGAGTTCTGTACTGTTGGTGCTGTTGATGTCGCCCTTGCTTGTAGCCCCTGTGGTACTGGGGACGCTGTGGTTGATACTGCAAACAGCTTCTGCGTGTCAAAGGGGAGATCAACGGTCTTCACCTGCATATCTCTCGGGATACCCGATGTCTGGAGCCAGGACTCCCTGCTCATGACCACTGCCGTAGCTGTTGAGCGTGCTGCTGTATCCGCTACGACTAGGGTGATCTGAACTCCCGTCCTTGAGGCCGCGTAGCCTTCTTGCACGATAGCCTTGAGCACCGGTTCTTGTCCTCTGGAAGCGAGTCCATGAGGGAGGTTAAGCTAGAGTAGTTGTCGAAATTGTGGTTCGCTAGATGCGCTGCGTAATTCGCCATTCTCAACAGTAGGGTGGAGGAGGAGTAGACCTTTCTGCCGAACAGCTCTAGTTTCTTGGCATCTTTGTCCGTTCCCCCTGTTTTGAACTGAGACGTTTTTGATCTCTGTTGAGACGATTCTACCACCAGAGAATTTGGTTGCGGGTGGCTGAATAGGAACTCCATGCCCTTCGCCGGCACGAAGTATTTCTTGTCCTCTCTCTTGTGGACAGGCGGAATAGTCGCGGGGGTCTGCCATATCGTGGTGGCGGACTCCAAGATTGCTTCGTCAAGCGGTATGGCTATTTTAGAGGAGGCCGGAGGTCTCAGATTTTTAAGGAGCTTATGGTGCTTCTCTTGCACCTCTGCTGTCTGGATGCCTTGCGTGAAGGCCACCCTTTTAAACAGCTCTTGGAACTGTTTCAGATCGTCCGGAGGATGGACGTCCCCCGGGCCCGTAGCCTCATCTGGGGAGGACAACGAGGAACCGCTAGGATACGCCTCTCTGGACCCCTCCGAGTCCTGTTGACGGTGGTACATCCGCTAGCTAGAAGCTTGCGAGGGAAAATCCCGGGGTTCCAGAACCAACTCCCCCTGAGATATCTGAGTCTCTGTCCCCGTTCGCGATTGCCCTCGGGGATACGGAACCGTCTGTGGGGATCTGTCCCTGGTAGTATGCCTATGGTGTCTATGCCCAGCATGATAGGGGCGACCATGGCAACACGGGCACTGCTCCTGGGATGGTGACCTGGACCACTCCCTTGGTGCATACCCCCTACGTCTGGGGGAGCGAGATCTTCTGGAGACCTGGGACACTGGAGAGACCGATTTGTGATAGTACTCAAGTGGCTCGAAGCCCAAGAAGGGCGAAGGTGGTCCAAGCCATGGGGAGGCTGGCTGTAGAAATGGAGATGGGGGCTCCGGATAGGCTAGGGGTGACCCCTGCCTTCTTGTTGGAGTCCGCAGCACGAGCGGAGGGCTCAGAGAAAGCGGCTCTGCAGCCCTTTATGGAGAGGGACTGTGGTGCCGTGTTTTCTGTGCTGCCTTTCCCCTCCCCTGTGGGGGTGGCTCCGCCCCCTGACGCGTCGGGGATCTCGGCACCGTAGTCTGCAACGCACTCGGCACGCTCCTCAGCGGTGCCGTGTGGACGGTTTCCCCCGGTGCCTGCAGGCCGCGTGCCTGTGCGCTCTGCGCCGCCGGTTCCCCGGGGGTCGGTGCCGCTGTTTGCGGTGCCGCCGGTTCTGGCGCTTGCTTGGCCGCTGCCCTGCCCTCGGTGCGGGGCGGCTGTTTGATCATCGGAGGCTGAACCTCTGCCACGTGCGTCTCCGCGCTGCCGCCGATCAGCTGTAGCTGCAGCTGGGGGCTGTGCGCTCCACCCGTCCCGCTCGCTGTTGCTGCCGGCAGGGATCGGGTTGGGGAGATTTTCCTCCGTTTTTGCGCTGATGGGGTTAGGGACGCGGCTTTCCTTTTATGGGCCCCGGAGGGTCCCTCCTGCTGCGGCCGCTCCGGCACGTCTGGCTGGAGGGCCTTGTCGAACAGCAGCATTTTCAGCTGCATTTCCCTGTCCTTCCTTGCTCTGGCTGTTAACTTGGCACAGAAGGAATATTTCTGAGTGACATGGGATTCCCCCAAGCACCTTATGCACTGACTGTGCCCATCAGACGCTGGCATCGTGGCACGACTCACACTTCTTGAATCCTGAAGAGGACATTGTGGTGAGTCTTTGAGTTGTTAATAGGGTACTTAGCACCTTCTCTGTGCTTGTTCCCATCCCAGATAAAGCCTGCCGTGGCAGGAGGGCTAATGGCCCTTGGCTCCTGGCCTCTGGTGCTCCGCTTGTTACTAGGATTGGAAGCTTTGAATTCCTTTCCTTTCTTTGTTTTTTTTTTTGAAAACAACAGCCGACTAACTTAAATCTAAGACTGAAGAAACTTTAAAACAATTAAAAACATTAAATACGCTAACTCTGGCCGTAGCCTGAGCGGATTCCATCTGCAGCCGATGGCGGTTAAAGAGGAACTGGCGGGGACCGGATCGTGCACGTGGCCGGGAGCGCGCAAGGGAGCGGCGCGCACCGGTGCATGCGCGGTCTGGCAGAAACTGCTTGAAAGATCTGACCTGCGGCGCCGGGGCGAGCCCGACACCTAATGTAACCTAACGTGGAGCACCCACGGGGACACTCGAAGGAGAACTGTTCTTTATTTAGGAATCAACCTGCCATATGTAAATGTTTAGTTTGTCTCTTTTTGCAGTTAACTCCAGCACTCCCTTGAGAAGTTACGATATACGGATTGCATGTATGTGAAGGGATCAGTGGGAACACACGGGAGGAGATACACTGAAAGTCCCCAGTTCATTTTCAACCTGGACATTACCTGTATTTCCTGGTTAGCAGCAAGTACATTTGCTACTGCGCCAGCAACTACGATCATTGGTGAATATTCTTTTCCCACTTCTACTAACCTGAAAAAACTACTCATGTTTTACAATAACTGATGTTCATTCATTGAGAGTTGACCGAAGACATAACAGAAAATACAAATTACTGCCTCGCAAGAAAGCCAGGTTAGCAATGACAACTGCCTGTGTAGAACTACTTTGTTACATAATTAAATATCCTCTCTCACTGCTGTACACCATATGTAACCCTCTAGACAGCTACAGGGCTCCATTCATCACCATGTCACTCTAGTATACACTGGAGTAATGCAGTGATGACAAAGGCCACCAGGGTCTCATACCCACATATTCCCGAGAGTCTGGAAAATGAGATTTTTTTGAAAGTAAAGGGGTCCTGCAATACTCTGCCACTGTTTCATACCTTCCATTTACTGACAATTACATAGACTCCTGTACTTCAGGGAATCGAGTCTAAAATATATGAAATATATGTGACAAAAACCGTGAAAACCAGCCAGATAAGAGACCTACATTTTTAGCTCCAGTTTTTACTACAGGGAATACAATGCATATTTCTGCAACAACAACAGCAGACTGAATGTTGACTCTAGCCAGCAGAAATACCAGTCTTCCCTCAGGGGCAAAAATGGCCACTTACAGAAAAAATGAAACAAAACAATTAAAACTATCAGCCTGTTAAGCTTTCGCACCTATGAGCAACTAGCTTGCCAGGCTAAGTAAATCACAAGTTCTGATTTAATTTCCACTCACCATAAGGTTTTGGCTTCTCTTTTCTCCACTCTAGTTGACAAGTAACCCCATCCACTTCTAAAAACACACGTCTTCACAAGGCTGATTCATGTTACTTCTCCATGCTGAGATGAATAAATGAACTTGACATTGGACACATGCATATCTTTACCCAAACAAAATAATGCAAACCACAGAATGGAGGGACATACCACACCGATCAATTAGCCTGTTTTGTTGCTTCCCATACTCCTTTTTCCATTCCTGCGTTTGTAGGATGTCTACCAAAAATGTCAATTTTAGGGGTATTTTGGAAAGTTTAGGCCCCAAATTTACCACCATTAAGTGACAACCTTTTGGTAGTTCTAGAACAAAACTAGTAGTAGTAGTTCTACAACTAGACTAACGCGTGATAAACTATCCCTATAAGCAAACTGAAATTGACTGTGAATGTATCACACTAACCAGATTTCTGAAATGAAAATATGAATATGCAAAGCTACAAAAATTAAACCTATACAACAAAACTCTTACAGCAATTATCACATTTAAAAATTAGAGACTTTGAAAATTCCTCAGCTATACATTCTTTTTAATTTTTGTCACTTTTATATCTAACATTAAAAGATCACATCCTTTCAATCTCTCATGAAGTGAAACAGATAAATTCAGTCACCTTTATAGTCATATAAAAGCTTCTGTATTTGAACTGTAGAACACACTTATATCAATAAACTCACATTAAAAAAGGTTACAGAGCTTCTGCATTAATGTTAACTAAATGAAAACATTTTTCAGTCAAAATATAGATGAACATAAATATATAGGAAGAAATGCATCAGTCTTTGACATAAAAAATGTTTACAATACCATGGCAAATTTTTAAAAAAGCATCAGAACAAAGACTGACTTTCATTAGTTACTCAGACCACCTTAAAGAAGTATTTTCTTTCTGTAAACTTCATTACTAGACACAGATTCTCAAAAAAATAGCTGAACAAAAATGGGCAGCTGATGAAGCAAGAAAATATTCACAAACGCCATCTCCATTAGAGAAAAAATAAGTGAGGATAAACCATACAAATTAAATCTGTAATCCTGATTAGAAAAATATGCCGTCCTTTTAACATGGAACTCAAGAACACCAAAAGGACAACAACCTGCTTTATGGTCTGTTTCTTAAAGAGAATGCTTCTAACAAACAGAAAACCCAGCAATGGAGAAGAGAAAAGCCTTCACAGCACATAATATTCAAGAGAAACTGGAATTCAGTCCAAGCTTTGTTGATACAAAGAAATATTTTTTTCTTGTTTTCATTTCTCATATTAAATGCACTCAGATTGAATTCCTCTTTTTAAATAAGATCTCAACCTGCAGCTTTAGCTTTTGCAAAGCACAGATGCACAGTCTACTTATGGAAGGCAGTAATATCATATTCCATCACCTCACACTGCAGTTTTTGGACACCTAAAGCTTTACAAATTGTGTGAGGCAGAAAACAGCATAGGAGATATGTTTATGATGCCCAACTGACAAAATGCACTACTCACAGAGCACACGTATGATAGAGCTTAATTCTGAGCTCACCTCTGGGCCCCAGAAGAGCTGATGTAGCTGACTCCTATCCACGCCCTTAAGCCTTCAGTGTAGGGAGAATTTGAGAGGCATTCCAAGGAGCAGGTCACATAGACCGTGAAATACTCCGTCCCCATTATCCCCAGATGGCAGAGAACCCCTGTGGACCACGGCTAGCCAGGCATAAGTGAAAGCCCAGGGGCAGTACTAAAGTACATTGGGGGCCAAATCAACCCTTGGACAGCCAAAGGAATGGGAAGCATGGATTCCCCCTTTGCAGTTCTGCCCAGAAGCTACCAGTGCATTCAAGGTCTGAGGCCAGTGTGGGTACCATATGGGATGCAGTTTCCCTGTACTTCATGTATTTTTGAATGCAAATGTATACAGTGGGGCTGCTGGGGATGCTGAGGGATGCCTGGATCTGTGCTCCCAGAAGGGGAGGGGCCTCAGGCAGAAGCGTCGGGAGCGAGGGCAGATGCAATGTGCTACGCCTGCCCTCCCCCTGCCAGCGCAGCCCTTGGAGTTGCCCAGAGCACACCCCTTTGCTCCCTACCCTGCATTGGTGGGCCTGAACGTATATTCAAACCGGCTGTACATGCACAGTAAGTCTATTCCTGTTCCTAAGAAACACAGATAACACCTTCTGTGTTTTCTGCAATTTGCTTGTAGAATGTGATTAGGAAGCCTGAAAACCACATGGGACTGTTGTTTTTACTTTTTTCTTCAATCCAGTAATTAAAAAAATCCTATATTTAAATATACATCTCTCTCTGGACTGGTTTTGTCTGTTGTATAAGCAAGACATTTTCAGCTGCAGTCCTGGAGCTGGAAGCTTTATTTTGTAAACTGCCTAGCTGCCTGTCAAAAGCTAAATGCCAGCTTACAGCTGAAAACCATGAGGAAAATTCCAAAGCCTTTACGAATTATACAAATAAGATTCTAATCCTAGCCTGCCTTGCCAAAGGGGACCCTAAATCTGAGCAAATTTACTTTGAATGTTTGTTTTCAGCCTTTTGAATAATTAGACAATTAGAGAAATAAAGTCGATTTTTGTTGGCATTTATGATTCACCTCCACCCTTCTCATGACCATAATAAAGAGCAAAGAGAGCCCTGTAGCTGTCGATTAGCCAGCCCAACATTGCCATGCAACTACTGTCTTAGTTGCTCCTCAGAGATGGTCTTCCCCTGAACTGGTAGGATTAGTTGAGCCCTTGATCAAATCTCAAGAATCAGTTTCTGGGGGTAAATAAAAGAGCCCAAGCAAAATAAAGTATCTTTTGGCTCTCTTCAAGCTAAATCTTCCTTTTGGTTGCAGGAGCTAATGCTGGTTTTTGCTCCTTCATAGGTTAAGTCCTTTCTCTTGGCTGTAGGATTCTGTCTTAAAAGGCCAGAATTTGGACAAGAATGTTTACTTTTAAAGGGACGGCCCAGTATGGCCCCATTCCCAAGAATTGTTTGGTGCCAGGACAAGATATAGCAAAACAAGACAGTCTAGAACAGTGCTCACCAACCTCTCTCACCTCGTGGCACACTTAGGCACTCGTTATAATTTCACAGCACACCCAACACATATAACCCAATCCCCTCCCCCCAGAACCAGGCACCCCTAACCCCTCACTCTAATCCAATCCCTCTCCCCTCCCCCAGAGCCAGGCACCCTCCAGACCTTCCTTCTCTAACTTGATGCTGGCGACTCACCAGAGCTGCCGCCACCACTGCCACTGCCACCGCCCCAGAGCCACCACCACTATGCGCTTCTCCCACCAAGTGGGAGGGGTGTGTACACAGAGCAGCAGACAGCACTCCCGGTGTGAGGTTCTGAGTCACGCTAAACGCCACTTCACAGCACACCGGTGTGCCACAGTACCCCGGTTGTGGAGCACTGGTCTAGAATTATTGGCTGCTCTATAGGCTACAAGCATGGGGTGGTTCATAACCTACATTTACACTGAATTATAACAAAGCATGTGACCCATGAAAGAGAATCTCTGGGCAAGACACAAGTTGAGGTGAAACACAGGTGATTATAAAAAAGAACACTAAAGACTTTTTCAAACTAGACCCAAAGTCCCTTTCTCATTTACAAGGGTATATGTCCCTATATTATTTTAGTAACCTTTGAAGAAAGCAAACACTGTATACATTTTAGCATATTCATTATAGTACAATGAATAATAATATCTTAGCAATAATCAATATAGGTATAATTGGTAGTGCCACCAGTTAATAGTTATTATTCATGGAGTATTATCATTCATTTTATGATAATGAAGCACACACCAAAAATAACCCCAACAAAATTCAGCCTGACGCAGATGTACCACAAGGAATATTTCAGACGATGATTAATGCTTGTAAAAGTTGTAAGCAACGTCAGTAGGAAACGTTGGCCAATCTTAATGACTACACATTATTTTATAGTTAAATTACGATTTAAAAATACTGTACCTCTCTTCTACAGCACTTTCCATTCATAGATCTTAAACATTAGCTAAGCCTCAAAAAATAATAGGACAGTTAGCTCAATATTACCACTCAGCTTTTACTGATGATAAATTGAAGCACGGAGAAGTGAAGTTGTTGGCCCGAAGTTGCACAACAGGATCGTCAAAGTCAGAAGAGAATTCACATTCCCCGACTTCAAATTCCATGCTTCAGTCATGAGATAATATTTCTCCTTATGAAATGTGAAAACATGTTGAATTTGTTCTCCCCTGGCCAGGGCTCCATGCCCCAGCCAGCTCCCAACCATGGGACTGTAGGGTCTCCCACCCGCCGTGGGTCCTGGGACTGAGGCTACTGGTGGGACTTGAGTTCTGGCACCATTTTTTGGCTAGAAAAAGAGGCACTGTGGATACATAATGACAGGTGAGAAGCTGGATACAGTAATGATAATACGCACTGAACTTAGCACTCTTTCCATTACAGCTCTGCTCAAACCGCAATCCAGCAAAACAAAGGAATTCTGACTTTTAGTCAGAAATTCACAATTACACAATATATTCCTCATCCATCTCTTAACATACAGCTCCCTTTGTGTAATGCCTGGTCTCTCAGGCAGCCCAAAAACTGGGAATATTGCGGCTTTACCGACTGATGATTTAAGGCCAAAATGAGCTTCCCTGATCAATTGCTAATATTTTCTTATTTGGAAAGCAGCCACTGCTCAACAGATTGTCTGCCCTTTTATCACCACAACCCCATTTTTAAAAAGTACTCTTGGCTAATGATCAACAAGCCTTCACATTCACGCGGCTATTCAAGAGGCAGTTGTCATTCCACTCTGAGGCTTTCATCGTGGTTTAAAAACAAGGTTACAACAGTCACATTTTGGCATTGGATTGTTGGTAGCTCTACACCTCAGGAGACAAAGGGGGGAAATGGAACTGTCTGCATCCTGCTTCATTCTCAGATGCAGAGTCCCTCTCCAAATCCTGCTGCAGCATGACATGCATGTAAATGCTCTCCTCCTTTTGACAACCTTGCTCTGATGCTGTTACAAAACAGGGGTAGAGGATCTGGGCAGTGCTTACCTCAAGCAGCGCCTGGAAGTGGGAGCATGTTCCACTTCAGCTCTTACATGGAGGTGCAGCCAGATGGCTATGTATGCTGCCCCCTCTGCAGGAGCTGCCCTTGTAGGTCCCATTGACCACAGTTCCCAGCCACTTGGAATGGCAGAGCTGGCATTTGCAGAGTGGAACCCCCTTCACCGGACGGAGGAACATGCTGATGCTCCCCACAGCTGGAGGGAGCTTTTCTTAGCACCGCTGTGCTGCTAATTAGACTTTAAACAACTTGGTTCGCGGTGCCAACCAGAGATGCCAGGGTCCATTTTCAAGTGAGTGTTCCAGTGAAAAACCAGGCACCTGGCAACCTTGACAGATTAATATGCTTCTCCCTGTGTACAAACTCCCATTCGTCATACAAGCACCTGATACTATGGGAATACAGGTTGAACTTCTCTCATCTGACGCTCTCGGGACCTAACCAGTGCCAGATGACGGGAGGTCAATATTTCCTGGCACATGACCAACACTTCCATTACTTACTGGGCTCATAGAAGACATTTAGGGGTAAATTACAGTAAAGAACAGCACAGAACACTGAAAGGCAGGACTGATGGCTGTAAATAAACTTTATGGGACCATGGGAAACTTGGTCACACCCATGATAAGTGGTCACACCTAACTAAAATCATGTTGGATTATGGAGTTTGCCAGATGAGAGAGTTCTGGATTAGAGAGGTTCAGTCTGTAGTACAAGAGTGAAAACAGGGTGTAAGGATAGGAAACACTTAGAAAGTGGGTCAGGGAAGGCTGAAGAAAATATTAAAAGCCTTCTTCAGCACTTCGTCTCCAGTAACATATGCATTAATTTGTACAGTTGCCAGCTACTCCCCCTCTGACAGAATACATGATGCCTTTTTGTGTTTCACCAGCATTGTACCTTAATATCATTTTAGGAGAAGAGGACAAAAAAGAAAGATTTACTTGACTGCACAGAATCAGTTTACCTATCAGGACATATATCTACTTGAATTTGTTTTTATGTAGCTTGATAACTGCCGTAGCCAGCTCTCTTTAGCGTAATATTGTGGTTAGGAATGGCTCCATACTACATAACAGGGGTGAGTTAACTTTTTATGTCAGGACCCACTTTTCATCCCCGCAATTAGAACCCCCATGCTCCCCAAGCAGTATAATGTAACCCAGACCAATGGAAAGTTCAGTTATGTTCATATTTTAAAAATGGTTTTTAGCACATGTAAGAAAATAAATACTGCTTGAACCTCTCTAATCCTGAACTCTCTCATCCTGCAAACCCCATAATTTGGCATGATTTTAGTTAGCTGGACAGCCACTCACTTATCATGGGTTTGGCCAAGTTTCCTGTGATTCCATGAAATCTGTTCACAGCCACCAGTCCTGGCTCTCAGTGTTCTGTGCTGTTATTTAGCTGTAATTTACCCCTAAATGTCTTCTAAGAGCTCAGTAAGCAGTGGAAGTGTTGGCAATGCTGCTAGACAATACTGACCTCCCATAGCCCGGCAAATTCTCTCATCTGGCACCAGTCAGGTCCCCATGGTGCCAGAAATACAAAGCTTGGCTAAAAGGCTTGGAATAGCTTCAGAACAAGGAGGAGCAACATGCTTGTTGGTGGCAAGGTGTATGTGGTGGCAATCTGTGAAATTAAGTTGCAGTGTGTCAGCTGGGTTTCAACACCCATTACTAGAAAAATTAAGGAGAAGAATTTTCAGGCGCTCTCTGGGCCATAATCTGCATTCGGTGTACCTCCTTCACTCCTTGAATGTTGATGAGTCACGAGTGCACAAGGGAACGTGCTCCTCTGCTTTCTAACAGAGGCACTGCTTGGGAGACCAGAAGATCACAACTAACACGTTATAGATAACGTCACGGAAGGTATGTTTAATACAGACCACGAGACTAAGAAAAGGGACCAAGCAAGCTTGTCAACCTACTGTTTATGTTCTTCTTGAAAAACTTCACCAGTCTAATTCAAGGTCATCTAACAATACCAGGTATATCAACTAGTGCAACAGAAATAACGAGAAAAGCCATTTTTTTCTAATTCACTTACAAAAATCAATACTTCAGGAGCTGCAATGCATGTGAATACGAGTCAGTCCTTAATAAGTAGCATAAAAACGGTACTTTTGTCACCCCTATTTTAAGAACAGCACACACACAGTTAGAAAGTTAAGTTACCCCACCTCCAGGCTTTACCCGCCTCAGCCCCCAAATCCATGCCCCATCCCCCAAGCTCTACCCGCATCCCACAAACCCATCCCTCATCCCGAGGCTTAACTCCTCTGAGCCCTAACCTCTCCCCCATCCCTAGGCTTAATCCTTCTCAAACCCAAACCCACCCCCCTTCCCCAGGCATAACCCCCCTGAGCCCTAACCTCTCCCCCATCCCCTGGCCCCAACCTCCCACCCATCCCCAGGATTAATCTCTCTGAGCCCCAAACCCAACCCCCCCAGCACCCCCAGGATTAACTTGCCTCAACACGTGCAGTTCCTCTGCAGCCATTACCTTCCCCCCAAACCCCCGCTGCTCCCCACCACCTCCTCCTTCTTGATGCAGCTGGATGGCTTCAGCATGGGCAGGCTTGGCTGCCTCTATCTCCCCCTCCCACCCCCGCCAGCTCTCCTGCAGGCTTAGAGTTCCTCCATGTGGGGTGACTCCCTGACATGCCAGCTTTCTCTTCTGGGGCTCCCTGCAGCAGCTGACGGCTCAGTGGCTCTGGAGGCTGTCACCACTTAAACAAACAAACAAACAAAAATCTGAATCAGTTGGTTTAACGACGGTCAACTGAATATTGTTTTTTCTTTTTGCTGAAGTGGTGACAGCCTCCTGATCTGCAAGAGGAGTCAGCGACAGCAGCTCTCAGAGCCACAAGTGACTCCTTTTAGAGTGCCACTTGCAGCTCTGGAGATGCAGGTTGCCGACCCCTGAACCAGTGAAATAAAAGTTTGTATTTCAAATTACCAAAATGATATCCAACTTGGGCAGGGCAAAGAGAAAAGTATTTAAAAAAATACTGGACAATACAGGATGGCCTCCAGACTCCTTTGTGGAAGAACTTCTTAATAGCTTTCTTCTCCCAGTAAATCAGATTTCAAGAAATAGAAGGTAGGTGATGGCAATTTTGGAAACTTTTAAAAATACTAGCATTTAAATCCTTTCAGCAACTCACAGCCTAATTTTCTGTTTCTCATACAGTTGTTCATTGATACTACAAGTAAGTAGCATACTGGGCCATTTCCATTAAAGTATATGGGATGTAACTAAAGTTATTACTTGTGCCGATGATGCGATTATTTATGTAACAGCTAAAAAAGAAACCACGAAAACATAACCTCTCTAGATCCTTTCTAGTCCTATGAGTCTACCTAGTTCAGTCCCCTGCACTCGTGGCAGGACCAAGTATATATTATCCAGACTAGGGGCTCTCAAACTTCACTGCACCACAATTCCCTTCTGAGAACAAAAATTAATTTCTGTCCTCAAGAAGAGGGACTGAAGCCTGGTCCTACCTGAGTCTCACTGCCCCACGTAAGGGGGTGAATGTCTGAGCCCACTGCTCTGGGCAGGGTGGGACCCAAGGGCTGTTACCTGAGCCCTGACACTCAGGGTTGAAGTCCTTAGGGCTTTGGCTTTAGCCCTGGGCAGTGGGGCTTGGGCTTCAAGCACTTGTCTCCAACAAGTCTAAGCCAGCCCTGGTAACTCCATTCAAAGGAGAGATATCACCCACTTTGGGGTCCCGACCTACAATTTGAGACCTGCTGATTTAGATTATTCCTGACAGATGTTTGTCTAACCTGCTCTTAAAAATCTCCAACGATTGAGATTCCACGATCTCCCTGGGCAATTTATTCCAGTGCTTTGCCACCCTGACAGTTAGCAAGTGTTTCCTAATGTCCAGCCTAAACTTCCCTTGTTGCAATTTAAGCCCATTGTTCTTGTCCTTTCCTCAGAAGTTAAGAAACATTATTCTCCTTCCTCCTTTTAGCAACTTTTTATGTACTTGAAAAGGGTCCCCTTTTCAATTTTCTCACTATCAGATTAAGCAAACCCAGTTTTTTCAATCATTCATATAGGTCATGTTTTCTAGACCTTCAAATATTTGTTGTTGTCCTTCTCATGATTTTCTTGAGTTTGTTCACATCTTTCTGGAAATGTGACACCTAGAACTAGACACACTACTCCAGTTAGGGTTTAATCGGCACAGAAGAATTATATCTCCTGTCTTATTTACAACATTCGTGATAACGCATCTCAGGATGGTGTTCACTTTCTTGCAACAGTGTTACACTGTTGACTCATAGTTGGCTTGTGGTCTGCTATGACTCAGATCCCTTTCAACAGAACTCCTTCCTAGCCACTCATTTATCATTTTGTAGGTGTGCAACTGATTGTTCCTTCCTAAATGGAATACTTTGCCTTTGTCGCTACTGAATTTCATATTTACTTCAGACCATCTCCCCAGTTTGTCCAGGTTATTTTGAATTTTAATCCTATCATCCAAAGCACTTGCAACCCCTCCCACCTAGGTGTTATCACCTGCAGACTTTACAAGTATACCCTCTATGCCATTATCCAAATCACCGATGAAGATATTGAACAGAACTGAACCCAGAACTGATCCTTGCAGGACCTCACTTGTTATGCCCTTCCAGCATGAATGTGAATCATTGATAACTATTCTCTGGAACAGTTTTCCAACCAGTTTTGTATCCCTCTTATAGTACTTCCACCCAGGTTGCTTTTCCCTAGTTTGTTTATGAAATGGTCAAGTTAGATAGTATCAAAACCCTTATGAAAGTCTACCACTTTCCCCACTCCACAAGGCTTATTATCCTTCTCAAAGAAAGGTATCAGGATGTTTCAGCATGATTTGTTCTTGATAAATCCATGCTGACTGTAATTTAACACATTATTTACTTTAGCTTTTACAAATTGATTAATAAATTATTTGCTCCATTTTCTTTACGGGTATTGAAGTTAAGCTGACTGGTCTGCAATTTCAGTTTTTATGGCTGTCACTATATTTGTCCTTTTCCAGTCTTTTGGCATCTCTCCTGTATTCCATGATTTTTCAAAGCTAATTGTTAATAGCTCAGATAGCTCCTTGATCAGCTCCTTGAACATTTTAGGATGCACTTAATCATGCCCTGGTGACTTAAAGACATCTGGTTTTTCTAAGTAATTTTTAACTTGTTCTTTTCCTATTTCCTACTTCATTTCCTCTGGCATTCAGTATGTTAGCTTTTCAAGCATCACTAATATTCTTGATGAAAACCAAAACAAAAAAGTCATTAAGCACTTATACTATTTCCACATTTTCCATTATTGTTTTTCTGTCCTCATTGAATAATGGGCCTACCCTGTCTTTGGTCTTCCTCTTGTTTCTAATGTGTTTATAGAATGCTTTCTTGTTGACCTTTTGTTCTCTGGCTATCTTGATGTCATTTTTGCCTTGACCTTCCTAATTTTGCCCCTGCACACTTGTGTTATTTGTTTCTATTTATCCTTTGTAATTTGATCTAGTTTCCCCTTTTTGTACAGCGCTTACGTTTAGATCTTTCAAGATCTCCTGGCTAAGCCAAGGTTGTCTTGTGCCATACTTCCTCTCTCTCCTATCTAGTGGAATAGTTTGCACTGATGCCCTTAAAAATGTCTCTCTGAAAAACTGCCATCTCTTTTCAACTGTTTTTCATCTTAGACCTACTTTTGATGGGCTCTTAGCTACCAACTCTCTGAGTTTGCTGAAGTCTTCCTTCTTGAAATTGTGTCTTTATTTTACTTTACTCCCCGCTAACATACCTCAAAATCATAAACTATATATTTCACAAACACTTTCAACCAAGCTGCCTTCTGCTTTCAAATTCTCAACCAGTTTTGCCTATTTGTCAATATCAAATCTAGAACAGCCTCTCCCCAGAAGCTTTCTTCATCTTCTGAAATAAAATAATGGTCTCCAACTCATTCCAATAACTTGCTGGATAATTGGTGCCCTGTTGTGTTATTTACCCTGCAGCTGTCTGGGTAGCTGAAGTCCTCATCACCATCAACAGATAATTTTGCTAGTTGTATAAAAATAGCTTCATCCACCACTTCTTCCTGGCTAGGTAGTCTGTAGTAGACCCCTATTATGACATCACTGTTAGTTTTTACCCTTTTATCCTTACATAGATACGCTCAACAAGCTGGTGTCCTATTTCCATCTCAACCTCCCTCCAAATGTATTCATTTTGAACATACAATGCAACCCCTTCTCCCTTCCTCAACAAGCTGTATCCTTCTATACCGGCATTCCAGTCATGTATATTATCCCAGTAAGTCTCTGATACCATGCCATAGTTGTGTTTACTAGCATTTTGACTTCTTCCTGCTCATTCCCCATACATTTTTCGTTAGTATACAGACATCTAAGATACTGAATAGATTTCCCTCCCTCTCAGTTCAGTCTTGTTTATCCTTTAGCCTTGATATAACAGTGTATGCTCCCCCAAAATTCAAACCCTTCTCCCAGGTCTCTATGCTTATGACTTATCTGTTGGCTTTGGTCACCTTGCCTCTTTGATCCTAGTGTAAAGCCCCATCAATAGATTAGTCAGTTTGTATCCACATATGATCTTCCTTGATAGGCTGCCCCATTTCTGCTTTGCAGTCCTTCTTCCTGGAACAGCAACCTGTGGCCAAGGAAGCTGAAGCCAGTCTGATGACACCATCTTTGCAGACAGGAATTCAATCCAGGATGCTCCTATCTCTGCCTGTGCCCTTAGCCTTGATAGTAAGATCAAAAACACCAACTGCACTCTAAACATCTTCACCCTTTCTCCCAAAGCCCTGTAGTTGTTTGCAACCTGCTGAGGGTCTTACCTCTCATAACATTGGTGCCCACGTGGTGGAATAGCATGGGGTAGCAGTCAGAGGTCCACATGAACCTTGACAATCCTTCTTAATACCTTGGATACTGACCCTTGTTGGGCAGCATACCTCCCGGGATGTCATTGCAGGCCAACACGAGTGCCTTTGCCCACCTCAAAAGAAAGTCTTCAACCACCACTACCTTACGTTTTCATGTGTGAGTGCTGACTGTGAAACACCCAGCCTTGGCAGTATATGGCTCTTCCTCCTCCACCTGTGGGGTGATTCCTCCTCCAGAAGTAACCAGCAGCCACAGCCTTCCCTGTGATAGAATCATATCATCCTCCCCTGGTGGTGGTGTGACAGCAGTCCTGTGTAGCTTCCTCAGCCTCGGGATATCTCCATACGAAAACTCTTGAGGAATTCTCTCATGACACAGATGCTCCTCTGACTAGCCACCTACTCCTGTAGCTCTCCCACCTGCTTCCTGAGAGATTCCACCAGCAGGCACCTCTCATACTGGATGGTCCCCCTAGGTGTGGAAAATATGTTTGTGGGACTTTCAATAAAATTATTTTTTGCTCATTCATACAAAATATAGGAATACATTAAAATTGTGGAGGACAACTTTATTTTCTGAGTCATTAACTTCACTGGACTCAGAAACAATATCCTGAAACAAACATACCAGAGATCAATACATACTGATGGCTACAGAAAACACTGACTTCATACCTATTACATGAAATTGTGAAAGAAAACTCAGCCCCAGGCACTGGGAAAATATAAATTAACTGTGCATCTATTTCAACTTTCTTTACAATGCCAGAAGTTGGGGGCAGTGGAGTTAAAAGTACAAGGACAACATATACTCTAGGATGGAAGCACAGAACGACAGCCAACGTGCTGCAAGTATCAGAGAGGTAGTTGTGTTAGTCTGTAGCTTTGAGAACAACAAAAAGTCTTGTGGCACCTTATAGACTAACAGATATTTTGGAGCATAAGCTTTCATGGGCAAAGACCCGCTTCATCAGATGCATGAGTGGGGTTGGTGGTTTCAGAGGCCACGTCTACATGTGCACGCTACTTCGAAGTAGCGGCGCCAACTTCGAAATAGTGCCCGTCACATCTACACGTGTTGGGCGCTATTTCGAAGTTAACTTCGACGTTAGGCGGCGAGACGTCGAAGTCGCTAACCCCATGAGGGGATGGGAATAGCGCCCTACTTCGATGTGCAACGTCGAAGTAGGGAACGTGTAGACGATCCGTGTCCTGCAACATCGAAATAGCGGGGTTCGCCATGGCGGCCATCAGCTGAGGGGTTCAGAGACGCTCTCTCTCCAGCCCCTGCTGGGCTCTATGGTCACTGTGTGCAGCAGCCCATAGCCCAGGGCTTCTGGCTGCTGCTGCTGCAGCTGGGGATCCATGCTGCATGCACAGGGTCTGCAACTAGTTGTCGGCTCTGTGTATCTTGTGCAGTTTAGTGCAAGTGTGTCTGGGCGGGGCCCTTTAAGGGAGCGGCTTGCTGTTGAGTCCGCCCTGTGACCCTGTCTGCAGCTGTTCCTGGCACCCTTATTTCAATGTGTGCTACTTTGGCATGTAGACTTTCCCTCGCAGCACCTATTTCGATGTGGTGCTGCCCAACGTCGACGTTGAACGTCGACGTTGCCAGCCCTGGAGGACGTGTAGACGCTATTCATCGAAATAGACTATTTCGATGTTGCTACATCGAAATAAGCTATTTCGATGTAGCATGCACGTGTAGACATAGCCAGAGGGGTACATAAAGAGTGGGGTCCCAGTAAGAGGGAGGGCCAGAGCTGGTAAGGTCTATTCAGCAAGGTAGAAATGGCCCATTATCAGTAGTAGATATCAAAAGAAGAAAAAACAAGTCAGATCAGACAGGGGGATATGAAGCACTGTCAGAGTCTAATGGGGAGATCTTAACATCCAGGGCAGAGAAGCCTTTGTTAGTGTATAAGGTGTCACAAGACTTCAACGTGCTGCAAGTACACGTACAGTAAACATAAATATTTCCTTCAGATATAACATGATGATACATTGCACCAATTAGAAAGTAGAAATTTCCAGAGACCTTTGCACAACTTCCTAAATCAGACAGCACATCCTCCAGGTTTGTTTGATGCTTCTCTCCTTAATTTGTGTAAAAGTTAAGATGGCGATTGCAGCAGATAGGTCACTTTTGAACCTCTGAAGAGAAGTTATTTATGTTAACATTCATCTTAATCTGAAAAACTTTTATAGTGATCATGCTGGAAGACAAAGCTGGAAGAGTGAGATTTTGAAAAGAGGCCCAAAGCTCTTGGGCCCCTAACTCAGACAGAAATACCCCTGCAAATACCTTGGCCATCTTTGACGAGTCTGACACAAACAAGAGAAGATGATACTTGGAGCGTAAAACTCTCAGGACAGGGACCATTAATTTGGTCTGTGTTTGTCTAGCACCAAGCACAACTGGGGTCTGATCTATGACTGTCCCTCCCCCAGCTGATATGATAATACAAATAATATTACAGAGATATACCTATGTCATAGAACTGGAAGGGACCTTGAAAGGTCATTGAGTTCAGTTCCCTGCCCTCACAGAAGGACCTATCATTATCCCTGACAGATTTTTTTTAATCTATTTGCCCCCCGGATCCCTAAATGGCCCCAAGGCTTAAGCTCACAACCCTGGGTTTAGCATGCTAATGCGCAACCTACTGAGCTATCCCTCCCCACAAAGCAACGTGAAGTTGGTAAAGAGAAGATGGTGTGTGTGGGTTTGTCTGTCTGTCTTGCGGGGATGGGGGAAAGCAAGAGTCAGGGAAGTGCCTTCTAGCTCTGCAGAGGAGCGCATTATTAAAGAAGCCTGTTTTGTGTGATATGGGTGCAGGCCCATGTACGGTGGGGGGAAGCAAAAGAGGCCAATTTCAAAGGGGATCAGCGCTCTAACTGCCACTGCTGCCAATGGGCCCCTCTGAATTTCCATGGCACTGCAGGTGCACGCTTCTGTCAGGGTGGGGCCCAGCACTATGATCTGGGAGATGCTGAGGGCTGAATGCCTTAGGCTCTGCCTCTTCTATCCGTGGCTCCGCCCCTTCCGGGACACAGAGCTGCCCTTTCCACCTTGCCTCAGGGCCTGCAGCAGCTATCAGACCTGCTTTTTACGGGGGGATTAAATTCCACTCTCGCAGGCATACAATGCTACAGCCTCAAAAGACTGCTCATTCACACACCAAAATTTCAAAGTAAAAATCTTGTCAAGAAGACTAGGTTAAGGCTGACGGGCCCTGAAAAACTGGTCTTTCCTCACCATTTTAAAATGTTCTTATGAGAGCAGGGATAAAAAAGATGTTCTCAGCAACAGGGTTAACACGTCAGAGCGTATTCATTCCCAATGATCTTCCCATCAGCTCTCGTTCCTTCTGGGTTTCCATGCTGTAACACTGCACAATAAATGATGCTGGCAGACTACAAAGGATACTGTGAGGAGCATGTTCACTTCATTTGCACCTTCACGCCTGTGACTGCCACAAATGAGAAAAGTCTTGAGCGGGGGGAGGGAAGAATGAAATTTTCTGTTGTCTTTTTAATTGTGTCTCAGATCTCTCCCCAACATTCTTATTGACAAGAGCTGACTAGTTTTCCACATTTTATAAGGCTGGCACTGCTGATTATTTTGAATTAGAGCCATGAACAGCACCAGTTTTCTGATTGACGCACAACATGTTAAAATCCAGGATGCATGAGATGTAACTATGAGCAGTCTTTAATTCCCCAGGAGTTCTGTCACAGCATCCCCCCAATATTTACAACGTCTTCACTGCTATCAGTGTGGTTTCTGAGCTGTTATAATGAGGAGGGGAAACAATTGTTCTCCAAGTCCACTGAAAGTAGAACAAGAACTAATGGGCTTAGTCTGCAGCAAGGGAGATTTCAATTAAATATTGAGAAAAAACTTCCTAACTATACAGGCAATTAAGCTCTGGACTAGGCTTCTTAGAGAAGCTGTGGAATCCCCCACCACTGGGGACTGTTAAGAACAGGTTGGACAAACACCTGTCAAGGATGGGTCTTGGTTTTGTGGTTCTGCCTCTGTGCAAGAGCCTGGGCTTCCGGACCTCTTGAGGTCATTTCTAGTTCTCTGAATAAGGGATAGGAGTTGAGGGAGCCAGGCAAAAGGAAAGGTCCATGATCGCTAAACCACATGAATTCCAGAATATGTCAGTTAGGCAAGTCCCAGAGAGAAATACCCTGCTCAAGGGTTGCCTGGCTTTTCCCTCTCTCATCAGAACGTCTTCCTGAGGAAACAATGTTGCTGGCAATTAATGTGGTTAATGCAGGAGAGAGCAGGTGACAGAGATAAGTACTTTATTCAATAGGTTACAGAAGAGAGAGATAATTATCCTTGTGGGTGTAAGCCTAAAGGATTAACTCCTCAAATAACTTTTACAACATTGTTCCTCTTTTATTAAATATTAAATTGTTCAGGCCTAATGAGGCAGACTACCCGAACCTTGGCATCTGCTGAGCTGGCAATTCTGCCTCATATTCAGCTGGGTCTCTGTAAACAAACCAAACTTAGTTCTTTTCTCTGACTTTCGGCAGATTCTTTTTCATCCCATTCCCTCCTCCTTTTTGATGTTCTTTTTTCGTGGATTCTCACATTCTCCACCTCAGAGTTCCTGAGCAGTTGATTCTCAGTTCTCCATTTCTTAACCAAAGTGACCAGACTGACAACTGAGATATATGATCTGCTCATCAAATTCCAACGCTGGAGAACCTAAGTTTCCACTGAAAAAAAATGACTTGGACAGGCCAGGAAGCGAGTTGCCCCAGAAGTCAGGAAGTCCTGGAGTCCCTGACACTGACAGTGACCGCATGGTGGAAAGTCCTGAATTATGGCCCCTAGAAATTGGTTCTGAACTGCCTGGGCGTCAGGGATAGCGTCAGCACTATGGCTATAGACCATGAAAACCCGGGCTCCCCAGCAGCCTGTCAGGTAGACTGTGGAGGAACAGTGCAGGCAAGTTAGCAGAAAACCATGCAGGTTTCTCATGAGTTTGCAAAGTCTTACAAAAATGTTTCTCTTGAATTTTTCTGACCAGCTTTATTAGGCCTCCCCAAACTAGAGGGTGAGAGGAGAGCATATTTAACTACATTCTCCTCTGTCTTATTCTTCAGGGCACTTGGAGAGGATGTGTATTATTTCAAGCTTCAAAAAAGGCATTCAGCTTCCACGCACTGTTAACATTCAATCAAAAAACTTTCCATGTTATTTATTTGTACAGGACTTTTAGTATGCAAACTCTTTACAATTATACTGCACAAAACCAAAATCCCTACTTAACAAGGGCCTGGCCCTACAAGGACTGGAGAACCAAAACATTCACAAGCTAACAGGAGCTGAGGGCTCTCAGACCCTCAACACCTTCGCTAATTGAGCCCGGGTATATATGCTTGACATCCCCGTTACAGTAACGGATGGTACTGGGCACCAAAGTCCATCAAGTTAAGACGACACACATTACCTAATCCCTAGGTAAGCACTCACACTCAAAACATTAATTGCATTTGTCAAAGGCTGTCTATAAATCTTTATAGGGTACACAATGATAGCTCACTGGAATCAACATGGGAAGTCCCAAACTATGAAGTTTTATGGTAAAAGATCTCACAAAATCTTTGGGCACGAATTTTTAAAGTAGAGTTGCAGACTCAACCTGTGTGGCCAATTTCCATCCTGCCCCATCTGCACAACCTCACTGAGTCCTTTGGAGTTGCTGAGCAAGTCACTGGGGCGGGGTGGGGGGAAGGCAAAACCCGCTTGTTGGTAGGAACAGATCAGCCCTTATAGTGCTCCCTTAATCCTGACAAGTTGGGCTAAAGATGAGCTTTACCATTGAATTCTTGATTTTGTAAATTTAAATTAGACCTTTGTTCCCAGACTGTTTGTTTAACAGAACTATAGAAATGCTGTATCAGGCTTGGTTGTTGAGCAGGAAGTTGTTCGATACTTTTGCAGAAGGAGAAGAAATCGAGGTTAAAAATGAAGCATTTTCTGCTCCCCGCCCCCTCCACTTACTAGCTATTTGAAACATGCCAAACAGTACACACAGAGAAGAGACTGCATCTGTGTACAGCCCTTCCACTGCAAACATTACGTTACGTCCATCAAACCCAGACCTATCCTTTCTCCCACTATGGGACTGCTATGGGTTATATCACTGGCATAACGGAGGAAAACCTGCAACTCCCTCAAATGAGTCAACATACACAATCATTAACTGACCAAGAATAACAAATGACTAATAGGGACTCTGAAAGAACAGACAGTGTTCCTTGTGGCCATTAATATGACTTTCTTTCCTCAGAGTGACACAAAAGGCCAGTGGACTGCGTTATGAAACACTGTTGAATATCAGTAATGTCTCACTTCACATCCCAATGTTTCTAATACAGTTTAGGCAAGCAAAGTACACAGAAGTATGCTGAATAGAAAATAAATCACAAGTTCCAACAACAGAAAACAGGAAGGAAAGCAAAAACAAATGTTTACCTTCTAGCTCAGCAGGATCTTTTGCCAGAGAAGTTTACTGCTCCTACTCATCTAATAGGATCATTCATAGCCCAATATGAATGCACTAAAGAGTGAACATATGCTCTCCAGACCACTTAAGAGCTGTAAAATTTCAATCAACTTATCTCCATCTTTCTCTTCGTTAAAAAACAAACAAACAAACACACACCTATGTCTTGCTCAAAGGGTTGCCAACCTTCATATTGCAGAAAGCCAAACACCCTTTTCCCCACCCCTGCTGCACCCCTTCTCCAAGGCCCCGCTACTGTTCTCTCCGTCTCCCCCTCCATCTGTTGCTTGCTGTCCCTCACCCTTGAGGTTCCCGGCCAATGAGAGCTGCAGAGCTGGTACTCAGGGCAGGGGCAGCACAAGGAGCCTCCCTGGATGCCCCATACGTAGGAGCCACTGAGACATGCTGGTCACTTCCAGGAGAGAGACAGGACCAGAAGAGGCAGAGAGCAGTGCTGTGGCCCCACTGCACTACCACCCCTACTTTTAATAGCCCAGTCAGCAGTGCTCACCAGATCTGCCAGGATCCCTCTCCAACCAGGCGTGCTGCCGAAAACATGCCTGTGATTTCAAAATCATTCCGAATCAAGATATCTAGCACATTTCAAAGCTGGTGGCTGCACAGTCAAAGTCACCTTCTCCTGGCACAAGTATTGAGCACACTATGCCCGCATAGGGGTCATCTGTTACATCACAAATATATTCAGCATTCTATAGTATCCAATTTATCTTTGTCTCAACCTTTTTGCTTTCATTTTTGCAGTTATCGTCACACCTTCCTCCTTCTAATACAGAGCATGACAAGGGGGTTGCCCTGCACTGATTTACAAGCTGTTGAAACAGCCCCAGGGTCGGGCTGGGACCCAGTCAAAAGAGGGCTAGAGACAGCCGATCGGGGCCTGGCTAAGCCCTATTAGAGAGAAGGAGCTCACTCTTGCTCCAGCTATGGAGGAGGAAAGACCTGGCTGCCTGTTGAACTAGAGAGGGTATCTAAGATAGAGCAGTGCTGGGGAAGGGCAGGCAGAGCTGGAGAAGTCTGACCAGGCAAATTTCCAGGATGAGGTTCCCTGGGAGGGGAGGACATATTAGCTTGAGCTATAATGTGAGTGCTGTCCCTAACCCATCTCCAATCCACACGAGTTTCTAGCCTGAGTTAAGGTGCTTTAAGTGCAAGATAGTTGGCTCATCAGAGGTATGGACTGAAGGTAGAGTGCTACTGCTCCTCAAACTAGTAACATGGCTGGGAGACTGTCATGGACTACAATCTTGAAATAGCACAGCCCATCAACTGCTAGTCCAATTACTCTGCTCCCCCAGTCCTCTGTGTAGTTTGAGCATTGATTCACAGTGTGGCCAATACAATACGGCTAATTTGAGTGGAGTAGCTTAACTGAGGCAATAAAGACAAGCCTTCAATCTAAGAAGAGCTGCACTTCGCCAATACTTTGATGGAAGACTTCCAGTGATCTATGTGCTGTAGGAAATGGCATTGGTAAAATGTGAGTAGATTCAGCATTTGCCAGCATCCAGCTGCCTTTTGGAACCATATTGAACAAATGTCAGAGTGGGCTTCTAGGGAGCACTGTGTACTTGAGGGTCCATCTTTTGGATGAATCATAAAAGCAAGATCCAGACCACTTGCAGCCATTAAGAATTGCATAATGCTTTTCATAATAATAAAGATGTTAATCCCACTGTTCAGGCTAAAATTTACTACAAAATATTCCATGTATCTAAATCCCCCGATAGTTTCAATTGGGTTAGCTAGTCTTCTGTGTACCACCTAGTTTATAGATTAAGAAATAAGACTTTATTTTAAAAAACTGGAATTCTTGCCTAGATACATTATCAAGCAGACTGTTCTCTCCATCATACTTCCTGTGTTTGTAGAACAATTATGTCTCGTAAAATCCTTTCAATTTAAACTCACCCCCCTACCCTCAGAAAAAAAGAAAAAAAGAAAAGGGAAGAGTTTTTACTTGATTAATGTACATGACAACAGAGCATTGAGAGGGATAGTTAAAACAGTTAGAACAGCTGTAATGAAGATGTGAAAAACACTCCTCCAGTCTTAGCAAACGACACACACCAAAATCTGACACAACTTTTCCCCAAAAGGGGTGCTATTTTTCTTGCAGAAATGATCACATTCAAAAGGAGGAAAGAAGCAGTATCAGCAGCACAAATGATACTAAAAGAGGCACACAAAGATGCCAAGCATATTAGAAGCGCTGCAGCAGGGGGTTCAAAATAAACTTTCTATCCTCTCACTTAGTCACAAAATCACATTTTCTTTCAAAGTTTTGCAATTTGTCTGTGTCAGTACCTAACAATATATTTTTCAAATTTAACAAGACAGAAGAGGAGCCTGTGTTTAGAGAACTACCTTGGGAGGCTTCATTTCAATTCCCTATTCTGCTAAACTTCCGGGGTAAGCTTTATTTCAGTTGGAGTTAGGTGTAAAAATACCTTTGAAGCTCTGGGCTCCAGTCCCTCACCTGTAAAATGGGGCTAGAGAGCACTTCTGAACCTCATTAGGTTATTGTGAGGATAAATATATTAAAGACTGTGAGTACTCAGCTATTATAGCACTGTGGCTCATATAAATATCTCAGATAGAAGCTGTGTTCCTACACAGTCTACACATGCTGTGTAAGACCAAACTTTTCACATACTTGTCATTTAGCTTTACTGATAACTCAGGAATACCAAAGCACAATCCTTTTAACCTAAACTTTCTCATTAAACCCTGCAGTTCCCAGTATGTCTTACAGAATGTCCACAACTTTCCCTAGAAGTGTAGAGTCCTGCACTTGGGACGGAAGAATCCCAAGCACTGTTACAGGCTGGGGACCGACTCGCTAAGCAGCAGTATGGCAGAAAGGGACCTTAAGGATTAGAGCGGATGAAAGGCTGGATATGAGCAAACCATGTGCCCTTGTAGCCAAGAAGGCCAATAGCATACTGGTATGCATTCGGAGGAGCATTTTGAGCAAATCTAGAGAGATTGTTGTTCCCCTCTATTCAGCGCTGGTGAGGCCATATCTGGAGTATTGTGTCCAGTTTTGGGTCCCCCAGTATAGAAAGGATGTGGATGTGCTGGAGCAGGTTCAGTGGAGGGCAACAGAAATGATTAAGGGGCTGGAGCACATGACCTATGAGGAGAGGCTGAGGGATTTGGGCTTATTTAGTGCGCAGAAGAGAAGACTTAGGGGTGATTTAATAGCAGCCTTCAGCTTCCTGAAGGGGAGTCTAAAACAGATGGAGAGAAACTGTTCTCAGCAGAACAAAGGGTAATGGTCTGAAGTTACAGAAGGAGAGGTGTATGTGGGATATTAGGAAAAACTCCGTCACCAGGCGGGTGGTGAAGCACTGGAATGTGTTGCCTAGGGAGGTGGGGGAATCTCCATCCCTAGAGGTTTTTAAGTCCCAGCTTGACATAGTCATGGCTGAGATTACTTAGTTGGGGTTGATCCTGCTTGGTGCAGGGGGCTGAACTTGATGACCTCGAGGTCCCTTCCAGCTCTGTGATTCTATGATTCTTGTTTCCTTTCATCAGAGATTCATCTCAAAGGTGTGACCCCAGTTGCAGGAAGTCAGCAGAATTTGCTCAGCAGATTTTTTTGGGCAGAGCTCTGCATTCTGTTAACCAGGATTTCAGAAACTCAGTGGGTGTCACAATGTCCCATAAGGGCAAGGGCACAGGGGTGTGCGTGTGGATGCTGCTTGTACTTCTGACACTCTGCAGGCAATGTGAATCTGTCTGTCACTCTGGGACAATGCGGCTTAACAACCAGAATCAGTAGTGTAGCCCTTGGGTTAAGGGCAGGATGGTCTAATCTCTCCTCTCCGCCACCGCTGCCTTCACCTCCTTCATTTCTCAGATGCACTGTATGGTGTCACTGGGAAAAATTGCTCTCCTGGGTACTTTTAATTTACATTAACTTAAACACTACATTCACTGAAAAATTAGTGTGTTTATTGATTACTTCACTAGGGCAAAAGTCACTTCTTAGTTCTGGATTCTTGTCTCTCTGAATTACTGTAGAGGTTGAACCTCTCTAGTCCGACACCCTTGAGACCTGACAGGTGCCGAAGGAGACAATTTCCAGACTACGCGAGGTGAATATTGTCCAGCAGCATTACCAACAGTTCCACTGCTTACTGGGCTCTCAGAAGACATTTAGGGGTCAGGACTGGTGGCTGTAAACAAACTTTATGGGACTGTGGGAAACCTGGCCAAACCCAGGATCGGTAACAGAGCGTTAGCTGTGTTAGTCTGTATCTTCACAAAACAAAACAGCAGTCCTGTAGCTCTTTAAAGATGAACAAAATAATGTAATAGGTGATGAGCTTTTGTGGGACAGACCCACTTCTTCAGATCTGGAATTCTGATGAAAGTAAACTGGCAAAACAAGAATTTAACTGAAAGAAAAAAAATTAAATGAAAACTGACAAATCAGCTACATAAGACAGAAGGGGTGGGGGCGAAGGGTGGGGAAGAGGGAGAAGAAAATTACTTACTGCAAGTGTCTATTAAGTGACTTGCCTGAAGTCATTATGAATATTAAAGATGGGGAAACCATGATAAGGGGTCACATGAGTGGCTACAATCATGCCAGACTACAGATGTTGTTGGACAAGAGAGTTCCGTATTAAAGAAGTTGAACCTGGAGCAGGGTTTTTGGCCCTACTGACAGGTTCTTGGTCATGCAAAAAAAGTAGCTTCTTCTAGCAAAGTCTCCTTAGAGCTTAGAAACATCGTATCTTTCCTTCCTTACAGCTGTCACTAAATAAAACACTGTGACTATATCTCCCTGGCATACTACACTGTCATCACATTCACAGGAGGCGTGCAAAACCTCTAATAACACAATGACTGGCCCTTATCATTCTGAGACATTGGTTCAGCTCAGATTCAGAGAAAAAAAATCTTAAATCACAAAAACCACATCCTTGAACCATGCATTCTGTTACTGAGATCAAGTGTGCTTAAGAGATATGATATCATACTATAAGCTGATATGGTTGTGCATTATAATGCAGAGAAAAAGTATGCAGAAATATATTAGCATGGAGAAACTTAGAAATAAATGTTTTCCCTTTTTACTAATATTTTGTTAAAGTAGTATCTTTCAACAAGCTGTTGTAGACCTTACAAACAGTGATCATGTATTTGGGCTGAAACTGGAAAATCATATACATTTTTTCATTTCATGAACAATTAAAAAAAATAATGTTCATTCTGTAGGAATGTATTCCATTCATACAAAACGTTTCTGTTTTTCTTCTCTACCTTTACATCATTCTCCTACCCCCATTTTCCCTTCCTGCGCCCTTGGCATTACTCTGTGAATTAGGGAAAGAGCAGCTTTAAAATAAAGATATCAGGGAACTTTGGGGCAAAGGCCTGAACCTTTTGGATACTCTTCGAGTTAAGACAACGAGAAGTCCTGTAGCACCTTAGTCTAACAGGTATTTTGGAGCACAAGCTTTCGTGGGCAAAGACCCAGGCATGCATCTGATGAAGAGGGTCTTTGCCCATAAAAGCGTATGCTCCAAAAAATCTGTTAGTCTATGAGGTGCCACAGGACCTCTCCTCGTTTTGTGGATACAGACTAACATGGCTACTCCTCTGATTCTTGGCGTTAAGCTTAATGTCTCCGCCTTCTCATTTTTGGGTTTCTTTTTTGTAAACTCATTTTCTGTGAACTATCAGCTTGGCTACTTTTTGCAGGATGATTCCAAAGTACTCCTAATACTGAATTTTCCCCAAACCACCTGCCACCAGTTCTTATGGAAAGTTATTTTATCAGCAGTACTCTTAAGAACATTTAGGCTACGTCTACACTAGCCAAAAACTTCGAAATGGCCACGCAAATGACCATTTCGAAGGTTACTAATGAAGCGCTGAAATACATATTCAGCACCTCATTACCACGTGGGCGGCCATGGCACTTTGAAATTGACGCAGCTCGCTGCTGCGCGGCTCGTCCAAACAGGGCTCCTTTTTGAAAGAACCCCAGCTACTTTGAAGTCCCCGTATTCCTATGAGCAGATAGGAATAAGGGAACTTCAAAGTAGCCGGGGTCCTTTCAAAAAGGAGCCCTGTCTGGATAAGCCGCGTCAATTTCGAAGTGCCGCGGCTGCCCGCATGCTAATGAGGTGCTGAATATGCATTTCAGCGCTTCATTAGTAAACTTCGAAATGGCCACTTGCGTGGCCATTTTGAAGTTTTTGGCTAGTGTAGACACGGGCTTACAGTTTTATAGGCTGCAGCAGCACAGGTGGGGGATTTCACAACTGTAACTAAAGTCGGATAACCCAGTACATTTAAAAGTATATGATGAGTTTCTTCAGTGAGCACTAAGTGTTCTAATCATGAGAATAATGAAATGTAGTGTGGAAAACCTACAGAGGAGGATTAGGAAGAAGTGATCATTTTCACCCTTATAATGCTTAAAACCAACCACTTCTTAATAGGAGGGCACACAACATTTATCCAACCAGCATGGCAAGGGAACTATAAATCTTAGGTTACATGTCAAATAAAAAATAATTTGATCCATTAGAAAGTTCAATTTGCTCCCATTTCTGCACATCACAGCAAAGAGGAAGCTGCCTGCAGGATTCAGTTTGCTACAATCAATAATTCTTTCTTGCTTTTGGAGTTCTGCCCTCAGATCATGTTGGCCAGCTTTGAGAATGGTAATAATTTCTGTTATGCATCTCTCAAGTGTATATTTTTCATTTATGGCTTACTCAATTTCGAGACAATTACAAAACTGAGAAACGTCAAGGTTATTTATTCTCTAGCTCTTTATTCTCATTACTCTTAGGAACATTTACTGTTTTATAGGCTGCAGCAAGATAGGCGGCGGACTTCACAATCGTAATTAGAGTCGTCTTGTAACCTAGTATATTTAAAGGTATAAATCAAATAATCACTGCCTGCAACAGTTTTCAACTCTCCACTCCAAATTTTAAGTCCACATTTCTTCACTGATGTGCTAAGAGAGAATCAAAGTTTGTGACATTTAAAATAACTATGCAGAAATCATCAGCCAGAACCTCAACTGAATGAGTCAGTGTAGCTTAATTGATTTTAACACATCTGTGGTCTGGCCCAGAGCATGCAATATACAGTAAGCTCTTTTATATCCAGCATTCTATAATTTGGAACTCTCAAACAATCAGCATGTTAACCACAAGTACATTTTAGTTACCTTTTTCTACAATTACAGCATAGTGAAAATAAACACAAATAAACACAGCAAATGCAGTGTAAGTTTACAAAGCACAACACTACTTTTGTTGGTAAATAAAGCACTCTGCATACATTTTTTCTATGTTTCTGAATATATAATCTTGTTTTTCTTTAGTGTTATACATGGCTATAGATACCTCTCTAATATCCAGAATATTTGACTATCTAGCAATCTCCCAGTGCCAGGGCTGCCAGATATGCAAGTTTACTGTAATAAGCAAGAGCTGTGTCACAAAGGCACCACTGTAGCCATCTTAATTACAATCATGCAGCAACAGACATAACAAAAAAGAACTGGAAGTCAGCCTTCTGTTCCAAAAACTAAGATAAAAGTAGTTTCAGTGCTTATAACCTGATTAGATACACCCATCCCTTGTTTAATGAGTACTCTACTTACGAGTACTTGCTAAAACGAGGGATGTATATACTTACCACTGTTCACTATCCAAGTGAACTTCCCCCTGCTCATACGAGCCCAGACTGAGGTCCCTGGCGAGGGTGTGGGGAGACTCGCAGCCCTGCGGCTGGAGCTGAACCTGCCATGGGGTCCCTGACTGCGGCGCAGGCTGACCAGCAGCCCCGCGGCTGGAGCTGAGCCCGCTGCAGGGTTGCTGGCCAGGGACCGGGGAGACCCCCAGCCCCACAGCTGGAGCTGAGCCCGCCGTGGGGTCCCTAACCAGGGGGCAGGGAGACCCCCAGCCCCGTGGCTGGAGCTGAGCCAGCCGCAGGGTCCCTGGCCAGGGCGCGTGGAAATCCTCAGTCCCACCCAGCCAGATCCCAACACTCCCCCTACTCTGCCCCACCCAGTCCCAACATTCCCCCAGCCCACAGCTCCCCGCGCATCCCCCCCACTGCCCGCTCCCAACACCCACCCTGTCCCCTTCCAAACCTCCCTGCCCGCTGCACCCCTCCAGGTACCTCTGCTGCAGACTGGAGGAACAAACCACCGCCTCCTCCACCAGAGCCACCTGAAGGTTTTAACCCTCCTTCCCACTCATGGCCCCAAACTGCCCCAGCCTTCAAACCTCTCCAAACCCCCCTCCAACCCAAGGTTCACTTACCTTTCCACAGCAGCGACACCTGCTGCCACTGCTTCGCTGAGTTTGGAGTATTAGGAACCAACCACACACTTTTAAATGTATTTTAATGGTAATTTAATGTACCTCTTATGAGTTTTTGCCAATGAGCAGATCACTGGGAACCAATTGTGCTTGTATAGCGAGGGGTGAGTGTATATACACATTTTCTGAAGTAGCTCTCAATGCACATTATAAAGAAGGGTAGACCTTACTATTCTAATTTTACAGGCAGGGAAACAAAGGCACAGAGAGTGTAGGTGATCTGCCCAAAATTATTCAGAGGGAACGTGTCACGGCCAAAATACAGAATCCAGATCACCTGACTCACCATTAGACACTCCATTCACTTGATCAGGCTGTTTACTAATTCTATCTCCAATATTTTATTTCAAATGTGTTTTTGACATAAAAGTTTTTTAATTTAAAAAAACAAATACCAGATCTGTCCAACTGAGAGTGAGACAGCAAGAGAGAGACAGAATTCTTCCTTTGACTGAGATCCAACTGCTTTGATTTCACTTTCATTAATTAGAAGGCACCATAAAAGTATAATGGTTTGAAGATAATTGGCATAACATTTTTTCTTAATCTTTAAAGTAGAGCAAAAATACCTAACTGGACAAAACAGACTGCATTCCTGTAGCTCATTCAGAAGCACTGCACGGCAACGTTAAGAACTATGTTTTATGCTTGCTATTCAACAGCTGATTCTTAAGTAATTTAGTTAACATTTCATTACAAACAGGAAGTCAGCCTGCATTGTCTTAGTCATTGCTCACTCCTGAAATTGCCAAAAATAAAAATTCTTCCCTCTGTACTCAAGGATAATTTTCATGGGGTCAAAATGAGCGACACACAGCTAGTCAGAAACCTAACATCTAATGAGTTAGCTCAACACAGCCAGTTATTCTTTCAGCATGGAAAAAACAGACCCACCAGAAATCCTAGAGATGGTAAAATGAAAATATTTTCAAAAGACTCCCTTGAGTGTATTTTTATTTCACATCTATTAAGTGTATGCATTTATAATTCACTAATCACTAGGGATTAAAATTTTGGTGGGATAGAGAATGGATCCTGCACTATTGTGGTTTTATGAGACTTTTGCCACTCACTTCAATTGTGTAAGATTTGGTCATTTGGCTTAAACTGACATAAATGGCTTCCAGTAGGCAATTTTTCTTTACTAGGTGGCAAGGTCTGCACGTATACATCACATCAATATCACAGTTTGCTTATATGTGGCCAGTGAGGTATACCACATTGAACTTCAATGTGAAGTAGACTTCTGTGTTATATACCATTCATACATTTCTGACATTTATTGGAACAATGCAACAAAACTAATGTAATTTCTTGTTTAAAGCATACACTGGGACTGTCTATTCTCCACATCTTCAAATAAGTTCTCAATACAATAGAATACCACTTACTTACTGAAGTCCCCTCAGTTCTACTTCCTGTTCAGCCAATCATCAGAAAAACAAAGTTGATTATAATTTGCAGGTGATGACACTGACTGGTTCTTTTTCACAGTGTCATCTGAAAGTGGGAATAGGCGTTCATCTGGCACTGTTGAAGCTGGCATTACAAGATTTTTACGTACCAGATGTGCAAGAAATTAATATGTCCTTTCACGCTTTAACCACCACTCCAGAGGACATGCAGCCATGCTGATTATAGACGTTTCTTGATAATGATCCAAAGCAGTGCAGACTGATGCATGTCCATTTTTATCATCTGAGTCAGCTGCCACCAGCAGAAAGTTGATTTTTTGGCGGTCCAAGTTCTATAGTTTCTGCATCAGAATGTTGTGATTTAAGGACTTCTAAAAGCGTCCTCCATACCTCATCCCTCTCATATTTTGGTTAGTACTTCAGATACTTCAACTTTGGGTTGAGCGCTGTAGCTAACTTTAGAATTCTCATATGGGTACCTTCCTTGGGTTTTGTCAAATCAGTTGTGAAAGAGTTCTTAAAATGAACATATGCTAGGTCATCATTTGAGACTGATATCATGAAATATATGACAAAATGCAGATAAAACAGAGCAGGAGACATACAATTCTCTCTCAATCAGGTCAGTCACAAATGTAATTAAAGCATTTTTTTCAATAGCTTCATCAGCACATCTTCTGGAATGGTGGCTGACACATGAAGGGGTATATAAATGTAGCATATCCGGAAGTAATTACCTTACAGTGCCAGCTACAAACGTGCTGTCTGAATGAATGCCTGTTTTCACTTTCTGGGGACATTGTAAGTAAGATGGCAGCAGTATCTCCTATAAATGTAAACAAACTTGTTTATCTTAAAAATTGGCAGAGGAAGAAGTAGGACTGAGTACACTCATAGGCTCTAAAGTTTTATATTGTTTTGTCTGAGTGCATTTATGTAACCAAACAAATTCTACATTTGTAAGTTATACTTTCAAACTAAAGGGACTGTACTACAGTACTTGCATGAGGTAAATTGAAAAATACTATTTATCAGTTTTACAGTGCACATATTTTAATAAAAACAATAATATACATTGAGCACTGTACACTTAGTATTCTCTGTTATAATTGGAATCAATATTGAAAATGTAGAAAAACATCCACAAATATTTAATAAATTTCAGTTGGTATTCTATTGCTTAACAGTGTGACTAAGTGCAATTAACTTGAGTTAATTGCATCAGTTAACTGTGATTAATTAAGAGCTCTACTTTTAATATACATCAAAAGAGGACTGTGAATTCTGAAATTTCTACAAGATATTTTTTTATTTAGTCACAAATTTAATTACGAATGTTTTCAATCCATGGGACCCATGACTAAGCCTTCTTTTCTTCTGAGTTCTTTGATGGTATTACCATTACTACAAGATATTATTTTAGTGTTATATTAATTATAACCATAACACAGATATAGAGATTTACAACAGAAAGTGTAAATCTTTAAGGGCTTGATCCTACTACTATCAAACACAAGGGCAAAATACCCACAGACTTCTATGGTGCTGAATCAGGTCCCAATGGCCAGTGCACCTCTGTGAAAATATGAGTATAGCGGCCTGAAAACTACAAAGTTTCCATCTCATATTTTCCCTTTTATTCCTCTGTTTACGGTTTGGGGTGAGGAAAAAAAATGAGGTATCATGTCCACGTCTCCAACAGGTTCCACCAAGGCCCCTGTGGCTCTGCTGGGACACAGATCCTTATATGCAGAGGCTCAAATACTCTGGCTGATCTCAGCTGGCACATAAAAGGGACATAAAGAGGGAAGGGTTCAGAGCCCAAACCATACATTCCTATGAACAGATAGGTTATGCCTGTCTTGAGTTCAGGGATGTGTTTGCAGCAAATGGCCATGTCTACACATGCCCCTCCCTTTCAGAAGGGGCAAGTTAATGAGACACTTTGGAGCAGGTTAATGAGGCACGGATATGATTATTCAGCACCTCATTAGCATAACGGAAGCCAGTCGTGCTTTGAAAGTGCTGCTTTTGAAATGCGGACTGGCTGTATAGACGCAGGTGCTTCGAAATAAGTGCCATACTTCGAAATTCCCTTATTCCCAAAGTGAATTGGGAATGTCAATGTCAGTAGCTGAAGCTGCATGACTTAGGCTGATCTTGCCCTGCTGTCTGTGTGTGCTTAAGCAGCTCGTGTCTTGTGAGACGGTTTCACTTCCGCCATCAGCTAGCTAGATCAAGGGTAGCTCAGCTAGGTCTGCAGGGGTGCCAGTCACACCTCTGACTGCAGTGTCGATGCACCCTTAGAAAGCTGGCTATGGACACAGCGCTTCATGCCTTCTGCTTTATGAATAGCTACTAAGGATTGGATCCTGAAAAGTGCTCAGCATTCCCATGGGCACTCAGCACCTTACAGGAATGCCCAGCACACTGCAGGATAAAGCCCCAAGGGGTTCAATTCCACACAACTTGCACTTTCCCAGTAACCTTCAAGGCAAACCTGACATTCATGGGTTACTTCAATAATCCAGTCTGGATGTGGCAATGGCCTGGCTGAACTGCCTTCAGTATTGACGCTGCTTCGTGTCTGCCTGGCAGCTTCCTTTTCATGCCACTGGGCCTCTCTCTTTTCTCTGTGCTGCATTTAACACTCAGCTGACAACTCATACATCTAAGCCCTCAAGTGTGTGCTATTAAAAATTTCCAACCTCTTGTAGGCGTCAGCCTCCCACCTTGGAGCAGCAGATGCAAGTGGGGCTAAGGAGACATTTTTAGACATGTACGTTAATAGAGCCCAATATTTAATTTGGTGTTTAAAAGGGATACCAAGTATTAAACTGCCTAATGTATGAGCCCCAAAAGAAAAACAAATGTGTACTAACAATTACTTTATTAATGAGTAATTTATTAATGGGGGCAGGGGAGGCTTCTTCTGGCTCTGGTAGTTTCTTTCAAACTCCCACCCTTTGCTCTGGATGCAGACCCTTCCTCCAACTTTTGGACCAGCATGAATTCCTCCAAAGGACCTTTACTGATAAATTGTGACCTTTATCATGTCAGCAAACAAGTGGTCCCAGTGCTCTTCTCAGCTTCAGATCCTCCCAACCTCAGTCAGCAATCAGGAAACCTCCTTCCTTTTGGACTCTGTCAGATTCTACCCACACAGAGCAAACTCATTATGGCTACACACAGGCCACTCTCTGCACCTGCCCTCTAGCCTTGAGCTCAGATTTCAGATTTCCTGCCAAATTGCTGGCCAGCTGCTGGAGCCAGAAGGCTGGTCCTTTTATGCATAGAGCAGGGATGCCTCATGAGGAAGAATGAAGCATGCCTGGCTTTTACAGGGACAGTTAAATATAAATGGGGAATTCAAAATATTCTGCTGCCTGGTCTGTTGTTTAATACTTTGGAAAAGAACTATTTTCCAGAAGAGCAATGCACACAGCAAGCAAAGTGCCCTGGTGGATCTGCATTGCTTCAATGAGTCTGTATACTTAATCATGGAGGTGCTTTTGGAAACCTCATTTTTAGGCACCTAAACATAGATTCAGAAACCTAGCTTGTTTTCCTACTCAGAGCACGTGGCACTGCTCGAACCTTCACTTCATGGAGGAGAGTCTAATTTTGTTATAGAGCATTCTAGAGTACACTGATGGCTGGAATTGAAAAATTACTTGTTGAATGTTGTTTGTTCTTCAGCTAATATCTGGTTTAGACTGAGTTCCCTGAGCAAGGCTCATGCCTCCTCCCCTCCCCACATATTCTGAATGCAACTCAAAATAAACAAGACTTACAACAACAACAAGGAAAACTACAGTTCCATCCTCTGAAAAGTTTTTCAGAATAGTGCAAATTGTGAGTAGCTGCAGCTGTAGTTCTGATTCAGCCACCCATCTGAACTGAGGAAAGCACATGCTTAAGCACCTGCTCAAGTCCTATTGCTTGCAATGACTAACAGTGATCCTGCAACGTCCCTGAGGGACCCAACAAACAGCACAGCCATAGAAAATCTGGCTGTGAGGCAAGAATAATGGTTCAGGTGTGAGGACAAGAGAGCCATTGGACCAGTGCATGGATCCCATTGCTAGAAAGCACAGTTAAGCTTCAACAGCAGCAGCAAATAAGAAGTCTTCAGCAGTCTGTAATTGTAATCACCTATTCTGTGAGCCATCTGCTGCAGTACTGTAGTAGCAATCACTCTGGGTATGCCCATACTAGAACATTATCCTACATCATCAGATACTCCCCACAACCACCTCACATATCTCCTAAGTAGGGTTATCTATCCTGCATTCCCATACCATGATAAAATCGATACTTCCCTTTCAGTACTGGCAGATTCTCATTCTGCAGGAAAGAAGCAGGCTAGACCCATCCCAACATGCTACATATTGAGCAAATTAACATGATAAAATTTCATCTTTTCATCACTTTGGAATTATTTCCTCTTCTTTAGTGGTGTATTAATTAATCGCTGCTGCATTCCACAGACTATAATGTGAACTTCTTTTATGAAATAAAGATGTAATTTTGATAAGACCTCATGTTTGCCCTTGTTAACACTGTATTATTAATCCAAGGCAGCACTATTTAATGTTAATCTCTCTTCTCTACTATATTTAGTAGAAAATAAAAGAGATCAGCTTTAGAAGCATTACAGGAACTCTGTCAAAATACTGTCAAGATAAAAACCACATTGAGTATTGAACAGAAATTTCTGTATCAGGATTAGTAACATCGTGAATTATTAAAATTGATCATTTTACAGATCAAATTTATTTTCAGCATGTATGCAAACTGCTTTGAGCATGTCTCTCAACGCAGACAATAAAACTATTTGCAAATTAGTTATTTTTGCTTTCTGGTTCTCACGTCCTAGCATAGTGCTGCACTGTGTGGGATTACAACCCTCTAGGGAGTGTTTTCGTTTTCATTTATTTGTTTAAATGCAAGTAAATAAGACTTGAAAATTTTTACTCACATTGTTTTGTAACCCTCTTTTCACCTTCATCCCTTTTAAAAATAACTTACATTTTGTGCCTAAGCTTCTTCAAATGTCTCTTAAAATCATGATGAATGTAGGCTGATTTATGATAGGTTTAGTAAAAACAAAGCTGCCCCTAGTTAATGCCAAACAAATGTGCTCTAAAGAAATTCTCTTCCTGAATGTGGAGAACTGAAATTTTAAACTCTTGTGACATTCACCACATGTTCTCTGCCAATTTAGCATCCTTTCCACATTAAATCCTGAAAGATAATCTTGATACTAGGAATAAAATACATGCTAATGATATGAATTGAAAAAATTGCAGGGCTGAATTATAAGAAGACACACAGCATGATGAATGAAGTCATCACAGTCTGGTGTCACTCATGACAGGAAATGTTGATACTTTAAACACAAACAACAAGAAATAACAGAATAAGTAGGTTTACCTGAAGGAATTGCAGTGTTCTATTCCTGATGTGTCACATATTCTTTTCAGTTAACCACCCCCAAAGTACATTTCCTACTTTTGTTCTTTTATTCTGCCATTGCCCATCATTAAATTAAAATTTTATGAAATCTGCAGGTGAAAGAAAGCAAGCAGGCAAAAAAAACTGACATTTTGGGGTCCTGAAAGCCCATTAAATAATGGACAGAACCACTCTGTTGCAGGAAAGTGCAGGCTACACAGTTCCCCTTAAACAGTGCTTCTCTTCCCAGTAAACGCAGCTCACTCTCAGTGGAACAGCCTGCAGCAGAATAATAAAAGAATTGCTGGAGTGCTAATCTGAGAAAAGGAGGGGGTGTGAGGGGAAGTAAGCAATGCAAACACTCAAGAAGCTTCTCTAACTGACAGCAAAGAGGTGTTGTATTTCCCTTCCTTACAGGGGTGTTGCAAGGATAAAAATACCTTAAATATTGTGGAGCATTCAAATGTTACACCAATGGAAGCCATATACATAATTAAAAGATAGATCGATACAGTGTTAAAGTTACCAAGGTCAGAAAATACAAAAATTAAGTATCCAATATCAGCAATAACAGATTGTTGTTGCATATCCTGTAATGTGGTGTATAGTTTATTACAAAGACAGTACAGTGAAAGCTGGCACTTTGCCAGCTGGAAAGTTCTATTCACTGACATTTCTGATCGCTCAGAATACAAACCTTCAATTTATTCACCACGAGTACTGTCCTGCCCAGGACATTATACAATTGCAATTCAGTGCTCTACTTCTAAGCAAAGAAGCAGAAGACAAGTAAACCAGCAGATATCAGAGATTTAGGCAGAAAAGCAGCTTCCGGGGTGTGTCATTGGGTTATTATAGATTCAGCCCAAATCTCCTACATCTACACGGATAATTGATGTTGATAGTGATGACCCTGAGGCACTGCAAGATGCTGAAGTGCCTGCTGAATCATCAAAGATAAAATTATGTTCAGAATCGTTTTTGCATTAAGCACATTTTTAGGGATCTGGGTGTACATCATAGTGATATTCAATACTTTTCCGGTGCCAGTACTGGAGTACCGGCACACTGGCAGCCCCAGCCATAGGATTAGCTGGGGACAGGAAGCCAGCTGAGTACAAAAAAAGCATGGGTGATATGTAGTGTCAGAAGATAACCTACTGCACAGAAAACTTTACCAGTATACATCGAAGTGTTTCAAGAACTACTAGCAGATCGGTGGATAACTGTATGCTACTTTATTCTATTCTAATTCTTTAAACGTTGGTATTTCGTTGGTAAATATAACTCTTAGTTAACCAGAATTTTTAAGAAACCAACCTCCTTCCCCCGTCCCACTCCCTCAACATTCCACAAAACAAAGCTTTCACTGCATTAAGAGAATATTTGAAATTTAGTTAGTTTAAAAAAAAGTCAAAATGAGTTTCACATCCTACGATTAATTGCCCATTTTATTTATTTAAATGTTTGTTCGCCAATGTTGCTGAATAAAAGACCACTCATAACATGAGGAACTAACTCGGGTAAGTGGTTTTGTTCAGACTGACTCCTGCACAGAGCCCACTGCGGGACTGACAGAACAGAGACAACTCTTTCAACATTCACGAACTTACCACAAACCCAGAAAATAAATAGACTAAACATATACAGGAGAAATATTATTTTCTCTGCAATCTCTACCAGATACAGCCATCTTGGGTGTGATTTACTTGTAACTACTCATTTTAGTCAGAAACAATGTTCAGGGAAACTGCCCACTGTTACACTTCAGAGACCTTCAATCATTTTAACCATGCAACCTTAAAGTTACACTTACACAGAACAAGGGGGCTGTGGCTCCAGAGCCGCTCCGAACGCGGCCGCCGCTGACTCCACTTGTGGCTCTGGAGGCCGCTGCCGCTTAAAGGTTAAGCAGGGGCAGCCTCCAGAGATGCAAGTGGAGCCAGCAGCAGCAGGGAGCCCGGGAAGAGGAAGCCTGCAGGGCAGGGAGCTGCCTACGCTGCATGCGAGAGAACACTAAGGCTGCAGGGGAGCTGGGAGGGGAGGGGTGGCCGAGCCTGCCCTGCCAGAACCACACTGAGGCAGTGGCAGGGAGGAGCAGTGGAGGGAGGTGGTGGCTGTGGAAGAGCCATCACTTCCTTAGTCAGTTAAAACCCTCCTGGGGATGGGGGGTGGGGAGGGTTGTTGCTGAAAGGAGTTAAGCTTGGGGATGGAGGTGGGTTTGGGGCTGAGAGGGGGTTGCGACACCAGTGCAATAAAATGTGGGGGTTGTGGTTGACAAAAGGTTGAGCACCACTGATCTAGGCCACTCCTGACAGGTATTTGTCTAATCTGCTCTTATAAATCTCCAATGATACCAGGGTGGGTGAAAATCAATAATTTTAAAATAATCAGGTTTTTTTTTTACCTTAAATCTGATCTTCTATTTTTTTAAAATCATTAATAAAATACCACATTTCTCATTTAAAAATAAATGTGCCATCTTTTCACAAACATTCTACACCTACCCTTACACCCTCAGAACATGAATTAATGGCTCTCGTCTGTCCAGCTTAGCAACAAGCTCTTTCCTCTTGAAAGTTCTGGGTCTTCAATTTCCATTTCTCAGCAGACTAACGTGCAAAGACAGATGCAGGCTGGACAGGATTGTTTTTGTTCTGTGCTTATGTGATGGTGGACCTGGATCAAGCACAGCAGAGGAGTTAGTAAAGACACTGTCTAAAGACACAGGGAATATATGGGGAAGGACCGAGGCAGCAAAGAAAGGAACAGTGGAGTGGACTGGAAAGTAAAAGGGAAGATATTATTCAGTGCACACAACTTCCTATATTCCCCTGCACTGTCTGGGCTTCTCAATGTAAAAGAGACCCTATCTGGGAACATTTTGAAGAGATTTGTTAAGAACATAAGAACGGCCATACTGGGTCAGATCAAAGGTCCATCCAGCCCAGTAGCCTGTCTGCCAACAGTGGCCAGTGCCAGGTGCCCCAGAGGGGGTGGACTGAAGACAATGATCAAGAGATTTGTCTCCTGCCATCCATCTCCAGCCTCTGACAATCAGAGGCCAGGGACACCATTCCTACCCTTGCTTAATAGCCTCTTATGGACCTAACCTCCATGAATTCATCTAGCTCTTTCTTAAATTCTGTTATAGTCCTAGCCTTCACAGTCTCCTCTGGCAAGGAGTTCCACAGATTAACTATGTGCTGAGTGAAGGACTTTCTTTTATTAGTTTTAAACCTGCTACCCATCAATTTCATTTGGTGTCCTCTAGTTCTTGTATTATGGGCACAAGTAAATAACTTCTCCTTATTCACCCTCTCCACATCTGTCATAATTTTATATACCTCTATCATGCCCCACCCTCAGTCTCCTCTTTTCTAAACTGAAAAGTCCCAATCTTTCTATCATCTCCTCATACAGGACCTGTTCCAAGCCCCTAATCATTTTAGTTGCCCTTTTCTGAACCTTTTCTTGTGCCAGGATATCTTTCTTTAGGTGAGGAGACCACATCTGTACACAGTATTCAAGATGTGGGCGTACCATAGATTTATGTAGGGGCAGTAAGATATTCCTTCGCCGTGTCTACACGAGCCAAAAACTTCGAAATGACCATGCAAATGGCCATTTTGAAGTTTACTAACGAAGCGCTGAAATACATATTCAGCACCTCATTAGCATGCAGGAGGCCGCGGCACTTCGAAATTGACGTGGCTCACCGCCGCGCAGCTCATCCAGACGGGGCTCCTTTTCGAAAGGACCCCAGCTACTTCGAAGTCCCCTTATTCCTATGAGCAGATGGGAATAAGGGGACTTCGAAGTAGGTGGGGTCCTTTCAAAAAGGAGCCCCGTGTCTGGATGAGCTGCGCGGCGGTGAGCCGCGTCAATTTCAAAGTGCCGCGGCCGCCTGCATGCTAATGAGGCGCTGAATATGTACTTCAGCGCTTCATTAGTAAACTTCAAAATGGCCATTTCAAAGTTTTTGGCTAGTGTAGACACGGCCCTTGTCTTATTTTCTATCCCTTTTTTAATAATACTTAACATCCTATTTGCCTTTTTGATGTGGATGTTTTCAAGGAACTATCCACAATAACTCCAAGCTCTCTTTCCTGATTAGTTATAGCTAAATTAGCCCCCATCATATTGTAAGTATAATTGGGGTTATTTTTTCCAACGTGCATTACCTTACACTTATCCACATTACATTTCATTTGCCATCTTGTTGCCCAATCACTCAGTTTGATGAGATCTTTTTGAAGTTCTTCACAGTCTGCCTTTGTCTTGACTATCTTGAACTGTTTAGTGTCATCTGTAAACTTTGCCACCTCACCGCTCACCCCATTCTCCAGATCATTTGTGAATAAATTGAACAGGATTGGTCCTAGGACTGACCCTTGGGGGACATCACTAGTTACCCCCTTCATTCGGAAAATTTACCATTTATGCCTACCCTCTGTTTCCTTTCTTTTAGCCAGCTCTCGATCCATGAAAGGACACTTCCTCTTATCCCATGACAACTTAATTTACATAAGAGCCTTGACAAGGTACCTTGTCGAAGGCTTTCTGGAAATCTAAGTATACTATATCCACTAGATCTCACTTACCTGCACGTTTGTTAACCCCTTCAGAGAACTCTGACAGATTAGTAAGACATGATTCCGGATAAAAAAAGGGAAAATGGGTCAAGTGTAAGCAGTGCAAGATGATGATGCAGGGTCTAGCTGCAAGAATGAATCATCATAAGGAGAACTGCTTATTGAGAGAAAATGATGTGGGTATGTCTGAAGAACAAACAACGTGGATCAATTTTGCAACGCACCATTCTTCAAGACTCTTTGTACGCCTTTTAGTATATGTGTGACTTAAGTCCATTCTCAAGCTGTTTGCCCCGCTGTCAGCTCCAGCCATGGGAACCCCAGCTGGGGGGACAGGGTGGCGTTCAAGCCCCATGGGAGTACTGGCACCTGGTTTTTTTTGGTCTTGTTTTGTTTTTTGTTTTCATTTTTTAAAAAAGGCTCGGTCCTGATCTACCCTCTCATCAGATAAGGATGCTTCTCAAATTAAAACACAATCTATATATTACAGTTAAACTACACTGATCCTTAACAGGGAAGGGTACTCACACCATTTTCACAGGAAATGTACCCACTAGATATTAAGCTTCATCCATCAACAGATAATTAAAAAAGAGACAGTGCATCAATTTTCAATTCCAATTTTCAGATACTGCAATTCCAGTAACACCTCCTGCAGCACTTAGTGGTTTCCTGGGTGCCTTCCCTGCAAGTGTGACCAGATATGATTGTATTATGGAGATTGAAAGATGACAAAAATGACTCTACAAGGTAATACAGCTGCAGGGCAACACAGTATCATTCTACACTTCCCTCACTGCAGCCAGTCATGTAAAAGAAAACCTGAACAAATGCACGTAAGAAACGAAAGCTCCATACAATGCAATCAGTTTCCACAGCATAAAAAGGCACCATGATTAGACAAAGGGACAAAACAAATTTACACAATCCGCCCTGAATTAAATAGAGATAATTGAAACTAAAAAGATAACCAAGACTTTCATGTGATTAAAGAAAGTTAATCACAACTTATCATGCTGGTAAAAAATAGAAGAATACTATTTATTTTAATACCTTGCATGTTTTTTCAATTTTCAGATACTTTGATTTCAATTTCAACACAGAATATTAAATGTAGAGCGTAGAGAAATAGCACTTTGCAGTTCCCCACAGTATGAATACTGTACTGCAATCTCTTTATCATGAAAGCTGATCTTATAAATGCGGAACTATACACAAAATCTGCATTCAAAAATAAAAGAATAGAAAACTTTAGAGCTTACAACTCCACTCAGCCAACTGCTAAGACAAATAAATTTTGTTACTATTTATAGGCAATATTGTAAACAAGAAGCAGGCAGCATTGTCGTCTGAAAGTGAGAACAGGCATTCACGTGGCCCTGGGTAACAACAGTCTTGCTGGGACCCTGGGTAAGGTGGTGGTAAGCCCAACTCTGCACTCCTGGAAGGGGTGGGACTAATGCAGCTGGCTCTCAGTGCCACCAGGAGAGCTGTGTCAGGCACACACCCACACCCCCAAGCTGCCCAGAGCATCTCCTGACCCTATTATCAGAGGGGAAGCCGTGTGAGTCTGTATCTGTAAAAACAACAAGAAGTCCTGTGGCACCTCAAAGACTAACAAAATTTTTGGAGCATAAACTTTCATGGGCATGGCAACTGATGAAGCAGTTCTGTGCCCATGAAAGCTTATGCTCCAAAAAATCTGCTAGTCTATAAGGTGCCACAGGACTTCTCATTGTTTTTGTTGTTTCTGTTAGCTCAAGCGGCAGATGTCAGTTTGATGGATCTGAAAGGTTGTCACTACTGCTGATCACCCATGATCAGCATCATATGACTTCACAACACGGAATTTCTGATTTTTCACGTGTTTATTTTAGGAACATAGGCAATCTGCGGAATAGGCATGAATCCAGTTATCTGGGACAGTATTCAACTCTCTTAGACATGAGGCCTTCCTTTCTCTTCCTGCAATCCTAAGAGTCCAAATTAAGATTACACAAGCAACCTTCATCACTGCACTCCTAATTTTGCCTTTCAACCTTAATAATGTTGTTCTAATATCTTTGTTTCCAAGTAATCACAATACATAGAATAGTATCAGCCTCCAAAGCCAGTCCAGTTTCCTTTAGTACAATCCTCCCTACAATTTTATCACATTAGAATTATCTGCTAAATTTGTAAGGGTGAAATTCCCACATCATGTCACTGCCGGGCGCAGTTATTTGAGGTCTTTGTTATTTGAGAGTCTTAAATATGCATTTATACATCTTAATAGGCATAGGTTTTCTCTTAATTCAGGATCCAATCCTTGAGGGCAATTTGGTTTTACTCCCTTCGAGAACACTGGGAAACGATGGCCCTTTTGAAACAGGGCACCACAGGCCTCAGTCCCACTGACAAATAATAGGTTATAGCAGCCATTTTGGAAGAGGCCAGTTTTTTTTTTTTTTTGAATTCTATGTAAAAACATTATTCAGTCAGCACGGACGCAAAAAAAAAAATTCAGTTATGAAGAATAAGAAAAAATAATCAGTAAGCCAAACAAAATCTTCTAATGTAGCCAACGCACAATATTACAGTAACTTAATTATACCGCAAGTCTGAATTGTATTATTGTTAACATAATTAATGACAAAAATGGTCTGAAACCAGGCCACGAAATTTCATAAAGAATTGTTTTTACACACAGTAATTAACCAATGACATAAGTTCTCATAACATTCATTTTGTACTCAAAGAGCGAAGTGCTGTAATTTTTTGTGGGGACGTTGGGGGGAATATGATGCATACAGCACTTCACACAACATAATGAGGTTGAATCCCAATTTTAAACACAAAATTCAGACCAACCTGAACTGTGGAACCACAAATGATGTTTCCATAATATGTCATCAGATTTCACAAAGATTGTTTACATATTTCTTCACTTTAAAGCAATGAAAAAACAAAGTTGCCTAAGTAAGCACTATTCACAGAATAATCTAGTGTTATGGACATACACTTAAGAAAAACATAACAAGGAATGGTCTATAAGTTAACTATCATTCTTTCTTTACTTGGGAAGACACAATTTTGAACGAGATACAAATCTACAGCAACTGTAAAGTCACAGAACTAAGGAGAGACTTTCCCATAGGAGGAAACTGCCAAAAGTATGAACTCACTACGTGACTTTGAAGGACAGATTTGGTTTCCAAGTTTCCCCCCCCGCCTCATTCGTCTGATATTAACATTAACAGGTGTGTTGTGAACAAGACACGAGAAGTCATTCTTCCACTCTACTCTGAGCTGGTTAGGCCTCAGCTGGAGTATTGTGTCCAGTTCTGGGCACCACAGTTCAAAAAAGATGTGGAGAAACCAGAGAGGGTCCTGAAAAGAGCAACAAGAATGATTAAAGGTCTAGAGAATGCGACCTATGAAAAAAGGTTGAAAGAAGTGGGCTTGTTTAGTTTGGAAAAGAGAAGATTGAGGGGAAACATGATAGTGGTTTTTCAGGTATCTAAAAGGGAGTCATAAGGAGGAGGGAGAGAACTTGTTCTTCTTCGCCTCTGAGGACAGAACAAGAGGCAACGGGCTTAAACTGCAGCAATGGAGGTTTAGGTTGGACATTAGGAAAAAGTTCCTAACTGTCAGGGAGGTCAAACAGTGGAATAAATTGCCAAGGGAGGTTGTGGAATCTCCATCACTGGAGATATTTAAGAACAGGTTAGATAGATGTCTATCAGGGATGGTTTAGATAGTACTTCGTCCTGCCATTGGGGCAGGGGGCTGGACTCAATGGCCTCTCGAGGTCCCTTCCAGTCCTAGTGTTCTAGGATTCTATGTCTAAATATTTTATTGTAATTTTTGTGCATCTAACAATGTTGCTCATAAAAAACAAATTGTAAGCATAAAAGGAAAACCATTTATACATGGTACTCAGATACATCAAATCTCTCGGCATCAAACAAAATATGAAAACTAAAAGGACTTCCAGTGGAGGCTTTGTCAAAACCGCAGAACAGAAATATTTTACAATTAAGTTTATTATATAATTCTAGTAGGACAGAAATGTGGGCAAACCTGCCAAAATGTATGGTGATTACATAAAACAGAACACTTCATAGCATTTCATCTTTGAAAAACACTTATGATAAGCATAAAGAATTACCTTCTCTTTGCAAAAGAGTGCAGGATAGATTCCACCGGGACTTCAACAACTTCCACCCCAACATCAAGCTCAGCCTGGACCAATCTACACAGGAGATCCACTTCCTTGACACTACCGTGCTTATACACAATGGACACATCAGTACCACCCTGTACCGTAAACCCACTGACCGCTACGCCTACCTCCATGCCTCCAGCTTCCATCCCAGACACACCACACGATCCATCGTTTACAGCCAAGCACTTAGATATAACCGCATTTGTTCCAACCCCTCCGACAGAGACAAACACCTACAGGATCTGCACCAAGCATTCCTGAGACTGCAATACCCACCTGAGGAAGTGAGAAACCAAATCAACAGAGCCAGACGTGTGCCACGAAGCCTCCTACTACAGGACAAGCCCAAGAGAGAAACCAACAGAACACCACTAGCCATCACCTACAGTCCTCAGCTAAAACCTCTACAGCGCATTATCAGGGATCTACAACCCATCCTGGACAATGATCCCACACTTTCACAGGCCTTGGGAGGCAGACCTATCATTGCTCACAGACAACCTGCCAACCTAAAACAAATCCTAACAAGCAACTATACACTGCACCACAGTCACTCTATCTCAGGGACCCATCCATGCAACAAACCTCGTTGCCAGCTCTGCCCACATATACACAACAGCAACATCATTACAGGACCTAACCGGATCAGCCACACCATTGTGGGCTCATTCAGCTGCACATCTACCAATGTAATTTATGCCATCATGTGCCAGCAATGCCCCTCTGCCATACACATCGGACAAACTGGACAGTCTCTACGTAAAAGAATAAATGCACACAAATCAGACATCAGAAATGGCAATATACAAAAACCCATAGGAGAGCACTTCAATCTCCCAGGACACACAGTAGCAGATTTAAAAGTAGCTATCCTGCAGCAAAGAAATTTCAAGAACAGACTCCAAAGAGAAATTGCTGAGCTACAATTCATCTGCAAATTCAATACCCTCAGCTCAGGATTAAACAAAGACTGTGAATGGCTGGCTAAATACAAAAGCAGCTTCCCCTCTCATGGAGTTCACACCTCCAGATCTACTGATGACAATACAACTCAGCCTGCCTGACTGAGCTAACCTCGTTATCCCCAGCCTTGCTCTGGCCTATTTATACCTGGCCTTGCAGATTTCCAGGACCAGCATCTGAAGAAGTGAGTTAACTCACAAAAGCTCATGCTCTAAACTTTTCTGTTAGTCTATAAGGTGCCACAGGACCCTTCGTTGCTCTACAGATCCAGACTAACACAGCTACCCCTCTGATACAGGATAGATTAGTAATTCACTAAAAGACTAAAAGTTATGGCTATCTATCATGCAAGAAAGGAAAGTTCACACGAATTTTAATGGTGGCTAAACCCTAATTTAGTTGGACCAAGTAATATGCCATGACACTGCAGGTGTTTAAATTGTTAGTTACAAATGCATCTCTCCCCTAATAAATCCTACCACCAGGGATGACAGACTATTAAAGGCTAATATGCAGTAACAGCTAAATTTATTCTGAGGTCAGTGGTCAGATTTGAGAAGATATAGCAGATATGTGTAGACAGTTATTCTGTAAGAGTTATGAATGAATCAGACTGTAAGAGACACATCAGATGGTAAACCTTTTCCATATAAAATTGCACTCAGCGTGTAGGTTTCTTTTTTAAACATCTAAGGATTTGATACATGGTGTTCAACACCACAGAACATTTGTCTCCCCTCAGAGGAGCCATGCCTCAGTTGACACTAGTACTTTTAAGGACTGAAAGAATGGTTTTTGTTTGTATGTCTTGGATTCACACACAGCTGTAGCATAAGGTTAAGGTATCAGATACTTTATGAACAGGAAAAAAAACCAGTTCTGTAGCACCTTAAAGACTAACATTTTTATTAGTTAGGTAATGGAGTTTCGTGGGCCTGTAATTGGCTTGAAGATAGCAAAAAGCTTGCTCGTGCAATTCCATGCACCAGCTGTAAAAAATTGCAGGCTGACCCTCTTTTAAACAATTTGTACAACAGAAGCACAGGTTCCATGTTCCTCCATTTCAGCAGTGGCACAGGAATAGAATGGAGCTTTAATCTAGGCGCCTCCCTAGTTCTGGGCCTACCAATGGGCCTGTCTAACCCTCTGCTGCACCTCAAAAGAGCCCAACCTTCATTGCCTTGAAACAGCCCTCCATGGCAAAGCTGGAGTGCTGGCAAAGATTAGCCAGAATGCAGTGCACAGCTGGGACCAGTACAGTGCTAAAGGAGAGAAACGAGTTGGCGTCATGCAGTGTTTCCAAACTATTGGCAGGTAGACAGAGGCTTCAGACGTGCTCTGCTACAAAAGCTCAGGGACGGGGAGGACTTGTCCAGCACTTCACAGGGAGAATTAGTGATAAGCTGGAACTAGAAGCCAGGCCTACAAGCTTTAACAAACAACATGTGCACTGTGTTTGTGTTATCTTACTATTGCTTATTATGAGAAGGGAAAAATCATGGTCTGTAGGCACTGAAAATTAATGTAATTATCGGCAAATGATTTTCATACTTGTTACAACACATTAACGACACTTTTTCACTTCTTTACAAGATAGAGAGAATATGAATTTAATGTTTCCCGCTATGGTTGTTTCAGCTAAAACATCTTCTGTGCTTCGTAAATCTAATGTCTATATCTGAAATGTAGGGCATCAGTGGAACCTCAAATATCTGAATTTCTGGAACCAGTATTGATTTCTCTATAACTTAAAAGGAGTTTGTGTGGTATCACGCAGCCCAAATGATTTATGAGATTCAGCACAATTCAGGAACCAAACCATAGCCTTGTGGTGATAATTTGACTACCTAAACTGATATTTTGAAAATAATGCTACAGAATACAACTTTGTATTTAATCTTAAACCAAACTGAAGTAGGAGCCTTCTCATTGTTCTGATAAAGAAAGAGTCTTTACAGAGATCTATACACTTTTTCAACTACAGAAAGAGAAGTTACTCACCTGTAGTAACGATGGTTCTTCGAGATGTGTCCCCGTGGGTGCTCCACAATAGGTGTTGGGCTTGCCCGGCGCCGCAGATCGGAAATCTTCCAGCAGTTTCTCCTGGATAGCGCATGCACCGGCGCGCGCCGCCCCCCCGCGCACCCCTGGCCGCGTGCACAATCCGGTCCCCGCCAGTTCCTTGACCAACCGCCTCGGGTGCTCCTGAAAAACACTAGACAGAGATCCGAAGCGGGGAGGATGGGCGGGTGGTGGAGCACCCACGGGGACACATCTCGAAGAACCATCATTACTACAGGTGAGTAACTTCTCTTTCTTCTTCAAGTGGTCCCCGTGGGTGCTCCACAATAGGTGACTACCCAGCAGTAACCCAAATAAGGAGGTGGGTAATCGGTTTATGTGCAGCTGGCCCCCGAGAGGACTGCTGTCGACAGGCGGGTATCCTCTTAGAATACACGAGGCAGGGCATAATGCTTGGCAAAGGTGTCATAGGATGACCAGGTCGCCGCTCTACAGATGTCTGTTAACGCGATGCCCTTGAAGAAGGCTGTTGACGCCGCCACCGCCCTGGTGGAGTGAGCCCTGGGCGGGGCCAGCAAAGGAGTCTTTCGAAGTTCGAAGCACATTTTTATACAGGACACAATGTGCTTTGAGATTCTCCGGGAAGAGAGACCTTCTCCTTTTGACCCAGGAGCAAGAGAGACTAGAAGCCTGTCCGTTTTCCAGAAGGACTTAGTTCTGTCTGTGTAGAAGGCCAACGCCCTCCTCACATCTAGGAGATGCAGGTGTGCCTCCTTGCCGGAGCTGTGAGGCTTCGGGTAAAAACGAGGGTAAAACTATTGGCTCGTTAAGATTGGACTCTGGAGAGACTTTTGGAACAAAGGCTGGGTGCAGCCTTAAGGTTACCGCCTCCTTTGAGAATACTGTGCAGTGCGGCGTTGCCATCACTGCCGTGAGCTCACTCACCCTGCAGGCTGACGTAGTTGCAAGGAGGAAGGTTGTTTTTATTGTAAGGAGACGTATGGGAACTGTGGCTAATGGTTGAAAAGGTGGACCCGATAGCGTGCTGAGCACCAAGTCCAAATTCCACGATGGTGGAAGCAGTTTCCGAGGGGGGGTACAGGTTTACCAACCCCTTCAAGAACCTGGTAACGATAGGATGGGCGAATACCGTGGGCCCTTCCTCTGTATGCCGAAAAGGCTGGTATAGCAGCGAGGTGGACCTTTAGCGAGGCTAGAGAAAGCCCGCCTCTCTTGAGGTCCAATAAGTATTCTAGTATTACAGGTATAGGAACGTCAAGGGGAGCTAACTGCTTGGCGGAACACCAGGCTGTGAAACGAGTCCATTTGTGCTTGAAAGTCCTCCTGGTGGAGGTCCTTCGGCTACATTCCAGGACTTGTTGTGCTCCCTCCATACATGTGCTCTTTAAGGAGCTGAGCCATGGATTAGCCATGCTTGTGGGTGTAGACCTTAAGGGTGCGGGTGCACTATGGACCCTTGAGCCCGAAGGAGTAAGTCCGGCGCCACCGGTAGAGGGAGCGGTGGGCAGTCCGACATGCGCAGAAGCAAGGAAAACCATTGCTGCCGATCCCAAGCGGGACTATGAGTATCATGCGAGCTCTCTCCCTTCTGGCTTTGTGCAAGACCTTGCGGATAAGCACTGTGGGGGAAACGCGTAAAGTAGGGAGCCCTTCCATGAAAAACATGAATGCGTCCCCCAGGGACTCCCACCCCACTCCTGCCCTGGAGCAGTGCTGGGGACACTTTTTTTTTTTTTTTTTTTTTTTTGTTGTACTGGGTGGCAAACATATCGATCTGGGGGAACCCCCATGCACGAAAAATGCGCTGTAGCAGATCGAAGCGGATCTGCCATTCGTGCGTGATTGCGAAGCGCCTGCTCAGCTGATCTGCATTCACGTTGTGAGCGCCCGGCAAGTACGAGGCTTTCAACGTTATGTTGTTGGCGATGCACCGATTCCACAATCGGAGTGCTTCCGCACATAGGGCACGGGATCGTGCTCCTCCTTATCGATTGATGTAGAACATAGTGGAGGTATTGTCGGTAGTGAATCCCGACTACTTTGCCATGTAGGTAATCTCGAAAATGTTTGCAGGCGTTGAACACTGCTCTGAGCTCCAGTATGGATATGTGGAGTGTCTGTTCCGCAGGGGACCATAGCCCTTGCGCTACCTTGTTGCCAATGTGCGCTCCCCATCCCATGTGGGAGGCGTCGGTAGTAAGAAAAATAGAAATTTGTGGATGGTGAAAAGGCACCCCCACTAGCAGATTCTCGGGGTTTTCCCACCATGCCAGGGATCTGCGCACCTCTGTTGTGCGCGACACCACCCTGTGGACAGTGCGGGATGGCGGTTTGTAAACGCTTGCCAGCCAATGCTACGGGCTTGACACGTGCAACCTGGCATTCTGTACCATAAACGTCGCTGCCGCCATATGGCCCAGCAGCTTTAGGCACGGTAAGATCGGCACCGTGGGGCTGTATGTAATGACTTGCACCAGCGAACTGATTGCGCGGAAGTGGGCGTCGGGTAGGTATACCCTTGCTGTGATAGAGTTTATGCGTGCCCCTATGAACTCTATATGTTGTGTGGGTTCGGACTTTGACTTTGCGAGGTTGACGACTAGGCCCAGCGAAGAAACGTGTCTGCTGTGACGCGTATCATGCGTGAGACCTCTGCCTTCAAGGTCCCTTTTAGCAGGCAGTCGCCCAGATATGGGAAAAATAAACACTCCCTGTCTGTGCAGGTGGGCTGACACCACTGCCAGGGTTTTGGTAAAGACTCTGGGGTTCGAGGAGAGGCCAAACGGAAGAACCCTGTGCTGGAAGCACTCCTGGCTGACCGTGAAGCGGAGGAAGCGTCTGTGTGCCAGGTGGATTGTTGTATGAAAGTAAGCATCTCGTAAGTCGAGTGCTGCAACCCAGTCTCCATCGTCCAGTGCCATGAGTATCGAGGCAACTGTGATCATCCGAAACCATTGCTTGCGCAAGTAACGGTTGAGGCCCCGAAGATCTAAGATGGGCCTCCAGTGTCCTGTTTTCTTCTCTGATAGGAAGTAGCATGAATAAAAACCTTCCCCTGGCATTATTCCGGCACTCTTTCCACCGCCTTTGTGAACATAAGGTGAGTCACCTTCTGCTTGAGCCTCGCCTCGTGGCAGCGCCCCTGAGGTGAGGCCTGGTGGGAGACTTCGTCGGTGGAAGCGACTGGGAGGGGATCGCGTAACCCGTGGCTATGATCTCCAGCACCCATATGTCTGTGGTGATCTTTTGCCATTGGGAGTGGAACGGTCTGAGGCAATGATGGAACATGAGATGAGAGTGGCATTGAGCGAGGGTATAGATAGTGCAGCCCCCGACATACCCATCAAACTTGTTGCCTTTGAGGCCTGACCCGAGGGCGTACGCCTTTGTTGAGAATGTCACCTAAGGGTTCTGTACTGTTGCCGCTATTGATAGTGCCCGTGGCCGTAGCCCCATTGATATTGAGCACGCTGTGGTTGTAAACGTAGCGTCTTTGCTGAGAATAAAATTTTTCCTTCCTGTATGGGGGAATATAAATGCCCGAGGTTCTTAGTGTAGCTCTCAAGTCCTTACTGGAGCGAGGGACCGAGTCGGTTGAGTCTGCAAAACAGCTTTTGTGTATCAAAGGGAAGGTCCACGATCTTCGCCTGTAGGTCCCTCGATATACCCGACGTCTAGGGCCAGGATTCTCTATGCATGACCACTGCTGTAGCCGTTGCACGTGCCGCCGTGTCCGCCACGTCCAGGGCAATCTGGACTCCCATCTGCGATGCTGCGTAGCCCTCTTGAACAATCGCCTTTAACACCGGCTTTTTGTCTTCCGGGAGTGAATCCATGAGGGGAGTAAGCCCGGAGTAATTATCAAAATTATGGTTTGCTAGGTGTGCCACATAATTTGCCATTCTCAATAGAGAGGCCCATAGGAGAGGAATATACATTCCTGCCAAACAGCTCTAGCTTCTTAGCATCTGTGTCCAATCCCCCGATTTGTACTGAGAAGCCTTTGACCTCTGATGGGACAACCCGACCACCAAAGAATTTGGTTGTGGGTGACTGAAGAGGAACTCCATGCCCTTAGCCGGGACGACGTATTTGTTATCCGCTCTCTTGTTCGTAGACGGAACAGAGGCCGGAGTCTGCCATATAGTAGTGGCTGACTCCAGAATGGCCTTGTCCAGCGGAATAGCAATTTTGGATCAAGCCGCGGGTCTCAAATTTTTCAGGAGTTTGTGATGTTTCTCCTGCCCCTCTGCCATTTGAATGTCTTGCGTGAAAGCCACCCTTCTAAACAGCTCCTGAAAGTGTTTAAGGTCATCGGGGGGAGAGACATTCCTGGGGGCCATGGCCTCATCTGGGGAGGATGAGGAGGAACCACTAAGGCAAACCTCCCTCGAACCCTCGGGTTCCTGCGGTCGATGATACACTTGCTCGCCAGAGGATTGTGAAGGAAAGTCTCAGGGTTCTAAAATTAACTCCCCTTGAGACAACTGTGTTTCCGTCCCCGATCGGGAGTGTCTGCAGGAGTATTGAGCGGCCAGGGGGGGACCTGCCCCTGGGTGTAGGCCTGTGGTTTGTCTGCGTCCAGCATGATAAGGACGACCATGGCAGCATGGGGAAAGGTCCGGGGATGGAGACCTGGACCACTCACGGGGTGTGTACCCCCAATGTCTGGGAGAGCGAGACCTCCGCGACGACACAGATAGAGGTGAAACTGGCTTGTGATAGTACGCCAGGGGATCCAATCCCAGAAATGGTGAGGGTGGCCCAAGCCATGGTGACATTGGCTGGAGGAAAGGAGAAGGAGGTTTTTTGTTTTTTTTCCCCCCCCCGGATGGGCCAGTGGAGACACAGGCCTTCAGTGCGGCATGTGAATCTCAGGGGGAGGGCTTGGTGCTAACAGCAGCGCAGCCCTGTCCAGAGATGGACTGCGGTGCCGGGTTTTTGATGTTGCCTTGCCCCTCTGCTGCGGGGCCGGCACTGCCCCCTCCCGTGCCGGGGATCTCGGCCCTGCTGTCAGCGCCGCGCTCGGCACCGTCAGCTGCGGTGCCGCATGGGTATCCCCCTCCGGTGCCTGCAGGCTCCGTGCCTGGCAGCCCTGCACCGCTGGTGCCGCGGGGGTCTGTGCCGCCGGTTCCGGCGCTTGCCTGGCTCACGCTCTAGGTGCCGCGTGTGCCGGCTGTTGTATAACCGGAGGCTCAGCCTCTGCCACGTGCGCTGCCGCTTGCCCGAGTATGCGGCTGGTGGCTGTGTGCTCCGCTCATCCTGCTCGCTGCAAACACACGGCAAGGATCGAGCCAGGGAGCGTTTCCTCCGTTTCTGCACTGAGGGGGTCAGAGAGCATTTTACGCCTCATCGCTCTGTCCTTCCTGGCCCTGGCTGTGAGCCTAGCACAGTGAGAATGCGTCTGGGTAAGCTGTAATTCCCCCAGGCGTCGGATGCCTTCGCTATGCCCCATGGAGGCCAGCATAGCTTCACGGCATGACTCACGCTTTTTAAAAAATGAAGAGGCCATTGCGGTGAGTCCTTTACTGTTAATAGGGTACTTAGCACTTAATCCGTGCCTTTCCACCCCAAATAGTGATCACCGGCCTGCAGCAGCGGGCGGCCAAAATGGCCTTCACGTCCGCTCTTCTCTTCTCCGCTCCTCTCTTTTTTCGTTTTTTTTTTTTTTTTTTGCTGCTAGTCTCTTTGTCTTTGCCTTCTCTTTTTTTTTTTTTTTAAATAACCAAAAACAACAAATTGCACGTGGAACAAAACCACTAAGTAATCTGACTCTGGCCTTAGCCTGAGTGGATTCTGTCTGCAGCCGATGGCGGTTGAGAGGGAACTGGCGGGGACTGGATCGTGCATACGGCCGGGGGCGCGCCGGGGGCGGCGCGCGCCGGCACATGTGCAATCCAGGAGAAACTGCTGGAAGATTTCTGATCTGCGGTGCCGGGCGAGCCCAACACCTATTGTGGAGCACCCACGGGGACCACTCGAAGAACAGTACATTTGAATAACTTCAAACATCTATGTTACACCCAGAGAAGCAAGAAGATTTACCAATGAGTATTCATAAAGAATCTGAACATGTGACTTCAAAATTGGTGCTCACAAAAACCAGTTTGTGCAAACAAATTTTGGTATTTGGATACACAGTGTGAACTTTCACAGCTTATCATTATTATTTGTATTATGGTAGCACCTTGAGACTTTAGCCAAGATTGAGTCATAGTGAGAGACACCTCTTGCCTGAAGATATTACTTTATAAACAAATGTCAGACAAAAGTTTATTGTTACCCTACCCCCCACACTTTACAGATAAGAAAATGAAGCTCAAAAGGACTAAAGCAATCACACAAGGTCACATAGGAAATCTGTGGCAGATTTTGGAATAAAGCCCAGATTTTCTGAATTCCAGTCTAATGCCTTATGCACTCTCTCATTATCTGATGTGCATGCCTAAATGCCAGTTTGCATGCACAGAGATGAGAGTTTGCATTAATTAATGAACACACATGAATACTCTGCAGGTGCACTGTTGGAGACACACTACAAACTTGAGCCCCGAACCTATACATATGCTTAATTTAGTACACTGTAAAGTCAGTGGGACTACTCAGTGTGAGTTCACCGTGCGAAAATCAGCACTTGAATAAACCTTTGCTGGCCTGGGGACCTGGGTCTTATAAACTGGTTTATAGCGAAATCCTGTCCTTAGCTTCAAAATTATGCCAAACTTTAATTATTTTGGCCAGATGTAAGGAATGGGGAAGCAAGAATTTGAGGAATACATTCTCTACAGGTCACTTGCATTGAAGTGGGAAGACTTTCAGGGTGCATCTATGTAGACAGTCGCTGTTTGCAAAACCTGCTGGATAGCGGATGAAGCTGTGCTGTTTCGCCTATCGTAAACAATGTGTTGTTGCAAAGTCACAGTTTATGTTCTCCCCCAGCGTAGAAATTGTGGAATATCAACAATGCTTGAATTATTGTGGGGAAATATCGTCGCTGGCAATATGTGGATCACCCAGGGCTCCCTGCAGCAGAGCACTGTGCAGTAGAATGCGAGAGAGGGTACTGGCTGAGCGCCTTTTGGCCATCCAGCCGTAAGTCTGGCTTGACTAGTTCTTCTCCCTGCTGTTCAAAGACACAGCTAAAGCCAAGACCAATGCTGGGGTCTGTAGTTATTCTGTGAGAATCTGCCCTGCTGGTGGATACTGAGATTCTTGTGGCTTGGCCCAGAGCTGACGCCACTGAGAGCCAAAATCATTGGCAGCTGAAGCCACTGAAAGTGAAAATCACGGGGTTTTGTCTAGAGACAAATCCACAAAGCAGCAGCCAAGCAGCCGGTGCAGAGCAACAGGCAAGTGGCTGATGGGGCAGGAGACAAGTGGCCGGTGGGTGATCCTGCCCCTATGTGGCAAAAGACTTCATGCTGATATATTCATGAACTCTGGATTCACATGGACCAGATCATGCTGTGAGTGGAGAGTTGAGGCAGAGGTACACTCTATAAGTAGGGGTGTTTGTGGGTAAAGAGCCAGAAGCATCTAAGCCAGGGACTCTGCTCAGCAGACTCTGAGGACAGTTCCTTGCTGAATGGGCTTTCCTTTCCTTTGTTTAGCAATACTGCATATGTTGCTGTGTAAATTCACGTTAGGCTTCTCTTATTAAACAAGCTCTTTCTATCTCAGCCTCTGTGATTGTGAGAGGGGAAAAAGTGCCTTTATAGGCACCCAGCAGGTAGGGTGAGATTGTCCCAGTTTACTGGGTGGAGGCTTGAGCCGGGTTGGTTGCATTATTGACATAATCCCCAAGGAACTGAAAATGGCCCTTCTTGCGGTCACCTGCCATTAATAGAAGGCTTACATTTGCATGCACAGAGTTGAGAGTTTGCATTAATTAATGAATGCACTTGAATATTCCGCAGGTGCACTGTTGGAGACAAATTGCAAATTTGAGCCCTAAACCTACAAAAACACATACATATGTTTAATTTAGTTGACTGCGAAGTCAGTGGGACTACTCGGTGTGAGTGAATTCACTGTGTGAATATCAGCATTTGAATAAGGCTTGGGGACTTGGGTCTTGTAAAATGTTGATGCTGAAGTGCTGTCCTTAACTTCAAAATTATGCCAAACTGTAAGTAATTCTGGCCAGCCAAGTACGTAAGTTCATTCAGTGGTGCTCCTCTACCCCAGTGATTTCCAACCTTTTCAGTAGCACAGCACACTTCAATGAGACACACAGTTTCACGGCACACCCACTTTTTTCAACTGAATCGATTGCTCTTAAACATCACATTTACTTATGTTTAGTACGATTACAGCCTTACTAGAGAGGTTTGCAACATAATAGTTCATACAACAAGCTAAACAAGGATCAAATGCATTAATGTTTCAAATCTACCCCAGAACACACCGTCTTCGACAGGTCAGAAAAGGAGGGCAAATGCACATGCACCCGACCAGGGATGTTGAATAATCAAGTAAAATTTCAGTGGTTACTCAATTACTCACTGGGTGGTGGGGAAAGAGGTGGCTCAAGAGAGCAGGCACCCCTCCCCACCAGCCCACTCGGGCCAAGCAGCAGCATTTCAGCTGCCTCCAGGCGTGAACGGGCTCCTGTGGGGTCAGCATTTCCCCTCACGGCAGTTCTGCAAAGAATCTTGCTGCCTGAGCCCCAGCTGGTGTGGGGTTATCAATTTCCTCCTTCAGTGGCTCTTCTCCTCTCGCGGTGGCTCTGCAGTGGGGAAATTGTGCGCATGGTGGCACATTTGGACAGTTCTGATGGCACAACTTTTGAAAATCACTGGTCTAGACAGTGCACCACGAACAAGGCAAATGGGTTCACTAAAGCATAAAGTTTCAGACGCAACTCTAGATCTTTCTCAGATTCACATCTAATCAGCCATTGAAAGGGAATACAAAAAGGAACCACTAGTCTAGTAAAGTGGCCTTCTTCTAAGCAACACAGGAGAACTATCACCATCATATGCCAGATACCTCACTCGCTCTCTATTCTTTACCACAGAGACCCTGATTATGATCTTCAAGGCTCTCAACGTATGGGACCTGTTATCTAGAGGACCATCTATGCCCTACATCATGATCATACCCCAGCAACATCTGCATGCATCAGAAACACAGAAGTTAACTGGAATGAGATTTTCAGGAGCAAGAACCCGAATGCAGTGGAATCCCATACCACCGAGTATGAGAATGAACAGGAATTTCACAATGCTCCAAATGATCTCTAAAAACCATCTCTTTTCAACAGCTTTTACTTGGCTTGGTTTTTTCACCTGGGAGTAGGAAGAGTAGGGAGATGTTTTCTCCCTCCATCACATTCCAAATGCAGATGTAGTACAATGGAGAAAAATGCAGTCCTTGACTGATTTTTAAATGTTTCTAAAGGCTTAGGTGGCACTCTAAAGATGAAAGTACAGAATCGCAGATAGAGAGATGCATAGCTAGCTAGAGGTATAGTTTGGCAGGCACTACTCACAATAAATAAGGTTATTTCTAACCTTTTAGGTGTAAACAGATGGCATACTGTACATGTCCGAGACAGGCAGTTTGTAACCAGTATATTGGAACAATTCTTCAAGAACAACTAAACCTTTTATAAAAAGCATCCTGTAATGCTGTCACACATAGTGAGACCTGAAGTTAAGTAGCATGCATATGCCAGTCATTAATTTTTATGACAACCTGGTTATCCAACTTTTAAAACTTTCACAAAAAATTTGCACTAGAGATTTTTTTTTCCTTCTTCCATTACTCTTCCCCTCCATCCCACTTTGACTACTCTCTGTTGCCATTCCACTTGTCAGGAGTTTCCTGTCCCTTCTCCTATCATGCAAAGAAATAATACAGTAGAGATTCGGAGAACTTCATATTCAGTGCCCAAATGGAAGCTGTAGAGTATCTTAAAAGTAAATGACAGCTGATGCATTTATGTCCCTATAATTTAAAGGTTTTAGTAACACAGTAAGCTAGGAGAGAAAAGCAGGAGACAACTCTACCAAAATGGACTTGATCTAGTCCAACAGTTGAACAATTAAGACTTGTTGATACCTCAAACTCACATAGGGCTGTACAGAGAAGTTTATCCACACAATAACTTTATTTCTGAAATGCAGCCTTCTCTGTGGTGAAAGACAACTGATACACAAGGTACAGAAGTGGAGCAACTGTTACCCTTAAGAAAAGGCTCACAAAACATGTAACCTCAATACACTATAGTCAATAACAACGGTTAAAAATCTCTACTCAGGAAATCTCTTCCCTTCCCTCCTGCCATCCCCCACAGTAAACTCCATAGGACTCAAGTTAATCTTCTGCAGGCTGGAAAGATGAAAAGATGAGTCCATCCTGTCAGGAACCTAATGCAGCAAATCCAGATGTTTCAGCTCTCATTCTTAGATTGCTAATATAATTTCTAGCATTCACCTCAGCCAAGGCTTATTTTGCTTCACATACAGTGTGTCTACACTAGTAAGTACATTCGAAAGTGAGGTCAAAAGATGGCCATCTTTCGAAACAACCTGGGGGGTGTCTACGCACGCTCCGTGAACATTCGAAAGTAACTGCGAAAGTACGGGGCCGTTCCTTCGAAGTTGGTCTGAGCACCCCCTTTTGAAAGATTATTTCAAAAGAGAGTAAGCGTAGGCACTCCGCGGCCTGCTGTTTTGGAAGAAGGAGTCCTGCATGGCGGCGATCAGGTGGCGCCGCTCACAGCACAAGCTGAGCTCTATGGCACCAGCGTCCAGCCGCACTTAAAGATTCAGGCTCCCACAAAGCCCCAGGCAGGAAGCTGCGAGTGTGCAGGCAGCAGAGAGCCCACGCTGCTGCACAGACTACTGCCAACCGCTTTGCCCCAGGTGCAACAGCACCCTCCCCGGCACCATGGCCAACAGCCAGGACCTCCGCCCACACCAGGGCGCCCCCAGGGACACTGGGGAGTCCTCCCAGGAGGGGAGCAAGGCGTGGAAGTGCCAGGCCCCCTCGTGGAAGACCAGGAGGTCCTGCATCAGGTGGGGGTCCAGCACCGGAACACGGCAGCTTACAAGAGTCTTGCAAAGGGCCTCAATGGCCAGAGTCACCTCACCCACACCCCAGACCAGGTGAGGTCCAAGGTGAAGGAGCACCACCAGGGCTACTGCAGGGCCCAAGACACAGACGGGTGGTCAGGGGCAGAGCCCACCAGCTGCCCCTACTTTAAAGAACTGGACTGCCTCCTTGAGCCCAAGGAGGTGGGACCCCGGCTGTGATCCTTAACATGGCGGACCCCAGAACCGAGCCGCAGCCTGAGACAAGGACCAAGGGGGAGGACTGCCCAGACCGTTGGCTGGCACCGGGCACCCCTGCAGGCTCAAGGCCATAAGCGATGACGAGGGCTCGAGTGAGGGAGCCCTCGTCTTCAATGTCTTGTCCGGCCCACCCAGCCTGGCCCCCTCCGACTGTACCTCACCTGAGTTCCTAGGGGGAACCAGAGGTATGTGCTGTGTGTTCCAATTGCTGCAGAGCTCAGGGAGAGGGCGTGCGGTCCCACCTGGGGTGGCCGCAGCCCACCCACATTGCTGTTGGCCCCAGGCAGGCCAGACGGCTCCACTCCCCTGGCCTCAGAGGGCCGATGTGCGGCACTCAGCACCATGTGGCCTGGACAGCCCCACGGGCCCCCTGGCTGCGGAGCAACTAAGGGAGGCCAAGGGAGAGGTAGTACTCCCAGCACCCCGATAAGGAACCCTTGGATATGGTCCCTGCAGGGCCCCCAGGATGAGGTGGAGAGAGGAAGGGAGGAGGTGTTCACGGGGGCCTGCGCTGGGGACAATGGTCCATTCCTCTCCCCCGTATGTCTCCACAGCTCCAGCAGCCGGACCAGCCCCACAACAGTCCCGGGGAGCCCAGCCATGAAGTGTGAGGGGGACTGGTCCAGACCCTGATCAGAGACAGTGCGCGGCCGCCACTGGGCCATCCACCAGCACCACCAGGGTGGGGAGAAGGAGAAGGCCGGGGGGACAGCCCACACAGCAGCCCCATGGGACCTGATGGGTGTGCTGCAGGAGTGTCTCCCCATGGAGCAGCAGGCCTGGGAGTGGGTGGCAGCCAACCTGAATGCCCTGACCCAGGCCATGGATGGCCACCTGGCCCCAGCCACTGCCTCATCGCGTGCCACTCCCGCATCCATCCCCATGCCGTCAGCCCATCGTCCCCTGTGCCCCATCACCCGCCCATTCCCTGTGGCTTCCCCCCAATCCCCCTCCCACTGCTCTCCCTCGCAGTGGCAACCCCCCACAAGCCCGACCTTGAGGCCCTGCTCCAACCCCACCTCCCCGCAGCCAGCCTCGTGCTCCTGGCCCACACGTTACTGGCCAGGGCTGGCCAGCTGGAGGCCTCGTCCCCTGCCCCCCACTCCCCCCGTGCTGATCCTGGCAGGGCCGCAGGGACCACACCTGAGCTGCGCCCCTACCTTCCCTGTGCCGCCGGCCCTGGCCTGGCCCCGATGGGGTCCCCAGACATGGGGAGGAAGGAGCAGGTAAAGAGGATCCCAGCCATCAAGCCACGCTGAGAGGGGGTAAGGCCCCTCACCTCAAACCCGGCCCCCTGGGGCCACTACACACCTCTAAATATTTCCTCCCAGCCTCCTGTTAGCTGTTCCCCCAATCATGGAGGGGCAGTTAATGTTCAGTTTGGAGTTTATTATTGCATTTTACCCTGTGTCCCCTGTGCGTGTGTGGTGGTGGGTGTGCATGTGTGCAGGGTGCTTGTGGGGTGTGTGTGTGCAGGGTGCGGGGGTCACCATGGCCCCCGCTCAAAGGCCTGGCACAGGGCCTCCCATACCCACAGCCTGTCCTGGGCCTGGTGGCACGAGGAGGCAGGGGACCATTCATACCCATGCCCCACCTTGGCGGCCCACCTCTGCATGAAGGGCTCATGTTTCTCCTCCAACAAGTTGTGCAGGTATTCCGGGTCTGGTTCAGCTGCTCATTAAACACGTCCTGGCTAGGATGTGTATGCCCTGTGTGTGGCCTCATCAGCCAGACCTGCAGGAGATAGGCTGCATCTGCCACGATGCAGGGCAGCATCGTGGTCTTCCCGTTGGGGAGCTCCCAAGGGGGGATGAAGGTCCCCTCGGCCATGTGGCATCCCAGCCCTGAGTTCTGGAACATCCTGGCATCATGGGCACAGCCAGCCCAGCCCAGCCCACACAGATGTCCTGGAAGTGACCGCTGGCATTGACAAGTGACTTTAGGACCACTGAGTGGTAGCCCTTGTGGTTTACATAGGCCCTGCAGCTGTGCTCCAGGGCCCACATGGCGATGTGTGTGCTGTCCAGGGCCCCAAAGCAGTTCGAGAAGCCCAACTCCTGCAAGCCCTGGATGGCATCATTCAGGTCCCTGACGCATACCAGCTGCCTCAGGAACACCTTGTTGATGGCCCAGAGGACCTGCAGAGTGTGGGGGGGGCGTGCCTGAGAGTGTGGCGTGGGGTGTGGCTTCCCTGCCCATCCCCGCCACTACCCCTTGCCCCCCCACCAGTTCCCGATGGTGCCCCTTGCCAAGGTGTCTCCGTTCGTGGTCTAGGTGTGATCCAGGCATGGCTTACCTTGTTGAGGACAGCCCTGACGGTGGCCCTGCCCACCCTGACCTGGTGGCTGACGGCTTGGTGACTGTCCGGGGTGGCCAGCTTCCAGAGGGTGACGGCCACCCTTTTCTGCGGAGGGAATGTCAACCTCAGGTGGGCGTCACGGTGCTGGAGGGCTGGGGCGAGCCAGTGGCATGGCTCCAGGAATGCCTCCTTGGTCATCCTGAAGTGCTGTAGCCACCGGTCATCGCCCCAGTCTCCCAGCACCAGCCAGGTGGGACAGAGGGTAAAATGCAATAATAGACTCTCGTGAGGAAGCCCCACATGCGGCGGACGACCCTGGGGACCAGGTGAGGACATCACGCCCTGAGGACAGCCTCCAAGAGGGTGGCCATCCGGAGCTGCTGGTGCACAGCGGCCAGGACTGCAGCCAGCGCACCAGACACGGCCTTGATGGGGTGGAGTGGGGGGGCTTCTTGGAGTCTATGGGGGCCCGTAATGCCTCCTCCACTCCCTCTCCCTATGTGCCTCGGGACAGGTAGCTGGCCTTTGCTGTGTGCAGACTGGGGCTTGGCGGGAAAGGGGGCAGCTTTAAAGGGACAGTAGGTGGCAGCCCCACAAGGGCTCATCTGCCATGTGACCCTGCCCATGGTGCTTCTTGACCCTGTTCTTTCGAAAGAGTGCCCCGAGATGTGTGGACGCTCTCTTTCAAAAGTGCACTGGGGGCCTTTTGAAAGGATGGGTCAAACCTTCGGTCCCTGTTTGCACACGTGGACGCTCCGTTTTGAAAGTCCGTCTTTCGACGTTCAATTTTAAAAGTCGTCCTCGTGAAACAGAGATGTAGTGTAGACGCACCCATAATGTACTGAACATGTAACTAGAAACTGAGCCCTTGACGCAAAGCAAAGGGAAAGAAGATAGTAGGGAACAACCTCCATTGCTAAGGACTAGTAAGTGGCCAGGAAAACAAACAAATAAATAAAATCCAAGAGTAATTTACAACATAAGGAAAAATACTGCTTGGGAACCTGGTGGCTCCCAAATGCATTTTACCCAGAGTTCTAACTTTTTCATAAAAATACATTTTAAAATGATAAATACATGCTTTTCTTATCACTTTTTCTGGAGTGACTATTTTGCAATGAGCACTGTGTACACAGAGCTCCAGTATCAGACTGCAGAGCTGAAGTATAAACATTCGAAAAATTAATCTCTCAGTCTCTAGTGGTTTTTGCTCCCTGAAGCAAAACACAATAAACCTGCCACCAAAAAGCCCGTTTTACATGGGTCACAGCACATTCAAATAGCCCAAGCCTTCAAGACGCAGTTTTTGGACACAAAAATCCAATGACCAAAAATAAAAACTTGATCATACATTTGCTAGAGGTCAACTGCCATCAATACATCCTTTCATAAAGTCAAAACTTCTTAAAAGCAAGAATTTCTTCCCCCAAAGTTACGTCCAATTTACAAACTGCCAAGTATGAAATGGCTTGCAAAAATCTTCTCGATGCCAAAGCAGATGTGATGTGAAAGAGAACGGACCTCCTTATTGCCTCAGCTCCTGATATGTTTAGAATCTGATAGATGGAGCAATATTTACAACGAGGGTTTCATCAACTTTAAGGTAACAGTGACCCCATATTTTGCTCATTCCAGTGCACAACTGAGTGCACATGGCTAACACCACCACTGACCAGTCTAAAAGGCATTAATGAACTGGGTCACTGGAAGGTTACTTTGGGTTTGGTTAACAACATGGCTAATTAGAAAGCTGCCTGGGCACCGCTGGTAAACAAAGGAGTATCTACACATTCTGTGTTCTCAATGTGCTGCTTGAGTGGCTCAGTTTTTCCATGGGGGATGGTGAAGATCTGACAGCTTTCTCATATGTCAAAAGTGAAAGCTCTATCAGGGTTTTCAAAAACACATGAGTACAAACCGCCATTTTTCATACGACCCTCTGTTTCACCCACAGTGAGTAAGTCTTGTCATAGATGATGGACATTTACTATTAAAAGTCTCAAAGCACTTCCGACTTTGCAAGAAGGATCTTCAATGAACTGCTGTTGAAGAGAGGCCAGACTTGCTTCCAAGCAATACTGAGGTCAGCGACCTTTCCAAACCAAAGTGCCAACATTTGACCTTTATGTACAGTCCAAGTGCTGATGAGACTTTTTAAAGTCAATAATAGTCCTACTTACAACAGCTTCATTAATAAATAAAGCCCATCTGTGACACACCTGTCAGTTTGCTCTATAATTCTTATGAACAATGCTGTAAAACACACAATTATAATTAGGGCTTCAGAACAATGAAGTCAAATGAATTCACTTATGTTAATGGCAATGGAAATGTATCCTTGGGGGAAATGGTGAAGAAAGGAGTCTTTCACTGTGCTCTTTGGGCGGCCTTTGACCAAAAATGCCTTTACACAAAACCAGAAATATTTCGTTTCTTTGTAAACCACCTATTTTTAATATCAAAAAAAAAAACCCCAAAAACCTCATTGATTTGTCTTTGAACACAAAATTCCCAGTGCTCATGCTCTCGTAGAGGGGACTCTGCAGCAGGGCTCCAGCCCAGCACCATCCTCCAGCCCTCTCCTTTGCTGCATGCAGGAAGGAGCGGAGGAGATGAGCTCTTGCCGTGTGCTGTTTAAAACTGGCTGGCGCACCGTCAGCAGCATGCGTGCTGTGGGTTGCTGACCCCAGAAGTTATCCATACTGACCAGGGGGATCATTGCATTGGAGCAGAGAGATTCAAAGGGGCCCAAAGCTGCCAGGCCTCTCTGAATTGCTCTTGGAGCCCCACTCTCCATGGCACCAAAAGCTGGGGTCATGGAGCCAACCATGGTCTGGGTCGCACTAAAGTCTGATTGCCCTCAGCGCCAACCCAAGCCTCTGATTGCCCTCAGCCCCACCCAAGCCTCTGCTACTTCCAGGGCATGAAGACAACCCCCCACACCTTACCCCAGGGCCCACAATGGCTGTCAGCCATGCTGGCAACACAGAGCTAGTCTGCCAGTGTCGTGCTTACCATTCAGCAATCCTTCATTTCAGTACGTATATATTATCCTAGTCAATCAATTCCACTTAATCCATTAAAGGGTGGGGCAAGGTCTGGAGAGCACACTATGAGTCTTTCATGTCAACATTTCTTTATCATCTTTAAGTACAGATAAAAGTGTGTGTGTGTGTGTGTGTGTGTGTGTGTGTGTGTGTGGCGGGGGGAGGGCGTAGGGTCCTGCAGCACCCCCCGGCTTGAAGTGGTTTCCCCTATATAAAGGGCATCCAGTTGGGTTCAACAGCTGTCAGCATTCCCATTATAAAAATTGTTACGGCACCCCTGTCTTCAAATATGGGTTTTCAAAGGCCCTTTTCTATTCGATGTGCACTTTTGTTTGTGGATTGTTAGAAAAGAAATTCATTAGAGATTTTCCTGGGTCTGCATTTTGAGGGGTGTGTTACTTTTAGGACCATGATATTAAACTGCTTTCAGTGGGATCCCAATCTCACCATGGAGAAAACCAAGTGAGCGCTCTTGCACGTAATGCTTGTGTAGGTTCTTGATTCACACTTTCAGGGCCAAGGCACTTCTGAAGATGACCTTGATTCAGCTTGTGACCTTATAATGGCTCCTGTAAGCTTCAAAGCTCATTAAAATGAACCAACAATTTGGATAGAGGTAACAAACAAGAGTCTGTTCAGTCATTAAAAAAAACCAAACAAACGTGGAGTACAAACCCAGCAGCTGAATCAAAATAACTCACTCCATCATAATGGAAAGAGTTGCATCCTGCTTGTACTCTAGATGCAAAGTCAAATTCTTTTAACACTTCCATGAGCTACCAAATGTGCAGAACAAAAGTGGCCGTTTTTTTCTTCTAAAAAGAGAAATAAACCGAAGACCTCCATTGGCAGGAAGCAAGCATCATAGCTTCAGATTACAGAAGAAAGCAGTAGCTGAAGAGTTGACATTAAATGAAGATGAAGGAGATACTGAAGAACTTGATGACAACAGCAAAGATATAAATTAAACAGCTGAAGCTGACAAAGGAAAAGTTAATGAAAAGCAAGATACATGAGGAGTTGAACTTCTGCCCACTTGCACTTAAAAAGTGAATTTTCTTTTATAGTTTCTATGTTTTGTGTTTAAATTCATTTCTTTTGCTGCTGTTCAGTCTTGAAGTACAACCATGTTTAAAGGCCAATGTAACACTGATTAAACACTAACAATAGTTCTTTCACTTTGAAGAATTTCCTTTCATTTATGTTTTATTTTTCTGTGTTAAAATAATTCAGTTAAATAATATATTTCTGTGATTAGACGTAAGTATCTATCTAAGGCTAAGTCTAATGACTGCTGTATAGTCTTTCTCTAGCCAGATGGGACAAGAATCTGACGAAAAAGTCATACATGTATTGCCAATGCCTGAGTAATGTTACACACTAAAATGCCAACAATGAAAACCGTTTGCAAAAAGTGAAAATAGGACTGTGGATTTCTGCATAGGGAAGGTCTCATTCTTGACTATCCTAAGAATGAACAAGAAATACTTTTTATTATGACCACTTGAAAAAAAAATAAAATCACACTATTTACCTAGCAACAACCTGTTTTTTTCCCCTTTGGGCAGTGATGACCAACCTAGGTTAGCAAATGGGCTGCATGACTCACTCTCCTTTATCTCAGTGGGCTTCAAGACTGTCTCCTGGCACAGCGTAGTTTTGCTAACTGCGCTTTTGTACCTAGAATTTGTAGGATGTGCCAACTGAACCATAGCAGAGGGAGCACCTGGCTCTCAGTCAATATTGTGTCCATGTACCTGAATTCACATGTCATTGGTTTACATGTGTGTCACTTTAGTAATACCAGTAGGGGGTGGAAAAAAACTACATGGACAGACCCCTGTGGAATCTAGCAGCCCTGCACATGGGCAACGGCAAACAAAATGTCTCAGGGGCCACACATAAGAACCCTGAGAGACTGAGAGGTCACGGGTTGTCTACCACTGTTTTAGAGTAATGTTTTTACTGAATGCCAGAGGCATATCAAAAGAAATTTCTGAGATAATGGTGGAATTCTGTCTCTCTAGAGACAGGAGATACAAGCAGCACTTAAGGATACCCAAATTCAAAACCCAACTTAGGCTGCAAATGAAACAAATGTGGTTGTTCCATCATACCCTCCTAATTATTGACAGAAAACCATGACACATCTCAAGTGGCAGTGCCTGAGCTAGTATGAAAAGGATGCTGTAGGACATGGTTGAAGTACAATAAGCAGATACAGTCTGGGGGAGGACGCATTGAGATTGTACAAGCCAGAACACTAGTCCTTGACTTTCACAGACAATGAACTTACTTGCAAATTTAAAACACAGAAGACACTGCGAGAATGTTTAAACTCACAGGGCACACACAAACATACATCATCTAAATGAACGGCTTTAGAGAATTTAGTCACAGCAAGAAAGGGCTTTAGAGGCCCCACGTGCAGTGGAGAATGTGTTGTCTTAGTTTCTGCTGCTATACACAGCGCAAGAAACCTGCGTATGCTCACTTCAATGGCAGCCAGAGAAAAATGGGCAAAACAAAAAAAATCAGCCTGCCCTCTCCCCTCCAGATGATTAAGTATGCAGATTCCTTTGACAGAAAGACTGGGGACATTCATTCTATCACCCATAGAAGCAATAAGAGTTATGAACCATCTTATGAAAAATTTAAAAATGTGATCTCACAGCTTCATATTAAAATTACAGCGCAACAAGAACTTCAATATCTAGCTGAGTGAAAGATGTGTCTGAAGAATAAGTAGCAGTGGAGGATTTATTTGTGTTTAAGTATTTTAAATGACAAATTAAATTCCCACTTTTATTCTTGTGGGAGCACAAGAGCCATTTAAGATGACACTATCCCTAATTGCAATGCACACTAGCTGCGGAAAAGCCATAGTTAGGATTGCTCTTTCACAGCTGGTAGTTACAAGTCCGAAGTATTTCCAATTCTATCTTCAAGAGAAAGAAACTTGTACCAGTCAGAGCATTTAAGACCCTTTCTAAATCCATGCATATATTACTTGGAAGTGGGTCACATGCAACAGTGTATATGGTTTTGGAGGAAAAATATCCTAAGGGACTAGGGAAGGGCTCTGACCCCAGGAAGAGGAGGATAAAATATTAGGATTCTGCACAATGAATGCAGATTCCCCATGCAGCACAGAACTAGACTCTGCACAGAGCTCCTCTGCTTAGCACTTTGTGGCCATGAGCTGGAGGGGTGGACAAGTGGCAAGTTAATACAGTATTTCCCACTGAGAGGGAGTGTGCAATAGTCCTCAGGAGTCTCTCTCTGACCACTTGGCATTCTGGTGATGGAGAGAGAGAGAACTTCGTTAGAGGACCCCACAGAACTCTCCAGGTGCATAGCCCGAGTTACACGAGCTCACAGTTTGCCCCCAAAACATGAATCCAGCATTTTCAAGGTCAATTAATTTCTAATTAATTAACAACCCAGAAACTTTTCAACAGGCTCTTCAACTGTACAAGTCCTGTGGTTCTCTGAACAAGAATTTTGGTAGTTCAGTTGTTTGAGCATTGGCCTGCTAAACCCAGGGTTCTTAGTTCAATCTTTGAGGGGGCCATTTAGGGATGTGGGGCAAACGGATTTAAAAAAAAAAAAGGTGTGTGTGTGAAATGGTGTTTGGTCCTGCTAAGAGGGCAGGGGACTGGACTCAATGACCTCTCAAGGTCCCCTCCAGTTCTATGAGATGTGTGTATCTCATTACAGGCATCATCTCTGAGATTGCAAGTATACCACACATCATGTGCACTATATGCTCACCCTCAGAACTAATCTGTCCAAGAATCTGGAAATTGCCTTTGTTGTAAGGGTTAATAATGTCAGGATTTTCTGGAGTGGGTTATGAGTGTCTAGGTTTTGTCAGGCAATAATGCTTGCACACACAATGGCTATGTCTACACTACAGCAATCCCTGGAAAAAAAATTCTTCCAGAAGATCTCTTCCAAAAAACAAACAAACAAAAAAAAACTTTCAAAAGAGCATGTCCACACACAAAAAAGAGGACTGAAATAATTGATCCACTCTTTCGATAGAAGCATCCACACAGCCCCCACTCTTTTGAAAGACTGTGTCAAGGTTCAAAAAATCTGGTGCCATGAGAACTGTTCTTTCAAAAAATGGACACTCTGGATGTCTACACCCTTCTTTTTCCCCTGAAAGAATCTTTCGGAAAAAGGCGTTCTTCCTCATCTGGAAGAGGAAGAGGAACGCTGGAAAAAGTGCTGTGTTCTTCCAATTTAACATCAAAAGAACACATTTTGTGTGAGGATGCTCTGAGAGATTTTTTGAAAGGGCCCCGGCTTTTTCAAAATACCTCGCTAGTATAGATGTAGCCAACATGAGGAAAACTGAAGCCTCAGCTAGAGTATGCTAATAAAAATGAACTTCTATCAAAATGAGTTAACCTTATATTGCTTTAAAATGCTTGATTGTACAATTGAATTAAAAAACATCCGGTGGATAAATGCTCCGGTTAAACACTGTCTTAAAGGTGCCTCTCACAAAACAATACATTGAGCTGATTGCTTGGTCTCTGTCTTACTAATTTTTAGCTTCCTTTTCTGAGGAGGAGATGTTTACAGAGAGTCTCGTCATTGAGGTGAAAGACCCATGCTGCAGCACCCTTTATCTTCTGGAAAGATGGCTATATGCAGCCTCCTCTGAAGACTGATGACCTTCCAGGAGTCGGCCAAGCAAAGACACTGGCTTTTGCCCTCTTCTCCACATCTAATAAATGAGTCCACTGATCCCATAGTGTTTCCAGATCTTGCCAGCTGGAACACTATCAGGTGACTTTGGAACTCAAACTCTTTTCTCCCTATAGTAAAACTTTCCATGGGGCTGCTGGATTGCTGTATAATTTTATTAGATGAGTGTGGCCAATATTGACAGTGGGTCCAGTCAGGATGTATAAACAGAAGTAAATAGGGTCCCTGTCCCACTAGTAATACTTTAGGGTCTAGGTATACGAGTGCCACATTCACGAATTCAATTATTCACGAGTGACCTCACTTCCCAGGGCTCTGCGGCAGGGAGCGCCCATGGGTGCTGCTTCCCAGGGCTCTGACCCCCGCCAATTCATGAAAATCAACATTTGCTAGGGTTCTGAACACAGAACCCTCACAAATGTTGAGCCCCTACTGTACAATATAAGAAAATGAGCAGCATACAAACAGTTTCAAAGACTGAAGCCATCATACATAGTATGTCTTTCACGCATGTAAGGATTCCGCTAACGTGTAAGGGCCAGGCAGAGGATAGCTGGGTAAACAGATTTAGTTTTTGACTAGCAGGCCTGTGTGCGCCTGCATTCCTGGACAAAAATCTACTTTAAAATGGAGTTAAAAGTTGAGAGCATGGATTGGGAATTTAATATCCCAAAATTATCTGAGTGATATTGTAATTATTACCCAAAACAAGCTTTGCCAAAAATCAGGAATTTCAGAGTTAAGATCAAATTTGAATGAAATTCAAACATACTTTATCATATATGCGTCATGCAGTAAGAATGCATTTATGAATGTAGTATGTTAATATGCATGATAGAAGATTAAACTAAACCATTTTTAAAATCACTTTCCCCTTTTCCCCACTGTGTCATTTTGTTGCAATGTTTTTTTCAAATCCACTGACTTTCAGTAATACTGTGCTGACATGTGGCTCCACAGGATTTGGTCCAAAGCATCTCTGATGCTCTGATTTCAAGCTGACGTTTTCCTGAGAAGCTGTGAAATTACATGTCCAAATGTATCCCAGTTAAGAATGGCAACAGTGACATCAGATTGAAATAGCCCACCAGCTCCCTTCATTTTTGTCTCACAACAATTGAACAAGACTTTATAAATATTTGCTGAATTAATAAATCACAACGAAAAGTAGTGAAAAATGCTTGCTTCTAAACAGCATTCAAACCATAAAACCAAAGCAGACTCCACTTCATAGGCGCTGAAGATAATTCTCAGCTAAACTAAAATTTCTTATACACTTTGTTGTTATTCCTGATTTAATTTGCCAGAGTAAGTTTCATTTTCAAATGTACCAGAAATGTCAATCCACGATTTTAATTTATATGACATTTCAAGATTCCTCAAGTCTTAGAACTTTGCTAACAGGAAAAGTATGATTATTTACCCATAATTGGTTCATTGAGATGCTGTCCATGTATGCCATGCAGATGAGGTTAGATTCTTTTTGATCATCAGAGTCTGCTGGGGCTGCGCCATTGCCCTAAATACCTTTGTGCCACTATACATTGTGGCTACGTCTACAAAACTCGCTGTGCCTACAGACAAAATGCATTGTGTCAACAGTCCGTCGACAAAACATGGCACTTCTGTCGACAGGGTTCTGCCTCACCACGATGAGGAATAATGCTTTTGTCAATAGTTTCTGTTGACAAAAAAGCTGCGTACATGCTCTGGGGGCCCTCTGTCAACAGACATGGCTTCTGGTTCATCAGGCAGCCCTGTTAGCTGAGCTTCCGGTTGGCCATTCTGTCAAGAGAGTGGCTAGGCAGTCTGGCCACTCTCTGTCAGCAGACTGTATTGTTCTTGTGATATGCTTTCGTGTGTCAACAGATAGCTGTAGTGTAGACGTAGCCTAAAAGCTCAGCAGCCCCAACTGCCCCCTTGTTTTTCGCCAAAACAGAATTTAGATGGCAAAGGACTACACGGTGGCAGGGAAGACAGCACAAAGGATGCTGCAGACCAAAAAGAATCTGATCTTGTACGCATGGAAGAAGTGATCTGTGAAATGGCTACTAATTTAGCCAGGGGAAAAATATTTTTTATTCTTACATATTAATATTAAATATGCTAATTCTTTTAAGACAAAATATCGAGAAACATGCCAACATTAATTAAATATTGAACACTGAATTTTCAGCTTTTACAGGTGAGCAATAATTCAATAGCAATAGTTACCTACGATAATTTGAGTGCTGTGTACATAGTGAAAGAAGGCATAACTAACTTGTACCTTTACAAGACAGACATTAAATATGGATGGGAAAAGAAAAAAAAGTTCATGGTAATTTAATGGCTTGCATCTTCCAAGGGTTTTGTCACACTGTCTTCTTCTCAGTGCATGGAGCTTTGTATCAAAGATGGAGATTCTCACCTCTTTCCATGTGCCCTCCAAAATCCCTGACACCTTCAATATTTATGTATATGACGGATTTAAAATACAGAAACCCAAATGCACATAACTGGTGCATATAAATTCTAGTTTTTGTAAACAGTCATGCATGCATGCAAAGGAAGTCCATTTTGATTTTTCCTCCCAAAAGGTTAAATGCTTGTTGGTTTGGAGAATTTGTGCTATGTGTCTCTGGTCCAAGTCCAAGTCAGTGAAAGTCCTTCATACCCTAATGTCCTGTTGAAATGAGTTAATAGCCTCAGCCCAGTTCCTAGTACATCAGTGTTGATAATAAAGATGGAGATCCTTAGAGTTAGCAGCAATTTTCACCCCAGTTAGAATTACAGAATTGTAGAATCCTAGAGCTGCAAAAGGCCCCAGCAGGCCATCAAGTCTAGCCCCCTCCCCAAAGCAGGACAACCCTAACTAAATCACCCTAGCCAGGACTTTGTCAAGCCAAGACTTAAAAACCTCTGGAGATGGAGTTTCCACCACCTCTCTAGGTAAAGCATTCCAGTGCTTCGCTACCATCCTAGTGAAATATTTTTTCCTAAAATCTAATCAAGACCTCCCTCTCTGTAACTTGAGACCATTGCTCACTGTAATAGTTTCAGGGCCTGTCTACACTACAAAATTATGTCAACCTAAGTTATGTCAACATTTAGCCACTACAGTTATTAAATCACTCATGTGCATGCATTTGGCTCCTTGAGCTGACATTATATGTCCTTAACAGGAAGACCTGTATCAACTGTATTGTCAGTGTAGAGCGTTGTGGGATGGCTCCAGAAGACTAGTAACAGTTAACGTAAGCACTTCAGTGCCAACACCATTTTGAGTCAATTTATTTATATCAACGGTGGCTCTATGCCTCTTAAGGAAGTGAAGGGATATTACTAAATCACTGTAGAGAGGTAGGTATATGGGCAGGAGCCAAATTCAAGTGAAGATACTTCCACAACTAGGTCAATGCAAGGCAGCTTACAGACCTAATCGTGTAGTGTAAAACAGCTCCAAAAGAGACCCAGGGGACTGAATGTGTATGGTAGCAAATTACCCTCTCATTTCTTGCAAGTGGATGAAAGTTTTGCCTCAGTAGCAGGCCATCAGGAGATAAAGGGATAACTTTATTTTCCAGGGCCATCAACTCAGTACCCTTCACGTATTTTGGAATTAAAACTAAGGTGAAAATTCTGATGAGGTCCTGATGTGGAATAAGAATGCTCAGGCCACCACTGAATCTAGAACTAGTTACAAATAAGCTGCAGTTAGGTCACATCACTAGTATTAATACGGAAAACAAACATAAATCTTAAAACTTTCTTCAATGAGGTGAAAAGATACTACTGACTCAGTTCTACCAAGCAGCAGAAAACATGAGGCTTGAACAGAATTCTTTGGTGAAACTTCTTTTATACTTCTTAGTTGTAATCTTTTATTACTTTATAAGTTTTTTTCTTTGAGTATTTTAAGTGGATTTCTGAATCTTGTATTTTTCCCTGTTCTGCATACTCTGACTTCCCATGACTTTACTTCCTCTGATCAACCTGGGAAACTGCCATACCAGTGGCTCTTCTAGTCTGGTACCTTGTACCTTAAAGTAGCCAGTACCAGACGTTTGAAAAAGGTGCAAGAATCCCATAAAGAGCAATTACAGAATAATCTACCAAAAGGCGATTTTTTTTTCCTCCTAACCCCTGTCAAATAGTAAATCCCTTACATTGTCTATAATATGTGTTTTGACTGTGGATGGTCTCATCCTTCATGCACATGTCTAAGCCTCTAAAGCATATTGTTTAAAAATAACGTTTCCTTTTACCAGTTTTCAACATGATATCTTTCAGTGGCCCCTTGTGCTTATATTAAGAAATGGGTATATAGGAGTACAAAATCTACCTTCTCTAGCCTCAGTTATTTTTAAAAACTCTATTGTGCTCCATTTTATTCATCTCATCTCTAAATAAAATAGTTCCAAGCTTCTGTGCTTTTTATTCATGTGAGTTTCTCCTTCCCTCCATTCAGTGTTATCACCCTTCTCTGAACATTCAGAGACAGTTTTGGGGTGAGCAGAACTGGAAACAGGTGAAGGATTCTCACTGGTTCATGTAATTGCATGCTAATATCTTTTGTATTATTTTTAATTCCATTCTTTTTACATCCTAACATTAGTATTCTCTTTTTTGGATCTCAGCCATACACACACGCAGCAGACCTCTTCACCAACCGAACCTGCAACACTGACACTTCTCTGAACGCTGGGTGTTTATAGCTAACATAATAATGCCTCTACCTAATTCCCGTATAGTATTTTCACCCTTACAACTCACAGTACTTTGTAAAGGAGGCCAATATCCTTTCCCCATTTTGCACAAGGACAAAGTCAGAGACTCATCCAAGGTCATGCAGCTGCTCAAAAGCAGAGCCAGAAATAGAACCACCTCTCCTGAGTTCAAGACCAGTGCGTTATGCACTAATACATGCTGCCTGCTCTCTGGAATATTTCAGTCTTCTCCAGTCTTGACCAGGCTAAAGTGTTATTATGATGATGATGATGATGATGATGATGATTAAAAACATTACAGTAACCGCCCCCCCCTTCTTCTGTTCTCTTCTCCCCTCTGCTAATTCTGTTTTTAGTTGCTTTCCTCTGAAATGGATGGCAACATTGCAGATTGTTGTGTCTTATGCAAGAGTCTAATGGGATAGAGATTTTCACAGTGCATATATTAGAAATAACTAAAATAGATCAGAATACCACAGAAACAGCACAGACCAGAGTATCAAAACCAACCAATGTGAAAATTTCTTTTAAGCCATCGAAACGTAACTCAGTTTAAGCTACTGGGTTAGGCCCCCCTGATTTTTAGGTTTCTAAGGTTTTTAAGTCCCAGCTTGACATGGTCCTGGCTGGGATGATTTAGTTGGGGTTGATCCTTCTTGAAGCAGGGGGCTGGACTAGATGACCTCCAGTGGTCCCTTCCACCCCTAGAATTCTATGACTCTTATGAGGAGAGCTCCCTTTCATGACCTGAGTCAAGGTCAGGAGAGACTGCAGTTTCTGCTATGTGGCAGGGTGGAAAGGAGGGGATAAAAGGAGGGAGGGTGAGTACGAGACGGGGCAATGGTGTAATAAGAGAGAGAAGAACAGAAAGAGAAGGGATGCTGGATGGCTTGAATCAGGTGACGAACCTACACATTTTGCTAAACAAAGCAGTCCTGTAGCACCTTAAAGACTAATTATATTTTGCTGTATGTACAGTTTTATAATGAGGAAACGTGGGTTTTGCTGCTATTTATTTTGATCAGCAAATCATTGAGGCGTGACAATTTGTGACATTGAGTGGATTAAAAAGACAGCACGGTGGAGCCAGATATTTTCTGCTTAAACATGACAGGCTGAGAGAATTGCCAGGCCTCTGGGCAAGAGGCGAGGGCTGGCTCTGTAGTCCCTGAAGGGGCAGGGCCGTGGGCAGAAGGGGTGGGGCTGGGCTAACCTCCCTGAATCTAGCTTCAGCACCAACCAGACTACATCTTATCAAAATGGCACAGGGAAACATAGTTCAGACCTGCACTGTACACTGTGCATCAAAACAAACAATAAAACAAATATTTGAAGCAATCCTTCAATTGACTGTGTGGACAGACTATCAACTTTAATAGGGCTCTATGCAGGCAGAAGTAAGGTATTAATACCAGATCCATATTGCCCTTACCTCTGTACTGTTGCTTTCAGAACTGGGTGGCAGAGAATGGCAGCCACTGACTTAAGGCCCACCTCCGCTGACGGCAGCATGAAGTAAGAGCGGCAATACTTTACCATACCACCCTTACTTCTGCATTGCTGCTGGTGGTAGCTTTGCCTTCCAAGCTCGATTCCTGACCAGCAGCCACCACCCTCCAGCTGCTAGCAGCTGCGCAGAAGTAAGGGTAGCAATATCATGACCCCCAGACAATCACCCTCTTTTTGAGATCAGGACAACCACACCACCTGGAAGTTTCAGATTTAAATATCTGAAATCATGAAATTTACAGTTTTTAAAATTTTGATGACCATGAAATTACCCACAATAGACCATGAATTTGGTGGGGCCCTAACACATTAACATTTTAAAAATATCTAATTAATGCTATCCAAAGCTATTGTTAATAATGCCCTCAGACTCCAAGAAATACGTCATTTTAAGGTTGTTATTTAATCTTTCTCCACTACAGAAATACTATGGGCTTCAACAAGCAAGCACAGCTGACACCTGATTGCCACATAATGCTCCAGACACTGTCACTCTAGGGAAAGAGGTGTAATGGGACCATTCAGCCCACTGCCAAGGTTTGCCCAGCTGACAGCCTTTTCCTCCTATGCCCTTGTACTTGGTTGCCCCAAGGCTGCTTTCCAAAGTATACTCCAGTGGGGACATGGGCAAATCAAAAGGAGCAATAAACTCAGAGGCAGTCAAAAACTTGTTGTTTAATCCTCATCTCCTTGTTACAATGTGCTGTCTCCTCTAGTGCTAAGCCAGCCCACACAGAGGTCAATGAGCTGGCCACACACGTGAGTTGGAGGAGTCTTATTTCAAGCAGTAGAGCCTCATGCATGAAGATCCAGAGATACCAGGTTCAAGCCCTTGAGAGGTGGGATGACAGTTAGGTTAATTGAATATTTTGTGTTAGGGATGGAATAAATAACTCTTCTTTATTCACTTTTTCCATACCAGTCATGACTTCATAGACCTCTACCATATTCCTTAGTCATTTCTTTTCAAGTTGAAAAGTCCCAGTCTTACTAATTTCTCCTCAGAGGGCAGCCATTCCATACCCTTAATCATTTTTGTTGCCCATTTTCTGAACTTTTTCCAGTACCAAGTTGTCTTTATTGAGATGCTGTGCAGATGTAGAGTTTCATTGTAGACACTACTTACATCATAGGGCGGGATTTACTCCTGGCTGTTGGTACTCCACCTCCCTCCAAGACTGTAGCGAGGTCAATGTGTCTGTATGAGGACTTAGGTTGGCTTAACTACTCTGCTCAAGGACGTAGACTTTTCAGATCTTTGAGCCACACCTCTGCTTGAGGTAACTTTCTGCTGTAGGCCAGGCCACAGTCTTTCCCAGTGCAGCCCCCATCATTCCTTAATTACACAACCGAGTTAATAAATCGGGTTACAAAATTATTAACAGCAATCATGTTAGCAATTCATTCACTGAAAGACAATGAATGGCAAGTTCCAGGTCACTGACGTACAGCAAACATTTTTAACTGAGTTACAAACCAGTGACCCTAAGGTACCCATGACCAACATTCTCATTTCAGTAAAGTGTCAAAAATAGCAGACTTTTTATCAAGTCGTTAGGAATTTCCCTCAAAACTCATCCACACTTGTTTCTGCTGAGCCAATAAATAAATAGTACAGGTGTTAACTCAGCAGCATTCTCAACCTTGGCTGTTGAGCCCCTGCCTAGAAGGGTGAAAGCAGGGAAAAGAAGGAAAGAGGGCAACTTGAAACGCTTGGGTTATTAAACTAAGAATAAGCACTGGCTCTCTAGCTCTTTTCTTAAAGGAAATTCTGTTGCTGCTCTCCTGGGTGGTCTCTTCCCTACGGCGACACTAGTGAGTTTTGTCAACAAAACCCTGGTTTTGTCGGCAAAACTGGTGGAACATCCACCCCCGATGCTTTTTGTCGACAGTATGTTGACAAAAGTCAGCACTTCCGCCAACAACCTTCTGCCTCTCCCAGATGAGGAAAAGCGCCTTTTGTCAACAGATTCTGTAGACAAAAAAGCTGCGTGGATGCTCTAGGAGAGCCTTCTCTCAACAGGGCATCCGCAACAACGGGCAGCCCTGTCTGTTGTGCTTCCAGGTGCCTGTTTTGTCGAGACAGCAGCCAGTCGATCCAGCCACTCTGTCGACAGAGCAGAGCACACTTCTGATTGGCTTTTGTGTGTGACCACAGTCTGTCTACAGGAGTTTTGTTGGGAAATCTCTTTCAGGAGGCAGAGTGCCAAAATTTGACCTTTTGACCTCTATGCCAAGTGCCAGTGATACTTTTAAAGTCACTAATTGTCCTTGTTACAACAGCTTTGTTAATAAATAAATGACAATGCAGAGCTTTACTATTTAGGTGGTGGTTGGTAGCACCAGCTGGTCTTTTGTTAACAAACAGGCGGCATGGCTTTGAGCAAGCTCCGGCTGCATGGGAGGAGGAAGGGTGGGGCTGAGCTCCCCCATCACATGCCAATGAAAATCTGCTTACATGCCACTCTTGGCATCCATTCCAGGAGCTGCTGACCTCACTCTAGAGTGTTTATGAGTGTCCCATGCATTGGCCAGAGGGAAGGGTTGGGTTTCTAGTGCCATAGAGTACACTCCTTCCCCTTCCCCTTCGGTTTGAAAGTATTGCACCTTTAGCATTCTCCACAATTGATGGCCAGGGCTTAACGAATCCAGCTCACAACCTCAGGCTTCTGATTCATTCAACCAGACCATGAAAGCCAGCCCAACTGTGTCTCAAGGATTTGTTTTAAAACCACTGTAAATTGTATTTTCAAGCAGCTTTCCTAAGTATCTTGTTTTCGAGCTTGATGCTGCATGTATTTTTTCAGTGCAGGGTATCAGCTGTGATTAGAAAGCTCCAACTGCAAGAACCTTGAGCTGTTTCTGATCAAGCACCTGTGAGAAGCATTACTCAGTGTGGAATCAAGACTTCAGACTTCTTGTGAAATAAGCTACATGATAACTCTGATTAATCTTCAGTCTCACAGTGAAGGAAAAGATGTGGCAGACAATTTCTATTTTTAAATTAGAACTTGTGTCATTCTAAAAAGTTCTATAAAAGATGCTTAGGTTCTCCTTATGTTCCTCTCCTTTCAAAACCCTGCCATTCTGACTGAACAGCCCTATAAAAAGGGCGTGAATTGAGCATAACCACCAAAAAGAACCAGTTATCCTTTGCCCTGTATTGTGTTTCTGAAATACAATTATTAAAGGATCAGATACTTGTTAACACCTCAATCAGCAATTACAGTGAGCAGTTATGAGCAAATAGACTTTTAAAAATGACTATTTAAATATTGGATGCTATGCGAGTTTGGTATGTGACATAATCCTTTTTCCCCATGTTATCATTTTGAACACAGACATTGTTAGTTTAATATAATAATGATTTTTGGATTGCTACTCAATAGCCAATCAGAAATAAGATTTTGTTTTTTCCGAGGTTCACTGCTTCTAAAAATGTATCAATTAAAATTTCTGCATACCTGGAGGGGCAAAAAGGCTGAAGCCACCCTGTCTAATGTGAATAAATCAATTTGTTATTCTTAGCAGAGGCCCAATAAACATATTAATAAATAAAAACAACCCCTCAAAATCCATGACACATTAAAGACTTAATTTCAGCAGAGTTAAGCAAGAGACCAAATCTGCAACCCTTAGGCACATGAGTAGTCCTATCAACTTCAGTGATATTATGCTTGTGATTTAGAAAAGCAGGGCTTCAGTTTTACTCCCACGGTAGCTTCAGCAAATATGTGAGCCATACAGTAAAAATAAACAGCAGATGCGTGTAATGAATCTATTCAAATTATTGCCGAACTTCAGAAGAACTCACTAGGAGATATTTCATTACGTGGGTTGAGCCACTTAAACGGTAATTCTCTTGTCTAGCAACATCCATAATCCACCATGATTTTAGTTAGCTGAATGACCACTTACCATGGATGTGGCCATGTTTCTCATGGTCCCATAAAGTTTGCTGGTCTAGTAAAGACTTGCTAAAAAATCAACCACTAATCATTCTCTTGTTGATGGTGGACTCCACTGGAATGAGAAGCATAAGGGAAGTTGGTGGGAGAGTTTCTCCCATCAACCACCTGCAGTGAGGCACGTTGACTCAGCTACGGTATTCACATAGCTGGAGTTGGGTCAACATTGTCCTGTAGCGAGAACCTGCCCTTGGATTAAGCACAGGAATACTGGGGAGTAAGAACTCCTCTCACATCCCTATGCACCAATGCAGATGCATAGAAGCAAGTTACTTGCTTATCTTCTCCCTCCCCAAAATTGACAAGCAGGGTGGCGAGAAGAACCAGCACAGCCTTGGCCAAAGGATTTGAGCTGGTAATTTACTATGGTCCTCTAGCAGTAAACTGCTGTCCCAGGAAGCAAAGAGGAAACAGGAAAAAGCCTGTGGCTTGGAGATGAATCTCCGATTCAGAGATCTTGGTTTATTGCCCTTTAGTCACCACCCCACCCTTAACTGAGGGTCACACCAGAAGTCACAATCCCAGAATTTTGAAACATCTTGCACAAGTGAGGCTTGAGTCTCCATTCCCTCTGAAGTATAAAAGGCTGAAAGTGAAAAACGTATTTTCTATGATGACAGTATATGGGTGTAAGGGGGAAGGAGTCTACTGGCTAGCTTCTTGGTTTTCTTGCAACTCCACCAGTGCAACCAACCTGAGAGGCAGCATCACGTAACATTGAGATCCATGACCTAGCTGCTGATGCTGCGCATTTCTGTCCCCTTGAGCCAGTACATGTAAATATTAATTCTCATTTAAAAAAAATAAGCCCACTGCACAGAATGCTACCAATAGATGCAGTATTGTAGGTATTGGGTCAGGAAAAGTAAAAATATCTGTACCTATCTATGTATAAATAGCATTTTAAAATTTTCCACAAAACTTTGTAATAAAGAGCCACATTTTTCTTCACTTTCCTGCATGGTTCATGAAATTTATGTCAAAACTTTTCAGTTGATGGCCATTAGTTATATATGATTTCACTTTGTTTTTATTATACTTTTTAGTAGTTTTAGTCCATATTTTATACCGCTTGAGGTTAGAGTTTCCTATTTATCTGAATCCATCTGGGCAGCAGAAATGAGAACTTTATTCTGATCTGTATCTTGCCCATCATTTTGAAAATTTGGGTGCTTCATCACTAAGTTTCACTAGGGCTATGTCCACACATTAGAGGGTTTTGTCAAAAAACTGGCGTTTTGTGGACAAAACCCACAGAGCTTTCACATTATCAAGGCCCTCTGTCAACAGTAAATCAATAAAACGCAGCACTTCTGTTGGCGGCGTTCTGCTGTTTCCCCCATGAGGCAGAACACCGATAGAGATGTCAACAGAAAGCCAGTCTGGACTTTCTGGGGGGGCCTTTTGTCAACAAGCAGGGCTTCAGGGACAGTTGGCAGCACTCCAAGGCCGCGTCTACACGTGCTGGCTACTTCGAAGTAGCGGCGCCAACTTCGAAATAGCGCCCGTGACGGCTACACGTGTTGGGCGCTATTTCGAAGTTGACATCGACGTTAGGTGGCGAGACGTCGAAGTCGCTGACCCCATGAGGGGATGGGAATAGTGCCCTACTTCGACGTTCAACGTCAAAGTAGGGAACGTGTAGTCGTTGCGTGTCCCACAACATCAAAATAGCGGGGTCTGCCATGGCGGCCATCAGCTGAGGGGTTGAGAGACGCTCTCTCCAGCCCCTCAGCTCGATGGTCACCGCGTGCAGCGGCCGCTTAAAGCTCCCCGCCCCCTGCCTTCCTGTGCAGGAAGCTGAGAGCACATGCAGGCGGCAGCACAGCCACGCGGCCAGCCTGCACGCTCCTCCGTGCCCACACACCCTCACCTGCCACGATGGCTGCCCCCCAAGCGCCCCCAGGGGACCCCCCCCAAGGGGAGCCAGGGCTCCCAGCCCAGAAGCCAGGCGGGGAAGCGGCAGTGGGGCCCCTCCTGGACGGAGGCCGAGCTTCGGGACCTGCTGGGGCTCTGGAGTGAGGAGGAGGTGCTCCAGGTAATGGGGAGCAAGAAGCGGAACGTGGATGCGTTCGCTCAGCTGGCCGAGGGCCTGGCCGCCTGGGGTCACCCTGCCCGCACTCCGGATCATGTCCGGAGTAAAGTGAAGGAGCTGCGGCAGGGTTACGCACGGGCCCGGGATGCGGCCGGCCGATCTGGGGCCGCTCCCGTCACTTGCCCCTTTTACAGGGAGCTCAGGGACATCCTGGGCCCCCGGCACACCTCCTCCCCTCCGGCCATGCTTGATACCTCGGCCAACGAGCCCCAGCAGGCCCCGGAGGCAAGCCCCGCACCCCAGGGGCCCCCCCAGGAACCCACCCCCAGGGCACCGGAGGAGGAGGAGAAGGAGGGGGAGTCCTCCTCCAGCGATGCCGGCCTGTGGATCGCCATCCCCTCCCGGAGCTCCAGTAGGGCGTCCGCCTACCGGGTGTCCCCCGACCGTGGGAGTGGACTGTCAGGTATGTACCCCCCCGGTGCACACCCCCGGGGTTGAGGGGCTGGGGTAATAGATATGACCAGGGCCCTCCACGTGCCCAGATGACCATGGCCCCAAGAACAGCAGTGGCACGTCCCTCAGATGAGTGCATCAGCCCCTGCCCCCCAGCACGACATTGCCATGCCCCAGCCCCGGGGCTGGGGGGAGCGGAACCTCTAGGGTCCCCCGGGGGGAGGGGGTGGGACACCCATCAGCAGCATCTCCCGGGGACGGGGATGGGGAACCAGCAGCAGAGGGGTCGGGGGACAAGGGCCACGGCTCGAGGCCCACACTAATGGCTGTCTCCACTCTTCTTCCCCCCTCCTGTGTTTCGCAGCTGCACCATCGGAAGGACCGGAGAGCGCCGGCGAGGTGTCAGTGGTCCCGGAGAGCCCATTGGGGCCATCACTCCAGGCCAGCCCCTCGGCGGAGGACCGACCAGCCCCACGGCGGGGAAGACGGCTGACCCAGCACCACCACCCGACGGCGACGGACCCCCAGCTGCTGGCCATCCATCGTCGGCAGCTGGAGGTCGCCAAGCAGCGGCTGCCAGTGGAGGAGTGCTCCCTCCAGCTGCAGGAGCGGGCGCTGGCCTGGTGCCAGGAGGCATGGGGGGCCTTCATGCGGACATTCGACTGTATCACCGACTACCTGGCCCCCCATGCCGTGCCGGCCGCCGCTGCACCCGCCCTGCCTGCTCCACCCGCTGCTCCACCTGCTGCGCCGTCTGCCGTCGCACCGCCACCCGCCACCGAGGGCCCTTCCACCGAGGGGGACCTGGGGCCAGCTGACACCCGCCAGCCATATCTACCGGTCCCCCCGGCCCCCAGCCAGCCCCGGTCAGGGCTGAGGCCAAGGCGTGGGTTGCGGCCGCCCACCCCCAGCGCTAGACATTAGGGGTTGTGGGGCCCAGGACATGCCCCCCCACTTTTGTATATATTCCCCCCAGTTTAATGTTCTTTTGTAACTAGTTTTTAATATTAGACCCGTTATGCTGATCCTTGCCCCCCCCACGTATATAGTTCTCCCCTTCCTTGTCTTTCCCTTTCCTCTTATCTTATTTATAATACATATATATAATTTTGATTTTCCCTGTAAACAGTTAGTCTTGATAATAATAATAAGAGTTCTACAGATATTTGATTTGACGAACAAATGTCTGCTCTTATTTACAAAGAAAGTGGGGGGGTGTGCTCTTGGGTGCTCTGTGGTGTGGGCATAGGAGCAGGGAGTGTTGTGGAGGATGGGGGGGTGCAGTGGGGGGCCTGCCAGCGTTCACCCTGCTGCCTCGTCAAACTGAGCCCGCAGGGCCTCCCGGACCCGGGTCCCTTCGGGGTCCACCTGCCGACTGGGGGCAGCGGGTGGCTGCACATCGGCCCTGCCGGCCTCCACAGCCCTGCCCTGAAAGAAGGCCTCCCCCTTGCTCTCCACCAGGTTGTGGAGGCGCTGCACGCGCCCACAATCTGGGGGATGTTGGTGGGGCCCGCATCAAGGCGGGTGTGGAGACACCTCCAGCGCCCTTTGAGGTGCCCAAATATGCGCTCTACCACCTGGCGCGCATGGTTCAGGTGCAGGTTGAAGCGCTCCTGGCTGGCTGACAGATGGCCCCTGTAAGGGTGCACGAGCCAGGGCCGGAGGGGGTATGCCGCATCTGCGATGACGCAGAGGGGCATGGTGGTGTCCCCCAGAGGGATCTCCCGCTAGGGGATGTAGGTCCCCGCCTCCAGCCGGCGGCACAGGCCCGAGTTCCAGAATACCCGGGCGTCGTGGGTGCTGCCAGGCCAGCCCACACAAATGTCCAAGAAACGGCCCCGGCTCTCCACCAAGGCCTGGAGGACCACTGAATGGTAGCCCTTCCTGTTTAAGTAGTGTCCTCCACTGTGCTCTGGGGCGCGGATGGGGATGTGGGTCCCATCCAGAGCCCCGAAGCAATTGGGGAAGCCCAGGGTGGCAAAGCCCGCAATGGCAGCATCTGGGTCCCCAAGCCTCACGAGCCTGTGGAGGAGCAGGGCGTTGATGGCGCGGACGACCTGCAGGGGAAGCACATGGGAGAGCAACAATGAGGGGTGTGCAGGGTGTGTGTGGCCCTCCCCTGCCAGGGCCCCCCTTCCCTCCCCTGCCAGGGCTCCCCTCCCCCTCCCCCCGTGGGTCCTCTTACCTCCATGAGGACAGCCCTGACGGTGGCCTTGCCAATGCCAAACTGCTGGCCCACAGATTGGTAGCTGTCTGGAGTGGCCAGCTTCCAGACAGCGATGCCGACCTGTTTCTCGATGCTGAGGGCACGCCGCATGAAGGTGTCCTGGTGCCTCAGTGCGGGGGTGAGCCACTGGCAGAGCTCCAGAAATGTCTGCCGGCTCATACGAAAGTTCTGGAGCCAGCGGTTGTCGTCCCACTCTCTGAGCACCAGCCACTCCCACCAGTTGGTGCTGGTGGGGTAGCTCCACAGCAGGCGGCGTATGAGGCAGGGGAGGGAGGTGCTGCAGGTTTGGGAGTTGCATCCTCCTCCCCTGCGGGCAGCTCCTCCTCTGTGGCAAGGATGTGCTCAGCTGCCTCCTGCATGGCATGGAGCAGGGCGAGCACTGCTCCTACAGGGGCGACTGGGTGGACCTCTGGCTGCTGCTGCTGGGGGTCCATGACTGCGTCGCTCGAGGTGTGCGTGCCTATGGCTCTGCAGACCGCGTGCTGTGCAGGCTGCGTGTGTCTGCGAGGGGCCCTTTAAGGGAGCGGCTAGCTGTTGCCCCGGAAGCTCTAGTCCACCCTGTGACCCTGTCTGCAGCTGTTCCTGGCACCCTTATTTCGATGTGTGCTACTTTGGCGTGTAGACGTTCCCTCACAGTGCCTATTTCAATGTGGTGCTGCCCAACGTCAACGTTGAACGTCGACGTTGCCAGCCCTGGAGGACGTGTAGACGTTATTCATCGAAATAGCCTATTTCGATGTCGCTACATCGAAATAAGCTATTTCGATGTAGCATGCACGTGTAGACGTAGCCCAAGCTATGCTTCCAGTCGTCTGTTGAGAGAGCAGCCAGGCAGAGAGCTAGCTGCTCTCTGTTGGCAGAGAAGACCACTTTTTCTATTTGCTTTATGGTCTGGCCACAATCTGTCAACAGAAGTTTTGTCGGAAGATCTTTTCCGACCATAACTGCTGTTGACAGATAGCTCTAGTGTAGACATAGCCAAAGGGAAAAAATGTGTTAAAGCAGATTGATGACATTACCTAGTTTTGTGCAAACTGAAAGTTAGGAAGACTAATAGGTTCACAAAAGGTATTAGCAGAAAACCCTGTTAAAAAACAAAAATACATGCTTCCTATCCAAAACAGTCAAAAGAACAGATTTTGATAAAACCTGGATAATCAAGTTCAAAATTAGACAGGTTTCATAAGGTTTAAGCTTTTGGAACTAAACTTTACATTACTGCAGAAACATTCTATTCCTAGTCTCTCTAGTTGAAATAAGCCTTACTGGACGGCATCTGGGGGGTTTTGCTAGTGTTTTCTTGCATCCACTCAATAACCAGGGCCTTTTTTGTGTTTAAAAAAAAAAAAAAAAAAAAAAGGGAGCTGGTACTCAGCCAGCTCCCTGCCCCGCCCCACCAGCCAATCCCATGGTTGGAGATGCTGAGGTGCGGATACTCAGTACCAGCAAGCACCAGCACAAAAGAAAGCACTGTCAATAACTATCTATAGTCTGAGTACAAAGGAACAAAATATAGGGAGACAGACTGAAGAGAAGAGTTTTCCATTGTCAAAGCTATTCTAACTACCCACACTGATTATCTTTCTGTAATAAAATTATCTATTTTATATTAAAGAAGCCCATAGGACAAATGACATAAGAATATGTAAAATAATTCACTGTATGGTGAAGGTTAGACTGTACACAACTGTCTTTGTTGGTTTCCTCTGTATATTTTAAACCTGCAGCTGCATAGCCTTAAACCACAGTAAATGATCACTGCATTAATCAACCATATAAGTTAACTGCTGGAGACAGGTGATCTGAAAGAGGAAACTATTGTAGTATTAATGATTCGTTCATTGAGCATCTATGCAAATATGAGATGACCTGGTAGTATGGTGGCCTCAGAACATCTTATTTGCTACACTCAGACACTTAGGATATGTCTACACTGCAGTAAAAGGTAGCATGTGTAGATAGACCTGAGTTAGCTTGGATTTAGCTAATTGAGACAACTAAGGCAATGAAGCAGCACAGCACGTTTGGCAGCACAGGCTAGACTAGCTTGCCCAGAAGCTATGTATGTAAATGAGTAGCGAGCCCACACTTCTTTCAGGCTACCATGGACTCAAACCTATTGCTATTCAAGCCAGCTACATCAAAGGAGGAAAGGTCAAGCCCAACTGTTCCATATCTGGCAATGGTACAACATGCACCTACCTAGCCTGCTGGCAGACGTTGCAGAGCCAAGCCTTGTCCTTCTTCTGGTAGGAGCTGCAGTTCTTGCAGATGTTGTATTTGCAGTCTTGGCACCGCCGCTTGCTATTGATGAGGAAAGTGAAAGGTGAACAGCAGCGAATGCAACAGTGCTCATTAAACTTCTGCTGCTTTGAAAGGATGCTGCACTTGTTACCCTCTTCATCGAGTTTCTGCTTCATTTCACTGGAATGAAAGAGAAGAAACAAAAAGACAAAAATCAAAATAATATTCCCTTTGGAGCTCTCTACATACATTATACAGCCCCCTCTCAACAACCACAGCAAGCCCGCGTGAGAACTTTCTATGGGAAAAACGCATGACAGAAAGGCAGTCTGGCCACAGAACAGTGACTCAAGAGCTTCCGCATTCTAATCCTGTCTCTGACTGTTCACTTGGGCAAATCACCAACTCTCTGGACCACATTCTGGAGAAAATCTTCTGACTTCACACAGTTAAAGGGACATAACCGAGAGGAGAATGCAGCCCTCTTCTTCAGTTTCTCCACTTGTAGAAGGGGGGTCAATAATCAGTAAAGTTTAGATTCACTGCTCCTTTTAGAATGCTTTGAAGATGAAAATCAATGTAGAAAAGTGAAAGAGCTGACTGGACAGTATTTTAAAAAGCCTGAGTAATGAAACCTTAAACACCAACATTGTTCGAGCTGATTCATGGGCTTATATTATTTGGAAGAGTCTCAAGTGAGCCAATCACTTAATTACATGTATGGCCAGGGCCCCTCTTTCCCCCACCAGTATTTGGGGCCAGTAGCCCTCGCTCCACATCAGGAGTCAGGCAAGTAGCTGATTTCTGGAGCGGGAGTCAGGTTACACCCTCTGGGCTCCCATGCCAGCTATCTCCTGCTCATAGCAGCTAGCACTGTTAGGCTACGTCTACACATGCACCCAACTTCGAAATAGCTTATTTCGATGTTGCGACATCGAAATAGGCTATTTCGATGAATAACGTCTACACGTCCTCCAGGGCTGGCAACGTGGATGTTCAACTTCGACGTTGCTCAGCCCAACATCGAAATAGGCACAGCGAGGGAACGTCTACACGCCAAAGTAGCACACATCGAAATAAGGGAGCCAGGCACAGCTGCAGACAGGGTCACGGGGCGGACTCAACAGCAAGTCGCTCCCTTAAAGGGCCCCTCCCAGACACACTTTCATTAAACAGTGCAAGATACACAGAGCCAACAACTAGTTGCAGACCCTGTATATGCAGCACGGACCCCCAGCTGCAGCAGCAGCAGCCAGAAGCCCTGGGCTAAGGGCTGCTGCCCACGGTGACCACAGAGCCCCGCAAGGGCTGGAGAGAGAGTATCTCTCAACCCCCCAGCTGATGGCCGCCATGGAGGACCCCGCTATTTCGATGTTGCGGGACGCGGATCGTCTACACGTCCCTACTTCGATGTTGAACGTCGAAGTAGGGCGCTATTCCCATCCCCTCATGGGGTTAGCGACTTCGACGTCTCGCCGCCTAACGTCGATTTCAACTTCGAAATAGCGCCCAACACGTGTAGACGTGACGGGCGCTATTTCGAAGTTACTGCCGCTACTTCGAAGTAGCGTGCACGTGTAGACGCAGCTTTAGTGTTGGTTTGTCTGTCTCTCTTCACCTTTCCTCGCACCCTCTATCACTCTCATCTCTGTCACCCAGCACCCTCTAACTGGGGCAGCTTTTAAAAGGCCACCCACAGGCCGTCAACAGGTCCCTGAATGGGGCCAGCTAGTCCTCGTCTGCCTGGGCTGGTTCCCCGCCAGCTGCTCCTGATTGCCCTGCAGCAATCCACCTCTCCTTAGCAAGGGAGCTGGCCCTTCTCTCCCTTGTTGGGCTACTTCCCCCCTGCTGCAGCAGCCCTCCGGCCTGACCCTGTCCCACATGCTTAACTTCAATGAGATTTAAAAACATTGCTGAATCAGGGCCAATATTCAACCAATTAACAGTTATCATAAAAGTTCCCTGCATCTTCACACAAATGTTTTCTTATCCAAACAGTCACAACAGAGATACTTATTACTTCATATTCTATGACCAGTCAGTCAGTCAGTCAAAGAGCACAAACAATACCACGTGACTTAAGTGACAGACCAAAAAAAGCATGGAGTCAAAGTGAGCGGTTTGTGAACAACGTGAAAGCTATATAGGCTGCAAAATAATCATTTAAATTCTTCATCCAATACTTAAGATCAATGCATACACTTGAAGAAAAGCAGGCTTGTTTCATATGCAATTTCCTCATCAAAACAGCCTACATTTATATAAAAGAAAGCTATGATGAACAACTTGGCCACTTTTAATGACTGGATTACTCTTTAGTATGACCAGGACAAGAAAGGATAATTTCAAAAACCCATATATGGCAGGATAGTTGATTAATACACAGGAAAACAATCATGATTCAATGACATTAATACTTTCGTATTTATAAATTATTACACCATCACTAAAAGATAAAAATACATATTTGTTAGTGCATGTGTATTCAGAAAGTGGTTTAAGACTCAGTATATAAATCATCGTAAACAAAGCTTGGAATTTTTCTAAAAATCCCAACGTACAATGCTATTCATCAACTTATCTGCCATTTCCACCACTCAACTTCATAACACAACATGAAAACAGTCCATTTTGTGAAAAACCTTACAAACCAATTCTAAAGTCAGAATCTGAAAGGCATGCAATTACATCAGTGATGTAAAGAGTATATTTTCCAAGCCTCCACTGATCTTTGGTATCAAATTGAATTCTGCGTGCTCTTGAGATGTTTTGAATATTTAAAACCATGGACCTAGTTAGCCATTGAGGGTACCGATCCACCTTGGAGCAGCTGAAGAATATGGGTTTGCTCAGTTATGCCACGCAGGCAGATCAAGCACAGGAAGAATGCCTTTGCAGTTCCAAAGGAAAGGCTTATTGTATTGAAAAGACTTGTTTTCCAGGAGGAATTATTTATTTCTATGGAAGTCCAGTAGAAACATCACAGTTCACACAGACATGGGAACATCAATTAAGAGATAAGGTATGGGAACACAGTTTGTTTAGCCTGAATAAACAGGGCCAAATTAATTCCTGGGATAGCTCCATAACTCAATAGCTTGTGCTAGGGATGAATTTGGCTCATCGCTTTTAAAGAGTGAGCAGGAAGACTATTTAAAAGGGGGACATATAAAGGGAGAAAAAAGCCATTTGCTGTATTCAAATGCTAGTCTGTGGCTAGTTGTTACACTATTACACAAAGGGAAGGAAGAAAGGACTCCCACCCCATGCCAATTTTTTTCTTTTGGTTATTCATGTATGAATTTTTTTTAATGTACAGTAGGTAAAAGGAATTCAAAATGTCAACTCGAAAATCTAACTCTGCCACAGAAATTTCTTCTAGAATTACACATTTTGGGAAGCAGAAATGTACCCTTCCATCAGAGCAAAATTTATTCAGTCAGTCATTCTTCTGACTGAACCAAAAGACATTGTTGTGACAGTTTATGTAAAAAAAAAAAAAAACATATTTAACTTCATCAGACACTGCTTTGGGTAGAGGATGTTTTCTAGCATTTCATCCTACACGAAAGCCAGTTTAGGACAGATATTTAGCATAGTGCTTTTGGTGTAATGCTCTCGATTACATTTTGATTGATGATCTCCATCTTCTTTTTTTTTCTATACTGTACAAAAATAACATTCATTGCTTCAAGCCATGCTTCAATTTGTCTCTCTTATCCTAAAGGAGTTTAGCCAGCTTTAGTTAAAAAGCAGAGACCAGATTTCCAGGTTGACTACCTAACACCAAGGTTTATGATCGGTTTCAGCAGTCTCTTGGAGTTCTGCAGGTATGTACTGCAGATCAGATTATAGGTACCTGTGATATGGAAACTGATAGCATGGCTGTATTCTACCCTACCGTAACAAAAGAGCTACCACCAGAGGTAAGAATGAGACTGGGAGTCAGCATTCCTGGATTTTCTTCCCAATTCTGCAATTTATTTGCTGAGCTGTTACAGACAAATCACTAAGTTGTCTATGCTTTATTTTAGCCATCTGTGAAACAGGTTCAACAATACAGACTATATCTCAACACCAATGGTGCTAGGAAGACCAACTATAAGCAAAATACACTGGGATCCTTATGTGAAAGGTATTAGTTCAAAATATGTTACTTCATTTCATATTACTTGTCATAAAAGCTATCAGTTTGTTCACAGGAGCCCCCTTTCACGGTCACAGAATCTGATCCAAATATTAATGTGTTCCCTCACCAATATAATAGGCAGACAACTGAGTTCTCCTTACTAATAGGATTTTCTTTGTGTGCAGTACTCTAAACCTCCCTGTTGAAGTCCACCAGCCTAAAAAGGTTGAGAAATACTGCTCAAGTCCAATCATGAATTCAGTGCTGGAATCAGCTGGTCTGAGTTAAACAAGTGGTCAGACTAGAGTGATGTCTGCTAAACTGAACAAAAAAAAAATCTGTGAATCACTTTAAATTCTGAAATCTAGACTGGACAAAGCAACCACGTATGGAACTTCTAGAAGCATTTAAAAAGCATGGTCCTAACTAATTCACAGCTGGGGGAAAAAAGCATCACAGACTGTGAAATCTGGTCTTCCCCTCTAAAATCTGGCCTTTTGTGTGCTATTATCCTATACGATACAGACTTCACTCAGGGGCAGACCTGCATATCTTAAACTGGAGTCTTGACCCAAAAGGGAGTTGCAAGAGGCTCACAAGGTTATTTTGGAGTAGCCGCAGTACTGCCACCTTTACTTCTGCACTGTCATCAGAGCTGGACAGCCAGAAAGTGATGCTGCTGGCTGAGTGGTCAGCTCTGAAGGCAGCAGCCTATCAGCAGCAGCACAGAAGTAAGGATGGCAATACCATACCATGCCCTTACCAAGCTGAGTGCCTGGAGAGTGGCAGATGTTTACTGAGGGACCTACTCTGCAAGCCACAGTGCTGAAATAAGGATGGCAAACCTGTCCCACAGTATCCCTACTTTTGCACTGCTGCTGGCAGTGGCTCTGCCTTCATAGCTGGGCTCCCAGTCATCACTCTCTAGCTGCCCAGCTTTGAAGGCAAGCAACAGTACATAAGTAAAAGTAATAGTACCACAACCCTCCCTGACAAATTCCCTTTTGAATCGGACTCCTGCAATTACACCACCATGACATTTCAGATTTAAATAGCAAAAATCATGAAATCTATGATTTTTCTAAATCCTATCAGCAGATGCCAGAGGATCATGCATTCTGTGCTTGCAATGCGCACAACAATCAAGCAGAGCTGTGCAAGCTCCGTGCTTCTGTTATAGATGGTGGAAAGAAAAAATAAATCCCGTGGTGGTTTACTGGGATATGAAAAATCAGCCTAAAATTATGGCATTATGGGATGAAGAAATTGGCCCAATGGGAACTTGATTCCTCACAGCCAGTCACTCCATGTGGTTCATTTTGGCCCCACCCTCTGTTGCCAAAACTTTCCAAAAGACAATGGTGAGCTACACAGTGGACTTAAGTTGTAGCAAGGGAGGTTTAGGTTGGATATTAGGAAAAACTTTCAAACTGTCAGGATGGATAAGCACTGAAATAAATTTCCTTGGGAGGCTGTGGAATCGCCATCATTGGAGACATCGAAGAACAGGTTAGACAAACATCTGTCAGGGATTATTTGGATAGCCCTTGGTCCTGCTATGAGTACAGGACACTGGACTTGATGACCTCTCAAGGTCCCTTCCAGTTTCGCTAGTCTATGATTCTATATTTACCTGTGGTTCACCTTGGCTACGTCTACACTAGCCCCAAACTTCGAAATGGCCACACAAATGGCCATTTCGAAGTTTACTAATAAAGTGCTGAAAGGCATATTCAGCGCTTCATTAGCATGCGGGCGGCCGCGGCACTTCGAAATTGACGTGCCTCGCTGCTGCGCGGCTCGTCCCGATGGGGCTCCTTTTCGAAAGGACCCCAGCTACTTCGAAGTCCCCTTATTCCCATGAGCTGACTTCGAAGTAGGAGGGGTCCTTTCGAAAAGGAGCCCCGTCGGGATGAGCCACGTAGCGGCGAGGCGCGTCAATTTCAAAGTGCCGCGGCCGCCCGCATGCTAATGAAGCGATGAATATGCATTTCAGCGCTTCATTGGTAAACTTTGAAATGGCCATTTGCGCGGCCATTTCGAAGTTTGGGGCTAGTGTAGACACAGCCCTTGTTGTTCATTGACACAAGAACTCCTGTTCAGCATGCTCTGCACTGATGCAAGGAGTCAAGTACACACCCACACAAAACAACAGACTGCAGTGGCTTTGTGCCCAAATAACTTTAGCCTGGTCTACTCTAGGAGAATAAGTACAGTTTAAGGGTCTAAGGTCGATTTTATAAACTATCTGTCTACACCCCAGTGCTCAATAGTCAATTTTAAGGGGCTCTAAGGTTGGCTTTTGTAACGTTGACTTCCCCTGGAATAACTCGAGAAGTCAAATTTGCAATGTCAAACTATACAAAGAGATGGCAGTGTTATTAAAATTGATTTTATTAGCCTTTGAAACTGTCCCACTATGTCCCTCAAGGTGTCCTTTCTGGTCATCACTCCACCTCTGCTGCTCTCAAGGTGAGTCGAAAGTAGGTGACAGGAAGTGGTGGTCATCAGCCCAGAAATTTGGATTAGATTTCCTTTCCTCTCCGGCCAGTATGGAGAGCAGATGCGTGGATCACATCTCTGCACCACACCTACCATACCTTGTAGCCATGAGTTCCCAGGATTGCAAAAAGACCCCACCATGGAGACATCAGGAGATCTTGGACCTCATTTCGTTGTTGGGAGAAGAAGCCATTTGTCCAACAGCTACAAGCCAGGAAAAGGAATGCTGATATTTATGCTAAAATATTGCAAGACATGACTGAGAAAGGTTACAGCAGAGACACTCAGCAGTGCTACGTGAAGACCAAGCAGCTGAGATAGAGTTACCAGAAATGCAAGCAAGTCAATGGAAATACCAATACTACAATGAACTTCACGCTATTCTGGGGCAGACGCAACCTCTTCCCCCAGAAGATGACTCAGCTCTGTGAAGAGTGTTCCTCAGAACAATGACGAAGCGCATGCTGATGTGGACAGGGTGGATGACAGCAGGGTTCATTCCAAGGTAGAAGCAGATCCTGAAAGCCAGGAGCTGTTTGTCAAGCTGGAGCCAGTGGAGCTCATCCCCTTAACTCAGGAGGCGGCTTTGGAAGCAAACCCAGATCCTAGAGGGGGCACTTCTGGTAAGTATGCTTTCCTTCTACTGTTAATAGTATGTTGCAGTTGTGGGGTGGACGACCTATGCCCCTTTCCCTGAGAACAGCTTCTTAATATGTCTTGGGATGGAGCATTGATCCTATTTGGACAAAAGGCTGAAGGTTTTAGAGAGGCACTTGTGGATTTCCATCACAAGATTTTTGGGGAGACCTGACTTGTTCCTGCTTCCACAGTAAGACACCTTACCATGCCATGCCACCAGTAAGTGGTCAGGAAGAATGGCCCCACAGAGCACTCTTACAAATTTTCCAACATAGTACCCAGATAGAATGAGCAATCTTTCCTTATCTCTTTTTCTTATTCTGATGAGGCTGATGTCTCATCTGGCAACCTAGAACGCATGAGAAGTTTCATGAGTCACTAACGATTTTTGCCTGTGACCTACCCAGAGCAGAGCAAAACTCTCATGCATCTCCTTGAGTAGACACTTTAAAGTCCAGGTGTTGCTTTAAGCAGCACATGCTCCAGGCAACCCCTAGCTCCCCTGGGACAGCTGGCAATCCGACTCACAGCAATCCCCCTGCTCCTAGGCCAGCAGGCAATTGGACCCTCTCTTGGTTCACATGTGCACCCACAAGTGGCTTTTTATGAGTTTTTTAACTCCTGGAGCAGCTGCTTTAAAATCCCAGCACTGCTTTTAGCAGCACACGCTCCAGGCAACCACCATTCCCTCCCAGGATGACAAGCTTTAAGAATGCCATGATGTTGCCACCCACTCCACCATGGGCCGGCGGCTTCACTCCCGTCCTCCCTGCCATTGCTTTAAGAATGTTTTTCCCATGAGCAAGGATAGCTTACTATGGTGCTGAAGATAAACCTCGGCTGTAGAGAAGATGAAATTGTTCGGTTTGGAATCATGTATTCTTGAGTCTTAAGAGTCACCAGAGTGACTATGCAGTTACAACATGCTTTTCCATAAACACACACAGCCGTTTTTTCTGTCAGCACGGTCATTGTTCTGAGTCAAGATAAAAACGTTGCTATTACCAATGACATTAATATTTCTAAATTTATTTTATTAGGAAACGACCTTCGTATGAGAAAAAGAGGGCCCAGTCCAGCCAATAAGAGGTTGCCTCAAATGTGGAGGAAGAAGAAGACCGGAATGAAATGTTCAAAAATTATTTTGATGTAGTGACAGAGGAAAAAGCACAGCTCAGTGACTGGAGAAAATACATGAACTGTCAAGCATGAATACAGGGCTCATTCACATGCTTTATGAGCAAGCAGACAGAACTGACTGAGTCGCTGATTGAGAATCACAATCAGCCACCCCTTCCTTAATTGAAGCAGTGCTTGAGAAAAAGTCATGCACCCCACCCCTCCAACACGTCCCATTACCTGCCCCCCCACATCTGTACACCTTACCTTCCCCTTTTATATGCACAGCATCCCCAGGCCACTCCAGTCACCACTGATACATGCCACCCTTATCCCATTCATTCTCCTCCCCTGGACGGAGCACTGCATCCCCCAGTCACCAACATTTTAGACCTGCTTCAACTCAGTCCACTCCTCTGATCCTGGCTCTGCATCCCCCATTCAATTGATGTCCTTCCTTCCATACCTCCTCCCTTCACGCATTTGCTCCCCTCCTCTTCTTGGGACCCAGTATGAGAGAGAAATGCCACGGAGAGCGCTGCTTCACAGACGCACTAAATCAACACCCACCAGAAGGCTAACCTTTGATGACTAATCATGACCTTATTATCTTTTTTTCCCCCTATACTCCCCACTCTTCCATTAGTGCCCCTATATAAAAAACATTTTTTGGGGAAAAGTTTCATTTATTGGTTAACATGCTTTGGGGTTGGGTGGATAGTGATGGTTGTCTCACGGTTGGAGGGGGGTTTAATAAAGGGCAAGGAAACAGATGGGGGGATGCCAGTTAATGCCCTTCGTGCTTATTCACCAACTTGGTTTTCAAGGCATCCCAGATTTTCAGTGCTTCCTTCTGGGTTTTCCCATTGTCTTTTGGGGATGGTTGCTGATAATTTCTTGCCAGAATCTCTGCCTCAGACCCCCACGCAAGCATGAAACTTTCCTTCCCCTCCTTGCAAATATTATGAAGAATACAGCAGGCCCCAATGACAACAGTAGTGTTTTCTTCATGGAAGTCTAAGCAGGTCAGAAGCACCTGAACCTGGCTTTTAAATAGCCAAAGGCGCTTTCTAGTGCCATTCTGCACCTGCTCAGCCTATAGTTAAAGAGCTCCTTACTGGAGTCCAGGGTGCCTATGTAGGGCTTCATAAGCCAAGGGAACAAGGGGCAAGCAGGGTCACACAAAATTACTTTGGCCATTTCCATGACGTCAGTATTATTTTTCTGATCTGGGAAGACAGTTCCACTCTGGAGCTTCGTAAACAGACCAGACTTCCTAAAAGATTCACGTCATGCACCCTTCCCAATTACCACACATTGATGTCCATGAAATGACCTTTGTTATACACCAACACCTACTGCACCATAGAGAAGTATGCCTTGCGGTTATGTACTCTGAGGCCTGGTGGTCCAGTGCAGGATGGGGATGTGCATTCCATCTATAGCCCCACCACAGTTAGGGAAACCCATGGCAGAACATCTGTCCACCATCTCCTGCATATTCCCCAGAGTCACTGTCTTCTGCAGGAGAAGCCTGTTGATCGCCTTGACTATCTGGATGACAATAGCCTCCATCATAGATTTGCCCACTCCACATTCATTGCCCACTGACTAGTAACTGTCTGGCACTGCAAATTTCCAAAGAGCAATTGCAACACACTTCTTGACTGTCAAAGCAGGTCTCATTCTGGTATTGTTGTGCTTCAGGGAGGGAGAGAGCAGTTCACAAAGTTCACTGAAATTTGCCTTACGCATGTGGAAGTTTCACAGTCACAGTTGATGATCCCATGACTGCAAAAGGATGCAATCCTACCAGTATGTGATGGTTTTGTGGCTCTAGAACCTGTGCTACATTATGTACAGTAACTCCAGTGCTTCCAGAAACTATGCAGTTCTTCTCTCCAGATCTTCACATCCATCAGTGCCCAGGAACAACGAGCTCATACTGCATAGGCATTATATTCAGAAGATACTGCATCACTGTGTGGGAACTGAACACAAAACACTGCATCAAACTTTGAAGTGTACTGGGATCCATGTTAGTGCCTGTAATGGCGACTGGCAGACAATACAAAAACTGTTGAAAATGCCTTTTTTTCCTAGAAGGAAAGGGGGAAGTGAGGGAATTGCATTCTGGGATGATGACATCAGAAACCCAGAATCACTTGTGGCATATTTTTTCCCACAAGACACCAGCACAGAATCCTAAAATGCAACAGGGTTGCAGGAACTGTGGGACAGGTGCCCAGCATGCATTGCTTCCATAGATGGACTTACGCAACCTTGTGGAGACACACTAAATTGATTTTCTGAGTTAGTCAGGGGACACAGCCTCAACTTTATAACATCTAGTGTTAAAAAATAGACTTTATGCCCAAGTGTAGACATACCCTAAGCATCACCAGAAGTCTGCAGCACAGACGTGCCCTTAGAAAGGTTTATCTAATATCTAGTTTAAGTAGCCATTGCTACAGATCATTTGGCTTCATCTGAACAAGAGAGAGATTTAAGTTAAATATTAGGATAAACTTTCTAACTGTAAGAGTAGTGAACCTCTGGAACAGGCTTCTCTGGGAGGCTGAGGAATCCCTGTCACTGGCGGTTTTTAAGATCAGGTTCAGCAAACATGTCAAGGATGATCTAGGTGCGATGGATCCTGTCTCAACACACTGAGTTGAACTTGATGTCATCTCAAGGTCCCTTTCAGTTCTAATGTGCAATTCTATGAAAGCTCAAGAACAAACTTAGCCCTAATGTACTGAAGTAAGTGGAGCTGCATGAGTGTAAATCAGGGTCAAATATGGGCAACAGAAAACAAGTTATTAATTCCTTGCATATCATCATTTTCCCATTGCAGCTTTTTGAATTAATCGGAAGAGTCCGTGTGCACTTGCCTTTTCTGTACTGAATTTTAACAATAGATATGAGCGCAACAGTAAGTATGCTATAAAAATAGGATTCAGTACATTTAAATCAATCCGTGAGTTTCCCATTTATTGAATAGGAATAATCTGAATAATCATATGAAACACAGGAAAAATTCAAAAGACAAGGTTTAAATCTACTAAGTGTCCTGATATATATGCCCAAGCATGCACTATCTGTCATCATATCAGCACATTACACCTTTTTAAATTGTACAGTTAACGTTTAAAATAAAACAGTATTAGTGTGCACATATGCATACGCATGCAGCCTACATTTGAGGACCCTTCTGGGAACTTGCTATACTTGTGTTCCGTGCCCAGAGTACTGACTGCAGCATCTGCCAAGGACTTAACAGCAATGAGGCAATAGCAACAGCAGCAAGCATGTATCATAAATACAACAATAAAACGAAACACAGGAAAAACACAATATGTTGCTGAGAACTCAACATACCTCACAAAGGGAGCTCATACCTGGGTATATATAAGCCAACTGTTGTACCAGAAATCAAGAATGAGAATAATTCTTAGTCCCATTGTTTTAGTTTTCATGTCCATCTCTTTCCCATTAACTTGGGGAAATTTCCTAAGAAATTCTGTTCTCCTTCAGCATTTTGTGTCTGTAACTCATATGGGCCACGTCCGCACTAGCCGGCTACATCAGGGTTGGTAATAGGTTCTGCCATGAGGGCAGGTGACTGGACTCGATGGTCTCTCAAGATCCCTTCCAGTTCTATACGATAAGTATGGGATTTACAGAAAGCTCAACATTGGCCCTAACGCTATCCCCAGTGATGCCTCTGGGATTTTAAATATAAAGGGAGAATAGGCTGAGAGGCTTTGAAAATCCCACCCAATGTGTCTAGTTCAAGCCAGGACAATGTTACTTGAAGCACTCTTTGCAGGAGTGTCTGTGGTACTCGTATTTAGTATTGTCAAAAAAGTATCAACAGACGAACCAAAACTGGTGAGCTAACCAGAAGACTACTCAGTGTGCGAAAGGTCTTATAGGATGATGTGGTATTTTGGAGCCTGCAGATAGTGTGTATTTGCCTCTTCTAAGATTAAGAGAGGGACAAATATAAATGCCTAGTTGAAGAATATAAAACAAGCACTTCCTGTAAGGTGTAGGTGTAGGTTAGACATTAGGAAAAACTACTTCACCAGGCGGGTGGTGAAGCATTGGAATGCGTTGCCTAGAGAGGTGGTGGATTCTCCATCCTTTGAGGTTTTTAAGTCCTGGCTGGACAAGGTCCTGGCTGGGATGACTTAGAAGGGGTTGATCCTGCTTGAAGCAGGGGGCTGGACTAGATGACCTCCTGAGGTCCCTTCCAGCCCTATGATTCTGTGATTCTGTTACATTTGAGGGGACTGGAACTTCCCCATAGACTAACCCTCCAAAAAGGACATGTAGAAATCTTGCCCAGAGCTGAGTAAATTCATATTATGAAACTGGTAAATACTGTACCTTTAACAACTAAAATTAGTATGCTGAAACCTAACTGGGACAGTGCTTTAAAAATTATTACCTGCATATAAATGTCCCATGGATTCAGGTTACCACCTCTCCCCTTTTTAAATCCAGCTCAGTGGATTTTGTTCATTCACACATGCTCTTGATTAAAAGGAAGTGTCACTACAAAGGCCTTTGTATCTTTCTTTAGAGATAATACAATAAATGTAATGAAAACCAAGTTGTGGAAACTCACTGCTAACAGTTGTTGAGCCAGTTACGCAGCCGATGGGCCCTGTGACTGTCAGCATGCCTAACGTGCCATGTTCTTAAAAATGCACAACAGGCAATGCAATTGATAAGGGAGAGCCGAGATTCAGCAAGTACTAAGATCAAAATTGAGCATACATGCCCAACATCAATCCCATGCTAATTGCACTAGCCTCTAACCTAATCTCATAACAATTTCATGGCCAGAGTACGCAGTTTCACCAAATGAATGATTCATGCTTTTCCACTGTATACACAGGGTACTAGTCTCTCTAAAAAGGCAGGAGTTATTTTTTCCCAGCTGCTGGTACAGCCATCAGATCAGAGTTTATAATCAATTGAAAATGGCTGACAAGTCAAACTGTAATTAGATGATAGTGAATAATATATTGATATTTTAAATTCCTTCTTCTTCGTCTGTAAATTTCTAAACTATTACAGAGACATATTTTAGCCCCATTTCCACTGTCCTATTACATTAGTGGTTCTCAAACTTGTTTGACTGCAACCCTCTTCTGTGCATTTGCAATAGTTTGTGATTCCCTCTTACTATACAAGTACATTTACACAATTAGTATAGCTAAAACTCCATATCCGCAGTCAACTCTCATGTCTAGTATTGACATAGCCCCAGTTACACAGGTCTCCATAATCTATGAGCTATAGACCCCACTGAACTGCAGGAATTTGCACCACAAAGCAGAGGGATACCAGGCTAGGCCAGAGAAGAAGCTGCCAGCTTAAGCTTCAAAACTTGGAACCAGATTTTGAGTATCCCTTCATGGATGCAGGATTTTGGTTCAACTGATTGAAATCTGAATCTGAACCTGGAACTGGAACACACTAAGATTGCTGCAGTGTTTGTTCTTGTTTCAGACCCATCTCATTGCTAATGCCTAGATTTTTTTTATTATTATTTAAAAGTGGAATAAAAGTTATACCAGCAGATGGGGGAGGCACCGCAGACAAGGAAAGATTTTACACTGGGTTCAGAGAGAGAAAGAGAGAGAGTGCGTGTGCAAGCACGCACATAGTTGAAGGAAGAACGTGGTTAGACTCTTCCAAAGCACTCTGTCAGTGCAGGTTAGTGTTATTATTCATTTCATTACCAATAAGCAGTTATTCTCCTCAAGCTGGCATGTGGAAATCCAGCACCCCCCACTTGACCCAGCACCCAGACAGTGCTGGAAGAGAACTGCTTGCTGAGGAAGCGGTTTTTATAGGATCAGAGGGCTGCACTGAGGCAGCTCAGCAGTGCCACATGCACTGACAAAGGCAGCTTTATCTTTTCTTGTGACAAGCACAGAACAGTGTTGTACGGTAGCCTCACCTGGAGTGCCCTCTTTTGGCAGGCCACAGCATGACAATTATACCTCCCCTCCATTTCCCTCCTTTTGAGCCCCACAAATAATCCAACGTCTATTCCCAAATATAAATAAATACAGCCCTTGTGGGAGGACACAAATATAGACTGTGGCCCACTTTATACAAACATCCATTCACATAAATCATAACAGAATCCCTCTGCTATCATCCAGAATTCACCCAGCATAGTCCAAACTGTGTATGCAACATATAGTCCTGGAGTCGTACACCATACCCTGGTGTCCTTCACTACACTCTGGCTCTCAGGGTAGTCCTTTCCTGTGCTTGTATTAGAGAGCCATTCCAGCCATTCCAAACTCACCATTCCAGCTGGAGAGCAATTCCTTTCTTGCCTGCCCCCACAAAACAAAACAAAACAAAACAAAACAAAAACAAAAACAACTACAAAAACATCCCTGCAGCATCTCTCTGGAAGCCTTTAAATTGGCCAGATGGGAACATCTGCCCTGGCCAGGGGAGTAGGGCCTAATTCATTTACTGGGGACAACCACCCTGTGGCATATATACAAATAATGATGTTTCCTCCAAATCATTTTGTAATTCTGCACTCAAATGAAGAGCTGGCCATGTTCCCTACCTGCCATAGCACTCTCTTGTGCAGTGGAAGACTGTAACGAACAGAGCTGGTTGGAAATTTTTCAATACAAGGCTTTTTTCAGAAAAAAAAATTATTTTCCAAAACTGATTTTTTTCATGGGAATGTATCTGGCTTGAGAAAACTTTTGCTGGGAAGATTTCTCAGGTCCAGCACAGTATGGCTAGTCACAATGAGAGAGGTATCACCAATGTCTTGGTGGTTAGGGACACACTAGTGCTGTGGGACCAGTGGGATCCAAGTCCCTGCTCCAGACCAGGCAGTGAGAGAGATTGCCTGTAGTCCAGCAGTTAGGGGGTTACTCACCTGGGAAGTAGCCTCATCGCGGATAAGTCCCTGCAATAATTAATATTTAATTGTTTAAGTTGAGCAGCTCCAACAGGCAAGACAGAGCACCCACAACCAACCCAGAGCAGCTAATAACATGCTGATCAGGACACACTTTTGGATGGGGGAGAACTGGGCTCCAGGCTAGGCTCCAAATAATGCAGAGCAGAAAACTTGAAAACCAGACTCCAGATGTACTTTGTCCAGAGACACCACACACTTACCACAGTCCTTTTATGCTACAAGTGTAGAACTAGGATGGAGAACCTGCAGCTCAGAGCTCTCCCCATATCCCACAATGGGGGGAACCAGTAGAGAGCTGGCACTAAAAGCCTCTGCCTGGCAGGGGTGGGAGTGGGGAGAAAGCGACTGAGTGCTGCCGTTCACGCTCCCCTTCAGCTGGGGGAACTACAGCACAGGGAAGTGCTCCCCACAGGCTTCCCCTCCCCACCCCATCATGCCCATTGGCCGGGAGTCGCAGCCAATGAGAGTGGCAGGGAGATATGCCTGCTGGTGCAGAGGCAGCCTGGAGTGACGTTTCCCCCTTCCCCCCGACAGCTGCACCACATAAGTGCACCGATCTCCTGCATCCACCCTCCTAGACCACTCCTGCACCCTCCTTCCCTCCCAGACCTCCATCCTTACCCAGCCTGTGCACCCCACCTTCACCCGCTCCTCAGGAGCCCCCCCCCCCGCAACTCACTGCACTCATTTTTGGCCCCAACCCAGAGGGAAATTGGGCCCCACGAAATCTCCTAGCCCTAGGCCCCAGAAGAGTTAAACTGGTCCGGGAGCTGGGGGAGACTGGCATGGGGCGAGCGTGCTACGGGAACCACGGTGTCCCAAGTTACATGAGGGAGGTGTCTTTTTCTTTCTCTGCTTCTCAGTTCTGGGCCACAAATGTGTGGGATTTTTTTTTTTTTTTTTGTCTCTTTTGCTTCTTTACAATGGTGACAACCAGCACTCCCTCTAATTTGTTCCATCCAAGGGCAGAATAAATTTCATGTGCGCCACGGTACGTGTGGATGTACACCACCAATAGACACACATGCTGCCCACTGTGTGTGACTGTGGATTCTCTGCTGATCAGGTGAGTGGCACCTGACTCTCTCCTGGGCGGAGAACACTGGCAGCACAACAATACCTACTTATCTGTATTTGCTTAAAAATAATGCTGTGCCTATGAAGTGCAACCAATTTTGTAACAAGACCCACTGAAAATACATAAAGCTACCACACAGCAGAAATCTACTTAGGCTATGGCAGATTCAATTTCTAGACTTCTGCATCATTGCACAGATTTTTGTAGCATGTTTACCAGCTATATTAAATATATATTTAGTGGCATGCAAAATTATTTTTTCCCCTCATAAAATCCTTGGTGTTCTAATAAACCTGTGTATAGCTCATAAAAGATTTGTGTATGTTTAATGCCATCTCTTTCCCTTGCTACTTGATTTCACCCAAAGGATCAGTTGTTTTTATCTTTGAATGTTCAGCCTTGGCTTGGAACTTTAATGCATTTTGTTTTGCTGAACGAGCAGCATAAAGTAAGAAAATATTTACATTAAATGTTCGAACAGAAGAAGGGTTTTAAGTCCTCAATTTAAAGCAAGTGGTTTATTTCCTCTCTTATTTTAATAGCTAGTAGATCTTTGAGCATCTGGTGCATGGCTCCCATGGAGTCTTTTCTACTAGGGTTTGGAAATGGAAGAACAAGAAAAGAAAGGGAAGACCAGAATTGGAGTTGTCGTCTTGCTTACATTAGATTTCATTACTTTTCAAAAGTTGCAGAAATGTTGTGGCATTGCCTTTATACAATTCCTAAAAACTGCTATTATGCAACCAGAATTATTGCCAGTATGAACATTTTGATTATTAATTAGATTTTTTTTGCCAGAAATAAAGATGAGTCTTAAATGTTGCTGTTAAGAGTGCACATTTTTGGCAAAACTCTTAAACAATTGTAATACAAAATAGCATCAAATATTACTTCAAAAATCTGCAGATAAAAATAACTATTGTTAGATTAGCTTGGGCTTAACCATCAAACTGATGGAAACGGACCCTATTTGGTGATTTTTTCAGACTGAAATTACAGAACTACTAGGAATAGGTTCTCTATTCTGTTATACTGATTTAGCATCCATGTACCTTCCATAACTCCAATGAACTCTCATTGGCATTACACTATGGTATAATGGTAAAATGGTGAAATAGTACAGAGAATCAGGCCATTAGTGTCCAAAAGTATTTAATAATAACTGATGCAAATTAGGATGCATTCATCCATCCTACATTATACTTTGCTGAATTCTTCCAGAACGAGTTTTGGAGTGATATGAGGGTACAGTACATTAAACCTGAAATACTGTTAAGAGGCACATTTTCAAAGCCATGCATACACTTCATGTATGCACCTCCCCATGATTTTGAATTAAAGCTAAAACATCTTACATCCCTGTGGGCCTGAAAAAAAAAGTATGTATATCCAGCAGGAGAGTGCATCTTCTTCACTGGTGGCAGGATATACATAGAAACATACAAGATTCTCGTAATGTATCCATAGCATGGCATGTATGGAAAAGTTATCGTAGCCCTGGGGTCTGCAACGTGTGGCTCCAGAGCCACATGCGGCTCTTTAAGGACCTCTTTGTGGATCTTAACACCATAATTGCAAAGTGAAAAAAAAAACAAAACCCTGATTATTTTTGATAAACAATGAAAGTCTAAAAGCCAACAATGAACAACTCCTATCTAAATAGCAAAAGATATGTGATCTTCCAACGTTGGATAACTCCCCCTTTAATATGTTCAGTACACTGTGGGATATGATACTGTATCTGTGCTTTGATCATGTTGCCAATAAAGTCTTGATTTTGAAAAGGAAAAAGTATCTTGCGGCATTCCTACTGTGAAGGGCAGTGCACGTTTTTTAAGAAAAAAATTAATCATGAACTAAAATGAACATAATTAAACTGGATTCACGAGTGAAAGTCAGGAAGACAGCGGTACAAACAGACATGTAAAGAGTGAGGAAATAGAATATGTAAAATGTGTGAGAATGTCCTGCAGTAAACATCTATCACATTACAAATCATTGTGTGCACTGTTCTTAAAACAGGGGTGACGAAAAGTATGATCTGATGGTATTCATTACGGACCATCTCAAATTCACATGCATTGTAGTTCTTGAATTATTGAGTTTTTACCAAATTTAAAAAAAAAAAAAAAAAAAAGCTCTTGCTCTTTTGGCTGCCAACCCCTGTCCTAGCCACACATGTAAGGAAAAGATGTTTGGACGTGCTGCTCCAGAACACACCAATCTCTAATCATGCTTGAAAAAGAAGAAATTCTACTAGCCACTAATGGCCTTTTACAGATGAGCCATTTTACAGCAAGAGTTTTCATGAGCACTGGGCAGTCTGATTCCAACCAAAATTACTTGTGCCTTTAGACAGAAATATGCAGCTGTAGCAGGGACCAAAATCTGTACACAAAGAGAATATACACAGTTTTAGCACTAACTGGGAAAGAGGGTTCCCTCAGATCCCCCCCTCACTCCCAAGAAAGATCTTCTGCATGCACCATCCCTTCTGTACTGGGGAAAAAATGTCAGGGGCTCTCAACTGCTTATACTGGATGGACCCCACGGATGCTCTTTGAATCCAGGAAGGATGAGGAAGGCCGTAGATGGCCTGGAGCAAGCAAGCCCAGTTGTGCACTGTTCTTCTCTGCATGCAGCTGAATTTTCATTAAAAAGCTGCTCTAGTCCTTTCAGTGATGGAGAGCCCCTTGTGGGATGGTCTCCAGCGTAACCACCAGCAGGGCCATCTTTGTCAGTGAGCCAGTGCTGGAATCGTGCTTCCAAGGAGCAAGGAAAGAGACTCTCAGAGTCAGGAAGCCTCAGCACAGATGGTCTTGGTCTTCTTCTAACTCCCTCAGGTTCTGTTGAGCTTGTGGTCCAGTACAGCATCCGATTTTAAAAGATGGTAAACTCCCCTCCCCAACAAAAAATCTGGAGATAAATATCCATTAAGGAAAACCTCACAGGTTCCTTATGCCTGTTGGTTTCCCTGCTGTCATTCGCATGGGTTACTTCATACAGATTGAACCTCTCTAGTTTGGCAACCTTGAGACCTGACCAGTGACAATTACCTAATTTGCCAGACCATGAGAGATCAATATTCTCTAGCAGCATTGCCAACACTTCCAAGTGTTCCAGCATTGCCAACTAGGCTCTTAGAGGACTTCTAAAGGTAAATCACAGCTAAATAACAGCACAAAATATGGAAAGCCAGGACTAGTGTCTGTAAACAAACTATGTGGGACCATAGGAAACTTGGCCACACCCATCACAAGCTGCTGTCTAGCTCGCTAAAATCATGCTGGATTGCAGATGTTGCCAGACGAGAGCATGCTGGACTAGAGAGGTTCAACCTGTAATATGATATATACAAACTTAGGAAAGCTGCATAAAAGTGACAGTATGTTTGAAGCATTTAGACCAAAAATCTTTATTTCTTCAGTAACAGAGAGGGAGCCGTACTAGTCTGTATACTATCAAAACAAAAAAGCAGTCAAGTAGCACTTTAAAGACTAACAAAATAATTTATTAGGTGAGCTTTCACGGGACAGACCCACACTGTCTGTCCCACAAAAGCTCACCTAATAAATTATTTTGTTAGTCTTTAAAGTGCTACTTGACTGCTTTTTTGTTTTGACTTTATTTCTTCATTTAACTTGCTAAATTCGTCACATTAGTTCTTGTCTTCTCAGATCTCCCCACATCTCAATTCTATACATTACTTCTATAGATAATGTCAGTAAGCAATTAAAATTGCAGACACACTTCTACAATAAAAGGCTTCGAGATTTAGGTTAATGAAGTTAATGCCAGCTGGGGCTTTGCGGCTCTGTTTTGATAGTAAATGAATCTTGGGTATTCTGCTTAAGTACGAGTACAACTACAGCAGTTCAGCAGACTCTGCACCTTGAAGTGACAGTACTGACTGAAAACAGATGTTTTCCTGTTTCTTTGCAGAGTTTTGTCTGGTTTGCAATGACATGAAACTGTTCTCAGCAAGTAACGATTGTGAGAGTTAACATGGTTAGTGTGATGTGAATCCAGTGCATAGGGCACTGGATTGGTACTCATGAAATCCTAGCTTGGCCAGTGGGCCTGCAAGGTGACCTTGGGAAAGCCACTCTCTCTTCCCGTATCTCACTTTGTGCATCTGTAAAATGAGGCTAAAGATGTTAATCCCCTTTGTAAAATGGTTTATAATCTGTGGCTGAAAGGCACCAGGTAAAAGTGAAGTATTATTATTGACAACAGCAACAGACTGATTTTACTATTTGTGTTAAACAAAATGCATTCTGTGGATTCCGTTTCATGTTAACAACTTTCAAAAATGAGTTTACAACATCATTGTGATTTAGTTTTATAAATTTTGTTTTTTAAAGAAATATAATGTAAGTGGAGAATGATTTGTATATTACGCAAAAATATAGTCCTTAGTTCAAATTTGTTAAAATAATCATAATCTTCATAAGTACTAAACCTTAGAAACATACAAGTCTTGCATCTACTGTAATGAGATATACAATTATTTCCTTCATGTCTGGGATATTTTGAGACTTTAATGTCCTATATTGTATTAGTTTAGGTTTGGAAGGATTAGATTTTATCAGTCAGTAAAACTGTGAATAAACATCAATTTCACTGTACAAGCAGACAACCACAAAAACTGAAATCTACAGAGGGAAAAAAATGAAAATTACTACTTGAAAACAAAAAGCAGTCAAGTAGCACTTTAAAGACTAGCAAAATAGTTTATTAGGTGAGCTTTCGTGGGACAGACCCACTTCTTCAGACCATAGCCAGACCAGAACAGACTCTTTATTTAAGGCACAGAGAACCAAAAACAGCAAGCAAGGAGGACAAATCAGAAAAAGATAATCAAGGTGAGCAAATCTGAAGAAGTGGGTCTGTCCCACGAAAGCTCACCTAATAAACTATTTTGCTAGTCTTTAAAGTGCTACTTGACTGCTTTTTGTTTTGATAGTGTATAGACTAGCACGGCTTCCTCTCTGTTACTACTTGAAAATATTTTAGATTTTGATTTAAGGCAATTTACTGTGCGCATTTTGACACATGATGTTGAGAATGTTTTTAAATGGTTATAAAAGTTATAACTTTTTGAATCTAAATATTTACTGTCATTAAATAATAGTCTGCCCCCACTTCATTGTCTGACTCCCACACAACTGCTCAAAATTCTGAGCACATAATCATATTAGAAAAGAAAACTTCAATATAATATAATATAATATAAACAGTCAACATTATACAAATAAAGGCTAATTCTGTCAGCCTATACTGTCCACGACACTTCACAAAACAGTCCTGGGAGCCTGCAGTCAGATTTTGCTCCTCTCCCCTGTATTACAGTCACCTGTCACTACCCAGTGCATCTTGATCATAGAACTCACATAGGTAGCCGCAGGAAGATGACCCTATCACTAAGAGGGCTCCTATGCCACTCACAATCCCTCCAGCTGTCATAAGAGACATGGTGTCCATAGTCAGTCAAAGAAAAATGTTTGTGTGTTCACCTAATTAGCCAAATGCTCTGCAGAAAAGATGTTTGAGCTCATTTTGAGAGTGATTACTAGGAATCAGAAGCAGCATGTCCACACACTCAGGTCAATCTTTCTCTCCTGATGTTGACAAAATATGAGATGAGGACATTTGAGAGTTTTACTTCATAATTCATAAGATCCTGAAAGCTTGTTTTCTTTATTTAATTACATTTATTACTATAGAGATATATAGAATGAGAATGTGTCTTCAAACTCTCATTGTCTTTGTTGTTGCGATGCAGTTTGAAACTTAGCCGCGGGATGCTGAACATCTGTCAAGTCTGGTCTACTGTAGAGGAAACGTTGTGCTTGGAGATACAGAATTTATAAAAATCTGATTTATGAATGTTTATTATTAGATAAATTCAGACAATTTCAGATTAAAAGAAATCTGAGATCATTGATGTAAGGTCAGTATTTTACAAACTTAAAATATTTGCATGCCCCTTTTGGGGCTTGAACCTTATTGGTGTACCTCCTCTCCCACTTCTGTCCCAGTGCTTATCTCCTGATTTTAGTAATTTATTTTTTGCAGTGTACCCCTCGAAATCCTTTCGAGTTCCATCAGTGGTACACATACCACACTTTGGGAAAGACTTGTCTAGGATAATAGTATATTCTACTACAAACTAACGAAGGGGTCCTGGACAAACTTAGGGATGATGTCTGATACGTCAGATATATTTACTAGCTCCAACATCTAATTTTTCTGGATAGATAGATAGATAATATCAGAGGGGTAGCTGTGTTAGTCTGGATCTGTACCAGCAACGAAGGGTCCTGTGGCACCTTATAGACTAACAGAAAAGTTTTGAGCATGAGCTTTCGTGAGCAAAGACTCACTTCATCAGATGCACGAAAGCTCATGCTCAAAACTTTTCTGTTAGTCTATAAGGTGCCACAGGACCGTTCGTTGCTGAGATAGATAGATATTCATTCTATTGGACAGTGTGGGCAAGTAGCCCCACTGCTATAAGACACTTCAGTAAATCAATCAGGAAAATAAAGCAAAATTCTTCCAAAATTTTACCCTGAACTTGGTTGCAAAGTTTCTTTATACAGAAGAATTGTAAACATAAGTCTGAGTTGGCCTACACTCAGGGTTAAGCAGAACAAAGGAGAAACAGTACAATAAACCCTCAATTTTATGGAGACTGATTTAGCGTACTTCAGAAACAACGGATGTCTGCCAGCCCCCCTGTTGTTCCCGAAGTCCACTGGGTCTTATTTTTCGCTTCCCAAATTAAACTGAAAACATATCAAGAGAGCACAAGTTTGTTCAGTGACTCTTACTAGGACATTACTTTTACTGATTTCTGGTCTAGTGTTAGGCTGTAGAACTAACCTGATGTAGTGTTATTCTATGCACACTTCCACAGACTAGTGCTGAAGTACAGTCATTTATATTTAGGGGCTGCTACTGCTCTTGGATAAATTCTACATTAAGTCATGCAAGCACATCCAAGGAGAACAATTGGTTTGAAAAATCAGATTACCAGTATAGCAATTTAACTAATATACGACATTAAGTTCTCAGAATGAAGAGAACAGGAAGGAAATCATTTAATACAGTTTTACAATAAATGCAGATATTTATCAGACTTCAGTCTTCCTTGGAAATGTTCATTTGCAGGATTGCCTCGTCAAATATTGTTGGATGAATTTTCTAATTTGCCATCGTTAGTGCTTTCTTCTCCACCTTTATGTGGAAAATGAGCCTCACTCTGAGCAAACTATGGTCACTTCTGATGTTGAATGAGAGAAATACCAAAATGAAAGGCTCTTAAAGACTGCAGATCACAGAAGCCTCAAAAATGCAAAGGGGAACTGACACTGTCCAGGTCAATGACAAAAGTACTGAAGAACAAGAATGAACAGTAATAATTGTGAGGACAAAGATGAAAGTGCAAAGATTTCTATACCCTACTGTCTGCATCTCAGATAAATTCCCCACTACCTGTGTTTCAACAGACCAAAGAATGCTGTGATGGGGAGAATCCAGAAGGTAATGACAGATATATTAGCTAGGCAAATTATTAGATATTAGGATGAACAAATCCCTATTGCCATGGCATCCAAATAGCAGTTGCTCCAGGTTAAGTCACCTTGGGTCAGTTATAAACTTTCTGGAACTCAGTTGAGGCAGGCAGGCTAAGTAAGACACCCAGAGGCAATCTAGAACCTGGTAGAACTACCTGAGACAGTTAGGTTTGATTGGAACACCTGGAGCCAAAGGCACACAGGCTGGAACTGGCTGAAAGCCTCCCATATTGTCTGTTTAGTGGCATGTCAGGCGTGCCGGGAGAAGGACATACTGATGGAGAACAGGAACCGTATAGATGCTGTCAAGTACCCGGAGGGAACCCGGCAGGTTCAGAGGCAAGGGGCAGGGAGAGCCCTGCCTGGAGAAGAGCCCCTGTGAGCCCCAGAAGTCCAAGGGACAAAACCCCAACTAGAGGGGAAGTGACCGGGGTAAAGAAATCTAGTTTGTTTCTGCTACATTCAGAGAGGCCACTACAAAGTAGGGGAATTTTCCACTCCCGTCCCCACATAGTAAGTTAATTATGACCATCGCAAAACCAGACTATGTCTTGCTCTTGAAGTAAAAGCGTTAGATGGAAAACAAGAGTGAGCCAATTGGACTAGGATTTACTGTTTTTCCACAGACAATGCTCAATCTACTGCTACCCAAAAGCGCAGGACCCACTGTGTGAAATTAGTAGCTTCACCACTATGCATACTCCTGGCCCTCATCAGCTAAGTTTGACATGCAATTTGCTAAATGAAGGAATGAAAATTCCAGGAAAATATGGACTGGCAACTGAAATTATATGAGCCAGAGGCCATGCCATATGGAAAACTTGCTCAGAGATTCAGCCATTCCTTGTAAATGTAGATGATGTCATTTGGATGGAAGGAGTCCAACACTTTTTCACTGTACAAGAAGATCATGAAGAACTAAAGAACTATCATCGAAAATGCCTGCTCTGATGTCTTTACAAACTATTTGTCAAAATAATAAGCGAACTCTCATACCTGGATGAGCAACAGCTAAGAGAGCAGACAGGTTTCCAAAGTAATTTCAGCACACAACCACGTCTTCACTATAAACCAGCTACTGGAGTGCTCAAGGGAATACAAATTCTCTTTACGCATTGCCTTCTTCAGACTTTCACGACATAGAGATTAATACAATGCTAGAAGTTTTTGCATAGTAAGGCACTGGCACAGGCTGCTGGGGATAGATCTTTGGCATATTCCATGACCGTGATGTTATTTTCAACTTAAAGAATATCTCCACGTGGGATGGTTTTATTGCAGAAGAGACAGTTTAAAATGTATGAAATTGTCCCAGTTACTTCTGGCTCTCCTTTCTTCCCCGCAACCAAAGAGCCCTCAGATGAAAGATAACAGAATATCATCTTCTCTGCTAATTCTTGGACTAGGCAAGGGAAGAAGTTAACTTTTATATTAAAAAGTGGCTATTATTATGTATTTTTCCCGGGAGCTAATGGGAGCCCTGAAGCGAAAATGTTCTTTCTTTGCTTATCTTCCATATTCAGGGCCCAGTGATATATAGTAAGCATCCTTTCATGGGAGGGTGACTGAATACAGCTTTGAACTGGCTAGAGGGACTGCTGTAGAAGAGTACATTCCACTCTCTCCTCCTCATGTTGAACTCCTATGCTGTTGTCATGATGCCATTTTGTTATCACCGACACGTAATAAATTTGTTCTTCTGAACCTGCCATAAATGTCGACAATGATAATTTTAAAACTGTTTTTCTATAATTCCAAGCCTTTGTCATTTATATTTACAATTGCACGTACAATCAGGTTCCACAACAACTATCCTGCAAAAATATTTGCTAAAGTAAGGTTATCCAACTCTCACATCTCAGGGTGCCAAAAGTAAGCCACAATAACGTAGTGTGACTCATGAGCAAGCTCTCCCCCACAAATGCAGGCTAAAAGATTGATTAAAGGGTGCTGGCATTCTTGAATCACCTGCAACTTTTGTTTACCAGGGAGGAACAAAGCACAAATAATTATTTATATGGTTAGGGTTTTTTTGTTTTTTTTAAATTGAGATCTACTAATGAAAAACGCTATCCAAGAGCAAGGCATTAATATTATTGTAGGATATGCTTATTTGTAGGTAAATTAACTATTGTTCCCGGGCTTCATAGAATGACTGTGTGGCTCTTGGTTTCAAAGTCAAACATCCCTGAAATACACATAAATCATGCATAGAAAAAGGTTCAAGCTTATAAAACACAAATATACTCTGAAAACTTTGACTGACAGCATGTTATTTTTTAAACAGGAAAAACAATTCTACGGATTCTTGCCTAAAGCAAATAATCAATTATATATAAATATCTTCTAAAACAATAAAAAACAAACAGAAACTTACAGATTCTTTACAACAAGGATTCTTGCCTTGAGCAAGACAGGAAGATTTTAAGAAATTCAGTGCACAGATTTATGTATGAACAAACCAAAGACAGGCTGAGAGAATGATACATGTTTAATAATTAAAGAAAAGCTTTGCCTTTGACAAGAAAGGACAAAGAAAGAACCTGAGAGGCACAGTCACTTTTTAAAAACCAATGGTTTGAAGCCTTCCAACAAATCAAGCAAGAAATATTTTTTTGCTTTTTATTATTTTAATAAATTCATACTAGATGGGACTAAGCACACAGGAGCTGCTGATATATAACTATTAGCTACAACTAAGATATGGTATTTTTTTCTTGAAAGATACCTCTCTGCAGGAAACAGTACAGCATTCCAAACTATATCTTCCTTTGGTTTTAGTTTGCTTTCTCTTTTTATATTTCATCACCGCACAACTGTTCTCTGAAATTAAAAAACAAAAACAGAACAAAACAAAACAAAAACAAAACAAAAAAAACCCTGAGGGGATGGAGGTCCTTTCCATGAAGTGGGGATCTCAGGATAACAAACTGCAATAGGCAAGTCAATGCTTTCAAAATGCAGAATGAACAGATGACCATGGGAACAGTGAGTGTTTGGTTCCCGCACTTTAGCAAAGCGGATTCATGGGCTATACTACCTATCTCACAGTGCCAGATCAGTGGATTCAGGAATACATAGTTGAGATGCAGGGGTGATGGGATGGGAAGCTGCCATAGTTCAGTAGCAGTAACAGCAACAGCACTACACTCAGTCAGGGTCTTTAAGGCTGGATCAAAGAATATGATAGACAATAGAAAGTCGACGGGGGGGTGGGGGGGAGGTTGGTGGGAGAATGTGGGAAGAGACAGCTGCCCTAGGACTGGAACACAAGAACAGGTAGTAGGGATCCAATACCTGCACTGCAGTGTAGAAGATGAATCTAAGGGACAGAGGAAGGAAAAGGAGCTGCCAGATGAACATGAGAGGAAGAGTCATATGAGAGTCAAGATATGAGGAGTCATGAGACAGCTGAAAAGAACTGCTTGATTTGAGAAATGCCGTAAAGTGGGGTGGGCTTTGGATACACTTAATTAGCCCCAGGTAAATACGGAAATACACATTCTACTACTACTACCTGGGCATATGCACCTGGCTCTTTGCACAAACACACACACAGATACATCAAAATCATCAGACTTACCAGCTCTAGGACAGAAGAGTATAGGAACTGCCAAATTTGTTGCTCTTTATGGCCATGTCTATATTAGCCCAAAACTTCGAAATGGCCATTCGAAGTTTACTAATGAAGTGCTGAAATACATATTGAGCACCTCCTCATTAGAATGCTGGCAGCCACGGCACTGCGAAGTTGAGGCGGTTCGTGAGCACGCGGCTCATACACACGGGGCTCCTTTTCAAAAGGACCTCAGCAACTTCGAAATCCCCTTATTCCTAACAGCAGATAGGAATAAGGGGATTTCGAACTTGCTGGGGTCCTTTCAAAAAGGAGCCCTGTCTGGATGAGCTGCGTGGCAGTGAGCCACATCAACTGCCAAGTGCCGCGGCTGCAGACATTCTAATGAGGTGCCGAATATGTATTTCAGCGCTTCATTAGTAAACTACAAACTGGCCATTTGCATGGCCATTTTGAAGTTTTGGGCTAGTGTAGACGTAGCCTATAAAAGCCTCAGACCTTCAAACAATCTTTATTTTATCAGGTGGGAATAAGCCTCAAAAAAACCCAGCAGGGTTTACCAAATTAAGAGACCAACAGGATGGGAATCCAGAGTTACAGCCAACTAGGAGAAAATTAGTTTATTTCTAAGGATGAAATGGACTGCCCTTGCTAACTGAAACATCAGTCCAGAGATCTGAGCTCTGAGAGAAGCAAGATAATATTGGGAAAGAACATAACTATAATCTTTGCCACTTGCACCCAGAAGACATTTCCCTCCTTCAAGACCCTGCAACCAATGGCCACCTCTTCAGAAGTTATCATATCCTCTTTCAGAAAAGAAAAGATTCCCAAACAAACAAATAATTAACTTGGAATTGGACCTGAGGTAAAGCCTTGATCGAAATACCTCCCCAACTTCAAGGGTGATTCAAAACCTGAATCAGAATCTACATGTCCTGCCATCTCTACAATGACACAAACCAGAAGCACCTCAACATTTTGAGGAAGGTTCCGCATTATAAATTTCTATTCAAATGCTCTGAGTTGGGTCCATTCCCATCTAGAAACTATTGAGATATGAAAAGATCTCACTTCAGAAAAAAGACAAAATGAACATTTTCACTTTTCATCTCATCTTTTCCCCCGTCTTTAATAGGCATTTTGACTGGCAATGTACATCTCACATTTCTAAACAGGTTGGTTTGAGTTAAGAGAAGATGTTTTCTTATTCAGCTTGTAAGCTGTTTGGGAGAGAGAACTTGTCTTCTACATATTTGGGGGCCACTGGGTGGGTTTGTTGTGTAACAAACTATAAGTATTACTTAAAAAATGTTAAAAATGTGAGTTTCTTACTGATCCCCCCACCCACCGCCAGTCTGCTCATGTAAGTGGAACAGGAAGCCCAGGTGGCTGGATCCATGTCCGATTTAAAATATTCTTCACATATTATTTGTAACCATAACAGGAAGTGACGAAATACCTTTAAAAACTTTATTTTTGTTTATTTCTGTTCAGCCTAAACTCCTGGGCATTTATCAAAGGAAACATAATTTGAGAACTTACTTGAATTGTGATCCTTAATATCATATACCACTAGCGTAACTTAAAAAAAAAAAAGGTAAACAAACCTAAACTCCTTTTCCCCAAATGAGAATGCATAAGCTAAATTTTCTCTTGGCTACACTACTGCTATGCACTCTGCCTTGATTTAAGCTGGTATCTTCATCTCTGGTACAGGTGCAATAGCCTTAGGGCTAGTCTACATTAGAAGCACTGCAATGTCGCAGCTGCCCTGATACGGCTGTGCCACTGTTTGCCAGGAGAGAGCTCCTGTCAGCATAATAAATCCACCTCTCCCAGTTGTCCAAGCTTCACAGGGCCCTTTGAGCTTGGCTCACCTCACAAGTGCTTAAATATGTACATGGGCTCTGCTGAGCTTCACAGATTGGCTCCTTGATTAAGGAAAAAGTAAGTGGTAGTATCTACCAAACAGTATAAAAGTGAGATGCCACAGTATGGTATTGCTTTTGTACAAGAAAAGTGAAATAGTTGACATGTACATTTTCATCCCTGGGTATTTGAAGTAGGACCTTACTGAGAAGAAATAGGACAAAAAGAAAGCAAAATAGTGAACCATCTAGAGAATCAGGTTCCTTTAAAATATTTCAGGTTGAACTTCCAAAATTAGAGGCTATTACAATTAGGTCATTTCTGAAAATCTTAGCTTAAGTTTCTCAAGCAGAAACCATGGTCACTCATACTGCAGAACTCTAAAGCACCAGCTATGTCATGTGCTATTAAAAACTGGACTTTTACTACACAAGAGTAATTTTCCATAACATTTGCAATACTACCATTGCAAATACCTAGTTAAAAATAAATGCTGCATTGCAGTAAACACCTTTACTTAACTGTATCCACTGTGTGGTGTTGAAGAATAATAAAAAACATAATTCAAAGCATGATGTGGCCTTCAAAATTCTAAATGATAAAATATTTACTTACTATACTGCAGAAGTCTCCCGACTTATTATTTAATCAGAAGAACACAGAGGAGAATTTGTAGAAGATCAAAGAAATACAAACATACTAAGAAAAGCAGTAAGTTACATAAATCACATACATTTTAAAATATGCGTTATGTGCCTGCACCATTGCAAACAACCAAAAATTAACTATGCCCCAGAGCATATACAGTATATTGCTGCATTTTGTCTTAGGAATTATGTTTAATGCTGAACAAATCACTCAAATTTTCTTTTGATGGTTTACAATGGTTAAAAATGGAAGAAAAAAGAAAATAATGTATCCATCAAATTTAATGTGATTTGTGTCTTACCGAAAGTTATCATGGTTCTGATCCTGCATCTCTAAGGTTGAGGGGAGCTTTGCTACTCACTTCAACGGGAACATGCTTGGGCCATTTAAGAATTATTTAAAATCACTCACAACACTTGGCCTCTAAAGAAGGTGGCCTAAGAAAAGTCGTGTTACAGTGAGATTCACCTCCCCCAAAAATGTAAAATTACACAATACATTAGGGCTACATCTACACTAACCCCAGAACTTTGGAAGGGGCATGATAATGAATCTAATCAAAAGATGCTAATAAGGCGCTGCCATGAATATGCAGCGTCTTAACAGCATAATGGTGGTAGCACTTCAAAAGTGCTGCGCTCGATTGAGCGTGGCTCATCTATGCAGGGTCCTTTTTGAAAGGACCCTGCACACTTCGAAGTCCCCTTATTCCTATAACCAAATAGGAATAAGGGGATTTTGAAGCTTGCAGGGTCCTTTTGAAAAGGACCCCCTGTTGATGAGCCGCATGCAATTGAATGCGGCACTTTTGAAGTGCCGAGGCTGTCATTATGCTAATGAGGCGCTGCATATTCATGGCAGTGCCTCATTAGCATCTTTCAATTAGGCTCATTATCACGCCCCTTTCAAAGTTCTGGGGCTAGTGTAGACATAATCTAGGTGCTGCAACTACAATAAAAACTGCTCCTAAGGATACAGTCTGACATACCATAATACAGGAAAGATAAGACCTATCGGCACTTTATCTTAATCTCTCAGAAGTGTTTCTAAGGGGTCTATCACTATAGCACCTAACACAAGTGATGATGGGACATGCTGTTAGAGGAAGAATATACGCCACAGACAAATACAGCATATTTACTCTTTTACAATGTAATAACTCCAGGCACCTACAGCAAAACCCTGACCCCAGTGAAGTGAATGGTAAGACTCCCACTGACTTTCACGGGACACAGATTTTATCTTCTGTGTCTAAACTGGGCATCTGCTCAAATTAAAATGCACGATTAAATCAGAAATGCTTTTTCAGTACATTCCTCCTTGGGCACCAGTTCGATTTACAGCTGACCTGCAATATGCTTTTCTCTCCCTTTCCCACTCACTCATCTTTGCATAGTGGTGGCTCATAGTACATATGTAACAAAAAGGCTAAAGCACAATTAAAAGGCAGAACATTAGTCATATACATAATGGCTGCATCTACATGGGCAGCTTCTATCCACAAAACTGGGCTTTTATTGACAAAACCCACGGAGCATCTAAACGGTTAAAGTGATCTATCAAGAGTTTGTCGACAAAAGCCAGCTCTTCAGCCAGCAGCATTACACCTCCCCCTGAACAGACATAGCGTCTCTGTGGACAGCGTTTTGTCGACAAAGTGCCTGTGTAAACAGTTCTGTCAACAGAGAGGGCTTCCCGTCCCCAGGGCAGCCCTGTCTACAGATTCCAGTCAGCCACTCTGTAGAGGGACGGGCAGCGTGGCTTTTCTCTGTCAGCAGAGCAGATTGCTCTTTCAACCTGCTTTTGTGTGCAGGCACAATCTGTTGACAGAGGTACTGCCAAAGTTCTTCTGTCGACAGCGGCTGCCCATGTAAACATTGCCAACAATAGCAGGTGCACAGAGGCTAGACTTGTCAACAGAATAAGGTATAAAATTAAAACACCATAATCCATGTTCACATGCATATGAGGGGATGGATATTTGACTAAACTTAATTTTATTTCACCAGCTCACTGATGTTCCTCACTTTCATAATCTACCTTCTTAAGTTATGGGGTCAATCATAATGTTTTAGAAATTAGATGGATGTTGGAATGTCCACTTCTGAACTGTTACTCAATAGCACAGTCCTCCTCCCAGATCTGACATTAGGAAAATCACAAAGTGGCATTAGATTGATGTTAAAAGTATGTTCCTGAGAGACAACGCAAGTGAATGCAATGCCTTAGTAAGCACAAAAACAACCACCTCCTGCTGTCTATCAAACCCCAGCCACTGACTGCAATGTGTACACGTCAAATAGAGAAGTGACCTTGAATGTGAATCCTCTCTCTCTGTTCTCTCTCCAGCACAGTAATCTAACTGGTATTTAGGCATCAGAGAATTGGATTTTTTTTAAATAATTTTAATTAATAATATTGTTGTGCATTTAAGGTTATTTTAGATTTTTGACAATTTCAGTCTTTGCCGTTGCACTAAACTACGAGTTTTAAGCATTTTTCCATTTATTTTGGTTTAAATTTTCACAGGTGTGAGAAATTAGAGATGATGCCGATATTCAATGAGTTAAAGCTTTATAACGATGAAAAATGCAAACACAAACTAAAAATCCCTAAATCAAATTCCAATTCCTTCTCAGGCAGCATTTTTCCAACATGCAAATTTTTCCATGTTTTTCCTGTGAATCTGTTATTATTGATAAAACTATTTCATCAGTTTGAGTGCGTACAGTAAAATTGATTTCTTCAGATATTTAATTGACAAAAATCTAATGTTTCCATGTCTGCAAACCAAACCACACTGCTACTCTTCTCACCAGTACCAATTTTAAACATTTTTTAATTACCACTGAGATTTAAAAAGAAATAAAATAATAAAGTTGTGGTATTTAAAATATAATTTTGATACTATTAATCATTTCTGTGTTTCCATTTAGCTTTTTCAGTAATACTCTCAACAACCTTCATTCATAAATCTGCCTTTTGCTGCAACAGAGGCAGTGGGACACAACAATGCAAAAACAGCAGTGTAGACACGAGATGTAGTGCTTGGGTAACAGAGAGCTGCAGAGGGTATATACACTCTAGTATTCCAGCATGAAGAGCACCCTACTCACATAACATGTGCCTCACCACATATGCTGCTATTTATACACATGCTAGCTGGGTATGCAGTGTCTATACCATGCACACCTTAAGTTAAACAACAATTCTTAACTGATTTGCAAAAAGTGGCAGTGTATGCAGTACTAATATTGCAATTTATTGTAATAATGTGACCAGCACTGTAATATAAGCAGGTGTTTTTTCATGCCAACCACAATATTTGCCTCTAAGGACAGTGCCAGGTAGGCCTGTGTCTGTAGTACCACACATTCTTGCGGCTGGTGCTATTCAAACATGGTATTTTTTCCAGTCTCAGAGGATTTCTCAATGGCTGTCTCACAGCTAGGATTTCCAAGTGCTGTCCAGCTTTGGATATTTGCAAACTTCCTAACGATGAATTTCTACACCCGTTTTTTTTTAAATGCCTTGCAAAGTCAAACTATGATTCCTCTCAACAGAGGTCCCATATGGCCTGCATTAAAAACTCAATTTCTGAATTAGAATCGATGCAGCTCTTTCTTTTGAGATGCAAAACATTCAAAACCTTTTACTTCTATGTTATTAATATCACAAAGTTGCATTCTATATTGCCAGGAATAGACACTGCAAGCTTATACATATGTGCATTACTTCTCATTTTGATTGCTATGACTCCATTTGCTAATCTTAGGACTGCTTACTTTTCATTTTCGTTTAGTCAATCAGTTTAATGGCTGTGGAAAAGCTAGACTTACAGTGCTGGTGAGTGAACATATGGACTGCCATACAGAATTTGAGCTTTTATCCACCTAGTTAAGTGATAATAAAACTGCCTGCCAACAAGGAAAATGTCTTCCTGCTCCCCTACCCCTCCAGTTAGAAGTTACCTTATGTTTGGAAGTTGTATATCACTTTTAAAACTCTTGTGTCTTTTTGTTTTGTTTTGCTTTGTTCTGAGCTTTACTAGTGTAACTACAGTTCAGGGGTCTTCAGCCCAAATAGCACGAAGAGTCATTTTTTCCAATTCAGTTAAAAACTCAATAATTGAAGTGCTGTAATGCATGTGAATAGGAGATGGTCCCTAGTGAATAAAACTTTAAACCATACTTTTTGTAACCCCAATGTTAAGAACCACGCGCACACAATGATTTGCAATGCGATATGTGTTTACTGCAGGACGTTCACAAACTTTTTACCTATTTTGTTTCTTCACACTTCAGCCGTGTCTACACGTGCACGCTACTTCGAAGTAGCGGCACTAACTTCGAAATAATGCCTGTCACGGCTACACGTGTCGGGCGCTATTTCGAAGTTACTTCGACGTTAGGCGGCGAGACATCGAAGTCGCTAACCCCATGAGGGGATAGGAATAGCGCCCTACTTCGACGTTCAACGTCGAAGTAGGGACCGTGTAGTCGTTCCGCGTCCCGCAACGTCGAAATTGCGGGGTCCTCCATGGCGGCCATCAGCTGAGGGGTTGAGAGACGCTCTCTCCAGCCCTTCAGCTCAATGATGGCCGGACGAAGCGGCCCCTTAAAGGTCCCCTCCCCCTCCCTTCCTGTGCAGGAAGCTGAGGGAACGTGCAGGCGGCAGCCCGGACACGCGGCCAGCCTGCACGTTCCTCAGCCAGCACAGCCACCCACCCAGCTGCGATGGCTGCCCGGCAGCCCCCCCAGCACCCCCAGGGGACCCCCCCCAAGGGGAGCCAGGGCAGCCAGCCCAGCCAGAGGGGCAGCCAGGCTGGCAAGCGGCAGCGGGGCCCCTCCTGGACGGAGGCCGAGCTGCGGGACCTGCTGGGGCTCTGGAGCGAGGAGGAGGTGCTCCAGGTAACGGGGAGCAAGAGGCGGAACGCAGATGCGTTCGCTCAGCTGGCCGACGGCCCGGCTGCCCGGGGTCACCCTGCCCGCACTCCTGATCATGTCAGGAGTAAGGTGAAGGAGCTGCGGCAGGGTTACTCCCGGGCCCGGGACGCGGACGGCCGATCTGGGGCCGTCCCCATCACTTGCCCCTTTTACAGGGAGCTCAGGGACATCCTGGGCCCCCGGCACACCTCCTCCCCTCCAGCCACCCTTGATACCTTGGCCGACGAGCCCCAGCAGGCCCTGCAGCCGGAGTCCGCCCCGGAGGTAAGCCCCACACCCCGGGGGTCCCCCCCGGAGCCCACCCCCGGGACATCGCGGCAGGAGGAGGAGGGGGGCTCCTCCTCCGCAGAATCCAGGCTGCAGATCCTCCTCCTGCCATCCTGGAGCAGCAGCCGGGCCTCCGCCCCCTGGGGATCTCCAGACCGTGGGAGCGGACCGACAGGTGTGTACCCCCCTCTGGTGTACACCCCTGGGCTTGAGGGGCGGGGGGTAATAGATATGTGTCCAGGGCCCCCCACATGCTCACATGGCCATGGCCCCAAGGACAGCAGGGCCATGTCCCTCAAAGCAGTGCATCAGCCCCTGCCCCCCCTCACCCCGCACAACAGTGCCATGGCCCATCCCCGGGGCAGGGGGGAGCGGAACCTGGAGGGGCCCCCGGGAGGAGGGGGTGGGACACCCCGCAGCAGCAGCATGTGAGGGAGTGGGGGAAGTGCAAAAGGGAGACTCAGGCTACATATGAGCAACAAGTGCCAAATAGCTCTCAGGGGCAAAGGATGATCCTGGGGCTACAGCTGGCAGGTGACACCTCCGCCCTGAACAAAGAGGAGGGAGGAGCCGAGCTGGCTTGGAATTGGGGGGGAGGGTGGGGGCCACAGGTAGAGGCTAGGGGAAGGGAGAGCTGGAAGGCAGTCAGCCTGAGGAGGGGGAAAGCTGCATCCCAGAGGGGCACCCCTTGGGGTCTTCTCCCCACGCTGGGTTGGAAGGACTGTCTCTTCCGACAGCTGGTGCTGTCACTCCTGCCAGAAACTGGGCATCTGTGGCCTAAGAAACCTCTCCTGCTGTCAGACCCTGCGGAGTGAAGTGAGAGTCGCTCCCACCAGGGGACGGGGTGCAGGGCAGGGGGACCCCTGAACCCGATCCATCACAGCAGCATCTCCCGGGGACGGGGATGGGGAACCTGCAGCACAGGGCTGGGGGGACAAAGGCCACAGCTCGGGGCCCACACTAACGCCTGTCTCCATTCTTCTTCCCCGCGTCCTCTCCTGTGTCCCGCACCTGCACCATCAGAAGGACCGGAAGAGAGAGCCGGCGAGGCATCAGTGGTCCCGGAGAGCCCTCCAGGACCATCGCTCCAGGCCAGCCCCTCGGCCGAGGACCGACCGACCGGCCCCACGGCGGGCTAGACGGCGGACCCCGCGCCACCACCAGCCGACGGCAGCTGGAGGTCGCGGAGCAGGACCTGCAGCTGCAGGAGTGGGCGCTGGCCTGGCGCCAAGAGGCATGGGGGGCCTACATGGAGACTTTCAACCGCCTGGTGGACTACCTGGCCCCCCATGCCGCGCCAGCCGCCGCAGCGCCCGACGTGCCTGTTCCACCAGCCGCACCACCAGCTGCTCCGCCCGTCGCCGTCCCGTCCACCGTCGTCCCGCCACCCACCACCGAGGGCTGGAGCGCCGAGGGACCCCTGGAGCCAGCTGAGACTTGCCGGGCATATCTTCTGGTCTGGCCCGCCCCCAGCCAGCCCCGGACAGGGCTGCGGCTGCGGCGGGGCTCCCGGCCGCCCACGCCCAGTGCCGGACTTTAGGGGCGAGGGGCCCGGGACGTGGCTCCCTCCCTTGTACATAATTTGAAGTTATTATTTTGTGCCCCTTGTTTGCCCCGTCCCCCCCATGTAAATAGTTCTCCCCTTTATCCTCCCTGGTTTTCTTATTAATGAGGACACTTTTTTCTTACTATTGTTTTATTTCTACATATTACTTTGGTTCCACATGTTGTATATAGTTTGTTCTTGTTTTATATATTTATAGTTAAAAAAAAAAGTTCTCAAAGAAAAAGCAGTTTAAGTTCAGCCACAAGTGCGTGCTGTCATTTGTCCAGGAAAAGTGGGAGGGGGGTGCAGTTTGGTGCTTCATGGTGTGGGCGGTGGGGCAGGAGTGTGGTGGAGGAAGGGGCGGGCAGTGGGGTGCCTGGCAGAGTTCACCCCGCGGCCTCATCATCGAAGTGGGCCCGCAGGGCCTCCCAGACCCGGGTCCCTTTGGGGTCCACCTGCCGACTGGGGGCAGCGGGTGGCTGCACGGTGGCCCTGCCGGCCTCCACAGCCCAGCCCTGGAAAAAGGCCTCCCCCTTGCTCTCCACCAAATTGTGCAGGGTGCAGCAGGCACGTACAATCAGGGGGATGTTGTTGGGGCCCGCATCCAGGCGGGTCAGGAGACATCTCCAGCGTCCTTTCAGGCGGCCAAATGAGCGCTCCACCACCTGGCGCGCATGGTTCAGGCGCTCGTTGAAGCGCTCCTGGCTAGCGGAGAGATGGCCCGTGTACGGGTGCATGAGCCAGGGCTAGAGGGGGTATGCCGCATCTGCGATGATGCAGAGGGGCATGGTGGTGTCCCCCACAGGGATCTCCCACTGGGGGATGTAGGTCCTTGCCTCCAGCTGGCGGCACAGGCCCGAGTTTCGGAAAACCTGGGCGTCGTGGGTCCTGCCAGGCCAGCCCACATAAATGTCCTGGAAATGGCCCCGGCTATCCACCAAGGCCTGGAGGACCACAGAATGGTAGCCCTTGAGATTCAGGTATCGTCCTCCACTGTGGTGTGGGGCGCGGATGGGGATGTGAGTCCCATCCAGAGCCCCGAAGTAGTTGGGGAAGCCCAGGGTGGCAAAGGCGGCGATGGCGGCATCTGGGTCCCCCAGCCACACGAGCCTGTGCAGGAGCATGGCGTTGATGGCACGCACAACCTGCAGAGAAAGCACATGGGACAGCACCAATGAGGGGTGAGCAGGGTGTGCGTGGCCCTGCCCTGCCCTGGCCTCCCCCGCCCTCCCCTCCCCTCCTCTGCCCTGCCCGGGCCCCCCTCCCCTGCCCTGCCCTCCCCCCGTGGGTTCTCTTACCTCTATGAGGACAGCCCCGACGGTGGCCTTGCCGACACCAAACTGCTGTCCCACGGATCGGTAGCTGTCGGGAGTGGCCAGCTTCCAGACAGCGATGCCGACCCGTTTCTCCACTGTGAGGGCACGCCACATAGCGGTGTCCTGGTGCCTGAGTGCGGGGGTGAGCCACTGGCACAGCTCCATAAATGTCTGCCGGCTCATCCTGAAGTTCCTGAGCCAGCGGTCGTCGTCCCACTCCCCAAGCACCAGCTGCTCCCACCAGTCGGTGCTCGTGGGGTAGCTCCACAGCCGCTGGCGTGGGAGGCGGGGGGGGGTGGTGCTGCAGGGTTGGGGGTTCAGCCCTGCTGCCCTGGGGGCAGCTCCTCCTCCGGTGTAGCAAGGAGGTGCTCAGCTGCTTCCCTCATGGCATGGAGCAGGGCAAGCCCTGCTCCTGCCGGGAGGGCTGGGTGGACCTCTGGCTGCTGCTGCTGCTGCTGCTGCTGCTGGGGGTCCATGACTGCGTTGCCCGGGGTCTGTGTGCCTATGGCTCCTCAGACCGCGTGCTGTGCAGGCTGAGTGTGTCTGGGAGGGGCCCTTTAACGGAGCGGCTAGCTGTTGCCCCGGAAACGCTAGTCCACCCTGTGACCCTGTCTGCAGCTGTGCCTGGCATCCCTATTTCGATGTGTGCTACTTTGGCGTGTAGACGTTCCCTCGCTGCGCCTATTTCGATGTTGGGCTGTGCAATGTCGAAGGTAAACATCGACATTGCCAGCCCTGGAGGACGTGTAGACGTTATTCATCGAAATAGCCTATTTCGATGTAGGCTTCATGTGTAGACGTAGCCTTCATGTGTGTGTTTGTCCCACCATCTTCACGACTTTCACTCCTAAAGCTTCTTTCTCTCTAGATGGTGATGGGGGAGTTATCCAATGTTTTGAGATCACATATCATTTGCTATTTAGATATGAGTTGTTCAGTTTGGGCTTTTCAGACGTTCACTGTTTATTGAAAATAATCAGGAGGGATTTCTTTTTATTCTGCAATTATAGTGTCGGGAGCCACAAAGAACTCCTTAAGGAGCCATATGCGACTCCAGGGCTGCAGGGTGCAGACCCCTGCTCCAGATGTTCTTATTATTCAGAAAAATGCTCCATACTTTTTGAATGCTGCTAAGCTGCTGAATATATCTTGTAACAATGAACTCCAGAGGCTAAAGTATATTTTACATCAATTTTAAATGTTCAGCTTTTCAATGTCATTGAATATCCTTTGGTTCTTACATCATATAAAAGGGAGAGTAAGATTACTTGACCTGCCTCCTCAAGGCCATGCAATATCATGTATATAAATATATAAGTTCCTCTCTAAAGTAAATAGTCTTGATCTATTCAGTATCTCTTCATATGAAAGCTGTTGAATACCTCTTCTCACCCATGACTGAACTATCTCCACACGATGTTTTTTTGTGACATACAACCAGAAATGAACAAAGTGTTCAAAGTGAGAAAGTACCTCTGATTTGCATATTGCAACTATAAGATTTTAAGTACTGGAATATTGGTATAGAAGGGTAAAACTTTTACAGGAAGAACAGGTAGGAAAAAGAGCAAAGAGGTAAAGAGTTGTTGGCTTATATATTTAAAATGTATATGTGCAATCTACAGTTGAGATGGAAATAGAGAACAGACTTATTGAAAAATCTCTGAATAATGACAATAAGGGTAAAAGACAAGGCTGATGTCATGGTAGAGGTCCACTACAGACCATATAACCAATAAGAAGTGGGTGAGGGTTTCAAAATAACTACTAACACAACCGTCCAAAAAGACAGTACTTAGCAATGATGGAGGACCTCAATCACCCAGACTTCTGTTGGAGAGTAACAGCAGAGCACAAATTATCCATCAAGTTATTGGAATGTATCTGAGACAATTTTTTTTTATTTCAGCAGAAAGCCACTGGGGAGATGCTGTTCTAGATCAGATTTTGACATATATGGAAGAATTAGTTGAGAGTTTGAAAGTGGAAGACAGCTTGGATGAAAGTGATTGTGAAATTGTAGCCTTCGCTATTCTAACGCATGATAAGAGGGAGAAGAGCAAATTAAGACACTGGATTTCAAGAACTCATACTTAAGCAAATTCAGAGTTGGTAGGAAGATCCCAGGGGAAGCAACTCGAAGAGGAAAAACCAACTCACTTGACAGTTTTTCAGAGATACATTGATAAGGGCAGAAGAGCAAACTATTCAACTATTCAACTGTTTAGGAAAGAGAGAAGCATTGCAAGAGAGCACCCTGGCTTAACCAGGAGATCTTTAAATTATCTAAAAATCAAGAGAGAGTCACAAAAGAGTGGAAACTAGGTCAAATTACAAAGGATGAATATAAAACAAAAAAAAACAAGTATGTAGGGCCAAAATGAGAAAAGACAAGACAAAAAATGAAACCAAAATAGCTAGAAACATGAAAAGGTAAACAAAAAATATTCTACAAATGCATTAGAAGCAAGAAGGAGGCCAAGCACAGGACAGAATCACAGAATCACAGGGCTGGAAGGGACCTCAGGAGGTCGTCTAGTCCAGCCCCCTGCTTCAAGCAGGATCCACCCCATCTAAGTCATCCCAGCCAGGACCTTGTCCAGCTGGGATTTAAAAACCTCAAGGGATGGAGAATCCACCACCTCTCTGGGCAACGCATTCCAATGCTTCACCACCCGCCTGGTGAAGTAGTTTTTCCTAATATCTAACCTACACCTCTCCCTCTTCAACTTCAGACCATTACTCCTTGTTCTGCCATCTGACACCACTGAGAACAGTTTCTCACCCTCCTTTTTAGAGCTTCCCTTCAGGAAGTTGAAGGCTGCTATTAAATCACCTCTAAGTCTTCTCTTCTGTAAACTAAACAAGCCCAAATCCCTCAGCCTAGCCTCATAGGTCTTGTGCTCCAGACCCTTAATCATTTTTATTGCCCTTCGCTGAACCTGCTCCAGCAAATCCACATCCTTTTTATACTGGGGGGGCCCACAAAACTGGACACAATATTCCAGATGTGGTCTCACCAGTGCCGAATAAAGAGGAATAACTACTTCCCTAGATCTGCTCGAAATGCTCCTCCTAATGCACCCCAGTATGCCGTTAGCATTCTTGGCTACAAGGGCACACTGTTTACTCATATCCAGCCTTTCATCCACCATAACCCCTAGGTCCCTTTTCATCATACTGCTGCTGAACCAGTCGGTCCCCAGCCCGTAACAATGTTTGGGATTCTTCTGCCCCAGGTGCAGGATTCTACACTTCTCCTTATTGAACCACATCAGATTTCTTTTGGCCCAGTCCTCCAATTTATCCAGGGCACTCTGGATTCTCTCTACCCTCCAACGTACCTACCTCTCCCCCTAGTTTTGTGTCATCCGCAAACTTGCGGAGGGTGCAACCCAGTCCCTCATCCAGGTCATTAATAAAGATGTTGAATAACACCAGCCCCAGAACTGAGCCTTGCAGCACTTCGCTTGAAACAGACCACCATCCAGATATTGAGCCACTGACCACTATCTGTTGGGCCTGACCATCAAGCCAGCTTTCTATCCATCTTGTAGTCCAAGGATCCAATCTATATTTCCTTAACTTATGGACAAGAATGTTGTGGGAGACCGTATCAAAAGCCTTGCTGAAGTCAAGGTATATCACATCCACTGACTTCCCCATGTCCACAGAGCTTGTTACCTCATCATAGAAGCTAATCAGATTGGTCAGGCAGGACTTGCCCTTGGTGAATCCATGTTGGCTACTTTTGATCACTTTCCCCTCTTTCAAGTGCTTCAAAATGGATTCCTTGAGGATTCCCTCCATTATTTTCCCAGGGATTGAGGTAAGGCTGACGGGTCTATAGTTCCCTGGATTGTCCTTCTTTCCTTTTTTAAAGATGGGCACTATGTTTGCCTTCTTCCAGTCATCCAGTATCTCCCCCGATCTCCAAGAGTCTTCAAGGATATTGGCCAAAGGTTCAGCAATGACCTCTGCCAATTCCCTCAGTACCCTGGGGTGCATTAAATCCAGACCCATGGACTTGTGCACATCTAGTTTTTCTAGATAGCTCAGAACTTGTTCCTTCCCCACAGATGACTGCCCTCCACCTTCCCATACTGCACCATCTAGGACCGTCATGGGTAAGTTGACTTTGTCCGTGGAGACTGAGGCAAAAAAAGCACTGAGTACTTCAGCTTTTCCTGCATCATCTGTCACTAGGTTACCTCCCTCATCCAGTAATGGCCCCACATCTTCTCTGATAACCCGTGTATTGTTAACATGCCTGTAGAAACCCTTCTTGTTACTCTTCACATCCCTTGCCAGCTGCTGTTCCAATTGTGCTTTCGCTTTCCTGATTACTGCCTGGCATTCTCCAGCCGTATGTTTATACTCCTCCTTAGTCAACTGTCCACGTTCCATTTCTTGTATGCATCCTTTTTGAATTTAAGCTGACTAAGGATTTACCTGTTAAGCCAATCTGGTTGCCTACCATGTTTGCATTTCTTGCTACGTAGGACTGTTTGTTCCTGTGCCTTCAGTAAGACTTCTTTAAAATACTTCCAGTTCTCTTCAACTCTTTTCCCCTTCATCTTTGTTTCCCAAGGGATCCTGATCATCCGGTCTCTTAGGGAGTCAAAGTCTGCTCTTCTGAAATCAAGGGTCTGTATGTTACTGCTCACCCTTCTTCCTTTAGTCCAGATCCTGAAATCTACGATCTCATGGTCGCTGCAGCCCAGGTTCCCTCCCACTTCTATTTCTCCTACTAGTTCTTCCCTGTTTGTGAGCAGCAGGTCAAGTTGCGCACGGCCCCTGGTTGGTTCCTTCAGCACTTGTACCAAGAAGTTATCCCCAACATTCTGCAAAAACTTCCTGGATTGTCTGTGTGCTGATGTATTGGTCTCCCAACAAATGTCCGGATGATTAAAGTCTCCCATGGTAAAAATACATAAAACTTTTTTTTTTTCCTGGGCAGCAGCGGTTCTTCCTGAAAATGACTTTCACCCGAGCTCGACAGCCTCAGACCGGAACCACAGAGATCAGCACAGACAGGTCCATTAATAAATGAAAGGAGAAAAACAAGAACAGAAAATAAAAAACAAAATGGCAGATGCTTAATTGCTACATGATGTGTGTACAGGTGGTGTATAAAGAATTATCGGTGTGTACTGGAACTTATTCTTAAAACGTGCTTGTCATGTACAGCATATGTCTAGCCTGCTCTAGGAAAAAGAAGGTTGTTTTACCTGCCTGACTGTGCCTCTGATGTAAATTGACAGATGAGAGTTCTGGATTAGAGAGATTCAGCCTGTACTAGTAGAAGATGATCAAGTCATTTAAGGCTTGATTAGTAAAGGCATTTAGGCATCTAAATGCAAATAGGTACCATGGGGTGATTTTTAAAGGGCACTTAACTCCCTATGGGGAGTTGAAAATCCCAGTAGGCAACTGTCTACACCTTTAGTTGCCCTAATACCATTGACAACGTAGCCCACAGTGCTTTCCTAAGCAGTGTTTCCTACATGATTTTAAAACATCAGGGGTGCATCTACACTAGCCAGCTATTTCAAAGTAGCTGGCACAACGTCGAAATAGCACGCATCGTGTCTACACATGCCGTGAGCTATTTCAATGTTGAAATCAACATTAGGCGGCGAGACGTCAAAATCGCTATTCCTGTCCGAAGATGGGAATAGCACCCTACTTCGACGTTCAACATCGAAGCAGTGCATGTGTAGATGATCCGCGCCCTGCTACATTGAAATAGTGTGGTCCTCCATGGCAGCCACCAGCTGAGGGGTTGAGAGACGCACTTGTCCAGCCCCTGCAGGGCTCTATGGTCACCACATGCAGCAGCCCTTAGCCCAGGGCTTCTGGCTGCTGCTGCTGCTGGGGGCCCATGCTGTGTGCACAGGGTCTGCAACCAGTTCTCGGCTCTGTGGACCTTGTGCTGTGCAGGCCAAGTGTGTCTGGGGGGGGCCCTTTAAGGTAGCAGCTTGCTCTTGCCCCAGAAGGGCTAGTCCAGCCTGTGACCCCATCCGCAGGCTTTGCTGACCCCTTATTTCAACAGGGAGCATTCGTGTGTGTGTGGACACTCCACATTTCCTTCTGTGGTGGCTCCTTTCGACGTTCCCCATCGCTACTTCGATGTTGAACGTCAATGGCACCAGCCCTGGAGGACGTGTAGATGATATGCATCGAAGTAGCCCATTTCAATGTCCTTACTTCAAAATAGGCTACTTCAATGTAGTGTGCTAGTGTAGACGTAGCCCAGAAGTAACAACACTGTGCATGTGTATAGAATCTGTTACACGAGCTCGGTAAAGTGCTTTGCAGGACTGATTAAGCCATATATTGCAGTATACTTGTTACACTTGTAAGCTTTGCTGAACACAAGGGAGATACAGTTCAAGTTCAGCCCTCTAAAACCTGTGATTGGTCAAGTTGCGTAGACTAAAGTTCCAGTCTAACATGACAGTTCACATGCATTTATGTTGTACTCTGGCTAGTTCCTGAGACAATTCTGAAAAACATCATTGTGTTTTCACTGGCTCGACACACAGCCAGTGTTCCTCATGCACATTAACAATGGTTTGTATCTAGTATATCTACTTTCCCCGTCACCATTCTGAAGTACTTACGGTTTGCATAAAGCTACAATATGAACACTACTGCCTAATAAATAACAGTATGTGAGAGTTTAATAATTTAGAACTATAAAATCCCAAATAAAAAGAGATATTTTAAATTAATAAAAGTACTCAAATTACATGCAATGAAGGACTGGCTAAAAGTAATAAAGGAAAGGCTATTCATACACTTTAATTCTATACTGCAGCTGTATCAGAAACTTTATGGAATGGAGAGAATTACTAAAGTAGTGTTCCCAAAGTCATACATCTAGAAACAAAAAGACAACAGGATGAGAGGACCCTATTCTAGGAAGCAGCAGCTTTGGAAAGGTCATGGGTATGATGCTGGCTAATTAGTTCACTGTGTAGCCAAGAAGTTTAATGCAATCCACAGATATGTAAAGAGGGGAATACTGACTATAGCAGACCAGTTTTATTACCTCTGTATTGACATATTACCTCTGATGTGACTGACATTGGTATATTGTGACTGGTATCCACAATTCAAGAACAAAGTTGAAAAATTGGAAATGCCTAATTTGGTAGTTAGGGCAGATGATTGCAATGGTCCATTGTAGCTTTTCAATCTATCAGTCTATGAACAGCTGAGCCTCTCTTCAGGAAAACACCTAAAGTCATACACATATTTTAAATCTTCCTTGCCTTTCTGACAAGCTCTGATGAGCAATTAAATAGTTAATACTAACTAAGTTCCATTATTAGCATCTGAACTGGCATCCATTGAAGTGATTGGGACAGTTCTCATTTATTGCATCAGTCTCTCTAATCTCAGGCAGGCATCACTGGACATTTTGGTTACGTTCAAGGAAAAGAGCTGAGACAGTTGTCCAAGCCACGCTCCATCGGCTAGAGCTTCTGGACCCACCCCACGGAGGCACACACCCTATATTTTGGGAAACATGGGGGGACATCTTTTACAATATGTCTAATGTGTTTCAGTAATAGCCCTTTTCTGCAAAAACAATGAGGAGTCCTGTGGCACCTGGAAAGATTAACAAATGTATTGAAGTATAAGCTTTCGTGGGCTGGAGCTCACTTAGTCATTGTTTTTGCTGTAATAGACTAACACAGTTACCCCTCTGGAGCTTTTTTCTGTAATCACAGCAGTATGGTGCCATCACCTAAGCATTTATTGTCAGACTTGTTCAAACAATTGCTGTAAAATATCATCATCTATTTGCCAAAATATACGGAAGTCTTCCAGCACAGTTGATAGGTGAATGTCATCAATAATGAGCAATACTTTGCTATTTCCCCATTACTGAGAAATTCACTGTGGAGCTCATTAGGCCACATCACATAGTTGCAAACTGTCTGCCTAGCATTTTTTTACCTTCTGTTCATGACCTCATGCTATAGCTACATAATTACGAAAAAGCAAAGTGGTTTTTTTCGGTTTCCAGGAATGATTCATTTAATGCTTTCTCTGTCATCTTGCAACAATTAAACAGAATGTCATGGCCCAATAAACGATATACTATCATTTATGAAAGATTTATATGATACTACCAGAATAACTGTAAAGTATAATTCATCAGTGCTGTTCACTGAGGATGGTGATATTTTTATATTATACTGTACAGAAAAATTATATTACTATTATGCATATATTGCCCTACTTAGAGTAAGATGAGCCTTATATCAATAGCATTCATGCATGTTTACCATATGTTATCTTAAGAGCTGAGCTTGCCATAATTTTATCAATTTCCTTTAACAAATGAAAATATCTGATCAATTGGGCTGATTGCTTAATTTATAATATGAACAGTACTAATTTCTTCCAGGCTTTGCTTCAGTATGTCTAATTTGCTGCATGTTCAACTGTATGCTGGATAAAACTGTGTGAGCAAATATTAAGAGCTTGTCTACTTTTGCAAGGCTAATACAGCACAGATGCAATGCTGGAGATGCTCTAAATGTGGACCCTGCTTCTACCAACATGAGGACTTTGCCTCTCTGAGAGATAGATCTTAAGTGAACAGTAGAATTCTTCTATTGTCTTAGTGGTATCTATACTAGGCATGGAGCTGGTTTAACTACACTGATCCAGGCTGTGGATTTTTCACACCATTAAGCAACACAGCCTAACTTTTTAGCATAGCCCAGCTCTGTGTGTTTTAATTAACCTTTAAAGATGTAAACAGAAGGATACTTCATATTAAAGAAGAACAAAGAAAAGGATGAGCAGAACATTTTCAGGCTCCTTTAAGGAGACAAAGCCAAAGTGAACTGCCAGAAATGTGATGAAGAGTTTGATATTGATTTAGGGGATATTACAGGGGAAGAAATCATGAAAAGGCATCTGTCAACTCAAAAAAGTGGAAAAGCAGCTAAAGAGGATAACATTACTGGAAAAATGCTTAAAGTAAGTGACAAAACACCCCTCCAGATTGTTGTTGTGTTTTGGGGTAGAATAAGGAATGAAGTAAAGAGCCCAGGCAAGTGGGAGGGAGACCCCTCATCATAAGTTCACACCTGTTAAATGATTTGTTTTTCTTAGTCTCATGTGATTGTCACAGTGTAGACATATACTATGTTAATGACTGTCTCAAATTTACATGCATTGCGGTTCTTGGTGTATTTATTTTGAAACCAACTTCAGAAAAATGTCTCTTCTCGCTCTTTTGGTTGCAGACTCCCGGTATAGACTGTCTACTAAGGTACAGAGACGTGCAGAATTTACAACTACAATAGTATAATGCAGATCTTCTTTTAACCATCTCAACTGCATTTCCTAATCTCTCAAATTGGATCTTTAATATCCAGATTGCTTCACTCCCTTTGTTTCAATAAATCTGTGAATGTAACCTACAATACACTGGGTCATTAGAATAAATGACCAGCTTAGAGACTAGAAGGTAAGTCTACATCGAACACTTACCGTTTCCTGTCCTAACACCCTTCTTTCTTTCACACTGACCATAATACTTTGCTACACTACTTTGCCTCCTATATTCAATAACCATCAACGCATTAAGTGTATGGCAGTAAAAGGCTGTGTTTGAGTAAGAGCAGAAAGTACGTTTAAGAGAGAAAGATATTGCAGAATAAAAGTAGGACACAGCACCAGACCACAACCCAACTCTTCTTAGGGAAAGTACTTTTCTAACTTTGACAAGAGAACACAGTCAGACCATTTGCATGATTAATGGCAACTCACTAGAGGCTTTTCAAAACAAAATCATCAGAACTGTGAATCATCATCAATAACCATGGGCTCAGCGCCCCTTAGTGTATGATGCCGCTCTCACTATTCCTTTCCATTGTTCCCTGTCCAGTGCGGAGTGGCTTAATTAGCTCCACACCAATCTACTATATCATCTATCCATTCTCTATGGGGTCTGCCTTTCCTAATCGAACCATCCATTATGCCGAATACCAGGGTCTTGATTTTTCGTTCGCCATTCATTCTGGAAAGATGCCCAAATAGTTGTAGCTTCCTTTTTATAACTTTCTGCAGCAGGCTCTCTTTTGGCTGTATCTTTCTATATAATTCCTCACTGGTGACTTTCTGCATCCATCCTGTTCTCAGAATCTTTCTATAACAACTTCTTTTGAAAGCCAATATTCTTCTTTTCAAATCTTTCGTTACTACCCATGTCTCACATCCATACATGCTGCTGAATACACGTTTTCAAGATGCCCAGCTTCATTCCTAAGCTAACTGCTTTGGTTTTCCAGATCTTATCACCTTCAAACTCGTTCTTGCTTTCGCTATTCTAGTCACTGTTTCCTTCTTACAGTCTAGATCATACATTATGTTGTTCCCCAGATATGTGAACTTCTCTACATTTTCTAGTTCAATACCATCAACACTGATCTTCCTTCCTATTTCCTTATCTCCAAATACCATTGTTTTTGTTTTATCGATGTTCATAATCAGGACGTGCTGCTTGCCTTCTTCGTTTAACACCTGCACCATTTCTACTAGCTTCTCCTCATCTTTCTCAATGATAACTATATCATTTGCGAACCTCAAGTTGTTTATTCTCTTCCCGGGCACAGATATCCCTTCTACCTCTTCCTTGACCTGGTCCATTGCTCTCTCCAGATGCATGATGAAGATACTTGGCAATATTGGATCTCCTTGTCTCCTACCTCTACTTATTTTAAATCAACGTCCCAACTCCCCACATGTTCTCACCACCGCCTCCACATTGTCACTGATATCCTTCATCAACAGTATCAGTCTGCTATCCACTCCATATGTCTCCAACACCGCCAAAGTCATCTTCTGAGCTATACTGTCATACGCCTTTTGAAAATCAACCGAGCAAGCGTATACATTCTTGTTCTTTCGTTGAGCTCTCTCTGCTATCAGTCTTAGTGCCAATATCTGCTGTATGGTACTTCTATCTTTTCTGAACCCTGCTTGCTTGTCTGCCATATGTTCTTCAATCTGTGATCTTAGTCTCTCAGTCAGTATCATCATCAGCACCTTGCCTAGATTACTTGTTCTCAAACTCCTTCTTTCTTGTGTATTGTCACTAGCACAGATCTTGTCCATTCCTTAGGTGCCTTCCCTTCTTTCCATGCTATATTACATAGTCATTTTATTTCCTGAATCATGTTTTCTCTGCTGTATTTGATCATCTCTCCCATGCTCGTATCATTTCCAGGGCTCTTGCGGTTCTTTAGTCGTTTCACTACTTTTTCTACTTCCTCCTTTGAAATATTGGTCTCACTCTCGATGCTCAGTGGAGATCTCTCTTTCAGTTCTTCGATCAGTCTCTCTGAGACACTCGGATCCACCTGTGCTTTGTATAGATCAGTGCAATATTTCATCCATCATTGCACAATCTTCTCCCTGTTCATGAGCATTTTGTCATTCTTATCTTTGATCGCCATCTGCTTCGGTTGCCATTTCCTGTTAATATTCCTAATCATCTTACACACATCCCTGGTCTTACATTCGTCATAGTACCTCTATATCTTCATGTTGCTCCTCTAACCATTTCTCCTTAACCTTTCTAGCTGTTTTCCTCACGTCACTGCATTTCACCCTATATTGCTGTTCTGCCATCTCGGAAACATCTTTTCTGATTTCAGTGCTCTCTTCTATTGTACCAACCTCTTTGTCTCCTGAGTAAACCACTTCTTATTGATCTTCTCTTCGTCTGGAACAGTCTGCTCAATTTCTTCTTCTATCACCGTGGCTACCCCTGCGACTCTTTCATCTAGGTCTTTCTCTGTAATGATATTCTTAATCTTCTCTGAGCGCTGCTCTGTATGCATTCCCTATTTCTTCCTCACCTAGCCTCACTACATTTCTTCTTTTCTTAAACTGTGCCTTACACTTTTTTCCCAGTTTTATCTTGATTTTCACAATCACTAGACTATGGTCCAAGTCTATACCTGCTCCTCGGAAAGTTTGGCACTACTGTACTGATGTTACCCACCTTCTTCTTATCAAAATCACATCTATCATGTTCTTGGACTTCCCATCATTCAATCACCATGTCCACTTCCTACAGGTCTGTTGCTGGAATCTTGTGTTGCAGATCACCATCTTATGCTCTGTAGCAAACTCTAGTAGTTTCTCACCTCATTTGTTTCTTTCTCCATATCCAAACCTTCCCATGAGACTCTCCCAACCTTTGTTATCTGTTCCAACCTTCGCATTCCAATCTCCTCCAATGGTCAACATAGCTTTCTTCAGTATCTCCTCCACTGTCTTTGTCAAGTCTTTATAGAATAGCCCAATCTCTTCCTCTGTACTGTCCAACATGGGTGCATACACCTGAATGATTGAGATGTTGAACGGTTTTGCTTCGAATCTCGTTACCATCATTCTTGCACTCACTGGTTTGTATCCTAAATAATGTTCCTCTAGCTGTTTTGCTAAGAAGGAATCTGACTCCTGCTTCATGCTTCGCTTCCTTTCCTGACCAAATGACTTCGCAACCACACATCTCTCTCAAAGATGTCCAACACATCTCTGCCAGTCCAAGTATATCACATCAGTATCTCTCCATCTCCTTTCGAAGCAGATCTAACTTTCCAGTTGTCCACAGTGTTTGGAGGTTCCACGTTCCAATTGATAGCATACATTAGTTGTAATTTTCTTTCGGTAGCCAACTTATCCACCCAACCCCGATCACTTGATTGGTGTCACAGACCTTGTTTATCTGGGTGAGATCCAAGCCAGCATCTTTTATCGTTTAGCCATAGTGGCATCAGATTTCATTCATATTGTTGTTTCATGGTCAGTGCATTGACACTCATCTGACCAACCCCCCCTCCTTCATCCAGGCTTGTGACTGGCATGGAGCTCGTAGTGGCTTCATGGAGGAGTTAAAATTGTGAATGCCATTAGTCAAACAGAGGCCTGCCTTAAAAAATGGATAATTTACAAGGCCTGGATGCAAAACAATGCTAGGGACAAGCTCCCGTTTCAGAGTATGGAATCTGTTGTCCTAACAAACAAGGAGAAGAGATAATGTCTTGTAACATTTCACCATCAAATGAGCTGTGACCATTGACAATGGAAACAAGATTTAAAAAAAGTTAAGTTTCATCATAATAATCCACAATGGTATATATCCTTCAGTAAAGCACAGATTATAACTAAGGCTACAATTATGCCACAGAAGTAGCAGAAGTAACAGAATCAGTGACATCAGGGAACCTCAACATTGTTGGGGGCTACCACAGCTGACCAGCTAGCTACTGTCAGCAACGGGGCCTCCCAGCAGTGCCCAGCCACTGTGGGCAACACCAGAGGGACCCTACAGCTCCCCAGCCCACTATCACTGGTGTGCGGGGGGGAGACCCCTTCCCCCTTCCCAGACCCACAGAGTGTGGGGAACACCCAAACAACCAGCTCCCAATAGCTGCCAGGCTCCAGGGTGCTGGACCCTCCTCTCCCCACTTTTTCAGGCATGTTTTTAGTCAGAGGCAGGTCACTGCTTCCGTGAATTTTTGTTTATTCCCATGACCTGTCCATGACTTTTACGAAAAATATCCATGACAAAACTGAAGTCCTAGTGCCTGTATTGGCCTAGAACTTCCTTGTGCACTTCTGCTGATCACAAACGCTCGTCAAGGCCATGTAGAAAGGAAAGAGCAGTTTAAGTGTGTTGACAAACTTAGACTATCCAGCTCCTGTCACGCACTTTCCTTTTTCCTATTACAGCTCTGTGTCTGGATCAATAAGACATAAAAGTAAAGTCCATGGAGCCACACAGTGTTAAAACCTGCTGGAAATTTGGGATAAATAAACACTCAGTAATCTCAGAAAAGTGATCAACTGAACGCCTCAAATCTTTGAACTCAAGATCGGAAAAGGCTGTTTGGCATTTTGACTAAGATGTTTACATGTACAAAGAGCTAACGCATTGTGTTTGTGATTTAGTGTCTGTACTTCCCATAAAACTGTGCACAGCTGCCTCTACCATAGCAAAGAAATCAAATGAAATGCACTTACGAACCTCCAAGTCAGTTTAATCTCATTGAACAGTAGGACAAGTATAAGCCCACCATTCAAACAGGTAATTACAGATGTCACACAGCCTGACTCTTACTGCTCTTGAAGCTCTGTGATAAGTACATTATTAGCAGTTTTACCGTCATTCCAATAAAGTGCCCATTACAATTTAGAATAGTGTTAGTAAGCTGGCACTTGCATGACTCACACGTTTATGAGGATAAATTCTGTAAATGTCTATTGTATATAATTTCTGCACAGTATGGAGCTGAAATAGAAGTAAACAATGAGATATTAAAGTTGCAAGGTGGATGAAGTAGCATCTTTTATTGGACCAGCTTGTGTTGGTGGAAGAGAAAAGCTTTTGAGCTTAGACACAGCTTCCTCATCTTACCTCACCTTTCATGCTTCTAAGTTTATTAATAAAGTATATATGGCATGTACTCCTATAATGCACTCTTACGCCCACTAAAGGACAGTAAATAATTTAGCAGCTGTGGTTTAAAGCCAATGCAAAGTTGATGTTCTAGGCAAGAATTTAACATTTCAGTGCACAGAATGTACCACCATGTGCTGCACAGATTTGATATTTCAACCTAAGTAAGAAACCTTCTTTCATGAATGAATGCCTGTAAAGAGAAACCCAGAGATAGTGGGTTCTCTGTTGACAAGCAGCCAGGTGAGCCAATGGGAAGAGAGAAGGGGATTTCTGAAATGAAGCAGTTACCTGCTGATTGTGTCTTTCTTGTGTGTGGCCAAAGGAGAGAGAGACAGAGATGGTTTAAGCCTTAGCCAGGCTTGGAGGATTCAGTAACTATCCAGGTCTCAAGGAAATCTGAAAATATAGATAAGTAAGTAAACAGGAAATGTTCAGTCAAATGAGATCAGGTTATTGTTTATTTGGGCTTTCGTTTGTGGGACTTCTCAGGCTGGCTCATGTACCCCTGTACACTAACTTTTCAACTGAATCCCAGTGAAGTAATTCTCTGTGCTTTAATATGGCTTTTTTTTTTAATTGTTGCCCTGTAGCACCTCACAACCAAGTACACTTTATCATGCATATCTTTTGTTTTGTTAATAAATCATCTTTTTAAGGCAATGATTTGATTCTTGTGTCCTAAAGAAGTGTCTGTGTATATGCATGTCTAAGATGGAAAGGTCAGCTTGATATCAGCCTGCAGCTTCATTTCTTCCTCTTTGTTTTCAAGCTTTCTCCTAAGGGAGGGTTAAGAGCTTGTAGCCGTGTCTACACGTGCACGCTACTTCGAAGTAGCGGCACTAACTTCGAAATAGCGCCCGTCACGGCTACACGCGCCAGGCACTATTTCGAAGTTAACTTCGACGTTAGGCGGCGAGACGTCGAAGTCGCTAACCCCATGAGGGGATAGGAATAGCGCCCTACTTCGACGTTCAACGTCGAAGTAGGGACCGTGTAGTTGTTGCGCGTCCCGCAACTTCGAAATAGCGGGGTCCGCCATGGCGGCCATCAGCTGAGGGGTTGAGAGATGCTCTCTCTCCAGCCCCTGCGGGGCTCTATGGTCACCGTGGGCAGCAGCCCTTAGCCCAGGGCTTCTGGCTGCTGCTGCTGCAGCTGGGGATCCATGCTGCGGGCACAGGGTCTGCAACCAGTTGTCGGCTCTGTGTATCTTGTGTTGTTTAGTGCAACTGTGTCTGGAAGGGGCCCTTTAAGGGAGCGGCTTGCTGTTGAGTCCGCCCTGTGACCCTGTCTGCAGCTGTGCCTGGCACCCTTATTTCGATGTGTGCTACTTTGGCGTGTAGACGTTCCCTCACAGCGCCTATTTCGATGTGGTGCCGCGCAACATCGAAGTTGAACATTGACGTTGCCAGCCCTGGAGGACATGTAGACGTTACTCATCGAAATAGCCTATTTCAATGTTGTTACATCGAAATAACCTATTTCGATGTTGGCTTCACGTGTAGACGTAGCCTGTGTGTCACTCTACAGGGAGACATTCCAAGTGTGTCTTCCTGGGTTCTAAAGAGGGGTTCTCTCACTTGGGTGGTGGCACCTTCACAATGTACTACATATACTACAAGCATGTCTCATGACTCATTGGTTCAATAACAGTTAAAACATACCTGGAGATGCAAAATTAAAAAAAGAGAAAAGGGAAGAGAAATGCAACATACAGAGCAATGAGCGCGGAACTCCTTTGGCTCTTGGCTTCATTACAAATGTACCTGAGCACAATTCAACAATCCTGAGTGCATTATACCAGCAAATTGGCTGTGCAGATGCCAAGCCTTAAGGATTGCATATGGCCTAACACCCACGTAGCCTCATTTTATTATAGCTTCCAGAAAAAGCTTTGCACCAAAACAAAAGGTTTCATGACTAAAGTCCCCAGCTTTGCACCAAAATCAGGCCTTGGGCTTTACCTATGTTTCCCATCAAGTCTTGCATCCATTTACAACTACTGATCTAGCACGAAATACAGAATAATTAGCAAAAAAATCATGGATGACTTCCATGGGCCCTGGAGACATCTAACTAGAAAACAAAGCTGCAAAACCAATCATTATTTGGGTAAGAAACAACACCAACACCGCAGGAGGAGAGTAAGTAAAAAATATCAGTACATGGTTTGAAGGGGACTTTCCAGCCATCATGGTACTAATCTGAGCCTTAAGAGACTGGGGTTCCATTCTTTGCTCCACTACAGACTGTGTGAGTCATCTTGGGTAAATCATTTAGTGCCTCTGTGCTTCATCCTTCTCCCTGTAAAATTAGGGATAATAGCTCTTTCCTTCCACACTGGGGCTGTGTCTACACTAGGAACTAACTTTGAAGTTAGGCACTACTTTGAAGTAGCAGCAGAGAGTCTGCATACATTTTCTCTTACTTCAAAGTTAACTTCGGAGCCCAACTTTGAAATCCGTATTCCATTCCCGGGACTGGAGTGGTGCCCGACTTTGAAGCTGAACTTCGAAGTAGGGTGTGTGTAGACGTAACTTCAAAGTTATTTTAGTAGTTTAGACACAGCCAGGGTGTGAAGGCTGCATATGTCAGAGACTGAGGCACCCAAATATTACAGATATGGGCCAATAAATATCTTACACATGAATGCAAAACTTACACCTGTAAGGGTAATATGCTAATTTTCCCTCACACTTTTTTTTGTGTATTTTTTCCGTGAATACATTTCTCTTTTGCCGTAAGTTCTGATAACATCCTTTCTTGGTATAAGTTAAGCTATTTACTTCTTTGGAGGAGCAGACTGATAAATTACAATAATTAGCATGTCATGCTTTAGACATTTTTCATCTATAATTGCTGAAAACTAACATGTTCAGAATGACCTTTCCCAATTAATAATTCATAATGTTCCCTTAGGTTACTAGAAAAATCTATGCTGAACACCAGATCTTTATTATCCTGATGAGAAGACAAAGCCTCACTACCTAGCAATGTTGTGGAGTTAAATGTCAGATTTATTTCAAACATTATGGGAGGCGATAATGTGGGGCATTAATAAATTTATTGGGCATACTCATATCTTGCACTGACTATTTATAGCCCTCAAATTCCTTTGTAAATTGGGTGTTTTTTCCTTCCATCAGGCCTAGGCAGCTGAACATTTGCCATAGAGCAGTGGTTCTCAAAGCGTGATCCACCACCCACTAGTGGGCTGCAACTATCTTGCAAGCAGGCTGCAAACTCAGGGTTCACCCCCTCCATCCTCACTGCAGGAGTTTCCCACCCCTCCCATAAATAAAGACAATGTTCAAACCTTTTGTTTTGGACATAAACTAATATTTTACTTAATTTAAAATGAGGATTTATAAAACATAAAAATAACATTTAAATATAACCCCTCCTTATGATATAGCTCAGTATTTACATTTTGATGAGTCAGAAGCCAAATATGAATAATTTAGTATTGAAGGTATATAGAGATAAGTGAACACATTTTGTCATCATAGGTGGCTGGCTGGTGGTCTACAGAAAGGTTATGCTGAAGGGGGCAGGGTTCGGTGCTTGGCCAAAATGTTTGAGAGCCACTGCCATAGAGACAAAATATGATGGTGATAGGTGACGTAGAAATACTTGTCTTCCACATTTTAGGAGTTTCAAGACACTATTTTTGGAACCCTAGTAACTACAGTACATAACAAATACATTAAAGAAAAGGATAAATTCATGGTGAAGCAAAGTAGAAAAAAATAAGTAAATATCAGTTTATCTTTTTTCTTCTGTTTGAACTAAATAAAAAAATAACAATCACCTGTGTTTTAAGACTTGGAACATTATCTTTAAAGCACATGAAATTAAGATCATAACTGGATACAGACCTTCCCATAGTAACACAGCCACACAAGTATTTGACTTGATAACAACAGACATTAAGAATATAAAGTAATTGATGTATAGCATATATAAAAATGAGGCATTCCTGCTCACTTAAGACTCACACACTGAAACACTTTATACAAAAAGTCCACTTCTCCTTCCCTTGCAATCTTGATACAGATGAGTTGGTGCATAGTATATTTATTTCAAGTGTTTACTATACGGTTGTAGATGATGGAAATTCATGGTTTTCATACCAACAGACATACAGAACAACGCCTACATAAGCTTGTGCACACAGGCTGTGTAAGTCAACATAAATTACATCTCTCAAGCATGTAAAAAAACCTCCACACCCCAAGAAACATATCTTAGGCCAGGTCTACACTAGACCGGAAAGTCAATTTCAGATATGCAATCCTACCTATGGCAATTATGTAGCTAGAATCAATGTACTGGAAATCGACTTACCTGATTGTCTTCACTAAGGTCGATGAGAGCTTTTCTCCTGTAGCCCTCCCTTACTCTTCTCGATATCAAGGAGGGGTCACCTGCTGACCCCAGACAGATCAATTTCACATGTCTTTACCAAATGCACAAAACCAAACTCCAGAAGATCAATGCGGACAGGCTCAATCTTCCCATAAGTATAGACAAGCCCTTAAAATGACATAATTCAATGTCCCCTCCACACTGTGTCAGCAGGAGATGCTCTCCTGTCAACGGCTTCCAGTTTTTCTTGAGTGTCACTGATTTAGTGCCATAGTGAAGACTATCCTTTTGTGAAGAAGGGATACAGGGCATCCCTCCCCTTCTTTCACCAAATGGCATAAATGTACAAATATTGAGGAGGAAAATACAGCTTGGGCTATCTTATTTTAACCCTTTGTAAAAGCCACACTCAGCAGGAGAAACAATTCAATCCCAGTATACCTGAGGTGTATTGAAACTTATATAAAACAGCTTGGGACTTATCTTCAAAGGATGTTACCAGGAGAGTTTTCCCTACTCAACCTGATGCTCAATAGCCTCCTTAACAGACTAAGGACTTTGTCAAACCAAGGTGAATAGGAGGGATATAGCTGTCAAAATTCCTTTAGTAGCTCGTTTGTAGAATAAAAGCTTTTCTCCCCCTCCTGCATTTTCTTCACACAACGGTTGGAAACACATTGCCTCTTCAGGGAAATTCATCTCGCACCCATTCTCTGCTATCAATTCTCAGATTGTCAGTTCAAGTAGATCTTTATTTCTACTTGAAGAAAAATCACTCAAGTGTTTCATATTATGTTATATGAAGTGTAAGGAATTAAGTCTAAATTGCGGAACATACTCTGATTGCAATTACACTTGCGTGAAAATCATTGGAAGTAGACCTGTATGTGATTTTTTCCCCATAAAAATAATACCAGGTAACTCAGAGATCAAAGTTTGCAATCAAAAAGGAGAAATGTATTTTCTGTCAAGACATTAAATAAAAAGGAATGAATAAAATTTGGAACCAATTCCACTCTTATACCAATCTAATTCTTCTGATGTCACTGGAGTTACTTCTGATTTGTACAGATGCCACTGTTTTCAGACAAAGGCAAATTGTGAACAAGAGGTGATAATAGTATGGTGCTGGCAGACCAGGTGCCAATTCATGCCACAGCCCCTAGGTCTCACTGAACACTGACAGTGTGTATCTAGAAACCAGTCTGGCTCACCTGTGTGCTAGTATTATTAAAGCAGAAGTAAAATTTATAAGACTGTGTATATGTTTAGCTCCAATGAAGGCTTGCAGGATGCTAAACATATTGATCTCACTTATAACATTTGCATCCCATGATATTAAGTTATATTGAATGTTTGCATTGTAAGCCTCTGTAATTCACCAAATGGGGAAGGAGCATTGATTAATGTAAAGCGCTGGTTCTGCAAGAGGTGCAATGAATTCAAATGATCCCTTGTGAAACATCAAAGGACAAAGACTTTGTTGATTGCTTGCAGCCCACATCCACAAGGGGCAGATGGGAGCAAACATTTATTCCAGCCATTTGAGCTCTGGAGGAATGGAATAAAACTCCCTGACTGGGAGGAACTCAATCACTATGCTGCTTGAAATTTAGAAATGGCAAGGTTTCTAAGCCAAAGAAAGAGATCCCCAGGCTGTTTAGTTAGGGTGCAATATGTTCTAAAGAACATATCACTGCAACTCCTTGGAATCTAAGAGGGCAACTCATTTGTGTGCATATGTTTACATGTTTAGCTCTCATTTCTTTTTCTAAGTTAATAAATCTTTGGTTAGCTTATTACGGAATTAGCTACAAATGCAGATTTGGCGTGAGGTCTGCATTGCAATTCAAATGGGGAAACAAAAGTTCATTTGGAATTGGAAGTAACCTGAATATTATTTTGTGTGTGTGTGTGTGTGTGTGTGTGTGTGTGTGTGTGTGTGTGTGTGTGTGTGTGTGTGTGTGTGTGTGTGTGTGTGTTTTTAATTGTCTAAGGGACACAAAGGCAAGCTTGCCTGCATGGCAAAGTAGACAAGAGCACCAAAGGGGTCTGTCTGAGAATCCTTGTTAAGGCTGTTACAGTGCTTGAGAGGTTCACACTTGACACTTAATTGGTGAAATCTAAATATCAAACACACAACCAGTTTGGGGTTTGTGTCTTCTTCTTTAGTCTGCCCTGAGGCTCACATGCAGTCATGAGCCATTTTAGACAGCTTGACAGATAAGTTTGCCTCAAGTTCAACTATAATATTTTCTTAAACAATTCAAAATTACTGAACATTAATGTACATCTATTTGTCGCATAAAGACTGTAACAATGTGTTTTACAAGCTATTTTACAATGCAACAAATTTTGCCATAACTAGACTTCATCTCTGCTCATCTGCTATGCCAGCAATGAAATTAGACTGACTTATTTGTATGTCTTTTTGGGATACCATATTGGCTACAGTTACACTTGCAAGTTTTGATGGCAAAACCCTGTTTTTGTCTACAAAACTCAAGCAGCGTACACACACAAAATGCATTTTGCTGAGAGTATCTGGACCAAACACAGCACTTTTGCTGGCAATGCTCTGCCTCAAAGCTTTGAGGCATAACGCTGCTGTCAACAGATTCTGCCGACAAAAAAAGCTGTGTGGATGGCCCTTCTCTCGACAGACAGGGCATCCACAACAATGGGCAGCCCTGCCTGCTGTGCTTCTGGGTGCCTTCCAGACTGCCTGGCTGCTCTGTGGAAAGAGCAGGGTGCTCTCCCAATTTGCCTTTGTGTGTGCCTGCACTCTGTCAACAGAGGTTTTGTCGGGAAATCTCTCCTGACAGGGACTTCTGTTGACAGAGCTCTGTATTGTAACTGTAGCCTCACTCTCTTGAACTACTGTATACACTCCAGTGAGTGACTCGTGAGCAACCTCTGAGGACAGGATGGAAGCATCTCCTGAGTACGTCACACAAACTAGATTATTCTGAAGCAATTTTGTTCAGATGGTAAGTATAAGATGAAGATGTATAAGAAAATATGTAAGAGTGCTCTACTTAAAAGAAAAGAATGTAAACATGATGGCTTTGAACCAAACTGAAAGCAGTTTCTGGCTAATGAGATGGACAAAGCTACTAGGAGATATCAAACTGCTATATAAACTGATGTTTGATGAAGGGGAAAAGTGCAACAGACTGCCAGGGCAATGACGGGCAGCATATGCTATACTGTGGGTCCCTTAAAAATACATGTAATAAAATCAATCATACATAACTGACCATATCTCAAAGCCTTTATGCAGTTTTTACACAGTTCTTATTCAGGCAAAATGCACACCTACTGCATTGCTTCAGGAAGGGATACAATATTTGACCTAATCAATATTTTTTTAAATATGTGATTAGTGTTTTGACTAATTTCTTCAGTGGGGGTTCTTTTTTGCATGTGTTTGTACAGAGCCTAGAATAATGCAGCCCTGATAAGAGAACTTATGTGCTTCTGCAAAACTAACAGACAGCAAGAATAACTAACAGTACAGTGTAGTTGAGGTAGTTCAGACCAACATCCTGAGTGCACATATACCAAAAACTGCTTGAACTGTTGCTATACAGTTCTGAATGTGAGGCAGTTACTGAAGAAAGAATTTGGATTTGGTGTGATCACAGCAATGTACTTTAGAGAACACAAAATAATGGACTATTCCCTATTGTTCCTTCCAATCGGATATAAAATATCTCCGCACAATACCTTAGAATACACATAGCTTTTAAATTGCTTCTTTATACCCTGCCAACTCTATCTAAAGATGATTAGATGGGGCAAAGCATACAATGCAAATCAAAACAGGTTCCTTTTGCAATGAGTATAAGTAAAATATCTAGAAGTGAGCAATTTGCAATAAGCTTTTATTCCTGTTACTTTGTGGCATAACAATATCAATAATTGCTCATGACAGCTTCATTGAACTGAACTCTGAGAAAGTGGTCAAAACACAGAGGCACAATTAATTTTACAAATACTCAGTAGGATAAACTAAGATTATCTGGGAATTACAAAAAAGGAATAAATAATTAATCATGAGAACAGTATAAAATCTTCTCGCTTAACTTTTATGGGTTTTGCAAACACTTCTTTGTTTTTGATCCTCGTGGGTTTGCAGCATTTCAAATTTTGCACTGATTTTTAGGTTTCAATTAATCCAAAAATCTCAAAAGGAAACAATCAATATCACTGAATTTCACTTACATCCACACCTAATGTAAGTTAAACTTTGAATATTCTACATGTATGATACATCCAGTGCTTATTCTTGACTTTCCAATCTGCATAAGTGTTTCAACTAGTTTTGTGAAATGTTTCCCAACTCTCAATTTTTGTGCATTTTGCAATATTCAACACTTTGCTTAAAGTCCCAGCTCCAGAATGCAAATGATTACATGACATACTCAAATTTCACTAAAAATAAGCTTATAGCTTTCATAGTTATGGAGGAAAAAAAATGAAAAGGGGACTGCGTGTTACTCTAATAGGCTCAAAACCAAGGAAGGCAGCAACTGGCATGATTTTTGAACATTTAGGGTGTGTCTACACTAGCCGGCTACTTCGAAGTAGCTGGCACAAGTAAAAATAGTACGCATTGTCTCTAAACATGCTGTGAGCTATTTTGATGTTGAAATCGACATTAGGTGGCAAGACGTTGAAATCACTATTCCTATCCGAAGATGGAAATAGTGCTGTAACACGTCCCGTGATGCCCAGCTCCTTGGTCTAGGGCAGGCGGCAACAAAAAGGGGGTTAGGGCACCAGCCCGTACTCAGTTCGGGCAGTCAGCGGCTCACTGCTACCACCATACAGGCCCCAGCCCTCAATCTAGGCCGGGGCAGCAGTTCACAAGAGTTGTATAGTTCTGGGCCCAGCCCTCAGTCCAGGGCAGGGCAGCAGTCCCAAGTAATAATACAGTTCCGGGCCCGGCCCTCAGTCCGGGGCGGGGCAGCAGTTCACCAGGGTTAAGCACCGGCCCAGCCCTCAGTTTGGGGCGGGGCAGCAACACAAGGGTTAAACACCGGCCCAGCCCTCAGTTTGGGGCGGGGCAGCAACACAAGGTTTACAGACAGGCTCAGCGTGGGCTGGCCCTGTCAAGGAGGGGGGTAGGGGGTCGCAGGCCCTCCCACTCCACTGCGACCCGGCCCGGGGCCCTGAGGGTCGCTCACATGCAACCCCGGCAGTGGGGATCCAGACCGCAACACACTGCCATTGGTTCGTGAGCGTCGTTCCCCGGGCCACTTCCTACCTCACCCTCTGTTGGCGGCAGGTCCCAGTCCATCTGGTCAAGGGGTCCTCCTAGGTCGGTCTCCTCCGGGTCATCCACCTTCGGGGGCTCCGACCAATCGTCCATAACAATGTCGTTAGGGTAGTCAGGCGGCGGCAATACAGGAGACGCAAGGCGGTCCTGGGTCTGAGTGCTGTAAGGATCCACTGGGACTCTGGGGCAGCCCACTCCCGGGGCCTCTTCCAAGGCGGGGGGTCTCCGCCGGCGGGAAGGTCCTGGTAGGTCTGGGAAGTCCAGGTAGTCTCCTTGGGGCATATGGACCCGGGATTGCGTGGAGCCTCTGGGGGCCTGCTCCTCTGGCCTGGCCGGGCGGCCGCAGGCCCTCCCCCTTTGGCTCCGAGGAGCTCATGCAGGCACTTCCTCCCTGCCCGGAGGCCCAGCCCCAAATGGTTCCTGAGTCCTGCCTTTGACTCTTCTAGCCCTTGGCCCCGCCCTCTGAGGGGCGGGCCTCTGGTCTCCTGACTCCGGCCCCGCCCACCAGGGCCTCTGCATAGCTTCCCCTGCCTCCGGGTCTGCAGGAGGCCATACTGACTCACTACAAGCGCCCTACTTGGATGTTCAATGTCAAAGTAGGGCATGTGTAGACGATCCACGTTCTGCTACATCGAAATAGCGGGGTCCTCCATGGCGGCCATCAGCTGAGGGGTTGAGAGACGCTCTGTCCAGCCCCTGCGGGGCTCTATGGTTGCCGCATGCAGCAGCCCTTAGCCCAGGGCTTCTGGCAGCTGCAGCTGGGGGTCCATGCTGCATGCATGGGGTCTGCAACCGGTTGTCTGCTCTGTGGATCTCGTGCTGTGCAGGCCAAGTGTTTCTGGGAGGGGCCCTTTAAGGGAGTGGCTTGGGGCTTTGCTGGCCCCTTATTTCGATGGGGAGCACTTGTGTGTGTGCACACTCTGCATGTCCTTCCGGGGCGGCTCCTTTCAACGTTCTCCATCACTACTTCGACGTTGAATGTCGACGGCACCAGCCCTGGAGCACGTGTAGATGATACACATTGAAGTAGCGTATTTCAATGCTCTTACGTCGAAACAGGCTACTTCGACGTAGTGTGCTAGTGTAGACATAGCCTTAGTGTTGGTAATACTAAGTGGATCTCTGCTAAGGTGCTCTTTACCAGATGGCACATTACTAGTGAACAACCAAGACCATCAACTGTACCCATGCATACTTGTAGCTGTGTCACAGTCCAACTGATTAGGATTACAGATTTGTTGATTTTACTATGCTTTGACTCCAAACCCTAAAGTACTTTTACTCAGTGATATAACATTGATGCTGCGGCTGGTCTTTCAGAATGACAAACCAGAAGGAAAGCCAAAGTATAATCAATGCATTTGTACCCAACTGCAACAGTTCATCATTTAAGAAGTTAACTATCTCATTCATTTTCCATCAGTTACAAATTAACGGACTTTACCGATGTAGATATAGGGCTCAACATCAAAATGAAAATTAGGTTTTAAAAGAAAAGCATTTCATTAAATTCAAAAATGCAAATAACTGCAGGAAATTATTATTTAATTAACAGCAGAATTTCTAGATTCAATCAGCCAATGTTGTTTTCATGTAAAGAAAATGTTTCAGTTCTAGGAGAATGTTCAACATCACAGACAATATAATCTCTCTATATAGTACAAAAGAACACTGTATTAGACCAGGACACAGCAGAAGTGTTCCCACAAAAATAAGCATGCAAGCATCTCTCATTATATTTGAGAGGCAATGCATGATTTTTACAGCAATTCTCTCACATGGAAAGATTTGCATGCATTATGCATAAAACCTAGACAAACCAATTTGCATAACAACTTTTGAAAACTTCACTGTTTTAATATTTTACACTCTACTTTGCACATCCACACTGCATGGCCTCACAATTCTTAAACAGAGAAACATGGGCACACCATTACCCTATTAGCACATTGTTGCGTACAGCTGAAACTCTTACCTGTAGTACAACAGCTACATATAAGACAAGACACAGATACAGGTGTTACTACAGGAGTAGCTCAAACTACTTTGGGGGATTTTAACTGTAATAAAAGTTTATACTCTCCACTTATCCAAGTATAACATTTAAAGTTTGATGTACTGTATTCCTGCTTCCCTCAAATTCCATTACATAAATGTATCTTCAAGACTATTCTAGCTGAGATCATTTATAGAAAAAATGGATTGAGCTTGTTTTATTTCTACCACTGCCACAGAAAAAGAAATTCAATCAATGTATTCTCCCCAGCATTTAACAAATAGGAATATATAGCCTGCATTAGCTACCTTTCGCATTCACACTGGTCATGAAATAACTTCAATCATTATCATTTCTCACTGAAAAATTAGTTTTCATAAAATATTCTTTGGCTTTTGACTATTCAGAGCTTCTTAATAGAGAAAGAAGACTTGGAGTTTTAACGTGAATCAGCGAAGAACTAAATGGGATGTCTGCACAACGAAGATAAATTCTGCAGAGAATAAACCTCTCTGGCAAACTCTTGAATTGAAGGACCATTAAAATGGTAGTAACCTATACACATGTGTTCCTGAACAGCAGCTCAGTTCATAAAAATTGTTTTTTCTTTTAAAGGCATAAAAGAGAGGTTGTTTCTATGACCTTTCACTGGAATTATGGCTTCTCTGATAACTTATCCTAAACTCAAGTACTAGAATCCTTTCTAAAAACATGGAATGTTTACTACTGGCTTATGATGGCAGATTGCTTTCTCAGGTTGGATACAGTTGTAGATCACAAAACCCAGCTCACGAAGAGGGTACTAGAAGCTAGAAAAGTTAGGCCTGCATGGCAGCTACAGTAGGATGTTACCAAATCCAGAATCACACCAAGCCACTGCCTCAATTTCTCTTACTCACAATAACCCTCCCCTTCTGGTAGTTCAGTTTATTAAACACAACAAGTCAAAGCACCACATATTTCCCACCTAGCCTCCTGCTGCTGCACAATTCTTCAACTTGCCCCAGTCAGATTTTGCACTGTAAAAGCCTGCAGGTTTGCTCTTAACCAAGCCTTCTACCTGGAAACAAGACAGAGTCAGTCTCTCCACATGGAAAACTCACACCTCCCTCCTATTCCTCTGGGCATTCTTCCTGAGGGAACTCAGTCTGCCCTTCATCTTCTCCAGCCAGCCTCAGATCTATTCCCCTTCATGCACAGAGATGCATTTAATCTGCAAAGTAACCCATGGTCTGAGAGGTAAATGAGTTAGAGTGGAGGCAGACCCGTATGCTCTTAAAGGGCCAGCTCACTGAGCAAAACCTTAAAATAGCAGAACTTTATTAAGCTCTATGACTGTCAAAAGCAAGCTACAAACTGTCCAGATGCGCCTATAAATAATGTGTATTTAGGCTGTTGGCTTTGGATTCAGGGTCTTTGGTGGGTGACTATGCCTCCATCGCATTGTGTTTTTGAGAATTTTTTTTTCTTTTTTCCCTCCAACTCCTTTGTATGATGTCTTGGCAATACTACAGACCAGCCATCAGCAATTTCCCCCACCCCCACCCCCGCATGCATGGCAAGTGGCACACAGGCCAGTTTTCATTGGCACATGCGGTGTGAGCTGAACTCAGCCCTGCCCCTCCTCCCCCATACAGCTGGGAGCTTGCTCCAAAGTTGGGTGACCATCTGTCCCATTCTTTAAGATGTCTCACACGTGCCCCAGGTTTTTTAAGAAAACAGGCAAATTGTCCCATATTTTGCGAGGCTCCTGTTCCCTGGCACCCTGTGTCTGGGATGGCAGTCTCTCTTGCCAGGGAGCTCCTCCACTGGTGGCTGCCCTGCTCCCCAGCGCTCTACACCTTGTGGCAGCAGGGAGCTCCTCTGTGAGGCAGCTGCTCCACTCCCCAGCACCCCACGGTGACAGCCCCTGCTGTTGGCAAACTCCACAATGTGGTGGCTGCCTCATTCCCTGGTGCACTACACTTAGGAGAGGCAGCTCTGGCTGCCAGGGAGCCCCTCCAGAGGTTGGTTGTCTCACTCCACGGCCTCCCACACTTCAGGGAGGCAGCTCCTGCTTCGTTCCCTGGCCCTTCTACAGGGAGACTTTGGAACACCCTGCTCCACCATGGGGTTCTGGAGCCCACATCCTCCATCCCCTTCATCCCTGGTGCCTCCTCATTGGAGGCTGAAGAGCCCCCATCCCTGGTGCATCACCTGGAGCAGGAGCTCCCATCGCCAAGGAGCCCTCACATGGGACAGCAGCCCTGTCCCCCTCCCCGGAGGCCAGTGTTCCATATTTGCCATCGTACACTGTGGTCACCCTAGCTCAAAGCCATGCCTAATCCACCTGTGGGTAAACAAAAGGCCAGCTAATGCTACCACCCACCACCTAAACAGTAAAGCTCTGCATCTTCATTTATTTATAAGGAGAACTATTGGTGACTCAGCACTGGGACTGTATGTAGGGGTCAGAAGGTCTAATTTCGGCACTCTGTCTCCAAGGTTACTGACCCCTCATAGGAGAGGCTAAGGCCCCCCTCCCCACCCCCCAGCCAAGCCTCACACCAGAAAAGGGCAGAAGTGGCAGATTTGTGGCCCCCTAATAAACCTCCACCCTTCCCAGGCCCTGCAGTGGGAGGGGTTCTTCCCTCCAGTGTGCCCTCGCAGCATGGGCCCAGAGCTTTCCAGCTTTGGGGAATGCACTGGGCAGGGGAAGGGGTGCAGCAAGTGGAGGATGGGGCCTCAGGAGAAGGGGCTCAGAGTTCCATCCAGAGCAGGATGCTCCACTGCTGTCCCAGTTGGGGCTGATGCTCTCAGACCCTCACCCCACCTCCACGACCCTAACCAAGCTCTCCACTCCCGTCCTGGGGCCAGGGCCAATGGTGGGGACAGAATGCAAAGCCTGGGGGTGAGTTTTTGGCCAGAAGAGGTGAGTGGGGCAGGGACCGACATCCCCAAAGGGAAGCTTCAACTGCTTACGCTGCATCATTTAGCATTGTAGCCTGGCTGTTGTTCTGAGTTTATTATGCATGCTTATAAATACTAACCAATCCTAAAAACAGCACGTGATGGCTTTCTGCGATACATGTGCATCAAACCTGAAAACCTCACATAAATGTCTCCTTCAACATGAATAATTTAACTTCACTAGCATTTGCGGGATGGCCTAGTTTGGATGCAGGCTGCCCAAACGGAGAAGCTACATTCTTACTATTAATGCTCATCACATGCTTCTTAATCTCTATATGTACACTCATCCCTCGCTACAGGAGCACAACTGGTTCCCATCTTGCTACTCGGAGGCAGAAACTTGTAAGAGGGACACTAAATGCCTATTAAATTACATGTAAAAGTCTCTGATTGGTCCCTAGGGCTCCCAACTGGGGGAAGGAGCAGCAGCAGGGGGTGCTGCTTTTGAAAGGTGAGTGAACCTTGGGGTGGGGAGGGTTAAAGACTGGGGGGGTAATTTGGGGCTGTGGGAGGGTTAAAATCTGGTGGTGGGTTGGGTGGGGAGGGGTCAGGCTGCCATGGTTTGGAGCTGCCGGGGATACAGGCAGCAGGGGGTTCAGGTTGTGGGGCCGGTAAGGGGTCTGGCTGCTGCGGTTTGGGGGCTGCGGGGGGGTGGGTGTTGGGCGGCAGGCGGGTCTGGCTGTGAGCCACTAAGAGGGTCTAGCTGTTGCAATTTGGGGCTGTATGGCCAGAGGGGGTCAGGCTGCGGAGCCGCAGGGGTACAGGCGGCAGGGGCGTCTGGCCATGGGGGGGTCTGGCTGTGGGGCTTATCGGCAGCAGCAAGGTCTGTCCACAGGACCAGCAGGGGCGGCGGGGGTGGGTCAAGCTACGGGGCCATGGGGGTTACAGGCGGCAGCAGGGTCTGGCTGCCGGGCTGACAGGGGCATCAGGCTGCCGCGGTTTGGGGCTGCAGGACTGGTCAGGGGGGGGTCAGACTATGGGGGCTGGAGCCGTGGGGAGTGGAGTAAGGCTCATATTAGCTGCGGGGTGTGGGGGAGTTCACTTGTCGAGTGAACTAAGGGAGGTACATGCGTCCCTCATTTAAGTGAGTACTCGTAAATAAAGTACTTGTTTAAGGAGGGATGAGTGTAGTTTATTTTTTGATTCCACAATATATTTGGTCTTGATCTTCCCATAACAAAATTAGGAAACACACACAGTTATTTGGGACCATTTCTTAAATATGCCTATATTTACTAGATTTACTTTGCGTTGCCCATCAAATTATTTGCATAACTTACTGATACTGGCCGTAAAGGAAACAATTTGTTTGGTTTATTGTTGAAGTTAAAAACCTAATGAAACATTATATGTAGAGCAAAACTATTAATTATTTGCCACTCATCTATTCAGTTTGAATTGCTATTGAAAGCTGTGCCAGACTGATGTTTTTTCTTTGTCCTGGAAGGAATATTTTAAAAGCAAAATGTTACTGCACCAAAGGCCACAGCTCTTTTCTAAGTTGTAACACGCAATTGCACATTGCCCTGTATTTTGAAAAGTCTAGTACTTTTATTGAAAATCACTAAGGATTTTTGATACCTGATGATGCACTTTCACATATTTCAGATTATTATAATCTTTTCAGGTGATTTTATTTATTGTAGGGAGAAAATTCCTCAGGCAGGCCATGGTTTGTGCTAAAGACCCACCTATTCAATTCTTAAAGTCTGGAGTAGGCCTCTAAAATAGGAAACCAAGATAGCATGAGTGGAAAAAATACCTCTGCTGGGAATCCTTCTCCTTATCTCTCTCACCAGATCTCTCACTGGGCCCCCTTCTCCCCCTCACAATAGCCAGAGAAGGGCAGGAAGGGCCTTGAAACCTGAATGGAGAAAGCTGCCTCAGCAACTACGTTCCAAGGAGAGGCCCTGCATGTGGAAACTAATTGTTAGTGCTGTTAAAGATTTGTGCTTTAAATCTTCTAGGTAAATCCCCTCCACCCCCCATGCACCAGTGTGGATGCACCAGTGTGGAGGCATTGCCACATCTCCTATCCTATCTTGGCATAAACTGGTCACTGTGTATCTGTTGTTTAACATATCGAGGAAACCACCTGTACTAGAGATAAGATGGTCTATAAGCAACGGGCAGGGACACTCTGTAACCTTTTTAGATTATTGGCTTACTGTGCTCATTTTGTCTTGCTGCTAGAACCTATCCAGGCATGGGTGATACCCATGTGGTAGTTTCCCCCGCTCATCTATATAATCAATTGTAATCTATGGTCTGGCAGTGCTTCACTGAGTCCTGATGGGTGAAGTGGGACTCCACCAGCGCTCTGTGTAATAAACCCTCCTGCCTGCTTCATACGCAGTGTCCAAACTTTGTTCCAACATTTATCATCAATCTTTTTACATGATTTACATCTCTTTTAGTTTGAACAACATATTCTGCTACCAGATGTCTCTGTCACTGTATTCTACTATTCTTACTAATTTTGGAAACAATGCATGGAATGAAGGACATAATACTTAAATGAGAAGCAAAGTATTGCTTCAGGTTGTACAGTGATGAAGAACAACGTCGAGATTTCTCTGTATGACTCTGCAACTCATTCACCTAACATGAGTTTCAGAACTAAGGTGTGTCTGTCACAACAAAATTTACATGGCATAGCTAAGTTGTGTAGGAATGCAGAGAGATGTCACAGTCCCCAGCCAACATAGGTATGCTGGCAAAACCTCCTGTTTAAACACAACCATACCAACAAAAGAAAGCTTTGCAAGACCTAGTCTACACTTAGAATTCCCCACCACTGCGCAATGCACTTTTCCAACCCAAGCTCTGGCACAGATGCAGCAAGGTTAACGGAAGAATTCTTTCCTCGACCTGCCTATCATCACACAGGAAGATTGTGTTCACATGCTGATCTTGCACTCACGTAGGCTACACCTCCACTACAGGGTTATGCCAGCTTACCTAGCGAACCATCGTCAGTATAGCTCTTGTTGGTTAGACATGGTCTTAGCGTACTTAATTTCTTCTGGGAAGTATTACAAAAATGATGGCAGAACTCTTTCTGACAGCTTACATGCATCTCTACTAGGGTCTTTGCTAGTATAGCTACATCATCCCAGTGTAAACAGGTTTAACTTTAATCACAGGTCAATTTGAATGAAAGAAACAGAATATTTCCTAGACACCCTATCAGGGACACCACTTCATAGTTTGGTTCAGGAGCAATTTTAACTCTGATCCCAGGGATTATTTAGGCACTTAAACTCCAGGGGTTTTTTTTGTTTGTTTGTTTTTTTCAGATAATTTAGCAATTAGCTGACAGGCTCATAGTACCTTATTCCAGTGCAAAAGGAAGAAAATTAAACACGTATCAGACCCACTCAGCTCTAACAACAACATGTTAGGACATATTGAGGCAAGTCACTTAAGGAACACTGATTAAGTTTAACATATATTCTTAATTTGATACTAATTCTGTGGAGAGAGAGCTCCCATCAGGACTCTGGTGTTCTATATAAAACAGTGAATATTTTGAGGCATGAATGAAGACCAGACCAGAACTAAATAGCACAGGCTACAGTCATTTAACTGTACTGTTTCTTTCTCTTTCCACTCTGGGACAAATGTACATTTCGATTGGTATAGATAACCTTATAGTTCCTTGCCCAGAACAGCAGCAAGCTCCTAGACAAAGAACCACAACATTTACCACAATACCTGAGAACTGAAAGACATATTCTCAGAAGCAATCAAGTTCAAAAAGACACCCTAAACACAGCATAACGCAGGACCCCAATAAAGGAGCTGTACAGACACAGATCTCTAGGGCTTTCAATACTAGTTTCAAAACTTCATCTTGATTTGCCCTTGCACAATAATCCATTGAGCTCTCCCGCCAACGCTGTTTCCCAGCACTAAGTTGTTTAATCTTTTTTGCCCATAGTGAACAAAACAGGTCATTTCAGATTCTTTCCTCAGTTCTTTCCTCAGGATAAGAGGAAACTGCACTTTTTATTGGGCCATCTTATGCTTCATTCTATCGATTTGCGTGTGGCTTGTTCACTTTCTTTTCTGCTCTGGCACACACTTGATGTAAGGATAGGGCTATATTTCACAGGCTCACACGTACATACTTCCACACAGAAGGGCATATACAAGCGTACTCTGAAATAAGAAAGGTAATAAAACCTCTACTTTTTTTTTCCAAACATCCCCAGCTTCCTTTAATCCCTGCCCCCCGCTTTTTCCCCCAAAAATTTTGCCTCCATTCATTTCGGTATTTTGTCTCTCAATCATGTATTCATTCTATCTGCAGCTGATGTGTTTTCAAGCCATTAAGGGGAAAGCTGCCAGACAGCAAATATTGGGTTATCAGTTGTGTCTCTTAGGACTGCTATATCAATCTGAGACTTATGTTAACCTTCTGGAATTACTTAATGTCATGGTAATCTGAGAATTATCTCTCTTTGGTTAATAAGCATATTTGTGCAAGCCCAATGAAATTCCATTACGAAAGAACCTGGAGCACAACATAACTATTGAAAATATTGGAAAAAGTTTACCAAACACTGGCACTGGTAGCAAGTCAACTTTATTAATTTAAGAGTTAAACTTATTTTTAATACGCAGATTCAAAATTATCTTGAACACCAATCTCCACTGTTAGGCTGCAAAACAAACATCTTAAGAATTTTAAGGACATTGTCTCTATCTAACGAAGCAATTTTTATAAAAGTTCATTTCTTCCAAGGTTTTGCAAAACCTAAAATCAACAACAATCTGATTTTCTTTTTCAATTTGTGTATAACAGATGCTTTACAAACAAATATTGCTGTGCAGTGTGTGTACAACCCAGACTGTGCAGCATTGTGCTATTGCATAAAAACCTGAACTTGAAAATGACTGCTACTCATATCTTGGACAATGAAAAACGTAAACAGAAAAGAGTGATCTAGATTTTAGGAATTCATCCTCTTTTAGTAAATTTGATAGCATGGGGACTCCTGTAATGTCCCACATGTCTCAAATTAACATAGAACACAGAATTAATTCAAATAGCAACCTTAATTTGTTAAATGCCAACAGTTCCTACTATCAGGGAAACAAAGTTTATATGAATGTTTATATACTTCATTATGTTATACAACACCAGTTCTCCAGCTCTAGCAACCTGAGGACTCCCATAATGATATAAAAAATATGGAGGACCTTCTGCTCTGCCCCTTCACTCAGGCACTACCCCTACCACACCCCTTCTCCAAGGCCCTGACTCACTCCATTCCACCTCCCTCTGTTCCTCTCTATTCCCCACCCTCACACACTTTCACCAGGCTGGGGCAGTGGGCTGGGGAGCAGGAGGGAAGGGGTCCAGCCAGAGGGGCAAGTCAGTGCTCTAGGCTGAGGTGTGGTTGGGAAGGCGAGAGTTTTGCCTAGGAGTAGGGGCTCTGGGCTGGGGCTAGGGATGAAGGGTTTGGGGTGCAGGAGGGGGCTTCAGCCATGGATACAGGCTTGGGGTGTGAGGAGGGCACAGTGCACAGGCTCCAGGAGGGGTGTGGGTATGGAGGCGGCTGTGGAATGAGGTAGGAAAGTAGAGTGGGGGGGAGGGGTTGAGAGATCTTGTGGGGAATGTGGGCTGTGAGCTGGCACCAGGGATAAAGGATTTGGGATCCTGGCACCCATCAGGTCCCTGCAGCCCCTAAGTGGAGGGGCAGCCACTAAGGCACAGCATGCTAGTGCTCTCATGCACACAGGTCCCATCCCTGCAGCTCCCACTGGCTGGCCAAGGAGAGTTGCAGAGCTGGTAGCCAGGCAGAGGCAGGCAGCAGAGTCTTCATGGCTGCCCATGAGTCTAGGGGCCATAGTCTGGTGGCTGCTTGTGGAAGCCACAGAGACCAAGGGCAGAAAAGCCTGCCTTAGCCCTGGGTTGTGGGCTCCAGGAGGCAATGAGAGGGAAGAGCTGATCAGCAGGACTCACGGACCCCCTGGAGTCCACAGAACCAGTTTGAAAAATGCTGTTATAAAAGTATTCATGAGCCAAGAAACCGAGGGAACTTTCTCTTCCTCCATTTCTTTATGCATATGACTCGAGTATGGAACTGGGCATTAGGCACGCCTGAATTCTAAACCTTATTCTCTCACCCTTGGAGCCTTCACTGTAGCAACTTGTTTAAGGTGGCCTCTAATCTGGGATGCTTCCATTTTCAGGTGCTTAAATGTAGACAAACAGCTGGAAATGTGATACACATATTGTCTGGCATATAAGGGGCCATGGAATGAGTTTAGGCCAGGCTGGGTTTGGACCATAAATAGCTCCCAAATGGGGACATGTCAGATGTCAAACTGACAACAGATTGACAAGTTTACTGAGCGAATGTTTGCAAATAAGTTTAAAGCACAGCTTTAAGAGCACAGGAGTTGATAAAGTATCCAGGTGCAGATTTTTGGGTTGGGTTGAGGGTTGGGCATACATTACATTATGGCAACATGATGCCCAACCCCCGTGTACTGAACACCTGCCCTTATGCCACATTACACTATGTACTCCTTGTGGGTGGCCCACATGTACAATGAGCCCACCATTGCCCAGAATACAAATTGTGCCCCCTAAGTGGCTAGTGAGGAACACATGTAAATTCTGGTAGATGGTGGGGGGTAGGAGCTTTTTGCAATGCCCAGAGACTATAAGGGAGAGTGTAGTGCCCCAGATTTAGGCGAATGGTTGTTCATAGTAACCCAGTGTGTATTGTTCGTGAGGGCGCTTTTCCTGACGAGTAGGCATAAGTAGGCATACCAATTTTAATAACTCTGGCTACGCTATTGGGGTGAGTGTGCATCCCACAATGTACCTTAGTCCTATGTCCCCAGTGAATTTAGGGGAAAGTAGACATGGAACTGCTTGGGGGATGGAGCCTAAGCTTTTCTCAGGTCTGGAACTCGCTGGGGTTTCTGCAGAGCTCACAGCCCCCACTACACTTGATCTTAGCCAAAAGGCCGAGAAGCATTAAAACTTGATCCCAATCCTGCTACCACAGAAGCCAATCAGCAAGACTCACAAACAAACATCAATGAGAGTAGGAGTATACTCTGAAGATTAGCAAGAAAGCCAAGCATCTGAAAAAGCTTCAGATTATCTTTATTTTATTTGGTGATTAGCGTAAAAATATTAATCATGTGAAATCTTCTGGGCATACATGTGGCTACATAATGTTATTAGATAGAGATCCCACCGCAATGTATTAATGTATTTATATACAAAATTGGAATTGTTCCTATGAGCTAACTAGTTTCTTCCGATTTCTCATTAACTGAACTATTGGTGAAAAACACAAAGCATATTCAGTTGCTGCTGCTGCTGCATTTTCTGCTAGCCATCCCAATCATTTAGAATGACATCATATTTACTTGGAGTAAATTAATATTGGAAAAATCATCCATTGTCAAATGGCTTTTTGTCTTCTAATTACTAAACAATAAATACTACAAGATATATTCGGGTACATCTCATACTAGAAATTCTGGCAGGATCGTTATAGATCTGAACTGTATTTGTAAGCCTGACTTAAGGCAGAACAAAGACATCTGAGCAGGTGCTGTCACCATCCCTCACAATCACTCAGGCTATGTCTAGATTAGAGCAATTTGCTGACAGAGGTTTTTACTTCTGTCGACAAATCATGGCCAGACTGCCAAGCAGATCAGAAAAACGATCTGCTCTGTTGACAGAGAGCAGACGGACTGCCTGGCCAGTCTATTGGCAAAACAGCCAACCCGAGTCACAGCAGACAGGGCTGCCCGGTGTCCCAGAAGCCCCTTCTGTTGACAGAGGGCCCCCAGAATGTCCAGACCAGCTTTTTGTCAGAGGCATTCTTCCTCATGGAGAGTAAGGTACAGCTGTCGACAAAAGCGATGCGTTCTGTTGACTTACTGTCGACAGGGTGCCCTTGGAAATCTGGATACCAGGAGGGTTTTCTCCGCAAAACAACTATTTTGCCCACAGAACCCTCTAGTCTAGACATAACCACAGAGAGAAGAAAAGTTCTCATACATTTTGAAATTCACACGTTTCAAAAAGCCAAACCAATTACCCACACAATCCTAAATTCAGCTGATGGGAGCTACTGGTGTGTGTGTGGAGCAGCAGAGGACAGGAGTGTTGTTTAACAGGTAAAATAGCTCAATGGGAGATGAAGCTCTAACCCAACATCAAATTGACTGGCTTGGAAGTGGATGTAGAATGACCTTAGGCCATTTGCAGGCCCTAGGGTCCTACAAATACATGGATACATTGTTCCAGAAACCCCAGCCCTGCAGTTTGCTCAAGAAGCAAAGTATAAATAGCACAAATGGCTCTCTGTGAGAAGGATGAATTTCACTCAGTGTGAACAGCTAAGGCTAGAGAGAATTTTTAGTCATACTGTGGTTCCATCTAGAAAAAGAACCAGAGTAATAACAGGGAAATCATTTGCACCTATAACCACATAATTTTAAACTGTCTCAGGCTGCGTCTCCATGTGCCACTTCTTCCAAAAGTGGCACGCTAATGACCTAAACGGAAGATGTTAATGACGCATGGATGCAAATTTTCCACACCTCATTAGCATATCGGCATGTGGTTCAGAGTCCAGAGACGCTCTTCCAGATTGCGAAGTACACGTGGGGATGCGCAGCCCGCAGGGATCTTCCAGAAGGAAACCCTCCATCAGTGAGCCCCTCCTTCCCTGACGTTTTGTAAGGTTTAGCAAGATTAGACTTTTAAAAAGAAAACAAGAGAAGAAAACTCTTGAGTTTGCTTATTTTATTGTAAAGTGAGCTGCGGAAAAAGAAACATAAACCTGAGGCCAGATTCATCCCAGCCTTACTACAAGGGTCATCCTCACCCATATGCAGAATAAGCTGTGTAGGTCACCTGAACATTTGGGGCTCCAGAGTCTTAAAATCCACCCACCTGCCTCTACTATCCCTGTTTTGTTCCTGTTTCCTCCAGAGAGGATCCAGTGAACTTAAAAATGAAGAAGTTTGCCAGAGCTATTAGCAGAACACTGAACCCATGAAAGAGCCATTCAGGTAGTAATGAAGCTATTTAACAGCCATTTGCCAACCCCAGATACATGCTGTCAGTTTCTGACTTTACTTTGTTGGCCTACAGGACTTCAGTTTAAATTTTGCTCTAAAGTATTTCATTAGGGTCTTCCTAAAGATCTTAAAATCATCTCTAAAAGTATGTCTTCCTTGGGTTGCTATTGGACATAGGAGCACCAGTTAAATACTACTACATAGGGCCCCATAAATCCTAAGGATGGCCCTGCTTACCACTCTAAGCAAGGACAGCATATAGTCCATTTAACTAAACAGAACAGTGTAACTGTCGTTCATTTTATGCAGTACATAGTATAGATCTAGCAACGTTTCAAATGGCTACAAGGGATAATTGCAAAAATTTTACTTCTTAAATTCTATGAAATCACAAAGAGGCTGATTTAATCGAGTAAAGCAGCCTAAGAAAATACAAGATAATCGTAGCTGCCTAAGGGATGTGTGATTTCTATAGGTGTATGGTAACACCAGTGCAGAATATTACCTTTTGGTGAGAAAATCTTAGCTCACATTTTACTGCAAAATTTCAAAAGCTGATGCAGTGCACACAAAGGAGTCTTTTTGAAATTGACTTACAAAAATTAATTCCCTAAAATGCATGCAGGAGACATCTAGGATGGTTTTTAAAACACTAACTGTGATAATACCTTCAGCTGGTGAAGAAATCTGAATGTCACCAGTGGGTGCTCTGCGTACTAAGTGAAGGCAGCATCAGCGTTTAACCTTTACTCTTACTCACAGAAGTACGCTTTAAAGGTCATGCTTACAAACTGTATTCAACAGATGAGGAGTGGATGTAAGTGTGGGTGATTGTCAGGTCTAAGGTACATAGCTCAGGTGGGGGTGGAATAAGAGTATGCCCATACTTTGGTATTTACATCATTTTGAAACAGTGTTCTAACAAGAATATTGTAATATCAAATTTCACAGTAATGTACAAGATGGAATGAAGCAGCTTCTTCATCTCTACGGCCAATGAAGCCCCAATCCTGACATGGATCTCTCAGCAGTACCGTAAGATAACTATTAAATTACACCACATCTTCAGTTTTCTGTCAACAGCTGTAACGGCAAAGTAGTAAATGTCCTGCCACACACCCACACTGCCCCCCCACCCCCGATCCACCTTTTCCTTAAATTCCCTGTGGAAAAAATACGTGTGAGATGTGAGAGTCAGTAAATTGGATCTACTACCGCAAATCAAAGGCAGCAGCAAATTCCAGACAACAGGAGCCTTCACAGAGAACACTCTTCCAGCAATACATTTACTCTGCTCAAAACAAGGAAACCCCAGTCTGAAAGCTTTTGTTCATAGCAATTGTGGCAGAATGACATAAGGAGAAAGGGGTCTATCAAGACACAAAAGCATAAGAGCTTTAAAAGCATAAAACAAACAGGAACGCAATCCACTTGAAAACTCACTGTTACCAAATCTGCTCACATCAGCCTAGGACTATGTTCTGTTGAGCTTCAGTGTTCGTGAAGATGGTTAATTGTGACTCAACTCAATTGATATTAACAAAGGGGAATGAAATATGAGCCAAAGTAGGAAAAGAAAGGGTTAGAGACAAAGTAGACGCTTTGAAGTCAGCTGAGCCTTATGAAACTCTAGACTCCTTAAGGAACTAGTCCAACTAATAGCTGAACCATTAGCAATTATCTTTCGAGAACTCATGGAAGTCCTGAAGACTGGAAAAGGGAAAGTGCAATACATACAAAAAGGGCGACACAGAAGATTCGTGGAATTACAGACCATCGCCTAACTTGGACACCTGGACAAATACTGTATCAAATTATTTATCAATTGGCAGGTGCCTGGAGAATAACTGTTATAAGGAATAGCCAGCATGGATTTGTCACAAACAAATCAAGACAAATTATCCCAATTCTGTTCTTGACAGGGTTACTAGCCTACTGATTTCTCACCATTCACTAGAAATTATATAGCTTGATTTTAATAAGGCTTCTGACACATTCTCATAGGCAAACTAGGGAAGTGTCATCTACATTAATTATATAGTTGGTAGTCAACTTGTGGAAAAATTGTACTCAAAGAGTGGTTATCAGTGGCTTGCTGGGAAACTGGGGGGAGATATCTAGCGGGGTCCCACAGGGTCTGTCCTGCATCTGATACTATTCAACACGTGCACTAATGACTTGGATAATGGACTGGAAAATAAGCTTATAAAATCTGCAAATGACACCAAGCTAACAGAGGTTGCAAGCACTAGGATTAGAATTCAAATCAATACTGATAGTCCAGGGAACTGGTCTGAATTCTACAACATGATATTCAATTAAGTGAAAGGCTGTATCTTTTGGCTGAAGACAATCTCCAGCTACGACCTGCTCCTGCGATGCCACCTGGAGAATATGACCATTATCATCATGAGAAGACAATGGACATGGATAGGACACGTGATTGCGAAGGGAGGCAAACGCCATTTGAAAATAGCACTTCACTGGATGCCTGAAGGATGATGGAAATGTGGGAGGCCCAAGACAACATGGCAGCATACTGTTGAGGCAGACATGAATAGAATGAACTACAGCTGGGACACATGGCAGGAAATGGCCAAAGACAGAAGTGGAGGACCTTCATTACTGCACTACACACCAAAGAGCATAATAGGCTTGAACTAACTCTTCCCTTTGAAAGAAAAATCAAATGCAAAAAATCACAAAATAAGTAGTAACTGGTTAGGTGGTAGCAGTGATGAAAAAGGCTCTAGGAGTCACAGTTCATCACAAACTGAGTATGACAGTATGATGCAGTTACACAAAAGCTAATATTCTGGAGTGTATTAAAAGAACTATCCTATGTAATACCTAGAGGGGTAATGGTCCCAATCTACTTGGCATTGGTGAGACTCCATCTGGAGTGTTAGGTCCCATTCTGGGTATAGCACAGAGGAGATCAACAAGTGATAAAAGGTTTATAAAAACCTGACCACTGAGGACCTTGGAAAAAGAATCTGGAGGGGGAAGCCTGATAACAGTCAAATATATGTTAAGCAGTGTTCTATAGAAGTCTCATCCGTTGTTCTCTATGGTCGCAGAAAGTAGGACACCAAGTAAGGAGTTTAACCAGAAGTGACCAGTTGGGGGATTGAGGGTGGGGGAGGTGCACCAGCCACATACTCCTGCCACACCCCCCTCCCTGTTCTGTCCATGGTCCATCCCTTAACCCCACCTGCTCCATTCCCACCCATAACTTCGTGTGGCAGCACTGCACCATTTTCGGTGGCTGTGTGGGGCCCTGAAGCAGCCCAGCCAAGGGGTAGTGCTCTCCGGCCATGCCATTTTGCGGAGGAGTGGGACTGCCCCTGCACTTATCGGAGCAGCATGGCATTCAATTCACGGTGAGTACTGGCGGGGCAAGCGGAGGGAGAAACATACGATGCACATGTTCCCTTGTGTACCTCCACACATCACGTATGGCCTTAACATGCAGTAAATGACATTTAGGCTAGATATTAGGGAACACATTCAAACTATAAGGGTAATTAAGCTCGGTAATAGATTTGCAAGAGAAGTTGAGGAATCCTCATCACTGGAGGATTTTAAAACCAGACTGGACAAATACTTGCCAGGAAACATTTAGGCGTACTGCCTCAACACAGGGGTCTGGATCTGATGACTTACAAAGCTCCTGCCAGCCCTACATTTCCATAATTCTGTAATTCTATGGGCCAGGAGCATGATTTTCCCAGATAGGAGAGCAAAAGACTATGGAATCTACTTGTTTAGCCTCTTAAACAAATCTGTCTTCTCACAATCAAGGAAGAAGGCAGCAAAAGTAGATCTCAGAAATTGAAGTCAAGTTTAAAATTACACATAATCCTACTAGCTGTTTGCACCAGGGTAGCTTTTATATTATGTTCTCAGATGTCAGTCTGTAAGTTATATCTGTGGTCCTAAGATGTGCATGTTTGTACTTTCACACACACACACACACACACACACACACACACACACACAGAGGGCAAAGGACCAGGGCCTATGGAAAGTGAACTCCTGTCTCATTACTACACTGGTTCCCTGCATGTCAGAGCTCAGGCACATTTCCATGACAGCTGAAATCTGTTCAGCTGCTCTCTTCAGACCCCCCACTACCACTCACATCTTTCAAAAAAGCTAGAAGCAATTTATGACATTTTACTTTAAAAGTAAGGAAACATATTTAAATAATTTTCTCCAATTAATAATGCACAGACATTTTACAGAATAGAATACACCTCTCCTTACACTAGAGGAGCCCACAAAATGTACTAGTCCTTGCCCCGCTAGGCTCTGGGGCTGGCTAATTTTACTAAGCTGTTCAGTAAGAGAATGGCCAAGCATGCTCTGGAAAGTAGAGGAATGAACAGCACAAAAACTCTTGTTCTAGCCTTCATTAAAAGTTTCCTTTAGAATTATACTTTTGATAGCCTCAACGCAGTACTGTGTCCTTTCTCATTGAGTCAGAACACCTATAACAGTATGGCTACATCTACACTACAGAGATGTTTTGAAAGAAGCTCTTCCAAAAGAGCTTCTTTCAAAAGAGTGCATCCACACACAAAAAAGCAGCTCAAAAGAGTGATCTGCTCTTTCGAAAGAGATCATCCACCCAACCTCCACTCTTTTGAAAGAACAGGCCAGGGATTGAAAATTAAGACAGTTCTTTCAAAAGAAGGGCCCTGTGGAGCATCTACACAATTTGGCCATTTCTACACAGGCCACTTCCTTCGGAAGTGGCATGCTAATACACGGAGCAAAAGATGCTAATGAGGAGTGGATGCAAATTCCCCACACCTCCTTAGCATAACGTCCCATGATTTGGAGTCCGGAAGACCGTTCTTCCGGACTCCAAAACACCGTGTAGAAGCGTGGCCCTGGGGGTGCTTCTAGAAGGAAGTCCTTCTCCCAGAGGCCCCTTCTTCCCGAAAATTTTTGGGAAGAAGGGGCCTCCAGAAGAAGCACATCCTTCAAGAAGCCCCCCCGGGGGCCGCACTTCTACACGGTGTTTTGGAGTCTGCAAGAACAGTCTTCCAGGCACCAAATCATGTGACGTTATGCTAATGAGGCACGGGGAATTTGCATCCACTCCTCATTAGCATCTTTCACTCCGTGTACTAGCATTGTAGAAACAGCCTTTTTCTTTTGAAAAGAGCTTTCGAAAGGGGGTGCTCTTCCTGCAACAGGAAAAGGAGAGCGATTTCAAAAGGAGCACCACATTCTTTTGGTTTACTTTCAAAAGAACATTTTTGTGCGTAGCTGTTCCATGGGCTCTTTCGAAAGAGCCCCCCAGCTTTCGAAAAATCTTTCGAAAGAACTTGCTAGTGTAGCCTATGTGACAATCACTTGGAAGTCACTACTTCAACAAGAATAGACACTAACTATAAGTGTGGTTAAACACTGGAATAAATTTGTTAGGGAGCTTGGGGAATGTCCATCACTGGGGAATTTTAAAGGCAGATGAGACAATCGCCTGTCAGGGATGGCATGGATCAGGGAGGGCCAAACAGCTGACCATGGGACCCTTCTGTCTAGCCCCCAAACTTCCACTCAGGGAAGTTACTCCCTGGGTTCTTCCCTTCTGCCCCTCCTCTTCCACTGCCTCAGTTGTCTCACTGCCAGCACCAATACTCTGATAGGTCTGTAAGTGGGAAGGGGAGAGATTTGAGAATCATCAGCTCAGAGATCAGTGGCAGAATTTGTATCTGTAGGTGGGATTATCCAGATATAACTTGTAGACAGAAAAAGGCCAAGGACAGAGAACTATGAAACCACCACAACAGATTGGGAAGGTGAAGAGGACGCCTCAAAAGGACACACTGGAGACAATATTCAGAGGCAGAAGGAGAACGAGGAAAGGGCAGCCTCATGGAAGCCAAGAGAGGACACAATTTCAAGCAAAGGAACAGGACTGCTTCATAGAAAGCAACCAAAGGAGCAGTCTTACACTAGTTCTGAAAATAAATAATGAAGTCTACACCTGCAGTGTCCAATACACTCGCCACACGTGGCAAACCGAACACCGGGGTGTGGCAAAATGCAACTCCTCAGAGCCGCACATGTGAGGCGCCCACTGCCCACTCCACACACGTGCCCCACCGCTTGGTGGGACAAGCACATGGCAGCAGCTCCTCTTGCACCTCTTGCCCTGGCATGGCTCCTGCGGCTCCGGTCCAGAGCCACATGGCTTCTGCAGCCTGGCATGGCTCTGCTGAGCTACTGGCTGTTTGCACGGGGGGAGAGGGGTGCCTGTCTCTGGGAGAGAGGGAGGGCATTCAGCTGGGGGGGCTTGGGGTGCCTGTCTCTGCAGGAGGAGAAGAGGATTTATTTTGAGCGGGTGGGGGGCAGTGGTGACTATGGAAAGACAAAAACCACAAGTGTGGCGATCCTTGAATTTCTGTTGGACACCGCTGGCCTATATTGTAGCCTCTAGATCATTCTGATATGAAATTCAAGGTATTCTGAACTGCTCCCACACTTACAGTGCATTGCAGATTTTTTTATATTGTCCACACACTGTTGCCTTATGCTGACTGTCAGGGCTTTTCTTCCCACCGGAGCACCCCAGAACAACGTACCAGCACCTTTTTTCCTGGCGTCACCATTTTTAAAAGGCAGCTGAGCAGCTCCAAGTCACATGTGGCTCTTTAAAAAGCTATTTATGGCTCCTGACACTGCTGCTCTCTTCCATCTCCCAGCGCCCTGCTGCACTGAAAGAGGATGCAATTTCATTGGTTTAAGCCAATTAAATTGAGCCTTATTTCAGCACAGCAAGGCACTGGGAGCTGCCCCTGCTGGAGGGCTTGGGGGAGTCATGGTAAAGAGGAAACAGCCAGGCAAAAGAGCAGCATGCTGCGCTCTGACTCCCAGGTAAAATGAGTGAATCCTGGGGTTGGGGGGTTCCAGCATCTTTTATTCTTCGGCTGGGGGTGGGGGGAGCACCAGGCACTGTTCTGAGGAACCAGAAATCTGGGGTTCTGGAAGCTGGAGTAGAAACAGGGACAGAGGCTTTTTGAACAGAGAGGTGAAAAAAGTAACCTGGAACTGTGCAATATACACTTTAACCGGATTGGTCAACAGCAAATAGTTTAGGACATTAGCACTGCATTTCTCACTTTTTAGATTTCTGATTTAACAGACCACTGAGGGGCAAGGCAGCACTCAGAGTTATGGTTTTAGTCCTTTCTGCATTGTTTTAGTCCTTTCTGTATAAGTAGAAAGAACATTACACTGGTTTATGCATTTTCAATGCTTTGCAACCCAAAGAGCTAACCGTAGCATTTTTATTTATGGATTTAAGTCAGATGCTAAGCGTTCCTTTACTGAGCAGAAGGAATATTACAGAACTCCACAGAGAACTATTACTGCCAAAAACAAATTGATCAAGAAAAAGGATAAGCTAGCTATATTTGCTGCCCACATAGACCAGAGGTGTCTATTACTTATGCACATGGTGAGCATGTATCTCATCTTAACAAATGATCTTTAAATTTGCCCATAAAGAACATATTTTCTGGAGGCAACGCTACTTTGAGGTCACCAGCATGGAGGAGGCTGTATTCAAAAAACTACATAGTTGTAAACTCACTGGTCTTTCCACAAATATAATGTTTAATGCATCTGTTTACGTGTGACGCGAAAGCATGTGAAATTTTATGGCATGGGTAGACTCAAAGAGCTTTCACTGAGACAAGGTCAGCGAGAGCCATCCTTATGAATTCTGGTGTCCTATACAGCCTGAGCACCTGCAGCCCAACCCTTGCCAGGAAGGGGGAGCAGGGCTTCGGGGAGTCTTCTAGAGGAAGACTGGAGCCACAGGTGGTGGTAAGCGGAGCAGAGGACTGGGGCCACCAGAACTGAGGGACAGTCAGAGTGGGGCAGGAGCCTGGGTGATTCAACCTCTGGGACCAGGAGGTGGAGTATGGGCCAAGGGCCCAGTGGTTTGGGTCACTGGGGAATGGTGCCATTGGGGCCAAGAGGCAGAGCAGGGGCCATAGGGCTGAGGGATTGTGCCAGCGGGGCTAGGAGAGAGGGCCTCCTGTGCCAGGAGGCAGAGCATGGGCCAGGGGATTGAGCAGTCTGGGCCCAAAGGCCCAATCAGTAATTCTCTTCTGTTGTTCTTGCCTCAAAAAATACAGATGATGTATGCTTCCTGTTGTCTTCAGCTTGAAAGGCTACAGAGCAAATATGCTTCACATATTTTTCTAATTATCACAAACTGAAATGCTGCCCAATTAGAGTGAGATTTTTCTGGCTAGGCTGCCGCTTCCTCACTGGTGATTTAGATATGAGTTTCTAGTTTTTAATTAAAAACAGTGAAAGAAAATATGAATTTTTCTACAATTTTCTATTTAGTAATTAATTTTCATGAAGGCAACGTTGCCTAATTGTGTAATTAAGCTTCCTAAGTATGTATGAACATATGGTATCAATAAGTGCAGAAGTTCCTATATACTGCCTTCCCACCGCTACTGTATTATATGCCATTTATGCGCTGTAGTTGGATTTTTTTTTTTTAAATACACTCACCTAGAATACAAAAACGGAGAGAAAAATTGAACACTGCTGTTTTGCTTTTATTCACATCAGTTTCTGAGCACCTGTAAGAGCAGGTTTCTTCCTGTAAGTTTTTAAGCTAAGAACTGTCCCAATATGGTTAGTACAGCGCTTGGTACAATGGGGCCCCAGTCCCAACCGATACCATTAGATGCTACCGGAGAATAAATGAGGACGTTTATAACTGCAGACTCCAAGAACTAGGGTAAAAACTGAGAACACGGTATCTAAAGTTTCTTCCTGTAGAATCACTTACAACATCTAAATATCCATTTTCTAAGACTTCCAGCCTTTTAAAATACCATTTAAGTGAGGAGGAAGAAAGTGAAAATGAACAATCAAGGCACACTGTAGACCTACCAATTTGACAACATCCTGTTAACTGAACCAACGCTTGAGAAGACCGCTCATTATAATAAAAATAAAATAAAAATATATAATCAATTAATTTTATTTATTTCTCCTTTCGTATTAGGACCTCAGAGTGCTTTACTAAACATGAATACATCCGCTACTGCTTTGTGATATAGGCCATTACATCCTTTTTTTCAGTTAGGTGAACTGAAATATGAGGAAATCACAGTAAACGGTTGATTCAGTGGACCCCGATTTAATGGGCTTCTGGAGCTACGGACATCCACAGCCCCACTCCCCCCACCACAAGAAGTAAATACTGGCAACTCACCAGACCCACTGGAACTGCCACTGCACCCACTGGTGGAGGAGCTGCAGGAGTCTTCGTGGCCAGAGAAGCTGCCATGGGCTCCTCCCCCCAGGGGTGGGGCATGTAGACAGGCAGGAGGCACTCACATACACGCCCCACAGTGGGAGGAGCGCATAGCGGCTACAGCGGTGGCAGCCCCAGCCGCTCTGGTGGCTCCTCCAGCTGCTCCCATAGCCCCAGCCACGGCAGCTCCTCCAGCCATGGCAGCCCCTCTGGCAGCAGCTCTGGCGAGTCACCAGCATTTATTTGGGAGTAGGGTGGGAGAGCAGTAAATCTTCAGATTTAATGAACATCCCTCCCCATTAGTCCATTAAAATCGGGGATTTACTGTATATGACTTGTCTGACAAATCATGTTGCAAAGTAGAGCAGTGAATTTTTGACTCTGGCTCTAACATTTAAAATAATGAGAAGTCCTGTGGCACCTTATAGACTAACAGATTTATTGAGCATAAGCACTCGTGAGCAAAGACCCACTTCGTCAGATGCATATAGTGGAAATTCCACTACATGCAGTGGGAATCTCTATTACATGAATCTGACGAGGTGGGTCTTTGCCCATGAAAGCTTATGCTCAATAAATCTGTTAGTCTATAAAAGGCCACAGGACTTCTCTGTTCTTTTGCAGATACAGACTAACATTTAACATTTGTACCATAAACTGGCTGCTTTCTCCAAACTGATTTTAGCTACCCTTTCATTGTATGAATTGAAATGTATCTTTTTTTTTCTTCATGGATATAGACCTTAAAAGGTCCAGAAAGGTTTTATTTCAGTGAGTAAAGTTGAGACTTCTTTCTCTGGATATGCATATTTTCCAACTGATTCAGAGCATGTGAGAGTGTACAGTTCGCCTCAATTATCTACATTTAATGGCATCACTGAGAAGTGAGAAGACACTTTAAAAGGAAAAAAATTAAAAGAATGCTAAAATAAGTCACAATGAGGAGCATTTGCATAACAGAAATATACTGGTGTAAGAAAACTTATTTTCAGGTATTTTTGGTTAAGTGAATTTTACAAAAGGGCTTTCTAACCTACATATTATGTACAGAGAGTAGTTTTTAATAATTTGTAAGGTTTCTGGATGAGAGCACATTTGCAGCTAAGGGAATGTCCCTCCTACAAATCTAGGTTGAATTTATTACGGTCAACTTTTTAGCATCTGAATTTACAAAGTCAACGGTGTGCGTCCTCACTGGGCACATGAGGTCAACAGATCACACGCCCAGCAACATGGCTATCTTCGACTTTAACAATGATACACTCTGGGTAGCTGTCCCACAGTTCTTTCGAATGGAATCTCACAAGAATAAAACAGGGTGTTCTTGCCACAGGATTCTGGGTTTGAACCTGCAAGCCAAACCTCAGAGGAAACGCCAGTTGCAACTGATAAACCCCGACTCCTCACTCATGTTCAATCTTACTTGGCCAACAACATTTCCTTGAGCCACTATAGACTGGCAACTCTAAATCATCTGCAGGACATGTGTATAAGCTGCTTTAGATACTATAATTTTAAATAAACATGGCATATTGCTTTTTCCCCTGAAACAGATCCTGGGTGCTTCTTATAAGCATAACATTTAGAGAAGATATATTGTTAAATATAGAAAGTAAACTTTTTTAATAGATGAAGCACTGTGCTGCACAAGAGGCATCTGTCAAGTACAAGGCCAAATATTTCATTTTAAACTAAGTGCCTACCCAGCTGGTAGAATACAAAGCATAAACAGGGGCTGCTAAACCTGATGTACTGGCAGGCATAACAAGCAACGGGCTGGGGTTCTTGCTCTTTAGTTTCAGCTCTGAAACTGTGCACCAGATTGCTTGCAAAGTACAGCTCTTAGGGAAATCTTGGTGTCTGTGATTGCAAAGGGGGTCCCCACATTTCATGAGGAACCCTGCAAAGGAGGGGAAACTGGGAGGGTTTGTAGGGGCTCACATGGCCCGCATGTGTTCACCACCCCCCAAAATGCCTGCAGACTCTATCTCTCATTTCCCACAGTGACCTGCCAGCTGGTGGTGGGGAGAACCCTGCTCTTCCGCGCATTGCAAACAGAGCAGGAAACCCGGGGTCCTGATTCGTTGAGGATGAGCAAATGGAGGTAGATTGCCTCGGTGCTATCAAGTGGATGCTGACTGAATGTGTCCAGAAGCCAGGGCCTTATGATGCTATGCTTGGTGCTGCAGTTACAACAGATCACTCACTTCTGGCTTGGGGAGGAAAGGTGTCTTATTCTGGAGGACAGAATAAGACAGCCCTGCCTAGAAACCTTGTGAAAATGACTAAAAAGTACCTCAGAGCACTGCAGAGAAGTGCAGGCAGGATTCCTGCTCCTTCTTCCATGAAACTTTTCTGGAGTGCCAGCACTGTATGGGCAGACTGACCACCACTGTCTCAAAGGGCAAATAAAACAGCTTAAACTCAATTAATTTAGCCACTGCAGAACGGTTACAAATGTGAACTCTCCAGAAATGCCTTCCCTGACACCAGGGTCCTGCAGCAATAAGTCCAGAGTTAGAGAAAAGTCCTAGCTATCAGTGGAATCAGATCCTCCTCTTACTTCTGAGCAGGGTTTTCCCAAACTTAAAATATTTGCATACCCCTTTCGGGACTTCAGCCTTATCACCATATCCCCTCTCCCAGTGCTATCCCAGTGCTTATCTCCTGATTTTTAGTAATTTATTTTCTGCTGCGTACCCCTTGAAATCCTTTAACACCACACTTGGGGAAACACTGCCTCTGAGCATCCTCCTCATTATCATCTACAATTTCTACCTTGTTGTTGCCTGAGGCTGCCAAAAGAGATTCTTGAGAAGAACTCACAGACAGTTTTGGGACTACGGTTGGGTCCCCCTCTAGAATCCCATCCAGCTGCTCACAGAACAAATCTTTTGGAGCATCTGATCTGGACCGATCTCCTTTGTCTTCTGTTATATCTGCCTGAGCTCCTTTATTTTCACGTGGAACTGCAGGGTGTCCCTGCTGTATCCTTCTTCCACCGTGCCCTGTGCAATTTTGGCATAGATAGCAATGTTACTTTAGAGTTCTGCCTGCACAGATTCCCTTCTACACACAGCAGTCAGATCCAGTATCTCCTGCATGCTCCATGCCGGAAATGCTTGTAACTCTGGGAAGTCAAGGTTAGATATGCTGCTGAGACGTGCCGCTGGGTAAGCCACAATGGCCTAATGGGAACTGAAAGTCACAATTTCCTTGGTCTTCTCCTGTGTACCTGGGAGTACAGCAGAGCTGAAACTACTGTCCAGGGTGGCCACATTGGGGCATTGTGGGAAACCTGCCAGAGTCCAAGAAAGTCGACTTGCATAACTCTGTGTCTACATTATCCCAAATTAGACCACGCAAGATCAAATCCAGGGCTGCTCTTTTCATCAAGGAGTACAGAAATGAACTTTAAATGCCATTAAAGTTGGTGGAAGGTGGTTGGTGGTGTAGACTCGTTGGTTATAAAATCAACCTAACACAGCTACCGTCCAGCTAAACACATAGGCTGTGTCTACCCTACTGAGACCTTTCAAAAGAAGTCCTTCTGGAAAATCTCTTCCCAAAGATCTTCCTTTGGAAGAGTGCTTCCACACACAAAAAAAGCAGATTAAAAGAGTGACTTGCTCTTTCAGAGGAGTGTCCACCCAGCCCCTGCTCTTTCAAAAGAACAGGCCAAGGATCGAATAATCAGGCCCCATGAAAACTACTCTTTCAAAATAACAGGCCTGTGGAGCATCCACACGTTTTCTTTTGAAAGGAGGCGCTCTCCCTGAAACGGGAAAGGAAGAGCGATTTCAAAAGGAGCGCTGCGTACTTTCAATTTACTTTTGGAAGAACATTTGTTGTGTGTAGATGCTCCACGGGATCTTTCATAAGAGCTCACTTCTTTCTAGAAATCTTTTGAAAGAGCTTGCTAGTTGAGATGCAGTTATAGTGTGGAGAGGTCTGAAAAAAGTATTACAAGTTCTTCAACAGCCTGGTAAATCAGGAGTAACTCAAATCAGTGGTGTTATACTAGTGTAAAATACCAGGGAAATCAAGCAAAACCAGACCATTACAATTTTTTACTTGGCAATATTCCCTTCAATATTCCCTTCAGCCGAACTTACACCAATAGTCACATAATCAAAACCCCATTTTACAGCAAATTCTATAAAAAAAATCACTTGTAGGTTCTTCAAGGGACTGTGTAGAGCTTTGCAAGGATACAAAGTTTGTATCTGCATCTCTAGCCACAAAAACGAGACACAGATATCTGTATCTACATCCATGGATGTGGATATAAATCAGATAGCTGCAGATCTGCAGGGCTCTTTGAATCTGTTCAAAAAAGAAAGCCTTTGAAAGGCAGGCCACGTGGTTATGGTCTCAGTTCAACAAAGATGTGATTAAATATAAGCATCTGAGTAGCCTGATGCCAAAGACTACTCTAAGGTGTGCCTAATTTTAAGCACATGCTCAGTTACCTTTCTAAAAATCAGAGCCTAATGGCCACTGAATTTTTTTTTTTAAATTGATTACAACAAACCCTCAAGTTACACGAGGGTTGCATTTCTGCAACCCCCACGTAACTCAAAGTTTTGTGCAAGTCAAGTGGAGGCTGCAGCCTGGTTCCTAGCTCCCCTGGGCCTGCAGGAGCCAGGAAATTGACCAGGAGGGCTGGTCAGTTTCCTGGCTCTCAGAGTGGCAGGGAGCCAGGAACCAGGGGACAGCCTGGTTCCTGTCTCCCTGCCGCTTGTGGGACCTGGGAAACTGACCAACTGGTCAGTTTTCCGGGTCCTGCAAGAGGCAAGGAGCTGGGAAACAAGCAGCAGACTGGCCTGCAACACCCCTCCACTCCTGGGAGCCAGGAAACTAACCAGGGCTGCTACCCTGCTCATTTTCCCAACTCCGCAAGCAGAGGGGAGACAGGAGCGAGGCTGATGCCTGGTTCCCAGCTCCCAGCCACTCCAGGGACCAGGAAACCGCTCCTTTCAGGGGCAGCGGTCGCATTAACCCAAGACAGGTGCAACTTGATTCCGTGTATCTCGAGGATTTACTGTACGTCGTCTTTTACCTTTGATATTTGCTCTCTCCTTTAAATCCTGGCTACAGGATTACTTGCTTCGCTGCTACAAACTGAGAAGCCTCAGTGCTTTTCTGCCCAGAAAAAAAAGCGTGGTGAAGAAACAGCTTTTCAGGGATTATGCCTTCCAGTACTCACGAGACATAATGCAACTGATATAAGCTTTAATTTCACATACAGGCACTTCCCGAGTTAAGAACATTTGACTTATGAACAGCTGCACACACAAACAAAAGCTCACCTGGTGAGTGGCACAAGTGCTGGCTGCAGAGAAACACTGAGGGGGAAACTGCCACTTCTCTCCAGCCACCATGGCTCAACCCTGCTCCTCTGAAGTCCTCTGACCTGTGCTCACTCCACTCACCACTTCCTGGTGTACAGAGGCTGGGTGCAGCCCATGGGGGGGGGGTTAGCTGGGGGCTACCAGAGCGAGTGCTGAGCCCATCATGGGGGGTGGGCAGGTGATGGGACTGGCCACAGGGGCAGGTGCAAAGCTCGTTGGGGTGGGGGGGGGGTGCAGAAGGAAGCAGCTGGGGGATGCTCAGAAATCCCCTTCAGAACCTTCACCTTCCTTCTCATCCTTCCATAACTAAACTTGCCTCTCCTTAAACACCAGCATGTTAGAGTAAATAAAAATCTTATTTCTACTATTTCCATCGCAAATGTACAGAATTTCAGTTACATTATGAGTTAACTAGACTTCTGCGGGCTAGTCAGCAAACCCAACTACCATTTATAACATTGTTTCTATGGGGAAATGCATTCAGAGTTCCAAACCATGGACTTAAAAATGAACTTTTGGAACACAACACATACGTAAGTTGGAGACTTCCTGTACACAAAAAATAAGCAAAACAATTAAAGTTCCAGTATCCTGGGCACTGTTCAAGCAGCAAATGACAACTGCAGTTCTGAAGAGTTTACAATCTAAAATACCAAACAGCAACATTTCTAGTCAGAGAAAAGCAACTGCAATTTGAGAACTATTCTTTCAATCCACTTTATGGAAGTGGTTGCATCCTTATTCTTTCCCCTGACATGAAAGACTAGCAGAGACATCAAATGCGTGCAAATGCATGTTTTCCATCCAGGATTTTTCTCAGCACAGAGGAAGATGTTTGATGTATGAAGGGAACACAATTCTGAAAGCAGCAAGTAGAAAGAAAACAACAGGGTATCTGTCACAAGGGAGCAAACTACATTAAAACTGTTAATAGAGGCTGCACAGAGAGACTGTGTTATACTCTGCTACTGCGAAGACAAACTCCAAATGTGAGGGGCCAGTAGTCAGTTGGCTCCCCACTCGCACCTCCAGCCAATCCCATGGCTGGGGCTGCGGAGGTGCCAGTACTCAGTACTGGCAAGTACCAGCACAAAAACGCGTACCCATGACACACAATTCTATGGTCATTTTTAGCAGTTATTTAAACCAGAGAAGAGGAAGTTGTAAAGAGCATCAATCTGTTTGTAACAGCCTCATAAAAGAATGACACAGCATCTTCCTGGTCATTTCATCCATTTACATTGTCTAAGCACACTCATTTATTCAGTTTTCCTCTATGCAGATCCCGAATTGGTTTTATCTTATAAAAACCACCACCAATCTTTTCAGATTATATACACACTGACCTTGCGTTAAAATGATCACTAACTACAGTCCTTGAAGCTGTGCCACGATAATGCAATAAGAAGAATTACAGTTGCAAATTCAAAACAAAAAGCAGTCAAGTAGCACTTTAAAGACTAGCAAAACAGTTTATTAGGTGAGCTTTTGTGGGACAGACCCACTTCTTCAAACCATAGCCAGACCAGAACAGACTCAATATTTAAGGCACAGAGAACCAAAAACAGTAATCAAGGAGGACAAATCAGAAAAAAATGATCAAGGTGAACAAATCGCCACCCTTCCACTTTCCGATTTGCTCACCTAATAAACTATTTTGCTAGTCTTTAAAGTGCTACTTGACTGCTTTTTGTTTTGATAGGGTATAGACTAGCACACCTTCCTCTCTGTTACTAGTTGCAAATTCATTTAAACAAGAATGAAGCACTAATGGTGTTCAGCTAAAGGACAATACATTCCATTTCTTATATATAAAAACATAAAAAGGTAGCACTGATTCCACCTAGATGCATACTCCCCCCCCAACTAGATCACAGCTTAAATCTCACAAAATCCTTCAAAGACATACTCAAATCCATGCATATTCAGTAAGTCCCTGATGTGCATGTGTAAGTCCTCTGCTGAATCAAACGTCCCTGTAAAGCAAAGGGAAAAAACAGTAAAGCCCACAGCCAGGGAACAGGACCACCATGGTCACAACCTCAAGCTGCCATGCACAGCAGAGATCTGAGGGAACAAGTTGGCCATTTCCTAAGAATCTCACAACCCATTCCTACTCTTTCTGGGCTCCTCAGCATAGCAAGCGATACAGGCACTTCCCAAGCTACAAACATCACGCTTATGAACATGCACACACACAAAAGCTCACTTGCAGCCTCAGGAGGGAAGGCAAGAGGCACAGGTGGCAGAGTAGCTCAACAGCTGTCCAGAGGACTCCAGAGGAGCAGGGGTGGTCATGTAGCCAGCAGCTGGAGAGAAGCAGGGCTTTGAAAAACAAGATCACCACTTCTCTCCTCTGAAGTCCTCTTTCCAGTGCTCATCACCTCCTGGTGAGCGGGAGCTAAATGCAGTCTCGGGGGCTGGGGAAGAAGAGGGAAACAGTAAGTGGGATGGGCGTGGCCATCTACCTCCTCATCCTCTTCTCATCAAACCTGCCTTTTCTAAAGCATGAGAATTCAAGATTAAATAAAACCATTTCCACTATGTTTCATTGCAAATTTATAGTATTTCACAGAATCATAGGGCTGGAAGGGACCTCACGAAGTCATCTAGTCCAGCCCCCTGCTTCAAGCAGGATCAACTCCCACTAAGTCATCCCAGCCAGGACCTTGTCCAGCCCGGACTTAAAAACCTCAAGGGATGGAGAATCCACCACCTCCCTAGGCAACACATTCCTATGCTTCACCATCTGCCTGGTGAAGTAGGTCTTCCTAATATCTAACCTACACCTTTCCCTCTTCAACTTCTGACCATTACTCCTTGTTCTGCCATCTGACACCACTGAGAACAGTTTCTCACCCTCCTTTTTAGAGCTCCCTTTCAGGAAGTTGAAGGCTGCTATTAAATCACCTCTAAGTCTTCTCTTCTGTAAACTAAACAAGCCCAAATCCCTCAGCCTAGCCTCATAGGTCTTGTGCTCCAGACCCTTAATCATTTTTGCTGCCCTTCGCTGAACCTGCTCCAGCAAATCCACATCCTTTTTATACCGGAGGGCCCAAAACTGGACACAATATTCCAGATGTGGTCTCACCAGTGCTGAATAAAGAGAAATAACTACTTCTTTAGATCTGCTCGAAATGCTCCTCCTCCTTCTTGGCTACAAGGGCACAGTGTTTACTCATATCCAGCCTTTCATCCACCATAACCCCTAGGTCCCTTTTCATCATACTGCTGCTGAGCCAGTCGGTCCCCAGCCTGCAACAATGCTTGGGATTCTTCCGCCCCAGGTGCAGGATTCTACACTTCTCCTTATTGAACCACATCAGATTTCTTTTGGCCCAGTCCTCCAATTTATCCAGGGCACTCTGGATTCTCTCTCTACCCTCAAACGAATCTACCTCTCCTCCTAGTTTTGGGTCATCCGCAAACTTGCTGAGGGTGCAATCCAGTCCCTCATCCAGGTCATTAATAAAGATGTTGAATAACACCGGCCCCAGAACCAAGCCTTGCAGCACACCGCCTGAAACAGACCGCCATCCAGATATTGAGCCATTGACCATTACCCATTGGGCCTCACCATCAAGCCAGCTTTCTATCCATCTTATAGCCCAAGGATCCAATCCATATTTACTTAACTTATGGACAAGAATGTTGCGGGAGACCGTATCAAAAGCCTTGCTGAAGTCAAGGTATATCACTGACTTCCCCATGTCCACAGAGCTTGTTACCTCATCATGCATTATGGGTTAAATAGGCTTTTGTGGGCTATCCTCTGAACGTAACTACCATTTATAATGTTGTTTCTATGGGAAATGTGTTCTGAGTTGCAAACGACCATCTTATAAATGAAATTGTGGAACACATCCCATTCGTAAATTGGGGACTTCCCAAACTCCATGGTAAGCACTGAGAGCTTATTTTTGACAGTCAGCATGATCTACAAACTCAATACAAGTTGAACTTCTCTAATCAGGTAACATCTGTGGCCTGGCAGGACCCACAAATTTTGCTGGACCAAAGACCCCAGCAAGCCCAGAGGCCAGCTGTGGAGCCCAGTGGCCTGGAGGGGAGCCCAGGGGAGTCTGGTGTCCAGCAGCAAAGGTGCTGTAACTGACCTCCCCAGTGCAGAAAACTCCTTCCTTCTGGAGCCCAAGGCTGCCGGACCAGGGAGATCCAACCTGTATCCATGTGCCTGGTAGTTAAACATGGTGGGGCTTCTAGGCAGTTTACTAGAATTCATGCTCTAGTTTCACGGTCTCCAAATTCTCCACAGTACCAGCATGGTAGAGTTTGGGATAAAAGAGGAAAACCTCCAAATCAGGGTGTATCAATCTGGAATTCTGTGTTTGGGATCAATCCAACCAGGGACCGCAGCTTCTTTCTATGCTTCCCATCTCTTTTTTCAGTATTTTATTCACTCTGTCCTAAAACATTTCTCCGCACCTATGTTCCCTGAGGGGCGCTTTCTACAGGCCATACCATCAGAAAACTGAGGTTTGTCACCCCAACCTTGTGGAAAAAGCAGTGAGTCCAGCCCCAAATTTCATGAATCTTTAGGGGAGGTGTCCAACAGTTATTTCTGAGGTTTCCCTTAAATGGGAAACTTCTGACCTTAGGGGACTCTGATAAAAAGGTACTCTATAGTCCCCTGTCTTGTAAACCTTTGAGCAGTTTTACCACAGATAACCAAAGACGACATCCAGATCCTCACCTTTCCCACGTGTCCCAAACTGAGACCCTTCCTCTGGCCCAGGAATAGCACTGTGCAGGCTATTTTTATATATACACACTTCCACTGGAAAAGGCCAGTTCCATAAGCAGAGTGGGCCCTCCTTGCACAGCTCCGGGGAGCCGGGGGAAGGGGTCAGACCTTTCTATAAACCCAAGGTCACCTCTCTCAACCGTGCCATCTCTACCAGCCAAGTTTAACTGATACTTCCACTGATGTGACTGACTGCCTCTCATTTAGAGCCCACAGAACCAGAGAGATTCTGCTATGTCAAATAATAGTGTAAACCCAGAAGCAATTGATTTATATGGAATTACCCTAGTATGCATGAGAGCTAAATCTGATCCATTATAGATGTGTGGCAAAAAATGAAAATGAGCCTATTGTTGTTGCTGACATTCTGAATATATTAAAAAAATAAGCACACCCAATATGGTGGGAGAGATCAAAGCCAAGCTGTTCATTAAGAACTCTTACAATGCCTCATTTATCAGCTAGTGTCTGACCCTCAAATATAATCAACAATAAAGAAAAAGGAAATACACAGAAACAGCATAATAAGAGAGCTCCGTATCTCCCCTGCAAATATTAGCAGTTAAACATGGAGGTCTTCAGTCTGATCATTGCTCACTTACTCAAGCAGTAGCATTACTGCTACAGACCTTTTTGGTCTTAGCAAAAGTGTCTCCACATGCATACAATCTGAGACACCTAGTATGTTCATACCCACAGGAATGCTCGAAGTGTCCAGCTTGAATATTGCAAATCCATTGGCAACATTGGCCCAGTGCCACAGTATCCCTTTTCTTCTGGCCCTTCCGGCTCTCTAAGAAGTAGGAGTCCTTTGGAAAAGTACTGCCTGGGCCTTCCACACTTCCTGATGAGTCCATTAACCCCTTTGGCAGGGATCCCAAGAGGAGGCTGAACAACCATGCCACTCAGACTGCACTAAGTTTCAAACAAACTTTCTGCCAGTAGCTGGCCAGAATAGGGACTTGTCCTCCCTGCATATGGACTCTCTGTTTAGCTGGGATGAAGCGATACCACACAGGTAGACAATTCCTGCCCTCCTCAGACATGATGGGTGAGACCTATCCACAAATATGAATGCTTCCCCCATACTACCCTTCTCTCCTCCAAAATCAGTAACTCTGGTTAATATTCAGGAGTGTACTTCCACTTCCTTAGATAGATCAAACACCACTGCTGGTTCCCTTTCTTTTTATAAAAGAGCAGATTTACAAAAATATTTTAACACATGCGATTGTGATTATTTGAGGAATCAAATAACTTTTCAGTAAAGAAGCTTGCATTTTGGCTTTACTTATAAAGCAAAACCCAGCTACAATTGGAGGAAGGAAGTGCTTATACTGAACATTTCCATTCAGACATAGCTCTCAGAAAAAGAAAAAAACTAGTATATTCAAAGCAAGGAAAACAACACATAAATGAAATTGAATACATAGAGACATCAAAATGGCAGAAATAGCTGAGACTGAAGATACTCACAAGTAGAAGCTCAGGAAAAAAGGAATTGGAAAGTGAATCCTGTTATTTTCTTTCAGGGGGTAAAAACTATTTTGGGTTCCAAATTGAGACAAAAAAAAAAAAAAAATCAAAGGAGGATGGTTTTTTTTATTATAAACTTATTATCACTAAACATGAATGCAACAAAGCACATGGGCTCTAATCAGATCAGGTGATCATTGCAAAAGATTATTTCAGCAATAATGACAACAGTACTGCACTCAGCTATGAAACACAGTGTCATAACTTTGGCAGTGAAGAGTTGTGTAGCTACCACACTGAATGCATGTTCATTTGATGGATATAAATACTTAGAGTGAACATGAAAATTGGAGAAACTTAAAGCTTATTATGCATACTGTAAAAGGTTGAAAGTTTTTCCCCTATTTTTTACTGAATTTCTCTTAACCCTTAACATCTACCACCAATATTGTCTTCTGACATTCTGAAACAAATATTGCAACTGGATTTTTGTCAATTTTTCCTTCTCTTGCGTAACCATTTGTTAACCCACTCAATTAATCTAGTAGTTGAGTACTGAACAAGCCACACCATAGTGTATGGGACATTTAGACCAGCAGCATCCAGTATGTTCGCCACTCGCCACATGTGGCAAATAGGACACCACGTTATGGCAAATGCAGCTCCTCCTAAGAGCCACAAGCACGAGTGCGGAGCAGATGGACGGCACTTGTACCCCTCTGCTTGGTAGATGTGCATGGTGGCCGCATCAGTGGTGGCCCTGGGGAGTCGCCGGCATTGATTTAGAACAAGAGGGTCGGGGGGCTGGGAGGTGCCTGACTCTGGGGGAGGGTATTTATTTAGAGCGGGGGTGGGGAGAAATGTGGCAAAAATGGAAAGATGACAACCACAAGTTTGGCAATCTTTGAATTCCTGTTGGACACCGCTGATTTAGACTGACCAAATTATTAGAAAATATATTACAAAAAACAATGTTGCACTGGAGGACAAAACAACAGAATAGGCTTTTTCCATTTCTAATTGTACGCCAAATCAATTGCTGGGGATGTCTTCAGTAAGGACTACTTGACTTTCCACCAGACTATGGCGTTAGAGATGTGAATCTTGGCTCCGTAGAGCCAGATGTCAAAAAACAAATTGGGTTTATGCAAATTAGGAGTATGAAGACAGTTTTTAATGAAAGCTAACTCTTCATCTGGAATTATATCTAAAGGGATACTCAAGTTCACATTTCAAAAAATTAAAAAAGAAGTTTATATTAAATATAAAACCAACAGAAAGATTTCATGACAGTTGGCTTTGAAACAAATAGTGATAGGTAATATTTGAAACCCAAACTTAGTAGTATAGAAAATTAAGAAAATCAGCTATAAACAAAAATGAAAATGGCTTCACTGCTTTTCTGTGGTCAGGCAAAGAATTCAAAAAGCAAACAAGTTAACACATAAATTGGATTTTTTGAAATAATTTCAATTTTAATATCTTGCAGTTTTTAGTGGTATTACAAGAAATCATTCTTATACAACTCCAAATTTTAAAATTGCCTTTGTCACTTTAATTGTTTGTCTTCATTCACGGTGGCTTGTTCTGGTTTTAAAACCATGCAATTTTCATTAAAATTCTTAAAATTGGAAGCGCACAGATGATTTCCCTAAACAGCACGAGTTAAAACATATGCACTTAAGTTTATATTGAATGCCCAAACAATAATCCAAAAATTCAGTCCATAATAGTCTGTGTAGATTAAAAATCTATCTATCAAAGTTATGTCACATCAGAAATACAGGACGAAATATGTTATACCCAAAAGTTTACTATCAAACTAAGTAGGCCCAAATACTAATTACAATAATTCCTGAAATCCATGTGAAATCTATCACAATTGTGGAAAAGACTATGCTGAGGATTATAATGCCGCATTGACAGTATACAGACAGATTTGTATGAAACAAAGATCCCATTTTCATTCCAAATATCTATAAACACATCCCCTCCATATTTTCCACAAAGCAGCAGCAGCGACCCTTTAATAATAAATATTTTATTGATGTTTTTTAAATTGAAGTGTGAAGACCAAAACCTAGCTACACGGTCTTTCCCCCGCCTTACGAGGGTAATTCGTTCCTGAAAAAACTCCTCTTAGGGTGAATTCTTGTAAGTCGAAAATGTAATTACCATTAATTTCAATGGGAAAAGATTTTATGCATTCTCGAGCCCCAAAATTTACACCCACTTATGCTTACCTGGCAGAGGGAACAGCTGCGCAGAGCAGGTGACGGCGGCCCCCTGGCCGTGTGGGGAGCAAGTGGCAGGGGCAGGGCCAGGATGGACTGTGTACCCAGCAGCCACGTCTCCCAGGAGCGCCTGGGAGCCCATGGCCGCCAGCTGGGCTGGGACGAACCGCTGCTGCAGCGCCAAGGGGGAGACCAGCCCAGCCCCAGGTAAATGCTGGGCTGGGGGCTCCGGGAACCGCCACCAGGCAGCAAGCAGCGCCCAAGGTACAGCTGTGCAGGGCAGGCGGAGGTGGCCCCCAGGAGCGAGTGGCAGGGGCGGGGCCAGGATGGGCTGACTTTCTGCAGATGCGGGGTGTCCGCGTCACGCTGAGGCGCTTGTAAACTTGAGTAAATGCCTCGTAAGGCAAAGTAGTGGTCCTTACTCAAGCTGCTCATAAACTTGAATTCTTGTAGCCCGAATGGGCGTATCTTGGGGTATGACTGTAGATCAGGATTCATCTATCACTATTTAAAAGCCAATATGAGCTAAATAAGATTTGCTAGCTAGAATCATCTCTAACTCTACAAAAGAGCTCTGAATGTGCATATCTCTGCATCCAGCTTGGTGGTTTGAGCATTAGCCTGCTAAACCCAGGGTTGTGAGCTCATTCCTTGAGGGGGCCATTTAGGGATCGGGGCAAACAGATTTATATTTTAAAATAAAAAAAGATGGTGCTTGGCCCTGCCAAGGAAACAGGGGACTGGACTCAATGACCTCCCAAGATCCCTTCCAGTTTTATGAGATATGTTTGTGTGTGTGTGTTATTCACATGGAACTTCCTTGCCTTCTGTCTCCTGTTTTCAGTCCAGTTGCTGCTCCATGGTATCAGTAACACCACCGGTAAATAATGGAGTGCTATCAGACTTTTACATGTCTCGCTTCAGACATACAATTCCAAAGGAACAAGTTAATCAAATAGAATTGGATTCACCATTGACACTCAACCTACAATACAGTTGGGCTCAGTGAAGCTGAAGAAGTTTCTCATTAGTTCCCAGAATTAAACTGGTATTTTCATGTTCTGGAGACAGAGAACGAGAGTTATGGCTGCACAGCTGTTTCAACAAGGAATTCTTTTTTTTTTTTTTTACCTGTATGATGCTAGTGCACTTTAATAATAGCTCATGAGACCGTCACCAAGAAAATCTGAAATAATTAAAATTGCTGCATTTATTCCTAGATGGAGCACATTTTCCTCCAAAAAGGGACTGTAAAAATGGAGCTATGGGTCCATGTTTATTGTCTCTCAATTTCCAGGTGATATGTCAGTTAGTAGTAGGCATCCTTCAGTCTGCACAGACTATGGATCGCGCCCTTTAAAGTTTCAATTTAAGACTTCATTTACAGCGTCTATTGTGACTATAAAGACCCACACGAGAGTGACAGTCCTTGCTGCATCTCTTGCAGATGTAGTGGGTGTCTGGCAAGTCCTTATTGTGCTTTCTGTGTGCTCGCTTCTCCTCTGCTAGCTGTCTGATCTTCAACTCGCCCTTCTGAAGGCCCTTGTGTAACCCCTGCCTCCATCTGCTGCGGTCGTCTGCTAGTTCTTCCCAGTTGTCCAGCTTGATGTCTACCTCTCTGAGGTCTCTCTTGCAGACATCTTTGTAATGCAACTGGGGGCGTCCGCGGGGTCTTTTGTCAGAGGCTAGCTCACCATACATGATGTCTTTTGGAATCCTTCCTTCGTTCATCCTGTGGACGTGGCCAAGCCAGTGGAGCCGACGCTGCCTGAGGAGGGTGTGCATGGTTGGGATTCCAGCTTGCTCAAGGACGGCTGTGTTGGTAACTCTGTCCTTCCATGATATTCCAAGGATGCGCCTGAGGCAGCGCAAGTGGAAGACGTTCAGCCTCTTTTCTTGGCGGGCATACAGGGTCCAAGTCTCGCTGCCATAAAGGAGGGTGCTGAGGATGCAGGCTCTGTAGACTTGCATTTTGGTGTGAGTGTACAGCTTGTTGTTATTCCACACTCTCTTGCTGAGTCTGGACAGAGTTGTGGCCGCTTTTCCGATCCTCCTATTTAGCTCAGTGTCCAACGACAGGGTGTCAGTGATGGTGGACCCGAGGTAAACGAACTCATGGATGACCTCTAACGTATAGGTGTCAATGCTGATTGATGGGGATTCAGCAACATCTTGACCAAGTACATTTGTCTTCTTTAGGCTGATGGTAAGCCCAAAGTCCTTGCACTCTTTGGAGAACTGATCCAGCAGTTTTTGAAGCTGGTCTTCTGTGTGAGACACTACAGCAGCATCGTCTGCGAACAGCATGTCTCTGATGTGGACTTCTCACACCTTAGTCTTAGCTCTCAGCCTTGCAAGGTTAAACAGTTTCCCATCAGATCTCGTGTGCAGCAAGATGCCCTCTGTTGAAGATCCAAAGGCATGCTTCAGGAGGAGTGCGAAGAAGATCCCGAACAATGTTGGAGCAAGCACACATCCTTGTTTGACGCCGCTCCTGATTCTGAAAGCATCCGATAATGTGCCGTCATATTGGATGGTTCCTCTCATGTTTTTGTGGAACAACTGGATCATCTTGAGTAACCGTGGAGGACAGCCTATCTTGTGGAGCAGTTTGAATAGACCATCCCTGCTGACCAAGTCAAAAGCCTTGGTCAAGTCGATGAAGGCTATGTAGAGTGGCTTTCTCTGCTCCCTGCACTTCTCCTGCAGCTGCCTTAGAGAGAAGACCATGTCAACGGTAGACCTCTCTGCACGGAATCCGCACTGCGATTCGGGGTACACCCTCTCATCAATCTTCTAGAGTCTGCCAAAGATGACGCGAGCGAACAGTTTACCAGTGACGCTTACAAGGGAGATTCCACGGTAGTTGTTGCAGTCGCTTCTGTCTCCTTTGTTCTTATACAACGTTACAATGTTAGCGTCACGCATATCCTGTGGAACCTCACCCTCTTTCCAGCACAGGCACAGCAGCTCATGCAGGGGTTCCAGGAGTGTGTCCGCGGCACATTTGATTACCTCTGGTGGTATACCATCCTGACCAGGGGCCTTTCCTGCTGCAATGCTGTCGATGGCTGTCTTCAGTTCATCCACAGTCGGGTCTTGATCCAGTTCGTCCATTACTGGTACGAGCTCGACGGCATCGAGGGCTGCATCAACCACAACATTCTCGCGTGAGTACAGCTCAGAGTAGTGCTCGACCCAGCGCTCCATCTGTTTGGCTTTGTCAGCGATGACTTCACCGTATTTGGATTTCAGAGGTGCCATCTTGTTCTGGGTGGGTCCTAATGCCTTCTTCATACCCTCGTACATTCCTCTGAGATTACCAAAGTCGGCACAGGTCTGGATGCTGCTGCATAACTGGAGCCAGTGGTTGTTGGCACAGCGCCTGGCTGTCTGCTGTACTGTTCTTCTGGCCTCTCTAAGTGCTTGCTGGGTACTCTGGCTCGGTGAGCGTTTGTACTCTAGGAGTGCAGCACGTTTCTTTTCAATGACTGGAATCATCTCATCAGAGTTAGCTTCGAACCAGTCGTTCGTGTTTCTAGCTCTTCTTCCCAACACTGACAAGGCCATGTTGTAAACTGTATCCCTCAGATGTTGGCATTTGGATGTCGCATCGACGCCCCCATGGCCGCTGCGCAGATTTTCCTGGAGGGTCTCTCTGAACTTTTCAGCTTTCTCCGAGTTTGCCATCTTTCTGGCGTCAGTGCGGGGCCTTCCGGCAGGTTTACAGCAGTACAGCTTCTTGGGTCTCAGCATGAGCTTGGAGCAAACGAGCGAGTGATCTGTATCGCAGTCGGCACTACGACAGCTGCGTGTGAGAAGGACATTTTTGAGGTTGTTACGCCTAGTGATGACCACATCTAGTTGATGCTAGTGCCTTGTGGGTTATCCTGGGAAGGAGGAAGGCTAAGGGAGTAAACCCTGACAGAAAACCCGGAGTGGAGTCCGGAGGCGGTTCAGTGTCAACTTCTGGCACTGTCCCGGCAACTCCTGCAGCTGAGCTGGTACCAGACATGGAGGTTATCCTCTCCTTTGGACTATATCAGTAAAGCCGAGAGGGGGACACTGGTGTCTGGGCAGCCCAGAGTCTCCATAACAAACGCCCAGGCTCGCGCCTGGAGAGGTACTCCAGCATCGCTGAACAGCGTTGCATCAACACAGGAGGCAACAGTTACCGGTTATAAGCTCTTGCTCGACTGGCATAGAGAACGAGCGCCAGGGGTTGCCTTCGACGGTGGGAGGGATCCTCGCATCTCACTGGACAGTCACCGCCCGCCTCAAGCTGGGCAGCCCCCAGCCAATAGGGTACTCTCCCGCCACAGTTCACCTGCCTCGCTGGGTGCGTGAGGCTTAAGGTTCCTGAACCTGACAAGTGACTGAAATTTGGGCACCAGGCAAACCAATAAGAAAATCAACAAGAAATGAGAAACATCAACAATTCAAGCTTGCTTGCTGGAATGTGCGGACCACGCTGACCGGCTTGACTGAAGATCTTCAGGCCATCAGTGACACCCGCAAGACCGCTGTCATCAATGAGGAACTGAAGAGGCTCCGAGTTGATATCGCTGCACTGCAAGAGACGCGACTTGAAGATTCGGGATCTCTAAAGGAAAAGGACTACACCTTTTTCTGGCAGGGTAAAGCCCAAGAAGAACCCAGAGAGCATGGTGTTGGCTTCGCTGTCAGAAACACCCTTCTACAAATGGTTGATTTAGTCATGGGAGGATCAGAAAGACTTCTTCGGATCACGCTTCAAACTTGCGCCGGTCCTGTCCACCTGATCAGCGCTTATGCCCCAACCCTGTACGTCACACCAGAAGTAAAAGACAAGTTTTATGACGTGCTTAGTGCTGCTGTAGCGCAAATACCTGCTCGTGAACAACTGTACATCTTGGGTGACTTCAGTGCAAGAGTTGGAGCTGATTGGGCCTCATGGCCTTCCTGCTTAGGACACTTCGGTGTGGGAAAAATGAATGAAAATAGACAGCATCTCCTTGAACTGTGCACGTACCACAATCTGTGCATCACAAACACATTCTTCCAAACGAAGCCACAGCACAGAGTGTCATGGAGACACCCACACTCGATATGTCAGATAACCAGTACATATATGATTTCTGGTCTTAACTGCCATCTCTGAAAACTCAATCCCAGGATCACAGAATCATAAAATACTAGAACTGGAAGGGATCTGGAAAGGTCATCAAGTCCCATCCCCTGCCCTCATGGCAGAACCAAACACCATCTAGAACATTCCTGATAGGTGTCTGTCTAACCTGCTCTTAAATATCTCCAGCAATGGAGATTCTACAACCTCTGTAGGCAATTTATTCCAGTGTTGAACCACCTTGACAGTTAGGAAGTTTTTCCCTGATGTTCAACCTAAACCTCCCTTGCTGCAGTTTAAGCCCATTGCTTCTCGTCCTATCCTCAGAGGCCAAGGAGAACAATTTTTCTTCCTTCTCCTTGTAACCTTCTTTTAGGTACTTGAAAACCACTATCATGCCCCCTCTAATATTTTAAACATCTAACCTGCCCCAGAACCGTGAAAAGCTCCCCCACGCATTGAACTCACAACCCTGGAATTACAAAGCCCATGTGCTAAGCACTGATCTCTCTCTTCCCCCAGATTATCTGGCACTATTTTCAGAGGTGCAGTGCACCCATGGCATCCAGCAAACTTAAAAGGATAGTTGGGTGTTGCACATCTCTGAAAAATCAAGCCATTAGCGCACTGCTTTAGATAAGATTGCCCAAGTGTAACTGGCTTGAAACTTAGCTGCCAGTAGGTAGATGACCCACAAGAAGGACTGCAGTCTTCCCTTGCTTATTCATTATCTCAGCAAGACTCTGAACATGAAGAAATTTACCTGTAGAGTACAAAAATGTCGTTTGAATGATGCCATCCCTACCAGTATACAAAATATGCAGCCACGTAGGGTACCATGACATCTGGAGCACCAAAATTCTCCAAATCCTGTGGTACCCTAGGCAGCTATGAGTTGTGGTATGCAGAATTGTTGGCTCCAGCAGCCAATCCCATCACCTGTCTGCCATTCCCCAACCACAGGTTGCACCCAGAAGGACCACTCCTAAGGGCATGCAGAGCCGGGACAACACTTTACTCTGTCCCTGCTCCACCCGCTTCCACCTCTTCTTCTAATCCTCTGTTCCTCCCCACACCACTCTCTCTGCTCCCACTCCACCCCTTCCCAGAAGCCTCCTTCTCAGAGTGATGAGGCCTGGGGGATTAGCAAGGGACCTAGCACCAGCAGCAGGTGTTGGGCCCACCCCTCCACTACCAGCAGTGGTGGAAAGTGGAGCAACCTGGCCCCATTCCTCTCTGCTGGCTCCCAGCCATGTTACATTACTTCTCGCTACTGATGATTGTGGGAGGGAACGTCCCTCCATTCCTCAAATCCCTTCTCCCAAGCATCGTGATTGGGACGTGGGGCAGTGGGCAGGACTGGCACCAGGCTGCTCAGCTTCCCATCACTGCCAGAGACTGCAGGGCAGGCTCAACCCCTGCTGCCTTGTTACCCAGCTGCCTTGCTCCTGCCCCACACAGTTCCTGACCCTGCAGCCCTAAGCACAGGCCTCCCTCCGAAAGGGGGCTGTGTAGCACACCAGAACTGCTAGGGATGGCAGTCCATTTTAACATAGCCAGTTTTCAGAATAAAACTGCACATTAAACCACAGTGATCATACCTCAAAAGTCTGGTTAAATGTGGAACTGTTGCCCACATCAAACACAAAACTCTTCAGAGCATTTCAATGTCATCTAAAGCTTGAAACGCCTAAAGAATTCTAACTAATTAATATTTTAATTAAATTTATTCAATTAGGTTTCAAGACTCATCACTGGCAAAAGAAAACATCTTGAACAATATTCTCCAATAACTTTTTTATATTAAATAAGACTCACATTAATAAGGCTGATTATTAAGGTTTAGCAAAATTAATTAAGTGATAATGTCAATGGAATATAAAGTTGTCACAGGATACAGGTCAGCTAGTGCTAAGTAAAGGGAAAGAAAGCAAAGCTCATCATCAAAAAGAAGATACAAGGGCCATAAGTTACTGTCAAAGTAAGAAATTCTGGAGCTGTAACAAAGTTCTGGACAATAATGTGCTTTTCTAATACACCAAATTTTACATTTAACATGTCACTTCATATGAAGGTTATTAACCAGAGCTGGCCATAAATCAATCTCTGGCCAGAGGGATATTGTTATTTTGACATTTCTTTTGTCCTGTATTCAGAAGAAGAGTCAAAACATTTACATTTTTTCATAACAATTCCGAAAAAACTTTGATCTGAAAACATCTAAGCAGGGTACATCTCCCATGATGCCCCACGGATATGATATTCCCATAGTGCAATGCAGCAATTCAAGCAAAGGGGAGACCATAATGCATTATGCAGGACCTAGTTCAGCCAGAAAGACAGACCCTAGCTTAGAGGACATAAGAGGGCATGAGGCGTTTGAATTACAACTCTCATGGAGGTACTGTGCCAGCTTAGGTGGATGCACATTAAATGTCATTCTCACGTGAAACTAAACAGTTTGATTTGGTTTCACAAGCTAAAATTATTCATGCTGAATCAATGCAACTACAGATTAAACTTCTCTAGTCCAGCACCCCCACGAGAGACTTTGCTGGACCTCAGAAGGTCAATGTTGTCTAGCAGCATTATCAACCCTTCCACGGCTTGCTGGGGTCTTAAAAGACAGTAAGGGGTAAATTAGCTAAATAACAGCATGGAACACTGAGAGCCAGGACTGGTGGCTGCAAACAAACTTTATGGGACTACAGGAAATTTGGCCACACCCATGATAAGTGATCAGTCTGGCTAACTAAAATCATGCCGGACTACGGATGTTGCCAGATGAGACATTCACCATGTAGTACTATAGTCTATCAATAATGTAAATTTGTGCATGAACCTTTTTTTCCCTGACTGGTTACAGTACTCAAGTTTTATCTAAGTGAATCAGACCAAAATAAAAATATTTTGTAATTTGTGCAAAACTAATTTGTGTGTGTAGTTAAAGTGCACCTCTACTGCGTAAGAGTGACCAAGGTCACAGCACGCTCTGCCTCACTGAACACTGCAAGGAGCTGAACGCTTTACTTCCAACGAAGTAAATAAGCACTGAGAACACTCAGTACTTCAGAGTCAAGTCTTTAATAAGGCAAGGCTAAGTAAGTTCCTTTCTTCATTTATCACCTTTTATGGGAGAAAGCAATCCAGTACTATACAATCAAATTGTGCCAGATTATGGATTTTTTTATGGTCATAATTGAAAACATACAAAATGCCACTAAATAGCTGCGTTGTGCTGTCACGGTTAAAGCAAGAAAACATCAGGAAATAAAAGAGTTCAAGATGCATATTCACCATTAACTCTGCCCTAGGATTCTGTCTTTAGCTACAAAAATCACATCCTATTTCACCAAGAGCAGGGATGGGAAATAATTTCTCTCTACAGGGGGCCAATTCAAGAATTTGGTAAGCATTCAGTGCCCCACTTTTCTAGGATATTAATGGAGATGTGGGGCCTGGGACAGAGTCTGGGGCAAAGGAGAGAGGTCTGGGTAAGGGACTTAAGTGAAGGGTCTGGGAGGGAGTTGTATGAAGGAGGGAGGTCTGGGTAAAGGATGGGGGTGCAGGGTCTGAGAAGGCGCTTGGGTGAAGGAGAGGGTTGTGACTGGCAGCAGAGGGCTGGGGTACAGGAGGGTGTGCCAGGTGCAGGCTCTGGCCAGGAGACACTTACCATAGGTGACTCCTAACTGGTGGCCCAGCGTGACCTCAAGCTGGCTACCCGGGCTCCACAGCTGCACAAAGCAGCCCGCCACTGCAGCTAGAATATGCGTGCTTCCGCACGCCACACACACTTTAGGGGCAGGGGAGTCTCCTCATCCTGCCTTCTCCCCAAGGACCAGCCTCATAGCTTCCCATTGGCTGGAAACTGGCCAACACAGCCACTAATACCCTGGAAAAGTGGAGCCGCAGAAACCGGCCAACAGGAGCTGCAAGAGCAGTGCTTGTGGACGCATGCAAAGTGTGGGTACTTGATGCCCTCCCCACGTGGCGCACACCACACAGAGTCACACATGCTGGCCCCAGCAGCCAGCCACTTTAAGCCGCATGTGCTGTTACAGCAGCCAGGGAGCCTTCCTGAGGGTCCCGCTTCGCCACAGTGGGATGGAGACAAATGTTTGGCAGGCTGGATCTGGCCTGCCCCGGCCCCCAGGCTGGTGTTTGCTGTGGCTCTTGAAAGACCAACCTGACTTGGTTTTCTGACCCTGTTCCCCTAAACTTGATCCGTTTTGAAGGAAAATATCAAAGAGCTGTTCATAGGACACGCATGCTAAACATAATAAATGTGATAAGAATGTCCCTTCAATTCATGCTGGATTTGAGAAGGACAGTTTCATAAGGACTACAAACTAGCTGATGGAGTGCATGATAAAAAGTAAGGAAGTAGTATGGGTATGGAAGCTGTGTATGTGAGGGCTGGTGAGTTCCTACCTGTGTTGGATTTTTTTTTTTTCTGAAGGTGAATGTTTTATTTATCTGAAGTATTGGGAATTACTTCCAGAATTGTCAAAACAGCTTCTAAACCAGAAAATTCAACAAACATCCTCCATGAGAACTCAGAGAAAATGTTAAGGGTCAACAACATTTTAAATAAAATTACCACAATTCCAATATTCTATAACACTTTCTGTTCATAAAGAAGTTTACCAGGCTTTTGTGCAAGCTCTAGAGACGGTCCGTATTCTTCTGAGACAACATTCCATTTAGCACAGCTTCTGGCTAATGACTCTTTTATCCCTTTTCCTTCTATATTTTCTGCCTCTAAACTTCTGTCCCTGCTGTATTCCACAATCAGACAACAAACCACTTGCACATATACAAAGGAAAAGCATCCAGCCCTCACTGATGTCTGGTAAACACTTGTACCCGCCTGTTCCAATTTAATTCCCTTGAGTCACAAAGTTCTATCAAATGGAATTTACCATTTGCACTATGGAGAACAGAAACAAAGAATTATTATGAAAGAGCTATGTCCTCTAAAATAAATAAATAACCCACAACTCGTTTTACATAAAAAAAAAAAAAAAAAAAAAAAAGAGACAACCCACAGTATCAAGGTTATTGTTCCTGACCAGAGCAAGCCTCAGGACTCTGGCTTCATAAGGAAACTGCAGCTGATGAATGAAGAAATATTATATTGTCCAAAGACAATTATATTTTAGCAAAACGAATCTGATTCGTATAAATAATGTATGCCAGGATGTCAGACAGCCTGTAAGTACAGTTCTTCACTGACAATGATTTATGTAAAAATGACAAGCTTTCAAGCTCACCCAGGGAAAGGTACTGAGAGGGTCAGACCTAAATACAAGGTGAAAGAGCGGAATAAATTGTTCAGCACAATATTTCAAAAGGACCATTCAAGGTGAAGTGGCCCGTTAACACTTCATCAATCACAGGGAAATAGAGAGGGAAAAAAAGCTGAGGCAGAAGTATTCAGTGCCATTCTGAATACATTTCCCAGATTTAAAGAAGAGTTCTCTGGCAGCTCAAAGCTTGTCTTTTTTTTTTTTTTTAAACAAAACACAAGTTGGGCCAATAAAAGATATTACCTTGCCCTCCTTGTCTTTCTAATATCCTAGGATTAAACACAGCTACAACGACGATATATTTGAGACACGTTGATATTTTCATCCGGTGGACAGAAGACCTAAGCCCCCTCCATCCCCAACAGATTTCCACTACAAACTTCACCCTTCATTAAACTCTCTCAAACATTTCCAGCACTAGCATCAACACTGGACACCTTAATCAACTTCAACAATCGAACCCTAGAGACAGCTGTATTTTAAAAATTAAAAGATCACCACACCTACACTCACAAATCCAATAGCCATCCCAAATACATCATGGAATCTGTTGTTATCTACAGCCTGGTATTCCAATACCACAGAATATGCTCTGAGGAGAAAGTCTGAGATATATGGCTACCACAACTAAACACGCCTTCAAACAAGGAGACTCCAGCAGAGAAGTGGCCCACATCATGAAAAGGGCCACCCTAACATCCCAAGAAAACTCACTTGAATAAATTGCATTCTGACTGCACGCTTCTGGTTGACACATACTACCCCATAAAGGAATCCATATGGAATATCAAACAGTTACAACCCACTCTCATTGGGAACCCATCCTAAAAATAAAAAGCAGTCAAGCAGCACTTTAAAGACTGGCAAAATAGTTTATTAGGTGAGGTTTCGTGGGACAGACCCACTTCTTCAGACCAGTCTCCAGAAGACTGGTCTGAAGAAGTGGGTCTGTCCCACGAAAGCTCACCTAATAAATTATTTTGCCAGTCTTTAAAGTGCTGCTTGACTGCTTTTTTGTTTTGATAGTATATGGACTAGCACAGCTCCCTCTCTGTTACCATCCTAAAAGAAATCTTCACCAAACTTTTCTTTGGATCTTCAAGGTGTCAGCTTCACCACGCTCGTGATCAGAAGCAAGCTCTCCCCAGACCAGGGTACACCAACACAAAAGGAGGAGTTCCTGGCAAAACAGACAAAACCCACAGACCTGTTTGTTGCTATGATCACCCCACACCACACACACATCTTGCAAGATCCCTGGGTCCTCCACATGCCTCCCTCATCATGTGGTGTCCCTCTGGTCTGGTGTATCAGGCTATCACCACAATCTCAAATGAACTCACAGAAGAACGACCCAAGACAAAATTCAAGTATCAGAGAGGTATCCGTGTTAGTCTGTAGCTTCAAGAACAAGAAGTCGCGTGGCACCTTATAGACCAACAAATATTTTGGAGTGTAAGCTTTCATGGGCAAAGACCTGCTTCGTCAGATGCATGAGTGGTGGGGGGGTGGTTTCAGAGGGGTATTTAAAGAGTGGGGTCCCAGTAAGAGGGAGGGCCAGAGCTGACAAGGTTTATTCAGCAAGGTGGAAATGGCCCAGTGTCAACAGTACTTAGCAAAAAAGGAAAAAAAGCCAGATTAGACAGGGGTTGGGGGAGAAGAGGGAAGAGATGATGCGAGCCTTTGTCAGAGTCTAATGGGGAGCTATTAGCACCCAGAGCAGAGAAACTGCCTTTGTAAGTTGTGAGCCACTCCCAGTCTTTGTTTAATCCATGGTTAATGGAGTCAAATTTGCAAATAAATTGCAGCTCAGGGATTTCTCTCTCCATTTGATTTTTTGCCAACCTTAAACAAATCCTCACCAGCCACTACAAATCACAAACCAGTGACTCTAGGCCTGGAACCAGCCCCCGCAACAGTCCTTGCTGCCAACTCTGCTCACATATCTACACCAGTGACATCATCACAGGACCTAACACCAACTATACCATCAGGGGCTCCTTTACCTGCACATCTACTAATATAATATATGCCATCATGTGTCAGCAATGCCCCACTGCAATTTACATTGGCCAAACTGGACAGTCTCTCTGCAAAAGAATACATGGGCATAAATCAGACATCAGGAACAGTAATGTACAGAAGCCAGTGGGGGAACACTTCAAATCACCCTGGACACTCAGTGGCAGATTTAAGGGTGACAGTTCTGAAACAAAAAAATTTTAAAAATCAAATGGAGAGAGAAATCTCTGAACTGCAATTTATTTGCAAATTTGACTCCATTAACCATGGATTACACAGAGACTGGAGTGGCTCACAGCTTACAAAGGCAGTTTCTCTGCTCTGGGTGCTAATAGCTCCCCATTAGACTCTGACAAAAGCTCACATCCCCCTGTCTGATCTGACTTGTTTTTTCCTCTTTTGATAAATATTGTTGATACTGAGCCATTTCCACCTTGCTGAATAGACCTTGTCAGCTCTGGCCCTCCCTCTTACTGGGACCCCACTCTTTAAATACCCCTCTGAAACCACCCCCACCCAATCATGAATCTGATGAAGCGGCTCCTTGCCCATGAAAGCTTATGCTCCAAAATATCTGTTAGTCTATAAAGGTGCCACACGACGACTTCTTGTTCTCAAAGACAAAATTATGTTACCTGTGGTGAACACTTTTCACAAAGCAAATACTCTGTATCTGATCTCTCACCTCTCCTCATTGAAGGAAACCTGCACCTCCTCTTCAGAAGAGGCAGCTAGGGACTTGAATTCATAACTTTGCTAGATGCTATAAATAACTGAGTCAATGGAGACACTGGATTCATTCCTTAATGACAGCAATATATAACCGTCTAGCCTCCTAGCCCTGACAGTGCCTGGCTGGTGAGGTGTTAACAGACCACTTCAATTTGAATAGCCCCTTGAAACGTGCCAGTTAAAGAGATTAAGTGTTGCAATGAAAGAACAGCCATAGCCAAAAGAGGGATCATAGCCCTCATACTATGCAGAGCAGAGCTGTTAAATGACTAAAACTTCCAAAGCTTCAGGAACAACAAGAAGTCTTGTGGCACCTTATAGACTAACAGATATTTTGGTGCATAAGCTTTCCTGGGCAAAGACCCGCTTCATCAGATGGTTCAGGGTTACATGGCTTCAGAAGGCTCAAGATCTAAAGTGTAAGGATTCTCTTTTACTAATATCCCAATAGTTAGTGCAAAATGCTCACTATACAACCAAACATGGATACTTGAAAATGTAGGTTTTTAAATGGCAAGAAATGCTACAAATCCATAAAATAAAATAAAAAAATTCTCGTGTCCAGGATGAAATTGTTGTGTTACTTCCCATCCTCAGCTATCCCCTCATGCCTGGCCTGGGTAAATTATATAAAATGGTGCATGTAAGATTTTTCCAGAGTCACTGCTATACCTGTAAATTGCCATGTCCTGAAACTCATGGGACAGTTCTGCTTTCCACAGACCTGGCACATGCTCAGCTGAGCTTGCAGGTCAGTAACAAAGATTCAGATTTACTTCTCATGGTGTCATGACAATTATTTTTCTCTTCATCTTAATAAAAATGAGAGAACCTTGCCAAAGTGTTTCAAGTGGCTTGCAATTTTCCCACTATGTGCTGTAATCCTGTGAGATTTCACAAATTACTGTAAACATAACCAGTAATTGGACGGGAAACCTACAAGAAACACTGAGATGGAGTGCAGTGGGTTTGCTGTTAGTGTCATTTTTCCCCCTCAGCCACTACTGTTGTGGCGTACAGCAGAGTTTTGTGCTTCTAGAGCTGCGTCTACACGTGCACGCTACTTCGAAGTAGCGGCAGTAACTTCGAAATAGCGCCCGTCACGTCTACACGTGTTGGGCGCTATTTCGAAGTTGAAATCGACGTTAGGCGGCGAGACGTCGAAGTCGCTAACCCCATGAGGGGATGGGAATAGCGCCCTACTTCGACGTTCAACATCGAAGTAGGGACGTGTAGACGATCCGCATCCCACAACATCGAAATAGCGGGGTCCTCCATGGCGGCCATCAGCTGGGGGGTTGAGAGATACTCTCTCTCCAGCCCTTGCGGGGCTCTGTGGTCACCGTGGGCAGCAGCCCTTAGCCCAGGGCTTCTGGCTGCTGCTGCTGCAGCTGGGGGTCCGTGCTGCATATACAGGGTCTGCAACTAGTTGTTGGCTCTGTGTATCTTGCACTGTTTAATGAAAGTGTGTCTGGGAGGGGCCCTTTAAGGGAGCGACTTGCTGTTGAGTCCGCCCCGTGACCCTGTCTGCAGCTGTGCCTGGCTCCCTTATTTCGATGTGTGCTACTTTGGCGTGTAGACGTTCCCTCGCTGTGCCTATTTCGATGTTGGGCTGAGCAACGTCGAAGTTGAACATCGACGTTGCCAGCCCTGGAGGACGTGTAGGCTATGTCTACACGTGCAGCCAACATCGAAATAGCTTATTTCGATGTTGCGACATCGAAATAGGCTATTTCGATGAATAACGTCTACACGTCCTCCAGGGCCGGCAACGTCGATGTTCAACTTCGACGTTGCTCAGCCCAACATCGAAATAGGCGCAGCGAGAGAACGTCTACACGTCAAAGTAGCACACATCGAAATAGGGATGCCAGGCACAGCTGCAGACAGGGTCACAGGGCGGACTCAACAGCCAGCCGCTCCCTTAAAGGGCCCCTCCCAGACACAGTTGCACTAAACAACACAAGATACACAGAGCTGACAACTGGTTGCAGACCCTGTGCCTGCAGCATAGATCCCCAGCTGCTGCAGCAGCAGCCAGAAGCCCTGGGCTAAGGGCTGCTGCCCACGGTGACCATAGAGCCCCGCAGGGGCTGGAGAGAGAGCATCTCTCAACCCCCCAGCTGATGGCCGCCATGGAGGACCCAGCAATTTCGACGTTGTGGGACGCGGATCGTCTACACGGTCCCTACTTCGACGTTGAACGTCGAAGTAGGGCGCTATTCCTATCTCCTCATGAGGTTAGTGACTTCGACGTCTCGCCGCCTAACGTCGAAGTTAACTTCGAAATAGTGCCTGACGTGTGTAGACGCGACGGGCGCTATTTCGAAGTTGGTGCCGCTACTTCGAAGTAGCATGCACGTGTAGACGCAGCCGTAGACGTTATTCATCGAAATAGCCTATTTCGATGTCGCAACATCGAAATAAGCTATTTCGAAGTTGGGTGCACGTGTAGACGTAGCCTAGAAGTGGCATAAAATAAAGGTCTTGACCATTTGTGATCAAAAGCTGTCCAGAGGCCTTCTACGAAACGAGGTTTTAAAAGGAGTGGCCTCAATCTAATTCCAAGTGTGTTTATGTTCTCCCTGCTTAATACTCCTTCTACATTTCAAATGCATATAGTATCCTTTGTGTCCTGCTGCTAAGTCCCTTTATGCACATTATTGGCATCAATGGCAGCAGGCAGAGGAAATACTTAGGAGTTTGTAGGACTGGGGCCTTAAAATTGCTTTACAGTGTTTTTCTGAAGCCACTACATTCCACTGCAGAATTAGCAGCATTTCAGTGGTGGGTAAAGTGATCCCTTGGTACAGGGCTGGGCTTTATTGCATATTTGCCCACAGAAGTACTGCAGTTGCAGATGTAACCATGCAGCACATGGTGGGCTCTTAAAACTGCATGGTGGTTTCTCTTTTAACTCTTCTCTCTGGAACAAACCCAGGAACTAAAAGCTTTTCCCTTCTGAGAAACATTGTACAATGAATTATGGGAAAAAGAGACCTTCTCACTTTGAGGCTCTGATGTACAGCCTGCTTTTCCTACAAATCAAGGAAGGAACTCTCCTTCCCACTGCACAGTATATTGAACGTCCCCAAAAACTTGGTTAATATGAAGTTAAGCTTGACATCCACTAAAAGCAGGGGAGGAGAAGAGCCGTGCTGTGGTAAATGGGAGTGCTAAGAAATCAAATGCCCCACAAAATTACGAGGTTCCCTGGTGGTGCCTCAGGCCCCCAAAGAATGCGGTTAAACTTAATCCTCTGGCAACCATCAAATATACCCACAATGCAATCGTAATACTGTTCCCCACTGCCGAGCTGGCAATAGTTCTAATAAGGGTGAGGTAAAAAATAAAAACTAATAATCTCTTGAAATCTTCAAATCGGCACTGGCTGCTTCATTGGAAGTATTTTAGTCAACGGCAAATCCCAGGGCTTAATACAGAAATTACAAGATTAATTTCTCTGTGTTGTATTATACAAGAAATCAGACTAGCTGGCCCCTTCTGGTCATAAAGAAGTCTATAGCTATGAAAAGATATGAGGAAAGACCCTGATTTCCTGCTTTTGTCCGCATGCATTCCATTTTGTTCTCCACGGTAGGTGCACGCAGCTGGACTGAATGGTGGAGGCAGAGCTGCGACAGCTATATGAGGGATCAATTATGACTCACTTGAGGACTGATTTGGTAGGTTGTGTCAGGAGAAGTACATGAGGGTGTTTTCTTGCCATAAGAATTGTCGGCAGTCTGCTGGCACGACGGGGTCTTAGAGAGGGGTAAGTGAAGACAATATCTTGAGGAAATTCTCTGGGTAAGAGAACATTTTAAAAGTTGGGGGGTAGGATGGTGTGGAGCAAGCTCGGTGTTGATTGTCTGGCAGGTATAGATTGCTCCCGTTGCTACATCAGACCTAAATCTTCATTGTGCCTTGGACTCTCACATAGGGCTCTTGTGCTCTGCTCCCAAAACATTCCATAGTATCTGTAAGAGTATGTTTGCTAGTGTTGTGTTGGGTCACAGCCCAAAGGGAGCAGAGATTCGGCTTTGTGGGAAGGGTGGGTAGGTACCTTAACTCCGTATTTCCTGGTTTTCAGAGGTTTGGGTTGAGCCACTCTCTGTCTGGAAGGGCACAAAGCTCCCACAGGCAACCCTAATTCTGTGTTGTTAAAAATTTGGGGCAGTTAATGTCCTTTTTAAAACATTTCTCAGCACCCCCATGTAGCACCGCCCTGCTCTTCCCTTGCTCCCACTAGCTCCTTGGCAATGATTATTTCAGGCACAGAATGCACGGGCTACATGTTATTCCCTTCTCCGTGTCATCTCATCATCTCCTGTACATACCCCGTACAGCTCAGACTGGTTCTCCCTCCTCCCCATGGAGAGGCAGCTGTCACTGCAGGCTCTCACAGGCTGGGGAGAGGATGCAGGAACAGTGCAGGGACTAGAATGGAGTCAGCTGGGACATTGCTTGAAGGGCTGTGCAAATGCTGAGGAGCCCAGATGAGAGAAATTGTGCACAACAAGATGAACCCTCCTTGACACCCTCCTCCTTTCCACAACACCCTTCCCTGCTCAGTGCAGGGTACTTTGCAGCACACACACACACACGCACGCACACACTCTCCAACATCCCCATTACTGCTCCAGCTCCTCCAACATTCCCTCCATCATGCCCATTGTTCGTGATGACCCCACAGACATCCCTGCAGCTTTGGAGGCCTGAAAGGCTCAACCTAACTCATGCGTACCTCCCAACTCCACATTCCCTGACACTCCCATACTCAGCTAAGCCTTGAGGGGCCCTGGGCAGGAGGGAAAGTGCTCAGGCTACGATGAGTGGGTGAACCAGCGGGGAGTCAGGAAAGGGTAAGTTTTGGGGCGGGGGGCAGCCATGTTAGTCTGTTTCAGCAAAAAAAAAAAAAAAAAAAAAAAAAAAATTCAACATGGAGTCCTGTGGCACCTTCGAGACTAAAACTGATTTGGGCATAGGCTTTCGTGGGCTGGAGCCCACTTCATCAGATGCAGAAACTGAAGGGGGAGGAGACTGAAGATATTAAACCCCTACCTTAATGTTGGGTGAAGGGTGAGAGACGTTACAAATCTATCTGCAATAGGGGAGGCTCACAGAGGTGTGAAGTGGCCCATTTATCTCATTGTGAAGGAGACCACACCAAGGAGGGTGAATACACATGGAAACAACAGCTGGTCTGGTCAGTTTGGCCTGTATTACCCTCCTTACTTTATCCAGCATTTAGAGCCCCCACTCACAACTGAGGGGAAGCAGGAAGAGGGCCACTTATTCCCCCTAAGGAGGCAGAGTCCCTCATAGCTCAGTTCACACATTTAGCTTTTCTCTCAGCCTGATTTAGAGGGATTTGAATTCACATCTCCATACTCCCTCCCAGGTGAGTGCCTCAATCTCCTATTTCTTTGGCCCAATGAATATTTATGTAAAGTGGAACAGTTTCAGAAAGGCATCAAAGGGGTAGCCATGTTAGTCTGTATCGGCAAAAACGAGAAGTCCTGTAGCGCCTTATAGACTCACAGATATTTTGAAGAATAAGCCTTCGTGGGCAAAGACCCACTTCATCAGATGTATCAGAAGGAGAGACTGAGATAGTCAGACTCGTCTAATAGCCTGGTGCTTGGGTTCCCACCCTGTAGCATGAGAGCCGAGTCCAAGTCATTAACCCAGACTGGGGATCTAAGATTACAAAGAAGAATGGGGAACAAATAGATGGTTTGCTGGCATGCCATGGACTTTTCCAATGGGTTGACAACATAGGCACTGGGTAATGTAGGCAAGGGAAGGCACTACCTTCCCAAAACTGACTCCACTATCCAGCCACCCAGGAAGGCTGGAGCCAGGGTGCAGCAGCCCTCGCAGCCGGAAAAGATTGGGCTGGGGTTGGGTAGTGCTTGATTCCACAAGGACAGGGACTAGGTGACTGTAGGGGTGGGGCCTAAGGGGGCATAAGGGCCTGGGCAGGGCTGGGCCTTGCCTTTTCCATCCTGGCCTTCACCCACCACCCATGGTTGACAATTTATGACATTTTTTAAACCAAACCAAATATCCTGATTTTTAGTTTCCTGGCAAAAACAGACAAAAAACAAACAGTTATTCACCTAGCCCTAATCATCAATTTGAACATTGCTTCTCTGTCTAGCATTCACTATTACTTAGTGAAATCCCCAGTTTCAGGTCAATATATTATTCCTTTTTAAATTCCTTTTTTGAACTGTTGTACAATGTTGCTGTTGCCACTAAATACCAGCTGCATTTCATCGCAGTGGGGGCTGTATTTCATCTGAGGCAGCTGCATTTCGTTGATCAATGAAGCAATCTGTATACATTGAATATTCAAGGAGCCCCCTGAAAAACATTTCATATGGAATTGTAAGATATTATTATTACTAAAGAATTAGTGATTTGGCCTAAAATGCTCAGCCTAACAGATCTTTTTGTACAACAGTGTAGTTTATGAAAAAACTTTGTACAAATGAGTGACTAAATTAACATGAAGTGCTATCACTTTAACAGTGTCATGAGCCCATAACTCTACAGGAATCTGTACTATAAGAGCAATGGTATCTTTGCCTATCATTACCTTCAAGAAGTGCTGTTGCTTGCAATTTTGATTTAAGGTACTTCAAAAGAATATTTTGGGGTGGAAGAAAAAACCCTCAAACCTTGAACACAAACAATACCAAGGGTTTCCCACCCCCTTCCCTAAACAAAACAAAACAAAAACAAAATTAAACATTTTAAACTCTGGTCCATGAGCATATCAGCCACCATTTTCTGAGTTCTATTAAGCCTGTAACATGGAATTTTACCAATCCTCAGAAGTCCTGCACTCAGCTTTGAGTCTGTATGTCACTCACTTTAAATGACATTGTTAGTTCATATTTGGCAGCTAAATATACACTGGACCTGATTCATCATTCCCTTACTTTAATTCTACAGCAATGTAAGCCCATTACAATCAGTGAAAAATCAAGATCCTCCATTGTCCATTGCCGACCCTGTGGCCCTAGACCAGATCCCTCAGAAACCCGCAATAGACAGTCTTGACCTGCCCCCTACAATGGATGAGGTCAAAAAGATAATGAGCCAGGCCAGCTCTGGCAAAGCCCCTGGGATGGACGGTATCCCTGCTGAAATTTTCGAAGTGGCAGGCCCAGTGTCACTTGAAGCCCTTCACAACATCTTGATCAGCATCTGGGAAGAAGAAGAAGACACGCCCAAAGACTTTAAGGATGCCGCAATTATCTTGCTCTTTAAGAGCACGGGCAACAAAGCTGACTGGAAATTACCAGGGCATCTCGCTTCTTTCTATTGCTGAGAAGATCACAGAATCATAGGACTGGAAGGGACCTCAGGAGGCCATCTAGTCCAGCCCCCTGCTTCAAGCAGGATCAACCCCCACTAATTCATCCCAACCAGGACCTTGTCAAGCTGGGACTTAAAAACCTCGAGGGATGGAGAATCCACCACCTCTCTAGGCAACGCATTCCAATGCTTCACCACCTGCCTGGTGAAGTAGGTTTTCCTAATATCTAACCTACACCTCTCCCTCTTCAACTTCAGACCATTAATCCTCGTTCTACCATCCAACGCCACTGAAAACAGTTTCTCACCATCCTCTTTAGAGCTCCCCTTCAGGAAGTTGAAGGCTGCTATTAAATCACCTCTAAGTCTTCTCTTATGTAAACTAAACAAGCCCAAATCCCTCAGCCTATCCTCATAGGTCTTGTGCTCCAGACCCTTAATCATTTTTGTTGCCCTTCGCTGAACCTGCTCCAGCACATCCTTTAAATACTGGGGGCCCAAAACTGGACACAATATTCCAGATGTGGCCTCACCAGTGCCAAACAGAGGGGAATAACTACTTTTCTAGATTGGCTCAAAATGCTTCTAATGCAGCCTAGTATGCCGTTAACCTTCTTGGCTACAAGGTCACACTATTTACTCATATCCGGGCTTTCAGCCACCATAACCCCTACGTCTCTTTCCATCGTACTGCGGCTGAGCCAGTCGGTCCCCAGCCTATAACAATGCTTGGGATTCTTCCGCCCCAGGTGCAGGACTCTACACATCTCCTTGTTGAGCTGCATCAGATTTCTTTTGGCCCAATCCTCCAATTTATCCAGGTCACTCTGGATTCTCTCTCTACCCTCCAACATATCTACCTCTCCCCCTAGTTGTGTCATCCACAACTTGCTTGATCTTGGCTCCAGTCATCCTCAACCATCTGATCACCAGCATTTCAGAGGAAAACCTACCAGAGGCACAGTGTGGTTTTTGCCCAGGCCGCAGCACTATTGACATGATCTTTGCTGTTTGTCAGGTCCAAGAAAAGTGCACAGAGCAGAACTTGGATCTGTACGCTGAATTTATAGGCCTGACCAAAGCATTTGAAACCATCAGCAGAGAAGCCCTGTGGACTATCCTGTCAAAACTTGGCCGCCTGAGAAGATTCATTAACCTCATACACCTGTTCCACAATGACATGACTGGCTTTGTTCTTTCAAATGGTGAGTCCTCAGATCCATTTGAGATATCCAATGGTGTGAAGCCAGGGTGCATGCTGGACCCAGTGTTATTCAACCCCTTTTTCACATGCATCCTCAGCCATGCATTTAGGGACCTGGACCATGGAATCTACATAAAACACAGACTTAATGGGTCACTTTTCAACTTTTGTTGTCTGAATGCTAAAACCAAGATGCTTGAGAGGCTCATCCTTGCAGCCCTTTCTGCTGACAACTGTGCATTTATGGCACACAAGGAATCTGATCTTCAGCTCATCGTCAACAAGTTTGTTGATGCCACTCACCTCTTTGGTTTGACCATCAGCCCAGGAAAGGCCAAGATACTGTTTCAACCTGCTCCAGGATCTGCTGTTCTCCCTGCTTCAATCTTTATTGAAGCAACAGAGTTAAAAACAGTAGAGGAGTTCAAGTACCTTGGCAATGTAATAGCCAATGATGGCTCCCTTGACAAAGAAATCAATGCCAGAATCTGCCAGGCCAGGCAGACCCTAGGATGTCTGAGTGTGCGAGCGTTGAATCAGCACAATATCAGACAGTCCACTAAACTGAAAGTGTACAAGGCTGTAGTCCTGACCAGACTCCTTTATGGCTGTGAAACCTAGACCTTGTACAAAACACATATAAAACTGCTGGAGCGCTTCCACACCTGCAGCCTGAGGTCAATACTGCACATTCGATGGCAGGACAGAGTTACGAACCTGGAAGTCCTGGACAGAGCAGGAACCACGAGCATCGAAGCCATGATTCTGAAAGCCCAGCTTTGCTGGACTGGGCATATCATACCAATGGAGGAGTCAAGAATCCCTAGGCGACTCTTCTATGGTGAACTATCCCAGGGCAAAATGAATCAAGGTGGGTCTCGCAAGAGATATAAAGACTGTGTTAAAGCCAACATTGCTCATGCTGGTTTAAACCAGATAAGCTAGAGCAACATGCAAAAGACCGAACAGGCTGGCATGCTCTCATGTGACATGCATGTGACTACTTTGAAGAGCAGCAACATGTACGCCTCATTGATGCTCGTGACAGGAAGAAAGCAACAGCAGCAGCCACACCAGAGCCAGGACAATTCCCTTGCCCCCCACTGTGAATGCCCATGCCGTTCAAAGCTTCGACTCCTCAGCCACATGCGAGTCCACAACCGATGAGCCTGTGCAAGCTGAAGATGTCATCGTTGGACACAATGGACTACCTACATACATACTTCAAAAGAATATTTTGGGGTGGAAGGAAAAAACCCCTCAAACCTTGAACACAAACAATACTAAGGTTCCCCCACTCCATAAAAACCAAAAAAAAACTAAACTCTGGTCCATGAGCATACCAGCCACCATTTTCAGATTTCTATTAAGCCTGTAACATGGAATTTTACCAATCCTCAGAAGTCCTGCACTCAGCTTTTTGAATCCACATGTGACTCATTTTAAATGACATTGTTAATGCATATTTGGAAGCTTAATATACACGGGACCTGATTCATCATTCCCTTACTTTAATTTTACAGCAGTGTAAGCCCATTACAATCAGTGAAAAAAATCAAGATAATTATTTTCTTGATATGCTATAAAGGGCTGTCCTTTCATATCATTCAGAAGTTTATAGAAGTCACAATGATAACGTTTTAAGCTGCTCAAACCAAAATTACTTCAATAAGCCTGCATACACTGTATGTAGTAAAAATATTGTAAATAGGCTCAGCCTTTTTTATTGTTCAAGTTAGAAGGCCACCCTAATGCATTTACTGATTAAGAATCAAAAGATTATTTAAAAAAAAAAAAAAAAAAAGAGTTCTACAAGCATATAAAAAGGGTACAAACCAGGACAGTTACATTATCTTTCTATTTTTCTCAAGTCACTCATCGTGAAAGGCAATAGTCTGAAAGTCCTAAAAAGTGCAGTTTTAATCTAAGGAGTGCAACAGTACAGCACAGACCCATTTCTGAAATCATGTAAGTCAAATTCAAATCCATGAATATATATTACAAATTTTTAAAAAATGAAAGAAATTGTATATTAAAGATTTATCTCAGCTTCCAGATGGGGATCTTTCCAACTCTTGTGACTATATCATGGGTTTCGAAATATTGGGCATTGTAATGAAGCCCCAACTTTGGGAGATATGAGTAGGTGAGAATCTCAGCTTGCACTTCAAAAAAAAAAAAAAAAAAGAAATAGTTTGTAGCCCTCATTTTTGTGGAGAAAAGCATGAAGATGGGCCCTCAAATCTATCTTGAAGATCCACAACCCAGAAGAATCCCCACAAATAAAATAATAAACCCACTTTTATTTTGTTGAAGTCACCATTTTGGGGGAGTGACCCTGATTTCTGAAATTTCATTGGCAATACTGATTTGTTTAAATTTATTTAATATCATTCTTTTGGTCAACAGTGAGCAGTTCCACCTGATCCTGCAGATCCTATTCACCTCAACTGACTTCAGTGGAAGTATTCCTATTAAGGGATTCAGGATCAGAACCCTGAATGATGAATTTTTGCAGATTTTTTACATGCCTGTGCAAAAATAATCCTGAGCTTCTATCCTGAATTTAATCAAACCTGGAATTATTTGTACACTAGGCTGTTCAGATAATTACGCAGCTAAACTACCCTACACATATTTATACTAAGAAAGAAACACAGATGTAAAAGTTTGGGACTTGGAATTCTTTTTTTAATATACAAATACCCACACATAGAGAACCTCAGATGAAAGACATTCTATTCTCCACCTCTTAACAAAGAAGTAATAGATTCCTTACTAGGCATATCAATACAGAACTCTGAACAACAAGTCATTTAAACTATCATACAGAACCATATTTTCTGAAAGCAAATATTTTCAGAAGCAATACAAAGACTTCTAGGAGTCAGAGATAACAGAAGAACTGAGGGTGAAGGAAGTAATTGCTGGGATGTAGCACAGGTGTAAACTCAGAGGACTGTTGGATATGAATGGGAAAAGTATGGAACCGGGTATTTTTTGTAGGGGCAGGAACGGCTAGTTAGCAAGAGACCCCCGTTCAGAACCCAGCTGATCCCAGCCTCTCCTATTAAGTCAGGTACATCAGCCCCTGACCCCACAACCTTGTGCCTGCATGTCACTAATCACAATCACTAATCACTGCATGGACTAATCATATCTATTTATAAAGAGGAGACAGACACAGAGAAGATAAGTGGCTTGACCATGGTTATGTGCCAATCGGAGCTGCTATCCTGGATGCATATCTTCAGTAAAGAAATAACCAGCAAACTGTTCTCAGACAACAAGAGGCCTATAGTACTGTAGATGCAAACTTTACAATTGTCCAAAGTGCATATGGAAAATCCATTCATAACTGCAAACTCCAAGCAGAGCATGGTAATTGTAATGACATCCTTATTATGGACACAAAGAATTCTGCCATATTAATTTAAAGAATGTCAAAATTTCCATCCCTTAAAACAATTAATAATACATAATATTATAACTAATTCACTCTGTAGACAGAACTTTATAGTTAAATTTTTATCCCTTAGCCCACATTTTTTATGCTCAGACTATAAAACTGGGAGTTTGTGATAGAAATCCTGAAATGCTCAACCATGACGGTGCCTTTAGGCTCCTCTGTAAAATACTTTATTACACAGTATATTTATATTTTTGTAGATTGTTTTGAAGGGACACAGTAAACAGCTTCTCATCAGCATTATTGGTGAGGAGAATCATCCTGTTAAAATCGAAAAGCCAAAGCAAAGTATATACACCATTATTTACCTAGCTTCTGACACAGACTTCAGAAATAAAACATATTCAAAATATAATACAAAACAGACACAGAAAGACTGCAGATGCCACAAGATACTAAAAGAGAGTATAATTAGTAGGATAAAGCTCCCCAATATCTACTGTACCAGTAGCATTTCAACTACAGTTTTCACCAGGGGCCTGACCCAGCACCAACGGAAGTCAGTGGCAGAATGTAAATGGATGCCAGTGAAAGCAGGATAAGACAGCAAGCTTTCTGCATGCTGGCCTAGTACCTGTATTCATAAAAAACTGAAATCCAATTTTCAAATTGCGAGTTAAGTCCTACTGCTTAATAATCAGATATATATATATATATATATATATATATATATATATATATATATATATATATATAAAATAAAAACAAGCAGCCGAAGCAACAGCTATTTTCTCTAATTACAAAAAGGATTTTGTCATTATACTTGATGAATGTCTGGCACTGATGGAGTATTTTTTGGAGAAGCAGAAATGGAAAATGAAACATAGCACATTCGCCAAACAAGAACACTGTGGTAGAAAAGCAGATTGCATCACGCAATGAGCCACCCAAGCATCCTGAGAGTACCTGCTTCAACTGGGGGAGAAGGGAACCTTCAACTGCACACCCCTAGTTGTCACCTATCACTACACACTGGAACTCATATAGACTATCATTAAACCCTGTTGTGATGGGGTTCAGGGGTCCCCAAGCACTGCACCCCGTCCGCAGGCAGAACAGGAAGTGTCAGTACAGCAGGCAGAGACAGTCAGTCCAATCCATGTTTAGGAAAGGAGGCCCTGAGGGGCCTCCAGAGCTGGGGCCTTGCCCCCTCCTTTGTCTCTCTCTCTCTCCCCCAGCCCAGACGAACTACTTTCCAACTCCCAGTTCCAATTCAAACCCATCAGGCTCCACCTCCTCCTTTGTCTAGAGTCTAGAGGTGTCACCTGGTCACCTAGGTTACCCTCAGCAGGAGCCCCACACCCTCTGTGAGCCACACACATACACACACATATCCCCCACTACATCACACCTGTACTCAATAGGAGCACACCCTGAAAGGAACCTTGCCTGAACCCCTGTGGCAGGGTCAGTCTCATTCCTGGGCCCCAGGTCCTCCTTTCAGTCCACTGGCCCCACCATATGAACCCGCTACCCTTGCTTGGGGCAGGGGGCAGTCTGGGGGGAATCCAGTCCCTACCCACTCATTCTGGGTTCTGGCCCAGGGACCCTAGATGGCTACTACCAGCAAGGGCTGACTCCCTTTACCCTTGCCCTGAAGCTCCTCGCCCTGGGCCACTTCCCCAGACAATTCCACCTGGTACCTCCTTCCGCGAGTGGTAGCCATGGCAGCAAGTCCCCTCCTTTGTTTGGCTCCTCTGGCTGACCAGTTCCCCACAGTCTCTGATTGAGCTTCAAGCCCCCCTAGACTGGGGCTGTCCAGCCCCCTGGGTTGCTGAGGCTCCTCTCCTCTTTTGTGGTCTCTGGTGTTCCTCTAAGTCTCCTTCCTTCTCCTCACTCATCTCCCAAACTCTCCTTAACCACCCTCCCCTTGCCCTGTGCAGAGAAGGGCTTATAAAGGTACCCCTGAGTGGGATCAGCTGGCCCTAACTGATTTAGGGCAGCCTACTCCTCAGCTGCTGCCACTGTCAGCTCAGTCTCTGCTCTGTTTTTGCTCCTGCCTCTCCTCTCCTGTCCCCACCCTGCCACACCCCACTTCTGGCCTTCAATCAACACCTGAATTCACCAAGCTCATTATCCTCAAAAGCAAGCTTCCAACTGACCCTGCCACACGGACTCAAAGAGGCACCAGGCACTGCTGAACACCATGTCTCCCCTACTCAATGATCAACTACATCCCACAATGCACTTTTCAAGATACACTGGTTCCCCACATGCCTATCACATGTGGTATTTCTTATCCAGTGCCCTAAATCACCCAACAGCTAGGTATGAGACAGAAACAACACAATTGTCACGTTCTCAAATTCTCTCTCTCTCTCTCTCTCTCCCTCTCAAAAAAAGGCAAAGGCACCATATAACCCGGGGGGGAATACTTCTCACAAAAAATGGTCCCTCCATATGTGATCTCACAAAGAAAACCTGCTTAAGACAAGCCTGGAAGCTTAAATGCACAACTCTATTAGACACTGAAAATCTTGGACTCAAAGGCACTGCCTTTATGGCTCATTACACAACTTCAAAGTGCTGTCCATACAGCTACAAGCTGAACCTTTCTAACCAGGAACTCTCTCAGTCACCAACATCTGTAACCCAGCATGATTTTCGTTAGCTGGATGACCAATTATCATGGGTGCGGCCAAGTTTCCTGTGGTTCCATAAAGTTCGTTTACAGCCACAAGCACTGGCTCTCAGTGTTTTGTGCTGTTATTTATCCCTAAATGTCTTCTAAGGGCCCACTAAAGAGGAGAAGTGTTGGTAATGCTGTTGGACAATATTGATCTCATGTGATTCAGCACCAGTCAGGTCCCAAGGATAGTGGACGAGAGAGGTTCAACCTGTACTTTTACAGTGTTAGTACAGGTCCTGCTAGCCCAAGTCAATCTACTCAAGCTGTCATGCTCATTTCAAAATGCTGTGTAGACACAGGCTTGGCAGGTGTAAACTAATAAATGGAGCACATTTGATATGAAGTCACAGAGAAGCAATAAATATGGAGCCTCATAATGGCATTTGTACAGTCACATTTAATTGCACATTAAGCATTCAACAAGATGCTGAGCACCATGAACTCTCACAGAAAGCAATGTGAGTTGACAAGTGCTCAGCACCTTGTACAGGTGGTCACTGTGATTAGAAATAACAAGGTCTAATTTGAATTATTTCCTATCTCCTCCCCATACCCTGCCTGCCATATTTCACCACACAAAAAATCTTTGCCCTTCCGCAGCATCTCAGAAAAATTATGCTCTTAACTGATATTGCCCTGTTTTATCTGTAAGCCAAAATCCAGCATTTTCTAAGTGATCTAACCTCTCTTTGCAAGGAAAGCAAACAGCCTTCTATTAATCTATTATCAGCGTAAATATGAATTTTGTTGCCAAGAAATCTTTTCACTGCTTTTAGGGAGATCAATTAACAAAAAGAAAAAGAAAAGGAAAAGAAAAGGAAAGAAAAGGAAAAGAACAAAGACAGTACTTACCAAACCCAAATGTTTTCCAGATTGTTGTTTATTACGACCATAGATTGAGCGTATTTACACTCCATACTTCTGAGATTATGATAATAAAGTATTTAAAGCATTTTCCCATATGTTGAATTAAAATGAGTATTTAATATTTTCCATGAATGTTATGATTAAATCAAATGAATTCATTTGAAAATACACACTTCACAATCCAGGTAACGCCCTTAGAAGAGTCTGAAAGCTTAGCCGCAGCAGAAAATACTTCAGACTGAAGAACTAGAAGATGATGGAGAGAAAGAAAACATTGTTTTAAATGTTTAGCCAACACTTGATATAAAATGTTGGATCTGAAGAAGTGGGTCTGCCCCACGAATCTCACCACCTAATAAATTATTTTGTTAGTCTCTAAAGTGCTACATGACTGCTGTTTTGTTTTGATATAATCAGCTCTCTCAAAAACCTTACTATAGAGAAATGAAGTCAGCTAATCTAAATCTACTAAAACATTTATGAAGTGAACTGTTATCTTATTTTCAGAACAATCTGCATGAATCAGAAGGATGACATGAAACATGATAGGTAAATCACAGCAGTTTGATCATCTGTTTCCAACTTATTTGTTTTTGTCTAAATAGTGATTTTAATTCTGCTATAAGTAAATGTTTTAAATAAAAAGGCTTGTGGTGGAAAAACAATACTTATCTGTGTTGAATAATATACATTCATGACAAATATAGCTCTGTTTCACTGCCATCTGACATTATCTCAGATACCAAGTTATGTACATGAAACGAACAGATAATGTGCATCCATAAACACATATATGATATTCTTGATTATTACAGGCTCCCACTCCTTGACTGACTGACCAGCTCTACAGGGCAATGAATTTAGGAGGTGAGAGGGGACAGACATGATTTCCTCAGCCTCTTTTACCATGCCAGGTTCCCCAAGGTGAGCTGAGTGAAATGTCCCAGGTACTAAACACAACCCTGGGAGTTTCCAGACAGCTATCATATCCTGGCCCCCACCCATGCCTGCAGAAAGTCAGTGGGCCAAAGAGTCGTCTTGGCCAAGGCACCTTTCCTGGGACCTCAGAATGGAGAACTGCCTGGCTCCGCTGACTAATCCGACATGCTATCTAAGCCATAAGAGAGTTGTCTAAAAGAAACTACAGGTTGACTCTCTCATATATGGAACTCTCTGGTCCTGCTGGATCACAGATGAGGCTGGACCAGAGAGTCCTGGCAGCCGGGAGTGGAGGCAAACTCGGACTCTTGCAGCCGGAGATGGGGCTCCAGCCATCCCATGACAAGGCTGGGAACAGGAAACCAGTAGCCCGGCAGCCAGGGGAGGGAGCTGCAGATGGACTCCAGAAACTGGCCAGGGTCAGTGATAAGGAACAGGCCAAAGGAGGGGAACTGGCGCTGGAGGCCACGTGGGAGCACTGACCTCCCCTTGTCTGGCAAAATACCTGGTCTGGGACTGCTCAGGTCCCCTGGGTGGCAGACCAGCAGATATGCAACCTGTGGTTGATTTCCTGTTGCTGCTGTTCTGGTCCTTACTTGTGCTGGCACCCTACACTCAACCCTGGTCCTGATTAGGTCTTGTTCCCATGGTGCTTGTGGTCCATGCCTGGTCCTTGCCTCTCCTCCAGGTCCTTCCTTGCTTCCAGCCATAACCAGTCCTGGCTCCAACTCAGGCCTCTGACTTCTAACTTGAGCTCAACCCCTGCTTCTGGTAATTAGCAGTTGACTCTGGTGTTAACCCTTAGCTACAGCCCCACCTCACCCCCAATCTGGAGGCCTGCTCAGCTCACTAGACCCAACTCCTGCTCTGACCATTAACCCAGACTGCCTACCCCAGTCCATATCAGAGACATACTAGAGCGTGCCCTACACAAATGTATCACAACAGAATTCTGGTTGGCTTTTCTTTGGCCCATTTAAAGTGGAGATGGGAGACAAAGTTTCTTGCACCCTCTCCCCACCACGCCATATGTCCAGAAGGCAGAACCAAACCTATAATTAAGTATTTGAATAGTAGGTCTTCAAAGTAAGGTGATCTGATGAGGCTTGAGTCAGAAAATGTTAGTATTCAAATATAGCTAGATCAGGAGGCAGATTCCATTTAAACTCAGAACAACAGAAAAATCCTTTTGAAAAAGGATTTGGAACCAAGGTATTTCCTGAAGCCAAGAAAATAACAAAACAAAACTGTATTTCAATCACTAAGTCCTGAGCCAAGTGCTTCTACATTGTTCTTACATAAACTAATCCACCATTTTACTTCCTGTCACTTGATCTTAAGCTAAATGATTGGAAACTGTGTTCCTGAGCAAAAACATATTTTATATTTGTGAAACTGACTGGTCTTTCATTTTGTTTTATATTCAAAATTATACAAAACCTGAAAGCTGATATTAATATTACAGGGAAAGAGTAAACCAGGACACTTTACTATGAACCTTTTACTGAAGAGACAAACTGTATTCACCTGGAAGCGTGTTCCTGTGACTACACGTAAATCTTGGCTAGAGTATCTAAATTATGTTCTCCATTTTAAACACTATGGTAGATAAAACTATTGGATGAGCCAGTCTAGGGAAAAATCAAAATGAGTTCAGAGGCTGTAAATGGCTTTTCTAACAGAAAAAAAATAATTTAGCAAGCAACTAGTTCTTTTAAAAAGAATTCAGAACAAACCTCACTATGAAAGAGACGTGAGAGGAATTAGATGTCTATATTCTTGCACAGTTTTTCTGTTCCACTTACCTAGTAATAAATTTTGCTACTTTGGTAAAGCATGTTCTACAATTTGAAAAAAAAACACACACATAAACACATATATAGGTAGGTAACAGGTTTACAGTATATAGGGAGATACTGAAACTTCACGTTTATACAATTTTTTTATCCCAGGATCCGATTGCTATACCCAGACCAAGACACATTATCGCTATTTTGCAGGTAGGGAAATTGAGACACAGTTTTGCAACTTGCTCAGGGTTTTCCAAGAGTCGTTCAGTGGAAACATGAGGAGAAGAACCCACGCCTGGATGTCCAATTTTGTATTCTAACACTATCTTGCCTCTATAACCTACAATGAAAGTGTCTGTTTGGGAGAAAAGAAGAAAACCCTGGATATTGAAGAAGATAGCACTATGTTTTAAACAAGCTAAATTAGGTTCCCAAACCATGTCTGAGGCTAGTCAAATTATGGAATATGAATGCTTTTTAAATTCCCAATTTACCTTTGGGGCAAAGAAATCCTATACTAACCCCTGCTTCCATAAAATGAAGATGGTATCTGAGAGGGGGAAAAAAAATCACTCTCTTTCCTTCTTTAATCCTTTTTCTCCCTCTCTTCCCAACTTTGCTTCCCCAAAATCATTCCAATCCCTGTTACAAGACATAGTAGAATGCTGAAAGCAAACAAATCTAAAGAATATCCCTCCAGAAAGGAAACACAAGTCTACAAGGAAAGCATACAGGTGAGTAGAATGATGACAAACTGCTTGCAAAATTACTAACCAGCTCCTCTTCTGTGGAAGGCAGCAATCTTTGAGATTAGGAGATACTTTTCTACCTTGTGAAAAGCTGAATACTTATAACCAACACAGCACAACACAACACAACACAGCTCTTGCCAACGCACTGTTTAGTCAAATTAGTATGGTTTGATAGTCTACCCAATTTCTAATGCACCAGTCAATGTAGTAGAGGTTGAACCTCTCTAATCTGAAACTCTCTTGTCTGGCATCGTCCATAACGTGGCATGATTTTAGTTAGCCAAACAACCACTTATCATGGGTGTGGCCAACTTTCCCGGGGTCCCATAACATTTATTAAAAGCCACCAGTCCTGGTTCTCTGGGTGCCGCGCCGTAACTTACCTTTAATGTCTCCTACAGCCCAGTAAGCAGTGGAAGTGCTGGTAACGTGCTAGACAATATTGACCTCCCATAATGTGTCAAATTGTCACGTTCAGCACCAGTCAGGTCCCCAGGATGACGGACAAGGGAGGTTCAACCTGTATTTGGGAATTATGAATATTGGGCTTCTGTCACACACATAAAAGAAATGGAAACTCCTGAAATAAACATGAGAAACTTGGAAATAGTTACTTGTGTCTAAAAGCTAATATTACTGCTCTGTGTAAACTAACGACTAGGATGTGACTAGGATGTGATAACGACTAGGATGTGATTTCTGAGGTGCAACAGTGTGTTCTGCATTAACCGACCTGCACAGACGAGGGATGTCCAGACCACAGAGTCTGTTTATCCAGCCCACGCCACCGGCATTGCTACCATTTTTCCAGCTCTTGCCAACGCAGGCCGTGCCTGCGGTGGCTCCTACTGCACAGCTCCCAGGGCTCCAGTGGCAGCTCTGGTGAGTCATCGGGGGCCGGATGTTGGGTGCCTGGCTGCAGGGAGAGGGGAGGGGTGAAGCCTGAGGGTGGGGCAGGGGGCAGCAGTTTGAGGCTGTGAGGGGTTTAACCTGGAGGAGGGGGAAGCAGGTTTGGGGCTATTTTGTGTTCAGCCCCCGGAACACACAAAAAATTGCCGTGTGGCCCTGTGATGAAAAAGATCTGGACAGACCTGCTGTAGACCCTGCTGGTGCACACTGAAGTTCCCCTCGGCCCTTAAATGTAGCGCTGTTTGAAACCGTACAACATTCGAGTGTATTGGGGAACATTAAGGAATGACCCATTACAGTATATTTTTAATACAGGTTGAACCTCTCTAGTCGGGTAACATCTCATCCAATTAGTTGGATAACCACTTATCATGGGTGTGGCCAAGTTTCCGGAAGTCCCATAAAGTTTGTTTCCAGCCACCAGTCCTGGTTCTCAGTATTCTGTGCTGTCATTTAGCTGTAATTTGCCCCTTAAACATCTTCAACAGCCCAGTGAGCAGTGGAAGTATTGGTTATGCTGCTAGACAATGCTGACCTCCCGCGGTGTGGCAAATTCTCTTGTCCAGCACCAGTCAGGTCCCGAGGGTGCCTGACTAGAGAGGTTCAAACCTGTAAATATGTTACATACACTGTACAGTATAAATTACTCTTTATATATACTATGCATATAATATATACCACCCATTACTGTATATACCAAGATAAACCCTGAAGCGACCCTCCCCCAATTTTGACAACATATAAAATTTCAAAAAAATTCTACAAATAACCCCACCACCACCTAATTAGAGACACCCAAAAATGCCAGGTCTATACAATACAGTTTAGAGGCACATCATGCACCTTCCAAAAAACAATACTATTCAATCCATCCTTAAGTGGCTCTTGCACTTGACGACACCTCTGGTTACCTACTCTTCATAGACCTTCCTGGGCTATTCTGTACTTATTGTTGAAGATAGGCTTGTGGAAAAGGCATTTTGTAGTAAAATGTGTGGTAGGGAGTTCCACAGCCAAAGGCCTTCTGGTAAGAAAGCCCAGCCTCTAAACATCAAGAGTGTTGTCCTGCATCCTTCAAAAAAAATCTATTCAAAGGAGACGAAGTCTCTCTCTTTCTCCCCCACCTCAACTCCATTAGCCTCTGCTCCAAGATACTAAAAGTGGGAGGGCATGGAATCTTCAAAAGGTGCAGTATTAATGCCATTGGCATCAAAAGTCATCAGCACCACTGACTGCAATGGGAGCAGGCAGTCTGCCCCACCAAGCCCTACCGAAAACCCTGCCCAGTACACAAAAATGGATTCCTGTTTGTATTAATTAGGAAACTGGGAAACTCTTGCTTGTCACTTTAGAACAGTGGTTCTCTGATGGGGGCCTGTGACCCCAAGGGGGTTGTCAGAAACTTCACAGTGGGATCCTCAAAATGTCAAACATCACATACAGTAGAGACATACTCTGAAGTTAAAAGCAGGACACGCCCCACCCCCTACCCCCATCCCAAATATCGCTAAGTACTCTTATATTGCTTTTATCTAAGCATGCCTAGCGGTAGGTTTTTATATGAAGTGTACATGTACTGTTGGTTTATTAAGCAGTTTCTCAGCTGGGGTCTGTGCTTAATACTGCATTCGAAAAAGGGCCCATCAACAAATAAAAGTTTAAGAAACTCTGATTTATGAAGCTTGTGAAAGTCGTGAGTTGAGTAAATACTCTGCTGGTTCTCTTTTATAATATCTGATGACAGGAAGATTTTGCCCATGGCTGTCTGGAACTGCTTCCTCAATTAAACAAACACTAATTAAGCTTAAGAGAACTCTTGGCTTTGTCAACCAGAAGGCTTAGCCAGCAAAATACTTCCAGGGTTTCCAGGATCGTGCTGTCGGCTGCTGTAGAGTTTAACAAAAACAAAAACATAGACTGAGCTATCCATTTAACTGACCTACAACTTACCACCATCAGGTACTCACTTTTCAGCGCTTCTGTTTCTAGTGCCGTCTATTCTGTTAAAAACAGAACAAACCACAACCTGTGTAAGCTGTGTAACCTTGTAAGCTGAGGGCTTGGTTGGCCACCCAGGAAAGATTCTGGTGCCGCCCAGCTGATTAGCAGCATGTGTTTCTACTGGTGATAAACATCCCCATATGCCTTTGTGCACGTAACAATTTATTCTACCGATGGATGAAAACAATTGGAGAGATCCCTCACCACAACCGCCTTGAAAGACGTGATCATTCAGGAGAGAGAAATTCCTATCCTAACCTTGGGCGATACTGACCTCTTTTACCCGATGCAGGTTTAACCCACACAGCCCAACTGTGTGTGGTTCACTCCCCTATGTAGTGGCACACAGACCACTTGCAGAACAAAAGAATGACTCTCCCCTACAGCATTAGCTGAAAGCCAGCGGACTTTGGTGCAAACTCTAGAGGCTCATGCACTATGCTCTGTATGTCCCATGTTCAAGTCTGCCTGTGGACAGGTACACATCTTGCCCATTTAGCCAAGACTGACTGCTGGAATCCCCACCTGACTGACTCACTCCTGAGTCTCATTTCTCACAAAACATTGTAACTGTATTAAATCTAAATCTCTCTAAAATTAGATAGCTTTTGAACTATGAATTAGATTGTCAGATTGTGAAGATGGTGTTCCTGGGAGGCTCAAGTCAACCCCATTTAAAGAGAAAATAACCCGATTAGAGGAATAGTAACAGAGAGGTAGCCAGGTTAATATGTACTCCAGCAAAGGAAAACAGCAGAAATGTAGCACTTAAAGACTAACAAAATGATTTATTTGGTGATGAGCTTTCGTGGGACAGACCCACTTCATCAGATCAAGTTGGTCTGTCCCACGAAAGCTCATCACCAAATAAATCATTCTGATTAGAGGAAGTTGTTTACACTACTATCAACAAGTGTCTGACAAAAAACGAACAAAGGGCCGGAAGGTGACAAAAATAAATTCAGAGCGTCTATTGATGCTGTCTATCCAGCTGCAAAATGCAATCCACCAGTCCTGGCCCTTTGATAGAAAGGATAATTATCTAGAACTGAAAAGGGTAGAATAGAAGAGGGGAAAATGTGATATACACTTGCTGAAACCATTTTAAATAAAATCTACTTGAACAAAGACTTCTTCTGAAACAGGAATGTTACTTTGGCCGTGGCTACACTAGTATCCCCCTTTCGAAAGGGGGATGCTAATGCGCCATTTTGCATATGTTATTGAGGCGCTGCCATGCATATGCAGTGCCTCATTAGCATAATGGTGGCTGCATGCGTTTCGAAAGTGCCGCTTTCAAAATGCATGCTGCTGGTGTAGATGGGGCCTTTCAAAAGGACCGCCTTACTTCAAAAGCCCCTTCTTCCCATTTGGTTTTGGGAAGAAGGGGCTTTCAAAATCCAGGGATTCCTTTCGAAAGGCCCCTGTCTACACCGGTGGCATGTGTTTCGAAAGCAGCACTTTGGAAACACACGCAGCCACCATTATGCTAATAAGGCACTGCATATGTATGGCAGCGCCTCATTAGCATCTACCAAAGTGGCTCATTAACATCCCCCTTTCAAAATGGGGGTGCTACTGTAGCTACGCCCTTTCTGTCCTTCTGCATTAATGCAATATCTAACAGTGTATAAGATGCATCTAGATTTTTAAGTAATCTTCCACAAAAGTGCACTGTTGGAACAAAGTCTGGACATCGTGTATGAATCAAGCAGGAGGGTTTATTACTACACACAGCTGGCGGAGTGCCACATTGCCTGCAGGGTCAGTGGAGCACTCTCAAGCAATTAGTTACGACTGATTATATATGATACCAATGGGCGGAGAGAAATGATGGAATGGGAGTTCCAGAGTTCCCAGATAGGCACTAGCAGCAATAATCTAAAGGTTACACAGCGACTCCACTCACAGCTCACATGTTTTATCTAAAACACACGTGTTTTTTCCTCAACAATTTGCTTAAACAATACAAGCATTAGATTCCAATTATGTGTTTCTGGGAGTAATGATGACTATTTCCAGACAGGTATGGTCCACAGGTGTGGTCCACAGGTGCATATCTGAAGGGTATAATGCAAAACAGTAAAAGTACACGGTAAGCATACTGATTTTGTTATACTTGTTCTTATCCCTGAGAGTCTGGGCTGGTAACAGTGGGAGGTGTCTAACAGGGAGGACAAGACATTAAGATTTTGTGTCATTATTGATGGTTTAGGACTCTCTCTGACCCACAGGACCAGCCTTGGAGCAGCTGCTGTTATCTCTTTCTTCAGACTTTGAGGCCCCATCTCAGTTTATGGCCTTGCTCATCTTCAAACACAGGCAAGAGTAACTTCCCACCCACACTAACAGCATTTTGAACCATGACACATGTTACGAGATAGTTAAGGCTCATACCAGAATATAAAATTTAGGAATAATTAGAAGGGGTTTTAACATAAACCATGAGAAACATTAGAAATTTTTACCCTACATGCACAGAAACTAGTGCTTCCTCTCTTGTCTAAATATACTGAGACACTCTGATATCATAACTGAAGTGAAGTTAATTGAGTGTAACATAAGAATTTGTCCAGTTTTCTGTAAGGAGTCCATGAACTTAAAAACCAAATACATTAAGAGAAGTTAGCAGTAGATGCAATTACTGTTTACATTCCTGATATCAATCAAATGACACTGATTCAAGCCTATCCCCTTTAGCTAGAGGTGGCTATTGGATTTCGTCTGCTTGATTGATTGCATCCGTCCTTTCAACTCCTGATTAAATTTAGTATTTCTAGAATGGCTGTAATAATCATAGAGCTATTTTTTTTGTACACAACATATTTAGTTTCCAGTTTTTACCTCAAATTCAGAATCTGCTGTAGTTTTACGGAACATATTAAGTAGGTGCTAGGACCATAAAGATAAAACATGACTAACTATTGAATAGTCTTCTGTCTGGATGCTCCCCCCACATTCAAATAGTTTGCTTTTAGAGCAGCCCACTCAAAACAAAGTATTCATGTACCAGTGCACAGCAGGACAGGCGATGTCAAAGTTGAGGGCAAATGCAGATGTATTTGCTCTCCATGGTTGAGCAAGAAAACCTACTCACACTTTCCAGCTCTACAGCCACAACCTCTCCCAGGCAAAAACCACCTCTCTCCCCATCCTGACCAGCATATTTCCAGGCTGTACACTTCCCAGCTGACACTGAGTTCCCCAGTTACCTCAGCAAGCCGGCACTGCTTTCTCCTCCCAAGCTATAAAGCAATTTATGACCATGGGCAATTATGTTACCACCCAGCTCTTCTTAAGTACATTTATTCTTAAGGGAAAAGCATTATGGAGATCAAAAACAATAGAAGAACCTACTTGCAGTCACATAACTTTACCAGAGAGCTCACCCACCCCAGCACCACTAGGGCACTGGCTGATCTGTCCTTCCAGAACTTCCTTTCCTCTTGGACAGAGGGTTCTGCCCATTTGCTGGATCGGGAAAAGGCCCTGAGTCAGTTTAAATTCAGATCACTTATCTGAAAGTCCTTTGTCTATCGGATCCAGATTGAGCCAGTGTTTGCAAGTTTAAGCAGGTTGTTATGTGTCTCAGGAGTTGCTGTAACCTGAAAGAACACTTCTCGCTATTCCTGAAGGGCGGTGATCCCTCTACCTGATGGAATTACATATAGTCCTCAGCCAATGATAAACTAGTCAGGTCTCCCAAAGCTATTAGAGGAAATTGCCACATCTATCAGACAGCATCATTTTACCATTTTTATGCAATGGCTCTGAACAAGACTAAGAAGTCTCTTTTCCTCTGGAAGATCACCTATAAAAGTCTCAAACAGCAGAACTTATCTGGGTCATTTCTCCATAACAACATGAGCTACCTCATGAAAGTTTTAGTATATAAATGGTTACTGATTCAAGGAGCCTTTAATCATCATTTCAGATACAATGACGGGGATTTATGATCCTTTCCCTGTTCCCAATACACAGTGTCATAACAGAAGACAGCAAATGTTCACTTTTCCTGATTTTCATCCAACTTCATCATCATAGAGCTTGCATGCACAGGGAGATCCAACAAGACAGACTCCTTGCCCCTAATATACTATGAGCGTTAAATAAGAATTTCTCCTTTCCTTTATTTCGGTTTGTGTAGAGTCTCTGGGAGGGAATACATGCTACTGGCAGGCCTTAAGTATGATTCAGCTCCCACTTGCTTTCTTTAAAAAAGGATGAACAATCTCCTGGTTATTAGCCAGTCTCCTGCTTTCTCTGTATAGGAGAACGTGCTGGGAGAACCAACTCCAATGGCAATCAATATTCTCCAGTGTTTAGCACAGGCTTCTGACTGAAATAACCAAAAAGCACCAAACCTGATTACCCATAAGTTTACAACAATTCTATGGCCATAGAACTCCAGTTAATCACACTAGCATAAACTCAGTGGACCGCCATGAAGGACCAAGCCTGCTGTATTTGAGCTTTTCATTGCTATACAGATGCACTCAGAGATTAATTGCTTATGGAACTTTATCACTGAAAGATGAGGAGACTTTTCCATGTTTTTTTTTCGTGGAGCCTGAACACTGGTGAAGGGATGAAATTAAAATATTTTCTGAATTCTAATTTACTTAATGCCACAGTAAAAACTACATTTGAGTCAGCTTCCTCTCCTTGTAGTAACAGCCATCCGAGCCCTGGGATTAAAGTAATAAAAAGAGACACACTTAAATATCATATTGATTTAGTGTAATTCATTTCCACCATGAAATGGCAGGCTGCTATATGATATATTAAAATCATTGCATCACATAACAAACCAGTCAATTGTTCAGTTCCCTGAATGTTTCTCTGACCTATTCTAATCTCAGATGCAAAGACAAGTGCACAGTTAATGCCAATAGGACACAGAGAAAACCCAGGAGGTGGGGGTGGATATACACCTAGTAAAACAATTTGGTCTAAGTCAAAGCAAGCCTTGGCCCCAATTCAAGATCCATGATCAGTTTATGGGCCTTAAAGGAGTCCTTAAAATTTTGCTTAATTGGTATCTTAATCAGGGACTAATTTAAGTATGTCCCTGTAGCAAAAACTTCATGAGCACATCGTAAACCAAAGTGTCTCAGGTGACAACTGTAAAAGGGAAATTAGTGTTTGCAGTTAGTTACCTGTTATATACAAAGAGGCACTTAGGCAAATTTTGTGGGCCCAACTCAGGGAGTCATTTCCAAATCCTCTAACTTTACCCTAGATCCACTTCATGCTGGCTTCTACCCTTCCTAGTCTATCGAAAGTGCTCTTGCCAGATCCTTTTCCTTGCCATAATCCCATGACGCTTCTGCAGATATGCATCTCCTTCATCTTAGCTTTCTGTGGCTTTCATAATACAGTCCTCATGGCTTTCCTACAATCTCCATGACTGCTCTTTCAGCATGTTTTTGGGCAGTTCCCCCACCATCCACTCACTAGCATCAGTTAATTACATAGCTATCCCAAAATAATGCACATTATTTATGGAATAGTATGAAGGGTACCTATGAGGTAGTTTACTTTCAATAAGGGAACTAAATTATTGATAAAGGGGTAGGTTAAGCAACTTAATGTGCTGGAAGTTAAGCTATAATCTTTATTAAAATGGATTGGATGAAAGCTGGAATGTAAATGGCTGCTTCCTTTTTCAGCTTAGGACATCAAAGACCGTGCCTACACTAGCAAGTTCTTTCAAAAAAGCAGTCCCTTTTTCAAAAGAACCTCCAGAGCACGTACACGTAAAATGTGCTCTTTCGATCTGAAATCGAAAGAACACAGAGCTTCTTTCAGAGGCCCTCTTCTGCTCCCGGGTCTGGAAGAGCACCTTCTTTTGAAAGAATCGCTCAGAAAAATAATGGGTGTAGATGCTCCATGAGCCCTTGTTTCAAAATAGGGGTCCTCTATGGTGCTGTGCAGCTGGAGCATAGAGACACTCTGGCCAGCACTAGCAGAGCTCTATGCTCCCTGTGCCCAGCTGCCTTAAAAGTGCAGGGAGCTTCGGAGACCCCATGGCAGGAAACTGAGGGGGTGCTGGCAGCAAGAACATGAGCTGCTGAGACCCACACCCTCAGCCACCCCTGCAGCGACTGAAGCCAGCATGTCTGACACCAAGCCGCCCTGCAACCGCCCCCAGGGGCTCCCCAGGGTGCCAGTCTGGGGCACAAAAAGGGGAACATCGTCCTGGATGGAGCCGGAGCTGAGGTATTTGCTGGGCCTCTGGCAGGAGGACAACGTCCTCTGGACCACCACCAGGAACATGTGCAATGCCCCCGCATATGGTCAGCTGGCCACCAGAAGACCCACGCACCATTGGCCCCACCTGACAAGCCCACGTAAATGTCCATGAACTGGCCCATATGGTCCACCATGGCCTGCAGCACTACAGAATGGTAGCCCTTGCCATTGACGTATCAGCCAGGGCTGTAGGCTAGGGCTTGGATGGTAACATGGATGCCATCGATCGTGCCAAAGCAGTGGGGAAGGCAGAGGGCAGCAAACCCCATGATGGATGCACCCACGTCCCAGATACACACGAGCCTCCAGAGCAGCACTTGGTTGACCACCATCACGACCTCCAGGAGACGGAGAGCAAGCACACTCATGAGTGCATGAAGGGGTGCCCCGGGCCCCAGCAGGCTCCCCTGTCCCCTCATGGCTGCCTTCTCCTCTCTGGGCACTCCCTCTCCCCGAGAGGCCTCCCCTCCTGCAGTGGGCCTGTGTAAGGTGGGGAATCACAGACCCCCATGGCTCGGCCTCCTCATCCCCCGCCCAGCCCAGCCCAGTCGCACCCCTCCCCCACAGCCCTTACCCCCTGCCCCCTCCCCATGCCAGGACAGAGAGAGTGGAACATGCCTCACCTCAAGGAGGACAGCTCTGACGGTCGACTTGCCCACCCCGAACTTCTGCCCCACGGAACAGTAGCTGTCCAGGGTGGTGAGCTTCCCAACAGCAATGGCCAGGCACCTCTCCACAGTCAGGGTGGGCTGCATGTTGGTGTTCTGGGATCAGAGGGCAGGAGCAAGCCACCTGCAGAGCTCCATGAAGGTTTCTTTCTTCATACAGAAGTTCTGTAGCCACTGCGCATCATCCCACTCGCTCAGGACTAGCACTGGTCCCGCCAGTTGGAGCTGGTCGAGTGGCTCTACAAGCACTGGCTGGCCTGGGGGTCGGGCGTGGCCATGGTGGGTTGGGGCCCCCCAAGGACAGAGCTCGGTCACTAGAGGAAGAGGAGGGCAGCCACGAGGAGGCAGGCCAGCAGCCCGGCCAGGGCATGCACAGGGGCCTAGGGTTGCTGTAGGTCCATGGCGATGAGGGCTGAGTTTCAGGACCATGCACAGGCTCTGCAAGATGTGTGCAGCAAGGCAGGCCTCAGCATGTGCAGGGAGGGGGCGTTTGGGAGACGCCCTTTGAGGGAGCATGTGGCCCAAGCTCCCAGAAGGGCTTGCCAGACATGCAACCCCATCTGCAGCATTTCCTGGCCCGTTCTTTTGAAAGAGCAGCCAGGGCTGCGTAGCCGTTCCCTTTCAAAAGGGCAGATCAGTCTTACGAACCGGTTTTGGTGTGTGGACGCAATCCTTCCAAAGAAGATTTTCTGGAAGATCTCTTACAGCAAATCTTTTGAAAGATTACTGTAGTGTAGATGTAGCCATATGGGGGCTAGGCAGTCCCCTTACCAATCACAAGTTTATTCTAACCTTAGCTATATAGCATAACAACTGCTCCTAATAAGCAGAAAGTTTTATAATTAACCCCTACGAAGCTACAAATGTCTGGGTGTTCTCAGCCTAGCCTTTTCCCAGCTGGAGACTCGTACTCTAGTGAGTATGTCCGGAGCTGGTAAAGGCCAGCCCTTGGAAGCTATACAAATGCTTTGCTCTACTGTTTTACGCAGGACAAGAAGACAATTTGAGAGCTAAGGAAACATCTACCCTTGGAAAATTCAGGCTGCTTTCAGTCCCCACCTTCCCTATTAAAAAGTCGCCTTTTATTTCCTATGACATTCTCTGCTGCCAGCACGGCACTTCATATTTTACCCTGCTTAATTTAAACACTGAAGACCTGACCCTCCTGTGCCTTGCACTTTGGGGAATCATGACTTACTTCTGGGCAAAGCATGCTGCAACTGGTGAGGACTACACAAAGTGCAAACAAGTGGGGAATCAGGCAAAAAAATTAACTGTTTGTCAATGATAACCCACTATCACCTTTCACTACTTACTACTCTAGTTCCCAGTTTCAGAAAAGATTTAGGTACAGTAAACACTGTTTTAACCAGTATTCCATCAGCCGGAACTCTCAAATAATCAGCATTTTAACCATAAAAAAATTTTAGTTACTCTTCCATAAGTATAGTGTAAAGAAAGTAAATACAAATAAAGAGAGCAAATACAGCACAAGTTTACATTGTACAATGCTACTGTTGATGGTAAATAAAGTATTCTGCAAACATTTTTGTTTGTTTTTTAATATTTAATCTTGTTTTTCCTTTAGTGTTATGCATTGCTCGGTATACCTCTCTGTTATTTGGAATATTTGAATATCCAGCCACCTCCAGGTTCCAGTGCTGCCCGATATGAGAGTTTACTGTGCATGTCTAAAATACAACAGACAGCGGAGGTAAGTTTAGCCTCAGCCTTAACTCCAGAGCAAGCCAGCAAAACTCTCCTGCAGCCTTCATCTACCTCCCCATCTCCTGATGCTACCTTAGAGCTGCTGTTGGACCACACCTGTTAATGATTAGAAATCAACTTCACCAAGACCTGGGACTACTCCACATGAGGGTTTCCAAAGTATCTAAAACTAGATATAATTTTAAAATATACAGCTGAAGTCTAGCAACTTGCTCAGCCTGATTTATTCTTTATATTAGATCAGTTAATTCAACTTCACATTGACATCATATTAATGTCATTTTCTATTTTTTCCCTTTGGAGTATTTCTGGGGATATTTGTTTTGATTAATGTGTTCTGTAGAAGAAGAGCAACAGCTGAATACAATGGCTCCTTTTTGAGATCTTACTGCCTATTACATAAATACATCACCACAAACAATTATAATGCATATTGTTATGAGATCACGCCAGTAGAAAAAGCCTCAGTTAAATCACTAAGGTCGTTTTGAAATCAACAGACTTCAAAAGGTTGAACAGTGACCTTAATTTCCTAAAGAAGCAGTCAAAGATGGGCACAGTTGTTAGAATGTGGAGTCATTTCACTCCAGGCAGACCTAAAAACAGATCAAGGCCACCAAGGAGAGTTCTATAAACAACATTTCTCATGTTGCTATAGCAACTAAGAAAGTACAATAATTCCCTTCTAGGGCAAAAAAACAAATTTTATACACAACACTGATACCATCACTGGCAGTCTCGACAAGTATCATTTACAATTTAGTATTTCCTCACAGCTATCGCATATCAAATATCCTCTTACAACGCATTGTCAAAAGTCCACTACATTTCACTGTTTGTACTCTTGTGGCACTTGTTGGCGCTCTTTACTTAAATCTGTGGCAGTAATACAAAGAGTATAACAAAAAACATGAACATGGACAGAAACACCATTTATTACAAATTTAATTTTGTACAGGGCAACAGGAAATCAGATTACCTGATTCTCCAGTAAACTAGCTGTAAATATATTGTTCCAACCAACCCAAAACTTTCACAGCTGGGGGTAAAATCTTGATAAACGAACAGTTAGGTTTACTCTACACTACAGTTTTTAATGGCAGTGTAACCCCATGGCATACCTCACCCTAATTCTGCCTCAAGTATTATGAGGACAAAAACTCAGCTGTTGTAAATTGTAAGATAATATTCAAGGTTTGTAAAAAAGATAAGACCTCACAAACTCTGACGTTCTGTAAACTTTTTAATGAATAAAAGTAAAGACTTTTCTTAGTTATACTAGATAGATCTCAAATAAAGAAATTTTCAAAATTAATACTGAATAAGGTTCGTACCTGGTTTTAATAACAAAAAACATAGATCTTCGGTGTATTTTTCCCAAACATGCAGAACACACCTGTGAGTTGTGGAACACAGTGTAAGAAACACTGGTCTACAGTTCTAATTTAGAAGTCATAGTTACACTGGAACTAAAAGTAATGTCCTGAAACAATATTTTGAAGTGTTTGGCCCAATATTCAGGACTTTGTGAACTGAAGCCCTATATTATAACTTGCATTTGCAAAAGAGACAGGGCAGTATAGAAATGATAGTTTACCCAAGCGATAACTCAGAAAACAGTTTAAATCCTTCTTGCCATATAAGCAGTTTTAACGCTTATCCCCCTCATTCTGTGCACAAAAGAGATCACTGGACTTGGAAATGTGGCAGCTTATACCTTTTATTTGGATTCAGATATAATTCGGACTACTGAGACTCTAAGAATAAAATCCAAGTTATTCATCTGAACAAATGTGTTTGGTTTTAGCAGTTAGAGTAAAGTATTTTATAATTTAGCTCCCAAACTCAGAAGCTTTGTAAATATTAATTCAAAAAACACACGAAAAATCAGGAAGCCACTTTTAGAATTACTTCAGAACTTACTCTAGTCTTTGCTAATATGATCTACAGGAAACAGAGCATTTCAAACAAAGGTCCTGCTCCAGCACAATTAAAATTAACATCAAACTTACCTCTTTGTTCCAAAGGGTTTAGGACTTGGCCAAAATTTCTTTTAAATGCAATTATCTTTGTGACTTACATATGCAAAATACTGTATATCACTTAAGTACACAGACACCATTAGGCATTTATTTATGCTTAAAATTAGTGCTGCCCTCCAAACAATCACCAGTCCACGTTACCCATCCAAAGACATCCAACAGAAGCTCTGTGAGGAGCAAATAGTCCATTTGCTCTTGTACCAACCTCAAGAAAAGTAAGGTGATCACATGTCCCACTTAGATCTGTAACTGCTGGTTTTACCTTCCAATGCATCTTTTGAAAAATTTACCTCAAGAGGTGTTTAATTTCCTTTTATTTACTGTGTAATGGGCACCACACCACCACTGAGGGCTAGACTGAGCCTTTAGGCAACCCTGTCTAATGGATGACCTTCAGCTGCGCTGCTCCGGGAGCACCCTATGACGAATTACAACTCAGAGGCTTGCAGTTCAGGGTAAGGGAGGGGTCATCTTGGATAGGGGGACTAACTGACACTCCTTTACCAGCTATAAGCTACTCCCCCGCCTTAGTTCTGCTGGCTACCACACTGGAGGAGCACAGCCAAGGTAGGAGGTAGTCATTGCATGCACATGCTCCCTCCTGTGCCCGGAGCTGTACCGAGGAGAATATTTACAGAGCCATACAGGGGTACCAGCATCTTACTCCCCTACATAGCTGTGTACAGCTCACCCAGGTAACAGCCCAGCCCACAGAATTAAGGTATGCCTACAAATAAAGCTAACACATCAATTTCAATGAAAAAGTAATTAGTGCTAATTTACTAATTAACTCCATTAAGACTGAAACACAAAGTAACACGACTGTGCTATCCCTAAAACATTTCATCTTACAATCTCCAAGAGTTTTTAAAAGGTGATAGCAATTAACTCTTAGACGTCACTGAATTTAAAGCACGAGGACTATTCAGGTGGACTGTTTGCAAGATCCAAAATCTGTGAGGAGATTCTCTTCTCAATTATTTTCAAGTCTACAGACTTAAGTCAAAACTTTACCCTCTTCCTTGGGTTTGGGCTCATTGCCAAAGAAGTTATACAGAACTGTCCACTCCACAGGTTGGTCCTCACTCTCTGGAGAAAGCCACTCCCATCTCTGTGATGCCTGGGCGGGTTAAGGAGCCCACTGCAATAGTGAGTGAGCTGAATCCATATACTCCTTCCCTGAGTAGGTTTGATCGTGCTAACAGAATAGGGTACTTTGTAGAAGGCTAGAAAGAAGCTAAATATGAATTAATAGAGATACTGCTGGTGTACAGATATGTAAATGTCAACAGTGAAACATCTGTACCCTTGTCTAATCCCAAACCCAACAATGATATTTGGAAGCCACACACTTTTAGATCAGCATATCCTGCAAATTAATGACAAAGAACAGTTCCTAAAAGCACTTTATAGTCTCAGCTTACTGACTCTGCAGCCAAAACAAGCATTAGCAGTCCAGCTCTTGGGCAGAATTTATCCCGCTCACTAATTGCTTTTTGACAAGCAACTTCAACCTGAGAAAACCCTAAGGGGATGTCAGTTAAAATATTAAGCTTTACTCCTTAGACAGGGCTATAAAACAACAGTATAATGTAGTACATTTAATATGGAACTGAAATTACTGTCAACTGTTAATCTTACCCCTCTAATTCATATGGAGCTTGTTTGCCTGTTGGAAACATACATAACAGGAGCTCCTATTGTGTTGACAATCCTGTGATTGGACTGTAGTTCAAGGAAACAAGGGGCTGCAGTTGCTCAACTTTTGTCGTGTGATCATTTCACCTCTTTATGCTAGGTGTAGTTTGACTTCTCTGATTGGGGCAGATCCAGTCAGGCCAATGGAGTTGTGTGTTCAGGGAGAGTGAGTGGGGGTGAGACGACAGAGGCAAATTCCACACTGCCTGAGGCTTGCAGTTTGGGAAGGCTCCTGCTGCTCCTCCCCAGCTAGGTCTACTTTATTCAGTTTATTAAATGCCACTTCCCTGTTTTGCATGACTGGTATGAGAATTAACACACCCCCAGCATGCAAAGAGCCCCCGTCTGAAATGATGTTCTGTGCACAGGGGCTGCTTGGAGGACCAGTGCATGACAGGAATGGAAGTAAAGCCAGTTCTGGGTTCCCCTTCTTTCTCAGTGTACTCCAAGGTGTTAGCAGGGCAGCAGTCCTTGGTTCCTTTTCATTGTGGGGATTAGAATCCTCCCTGATGCTTGTAAAATCTACATCAAGAGTCCTCTTAGTGCCCGCCCCACCCTGTTCACCCATGCAAGGGCAAAGTAGCAGCTGGTTCTATTAAACTACCTAAGACAATGGTGTCCAATAGAAATTTAACAATGGCCACAGCCCCCCGTCCCAATGCCGCCAAGAAGCCTCTAGGGGTTCCATGCCAGTCCCAAGCCCAGATAGAGGAGGAGGGTTGGTCAGATGAGTGTGGATGCACTGATCGTAAAACAACAATAGGAATGAAATCTGACGCCAGTAGGATTAACACAAAGGAAGATCAGTGTAGATGGGATTGAACTAGAGAATGTAGAGAAGTTCACGCATCTGGGGAACAACATGACGTATGACCTAGACTGTAACAAGGAAACAGCATCTAGAATAGTGAAAGCAAGAGCGAGTTTGAAGGCGATGGATAAGATCTGGAGAAGCACATCAATTAGCTTGGGAATGAAGCTGAGTGTTTTGAAAACGTGTGTATTCAGCAGCACGTTGTACAGATGCGAGACATACGTGATAAGGAAAGATTCAAAGAGAAGAATATTGGCATTCAAGAGGAATTGTTATAGAAAGATCCTGAGAATAGGACGGATACAGAAGGTCACCAATGAGGAATCATACAGGAAGATACAGGTGGAAGAGAACCTACTGCAGAAAGTTATACAGTAGGGTCTCAACATTCGTGAGAGTTCTGTGATTTCACAAATGAGGGGGAGGTGCTTGGAAGTGGCAGACACCTCCGGTCACAGCCCTGGAGTCCCAGGGAAGCTGTGGCAGCCGCCACCACTCCCAGACCGGGGAAGCCGTGGCAGCCACCAGTTCTCCCAGCCCCGGAGCCCTGGGGAAGCAAAGCCACTTGCAAATAATTGAATTCACGAATGTGGCACTCATGAATGTCAAGACCCTACTGTACAACGGAATGTACAGCTATTCGAGCATACCTGCAGAATGAATGACAAGCGAGAAGCCAAGACCCTGGTATTCGGCATACTGGACGGTTTGAATAGGAGAGGCAGACCTCACAGAGAATGGATAGATGATACAGTAGATTGGTGCAGAGCTAGTCAACAGAAACTAAGTCACTCCGCACGGAACAGGGACAGATGGAAGGAAACAGTGAGGCAGGCATCAGACACCAATGGGGACTGAGCCCATGGTCGTCGATGATGATGATGACACCCCGCTCTATGAGGTACCCTTCCCCTCTCCCCCGTTCAAGCTGCCAGTGGCTCACCAGAGCTGCCTCAGAGCTGTGCCGCGAAAGCTGCCCCAAGCCGCCCTGCACGAGATGTCCTGTGGCCCCAAGTCAGCCGCAGGAGGAGCCACTTCGGCCACTGCTGTCACGCACTTGTCCCACCCTGCGCAGCTAATGAGCCGCTTTGCCACACCACAGTGTCCAGTTCATTAACCTGCCAACCTGGGCGGGGCCTGAGCCTCCCACCCACCCAGCCGGGCCCAAGACCCCCACAGCTTACAACTTGCATGGCCCCAAATTGGCCACCCCCAGCTTACCCTCCCCACAGCCTCAACCCCCCTGACAGCCCACCCGCTCCACACAGCCCCCAAGCCACCCCCAAGCTTATACCCCTCTTCCCCCACCCCCTACCTTGCCACTGCCTCCTTCACTGCATTTCATAGCAGGGAGGGAGGGAGTGGAGGAGGGGTCAGCCAGAGGTGGCCGCATCCAAGCTGCAATGACTCTTAAAGGGCCAGATGTGGCTTGGATGCAGCCACCCATCCAGCTTTTGAAAAAAGGTGCCGGAACACCATTCTGGGGTGTTCCAGCAGGAAAAAAGTCTTGATTGTGAGCAAGACATGGGAACTAATTCTTCCGCTCTACTCTGCACTGATTAGGCCTCAGTTGGAGAACTCTGTCCAGTTTTGGGCTCCACATTTTAGGAAAAATGCAGAGAAATTGGAGAGAGTCCAGAGAAGAGCAACTAAAATGATTAAATGTCTAGAAATATAACCTATGGGAGACAATTAAAGAAATTGGGTTTGTTTACTTTGGAAAAGAGAAGGCTGAGAGGGGACATGACATCAGCTTTCAAGTACCTAAAAAGGCATTACAAGGAGGAGGGAGAAAAAATTATTCTCCTTAGCCTGTAAGGATAGGATAAGAAGCAACGGGCTTAAACTGAAGTAAGGGAGGTTTAGGTTGGACATTAGGAAAAATTTCCTGTCAGGGTGGTCAAGTACTGGAATAAATAGTCAAGGAAGTTTGTGGATTTAAGAGTAGGTTGGATAAATATCTAATAGGGATGACATAGACGGTGCTTCGTCCTGCTGTGAGGGTAGGGACTGAGTGACCCCTTGAGGTCCCTTCCAGTTCTAGTATTCTATGATTTTTTTTTATATTTATATGCACATTTTATATATGTGTATACATATATATGCATGTGTGTGTGTATATACATATATATGTGAAAAATAATGGTCCCCTATGATAACTCAGGTGGTTAACTATAGGTTTTCATAGGACGGCTACTTTTTACTTCTGGATACTCAAGTACGCTAAAGGGGGAGGTATAGCTCAGTGGCCTGAGCATTGGCCTGCTAAACCCAGGGTTGTGAGCTCAATCCTTGAGGAGGCCCTTTAGAGATTGGGGCAAATAGGTGTCAGGGATGGTTCTTGGTCCTGCCACAAGGGCAGGGTACTAGACTAGATGACCTCCCAAGGTCCCTTCCAGCTCTAGGAGACGTGTATCTCCAATTAAGAGGAGGAAGAAAAGATACAACACAGTTGTACTTTTACTCAAGTTGTTTTCCAGAAGCATACTTTTACTTCCACTTAATTAAATTTTTTCAAATTAGCAGTACTTTTACTCAAGTGACTTTTTTAGGTACTTTTTCCACCTCTGGTTGGAAGTAACTGGAAGCAAAGCGGTTGTGAGAATGAGGAACATGGACACATTGCTACTGATTCCATAGCCAGAAAGCTGCCTGTGTTTGACTTGGCATTTAGCCAACACAGGAAATGAATTACACAAAAGATACTTGGCAAACACAGGTTAACAAGACTAATTTTTCCCCAAGACCTAGGACACTTACAGTACATATACCGCACCCTCTTGTAATATGATGAGATAAGATAATGCAGTTGTTTGGTTTTTAATTTGATTTTTATGGCCTATCTTGAGCAGTGGTGCTTGAAAACAGAAGTTCTTGCCCCTAGAGGAGGGCACACTAGCTAGGGGAGGCGACATGAGCTTCCCACATGACTCCACACCCACCCTAGAACCGCCATGCTCTTCCCCTCCCCATCCCCGGGCACTGGGAGCACAATGCAGTCATGGGACCTGCTTGTAGTTCTCCTGCTTTTCTGCGGTGAGAGGCAGCAGCGAAGAGAGAAGAAAGACAGCAGTTCCTCCAGCTGCTATGGCACCCCCAAGCCCCAGCCCTGTACACAGAAGCTGCGTCTACCCTACGAGAAAAAATCGAATTTAATTCAGTTAGCTCGATTTTGCCAAGTGACTGGCTTCACTGTAAAGACTACTAGCTCTACTTAAGGTGCAGCAATCTCGAGATTACAAAATCGCAGTTACCTGACAGCTATAGCGTCAATTCAAGGCCGGTGTGGAAGTGCCACATCTTAAAAGTGAATTTATTCACCTCCAGAGGCGTCCTGTATGTAACCCGCAATGCGCTCTCAGTGCTCCACTCTGGCCGCTGCTTTCCAGTAACAGGAAGAGCCTGAATTTCCAAGTGGGAGCAGCGAGCCTTTAGCTGTGGGCTCATGTTAGTTTATGACTGCCTGAGAAATGGCTTTTTTCTTTCTCTGCTGGTAGTGGTGCATGTGCATCTACCCATTCAAATAGCCCCTGCAGGGAGTTTGTGGCTCTGTCTATACACTTGCTATTTTTTTCTGCGCTGCCTGGCACCAGCTCCTGCCCCGCCATACCACATGTCAGGAAGGCTGTGCTGGGGTTATGCTTGCATAATATGCCAAAAAACTTTTTCTCAGCAGTTTACATTGTGTACAAACCCCCTTCCCTCCCCCACAGGTGCCACACAGTCGGGGTCTTTCCCGCACTCAGCTACATCACATGGGTAGCCCCCAACCCAACCAAAGGATGTGCCTGCCATTTGGTGCTGAAAATGCTGCCAGTTGTGTGGGAAAGAAAGTCTGGGCTTTGCCGTCGCCCCAGGGAAGTCTCCCACGGCAGTTAAGATACTAGGGGGTTTGCTGCTACCAGGAAGGATCACCTCAACTGGGCCCCCAACTGCTGATGCACACCCCCTTCACCCATATCAGGCCTCGCTGCTACCGGGGAAAAGTTTCCCCTGGCAGTTAAGGGGCTTACAGCCACTGGTGGAGGACCATTTCAACTGATCATCCAGTGACACCCCACCCCACTCTCAGCCCATACCTGGCTTGTTGCCACTGGGAAAAAGTCTCCCCTGGCAGCTAAGGGGCCTGCTGCCACCGGGGAAGGAACACATCAACTGGCTGTCCACTACACCACCACTTCACCCATATCGGGGCTTGCTCATGCCGGGGGGAAACCAATCATTCTTTTTTGCCTGAATTTTTCTATCCTTTTTCTTCTAACTTTAAAAAACAGTCTGGGACCCCACAGTAAGACTCTCCTCAAAACCAATACAGTGTAGGGGGAAACCACAAATTCTTTCTTCATACATTCTCCTCAATGTAGGAAACATTCTGGGCCCCTGCATGATTTTCAAGGATCACATTTCTGCAATGATGGGAGGTGGAATACTCAGTGGATGGCCAGTTGAGAATACAGTCACTGTACACATGTTGGCAGTATAATGTGTGGGGAAACCAAAAATACTTTCTTCTAACTTTGAGGGTCCCTGAATTATTTCCAGGGATCAACATATTTTCAGGGATCAGGAGGGGAATGATGAAAATGCAATGGAGGAAGATGACATAAAGGCCAGCGAGCATACGCAGAATGCTAAGGGGATAAGGGAACTGTAGGATAGCTTCCCATAATACACTACTGCAACAGTCGATGTTACCCAATTTGTATGTAGCAGCAATGAGTCAACTTTGTGGGGAGCCTGGCGGGAGTGAGGATGGTGAAATTTGAACTTAAAAATTCTAGTATTAGAAAACTGATAAATTCCATTTTATTTCATAGTGTAGATACAGCCAGTGGAGAGGATGGGGACGCCCGCCAGGGATTCTTGCCTGTACACTATACCAGCTAAAAACAACTTACAGGTCTGGTGTACCAGACTGCACTGGCCCACTTACACCACTGAGCTTGACCCTGAATTCTGCATATTGTACAACAGTGGGAAGCGCAAACAAGATGACATGACACTGGTAAGATTGGGAGAGCAAATGTCACATGCTCCTCCTCAACCATCTGAGGGCAGGGCAAGGGAGCAGCAGCACCTGGGAGACAGGGACTTGAGTGTGGTATGTGCTGAGTATCTGTGGTGCTAACAACTCCCATCCTTGGGTTAGGATGTTTCTTTACAAACAAACAAGTATCCTTAAAGCGTTCTCAGACATGCCAGTTAAAAGATAACAAAAACAAAAAAGTGTAGACGTAAATGGCCCATTTTCAAAATGCTGAGAACAATGGTGTCCCCACAAGGATTTGTGTTGAATGCTGCTCAAAACATTTGTAAAGGACATGGGAAAAGGGATCAACAGAGGTGCCAAAGTCTGCAGAGGGTACAAAATTAACTGTACTGCGTAAATCCAAACCTACTGCAAAGAGGCAAGAAAGGGATCTCACAAAACATGGGGGACTTGGCAATAAAATGGAAGATGAAATTCAATGGTAAGTGCAAAGTAAGGTGCATGGCAAAAATATAATCCCAACAATACATACAAAATTATGGGTCTAAATTAGCAATTACACAGCAAGGAGGAAATCTTGGACTTATTTGCATAAGAATCCTTCACACTGTGGCCGTATCATCCTGCACTCACTCTCCAGTTTCAGAAGACTTATAAATTATCTCCAGTTATCAATGGAACAAACATAACTATATGATATAGCTGTACTCTAAATGCAGACCACATGGGTCACATCTCCTGCACCACCACCACCCCCTTTAGCTGGTGCCCCCTTTGTCCCTTTCCCATTAGTCACCCCTGCCACATCTACCTTAGCTTTTCTACCAGACCTAGAGTAATTTTCTGAAAATTGCCAGCAGAAGCAGGACCTTTCACTAGCCATATATTCTCAAGTAGAGTAAGGAGAGTAGTTAGAAAACTCTTCAGAGTACTAGCTCTTCCTACACGGAGACTGATAAGTCTTCTGCTTAGAAATGAAAAACGGTGATAGAGTCGTCAGGACTGGAGGATAAACTTCATTTAATAACTTCATACTGACTAATTCCATATAACAAATACCTACCTGGTCAGTACACATCATCTGGGAAACACACAGGATCTCCTCATTGTTTATACAGGATCTGAGTTTCATTCATACTCTGGTAGCATAAACAGCCTAGCATACATAATAATCAAGACCTTGTAAATTCCTCTGTCTGGATTGTGTACTCCCTCCCCATTGTGGGCACTAATGAGAAAATGGTATACAGCAAATTGATAAAAGTATCAATGCACAGTTTCCACAAGGGCTTTTAACATTGCTAGCACTGCTGCAGCTGGTCTAATTCTAAAAGGGGAAGGGGGTGCCAAAAATTCCCACTGTGAACACAACAGTTAGTATATCTCTGTGTGTTATTTAGAACAGTGGTTCTCACATGTGCCACTGATCTAAAGAGGTTCCATCATAAATCCAAAGCCTAGACACTTGAAAGAAAAAGTGGTCTCACCCTGCCATCAAGTTTCAGTTGTGCAGGCACCAACAAGCTGAGTGCCTTTACAGACTAACAGGCCTCTCTGCTGGCCATTTCTTTGATGAAATTACAACCATGAATGAATTTGTTGATTACACTAAAAAACAGAACAAACAAGCAGTCATGTAACACTTTAAAGACTAACAAAATAATTTATTATTTTGTTATAATAATAATAAAATAAAATAATTTATTAGGTGATACGTTTATTTATTAGGTTTCATAGAACAAGATATTCTATCAACACAAATGAAACTACAATAGGAGCTGGAGAGATTCAAGACCTAGGAATAGCTGATAGGATATGTGGTATGAATAATTACTGATTTTATATCATAGTTGAGGAAAACTGCACAGGAATAAAATGAGTGGAAGTAACCAAACAACTACACAGCTCTAAGCAAAGTTATGTTCACCTGGTCACCTTAAACATTGTTCAGTTACTACATTTTCATTTAATCACTCACTATAAGGTCTGAGAAAATGATTGGGAGTTTGGAAAGGAGATGACATAAAAATGTTTGAGAACCACTGATTAAGCACCTGCAACAAGAAGTTTAAGAAGTGTTACAGCAAAGAATGCAAAAGATAGTTTTCACTGGAGCTTCTTAAATAGATAGCATTTCTAGACAGCCAAGGCTTACACAGTTCCTACATAAAGGGTGATGAAATAATATTGGGGAAAGTGTGTGGGGGGGGAAATCTGTAAGCAAATCACCTAAAGACTAGGGAAAAAAAATTAAGGCAGATCCTTTTTTATATTTTGCATAGGCACAGGTTTTACCCGGGTTATAACAGTGCTACGCCATTCTTTAAATGACACCATAACAGAGGGGAAAAGACTACATGAAACTCATTGCCCTTCTAAGGCATGGCACTTGGATTAGCTTTTAGTAAATCTAGCCACAAAGCCAAACATTTTAAGTATGACCTTGTCATAAATTTCTTACATCTTATTATTTAAGCTGAATAGAAATGTGAATTGACAAAACTATGCGAAAATATTATTGCAAGATACTGGCATAACAAGACTGAAAACTATGTTGGATCTTTCCTAACTTTAGCCATACTTCCAATAAATAGTCCAAATTCTCATTTTGGTTTTGTATTATTAAATTGTTTACATTCTGCTGGCAAAGTGGATTTGGAACCATCAACCTATGTCAGTTACTTTAGCTTGCAGTCTTGTTAGATGATTTCCGCTATCTCAGCATCTTCTTTCCTATTTTATCTTAAAACAATTCTTGTTCTTTGCTGTCACTCAGATCAAAACAACAACTTCAATGCCAAAGTCAGATCTCCAGTGTAACTACTAAAATTTCAAACAGAGAAACAAAGCTTTGGATAATACAAGCGGGTATGCTGAAACCCTTATATATTTTATATATCTCATGTGAAAACTTTAATAGATTCCCTTTCAATAAACAATCTTGCAATTTACAGTTTAAAGAGTATCAATTTTCTATATAATCCAGTACTGTAACAAAAGAAAACATTAACATTACATCAAGATAAAAAACAATGTCCTCATACGTACCTGTAAGCATTTTCATAACAATAAAACTCTATATAATGTTAATATGTAAACAAGGATTTTTGTCTTCTATGGGAATTCTAGCAAGTTATAACTGATATTTTAAAAATCATCATCATGCTGGCAGATCTTGACAACTGGTAACTTTTTCAAAAATTAAACCTACCTAGAAATAGCCTCAAGAATTCATCCAACTCATAAGTTGCAAAGTTATATTTGAACAAGGCAAAAGCTTCTTACGACATTTCTGGATACTCTGTTGTGTAAATATTATCCCTTTGATCATAAGTTCCTTATCCCAACTCTCCTCCACCACACAAATAAATATTTACATTATTGTATGTAACCTGCAGCTGTAACAGAACACACCCATATGCACAACCTACAAAATATGCATAAAGTGTACCGTTGTAAGGTAGCACGTAAAAAAATCAATTTGCTGGTCAGTACTGTCCTATGGTAAATTATGTACAGGAACACTGTATGCAAAGTTATAAGATTCTTCTCTATGATATTATAAGCATGTTTCAAATTCCCCAGGCTTTCCCAGGCAGAAATCAGGTGTGTTCTAAGTGGAGGGAGGATCATGTGCTTGCCCTGATTTTCATTTCAGCAATATATGGGGTAAACAAACAGAGAGGGGAAAAAAAAGGAAGCTCAAAAAACACACACACAAAAAAAGCCAGCAGGGAACATCCTTCCACACAGACTGTATCCTTGGTTTCAGCTAGAAATGTTGAAATATAAAAAGGAGGGACAAATACACACACCCCAAAACACCCTCTTTCTGCCCCTACCTATTGCATTCACTCACCCAAAGAGTGAAAGAAAGTGGACTTTGGACTCCAAGGAAGGGACCCAGACCAAGAGAGTCTGCTCAGTGAGACGCTAAAAGAATATGACAAGAAAATTTTGCTTTGAATCTAATGTAGCTTGTTAAGTTAGGCACCAGCAAGCATTTTATCTTTATTTTTCTCATTATCAAGCAATATATTTTGTAGACAACCTCAGAAGCAAATCCCCAACCACTGCAGAAAACCTACTACATCTGCCAACTCAACTCCTGCTACATGTTGAGCCTTTCTAGTCCAGCACCCTCAGGACCTGACCAGTGCCAAATGAGAGAATTTGCCCTATCATAGGAAGTTACTAACATAGGAAGTTACTATTGTTCAGCAGCACTACCAACACTTGCACTGCTTATGAGACTTTCAGAAGACATTTAAGGGTAAATTACAGCTAAAGAACAGCACAGAGCATTGAAAGCCAGGACTGGGGGCAGTAAACAAAATTTAGGGAATCACAGGAAACTTGGCCACACCCATCATAAGTGGTCCTCCAGCTAATTAAAATCATGCCATATTACGGGTGTTGCCAGACAAGAGCGTGCTGGACTAGAAAGGTTCAACCTATATACCTTACATTCAGTGAGTGAGTGATTATTTAACCTATGTGCTTCCATGAAAAAAAATGTATTCAAACATTGTTTCTAAAAATCAGTCACAGAATTCACACAGATAATGGACTCTGACTACAAATGACAAACCAAAATAAATTTTCTGTACGGAATAATACAACCAGTTGCTAAAAAGTCAAGTTCCTCCAGTTTGTTCAATAAATATCTTGTTTGCTACCCAGACAGAACCACCAGAATGAAAACATGCCTTAAGATCTCTTACCTCAGCCTCTCTTCTTCTTTCTTGCGAAGGCTGAAATCTCTTTGAACCACCTGAAGGACATGCTCTGCTTCACCATCAGTCAGACCAGACAGATCCAGTTTCCTCCCCATTATTTTCTCTATGCTGGATATAAACAATAAAGTTGTACCTGAAATCACAAAAGGCAATAAAGTGCTTAGCGAACAACATGAAAATATTGTTGGGACTCCAGCGAGTGCACAAAAAGACTACTGTGGCCATAAGAGAGGACAGGAGAATCTCCCTATATTTTATTCTTTTTTAAGCCTGTACAGTGCACCACAGTTAATTTCTTTCATTTCACCTTGATTTCAAATAGCAGCACAAAAGTTATTTTTTAAAACGGGCTTATATTAATTCTATCACTAGGTAATTGGCAACACTGGCTACGTCTACACGTGCAGCCAACATCGAAATAGTCTATTTCGATGAATAACGTCTACACGTCCTCCAGGGCCGGCAACGTCGATGTTCAACTTCGACGTTGCTCAGCCCAACATCGAAATAGGTGCAGCGAGGGAACGTCTACACGTCAAAGTAGCACACATCGAAATAGGGATGCCAGGCACAGCTGCAGACAGGGTCACAGGGCGGACTCAACAGCAAGCCGCTCCCTTAAAGGGCCCCTCCCAGACACAGTTGCACTAAACAACACAAGATACACAGAACCGACAACTGGTTGCAGACCCTGTGCCTGCAGCATAGATCCCCAGCTGCCGCAGAAGCAGCCAGAAGCCCTGGGCTAAGGGCTGCTGCCCACGGTGACCATAGAGCCCCGCAGGGGCTGGAGAGAGAGCATCTCTCAACCCCCCAGCTGATGGCCGCCATGGAGGACCCGGCAATTTCGACGTTGCGGGACGCGGATCGTCTACACGGTCCCTACTTCGACGTTGAACGTCGAAGTAGGGCGCTATTCCTATCTCCTCATGAGGTTAGCGACTTCGACGTCTCACCGCCTAACGTCGAAGTTGGTGCCGCTACTTCGAAGTAGCGTGCACGTGTAGACGCAGCTACTGAGATCTATGATATTCTACCTACAAATAATACGTTACTGTGACCAAAAAGAAATTTAGAAATTCCAAAAGTTAAAAATCAAAATCAACTACATGTAGATTTCGGAAACCAATTAAATACAATTTAAAAATAAAATTATATGATTTTTACAACAATTCCCATTCAGATCTCCCCCCCCGCATGAAGGAATGAGATTCGTGCTTCTGGAATGCCTCGTCCTATTGGACTACTCCAAGTTACCAGGTTGGGCTTAATCTCTCTAGAAATGTTTTTCAGTAAACTGTCCTCCAGTAATGTTCCCTACTGGAATTTGGCCTATCCTGAACAATTCTGCATCAAAATTTGATTTAACTTTACCCTTGGATGTAGAATTTTCAGAATTGGAAAATAAAGCTGAAGAAGTGTTGAACAAGTAAATCAATCGGTATAACCATAGAAAGAGAGGAACTGAAACCAAAAGCATCCGATTTAGAGACTAATGCCAGGGAGGACAATAAAATCTATCAGGAGCTAAGTATCAGAGGAGGAACCGTGTTTATCTGTATCCACAAAAACAACAAGAACTCCTGTGGCACCTTACAGACTAACATATTTTGGAGCATAAGCTTCCATGGGCAAAGACTGACCTTGTCACATGCAATCATAGAATCATAGAACACTAGGACTGGAAGGGACCTCGAGAGGCCATCGAGTCCAGCCCCCTGCCCCAACGGCAGGACCATGTACTATCTAAACCATCCCTGATAGACATCTATCTAACCTGTTCTTAAATATCTCCAGCGATGGAGATTCCACAACCTCCCTTGGCAATTTATTCCACTGTTTGCCCACCCTGACAGTTAGGAACTGTTTCCTAATGTCCAACCTAAACCTCCCTTGCTGCAGTTTAAGCCCATTGCCTCTTGTTCTATCCTCAGAGGCCAAGAAGAACAAGTTTTCTCCTTCCTCCTTATGACTCCCTTTTAGATACCTGAAGATCGCGATCATGTCTCCCCTCAATCTTCTCCTTTCCAAACTAAACAAGACCAATTCTTTCAACCTTTTTTCATAGGTCACATTCTCTAGATCTTTAATCATTCTTGTCGCTCTTCTCTGGACCCTCTCTAGTTTCTCCACATCATTTTTGAACTGCGGTGCCCAGAACTGAACACAATACTGCAGCTGAGGCCTAACCAGCGCAGAGTAGAGCGGAAGGAATGACTTCTCGTGTCTTGTTCACAACACACCTGTTAATGCACCCCAGAATCATGTTTGCTTATTTTGCAACAGCATCACACTGTTGACTCATATTTAGCTTGTGGTCCACTATGATCCCTAGATCCTTTTCTGCTGTAGTCGTTCCTAGACAGTCTCTCCCCATTCTGTATGTGTGAAACTGATTGTTCCTTCCTAAGTGGAGCACGTTGCATTTGTCCTTATTAAACTTCATCCTGTTTATGTAGTGGAGATTCCAGAGGCAGGTCTAATTATACAGGCTCATGAAAAGGAGGGACTCCCATTCAAGAGGAAGGCCAGAGTTGACAAGGCTAAAACTACCATTTAAAGCATAACAAAATAACTGGAAGACTTAGAAAAACATAGGAGCTGAGAAAATACCAGAATAACAGGATTGAGAGAACATAAAACAGGAAAATTCAATAAAACATTTGGGGCCTTTTTTGCAAATGAATAGTAAAAAAAAAATGAAATTTGAATCAGAAGTAGCAACGATGGATTCAAATTAAAAACACGAAGTCTAAACAACAGATTTGCTGGCAAGCAAAGAGCAACAAGGCTGTAAGATACTACAGCTTCTAGGATCCTTGATAAAAAGCCATTTTGGACATGTGCCACTCCAAAACAAAAATTCAAAGAAGAAAAGAACTGCATCTCATTCGTTAAGGATTATGCTATCCAGAAAAAGACGACATATCATGAAAAATTGCTTAATGAGCAACTCCACAAAATACAGATAACATTTGCTTTGCAGTGTGCCATCCCAAAAACCATCACTTCTGAGACTAAACTACAAAAAGCTAAAAAGAACAAACTCCTTATCTCCACCAGTTCACGGACTCAAAAATTATCTCAAAACCTGCTGAAATATTTCAATATTAAAGAAAATATATAGCAATGTATTTACAAGTACCTGAGGAAATAAACCAGTTGAGACCGCATTATCTGAGCACTTAAGTTGCCCCATCGTTGTATTACCAGCAATATCCCTTAAGTAGTTTTGGGGTTTTTCTTTCTGTGACTGGTGGAGGGGAGAAAATGGGAACTTTCAAGCATTCTAAAAGCCCTAACTGTGAAACAGAGAAGGGGCTGTGAAAAAAAGCAATTTCCAGAGTGTGCGCCTACTTGTCTGAGAAATGATGATCCGACATTATGTGTGTGTTTAAGTTTTTGTCCATTTCTGTTTAATAAACTGGTAAGTTCAACTAACAATACTAGCTCCTGTGAGCATTCTAATGGTATGGGAACCGTAGTTCCATATGGAAGCCACAGCATTCAACCTTTGCAGATCCATTTGGAACTCTCAACAATTTCATATACAAAGTGTTCTTTGAAAGTTTGAAATTTGGTATCGGGAGTCGGGGTCCAAGTTCGGGAGTTGGAATTGGAGGTCAGCGACAGGGGTCGGGTCAGTGGGCGGGGATGGGTATGTGAAACATTTTAGCAGTTTGAAGCCATCTCTTCTAAAAATACACATGGCCCAAAAGATATACTTGAGAGACAAAAAAACCAAAATTATGGCATGAAATTAAGTGACCTTTGTGTCTGAGCAAACAGTAAAAATGTGAAACATGCTACATTTCATCCTGAAATAATGTTGCAAAATAAAGAAGGCCTATTTGTTGCCAAAGCTTCAATTAAAAATGCATTTGTGTTGGTTTCAATGTATTTTATCTTCTCCAGTTCTTTAGTTTTAAGATATTTGAAATATAAGACATGAATATACATGGAAAGAGAATGGCATTTATCTTTCTTCTATGTTTGAAGGGCAGCTATCGCTGACCTTTAAAATTGACTAATATTTCTTGTCATTAAAAATAAATAGATTTAATTAATGGTATGGTAGATAAAAATCAAGGACCTTGTTTACCAAGGTCTGAAATTAGAGTACATGTTTTGAGTGAAGAACCATTTCTTAATGTGTATGTAACTACCCATAAGCAGACTCAAACCTGTGACTTTTGGAGCTCAGTGTAGGCATCTTTACAGCTTGAGCTAAAGGCCAACTGGCTCTCTGCTCAGGCTGTAGAGGACATGGTGAAGGGGTCTAGATACTACTACATGCACCAGTTAACCACACATAGGTGTGGGGGTTACGTGTACATTACCAGGCACAATGAGTTCTGTGCTCCTGATTTGGTCCACCCACACACAAAAGTTACTAAATTCTATAAGTTAGTGCCATGGAAACAAAGGACTTCACATATCATCCATTCTGGCAACAATGTAAAGGACCCAGGGCTCCGGTTGCTGCTGCTAGCACAATAGCAGCAGTAGCAGCTGGAAGTCCCAGATCTCTCTGAATTGCCAACCCTGGGGCAACTGCTCCTTTTGCCCCCTCCTGGTAGTGGGCCTGGATGTAGACAAATTGGAGAAGGTCTGGAGAAGAGCAACAAAATTGTTTACAGGTCTAGAAAACGTTACCTATGAGGCAAGATGGAAAAAAAAGTGGCTTGTTTAGTTTGGAAAAAGACAACTGAGAGGGGGCATAACAACAGCTTTCAAGTACATAAAAGGTTGTTATGAGGAGGAGGAAGAAAAATTGTGCTCCTTGGCCTCTAAGGGTAGGACAAGTAGCAATGAGCTTAAATTGCAGCAAGGGAGGTTTAGGTTAGACATCAGGAAGAACTTCCTAACTCTCAGGTTAGTTAAACACTGGAATAAATGCCCCAGGGAAGTTGTAGAATCTCCATCACTGGAGATTTTTAAGAGCAGTTGAGATAAACACCTGTCAAGGATGGTCTAGGCAATAGTTAACTATGCCACAAGTGCGGACCAGGGATTGTGAGGTCCTTTTCAGACCTATGATTCAGCATATTATTGTAGGACAAATTGCTCTTCACACTCTGGCATTGAAAGAGATCAAGGAAAACTCCATCTCTTAGCTATTTAAAATCAATTATTCTTAAGTTGCTTGTACACATGGAATCATTCCTAAGCATATATATGTTAGTATTACAATGGACAATGGAGAAAACACTGAAAACAGTAACAGAGAGGTGGCCATGTTAGTCTGTAGCTTTGAGAACAACAAGAAGTCCTGTGGCACCTTATAGACTAACAGATATTTTCGAGCATAAGCTTTTGTGGGCAAAGACCCACTGAAGCTCTGATGAAGATCTGACAAAGCGGGTCTTTGCCCACGAAAGCTTATGCTCGAAAATATCTGTTAGTCTATAAGGTGCCACAGGACTTCTTGTTGTTCTCATTGAAAACAGTGAAGTCAGTGAAGTTAACGAATGTGGGACAGAAACCTGAAGAAGCAGAACAACAAATTAAGTGAAGGAAAAGCATAATTTCATTCTTTGGGGAAGAAGTTACAGAGCAATATTAGAATGATTGGATTCCTACGGGTGAAGCAGCTAGACTTAATATATATGCTGTGGCCATGGGTATAACATTGAAGGCAGCTCATTATTCTGCCTGAGCCCCGCAGTTTGCATTTGAAAACTTGCTGAAAAAAAATGTACAGTCCCTGGTATAATTGATAAAACTCAGTATGTCTCTGAACTGAGAAACCAAACAATATTGGTAGACATTAGCAAATTTAAACTATAAAAACCCAGTCTTAGATTGTCCTGCCACGTATGACTTTTATAGTGCCTAATTAAAATGTGAACTGTGAACATCAGGGCCGTGTCTACACTAGCCCAAATATTCAAAATGGCCATAAGGTTAAGATTACTAATAAGGTGCTGAAATACAGATAGGAATAAGGGGATTTTGAAGTTCCCAGGGCCCTTTCGAAAAGGGCCCCCATCTGGACAGGCTGTGCAGCAGCAAAAAGCGGCAATTTTGAAGAGCCACGGCTGGCGGCATGCTAATGAGGTGCTGAACATGTATTTCAGCACCTCATCAGTAATCTTTGAAATGGCCATTTGCATGGCGATTTCGAAGATTTGAGCTAGTGTAGACGTAGACCAGAAGACTTATCAATTTACTGAAGCATTAAGGGTTCAGTGAAATATAAAAAAAAACCTGTTTGAAAATTATTTCTCTTTCACGTGTATAGCTTGATCCTAAATATCAAATTATTGTCCTAACTAGAAATTAATCCAGTCATAGAATCAACCTCAGACACCTCTGAAATGGAAAGACTGGATGATGAATTGGAGGATTGTCTTATAGCTCATGAAAACTCCAAAACACAAATATACCTGAATGAGGGAAAAACCCAGATTCTTGGTCCACATGCTGATAAGCCCCATCTCAGTAAGAAAGAAAACATATCGAACTGCTGGGAATGTCACAAAGATGTCACGACAAAGCTGTAGCATCTGTCAGAAAGTGCACTGGCAGATTCAGCCACACAAAAGGAGAGTTGAAACAACAGGTTCAGACCCAAAATTTATCCTGTCACAGAGGTCCAATATGATGCAGCAAATTTTAGAAAATTACATTTCACTCAAATTAGTCAAAAATTCATGTGTGACAACAGAAACACAAGAAAAGCTCAAATTAAAATATAAATAAATGGTCAAAATCAAAAGAATTTCCATTTTAAATTAAAAAGAAGAGTTAAAACTTAGTTCCACTAAGACTGAAGTTTAATTTGAACTGGTTTGAACCAGAAACAACTATTATTTTTAGGTGGTTTTGAATCAGAAGTGAATTTGAACACACATAATGCAACTTGAACCCCAAAAATAGCCTCCAGAGACCTGAAAAATCTCTCTCTGACAGGTTACATCTACACTATAGCGGTCTGTCGACAGATCGGGGCCACACATGAAAGTGGATCGCTTTGTCGATCCCCTCTGTTGACAGAGAGCAGCCAGACTGCCCGGCCACTCTATCAGCAAAACGGCCAACTGGAAGCACAGCACACAGGGCTGCTTCGTGACCCGGAAGCCCTGTTTGGCAAAAGAGAGTGCCCCGGAGCACCCACATGACTTTTTTGTGACCAGATTTTGTTGAGAAAAGTGTTCTGCCTCACAGGGGAAAGGCAGAAGGCTGTCGACAAAAGCATCAAGGTCTTTTGACAGTATGCCAACACAATGCATTTTTAATGCATGCATTCAGAGTTTCGTCGAGGAAAATCTCTAATGTAAACATAGCTAAAGAGATAAGAAATCAGAAGCACCCCACAATAAGACCCAGTGAATTTCCCCATGAATATTCCACTTCCATGAGCTTTCTGGGGGGAAGTCATGTTTTAGTCCAAAAGAAAGGAAAATTACTATGCAACCAATTGCAGCAAATGGCAGGAGGAACCACTGAGGTAGGTTTGCAATGTTCTCAAGCAGACACTGCAACATCCATAAATCAAATATAACTTGCACTGCTTCAGGAAAAGCAGAGAGCTGTCAATTCCCCTCCCCCCCAACCCCCGTTTGTACCAAATTCCAACTTCAAATACTCATTGCAACACGTTTGGAAACTTAACCAAGTTAGTATATGAACTGTTTATGTCAGAGCCCCTACGTAAACTATGACCTGCTCACATTCTGCCAACCTGCAAAAAATAACCACTTCCCACACAACAATTGTACTTTACAGTTCCAGAAACCCTTTCTTCTGGTAACGTCAAACAATTTAAAATATTAATGAATTACACCAGAAAACAATATGACGGCCAAAGATTTAAATACCCTTTTTGTTTCAAGCAACGTAGCGGTGATAGGACAACACAATGAACAACAGCGTAAGTGGAGTAGGATTTCAGGTTTGGATAGGAAAAGCACAAGTTAAAAATTACTTGGACACACTATTTGTTTTCTGGTTGGCAGGGCTGGACAAAATACACCCTAGAATAGTTAAGGAAGTGGCTGGAGGGACCTGAGTCATTAGCAATTATCTATGACGATAGCAAAGATCCCAGAGGGCTGGAAAAAGGAAAATACACAACCTATCTACAAGAGGAACAAGTATAACCCAGGGAATTATAAACCAGTCATCTTAATTTCATTCCCTGGAAAGATAATGGTGCTTACAAATGGTTTGATTATTCGCTCCTAGAAGGCAGTAAGCAAAGTCCTGGATTCAACTTGAGGAAATGGTGGCTTCTCTGTAACCTGAAGTATTTAAATCATGATCTGAGAACTTTGGTAACTCAGCCACAGAACTGGTTGGAAATGCATATTCAGAATAGTTATCAATGGTTCATAAAGAAACTGGAAGGGCACATCAAGTGGTACCAGAGTCTGATTTAACTCAACAATTTCATAAATGATTTGGTTAATAACATAGAAAGTTCCCTTATAAAGTTTATGAATTACATCAAACATGAGTGCTTTGGAGGACAGAATTAGAATTCACAATGATCCTGACAAACCGGAGAAGTGAAACTCAATGAAGACAAATTTAAAAAAGTATTATACTTAGAATGGAAAAAATCAATTGTACAAATGCAAAATGGGAAATGACTACTTAGTAATAAGTACCACAGAAAATGGTTTGGGAGTTAGAATGGATCACAAACTCAATATGAGCCAATAAAGTAAACACAAATGCAAAAGCAAAAATCACATATTCTGGGATGTATCAGCAGGCATGTTGTACACAAGACATGACAAATAATTCTTTCACATTAATTAGCACCAATAAGACCTAGATTGGAACCATGTGTCTTTTTTTCAGCAATACATTTTGGGAAAGATGTGGACAAATTGGCAAAAGTCCTGAGGAGAGTAATGAAAAAGACCTAGAAAACATGGACTAGAAAAATTGTGCTTGTTTATTCTAGAGACGATTGAGGGAGGACACAATAACAGTCATCCAGTACATAACAGGCTCTAAAGAGGACGGTAATAATCCTTCTCCTATAAATGTTAAGGTGTGAGGGCTAAAACCATACAACCTCAAAGATATCCACCAAAATCAGGGAAGTCCACAGTTGACCCTCTCGGTATTTCTGAGATACAAATTGAACACCTTGGCCAGCTAGCTGGATAGAGGGCACAGGCATTGTCCACTGGCTCTGACAGCCAGGAGGGTTATACCACAGACAGGGGAAAGGGTCTGCGATTCTGTACACAGGAGCAGTAGCACCAACCCCAAACTCGTCTATGGATTTTAGAGTAGGATAAGGATACTGGGACTTTGCTACAGTACCACTCTAGTTTCCAATTAGGAATTGGAAAGAATTTTTCCCTTGTTACCAGGACTAGCCTGGACAGCATAAGTTCTTTCCCATTCCTCCCAGCTGTCCAGCACTTTGGTGGGCGGATTAAGTCATAACACATTCATGTTGTCACACCTTGGTAGGTCTCCAGTGCACAGAATTGTTCAATGGAGAGGGAGGGGAAAGGAGTAGGAGTAGAGGTCTGGCTCCCTGATAAACCAGCAGTGGAAGCAGGCCTGGCTAAAGAAAGGAGAGGATGATGCTGGGGCGAGATTAAAAACAGGGAAGGAGGGAAGGCCTCCCGGCATCTCTCCAGAGGTGGTACAAATTACAGAAGGCTGTCTGAGTTGAGGTAGGAAAGTGACTGCTCCCATAGGTCCCCAGATGTTGGGACCTGATTAAACCAGATTCTTAGTGTCTTGTCTTTCTTCTTGGGATGTCTGGGATAGTGGTTCAAGTGGCCTAATTATTTAATATTACACCTGTTTTTTGCAGTACAGTTTAGTTGTTTTTGAAAATATAGGTCACTGTTGCCTCTAAAAGTGTTGGTACCGTCCAGATTCTGTCCTTCATGCCCTCAGCCCTAACACCTGCACTTTAAACTTTTCGTAAATGCTCTCAAATCTCAACTCTAAGGCAATAACTGAAATCAGTAGTTTGTGCATGCTGTTCAGTCACACTAGCTCTTAAAGGATTTCTCCAACAGAGCAATTGCTAGAAGACATTTTTGTAAGTAAAGCTGTGCTTGAGGCTGTATTGCTTGTGGTAGTGAATCAGTCCCCAGGGCAAATTATGAGGATATCAAAAATGCTGTTTCTTTGGTCATGCCTTTTTTGGGGGGGCGGGGGGATTTCAATTTTTGGAAAGAATATTTCAATAGTAAAAAAAAAAAAGTTCTCAACAAAAAAGTATTACATTTTCCACCCTCCAAATTCTTCAAGGAACAGCTTATTTGTCTAAGATTCATTGTCTGAAAACACGTTAGTCAAACTCTCTTCCCTACACAAAGGCTATGTCTACACTACAAGCATCAGTCTAGAGAAGTTACTGTTGGAAGAGATGTTCTGACAAAACATCTGTTAACGGACTGTGTCTTCCCATAAAACCGATTGACCTTTTGATCAGCTCTGTCAACAAAAGAGCCTCCCAGAGAGAGAGCATGTACATGGCTTTTTTGCGCGTTGGTGCTCCATGAGTTTTGTTAACAAAACCCCAGTTTTGTCTACAAAACTCTCTAGTGTAGATGTAGCCCTTATCTGTGTTCGTCTCCAACCCTTTAATTGCAACAGGTCAATCATATTACTGATACAGAGTGTTTAGCGGGTCTTTTCTGTGGTGAGAAGGAGAAACAATGATAAAACTTGTAATTACAAGAAAGAGGGACTTCTGATTTCAGCATCACTACAGCACACTTTCAGCAAAAATTTGAATGGAAAGATGACACAATGAATGTTACTTTGCAGCCATTCCGTATTTGGCTAAGATCCCATCAAATATAATAACCTAAGCACAATCGGGATTGGTCAGTAATTACTGGGAACGGAAACCACCAAAGAATGTATAGCTGCTGCAGGGAACAGTGTCCTAGGCATTCCTCTCTTGTGTACTGGCAGTGAACCAATGTCCCAATATCAATGGGACAATATACTGTGGAAAATACTAGCCAGACCTTTAGATACTTTATGTCAGCCTAGCTCCATAGATTTCAGTGGAGCTTTGTCATTTACATGAACTAAGGACCTGGAATACCATCTTTTGAATGAAACAAAACCAAAGATTTCCCCTTTTGTGATCTGATATTAACGTTATTATTCATAGTCTTGATGGAATCCTATTACACATACTCTCTGCTTTAAGATCTCAGTAAGTACAAATTGGAAAGATTTTTGGGCAAGAAGCAAAAGAAAAACATTGTTGTGTAAGGATTTTTTGTGATATTCAATAGATCCTGACTTCCAAAGCACAGCTGACTTCATTCTACTGGTGGGTGAAATGATCCTTATGTATTTGGTAAAACACATTTGTTATCCTTTAGAGCAAATTGTTGTCATTATATGTTATCTTACTCTACAAGTCTGCCACCGTGTACTTTAGTGGCAGGCATTCAAAGCACCAAAAAGATAAAAGGTTTGTATTGTATGGTTTGAAGCATTTAGGTAGCTTCTTGACTGAGGGGTGTGGAGAGGTGTCTCAGAAGCTCATTTTGGTTTCCTAATTTGCTTACTAAATATGAGAAATATACAATAGCAATTAAATCTTTAACCTCTTCTCTCAAGGAGAAACTAAAACACAACAACAACTGCATCTACACTGCCCCCCCACCCCTTCCGGAAGGGGTATGGTAATGAACACAGCAGCAGATGCAAATGAGGCACGGATTAAAATACCTCATGCCTCATTTACATATTCCTGTGAGATCTCAGCTGCAGAAGGTCCCCTTCCAGAAACAAAAGCTGCTGTATAGACGGGGTTCCTTCGGAAGGAAACGGGGATCCTTCCAAAAGAAACTCCTCTTCCTGAAGACCCCTTGTTCCACAAGCACTGGCCCCTTCAGTGTAACATTTTCATATTTACCTCTCCAGTACTAGCTTTCTAGACACTATATAACTTCACCTCATCTCTCCCATTTTCCTCATGCACATTTTTATAGTGCTGAAGTAAGCAAACTGTGTTCGGCTAAAAATTTCTCTAGCCTCTGTTAAATAACTGTTCTAAGCCCACTTTGTCCTAACAAGTTCTCCAATCCCTCTGGCTCATGTTATGTCTATAAAAAGCACCTTACTAAAACATAAACAACCCCCAAATCACCAAGAACACCGCAGCATATTCACGGCACTCTAACATCAGCACAGCTCTCAAGCTATGGTAAGTCTTCCCTCTTTTGCATCTATGCTTTTAATCATCTGGGAATAAAAAGAATTGTGGAAGAAAGTGGCTTGCTACAAAACATGTGTAGTGTATCTGTAGCGATGTCAGTCCCAGGATGTTAGAGAAACAAGACGGATGAGGTAATATCTTGTATTTGACCAACTTCTGTTGGTGAGAGAAAAATGCTTTTGAGTCACACAGAGCTCTATTTTCACGCTGGTCTCTTAACAGCAGAGGTTGGTCCAATATTACCTTCTTTGTCTTGTCTTTCCTCATAATGCTACATAATGCAGAAAACACTTTATACATGTTTTCTTGGATTCCTCTGTATTAAATTACATAATTTATAATCACAATACAGGTTAAACCTCTATGATCCAGAACACTCTCATTCAGCAACATCTGTAATCCAGCATATTAATTAGCCAACTGACCTCTTATGGCTGTGGCCAAGTTGCCCACAGGGAGAGGGGATAGCTCAGCGGTTAGTGCAGGGGTTCTCAAACTTTGCAATACCACAACTTCCTAAAATGCCAAATTAATTTGTGTGACCCCCACCGCGCCCCCAACCTCACTGCTCCATGAGTAAAGCTAGTCATTTTACTGGGATTAGGATTGGACAAGAAATAAATATGCCAATACTCCTGATACCTAATTTTTATTGGAAATAAACAGAAAATGTCAAATTTGGAATCATATTGTTTAATGTGACAGATGAACTTGTTTATTGTTGCTTAATTTTTCAAATCTGGGTTTCATTGTCAAGAAAACCACTCTCATTTCTCATTCCACATTTACTTTTGATCAATATTTGCTTTTTATAGCAGCAACTGCAGAAAACCCTAACTCGCACAAATAAGATTTTGCAAATGAGATCAGTATTTTCATAGCCTTCTTGCTTAATTCTTTGTACTCATTTTGCACACTGATCCAAAATTCAGAGAGAAACATTGTTGAGAATTTTATTTTTAAAGAAAAAGCAGTCAAGTAGCACTTTAAAGACTAGCAAAACAGTTTATTAGGTGAGCTTTTGTGAGACAGACCCACTTCTTCAGACCGTAGCCAGACCAGAACAGTCCTCCTTGCTTACTGTTTTTGGTTCTCTGTGCCTTAAATATTGAGTCTGCTCTGGTCTGGCTATGGTCTGAAGAAGTGGGTCTGTCCCACGAAAGCTCACCTAATAAACTATTTTGCTAGTCTTTAAAGCGCTACTTGACTGCTTTTTGTTTTGACAGTGTATAGACTAGCACGGCTTCCTCTCTGTTACTATTTTTAAAGCAGCGTCAGAAGAGATATCAATGATTTGCTCATCCTTGGTAGTAGTGAGTGTACCAGCTATTAGTTTAGCATTGAATGGGTTCCTTATCCAACCAAATTTTTCCAATATCCATATCTGAGAAATAGTTCTTAATATGAAATTTTAAGGAAAGGCGACTTAAAATACAAAATTTCACATCTTCACTAATATGTGTTATTACTTTCAATAAATTGTTTTAAATTAGGAAACCTCTAAATTTGATTTTCCATTTTGTTCTGCCACAGTTCAACTTTCCTAATAAACGCTTTCAATTTATCATAGAGTTCAAGAATATTATTATTACCACCTTGCAGTGAGGTATTAAGAGTGTTCAGCTTATTGAATATGTCACTTGAATATGCTAACTCCATACTGAAATCACAGTCAATAAACACATGTGCACTACTATACCTTTCCTCAATTGAATACTGGTGAAGTTCATTCCTTAGCTCGAAAACACGTGTCAAATTGTTTCCCCGAGACAGCCATCTTCACTCACAGTAAAACAGCAAAGAAGCGTGTTCAGCGCCCATCTCTCCACAAAACCTTGCAAACATCCTTGCCTTTACAGGCCTGGTTTTTACATAGTTCACAATATGTATGGTTGCTTGTAGAACATTCACCTATACCAGGCTCAAATCTTTTCAAGCGAGAGCTTGCCTATGAATCATACAGTGTGTCCAAACTGGACCAGATTTTTGGTGTATTAATGTGCGAAGTCCTCTATGACAGCCTGGCATAGAGCACGCTCTGTCAGTGACTACGCCCACGCAATTGGACCACTGTAAGAGATTTGACTTCATAAAGCTATCAATTATATCAAAAAGATCCTCAACTTTACTCATCCCTGCAATTTTTTCTAAACAGAAGATTAAATCTTCATTTGTTTTACCGTCATCAACGAATCTAATGTACATTACTAAAGGAGCATCTTTAGCATTATCTGTTGCCTCATCTATTTGAATGGCAAATGATTTGCTTCTTATTTTTTAATTAGTTGCTCATTAAGATCTTCTGCCATATCTGCAATTTGGTGGCAAACAGTGTCATTAGATAAAGGGATACTTAAAAGCTGTTTAGCACTCGACTCCCCCAACATAGTTATAACCATATCAATAACTGATGGAAGTATTAATTTTTTTCCAATCGTGTGGGGGCTTTTTGCACTGACCTATTCTGCATGAACTTGGTAAGAAGCTAAAAGTGATTTTGAAGGGATGCTTATACATTTAACTCGACTCACATCTTGTTGTTTCATTTCATCTCTTTCTCGAATAAAAAAAAATCTCAAGGTTTGTTACTTAAGTCTGCATGACTTTTTTCCAGACGTTGTTTTAGTTTGCTTGGCTTCATACTTTCAGCAAGTAGCATTTTATGACAAATACCACATTGAAGCTGCTCTGTTCCAGAAACAAAAACACTTGTGAAACCAAAAGATCTATAACTTTCATCACACTTTCTTGATTTAGGCCTATTTTCATCAGCAATATCAGATTTGTCATCAGCTTTTTCCTAACCACCCATCAAAAACCTTTCCATGCCGTAAAGCTAAAATTTAAGATCACAGATACAAGTTTTTATACATTTATAATAATTGATAAAAGAATGGAACTTCACATACACTCCAAGGACTACTAAAGACGTTGCACAGTGAGGTCTCAAAGTACGCAAACCCAGAGTATGCAACCCCACTGTTATGTGGCTGACCCCCAATTCTACAGTAAATCCTCAAAATGCACAATTTCAAGTAGCGCTTAACTTGCATTAATGCAAGTCAAGCACAACTCAAAATCTCATTCCCCCCGGCCCTGGCTCAACCCCCGCAACCTTGCACAACCACAGCTCAGCGTCGGCCCCCACTCAGCCCCGCTCACCACCCATGCAGGGCTCTGGCTCATCCCCCACCCCCACCTCTGATTCCTGTGCACCACCCCTCTGGCGCGGCTCCGACTCAACCTCCCCAGGCCCAGTTCAACCCATCTACCCTTTCACCACCTGCTCGTGGCTCCGGCTCAACCCACATCCGCACCTAGCTCGGGCTTGCCATCCCTCACGTGCAGCTCTGGCTCAGCCCCCTGCTCTGGTTCAAACCCCCCCCACGTGTGGCCCCAGTTCCATTTTCCCCGCCCTGATTTAAACCCCCTACATGCAGCCCCAGTTCCACCCTCCCACCCCAGTTCAACTGTCCATGGGAGGTTCCAGTTTAATCCCTTTCCCCACCACACGGCTCTGGTTCCATCTTCCCTCCCCGGTTCAAAACGCCCCTGCGTGCAGCCCCAGTTCAAACCCCCCACGGCCTGGCTCACCACCTGAGCAGGGTTCTGGCTCACCACCCCCATACACAGCTCTTGCTAAACTCCATCCCTCAGCGCCCTGCAACCCTAACCCACACCAGGTTTAGACCCCACAGCCCCAACCCACCGGCAGACTTAAACCCCCCCAGGTGCCTCACCACCCCAGGACTTACCTTTCTGCTTCTTCCCCAGCTACACAACTTGCATTCCACTGGGGAAAAAGCCAGACCCTGACTTAAGCATTTTTGCAAGAGAACAACCAAATCTAACCGTAACCCCCATCTAAGTTGCTCATGACCTCCTGGGGGGGGTCAGGACCCACAGTTTGAGAAACGCAGGGGTAGCGCATTGGCCTTGTAAACCCAGGGTATGAGCTCAATCCTTGAGGGGGCCTTTCAAGGGCTGGGGTAGACTAGATTTAAAAAAAATCTGTCAGGGATGGTGATAAGTCCTGCTGTGAGATCAGGAGACTGGACTCAATGACCTCTCAAGGTCCCATCCAGGTCTATGCGATATGTAATGCTAGGTTGTTCATTTAATAATAATTTCATTCTTCAAAACATAAAAACCACAAAATTATCCAAAATTAAAAACCTGCAATTCCATACATAAAATACAAGAACATCACAGTCCAGCTCTTATACTGGCTATGGCCAGAGAGATATTATATTCTGATAATCCCTCATGTTTGAGGGCCCATTGGCAAGTGGACACAAAATAATGCATCCCTAGGCAATGCTAATTTTCACTACAGAGCTGATGCCCTCATTCAGCTCCAGAAAAGCTGGAAGACAGGAGAGCAAGTGTATATAACCTGTCTGTATCCAAGAACAAGGCCCAAAAATTCAATCACCAGTCTACTAACTAGTTGGGCCTTTTTTATACCAGCAATTAGATACTGATAAGTGTTAAGTAGGTGTTCTTAAAGGGACATGGTTTTGGTCAAAATTGGTAATGAACTGAAAGCATGCACAAAAATTATACTGAGTTCTCTGGGCAGGAGCATAGTTTTTTTTAAATCTGAGACATGTCTGAATTTAAGTCTTCTGTAGAATTCCATCCACCATTCTGATGCAGCCTGCTTCTGAAAGAGTGATTAGGAGTAGGAATCTGTATCTTCAATATTAAACGTTAGAAGGAAGGAGCTCGGGATTCATTTTCCATCAGCTGTGTTTCAGGTTCTTCTTGCCAACTTGGACTCAACCTGTAGACTTTTGTATTTGAGATCTGCCATATTAGCTGCATGGGTGGCTGGGAGAAGTGGAGTCAGCTGGCCAGGAGGCAACAGCAGAGTATCACCTGGTGAGTGAGGAGGAGGGAGGCCAGGGAAAGCGAACCCCTAAGGTGGCTGCTGCCAGCCCCTGCTCACTCCATGCCTCAGATACTCCCTAGCCAGGGAGGAGGCCAGGGGAGCAAAGCAGGGAAAGGGTGGGACTTGCGACACAGGGGAAGGGTGCCCAGGGCCCCACCCTCCATGATAGCCCTGTATACAGTACGTCTGGGTCCTCAGGAGCACAGATGAAGGCCAGTTCAAAAAGTGCTGGTGCTGTACACTAGGAAGATTATGGTTATTAAGCTAAGCCAATAAGCATCTAGACAGTTGTAAGAGAAAGGAAAACTACCACAGAATGACGACAGCTAAAAAGGTTATTGTACACAATTAGGCTGGCTTTAAAAACACACACACACACACACACACACGGGGGGGGGGGTACAGTTTATTTGCCTGTTTGTTGTAGGTTTGGTTCAATGTGGGTTTCTTGGCTGGTTTTGTTTTATAACTAAAGCTGTGTGTGTTTCTCCTAGGAAAATGGGCTGTTTAAAAAAAAAAGAGTGAAAAACTGTTTGGTACTTTCTCTGGACCAAAAGGACTGAGTTTATTTTCTTTTGGCCCTGAAAATGCCTTCATGCAATGAAGATAAAAGACTACTGTAACCCTGACCAAAAGCCCGTGGAAGTCAACATTTTCCTTAAAGTCAAAGTTTGGGAATCTCCTTGCCACAAGAAGGGACAGTGTCTCATTTGTACTATAAAACAAAACAGCAGTCCTTTACTACTTTAAAGACTAACAACATAATTTATTAGGTGATGAGCTTTCATGGGACAGACCCACTTCTTCAGATCTGGAAAAATGTCCCACAAAAGCTCATCACCTAATAAATTATATTGTTAGTCTTTAAAGTAGTAAAGGACTGCTTTTTTGTTTTGTGAAGATACAGACTAACATGGCTACCTCTCTGACATTTCTGCTATGAATGCTTTAGACTTCCCTTAACAGATGTAGAAACTGGAGCTGTGGCACCCGTGGACCTCTATTTTGCTCTGGTATCTCCCACAATGAACATGGTGGTTGTGGCAGCTGAAATACTAGTCTTGGGAGGGGCAAGAAGGTTGGGAAGACAGTCCAGTCTACTGCTATATTCAAGGGTTTGAATTTATCAGGGTGGGCTGTAAGTGCCCTTCTTGCTTGTACAAAGAGCCACAGAGGAAAACTATTTAGATGACCATAGTAGGCACACTTTCGATGATGATTGGACACATCTTTGAGTGCATTTACAAGATTAAACTCCTCAGTGTTCTGCTCTCACATTCCAACAGACAAAGTTTCACTGAATGTCCCATTTCATTTTGAAGAATTTCAAATTATTTTTACATGGTAATGCTTTCTATAGAAACCTACAGGTTCCACCACCCAAAAGCAGCATTTTCTGGTCCAGCAACATCCATGGTCTGGCAGAAACAGAGAGCCCTAGGTCATGGGGACACTAGGAGAGGAGCCTGGCAAGGCTTCTTTACTAGAGCCGGCATCTCCAGGGCCCAAGCCACACCAACAGCTCAGCCAGGGCTTGAACTGGCCTCTGCAAGGCCAGGGTCACAACCAGCAGCCCAGATGTGTCTGGAATCGAGGCCCGTTACAGGCCAGTCAGGAGGAAAGGGAACGGTGGGGCTTGAGGTGGAGAGGGAGCGGAGGCAGGGAGGCCAGTGAGGCGCAGGGTATCAGTGGGACTCTCTTTGTCTGGCAAATTCCCTCATTTGGGACTGGCTGGGTCCTGGGGGTGCCAGACAAGGGAGATGCTATATGTGCCAGGAGACAGCAATGGTCCCAAGCAGAAGAATACCAAATACTAACAATAGCATAATATAAATGAATTGCAATAGATAGAGTATATGAACAACAGAAGGTAAAGAGATCTCATTTCCTTTATCCAACTTGTAGTCTACATCTGTGAGTAAAGTATCGGAGGGGTAGTCGTGTTAGTCTGGATCTGTAACAGCAATGAAGGGTCCTGTGGCACCTTACAGACAAAACTTTTCTGTTAGTCTATAAGGTGCCACAGGACCCTTCGTTGCTGTTATCTGTGAGTAAAGATACTAACAAAGGACATTCTCACAAACACATCTTCACTACTGAAATACTGGTGGCTCAGAAATATAATGTATAGTAGATCCCCTGTTTACGCAGAGGTTGCGTTCTTGCACAACCCCACAAAAGTCAAATTTTGCAAAACTCGGGGGAGCCAGAATACTGATCAGTGCAGTAGCACTGGTCAGTTTCCTGTCTCCTGTGAGTGATGGACAGTCCAAAGCCTGGCTCTGGGCTGTCTGCTACTCACAGGAGAAGGGAAACTGACCAGAGTGGCAGTGCTGGTCAGTTTCCGAGCGCCTGTCAGTGATGGCAGCCTAACTCTCTCCACCCCAACAGGGGCACGCAAGCCACTCCTGTCAGGGATGGCAAGAGTCAAGCTGCTGCTCCTGACAGGAGTGGCTCCCCTGGTCTGTCAGTAGTGACAGCTGAGAGTCAGGCTCTGGGCTGCCTTCCACTTACATCAGCCAAGAAACTGACCAGCGCTATTGCACTAGTCAGTTTCCCAGCTCCCTAGTGGCAGGCAGCCCAAAGTCAGGCACCAGCTCCCCGCCACACAGAGTCACATTGACCTGAGATTCGCACAAGCTGAGTACATGTATCTTGGGGTTCTACTGCATTCTCTTTCCCACAATCAGCTCTGTGAAATCTAAAACCTCATCATGGATGTACTGCAGCTATTGGCTTGATCTGTCAAAAACAAATGTGGTCTTTTAAATAAAAAAGAATTTACTCATTTGTGCTACAGCTTTTAGGTGGAGCATTAGGCCAGTTTACACAACACATTATTTTCAGAGTATCAAGCATTTAAGATGCTGCTCATTAATTGCAATGTGAGATAAAAATTGCATCCAAGTATCACAACAAACATTCTGCAAATAATACCATCCTTCATTTACCCTACTGAAAGTGAAATTTGCTCAGTAAGGATAAACATGAGTTCATACTCATTTATGTTTATCATATTTCATCCAAAACAAACAAGCAGTCCAGTAGCTCTTTAAAGACTAACAAAACAATTTATTAGGTGACGAGCTTTCATGGGACAGACCCACTTCTTCAGACCATAGCCACACCAGAACAGACTCAATATTTAAGGCACAGAGAACCAAAAAATAGTAATCAAGGTCGACAAATCAGAAAAATTATTATCAAGGTGAGCAAATCAGAGAGCAGAGGGACAGAAGGATGTGGGGGGAGTCAAGAATCAGATAAAGCAAAGTAGGTAAAAGAGCCCCTATAATGAGCTAGAAGCTTGTCATCCCAGTTCAAACCACATGTTAACATGTCGAATTTGAATACAAGAGAGAGTTCAGGAACCTCTCTTTCCAAACAGCTGTGAAAGTACAAATCAAGGATGGCCTGATCAGTACCACACTCTTCTGGAAACCCACTAGTAGTAGGCATCCTTCAGTCTGCATAGACTATGGATCGCGCCCTTTAAAGTTTCAATTGAGGACTTCATTTACAGCGTCTATTGTGACTATAAAGACCCACACGAGAGTGACAGTCCTTGCTGCATCTCTTGCAGATGTAGTGGGTGTCTGGCAAGTCCTTATTGTGCTTTCTGTGCGCTCGCTTCTCCTCTGCTAGCTGTCTGATCTTCAACTCGCCCTTCTGAAGGCTCTTGTGTAACCCCTGCCTCCATCTGCTGCGGTCGTCTGCTAGTTCTTCCCAGTTGTCCAGCTCGATGTCTACCTCTCTGAGGTCTCTCTTACAGACATCTTTGTAACGCAACTGGGGGCGTCCAGGAGGTCTTTTGCCAGAGGCTAGCTCACCATACAGGACGTCTTTTGGAATCCTTCCATCATTCATCCTGTGGACGTGGCCAAGCCCGCGGAGTCGACGCTGCCTGAGGAGGGTGTGCATGGTTGGGATTCCAGCTTGCTCGAGGACAGCAGTATTGGTCACTCTGTCCTTCCATGATATTCCAAGGATGCGCCTAAGGCAGCGCAAGTGGAAGACGTTCAGCCTCTTTTCTTGGCGGGCATACAGGGTCCAAGTCTTGCTGCCATAAAGGAGGGTGCTGAGGATGCAGGCTCTGTAGACTTGCATTTTGGTGTGAGTGTACAGCTTGTTGTTATTTCACACTCTTTTGCTGAGTCTGGACAGAGTTGTGGCCCCTTTTCCGATCCTCCTATTTAGCTCAGTGTCCAATGACAGGGTGTCAGTGATGGTGGACCCGAGGTAAACGAACTCATGGACGACCTCTAATGTATAGTTGTCAATGCTGATTGATGGGGATTCAGCAACATCCTGACCGAGTACGTTCGTCTTCTTTAGGCTGATGGTAAGCCCAAAGTCCTTGCACGCTTTGGAGAACTGATCCAGCAGTTTTTGAAGCTGGTCTTCTGAGTGAGACACCACAGCAGCATCGTCTGCGAACAGCATGTCTCTGATGAGGACTTCTCGCACCTTAGACTTAGCTTTCAGCCTTGCAAGGTTAAACAGTTTCCCATCAGATCTTGTGTGCAGCAAGATGCCCTCTGTTGAAGATCCAAAGGCATGCTTCACGAGGAGTGCGAAGAAGATCCTGAACAGTGTCAGAGCAAGCACGCATCCTTGTTTGACGCCGCTCCTGATTCTGAAAGCATCTGATAATGCGCCGTCATATTGGATGGTTCCTCTCATGTCTTCGTGGAACGACTGGATCATCTTGAGTAACCGTGGAGGACAGCCTATCTTGTGGAGCAGTTTGAACAGACCATCCCTGCTGACCAAGTCAAAAGCCTTGGTCAAGTCGATGAAGGCTATGTAGAGTGGCTTCCTCTGCTCCCTGCACTTCTCCTGCAGCTGCCTTAGAGAGAAGACCATGTCAACGGTAGACCTCTCTGCACGGAATCCGCACTGCGATTCGGGGTACACCCTCTCAGCAATCTTCTGGAGTCTGCCAAGGATGACGCAAGCGAACAGTCTACCAGTGACGCTTACAAGGGAGATTCCACGGTAGTTGTTGCAGTCGCTTCTGTCTCCTTTGTTCTTATACAACGTTACAATGTTAGTGTCGCGCATATCCTGTGGAACCTCACCCTCTTTCCAGCACAGGGACAGTAGCTCATGTAGGGGTTCCAGGAGTGTGTCCATGGCACATTTGATTACCTCTGGTGGTATACCATCCTGACCAGGGGCCTTTCCTGCTGCAATGCTGTCGATGGCTCTCTTCAGTTCATCCACAGTCGGTTCTTGATCCAATTCGTCCATTACTGGTAGGAGCTGGACGGCATCGAGGGCTGCATCAACCACAACGTTCTCGCGTGAGTACAGCTCGGAGTAGTGCTCAACCCAGCGCTCCATCTGTTTGGCTTTGTCAGCGATGCCTTCACCAAATTTGGATTTCAGAGGTGCCATCTTGTTCTGGGTGGGTCCTAATGCCTTCTTCATACCCTTGTATATTCCTCTGAGATTACCAAAGTCGGCACAGGTCTGGATGCTGCTGCGTAACTGGAGCCAGTGGTTGTTGGCACAGCGCCTGGCTGTCTGCTGTACTGTTCTTCTGGCCTCTCTAAGCGCTTGCTGGGTACTCTGGCTTGGTGAGCGTTTGTACTCCAGGAGCGCAGCATGCTTCTTTTCAATTACTGGAATCATCTCATCAGAGTTAGCTTCGAACCAGTCGTTCGTGTTTTTAGCTCTTCTTCCAAACACCGACAAGGCCGTGTTGTAAACTGTATCCCTCAGATGCTGCCATTTGGATGTCGCATTGGCGCCCCCAGGGCCGCTGCGCAGATTTTCCTGGAGGGTCTCTCTGAACTTTTCAGCTTTCTCCGAGTTTGCCATCTTTCTGGCGTCAATGCGGGGCCTTCCAGCATGTTTAGAGCGGTACAGCTTCTTGGGTCTCAGCTTGAGCTTGGAGCAAACTAGCGAGTGATCTGTATCACAGTCAGCAAATCCACTGATCGCTATACTTACCTACACACTTCTAGCTTCCATCCTGCACATGCAACTAGATCCATTGTTTACAGTCAAGCCATTAGGTACAATCGCATTTGCTCTGATCCAACCGACAGAGACCGAAAACTACAAGATCTCTGCCAAATACTCCTAAACCTGAATTACCCATTAGGAGAAATAAAAAAACAAATCAGCAGAGCCAGACAAATACCCAGAGACCAGCTACTCCAAGATAGGCCTAAAAAAGCCAAGAACAGAACACCACTGGTCATTACCTACAGCCCCCAACTCAAACCACTGCAACGCATTATTAAAGACCTACAACCTGTCCTTAATTAGGATGCCACACTCCAGAAGGCCCTAGGTGACAGGACTGTTCTCTCCTGCAGACAACCTCCCAACCATATGAGGATCCTCACAAACAACCACAGTCTATACCACAGGAACACCAGTCCTGGAACTTTTCCTTGCAACAAGGCCCATTGCCAAATTTGTCCAGGTATCTATTGTGAAGATACCATCACTGGACCTAACCAGGTTATTCACAGAATCATGCACACATTGTCATGTTCCTCAACTAACATCATGTATGCCATCATGTGCCAACAGTGCCCACTTGCTTTGTATATCGGACAGACTTCAAACTCTCTTAGACAAAGATTTAATGGGCATAAAACAGAGATAGAAACACCCCTGATTCACAAACCTGTCAGCCAGCACTTTAATGGAGTGGGCCATTCCGTTAATGACCTGAAAGTCTGTGTTTTACTGAAGAGGAACTTTCACAGCCATTTGGAAATAGAGGCTGCTGAACTCTCTTTCATATTCAAATTTGACATATTAACATGTGGTTTGAACCGGGATGGCAATTTTCTAGCTCATTATAGGGGCTCTTTTACATGCTTTGCTTTATCTAATTCTTGACTTTAAAGTGCTACTGGACTGCTTTTTTGTTTTGATAGTATATAGACTAGCATGGCTCTCTCTCTGTTACTATATTTCATCCACAAATTATTGGCCACATTAAGCCACCTGCTATATCTGTAGAACTTCTCCGAAAAAATTTGGATGTGTGACCTACCCAAAAAGATATGTGAGGTTAAAGCACAACATAACTCTTCCTGCCTTTGTTTTTTCTATACTGCTCAGACCAATCTCAGTTTCCCAAATGATTTGAACAAAGTGGAAATACACTTCTCTCTCACTCAAGTTGCCCAATCAGTATTCTTCTTCCTCGTATTCAACAAACTCCATTTGAAACCAAATTTGTGAGTATAAAAAACATGGCTGGATTAGTTAGGCAACCTGAACACAATCACATAGCAGCACACACATAAATCAACAGCCTTTACTTATGAATGAGCTACACTTTATCTGGTATATTTCTATAGACTTTCGGTTAATAAGGGCAGGTTCTTTCTGAGTTCAACTAAATGGTAGAGAAAGTATCTTAAGGAAGGATGGGAGGGGACTTATTAAGTCTACTCACGCAAATTAAATCTACACTCTCTCCCTTCAATGAAGAAGTTCTACCAAGAAAGTTCAACAGGAGTATACGCATTTGGCCAAAACACAAATATGGCCCTTCACATTTCTGAAACAGCAAGCGAGTTGGGCTTGTTGCTTAAATCAGCTTTAACTGTGCAGCCAGCAGTTACTCATCAGATCACAATAGGCCCTGCAACAATACAGGAGTCATATTTTCACATGGATGGATTGCTTATGAACAATTATATATTAAGCATACAGCTTTTCTTCAGCATCAGCCATGCACTTAAAAAAACCTCACACTGTTTCCAACACACTGTTTCTTGTAGCCATGGTTCCACTCAAAGTGATGACAATGGAGCCCTGTATAGTTGGCATTCATCTCCCCACCCCAAAATAGTCACAGAGCTTAAGGACAGAAGGGCTCACCAGACCCTCTACTACGTCCTCCTGCGTATACCACCGCCTGAGGCCTCCAAACAATTGAGAGATGTACCCCTGATAATCCAGGTAAGTAACCTACACACTACAGAAGATGAAAAACACCCAAAGTCACTCTCAGTCTGACCTGTGTGAAAATTTCTTCCCAGACCCTGAGCACACGAACAAGAACAAGTCAACCAAGCACCTGGGAGAAAGAATGCCCAATGCCACCTCTGGCATAGCTCTTTCCAGACCAGTATCTAACCTCCATCTTTGGCAGTCCCTGAGGCTTCAATAGAAGGAGATTAAAAAGACAGAAAACTTCAAGAATGCACTGCAGGTGGTGAGAATCCCTTCCGGACCCCATGCAGATGGCCAGCTGAAACCCTGAACTTGTAGGAATGTGAGGAATAAGCTCCAAAGCTATTGAGCTGCCCCCAAGTATGAAAAGCAACCCCATCTTAAAATCACATTCCAATTTATCCTGCTCTCCCATAACATCAGATAAGTTATTCGCCTTCACAATTCCCATTGAGGGTCTGTTCCAGAACCTCAACCCCTCTGATAGTTAGAAACCTTCTTCTAATTTCCAGCCTGAATTTGTTCCCATTGCAAGCATTGTCTTTACCTTAAATAGCTCTTGGATCTCCTTGGTATTTATCCCCTGACTCATATTTATATAGCAAGCTCATCTCAAAGGACATGCTCTCCATTCCCCTGAGCATCCTAGCAGCTCTTCTCTGCACCTGTGCAATCTAAATTCTTCCTTCTTGAAGATGACTGACCTGAATTGTATACAGTATTCCAAATGAGGCATTTGCAGGCCCTTGTGCAATGTCATTAATATTTCTCTGTCTACTGGAAATGCCTTGCCTGAAACATTCTAGGATTGCATTTGCCTCTTTCACAGCTGAATCACATTGATTGACTCACACCCCCAGGTCTCTCGTCTGTCACTTCCTACTGATAATAATTTCTTCTGCAGGCTGGGGGTTTAATAGACTGCAAGTGCATGCCTTGCACTTTATATTACTGAGTTTCATCCTACTTCTACCACTCCAGTTTTCAAGGTCATCCAGATGTTCCTGTACAAAATGCCAATTTTTCCCTGTATTGAAGATGCTTCTCAACTTTGTACCATCAGCTGATTTCATTAGCACGCTCTACTTTTTGTGCAAAGATCAGTACTAGAAGTATTGAATAAGACTGATTTCACAAGCAGTCCTTGAGAAACCTGCCTAGTAGCCTCCCTCCGCTGTCATAAGTCACCTTGTAACAGAACCTGTTATCTTCTCCCTTTCAAACAATTACATATCCACCTTACACACTGCTTACAGTGATACCCATCTCACTTAGTTTATCTAAGAATTTCCCTTGTAGTAGCATTTCAAATGCTTTACTAAGGTTCATATATACTATATCCACTGCACTTCCCTTATTGAAAAAAAAAACAGTTATCAAAAGAAATAAATCGTACTAGTCTGGCATGATCTATCTTTGGTAACCACACATTGCACTAATTTCTTTACCTCTATGATTTTAAACTGATTTCATTCACAATTTGTTCTAAAGCCCTGCATATTACTGAGATATGTAGTACAACAGGTCTGTAATTCCGTAGATCGCTTCTGCCTCCCCACCCTGACACTTTCTTAAATATGGGTAAATTAGCTCTTCTCCAGTTCTAAGGTAGTACCCCAAAAAAGACAAAATTTGTTTTTAATCCTTACAACTGGATTAGCAATTTCAGGTGCCAGTTTTTTCAGTCATCAAGCAGAGACAGGGTTCACCATCAAGGAAGGGGGAAAGAATATTTGGACATGGACAGGCTAACCTAGTGTGGAGAACTTTAAACTAGATTTGATGGGGACAGGTGATCAAAACCTACAGGTAAATCAAAAAGAGAGACCTAGGAGACACTTCTTCACTTCCTCCATTCCCTGAAGCTGCAGTGAGGTGGACAGCAGGCAAGCTGGGAGATGGGCAGTGGGGTGGAGTGGAGCAGGCTGCCGGGTTGCTCTGGCTCCCACAGCTGCAGCGAGTGTTCAGGGTGGGCCCTACTGACCCCTTCTGAAACCCCTACATAAACCCCTGAGCCACCCTGGGCCCCACCCATAGGACAGTTGAGGGAGCTGCCATGGGGGGCTGGGGTGGCCACTCCGAACTGTTCTATGGATGTGACAGCTCTGACGGTCTACTACAGATGACTTACGCAGGAAGAAGAGGTGGATGCTGCTTTGGAAACCTAACAATATCATCCAAAACACAGGGTTTGGTGGCAATGGGAAACTTCAGTGATTTTTCCCTGACACACTAGGGCAGAGACTACCCAACAAGCTCTTGGCATAGTAACAGAGAGGGAGCCGTGCTAGTCTATATCCTATCAAAACAAGAAGCAGTCAAGTAGCACTTTAAAGACTAGCAAAATAATTTATTAGGTGAGCTTTTGTGGGACAGACCCACTTCTTCAGACCATAGCCAGACCAGACCAGACTCAATATTTAAGGCACAGAGAACCAAAAACAGTAATCAAGGAGGACAAATCAGAAAAAAAATGATCAAGGTGAGCAAATCAGAGAGTGGAGGGGGGGGAAGGTCAAGAATTAGATTAAGCCAAGTATGCAGATGAGCCCCTATGGTGACTCAGAAAATTCCCATCCCAGTTCAAACTGCATGTTAATGTGCCGAATTTGAACATAAAAGACAGCTCGGCTGTTTCCCTTTGAATAGCGGTGCAAAAATTTTTTTTCAGTAACACACATACTCTTAAGTCATTAATAGAATGCCCCATTCCATTAAAATGTTGACTAACTGGTTTGTGGATCTGGAGTGTTTAGATGTCTGTTTTGTGCCCATTAACCCTTTGTCTAAGGGAGTTAGAAGTCTGTCCAATATACAAAGCATCTGGCATATATGATGTTAGTAGAGGAGCATGTATTGGAGACACTTTAAATATTTCAGAAAGTGGAGAAAGCACTAAAGGAGGAGGCTGATTTTAGATCTAGATCTGATTTTAACAAATAGGGAGAAACTGGTTGAGAATATGAAAGTGGAAGGCAGCTTGGGTGAAAGTGAACATGAAATGATGAATTCATGATTCCAAAGAATGGAAGGAGAGAACTGAAAAATAAAGAAACTGGATTTCAAGAAGGCACACTTCAGCAAACTCATAGAGTTGGTAGGTAAGAACCCATGGGAAGCAAGTTTAAGAGGAAAACAATTAAAGCCAGTTGGCAATTTTTCAAAGAGACATTATTAAATGTGAAAGAGCACCCTATTCTGCTGCATAAGAAAGATAGAAGTATGACAAGAAACCTCCCTGTTTTAACCAGGGGATTTTGAATGATCTAAAAATAAAAAGGAGTCCCACAAAAAGTGGAAACTAGGTCAAGTTACAATAGATGAATAGAAATAACAAAAGCGTGTAGGGGCAAAATTAGAAAGACCAAAAGCAGAAAACAAGCTCATACTAGCTGAAGACATAAAGGGTAACAGGAAAACATTCTACAAATACTAAATGCAAGAGAAAGACTAAGGATAGGGTAAGCTTGTTAATCAATGAAGAAAGAAAAACAACAGAAAATGTGGAAATAGCTGAGGTGCTTAATAAATTCTGTGTTTCAGTTTCCACCAAGGAAGTCAGTGGTGACTGTAAACTAGCATAGTGTATGATGGTGAAAACTGAGGTAGGTTAGAAGTTAAATGAGAAAAGTTACATGTCGTCAAGTCACCAGGGCCTGATGAAATGTATTCTAGAACACTCTAGGAACTGAGAATGGGGCTCAGACATCTCCTCAATCTGAGCTGTATCAGAGGGGTAACCATGTTAGTCTGTGTCCGCAAAAACAACAAAAAGTCCTGTGGCATCTTACAGACTAACAGATATTTTGGACCATAAGCTTTCGTGGGCAAAGACCCACTTCATCAGATGCAATGTCAATCTGAGCCATTATCTTTGAAGACTGGAAAAAAGTAAATATAGTGCCCGTCTATTTAAAAAAAAAAAGTATAAGGGCAACCCAGGAAACTGCAGACCAGTCAGGTTTATTTCTTTACGAGGAAAGACGATAAAGCAAATAATTTAAGAAGTCAATTTCCAAACACCTTCCAGAAGATAAGTAACGGTCAGCATGGGTTTTTCAAGAACGAAGCATGGCAAACCAATCTGCTAGCTTTCCTTGATAAGGTCTTCTGGATAAGGGGGAAGCAGTAGTTGTGGCAAGCCTAGACTTTAGTCTTTTAGTCTTGAATAATCTTTGTATAAATACAACCTAGACAGGGCTGCTATAAAGCGGGTGCATAACTGGTTGGATAACCATTCCCAGAGAGTAGTTATCAATGGTTCACAGTCACATTGGAAGGCCATAACAAGTGGGGTTTCGCAGAGACCCGTTTTAGGTCAAATTCTGTTCAATAACTTCGTCAATGACTTAAATAATAGCAGAGAGAATATGCTTATAAAGTTTGCAGATGACACCAAGCTGGGAGGAGTTGCAAGTGCTTTGGAAGACAGAATTACAATTCAAAACCATCTGGACAAATTAAAGACAAGGTCTGAGATAAACTGGATAAAATGCAACAAGGATAAATGACTCCATTTAGCAAGGACCAATCCGTTATACACACAAAAATGGGAAATGACTGTCTAGGAAGGAGTACTTCAGACATGGAGCTGTTGTCATAGTGGACCACAAGCTAACTATGAGTCAGTGTGATACTGGGAGTGGGGGGGAGCTAAACATTCTGGGGTATGTTAACAGGAGTGTTGTAAGCAAGGCACAAATAGTAATATTTCAGCACTACTCTGTGCTGATTAGGCTTCAACTGGGGAATACTGCATCCAATTCTGTGCCCCACAATTCAGGAAAGATGTGCACAATTTGGAGATGGTCCAGAGAAGAGCAACGAAAGTGAATAAAGGTCTTAAAAACATGATCTTTGAGGGAAGATTGAAAGAATTAGGATTGTTTCATTCAGAAAAGAGAAGACAGAGAGAACATGCAGCTTTCAAGTACCCAAAAAGGTCATTACAAGGAGGAAGTACAAAAATATTCTCCTTAACCTCAGATAGTAAGACAAGCAGCAATGGGCTTGAAATTGAGGCAAGGAAGGCTTAGGCTGGCCAGTAAGTAAAACTCTCCCCCTAACATGATAGTTAACCACTGGAACAATTTGCATAGGGAGGTTGTGGAATCTCTATTATTGCCTAACTTACCCTTAATAATCTCCCAACACCTGTCAGGGATGGTCTATATGGTGCCTGGTCTTGCTATGAGTGCAGAGGACTGAATATATTGATCTCTCAAGGTTCCTTCGTGTTCTATGATTCTACAATGATGAACATATTGCACATTAATGCACACAGGCGCAGTTCTGTCCACCTTTAAAAAACAGTTTCTGCGCATACTTGAAGTCCGCATTCTAATAAGCCATCAGAGCTCACAAAAAGATTGGTAAACTGCTGCATATTTTGGATGGTCTAAGAACATGAGACATCAGTACACATTCCCTAATACAACTGCATCCATTAAAAAAAAAATCCATAAACAGAGCACTAGTGCCCTTCTAGAGGATAGGTAATGGGACAGAGAACTTTTTACTTACAGGTTATGTCTCACTGCTACATGATGGATGACTGCAGTGTGCTATAGGAAATGAGTGGATTGCCTCATCAGTCCACTAGGAAGCAGACATCTGCATCACCAAAAACAAAAATCCAAACTGTCATTAGTTGGCAAGCAGGCTGACAGCCTCAAAAGAACCACAAAGATTTGTGTGAAGATGGAAACTGAACTATCCTATCACTCATGGGCCGCTCTTCCAGAATACAGTTGAGACAGTCTCAGGAAAGTAAAGGAGACCTATACCACCAGTCCCCATAAATCTAGATGGTCTACTAGTAAAAGATTCCGGGCTCCAAAACTATGAAGATGGCAGGGACCCATATTTTCAAAAAAGGAGGCGATGAAAAGAAAAACAAACCCATATATCTGTCCATATGAGTCTCTGAACATTGTTTACATCCATGAGAATATTCTTAGGAAGGCACAAACACTAAGATATTTTACTTCATAGTATGTTCTACCTTGATTATTCTAAAATAAAAAATTTAAAAAAAACTCACAAAACTCAGTCCTGTTTAGATTCTCCATGACTGATTAACATAAGCCATATGGTATTTTCCCCAGCAGTCATAACAGACTGACCTTGATACTAGGAAAATGTGTGATCTTTGGCTTTAAAAAAAGTCTTTTGCTGTGTGTCCTTTTTGCAGGTACACCACATGAGAGTGCTACATATTTTACAATACAGTCCCCAACCATCTCAGATGTTGGCTATAATATACCATTTATTTTTAAGAACCGCAAGAATGGTGTTTGAACAATATCACTAACAAGGCTTCCATACTATTCAGACATCTGGCCAGTAATTAAACTACATAAATCTTAACATATTAATGGATGTAAGTTAAATCACAGAGGAGAAATGATCTGTTCAGCCAATTAATGTTGTTTTCATAAGGTGGGAAAGACAGCAGGATCTAACTACTTTGCTACTGTAAATTTCATTTGGGAAGTCTACCTCTCCCTTTACACACTGTCTGGGAGAGCATTTCCTCTGTTTCCGTATCAGAGGTTATTATAACACATATATAAACATCATGTAGTTCAATTAAGAAAAATCTAAGAACCAGGGATAAATGCTAGCTACACAAATAATGCATAGAGACCTGTGTCAATGAATGGAGATGGCTAGAGTTTGGTTTTGACCTTCACGGTAAGTACAAAATAAGTTCAAATCCTTAGAGGAATCTCAACCTCCCTCCTCCTCTCATGCTTTGCCATTATCTGGTCCCTCCTCTCTTCTGTGTCCCAGGGGATAACACCTCAGGCTACATTCTCCTCTATTATCAACCCGATTGGGTGCCACTAATGATAGGACACCTGCAATGGCTATTTTAAAAAGAAAGTTACAAAAAGCAAATTCCAGGCTGAACAGGATCGTGACAGGCAAGCCAAGGAGAAGAGAGGCAACAATTGAGAGAATATAGAGGATTGGATTGTATGTAGAGAAGACTGTATTGAATACAGAGGATTGCATCCGATGAAGCAGGTATTTGCCCAGGAAAGCTCATGCTCCAAAATATCTGTTAATCTATAAAGTGCCACAGGACTTCCTGTTGTTCTCGAAGATACAGACTAACACGGCTACCTCTCTGATAGAGGATTGTGTTACACATCCCCCACCCCCACCAACCCACTCCTTCTCCCCAGGGGGCATCCCACTAGTTGGTGAAACTAGCGTGCATCACTCCAGCCCCCAGCTGGGAGCCGCTTCCATGCCAGCCACCCTCCGCCTTTTCCAAGCCAGAAACAGCATCCCGCCAGCCATCCCGCCACCAGCCACTCTCGCGGCCGCATTACGCACGCAGGCGAGCGGCCGGGCTCTGCAGGCAGCCAGACGGACAGCTGCCAGTACTCACCCTGGGGAGAAAGCAAGATGGAAGCAGAGCCGTAACTTCGCTGCTCGGTGCTCCCAGGCGGCTCCCGCTGCGGCGGACCCTGCTGGGTCACCAAGTCCCGCAGCGGCGGGGCTGATCCGCGGGCTGGGATTCAGCAGCGATCAGACCCAGACTGGCCCCGCAAAGAAACGCCCCCTGGCTGCTGCCGGGCTACTCCCGTCCCCCTCACGCCGCAGGGGGCTCCTGGCTGACGCGCCCCCGGTTCCAGCCAGCATCCCAGAAGGGCTGAGCACAGGGCCCTGCAGCGGGGCGCCGCTTGCCGCCGCCGCCGCGTGGGAAGGGGTCGGCGATGGGCTCCCTCCCGGCTCCGGCCGCGCGTTCCTCGGGCAGCACCTCCAAGCCGGGCTTGCGGTGCAAGGCGCTGCGGCTGCAGGCGGCTCGAACCTGCCCCCTCCGCGCGCCCTTCCCCTGCCTCTCCGCGCCGCCCAGGCGGACACCTGGCCGGGCCCCGGCAGCCAATCAGAGCCGAGCGCCGGCCCCTGCTCAGAAAGGGCGGGGGGAGCAAAGGAGGAACTAAGCCGGGGCGCGCGCGCGCGGTGGGGGGAGGCCGTGGCCGCCTCTCCCAAGGCCGGGGTGGGAGGGAAGGGAGGGGGCGTACAGCGCGCGCTTGACCCACGCGAGCATGGGGCTGGCGCGCGCCTCGGCGGAGCCGTGGCACGTGCACCGCGGCGCGCGGGCGGCCGGGCGGGGGGAGGATGTCACCAGGGCGGGAGCTGCGTGGTGCACAGAGCGCCCCAGCGGACGGGACTCGCTCGCGCTGTCAGCTCACACCGTTGGCACCCCCCCGCCCCAGAGTTATAAGTGCTAGCCTTGAAAGCGGCCCTCGAGCCTAGCGCCCTCTCCCTCTCTGCCACCTCCCGGCCGCTGCAAAAGCGCCTAGCCTGCGGGGTGTCTGCACTAGGGGAAGGGGACCCTGGACAGACCAGAGCTGAGGTTATGGGATTCTGCTCAGGTGTGAGGGCTGGGTGTGGGGGAGGGGAAAATTGGCATGTTAGAAACCAACAGGCACTATAAGCATTGGGGAAAGGCCAGGCAGTGCCCAGCCACAAAGATACCAACGCACCTAAATCCCCAATATAAGCACTACTGCAATCAGCAAAATCCCTGCATAACTGCCACCTAACCATGGAGGCACCTTCCCTTACTTGGCACTTAAGTTTCTGCAGTAAAAAGTCCTTATGAGTGCAAGTTTCTTGTAAGCGCACACGTGCATGCTCACCCGGCCACCCACCCTCTTTCTAGGTACCTGGACATGTGTCTCACAGTTAAGGAAGCCTACAGATGTGGGGAGTAAAGGGGGCAATTTTTCCCTTTGAAACACTGTGGCAGTGCTGCTCCTGATGCTTGTGGAGGTAGCGGAGGGGGGGAAAGGGAGAGCAGTGCCATGGTCTCGGCAGTGGTAAGAGTTGACTGCCCATGTCACTGCCCCTTCTGGGGCACAGAGCCAGGCCCCAGTTTGTCCTGGGGCCATTGTGGCAGTCAGCACCATTGCAGTTAAGTAAACTGTTCCACCACCACTGGGCCTGTCTTCCTCCAGTCTGGAGAGTGTGGGTGCTGAGAGACATTGAATTATGATCTGACGGAAACAACTTCAAGCCAGAGGTGCAGCAGCAACCCCAATACTAGCACCAATGGGCAGGCCAGTTGGGTTCCCTCTGCCCTGGCCACCCACTGCCCCCCATCTTCCCACTCCACCCCCATTTCAACTGTTCCCCCAAGCCATTCCCCAACCCCACCCTTTGTCTTCCCACCCCAGCTCCACCCCTTCCCCAAGTGGCACAAGTTGGTGGTGGTGGGAAGCAGAACAACCTGAGCCCGCTCCATGGTCCTGAGCCCAGCTCCTGGCTGTATTTCGCTACTTCACAACATCATGGTGAAGCAGAACAAACCATCTGGGAGATGGAGGAGCAGAACAGGCTGGAGCTCAGTCTCTCTGCTTCCCACAGCTCCTGCTGGTGCACGTAAGGGCAGACCAACCCCTGCTGCCAGCACTAGGCCTCTAGTAACCACACACCAGGCAGCCCTCATTGCCCTCCAAAGCACAGTGACCAGGGTGGTTGCTCCAAAATATCCAATGGATGGGATGGCTCTTCTGACAGAGGAGATGTGTTCAGAGGCTTCCTGCTGCATAGGGTCCTATTCCAAACCAGCTGGAGGAGGAGAGCTGTTTCCCACCTAAGAACTGCAGCCCCATGATTAAAAGTTTACCTGGGTTTTGTGTGGACCCAGCCATAAGCACCTAAGCCTCCCTATTCACTGTATAAGGAGCCTACATACATAACTCATGCTTTGCAGAGTGTAGTATGGTTTCTATGATTTCCTAGGTGTCAAAGAGATAGGTGTTGCAACATTCTGCATCACGAACCTTAAGTCTCGTTCTGGGTCCAAGATAGAGCCTCTGTGCATCTTTACACTAGAAAAAAAACAGTGCAGCTCAAGTGCTTACCACGAGCATCACCTAAAAACCCACATAAAGCCCATGTTCATTACTTAATGGGAAAGCCCCTTATGTCTTGGTTTCTACCATTGCAGCTGCACCATTGGTGACATAACTTACAAACTAGGTGGCAGTGTTTCTAGCATGGACAAGGCTCTCATGGAAAATACATTTGTGAAGTTTTCAAAGGTGGTTGAGGATGCCATCTGGAAATCTCCAGTAAACTGGTCACCACACATCTTGCAATCAAATCTAGTGACAACTCAGCAGTACATCACTGTCATGGGGCATGACTCACTGCCACAGTGTCACCTGCTGGTCACTTTGAAATTGGCTTATCCAGCCTCCAGAGCGCCCTCCATAGCCCAGTGAATCTCCTACTGTTACTTGTTTGTTCTCCACTTATTTATGTCAGCAGTCACATCATCCCTAGACTGCAGAGCTCTGCCTCAGGCTACTGCACTGTCACAGATATTTGTCCACGAAAGCTTATGCTCCAAAATATCTGTTAGTCTATAAGGTGACACAGGACTTCTTGCTGTTTTTGAAGATACAGACTAACTCAGCTACCTCTCTGATATTCAGACTCTCACAGAGGCCCCATTCCCTCTCTGGGGCCTCCCCTCCTAGGGAACCCTGAACCCCAATACCCACCTTGCCTCAGTGGCCCACTGCCAGTCATCATCTATCCCCTTACCTCGAGGCCAGCCTGCAGTCTGAAATGGCCCCTCACCATTGGCAAGGGAGTTTTAGACCTGCTACCATCACCTACCCTGGCTGCCTCCCTGTAGCCCTACTACCTTTGGCCCTGCAGCCTGGGAGCTTGCCTGACTAGAGCTCCCCCCATGAGCTCTTCCTGCCTTTGTCCAAGTCCTGCTGTGTCAGGGAGCCTCTGGAGCTTCCTTTACAGCTAGATCACCTCCTACTCTTCAATTGAACCAGAAGTCTACTCCTCTCAGGAACCCTCCATTTATATAGCCCCAGCTGGGCCCTAATTAGCTGCTGCTCTAACTGGTAGCGAATTGCCCCAGCTACTGGTTCTTTCAGATGAGTTTAACCATTTTTCAGCAGGAGTAGGGCAATTGCCCCACTACAATCACGGAAAAGACAATATGTTCCCAGGCTTGGAAATTATTGACCATTTACAGCCAAAGAAACAGAATTTAAAGAGAAGAATTTCACTGATTATGGTGAGAAATCAATCATTGGTCTTTAGTTTAAAAATAAATCCTTCAGCAAATGTAATCAAACTGTCTCTTTTGTTAGTCCTCTTATGTCTCTCAAGAGAGTGACATGCAAATTGCAAAAAATAGAAAGAAGAAAGTATCTTCTCTCTCCACCCTGTTATGAGGCCGTTCCGGAGCTTTTCCTTCTGCAGTCTAAGAAGCAACTATATATTTTAAATGTTGGCCTTCAAAGGCTCTGTTTCCAAAGTTTCCTCTGGCATTTTGACTGGTGAGACGGCATTTTGTCCCATTCTCTACTGTAAAGGGGCTTGCAATAAATCATGCCTTCAGGATGACATGATCAGACCAAACAGAAGTAGTCACTGGAGCTGTAGCATTCATAAATGTTTAGCTTAAAATTTCATTTATGAGAACACCTAATCTCTCATCTGGAAATTTTAATTTTCTCTCCATGCAATGGCCTCTGTAGCAAGTCTAGGTCTTGTATTCAGAGTGCTAGTCCCTCTTTTCTTTTTGAGGTAGTGATCTATGGCTTCAACTTGAATAGGTCTGTTACCACCAATAGTTATATAAATAGTGCAGAAGAGTTCTTTGGAAGTATGTGAGAAAATAGTTTTCAAAATGTTCCTGTCTTGTTTGAGTATATTTTTGTTATTTACCATGATGAAGAAGATTATGAGTTATCTGTGCTGTTTATAAAATGGATACGTATTAAATTATACTAGCTCACAGGCTACTATGGCAGCAATTACAAGGGTTACAATTAATTTGCTGTACCATCTAATAGCTGTTGATACTACTGTGCCTATAAATATTTACAGATTTTAAGATATGAAATACACCTTATAAATTCCAATAAACAAGCTCTATATGCTATGGTACTGATGTTTTTTCCCCATTGATGACAAAGATCATATTTCTACTAACTTCAAGTGGTACAGAACAAATCCCCCAGGATAATCACTGAGGGTGTCTATGCTGTCAGCTGATCTGGTAACTCAATCCCGTAACCAGTAGGGGAGGTGCATGATGCCTCCACAAAATTATGGTTTACAAGCCACCATTTGGGTCACAACCCTCCCATGTGTCCCAACAAGAGTATGTGTGCTACCCAGTTCCTGTATTCAAGGCCTTTGTATGCACACAGTCTGCAAGTTACAGGGAGAGCTGGAATAATTTGCATAGTGGGAGTTCCAGGAACCATTGAACCAAACCATAACCCCTGTGTCTAATGAGATCACTTCAGGTCATGGGGTGCTTCAGGACCCTGCACACATCTCTGATTCAAGCACCTATGGTAGACAATGTGCCAAGGAAAGGTGGTAGCTGTACACATTCAAAAAAGTGGGGGAGGGAGGAGAGAGGAGGTGGGAGACCAGATGGTACACACTACCAAGAATTTCTACCATATGGGATGAATGTACTGTTATCATAATCAAGTTGTTGGAAATGACTGACCAGGCCACAAACCAGTGAGTCATTGTTGTAATCAGACCATGCTCTTTAAACTTCCTGTGTCATTGCAGAATGTAGTGTATTAGGCTAATTAAATTTTCAGTAAAGTTATTTTCGGACCTGGTTTTCATGCCTTGCTTAACTTTATTTAAGTAGCTTCAGCTGCTCACTGCAAGGTGCATTAGTGTAGATATTAAATTATTCTGCATTCAGTAAATCTTGGCAGATTATCTAGGAGACAATTTCCATTTCCATTCATATTATATTGCACTTGAAAAAATACATCAAATAGTTATGAATGAGTGACAGAGTACAGGGTGCAAACAGGACTGCACTCTGATCACTCTAAATTAGTTCCCCAGTAGGTAGCTGATGGAGGTACTCAGTCAGGCTGCCTGGATGAGCCAATTACCTTCATCCGTGTTGAACTGATAACAGGCACCGCAGCAGGTTAGTGCAAGGGGAAAAGAAAGGGCTAGTTGAGCCTAGCTAAGTAGAGACTCCAAACAGGGAATGTCCTGTAAGCCCCAGGCCCTGGAAGAAGGCCAAAACTGAGCTGAACTAGTGCACAAGGGCTGTTTTGGTGAAGGGAACACAAGATAAAAGCATGTGGTGGAGGCGCAACCACAGGATTCTGTGCAAGAGAGGTGCCATTTTCTGTGACACTATTAATATATCCACTTGTATGAGTTAATAAAATAAGTGCCAGTCTATGACACATTCCTCATTTCAAAAGTGCCTTTTTAAAAACAAATCTTTTGGATGCAGCTCTTCTGCAATCATCATCATTTCACAAGCAGTTAAAAAAAAAAAGCCACTTCTTTAGATAAAACTGACAGAAATAATCTTCCACAGCAGCATTTTCAAGTACAACATGACAGTAAAAAATTAGTTTGAAAAACATAACTCTCAGCACTGCATAAAAATAAAGGTCACTCATTGCCTATATTAGTACAGTAATCAATAACCTCTAGCCAACATTTTAATGTGATTAAAAAAAATTTGATTGGAGATCAGTCTTGAAACTCATACCGTAAGCTAGCAGGCACTGGAAGAGCAATACAAAATACAAGCAATCTGATAGCACCTTAAAGACTTATGATTTTATTTATTAGGAATGAGTGTTCGTGGGTAAGACCCAGTTCATCAGATCTGGACAATGTATTTTTAAAGAAGATTAAACATTCAAATGAATTACAGACAACATTTGCAATTATGCTGACCAAAGTAAAATTTGTCTGAAGTCCTTATGGTTCAGCACATATGCTAATAGCTGAATTCGGGAATACATGTTCTCCTACGTGACAGTGTTGCACCATTTGATGCATTATGGAGGTTTTATGCTTTCCTCTAACACTTTGTGTTGGCCACTGCTGGAGATGGAAGGCTAGAGGCTCTTTTCTTCGAGTCCAATGTAGCAGTGTGTGTGTGTGTGTGTGTGTGTGTGAGTGTGCGTGCATGTGTGTGTTTTACTAGGAAAGATTACTCAGTGGGAAGTGGTATTAACTCAGACCACCCTGTAAGCCAGCTGATGATGTGTAACTAAGGCCAGGTCTACAGAATCACAGAATCATAGGGCTGGAGGGAATGTCAGGAAGTCGTCTAGTCCAGACCCCTGCTTCAAGCAGGATCAACCCCTACTAAGTCATCCCAGCCAGGACCTTGTCAAGCTGGGACTTAAAAACCTTGAGGGATGGAGAATCCACCACCTCTCTAGGCAACACATTCCAGTGCTTCACCACTCTCCTGGTGAAGTAGTTTTTCCTAATATCTAACCTACACCTCTCCCTCTTCAACTTCAGACCATTACTCCTTGTTCTGCCATCTGACACCACTGAGAACAGTTTCTCATCCTCCTCTTTAGAGCTCCCCCTCAAGAAGTTGAAGGCTGCTATTAAATCACCCCTAAGTCTTCTCTTCTGTAAGCTAAACAAGCCCAAATCCCTCAGCCTATCCTCATAGGTCTTGTGCTCCAGCCCCTTAATTATTTTTGTTGCCCTCTGCTGAACCTCCTCCAGCAAATCCACAACCTTTTTATACTGGGGGGGGCCCAAAACTGGACACAATATTCAAGATGTGGCCTCACAGGTGCCGAATAGAGGGGAATAACTACTTCTCTAGATCTGCTCGAAATGCTCCTCCTAGTGCACCCTAGTATGCTGTTAGCCTTCTTGGCTACAAGGGCACACTGTTTACTCATATCCTGCCTTTCATCCACCATAACCCCTAGGTCCCTTTCCATCATACTGCTGCTGAGCCAGTCGGTCCCCAGCCTATAACAATGCTTGGGATTCTTCCGCCCCAGGTGCAGGACTCTACACTTCTCCTTGTTGAACCGCATCAGATTTCTTTTGGCCCAGTCCTCCAATTTATCCAGCTCACTCTGGATTCTCTCTCTACTCTCCAACGTATCTACCTCTCCCTCTAGTTTTTTATCATCCACAAACTTGCTGAGCGTGCAATCCAGTCCCTCATCCAGGCCATTAAGAGAGATATTGAATAACACCGGGCCCAGAACTGAGCTTTGTGGCACTCTGCTTGAAACCTACCACCATCCAGATATTGAGCCATTGACCACTACCCCGGTGGGCCCGACTGTCAAGCCAGCTTTCTATCCATCTTATATTCCAAGGATCCAATCCATATTTCCTTAACTTATGGACAAGAATGTTGTGGGAGACCATATCAAAAGCTTTGCTGAAGTCAAGGTATATCACATCCACTGACTTCCCCATGTCCACAGAGCTTGTTACCTCATCGTAGAAGCTAATCAGATTGGTCAGGCAGGACTTGCCCTTGGTGAATCCATGTTGGCTACTTTTGATCACTTTCCCCTCTTCCAAGTGTTCCAAAATGGATTCCTTGAGGATTCCCTCCATTATATTCCCAGGGATTGGGGTAAGGCTAATCGGTCTATAGTTCCCTGAATTGTCCTCCTTTCCTTTTTTAAAGATGGGCACTACTTTTGCCTTTTTCCAGTCATCCGGTATCTCCCCTGATCTCCAAGAGTCTTCAAAGATAATGGCCAAAGGTTCAGCAATGACCTCTGCCAATTAATTCCCTCAGTACCCTCGGGTGCATTAACTCCAGACCCATGGATTTGTGTACATCTAGTTTTTTTCTAGATAGCTCAGAACTTGTTACTTCCCCACAGATGGCTGCCCTCCACCCTCCCATACTGCATTGCCTAGGACGTCATTTGGAAATTGACTTTGTCTGTGAAGACTGAGACAAAAAAAAGCATTGAGTACTTCATCTTTTCCTACATCATCTGTCACTAGGTTACCTCCCTCATCCAGTAATGGCCCTTCACCTTCTCTGATAACCCGTGTATTGTTAACATGCCTGTAGAAACCCTTCTTGTTACTCTTCACATCCCTTGCCAGCTGCTGTTCCAATTGTGCTTTTGCTTTACTGATTACTGCCCGGTATTCTCCAGCCATATGTTTATACTCCTCCTTAGTCAACTGTCCACTTTGCCATTTCTTGTATGCATCCTTTCTGAGTTTAAGCTGACTAAGGATTTCCTCGTTAAGCTAAGCTGGTTGCCTACCATGTTTGCATTTCTTACTACGCAGCGGGATTGTTTGTTCCTGTGCCTTCAGTAAGACTTCTTTAAAATACTTCCAGTTCTCTTCAACTCTTTTCCCCTTCATCTTCGTTTCCCAAGGGATCCTGCTCATCCGGTCTCTTAGGGAGTCAAAGTCTGCTCTTCTGAAATCAAGGGTCTGTATGTTACTGCTCACCCTTCTTCCTTTCGTCCGGATCCTGAAATCTACGATCTCATGGTCGCTGCAGCCCAGGTTCCCTCCCACTTCTATTTCTTCTACTAGTTCTTCCCTGTTTGTGAGCAGCAGGTCAAGTTGCGCACGGCCCCTGGTCGGTTCCTTCAGCACTTGTACCAAGAAGTTATCCCCAACGTTCTCCAAGAATTTCCTGGATTGTCTGTGTGCTGATGTATTGGTCTCCCAACAAATGTCCAGATGATTAAAGTCTCCCATGAGAACCAGGACCCACAGCCCATAGCCTTAGGTGGCCTCCAGCTCTAGCTCAGGGCAGGGCGGCAAACATCCAGGAGAGCCCAGGCTGTGGTGCAGGATGGTGCAACCAAACCACATTCAAAGGAGCCCAGGCCCTAATTCAGGGCAGGACAGCAAACAGCCAAAGGAGCCCAAGCCCTGGTGCAGGGCGGGGCCGGCCCAGGCCATAGTTCAGGGCAGGGCAACAAACACAACACAGTCCTATAAAGCCCCCGGCCCTAGCTTAGGGTGAGGCAGCACACAACAGACACTCAGCCTGTGCTGGCAGAGACGCAGGGGGAGACTGCCACCTGGCATGTGGGTGGCAGGGGGACATCAGCCCAGCCACTCCACCAGGTCCCGGCCCAGGGGCCCTGGGCCTAGCCGCTCAGTCTGCTACACGGGTCAGCAGGGAATCCAAACCTCAACACACCGACCTGAGGTCCTTTGACAGTCCTCTTACTCCTGGGCCACTCCCGGTCTCCCCCATGGCACATACCCCGCGTCCTGCTGCCTTCTCGGTGTTCACGGAGTTCCAGGTCCAGCTGGCCCAATCCAGGCCTGCACAGCCTATGGGCTCCCCTGCCTCAGGCTGGCTCAGGGTGCAGGCTGCAGCCAGTTCTCCTGCCACCTCATGCTGGCTCGCAGTGCAAGCTGAGGTGGATACCCTGGTTGTTCCTCAGGGTCCAGCTGGTCTTCTTCACGCAGCAGGTTTCCCAGGGCTTCAGGACTGGCAGGGGTCCAGGCAGCCCAACCCAGGCCTCAGTCTCACTCAGCCAGTCCTCCACCTCCCAGGCTGGGAGCCCAGAGCTGTCCTCTGGCTCCCTTGGAAGCTGGCCCCGGTGGAGTCCTCAGGCTGCCAGGCAGGGAGCACAGAGCCATCATCCAGCTCCTCTGGAGGCTCAGTGCCAACCGAGCCCACAGCCCGGGCTTGTATAGCCTGGGTCCCACCTCCTGACTTCTGGTCAGGTGAGTGGGAGGGGACAGGCTCCAGGAAAAAGGGCTGTCGGAAGGGTTTTTCCCTTTCTGGATAGTGGGGTGGCCACTCCATCCCACTGCACAGATGGCTGCTTCTCATGGCTGTGGCTAAGTTTCCTGTGATCCCATAAATTTGATCTCAGCCACCAGTCCTGGCTCTCTGAGTTCTGTGCTGTTATTTAGCTGTAATTTTGACCCCTAAGTGTCTTCTAAGAGCCCAGTAAGCAGTGGAAGTGTTGGTAATGTGCTAGACATTATTGACCTCCTGTGGTCCGGCAAATTCTCTCATTTGGCACTGGTCAGGTCTCCAGGCTGCCGGACTAGAGAGGTTCAACCTGTACTTGTTATTTTCCCAGAACTCATTTTCCAAATTCCCCTAATCCTTTGGGAAAGGTGTATTGCCTCCGCCACTTCGCATAATGGTATGGAGATATTTAGGTTTGTGTTGTCAGAGTTAAGGGAGGACTCACACAGCTCCTTTTTTTTCTGACACATAGACCCTTTATCAATGTACATTTCTTCAGAATATTGCCAATTGTGAGCAAAAAATAAAGACAAGGAATAAATAAATCTTTGTTGCTTGCAGTAGAAATGGATTAGTAATCTGTAATTGTGTAATTAAATATATTTCCTATAGTGACATTTACACAAAACAGGGAATAATTAAATAATTTTTCGTTCATAGCAACCTTTCCTCCTAGTTTCTCAAAAGACTTAATTTAAATTATGCTACAAAATACCCATGTGATGTAGGGTGTTGTGATAATTAAAAGGGAACAGTTAAGTAACTCCAGGCTCAAGGGCAAATGGTGAATGAGTGCCAGAGCTGGGAATAAACTATTAATGTAGTGTTATTTAAATTCTTGAGTTTGCAATGGCACTTCACAGAGATTTTAAAAGACTTGGTCCCTGCTCCAAGGAGTTTGCAATATATGTTAGACAAATATTAACTGTGAAAAGAGTTAAAAAGGCCAAAGTAGGGATTAGGGTAAAATGAAAAAAAAAAGTGAATGTTTTCATACAGCAGACCCATCATACAAGTTCTTATTTTTAATCAGAGCCGGAAAGGGCACAATTACTCTACCAGTGGAGTGATGCTGCAGCAATGGTTCAAATGAGCAGATCTAGTGAAAACCAGCTAAAAATTGACCACTGAATATGCTCCTGTTGACTCAGATACTCTAGCAGAATTAAATGCTTAAGGTACATCGATCGATGGGAGAGTTTCTCCCATCAACCCAGCACAGTGGAGACATCGCAATGAGTTGACCTAAGGTACATAGACTCCAGCTACATTACTGACACACTTGGAGTTGCTTCACTTAGATCTTCTTTACCTGGTAATGTAGAGATGCCCAAACAGAGTTTACATTTAACGAAAAAAGACACAGACAGAGGTCTGACATACAAGCAAATATATATAGGAAAGAACTAGTGTATTTTTGTAATGTATTTTGTGGTTGCTGCTGCACTCCTTGGCCCGAAGTGGCTTCTGTTACGTAAAGCCGATGGACCCGAGTCATCAGCAGGAAGGAATGAAGCTGCAACCTTAGGGGCTAAAGCAGGTATGGAGGGTTGTGTGTGTGTGTGTGTGTGTGTGTGTGTGTGTGTGTGAATGCACCCCCCCCACCCCTGGCACAGGTGCAACGTATAAGAGGCAATGGGTGGCAACACACAACCTCTCCCCTCTTTCTACGCACAACAGTAGGTTGCAGGCCAATGCCTCTTCCCCTGAAAGAGACTCTGTTAACTTAAAAGTGAAAACCCTTCCAGCTTGTCAGACCTATTAGCATAACATAGAACTTGTGGGAGAGTTATTAAGTGGTAATTAAAAAGCATTTAACAGACATGTGCCAGCTATGAATTTACTGCCAAAACAATTGTGAATTACAGTAGACCCTTGATTTTATGGACCCCACTATAGTCCCACCTGCCTCCTGCCTACCCCCACAAAGGGCTTACTGCTGCAGAGCCGGAGCTGCCACTTCTTCCCCCAGAGAGGCCACATCCTCCTCCTACCAGGGCTGGTGTGTGTACATGGTTAGACAGCACTCATACATGCCCCACCACCAGTGGGAAGAGTCTGTGGTGGCTCTGGTGGTGGCAGCTCTTCCAGGCGGCAGCAATTGTGGTGCGACTTTTGCTGCCGCACACGATTGGGCAGCCAGACACGGCAGGCCCCTTGCTACCACATGCTGTGAGGCCCCAGCTGTGGTGGGACCCCCAGCTGCAGCACAGCTTTTGCTGCCACATGTGGTGGGGCCCCCCAGCCATGGTGGGACCCTTGCTGCCACATGCAGCAGGACCCCCAACAGCAGCAGCAGCAGCAGCAGCTGACTCCGGCAGCTCATCCTGTGGGGGTGAATACTCGGCATTTTGGGGGTGCTGGTGGAGGGGCTGCTGGAGCATGGCAGGGTGGGTGGGGTGTAGTAAGTCCTTTGATTTAAGGGACATCTGGGTTTAACAGAGACCCCTCCCCACCATTAGTCCATTAAATTGCAGGTTTACTGTATGTCCACAGGACCTTAGTCTAACATTTGATTTAAATATTTCATTAGTTTGTGGCTGAAGTTTCTAAAATTCACATTTCTAAAAAAATCCTTTCATAAATAATTAGGTGCAAAATCTGAGTATTCAGCTTTAGCCTTAAATGCTTGGATCTTCAGACAAGTTTTTTTTTTTGTAATATGTTCTTCAGAAGACAACCCTGATGTAAAATTCAGTGGCCAGGTGAGATAACCTGGCCTCACAGTTGCACTCTGAACCGTAACCCCAACTCTCAGACCCCTGCCCTGCCTCCTGTACCTACCCCCCACACTCCAACACCCTGCCCTGAGCCCCTCATGCACCCTGATGCCTTGCTCTGGGCCCCTCACACACACCAACCCTCACTCTTGAACACTGAACATCCCAGCACCCTACCTCAACTTCCGAACCCCCACAAGATGTCCTGGACTGAAGTGCCAGCAATATGCAGATGACACACGCTTCTATGCACAACGGTGCCACTACTTCCAAGATGGCCCAGTGCCTGCATGAGACCCGTTCATGGGTGAAGAACAACGGGCGGCTGAGTCTGAACCTGAGCAAGACAGAGGTGATGGTGGGCCATGAAAGAAAGCAATTTGCAACTATGGCACAGTCTCCTTTGATTGAAGGTACACACCCACATGTGATCAATTCAGGCTGTAGTTTAGGAATTCTTCTGGATTCCTCATTAGCATTAAGCTCGCTGACAGCAGCATCCAAAAGTAACCTCTGTGGTTGCCTAGGAGACAGCAATCCGTCTTGGTGTAAAATGATCTGGTCTGGATTATACATGCCTTTCTCACCTCACATCTAAATGACATCATCTAAATGATACCTGGTCATGATGCCTTCAGCTCTTTGGAAAGTCTTTCTCTACAACAACACAGACTGTTGGCTATGCCTAGACTGCAGGGTTTTGTTGACAAACAAGCCATTTTGATGACAAAACACACGGAGCATCCAGATTGCGAGGCATGCTCTGTCGACAGAAGTTTTGTTGCAAGGTATCTTCTGACACAAACTTCTGCCGACAAAACCCTACAATCTAGATGTAGCCATTGAGAGAACATCATATCTGCCCTGTGCCCTCTTCCTTATTCTGGCTTCCCATAGCTTCAGAGCCAAATTCAAGGATTCCATCCATGTCTTTACGGCATTCAAAGATTACATAAAACACAAAGATGAGGAGACGTCTGACTGCTCTGCTCCTCATGCACCATGAAAATGTCTTTCCTCATGGCAAAGAATTTAAAAAAAAATAAAAAGATTTCTAAGGTCTGGCCTAAAAGCATGGGATTAACTCCCACAGGAATTAAGAATCATCACAAACCTCACTACCTTCTGCTCCTAGAACAAGATGCACTTATTTGATTTGACCTTCTCTAACATGCATATGAAAACTAATAGTAATAAACCTCTACCAAATGAAAACTGTACTTTACACACACAGTTCTCCAACTGGGGAAGAGGAAAAAATGAACCGCGCATGGCAGATTTAGTCACGTTGTTTAATACACTACTGGATGGTGCTTGGTTACTGTGTGATGAAAATGGTATAAGAACCATAAGAATGGCTACATCTACACTACAGTGATCCTTTGAAAGAAGTTCTTCCAGAAGATTGCTTCTGAAAAAAACTTCTTTCAAAAGAGCGCCTCCACACACAAAAAAGCGTATTGTGATGGATCATTCGACAGAGAGGCCACACAGCCCCTGCTCTTTCAACAGAATGGGCCAGAGATCGAAAAATCTGGTGCCATGAGGACTGCTCTTTCAAAAACAGGACGCTTGGAGTATCTACACACATTTTTTTCCCAAAAGACTCTTTTGGAAAAAGGCACTCTTCCTCATCTGGGAGAGGAAGAGGGCCGCTGGAAAAAGTGCCACGTTCTTCCGATTTCAGATCGAAAGAGAGCACTTCATGTGAAGATACTTTGTGGGGGTTTTTTTGAAAAAGGAGTGGCTTTCCCGAAAAAAACTGTCTAGTGTAGATACAGCCACGGAGAACAGAATATATGTGTTACCTGAAATTGTGCCAGCTACTAAGCTTAAGGAGGACTAATGACTCACCAGAGTTTGGCAGAAAGCAGCATATTTATTACACTAAGCTCAAGAAAGGAGGGGAAGGCGGTCACATTCACACTCACACACTCACACTCCTGGGACAGGCACAGCACTTGAGATGTCAGGATTCTGCAAGGTAAGTTTCCCACAGTGCAGTGATGGATGGTGCAATGAAGGTAAGTCTTCCCGAGGCATGGGGGAATGTGATGCAGCGGGCCACTGACCAGGCAGTCTGGGCGAAGGGCTTTCCCAGGAGGTGTCATCTTGTGAGCGTGCTCTTTGAACGTCTATCTGGCTCCATCCCCTTTTATGGGTCTGCTCCTACTGGTCTGTGGCTAGATGTAACTTGGCCACGTCTGGTTGGTCAAATCCCACCTCAGGCAGTGTCCATGCATGGGGCATGTGATCACTGCCTGATCAGGGTCCCAGATGCTTTGTGTACCTGGGAGCTGCTCAGACAGCCCATTCATCTCAACACACATTCCAGGAGAAGGTGGGAGGGAAAGCCATTTCACAGGCATTCAATGAGAGACAGGAGGGGGGAAGGTATAACAGGCTTTTCAGACATATAGCTCACAGATGCTCCTACAACAATATGTATTTTAAAACAATGGAACTAGAAAGTTGTGTCATAAGCACTCTGACCACTTCGCTTTATGACATACCCATTTTCTTCTACCTGGAATCTATTTTTTCCATCTTGTTAAACTGTAAATTCTTCAGGGCAGGGACTGTGCCTTCCTGTATCTTTTTCCAGGGTCTAGTACACTTTTATAGAGGTATCAAAAACAACAATGCCCTTAGGAACAAAACAACCTTTTTTCCTGCCCCAAATTTATGGTTGAATTTTGTTATCTGTACTACCCAAATAAGTCCTTCACTATTTAGATTTATTATTCAAACAAACATTACTAACTCAAAATTATCTTCACCACTAAATGATTTTCATTTAAAACAAATTACTGTTATCTTAACAGTTATGTTTCTGCTCATCCCCACCCACATCTTATTTCAAGACAACACCTTATTGATATAGGCATTCTGACATTGGACTGCTTTGTTTGGTATAGGAACCTAATAGGAATGGAATATTTGCTCAGAACTGAATAGTACCTGTAACAGGTTCCACTTACCACCTGGGTGCTGCCTCCTCCTGATTGTACAGGTTTGATGCCTTGTTCATGTGCCCTGCTGCCTCTCTATTGGCAAACAAGGATGGCCCCCTTTATGGATTGGCTCTCTGGCTGGATGACTGTCTTTTCTCTTCAGGGAGTAATCAAAGTGTCTTCCCCTTCACTGTCCTGATTGTGCCACTTTTCCAGGGGCTGGTAGGGGAACACAAACCTGTCTGCTTCTCCAAAGTTCCTGCTCATGGACCTTCCAATTAACAGAGAAGGCCTGCAATGTCCCACCTTACAGCCCTTTCCCTATTCTGCCTCTCTCAGGATTTTGTTCCACCCTCCTTGTGGATAAGCCCTTCCTTCAGGCCTGGACTCCCTGGCTATGTCTACACTAGAGAGTTTTGTTGACAAAAGTGGGGTTTTGTCAGCAAAACCTGTGGAGCAGCTACACGCACAATGCATTTTGTTGACAGTGTGGAAAAATCCTCCTCTGAGGTGCTTCATATGTCCCTGTACATGGGCTGTGGTGTCTGTGTGGTCCCTCTGCACCCTGACCAAATGGCCCTAAAACCAAGCATTTAAATTAAACAATCTGCTTTGTCAGCAGTGGTGACGTGCTTCCCCTACAAACTCCAATAAAATCATCAAAGAATTTATTCAAAGTTCATTTATTAATAGGTTTACAATAGGCCTTAGAATACTGTATAGGCAAAAGCATAGAGGGTAGCCGTTAGAAAATGACAGTTACAATTAATATTCGGCGGGCTATGAATATGTATGAAGTTATGGTTTGAAATGTTTCAAACTGATTGGTCAATTTAGGATCCTTATACACATGTAGTAGTCAAATGCCCCTTTGATACATTGTGGCACTGAGGAGGACCTAGCAGGCAGAAGTTGTCAAACAGGTCCACCCAGGCTGCATATATTCTGGGGAGCAGCCCTGCTTGGGACAGTGCGACGCTGACCCTGGAGGAGAGATGAACAGAAGAAAGAAGACTGCAGCTAAGGACTGAGTTAAGAGCTGGACTTTGCCAGTGGCCGAATCATCGGGCGGAAGAGGTGAAGCTGAACCGTCATGTCAGTCGTCGCTCGCTAGCCGCCGTGGGCTGCCGAAGAGAAGACCAGAAGAGCTCCAGCATCGAGAGCTAAAATCACCGAAGGCTCCAGTGTTTCACCTGGAGAGTTCGCCCGGCAGACCGCACCTTCCGGTGCCCTGCACGGGGGAACTGCGGCAGCAGCCCCGCTCTTTAAACCACCAACCCTTGCCTGGGCCGGTGGTTGAATTTAAGGCTGTTTTTCTCTTCCAAGTGGTTTTTTGTTAAACCAAGCTGGCCTTTTTCCCCTTGGCTTCCTTTTTCCTTCTTTCTGTCAGGCCTTGCGCGGCGCCGTACAAGCGCGCCTGTGCTGGCCATCACTTCCTAGCTCCTGTGCCAAGAGACCTGCAGGCCCAGCGCCTGGACACAGAGCGGGAAGAAAGAGGTATAAAAATACTGGTTAGAAATAGAAGTGATTAAGTTGTTACAGAATATGAGTAAGCTAATGTGTATTTTTTATTGCTGCTGCTGTATTTTTGCATGTTGTTATATGTGCTAACTGTTTGTATAGCAGACTAGTATAGTGGGCTGGGACTTCCCCAGACTCTACTCATTGCGGCTTACATTCTGTAAACCCTGTATTCTAATACTTAATATAAAACACAGGAGGCCAAATTCAACGGCCTAGCCTAAGAACAGTTCATGCAAATAGAAAACTAGAAAGGTTCATGACTTGTTATTATTAAACTACATTAAATAACAGAGCTATTAGCTCCCCTCTGTATAGAAGAGTTGAGCGGCTAGGGATAACCCAATAAGGGTAAACCCTGGTAAAACTTTAATCCCGTTTTGGGATAAAAAGGTCTGCAATAAAGGGCTGTTCATAAGAGGGCAGTCAAAATAGGCAGCACCTAAGGGGACAACCTCTCAGAAGGAAACCCCGCACTATTTTCAGGGCTCTCCCCTGCTAGGTCAGCAGGGCAACCCAATTAAATAAACGAGAGATAAATAGCTTAGCCAAAGGCAGGCAAATTTCTCTTATAAGAATAAGATCTGCTCCCCGAGGTAGTCGGCCTAGGGTTGAGCGACCCAGCGAACCTAAGGAAGAGCTGGAAATAACTAACTAAATAAAGTATTAGCTCTGTTGTAATCTCTGCCCTTTCTAGCACAACAAGAAGACCATTCCCCTCGGTTCACTTTAGTGAGTGACAGGAAGGGGTTAGATAGATCATATAAATATCACTACACATTGTCTAAGGGCTAAACGCTGAAGAAGAATAAGAAATCCTGTGTTAGTGTTGGAATAGCAGGGGTAACCTTAGATTTGTAAGCTAGGATAGTAGTGTTCCACATATCCTCTTTTCTTGGCTCAAATAAATTCCCTTGTTTTTGTTCATGAATAAACTGGTCTGTCATTCTTTCCAGGGCAACTCGCTTAATTGCATTACGGTCCAGTCACACAACCTGAATAACCCCGTTGAAATCAGACCCATCGTGATATAGGGCAGGGTTGCGGGGTAAAAATCCTGGGAGCGCTGGGTAAAGGCCTTTAAGTCACTGGTGCTCTGGCCCGACAAGACTGACGTGTTATAATTTATTCATACGTCACGCGGTCTTGCAGATCCCGTCAGACAGAAATTGTTGACCAAAAAAAGCCATGTAGACCCTCCAGGGGGCCCTTTTGTCAACAGAGCGTATCAAAAGATCGATCTGCTTTTATGTGTAGACTTGATCTGTCGACAGAAGTATTGTTGGAATATCTCTTCTGACAGTAACTTCTGTAGATAAGTGTTTCTAGTGTAGACATAGCTGTTAGGTTTTCCAGTCTCCCTCTGGGTTTCCTTCTCTCTCTAACCTCCAGAGAGTGTATGCAGGCTCTATCATTGTCAGCTGCCTGGCTTTACACTAAACCCACAAGTTACTTCGCAGCTGGGCTCCATCAACCAGTCTTTTAATCCCTGGCTGTCTCCCACCTATTACCTATCAGTATTTTCTCCTTGTGTGGGTTGAGCACGCCATCACAGTAACCTAGGACTTTATGCCTTATATTATCTATAGCATCCACTAACCACACCACTGAGCTACTGCTGGAAAGCAGTATTTTAAATCATTAAATAACTCATCAAGGTAAGAATCTGATTTGTTTTCACTTATTATTCAGCTATTCAAAGTGTGTTTTCAGATCTGTAATCAACAAAGAAGTTTTTTCTCAAATTTAATCCCAAATTTTCTTGCAAAAAGTAGAAAAATCTTTCACTTTAAGATAAAAGAAGGAAACTAGAGTCTTCAGCAAGGAATACAGCGACTGATTTGATGAACAGTCTTCTGATACTTGGAATATATATTTTTTTCAATTGGGTTCGAGAGAGACAGTTATATTCCACATGCTTTCTCCCTCTACTGGTCTGATGGAAAAGGACAAATCACTTTCCACACAGGAGATTTCAGAGCTTTTCTTCTTATTTAAAAAAAAATTGACCTTTGTACTTGTAACACAGCAAGGATAACATGATCTCCACAAGCACATTCTTTGCAGCATTTATGCATCACATGCTATCATATTTCATGAACAAATGCCAAAGACAAGTTCACATCTTTGTTTCTGTGACCATGTTCACATTATTCCTCCTCAATATACTCCGATTGTACAAGGATTTTAGGTTGATTAAGTCTCCTGCCACAATGTGACTAATCATAAATCCATGCTTAACTGCGTGTGATCACAAAGTGGTGAATGCAGTTATTGTTTGAATGGTTTCTATGCAAAGTGAAGAACACAGGACAGGAAGAACAAATCATGGGTTATCTGTCTTTTTGAAGGAAAAACTAGAGTGAAACCAATACCATTTTTTTCCCATTTTTCTGAACACAACGTAAATTTAATTTAGAATATGGATTTTCTATGACTCAGTCCTATAAAATACTAAGTACTCGGTCCCCAGTCCAGCAAGATATTTCAGCAAAAACTTATTCTTTAAGCACAAGAATAATCATATTGTAATCATTGTCAATACACATGTGTTTAAGTGCTATATTGAATCGGGGCATTACTTTGAGCAGCTTGCATGATGGAGTGTATACATAATGTTCACAGAATACAAACACAGGGATTCTTCCTCTTGCTGGCTATCACCTCCAATACAGAAAACATTCATTTTTAACACCCCTCTTGAAGACTATATATAAGTTTGCACTTCAATATTTGCAGCTAGTACGGTTTACATTGTGAACCTCATCTGACAACAGAACTATAATGAGATGATTTTTTTCATCTCTGAACTCTTCAGAGTCCTTGGTGGCCTGCTATTCTACAAGAGTCCTGTGGATGGTTACAGTAGTGATATGCAATTACATTGGTCAAACCTGCTGAGCTACCTGCCCCTCCTCCCCCCGACCCACTCTGCTCCTGTCTTTGAGCTCTAATCTGGTAGGTCTAAGCACACATTTCCATAAGCAGCACGATGATCAAACTGCAAGAACCGCAGCAACATTGGAGAGCGTGGGAAAGGTTCAGGCACGCTGAAGATACACTTGAATTTGGATTCATTTTCTCACTGAAGACTAGATTTACTTTGCTTTTATTAGTATAAGCCTGATACATAATACAAGAGTCCTATCATTCAGAACCTCTAAAATTAACAGCACTCTTTAATCACAGCCAAGGAATTTGCAGTTTTGACCTGAAAGTAGAAAAATTACCAAAAAAAATTATTAAAGAAATGTAGTGATGCACAACTCTCCTAAAAGATCAAATAATCCTGAAGTAGAGAAACAATCTGAGGGAATGCTAACTTAAGGGGGAACAAATGGCTTGATGGCAGATGAAGCATTCAGTAAAGATCTAGATGTTAGAGGGAAGGAGAGAGATGAAACAATTCCTGTTTAGTACAGGTTGAACCTCTTTAATCCAGAACTCTCTCATCCAGCAAAATCCATAATCCAGCATGATTTTAGTTAGCCGAATGAGCACTTATCATGGGTGTCACCAAGTTTCCCATGGTCCCATGAAGTTTGTTTCCAGCTGCCAGGCCTGGCTGTCTTTGTTCTGTGCTGTTGTTTAGCTCTAATTTATTCCTACATGTCTCCTAAGAGCCCAGTAAGCACTGAAAGTGTTGATAATGTGCTAGAGAATATTGACCTCCTGTCGTCTGGCAAATTCTCTCATCTGGCACCAGTCAGGTCCTGAGGTGCTGGATGAGAAATGGTCTTTAATATCTAGGCCGAACCTAACAGTCTTTCCCTCTGACAGTAAGGTAAGAAAGAGAAATAAGCCACATCAAGTTTCAAGCATGGCTAAGGAAATATTTCAAACTAATCTCAGTTTGGATGGTAGTCAAGGTGATGGGTGGAAGAGTCAAAAAACACCCACGTTACTTAACTAATAAAAATAAAAGTATGTTGGAGCAGCTCCATTAGAAGCAAATTAAAGAACGTAAAAAGAAAGCAGAGCTTGTTTACCCCAGTCCATGCATTTTTATTTGAAGGCCTTTTGACTATTAAGAAATGAACATATATGAATTGAAGAGGTATCTCACCTTCAGGCCAGAATCTGGTCTCAGCTACATCAGCATAAATTTTGAAAAATCCATTGAATTCAAGCGATTTAATGCCAGTAGTACTGAGATCAGAATCTAGCTCTTTATTTTTTTGGTTTATACCAGCCATCATATATTTATATGCAGTGTGTTTGTGTGTTTGTCTTGGAGCAGGTGTTTTGAAGAGATGTTCTATTCCTGTAGTGGGTCACGTTTCAACAGTCTCTGTCCACCATTTCTTTCTTACTTAAGAATGCTTTTTTAAAAATCTAACATGATGGGTTATGAGTCTGGAATTACATAATGCCTGTATTCTAGGCACTAATTACATAGCAGCTTTTTCAGTGCATGTTGGATTTATATTTTCAAATTCTTTGTAAAAATGGAATTTAGATTTTAAAATTGAGCAGAGAAGTCTATTGTGCCCTAACAAAACCCACAAACCCTCATGGGCTACGTCTACACGTTAAGCCTACATCGAAGTAGCCTATTTCGATGAATAACGTCTACACGTCCTCTGGGGCTGGCAACGTCGACATTCAACATCGACGTTGTGCAGCACCACATCGAAATAGGCGCTGCGAGGGAACGTCTACACACCAAAGTAGCACACATCGAAATAAGGGTGCCAGGCACAGCTGCAGACAGGGTCACAGGGCGGACTCAACAGCAAGCCGCTCCCTTAAAGGGCCCCTCCCAGACACGCTTGCACTAAACAACACAAGATCCACAGAGCCGACAACTGGTTGCAGACCCTGTGCATGCAGCATGGATCCCCAGCTGCAGCAGCAGCAGCCAGAAGCCCTGGGCTAAGGGCTGCTGAACACGGTGACCATAGAGCCCCGCAGGGGCTGGAGAGAGAGCGTCTCTCAACCCCTCAGCTGATGGCCGCCATGGCGGACCCCACTATTTCGATGTTGCGGGACGCGGATTGGCTACACATGCCCTACTTCGATGTTCAACTTCGAAGTAGGGCGCTATTCCCATCCCCGCATGGGGTTAGCGGCTTCGATGTCTCGCCGCCTAACGTCGATGTTAACATTGAAATAGCGCCCAACACGTGTAGCCATGACGCACGCTATTTCGAAGTTAGTGCCGCTACTTCGAAGTAGCGTGCACGTGTAGACACGGCTATGGTGTCATTAATCAAAACAATCTCAAACATCCTGGGTGAAATCCCCACACAAAAAATGGAGTCTTGCAATTGATGAATGGCAAAGCATCAATCAATTTCTATGGGGCCCAGTTTTCACCCCATATGTGTAGCCTATCTACACACAGATGCACATAGCTATGGTCAAAAATCAAAATATGTTAATATAATTGCAAGCATTTCTAAAAATTAAATTAATTTTTCTCTTTATTATAAGCAAAGTAGGTTGCTTAGGGTATCCGGGGAGCTTTCTGCTTTCCTCCATCATGTGTTATCTCTACATACCTCCAATCTGTGTCCATTGGAATGGAGTAAGAGAAGAAGAGCGCTCTAGGGCTATGGGTACACTAGCAAGTTTTCTGGCAAAACCCCAGTTTTGACAACGAAACTCATGGAGCGTGCTCACACAAAATATGTTTTGTCAACAGCATCTCAACAAAACGCAGCACTTTTGCCAGCTGCGTTCCGCCACAAAGATTTGATCAGTATCTCCTTCCAACATAATATATGGCTGCTTCTCCTGCTTTGTGGTAAAATAATCTGTTACTGGCGCATTCCTCCACAGGAGATCACTTCCCTTTCTGCTTTTGCAGAGCAATAACCCCTAGGCTATGGTTACACAACAGCGCTCTGTCAACAGAAGTCACTGCCAGAGTGCAGCCACGCACAACAGCCAATCGGGCGAGCGCTCCACTCTGTCAACAGAAGTTTTTCTGGGAAATCTCCTCTGACTGTGACTTCTGTTGACGGAGCGCTGTAGTGTAACCGTAGCCTAGCGGTTATTGCTCTGCAAAATCAGAAAGGGGAGCGATCTCCTGTGGAGGAATGCACCAGTAACAGATTATTTTACCACAAAGCAGCAGAAGCAGCCATATATTATGTTGGAAGGGGATACTGGTTTCCATCAAGTGCGTATTTGTTCTGAAGACAATCACAGACCTCACTAAAGCTGATGGGTCTGCTAAAGCATCCTTTATTACAGCCCAATGGAAGGCAAAAGTAAGCTCCTTTTGCACAGTAAAGCCGTGTCTACACGTGCACGCTACTTCGAAGTAGCGGCACTAACTTCGAAATAGCGCCCGTCACGGCTACACGCGTGGGGCGCTATTTCGAAGTTAACTTCGACGTTAGGCGGCGAGATGTCGAAGTCGCTATCCTCATCAGGAGATGGGGATAGCACTCTACTTCGACGTTGAACGTCGAAGTAGGGACCGTGTAGTCATTGCGCGTCCCGCAACTTCGAAATTGCGGGGTCCGCCATGGCGGCCATCAGCTGAGGGGTTGAGAGACGCTCTCTCTCCAGCCCCTGCGGGGCTCTATGGTCACCGTGGGCAGCAGCCCTTAGCCCAGGGCTTCTGGCTGCTGCTGCAGCTGGGGATTCATGCTGCATGCACAGGGTCTGCAACCAGTTGTCGGCTCTGTGGATCTTGTGTTGTTTGGGGCAACTGTGTCTGGGAGGGGCCCTTTAAGGGAGCGGCTTGCTGTTGAGTCCGCCCTGTGACTATAAGCTACTTCGATGTAGGCTTCACGTGTAGACGTAGCCTAAGAGTGGGAAATGAAAGCCACTGCACAAGGTTCTAGGTTGCACCACCTGTACTAAGCAAGAACTCACTCAAGAAAACTTTATTCTCCATGCCCTTCAGAAAGCCACCTGCTATTGCTTGTTTCTACTGCATTCAGGGAAACAACACTTTGTACACTCTTTGTAAAGCAACACAAACATCTCCTGAGCCCCAGTCCTGTGCAATATCCACTAAGCCAAACTGCCTCCCAAGGGCTTATGAAGCAACAGTTTTTGCTCTCTTATGAACTGGCTGCATTAGTCCTGCAATTTGTATTAGAGCTGGTTTGTCAGAAAATGCCTATTTGTTACAAGTAAAATGTTTTATGGAAGTATGCCAATTTCAACGGTTTTTTATTTGGGGGGAAAAAACCCCAACATGAAGCCTTTTAATGCCTTTGAAATTCTCCGGGTTGACATTTTTGGAACAGAACTTTTCCGTTTCTCGTGTGAAATGTCTTTTATACAAGATTATAAAACTTATGACATGGCAGCAGATCAAACTTGGAATGCAAGATAGTTAAGGTTCCCTCTAAGAGCTGTTCACTTTTATATTGCCGCAGGCTGACCAATTCTGGAGATGTTGCTTCAGTCAAATTGTGTATTTTCTATGATGTTTCAGGCTCGTAGGCTATGAGCCTTAAATAGCATAGAAATACACAGTTTGACTGCTACTTTTCTTAAACTAATAAAAAATAGGATTAATTGCCACTTTGCATTCTATTTGCCAATTCTAGTTTAGATTGCATTTCAACTAACACTGGGTAAATTCCTGTTTATTGCTGTATAAATAATACCTAGTCTGAATCAGAGTTGTTACCTAAATTTTATGATGGTATAATTTTGTGCAGAGTTCATTGATGTTGCACTAGTGTAAAAGCGGAGTAATAAAGTGTTGCATCAAGCACATTGTGCATCATATTAACTTTCAATGCTTCTGTGTTTACATAAGACACACCTACAAGACCAGATTTTCACCTACGATATATCAGTGTGTACAAGAGGTGAAGATTTGGCCCATAGTATTAAATCCTTGTATACTTTTCTCACAAGCCAATCCTTCCAGCATCTTCATCGTCGTTTTTGTTGTTCTTCTCTGAATTCCCTCCAATGTTTTGTTTAGTGAAATTTCAAAAAGCAATGCCACCTGCCATTGAACAATTAAATAAATACATCCAATTTTTTTAGTCTGGCTTAAACTGCTTCCTATTAAAAATAGATCAGTGTGTCTATTCCTCTGCTATCTGCTTATATCCTGAATTCCCTCAAAAATTATTCTAGTAAGGGGAAAAAAAGGTGATGAGCAAGTGACATGTACAAGCTCTAAAAAGACAGCAAGGGAAAGTCCCGACAGAATTTAAAAATGGTTAAAAAGAGTACAGTTTTTTTTTAACATCTCCAGCAGTTAATGCAACCCTTATAAATATGTAGAATTCTGATAACATCACAGTAAAGTTCGCTGCATGTGTTTAAAATAGGCTAAGCACACTGCTATAGTCTTTGTCAAAATGCAAGGAGTTTGTGTTTTGGGATAGTTTTCCAATAACTTCTTCCAAGGCTTCTTTTTAACCATGCAACTTTTGCCTTAATTGTTTACACCATTTTTGACGTATTTGCATAGGGATGATTAACGTACTATCAGTTACTATGGATCAGTTTGACGTATGACAGATTAAGATCTGCAGTTACTATAGGCTGTGTGAGTGAACATTCAGCACTCTTTAAATGCATTGATTTTTTTTTTCCTGGATCATACTTCTAATCCTCTGGGGGACTTTTATAATAACCACAGCTCTGATGTTTTTATTGTCTCATTCCTAAACACAACAGTGCACAGCAACATAACTCATTCCAACTAAGTCCAGCCATGCCATTAACAAAGAATTTATGCATTATATGCTGTTTTCTAAAAGCAGTTTTGCTCAGCAGCAATTTTAATGCAGAATTTTTCCACAGACTGATATTGGACAGCATGATCAGTGTCACAAAGATAGTTGCTATTAAGCAGGAGTTTGTTCCTATTCTCGCTAAAGATGGGCGAAAAGAAACAATATAAACTCATCTCTTTCTACTATGCAGCAAATTAAATTTCTTGTTGGGTTTTAAAGAAGGAAGAATGTGGTGATAGAAATTCAATGGGAATTTACTTTTAAACGTGCATCAGCATTTTAGCTAGACTTTTTTTTTTAAGCTAAAGACCACTGAAGGGGGTTTGTGGCTCTCTCTCTGTCTGGCATGGCAGGAGACCACGCTCCCTTGCTCCACTCCTGCCTGGAATGGCTCAGGCCAAGGGAATCAGTGAGGGGGTCACTGGGCTCCAGCCTGAGGTGGGGCTTAGCAGAAGGGAGTCTGACTCACAATCTTGGGCAGGGCAGGGCAGCCACCAGTTAGGTTTCTACACAGTGTGGTTGTTTAGTGGGGGAATTAACTCCCAGGCAGGAGCTATAGTAAATGCATCTAGCACCCTAGTTCTGGCGCACAGCACACCAGTTCAAGCCTCTTGACCTATCAGTGGGGAGGCAGCCACCCCTCAGGGATGGGAAAGGACTCTCCCACTCCACTGTGTCCCAGCCCAGGGCCCAATCAGTGGGTCAGTGAGGATCTGCCCACCACATGTGGGCTGTCTACTAACAGTCCCACATCCAAACCCTATAGCTGGGAAGAGACATCCTGGTTCCTCTGATCCTTCTTCTCCAACTGAGCTGAAGGATTGTCCTGTGATAGTCCCACCTCCTCTCCCATCCCTCTACTTCTAGCAGAATGTCCACAGGTTTCCTAGTTCTGCCCACAAGAGGGTGGTTGTGGGTGTCTCCCTCTCTGGCAGGGACAGAGACCATGCCCCCTTGCTACAAACACAAATGGAAAATTCAGCAATAAATTTAAAACCATGAAAAACAGGACAGATGTCCAGTTAGGCAGCATTTGAACAATTCCAAACTGATGTGCACTGAACATGACAAACAGATCCAAGGAAATAAGGTTAAAATCTTAAATAAAATCTCTGCAACGCCCCCCCCCCCCACACACACACCTCACTCCCTTCCCCCCACCAAGCCAATGAAATCTGCAAATAGTGCTCAGTGCTGATTTTTACTTTAACATATATTTGGAATTCAGCCGAGTGGCACTAAGTATATACTAATGAGTTAAAAATATCAGCTAGAATAATTAAAAACTCAAACCAGCACATGCACTGTCAAGAGCTTCGGATTCATTTTCCAATGCTTAATTGCCTTGCAATGACTTTCGGGTACAGACATTGGAATGGAGTAGTCAGTCAGGCCAAAATGGTAGCAATTTGTTGTCTCTGTCTTAACAATTCTGGGCTTGTGTGTACAAAGTTGCAATTTATTGTAATAAATTGGGCCATATTGTTATTAAGATCAAATAACCATGTAAGATGGTAAATGAGTGAGAAGGACTGAGTGAAGTCAGAAAGTAAATCAACGTAACCATTCTGCCCTGTGTTGTCAGCAGTGAAAAAGGGCCAGGTTAAATACTTACAATGTCCATGCTGAAAGCTTTCATACTCTTGAGCTGCGTCTACACGTGCACGCTACTTCGAAGTAGCGGCACCAACTTCGAAATAGTGCCCGTCGCGTCTACACGCGTCGGGCGCTATTTCGAAGTTAACTTCGACTTTAGGCGGCGAGACATCGAAGTCGCTAACCTCATGAGGAGATAGGAATAGCGCCCTACTTCGACGTTCAACGTCGAAGTAGGGACCATGTAGATGATCCGCGTCCCGCAACGTCGAAATTGCTGGGTCCTCCATGGCGGCCATCAGCTGAGGGGTTGAGAGATGCTCTCTCTCCAGCCCCTGCGGGGCTCTATGGTCACCGTGGGCAGCAGCCCTTAGCCCAGGGCTTCTGGCTGCTTCTGCGGCAGCTGGGGATCCATGCTGCAGGCACAGGGTCTGCAACCAGTTGTCAGCTCTGTGGATCTTGTGTTGTTTAGTGCAACTGTGTCTGGGAGGGGCCCTTTAAGGGAGCGGCTTGCTGTTGAGTCCGCCCTGTGACCCTGTCTGCAGCTGTGCCTGGCATCCCTATGTCGATGTGTGCTACTTTGACGTGTAGACGTTCCCTCGCTGCGCCTATTTCGATGTTGGGCTGAGCAACGTCGAAGTTGAACATCGACGTTGCCAGCCCTGGAGGACGTGTAGACGTTATTCATCGAAATAGACTATTTCGATGTTGGCTGCACGTGTAGACGTAGCCTTGATGTTCATGCAGAAAGCCTAACACCAGCTTTAGTCCTTTCGCCCAAAATCAACTACACACTTCACTGGGAGCCCTTCACGAGGGTAACCAGGTGTCCTAATTTCAAATTGAGACTGTCCCAATATTAGGGTTCTAGCCGTAGTAAGATGAAGGCCTAAGCCCCACGCAGCACAGGCCTTTCTGAGGCAGAGCTAACAATGGACAAAACATGGCTAACATAAAGCTAAGCTGTGAGCAAGAGGCAGGCCTCTGCTGACAGAACTTGGCACAAACAGGGCTGAGAGTGCAAAACACTAATTGGTAATCAGTCTAGGTGCAGAATGATAATTGGTACCAATCATAAGTTGAAGTCACAAGGTACCATCAGCTCATTAAACAAGACCTTGGTACCAACGCCTCACACATGCAGACCCAGGTTTGGGAAAGGGTCTAAAATGACAGCATGATGGATAGAGACGATCTAATCAAACCACAGGGTACAGGGTGATGGGTCGTAACCTGACAACATCAGAGGGTGGCAACCTGAGATGCCAGCAGTGAGACATTATTTGTTTGTACCTGTATATAAAATAGTGTCTTGGGGGGACAGTCTTTGTCTGACCTAGGGGGCAGTGGAAATTTTCCCCTGATTGAATCATTCCATTGTGGCAGGTACATTCGCACAGTAGTTCAGCAGAGTCTACTGACAACTGTTACTGTAAATCCTAACTACACTAGCAAAGCCAAAGCCCCTATTACCTCATCCCCTTGCTGTCTAGTTATCCTACCCTTCACAGGCAATACTTCCCCTATGCAAGTACCTAGTCCATTGTTCAAAACAAACAAAATAGTATTTGGGAGTGAGGGGAAAGCCAGCATATCGAATAGGTGTATATACCTAATAAGTAAAACTCCCACATCCTACAGCAGGGGTCAGCAACCCCCAGTGCAAGTGCCAAGGGTGGCACATGAGCAGATTTTCATCCACATACAAAGTGGGAGCTCAGCCCCACCCCGTCTCCCCCACCATGAAGCCAGCCTGTGGATCAACACAAGACCAGCTAATGCTACCAACCACCATCTAAATTGTAAAGCTCTGCACCTTCATTTATTTATTAATGAAGCAGTTGTAAGTCAGAGTATTTGTGACTTTAAAAAGGCTCACCAGCACTCTGACCATGAACAAAATGAACAAGTTGCATAGGGAAAATATCTAGCCCAAGCCAGTATTGTTTTCCTGTTTTATATAAGCATAAAAAAACTCAATCCTTTTCTATTGGCAATTTGACAATGTGCTTTTAGCAGCACATTTTATCTAGATGCATTTCCCTCCTGCTTTGCTATGATAAACTTTTTGCAGTTACACAATGGCATTTTAGTAATCAAATGTTGCAGGACATACTTTTCTTGAAATGTGTGCATATAAATCTCTAAATTTAATCTGTTTTGTAGTTTGTGTCTGCTGCAAGGGCATACTTCGCTTTTATCATCCTTTACAGTCATGCTTTTATAAATCTTCCTTTGCCCTCTTCATTCTGCCTGGGAAGCTCAGTCCTCCCCCACCCCCAGTTTAATTTTTCAGCAGGAGTACTACTCTGCAGCTGCTGGGCCATTTATGACTGATGCTATTTAGGTAGCAACTCTAACAATAAGATTTATGTTAGCTCACAAAAGAACAAACAGTTCATAGGAATAGTCTTTATCTTTCTCCTTTTCACGGTCCTCAGCCTTCTCCACAGCCAAAGAACCCTGTTAGAGATGGTGGCATTGTGTGGTGTAACATTCTTTTGTCCCACTGACCCTTTCTACTGTACTTGCTGTAATGTGTAGTCTGTAGTGATTGACCTTACTCTTCAAGTCCAGGTTAGACTGTCCTGTTAGGGGCCTTTGTCCTAGAAAATGGGCTATCCCTTAGCCTCATTGTCAGCCACTAGCAGTTCCTTAATATGCAGAGCAGCCAGTTAATTGTCAGCATCTAGCCTTCTCATTCCGACATGCTGAGGACGTGTCACTTATTGTGTAGGCCAGCAGAGCCCTATGTTTATCAGGGAATATCATTTTCGATTTCCTGGAGCAACATCTCTAATGGCATATTGGCAAGGTTCCCAGTATGCAACTTGAGTACATTATTACCTGGCTACAAGGTTACAAAGAAGTACTGTATGATCAGTGTGTGTCAAACCAGATGTTAGTCTTAAATTAACTGGTCTAAATTGACAAAGGAGACTCCATGTGGGTGAAGTAATATGTTTAATTGGATCAACTTCTGTTGGCAAGAGAGAGAGAGAGAGAAAGTTCCAAGCTTACGTGAGGAAGAGTTCAGAGTAGTTTGAAACCTCCTTTTTCTGAAGTTGAGCCTGTAAGATATTCTCTCACCCACTTTGTCTCACTAATATTCTGGGACATACACAGCTACAACACCACTGCATACAACAATGGGTCATATAACCCCACCTACAGATAGTTTAACTGAGAATGAGAAACCTTCCTCCAACAGCCTGAAAGCAGTGACAGGCAGGAGAAGTTCCAAAATATCTTCTCTCATCCTTTAGAAAACCATGGAAGCCACTTCACAGAAGGTCCAGGAAATCGGGTCTCTGAGATGAGTGGGATATGGCTGGGGACAGCTGTTCTATATAGGTATAATCCACCCCCTTTGAGGCTGAACACCTGTCAGCCCACACATCTGCAAAGCTATGCTTTGCACACTCTTTACTGCTCAGAGGGAAGAGGCAATGGCTGGTGAATATCACTCTCCACATGACAGGCTACGTCTAGACTTCAGGCTGCTTTTGGAAGAAGCTTTTTTGGAGGAGATCTTCCAAAACCACTTCTGCTGATAGAGCATGTCCAGACACAAAAGTGTGTTGGAAGAATGACCTGCTCACTTGAAAGAGAGCAGCCAGATAGCCGGTGCTCTCTCTTACCTAAAAGGCCACGCAGAACCACTTCAACCAGGGCTGCAGGTCACCAGTTCCTTCTGAGTGCTGCTGCCGGAGCCTTGCAGAGACACACACTTTAAGAGGCCTCCCGTGGACAGCCATTCCTCTGCTCCTGCTGAGTGCTTGCCTACCTCTTCAAGGGCAGCAAAGTTCTCACAGCGCCTGTTGCGGTTGCCCAGCCTTTTTGGACGACACAGCTTTCCTCCTGTTGCCATAGAGCTGGAGCTGCCCCTGGGCAAGCAATGGCTCCACACGGCCATGCTGCAGTTTTTGCAGCACTTCCTGGCAGCTACCTTCCTGTACCTCAGCAAGCTAGACCCTGAGCTCATTTTCAGGGCCCCCTCCTTGGCTGCAGGAGCTATACCCTGGCAACCGCACCCCACAGCAGAGGTGGATCTGGAGACTCCACACCAGTTCGTACTGGTGGGACCAGCTAGTCATGCAGTGGTAAGATGATCAGCAGTAGCTCCAAAACTTCCACATGTGGACGGACACCTTTTTGGAACTGTGTGCCTGGCTCACCCCTACCCTCTGGAGATGCAACACCAACCTGCAGCCCGCTATCCTCCTGGAGAAACAGGTTGCAGTCGCCATCTGGTAAGCTCTCCACCTCCTATAGCTACCAGTCGGTGGACAACAAGTTTGGCATGGGGAAGTCCCTCACTGGAACACTCCGCATGGAGGTAAGGCACTCTCAGGCTGCAGTCCATGCATGGGGATGTCCTGGAAAAGGGAGTTTTGAGCAGGGGGATGCCTCATCCCCAGGAGGTTCTTCTGTCCCACCCTCATACAGTCCTGCTGCTGAGGGGGTGGCATCATGCGGAGGGGGGACTGCCAGAATGCTCAGGGAAGGGGGACAGGTACCTCCCAAAGGTTTTGGCACTCCCTCCCTCATTCTCTGTCTTGTGTGTTCGTTCATCCCCTTCTGCAGGTTGTGAGAGCCATCAACTGGATCCTGCTGTGCCGCAATTCCAGCCTTTCCAGGAAGCTGGAGGCAGGCACATTCATCCCCTGCTGTGAGCTGGTGGTTGGGGATGTGCAGATGTCAGTGTGCATTGTGGGGGATGTGGATTACTGGCTCATGCCGTGGCTGATGAGGCTGTATACCAGACACCTGGACCCCAGCAGGGAACAAGTCAATGCCCAGCTGCACCACGCCAGGATGCAAGCCGAGTGCACCTTCGGCTGCCTCAGGGCATGGTTCAGATGCTTGCTGACCTGCCTTGATGTGGGGAAGCACATCATCGCTGAATCTGTGACGGCATGTTGTGTTCTCCACAACATTGTGGAGGGAAGAAGGAAGGCTTCCGCCTGTAATAGGGGGCAGATACCAGCCATGAGGGGAGAGCCTTCCAACAGGCGAGGACAGCTGCTATCTGCCAGGCCCATCAGGTTGGGGGTGTGGATCCAGGAGGCCCTGAGGGAGAGGTTCTCTCAAGGACATCAGTAACCTGCCCCAAGTTCCCTCCACTGGAGGCCTCTGGCTTGCAGCCCTCTCTGGCCCCACCATGACCCCTTCCTTTGCCCCTCTCATGACCCCTGAATAATAAAGGCACCTCTGTGGTTTTTAATCAAATGAAGTCTGCATTATTACTCTATATACAGCAGCAGGGCAGGGGAAGGTGGGGGTGAGAACCTGGAGAGTGGGGGCTCAGAGTGGCATTGGGCTCAGGAAAATGTGCCACCTTGAGTGCAGGGACCCTGTCGGGGCTGTGTGGGTCCACAGAACTTGGCAGTGGGGTAAGTAGGAAGAGAGGCTGGCTCAGGGTAGGAATGGCAGGACAAAGAGGGAGAAGGCATAGGCATCTCTGAGGGTACGGGGTGAAGAGCCTAATGGGGTGGCAGAAAGGTGGCGGGCAGGAGGAGCAGCAGTGGGCAGGTGTGCCTTCATGTCCTGCCAGATGGCACACATTTTGTCACACCACTCCATGGGTTGGTCCCAGGTGTGGGCCCACCACTCGCAGACCCAGCACTCATGGACTTTCTGGTCCAGGGTCTACAGCAACGTCTTGGAGAGCACTGACATGCTGGTGCATCAGCTCCTCATGGACCCCGTTGCGCTCGCAGGGGCCACAGGGTCAGGCAGCTAGCAACACTGGTGTGGCTCACCCCTCTGTCCCAGCTGGTCCAGATGTGCAGAACACAGAAAGAGATAGCCAGGCTTCCATGCAGACGCGGTCCCTGAAGCCATGCCCTCCTCTATGAGCAGTGACCAACACTCCTCGGCCCAGGGGAGGTGGGGTGTCCTGGCAGCGAGGCCATGTGCGGCCTGCACAGTGGGCCCCACCACACGGGCCCCAAGGTGCCTGTGGGACCATGCTGCCTGCTTTTGCCCCCTGGATGATTGACATGCAGGCAAGGGAAGTGTCCAACCACAGTAGGGTCCCTTCCTGGGTGGCAGAGGAGCCAGCTGCAGCCTGGCCCTCCCGGGGGCCTGCTCACACATCTGAGGCTCACCTGTGGGCAGCCCTCCTCAGTGTGCCAGGGGTCATGCCAGCGCCCTTGTGGCTAATCTGCTTCCAGCCATAGCAGATGCTGGGAAGCCTCCCCTCCGGGGTCAGATGTGTGTCTGGCCTGCTGTGAGCCTGGCAGCAGGACACCACTTATGCTCAGGGGCTGCCTGCTGAGTCTGTGTGATGCACACCAATGCTGCACGTGGTTCCACGTGTGAGGACTGCAGCATGATGTCCAGCCCAAGCTGGTCACGCGACGCTCACACCTCACCCTCTCTGCACCCTGCGCGCGCGCGTGTGTGTGCGTGTGCACATGCGCACTGAAGGAAGTGCTCACATGGTGATCCTGCCCTGGTGTCAGACAAGGCCTGGGAGACATCCTGTGTGGCAGGGACCGGCTCCAGGGTCAGGGTGATGGTGTCACGTCCTCCACTGTCTCTGCCTCCTCCTGCTACCCCCGGTCCCCTTCCTCCTCCACCATGTCCTCTAGCCAGGTGATGACAGGGGTCTGGAGGCCAGAGTCCACCATGGGGAGTGGAGGTGACATTTCTCCATCCTCCAGGATCTGCTTCAGCTTCCGGTAATAGGGGCAGGTGTGGGGTCCTGCCCCTGAGCACAAGGCGCACTCTCACACCCAGACATAGCCCTGGCAGAGCTCATTCACTTTGCTGTGGCCCTGTTCCATCGTCCAGAGCCGGAGTCTGCACTCCGCTAGCATGTCGGCATTTTGATGCTTCATGGGGAGATCATGAAGTATCTCCTCCTCGCCCCACAGTTCGAGGAGGGACTGGATCTCCGTGCTGGACAAGGTGAGTGCCCCCCTCTTGGTTTCCCTGGGAGGGTCCTGGGACGCTGGGGCTGCTTCCTGAAAGGGCTCGGGGAGTCTTGAGGGGCCTGTGGCTCAGCCATGGGTCTGACTGGCTGTGGCAGGGTGAGCCACAGGGCCAGGTGCTGTTCCCCAGGCCAGCGTCCTGCCACGAGGCTTGTCCAGGGTGCCTGCAGCTTTAACAGGGGCCACGCAAGAGGAAACAGAGAGCTGTTCTTGGTGTGGACAGGGTGTCCACCAGGACACCTGTGTAGTTTTCTGGAGGCCACCTCTGTTGACCGAAGACCCTCCTCCGCATCCACACATGCCTTCTTCCCAGGGACATCTCTCAGAAGAGGTGTTCTTCCTCGTAGCAAGTGAAATACAGCTGAAGACAAAACCCCTCAGTTCTTTCAATTTACTGCCAAAACAATGTGCTTGCAGTGTGGATGTGGCTCAGGTTTTGCCTGAGCTCCAGGGACTTATCTTGCTGATTTGGGACATCCTCTTGACAGGTGAGAAGATACTTCATGAACTCCCTGTATATCAAAACAAAAAAGCAATCCAGTAGCACTTTAAAGACTAACAAAATAATTGACTAGGTGATGAGCTTTCGTGGGACAGACCCACTTCTTCAGTCTGTCCCATGAAATCTCATCACCTAATAAATTATTCTATTAGTCTTTGAAGTGCTACTCGACTGCTTTTTTGTTTTGATAGTATATACACTAACACAGCTATCTCTCTGTCCCTATATATAGGTACACATTTTTTCACTTAATTTTGCTTCTCCCAAGGCTTTTTTTTTTTCTTTTTTTGAAGGGAGAGGATGATACAGCCCACAATATTTGTTTTTAATAAGTCAATTAAGGGTCACGAAACATGCTGCATCTTCAACAATCTCAGCAGCCCTTTATACAACACCAGCAGCTGCAGCGAGAAAGCTTCCCCACATTGCATCAGTGCTACACCTCAAATCTGACCTGAGGGGGAGAGCTCGTGCATCACTGGGGTAATTCAGCTTTGATTCTTCCAAGCACTAAATTTAAAAGGTAAAGCTGATGGTTTATTCTTCACCTACACCAGCGAATTTTAACTGTGCTCTTCTTTTCTTGTCTGTGTATTCTGTATCTAAATTAAGTGGCGCCTGTATTTAGGAGCTGAAAGGCTAACGTTTTGTCCGGGCTGAGCCACCATGGGAGGGGGTCAAAAATCAATAGGTCTCAGACTCTTTCCTTACTGACAACCTGCATTAAGGGCCCTTGTTACAAATTTATGACTCCCATTACAGTAGCACTTATAGGCCCCAACTGAACTCAGGATCAGAACGTACTAAGTGCTGTATGTACACAGCGTAAGAAAAAGTGCTTACATCCTCACAAAAATCAAAGAGTGGGAGAAAACAGGTGTGTGGTAAACCCGCTGGTAGACCCTTACCTGGAAGCTTCCGGAGCCTTCTAGAAGGACAGTATACTGGGTCTATTTGGAGACCAGGGAGTGGGCGGGCACAGCCCACCCACGACTAAAAGGCCCCTCTTAATAGAAGGGGGATCCCATTAAAAAAAAAACCATGGCCCCAACAGAGTGTGGGGGACAACTGAAGAAAAAACAGGGACGGGAGTGGAGGTCAAAGGTTTAAAAACGAGGGAGCCAGAAGGGGACACTGAGCAGAGAACCCCGGACAGTGCCCACTGCCCCTCAAAGGTGTCGAGAGAGCCAGTGGACGCCGCCCAAAGGAACTCTGCCCGGATTCGTGAGCGAAGAGCAGAGCGGAAATAGGCCCCACAGTCGCAGGCTTCCCCCCCTGCCAGCCTCCTCTCCCGAGTGTTATAAATGGCTACCTTGGCCATAGCCAGGAGGAGGCTGATGATGAGGTCCCGCGACTTAGTGGGGCCACAGATGGGGTGTGCTAGAATGAGGAGGTGTGGGGAGAAGTGCAGCCAGAACCTCAGCAGGATGTTCTGGAGGAGCTGGAAGAGGGGCTGCAACCTGATGCACTCAATGTAAATGTGTGCCAGGGTCTCCCTCGTGCCACAAAAGAAACAGGTATCTGGGAGGGGGTGAACTGCGCCAGGTACATGCCCGTGCTCACCGCCCCATGCAGGATTCTCCAGCTGATGTCCCCGGCAGGCTGCGGGACCAGGGAAGAATAAAGGCTCGCCCACCAGGGCTCCCCACCCTCCGAAGATGGTAGAAGGTCCCGCCACTTGTGGTCTGGGCAGGACATGAGGGTGGGATAGTGGAGTGTGTGAACCACGAGCATGTACAGATGATGTCTGGGCGTGGTTCGAAAGGGGACCGGCTGCAAGGTGTGCAGCCAGCTGGGATGATGCAGGGGAGGGGGGCGGGAAGGCTCACGGAGCCAGGGTCCCACAGAGAGATCCGGAGTGCCAAGAGTGAGGGGGGCGCGGTGCACCCTCTCGCAAGACCAGGCACAGGTAGACGTGAGCAGCGGGTGGCAAGGCGGCCTTCACCTCCTTGAGTGAGTGCCGGGGAGAATGTAGGGTGGAGAGCCCCATGCGCCGGGCGAGCGCTGGAGCCTCCATCCAGTCTCCCCGGCTGTACTCCAGGAGGTCTCCGACTCTGGTGATTCCACCGAGGACCAGCCTCCGGCACACCACGGGGGACTCCACCGCCTGCACACAGAGGTACGGGTTGTGTAGCAGGGGCTCTGCGAGGAGGTCTTCCCCCGCAGCGGCCCCTAAAGACCTGGAGACTGAGAGCAGCCGCCAGGTGCGGAGGAGGTCCTGGTGGAAGGCCGGCAGCTCCGAGAGGTCTCGCGGATGGCCTCTCAAAGGCAAATAAAGGAGCTGCCGGTCGTATCGGAGCCCTTGGAAGTGACAGAGGAAAGCGTGTGCCAGCGTGCTCCACGCCGGACTATCTGCACTATTGCTGTTAAGGAGTCCCTGCAGGGCCCAGAGGCGGAACACATGGACCTGAGTGCGTAGGCAGGTCAGCCCCTGCCCTCCCTCCTCCGGGGGGAGATGAAGAACCCCTGCAGGGACCCAGTGCAGTCCTGGCCAAAAGAACTCCAGAACTACCTTCTGGAGGGCAGCCAGGAAACCCGGGGGTGGGACAAGTGTGTTGAGACGGTGCCAGAGCATGGACAGGACTAGTTGGTTAAGCACCAGTGCCCTCCCCCGTAGGAAGAGGCACTGGAGCAGCCCCACCCACCTCTGCAACCGCTCAGCCACCCTGCCCTCTAAACCCTGCCAGTTTTCCGGCGGAGAGGGATGTGTGGCAGATAGAAAGACACCTAGATAGGATAGCAGACCCGTGCTCCACCGAATGGCCTGAAGCGTGGGTGGGAGGTGGCCCGCCTGCCACCCAGCCCCAACCACCAGGCCAGAGCTCTTGACCCAGTTGACCCAGGCAGAGGAGGCTGCTGAGTAAACGGCTTGGCAGGCCTCCAACCGCACCAGGTCTCCCGGGTCCTGGACCACGAGAAGTATGTCGTCGGCGTACCCTGACAGAACCAGCCGCAGCTCTGGCTCATGGAGCACCAACCCCGTCAACCTTCGTTGAAGGAGATGGAAGAAGGGCTCAATGGCCAGACAGTAGAGCTGGCCTGACAGTGGGCAGCCTTGATGCACCCCTCGCCCAAAGCTGACCGGAGCGGTCAGGATCCAGTTGAGCTTGACCAAACACTCTGAGGCAGTGTACAGCACCCGGACAAATCCAATGAAACGGGGTCTGAAGCCGAAGGCCCTCAGAGTGCCCAGGAGATACCCGTGGTCCACCCTGTCGAACGCCTTCTCCTGATCCAGGGACAGGAGGGCGAACGACAGACCATCCCTACACCCGAGCTCCAAGAGATCCCGGACCAGATAGAGGTTGTCAAAGATGGTGCAGCCCGGGACGGTGTAGGTCTGGTTGGGATGGACCACGTCCTGCAGCATGAACCCCAAGCGACGGGAGATGGCTTTAGCAATAATCTTGTAGTCCGTGCTGAGGAGCAAGCTGGGACGCCAGTTCCAAAGGTTGCAGGGGTCCCCCTTTTTGGGCAGCAGGGTGAGGACAGCCCGCCTGCACGACAGGGGGAGGACCCCACTTTGCAAGGACTCAGCCCAGACGCTGAGCAGGTCTGGACCAAGGACATCCCAAAACACGCGGTAGAACTCCACGGTCAGCCCGTCCATGCCCGGGGACTTGTTCGTGGGCATGAGACGGAGGGCTTCCGAGAGCTCAGCCAGAGTGAGAGGAAGCTCTAGCTGGTCCCAGTCGCCCATACTGACCAAAGGGAGTTGGTCCCAAAGCACTCTGCAGGCATTGGCATCGGTCAGATAGGGGAGAAAAGGGTGGCATAGAAGGCGCAAGCCCTCTCGCGCATCTCCGCTGGATCCGTAGGAGGGGTGCCATCCTCCGCAAGGAGGCAGAGGATACGTTTCTTGGCACTCCTCTTTTTCTCCAGGGCACAGAAGAAGCGGGAGCCGCGGTCCATCTCCCAAAGGAGCTGGATCAGCGACCTCACAAAGGCCCCCTGTGCCTGAAGGGCGTCGAGGGTCCTGAGCTCGTCCTGCTTCTCCCGGTACGTGCCACAGAGGGATGGATCTCTGGCACTGGAGGCCAGGTGCCTCTCCAGCTCAAGAACCTCCTGCTCCAGCTGTCCTATCAATGCATCCCGCCGCCAGCTGGCCCCCCCGGCTATAGTCACGGCAGAAGAGCTGTGCGCGCACCTTTCCCAGATCCCACCACCACCGCGCCGAGGGAAAGGCACACTGTTGCCCATGCCAGGCCAGCCAGAACTCCCGGAAGGATGCCACAAAGCCTACATCCTCCAGCAGCTTGTTATTAAAATGCCAGTAGGCCGACCCCCGCTTCCCCGGCGAAAGGGAAGCCTTTACGGCCACTAAGTGGTGGTCCAAGAAGGGGGCCGGCCGCACGCTGGAGGAGTGGGCCCGCAAGAGATGGTGGCGAGAGATGTAGATGCGATCCAACCAGGAGTGCATGGATTTGTGGCCCACCACCCGGACGTAGGTAAAGACGGTGTCCTCATCTGGGTGGTGGCTGCGCCAGACGTCCACCAGGGAGCGATGATTGATGAGCTCCCTGAGGACGTCCGCAGCGGCCGGGCACTGCTCTGTCCCCGTACGGTTCCGTTCCTTGAGGGTGCAGTTGAAATCCCCGCTGAGGACCAGGCACTCGCAAGGATCAATGGAGTCAAGGAAGGCCGCTGCCTGCCGGAAGAAGGATGTTCTCTCCAGGCTGGATGTTGGGGCATAGACGTTGACGAGGTGGAGGGGCAGCCCCTCCACCCATACCCGGAGATACAGCAGGCGGCCTGGCAGAACCTTGACACTCCCCAGCACCTCGGGCTGCAGGTCTGGGGAGAACGGGTTGCCAGTGGGGCCCGATGGGCTGAGAGGTGACTAAGGTGGACCCCGTCTCCCCACTCCAGCCGCCAGCTGGCTTCGGTGGCTGGAGTAGTGTGAGTCTCCTGGAGGAAGGTGACCGAGTACCCCGCCTCTCGGAGGAAGGAGAGCACCCGGCACCTGCGGAGACCCGACCCGCAGCCCCTGATGTTCAAGGTGGCAAAGATGATCGGCGGCATTTAGAGGGCTGGGGAGGATCCTCTCCGGAGGGAACGCCAATGGTCCCCGTGGGGCCGCACAGCAAGCCGTGGCCAACGCCATAGGTGATTAGGGCATCACGGAAGCCGCAGGCCCATTGGTAGGCTGTGGCGTCCCTCCTCCTGGTCCCCTTGCCCTCCTTCAGAAGGGCCCTCACAGACTCAAGGATGAGATGGAAGTCACCCCAGTGCTGCAGGGCAAGAGCTATGTTGTTCTTGGAGCCGCGAACATCCTCCAAGAACTCACGCATCTCATCCGCTAGTGCCTGGGGTGCCGAGGCCTTGGGGTCCTGAGTGCCCCTCGGCCTCGTATCCTTTTGGGCTCCGTGGCCAGCAGGGAAGGTCATGCAGTGGCTGGGGCTTGGTTTTGGGAGGACTAGGGGTGGCGGAGGGAGAGCAGCCCCAGATGTGCTGGGAGAGGGCAAGAGAAAGGGGGCCACCTGAGGGATTGCGGCCTCAGGAGCAGTTATGAGCAGATGAGGGTCGAGGGGAGGTGCAGGAAGAATGGGGATGGGGGCAAAGGTGATGAATGTATTGGGGGGGGAGGGTGAGTGTCGTGGACAGAAGGGAAAGGCGGAGGGAGAGGGGGTGGGGGGAGAGAGAGGAGGAGGAGGAGGAGGGTCTGGAGGGGGTTGGGGCGCAGTTTCTGGGACGGGACTTTGACTGGAAGAGGGGGTGGAAGTGGGGATATGAGTAAGAGGGGTGTGGGGAGGGGGGCTTTTCCAGGCGGCAAGAGGGGAGGCGGGGATAAGGGCGAGCTGCCATTGTGTCTAACAGCAGGCACCAGTGAGGTGGAGGGGTCGGCGTTGGGGTTTTTGATACCGGGGGTGGGGCAGGATACGAGGGGAACACAAATCCCTCCAGGATATCCGGGGGCAGGACAGCTACAGCTGGGAGGTGATCCTCAGCTGGCGGGGGCGGTTGCACCCTGTGACGTCCCAGAACAAGGGAGGATAATGGTTGGGGGATCGCTGGCAGGTGGGGAGAGAGAAGGCGAGGGGGGCGGCTGGGTGTGAGTGGCTGGCCCACAGGCCTCTAGCAGCAGACCCTCTACGCCCAGAGAAGCCGGGGTAAGGTCTAGGGCCTCGACCTCCTGTGAGAGGAGGGCGAGGCCGAGGCTCATCTCCTCCAGGCACCCTGCGACAGTGGTCCGGGCAGCGGCCAGAGGGGTGTCGGAGGAGGGTATGGGCTCAGGACAAGCCCCCTCTGCCCCTTTGGGCTCGGGCTCCGGGACAGGAGGGGCGATATTCTCCATTGCTGCTGCGGCGGCCTCAGTCACCCCCGGCAGATGGTCAGTAGCCAGGGGTTCGGCAGATGGATCAGGGCTGGTGGCTCTCTTTAATGCTTTACATGGCACATCCACCCCGTCCTCCGACAGGGTGGAGTGCCGGGCACGTGTGCTTGTTTTCTTGCGCTTCCCCCTTACCAATACCCAGTCCTCCAGAGAGGTGTGCTCAGTGGTGGAGGAGGAGGGAGGGAAGGAGAAGGAGGACGGGACAGCGAGGGAAAGGGACGGCCCGCCCTGGGGTGCGCCCTGTCCGGGTCCTGCCGCCAGCCCTGCCTCCCTGTCCTCCACAGACCTGGCTTAAATGCCCGCTCGGGCGCTGGCGCCTGCTTCTTCTTGCCCCTCACCATGTGCCTGGGCATCCTCCGACACCTGGGCGGTGATGGTTCCATCTGGGGCAGGAAGAGGAGGGGCGGTCCCAGGGCCTGTTGCGGTCTGGGTGTCACTGGTTGTGTGGTTGGCACCCCCCGGGTCGGAGGAGGTCCTGGGCTCTTCTCTTTTGTGCTTGGCCGGGGGCAATCCCTCTGGACATGCCCCGCCGCCCAACACACGAAGCACCAGGCCTCCCCCAGGGTGTAAAAGACCCGGTACTGGGCCCCTTGATGAGGCACCAGTATAGTCCCCTCCTGGGCCACTCCGCCCTGTGCTGCCGCTGGCGGCAGTTGGATTCGCGCCTGCCGGTGGAAGGAGAGCACATGCCGTAGGGCGGGGTCTTTGCAGCCAAGAGGGAGGGGACTCAGGACCGACAAGGGTCGACCCAGGGAGGTGAGGAAAGGCAGAAGGGCGGAATTGGGAAGGAAGGGAGCTACAGAGGAGAAAACCACCCGCACGCCCAGGTCCTCAAGTGGCTCCAGGGGCATGTGGACGCCCCCGACTGCCAAGCCCCTCTCCACCGCCTCCTGCGTGGTGGCCTCCGACGCCAGGAAGAAGACGATCTTCCCAAACATTCGAGAGGCCGCCACCACGGCTGCGGGCCCCACCACCCGCACCAACGCCCGCACGTAGGTCTCCAACCTAGGTCACCCGCGCCAACGCTCACATGTAGGTCTCTGTGCCTCCTGGTGAGGGCAGGGAAGAGGCCGCGACCATCGGGGATGGTATTCCGAGCGGAGGCGGAAGGAGCAGGGTGCAAGGCGGCTGCCACCACCTGGGTGCACGACCTGGGGGCCGGGGGATCCAAGCCCTCAGGATCAGTGGTGGGAGCAGGGGGGAGGGAAAGAGGGGCTGCAGCAGGTGCATCGGCAGCTGGGGTGGAGGGCCCAGCAACGGGAGGTTTGGCCTTCCGGGCAGGGCTCTTGCCCTTTTTGGTCCCCGGCCCTTCCTGCCCTTTTGGGGGGGTGGATTAAGGGTGGGGTCACCGGAGGAGGATGCCGCGGCGGGGGCACCAGGAGCCCCGGAGCCCATGCCCGCGCCCTCAACCGTCACAGAGTTCCCAGCAGCCCTGGACGAGTCGGCTGCTGCTGCAGAGGTGGAAGGAGTGACAGTGGAGGGGAAGGGGGGGAAGGGGGACATCTATGGACAACCCCCCAGTGGGTGGGGAGGCCATTTTATAAGGTGTGAGGATTCGTGAAAAAATGGGAGTGGGGCCTTTAACTAGCGGGGGAGGGGAGAGGGGAAAAGAAAGAGAAATGAAAGTGGAAATGGCTGCCCCTCCCCCACCAGCCAGGCTGAGGACCTGGACGGGCAGGGGTGGGGCAGGAGGGTAAAAAAAACAAAAAACAAAGGAAAGGGAACACAAAAAAGCCACAACTCCCCACACAAGATGATAAGATGGTTCCTGCTTCTGCACTGGGATGTGGGGGGAATTCAAGATGTGTGTGTGTGGGGAGGGGAGTGCAAGGAAGGGGAAGGGGCTCCAGCACCTAACGAAGGAGGGGGGGATTCGTGGGCACAAAGGGGAGGGAGAAGAGGGGGAAGAAAGGGGGGGGCAGGGGTATAAAGGGAGGGATGTGCCCACGGGTGCCTGAGGGGTGGGCCCACAGCAGCTGCTGCAGAGCCTCACAGAAACAGAGGAAGGAGGAAGGGGCAGATGGTTAGGGTGGGGCCCAGATGAGAGGGCCCCAGTGGCAGCTGGGTGTGGGGGGCGGCAAAGGAGGCAGTGGCTGCAGGGGTGGGGCAGGGACCACACCCTAACACCCCACCCCCAACTACGCAGCCACCCCCCCCGTGGAGCCCTGGTGGAGAGGGACCCCACCTAAACTCACCCCCCCCAGCCACTCCACGGCAAGCTGTGGAGGGAAATCCGGGCCACCGCCCAAGAAAGCCCCTTACCTCCTCCGAAGCAGTGAGGATGCAGCAGCCAGCAGATGGAAAGAGTGGGCCCAAATGGAGGCCCAGAAAATTCCCCCCCAGAAGATGGAAAAAGGGGGGGGAAGGGTACCCCCTTCCCTGCCAAGAGGCAGGGCAGCAAGAGTCCCCCCCCACACCACCCACCCAGCAGCTCCAGAGAGAAACTAGCCAGGAAGGGTGGAGTAGGGGGGGGAAAGGAGCAACCTGCCCAAGCAGGGAAAGGGAAGCTGGCCCAAGAAAGGGGCCAAAAGACAGTCCCAGAGGGGGCTGAAGCAGCCAAAGGCTGCCTGTCCCCCAGTACTCACCTCCCAACTGCAGGGCTCCCCAGGTGGGATCCCCACAGCCTGGAGGACAGAGCGTTTCTGTTCCCTGTCTAGGCCCAGACCTTCATTGGTCAGATAGGCCCTGTGCTCCCTATAAAAGGCTCCCCATCTGGTAGCAGTGGGAAAGGTTTTGGGAGGAGCATGAGCATGAGCATGAGCATGAGCATAGCGAAAAGGTACCATGGGGAAGTGGTGGGCAAAGTGGCCCAGGGTGAGGCTGCTACTTTGGGGCAGGGGTGAAGATCCTGCCGGTTGCCTCTTGTTCTCATAGGGACCCTGGGCCGGAGTCCAGGGTAGAGGGTGGGTCTGGACTCCCCCCACCCTTCCCCCCGAGGGATCACTTTACTGGAGCAGGCGTGGGCCTGCAAGGGGACTAGTATTATTCTCCCTGTACTGGTCCTGCCTATGATGAGGATGGCTCGCTAAGCGGAGACCCCTGCATTTGGAAAGGCCTGGGCAAAAGGGGGCCCTCCGTGAGTCTCTGAGGCAGCACAGATCCGCCAGGAAGTGCAGGGACCCACAGAGGCTGACAAGGGACTTTGTCACAGGTGTTATCCCAGTTTTACAGACAGCAAACTGAGGCACAGAGAGACTGTGACTTACCCAGGGTCACACAGGATGTAGTATAATCACAACATGAACCCCATGCATCTTGAGTACCAGCCCAGTTCCTCAGCCGCAAGACTGTTCTGCCCCTCATCACACAGCTTTAGCTTTGAACTCGCTTCTCTCATTGATTTAAACCAGAGTGTTGGGATTAAAGGAGTTGAACTGGGCTGCAGCAAAGGTTGGAAGAAAATTTGTGCAATAATAGTTTTGTTTGTAAAAGCAAAGAAAAGAGTCATTATCTTGATTGCACTGGGTTCCACCACTGGCCTGCTTCCCCATAGCTTATCTGGGTATTAGCTTTCCACTAACCAGACACTCTTCCCACAATCACTCCCAGCCCATTGCCTCAATCCCACCCTCCAGGCCTCAGAAAAGCCTCCCTCTCTGGGCCTTGGCTGTTCCCTCTCTAGTGACCTAGCCAAAGGGCCAAGTCCAATAGTCCTCCCACTCCTTCAAAGTCTCTCTAGCTGAACTGATCTTCTGCTGTTCCAAGCAGACCTCCATTCTGCAACTACAGTTTGTGTCATCTGCCCAGTGCCTGAGAGGAGAGACAGGCTCTGCTCTGGGTTCCAGCCTCGGGACTCTATGCTACACAACTATGAGCTACTTGTTGCTTCCCTGGACTCTGTCCTACCACCTCCTTCTAAACCCCCATTTACCACCCTTCTGTGTTTCTTCCACACTCTCTGTAGCTCCTTGTCCCTTTAACTCCATACCAGACCTTGTCACCTCTAACTGCAGGCTACTTCCCCTTTGCAACCACATTCTATTCTTAGCTTTACGGCAGCCCTACCTGTTCCTGCTTAGATAGGGTTCATCTGTGGAGCCCTGTTCCCCCTCCAGGTGCAGCCTCTGCAGTTAATTGGCCCATCTAGACTATTTTCAGCACTGGTGTGGGATGAGCAGCCCATCACACTTTTTATTTCTTTGAGTCAAATCTAACTAGAGCTGAATCCAAAATCAAATACAAAACTGAAACCCTTTCAGATACCCAGAGTTCTGTGGCAGCTCGTACAAATATGGATCAACTGTGAGGACATATTTTCAATGAACAAGACATGCTCCAAATACGGAGACAGATGCCTGCATGAGCAGGTCCCTTTCCCAGTTTGCTGTAATGTTCCACACGTTGGGCTGAATCAAAAACTCTTTCCTGTCGCCGGGCTGTGTGTTGTTCCTGCTCAGCCGTGCAGGAGCAAGGAACCATTCAGGGTGTCTCTGCTTCCCCTACCCCTTTGAGTAGCATCTTCAGGATGGCACCCATTGTGTGCTGGGACACTTCACTGCTGCTCTTCCCAGACAGCAAGGTGGCTGAAGAGGGGCCCTACTTCCCTTTTATACCTGCCTGTGGGATAGAGCTGCAGCCCAGAGCAGGGGGTGGAGGCAGCCTTCCGCATCAGCCTAATGGGCAAAATTTATGCACCCAGTGTGCAGATTGCAGAACCAGACAGACTGTCTGCTGGAAGCAAATTCTCTCCAGGGCTTATTCTGGGTGGTGTGGCCCCTGCTTAGGGCTGTGGCTATATGCCACAATTTAGCTCAGAGCAATTTTTAAAAGTGCATCTCAAGTTTGAACCTTGTTGGGCCAAGGCATGGTCTTGCATTTATCTGCTGCACAGCTTTGGCTGGAAGAGCTGCTGTCTCCTGTTCAACTGCTATGGCCCTAATTAAGGGTTCACTGGGAATCTAGGAGAGAGGCTGACAGTGAGCCAAAACAATAAGCAGCCCTCCCTAGGCAGAGTGGTCCCTCTGTCTCTCACCTGGAGGGGAACTACAGCGAGAGCTAGATCCATGAAGACAGATGACCTGCGCGGTCTCTGCTGACAGAGACACTTGGATTGTACCAAATCCTACAACACAAATCTGGGTGCAGCTTGATTCCACCAGGTCAGCTGCCATTCTTCCTTCAATTTCCATCCCGTGGCCTTAGCAACCCCATGTGTCCTCATGGTTACATCATGAAAGAGACAGAATTGTTTTGAATGTCCTCATTTCCCTATGCAAAACAAGAGGTAACAGAAGGGGCTTATAGTCTGGGTAGACAATTTTGGCGATGGCCTGAGTGATTCTATACATTTCCCCAAAGTCACATTTCATGTGATTTGAGTTTTGCATATGCTGCATTCCTTACAAGAAGAACATGCAAAAAGAAGGGCTGGCCTCTCTCCCCTCGGGCCTTGGCAAGCATCCTTTGCATATTCCCCTTGAAAGACTGACATCCCCTCAGTTTGCTCACTGATGCATGCAGTCTCGTTCAGATGTGTTTGACCCTCTCGTGACTAAGCCTCCATTTCCTGTAGACACTCCCTGAATAGAAAGCTAATGCTGGCATCCCAGCCGCATTCAAGGTCACTGCTACCTGACAAGTATGAGAGAGGGAGCTGAGTTAGTCTGCATCTTCAAAAACAGCAAGAAGTCATGTGGCACCTTATAGACTAACAGATATTTTGGAGCATAAGATTTCATGGGTCTCATGCATCTGACGAAGTGGGTCTTTGCCCATGAAAGCTCATGCTCCAAAATAGCTGATAGTCTATAAGGTGCCGCAGGACTGCTATCTGAGTCTACTTCAGATTCATCAAATCCATCAATCCTTCCGCATTCTGAGATTTAACCTTCAGTCACCAAGTCACCCAAGTGGTTACTCGCTGGTGTGCAGATGCAGCCCTGAGGAAAAGGGGCTTTCCCTTCACCCATTGCCAACACATCAGTTTCCCAACCAGGCCTGGATAGCAGCTTTGATGGCCTCATAGCTGGGAGGGAGCACTGTTACCCAGGGACAGATCAGCTGGGCAGCTTGGACAACTTCTATTAAAAAAGAAACTTCCCAAGCTATGGCTACCCTAGAAAGCATATAGCAGTACAGCTGTATGGCTGCAGTTCTTTTCCTAACCAGCTCTAAAAGAAACTCTTCATATGTCAGAGAGACAAAAACTCACCCATTTCCTGGAGTTTGGCTTTTGTCCCTGCCCCCCAAAATAACAATATTATAACAATATGGACCCTCTCCCCCAGCCCTCCAAAAAGTTTTGAAATCATCTCAAAATGTTCATAAAACCCAAATTTTTGAAAAAGTTTTCATTTTATAAAAACATACAAAAATTGGCAAGAAAAAGCATGTACTCTAATTTTAAATACAAGGATTATGTACCTTTGTAAAGTACTTTGAAATTCTTGCAGGAACACCTTACTATTATAGAAGGCCCCCGATCAGCAGTTATTTTTGTAGAGAGATTCCCTTTTCTCCACAAATACTGGTTTTCCAGTGGAACCATAGGGGCAGCTGGGCAGCATGGTCACTCTCTTTATTGTCCTGTGAAATAGAGCAGTAGGCCAGATGATAATATAACTGAAAGCTGCAGAGACCCTTTAAAATTCTTTGAAGGCTGATCTCCTACAGAAAAACTAAGGAGAAGTATATTAACCCAAAGTAAACTAAGACATTTGGAAGCAGAACAAAGAACACATACATACAGTATATATAAGAAGCTGATATATAGTGATTTCAGACCATTTAGAAAACAACAACTGCTTACATAGTGCTTGCCTTCCTGAGTGAACGTGAAAGAAAGGTTCATTTTGAACAGAGGTTAAACTCCCTGTTATCAAAAGGCCAGGGTTTAGGCTGTTTAGTATTTTCATGCAACGGTGATTGTTATTATAGATAGGGTCCTACTAAATTCAAGGTCTATTTTTATAAATTTCACATCACATATTTAAAAAACTCGAATTTCATGGTCTCAGATCTCTCTCTCTATATATATATTTTAGAGTGCATCTGTCTGCCTGTGCTACATTTGTTTCCAGGATCGGAGGGGTAGCCGTGTTAGTCTGGATCTGTAACAGCAACGAAGGGTCCTGTGGCACCTTATAGACTAACAGAAAAGTTTTGAGCATGAGCTTTCATGAGCACAGACTCACTTCATCAGAAGTGAGTCTGTGCTCACGAAAGCTCATGCTCAAAACTTTTCTGTTAGTCTATAAGGTGCCACAGGACCCTTCGTTGCTGTTATTTGTTTCAAGAACTCCTCTTAAACTGTAAGAGCTACAACTGCAAATTTTGGTATGAAGCTCCTTCTTACTTTAACTCAGGGATTCCCAACCTATGGGTCAGGACCCAAACAAGGGACACCATTAGACTTTCTAAGGGTCGCCTGCTGGGCAGTTCCGAGCTGCATGTGGGTCTTTAAGGAGCCATTTGCAACTACCGCTGCTCACTCCTCCAATTCCCAGTCCCTGCCCTGCCGCACAGAAATAGAATGCAATTTAATTGGTTTAACGGGCAGCAGGAGGGATCTGGCTGTTAAACCAATTAAACTGAGGCCCATTTCAGTGCAGCAGGGCAGGGAACTGCCTGCACTGCAGGTGGGGGAAGGGAGTAGAAGGGCTGTGGGGAGCTGGGCACAGGAGTGCCCAGGTGCAGCCTGGCAAAGGAGCAGTGGAAGGCAGCAGCAGCAGCGCTCCTGTGAGGTGGGGGGGGGCAGTTTGGGGTGGTGGGGGAGGGTGTGTGGCCGATACTGAGAGTGGCCACAGTGGGGGCGCAGCTGCAGCACCAAGAGATTGGCCAGCAGGGCTAGGGCTCCATCATCTTGCCTGTCACAAAAGCGGAGTAAGTAGCTCTCTTGTTCCAAACCCAGGGCCTGCCCCCACCCATGGAGAGCCCACAGGCTGCAGAGGAGGCTGCTGCTGCTGGAGGCTGAGGGTAGCTCACAGAACCTCGTCCCACCCAGACAGCCTGCATGCCGTGGGGGGCTGCGGGAGCGGGGGGAAGCACCCAGACCCTGGCCCTCCCCAGACAACCTGCAGGCCACAGGGGGTAGCTCCCTGAAGTCTGCCCCCTCCAGATAGCTTGCAGGTGCCGGAGGGACTGCTGGGGGGCGTAGTCCCCTGGAGACTGGCCTTCCCCAGACAGCCTACAGGAAGCAGCTGGAGGGGTGAACAGCCCCTGAAGCCTGACCCCCCAGACACCCAGCAGACTGCAGAAGGGGCAGCCCCTGCAGCCTGGTCCGATGCCCACAGCCTGCAGACTGTGAAGGGGCAGCTGGAGTGAGGGTAACTCCCCAGAACTTCACCCTCCTGCCCAGCAGTCTGCAGACCGCAGGGGGCCAGCTGGCGAAGAGGCGGCCCCCAGACAGCCTTCAGCCTATAGGACAGGGCACTGGTGGCTGGGGTAGCCCCTGGAACATGACTCTGGACAGCCTATGGTTCTCAGGGAGACTGCTGGGGCAGGGAGGGGTCAGTTGGAGGGGGCAGTCCCCACATCCTGGCCCACACAGCCTGCAGACCATACGGGGCGGCTGCAGGGGAGCATCCCACTGAAGTCTGCCCCTCCCCAGAAAACCTGAAGGCTACAGGGGTGCAGCCCCCTGGAACCTGGCTCCCCTAGATAACCCACAAACCACAAGGAGCAGCCCACCAAGGCCTGGCTCCCCATACCGTCTGCAGGCCACAGGGGGCAGCTGGAAGGGAGGCAGCTCCCAGAACCTGCCCACTAATAGACAGCAGACTGTGGCTGCTGGAGAAAGTGCTGAACCTGCAACCTGGCCCCACCCTGACAGCCTGCAGACCACGGGAGGGGGCAGCTGGAGCGGGAGTAGCTCCCTGGAGCCTGGGTTCTCCTCCCTCCCAGATAACATGCAGCCCAGGGGAGGGGATGGAAGTTGGGGGCCTGATGGAGGTACAGCTGAAGGGAGGGCAGCCCCCAGAGCCTGAGCCTTCCAGATAGGCTGCACGCCATGGGGCAGCTGGAGGGTGCATCCCACTGAAGCCTGACCCCGCAACAGCCTAAAGACTGTGGGGCTGAGGGTTCCTGAGGGAGGGGCAGCCCCTGGAGTCTGCCCTCCTCTGACACACTGCAGGGGACAGCAGAAGAGGAGGCAACCTCTGCAGCCTGCCCCTCCAGACAGGCTGCAGGCCATGGGGGTGGGGGTGCTGCTGGCAAGGGAGCAGGCCCTGGAAACTGCCCCAGCTCAGACAGCCTGCAGAATTTGACAGCACCTTAACTGCACAAAGAATAGACTGACTAACAGGTAGGTTCTTAGCAGGTAGCAAGCTCCTGACAACAATCCCGTGCCCTGGGTGAAAATAAAATGGCTCAGTTCACCCCCTGCCCCCGCAACCCCCCACACCTGACAGTAAGCGTCTGCCCTCTGGTTGGAATTTGTCCCGAGTGGTGTGCAGCCCTAGTGTGAAGTGAAGGAGTAAGGGACAACTCAACCTGAGCAAAGGTGGCAGAAAGCCTCAGTGAGTTAGGAGCAGAATCCCATCCCACAGTGTTATCGCACTCAGCCTGAGCAGCCTTTTCTTGTCCCCTTACGTAAAGGGAAAGGGTATCCCATGCGGCTGTCATGACTGACTGGGGCACTGGGTTTTGTTTTTTTTTCAAAATTTAATATGAGAGAGACCATGTAGCAAGTGAGCTGTAGAATAAATCCCAATTAATGATATGCTGTGGTGCAGCTCCTACTGCACATTACAAGACATAGATAATTCGCTGGGCAGTGATTGTTGCCCTCTGTTTGGTAAACATCTAGTGTGCGTGACCTTCTCATGGATTAGGGATAGTGGGAGCTCCCTTCAGACCCAGGCCTTGGGGTGATGTTAGACAGGCCTCTGATGGCTGGACCACCTACGTAACCCAGCCTGACCTAGCCTGATAGGATGTGTCTACCCAGGAGCCCCCCATCAAAAGGCCAAAACCGAAAGCCTGGAATTGAAATCCCGGCTTCTGAAAATGTGTGACCACACGTCCGACTCCCTCTTTCAAAATTCCACTGGTTCTTTTGAAATGGAGCGTCCACACAGCAACTAGCGCTCTTTCAAAAGAACGGAGACGGAGATGCCACAGATGGGGTCATATGGCTGCCAAGCCCTTCTGGGGCCCACAGCCAGCCGCTTCCTTAGAGGGTTCCCTCAAAAACCCCCACCCTGCACAAGCTGAGGCCTGACAAGCTGCCAGCAATGACGCAGACCCCAGCGCAGTAGCACCATAGCGGACAAAGCCTTGCTCCTGGCCCTGGACACAGATTGTGGACACCGTGGCCCACCTCATGAGCATGGTCACCATGGCTGCTCCCACTCCTCTTCAGGAGACAGAGCAGCCCCTCTGGGCACGTGGACCCCACAGCCTGCACCCCACTCCCTGGAACCCCAGCACCTGTGGAGCCATCCCAGCAGTTCAGACTAGTGGGAGTAGCTGGTACTGGGGCAATGGGACGATGCCACATGGCTGCGGAAATTCCACATGAGCCGAGACACCTTCCAGGAGCTCTGTCACTGGCTGGCCCCCACACTGAGGCACCAGGACACCATGATGTGGTCCGCACACCCCGTCGAGAAGTGGGTTGTGATTCCAATATGGAAGTTGGCCACCCCAGACTCCTATTGTTCAGCGGGACACCAGTATGGGGTGAGCAAGGCCACCATCGGAGCAGTCCACATGGAGGTAAGCCAGGCCCAGGGCACACCCTCACCATGGGGGTGGGGGCTCCTGGTCTTGGAGATCCCCGGGGGCAGGGGGCTGGGAAGGAGTTCGGGGGGGCCACCAGCTGGGGACCCCCCTCTGCACCTTCACAAGAGCACATGCCCTCCATCCCATGCAGGTCATCCACGCCATAAACACAATGGGTCACCCACGTTAGGGACCTGGACACTGTCATCAGGGGATTCACAGTGCTGTGGATCCTGAACTGCTTCAGCACCCTGTATGGGGGACACATCCCCATCCGCACCCCACCACACAGAGCCGGCACCTGAAGGGGAGGTGGCAGTGCCTCCTCACATGCCTTGGGGTCGGGGTGTGCAACGTCCCGCAGGTAGTGGGCTCCTGCTGCGCCCTCCATAACATTGGGAAGGGAAAAGGGGATGCCTTTGTTCATGGGCAGGCAGCTGAAGCTGGCACCAGGTTCAAACAGCCAGCTGCTGCTGCCAGTCACCAGGTGAACTGTGACGGGGTCCGGATCCAGGAGGTCCTCCAGGGGAGCTTCGCTCCCAGGCTGCACTGACCATCCCCCACATCCATCTCTCACTGTGCCCTCACACATCCACCCCCGCACTGCATGCAACACCACCACCACCACCACACCCACACTTCCCTGCTATAGCCCATGGGACATGGGCATCGGTGTGCAATAAAACATTTATAACCTTGAACCACCACGTGGCATATGTGCAAACACAGAACTATTTACAGTTAAGGGTGGAGGGCCAACTACGTACATTGTGGGGTAGGGAGAGCCTGAACAGGGAGAGACCTGAACTGGGACGGTCACCCAGGGGCAAGGGTTGTGGTCTGAGAGCCCTGTTGGTTCCGGGATCTCCGCCCTCCCGGGTGCAGGGTCCACGGCAGAGCTGGGACAAGGCAGAGAGCACCAGCAGGGTGGGAGGCAGAGGTGGGGGCATGGTGGGCTAGGAGCCATGCCACATTGTCCACTTGCTCCTGGAGGGTCCTATGTATGCTTTCCAGGTGGGACATTTGGACCCTCCTTCCAAAGGATGTTATGGTATCTTCTTACACTGAGGATACCTCTCCTGGGGAGGGAACGCCAGTTGTTAGGAAAAGGCAGGTGTTAGTAGTGGGTGATTCAATTGTTAGAAACATAGGTAGCTGGGTTTGCGATGACTGGGAGAACCGTATGGTGACTTGCCTGCCTGGTGCGAAGGTTGCAGATCTTTCGAGGCATCTAGATAGACTAATGTGTAGTGCTGGGGAGGAGCCAGTGGTTGTGGTACATGTTGGTACCAATGACATAGGAAAGGGTAGGAGAGATGCCCCGGAGGCCAAATTTAGGTTCCTAGGAAAGAGACTGAAATCCAGGACATCTGGGCTGTGTCTACACGTGCACGCTACTTCGAAGTAGCGGCACTAACTTCGAAATAGCACCCGTCGCGGCTACACGCGTCAGGCGCTATTGCGAAGTTAACTTCGATGTTAGGCGGCGAGATGTCGAAGTCGCTAACCTCATGAGGGGATCGGAATAGCGCCCTACTTCGACGTTCAACGTCGAAGTAGGGACCGTGTAGACGATCTGCGTCCCGCAACGTCGAAATTGTGGGGTCCTCCATGGCAGCCATCAGCTGGGGGGTTGAGAGATGCTGTCTCTCCAGCCCGTGCGGGGCTCTATGGTCACCGTGGGCAGCAGCCTTTAGCCCAGGGCTTCTGGCTGCTGCTGCTGCAGCGGGGGATTCATGCTGCATGCACAGGGTCTGCAACTCGTTGTCGGCTCTGTGTATCTTGTGCTGTTTAGTGCAAGTGTGTCTGGGAGGGGCCCTTTAAGGGAGCGGCTGGCTGTTGAGTCCGCCCTGTGATGCTGTCTGCAGCTGTGCCTGGCACCCTTATTTCGATGTGTGCTACTGTGGCGTGTAGACGTTCCCTCGCAGCGCCTATTTCGATGTGGTGCTGCGCAACGTCGATGTTGAACATCGACGTTGCCAGCCCTGGAGGACGTGTAGATGTTATTCATCGAAATAGCCTATTTCGATGTCGCCACATCGAAATAGGCTACTTCGATGTAGGCTTCACATGTAGACGTAGCCCTAAGGTGGCATTCTCAGAAATGCTTCCTGTTCCACGCACAGGGCCAGGTAGGCAAGCAGAACTTCAGAGTCTGAATGTGTGGATGAGACGATGGGGTAGGGAGGAGGGGTTTAGATTTATTAGGAACTGGGGACACTTTTGGGAGCTGGGGAGCCTATACAGGAAGGATGGGCTCCACCTAAATCAAAGGGGATCCAGACTGCTGGCACTAAACGTTAAAAAGGTCATAGAGCAGTTTTTAAACTAAGAGATGGGGGAAAGCCGATTGGTGCAGAGGAGCATGTGGATCGGACAGAAACTCCTCTTAGAGGAGAATCCATTGATAGAGATACTCTAGGCTTTAGTGAAAAAGAGAGGAGGGGAGGTATCAAACAATGGGCTAGATCAGACAAGCAATCGTATAAAAAAACAAAAAAAGAGCCACCATGGGTTAACACCCGTGTAAAACAAGCAGTGGCGAATAAAAAAGTATCTTTCAAAAAGTGGAAGGCAAATCCTAGTGAGGTAAATAGAAAGGAACATAAACACTACCAAATTAAGTGTAAAACTAATAAGGAAAGCCAAAAAAGATTTTGAGGAACATCTAGCCAAAAGCTCAAAGAGTAATAACAAAATGTTTTTTAAATACATTAGAAGCAGGAAGCCTGCTAAAAAAAACAGTGGGTCCCCTAGATGATAGAAATACAACAGGAGCAATCAAGGATGAGAAAGCCATTGCAGAGAGACTAAATGATTTCTTTGCATCAGTCTTCACGGCTGAGGATGTTGGGAAGATTCCCAAACCTGCATTGTTTTTTGTGGGAAATGAAACGGAGGAATTGTCCCAGATTTATGTGTCATTAGAGGAGGTTTTGGAACAAATAGATAAACTTAACTTTAACAAATCACCGGGACCAGATGGCATTCATCCAAGGTTCTGAAAGAACTCAAATGGGAAATTGTAGAGCTATTAACACTAGTTTGTAACTTGTCCTTTGGATCAGCTTCCGTACCTAATGACAGGAAGATAGCTAATGTGACACCAATATTTAAAAAGGGCTGTAGAGGTGACCCTGGCAATTACAGACCAGTAAGTTTAATGTCAGTTCTGGGCAAATTAGTTGAAACAACAGTAAAGAATAAAATTGTCAGGCACATAGAAGAACATAATTTGACGGGCAAAAGTCAACATGGTTTCTGCAGAGGGAAATCATGTCTTACTAATCTGTCAGAGTTCTCTGAAGGGGTTAACAAACATGCAGACGGGGAGATCCAGTGGATAAAGTACATTTAGATTTCCAAAAAGCCTTCGACAAGGTACCTCATCAAAGGCTCTTATGTAAATTAAGTTGTTATGGGATAAGAGGGAAGGTCCTTTTATGGATTGAGAACTAGTTAAAAGACAGGAAACAAAGAGTAGGCATAAATGGTAAATTTTCTGAATGGAGAGGGGTAACTAGTGGTGTCCCCTGAGGGTCAGTCCTAGGAGCAAGCCTGCTCAATTTATTCACAAATGATCTGGAGAAGGGGATGAGCAGTGAGGTGGCAAGATTTGCAGATGACACTAAACTGTTGGAGATAGTCAAGACAAAGGCAGACTGTGAAGAACTTCAAAAAGATCTCATCAAACAGTGATTGGGCAACAAAATGGCAAATGAAATGTAATGTGGATAAGTGTAAGGTAATGCACATTGGAAAAAATAATCCCAACTAACACTATGATGGGGGCTAATTTAGCTATGACTAATCAGGAAAGAGATCTTCCTTGAAAACATCCATGCAGTGTGCAGAGGCAGTCAAAAAGGCAAATAGGATGTTAGGTATTATTAAAAAAGGGATAGAAAATAAGACAAGGAGTAACTTACTGCCCCTACATAAATCTATAGTATGCCCACATCTTGAATACTGTGTACAAATGTGGTCTCCTCACCTAAAGAAAGACATCCTGGCACTGGAAAAGGTTCAGAAAAGGGCAACTAAAATGATTAGGGGCTTGGAACAGGTCCTGTCTGACGAGAGGCTAAACAGATTGGGACTTTTCAGTTTAGAAAAGAGGGGACTAAGGGGGGACATGATAGAGGTATATAAAATTATGACAGGTGTGGAGAGGATGAATCAGGAGAAGTTATTTACTTGTGCCGATAATACAAGAACTAGAGGACACCAAATGAAATTAATGAGTAGCAGGTTTAAAACTAATAAAAGAAAGTTCTTCTTCACTCAGCGCATAGTTAACCTGTGGAACTCCTTGCCAGAGGAGACTGTGAAGTCTAGAACTATAACAGAATTTAAGAAAGAGCTACTGGGCTGGATGGACCTTTGGTCTGACCTAGTATGGCTGTTCTTATCTTCTCATGTTCTTATGACATCACGCAGTCCCAGGCCTCCCTCCACCAGGCCTGGCTGGCCTCCTCCAGCCAGAGGTGCTGATCTGCCAGCTTGGCCTAATGGAGGCTGGTGGTGTCCTCCCCGGTGTGCTGCTGCAGTCTCCAGCTGCAGGTGCAGTGTGGTGGTGCTGCTGGAGGTGCCTAGCCCCATATGCCACCTCTGGGGAGCTCTCTGGGGCCATGAATGGCACAGGACTGTGTGGGCCCTCAATTCTGCAGCTGGAAGGAGAGAAGGATGGTGCGTCAGTCCCCTATCAGGACCCCGGCCCCCTGACCCCCTGGGACCCCATACCCTTGCTGCTTCGGGACCCCATACTCCCTGACCCCCCCAGGACCCAGGTGGGATGGGCATAGCATCTGTGTGGTGTCGGGGGTGCACAGGGGTCCCCCCCCAGGTGGGGCCATCCCCAGGTGTGGCCCGGCCCTGTCTGTGTCCCACCGTGCATCTGGCCCCGGCTGGATGATCACGAGGGAACACCGCAGACAAGTCATGCTTCTTGCTCAACCAGTTGAGGGTGGTGTCCGCTCCCTGGCTCAGACTGGCTGGTCCAAGCTCCTCCAGGCCCTCTGGCTTGGGCTGGTCTGCGGACGTGTTCAGGACCACTGGGGGTGGGGAGCTGTCCCTGGGCTCCAAGGTGGAATGGAGCTCCTGGTAGTAGGGGCAGGTGGAGGGACCTGCCCCCTGAGTGCCTGGCCTTGTCCTGGACCCGGACATAGCCCTGATGGAGCTCCTTAACTTTGCTCCGCACTTGATCCAGGGTCCGCTCTAGGTGGCCACATCTGGTCAGTCCCTGGGCCAGGAGGGCGAAGGCTGCCGCACTCCTTCACTTAACCCCCATCTCCTGCAACACCTCCTTCTCTTTCCACAGTCTGAGGAGGTCTTGGAGCTCAGACTCCATCCAGGAGGGGGCCCTTTTTCCTTCTCTGGGGTAGGTTCCTGGGAGCCCTGTGAGGGCTCTAAGGGAGGGCCCTGGAGCTCCAGAGGCTGATGGGCACTGGCCATGTGTTCTTTTCTGTGGTCGGGTGTGGCTGTGAGGGCCTGCCGTGAGCTGTTGCTGCTCGCCTGCTCTCAGCTTCCTGCCACAGGATTTCTGGGTCTGTGCAGCTTTAAGAGCAGCCAGACACAGGGATCATAGAGCCACGCTGCTTCAGGGCAGGGCGTCTCCATGTTCCAGCTGGCCACTGCCATGGAGGACTCCTCTTTCGAAAGAGCAGGCTGTGGCACATCTACGCATACCTTCTTTTGAAAGGGGGAGCTCTACCCAATACGGGATCGGGGTCCAGCTTGCAGTGTCTGAGACGCTTTCCTCCGATTTCCCTTTGAAAGAGCGTATTGCATTGGTAGAGGAATAGGAGGATGAGCCGAAGCCAGAGCCAAGCGAGGTGGGGGGCTGTGGGGGTGAGCTGGGTGGGTGGAGCGGGGCAGCAGGATTTTTAGTTGTGCTTAATGCAAGTTAAATGCAACTCGAAAGCGTGCATATTGCGGGTTTACTGTATACCCTACATCAGTGTATCTCAACCTTTTTTTATTACGTACCCCCTTTATTTAAACAAAAAATATAAGTATCTACAGACTTGCGTACTCCTAAGGGTCCATGTACAACTAGTTGACAAACATGGTCCTACGGTAATCTAAGGTTTTGAAACAAGTGCCATTCAACTTTTCCAGATTACTGTATCCTTTTCAGGGGTCAGTTTTGTTTTGCAAACCACCAAGTTACATCTCACTTCAGAGCTACTTACTTACAAAATCATGCAAAAATGCCACAGAAGTCTACTTCTGAAAACTTGCTGACTTTCTACTATCAAATAAAAGAATTGGAAAAGAAATATTGTATATACGTTTCAGTGTAAGGCATATGAAGCAGTAGAAACAAGTCATTCTCCGAATGTACTTTCAGATTGTACTGATTTTACTGGTGTTTTTATGTAGCCTGTTGTAAAACTAGTCAAATATCTAGATAAGTTGATGTACCCCATGGAAGATCTTGGTGTAGTCCCCAAGGATACCTCTGGCTGATAAACACTGCCCTACATAGTCTCAGAGGGGTAACCATGTTAGTTTGTAGCTTCACAAAAAACAGCCTGTAGCACCTTATGTATTAGGTAATGAGCTTTCAAGGGTAAGACCCTGAAGAAATGGGTTTTACCCATGAAAGCTCATTACCCAATAAATAAAGGTGCTACGGGACTGCTTGGTTATTTTTTGTTTTGTTTTGTTTTTTGTTTTGCTTTTTGTTTTTTTTTAACTTACCCTAAATGCTGCTGCAAATTAGTATGCAGGATAAACACTGTCTGAATTAGGTATTTCAGAAGACTGCAGCTCAAGGTTATACAGCTATCAACCAACTAAGAGTCAATAACGTAATTATGTTGCAAAGGAGCTATATTACTAGAGGACTTGCCTAAAATTAATGAGACAAGAATCCAACTCCACTCAAGAAGGTACAGCTTTCAAATGGACAAATGCATTCACTTAGGGAGCCATATTTTATGAAACAAACACAAAGTTCAGAAAGAGAGAGAGAGAATGCACATGAACAGTAAAAGGAGAGAACAACAAAATGATAAAAAAATTTTAAATGTCAAAATTCTCCTCATTTCCACCTGGCAAGTCTTGCCTTGAGCAGACAGACATTTATTATGTGGAAAGAGAATCACTACACTCAAAAGCAAGATCTCATCTCTGAGAGGAAAACTCTATCTCCTTGTCTCTTAGGAAAGGTTAAGTGAAATGTCTGTCTTTACCATGGAGCAAAAAACTGCCTGAAAGAAGATATGTGATAACTATAAGTATAATGGGACATCATTAAAAAGATGGATCCATTTTCATCAGTCAAAGAAGAAAGAAAATAATAATGGGCGAAAACTACCTGACAGAAAAAAGCAAGCTGCATTAGGAAAAATTGCATCTAAAAAGAGCAGTTGGGCAATGGAACAGACTGCCCATGACAAGTTATAGTATAATCTTCACTGGGAATATTCAGCATTTGACTATCAGGTCACACACTTTATTGCTTATGCAGGGCAAGGGGTAAACCTAGCCCGGCAACTCACTTCTCACATTTCTAAGCTTAGTAGACCTTCAAATAATGGATTTTTTATTTGCTGGCCAATCTAAATTTTAAAACATCATTTTTGGTTGAACAAAACATTTACTTTAGTCCTGGGTGCTCTCAAAAGATGTAGGTAGCAGTGAATACTTCATACAGTGTTCCACAAGCAGCAATGGAATTTAGCAACTCAGTTACATAGTTAAAATCCTGGTGGGAAATGTTCAAGTAGTGGTAGACCCTTTAGGTTCTTGGACAGAATTTCCTCAAAAACTTGGTGGTGTTTGTGTGTATTTAATATCAGTTTTGGTAAATTTCTGGCAGCTGTCAACCAGAGTTGGCCAATCAGTTCCACTGAATGGGATGCAATGCATACTTACCATTTAAGTCAAAGGTGTCAGCCTTTAGGAGTTTGTTTTCCTTCAGTTACACCATCCGCTCATATTTTTCCCTTACGCACTTTCTCATCCTACCAACCTGAGTCTGAAAAAAGGAAGCTTGCAGAACTTCTGCAACACATGACCATGGAGCTGACGCAGTGCTACAACTGTGAATAGATTTCTTCCCATGCCAAATTCTATGCACTGAAGGAGGCTATACCCAAGTGGAGAGAAAAAATGAAGGAAAAAAAATCTTTTGGAGGTGGTATTTGGAGTGGAGCAATTCCATCACTTGCACCCATGTCATCTATCATCATTCAGTAACACTTCAACCCCTACATACAATTATGGAATAGCCTTTTCAACAGTGCTTCAAAAATGGTTTCAGAAGCACCAGTAAGGGGAGACCTGTTAAAAACACAAGGCTCAGGATGCCTCTGAAAGGAGGTGGTCAAGCACTAGAGTCCAGATGGACAACAAAGGACCAATTGGACAGAGGCAGGCAATCCTGCGAGGATTCATTACAGAGAGACCCGAAGGAGTGGTCTAAAAGTCTGGAGAATGGTACCATGTCATATGAAGTTACTATCCAAGTGGGAGAAGCGATCCAAAGGAGCAGAAGTCTGGTAAGTGCTAGCAGACAAAAAGCTCAGAAATAACATACAGAGATCTTCACAGATCAGAGGGACGGACTACCATCTGGAGACCAACGCCAGGGGCAGCGGGGAGATTATAGTGATTTTCATCCGAGGATTCTAAAGCACCTTATAAACAATTATTACAAAAGACTTATGTAACCCTAGAGGCACTGAGAAGGAAGAGGGAAGTCTGCTCTACCACCTCAGCTGAGAGCCAGCTGTTTGTCTACCTCATGGTGTAAAGGCACATGGCTTTAGCACTTAAGGTTATGGGTCCGCCTGCCTAGCAAATGGGGGCTTGGCTGGGATGAATTGCTGGGAGGTCTCAGGACACACTTCCTCAGCTGAATGAAGTATGTAACCCGGAGTATGTAATTCTCCACCCTAGCACTGGACAGGAGGGACAGAACCTGTGACCTTAGCTGTTAAAGCCATGTGCCTTTACAGCCTGGAGGTCACCTGGTGGAGAACTTTTGTTTTACCAATATTCAGAGTTAGCCCCAGGCTCTGGTCAGCTTCAGAGAAGCAATTAAAGGCTGTTTGTAGATCCTCCTCTGAGTGTGTAACTATGGCACAATCTGTGCACTGGAGTTGGGTATTATTGCTGATATTACTGTAGTGCTGCCACAAACATGAAAGTCGAAGAGGTTGCCATCCGTCTGATATTGGATGCAAATGCCCTGTGGTAGGTGATCTTCGATTAATGTTTTCATTGCTACTAAGATAATGGAGATGAAGGCGGCTGCCAGTACACAGCATTGTTCTACACCAGTTCAGGTGACAACGCATGAAGAGGTAGAGCCACGGCACACAGTGGAGGCAACAGTCATGTCATGGAAGAGTCTGACAGTGGTAATAAAATTTCCTGGGCAGACAAACTTTGATTTTCCACAGAGTCAAAGGCTCTGGTCACATTGATAAAAACCGCATATCACTCTTGGTGGTGGTCTTCACATTTTTCTGAGATCTACCTTGCTGTGAAAAATCATATGGTGGTGATTTGTGATGGTCTGAAGCCACATTGGGACTCTGGAAGTACTTTCTCTGCAAGAGAGTGCAGGCAATTCAGTAAGATATCAAAGAGGAGGGCAATGCCTTGATGGCGGCTGCAGCTGTCCATCCTTCCCTTTGTGAAAATGACGATGATGTTAGATTACACAAGTAAGCAGGGATTTTTGTGGTGTGCCAGATTTTAAGGACAGCACATGAAATGAACTCTGCCATGAAGCCTCTATGAGCTCCATGCCAGTCCCAAGCCTGGATGAAGGAGGAGGGCTGGTCAGATGTGTGTCGATGCGCTGACCATCAAACAACAATATGAATGAAGTCTGATGTCAGTACAACTAAATGATAAAAGATGCCAGCTCAGATGTCGCCTGGATAAACAAGGTCCGTGATACTAATGGAGCAATTTGGGTTGGGTCAATAGGTTGGTTACCAAAAGAAAATTACAACTAACACATATGCTATCCATTGGAACATGAAATGTCTGAACACTTTGGGCACCTGGAAAATTAGAGCTGCTTCGGAAGGATATGGAGAGATAACGATGCGATATACTTGGACTGGCAGAAATGCGTTGTACAGGATCAGGAGAGCTATGTGGTTGCAAAGTCATTTGGTCAGGAAACGAAATGAAGCATGAAGCAGGAGTTGGATTCCTTCTTAGCAAAACAGCTAGAAGAGCATTACTAGGATGCAAACTGGTGAGTGCAAGAATGATGTTAGTGAGATTCAAAGCAAAACCGTTCAACATCTCAGTCATTCAGGTGTATGCACCCACATTGGACAGTACAGAGGACGAGATTGGGCTATTCTATAAAGACTTGACAAAGATGGTGGAGGAGATACTGAAGAAAGATGTGTTGATCATCGGAGGAGATAGGAATGCAAAGGTTGGAACAGAGAACGAAGGTTGGGAGAGAGTCATGGGAAGGTTTGGATATGGAGAAAGAAACGAATGCGGTGAGAAACTACTGGAGTTTGCTACAGAGCATGAGATCGTGATCTGCAACACAAGATTTCAACAAAAGGAATGTAGGAAGTGGACGTAGCAATCGAATGATGGGAAGTCCAAGAACATGAGAGATATGGTTTTGATAAGAAGAAGATGGATAACATCAGTACAGCAATGCCGAACTTTCCAAGGAGTAGATATAGACTCAGACCACAGTCTAGTGATTGCAAACATCAAGATAAAACTCAAAAGAAAATTTAAGACACAGTTTGAGAAAAGAAGAGATGTAGTGATGCTATGTGAGGAAGAAAGAGGGGAGGCATACAGAGCAGCGCTCGAAGAGAAGATTAAGAATATTGCCACAGAGAAAGACCTAGATAAGAGTTGCAGGGATAGCTATCGCTATAAAAGAGGCAATTGAGCAGACTGTTCCAGAAGAAGGAAAGATCAATAAAAAGTGGATTACCCAGGAGACAAAGAAGTTGGTTCAAGAGAAAAGAGCATTGAGGATCAGAAGAGATGTTTCTGAGATGGCAGAACAGCAATATAGGATGAAATGCAATGAGGTAAGGAAATCAGCAAGAAAGGATTAGGAGAAATGGTTAGAGGAGCAATGTGAAGATATACAGAGGTATTAGAGCGAATGTAAGACCAGGGAGGTGCATAAGACACTTAGGAATATTAATAGGAAATGGCAACCAGAGCAGATGGTGATCAAAGATGAGAACGAAGAAGTGTTCATGAACAGGGAGAAGATTGTGCAGCAATGGACGAGATATTACACTGAGCTATACAAAGCACAGTTGGACCCTAGTGTTTCAGAGAGACAGATTGAAAAACTGAAAGAAATATCTCCACCGAGCATCGAGATTGAGACCGATATTTCGAAGGAGGAAGTAGAAAAAGTAGTGAAACGACTAAAGAACAAGAAGAGCCCTGGAAATGATAAGATCATGGGAGAGATGATCAAATATGGCGGAGAAAGCATGATTCAGGAAATACGCTGACTATGTAATATAGCATGGAAAGAAGGGAAGGCGCCTAAGGAATGGACAAGATCTGTGCTCGTGACAATACCCAAGAAAGGAAGTACATTGGAGTGCAAGAACTACAGAACAGTTGCCCTATCAAATCATCTAGGCAAGGTGCTGATGATGATACTGATTGACAGACCAAGATCGCAGATAGAAGAACATATAGCAGATCAGCAAGAGGGGTTCAGAAAAGATAGAAGTACCATACAGCAGATATTGGCACTAAGACTGATAGTGGAAAACGCTCGACGAAAGAACAAGAATGTATACACTTGCTTTGTCGATCTTCAAAAGGCATTTGACGGTATAGATCAGAAAGTCACTTGGGCGGTGTTGGAGTCATATGGAGTGGATAGCAGACTGATATGGTTGTTGAAGGATATCAATGACAATGCAGAGGCAGCGGTGAGAACATGCGGGAAGTTGGGAAGTTGGTTTAAAACAAGTAGAGGTATGAGACAAGGAGATCCAATATCACCAAGTATCTTCATCGCACATCTGGAGAGAGCGATGGACAAGATCAAGAAAGAGATAGAAGGGATATCTGTGCACAGGAAAAGAATGAACAACTTGAAGTTTGCGGATGATATAGTTATCATTGAGGAAGATGAGGAGAAGCTAGCAAAAACAGTGCAGGTGTTGAACAAAGAAGGGAAGCGGTACAGACTGATTATGAGCATCGATAAAACAAAAACAATGGTATTTGGAGATAAGGAAATAGGAAGGAAGATCAGTGTTGATGGTATTGAACTAGAAAATGTAGAGAAGTTCACATATCTGGGGAACAACATAACATAAGAACTAGACTGTAAGAAGGAAATAGCGACTAGAATAGCGAAAGCAAGAGCGAGTTGGAAGGTGATGGATAAGATCTGGAAAAGCAAAGCGATTAGTGTAAGAACGAAGCTGAATGTCTTGAAAATGTGTGTATTCAGCAGCATGTTGTATGGATGTGAGACATGGGTGATAATGAAAGATTCGAAAAGAAGAATATTGGTGTTTGAAAGGAGTTGTTATAGAAAGATTCTGAGAATAGGATGGATGCAGAAGGTCACCAATGAGGAATTATATAGAAAGATACAGCCAAAAGAGAACCTGCTGCAGAAGGTTATAAAATGGAAGCTACAACTATTTGGGCATATTTGCAGAATGAACAACGAATGAAAAATCAAGACCCTAATATTCAGCATAATGGACGGTTCAAATAGGAGAGGCAGACCCCACAGAGAATGGATAGATAATACAGTAGATTGGTGCAGAGCTAGTCTACAGAAACTAAGCCACTCTGCACTGGACAGGGAAAGATGGAAGGAAATAGTGAGAGAGGCATCAGACACCAATGGGCACTGAGCCCACGGTTATTGATGATGATGATGATGATGATGACATGAAATGGATAATGACAGTATTTAAGTAGACAAAACACAGACCACTCTCTTTAAAACGTGCCATTCAAGTGTTTTGCAATAGTTTGCTGTGCAGAGCTAATATTCTCAATGTATGACACGCACAAAAATTCTGAAGCCAAGAAACAGTCTTTCATTAATTACCCATCAATCTAAAAAATAAACACCCCACACAACAGCAAAACATATGTACAGACTATATGCTGCTGTCATATCAAGTATTCTCTGTCATTCATTTGAGGTGACTCATGCGACTCAGCTGTGACTTTGCTATTCACGAAGGATACAGCTACCTCTCATGTTGTGGCATAAATATTTTATCTTGTCCATTCTCGTTCATATTTCTGTTTATTGTGCCCTTTGGTGGCCAAATGCATTCTTCTTATCCAAGACAAAAATCATGTTTCTAAAATGAATGCTGAACAGTTGCCCATTCTAGTGACAAAATTGGTGGCCACTAGCAGTTTTCTAAGCAGGATTATATGAGCCTATTTGAACGAATTGCATTTATTTTATAATCCCAAGTGTCCTGGCGCAGGGTGACCACCTATCCCGTTTTTCCTGGGGCAGTTTCTTATTTAAGCTGTCCCACAGCATCCCGACTTTTTTAAGAAAATGGACAAATTGTCCCATATTTTGCAAGGCTCCTGTTCCCTGGCACCTGGTGTCTCGAGGCTGCATCCCCCACTGACAGGGAGCTCCTCCACTGGGTAGCTGCCCCATTCCCTGGCACACCACAGAGACAGCCGCCACTGCTGGCGAGCTCTGCCACAGGGCGGCCTCTTAATTCACTGGCACCCTCCTGCTGGGTGGTGGTAGAGCCCCCATTCTCCCATCCCCTGTATCAGGAGGCAGCAGAGCTCCTATCCCTGGTGCCTCACTGACGTGCAGCTGCCCCCAGTGCTGAGGAGCCCTGACATGGAACTGCAGCCCCCATCCCCAGGGGCTGGTGTCCCATATTTGCCACAGAGCAATGTGGTCACCCTATCCAGGCCACCCTCTCTTTTTCGTAACATCTTCCTCTCTCCTCCCTTCTCTCTTCAGTTTAAACCTGAGGAATATATTGTCTGCTGATCCCTGTTCTCCTCCTCAACTGGCACCACTCAGAAGTGCAGCAGGCATTCTCTAGTGAACATTTCCTTCTTGCTGTAAAGACTTGGCTAGTTCCAGAACCCTCCTCGTTGAGACGAAGGAGGAGCTGTGTGTGCCTGTAGCACCAGGAGACTCTTCCTCAATGCACAAGTGCCGCACTACGAAAGTTAGTCCAGTAATGCACCATTGTGCTGTTACTGGGCACCTGTAGCTCACACTGATGTCTGTGTTATTTGAGGGCATGCTGCACTTACAAGGGCAGGGCTCCAGTAGGATCTCTGGACGTACTGGATGTTCACCTCAGGGACCAGGGAGCAAATAAAATCCCCTCTCCCTTTTGAAGGCTCCCTGTTTACTTGATGCTCAGCTGGTGTTGAGCACCTTCTTTGAGTGCTGCTGTGATATCAGAGTTCTAAGAAGTGCCAGGAACAGCAAAGGAGCTTTGCAGAAGGGACAGCTAAGAGTTTATTGTAAGGTCCCCATGCCTTCAAACCATGGCCAGCGAGTGGCTATTTGTGGGGGTAGCAAAAAAAGGCAAGAATTAGAAATAGGTCAGAAGAGTAGAAGTAGAGGAATAGAGAAGAGGGTGGCACTTTGAATGTGACTGCCTCAAGCAGGATCTGGTATTCCATCTGTTTCTTCTACTCTCCTTCCCACACTGTCTGTGAAAGGTAAAGTAATTAATGGCTGGTTATAGTGAAAGTGACCGCCCTTCACATTGAGAAAGTGACCTTGATGGGACACTATGCTCCTGACCTTTTGCTTCCACCTTTCCTCTTTTTTATTATAGTGCCATAGGTTATGTGTTGTGTCAGATCGCTTTATAAGTTCATAGAGCAATGGTTTCCCACTGTCACCCTCAACTCCAGGCTTTCCACTGTGCAGTGTTGCTTGCTGCATGTAGCAGTGAATTAGGACTCAGACCTCAGTCAAATTTTTTCCATCCAAACCATATGATAAAACTAAAAACAGGAGCTATTTTTAACACATGTACTTGGGAACCTTTTGGCTGTGGTTACACTACAGTGATCTGTCAACAGAAGTCACTATCAGAAAAGATTTCCTGACAAAACGTCTGTCAACAGAGTGCAGCCACAAAAGCCAACCAGAAGAGTGGTCCGCTCTGTCAACAGAGCGGCCGGACTGCCTGGCTGCTCTCTCGACAAAACAGGCACCCAGAAGCATAGCAGACGGGGCTGCCCATTTTTCTGGATATTCTGTCTGACAAGAGAAGCTGCCCCACAGAGCATCTGCACAGCTTTTTTGTTGACAATCTATAGACAGCGGTGTTGTTCCTCATGGCTGAGAGGCAGAAGATTGTTGGCAGAAGTGCCGGCTTTTGTCGACATACTGTCAACAAAACACATCGTGTGGACATTCCACCCAGTTTTCTTGACAAAACCGGGGTTTTGTCAGCAAAACTCGCTAGTGTAGCTGTAGCCTTAAAGTTCAAGTTACTGATTTTTCTTCGAGACGGAAAATTAGAGAAACAACTACAACCTTTATAATACTGAATGCAATAGAATGAAGAGAATTTAGGTTTGGTTTAAGTTGCCCCCACCCCAACACACACTTTTCTTTTTCACTTTTTCCTTTCATTACTTTTGAGCTTTGTAATGTCCTTAACTGTGGAAGTGGCAAAAAGACACCTGAGAGTAATCCTAGCACCCTGTAACTTTCCAAAGGTGAAGAAATGTTGAAAAGTTAGCACAGCAAAGGGAAAAAAAGGATGATCGCTGTAGCATGATGTTGGCAAAAATAAGTGGGGGCCAGGAGCAGAAAGGGCAAAGGACAACATTTTTACTGAAAGAGTTTATGGAAAAAAATCTGGAAAAAACTGAAATTTGTTGAACCTGTCAAATGGCAACGATTTAATTTGTTTTTCTCTCATCAAAGTTTTTAGACTAGTTCCACCACTTTGTGACTTTGGGCAAATCCTATCAGCTCTACCCTGCAGCTTTCACACTTGTAAAGCAGTGCTAAGGATACTTCACCTGAGGATCTTACGGAACTGAAGCATGCTATGGAAAGGAGTGCACATTTCTACAGGCACATGACATATGAATTTCTGCCTTTTTGCTGTCCTTACTATTTAGCAGAAATCTTCTTTGAAAAGATCAATCTTCTGCTTTACCAGAAGCAGAAATCACCTTCAGTTCTTTAGGTAAAAATGAAGGTACAATAAATATTACGAGATATTGATTTCTGAGTCATCAGCAGAATTCACTGAGGTGATGAATACATCATAATGATCAAGTGGAGCCCTGCAGGATTTTGATGGCCAGCAAACTTCACAGCCTGATTATGCCTCTTTTTTTTTAAAGAATTGCAGCTTATTTTTCTTTATTTCAGAAACGTATCAGTCAGCCCTTTTCTCAGCTGTTGGGACAGCTCAGATATCTTTGGATGCAACAACACAACAATCCTTTGGAGACATTTTTCTTGACCTTGTCATTGTTGCAATCTTCTTCACGCCCACAGGAGTTATTTTTACTACCTCATCTCTACTGCACCCACACACAGTTGGTTTCTAGCTCCCAGGACCCTTTCTGTAGATAATATTGATACATGTGTTTACACACAAACTCAGTCTGGGTAACTTCTAGTGTCATTACAGCTGCCAGTGTAAGGAACAGTCAGTAAGGGACTGAATGATGAATGTAAATGTAAATTACATTAAATGTAAAGATGGCATGAGAAGATCATCGAATGAGAGGAAAGGAAGACAGTAGATAAATGATGCATGTTTTGAGGCCTTAGCTTAGGAGAAGCCTGATCACAAGGAAGGAATGAAGGCAGTGTGTGACCTTCAACAACTGAAGTAATTACAAGATTCCCTGGGGTGCGGGGGGGAACCAAGATGTCTGGTGGCACTTTACATGCCAACAAATGTATTATGGGATAATTTTTAATGAGCTACAATTCACTTCACAAAACATTATGCCCTAATACATTTGTTAGCTTTTACTGCACCACTGGACTTCTTGTTTTCGCTAAAAGAGACTAATACAGCTACCTCTCTGAAAGATTCCCTGACTTATTTTTTTTAAATGAGACAGACTTTCATATATCTATTTCCAACTTATAAACAGAGATTGAATTTACTTTTTTGGAAAAAACTGCCCAAGATCCTAGCATTCGTACGATACATTCATTCTGAGGCACAGTAAGAAGCTCAAATGGACTGAGGTATTTTTGGTGTGTAGAGGGGATGAATGCCTGTTACAGCCTATGACATTTTTCAGAATGGAAACATCTCTTGTAAAATCCCCATTGCAATAACAAGTGCCAGATCCTGACTTTCTATCCCAGCTGACTGGGATGTAAAACCTTAGAAGCTAAATAATAAAGGCCTACTAAATATGAGAAAATACACACCTCTAGTGAAATAAATATCAGAGGTGCCAATGATTATGAACGGTTTACCAACCTAGACAAGACAACGTGTAAAATTCTAGCTGCAGCCATACAATCAGTTCCTTTAAAGGCAAATTAGTATTTTCGCATTCCAAAATGCTGGTTTCCATACATAAAAATGGCCACATCAGGTCAGAGATCGTGATTCATCCAGCCCAGCATCTTGTCTTCCAGCAATGGCAAGTGCCAGATACTTCCACGGGAATGAGCAGAACAGGGTAGTCAAGTGATCTATCCCCCTGCCATCCAATCCCAGATTCTGGCAGGCACACAAAGCCATTTGAAGTTGATTCTCATTCAGCCACAAGCCCATGGATTTTTACCCTAATACAGTTTCAGGGAGTAGCTGGGTTAGTCTGGAAGGCCATATCTACACAGCAGAGCTATGTCAGGATACCTTGGTATCACAAAATAGCTACTCCATGTCTTTGTTATACAGAACTGGAAGGGACCTGGAGAGGTCATCAAGTCCCCTGCCCTCACAGCAGGACCTGTCACCATCCCTGACAGATTTTTTTTTTAATCGAACCTGCCCCAGACCCTTGAAAGGCCCCCTGAAGGACTGAACTCACAACCCTGGTTTACAAGGCCAAAGCAAGCCTGCCTGTTATTTTGAAATATTTTTCAAAATAATGGGTGTGCTACTTCAGTACTCTTGTACTCCTCCTTGCGGGAGGAGTAAGGGATGCTTCCAAATAGCACTTTAGTTCAAAGCATTCGGCACTGTTTAGACAGCACCAAATGCCAAAATAGCCTATTTTAAAATAAACTCCGAATAAGATACACAATGTGCAGCATAGGGTGCCTTGTAGACGTAACCGAGCTTCAAAAGCAACGAACAGTTCTGTGGCACTTTAGACCAAATTTATTAGGTCATGAGCTTTCATGGGTAAACCCCACTTCCTAGTTTTGAGAGCTCATTCTTGATTTTTATCTGTTTGTTGTATACACTGATTAGATGCAAACTTGCACAGTTTTGATCTATAGCAAAACAATGCAATTTAAATAACTCAATAAATTTTTAGCTTTGCTTTCAAGCAGTATATCACAGCCTACAATTTTTTTCGTTACAGTCCAAACAAATTTCTATTCAGATAGGGCGCCTCAACACTAGCAAGTTTTTTCGGAAAAGTCAGGCCCTTTTTCGAAAGAACATGCAGCGCGTCCATGCATAAAATGAGCTCTTTCAATCCGAAATCAAAAGAGCACAACTCTTCTTCCGGAAAAAGCAGTCAATTAGCACTTCAAATACTAACAAAATAATTTATTCGGTGAGCTTTCATGAGACAGACCCACTTCTACAGACCATAGCCAGACCAGAACAGACTCAATATTTAAGGTACAGAGAACCAAAAACAGTAATCAAGGTGGACAAATCAGAAAAAAATTGATCAAGGTGAGCAAATCAGAGAGTAGAGGGTAGAAGCTGGGGGGGAGGTCAAGAATTAGATTAAGCCAAGTATGCAAACGAGCCCCTATAGTGACTCAGAAAATTCCCATCCCAGTTCAAACCACATGTTAATGTGTAGAATTTGAATATAAAAGACAGTTCAGCAGTCTCTCTTTCAAGAGTGGTGTGAAAATTTTTCTGCAGTAACACACAAACTTTTAAGTCATTAACAGAATGGCCCACTCCATTAAAATGCTGGCTAACAGGTTTGTGGATCTGGAGTGTTTTGATGTCTGTTTTGTGCCCATTAATTCTTTGTCTAAGGGAGTCTGAAGTCTGTCCAATATACAAAGCATCTGGGCATTGTTGGCACATGATGGCATATATGATGTTAGTTGAGGAACATGAGAATGTGCCTGCGATTCTGTGAATAACCTGGTTAGGTCCAGTGATGGTATCTCCAGAAAAGATATGTGGACAAAGCTGGCAGCGGGCTTTGTTGCAAGGAAAAGTTCCAGGACTGGTGTTCCTGTGGTATAGACTGTGGCTGTTGGTGAGAATCCTCATAAGGTTGGGAGGTTGTCTGTAGGAGAGAACAGGCCTGTCACCTAGGGCCTTCTGGAGTGTGGCATCCTGATTAAGGATAGGTTGTGGGTCATTAATAATGTGTTGCCATGGTTTGAGTTGGTAATGACCAGTGGTTTGAGTTGTAATGACCAGTGGTGTTCTGTTCTTGGCTTTTTTGGGCCTATCTTGGAGTAGCTGGTCTCTGGGTATTCATCTGGCCCTGTCAATTTGTTTTTTTTTTATTTCTCCTGGTGGGTAATTCAGGTTTATGAATATTTGGTAAAGATCTTGTAGTTTTTGGTCTCTGTCAGTTGGATCAGAGCAAATGCGATTGTAACTAAGGGCTAGACTGTAAACAATGGATCTAGCTATGTGTGCAGGATGGAAGCTAGAAGGGTGTAGGTAAGTATAGTGTTCAGTGGGTTTCTGGTACAGTGTGGTACCAATCAGGCCATCCTTGATATGTACTGTAGTGTCTAGGAAGTGTATCTCTCGCACGGAGTAATCGAGGCATAAGTTGATGGTGGGGTTCAGATTGTTACAGTCTCTGTGGAATTCTTCTAGAGTCTCTATACCATGGGTCCAAATCATAAAGATGTCATCAATCAAGCTTCTTCCGGAAGCTGTCTTTCTCTCCCGGATCAGGAAGAGAGCCTCCTTTCGAAACCTTCTTTAGGAAAATGAAAAGCATGTGTAGATGCTCTGTGTGACCTTTTTTTCAAAAGAGCAGTCCTCAAGGCAGTGGATTTTTCAATCCCTGGCCCATTCTTTCAAAAGAGCAAGGACTGTATGGACGCTGTCTTTTGAAAGAAGATTGTTCAGAAGATCTCTTTAAGAACTTCTTTCAAAAGTTCACTGTAGTATAAATGCAGCCCTAGTGTAGGAAGGGAAAAACGCTTGTCTGAAAAGTCAAAGGAGTTTTAAATAACAGTAAATAAGAGACACATCATTGTCCCATTTAGACTTAAAGAAGTCCCGCCAAGTATGAAATGTGTGGAAACTAGGAGCAAAAGTTTATGATTTAATCCGAACGTTGAAATAAGGGAGAAAAGTCAAACCCTACAATCTCAGAAATTTAAAAAAAAAAAGTGTGCATATTTCATATGGTCTGGAAACCTTAATGATTAGAAATGGCACATCAGCGGGTCAATGTTGCCAGAAGAATTCCGAAACCTTTAACTGATTATTCCATAATTCTCATCCCTCATATGTTACTTTGGGGACTTGCTTAAAAAACACAACACACCCTTTAAAATACTAGATATAAATACATTCACTGGTTAAAACACAATCCTTATTGTGAATCTCATTTGCTCCTCTCACATTGTTGTAGAGGACTTGTGATGTTTCCAGGTCGAGTTTGAAAAGTACAAACACAATACCTAAGTGTTGGGTGGTGAATAAAGAAGAAGAACAGGGACTTGTGCCTTTTTAAATCCAGCCATTTGTTTTCACAAATAGAACAGACTGAAATGGTAAGAGAGAGGTGAGTCTCCAACAGATTTCTTACATCAGGAATAAGCAATGAAACTAAGCAGGACATTCAGGCTACGTCTACACTAGTTACGGAAGACTGAATGCTTAGGTTTGATCTTCTGGGATGCCGTTTCACACATGTGTGCAATGGCGTGTGCCAGGATCAATGTCGAACCTGGAACTCCTTGTGAGCCGCAAGGATTAAGGAACGTCTTTGGGAGAAGCGCGCCTGTTGAAATTCTGCAGTGAGGACAGGGAAGAGTGTCAATGGCTGCAAAATCAATTTTAGGTACGCAATTGGTGAACCTAAAATTGTGTAGCAGGCGTTGACATTCCCAGTAAGTGCAGACTAGCCTCAGACTTCACTGGTCAAGTAGGTATAGGAAAAGTCTCTTACGGCTGTGTGCAGCCGGGTGTATGCTAGGGCAGCTCAGGAAATAGAAACTGAAGGCTAAAACAGTGTCTTATTTTAGAACCTTTGATTTAGAAGACGAGGACTGGAAGACAACTAATGAGCCATTGATCTTTCAGAAATGACCATGAATAGAGCTCTGAATCAGATCTTAAGCAAAAGGGTTACACCACAATCAAGTGAAAATGTAAGACAACAGCTCTTCCTACACTATCAATAGGCCTAGAATGACTTTAGTAAATTACTTCAAAATGATAGTTTTCATCTTCAAACTTAGTAGGTCAGTTGGGTTTTTAAATGAAGAAATGGTTTGAGGATAATTTTATAAGTGTGATTAAACGTTTTTGGGGTGAACAAAGACTAATATAATGATGATGTAAGGCTTTTCAGCATGGTCACTAGTTCAATTCAGATATAAGTCAGAAACAACCTAAAGTTTACATGCTGAATGGAGCTTTGTGGCCTGTGTGAAGTAAATTGTTTTGGAGGGCTGGGACAGGGCAGTGGGAGAAGGACAGGGCAGGGGACAGTGGGGAGGAGGACAGGATGGGGCAGAGAGTCCTGCATGCAGCATCTCCTTGGTGGCAGCGATAGTTGAGGCTCTCCTTTTAAGCAGGACTACCCTCCCACCGCCGGCAGCTCACCTGCAGTGAGTACCTCTGCCCAGCAGTTCCCCTTCCCACACACCCCCCAAATATCCCTCCCAGTGCACGCGCACTCTCTCCAGCACTCCTCAAAACATGGGGGAATGGTGAACCCCCGCTTTGAGGAGATAAGCCCGCTAGCCCTGCCCCTTCCATACAAGGCCTGTTGCCTACATGCCAGATCTCTGAAGCCCCACCCCACCTTGTGAAAGCTGTGAAGGAGCCCTCAGACTGGAAGCTCTCCAGCTCACCTCCCCCAGCCTCATCAGATTGAGCTGCCCCTCGTGGCCACCCTGAGCTGCCACCCCCCAACCCAGGACCACACTTTGCCTTGATTCCCCTGGCACTGGCGCACTGAGCCAGCTGCAGCACCTGGCTGAGCCATCAGCCTTTTATAAGCACCCAGCCAGCATGGGACCACCAGAATTGGGCTGGCTCCAGCGCTGGGCTGAGCCACTGCCCCCAGCCCAAGCACTGGACTGGTGTCAGCATTGGCAGTCCTCCCAAGTGCTAGCTCCTCCTGCCTGACGTTCCTGCTCCCCAGCTCAGCCAGCAGCATCCAGCCCAGCCTCCTTCCTCCATCCTCCCTTGGCGTCCCTTCTCACTGCCCTGTTCAGCAGCGAGTAGCTGGGAGATTGGGAGGATGGAGTGGAGGAGCTGGCGGCGTCTCAGGGAAGTGGGGTGGGGGCACCACAGCCCCATTGCCCGGCGGCGGGCCAGCTGCAGCACCAGGGAAGGCATTATACCTGCGGCCCGTGCAAAAATCCCTTCCATCTCCTTCTCCCTGGGTAGTGCTGTCTGTTTGGGCACTTGAGATAGGACAGTCTTAGGGGCCACTCCATTTTGACAGCCTTGGTTTGCTGAGCTAGCAGGAGGGAGTCCCAGGGCTGGGGCAGAGTCACCAAGGACAGCAAGTGGCATTTCTGCTCTGAGCACAGGGGCTGTGAGGAGAGTGATTTGGATGCAGTGGCGGGACCCTGGGCGGCAATGAGGGCGTAATAGGGCTGCTGAGAAGCAGAGGCCCCATGGGAACAAGTGCTGACAGCAGCCTCTCATGGCAGCCAGGCTCCTTGGGCAGAGCCTGGCTCCAGGGAGTGTAGGCAAGAGTGTGTCGGAGTACAGCTTGGAGCTGTGTGTCCATCCTGCCTGCGGGGTACCTGGCCATGCAGAGGCAGCCAGCTCAGGGAGCAAAGCAGAGAGGGCTGGTGGGTGGCCAACCAGCACCCGAGCTCCCACAGCAGAGAGAGCCAGGAGCCCAGGTGGGCCAGACAGTTTCCATCATTTTCCGATTTGCCGGTAGGAGGTGGCAGTGTTCACACTGTGGGGCACTGTTTGAAAGCCTCAATGCCAAATTGGAAGCAGAAATCTGGGGCACCCCCACGTTGCCTTTAAGGGGTGAAAATATGTTTACTCACCCCAGGTGCTAAAATACTAAGGCCAGGTCTACACTAGACAATAAAGTCGATTTTAGAGACGCAGTTCTAGCTATGGCTATTGGGCAGATAGAATCAATTTATCTACAATCGACTTACCTGGCCATCCTCATAGAGGGAGGGTGACGGGAGAAACTCTCCCATTGGTCTCCCTTAGTCCTCGACCCAACCGGTGACCCCTAATATTTCAATTTCATGCACCCCAACTAGGTGTGCAAAAACTGAACCCCAGAAGATTGATCCTGACCGGATCGATCTTCTGTGTAGGGAAGACACACCCTTAGTTATAGCTCTGATTCCCTGATCTGCTCCTTAGGACAGCAAACCCTATGGCACACCTTTCACAAGGTTAGATGGGAAGGAAGGAAAAACATCTAGCACTGGTCTAGAAATGGTTGTTACCCAGCCAGCCTCCAAGTGCATCTGAAAGATGCTAGTCTCAGGGGCAGACTTTGGTTCGTAGAGCTCAAGACGTGCTAAGTTAACCACAACTTAAAATGAAAGTTGAATTTTGCCAGTCAGAGAGCACAGGACAGCAGCAAGCTTGTACGTACAAAAATACCGACCATACTCTGGTCACCGAGCACCCCAGATTTGGAGATGCTGTGCTTGTGTATCCAAATACGATTTAAAAGCATAAATAAAAAATTACAACTTGATCCCCTCCTAGGCTGAATTTCTATTAGGGAGAAATATGGGGAAAGAAGTTATTGCCTAGTTTAAAAAAGAAAGACCCTAATGCTGCAACACACTTCAAGCAAGCTTTTAAATTGTAGTTCCCCAAGGAAGAAAGAAAATTAACCTGAAAAGCTGAAGGCAATAAAAATAAATAAGGAAAGCCCTAAACTCATTGCCCCCTCCTCCATTCCTCCCCCAGGGCCTGTGGCTGGCTTGTTTAATGGCAGCTTTCTTAGCTCTGACTGCTCTGGGGGCTTTTGTTTTTTCAATAAACATGAAAAACCAAATCCCAAATTCTCCGGAGGAACCAATATGTTCTCAGCCCAGCTCACAAAAATATAGGGGAGGTAAGCGCACAAAAGAGAGAGAGACAGCCTTTGGGAAGCGGAGGAGATTTGACCTGACAAGCAGCTTGCCCCATCAAGAGGCTGGCACATTTATGAGGCGTGGTGTAGGACTCAGCGGCAATGTCATGCCTGACTGTACTGAAATGGGGGAGCTAGTGGGAGAGAGGGAGGTACAGGAAGCCAGCCTACCGGAGACAGTACTAGAGTAAGTGCAGCTGCATCAACATGCCTGGTTCTGCCTGACACTTTCCCCCCTCTGGCCATTTTTGAATGTAAAGCATCAGTTAGCATGTGATAATGAACCCTAGCATAGGCTAATTTGGTGAAGGCTAATTTGACAGCATGGAGCTGTGGCCAGGCAGGCTGAGTGACACAGTTTTTGGGAGCTGGCCTCTGTAAGAGGACTGCTGTGCGCTGAGCAACACCTCTTAATTAGGGATGTGTCTGCAGGCTTCCCACTTCTGCTTCTCCTCCCTTCAGGGCCCCCCTTAGAGCTCATTCTGCTTGGAGCTAGTTTAATACCAGAACCAGCATGCCAGAGTCCAGAGTGCCAAACAAAAGTCAATTCCCACCCCACACAGAGAAAGTCCGCACTTCACTCTGGTGTTTTCTCTCCCACTCAGATACTTCTTCCATCCCAGATGGATTTCCAGGCTCTCACTTGCTGGGGCTCAGACATCTGGTCCCAAACACAGTCACTGTTTCTTACTTCCAAGGAGTTACCTATTCCATGGGCTCTAGCATCCATTGTCCCTCATGTCAAAGTCCTACAGAGACCTTTATTTGTCTCCCTGCATCCCCTATACAGCTGCAGCTCTCTGGACTTCCCTCTTCTCTGAAGTCACTGAGGGCTGGTCAACACTGGGGGTTTTCTGCACTTCACAGGGAACTGCCCAGTTCCCCTCAGGTGGGACTTATCAGGGATGGCTTAGTCCCAGACACTCCAGCCCATTAGGCAAGTCACCCTATTGCAGCATTTCCTAGGCCTCCCAAGGCACAGTGCTCCGCAGGAGAAATGTCTTCCAGACACAGTAGCACGTGACAATATTAGGGTTGCCAGATTTTTGGAAAACATATGTGGGACAGGCAGCCTCAGCCACAGGCGTCCCAGCGGGAGGGGTATTGGCAGTCCCAGCCACAGGATGCCTGGCCTGGGGGGAGACAGAGGGAACCCTGCAGCCCCATGGCTAAAAGCCAACTGAAGCGCTGAGCCCCACCAGTGGTCCTAGCCACAGCAACCCCAGTGGGGCGGGGAAGTTCCCTGACAAATCCTGTATCCCCCATTGACCTGAAAATATCTGGCGTGACAGTTTTACGTAAATGTAGGACACAGGACGTGTCAGGGAAATTCGGGTCTGTCCTGCACACTGCAGGATGTCTGGCAACGCTAGACAACATCCTGGACAAAGCTGATGAAATTAAGATGAACTTTACTGAACTAAATTGAAACCTTGTTGAATTAGGGTTAATATCTTTGCAGCTCCGTAGCATTAAAAATGCAGTTGTATGTATTCCTGTGGGATTATACGCAGAGCTGTCCTATGTAGGAACAGTTTGAGGCAGTTGCCCCAGGCCCTGTGATTCCGGGGGGCCCTGCAGGGCCTAGGGAGGCCTGGGAGATTACCTGGACGGGGCAGCAGTAGCAGGCTGAGTACACCCCAACACTCACCATGGGAGCCATAGGCAGCAGAGTGACCCAGCAGCCTGCTGTGCTTTGTCGTCTCCCATCTGGGTTACTCCACTTTGTGGCAGGGACAGGAAGTGGAGTGCCCCAGTCTGAGCCTGCTCCGCTTCCCTGAGCAACACCACTGGGAACCAGGCTCAAGGAGCATAGGCTGGGGCAGGGTCACTTCACTTCCCACTGCCACGGTGAGTGCTGGGAGGGGCGGGGGGCTGCCCCCTGCTACTGGCTACAGGCCTCCCCTGTAATTCCCTGGATCTGGTCTCTGGGGGTGTCCTGGGCTCCACACGCCACCAAGAAAGACGCTGATTGAATGTACCTTCTCTAATAGTGGGAGTGGCAGGTTGCTAATTTACTTCCCCTTTGCAGTACCACCTTCCCTCCCAGCAGTGCACGCAAACTGGAGCATGAAACGTCTACGTACCTGTAGATATAGTACTATACCCACACTCCACCCCAGAGAGAGGTTGCAATGAGACTAAACATTATATTCCATTCATCGATGATGGTACAGAGAGACTAAAAAATATCCTCTATTTAAACAAAACAAAGCAGCAGAAATGTAGCACTTCAAAGACTAACAAAATGAGTTATTCGGTGATGAGCTTTTACGGGACAGACCCACTTTGTGTTTTGTTGGAGTACAGACTAACACGGCTACCTCTCTGACTCTATTTAAAGCTATTTTTGTTACATCTTCTAGTCTAGTATAACTTCACTGCTTTTTACTTAATACACCTACAACAAATACAGCACAATATATGGAAATGCCCCATAAACAGATCGGTTTAGGGCCAATACAAAGGAAGACATCATTGTGTTCATCCCTCTAGCTCAGCTGTGAGGAAAAGACATGATTGTGGGCACTTACCGACACATGGGCCAGGGCCGTTCTTCAGTGAGCCACAGAGCACTGTAAGACAACATGAGAGCGCTTTGCATGCACCAAAAGAAAACTGCGTTGACTAAAGAGAGAAAAACGCACCCAAGAAGTGAAAGCACAGTGCTGTATTAGTGAAGCCAGTTTGGAAGTACGGCACCATCCGTTACTGTTGGAGCTAATTTGAAGGGCAAGAAATTAAAGTGCAAGTTTTACCCTCCAGAGAAAAGGCCTATTTGTCTTGCATTCATTTTTATCCCTAAAGTAGAGCTGCCTATCAGTGAGTAAGACACTTCTGTGGTTTCCTCACAGAGTCTCTTAGGCAGGGCTGCTGACAGAATTGCCGGGCCCCCTTCGGAGAGGGTGGGGAGCTGGCTCTGGGCCCCTGGAAGCGGTGGGATCTGGGGCAGAAGCAGCTGGGCTGCAGCTAGCCTCCCCCAGCCAGTCCTGAAGTGCTGCCTCTTGGGTGGTGGCTGGAAGTTCGAGGTCCTTTTAAAATGCTGGGCCCCAGGGAAGCTGCCCCTTCTCCACCCTCATTCCTCCCACAGTGACCCTGCTCATGGTTTTACTCAAACATCCTCCTGTATTTACAGGCCGAGAGAGTCACGAAGGGACAAACAAGTCCACACGCACTGTTAGGAACATTCTCTGCCTGAAGCAGCTCAGAGCACATACAAGAAATAGAAACAATATTGCAGACTCTGAATCAAATCGTGCCCTGTACAGTAACAGAGAGATAGCCGTGCTAGTCTATACACTATGAAAAAAAAGCAGTCCAGTAGCACTTTAAAGACTAACAAAATGATTTATTAGGTGACGAGCTTTCGTGGGACGGACCCACTTCTTCAGACCACAGCCACACCAGCGCAGACTCAATATTTAAGGCACAGAGAACCAAAAACAGTAATCAAGGTTGACAGATCAGAAAAATGTTATCAAGGTGAGCGAATCAGAGAGCAGAGGGCTTCACCTTGATAACATTTTTCTGATTTGTCAACCTTGATTATTATTTTTGGTTCTCTGTGCCTTAAATATTGAGTCTGTTCTGGTCTGGCTATGGTCTGAAGAAGTGGGTCCGTCCTACGAAAGCTCATCACCTAATAAATCATTTTGTTAGTCTTTAAAGTGCTACTGGACTGCTTTTTTGCCCTGTATAGCACACTATAAGCAAGATTATGCAGGAAGCTGCTGCCGCAGCCACCTGTGCGAGCACCATGCAGCAGCTATTCATGAAGCTCTTCAAAGCTCTCAAGGGCTGGCTGCAGGTCTGGGGAAAGCCCTTGCAAAGAAGAATGGGCAAAAATATTAAAGCTAAACAGATGTGGAAAAAGTTTGGAAACTCTTAGTTCAGGTTGATCGTGACTGTTAATTTTTACTGAATAGCATTTATAAAACTAATGCCAGCACATACATTTTCGTGTATGTCTGTGTCCTCCTCAGAGTCTTCATTGCTCAGAAGGCTGCTTACGCTCTGCAGTCCCACACAGCACAATGCATGTGGTGCTCATAAGACTTGCCATAACAGTCTGAAGCTGGATGGGTTCCATGTTAACCATGCAATGGCGTCTGCAAGGATATGAAAAAAGGATGTGAAAACACTTTTTCCATTGCTTTCCAAAGGGAGGGGGAGGAGAGAAGTGCAGTATGGGAAGCTGATGACACACCTCCAGAAGCCCTTGTAGCACTTTCCTTCCTTGTCAGAACCTGGGAGCTTAGTCCCAGCACCGACAGCAGGAACAGCATATAGGTACCCAGAGTGTATTCCTGACAAAGTCAAGGTTACCCACCCTAATGGGGACACACTCCATCAACTTTGTGTGGCCATGTAGACGTGCACCCTTAACTTTACAAAAGGGGGTGCTACAAGATTGACTTTAATAAATTCCATTTAATTTCCTAGTGTAAACGTACCCTAAGGTGCTACATGACTCCTCCCTCATTGACTTATCTGCTTTTAAGTCATATAGTTCATAATTATAAAGGACTATGCCTGATCCAGTTAATGCCCTCCTTTGCTCATGCACAAGAACATGTTACTGGAGAGCTGGTGCAGTCAGTGGTGTTGAGTCTGTTTTTCTTCTCACACCAATGGGAGCTGGAAGTGACTCAGCCAAAACCAATCGACTTGTAGGGTAAGTGATGCAGGTTGAAGAGAATCAGGGCCATACTCTTGATTTCACAAAAGACTGGGCAGAGCCAAAGAGACTTTGATGCCAATGAAGTGTAAAGTAGGCGATATCTTGAACAAACTTCAAGGGCTGGGAGATTTGAGTGGGTGACCTGGAAACATGGTATGTTCCTTTGATGTTGGGCAGTAGGCAGAGCTTACCAAAATTAAATATATGGCAAACAGAGGGGAGTAGCTTGAAGTTTAAAAGTAATATATGTAGAAGGAGGGAAGCTATAGATGAAGCTAACATTTTCTCTTAGTATCAAAACAAAAAGGCAGTCCAGTAGCACTTTAAAGACTAACAAAATAATTTATTAGGTGACGAGCTTTCATGGGACAGACCCACTTCTTCAGATCACAGCTGTACCAGAACAGACTCAATATTTAAGGCACAGAGAACCAAAAATTGTAATCAAGGTAGACAAATCAGAAAATGTGTAATCAAGGTGGGCAAATCAGAACAGCAGAGGGGCGGTAGGAGGAGGGGAAGTCAAGAGTCAGATAAAGCAAAGTATGTAAAAGTGTCCTTATAATGGGCCGGGTAATTGCTGTCCCAGTTAAACCATGTGTTAATGTGTCGAATTTGAATATAAAAGAGAGTGCCAGGTCATTAATAGAATGGCCCACTCCATTAAAGTGCTGGCTGACAGGCTTGTGAATTAAGAATTTTCTGATGTCTGTTTTATGTCCATTTATTCTTTGTCAAAGAGTGTTTACCATTTGTCTTATGTACATAGTATATGGGCATTGTTGGCACATGATGGCATATATGATGTTAGTTGAGAAACATGAGAATGTGCCCATGATTCTGTGAGTAACCGGGTTAGGTTCAGTGATGGTATCTCCAGAATAGATATGTGGACAAAGTTGGCAATGGGACCTGTTGCAAGGAAAAGTTCCAGGATTGGCATTATTGTAGTATAGCCTGTGGTTGCTGGTGAGAATCTCCTGGCTCATGGGTACAGCGATGGTGGGGCCTGCTACCTGCAGCACACCGGAGCAGCTTTGCAAGCAGCTGAAGAAATGGGGTAGGACCAGAGCCCTATTCCCATCCTGTCACTGCCCTAGTTGCTTTGTGCTTCCAGGGAGCAGTTCTTTCACTGCCCAGATCAAAGGGATTTGCTTGTTTTTGCCAGTTATCTGGTGTTTGAGGGCAGCTCCATGAAACCTTCTCTCTCTCATCCTCCCGCTAGCCTCTGAGAAAGAATGAGGCAAACTGGCTCCTTTTTCAGTCAATGCTGAAAAAATACATAGAATTTCAAGCTATTTATCAATGTTTCCATATTTAATAATAGGGCTAAGGTAGCGTCAGATGTCATAGGTATCACAGTGCACAACAAAGGCATATGCAATGATATATGCACCTCTTTGAGTATATGCAATAGATTTGTTATAGAGTTTAAAAGCTGCTCATGGGCGTTTAGTTATACAGGCTGTTGTATTACATTGCTGATGTCTTACTCTAGTGCTTTGATCACAGTATTTACTGCTTTGTTGATGTGAAATGTGAAAGTCATATTTTGAGTTCAACCTTATGGATTTTAAAATATTTACTGCTCAGAAAATGACAAACCTATCAGAATATCATGGGATGCCGAAAATAGCTTATTAAAGTTCAACAAATAATCAAGGTTTTTTTCCAAAAAAAATGGGATATATGGCAGCTTGTCACAAGGTAAAGATCTGAATGGGAAGTATCTAAAAGCAGATTACACTGGAAAATAGTAAATTATTCATGTGTGTAGGTATATAATTGGAATATAGATAAATATAAATTCTACAGAAGCCTAGAAAATAATAAAGATGATTTTAGAAAGGGGAGACAAGTAATAGACTGAATGAATACTGGCCCATATGCCTCTAGGATAACGATGTGGTGGTGTGTTTGCAGGAAGTACCTGTGGGGTCTGAAGGTGGAGAGAAAAGTCTGAGAAGTAAGATCTGATGATGGATGGAACACGTTTTTTAGGGAAAAATGCTGATGCGGGGGGAAACAATGAAATGATGAGGAAGATAACAGGGGAGAGTAAAACACTGGGTCAGCCTTGCTCCATCTTCATTTTTCTCCCCCTTTCAATACATCTAGATTTATTTATGTAAATTTATGCAGATTTATGTGGCTCTGCAATCTGCTACTTTTCTTTCTAAGGAAGTTGGCAAAGATTCTGATCTTGTTTGGTTTTCACAGCAAGATAATGCCACTGTCCTCATTGGGGCCACTCCTGATTTACCTTTGCATGACAGTAGAATCAGAGACTCAGTCTAGGTTGGTACATCTTATATGCTAAAAGGGCAGAAAGATGCATGTCATATTTATGTAGAATCCCTGAGATCCTCCTCTGAATTTGGTGCAGGCCCTGAATTGAAATATCTTTCCTAAATTCTGCAGCCAGCAGATATTTTCCAGGAAAAATCTACATAATTAAACCAAACTGTTTTTATATGAGATTAAGGAGACTGCAGGTTTATTCTCAGAAGGAAGGATCTATGTTTTTGGCTCACATAAGCCGCGTCTACATGTGCCAGCTACTTCGAAGTAGCCACACCAACTTTGAAATAGCGCCCGCCACGACTACACGTGGCGGGCGCTATTTCTCAGTTGACATCGACATAAGGCGGCGAGACGTCGAAGTCACTATCCCCATCAGGAGATGGGAATAGCGCCCAACTTCGACGTTGAACGTCAAAGTAGGGCCCGTGTAGCCGATGTGCATCCCGCAACATCGAAATAGCGGGGTCCGCCATGGCGGCCATCAGCTGAGGGGTTGAGAGACGCTCTCTCCAGCCCCTGAGCTCTATGGTCGCCGCGTGCAGCAGCCCCTTAAAGCTCCCCGCCCCCTGCCTTCCTGTGCAGGAAGCTGAGAGAGCATGCAGGTGGCAGCACAGCCACACGGCCAGCCTGCACGTCTCACAGCAGCCCAGAGACACCCCCCCCACTGCGATGGCCGCCCACCAGCCCCCCAGGAGACCCCAGAGCACCCCCCCAAGGGGAGCCAGGGCTCCTAGGCTGGCAGCCAGCTGGGGAAGAGGCAGCAGGGCCCCTCCTGGACGGAGGCCGAGCTTCAGGACCTGCTGGGACTCTGGAGCGAGGAGGAGGTGCTCCAGGTAATGGGGAGCAAGAGGCGGAATGTGGATGCGTTCGCTCAGCTGGCCAAGGGCCTGGCCGCCCGGGGTTACCCTGCCCGCACTCCTGACCACGTCAGGAGTAAGGTTAAGGAGCTGTGGCAGGGTTATGCCCGGGCCCAGGATGCGGCCAGCCAATCTGGGGCCACCCCCGTCACTTGCCCCTTTTACAGGGAGCTCAGGGAAATCCTGGGCCCCCGGCACACCTCATCCCCTCCAGCCACTCTTGACACCTCGGCCAAGGAGCCCCAGCAGGCCCCAGAGGCAGAGTCTGCCCCGGAGGCAAGCCCCGCACCCCAGGGGCCCCCCAGGAGCCCACCCCGGGACACTGGAGGAGGAGGAGGAGGGGGGATCCTCCTCCAGCGATGGGGGGCTCCGGATCGCCATCCCGTCCCGGAGCTCCAGCAGGGCGTCCGCCCACCGGGTGTCCCCCGACCGTGGGAGCGGACCATCAGGTATGTACCCCCCCCGGTGCACACCCCTGGGGTTGAGGGGCGGGGGCAGCAGACATGACCAGGGCCCTCCACATGCCCAGATGACCATGGCCCCAAGGACAGCAGTGGCATGTCCCTCAGAAGAGTGCATCAGCCCCTGCCCCCCCAGCACAACAGTGCCATGCCCCATCCCTGGGGATGGGGGGAGCGGAACCTAGGGTACCCTGGGGGGAGGGGGTGGGACACCCATCAGCAGCAGCAGCATATCCCGGGGACGGGGACGGGGAACCAGCAGCAGAGGGGTTGGGGGGACAAGGGCCACAGCTCGGGGGCCACACTAATGGCTGTCTCCACTCTTCTTCCCCCCCGTGTTCCGCGGCTGCACCATTGGAGGGACTGGAGAGCACCAGCGAGGTGTCAGTGGTCCCGGAGAGCCCACCGGGGCCATCACTCCAGGCCAGCCCCTCGGTGGAGCACTGACCAGCCCCAGGGCAGGGACGAGAGCGGACCCAGCACCACCTATGGATGGTGACGGACCCCCAGCTGCTGGCGATCCTCCGGCAGCAGCTGGAGGTCTCAGAGCAGCGCCTGCGGGTGGAGGAGCGGCGGCTCCATCTGCAGGAGTGGGCTCTGGCCTAGCGCCAGGAGGCATGGGGGGGTCTTTATGCGCACTTTCGAGCGCATAGCCGACTACCTGGCCCCCCCAAGCTGCACCGGCCGCTGCTCTGCCCGCCCTGCCTGCTCCACCCGCCGCTCCAACCGCTGCTCCACCCGCCGTCGCACTGCCGTCCACCACCGAGGGGCCTTCCGCCGAGGGGGACCTGGGACCTGCCGACACCCGCCGGCCATATCTGCCGGTCCGCCTGGCCCCCAGCCAGCCCCAGCCAGGGCTGAGGCCGAGGCGCGGGTCACGGCCACCCACCCCCAGCGCTGGACATTAGCAGGTGCGGGGCCCAGGACGTGCCCCCCCTTTGTACATATCCCCTTTTACTTGTGTTTTGTATATAGTTTGTATTAGACCCCTGTTATTTTATGATACCTGCCCCCCCATGTAAATAGTTCTCCCCTTCCTTGTCTTCCCCTTTTTTTCGCTTAATCATCATTATAATATATATAATATTTATATTTGTTGTAAATAATATAATAATAAAAAGAGTTCAACGTTTGGTAGTTTCATGAACAACAGGTCTATTTTTATTTGCAAGAAAAGTGTGGGGGGGTGCTCTTGGGTGCTCTGTAGTGTGGACGTAGGGGCAGGGAGTGTTGTGGAGGATGGGGGGGGTACAGTCGGGGGGCCTGCCAGAATTCACCCTGCGGCCTGATCAAAATGGGCCTGCAGGGCCTCCCGGACCCGGATCCCTTTGGGGTCCACCTGGCGACTGGGGGCAGCAGGTGGCTGCACGTCGACCCTGCCAGCCTCCACAGCCCAGCCCTGAAAGAATGCCTCCCCCTTGCTCTCGACCAGGTTGTGGAGGGTGCTGCACATGCCCACAATCTGGGGGATGTTGGTGGGGCCCGCATCAAGGCGGGTGAGGAGACACCTCCAGCGCCCTTTGAGGCGGCCAAATGTGCACTCAACCACCTGGCGCGCATGGTTGAGGCGCATGTTGAAGCGCTCCTGGCTGGCTGACAGATGGCCCGTGTAAGGGTGCATGAGCCAGGGCCGGAGGGGGTATGCCGCGTCTGTGATGACACAGAGGGGCATGGTGGTGTCCCCCACAGGGATCTCCCGCTGGGGGATGTAGGTCCCCGCCTCCAGCCAGCAGCACAGGCCCGAATTTCGGAATACCCGGGCATCGTGGGTGCTGCCAGGCCAGCCAACATATATGTCCAGGAAGCGGCCCCGGCTGTCCACCAAGGCCTGGAGGATCACTGAATGGTAGCCCTTCCTGTTTAAGAAGTGTCCTCCACTGTGCTCCGGGGCATGGATGGGGATATGGGTCCCATCCAGAGCCCCGAAGCAGTTGGAGAAGCCCAGGGTGGCAAACCCCGCGATGGCGGCATCCGGGTCCTCAAGCCGCACGAGCCTGTGGAGGAGCAGTGCGTTGATGGCGCGGACGACCTTCAGGGGAAGGACATGGGAGAGCACCAGTGAGGAGTGTGCAGGGTGTGTCTGGCCCTCCCCTGCCAGGGCTCCCCTCCCCTCCCTTCCCCTCCCCAGGGCTCCCCTCCACCCCCAGGGCTGCCTCCCCTTCCCCGTGGGTCCTCTTACCTCCATGAGGACAGCCCTGACGGTGGCCTTGCCGATGCCAAACTGCTGGCCCACGGATCGGTAGCTGTCTGGAGTGGCCAGCTTCCAGACAGTGATGCCGACCCATTTCTCCACGCTGAGGGCACACCGCATGGCGGTGTCCTGGTGCCTGAGTGCGGGGGTGAGCCACTGGCAGAGCTCCAGAAATGTCTGCCGGCTCATATGAAAGTTCTGGAGCCAGCGGTCATCGTCCCACTTGCTGAGCACCAGCTGCTCCCACCAGTCGGTGCTCGTGGGGTAGCTCCACAGCCGGCGGCGTGTGCGGCGGGGCTGGGGGGGTGTGGAGGGCTGCAGGGTCTGGGGTTGCTTCCTCCTCCCCTGGGGGCAGCTCCTCTTCTGTGGCTAGAATGTGATCAGCTGCCTCCTGCATGGCATTGAGCAGGGCGAGCACTGATCCTGAGGGGCGGCTGGGTGGACCTCTGGCTGCTGCTGCTGCTGCTGCTGCTGCTGCTGCTGCTGGGGGTCCATAACTGCGTCGCCGAGGTGTGCGTCCCTATGGCTCTGCAAACCACGTGCTGTGCAGGCTGAGTGTGTCTGGGAGGGGCCCTTTAAGGGAGCGGCTAGCTGTTGCCCTGGAAGTGCTAGTCCACCCTGTGATCCTGTCTGCAGCTGTTCCTGGCACCCTTATTTCGATGTGTGCTACTTTGGCGTGTAGAAGCTCCCCTGCAGTGCCTACTTCGATGTGGTGCTGTGCAATGTCAACGTTGAATGTCGACGGCACCAGCCCTGGAGGACTTGTAGACGTTATTCATCGAAATAGCCTATTTCGATGTCGCTACATTGAAATAAGCTATATCGATGTCGTGTGCACGTGTAGATGTAGCCACAGACGTACGAAACCAAGTTAAGATGACCATCTAGGGTGGTTTTATTTTAGCTCTGCTTCTGTTGCTGCTGTTTTCTTTATTCCCTCTCTGGTACTTGGTGGCAGTGACTCATCATATGCTACGTCCATACCTGCCACTATGTGAAAAAGAAGAGAAAAATTTCACTCTTCCGTCCCCCCAACCTCCCAAATGCAATTCAACTGGAGAAGTAAGCAAGCATTACACTTCTTTTCAGAGTGCAAAAACATTCAAGGAAGAACATGCCGGAAATAAGTTCATGCAAGAATTCTGAATTTCCATAGTCATACCTTCTTCCTCAGCATAGAAGTTCTCAGGAGAAAAGAGGTGAGGCCAGAGTGCTGCCCGCCAGGCTGCCAGCCCAATGCCTTGGTGGACCTTGAGAAAGCCAGAGTGGCTCCAGGACTGGGAGAGGACAAAGGCATGTCTGTACCCATTGAGTCATGAGCCAGGTGATACTGAGCCAAATCCAAGGATCAGTGCCCTTCAGTGGTGCAGGTTTATGGAGACAGCTCTTTTAGGAATCACCTAACTAAACTAAAAGTGAACTAAACAATCAGGACTCTCTCTTTCATACTGTGAGGAATCAGGTTTGGAAATTCCCAAAAGTTCTTCATCCATATCATTCACTGAGCCTATGTGACAGCATGCAGGTTTCACGAATTTGGGTCACATCCCTTCATTGGCATGGGTGAGGTCAAAAGTGAATGAAGAAGCCAAGAGGAAGTCAACAAGAAAACACTTTGCTGCGGGCCCATTCCTGGCCTGCCTGTCAAACACTAGAATATGTGAAAAATAACTTGAAAGTTGGGTGTTCTTTTCTATGCACAGGAAGGAGCAGACAGCTGCAGTGCAGAAAAATCTTGATTGTCTAATGAAAACCCACTAGAACAGCCTCCCATCTGAGTCATCTCCCTTTCATTCCTTTTTGCCACATCCTTCCTGGTTAAGATAGTCAGTCATCAAGAACTGTGAATCTGGGAAACCAGCTCTTGAAATTAATAGCCCAGGACTGCAGGAAGTCTAGGTTTTTGACTGTCTCATCAGACTGACTTAAATGGGCAATAAAGGTTGAACTCCCTCCAAGACCCATGTTGGAATATGTTATCAGGACAGAGAGAAGCTTCTTCTGCAGGAAAACATGTTTTTAATCCCAATTGTTGTCAGTGCAGCACTTTCAGGGAGCAGTGAACTGACTTTTGTTTTAAACAAGTTAAAGGAGGTCATGAATTCAGACAGCAGTCTCAGAAATACAGTGACATACTCACAAACAGTATCACAGTGTTTCCCTAAGGGTGCATAATGTCCATAATAGGAATCTGAAATTGATAAGTATCCATGATGCTCCTTGTTCAAAGAAAGTCCTTGCTATCCTGTGAACATGATCAAAACTGTCATGTCCAAGAAGAACAGTAACAGAGAGGTTGCCATCTTAGTCTGTACTCCAACAAACAAAGCAGCAGAAATGTAGCAGTCTTTTAAGTGCTACATTTCTGCTGCTTTGTTATGTCCAAGAAGTTACACTTCAAAATTAGAGTTGTCACAAAGTCAGATGTCCAAGAATTAGAAAGATTCCAAGCAACTTGCTTCCCAGTCAACTTGGAAAAATGGATGATAAGATATCATGACAAAAAGTCATTACGGAAGCTTTGATGGTACAGATTTTTGGTTTGGGGCTGTACAATAAGTTCAAATCTTGCTTAAGGTTAGATATGTCTCTTGGTCTCTGATTGTGTAAATGCTTACTAAACTGGGGCCTTGGACCTGATGTGGTCTCTAAATTGTTATGTGAGCTATACAGAGAATCATGGTTATGACTACCATAATATATACAGTAAATCAAAACCTGAAGTGTGAAATATTTTGAATGTTTATTTCAATATTAATGAACAGCTGGAACACCGGGGGTCCACAGCTGCCCATTTCCAGTTTTTGAAGTAGTTTGTATGCAGCCAAATGCCAGTACTTCCCAATGGAACAGAACCAACACTCACTGGTTCTTCTTCATCCTAAATAAAAGGCAGAATCCAAGACCCTTGTTCTCATAGAGTAGAACCTTAATTCAAGTAAGTGGACATCAGTGAAGCTACCCACAAAGTAAGACATTATTCAATGAAAGGATAACAGAATCTGGGCCTAAATGAACAGTGAAAAGTTCTGTAGCTGCTGTCAAGCCAAGAGGAGCTCAGAAACTAATCTGAGTTATCACCCAATGGGGGCATCTCAAGTAGGAATACAGAGGTTATTTTCTCGCTCTACTTAGCACTAGTGCACCTGTTGCTCAAGTACTGAGCCCAGTTCTGTAGGCCAGAATGGAAGATGGATGTTGATAAATTGGAGCAAGTTCAGAGAAGAGCCAAACGTATGATTAAAGGTTTAGCAAACAGCACTTACTGTGATTGTGATGAGATAGTCACACCCACATTAGTCTAGGAAAGGTTAATGAGGCTGAGAAGGGGCCAGTTAAGTGCATAGGCCACATTTAAATAACACTGGAAGGGAGAAAATATGTAGTGAGCTGGCCAGAGGGCTATGCCTGGAAGAAAAGAGCACCCAGTCAGCGAGCGAGCAAGGTGACATGGTGTGTGAACAAGCAAGAGAAGGAGATATCAGACCTGGAAGGAGCCAATCCACAAATCTTCTAAGAGGAAATGTTTTAATTGTGATCAGCTATGTAAGTTGTCAGCCACAAAGAGGAGGATTGGGAAGAAGGCAGACAGTGGACAGTGAGAATAATTAACCCCTCATATAATTTACCAAGGGCAGTAGTGGATTCTCCATCACAGGCAATGTTTAAATCGAGACTGGATGATGTTTTACTAAAAGATTGGCTTTAAGAATGATTTTGGGGGAATTCTGTGGCCTGCACTACAGAAGCTCAGAAAGATGATCACAATGGTCTCTTCTTGCCTCTTCTGCTCCTAGTGAATGTTCCTACGCTCTGAAAGCTACTTTAACTTCCACAAACTGCCAGTGGCCTAAAAACTGCATCAGAGCAGATCAAGCTGCACTTGGCAGTTAAGGAATAGGCCTTCTCTTGATGCTGATTCTTCACCTTCCCCTTTAGAATTCTCTCCTGTTGTTGGAGGAAGCACATGTGCCGGGCCACTTTGGGAATGGCTTCTCATTTTTCAAAAAAGTCAGTGGGCCCATTAGAAAACGTTTTTTTATAGCAGTGCTTTGCTTGTACATTACTGACAACACCGTTCTTTGGGGTAAAAAGTTTATTCCCAGAGCTTTATATGTTTTTAAACCCAGATAAGGTATAATATTGGTCTGCTTTTTCGCAGGAATTCCACTTCGATGAGTGGTTAGAGAAGAGTACTAGATTTCTAATACTTTTCTACCCAAGTCTTGTCTTCTTTTTTATTCCAGGAATTTTTGACTTACCGACTCAAGCAATTCAGACTCTAAAAGAAAACATTGCTTATTTCTTCCCATACAGTTGCAGATGAACTTTTATCATCTTCCCATACATGAGAAATAGATACTTTTGGCATTTAAGTTATTATCTGGAATGGATGCACCATCCCCACCAGTACAAAAAGGGTAGGTTAGGAAGGTCGCATTATATCCTTACGCTGATACTTTACTTCATGCGATAGCCACCAGTACCTAACACTTCAGAGAAAATTGAAACCTTCCACAGTGCACCTGTAGTGGAAAGAACTTCCTTTCTGTCCATCGCAACAAGCCTGTGTCATGAAGCATGAAACCCACGTGTCTGTATCACAGAATTATGACTTGATTTCCCTAGTAGGGATTACAATGAAATTTGGCTCAATTCACTGCTGGCTTATGGCATCTTCATTGCAGGACCGCCTGGAAGCAGGGAGTTTTGCGTGAAAGAGAAGGTTGGGGCTAGAATCTGAAGGCTGCTAGCACAGCCTTAAGAATTAGGTCAGTGGTTTTCAAACGTTTGTACTTGTGACACATTTCACATAGCAAGTGCCTGAGTGTGACCTTCCCCCCACCCCATAAATAAAAATGCTTTTAAAATATATTTAGTATAAATGCTGGAGGCAACGCGGGGTTTGGGACGGAGGCTGACAGCTTGCAACCCCCATGTAGTAACCTTTGCCCATCTTAGGAGAACCCCAAATCAGGCAATGCTAGTTGAAGAGAGGCATAGCCCAAGGATTTGTTGACCACTATACTGCTGTTGGAATAGCTTCTGTGAAGCCACCAAGTAAAAATATAAGGGGCCTTCCCTCATTGGAGGGAGCACAAGAATGGACATAAAGCCTGTGCTCCACTGGAAATGAATCATTGTGGTGCAGCTGTTTCCTTATTGCCAGGCCACACCGTCCTGTGGCAGTGGGGGTACACCTGGTCCACTATCTGGTCCCTGCTAGGTGGCAGCATGAACTCCTCTCTGACTTGATGCCACTCTTCTGGGCATTTGAGTCTGAGCTGCAGGTTTCCCTGCTTTCACGGTATTTAAAGGACAAGTTGTAACATGCTTGTAGGGTAGTTTTACACGCGGAAGGTGAAATCTTTAATGGTCTATATTTCTCCTAGCTTCTACTGCCTGCTATATTTCATTGTCTCCCACACTCACCTCACACCTGCACCAGTCTTGCTGAAAGATCACACTAAGTGAAAGAGGTTTTTCTCATGCTTTTTTTTTTATGGTTTTTGGACATTGCCAGTTATTTGTACATATGTGCTCAAAAATACGGCCAACACACAATCCTTGGTAAATAAATCATTGTGATTATTGGCTTTGCTCGTGAAAAATGTTAGCTGAATTTTTATGAACTGAATATTCATGGGAGGTGAAATTTTTAGTACAGCTTTCAGGATGAATACAAATGCAACCATTAGCATCCTAGACCAATTTTTGCCAGAAAGAAAAAAAGAGAGATTTGAAATAACAGCAATCACCCACTTCAAAAGAGATGGGAAAATAATGCTTTTACTACAGTATTTAAAGCAAACAAATAAAAACAAAAATAATACTTTTGAAGAGAGTTTCTTTCAGAATTTGAATTTGCCAGTATTTATTTCATGCAGACAACTCTCCTCTGGTCATCATCATCATCAATAACTGGGGGCTCAGCACCCATCGGTGTCTGATGCCTCTCTCACTATTTCCTTCCATCTTTCTCTATCCAGTGCAGAGTGGCTTAGTCTCTGTAGACCAGCTCCGCACCAATCTACTACATCATCTATCCATTCTGTGTGGGGTCTGCCTCTTCTATTCAAACCATCCCTTATGCCGAATCTCCCCTGGTCACCCCAATGTTATTCTCTCATTTCTCCTGGGTTTCCAAAATAAGTGTCTGAATGAACAACTCCAAGTTAACTGGGATTGTTCATGTTTAGTTTAAATCTGTTGAGAAAATGGGAGCCTCAGGCAAGGACTTGTTGAGAATGGCTTCTAGATTTCGCCATGGGTTTCTACTGTCTTCTCTCACTGTTAGGCTAGTCACTGGGTGGAGGCATAGTACGTATAATATAGTACTTAGTGCTTTCACAAAATTTCACATAGTGCTTTTTTTGAATAGTGAAAACAAAGAGGATAAAATGTTGTGAAGGATGGGCCTGTTTTAGGTGAGTGCTCTCTCTGGTGTCATTTCGTCTTCATTTTATGGGATGATTTTGGAGATGAGATGTGTGTCAGAGCTAGCTCAAAAAATGAAACCAAGAAATCAAGTGCCCTGGAAAAGCAGTGCTATGATAGCTGTAGAAGGTGATCGCAAGAAGTTTCTCCTAATAACAGTGAACTATAACAATAGGCGGCTGCTAGGAGAAACAAAATCAGGCTATATGAACCTGAAGACATTTCACAAAGATTGTACAAAGATTAGTACAATAGTATGTAGCTGTAGGGTGTGGACAGAGGATACCTTTCTCTCACACCTGGCTCTGAACTTTCTCAGGTGTCTCCAAGAGACATACCAGATAGAGTGTGTATGATATGATGGATTTTCAGCTGCCTATAATAGTTCATGAATGCTGTTTATCTTTTCATTGTAAGGCATTTACTGTGTGAAAACACCGGGCTAATTTAAGAAAGGCGGAAATTAATACAATGGCTTTAAATAGCATCCCATCAACTGACTCTTAAGAGATGAAGCAGGAACCATTTGCTTTGATATCCCACCTTCAACCTTCTGTGATGTTCACCGAACTAATAAATCAAGGTATACAATGGGGATTCTCAGCATGTAAACACAGTGGCTCCAAGCCTGGGAACTAGAGACAAAAGACTGATGGATAGATTTAAAGATCATCCTGGAAGAATGGAGGGGTATTATTAATAATGTGAACACATACTCTACTGATCGGGGTGTCTGGGACGTTATGCCTGCCTGTGGTCTCTTCTAAGGGAGAGAAACTTTTAGATAAGATGGGGCATGTCTAGACCTCCTGTTTGTTTTGTTTTGTTGTGTTTTAAATCCTCTTTTTCTGTGTTGTGCTATTTTCCTACTGTTAAGACTAAACAACACTTTTGGTTTAAGATGGCTGTTTGGGTCATACAGTCCACTGGTGAAAGGCCTCCAAAGGGAAGAACCAGACGTACCCAACTCCAGTCAGTCGTGCAAGGGAAGCATGATTCATGCACAGGACACTGTAACCTAGGACCCTGTCTAAGAGGGTGAGAATCGCAGGATTCCATCCCAGCCAGGTAAAGGCTGAGGTCCTGAAACCTGGTCAGGGTGGGGGGTATATTCGTAGAGACTAAGGGAGGGGTCAGAGATAGACCTGCAACCAGCACAACACAAACCTCAAGTTGGTCCCTTAGAAAAATGTGGGTTCATGCAACAGGAACCGTCTTACATAACCCAAACTTGCTCCCATTCACAACTGAGTGTGTGTTCTGCTATTGACTTCAATGGAAATATCTCAGGGTGGGCTGGTTCATTAAGAGTATAGGGCTAAACTGCACCTTTGCCTAGTTAACTTTCCTGGCGGCAAGTACTGAGACTTCCTTCTAAAAGGAGACCCCTCAGGTCAGTAAAAGCAGAGATCTGCAGGTTGCAGGAAGGGTCCTGCAGGAACTGTAGTGGCAAGGAGCTGAGCACCTCCTGCAATGGAGCCTGGTAGGTAGCACAGAATGGCAGGAAACTCTCTGCAGTGGGCCCAGAGGTTTGGAGAGAGATGTGGAAAGCGCAGGAAAGGGCTGTGGAAAAGCCTTAGACATAGGTTGAGGTAGGAAGTGAAGCAACGGGTTTATGTATGGGGCCCTTCACTGCTTGCTGTGGGGATGCCTGGAATGGGACTCAAGTAGATCAGGGGCTGGGTTCTCCCACAGTTCCACAGAGGAAAATGGTTGCGAAGATCCAGTGTAAGGTTGCTGGGTTGTTAGTTTGATGGCCTATGTTCAGACCTGCTAGCGGGGGAGGCAAAGAGGGCAGTTGCCCTGCGCCCTGGCCTTTCAAGGGGGCCCAGAGCTCCAGCCCCTGTGAAAGCAGAAGCAGCAGCGAACAAAGCTCCAGGCCCCTTTAAAGTGCCAGCAGTGCTGCTCTGCCACTCCGCATGACTGTGAGGGGCCCAGAAACTTGGTCCTGGAAGTGCTAAGAGCAACTGCCCTTGGCTCTGCCCCTTCCACGCATGGACCCACCCATTCCAGAGGCACAGAGCTGGACCCCCCTTCCCACTTTGCCCCAGGACCCAGGGCAGCTGTCAGCCCCACTGCTTGCACTTACACCTGAGGAAAGGGCGGAGGAAGAGAAATGGACTTTATGATTTGGTTAGGAGGACTGGAGTGTTAAGTAGTGCTGGAACTGGCCTACTGGAGAGTGAGAGGCTGAAGTGCCTGGAGTTAGCATATGGGGAACTGAGGTATGGAAGGTCACATACGCAGAGAAGAAAAGGAACTCTTGTCTCATGGAGCAAAGCAGTTGATTTTTATGATAACTTTCGTCCATAATGGTGAACATTTTAATCTCTTTAACCCTAAAAGCCATATACAACATACGACATATTTTGCCTGTGATAGTAAAAGTTGCAGGGGGTGGTGGTTTGAAGGTAATGCTCTTACTCAAAATAAGTGGTCTTATATGTGTCCTCTTCTTATTATGGCTTCTGCCAATTATCAAAGCGATTCATGTTTCACATAACAGTGGGAGGTCTGCTGGAACAGTGATTTTGTGAAATCTCTAATCAGTTATCAGTGCTTGGCAAATCAAGGAGATCAATGTAAAGGAAGACATTGATTCAAGCACAAAAGGTCTTAAATAATAATAGAGCAATTGGAGGAATATAAAAATTAATGGAAAAGTAAATTAATTTGTGACTGATTTTCCCTCCCCCATCCAACACCACTACCGATTTGTCCTAGCAGGAAAGTCCCTCACTCAAGTAAAATTAGCAGTGACATCATACTTTGTATTTCATCAGTGTTAATTCTTAAAATGAAAAGATAGCTAGATAAATGGAAGAAATCAATGTTTAATCTGAGAGAAACAATAGCAGAAATCATCTGCAAGAATGATATGGTATTGGACTCATTTTTAAGATAGAGCCCTTGTCACAGGGTTTTTCTTTTTATATCTGGGTTGCCTCCTTGTGGCTTATCTGGGGATTAGCTCTTGACTGGTCTGACAGTCCCTTCTTTGGTTGTTTATCCTGTAATGTCTGCCCCTCTCTGGACTTGGCGTGGTTATTATACTCCTCTCATTCTGGGGTATCAGTAACTTGACAGACTGACTGGATGCTACCTTCACCAGTTCTGTGCTGCTAGTTCCCACTGACCACTTGGGGAACCCAGGCCTGTCTGCTACTCAGGATGTCAGCCCAGAGGTTCTATGCCTGATAACCACAGTCTTCTCAAGCACCGACCTGTTCCTGTTTCATTAGGCTCTTTCCTACCTCTCTCCTCCATCTTCTGGGCTGCCTGTAGAATTACCCCTGGAGCTTCCTCCTCTTCCCAGGGCTATGTCATCCCTCTCAGCTTCTTGCCCAGTCTGTACTCTGAGGCAGAATCCCCAGGTCAGTTGGTACCTAGCCAACACACTGTTCACTAGGAAGTGGCTGCAGGACTCCATCCTGTAGCCCCAGTTTGATCTCTCTTTTTTGGGGGGAGGAGGGGGTGGATGGGTGGGGCATTGGCACAGCAGCCTCTGGCTGGGAGACTATGACTGCTATCTACCGCAGAAGCAAGAATTCAGTTTCCCATTCCCCTTTCTGTTTGCTTTAAAAAAAGCAAACAGAAAAAAAGCAAATACTTTTTTTAAATGCTACTCCCATTTTCCCAGTCCTCTTATGAGTCTTTTCAGACAATATTCTTTCACCTTGAGACCTCTCAGCTCTTCATAAAGGTTCTTGCTGGGTAATTCTCCTGCGTTGCCACAGCAGATATTCGAGCATTTCTTTGACTTTGTGTGTGTTGCACAACCCATCTTTAGTAAAATCTAAATTACCATCCATGCCACGGTGACCTGTTAGCACTTTAAATATAGCTACTTCTTCTGTCAAAGTTGTTGAGTATAACATTATCCCCAAATTTAGAACGTATTTCTTAGAATGCTTGTTTTTTCCCCTGCCCACTGCCCCCCACCTTTAGTCCATAGTTCTTGCCATTCCGTTAAATACTCTTAACTAAACTTCTGACATCCTGTTTATTCCAAATGATCTTTAGATCAACCTCCTCATTTTTCCTGCTTTACCTGTTGTTTTATTGGCCAGTAGTCTGATAGGCACCAGAATCCACAGTATAACGATATGTATTCCTAATTGTACTATCTCTGTCGTTAAGAACTCTATATTGTTAAGTCTTTCTTACTTTTTTACCTACAAATGAGACAAAAAATGCACAAGGGTCATTGCACACTATTCCTGAAAAATTTATTATTTTCTCATTTTTGCCATATAATTATAAAATGAGTGGATTGGAATAAAAATATTATACTTACATTTCAGTGTGATACTTGAACCTGTTTTTCCACTTCTGAGCCTTGTCATCCTGGGAGGCACTGAAGCAACTCCAACAATTAAAGTTTTCCTCTACATGGAGCCTATTTGTACTCTCTGCTTTGATGGCAGTCATAGTAGAAAATGAGACTGCACAAAAATATGTTGACCCAAAGGTAACAGAGCATCCAAGGCATAGTTTCCAAAGTTAGCACATCCTGTCTGTATTTAACACCACAACTTAGTTTGCATGGAGTCATTAAACTTCATTTGCAGACCACTGTCTGAGGACAGTTTAAGATGACTTTCTTCTGACTGGCTGAGAGGTTACTGCTGTTAACATGGGACAAAATATATGGGTTCCTTACTAAGCTGAGTTGAGCTGAGTTGTGTTATATGTTGAGAAAATGTGACTTGAATTCAGATTTCAAATGCTGTTGTAGAACTTGTTCAAATTGTTTTTCATTCTAAACTAGCAGGTTTCAAAATCAAAGTTTCTTTGAAAAAATTCTACTGAGTTATCTGCATGCACAGGGTGTTGTGTCTTCAAATGTTGTAGCAAATGCACCAGCTTCATATTATTATTTTATAGTTTCTCTGCAAACACAAACACAAAGCTTGAAGTGGATCGCTATTTATAGATGTGAATTGCAAAGCAATATATTCTTTGCAGAACTGACTATGAAATTTTTCCAGTCATTTTCAATTTCTTACAATTTTCACCGTTGCTGTTCCCACTGCTTCCAGATCCTCATTTCACAAATTTATCCATTTTTATATTGCAACCATGCACATACCGTGGCAACTTTAATATTATTAACATGCTTGCATGTATCAGTAAATGACAGCATTCATGATTAATACAGTGCATATAAGCACTTTACTGGATAATACAGAGAGTAGTACAAACGAGATATTGCCTTGAAAAAAATATTTTAGTTCGTACAGAATTTGCTATTACTTTTAGTGTGTAGACTGTTGCAAAAGTAGGCAATATGTACCCAAATTAAAGTACCCATTGGGAGACCTCTGCATACGCCCATGGATATGAGTATCCCTGGCTGAGAAAAACTGATATAGCCAAAATTACGATAAGGTGGGTGCACAACTTGTTGACCAGCCACACTCAAAGTTTAGTTCTCAATGGATTGCTGTCAAACAGGGACAGACCATCTACAGGGTCCTGCAGGAGTCAGTCCTGAGGCTGGAACTATTAAATGTTTTCATAAATGATTCTGAAAATGGTGTGGAGAGTATTCTTAAAAAATTTTCAGTAGATACCAAGATGGGTATAGCTGAAAGCACTTTGGAAGACAGGATTAGAATTCAAAATGACCTTGCTAAATTAGACAACTGATGTGAAATCAACAAGATGGAATTTAATAAAGACAAGTGCAAAGTACTATGCTTAAAAATCAAATGGATTCCTACAAAACAAGGAATTAATGGGTAGCCCATAGAACTGTTGAAAAGGATCTGAGGTTATAGCGGGTCATGAATTGAATATGTACCAACAAACTGAAGCAGTTGCTAAAAAGGTCTCATCTTTGGTTCTCTTAACAGGTATGTGATATATAAAACATAGCAAGCAACTGTCCTGCTCTACGCAGCACAGTATTGTTCAGCTGGAGTATTTTGTCCAGATCTGTGTGTCTCACTTCTAAAAGGATGGGGTGGAGCAGTACATGGGGGATAACTAGACTTTAGAAAGGCATTAGTTAACGTCTCTCATGACTTTCTCAATAACAGACCACTAGGCACATGAAAGCTAGATAGAGCTACTATAAGATGGGAGCATAGCTGGTTGGGTAACCTATCCCAGAGAGTAGTTCTCAATAGTTCTTAGTCATGCTGGAAGGGCATAAAGAGCGGAATTTTTCTGCAGGGATCAGTTCTGGGTCCAGGCCTATTCACTATTTTCATCAATGATTTGTATAATGGCATAGAGAGCACACTTATACTATTTATGGGTGATATCAAGCTGGGAGGAGTTGCTAGTGCTTGGAGTATAGAATTAGAATTAAGAATGGTCTGGGCAAACTGGAGAAGCGGCCTGAAGAAATTCAATAAAGACAAATGCAAAGTACACCCCTTAGGAAGGAATAATCAGTTGCATACCTATAAAATGGGAAATGACAGCACAGGAAGGAATACTGTGGAAAGGGATCTTTGTGGCTCACACTCAAGCACAAGCTAAATAGGAGTCAACAGTGTAACACAATTGAAAAAAATACTCTGGGATGTATTAGCTGGAGTGTTATAAGTCTACACTAGTCTAGTCTACACTACTGTGGGTCACCAATCTAAGTTACACAACTTCAGCTATGTGATTAACACAGCTGAAATCAATGTATTAGATTTACTTACCATGGTTTCGTGGAAAAAGTTGACATCAGACGCTCTTCCGTCTACTCCACCAACACTTCTTGTTCTGTTGGAGTACCCAGTTGATGGGAGTGTGTTCAGTGGTTCATTTATTATATTTACTCTACATGATAAATTGACCCCTGCTGGAGCAATTTCTGCCTGATCAGAAAAGATGTAGACAAACTGGAGAAAGTCCAGAGAGGAGCAACAAAAATGGTTAAAGGTCTAGAATAGATGACCTATGAGAGAAGATTGAAATAACAGGATTTGTTTAATCTAGAAAAGAAAAGACTGAGAGGGGACATAACAGTTTTCAAGTATCTAAAAAGTTGTTATAAGGAGAAGGGAGAAAAATTGTTCTCCTTAACTTCTGATGAAGGACAAGAAGCAACTGGCTTAAATTTCAGTAAGGGGGAGGAGGGGCTAGGATGGACATTAGAAAAAATATGCTAACTGCAAGGGTGATTAAGTACTGGAATAAATTGCCTAGGGAGGTTGTGGAATCTCCATTACTTGGGATTTAAGAGCAAGTTAGACAAACATCTGCTACAGATTATATAGATGGTACTCAGTCTTGCCATGAATGCAGGAGACTGGATTTGATGACCTCTTGAAATCTCTTCCAATCCTGTGATTCTATAAAAGATGTGGACAAAAGGAAGAGAGCCCAGAGGAGAACAACAAAAGTGATGAAAGGTACAGAAACCCTGTCTTATTAAGAAAGGTTAAAAACAAATTGTGCATGTTTCGTTTTAAGAACAAAAATGGAGGTAGGACAATATATTAAGGGCTGCTATAAGGAGGATGACCAGAAATGGTTTTCCATGTCCACTGAAGATAGAACAATGAGTATATGCAACAATGAAGATTTAGCAGATATCAGGAAATCTTTCAAAGAATAGCGATAGGTATGCATTGGAACTGACTGCCAGAGAAGGTTGTGGATCCCCTTAAAAACTTCACTGATTAACAGAGTCAACACATACCTAGCATGGATGGTCTAGTTTTACTTGATCCTGCTTATGCGTAGGGGACTAGACTAGATGATCTCAAGATCCCATCCATCCTGAGCTACTGGAGGTGGTTTAGAAATAAATATGTGAACTGTGCCAGGAAGCAAAGTGAGCAGCATGTGTCACTAGAAGGGTCTTTTCCCCAGTGAAGGCCTGTTACAAACTAAAAACTTCATATTGCATTTGCCCATGAAAGCTTATGCTCCAAAATTTTTGTTAGTCTATAAGGTGCCACAGGACGTCTTGTTGTTATTGAAGATACAGACTAAAACGGCTGCCTCTCTGAAACATTGCAGGGGTGTCAGTTCTCAAAATATGATATACAGTTGGTACCCACTGATGAGACAATGAGCCTAGTACACATTCTTGGACACAATTTCAGTAATAAGGAATACATTTGGCTCAGTTACAACAGAGCTCTGCTGGATTCCTATCTGTGGGTTTTATTTCAGCTCCCAGCAAAAAAGGTTCTGTAAATTAGAAGGCTGGCAGTAAGCAATCACTGGAGAATTGGATATGCCTTTAGGTAACTTTCTGATTGAAGGATCATTTCCTTCCTTATTTTCACAGCTTGGGGCTGCTTGATGAAAATCCATACCAAAAACGGAATTCTGTCACTTTATTAATCTGTTTGTTTCATAATGACTACTCTGGGGAGAATACAAAGGAGTTGTGCAAACTGTTGCTGTATTATCTAGACAGCAGGGGCAACTTCAGCAATGGTGGTTTTGTGTGCAGGCGGGAGGGGGACTGATTAACTTTTTTTGGTCACCTTTTCTGGTCTTTCGCTGTACATCTTTTCACCGCTGCAGGCGTCCTTCATTTGAAAGGTGGGGCTATAAAAAATGCCTCTCTTAATCTGTTCCTAACATGTATTTAATGACCTTTCAGATATATTAAGATTAGTAGGCTCTCAGATACGCAAATCTATTTACGGTTCTATGATATCAGCACACACCAGCAGATGGACACAAACTTATTCACAAATGCATACAGTCGGGAGAGAAAAACAATGGTGGGCTTGTCTCGCTTTGCTTCTTCCCCCCACCACTGCCAGTGAGTGTGGAGGGTGGGGAAGGGACCCTTACAGCCAGCTCTGTCCCCAGGGTCCCAGCTACTGCTATCTTAGGATCTGGGGTCCTGGCTGTCAGCCCAGGCGCCCAGCTGCTATCCACATGCTCCAAATCCTGACTCCTGATCCCGCATGCCAGCACTTTGCTTCCAGCTTCAGCTGGGAGTGTGGGGAGAGGACAGGGGTAAGCTTTGGTGTTCACCACCTCATTCTTCAAAGGTGTTAGCATGTCACTGGCTGTGAATTTAATGCACATAAGCAGAAGTGCTTTCTTTCAACCCCTGTGTGGATGCACTCATTCCACAGGTAATAAAATAAAATAAAATAAAATAAGTGTGTCCTGATTTTCTGCAGTGCTACCTTCTTCCATACAGAGAACTATAGTTTCTTCACTTTGGAAAGTAAGCATACACTTGTGGTTAATTTGCTTTAATGTATGTGCATTATATTCACAGATTAAGTTAATTCATCTTAAATTGAGTGTTCCTGTACACATGAGCCCTTGTCAAAAGGAAAAAAAAGCAGACCTGTAGCACTTTAAAGACTAACAAAATAATTTATTAGGTGATGAGCTTTCGTGGGACAGACCCACTTCTTCAGATCTGGAAAATTCTCAGGATCTTGGTTTGCTTTAAATCTGCTGACCCGTGAAATCACCAAGTTTAAAATCTACCACAGAAAAAGTGAGAATTGGTATAAAAGACAAAACAAAAACTGTTCTAACCTGGATCTATAAGGTATTACTAGTGCTGCAGTTGCCAGTTACCTTACCTATTCATCTGAGATAAATTTATCTCGGTTCACTACTAGGAAACCTTGCCATATGTCACCTTCAGTGTAAGCAAATGAATCACGGGTGATGAATATTTACTGTAGAACTGCTCATTATTCAACCAAGACTGCATGTACTTCCCTAAAATAATGTTTAATTGTAGCTTGTCATCTGCTGTAGCGTGAAAGTGGGGGGAAAAAAGAGCCAACCCTTTTTAATGAGTTGTAAATGTAAATGTTCATTAATCATCTACACTGGTAATAAATAACTACTGACCTGTGACCACAAACGCACTGTTTTACAAAGCAAAATGAAAATACAAGTCTGCGAGTACAACAAGCAACGGACCTTCCCCCACAGCCCCCCATCATGCTTTATAAAAAGTACATTATGAATATAAATATATATAACTTAGACAAAATGTAGAGGGTGACCATTCACCCCGTATTTGGCAGGATGGTCCCATATTTGGAATGCCAAAAAGACGTCCCTACTTATTTTTTAAAAGGGACAAATTGTCCCATATTTGGGCTGTCCCACAGCTGACCTTTTCTACCAGAACCTGTGCAGACGAAGCTGCTGGCCAGAGAGCAGGTAGGTCACTTCCCTGAGCCTCGGGGAACCAGGTGGAGTGTGGGCAGCTGCCATCCCTGCCACTTCCGTGGGGCTCCTGGGGAGTGCTGTGGCTGCCACTTCCCCGGGAGGGCTGGTAGCTGCCACTTCCCCAGAGCTCCCAGAGAGTGCTGGCGGCTGCTGCTTGCTCCCCAGCACCCTGGGGCTTGGTGGAGCCAGGAGGAGCCACCCCTCCCCTCCATATTTGGGACAGGGAGATATGGTCGCCCTAAAACTTTAGCTTGAACCCATCATTTTCAGTGGTATCATCTGCTGTATCTGTAAATCCTATTTTTGCCATAAATCACTTTTATATTTGAAGTTAAGAAGTTTCTACATATGTGTGTCCCAAATGTTTGTCTCTGCGAAGACTGCAACAGGAGATGTGGCTACCCTATGGTGAGAGTCTGGCTTGTGAGGGGATAGCCGTACTTAGCCAACAAAGGACCTTTCCTGGGTGTTTGCTGTAACATTATGACCAGTGAGTAGGCAGTGGCTGATTGCCTAAATAGGACAGGCATGGGTGATTTCACTCATGTGAGAGTCTCCATCTTGCAGAATACACAAGGGCTATGTCCACATTACAGTGCTCTTCTGAAGGAAGGAATCTTCCAGGAAACCTACTTTCGAAAGATCCCATCCACACACAAAAAACAGTTTGAAAGATGGATCCACTCTTTCAAAAGAGAGCAGTCACACAACCCCGGCCACTCTTTCGAAAAAATGGAGTAGGAAACACCGCTGACAGGGTCACATGGCTGGCAAGCCCTTCCAAGAGCCCTGGCCAGTCGCTCTCTTAAATGGCCCCTCCCAAACTCTGCCTTCCAAACACGCTTGGGCCTGCCTTGCTGCAGACAGCAGAGCAGACCTGGCTCAGGGACCAGACTCCCCCATTCTAGAGTGACGTTGAACCCCAGCAAGGTGGGGTGGGCAAGGTGACCATCAGGGCCACCCTCATGGAGGTAAGACATGCTTGAGTCATACACCCACTATGGGGAAGAGAAGAGGGACTCCTGGGCAAGAGGGACCCTCAGTGACCAGGGACAGGGGTACAAGGAGCCAGGTCAAAGAGGCAGGGGATACTCTGCCACCTCACCCTCAACACATGCCCCGCGGGGGGGCCCAGAGGGATCGGGGGGAAGAGGGCTGGGAGGGGGCAGGGGAAGATGGGGCTGGGCGCAGCACACCACAAACTCACAAGTGCGTGCACTCTCCATCCTGAGCAGGTCGTCAAGGTGATCAGCATGATGCATCTCCAGAGGGTTGTCCGTGCTGAAGACCTGGACCGTGAGCACTCTGGATGGGACCCATATTGCCAGCCATGCCCCGGACCTCAGAGCGGGCCACTTCATCAATCACAAGGGCTACCACTCGGTGGTGGTGCTGCAGGCTCTGGTGGGCCACAAGGGACGCTTTATGGACAGCTGCATGGGCTGGTCGGGCCTGGCCCATGATGCGCAGATCTTCCGTAACTCCAGCCTGTGCCAGATGATGGAGGTGGGGACCTACATCCCCAGTGGGAGCTCCCGATCAGAGACGTCACCATGCCCCTGTGCATGGTGGCAGACGCAACCTAACCCCTGCAGCCCTGGCTCATGCAGCCACACACTGGCCACCTGGACCCTACCCACGAGCTCTTTAACAGCCGGCTCAACCAGGCACGCTACCCCATAGAGGCTACGTTTACACTATCACCCCCCTTTCGAAAGGGGGATGCTAATGAGACACTTTGGGATATGCTAATGAGGCACTGCAATGAATATGCAGCACCTGATTAGCATAACGGCAGCCGCGGCACTTCGAAGGAGCCACTTTCGATCATGTGCAGCTCATCTACACGCGGTCCTTTTTGAAAGGACCCTGCACACTTCGAAATCCTCAAATTCCTATAACCTGCTGAGCCAGATCTTGTGGTCTCCCCCAGCCAAGGCGCAGAGTTGAGGTTACCACCACCCTGAAAAACAATGCGCACACGCTGTTGGACCACAGTTCTGCAGCTGTCTGGAGTGTGTCTGGACTGGGGCCGGTGGTTATAACAGTGCGTTCAGACAGACATTCTGCAGCAGCTGGCATTTCGATCTTTGGAATTTTTATCACAATTTCTGACCATCACATGGTATCTGTGCTGAGGGGAGGGGCTACTATTATGCCTCTGCCATGGATCTTTCTGATCTTGTTTAATGACCCCAAAGTACAGTCACACAAAACAACATTGCACATTCCACCAGGTCCAGAATGAAGGTCAAGTAGAAACCAACAAAATCAGCGGCATTGCAGTTCAAGGACAGATAAGCTCATTCTAGCTTCTTCCACTGAACTAACTGCTGTACAACCAGGGAGTCTGCTACCGCAATAACAAGAGCTGAAGAACCTGCAACAAATCAATGTTATGCAGATAGGCACTGAGCTTAACAGAACCTATTCCAGCCTCATTCCAGCCAAAACCTCCTCCCACCTGCTTGTCTGAACAACAAAGACTCTGAAGGGAATTTGAGAGGTGGCTGGAGGCGAAGCCGTGAAGATAACTGGCTAAAATACTGCGCTTGTGAAGGAAGATTAATAGATTGTTCACTCTTTGTTTAATGACAGTGGGATTCTCTCCTTTATCTGTTTCCTGGGGGCTACCTGGCACATATAAAACCCAGTAGTTGTGTATGGGGCTCTTGAGACTTTTAGAGGACACTCCACGTGTCAGGTGTTTCAATAAGGCTGAGTTCAAAATGGGGTGTGAGGCGTGAGACTGACAACATTTTGTTCTTCTCACTGTCTCCCTCTACCCCCATAATTCATTTTTTCAGATGTCAGCCTTTTCCTCCTCACCTTTTGGAAGGGTTCCTGAATACTAATGAGATAATGCGCAGCCTTAGCCCAGTCAGTTATTTTCACATTATTAATTCAGATTCCAGATAGCCAACGCAACATGTATGGCCCATTGGCAGAATTCTGACAGATTAAACACCAGGTATTTTTAATATTTTACATACCTACATAATAAACAGGCACACAATAAGAAGGCAGCTGTCACTGGCAGGAAAATTTTCATTCTACTCATCTATAATCTCTAGCTCTGAATACAAAACAGTCACGTGTTTTAGGTTTTAACCTTTATGAGAAAAAGAGAGACACATTCCCTGGTGGAAAGAAGCACTAATATCTCTAAAATTTCATATGTCAGATAAGAATTAATCATTAGGCATCTATGACATTTGAAATTCATTTCTACACAATGGAATGGACAGGAGATCATGAGTGGCAGTGTCTGGACTGAATGAAATAGCTGAGGGTGAAGGTGAATGTTCCCCCGAAAGTCTGTGAAAGGGGTCATATTTAAATCAGAAAGTTTCTCGATTATTTTATGAGGTTGAGAGTTTCAGTGACACCAACTAGCTTCTTGGATTTCCAAGACCAGCATCTGATGAAGTGAGTCTGTGCTCATGAAAGCTCATCCTCAAAACTTTTCTGTTGGTCTATAAGGTGCCACGGGACCCTTCATTGCAACTAACTTCTGACTTCTACTAACCTTGGAGCTGGAAGTACGTCACAACATTGGTTAACCAAGGTTGCTCCATGTTTGCGAGTGACAAGTATGGCCCTTTTTCTTTCAAAACAAAGTTACAAACAGTACCATGTAAATGGGAGGATTTCAAAGTGTTCTCAGGCTCTCTCTTTCGTACTACCAGTCCAATAGATTTACCTTTGCACATTTGGAACTGTGACTCTCATTAATAACTCCATGAACATTCAATTTACTGAATGCCAAAATGTAAGGTAAGCTACAAGTATTGAGTGAATTGATTTGCCTTTTACACAAACTACCACCAAAAATTATTTTGTAAGTCACGTTTGAACAGGAAGTATCTTCAGAGCACTTATTTAGTTTCTATTCATTTAGCACTTCAAGCAAACATTATTTACTTTCTTAAAAACTTTTCTCCTGTGTTTGCACTTAGATCTTTTCATATTAAGTTCTCATATACAAGCTATTTTTCCCTTAGAAGTAGCATACTTATTTAATAACACAGCCCAAAAACTAAGCAACAAACCATGAAGTGCGTCACTGAAGAAGAAACAAGGCTTCCTCTATTATCACCGCGGTAGGAAGCCCTGTTACTTGCAATCAATAGTAACAACACAACACAGCCAACCAATAATCATAGTACTCTATACCAGGAAAGAAGGAGCAAACCTTTCTTTTCAAAAACCTATGAATTAGTAAAATGTTGTTTTGGTTAAATTTCAAGCACCAAGAAGCATTCATAGAGATCACCTGCAGAACATGTGTTTTACTCCTCTGTTTTTCTGTGTCAAAAAAATTAAAAATTCTGTAGCAAAAATATAAAAATTCTGTGCACAGCATTTTAAACTTCTGAAAAAATCTATATAGTATATTTGTCAAAATAATGCTGTATAATCCCTCTGGTTTATATTATTGTGGTAATTTATTTAAACTACAATTCAGTGGATGAAGAATGAGACTGAGGAGCGTTGTAGGAAATCCTCAAATATCTTGCCTAGCAGTAATGTAGGTAGGTTTCATCCTCTATTTCTAGGTATTAGTCAATAAATATAGGCAGCCATATGCTTGGTGCAACATCACAGGCAACTGACGAGTAAGTGAAGGGTGGGGAAACAAACCCACAATTCATAGAATACACTAGAAGAGGAAGGAACCTCAAGAGGTCATTAAGTCCAGCTCCCAGGCCTCATGGCAGAACCAAGCACCATCTATGTCATCCCTGTTAGATATTTCTCCAACTTAGTCTTCAGTACCTTCAGTGATGGAAAGTCCACAACCACCCTAGGCAATTTATTCCAGTACTTAACCACCCTGACAGTTAGGAAATGTTTCTTAATGTTCAACCTAAACCTCCCTTGCTGCAATTTAAGCCCATTGCTCCTTGTCCTATCCTCAGAGGCTAAGGAGAATAATTTTTCTCCTTCCTGCTTGTAACAACATTTTAGGTACTTGAAACCTATCATCATCTTAGCCTTCTCTTTTCCAAATTAAAACAAATCCAGTTATTTGAATCTTCTCTCATAGGTTATATTCCTAGACATTTAATCATTTTAGTTGCTCTTCTCTGGACTCTATCCAGTTTCTCCACATCTTTCCTAAAATGTGGTGCCCAGAACTAGACAAAGAATTTCAATACAGGCCTAACCAGCGCAGACTAGAGCAGAAGAATGAACTCTCATGTCTTGCTCACAACACTCCTGTTAATGCAGCCCAGAATCATGTTTGATCTTTTTGCAACAGTGTCACACAGGTGACTCATATTTAGCTTGTGGTCCACTATGACCTCTAGATCCCTTTCTGCAGAGCTCCTTCTGGGGGAGTCCCCTTGTATGTGTGAAACTGATTGTTCCTCCCTAAGTGAAATACTTTGAATTTGTCATTATTGAATTTCATCCTATTTTCCTGAAACCATTTCTCCAGTCTGTCCAGATCATTTTGAATTCTGACCCTCCAAAGTACTAGCAACCCCTCCCCGCTTGGTATCGTCTGCAAATTGATACTGGCTACTGACCATCTCCAGAAAAGTGAGTAGAAAAGAGTTCATAACGCACATTTTGATAGGAAATTATTTCTGTCCAAAAAACTAGACTAGTTCTGATCACTAAAGCACCATAAAAATGTACAGGGTTACACTCTTCTTTACACCATCTGTCATTGGAATGGAGCCTTAAAACTTTTACATCTGTTTTATACCCTGGAGGGAATGCACAACGACCCTGGGAACAATTCACTATTCAGGCAGGCTGCTACATTCTGCTCTACCTGAGGGTACAGAGCACGTCTTACCCCTAACACCTCAGGAACACCCTGAAGTCCTGCCCCTCCATGCCATGTGCGCTGCAATAGCAAGTGAGAGGAACAGAGTGTCTCTTTTGCTCTCCCACCTCTCACATACACAACTGTATTACATGTTTACTTTCTGCTCTGGACCAACCTTCTGGGACAGGTGGCTGCTCTCTATATTCCCTTTGCTTCCCCATCTGAAGCCATTTTTCTGCAGGAAGGCAAAAAAGCTGCAGGGGACATGAATACTGCACATGCACAGTGACACAGAATTCCCCCAGGAGTGGTGTTCATGCATAGAGCCACAGTGGGGCTAAGCTAGGACTAGGCCTGAAACAGAATCAATGAGAGACTTTGGGTTCCATGCCCCTGAGATCTGACAGCCCGTGCTTGCAGTTTTCAGCTGTGTTCAGACCAGAATTAGAAAATACAGAAGGAGGGAACTGAGGTTCTGGGCGTCCCCCGGACCAGATTAAGTGTGCTGGGGGTCTGGGTGGGACCCAAATGGGGGCTCAGGGTTCAGCATGTGGGAAGGAGCTGCTGGGGAACAGGTGAGGGGTCTGAGCAGGAGGGAGGGTGCATGAACAGGCAGAGGCTGGGGCTCTGGGTGGGAGGGAAGGTGCAGGAGCAGGGGTGGGAAGGAGTCTGGAGGGAGATGGAGGGAGGGAAGGTACAGGAACAGGGTGAGGGTTGCAGGAGGGGCAGGAGCTGAGTGGGGTGTCTGGGAAAGAGGAGAGGGCAGGAGTGGGCTGAGGTGGGGGAGAATCTGGACGAGGTGGGGGGCTCTTACTTCTGTGCACCAACCTCCTCCCCGCTTCCCCAGCTGGGGGAATGGCAGCAGGGAGGAAGAACTCTCTAGAGAGGCTTTTCTCTCACCACTCCCAGGTACTGCCCCACCCCCACCCCACCCCAGAATTCTAGCCAGTCACAGCAGCAGGAGGAAGCCTCTCTTTCCAGGCAGTCCTATGCCGCCATTCCTCCAGCAGGGTGTGGGGAGGAGGGGCAGCAGTGGCGGCACTGCATCCTGCCCCTACCAGGCAGAGCCCATGGGCAGGATCCAGCTCCAGCTTGCCTGACTCCAGCCTGCCAAGCTCAGGGCTCCGAATCCCCCACCCGCCACAGGCCAGATGCTGGGGAGAGGAGCCCTGAGTCTTGGGAGCTGGATCCAGGCAGCCTGCAGACCAGGGGTTCCCTACGCCCGTTTAGTTTATAAACTCTTCATGCTCTGAGGTCGTTCGGTGTACTGCACCTAGCACAATGTGACTGTAACATCAGAAGGGGATACTGTGCATACAAACAGAAACAGCAAATAACAAAAGTGAACTTACTTCTGACAACACTGGTATCACTATCTGTCAATTGCTCTGTAACATTCTGCGGTATTTGCAGTGAACCAGGAAGAATTAGTTTTCTTGATATGGTCACTCCTATGACTACTGGAGTGTCTTTAGTAAAGCAAAAGGTACTGACTAGCACGTACTGAGCACATTTTTCTGGGCTTTATGGGATTTCCCTTTTCATTTTGTATTTCACCTTCAAAGATGAGTATATCTGCCATGTGTGTAGAACCACAGAAGAGCTCTTCTTCCAGTAATATTAGCTGTATTATGTTAATTCCAGCTGTGCAGTCCTGTTCCTCCACACAGGCTACGTCTACACTAGGACACTACACTGAAGTAGACTATTTCGAAGCAGCAACAGCGAAATAGGCTACTTCGATGCGTATCATCTACACGTCCTCCAGGGCTGGTGCCATCGACATTCAATGTCGAAATAGCAACGGGGAATGTCGAAAGGAGTTGCCCCAGAAGGAAACGCAGAGCGTCCACACATACAAGCGTTCCCTGTCGAAATAAGGGGCCAGGAAAGCCTGTGGATGGGGTCACAGGCTGGATTAGTCCTTCTGGGGCAACAGCAAGCCACTCCTTTAAAGGGCCTCTCCCAGACACACCTGGCCTGCCCAGCACAAGGTCTGCAGAGCGCTAGCCACACACTCGCAGGCTGACGCACAGCAGCCATGGACCCCCAGCAGCAGCAGCAGCAGCAGCAGCAGCACCTGGAAGCTTTCCAGGTTGTCACCCAGGAAGCAAGCGCCCTGCTAAGTGCTGCACAGGAGGCCGCCCAGCAGCTCCTGGCAGAGGAGCCCTCCCCAGGGGCAGACAGGGATGCCCCTGACCACCAGGCTCCCCTGTTCCTCCCCCACCAGGTGTTCCACCGCCTCTGGAGCTACCCCACCAGCTCTGAGTGGTGGGAGCAGCTGGTCATGGGGGAGTGGGACGAAGACATGTGCCTGCAGAACTTCCGCATGTGCCGGCAGACCTTCCTGGAGCTCTGCCAGTGGCTCACCCCCACATTGAGGCACCAGGACACCTGGATGCTGCGTGCCCTCCCCATCGAGAAGAGGGTCGCAATAGCTGTCTGGAAGCTGGCCACTCCAGACAGCTACTGCTCCGTGGGACACCAGTTTGGAGTGGGAAAGGCCACAGTCGGGGCCGTCTTCATGGAGGTAAGGAGGCCTGGGCAGGCACCCACTGAGGGGGCGGGGGGCCATAGAGGGGGGCCCGGGTGTGGGGCTGGGGAGGGACGGGTGCTGGGGAGGGAGGGGCTGGGTCGGGGGGTACCCAGGAGAAGGGTGCCTGGAGGAGTCAGGGAGGGAGGGACTGGACAGGGTGTGCCTGGGAAGGTGCCCAGGAGGGGGGGCTCAGGAGGAGGGGACTGGGGCACCCTGCACACCTTCATAGGCATTTGCGTTCCCTCCCTACAGGTGGTCCATGCGCTCAATGCCATACTGTTCCAAAGGGTTGCCCGAGTCGGGGACCTGGACGCAGCTGTTGCCAGATTTGCTGCCATGGGGTTCCCGGACCACAGCGGGGGAAGATACATCAACCAGAGGGGCTACCACTCCGAGGTTCTTCACGCCATGGTGGACAGCCGGGGCTGCTTTCAGGATGTCTATGTGGGCTGGCCCGGCTGTACATGACACCTGAGTTTTTAGGAACTCAGGCCTGTGCTGCCGGCTGGTGGCAGGGACCTACATCCCCCAGAGGGATCTCCCTCTGGGGGACACCACCATGCTCCTCTGCCTCGTGGCGGACGTGGCCTACCCCCTCCAGCCCTGGCTCAGGTGCCCATATACCAGCCACCTCACCGCCAGCCAGGAGCAGTTCAAAGCCCAACTGAACCACACCCACCACGTGGTGGAGAGGACCTTCGGCTGCCTGAAGGTCTGCTGGCAATGCCTCCTTGCCCGCCTGGACATCGGCCTCCAGAACATCCCCTAGGTTGTGGGAGCGTGCTGTACGTTCCACAACATTGTCGAGAGCAAGGGGGAGGCCTTTGTCCAGGGGTGGGCAGTTGACGCCAGCACGGGCTTCCCCAGCCGGCCACCGTACCCAGTCGCCAGGCCCACCGCGAGGGGGTATGGGTCCATGAGGCCCTGCAGGCCCATTTTGATCAGGGAGACCCCTGAGCACCTCCCTGGCCTTCCCCAGAGGGCCTCCTGCACACCGCCCACACACCACCCCAACTGCCCGCACACCATTCCTCCAACAAGCACACATCTCAGGTTCTTTGGAAAATAAAACTGTGGATTATTGAATACTTCTAAAACTATCTAATGTGCACAACAAAAATTGGAACCAATACACAAAAAGGGACAACTATATACAGATGTGGGGCAAGCGGATGGCTCGGCCATCGGCCTATCAATCTGGGGTGGGGGTAGAGGGATGTGACCCCCGGTGGGTATGGGTCGTGGCCCCCTCCCTTGTCTGTGGTCCCTGGTGCGGCCGGCTGGGGGATGGGAGGACCAGCAGGTATGACCGAGATACCTCCACCGGTCGGTCTTCAGCCCCAGTGGGCTCCAGTCCTGGGGGGCTGTCAGGCAGCGCGGCAGGTGGCGAGGCAGGCGGTGCGGCAGGTGGGGTGGCAGGTGGTGAAGCAGGCAGCGTGGCAGGTGGCGCGGCAGGTGGGGCAGTGGTCGAAGGAGGTGGGGCAGCAGGCGGGTGGGGCATCGGGTGGAGCGGTAGGGAGGGCAGCAGGGGAGGCAGCGGGGGGTGGGAGCCAGGCAACAGCCTCCTGGAGCAACCCAGCTATGTCCTGGAAGATGCCCATGAATTTCTGCCACACTGCCCGGCGCCAGGTGGACTCCTCCCTATCAAAACAGAGAGCTGCCAAGAGCTGGGGGTCCACAGGGGCCATCCCCTGGGTCTGGTGGTGGAGTGCCTGTCCTGCTGGCCTCAGAGGTGTCCCCGGGCACTGGTGGTGCCTGACCTCCATCGGGCTCTCGGGGACCACGGAGGGTGCCTGGCTGCCTGGGGCCTTGGATGGTGCAGCTGCGGAGAGGGAGAGAGGGAGGGGAAGGCTGTTAGTACTGTGCCCTGGCCCATGGCCCATTCCCCCATCCCCCCTTGGGTGCTGTGTCTCCATCCCCCCATCAGCGGGTGTGGTGTCCCTGTTGGGTGGCCACATTGCATGGTTCCCCTGCCCCCGAAGTTAGGGCACAGTGCTGTCCATGGGTGCGGGTGCTGACGGGTGCTGATGGCCATGCCGCCATCCTGGAACCGTGCTGTGGCTGGGCAGTTACAGGTCAGGGTCCGTTGGGGGTGTGTGGGGCTCCCGGTGGTGTCTGGTCCCCCCTCCCCATGTCCCGGGGGTGTGTGCCCTGTGGGGTACGTACCTGACCATCCGCTGCTGTGGTCGGGGGAACCCCGGTGGGCAGATGCCCAGCTGGTGCTCCGGGAGGGGAGGTCTTTGAGGAGCCCCACCTCCTTGCTGTGGGACCCCTCTTCTGCCGTCCTGAGGGTTGACTCCTCAGGTGGTCCCCGGGGTGCGGGTCTGGCCTCCAGGCCAGACTACGGCTCTGAGGCCTGCTGGGACTCCTCAGCTGCAGTATCCAACGTGGCCTGGGGGGAGGAGGTGTCCCGGGGGCCTAGGATGGCCCCGAGCTCCCTGTAATAGGGGCAAGCGGCAGGGGTGGCCCAGACCGGCTGTCTGAGTCCCAGCCCCAGGCATAACCCCCTGCCACAACTCCTTCACCTTGCTCTGGACATGATCCAGAGTGCGGGCAGGGTGACCCCGGGCGGCCAGGCCCTCGGCCAGTCGGGCAAACGCTTCTGCATTCCGCTGCTTGCTCCCCATCACGTGGAGCACCTCCTCCTCACCCCAGAGCCCCAGCAGGTCGCGGAGCTCGGCCTCCAACCAGGAGGGGCCCCACTGCTTTTTGGCCCCCCATTTGGCTCACGAGGGTCCCTGGGTCCCCCCAGGGGAGGAGCCCTGGGGGCGCTCAGGTGGTTGGCTGGATGCTATGGTTGAGTTGGGAGGTTCGAGGCCTCTGGAGGGCGTGCAGGGCTGCCATGTGCATGTGCTGCTGCCTGCACACTCTCAGCTTCCTGCCACAGGAAATCCAGGTCCATGCTGCTTTAAGGGCTGCTGTGCGCGGTGATCATAGAGCCCCACAGGGGCTGGACAGCACATCTCAACCCCTCAGCTGATGACCACCATGGAGGACCCTGCTATTTCAAAGTAGTGGGACGCAGATCGTCTACACACGCCCTACCTCGATGTTGAACGTCGAAGTGGGGTGCTATTCCCCTCTTCAGATAGGAATAGCAATTTCGACGTCTCGCCGCCTAATGTCAATTTCAACATCAAAATAGCACATGGCGAGTGTAGACATGACGCGTGCTATTTCACCGTTGTGCCAGCTACTTCGAAGCAGCTGGCTAGTGTAGACGCACAAAGTGGGTCTTTGCCCACGAAGGCTTATGCTCATACATTTCTGTTAGTCTATAAGGTGCCACAGGACCCCTCGTTGCTTTTGCACCCATAATGTCGCCCTCTTTCTCTCTCATAAGATTAAAAACCAGGAATTAATAATACTTTGACATGGTATGAAAATGTTTAGCAGAAAAGCACATTTTACTCACACTCAGTACCAACACTAGCTATTTCTAGATTAACAAAATGTGTATATTGGGGGAACGTGGAATCTGAGGAAATGAACACTGAGCAGGCAATTTATTTCAAGCATGACAGCTGTCTGCCAAAAAGATTAATAGACATCTGATGCTTAACACTAGAAACATATCAATTGTCAGCACATCAAAACATTCTTGAAGAGTCAGTTCCAATAGTTCTTTAGGATAAATGCTACCATTCAGACCATTGCTGGGTGATCATCTAATTACCTGTCTCAACCCACTCATTAATCCGTGTATCTAATTGTTATCTGGGCTTACCTAAAAATAAAAGTCTAACTAGTAGTATGAACCAAAATACATGAAAAACAGTCTTTACAATGGAGGATATTTTTTAATGCACTCTGCCTGTTCCATTCATTTAAAACACCCTTCCAGGTAGTCTACCTGGGTAGTGATGTGAGGTGAATCTCAAAACAACTGGTTAATGCAAATGGATATTACATAAAAGTAATTTTGTCTTAACACTTATCTAGGCCTTTCATTCCACAGAATTTACAAACGGTGACTGAGATACAATTTATAAAATGGCCTCATGTCATCTGTCACTGAAATGCAGCTATTTTAGACCTTAAATGTGGCAATTGTTTTAACAGCAACAATGCACAAGAACTTAGGACAGGAAGTGAAGAAATACTATAGTATATTGGAACCTCAGGGAGATTTAAGGCAGGCAGGATGTACATAACTGAGTGGGACATCAAATTTAACTCCTCTACATGTGGGAGGAATAAATTGCCATCCAAAATCTACAAAGGGGTAAGAGGTGTTTTAAATTCAACCTAACTTAAAAGCTGTATCTTCATCATCAGCGACTCCTGTGCTGAGTCACAGCCTGAGCTCATCTCAAACAGTGTTCTTCAAGCTTGCCTCTTTCCTTCTGAGGTCCAGCCGCACTGGCTTGGCTGTGTCTGAGAAGGACAGGATTTGCTCCAAAGTGCCTCAAAGATTGTTCAGCTATTTGTAGCTGGCACCTGAACTATGTGACACCACCCACTGTTAGAGCCACAGCTAGCCAATAGGGTTGCCAATCATGGAAGGAGTGTATAAGGGGCAAGGGGAGGCAATGCCTTGCCTGGATCTTAATGCTCAATCTTCCCCCCTTTTTTTTTCCTATTTGGATGGTTTCTGACTGGTAAGTTTTCCTCCTAAGTGGATCTATTAACTGAAAAGGGCTTTCAGCTTGCCAGATCTATTAGCACAGCACTGAACCTATGCAAGAGGCATTCAGTGGTAAGGAAGCCATTTAACAAGCATGCTCCAACACTGGATTTACTGACACAAACAACTTGTGCATTAGTATGACTACAGGACCTTAATTTTGAAATTTGCTTTTAAATAATCGCTGAAGATTATAAACCATATTTCTAAGCAATGCTTGCATAGATTTTTAGATGCACCGTCTGAGTAGTCAGCTTTGGTGTTAAATGCTTGGATCTTCAGACATACAGTTTTTTAAATGATTTTTTTAACAAAACACCTTTTCCTAAATTACACATTTTAATTTTAATCATTATGATACAAAAAGTTGTTTCCAATAGTCTTCCTGTCCTTTCTATCCATCCCTAATCTTCTTTTACCCCTCTGTTGAAGAGAGCTGTTTAAAGGAACAACATCCCTTTTCTTCCAGACAGCTGGACAAATGAGTTTCCCTTTATTTTCTTCCGACAATTTAATTAAAAGTTTTAAGAGAACCCTCCATCAAAATCAGTACATTAGTAATATATAAAATCCTTTTTTATACCTAAAATCTTTGGAAATATATTTTTAGCATAAACATATAATGACATTTCATAAGCATGTCTATTGTTATGGAAATCAGACAAAGTAAATTAATGTTCCCTTGTATTAAAAGCAGTGAACTTGGTTACGAGCGCTCTAAACTGCTCTGACTAATTTAATGTCTTTGTTTCAGTGTGTTAAATATGCAGTATTCTTGCATGATTACTCTATGAAGGCTTAAGAGTACATCTAAAGTACAGAATCAGCTTGGAAATACTGATGAAGAAAATGTAAAACAGAAGAGCTGCATCATGTATTCCATAATATTTAATGCTGTATTCATCAGGAGAACTGACTTGCCCTCCCTACAAAGTTTTTGAAAATAAAATCTCAAATAAACTTCAGGATATGTCAAAAAAACATGTGAATGACATTTTTTATCTCCAAATTCAGTGCTTTTTAATAGGTACATTCAGCATGTCCAGTCTTCACAATCTGGCATGAAGTGGAAAATATACTTGATTTTCTTTAAAAAGAAACTTTAGAAAAGTGTCTTCCTCCCTTCCCCCCGCCCATGCCATTTGCTACCTTTGGGCTCAGGGATTTAGCTGCAAGGAGTGAGCAAAGGTAGGGAGAAATAGAAGGAGACACTGGGGCTGGAGCCTGGGTGTAGCAGGTGTGGAGTCAGGGTGGGGTCATAAGCTGGACAGCTTGTCTGCCCAGGCAGCAGCTTCGTCCGCTGCCCATGTTGCCAATTTTGGCTGGCAGTGATCCTGGAGATTTTATCACAACACAAACTTTAATTGAAAATTGATCTTTAATTCTTGGCAGCCTCAGGCCAGTCCTAGAGGGTTGGCAACCATTTAAACCAGAAACAGACAAAATAAAAACATCAAGTTATAGATTTAATTTCTGCTGTTAGTGCAAGGCCACTACAAAAGCTGATTTCTACAAGTAGAGACAGCTCAGTAGAAGAGAATGTCACTTTGGTAGAGAACAAGAAATTGCCAAGTTAGTATGAATAAAGAAGGATCTACTGAATTGGTACTATTTATAATAGATCAAGGTAAGGACAGCCCTAGCCCTGTGGCCATCAGCCCAGTCCTGGCCTGGCAACTGGCCCTAACCTTGTGGCCACTGGCAGATAGCCAACCCCGTGGTCACAGCTGGGCAGCTGACACTTGCCTGGCAGCTGGTCCTAGAGCCCCAGCTGGGAAGCCGGCCCCTCTGCCAGCTGGGCAGATGGCTCCTGGCTCTGATGCCATCAGCACTGGCTGGATAGCTGGCCTGGGGCCACTGACCATAGCTTGACAGCTGGGTGCCCCGGTCCCACAGCAACCGACCCCACGCTACAAGAGCACTTGCCGGTTAGTTGAGCTTGCTGGTTATCCAAGTTGTGGATAACCCGGCTTTTACTGTACAACTTTTCTGTGAGTGTTGTATATCTCTTAAGATTCAACTCTTGCACATTGTTTCCTACACATACCCCTTCATGTACGGAAGATGACACAATGCTAGTTACACAATATGCAAAACTAAGTAAACTCAAACTATACTCTCATATTTCCATGGCATAGCCAGCATAGCTTTCTCCCATACACTTCTCACCCTGATCAGATATGTGGAAGATGACCTAAAGTGTGGGTTTGTCTACACACAGAATAGCACTAGTTCAACTTGGCATTATTTTAAAGTGATAGGGTTAAACCAGTGCAAAATACTGCAAACATATATATTTCAGTATAGGTTACATGGAACAGGAACATGAAATCAGTCAATCTTAAACAAGAACAAAGGTATCCACACATTCATTTGCTCTGGTTTAATTATACAAACAGGAGCTTGTGTATAGACGAAGGCTGTATCTGCACTAGACATACACTATAGATCTCTTCTGACAAAACTTCTGTCAACATATCACAGCCACACACAAAAGGGGATCACTCTGTCAATCTGCTCTGTCAACAGAAAGCAGCCAGATGGCCCAGATGCTCTCTCGACAGGATGGCTAACTTGAAGCACAGCAGACAGGGCTGCCTGGTGACCTGGAAGCCCTGTCTGTTGACAGAGGGACCCCTGAAGCATCCACATAGCTTTTTTATTGACAGATTCTTTCAAGAAATGTGTTCTGGCTCATGGGGAAAGGCAGAAGGCTATTAATGAAAGTGCTGAGTTCTGTGAACAGCATGTCAACAGAACACATTTTTAGTGTGGATGCTCCATGGGTTTTTGTCGACCAAACCCTCTAGTGTAGACATAGCCCACCTCTGATGTCTGGTCTTTTTCCAAAAAAATCACTGGTTTAACTTTAATGTGTTACAAGTATGATTTTAATCAGCAATGCATGAATTGGTGCAACTGTATGCATGGATACTCTAAAATAGATTTTCACCTATCGTATCTGAGTTTAGCTGGCTCTGTAAATTTACAGGGAGATACTACATTTAAAGAGCCAGTTTTAAATTTATATACTGTGTCCACATTGGGATTTACAAAGGTTTAAACTGAATCAGTTGCATGTAGACAAGCCTCACATCACACAGACTACTAAGCGCTCTCAAATACGACACAAACAAAGCAGGGTAGAGCTTTGAATGAATGGCAACCACTGCTACAGATGTCCTTCAGACTGAAATGGGGAACACAACAGTTTCTTGCTGATGTCTGTGTCCTTAATTATTACAGACAATGGCAGATTCAGTGTCATTATTGTACTGTACGCACAGAAAATCTGTCTCTACCAATTATCTAACATTGTGACACACCAGCACACACAGTGAAGACTTCTTCTCTATTGGGTTCACCATTCTCAGTCAGTGTCTGGAACTAAGGGTTGATCTACACTGTCACTTAAATTGATGTAATCTACCTCACTTAGGGGTGTGAAAAAACACCCCTCTCAGCAACACAAGGTACAGCCACCTCAGCACTGTATATATCAGTGCTATGCTGACAGGAGACAGTGGCTGTGTCTACACATGCCCCAAACTTCGAAATGGCCATGCAAATGGCCATTTCGAAGTTTACTAATGAAGCGCTGAAATGCATATTCAGCGCTTCATTAGCATGCGGGCGGCAGCCGCGCTTCGAAATTGACGCTCCTTGCCGCCGCGCGGCGCGTCCAGACGGGGCTCCTTTTCGAAAGGATGCTGCCTACTTCGAAGTCCCCTTATTCCCATGAGCTCATGGGAATAAGGGGACTTCGAAGTAGGCGGCGTCCTTTCGAAAAGGAGCCCCGTCTGGACGCGCGGCGCGGCGGCAAGGAGCGTCAATTTCGAAGCGCGGCTGCCGCCCGCATGCTAATGAAGCACTGAATATGCATTTCAGCGCTTCATTAGTAAACTTCGAAATGGCCATTTGCATGGCCATTTCGAAGTTTGGGGCACGTGTAGACACAGCCAATATCTCCTGCTGCCAGAACTTCCACCTCTAGTGGAGGTAGAGTAATTACGCTAATGGCAGAGTGCTTTCCTATTGGCATACAGCACCTTCACTAGGTGTGCTGCAGCTGTGCCAATATAAAGCTTTAGTGTAGTTGTAATGCCGACAGGCGGAATCTAACCTGGGACCTCTGGAGCTTAGAGTATGAGCCTCCACTGCATGAGATAAAAGCCAGCTGTCTATTAGCTGAGGCTGTAGAGATGACACATTAGTCTGTCTGTAAGTGGTCTTGGGACAGTGAAACATACCCAGAAGGTGTGAGCATTACATAAACTTACCCTAAGTGATATGGGAAAAGTCCAACAGAGAAAAGAGCTGTTGTATGTGGAGGATGTAGAATCCGAGCAAAATGGAGAAACTACAGAAAGAAAAGGCAGAGGGATGAGAACGATCTGCAACAGACTTCAGGGCCATGAAACCAAGAAAAAATGCATCACACTTTGTTCAATGTTGGTTATTCTCACTTTTTCCAAATGGAGCTTGGAGCTCAGTCTCTCCTCATACAAAACACCTCCCTAGGCCTGATACAAGATGTCCGAAATCTCCTCTCTGCAGCAAAGGGCGGGGAAGTATGAGCAGCACTGGCCAGGAAAAGAACATGCCCCAGAAGCCTCTGTTCCTTAGTTTAGTAGCACAAGCTGAAATTTATGTGATGGTTGCACTCCACAATGAGGTAAGATCCAGATTTATTTACCAAGTAAGCTAATGCAGAGAAGCCTCCTTCTCAAACATATTGATTCAAGAACTGTTGATAGTTTGAAGCTTTGGATTAGACCCATAAAGCCTCACTTTCTAGCTCTGCGTACTCAGAACACAAAGATTAAAAGAAGTGTGTTCAGAATCTGGGTTCAATAGACAAGTTTTGTGGTCAGACCACCTGGCAACTCCATCAGCTGTTCCTATTGCACTTTTTTGCAATGTGGCACCTTTTGCTGATTCCTCAGTGAAGGGACTGGGAAGCCTGAATTCATTTCAGTGGCCTCCCTAGAGAAGTAAATATTCACAGAACTTGTATTAAAAAACAAGCCCTGAACATGTGCACCATGACCTCTGATTTAAAAGCTTTTGGGTGACGTAATTTTCGGTTACAGAATTAGAGAAATGTTCAATCATCTGAAATCATATTTTCAGGACTAGAAACAGAGTGCAGAAGTGTACAAATAAATGTCTCATTCTTTTTTATAGCAAAATATTCATTTCTCTTCCTTGCATGAATAAGCCTAATGAATTTAAACATTCAAATACCACATCTCTGAGAAGCGGGCCAGGAGGGCAAGCCATCTGGCATCTGAAAAATATTGTGCCTAATCTGACACTCATTTCAGATGTTTATGAACTGCTTCCCTTAACTGAACCAAACAGATTAAAGGCTACCTGCAAAGGAAAAAGGCATTTTCTCTGCAATACAATAGACAGGGATGAGGAACCATTTTCTATCATGGGCCATTGATCCACAGAAAAAAGTCAGTCATGGGCTGGGCCACACAAAGCCAAGTGGGGCATGAAGAGGCTCAGGGCTTCCTCAAGGCTCTGAGGCAGGGCCAGAAATGAAGGTTTTAGGGTGCAGAAGGACACTCCAGGCTGGGGCATGGATTTGGGGTGCAGGATGAGATGAAGGCTAAAGGTGTGGGTGAGGTTGGGGCTCTGGCTGGGTGGCATTCACCTCAGGTGGTGCAGTGTGGCTATAGCAGGCTGCCTACCCTGGCTCCAGGCTGCTCCCAGAAGTCAGCATGTCCAGCCATTGGTGAAGACATGGCCAGGCAGCTCAGAAAGTGGAGGAAGTAACAAGAGGAGTGGCGGAGAGTCATTATAGAGTTGATTCTGACCAACAGGAAGAATTAGTTGTGAATCTGAAGGTGGAAGGTAATTTAGATAAAAATGATCATGAAATGATGGACTTCATAATTATAAATAAAGGAAGGTGTGAGTGCAATAAGATAAGGAAAACAGATTTAAAAAATAGACTTCAGAAAAGTCAGAAAACTGGTGGATAAGGTCTCATGGGAGAAAATCTAAAGGACAGAGGAGTTTAGGTGCACTCTGTCAAATGTAAAACTATCCTGATGGGAAGGAAAGGCTGCAAGGATAATAAAAGGCTACAATGGCTCTACCTGAAACTCTTTACTGATCACCTGACTATCAAAAAGGAATGCTACAGAAAGTGGAAACTTCAATAAATTACTAAAGAGGAGTGCAAAAGAATAGTACAAGCAAGTAGGGACCAAATTAGAAAGTCTAAAAGACAATAAGATCTGTACCTAGCAAGAGGCACAAAAGGCAATAAAAATATTCTTGAAATACATTAGGAGCAAGAGAATGATGAAGGAAAGTGTGGGACATCTAAGCTGTGTCTACACGTGCACGCTACTTCGAAGTAGCGGCACTAACTTCGAAATAGCGCCCGTCGCGGCTACACGCGTCGGGTGCTATTTCGAAGTTAACTTCGGTGTTAGGCGGCGAGACGTCGAAGTCGCTAACCTCATGAGGGGATCAGAATAGCGCCCTACTTCGACGTTCAACGTCAAAGTAGAGACCGTGTAGACGATCCGCGTCCCGCAACGTCGAAATTGCTGGGTCCTCCATGGCGGCCATCAGCTGGGGGGTTGAGAGATGCTCTCTCTCCAGCCCCTGCGGGGCTCTATGGTCACCGTGGGCAGCAGCCCTTAGCCCAGGGCTTCTGGCTGCTGCTGCGGCAGCTGGGGATCCATGCTGCAGGCACAGGGTCTGCAACCAGTTGTCGGCTCTGTGTATCTTGTGTTGTTTAGTGCAACTGTGTCTGGGAGGGGCCCTTTAAGGGAGCAGCTGGCTGTTGAGTCCGCCCTGTGACCTTGTCTGCAGCTGTGCCTGGCACCCTTATTTCGATGTGTGCTACTTTGGCGTGTAGACGTACCCTCGCAGCGCCTATTTCGATGTGGTGCCGCGCAACATCGAAGTTGAACATCGACGTTGCCAGCCCTGGAGGACATGTAGACGTTATTCATCGAAATAGCCTATTTCGATGTTGCTACATCGAAATAAGCTATTTTGATGTTGGCTTCACGTGTAGACGTAGCCCTACTTATTGGACAAGGCACACTAAATGGATGACATCAAGAAAATAGAGGTATTTGATGCCTAATTTGCTTCAGTCTTCACTAAAAAGGTTAATGGTGACCAGATAGTCCACGCAAGGGAAAGAACACAAACTAAGGGAAGGGCAGGTTAAAGACTATGTAGATAATTTAGGCGTATTCAGGTTGGAAAGGTCTGATTAAATTAATTCTTAAAGAAACAGCTGAAGCAATTTTGAAACCATCAACGATTATCTTTTAGACCTTGTTCAGCATGGGTGAGGTCCCACAGGACTGGAGAATGACAAACATAGGAGCTATCTTTAAAAAAGGGAACACATGAACTTGGGAATTTTAGACCAGTCGGCCCACTTTCTATAATGTACTGGGAATACAGAATAGTCAGCAAGGATATGTCAAGAACAAATCATGCCAAACCAACCTAAATTTCTTCATTTACGGAATTACTGATTTAGTGGATAGGGAAGAGGGAAATCAATAGACATGAAATACCCTGATTTCATTAAGGTTTCTGACATACCTTTATGTGACAGTCACATGGGCAAGCTAGGAAAACATGGTCTTGAGAAAAGTAATATAATGTGGGTGAACGAGTGATTGCAAGACAATACCCCAGGAGTATTTACTAATGGCTCACTGCCAAAATGAGGGGACCTAGCAAGTGGGTTCCTACAGAAGTCAGAATTGAGTTAGGCTCTTTTCAAAAGTTTCATTAAGGACTTATGTAATGGAGTGGTGATTACACTTATAAATTCTGCACCTGCAATCCACACCTGTGAGGTGCTGTGTCACAGCCTGCCTCATAACGTTGGGTGCCTCACAATGTTTTGTTGGTCCAGCACAGTCCACCAAGCTCTCACATGGAACCTGCAAGGAAAACACAAAAGACAATGACCTTGGACAACATGGAGAAGTTCTACTGAGACAGAAGGACAACAACTGGGGTACTCCTGGAGTTAGCTAGAGGTTTTGTGTCGAGACAGAGTGAAGTGGAGGAGACTTGTAGATGACCTATGCTCCACATGGAGTACAAGGATTTAAGTCAAAGTCAAGTCAAGTCCCATCTTGATCTGCTACAGTCAGCCACAGAGCATACACTCTGAGAGTCTGTGTATAGCTCTCATCCTGATCCTACAGCTCTCACTCCAGCACCCTGTCTACAATACTACAGCCACATGCTGGCTTCTACCCACCTTAGTTACCACTTACATGGTGACTGCCAACACACTCCTAGCCATGAATTTTCCCAAAAACATGTGATCTGAACTTCCCAGCCCTCTCCTGGACAGTTCAACTATTACAAGTCCATTTCCCCTCTAAAAGCTCAATATTCTGCAGTTTGCTTATTTAACTGGAGTTACCATCTCAGGCCACTTAGGAGGACAGGATCGGAATTCAAAACAACCATGACAAGTTGGAGAATTGGTCTGAAATTAGTTAGATGAAATGCAACAAAGACAAATGGACAGTACTGCACTTTAGAACAAAATATATCACATGAAGAACTAAAACAAATGAAGAATTTCTAGTTAATCAGTAGTACCGTTGAAAATGATTTAGGGTTCTAGTGGATCACAAAACGAATGTGACCACAAAGTAAAGTGAATAGTATTCTGGGATGTCTTAACAGTAATTTTCCTGCCGTACTCAAAATGATGAGTCCTCAGCTGGGATAGTGTGTCTAGTTCTGGATGCCTCACTTCTAGAAAGATACAGGGAAACCAGTGCTTAATTCATGATGAAAGAGGTGCTGGAGCTCAAGCAATATTATTGCTTTAATAACTGATGTGGTAAGCCCAGAGATGCCAGAGGTATGAAGTATACAGGTGGTAGGGCTCAGCCCAGGCAAGCCCTGGCACATATTAAGCAGTGGGACAAACTGAAGAAAATCCGGAGCAGAGCAACAAGTGTTAACAGAGGTAGAAAACCTGACCTGTGGAGGAAATATTAATAATACCAGGCAGATTTTGTCTTGAGAAAAGATGAGGAGAGACTTGATAAAAGTCTGCTTATCGCCCCGGGCTGGACAATGAGAACTGGCTCTCAGTGTCCACTCAAGCTAGGACAAAACGTAATGATTTTGTTTAAATAAGGGTGATTTAGGTTAAATATTAGGAAAAAACTTAACAAATCAAGCACTGCTTATAGTTCATCCAAGATCTTTTTCTGCTTCTTCCTGTTTTGCCCTCAATGTACCTTCTAGTGCAGGTAAACAAGCATCAGCCGCTGAAACTCAAAAAACGAGCCTTGCAAATCAAATCTCTCTCTTCATAAGCTCTTTAATTTACCATTTGCTGAGTTCAAGTCACCTCTGATACTTTTTCATTGGTTTTGTGGTCTATTTATGATTTTTTCTGTATTCTTCTGACAGCATAATTTTAAGGACTGTACTTTATTATTGATTGTTTTAGTGTCTGTGTTTCACCATCATAGCTCTTAAGAGTTGGAATTTAGCCTGCAGATTTATGGCCATTCTCGTCGTATGTGTATTCTTTCTTAATGTCTCTTTTGCTCTTACGATTCTGGTGCCGACTTCATTATACAAGCTTCCATCTTCTGTAATGATCTTTCCTAATTACTGATAATTTCTCAAATGATATATAGCTGTGGTGTTCACTGAGATTTTTGTAAGTGTTTACGGAAGCCTTGCACGTAACCATAGATTTGTCTTGTCCACATTTAACTCTAGTTCATATGTAACTTCTACAAACTTCATCAGACTTTCTCAATCCGCCACATTAGCTGCATAGCAAATATAATTCATCCAGTTTACATTCATCTTAATTATTCTTTTGTGTCTTCAATTAAACTTATCAAACACTTGCCATAATTGTTAAAGTCAAAGAAGTTAGACAACCCTGTCTCATCGCCTCTTGATCTGTTACATTTTCTTTTTCACCTTCCATTATAATCCCCTTCTGTTTCCAGTATAATTGTTTCATTACTCAGAGTTCCTATCCATCAGTTCCTATGTATATCTTAATAAGCTGAGAAATCTGGAGTGCTAAATTCTTTAAAATGCTTTTTGGAAGTCACTGAAACAACTGTACCACTTTTCCCATGTCAACTGATATTTCTAAAAGGAGCTTCATCTTCACAATTATGTTCATCGTTCCCCTTTGATCTTTGAAACCATATGGTTGTTTATGTATTTCCTTGTCAATCTTCCCTTGTATTTGGTCTTGAACAACTTGCAAAGTATCAGAGCCTATGTTTATAGTGATAACTCTCCCACAGCACAGTCATATCTGAGTGAGCAGACTCAGATTGGCAGGATTCAGGCTATGGGGCTAAAAATCACGATGCAGACACTCAGACTGAGGCTGGAGCACAAGTTCTGGGACTTTCCATCCTCACAGCACCCCAGAGCTTAGGCTTCAGCACAAGCTGGAACATCTACATAGTGATTTTTCAGCCTTGGAGCCTGAGCCCCTCTTGCCAGCAGTTGACCAAGGCCAGCCACAGATTTTTATTCCTGTAGACATACCCTTAGAGGTGTGCCATACTACACTGATTGTTGTGTAGCTTTTACAATTCACAGCATGGTTCTTCTGGGGGACTTGATTACACAGTGAGACTATAAAATTTTTCTGGCAGTTCTCCTGTCTCAAATTTATTTTTGTTACCTCTGAGAGCCCTGTGGCAGCTACATTAAAGATAAATACATATTTTATAAAATTCATAACACCTACTGCTTACTCCAAGCATATGGCAAACACTAACAGACTGGGCTGGGAAGAAACACTTCCTATGGGCAGGCTATTCCGTACACATCCAGTATGCAGTTTCTTGCACCTTAGTTAGCACCAGAGGCTGCTGAGAGTTGCTGAAGGCAGGATGCAGGGGTAGATGGATCACAGATCTGGAACTGGGATTGCAGTTCCTATATTCACAGCTCCACTTTTTCTTCCTCCAGTCATGGCTCTAACATCCTCCATGTAAAACAAAGTACAGTATTGCCAGTTTAGGTGATCACTTGTCTCTCTTAAATATTAACTCCCCAGTTGCATGACATGAAAAGGGTTTACGGCTCAAAGAGTCTCCATTAATAGAACCTTTCCTGGAGGGAAATCCTGGGCCCTCTGAAGTCAACAGTAAAAATTCTCTCATTGACTGCAGTAGAGGCCAGATTTCACCCATTTTTCTAGTTTGTGATGCACCAGATGACATCTGCATTGACATACGGGGACACAAACGCTGACAGGCCACATCTACAGTAGAGCGCGCTTTCGCAAGGCAAGCTCCCAGAAGGCACCTTTCGCAAGGCAAGCTCCTGGCTTCGAAAGAGTGCGCACACCTCCAAAAGCGGATCCATCCTCTGATCAGTTCTTTCAGAAGAGCGAGGCGCTGTTCCAAAAGGGAGCGTCCACACAGCCACAGGAGCCCTTTCAAAAGAACAAGCCAGGAAACACCACAGATGGGATCACATGGCAGACAAGCCCTTCCGGGCCCTGCATGTACCTGCTCCCTTAAAGGGCCCCTCCCACACAGCCCCGGTCTGCACATGCTGAGGGCTGCTCTGTCAGACACAGCATTGCAGACCCAGTGCCCAGAGCGATGCCAGGATCCCACAGACCCCCATGGATCCCATCCAGCTCCCCGACAGGGATGCCACTGATGACGTAGTTAGACTGCTAGCCACGATCATCCTCACCATCCTCCACCTTCTTTGGAGGCCAACCTCCCCCACCCTGGTCCTGCAGACCCTCACCATGGGGCACCGGTGCCCCATCCCCGTGACATCTGGCACTTGTGGCGCTACCCCACCAGCACCAAATGGTGGGCTCGGGTGGTGAGGCAGGAGTGGGATGATGAGCAATGGCTCCAGAACCTCCAAATGATGAAGGAGACATTCCTGGAGCTATGCCACTGGCTGGCCCCTGCCCTCCAGCACCAGGACACATGGATCAGGCCTGGGCTCAGCGATCACCACATGGAAGCTGGCCGCCCCAGACAGCCACCGCTCAGTTGGCCACCAGTTCAGGGTGAGCAGGGCCACCATTGGAACCATCCTACTGGACTCCCAGGTCACACACCGAAGACGCAGTGGGGCTTCCAGGCAAGGGAGACTGATGGAGAGAGGGGAAGGGCCCAGGGGTCCCTGGAGGGAACAGAAGAGGGCCATAGGGGGCATGGGCTGGAGACTGGGGGCTTTGGGGCACCCCGACATGCACTCACAGTGTGTACGCCCTCCATTCCATGCAGGTCGTCTGAGCGATCAATGCCATCCTCCTGCACAGGGTCATCCACGTTGGGGACCTCGAAGCTACCATGGAGGGATTTTCTGGCCTGGGCTTTCCCAGCTGCTTTGGGGCAATGGATGGGACCCATATCCCCATCTGGGCCACAGACCACAGCACAGGGCGATATGTTAATAGAAAGGGATACCACTCCATGGTCTTCCAGGCCCTCGTGGATGCCCAGGGATGCCTCCTAGACATTTGTGTGGGTTGGTCCGTGTGGGCCCATGAGGCTCAGATTTTCTGCAACTCTTAGCTGGGCCACAGAATGCATGAGGGGCCCTATGTACCCCCACAGGACCTCCCCTTTGGGGACACCACCATGCCCTCCCTGTATTGTGGCCGATGCTGCTTACCTCCTGCACCCTCCTTGTAGGTCCCTCGAGGACTTTGGGGGTGGCCTGAGTGGAGGGGTCCTTGTGTGAGGAGCTAGAGGGGATCATGATGACCAGGGCCCCCTCACCATCCGAGGATGTTTCAGGCTCCTGGTAGCGGGGTCTGTCCGTGGCTCCTGGCTGGTCGCCTGGCACCAGCTGGGCCTCTGCCTCAGGCACCATCATGTTCACCATCTCCTCTGGCTCAGTAGCGCCCTTTGGTCCCAGCAGTCGGTTGAGCACCTTGTAGTGGGGGCAGCTGGTGGGTGCTGCCCCTGAGCGGCCAGCCACGTCCCGGGCCTGGGTGTACGACTGCTGCAGTTCTTTTACTTTAGACCTTGCTTGGTTACCTGAATTAGGGGTGGCCCCGGGTCCTGAGTCCTGCTGACAGCCAGATGAAGGCTGCGGCATTCTGGCGCTGGCCACTGATGTGGAGGAGCACCTCCTTCTTCCGCCACAGCCCCAACAGGTCCTTGATCTCCCCCTCGCTCCAGGAGGGGGTCCCTCTTCTCTGGCCCCTGGCTGCCTCTGGGAATCCCTCTGGTGGGTTGTGGAGGGGCCAGGAGGCCATGGGGTCTTGCGCACTGGCCATGGGAGCAGTGGGGTGCCTTGCTCCTCTCTGTCATCACTGGGCAAATGTGCTGCTGCAGGCTTGTGCAGTTCCTGCAGCCAGCATGCTCTCAGCTTCCTGCCATGGGGTTTCTGGGTCGCTACATCTTTAAACATGGCCAGGAGTGCTGACCATAGAGCTCTGCTTGTGGCAGCAGGGGCATCTCTGCACGCCAGCTGGCTGGCGCCGTGGAGGACTGGTCTTTCAAAAGGGTGGCCTGTGGAGCATCTACACTTGCCTTCTTTCAAAAGAGGATTTCAAAAGAAGGTGCTGTTCCTGAAACAGGAAGGGAAGAGCAATTTTGAAAGGCGCGCCGCGATCATTCGAAATTATTTTCCAAAGAGCGCTTTTTGTCGGGGGATGCTCCAGGGGATATTTCAAAAGGGGTCCCCCTTTCAGGTATTGTTTGGAAAGGACTTGCTAGCGTAGATGCAGCCAAATTGAGAAAAAATAAAAGTTAGCTGTCTGCTGCCAGTTCATGAATTCTTCAGGCAAGGGGATAATTAGACAATAGAATTGTTTGGATTTCCTTTGCTGTAGCAGAACAAAGTAAAAATTATTCTTTCTGTTGAACAAGGACGAATTAAATTGTATGCTATTCTGTAAGGACTTCCCTATCTTTATTGCTCAGACAGTGAATAAGAGAGAATTTTTCAGGGTTTCTAATAAAATATTTATTGGGTTTCACATTGTAATTTGTCAGTGTGATATTTTAAATACAAAATTAACATTACAACACAATCTTTAAAATGTTAATGGCAAGTTTGAGGTCCTGTTTTCTTAATGATTGAGTATATGGATTGTCCCGTTTCCATCTCAACTCACTGTTCAGAAATGCCTGTTTTTAGCAAAGGGAAGTGTTCTCTTTCAGTCGGCAGGGAGTACAGTTGGCTTAGGAACAAAGCTGTTGAGAAGAACACTTTCAAAAGGAAATGGGCAGTACTAACAGCTAAGCTCACCCTTAGATGTCACACAGCCTAAATGGTACTGTGCTTTTTCATATTGTCATCTATAACAAAAAAACAAAACAAAAATCATATCGTCTGTGTAGCTTCTCTGCCTTTTCAACAGCTGAAAAATGAACTGCTTTCTGACCCAACAGGTTTTGAGTAAAGATGTTCAACAGAGACCCCAGGAAGGGCTTCATATTAGAAAATTAAGTTACAAATAAAGGTATTTTTAAAAATAATCAATCCATTTTATAGCCAAAAAGAACCCAAAGGATTGAACCTTGTACACATCCTATCCAAGGCAGAGGCAGACATAATACAGCAAGACTCTGATATTCAGGAGTTCTCTTTGTTATATGCAGGCTAAAATTTCATAGCATGTCAAGCCAATGAAGTATTACTGACATGAAGTTGATTTTGAAAAACGGAGCCATAGGCCTGTCAATCATCCATTTTAAACAAGCAAAACTGAAGGGGCTGGAATAGTTCCAGAGATTTGGTGATGGGTTGCAATCTTACAAAACATAACAGTCATAATTCAATAAATAAGGAGGGGGGGGACCTGATTATGAACAACATAATTCAAAAGAAAATCAACAAATGGCTTTCACTTACTCATTTTAAATATGAACAAAATATGGCAAAAAATTAAAAACTGAGGGTAGGCTATCCCTTGTCATCACTTGTTTACAATCTGAGCAGAGCATTCCATAGCCAGAAACCAGACAAAGAATGAACAAACTCCATGATGGACCATCTCTTACCAGTCCTGGCAGTGCTCAGATACTGTTGTGACACATGCCAATCCAAAAACCTGAAGTAGAAAAGTCTGGGTAACTAGGGATGCCCTGAATTTTCTTCTTGTAATTTGAATAGGAAGAAGGTCTAGGACAGAGAAGATCTATGATAACCCCACCTCTACTGTATGACACCTATGGTGTGACCTTGGATAAGCTTATTTCCCTCTCTGGCTCCCCTCCCTTGGTCCAATCTGTTTAGACAGCAAACTCATCCTGGAAGAGGCTAAGTGATATGCCAAAGCAGTGGTACATGTCCCATTTTTGGTTTCAACGCCTAGGCACAGCCACAGTACAAATCATAATATGTGGAGGCCTTACCCTTGGCTTATCTTCTGAACAGGATCCAGACATGGGATAATGCACCACAGAGAATGAGACGTGTGTTTAGTGGGACATGAGCTTGTTATTTGTATTCTGTCAAGTACCTACAATACATTCAGAGAAAGACAGTTCCTGTCCAGAAGAGTTATTTATATATAAGGAGTTTGCAAAGGTCACAGGATTTCTTAATACTTCATCTCTGTGGCTTCCTGTGAAATTTACCAAGCTCTATAGCCTTCAGCAATGCTGGGAATACAGATACACTTTAAAGAATAGTGATATTTCTGGCATTTCTTTGTAAGAGCAAATGACTCAGTCCAAGAGTATGTTTTGTTCCACAGACCCAACTAAAAGCGAATAAAGAGAGTCTCCTGAAAATTGACCATCTCACTACAATATGTCAAGGACTACTGATCAGTGAGAAAATAAAAGAAAATAGGCTGTTTGGCTTGAACTATCTACTGAGCTGTCATTCACCAACAGAAGATTTAGTTTATTAATCCGATGACTTCACACCTCCAACAACATGTTCTGTATTACCACAATCCAATTATACTAGATGTTTGTCCACCGGGTAGAAGTACTTGGAAAAGGACAACGATGGCTCATATTTCCAAGATGTTTGCTTTCTTTGCAACAGTGTCACACAGTTAATTCATACTCAGCTTGCGGTTCACTATGACTCCTAGATCCCTTTCTGCATTACTCCATCCTAGGCAGTCATTTCCCATTGTGTATGTGTGAAACTGATTGTTCCTCCCTAAGTGGAGTGCTTTGCATTTGTCCTTATCGAATTTCATCCTATTTTCCTCAGACCATTTCTACAATTTGTCACGTAACCTATCAATTGTAATGTTACTGTCTGCTGGAGCTGTATATGCTATTTTGGTGCATGTATTATTCTTGTATAAGAAATAAGAAATATGAAGTGTAAGTCTGTTTCTAGTTTTAAGTGTACTAATGAGAGCCATTATTGGCACCTCAGAAGCCTAATGATTGAGTAATCAACTCAATGACTTATAAACAGCCGTTTGTCCTGTAAATCGGAACAGTGCTTGGTCCTAGGAAGACATGCGTAGGAGCTGGTATTGTGTTCCATTTTGATCTGGTGTTTTTCCATGTGAAGAGGGGATGCCAAACTAAAGATTTTGACCCTGGGGAACTATCTATTAGGCAATGGCAAGCTATCAGCTCTTTGTCTCCATTTGGCTTTTCCAACTGCCTGGCATACTCTAAAGCTGTATCTACACTAGCCCCTTCCTTTCAGAAGGGGCATAGTAATGAGCAAGGTCAGAAGATACTAATGAGGCTCAGTGCCTCATTAGCATAATATGCTAATGTTGTGAATATGAGGCACTGAATATGTAGTGCCTCATTAGCATAATGGCAGCCATGGCGATTTGACAGTGCTGCTTTCGAATCGCATGCTGCCTGTGTAGACAGGGGCCTTTTGAAAGGACCCCCCAGTCTTTGAAAGCCCCTTCTTCCTATTTGGTTTTAGGAATAAGTGTTTTTTGCAGACTGGGAGGTCCTTTCAAAAGGCTCCCATCTACACAGGTGGTGCACAATGTGAAAGCAGCATGTTCGAATCACTGCAGCTACCACTATGCTAATGAGGCACTGCATATTCATGGAAGCATCTCATTAGCATCTTCCAATCTTGCTCATTACCATGCCCCTTCTGAAAGGAAGGGACTAGTGTAGACATACGTTAAGAGGAAACAAAGAACTTTGTAGGGGTGGAGATCCAAATTAGAGTAAAAGATAATCTTTGATTTGAAGATAATGCCTGAAAGAAGAACAGCTCTTTGAGGTAAAAATCTGTATGCAAGAAGTTTCTTAATGAATTAGAATGAGCTATGAATTTTCTTTTCATTTTAATTCAGTAACTTACTTTGATGTGTCTGTTTTTCACTTGCAACCACTTAACTCCTGCTCTTTGTACTTAATATACTTTTGTTTACTGTTTTTTGTTTACAGGCCCAGTGTAAATAATTGTTACCTGGGACAGAGTAACCACTGTGCATCTCTCTTTCATTAATAAAGAGGGTAAACATATGAGCCCTCTCTGTGTAAAACTTTTACAGAGAGAGGGAGGGCCTTGGGGCTTTGATCCCTTTTGGGGGTTGGTTTCCTGGGAGCTGTGCCCTAGATCTGCATTCTGCCAGAGCCGAAGTGGGTCAGTGTCTGCACTGCTCTGTAGGAGGCAGTAACCCCAACTCCCTACCTTGTCTGGGGGAGACCAGAAACTCTGGCCCAGCAGGACAGGGTGGTGGGAAACCCCTGAGAGCAATAAGGCATGTGTCACTGGCATGATCAGCACACCAGGGAACAATCCACAGGGGTCTTCTGTGACCGCATCCCATCACAGTCCTTAAGGCACAGAGACCTTGTATTTCACAATGACACCATTCCTTTATTCAAGTTTATGTAACACAGTATGTAGAGCTGACTGAAGTCTGTAGTTCTCTGATCTGGGCCCAGCCTTCCAATGTGAAAATCACCTTTGATTGCCATAGACACATTCACATCCTTCTGCAATAATGACAGCTGCTCCACACAACCAGCGTGAGTGAGAGCTCCCCAGTTTGTGCTTATGACAGAGGGGTAACTGTGTTAGTCTGTATCAGCAAAAAAAACCCAGGAAGTCCTGGGGCACCTTACAGACTAACAGATTTATTGGAGCATAAGCTTTCGTGGGCAAAGACCCACTTGTGATGCATCTGACAAAGTGGGTCTTTGCCCACAAAAGTCCATAAGGTTTCACAGGCCTTCTGATTAAGTTGTACTTACTTATACACACATTAAAGTCAATGAGGTTACTCAAACAAGTGCTACTCACTATAGCGCTGAAATGCATATTCAATGCCTCTTTAGCACGCCACCAGCCACAGCACCTTGAAATTGCCACATTTTGCTCCCACATGGCTTGTCCAGACGGGAGTCCTTTTTGAAAGGACCCCACCAACTTTGAAATCCCCTTATTCCTATCTGCTGAAATGAAAATAGGCCATTTGGCTTGAACTATCTACTGAGCTCTCAATGGAGTCATCTGCTGATAGGAATAAGGAGATTTTGAAGTTGGTGGGGTCCTTTTGAAAAGGACCCCCCATCTGGACAAGCCGCACAGGAGTGAAAAGTGGCAATTTTGAAGTGCCCATGCCCGGCAGCATGCTAGTGAGGCGCTGAATATGCATTTCAGCGCCTTATTAGTATTCTTTGAAATGGCCATTAGCATGGCTATTTCAAAGATTTCTCTAAGTGTAGACACGGCCTATGACTAAGGTCTCCAGAATAGCGCCATTAAATAATATATGTGACTTTACTGAATTCAATAAAGACTATCGCTGCTCTCTGCACCCTGTGGACTCCCACTTTCTTTTTCAACAATGACCCATTCCCTTTTCAAAGGCGTTTTCTCAAAAAAGGTTCCTGTCCAGCCAGTGGAGAGGAAACTGTATTTTTTGGTGGATGTAGCCCAAAAAAATTGATCATCCATCTTTCAAATCCCTCCTAGACAAATTCATCAATCAACAATGTAATCCCAGAGGAAAGTAATTTACAGCAACCAAGTGTCTAAATCCTGAAGCAGGCATTTTGCAAAACCACTGAAGGCGGTGGGGCCTAGAGCCCAATTTATGATCACTAGCCTCAGCAAATGAACTGCAACAGGATCAATTCCAATTAATCCTCAAAGGGCACACTTGGCTGAGCATTCATTCCTCTCAGCACATGATCTTATAATATGAAAGAACAACAGCAAGAGTAACAATGATCACAGAAATCAAGAAGAACTAAACACGGCATTCCCTTAATTTTTTTGGGGCCCAAAAATAATAGGACAATAAGAATAATTTCAGAATTCATTCCTTACACCATTTATACCCATGCTGAAGCATAAAACTCCTTTTAGTATCATGGTTAGTCTGGTGTGCTTTCTTACTCTACTCATGAAGGACCTGCCCCTGCCACTCTGAGGGCAACTGAATGGTACCTTCCTATGCAAGAGGTTGAGTTGAAATCAGTCAGAATAAGGGTGACAGAATCAGCCCCCAAGAGTGCACACGGTTAATGAACACAACGCTGTGAAACAGAACATCAAGCATGCTGTCAGTATACTATGGGCACGATCTTGCTTTCAGCGGTAAAGCTCTCTTGGATCACTGGGAGCAGGCCCACACCTTGCAGATTAGCAGATCTTTTCTTTTAAAAGAAAATGCTACATTAGGACTTATTCCCTCATAGCCCCATGTAGAATATGTATAAAATTAAAGAATTAAAGTTAGCTTAAAGCTGGTTCAGGACATAAATATATATGTGTGTGTTGTAAAGAAAGGCCCTGACTAGCCAGTAGAAGGAAAATAATGAGGGATAAAGCCAGCAGGAACGAAGTAGGAAGGGTGCTTAGTTCAAAGAATAACTAATGAAATAAGGAAAAATTTCTCGCATGAAGACTTCTGATGGTCCTCAATAGAGACAAACAGAATCCTTCTTCAGAGGAGCCAGCTTGGACCTACTCACCTCACATACCAGAGGTCAGCAACCTTTCCAAGGCGGAGTGCCAAAATTTGACCATCTGACCTCTATGTATGGTCTGAGTGCTGGTGATACTTTTTAAAGCCACTAATAGTCCTACTTACAACAGCTTCATTAATAAATAAATTAAGGCAGAGGGCTTTACTGTTCAAGTGGTGTTTGGTAGCTTTAGCTGGTCTTCTGCTAATCCACAGGTGGCATGGCTTTGAGCAAGCTCCTGGCTGCATGGGTGAAGGGGATGGGGCTGTGCTCCCCACTTGTGTGCCAATGAAAATCAGCTCACGTGATGCTCTTGATACCTGTGCTGGGGGTTGCTGACCCCTGCCACATACCATTGTTATCTCCTAGGGGAACCTAGTGCTCTGGGGCTGGCACACCTATGGGGAAAAATTAGCGGTTGCTTGACACCTACCAGCAGCCAAGTCCCACCTTCTGCCCCCATTCTCCCACGTACCTCTTGTCTTGCTGGCAGCCCCGCTAATCTACTCCTCCCAGTGCCTCCCACTACCACAAAACAGCTATTTCACAACATTCAGGGGCTCCAGGAGGGAAGAGGAGGTGGCGGCACACTCAGGAGACAGGTTGGAAGCTTGGGGGAAGTGATGGAGTGGTGGCAGGACAGGGTAGGCACAGGAAGAGGTAGGGCGCGACAGGGGTTTGGTGCAGGCCGGGACCTGGAGAGCAGTGGGGAGGTTCAGCAAACCCTGGCTGGAGCAGAAGTTGGCAGCTATCCCCGGAGACAATAAAAAAAAACTGTTAGACAACAAGGAGGGGAGGAAAGGCCCTGAGAAGAAAAGAGTTTGTAAATCTTATCTGGAGTCTGACTGGAAATATGGGTGAACTGTTTCAAGTTGTTTTTGAGCTAAAGTCAGTAAACTGGCAGTAACATCACTTGCTTGTTAAAGGGTATATAAAGTAAACTCTTCAAGGCCGTGTCTACACGTGCCCCAAACTTCGAAATGGCCACGCAAATGGCCATTTCGAAGTTTACTAATGAAGCACTGAAATGCATATTCAGCGCTTCATTAGCATGCGGGCGGCCACGGCGCTTCGAAATTGACGCGCCTCGCCGCCGCGCGTCTCGTCCAGACGGGGCTCCTTTTCGAAAGGACGCCGCCTACTTCGAAGTCCCCTTATTCCCATCAGCTCATGGGAATAAGGGGACTTCGAAGTAGGCGGGGTCCTTTCGAAAAGGAGCCCCGTCTGGACGAGACGCGCGGCGGCGAGGCGCGTCAATTTCGAAGCGCCGTGGCCGCCCGCATGCTAATGAAGCGCTGAATATGCATTTCAGCGCTTCATTAGTAAACTTCGAAATGGCCATTTGCGTGGCCATTTCGAAGTTTGGGGCACTTGTAGACGTAGGCCAAGAGTGCACAGGTAATGTCTGCCTGACTAGGCTGGAGTTTACCAATATGGGTCTTAACACCTCTAGTTTAGCTCCTTTATAAAAGCACCTCAATCAAACACTTAAATGCTTTGTTACTGTTTCAATGTATAAATTTCTTTTTACAGTATTTAGGTTATTTAAGCATATTCAGAGCTATTGTAGAAATATCACTTGGTCTTTGGATTTAAGAAAGGAATTTACGCTTAAATTAGTGTGTGTTTGTTTGTTCCCCATATCAGTTATTAGTAATTCTAATACACTGCCTCCTCTCTTTACAAATAGTTCTGGAAAAAGAGGACTTGAAACACCTAATATCTTTCTCTTCCTCTACAGAAGGCCTTGTTGAAACCAAAAGGAGAGAAATTATCAAAAACATTTCCCTATTTTTCCTTAGAAAAATGTTGTTGGAAATTTTCTGACCAGCTCTCCTTAACATTTCAGTCCTGCAGAATTAACAAAAGACACAAGAGAATAGAAAACCACAGCCTTCATGTTTCAGCATATTTTCCATTAGTGTCATTAGTGTAAGGAGATTTTTGTTTCCCATCTTTCATTGCACACCAATATAATTATTTCTAGGTTGTTCATGCCTTCACCAATGTAAACACTGCACAATTACTCAGCAAGGTAGTGCTCACTTTTCAAATCTAGACCAAATTCCACTCACAGATATAAAAGCGGAATTCTGATTGTAATCAGTTGCCATTGTGAGCAGCATTTGGCTCCTCTGATGTGTCGTTTAGGTTGATGGGTCTATGCTAACATCAAGGGTACATTTATCCCCACTAAAAATTCACCATATTGGCAGTCTGTGTTCAAATGAAGCTCTGCACTTGAGTAGCAGAGAGAGAATTTTCCTGATTAGAATTTAGGTATGTTGGCAGATCTATGTATATGACCCTTTTTTCTAAAAGTGCTTCCCTCTCAGCTTTCTATCATCTGAATATTGCATGAAGTAAGGAATACAGAAAAATACATGCCAATATTACACCTGGATGTTCTAGCTAATGCTGTTTTTTTTTTTTTAAGTACTCAATGGCCACGTCTACACGAGCCCCAAACTTCGAAATGGCCACGCAAATGGCCATTTCGAAGTTTACTAATGAAGCACTGAAATGCATATTCAGTGCTTCATTAGCATGCGGGCGGCTGCGGCACTTCAAAATTGACGCGCCTCGCTGCCGCGCGTCTCATCCCCACGGGGCTCCTTTTCGAAAGGACCCCGCCTACTTCGAAGTCCCCTTATTCCCATCAGCTCCCATCAGCTACTTCGAAAAGGAGCCCCGTCAGGACGAGACACGCGGCGGCGAGGCGCATCAATTTCGAAGTGCCGCCCGCATGCTAATGAAGTGCTGAATATGCATTTCAGCGCTTCATTAGTAAACTTCGAAATGGACATTTGTGTGGCCATTTCGAAGTTTAGGGGCTCGTGTAGACGTAGCCAATATGTATACAGTCTGAACCTCTCTGTTCTGGCACCCTCAGGACCTGATTGGTGCCGAATGAGAGAATTTGCTGGAGAGTGGGAAGTCAATATGGTATAGCAGCATTACCAACACTTGCAATGCTTACTGGGCTCGTAGAAGACATTTAAGGGTAAATTACAGATATATAACAGCACAGAACACTGAGAGCCAGGACTGGTGGCTGTAAATAAACTTTTTGGGACAGCAGGAAACTTGGCCACACCCATGAGAAGTGGTCACCCAGCTAACTTAAATCATGCCAGATTACAGATGATGCCAGATGAGAGTCATGAACTAGAGGAATTCAAACTGTACAATATAAATGCTCGACTGAGACAGCTTTCTCATCCCCTCTTTATTGCAACACGAGAGTGCTATTTTCCAAAGGATCAAAAATGCACTTTTCATGGGTAATGAAAGCATTCAAAGTGATTGATGTAAGATTGCTCTGAAAGACAGTCAAATCAGTTGCCAGAGATAATGTAATTTCATTAGCTGCAGCCAAGAAACATGTAGTGTCTCTGCATAGGGACTTTCAGATCTACTTAGAAAAATTCAACAAAACTCTTAAAAGTGCTCGCTGAAGAAAATTGTCACCAAAGGGGCAGGAGATTCCATTATATTAGCAAATACCCGCAGGAAATCTAGTGACTGAAATGAAAACATTTGTTCTTCTTACCAAACAGAATTGTTCACAAGTTTACAAAGGGTAAAAGCCACAGGTTTTTTACTGATTTTTTAAAGACGATCACTAGGTTTTTTAAATGAGTGCTCAGTGACTTTTCCTTTTGAAGACTGCTATTTTAAAGCACAAGTAGGATTTGTGATACAGAGCAAAACTAGTGATTCATAGTCTGGCACCCCGTCTCCAACAGAGGATGAAGTTCCACAAAACCAGTCATCCTCTGCGTTGCCTCAGCATGAAACCAGATCCTCCTTCTCCAGTTCTGCTGATCATACCACACAGTGTGCCTAGGTCTGCAGATTCTGACATCTCAAGAGCAACCTGAATTTCTTCAAAAAAAATGTGATGAGTTGGAAATTTGGAATCCCTCCATTAAAGAATGTTCTCTTAGTCAACATTTGTGAGGAGAAAATAAAAATGGACTTTGGACCTAACTGTTCTTTAAAGGGGAGGATCATTCCAAACTGACTGCAGGGAGATAGAGGGAATGGTGTGAGTATTATACTGCACGAAATCAAATCCTACAACCACTTCTGTTTTATAAAACAGCCATCCAGGCTGAGGATTCCAAACGGATTTGCATAGAGGGTCTTGTGGTAGCATCTCGAGGCCCCAGTCAGGAACCAGGGCTCCATTCTTTTAGGTACTGTACCTACCTGCAGCAAAAAGACAGCCCCTGCCCCAAAGAGCATACGATCCTCAAATAAATGTAAAGGGGTTTCCTGAAGGCTGTGTTCAACAAATAAATGAAAATGCTAAGTCACCATCATCCCCTTATCCTCATCCAGGTTTGGCGAGCCTAAACCAATCAAATACTGAGTGCAAGTGACTCAACAGCTGATGTGTCCTTTATTCCCTGCTCATGGAACCACTGTTCTCAACTGAGCCCAGCTACATTGATCCTGGTACATTCTTTGCTCTGGGAATGTTAACCCTTTAGTTGCCAACCCTGGGGTGGCGTCCATTCACTCCATCACAGGTACCTGGCAATCCAATTTATTCTCCTGAAATCCTTGCACGTATTTCAAAGGATAAAACCACTTTTGTTTAGGCACCAGTTCTGGTCTGATAATGATTATTGAGTTGCATAGTATTGTATGTGATAGAGCTATCACCATCTGTTTCAACTCTAAACAATGAAACCAGAGATGAGAAAATTGGCAAATGCATCATTAAAGCAGCAAGATCTGGAAAAATTAAGAGTGTGTGACCATGTGATACATAGTCGTGATGCTATTTCCCATCCAATCTTCTCACGGCCATTGTCTGTTAGTGCAGTTTTAGAGTTCCTCATTGCTATGTTCTGTATATAACACAGCATAGATCTGTCATACATTCTCATGTTTTAGAGAAAAAATCAGAAGGACGCAGGAGAGAGAAAAGCTCTCTGATGCCCTCTGCTATAGAAAATGATGGAGGGGATCCTCAAGGAATCCATTTTGGAGCACTTGGAAAAGGGGAATGTGATCAAAAGTAGCCAACATGGGTTCACAGGGGCAAGTGCTGCCTGACCAATCTGATTAGCTTCTATGATGAGGTAACAGGCTCTGTGGACATGGGGAAGTCAGTGGATGTGATATACCTTGACTTCAGCAAAGCTTTTGATATGGTCTCCCACAACATTCTTGTCCATAAGTTAGGGAAATACGGATTGGATCTTTGGACTATAAGATGGATAGAAAGCTGGCTTGACAGTTGGGCCCAACGGGTAGTGGCCAATGGCTCAGTATCTGGATGGCGGTTGGTTTCAAGCAGAGTGCTGCAAGGCTCGGTTCTGGGGCCAGTGTTGTTCAACATCTTTATTAATGACCTGGATGGGGGACTGGATTGCACCCTCAGCGAGTTTGCAGACGACACAAAACTAGGGGGAGAGGTAGATACATTGGAGTGTGGCCAGAGAATCCAGAGTGACCTGGATAAATTAGAGGATTGGACCAAAAGAAATCTGATGAGGTTCAACAAGGAGAAGTGTAGAGTCCTACACTTGGGACGGAAGAATCCCAAGCATTGTTATAGGCTGGAGACCAACTGGCTTATCAGCAGTATGATTGAAAGGGACCGAGACTGAATATGAATAAACAGTGTGCCCTTGTACCCAAGAAGGTTAATGGCATACTAGGGTGCATTAGAAGGAGCACTTCGAGCAGATCTAGAGAAGTGGTTGTTCCCCTGTATGCAGCACTGGTGACGATACATTTGGAATAGTGTGTCCAGTTTTGGGCCCCCCAGTATAAAAAGGATGTGGATGTGCTGCAGCAGGTTCAGCAGAAGGAAACAAAAATGCTTACGGGGCTGGAGCACAAGACATATGAGGATAGGCTGAGGGATTTGGGCTTGTTTAGCTTACAGAAGAGAAGACTTAGGGGTGATTTAATAGCAGCCTTCAACTTCTTGAAGGGGAACTCTAAAGAGGAGGGGGAGAAACTGTTCTCAGTGGTGTCGGATGGCAGAACAAGGAGTAATGGTCTGAAGTTAAAGAGGGAGAAGTGTAGGTTGGATATTAGCAAAAACTACTTCACCAGGAGGGTAGTGAAGCACTGGAATGCATTGCCTAGAGACGTGCGGTGTTCTCCATCCCTCAAGGTTTTTAAGTCCCAGCTTGACAAGGTCCTGGCTGGGATGACTTAGTGGGGGTTGATCCTGCTTGAAGCAGGGGGCTGGACTAGATGACCTCCTGATGTCCCTTCCAGCCCCATAATTCTATGATACCAGATCAGGTAGATGAGGTAGACAAGGATTTCCACAGTGCTCCCCAGAGCCAAGAGGGCTAACGGCATCCTAGGGTGCATTAGGAGAACCATTTCCAACAGATCTAGAGAAGTTATTATTCCCCCACATTTGGCACTGGTGAGGTCACATCTGGAGTACTGCGTCCAGTTATGCCCCCATCCCCCAGTATAGAAAGGATGTGGATGCACTGGAGCAGGTTCAGCAGAGGGCAACGGAAATGATTGGGGGCTGGAGCATATGACCTATTAGAAGAGGCTGAGGGATTTGGGGTTATTTAGTTTGCAGAAGAGATGAGTGAGGGGCCATGTGGTAGCATCCTTCAACTTCCTGTAAGGGAGCTCTCAAGAGGATGGAGAGAAGCTGTTCTCAGTAGCGATGGATGGCAGAATAAGAAGGAAAGGTCTGAAATTAGAGAGGGACAGGTGCAGGTTGGATGTTAGGAAAAACTATTTCACCAGAAGGGTGATGAAGCACTGGAATGCTTTACCTAGAGAGGTGGTTGAGTCTCCATCCCTTGAGGTTTTTAAGTCCCGGCTTGACAAGGTCCTGGCTGGGATGACTTAGTTAGGATTGATCCTGTTTTAGGTAGGGAGCTAGACTAGATGACCCCCTGAGGTCCCTTTCAGCCCTAGAATTGTATGAAGTGAACTCCTCATAATAGCAATTTCATCACAAACAGTAATTCACAACAAGATATTTTCAGGGCACTGGTGATATAATAAAGAATAAATGCAAAGTGGAGAACTTTTGTATTTTCTTGGGCTGCAAAACGGATTGAATTGTTGCTGGGTTTTGCTAAATAAAAGCTCTGAGATTTCAAACAGGGCATATGCCTGCCAGCAATACCGCATGCAGAGACTGACACCTCTCTAATGGAGGGAAGCCCAGTAAACAGACAGTAAATTAAACTTACCGTGAAGTCAGAGCAAGACTGGAACCCATTTCCTGTTTCTTTTCTAGAGGTTCTGCTACTAAGTTGAAGTAGCAATGCGACTATCTCCAGCTTCCCCAATGCAGAAATTCTGGTCATGCAATAGCTATTGCAGAGATGAAAAAGTTACTTGTGCATGACAAGTTGAAATGATGCCTGAATATATTTTTAGTGAAAGATTTCAAGCAGTAAAAAAAATCCCAAATATCCCTACAGGGCATGCTTGATTATATAAATGTCAAACAGTTACAGTCAGGCAGACTGAGAGTCTGCACTGATGCTGGTTTTACATCCAAATCCAATGATGTCAGTGGAACTGACACAAGTTTAAATCAACAGTAACTTATGCTAAAGTCAACGGCGTTAGACCCATGTTAAACTACTAGTATAAGGGAGAACAGACCCAGGCTGCAACATGTTCTGTAACATAACATATTCTATATCGAGCAAACACTAGCTAAAGTGAGCTCAGAAACAGACTTACGTCTCAATATTAGGAACCGTTCTTGTGTAGGGTATTTATTGAAACAGCTATTGTATCAGGGAAATTCATTCCACAAAGTCTTACGAGAGTAATGCATCTTCTAGACAAGATACTGTGAACAGGAGGAGCATCCTCAGCAGCACTCATCCTGACCCAGATTCTCAGCCAGTGTTGGTTGATACAACTCCAATGACAGCAGTAGTGTGACACCAGTGTTCCACCAAGAATATGTCCCTGTATGTCCAAATGTACTCACTCCCTGAGATATGTTTTTTAATCATGCAAACAAAGACAGCTGAAACTCTGAACTTAACCATCTCAAGAGTTTCCCTATAGTAACTTTCCTTTCCTAGAGCCTTAAGTTCCCACTTCCCTTGGATCTCATTTGAAGTTAATGAGCCACAGTAAGTCATGAGGTTGTTACTAAGCATGTCCACAGAAGAGCTCTGAGACCATGATATGGATGTATGTGGAGATTATGCAAGCTGCCAGACCCTCCTTAAGTACCTAGTGAAAGACTGATCTGGGTAGTACTTGATATGCAAGGAGGCTACATCTTTTGGATTTGCCATGATATTGACGATGGTGACTATTTTTTGAGAGCTATCAGTGTGCTCTGCCCATTGCTAATCTAGAGGGAGATATAGCGTCTCTCTTTCTCAGGTCAAAGTGAGATGCAGACAGCACAATTCAGATGCATACAAAACACATGCTGAAGGTACAGATGGAGGTTGGTGTAGATTAAAAATCTATTTTGGTAAGATTAGAGAAAAGCTCTACAATGCTCATCTTTTTGAGGGAAACCCAGGAGAAATATGTATATAGTAATAAGAGGGTTGTAAGCAAGACATGAGAGGTAATTCTTCCACTGCTTTGCATTGATTAGGCCTCAACTGGAGGGGCTATAGTTGTTACAAGGAAGAGGGAGAAAAATTGTTCTTCTTAACCTTTGAGGGTAGGACAAGCAGCAATGGGCTTAAACTGCAGCAAGGGAAGTTTAGGCTGGACATTAGGAAAAACTTCCTAACAGTTATGGTGGTTATGCACTGGAATAAATTGCCTAGGGAGGTTTTAGAATCTCCGTCACTGGAGGTAAGTAAAAGCAGATTAGATAAACATCTGCCAGGGACAATACAGATGGTGCTTGGTTCTGCCGTGAGTGCAGGGGATTGGACTTGATGACCTCTCAAGGTCCCTTCCAGTTCTAGTGACAACTAGCTGGACTAATTTTTAGAAGAGGATGTGAAGTGGCTCCAAAAGTTGCTGGCATCGTAGGGAAATAGGAGAAAAACTATTTCAGTTAAAATGTATGAGAAGACCAGATCTAAAGATCTCTGTGGAAACTTGAAACCTTCTCTTTCTCACTAACAGAAGTTGAACCAATACAAGATATTACCTCACCCACCCGATCTTTCTAAAAGAACTCATTTCACAAACCTTGTAGGTTAAGTACATGCATTAGACACCAACAAATGAGGAAAAACAGACGTTAACAGAATGTAGCAACTGGGAAAAGCAGTAAGAAGAGCAGAGTCTGAGAACTAGCTGATAGAAACAGACTAGTGAATCCTCAAAGGGAAAGTGTGGGTGCGTGAGGCGAGAAAAGCAGCTCTAAACCAGGGGTCAGCAACTCCCAGCACAGTGCCAGTGTGACACATGAGCCAAATTTCATTGGCACGCAAGGTGTGAGCTCAGCCTCACCCCTCCTCCCACATGCAGCCAGGCGCTTGCTCAAAAGCCATGCCATGTGTGGATTAACAAAAGACCAGCTCATGCTACCAACCACCACCTAAAGGATAAAGCTCTGCATCTTCATTTATTAACAAAGTCATTGTAAGTATGACTTTTAGTGACTTTAAAAAGTATCACCGGCACTTGGATCATAAATAGAAGTCAAAAGGTCAAACCTTGGAAAGGTTCCTGACCCCTGCTCTAAACTGATTAAACTCCAGCGCCCAGCCTGGCCCTACAAATCTGTGACCCAGAAAAAGAGAACAGGATTGACCCTGGAAGGCAGGATCAAAATATGACAAAAATTATGATTATCCTTGAAAACACAGGCTTACTCCTACCGTTTATAACATACGTTGGAAGAAACAACATAAATAAAGAGAAATCTGTTAAGGTCAAGGATGTTGGTACGGACCTGGAAAGAGACACAAAGACTAGGAAATTCATGTAATCTCATAAATCCTCCTCTGTGGCTAGCACGAGGGCCAAATTCTTTCATCCTCCTCCTCCACTAAAGAAGGTCAGACTGAGCTTGTGGATTTTGACTGAAAGGGGTGCAAAGAAGCTCTGGCTTTGTGTGCTGGAGATCTGCTAGTGTCTCTCCTCCCACCTCTGAAATCCAGACCAAGATATCACAGCTAGTAACTAGTGGAGCATGGTCCTCTGTGCTGTGAAACGCCTACGAGCATTTCAGCAGAGCAGCAGTTGTATGAAGTGTCCCTGACAGCATGTGGCTTTTGTGAGAAGTCACAGGGAGCTACATATGTCTGGAGAAGACAGTACAGCAGCAGCAAGGAATCTTAGTTCAGATCCCAGAAAATATGATGGTTGAGGCCCCTGAACTGCTAACCATTTCTGCATTAATGGGACAAGACTAGTTTGTACAATGGAAGAATTAAGAGTCTTATTCTCTACATAGGAATAGCTCTTGCAAGGAGAATGAGGGCTCTGAGTGGAAAAAAATAGAGGATACCCAATAGTGGTATCTCACATGACACATGACAATGTGGAAACACTCGTGGAAATATGTGTTTGGATTAGATAATCTCCAGTGAAGCACATGGAATTTTGGCACCAGCATGCTGGTCTGAAAATTAATTAATCAGGCTTTCAAATGCACAGTAGAGGAGAAAAGAGATCTTTACCCTGACTCAAACACATGCTTGCGTCCAGCACACAGATGAAAGTATAAAATGGAGTTATTCTAACAGAGAAGATGAAGGATTTGAGGAACATTTAGTATACAACCACAAAGAGTGTGGAAACCAAGCAAACAGAACAAGACTTGATAGTAATTATGGGGTTTGTAACCTAGGGAGCGCAACTGAAAGCTGGTGTGTGTGTGTGTAATTCCACATGCGTGAATGAATGTACTAGGGTGCTGTTTATATTGGAAAGGGAGAAACACTTCAATGCATTTGAAATTGATACATAGATGAGCCACTTCAGATGGTATGCATCCCAGGACAATACACGGATTAGCAAAAGGATGTAATGTAACACTGACAATAATTTCTGAAGACAGATAGGTGCAAAGAAGAAATCAGAGGATAATTTAGTAGAGTACATAAGCAGCGGTGAAGATTTCAGAAGTGCCACATTAGGAGGTGATGAAATTATGTACTTGTTTGTTGCAAAAGGCAGAGCTCTGAAGCAGTTTAAAAAAAAAGCCTCGATTAGAAAAGTTGAAGTTGTATACAGATACAGCAGTAGTTTGAGAGTGGGTTAAGCACAATCTGGGATGAGCAGGGAGACATGTGAACCTGAAAATAGATTTTACTTTTCTAAAGATCAGCTGGAACAAATAATGGCTGCATCTACACTAGCCGGCTACTTCGAAGTAGCCGGCACAACGTCGAAATAGCACGCATCATGTCTACATGCGTCGTGTGCTATTTTGACATTCAAATCGACGTTAAGCGGCGAGACGTTGAAATCGCTATTCCCTTCAGAAGATGGGAATAGCGCCCTACTTTGACGTTGAACGTCGAAGTAGGGTGTGTGTAGACGATCCGCGTCCCGCTACTTTGAAATAGTGGGGTCTGCCATGGGGGCAATCAGCTGAGGGGTTGAGACGTGCTGGCCAGCCCCTACGGGGCTCTATGATCTCTGCGCCCAGCTGTTCTTAAAGCCACACGGACCCGGAAACCCCGTAGCAGGAAGCTGACAGCGTGCACGCAGCAGCCGTGCCACAAGGCGTCCCTGCACAGCCCAGAGGGACACCATGGCAGCCAGTCAGCCTCCTGAGCACCCCCAGAGCTCCGCCTATGGACCATCCCAGGGCTCCCAGGCCTCCGGCCGGCAGGGTAGGAAGCGGGGCCCCTCCTGGACTGACCCTGAGCTCCGTGACCTGCTGGGGCTGTGGGGGGAGGAGGAGGTGCTGCATGTTATGGGGAGCAAGCAGCGGAACGCGGAGGCATTCGCCCGGCTGGCCGAGGGCCTGGCTGCCCGGGGTCACCCTGCCTGCACTCCTGACCATGTCAGGAGCAAGGTCAAGGAGTTGCGGCAGGGTTACGCCCGGGCCCGGGACTCAGCCAGCTGGTCTGGGGCTGTCCCCACCTCTTGCCCCTATTACCGGGAGCTCAGGGCTATCCTGGGCCCCCGGGGCACCTCCCCCACCCCAGCCACCCTCGGAGCCAGGGTCAGGTCTGGAGGCCAGCCCTGCCCCCGCAGGGCTAGAGCCGGAACCCTCCACCCCAGCCACCGAGTGGTCCAGCGAGGAGGGGGAGCTCGTGCTGGACATCCCATCCCGCAGCTCCAGCCGAGTGTCCGCTAGATGGGCCTCTCCTGATCCTGGCAGTGCACCGTCAGGTACGTACCCCACAGGGCACAGACCCCCTGAGCATGGGGCGAGGGAACCACTTGACCGGGGGCCCTCCACATCTCCACAACACCCCAGCCTTCCATGGCCCGGGAACACCACAGCACAGGGATGGTGCCACAGCCACCAGTGCCCAGCAGCACCTCCACCCATGGACAGTGCTGTGCCCCACCCCCGGTGGGAGGGGAGAGGGGCGGACCACTGGAAGGGGCCACCCACAGGATCACTGCACACACCAGTGGCGGATGGATGAGGGGGGGGACACAGGCCCTTGGGGGGATCGGGGGTGGGCCGCGGGTCAAGGCTGGGTACTCACGGCCTCCCTGCCCCCTTTCCCCCTATTTCTGCAGCCGCACCATCCGTGGTCCCAGACAGCCCTCCAAGACCACCGGAACAGCAACGCCCGGGGTCACCGCCTGCCCCGGGACAGGCCCACCCCCACCGGGGCCACCGCCGCACCACATATGACCTCGAGGTGGCTGTGGCCCTCCGGTGCCAGGCAGACCTTATGGAGTGGAGGCTCCAATTCGAGGAGCAGAAGGCTGCCTGGCGCCGGGAGGCCTGGTGGGAGTTTATGGCCACCTTCAACCGGGTGGCCGACACCTTTGAGCAGCTGGTGGCCTGTCTGTTCCCCCGCCATGTCCTCTGTGCTGCCCTCCCCGCCTGCTGATGTCCCACCTGCTGCCCCACCTGCTGATGTCCCGCCTGCTGATGTCCTGCCTGCTGCCTCACCTGATGTCCCGCCTGCCGCCCCTCCCATCAGCTCCTCAGGGCAGGAGCCACCCAGGGCCGAGGACCTGCCTTGGCCATACCTCCCCGTCCTCGCGGCTCCCAACCGGCCTCGCCGGGGACCCCAGCTGACAGGGGGACCAGCCAGCCGAACACATCGGGGCTCGCGCCCTTCCACTTCCACCCCAGATTGATGGGCCAATATGTGGCCTGCCCACATCTCCCCCCGTACATCGTTGTCCCCACCCTGTATATAGTTATTTATAGTTGACCACCCAAGTACATAGTTTATTAGAGATGTCCCAACTTGTAGATAGTTATTATTTTCATTGAATCTGTTTTATTTGCTAATATTATATGCCTAAAAGAGGCGACATTTTTGTTCCTGTAGATAATGATAGTTTTATTTTTCCAAAAACCTGTGTCCTGTGTGCTTTTGGTGAGGGTGAGGTGTGGGTGCTGGAGCGGGGTGCAGGGATGGCCGGGGGGGGGGGGTCGCTCACTGGGCCCCCTGGTCAAAGTACTCCCTTAGGGCCTCCTGGTCCTGGACCCTGTCCTGGCGGGCCTGGCGCCTTAGGGCGGCGGCTGGCTGGGGGTAGGCTGTTGCAGCCTCCTGTGCCCAGCCCTGCACGAAGGCCTCACCCTTGCTTTCCACCAGGTTGTGGAGTGTGCAGCAGGCCCCCACAACCTGGGGGATGTTTGGGAGGCCCAGGTCTAGGCGTGCCAGGAGGCAATGCCAGCGGCCTTTCAGGCACCCAAAGGCTCGCTCAACCACTTGTCGGGCATGGTTGAGTCGAGCGTTGTAGCGCTCCTGGCTATCAGTGAGGTGGCCTGTATAGGGCCGCATAAGCCAGGGCTGGAGGGGGTATGCCGCATCCTCCACAAGGCAGAGGGGTACGGTGGTGGTATCCCCCAGAGGGAGATCCCTCTGGGGGATATAGGTCCCTGCCTGCAGTTGGCAGCATAGTCCCAAATTCTGGAAAACACGGGTATCGTGGGTAGAGCCAGGCCAGCCCACGTAGATGTCCTGGAAGTGGCCACGGCTGTCAACCATGGCCTGCAGGACCACAGAGTGGTAGCCCTTCCTGTTGATGTAGCGGCCACGACTGTGGTCTGGGGCGCGGATGGGGATGTGGGTCCCATCAAGGGCTCCAAAGCAGTTGGGGAATCCCATGGCGGCGAATCCCTCGATGGCTGCATCCAGGTCCCCAACTAGGATGACCCTCTTCAGCAGCAGGGCATTGAGTGCACGCACCACCTGTGGGGAGGGAACATGGGTGACTGTGAGGGTTTGCAGAGTATGACCCCCTCACCCAGCCCCCCTCCCCAGGGAGTTCAGCCCCAGGCCTCCTTACCTCCATGAGGACAGCCCCGACTGTGGCCCTTCCCACTCCAAACTGCTGTCCCACGGAGCGGTAGCTGTCTGGAGTGGCCAGTTTCCAGACAGCTATTGCGACCCTCTTCTCGACAGTGAGGGTGTGCCGCACCCGGGTGTCATGGTGCCTGAGTGCGGTGGTGAGCCACTGGCAGAGCTCCATGAAGGTCTGCCGGCTCATGTGGAAGTTCTGCAGCCACTGGTCATCATTCCGTTCCCCCATAACCAGGTGCTCCCACCACTCGGTGCTGGAGGGGTAGCTCCAGAGTCGGCAGGGCACCCGGCGGTGGGGGCGGGGAGGAGGGCCCGATGGTCTGGGGTGTCTCCTGGTGCTCCTGGAGAGGGCTCCCATTCCAGAAGCTGCTGGGCGGCTGCCCAGGCAGCATCTAGAAAGGCGCCTGCTCCGCGGGAGGCAGCTTGTAGGGCTTCCATCTGCTGGTGGACGTCCATGTCTGTGGGCTCGAGGTCTGTGAGGCTTGTATCACCAATGCAGGGCTGCTTGTGTGGTGCAGGCCAAGTGTGTCTGGGAGGGACCCTTTAAGGGAGCGGCTTGCAGCTGTGCTGGAACAACTAGTGTGCTCTGTGACCCGGTCCGCAGGCTTTCCTGGCCCCTTATTTCGAAAGAGGGGGCTTGTGTGTGTGGACGCTCCGCATTTCCTTCCGGGGCGGCTCTTTTCGATGTTCCCCGGAGCTACTTCGACATTGAACATCGACGTTGCCAGCCCTGGAGGACGTGTAGACGATAATCATCAAAGTAGCCTATTTCGATGTTCTTTACTTCTAAATAGGCTACTTCGACGTAGTGTCGTAGCATAGACGTAGCCAATGTGTTTTGTCTATGTCTGATTTTTAATCTACAGAAATATGTAATTTCATAACATAGTGTTAGGACACGTTCATGCACATTGTTGTGTTTCTGTCATTCCTGCCTCTCAAGAACTCAAGGTAAGAACTGCTCTGCAGAACATAGAATGATGTCCTTTCACTTTTTAGTTTGTTGGATTTTTAACCCATCAGGAAGGAACAGAAGAGGAAAAAGTCACTTTAATCAGAACATAATTAGTCATCAAGTGGAACATGAGAAGATAGGGGTGCAGTCAATCATCCCAAGAAGATGGAACATTATCAGAGGAAACTAAGTGAACATGTTGCTTAAGGAGCATTTTCCCATAAATGTCAAATGTGCAGTCCCCAAGGTAATCTATATTGAACTCTTAGCGATATGACTCATCCATCTGAGCACACTTTACCTCTGGTCATCCTGATGAGTGGACAGCATCATTAAATGACAAATTATTCCTTTCTGTGACCTTAAAACTCTCTCTCTCTCTCTCTCTCTCACACACACACACACACGCACACACCACTAACTCCCCAGCAACCACTGCCTAATTTCAGAAAGTACAAGGTTGCCATCACCTCTCTCTCTCTCTCTCTCTCTCTTTATGTAGAGTACTCAAAAAATAATTGTAAAAATACTGCAGCTGGTATCAAGATGCAACATTCAGATCCAGGCTTGAAGTTCTCCAGAGTTTGGGGATGTTAAGAAGAGTTAATCTGGTTCCAACATTCATTCTTTGGTGAATAGAATACCATGCCTTACAAAAATTACTATGCAGAGGCAGCAATTTGGAATGAAAGGTTAACCACTTTTTTCACAGGAACACCAAGTTAAGATAAAATGACCTTTTTACCCTAATGGAAAATGAACTCTGTGCCAAAAGGGAGTGCCACAAGCTGATAGTGGCAGGGCCTACCATAAAGCTTAAAAAGTGCCTTTGTCTCAGAAAAATCAGTATGTGGAAATAAATATCCTTGAAATTGAGGGTGGCATAGCACTCTCCCAGATCCAGGGAAGGGATGATGGAGGCAAGGGAGACCAGGTGGAATTTCATCTTCCGTAGATACCTTGAGGCTCTGCAGATCTGACGTAGGTCACAGCCCCACTTTGAAATCAAAAAATAACCTGACTATAACCCCTTGTTCTAATATTTTGGTGTAACTCTCTCCACTGTACCCAGCTGCAGCAATCCTTCTATCTCCTGCAAGAGGAGTCTCTTTGGAGAGGGGTCCTTGAAGAGGGAGGAGGAAGAAGGGTAGTAGTGGAGGATAGATACAATTTAAAGAGTATATCCCTGTGCCACAGTCTGAAGGACCAGGAAAAATGGGGGGCAAAAACCAGGGAAGGTGCATCCTGGGAACTGTTTGGTAGGGCGTACTCTCAACACGCATGACTAGTCTGAAGGTTGGGAAGGGTGGCTGAGCCTTGGTTTGTAGCTATTACTCTTCCTGGCAGGGAGCTCCTGACACCCTTGGCCTTGTGGCAGTGAGGGTTAAAATTGCTTGAGGCTCAGGGCAGAGACATAAAGGCCCAGGATCTTTAGGGACTCTGAGGCCATTTTATGGGCTACTGAGTCAGCTGTGTCGAAAGCTGCCTGGGGTGTTGCTCTCACAAACAACTGTGTCTTCATCCAAATAAGCCATAAATCCTTCCTGGCACCTCCAGAAGCAAGACCTCAAACTTGCCTACTGCCTCCCATAGGTGAAACATCCAAGGAGGGCTTGATGGTTGCCACCCTCAGCTGTAGACTGGCTGATTAGTAAACTTTTCAGTCAAATAAGTTTAGTCCTTTAAATCTTTATTCATAGAGGTAGCCAAGGGCTGACCCTGCCTTTCCCCATGGTTGTCAGCTTCCATGATTATGGAATTTGGAGCCAAGTGGATGTAGAGGTATCGCCTGAACAAAAATGCTTTTGTTTGGCTCTTTTAGAGATAGTGAGCAGTGAAGAAGGGGGCTTGCCACTTGGCAAAAATTGTTTTTGAAATCTCCTCATGCGGGGGCAAAGCCATCCTAGTAGGGGAGAGGGGTAGACGACGTTGAAGGGGAAGTCTGCTGGCTCCCCAAGTTTCTCTGCCTGGAGTCCCAGGTTTGATGCCACCTTCTTTAGAAGCTCTTGATGAGCTTTGGCATCATCCTGCAGGACCAGGGGCGTGGGGGTGTGTGTGCACAAAATTGCCTCAGATGGAGACAATGAGGTGGCCCAGCAGCATTTTGGTCTTTGCTCTCTGATACCCAGGGGATGGTCTGCTCTGGGAGTTCCATCTCAGGAGAACACAAGGCCGCTGCTGTTGGTCCCTCTGATGCCTCCACCACTGAACTGAGGAGAAGGGATATCTGGTAAACTCTCTCCATGTTCAGGGTTAATGTGCCATGAGCCACTGACTCAGAAGCTAGGAGCAGGGCTGTGATGCTGGACACAGAAGCTGTGTCTACACGTGCATGCTACTTCGAAGTAGCGGCACTAACTTCGAAATAGCGCCCGTCGTGGCTACACGCGTCGGGCGCTATTTCGAAGTTAACTTCGATGTTAGGCGGCGAGACGTCGAAGTCGCTAACCTCATGAGGGGATCGGAATAGCGCCCTACTTCGACGTTCAACGTCGAAGTAGGGACCGTGTAGACGATCCGCGTCCCGCAACGTCGAAATTGTGGGGTCCTCCATGGCAGCCATCAGCTGGGGGGTTGAGAGATGCTGTCTCTCCAGCCCGTGCGGGGCTCTATGGTCACCGTGTGCAGCAGCCCTTAGCCCAGGGCTTCTGGCTGCTGCTGCTGCAGCGGGGGATTCATGCTGCATGCACAGGGTCTGCAACTCGTTGTCGGCTCTGTGTATCTTGTGGTGTTTAGTGCAAGTGTGTCTGGGAGGGGCCCTTTAAGGGAGCAGCTGGCTGTTGAGTCTGCCCTGTGACCCTGTCTGCAGCTGTGCCTGGCACCCTTATTTTGATGTGTGCTACTGTGGCGTGTAGACGTTCCCTCGCTGCGCCTATTTCGATGTGGTGCTGCGCAACGTCGATGTTGAACATCGACATTGCCAGCCCTGGAGGACGTGTAGACGTTATTCATCGAAATAGCCTATTTTGATGTCGCCACATCGAAATAGGCTACTTCGATGTAGGCTTCACGTGTAGACGTAGCCAGACAGTGCCAGCTGGGCTGGGGCTTGGCCTGTTGTCAGCATCAGCGCTCTGAGATGGATTTGGCCAGCAAGTGGATAATGGCTGGGGACCAGGAACTGGCTGATTGATAACCCCTTGCTATGGGGTACTGGTCATTGTGCCTTGACCCAGCTCATGCAGACTGGGATGAGTCTCTGGAACAGGAGGCTAGCGCTAGGCAGATCTGTGCCAAGTAACCTAGCACTCTGTGCCTTATGCTGTGCAAGTGCTACTGAGACCTAGAGTGGAACTGGGAGCTGGAGCACTCAGCATCCAGAGGGCCCTGCCTGGAATAGAAACTTCAGTGACTGTTGCCCATGACAGACCAAATGACAATTGCAGTCCACAAAGTGGTCACACAGTCTGCGTCATGGTGAGGGCAAGGGCAAAGGAGTGGTGCCACTGCTCTTGAGAGCAGGCTCGTCACGTGGTAACAAGGAAAGTCCTCACATGGATCAGTAACGTGTAAAGAGCAAGAAACAGAGTAGGAATAAAACGGTCAGTTTTCACAGAGGAGAGAGGTCAATAGTGGTATCTCCCCAGGACCTGTACTATGCCCAGTGCTAGTCAACATACTCATTGTTGTGGAAAATGGGGTACACAGTGAGGTGGCAAGATTTGTAGATTATAAAAAATTACTTGAGCTAAATACGTTCAAAACAGAGTGTGAAGAGTTACAATGGGATTCCCTGAAACTGGGTGACTGGACAGTGAAATGGCAAGTGAAATTCATTGTTGATAAACGCAAAGGTCCGCAGATTGAAAAACAATCCCAACTAAAGATACAAAATAACTTAGCTGTTACTGCTAAGATTTTGGAGTTAATGTGGACAATTCTCTGAAAAACTTCCTCACAATGTGCAGAAGCAGTCAGAAAAGTGGATAATGTTAGGAACCTTTAGCAAAGGGATCAATAATAAGACAGTAAATATCATAAAACCAACATATAAATCCACAGTGTGCTCTTGCCCTGAATAATTGTGTGCAGTTCTGGGTGCTGCATCTCAAAAAAGATATATTAGGGTTGGACAAGATGCAGAGATGGGCAATAAAATGATTAAGGATCTGGAACAGCTGTCATATGACAAGAGATTAAAAAAGACAGATTTTCCAACTTGAAAGAGAGACTACTAAAAGGAAGTATGAAGGTCTACAAAGTTATGAACAGGGTGGAGAAAATGAGTTAAGGAATTAATTCTGCATATAACCAAAATATCATGGTGTTCCCATTAAATGAATAGGCAGAGGGCTTAAAACAAACAGAGAAATACTTCACCCAATGAATAGTCAACCTGTAGCACATGTTGCCTCCCCAGAGGAAATTGTGAAGGCCAAAAGTATAACGGGTCCACAAAAAGAATTATAGTGGCTCCAGGACAGGCCTGTCAATGGCTATTAGCCAAGATGGTAAGGAGTGCACCACATGTTCTGGGTGTCCCTACTCTCCGATTGCCCAAAGCTGGGAGTGGATCACAGAGGATGGATCAATTGAGAGTTACCCAGTTCTGTTCACTCCCTCAGAAGTACCTGGCAATAGTCTTTATTGGAAAACTAAATATGGAGCTGAGTGGATCATTGGTATGAACCCAGTATAGCTGTTCTGATATTCTGATGATAGCAGAACAGTCTGAACTAGTCAAGCAGCAGAACAAAAGGTAGGAGAAACTCGAAAAACCTTAAACTAGCTCTGACATTTGAGTGACAGTGAATCCCTGATGCAAGGAGAGTGAACTGTGGGATCTAACATGTTATGTCACACAATCAGTCTGGAGAGTGAAAACTAATATTCACAGCAAGATTATTGACTTTTAAATTGACTCAGCAGTAGATGCTGCACTATCCTCAGAAGGGAGCTACAGAGACCTTCAGCATCTCCCAGGCCAAAGTCACATGACTAAGATCTGACTAGCCGTGAAGGCATTTTGAATTGCATGGGCCATTTCACCATAGAAACAACTTACAAAGGCAAAAGGCAAGTACCATGAAAGCTCACCACTTAATTATTTTGTTAGTCTTTAAAGTGCTACTGGACTGCCTTTTTGTTTTTTTATTTCAAGTGGTGTATGAGTGGGCCTGAAGGCCCACAGACAAAGAGCCTTTTCAGCTAGTGTTGCAGCCACAATGGCCAAGGGAGAAAGTTGGAAGAACCCAATGGAATATTTGGTGATATTGGTCTTTTAAAAGGAGAACCAGTACAAATCACGCTAAGAGACAGTGTTGAACCATAAAGTCTACATACACCCATTATTTTCTAACGTGGAGAATGCAGTGGACTGGCACAAATGAGCAGAGAGAACAAAAAAACTAGTATAATAGTGTGCCCCACTGGTACCAGATACAATGAAAAGTGGAAAAATATGAATCTGTGTGGATCTTGAAAGACTTAATTATGCAGCTAAGAAAAATATCTACTCCTGACACTGGATGACTTTCTCATCTAAGTAAAAGAAGCTGCTGTATGCTTCAAGCTGGATGCCTTGAGCAGCTTCTCTCAAATTCCTTTTCCCAATGTAAGTACTAAACAGATTTCATTTATTGCACTCTGGGGGAAATTTTGTTTTCGAAGACTGCCTTTTGGGATTACCAATGCAGCTGACATTTTCCAAAGAAAAATGCCAGAAATGTTAAACGCAAATGGAACCGTAATCTTCATGGATGATGTTTTGATCTATCTCAGTGTTAGTCTGTAGCAACAAAAACAGGGAGTCCTGTGGCACCTTAAAGATTAATAGGTACATTTGGGCATAAGCTTTCATGGTACTTCATCAGATGCTTGGAGTGGAAATCACAGAGACAGGGATATTAAATTTTATGTATAGATATAGATAGACACACACGAGCATATCAAATGACAGGAGTTATCAAATGTAGGACCAGCCTTACTGAGGCCAATTCAGCCAGGGTGGAGCTGGCTCACACCCAGCAGTTGATGAGAAGGAGTGAATACCAAGACAGGGAATATTGCCTTTATAGTAGAAACAATTCTAAACCCTTTTTTGGTCCTAATGTAATTGTATTAAATTTGCAAATGACATGCAGCTCCACCATTTGTCTGTGTAGCCTGGTTTTGAAGTTTAAAGGATGGCTACTTTTAAATCTATTACTGAGTGTCCAGGGAGGTTACAGTGTTTTCTTACTGTTTTATGTATGTTACCTTTCTTGACATCCAATTTTGTCCATTTACCCTTAGGCACGGACTATCCAGTTTTGCCATGGATATACATGGCAGAGGGGAATTGCTGGCATGTAATGGCATATCTGTGCAGGCGGATGAGCCCCTCATGGTGTGGCATATGTGGTTAAGTCCTTTGATGGTGTCAGAAGCATTAGAGGTCACCTGGGCAAGTGAAGGAACAGATTGACAGAGTCAGATGAATACCCAGAAGTCACCTTCCACAGGACAGGCCCAACAGGGAAAATAACAGAACACCACTGTTTATCACCTACAGCTCCCAGCTAAAACCACTCCAGCGCATCAGTGATAATCTACAGCCTATCCTGGAAAATGATCCCTCACTCTCAGAAACCTTGGAAGATAGGTGAGTCTTCACCTACAGACAGCCCCCAACCTGAAACAAATCCTCACCAGCAGCCACATGCCACAGCCCAGAAACATAAACCCAGGAACCTCTCCCTCCAACAAACCCCGTTGCCAACTCTGTGCGCATATCTGTACAAGTGACCCCATCAGTCTACAGCCGATACAGAAACCTGATCTGCAAGCAGCTCTGCAACCTACCTTGCAGAAGTAGCACATTACAGAGACCTGCACTAACAGCAAAATCAAACCCTGCCCTGGAAATAAATTTAGTTCCTGAATAAAGCAAGTATGGGCTGTTTAGCATTTAATATGGTGATGTTATTGAAAGCAGAGATTCCTATTAGTGGAGACAAGCACAAATCAGAATTCCAAAATAACTGATTTTCGGAGGGGGGGGCATGTGTTGAAATACAAGTCGAATTTGCATTAGAATGTTGTGATTCAAGCTCATCTCTAGAGGTGAGTGATTTCACCGCATCACATACACATACAATATCTATAGTAAAAAAAAAATTAGAATTACGCTAATCAAAAATGCTTTCTGACAGGAGTAGTTTCAAAAAGTATCCAAGAACAGCAACAGCAGCAGCTGACTTTGTCTGAAACTCTGCTTCAGAGAAATGTTTCACTTAAACCTTCCAATGCCCTGAAGTCAGACATCCTGTCAGAGGAAGAGGCAGCTGGTATTTCTCACAAGGCTCCAGAAAAGGCTTTTAAATCTTGCTCTTCAGATTTTCCATTCTCTTCTTCCCACTGTATTTCTCCTTTGACACAAACTCTTTAAATAGAGAATGCCAAGCACTCATTCTTTGCAGTGACAGCATGCCAAGCCCATTGCATAAAATGTTGTGACACTTTAGTCCAGGGAGAGGCTGCTTCTAGTCATTGCACTGCGTGTGGAATGTTATTTATCAACAGAGATTGCAGTATTGAAGGTTCAAAGCTGTAGGGCTGACTTCCCCATAATAGTCTGCAGTTCTTAAAGCAAAAGGCATCTGTTTTGTGAAAGAGAACAGGAGCTGTTTTATCCTGAGTAAAGAATGATTTTTTTAGACAGAAGTGGCCTTATCTGTGTGTACTGTGTAAGACTCTTCTCTTGAATAGAAACACCACCACAAGGTATATGGAAAGCTGCCCATTATCTAGTTGCTCTTCAGGAGTTGTTTGGATGTCCCCCGGGACAATGTTCAAACTGTTGTGGGAGTTGAAAAGGAGACGGGATTCTTCCTACCTCTTCTGGAGATACTGGTGAATCCTTCTAGCGAAGCTAAGAGGATTTATATTCTTGCCTCCTAAAACACTTTCGAAGAGGAGAGCTTATGCTTAGAATTCTGAAAAAGGGAGAATTTTCACAGACATAATACAGAACTATGTGCCTAGTTTCCATTCATTGTTAAGGAATACTTTGCAGACTTTTGTGCCTATGCAGGCCTCCTCATATAAATTCGTCTTTGCATTTCAGTAGCACCCATAACGTGGAAGTCACTATTCCCATGCTTTGGAGAACACAATGAGGTTAGGTCTATACTGGCAGCGGAAGCTCGAGTGCTTAGGTTCAATCTTCCAGGGTGCCATTTCGCGCATGTGCAAAATGGAGCATTCGACCCCAGAACTTCTTGTGAGTCACAAGGATTAAGGAATGTCGACAGAAGGGGCACGCCCATTGTCATTCTGCAGTGAGGACAGGAAACAATGTTGACAGCTGCAAAATTGGTTTTAGGTATGCAACTGGCATACCTAAATTGCATCGTAGCCATCGATATTCCCGATAAGTGTAGATGTAGCCTTTGATTTGCAGAGCTCACTGGGGGATTTAGAGACACAACAGCCACTAAGACTGCATTTTTCCGTGGGACTTTGCTTCTAATTCACGGCCACTTTTGAAACTCCAAACCAATATCTCTAAATCTCCTAGACAAATTTCAAAATCTCCACCACAGTCCTTGTCCCCAGGGCTGGATTAAGAAATAGGCTGGAGGGGCTGCAGCTCCTAAAGCCCCTGTGTTCCAGGCCAGACCTTCCTGGTGGCAAGGTGTGGAAGGCGACTCCACATGTGGCCATTCCTTCCTGACCCCCAGCCCCCACGACACCAGGGAGAAGCACCATCCCTATACTGCTCTCACCTGGAGGCTCCGTTCCCTGCAGGTCCTATTGACTGGGAATTATAGCCCATGGGAACTGCGGGGGGTGGGGGCAGTGCCTGCGGGGCAGTGCCTGCAGAGCAGTGCAAAGCCTCCTGTCCCCCACATAAATGGGAGCCGCTCTAGGTAAGTGCCCTGCACCCCAACCCCCTCCCCACACCCTGAACCCACTCCTGCACCCCAATCTCCTGCCCTCAACCCTTGCTTGCACTCCCAACTCCCTTGGCCCCAGCCTGGAGCCCCCTTGAGAACCCCAAATGCCTCAATCCAGCCCCACCTCACAGCCTACAACCCCAGTCAGAGTCCTCCCACCAACCCCACATCCTGCCTCAACCCACAGCCCCTCCCACACTCAAAACCCCTCATACTGGCCCCACTCCAGACCGTAGGAGGCCCCACAAAAATCTAATAGCTCCAGGGCCCCAAAAAGTTAATCCAGCTCTGCTTGTTCCAAAGAATTTAGAATCTAAGATGACAAGTAGCATAAGAAGGGTGAAAGACTCAGCCACAATGTGTGTAACTGTAGCTGGGAAACTGTACTCTTCAGATAATTATGACATTAGCTATGGAGACATATGGCTACCCCAAATCGAATACAACAGCACTATTTCAGCTTACCTCCAGAATCCTTGTGAAGAAATAATTACATTTACCAGCTCTTAAATTCTGGTATATGATTAATGACATCCTTTGACTGGGCTTAATTTCCTGTTCTTGCCTGAGAGGTGCTTCGCTGAACCTGGATGACTACAGAGATATCTGCAACTCTGTATCATTTAAGATGACAAAAACAAACAAACAAAAAACACCTCCCAGGCCATGGCAGTGGAACTCACCTCCAAGTGAATGAGAATTCCTGCAAAGTATATCACACACACCTGTTATGCTGCCTATAATCATGAAACTATAATGCCTTTGTTCTGTCCGAACTGTAACTTCAAATCAATCCTGACCAGCCACACAAGAGCACAGCATACAGGGGACACTGGTAAGTGGAGATTGAACCTAGGAACTCTTAAATTCACAGTTGCTAATTACTCTAGCACTGGAGCTAAAGGCCATGTTACCACCTGCCCAGGATTTGACTCATATGGATGTTTGTCATGGATTTGCCAGTTGCCGAAAAAACAATCTAATCTGCTGGGGTCTTTTTATTTGAGCCAAACTGCATTACCACAGTATGCACTAGATAGCTAACGTTAGAAGTCTGTGTCCAGCTAAAGATGCTTCAGAGTTCCCGCTTCCACATGCTACATCTATACCGGCACAAAACTTCAAAATGGCCATGCAAATGGCCAAATAGAAGACTACTACTGAGGTGCTGAAATGCATATTCAGCACCTCATTAGCATGCTGCCGGCCGCAGCTCTTCGAACTTGCTGCTTTTTCTCTCCCACGCGGCTCATCCAGACAGGACTCCTTTTCGAAAGGACCCCGCCAACTTCGAAATCCTCTTGGCTACGGCCACACTTGGCCAAAACTTCAGAACAGCCATGCTAATGGCCAAATCAAAGAATACTAATGAGGCACTGAATTGAATATTCAGCAGCTCATTAGCATTAGCATGCTTCCAGCCACGCCGCTTTGAAAATGCCACTTTCGAATGCGCGTGGCTCAGCTACACAGGGGTCCTTTTGAGAGGACCCTGCACATTTCAAAATCCCCTTATTCCCCTCAGCTGAGAGCTTTTGTAAAGGACCCCCATCTGGATGAGCCACGCGGGAGCAAAAAGCAGCAATATCGAAAAGCTGCAACCGGCGGCATGCTAATGAGGCACTGAACATGCATTTCAGCACCTCATTAGTAATCTTCGATTTGGCCATTTGCATGGCCATTTCGAAGTTTTGTGCCAGTGTAGACGTAGCCTGTAAGTGATAACAGATCACAAGTGTGGGAAATACAGTCTCTGTTTTTTCACTAATACACAAACTCACCTTATGTGAGTGAGAATGTTTGAGTCATACAGAAGTGAGGAGACTTGTGAGGCATATCACATAATGGAAGATCAGGGTGATGGTGTAAAGGATCCTATTACACCCCCAACAAAAAAAGCTTGCATGAGAAACTGGGCAATCAATGATACCTGGCTAAAGGAGACAGACCACAAAGACTGGTTGGCAAAATGTGCTGATAAAACAAACAACCATTTGTTATCAATTATATTGATCTTATCAATATGGAATATCATATCGGCTGTTGAAGTAACAGGGAGGGGGCTGCCGAGCTGTCCTGTGGTTGGGGTTGCAGGAGGCTTGCCTTGCAGGATGGTGTCTTTTTTGCATTTCAAAAGGACTCAGACTGTTAGGACAAGCAGCAGGACACCTATCTCTGTGGATTAACCACAGAGAGACATGACATATCGCACTTAGCCATTACTTAGGAACCCTTTCACAATAGGTTGCCAAGCCTCCTGCTGAGGTTTCCCAGAAACAAACAAATCAAATACAAGTACATAGCCAATAGGTATAACTTCAAAAGATACGTACATATTAGCAGTAAAAACAGAATCCGCAAATCATAAGCTTTCACTAGACGTACCACTTGGCCCACTTTGCACAAGATTTGGTGCAAATATACAACGGTTGCACCGTTTTGCTTGTTCCTCTCAAAATCCAATAACATCACACTTTTATTCATGCCTACTCGAATAATTATGAAGTTGTCCAAAATCCAGTTGAAAGAATATAACTCTGTGAGTAGATAAACAAAGGGTGATTGCAGAAGTAGTTCAGAAACAGGCAGGATAAGATTAATCAACTACGCCAAAAATGGGGGCTCGATAATAGGAAGTTTTATGAATTTCAGACAGGCAAACAGGTTCTGAAGTGAGTGACAAGAGTAACAGGCTTCATCTATCAAAACCTCAATTACTCCAAGGCTTGCTTCATGTCTGTTTTATGCCTTTTGTTCCACAGGATTTGTTTGTTTCCCAGTAAACTTGTCAGCTTCTGTAACAGCAGTTTGATGACAGATACATTCTCCAAAGCACTCCTACTGAGGGACTGACAGTAAACCCTGCTACAAGCAATGATGCTAACATGCTGCAGAAGTGCCCCAAGGGAATCCTTTGGTAAGCCATAGCTAAGCCTGTATGTAGAAATGACCCTTGGAGAGAAAGATGATGTAGTTAAAACACAAACACCTCAAAGCCTGAAAATTCAAAGTTACACTGGAAGAGATTTTGCAAAGCACAAAGGAAAGATAGCAATCCGCTCCCACCTCTGTTCAAAGGGGGGAAATGTTTATTTCCTCACCCCTGTCCTGTGCATCCACTCTCTGTCCCTTTCTCATGCAGATCACTGGATCCCTCTGTAAAGGCCTCCGTAGGCTGGGGGCGGGGGTAAATAGAAAGGGAGGGGATGAAGGAGTGATGCCGCTGAGGTGGCTGCATTCCCTTGCCACCCAGAAGAGATCGGCCTACGGAGCTGCCCTCACCCCTGGGTTACCGAAACACAAGTCAGTTTCTTTGCTTTGTCATTTTCTTTTAAATGGTTAGGACAAGATACTCCCCATGCCTGCTGTCAGCCATCACTGCCTGTGTTACACAGGAGGTCCAACTTCCTGCTCAGAGAGGTCCCATCTGCTCTAATGAGTCACTGGAGTGAATACGCTGAGGAAACTGATCCCCAGGTTCTCAACCTTATGTAGATCTAGACACACATGCTTCCTCCTCTGGGCATTAACACAGGGCAGGGCTGTAACACAGCTGAGGTGGTTGCGGCGCTTGCCTCGGGTGCAGGGCTGGGGGCGGGGTGCAGGCGAGTGCCTCGCTCACCCTCACCCTTGTTACATCCCTGAGCCCCAGTCATGGGGCTGCGTGGCAGGTCCCTGCCGGGAATGGCGAGCAGGGAGCGGGCCTGGGCTGAGGGCAGGCAGCAGACACAGTGCAGCTGGAGCCTGCGCTGGGCAGCCAGGCACCACCCAGCTGTGCGCCGGCTCCGCCCCGGTGCGTGGCGCAGGAAGAGCCACACGCGTGGAGCGCCGCTCCCAACTCTCCGTGCAAGCATCTCATCACGAGGTGGGACAAGCATGTGCAGTGGCAGCACAGGAGGCAACCCCTGTCACTGCCATTTCCCCAGCACAGCTGCTGTGGCCTGATGCTGCCTGGGCGGCTGCGGCCCGACACAGCGCTCCATTCCCAACTGCATTGGCGGCGGCTCTGGTGAGTTGCCAAAATATACAGTTGTGGGGTGGGCTGGGGGTGCCTGGTTCTAGGGCAGGGGGATGGGGTTAGAGCAGGGGTCTGGGGAGGCCTGGCTCTGGGGCAGTGGAGAGGGGTCGGGTGAGAGTGGGGGTCTGGGGTGCCTGGCTCTGGGGCAGTGGAGAGGGGTCGGGTGAGAGTGGGGGTCTGGGGTGCCTGGCTCTGGGGGAGGAGGAGAGCTTCCTGCTTGGCCCCGCCACAGCCAGCCACAAGCAGCCACTAAGGGCACTGACCCCACTCAGATGGGAGAGATGGGGGCTCAGCAGGTCCACCGCACACAGTCCCCCAGTTAGTGAGCCTGGGGGAACCGGACACAGTCTCCTCCCACTCCCCCTGGCCTGCCCCCAGCCCACCCCCCATGCCCAGTGTGGGTGCAAGGGAGTAGACTTGCAGGGCAGCCAGGCTGGGTGCATTTACTGCCCATCCCGCACTCCCTAGGGGAAACAGGCCATTAGCAGCCACTTAAATGAAGCTACCCAGGCTGCAGCCGTGGCTGCTCTGTGGCTGCAGCGGGCGGCTCTGGGCGGCATTGCTTGCCCTAGGGATCCTCAGCAACCACATGGGAGGCCTGGCCAGTGTAGGGTTGCCAGATTTCAGAATGCTTATGAAGGACAATGCCCTCCCCCTTCCTTAGAGCCAGGTGCCCCAAACTCTCACTCTAACCCAATCCCCTTCCACTCCCCCACAAACAGGCACCCGCCCCAGGCCCCTCCTCTAACCCCAGCCAGCGTAAGCAGTGTGGTATGAGAATTATTATTATTATTGTTATTCATGTATTTCCCTTTTGCTACAAAATAACTACTATGAATATATGCGAGGGCATAATTTTATATTCTTGCGCAAAATTAGCTAATTACGGCATTGATTTAGGGTCTCTGTGCTAATGTCACATGACAGCACAGATAGAGGTGAAGTAGCAGGGCCTCTCACTGCCTCCCAGGGTGAAAAGATAAGAAAGTTCCACGCTGAGTTATCTTTCCTGAGGATTCTCTGCAAGATAGAGCCAAGGCAATGTGCACCCCAAGGCCCCCTCCCTGCCCTTCCCACAGCACGACAGAATAGAAGAGCCTCTGTAGAAGCCAAAGAGAACAAAAATGTCATGTTCCAGTCCTCCATTTGTACCAAAGGTGAGGCCTCTGCTTTGCAAGTTCCCTCCCTCTACAGAGATAGGGGGCACAATCTCTGTCATAGTTTTGTGATACAGTTGTCATCCATCACTACATTTGTGCCTTGTGTACTGTAATTATTATTGCTTATTTATTTTTATGCTTAGTGCATCAGAGAGAGAGATAATGGTCTCACATAGCTGGCGTCCAGGACTGGACTAATGGGTATTTAGATATTTAATTATATCAAAATGTGTCTTAGGAAGCCAGATATACTACAAAAGGAAGAAGAGATGAGTCCAATGACAGCACAGAGAACGGACAGTTAGATTAATGGGAAATATAACTAAGGAAACTCAAGCAAAACATGTTAGAAATATGCAGCCCAACACAGGGTTCTTGTTTCTTTAAAAAACAAAAAGAAGAGCACAGGACGTGCTTCATTCAGTCAATATCTCACCAGTATAAAGTTTTGGATCTGAGACTTATGTCGCTTATGCCAAGAGGAATCTAATTCTGTAGTGCTGTAATTCAGGATTGGGCACTTAATTAGGGAAATACTCAAATTTCTGCAGCAAATGGTTTCAGAGGTACCTATGGGGACAAATCCAATAGGACTAATGTCAAAAAGGTCTGCTCCCATTCAACAGCCTGAAATAGCCAAGTCTAAGGTATCATAGAAATGAAAGGGTTCAATTATTCTCTCACTTATAGCAGCGTAGAACAGTGAGTATGTCCTTAACAATCCAGGTCCTCGTATGGTGTAACAAATCAGTATGGCTGTGGCCACACTTGGCCAAAACTTCAAAATGGCCGTGCAAATGGCCATTTCGAAGATCACTAATGAGGCACTGAACTGAATATTCAGTGCCTCATTAGCATTAGGACGCTTCTGGCTGCGGCGCTTCGAAAGCACCGCTTTTGAACGCGTGCGGCTCAGCGTGGCTGCACGGGGGTCCTTTTCGAAAGGACCCCACCCATTTCAAAATCCTCTTATTCCTCTCAGTGGAGGGGAATAAGGGGATTTTGAAATGCGCAGGGTCCTTTCAAAAAGCACCCCCATGTATCCGCGCCAAGCTGCTTGTGTTTGAAAGTGGTGCTTTCGAAACACCACAGCTGGAAGCATCCTAATGCTAATGAGGCACTGAATATTCAGTTCAGTGCCTCATTAGTAATCTTCGAAACAGCCATCCATTTACATGGCCATTTCGAAGTTTTGGTCAAGTGTGGCCACAGCCATAGGTTTTGGACTTCAATAGAACTTGCTTATTTAGGCCATTGGAAACTCTGGTCCCTACGGCATTGCTTAAGTCCATTGAAACACTGATGTGAAAGAAGAATCAGGGCCTAGTTTCTTTTCCTTGCCAGGACCCAGTGCAGTAAAGTGTTTCAGGTGAGTAGTTCCATTGCTTAAATTTAGCACCTGCTTATGAGCTTTGCTAAATAGTTAATTACCCAAAGTACATTAGAATAAATGGAGATCAGTGTGTTTTGAAATCACACTAATTGTTTTACATTTTTTCTCAGTGCAGGCCAGTTTCAGTATCTAAATTTTCTTGATGATTACCATGGGGATATTCAGATTCTCAAGGTATGTCTACACTGGAGGGTTTTGTTGACAAAACTGGTGTTTTGTCGACAACAGCCAGGGAGTGTCCGGATTCCCAAAGCATTCTGTCAACAGTAAAATGACAGAATGCAGCACTTTTGTTGACATTTATCCCACTCCCCTGTTTTTTGTTCGTTGGGGTTGGTTTCATTTGCTTTTTGCATACTAGTCCAGTATTTTGGAATTCACCAAACTGAAGCGCATCCCTGGGATTTCCAGGTGTGAAAGATCAGCACTGCAGAAACCAGCCAATATAAAGGAACATTCATAAACTGTCCGCTGTCATCATTAATCCAGCTTGCTGAATACATCAATTTACTAAATATTCAACTGTTTAAAAATAAATCAAGCCACATCTTTTCTTTCCTTTCTACCAGTTAAATTCAAGACTACTTAATCAAAAGTAATATTCATTTTTCAATGTGCCTGGTACAGAATGAGCCAAAGTACAATAAAAGCCCGTTGCAGAAGGTGATGCTGAAGGAACACATACATTAAGAGTATGTGTGCAGTACACCAGACAAAATACATACAGAAATGCAGCACAGTTCTTTCAGATGAACACCTGCTCAAAGACAGTTCCAAATGGAAAAATTCAAAGGGGCAGGGGGAACCCACAGTAAAAATCAAGCTATAACAAAGGAATCCAACTGATGCAACACCTGGGTTTGCAGGCCACCTGGAACAACACTCTAAGCTGTGTGATTGCTCCTGTCCTTCTCAGTGTACAGTTAAGTCAGATCCTCAATGATAATCACTTAAATCATTCACCACATTAATCATTTCAGTGCTGGTACAGCATGTAAAAAGGAAAGGAATGAGAGGAAAATCTAGATGCTCTACTTCAAAGCTATGTCTGCACCACAGCTTTTGTCAGTGTTACCCATTCCCTTCAGGGAGTCAAATAGATCCCTTCCCGGTGCCTTATAAGTGACAACATAGCTTCTGCTGTTCGGGGAGTGGGGGCTGGAGTGGTTAAGCTGATAGGAGAGTGTTCTTCTGTTGGCTCACAGTGGGTAAACTGGTGCACTGACAGTGCAGCTGTGCCAATCTAGAATGAACCAAGTCCAGAGATCTCAGATGGTATCAAGGAATTTATAACAGCAAAGAACAGAGCTCATCGTTTCCTGAATAACCTCCTTCCAGAGGCAAGTGATCTGGAATGCAAAGATGGTTGTGGCTGCCAATAAATGACTAAACATTCTACAATGCAAACCTCCTTGTAATCTCTTCACCACTTTACAGTAGAGAAGTTTCAGTTCTGGATCAGAAACTGTAACGCATTACTAATGCCAACAATACTGATGCCAACTATATTATGTATTTCAGTGGCGCTGTTCCTGACATGGTGCGATTTACTTCACGTGAGGGCAAAATTTTCAGGATCAGGCCCTTAATGTGGCAGAACAGGGGCTCCAGCTATTCAAACCTGAATGTGAGACGTAGGCATCACCTGGAGAAGAAGAGGAGCAGGGAGGAGGAGAGATGCTATACTATAGAAAACAAAGGACACTTTCCTTTTTCTTAAAGAAATGCAAAGATGCCACAACTCATCACTCTTTTCCCTCATTCTTCTCTTCTCCTTTCCAGTACATGGGAAGGATACATCTCTGGAGCAGCCTAAAACCCAATACTATAAATACACAGGGCAGGCTTTAGGACATTATTGATTTTTTCTCCTCAAGTATAAAGAGCAGTTACCATAGCAACTCTGGTACCACATGGGATGTACAATATCACTGGATCTAAAACAAATCCCCCCTTTTTAAAGGTAGAGACATCCATTCTCAAACTTCTTGCTCATGAAGAAGAGCATTTTACTTTGGCTTTTCATAGGCATAGGTGACCAGGCAAGGGACGAGGCCTAGGAGAATTAGGTTCTTTGTTGTAGCTGCTTCAAAATATATCCTGATATAAGGATATGTTATTGCTGCCCCAGAAATGTTACGTTGCCCTCGGCAAAACAGGCAACGGGAACAGTGGGGAACAGTCCGCAGGATGCTATCCCTAGCACACGCTGAAGAACCAAGAGACACTCTGTTATAGCACAAAGAGATTCTGTGCTTTACCTTTGGCAGGATCTGCTCCAAACAACATATGTATTATTCGCAAAAGTAGCTGAGGAAAAGGATTCCCTACTGCCATCAGTGCTACTGTCTTGCTTGTTGTGACGGAAGAAAATTTGTCCACTACAGGGCATACTCCCCAGGGACTTCAATTAGAGCAGGGATTCCCAACCTATGGGTCGCAACCAAAACATGGGTCGCAATTAGATTGTCTGAGGGTCACTGGTTCAGCTCTGAAGGAGCCATTTGCAGCTCCTGAGCTGCCACTTGACACTCGTTGGCTCCCAGTCCCTGCCCTGTGGTGCTCAAATGGAATTTAATTTACTTGGTTTAATAGCCGGCAGGAGGGATCCCACCCTGAACCAATTAAACTGAGTATTATTTCAGCCTGCAGGGGTGGGACCTGCGAGACTGTAGGTGGGTAAGGGAATGATAGGGCTAGGAGGAGCCAGGCAGAGCCCAACGAAGGTGCAGTGGGATTCAGCAGGGCAGTACAACTCATCTGTGAGATAGGTGGGGGGGCCAGGGTGGCTTAAGTTTAAGCCTGCTGGAGACTGGTGGGGTTGACAGCTGGTCAGGGCTCCCCAGCTTCAAGCCGCAAGACAGCAGGGGATCCCCTGGCACCTATTTGGGGTCCCATGGCTGGCACTGCCAGCTAGGACTCCCAGGCCCGGCTAGCTTCAAACCATGGGATGGGGGGATCCCCCCACACATGGCTGGGATCCCACAGCTGGCACTGGCCAGGGCTCCCAGCCCCATCCAGCTTCAAGCTGTGGGGCAGCAGGGGATCCTGCTGGACCTGGCCGGCATCCCACAGCTAGCACTGCTGACCAGGGCTCCGTGCCCCAGCCAGCTTCAAGCCACAGGACAGCAGGCGATGCCCCCTGCACCCTGCTGGGGTCCCGTGGCTGGCGCTGCTGGCCAGGGCTCCACACCCCAGGTGGATTCCAGATGTGGGGCTGGGGGGTCCCTGACCCCCAGGTCTCCCCCACGTTTTGGAAATCATATGCAGGGCAAGCATCCCTGGCCAGGGATCCCACTGGTGGTTCTGCTTGTCCTGTGTACATTTCCCAAAAATCTGGAAACCCAAGCTGAGGGGAGATTAAGCTGAGAGGGGATCGGGGGGCTGAGAGGAGTTTAAGTGGGGGGGGGGCTGCATTTTTCCCAGAGAAGATTCTTCCCCCCTCCATGTTGAATTGCCTGGGGTCAGCAAGTCTTCCTGAATTTTCAAAATAGGTACCCGTCTTGAAAAGTTTGGGAACCGCTAAATTAGATTCACCAGAAATCTGTAATGAAGGACTAGAGAAACCGCTGGTTGACCAAACCCCTTCTTTTATACATACATACATACATACATATATATATATATTCCAAGTTAAAACCAGGTGCAAGTAAGACATGAATGAGGCTCAATATTCATTGTATTTCTCCCGGACATTTCGTGGAGTGATAAAGATAAGGGTGGAAATAAATCAAAATATTTTTGAATTACATCACATCACAACAGCCCCCCCCTCCCAAAAAAAAAAAACCAAAAAGTCAACTACATTTTATGGTCATTCTATTTAAATTGTGCCTTAACAGCATGAGCCAAGTCCTCAGTGGACATCAGTGTAGCTTCTCTCACCTCAGTCAATCTTTGCTGGATACACCAGCTGCCCCCATGAGTAGGGGTGTTTCTGAGAAGACACGATTTACTCACTCTCCAAAAATACCACATCTCTGAAAATGCCAGGTAAAGGAAATTGCTTACAAAAATGTGAAAAGATGCATCAGCATTTTGTGACACGCAGGATACCTCTCCATAGCTGCGTCTACACGTGCACGCTACTTCGAAGTAGCGGCACCAACTTCGAAATAGCGCTTGTCGCGTCTACACGCATCGGGCGCTATTTCGAAGTTAACTTCGACGTTAGGAGGCGAGACGTCGAAGTCGCTAACCTCATGAGGAGATAGGAATAGCGCCCTACTTCGACGTTCAACGTCGAAGTAGGGACCGTGTAGACGATCCGCGTCCCGCAACGTCGAAATTGCTGGGTCCTCCATGGCGGCCATCAGCTGGGGGGTTGAGAGATGCTCTCTCTCCAGCCCCTGCGGGGCTCTATGGTCACCGTGGGCAGCAGCCCTTAGCCCAGGGCTTCTGGCTGCTTCTGCGGCAGCTGGGGATCTATGCTGCAGGCACAGGGTCTGCAACCAGTTGTCAGCTCTGTGTATCTTGTGTTGTTTAGTGCAACTGTGTCTGGGAGGGGCCCTTTAAGGGAGCGGCTGGCTGTTGAGTCCGCCCCGTGACCCTGTCTGCAGCTGTGCCTGGCATCCCTATTTCGATGTGTGCTACTTTGACGTGTAGACGTTCCCTCGCTGCGCCTATTTCGATGTTGGGCTGAGCAACATCGAAGTTGAACATCGACGTTGCCGGCCCTGGAGGACGTGTAGACGTTATTCATCGAAATAGACTATTTCGATGTCGCAAATAAGCTATTTCGATGTTGGCTGCACGTGTAGACGTAGCCCATAAAAGCAAGAGCATTTCATATTCTGTTTTGCGTACTGAGGCATTCCACAGTCCCTTTCCAGCAGACAAGTCAGCATGTGATATGGCTTTATCTCCACTCAGAGGATGCCACACGGCAAAATACGCTTCAGGCCGACTTTTGTAATACATCCTGATAAGTAATATCATCGAGTTTACAGTCTATACAGTTTATGACTAACTGTCACACATGGCCAACAGGAGAAAACATTAAGGAAGTTTATTATATTTTCATACTCGATGTTAAACCAATCTGGCTGAAACATGCACATTTTTAAATCAATATTGGAGCAGAGAATAAAGATGGAAAACTGCACTCCAAAAATACATTCATTTAACCAAGTTAACAACTGAAAAATTGTCAGAGAGATGAGGGTTGGAAATGAAAGTTGCAATTCACACTCATAGGTAGCTGACTTTGCCTGTAGTCACAAAAGTGTTAGAAAAAGAAGGTATGTTTGTGCATGTGCATACATGCACGTGTGTGTGCATGCGTGCACACACACACACACACAAAAAACAAATTAGACCTTTCTGACTGAATCCAAGTCTGCTTGTAAAGCCATACAGGCTACCTGGACAACTTATTTCTCTAAGGGGCCTGAAGCTCTGAGCTAGCAAGACCCTTTACAAAGTGGGTTGGGTTGACCAGAGCAATTAGGTCTGGGCCAGCCAGGTAATGTGTTTATTTTGTGCAACTACCCTGAGAGCTTCCACTGGGAAGACACTTATGGTATCCTGGCTGGATTTCAAAGTTCCTCTGTCCTCCCTCTAATGCAACCATAGATTTGTTACACGCCTTCTGGCACAGTTGCTCATTTGGGCAATTTTGGCTCTGTGTGTTTGGAGACCCGAGCAAGAAGATCAAAAAAAGAAGCTGGCTTTAAAGATGGCTTTGGTGATGGAAAGCACAAGAGGTAAGCAATAAGTAGTTGAGGAGTTCCATGAAGGAAGACATGAGGGTAAGCATGGGGTAAGGAAATGGAGTGGCATCTTCAGATAGGGCTGGATAAAATGAAAGCAGGGAATTAAGCTGGGGCTAGATGATATAGGACTTTGAATAGGAGGAGCATGATGTGGTTAAAAGAAGGGAGCTGAAGTCATATGAAGACAGGAGTGGTGTGCTTGCAATAGCAGAAACACATGCAGACAAGTTTTCAATCGACTGAAATGGAGAAGAGGAAAGAAGGAAGGAAACAGAGAGGTTATCACAGCTAAGGTGAGAGACTGCCAAGATGTAGACAAGAATTTCATAGCAGAGATGATGGGGAGGAAAGAGTAGAATCTAGTTACTTTGAAAGAGGAAGATGCAACAGCATTAATAAGATACTAGTTATGGTGGTAGAGAAATTAAAAATGACAGCAAGCGGTGTAAGCCTAGGTGTCTGGGAGGATTAAGAAGTGAAAGGCAAGGAAAAGAAAGCAGAGGGAATACAAAGTAAGACACAGAGCTCAAATGTTGATATCCTGCTACAAACCTATCCAGGAATCCCAGAGAAGTGACAACAGAAATAGGCTTAGACCACTGGGTTTAAAATCTGAAGAAGTGGGTCTGTCCCACGAAAGCTCATCACCTAATAAATCATTTTGTTAGTCTTTAACGTACTACATAACTGCTGTTTTGTTTTGTTGGGTTTAAAATGCCGAGAGAGCACACCTAAAAGCTGGAGCTGCAAAGAAAGACATGGGAGAAGTCAGTCAGGAGTCTTGGGACGTCTTGAGCTTGCACAGGCTCATCAGTTGTGTACTCGCATGTGGCTGAGGATCCAAGCCTTGAACAGCATGGGCGTTCACAGTAGGGGAAGGGAATTGTCCTGGCTCTGTCAGGGTGGCTGCTGCTGTTGCTTTCCTCCTCGCACAAGCATCAATCAGGTGTATGCATCACTGCTCTTTGAAGCTGTCATACGCTTGTCATATGAGAGCATGCTAGCCTGTTCGGTCTTCTGCCTGCTGCTTTAGCTGCTTTGGCTTTAATTCAGCATGAGCGATGTTGGCCTTCACACAGTCTTTATATCTCTTGCGAGGCCTACCTTGATTCCTTTTACCCTGAGAGAGTTCACCGTAGAGGAGTTGCTTAGGGGTTCTTGGCTCCTCCATTCATATGATGTGCCCTGTCCAGTGAAGCTGGGCTTTTAGAATCATGGCTTCGCTGCTTGTGGTTCCTGCTCTGTCAAGGACTTCCAGGTTCGTGACTTTGTCCTGCCATTGAATGTGCAGTATTGACCTCAGGCTGCGTGTGTGGAAGTGCTCCAGCAGTTTTATGTTTTCTGTACAAGGTCCAGGTTTCACAGCCTTACAGGAGACTAGTCAGGACTACAGCCTTGTACTCTTTCAGTTTAGTGGATTGTCTGATATTGTGCTGATTCAACACTCGTGCTCTCAGATGTCCTAGTACCTGGTTGGGCTGCAGATCCTGGCATTGATTTCTTCATCAAGGTAGCCATGATTTGCTATCATGCTGCAGAGGTACTTGAACTCATCTACTGCTTTTAACTCTGTTCCTTCAATAGACATTGAAGCAGGGAGAGCAGCAGATCCTGGACCATTGACTGACCAACATAATACCTCGGTCTTTCGTAGGCTGATGGTCAAACCAAAGAGGCGAGTGGCTTCAGCAAACTTGTTCACGATGAGCTGGAGATCAGATTCCTTGCGTGCCATAAGTGCGCAGTGGTCAGCAAAAAGGGCTTCAAGGATGACCCTCTCAAGCATCTTGGTTGTAGCATTCAAACAATGAAGGTCAAAAAGTGACCCATCAAGCCTGTACTTTATTTAGACTCCAGGGTCCAGGTCCCTAACTGTGTGGCTGAGGATGCACATGAAAAAGAGGCTGAATAACACTGGGGCCAGCACGCACCCTTGCTTCACGCCATTGGATCTCTCAAATGGATCTGAGGACTCACCATTCGAAAGAACAAAGCCAGTCATGTCATCGTGGAACAGGCGTATGAGGTTAACGAATCTTCTTGGGCAGATGAATTTTGACAGGATAATCCACAGGGCTCCTCTGTTGATGGTATCAAATGTCATAGTCAGGTCTATAAAGGCGGCATATAGATTCAAGTTCTGGTCTATGCACTTTTTCTGGACCTGACAAAGAGCAAAGATCATGTCAATGGTGCTTTGGCCTGGGCGGAAACCACACTGCATCTCTGGTAGGTTGTCCTCTGAGATGCAGGTGATCAGATGGTTGAGGATGAGTCAAGCCAAGATCTTCCCAGCAGTAGAGAGAAGGGAGATGCCCCAGTAATTTCCACAGTCAGCTTTGTTGCCCTTGTTCTTGAAGAGCGAGAGGATTGTGGCATCCCTAAAGTCTCTGGGTATGTCGTCTTCTTCCCAGATGCTGGCCAAAATGCTGTGAAAGGCTTCAAGTGACACTGACCCTGCTGCCTTGAAAATTTCAGCAGGGACACTGTCCATCCCAGGGGTTTTGCCAGAGCTGGTCTGGCTGATTGCCTTTTTGACCTCATCTATTGTCGGAGGCAGGTCAAGACTGTCTATTGTGGGTTTCTGAGGGATCTGATCTAGGGCTGCGGGGTCGACAGTGGAGGGCCTGTTGAGAAGGTTGCTGAAGTGCTCTCTCCACCTATCGTTAATGCTGCTCTTCTCCCTCAGAAGGGCCATGCTATCTGCAGACAGGAGAGGTGCAGTACTTGGCTTTGAAGGTCCATATACAGCTTTCATAGCACTGAAGAACATCTTTGAGTTCTTGGCGTCAGCGTAGTATTGGACTTCATCAGCTTTTCTCTCCCACCACTCATCTTGCATTTTGGGAAGTGCAGCCTGTGCCTGACTCTGAAGGTGTTTGAAATAATCATGTTGGAGATTGAGGACTTCTAGTTTTGCCATAACAGAAATGTGTTCTGTTTTTCCTCTAAGACCTTCATGAAGGTCTCCTCATTTTTGTCAAACCAATCTTGGTGAACTCTCTTTTTTAGTCCTAGTGTCGACTTGGCTGACTCTGTCACCAGGGTTTTATACTGGTCCCACCTTTGTGTTGGATCTCCAGTCAGAGGTCCATGGGACATCAGCACATTGTCAAGGTGGGCTGTGAATTGTTCATGATGACCAGTATGTTGCAGCTTCCCGATGCTGAAGGAGGGTCTGACAATCTTTAGCTTCTTGCGGTGCAGTGCTGTGACGTGCAGCATAAGGACAGATCTGATGAGTCTATGATCAGTCCAGCACTCAGCTCCCTGCATGGCCCTGGTGATCTTAACATCACGAATGTCCCGCCTGCAACTGATGACATAGTCAGTCAGGTGCCACTGTTTGCATCTCAGGTTCGTCCACGTGGTCTTGTATTTATTGGCCTGCCTGAAGAGAGTGTTGGTAATCGTCAGGTCATTTTCTGCACACAAGCTCAGCAGAAGAAGGTCATTGGCATTCATATTACCAATGCTGTGATGCCCCAGCACCCCTTTCCTGTTCCTACAGTCCTTGCCGACTCTGGTGTTGAAGTCACCCATCAGGAGAAGCTTGTCACTAGGAAGAGTTGCTTTTGCAAGACGGTCAAGGTCTTTGCAGAAACTCTTTTGCTTCATCGCTTCTGGTCAGAGTTGGGGCGTAAGCACTGATGACTGTAACTTGGTGAGAGGGGTTGAGGGGGAAGCGGGGCTTGATCAGATGCTCACTGATGCAAGTTGGTAGGTCAGGAGGCTGGCGCAGAAGTGCTGTTTTGATGGCAAGTCCCACTCTGTGGATACTGTCTTCATTTTCTGGCCTGCTTTTCCAGACGAAGGTGGAACCTCCTTTCGGTTCACAGATGGATCCTTACTCTGCAAGTCTGGTCTCACTCAGGGCAGCTATGTCAATGTTGTAGCGTGGCAGTTCTCTTGCTATGAGGGCTGTTCTTCTCTCAGGTCTCATAGAAGAAGAGCGTCCACACACAAAATGCGCACTCCCTTACTTCGACGTAGGCTTTCCCCTGCTTCGAAGTTAAACATCTCCACACAATTAGTCCCTACTCTGAAGTAAGGGGACAGGAAATGATGCAGGCATGGGGTCACATGGCTGACAAGCCCTTCCTGGCTTGCAGCCAGCCAACCCCTGAAGACAGCAGCAGCGCGTACACAGGGGAGCAGCCGGAGACCCGGCCAGCTTCCTCTCTCAATGAGGACGATGCCCTCACGATCCTGCTCAGCCTGCTGGCCGTGCTGATTGCCATGCAGCACCAGCAGCGCGGGCGGCTCACCTGCCTGGGACACAGCCTTGAGGTCCTTACCACCCTCACGCCCGTTCCCCTCCGAGCCAGAGCCAGTGGGCTTTCACCACCAGCACCGAATGGTGGGACCGGCTGGTACTGGAGTACCGGGACGATGAGCGGTGGCTGAGGAATTTCAGGATGACCTGGCAGACATTCGAACACCTCTGCCACTGGCTCACCCCAGTCCTCCAGCACCGGGACACCCGTATGCGGCCAGCGCTCCCGGTGAAGAAGAGGGTGGCCATCGCACTACGGCAGCTGGCCACCCCCAACAGCCACAGATCCATTGGCCACCAATTTGGCATAGATAAGGCCACTGTCAGAGCAGTACTGAAGGAGGTATGGCCAGCACCCAGCATGGACCCAACCCTGGGAGGAGGCAACCAGGCAGGGGGCAGGGGGCTCCAAGTAGGGGGTGAGGGGCAGGGGGATTCTGGTGGGGGGCCTCCCAGTCCAGTGGTCATGGATGTCCCCTCCTTCCCCCTACAGGTTGTCCACGCCATCAACACAGTGCTCCTGCGACGTGTCGTGACCCTGGGGGACCTCGATGCCACCCTTGCTGGGTTTGCGGACCTGGGCTTCCCCAGCTGTTTTGGAGCCCTGAACAGGACGCATGTCACGATCCTGGCTCCGGACCACAGCAGGGGCGCCCACATAAACAGGAAGGAGTACCACTCAGTGGTACTCCAGGCCCTGGTGGTCACAAGGGGCCATTTCCTGGATGTGTGTGTGGGGTGGCCGGGCAGGGCCCATGATGCCCGGGTATTCCAGAATTCAGGGCTGGGATGCTGGATGCAGGAGGGCACGTATGTTCCCCCATGTGAGCTCCTGCTTGGGGACATCACGATGCCCCCCTGCATTGTGGCCAACGCCACATACCCACTGCACCCGTGGCTCATGCAGCCCTATACTGGACACACCACACTGGCCCAGGACACCTTTGACAGTCACCTCTACCATGCCCGGGGCACAGTTGAGCGGGTGTTCAGGAGGCTGAAGGGGAGGTGTCACTGCCTCCTCACTAGGCTGGATGTCAGCCTCCCAAATGTCCCCACGGTCACTGCTGCCTGCTGTGTCCTCCACAACCTTGTGGAGGGCCACCAGGAGCTCTTTATGCAGGGCTGGGCCATGGACTAGGGGGCTGGCTATGAGCCGCTGTCCACTGCCTTGTGCTGTGAGGCACAGCGGTATGGGGTCAGGGTCTGGGACGCCCTGTGCCAGGCTTTCACACAGGACCTGCCCTGCCCTGCCTCTGCCCCTGCCCCCAGCAACACACTGCACCACACACCACCTCACCCTGCACCCCTCACACTCCCCCCCACTACCTCGCCCCAGGGAGCACCAGGAGGACACGGGCTAGGGTGGGAACAGGAAACTTTAATGGAGGAAATAAAGTATCGTTCAATATGGAACGGAATGTGGAAACCTTTGGTGTGCACACGGGGACTGGTTGGCAGTGGGGAGTGGGGGGTTCAGGTGGGGGACTGAACTGGAGAGGGAGGCGGGGATGGGGGACCGAATTGGGAGGGGGGTCCAGTGGGGGACTGAACTGGAGAGGGGGGCTGGGCTGGGGGTTGGGTCAGTTGGCTGGAGATGTGGGGGGCCAGGAGACACGGCCACGGCCACCCCTACTACCATGGGACCAGGGTCCCCTGCGGGCCTGCGATGGGGCCAGGACCACAGGGAAGTAGGGCTGAGGTGGGGGTGCCACGGGATCTGCCCCTATGGGGTATGCAGGAGGGGCCACTGGGGCTGGGCCAGGTGCACCCACCTCTGTCAGCAGCCACTGGGCCAGCTCGAGGCACTCAGCTGGCAGCAGGTCTGCCATGCATTGAGCGGCAGCTGGAAGGGAGCTGCTGGAGGGGCAGCTGCTGGAGGGGCAGCGGCTGGAGAGGCGGCCATGGGAGAGGCAGCTGTGGAAGGGGCTGGTGAGGGGGCAGGAGGCTGGGCGAGGTGAGCAGCCAAGGCCTGGAGCACGGCATCCATGCTGCTGGCCAGCCTCGCCCACACGTCCCGCTCCATTGCCAGGCACTTCTGCAGCACCCCGGTCAGCTCTTGCACAACCACCTGGTTGGTGGCTGCCTCCTCATCCCTCCACCGCCATCTCCGAGGGGCCCACCCACAGCTGTGAGGGGATGTGGGCTGGGGCAATGGGAGGCCTCCCAGCCTTTAGCAACCGTGGCCTGCTCAGGACTGCAGGGATGGCAAGAGACCTGTGGAGACAGGAAAGGACAGGGGGACGGACCATGAGTGCTGGCTGCTGACCAGGGGGAGTCTGGATCTCTCGCTCCCTTGCCCCCTGCCCCACCTCCCTGCTGCCTGATGGCCCGTGGGATCCCAGATGCCCAAGGGTTCCCACTTGGCAAGGATCAGCCTGTGCTCCCCCTCCCACATCATCAGGTGTGTGGGCCATGGGGCTATTCTGGGAGGGGCCCCATCCCCATCCCTTGCGATGTCCCACTCGCCCCAAATGTACCGGCTGTGACCTCCTGGGGCTGGGGCGAGGCCCAGCTCAATGGTGCCTGGCTCGGTGTTCTGGAGGGGAGGGCAATGACAACAGTCCCGTCGCTGGAGCCCTCGTCATCGCCCTCGGTCTCAGTGGGCCAGTCTCTGCACGGGGGACTGGTGGTGCCGGAGGGGCCTGCCTCCTCTCTGCTGTCCACGGGGTGGGGGGAGGTGGTCATGTGCTCCAGGCTGGCCACCTCCCTCAGCCCCAGAAGCCTATGCAGCTCCTGGTAGTGGGGGCAGGGCATAGGTCGTGGCTGCAACCTGCTGGCAGTGTCACGGGCCTTGATACACATCTGGTGCAGCTCTTTCACTTTGATACGGATGCCACTACCAGGGCAGTCGGGGTGTTCTCAGGCAGCATGACTGCTGGCCAGCTGGTCAAAGGCCTCGGCATTGCGCTGGCGGGTGCCGGCTTGCCGAAGGACCTTCAGCTCCACCTCTGTCCAGGGGGGTCCCCTCCAGGCGCAGGCCTTGCCTGGGTCCTGCGAGTCCTCGGATGCCTCCTCTGGAGCCCCTGGAGGGGGAGGGGGATCCTGCCGTGCCGCCATGGTGGGTAGGGGGTGTGGAGGCAGGCAGGTGCTTCAAGCAGGGGCAGTCCAAGTGGGAGCTCGTGCTGCCCCAGCTTGTGGCACAGTCTCAGCTTCCTGCCTGGGGCTGCCACAGAGCTGCTTCCTATAAGGCGCCAGCAGGGACCATAGAGCCCCATAGACCATACACCCCAGTCAGGCATATAGAGAGGATAATCACAGAAGTGATAGTTGAAACATAACAGTATAGATAGCGGGTCAATGGGTGCAACAGAATTACTTAAGATGGGCATCTATTAAAAATGAATAGAACGTTTAATATTTCTGAGTTATGCTTATGTTGATAAGCTGCTTGAAACCTGAAGTTTCAAATATCATCACATAATACTAATCTCAGTACACAGATAAGTAAAAATGGTTATGAAGCTTACTTTAACGCAGACATACAGAGGAGATAGAAAAACTACACCAACAGAGGTGAGCAGAAATACAAATTTTAAAAAGTTTACCATATTTAGCAGACACACACTGGTCCGCCAAGGTGCGGTCTCTCTCACTCTCTCGCTATTTCTGTTTTCTAATAAAGTTCAGAATTGAACTCTAGAGGCTCAAAGGGCATCTGGCAAAGATGTACTTTCACCAATAATTTTATGCTCATTTTCAGCCCTTCGGCTGTTCAACAAATATATATAGACATGTCCTCATACTTCACTTGGCCAGCAAAGTTGAAAAATTCTGGTAAGCAGTGAACATTTTCTACAGAATAGTTTTCTTCTGTTTTGTTGTTGTTTGTTTGTTTGTTTGCTTTTTAATTTCATTGGTTTGGGGAGATGGTGGAGGATTTTTTTTCCAGGGATATTTGTAATTGTCTTGTTTTACTTTATTTTGTTATTAAAAACAGGAAAATGGGGAATGTTTTTAGGACAATGGGGAAATTTGTTAGCTGTCTAATATCTGCATGTGTTAGCATCTAATATCTGCATATGTGTGTTTTAAAGGATTCTCTGACACTACTTAGACTTTGCTGTACTGTTGGGACACAATTCTATAAATCTTTACTCAGGAAACAATGCTAAAATCACACAATTAGTCTAGTGACTTCACTGGAACTAATAATGTGAGGAAAGGCTTTTGGAATTATGTCCCAATCACAATGGCTACATGTACACTACCATTCCTCTTTCAAAAGAGGCATGCAAATGAGGGAAATCAAAAATGCAAATGAGGCATGTATTAACATATCTGGCACCTCATTTGTATATTCTTCTTCAGAAAGGAGAAAAGCAGTGTAAGGCCATGTCTACACTAGCCAAAAACTTTGAAATGGCCATGCAAATGGCCATTTCGAAGTATACTAATGAAGTAAATACATATTCAGCACCTCATTAGCATGTGGGCGGCTGCGGCACTTCGACATTGGTGCGGCTCGCCCAGACGGGGCTCCTTTTCAAAAGGACCCCAGCTACTTCGAAGTCCCCTTATTCCCATCTGCTCATAGGAATAAGGGGACTTCGAAGTTGGTGGGGTCCTTTCGAAAAGGAGCCCAGTCTGGACGTGCTGCGTCAATTTCGAAGTGCTGCGGCTGCCCGCATGCTGATAAGGCACTAAATATGTATTTCAGTGCTTCATTAGTAAACTTTGAAATGGCCAGTTGCAAAGTCTACACTACTTTTCTTCTTTCCAAAGAAGCTCTTTTGAAACAAGAATATGCAAATGAAATGCCAGATATGTATATATGTGCCTCATTTGTATGTTTGATTTCCCTCATTTGCATGCCTCTTTCGAAAGTGGAATGCTAATGTAGACACAGCCAATAAGACAGTGGCTACTTTGAGATACTGTTTGGCTGTGGCCACACTTGGCCAAAACTTCGAAATGGCCATGCTAATGGCCAAATTGAAGAATACTAATGAGGCATTGAAATGATTATTCGGCGCCTCATCAGCGTGCTGCTAGCTGCAGCACTTCGAAAGTGCTGCGTTTTGCTCACGCACAGCTCGTCTACACGGGGGTCCTTTTCAGCTGATAGGAATAAGGGGATTTCAAAGTCTGCGGGGTCCTTTTCAAAAGGACCCCCATGTAGACATGCCGCGAGTGAGTGAAACGTGGCACTTTTGAAGTGCCATGGCCGGCAGCATGCTAATGAGGTGCTGAATATTCATTTCAGCGCCTCGTTAGTATTCTCCAATTTGGCCATTAGCATGGCCATTTCAAAGTTTTGGCCAAGTGTGGCCACAGCCTTTGTGTCTCAGATTATGTAAGCTCTGGCTACAATTTAAGCAGAGCTGGAGAAAACTGGAGTGGAAATGCATAACCTCTGATTTCTGTTCATGAACATATGCTCTTATGCTGCACGAGCAAGATTCAAAATAAAACATCAAGGACAGCCTGACTATTCTTTTTAACAGCCCACTGTACTTGTCTAATATCAATTGCCTACAGAAATGAAAACTTCTGGTTCTTACTACTTTCTGTTTCCATTCCTGCAAATGACCCCTCAATTCCCATTGATCTCAGTGGGAGTTGAAGGCTGTACAGCACTCACAGAATGAGGCCCTAGAGATGTATCAGGAGAAAAATAATTGTCTGTTTCCCCCTCTAATCCAGATGTTTGGATACAAATAATCGAACTTGCAGCATCAGCTTCTGGATCTACACAGAACAACGATCAGCAGCTGAAAGAAACTGAGGAATAAACGTGAGCAGCAAGGTGCTCAGTGAAAAAGTTTACTTTATTATGTCAGTCAGAGCCCAGCTATTTTTTGGCTCGTAACATGGAGACAGATAGATAGTGCCAGATAGAGATCTTTTTACTAGAATTCTGACATAAATGTGAAGCAGGAGACTATGTGGAGAGACGTTCTGTCTGGGAATCTGATCACTGTATTGTTTACAGCAGGAAAGCTCCTGCAAGAATTTTTATTTGTGACTTCACTGATATATAACAAACGCGTTATCCTTGACACTCAGTACAAGACTGTCTTTGCGATGGGAAAAAATCTTTTTGTTCAGAGTGCCAAAAGCCTTAGTCAGGCTTCCAAAGTTGCAGAATCCAGACAGATATTATTCATTTATTTTTTCATGTTCCAAAGTCACCTCTCCCTGGATGGGGAGGGAGAGGGAAAATAACTAGAGTTTGCTGGTCTTTGTTGTAAAGATGGATGAAGATGAAGAAGGAATCCTTATTATAGGTATATACTTGGACTGAAGTTGAGATGGACACATAAAACAGAACTGTGGAGAGTCTCTGGATAAGGATAAAAGTGAAAAGAAAAAACATCCCAAAGGATGATACCACGGTATGTGCACTACAGAATCACGCAGAATTAGGCCTCAACTCCAGTATTGTGGCCAATTCTGTGTACAACATTCCAGGCAAGATGTGGGAAAATTGGAGAAGAAATACAAAAACGGTTAAAGAGATAGAAAACAACCAATGAGGGAAGCTCGGAAGAACTGGGTTTATTTAGTCTGGAAAAGAGAAGACAGGCCGGACACGATAACAGCTTTCAAATACAGTCATGCACCGAGATATGCCCATTTGGGTTACGAGAATTCGACTTTACAAGGAGTTTCATTTAATACCCCTGCTTTGGCTTATGAGGCATTTCTTCGCATTTATGAGGACTGATTTGGATTTCATGCACCTCAGTGGGACGTGGCTGCCCTGCAGTGGGAGAAAGGCCATGGCTCCAGGCAACAGCTGTCTGCAGCTGCTTCCCGCCTGGCGCATTTCTCCGCAGCACCCAGCAGCGGTTTCCCAGAGCCCTCCTCCTAGGTGCTCTTCAATTTCCGTTCCCCTCGCAGCCCTGTCTCTGCACCTGGGACAGCCCCCCGAAAGCAGGTAAACAGCCATATTATAGAGTAATTAATGAAGGGAAAATGCCTTGTTAGGTTGTGTTATGATAACTAATGTCAACTATTGAAGTAATTGTGTTCATTTTAATGGGATTTGGTGTTGTTTCAGCATAAATGGTGTAAATTTTGGGGCTCAGGAACACATAAAATTTTTTCACATTGAAATTAATGATAATTACGTTTTCGATTTACAAGAATTTGCCCTAAGAGGGGTGTTTCAGGAACGAATTACCCTCATAAGGCAGGGGAAGACTGTACCTAAAAGGTTGTTACAAGAAGGGAGGAGAAAAAATTTTCTTCATCTCTGGATGGGACTCAATGGGCTTAAACTGCAGCAAAGGAGGTTAGGTTGGACATTTGGTAAAACTGTCAGGGTGGATAAGCACGGGAATGAATTGCCTCGGGAAGCTGTGGAATCACCATCTTTGGAGATTTTTAAGAGCACGTTGGACAAACACTTACCAGGGATGGTTTAGATCAGGGTGAGCAAACTTTTTGCCCTGGGCCCCTCTTTTCATCCCTGCAATTTGCAGGGCCCCCCAGATGGCCCTGGAAGCAAGCAGCAGACTACTGGAAGTGACGCACTGTGTTCACCTGGCGCAGGAGTGGGGTGGGGAATGGAGATTAGAGGGAACATTGGTCTGGCATGAGATTTTAAAAGTCTCTGTGACACACACAAGCCCAATGCTGGGGACCCAGGGTTAAGTAGCTTCTTCCCTCACCACTGGGCATGCAGCCCTCCCCCCCTGCTCAGTGCTGCACTGGAGGGCACCTAAGAGTAGTAGCAGTAGCAGGCTACTACTACTGGGGCAGGGCCAGAGGAGGCAGCCCCACTTTCCAGCAAATGGCAGCATAAAGGCAGCTGGAGGTCTTGCAGGGGCAGGCTGCGCGCCGGGCTTTGTCTGTGCATGGAGCAGGAGCAGGGTCACGTGCTGGGCTGGAGCGGAGTGTCCCACTGCGAGCAAGAACGACTGGAGCATGTGCCTCGCCTGCACTCCCCTCAACAGAGCCTGCCTCATCCCCTGCTAATGGCATTGCGGCTGCAGGGATTGGGACTTTGCTGTGCCCCCCGTAAGAAATTTCACACACACCCCAGGGGCGCGCCCCCCCCAACTTTGTGCTCCCCTGGTCTAGATGGTGCTTGGTCCTGCCATGAATGCAGGGGACTTGACTTGATGACCACTCAAGGGTCCTTCCAGTTCTATGATTCTCTCTATTAACTATTCAGTACAGGCCAAAGCTCTTTAAAATATATGCAGGCATCTGACGAAGCAGGTCTTTACCCACGAAAGCTTATTCTCCAAAATCTCTGTTAGTCTGTAAGGTGCCACAGGACTGTTTGTTGTTTTTAAAGATACAGCCTAACTTAGCGACCCTTTCATACTTAAAATATGTGCACTGCAGTCTTCTAAGGGGACTAATTTATGAACGTGTTTCATGGTGCAGTGAGTCAATTTAAGTTAAAAGCTTCTCGCCAAAAGCTCTTAAGATAAATAACCCTACATGGGGATAAGGGGTGGGCAGCATGGTTAAAATTATGGTGTATTGAAAAAAAACATAAGGAAAAAAGGACCCCAAGGATTCTATTGGAAACTGCCTTGGATGGAACTGCATTAAGAGATGCAGTATTCTGAGTTATACTTGGTCCTGCCTCAGCACAGAAGGCAGGAGTAAATGACCTCTCCAAATCTCTGCTACAAATTAATTTCTTAAGTAGCATTTTTCTTAATTTCCCTATATTTAAACTTCAATTTTTAATGATGGAAATATTTTTCATCAGTTTCTGAATGTAGCATGAAATTCACACTTACTGATAAAAAAACTAATCTTTCCAACCCAGTTTACAAAGATATGGACAGTGTCCAGGATTCAGGAATTGTGGAAGGGATGTAGGATGATAACGAGCCGAATGTAAGCTCTCAATGTGTTGTGGGGGTGGAGCTGGCAGGATGGAAGATTAACACAGACAACTGCATACATCAGGGAAAGGAAGTTATGTTATTTCTCTCTCGAGTTTACTGAGACCATTGCAAAAGTATTGTGCCCACACTTCAGAATGAATTTTGACAAGACTGACATGTACACACACCATACATGTTGTCCGTACCTAGCTGTAGTTTTGAAATGTCTCATCAGTGTTACAAACTTTCAGTAATAACCTTAGATGAGGTGCTTCAGTGAACTAGAATGTAATTACCAGATCCAAGGGATCCCGGTAAACCAGTGTTTCTCAAAGTGGTCCACGAGAGCACTTTGGGAAAGCTGCTCATGGGCCCATGCTTCTTTGTTTCCCTAAAAGGGTCCATAGCCAAGGAGCCTCACGGCTCCCATTGGTTCCGGTTCACCACTTCCAACCACCTGTAGTCATGGGAAGCCCACACAGAGAACCATTGTCAGGGCTGGGAACAGAACCCAAGAAGACCTCACTTCTAGTCCCAGATTCCAATCATAGACAATAGAACCTTTCATGCTACCAGGATTTGCGTATGGTATGAATGATTAGATGGGTCATTAGACAAGTGGCTGATGACAATATAATGCTGCCAATTGCATATTTATGCAGATGCCAGAAAAATCATTCTCTCAAAAAACAAAAGATTGTTAAAACTGGTGACTTCTGAAAAGGTTTGCTAGTCTTGCTCAGTGAGGATTTTAAATTTGTGCTGATGCTGCTTCTTGAATTTTTTTTATCAATGTACTCAGATTGCAGAGGCAAAGATGAAAAGCAGCCCAATGCAGTGGTAATAAAGGGTGAGACACAGAAAAGCTCCATGTACATTCAGCTCAAGAAGCCAATTACACCATTCTGGATAAGTTCTCAAAGACTTTTGAATCCATGTTATTTCACATACCTTGATTTTGTTCTTTGCCTTTAGGAAAGCAATCAGATATGGCTCAGTTTTATTTATTAATGCCTTGGAGCTCCATCTTCATCAGCTGTGTGAGCAGAAGTTGGCACAGCGCAGCGAATAATCTGTGTTAATTTACTGACACTACAAAAGAAGAAAACAACATGAAAAGAAAACACTGCTTTCCTGATGCCCAGCAAAATATACAGTCAGATCCTCAGGCTTGTGTATCAATGTAACTCCACTGACTTCAAAGGTGATACACTGATCTACACCACCTGCTGGTCTAGTTCCATCATATTACATTTGAAATTGCTGTTATTGAGTTAATGTTGTATGTAGGCGCTTATTTAAAATTAGCCTACTAGGTGTTTCCCATTGGGTTACAGTCGTTACAGAATAAAACAAGTTTGGGAGCTAAGCTATTTGACTGTGTCCCTTGAAAAGGAGTGTTTTGATTCAAGGAAAATGTTTCACATATAACAATAGTTAATACACTTACATTGCACCTTTCATCCAAAGGCCTTAAAGAGCTGTAAAATGAACTGAGCTTTGCAACATGCTGGTGAGGTAGGTAAGTACTATCCCCATTTTACAGCAGTTCAGTAAGCACAAGTATGAGAGAGGTACCCGTGTTAGTCTGTACCTTCAAAAATACAAGAAGTCCGATGGCACCTTATAGACTAACAGATATTTTGGAGCATAAACTTCCATGGGCAAAGACCTGCTTTGTCAGATGCATAAGCACAAGTATAACCCACTGGTCAACAGGTATTACATTTTCCTTTATGTGCTGAATTTGGACAACATGAATCTGTTACAGTTCCAAGAGTTTCATTGTTTAGCTCAACCTGTGTTTTGCCCAAGAGACTCTGAAGTTCAAAACCTAGCGCCAGCCAAGATGGCAGACAACATGTAAGCAGAGATCCTCCAGGATTTGAATTGCTGTGGACTTCACATACACTTCTGCTCACCTAAGGAAATATATGACCTGCTCAGGGTTGCCTCCACTGAGCTACCAAACCAGGACCTGAAGATTTTCATCATTTTTCGTGCCCTGTTCACAAATTATTAAGAGTCTTTGTGTTTTTTTAAAAAAGTTTTGCTCCTTCCTAGCTCATGTGCTCTTACGATTTGGTCCTTAAGGCGGTTGCTCATTTCTGGAGTGACAGATTGCAGTTTCATTAAAACAGGAGTTTGGCTCTATTGCAGGTGTTCATGCAGAAGAAATAAGTTCTTATTCAAATCACAACAATGGGAATTGAAAACATATGACTGGTCAAATGCAGTAAAACTGCCATTTGTGAGTATGTTCAGCAGCATATAAAACAGCTTTATGAAATCACAAATGAGGGAGGTAACAAATTGCTGGTAGCAGTAGGTAGAGTAGTATGAGTATGGCAAAAGACTAGGAACCTCAAGGGATCAGTGGGTCCTTATCTCAGCACCGACCTTCTGGAGGAAGTAATTTCATTGCCCTGTAATGCAGGTTTCCCTATCAACACAGAGAGAATAACAATTTTCTCATCAAATGCAGGGTTAAACTGAGGTCATGTGCTTCACATATGTGTAACATAGTAATGGCAGTATTTTAGGAACATAAATTACCACCTATTGGAAACTATTTTAAACCACAACATAAGATAAAAGCTTAAATCTTAGCTCAGGTCAAAAAGGGACACTAATTCAGTGGTCAAAAGGAGCGTTTTTCAGGTTCTTTTTGCATACATAAAGGCACACACATCAGAGAAAGCTCTTTACAGTTCTATACAGCCAAATAAAACAACTTGCTTTGATGTTTGTGGAAGAGAGCATGTACTTTAACAGAAAGGCTCTTTCTAACTGGACCAAGCAATATTTCTCGTCTTCTTTCACTGAGGCTGTGTCTACACGGGAGCCCACCATTGAAAGGCCAAAATCAAACGCCAGGAATCAAAATCCCGGCTTTCGAAAGCGTGCGACCACTCACCAAAGGCGGATCGCAGGTCCGACCCACCCTTTTGAAAAACTGCTCCTTTTTTTCAAAAGGGAACGTCCACACATGTATGAGCGCTCTTTCGAAAGAAGAGAGCCAGAGACACTGCGGACGGGATTGCATAGCTGCCAGGCCCTTCCAGGGTCTGCAGCCAGCTGCTTCCTTAAATGGCCCCCTCAAACACCTCTGCCCTGCATGAGCTGAGGCCTGACAAGCTGCCAGCAGCGACACAGACCCGAGCGCAGCAGCACCATGGCCAACAAGACCCTGCTCCTGGCCCTAGATGCAGCAACTGTGTAGACCATTACCCACCTTGTCTTCACGGTCACCACGGCCACCCCCTCCTCCTTGGGAGACAGAGCACCCCCCCAGGGATGGGGACCCCTCCCAGCCTGCACCCCACCTCTGGCACCCAGCGCCTGTGGAGCCGCTCAAGCAATTCATGCTGGTGGGAGCGGCTGGTACTGGAGCAATGAGACAATGCCACAGGGCTGTGGAACTTCTGCATGAGCTGGGATACCTTCCACAAGCTCTGCCATTGGCTGCCCCCTGCACTGAGGCGCCAGGACACCACCATGTGGCCTGCACACCCCCTTGAGAAGTGGGGCATAATTTCATGTGGAAACTGGCCACCCCAGATTCCTACTGTTCAGTGGGGCACCAGTTCGGGGTGAGCAAGGCCACTATTGGAGCAGTCCCCACGGAGGTAAGCCAGGCCCAGGGCACACCCTCTCCACAGGGAACCACATGGAAGGGGGAAAGGGCTCCAGCGGATCCATAGGGACTGCTGGTCTGGAGGGAACATGGGGAGTCGGGGGGACACAGGCCAGGAACACTCTGCCGCACCCTCATGAGAGTGCATGTCCTCCCTCCCATGCAGGTTGTCCACGCCATAAAAGCAATGCTTCTGCATCGGGTCATCCATGTCGGGGACCTGGATGCTGTCATTGGGGGGTTTGCATCACTGGGGTTCCCAAACTGCTTTGGCACCCTGGATGGGACACACATCTCCATCCACACCCGGCCACACAGCGCTGGTCACTATATTAACCAAAAGGGCTACCACTCGGTAGTCCTCCAGGCCCTGGTGGCTCAAAAGGCCGGTTCATGGATATCTAAGTGGGCTGGGCAGGGGGAACCCCCAACGCCAGGGTCTTCCAACATTCCACCCTCTGCTGGCATATGGAGGCTGGCACCTTCATCCCCCAGTGGGAGCTGCTAGGTGGGGACACCACCAAGCCGATCAGCATGGTCGCGGATGCAGCATACCCCATACTGCCATGGCTGATACAGCCCTATACCAGCCATCTTGACCCCAGCCTGGAGGCCTTTAACACCCACCTCAACCAGGCGCGGCACATGCTTCAGTGGCCTTTGGGCACCTGAAGGGGCGGTGGCAGTGCCTCCTGGCATGCCTCGAGGTCGGGGTGCACAATGTCCCACAGGTGGTGGGGACCTGCTGCACCCTCCACAGCATTGTGAAGGGTAAGGAGGACACCTAGGTCCAGGGGTGGGCAGCTGAGGCTGACTCAGGGTACGAGCAGCCAGCTGCTGCCGCCAGTCGCCATGCAAACCAAGACGGAGTCTGGATCAGGGATCCCTTCCAGGTGAGCCTCGCCCCCATGCATCCACCCCCCACCACATGCACCTCCACCGCCACCCCCACCCCCACCACCGCATCCAAACCTCCCCGCCAAGAGAACATGGGACACAGGCATCAGTACTGAATAAATCTTTATAACCATCAACCACAACTCGGTGTCTGTGCAAACATGCAACTATTTACAATGAGGGGTAGGGGGCCAACCACCTACATATTGAGGCGGGGAGGGGCCTGAACTGGGAGAGTCACTCGAGGATAGAGATTGTGGGCTGAGAGCCTCATCAGCCCTGGGATCCCCTTCTCCCCAGGTACAAGCTCCATGGTGGGGCTGGGATGGGGTGGGGAACACTGGTAGGTAGGGGCATTGGGGGATGTCACCAGGGGCCTCAGTGTGAGCTGGGGTGGGGTGGGGTGGGGCTTCTGCAGGGTGGCTTGGGGTGCGGGGGCCTCTGTAAGGGACTTTTGGGGGGTGGGTGGCAGGAGCAGCACGGAGGATTAGGGGCCAAGATACATTGTCCACATGCTCCTGGAAGGTCCCATGGGTGCCCTCCAGATGTGACATTAGGACCACTGGGGGCATGGAGCTGTCCCCAGGGCCCCAGGATGGAGTGGAGCTCCTGGTAGTAGGGGCAGGTGGTGGGACCTGCTCCTGAGCACCCCGCCTCATCCCAGACCTGGGCATAGCCCTGATGGAGCTCCTTATCTTTGCTCCAGACTTGATCCAGGGTCTACTTCAGGTGGCCACGGCTGGACAGTCCCTGGGCCAGGCAGGCGAAGGCTGCAGTGTTCCTTCACTTGACCCCCATCTCTCGGAAGACCTCCCCTTCTTTCCATAGATCTAGAACGTCTCAGAGCTTATGCTCCATCCAGGACAGCCCCCCCCTTTTTTTTCCCCCAGGGCTGGCTCCTGGGAGCCCTGACAGGACTCTGAGGGGGCTCCAGAGGCTGCTGGGTGCTGGCCACGTGGCCTCTGCAGTCGTCGGGGATGGCTGAGCAGGCATGCTGTTAGCAGCTCACGCACTTGCAGCTTACCCGCTCTCGGCTTCCTGCCACAGGGTTTCTGGGTCTGTGCAGCTTTAAGACCAGCTGAATGCACAGATCATAGAGCCCCCCTGCTGCAGGGCACAGCGTCTCTGAGCTCCAGCTGGCCGCCGCCACGAAGAACTCCTCTTTTGAAAGAGTGGGCCTTAGAGCATCTACAGGTACCTTCTTTCGAAAAAGTTTTTCATAATGGGGCACTCTTCCCGCTACAGGATCGGGGTCCAGCTTTCAATGTCTGAGTCGCATTCCCCTGATTTCCATTCTGAAGAGCACATGGCACACGTATACGCTCCCTGTGTTCATTCGAAAGAGGGCCTGTCTTTTTGAAAACACGTGCACATGTAGACGCACTCTGAGAGAATGGAAACTCCCTCCCAAAAGAGAGACGAGCTTCAGGGGAGATGAGTGAAGTAGAGGGGGTGGGAATTCAGAACCCTCATTCACAGCACTTAGCTCCTGCCGCCAAACTGTACAGGATGATTCTGAGAACTCACAGGAGTGCTGTCTGATTACAGCTGTTTTCACCAACTCTGAGTGCCTGGACTGCTCTCAGCTTAATGGCTAAAACTAGCTCAGACTGCTTCTGACGAGAGAGGTGTGAATTCACAACAAACCTTAAACTAACAACAAAACCAAGAAGCAACACATTCTAAAGCTAAAAGCGTAATTGTTTGTGACAAGACTGTAATTTGTTAACACACAATTTGTTAGCACACAACTGAACACAATTGAATAAACCAGTGCAGCCAGAGTATGAACAAATGGGGGAAAGCTCTCCATGCATTCAATGCAAAATGTAAAACAGGGATCAGCAACCCCCTGCACAGATGCCAGAAGTGGCACGCAAGCAGCTTTCCATCAGCACGCAAGGCAGGAGCTCAGCCCCACACATCCTGCCCCATGCAGCCAGGAGCTTGCTTAAAGCCATGTCACCTGTAGATTAACAAGAGACCAGCTAATGCTACCAACCACCACCTAAACAGTAAAGCTCTGCATCTTCATTTATTTATCAATGAAGCTGTTGTAGGAATGACTATTAGTGATTTTTAAAAGAATCACCAGCACTCAGACCATACATAGAGGTCAAAAGGTCAAATTTAGGCACTCCGCCTGGGAAAGGTGGCTGACCACCATATAGAAGATGGCATCTGGAGTAAATGGTTTTCTAAAGTGACATGGCTCAGGCCGTCACTTCCTATTCTACCTTCCAGAACTTTGTAACAATTTACGTTGGCTATTTTCCAAACCACTGAACAGAGACGCAACAAATGGAACTGTACCACAAATGAAAGTGCCTGCAGCATAAATCTCCAGTGAAGAAAGTGTAACCAATTGCCCTATTAACTGATGGAATATATCTGAACTGCGTCCGTGTAAAACATGGAGCTAGATTCATCTATTGCTACACAGGGTCAGTGGGTTTCAGCAGTGTAAATTCAAGTACAATCTGCCCTCACATTCTGCAATTCATTCTTAAAAACCTGTCAGACAGAGCTAAGCTGGGGATTCATCATAACACAACCACAAGCTGCTTGAAACTGATTTAATTTAATGTTTTGCTACAAATTGTTACCTCACTCAGAACTCATAGAAAATATTTGTAGAGATTCACCAGCCTCTCAGGCAAATCAGAGCAGATTTACTGTCCCGTACTGAAATTAAGCAAAATTTAGTTTCACAACTTAGGCTATGTCTACACTATCCCAGAAGAGCAACCCTCTCAGGGTCGATCTTCCAGGGTTCAATTTCACGTGTCTGGTACAGAAATGCAAAATTGACCTCTTAGGGGTCAGCATCGACCTTTTCTGTGAGAATGGTGAGAACAGCCAGGTAAGATGATTGCAGATATATTGATTCCAGATACAAAACTGCCACAGCTAGAATTGCAGATCTGCAATCGATTTAATTTTCCTAGTGTAGACGGAACCTTAGTAATGTCCTTTTACTTTAGATGTTAGGTTCACCCAAACCTCAAATTCAAATTAAAACTTTTGGGGTGCAAATCCTTGAGGACAGCCTCCAAAATATTCACAAAAAGCAAAGCTTCTGAGTTTACCACTTTCCTAGTCACAAAGTTTGCAAAGACCTAGTACAAGCTGAACCTCTCTAATCTGGCACCCTCAGGACCTGACTGGTGCCAAACCAGGGAACTCGCCAAACAATAGGAGGTCAATATCATCTAGCAACATTATCAACACTTCCACTGCTTATGGGGCTCTTAGAAGACATTTAGGGGTAAATTACAGCTAAAAAACAGCACAGAACACTGAAAGCCAGGACTGATGACTCTGAACTTAACAGACCACTGGAAACTTGGCCACACCGATGATAAATGGACATCCTGCTAAACTAAAATCATATCAGACTATGGATGTTGCCAGACCAGAGAATGACAGATTGGAGGGGTTCAACCTGTATAGCAGATGCATGGTAGTGCCATTGAGCATAAATAAGACTGGAAACATATAGCTGGTTTCTGTCTGAATGTGAATATTTTTGGTAACTAGTTTTCAGTTACTGAGAGTGAAAAATAATTGTATAAACATATCTCACTATTAAATGGTGGACTTCAATACACATCTACACACATAGTTCCACAAATTGTTAGAAACTGCTTAAGTGCATATGCCGTCTACAAAAACAGGAACTTTCTACATTGGTTGTCATCCAACTCTTACAACTACTAGCAGGATTTCACCTCTGTATTACTTCAACCACATCCACAATACAGACACACGCACCCTCCCTCTGCCCAAAATCTGTAGTTAAATTTTACAAATAGGTTAATGTGGTGTCTAGTTTGTAAATTAAAAATATCCACAAAAAGTCAGAAACTGCAATAAGTCAAAGAGCAATATGAAGTCACCTGCTGTGCGTGCCATATTTTTGTATTCCTGTGTTTCTGGTTGAAATGTGCAGCCTAAGATAGTACTGTTTATATTTTAAAAAATTAAAATAGGCTATGCAATTCAATCGAGGTAACATTGATGAAGAACCTTTACTTTTGCATTTCCTGGGTTAATTTGTGTGTGTGTGTGTGATTGTTAACTGTGTGACATGAACACTGCATGAATTATACATACATGCATTCCAGCATGATTTGTTGAAATTAACGTGGAAGGGAAGTGATCAAATCTATTGATTTCCCCATGATCCAGTGCATTCTACTAGCAAAGCATTTGGGGTCTGGAATCCTGAGATCTATCAAATCTGTCACCTATTCAGTGTGTGATCTTTGGGCATGTAAATATCTCAGTGTGTCAGTAGATGGGTAACACAAGGCTATTATCTGCTGCATGTCACTGGAGGGAAATTGCCAGGCTCACTGGGCATGATCTGAGGTTTTTGAACAAAAGATGCTAAATAAGCACAGAGTATTAATACTAGTAAACTATTCTTGGTCCGATAAAAAGAAAGCTATATTATTGGAAAAAAGAACAAAAGGATAATGAATACAGTAAGATATTCAGCTTCCCTTCACAAAGCCCACATAGAGAAAGGGCTTTTCACAATCTAGTCACATCCACAGACAGCAGCACCGCAAGAGTTGTGGAAACTGGTATCTTTCATCATAAAATCTCCACAGGCATTTTTGATTCAGAGGCACAGAATGAAATGAGTTCTCAAAAAGCAGGCAGATGCAGAGCCTGTCGGGGGAAAGATTTTCTGTTGGACATTTCATAGACACTTGATCTGCTGCTGAAACATGTCAGCAACATTCCCACTGAACTGGATTAACTGCATATCATGTCTATGGATAACATAACACAGGAATAGTGACAGAGAGATAGCCGTGTCAGCCTGTAGTCTATCAAAACAAAAAAGTAGTCAAGTAGCACCTTAAAGACTACCAAAATAATTTATTAGGTGATGAGCTTTTGTGGGACAGACCGACTTCTTCAGAGCATAGCCATACCAGAACAGACTCAATATTTAAGGCACAGAGAATCAAAAATAGTAATCAAGTTTGATAAATCAGGGCTACGTCTACACTAGCACACCATGTCAAAGTAGCCTATTTTGAAGTAAGAACATCGAAATAGGCTACTTCAATGTGCATCGTCTACACGTCCTCCAGGGCTGGTGCCGTCGACGTTCAACATCGCAGCAGCGACGGGAAACGTCGAAAGGAGCTGCCTCGGAAGGAAATGGGGAGCCTCCACACACACAAGCGCTCCCCGTCGAAATAAGGGGCCAGGAAAGCCCATGGACGGGGTCACAGGCTGGACTAGCCCTTCCGGGTCAACAGTAAGCCGCTCCTTTAAAGGGCCCCTCCCAGACACATCCGGCCTGCACAGCACGAGGTCTGCAGAGCAGTAGCCACACACTCGCAGACCATGTCACAGCAGCTATGGACACCCAGCAGCAGCAGCAGCAGCAGGAAGAGGAGGCCCTCCAGGTAGTCATCCAGGGGGCAAGCGCCCTGCTAGGTGCTACCTGGGAGGCCGCCCAGTGGTTCCTGCCAGAGGAGCCCACCCCAGAGGCAGACGGGGACACCCCTGACCAACAGGCTCCCCTCTTCCTCCCCCGCCGGCTGCTCCCCAGCCTCTGGAGCTACCCCACCAGCTCCAAGTGGTGGAAGCAGCTCGTCATGCAGGAGTGGGACGACGACCAGTGGCTGCGGAACTTCCGCATGCGCCGGCAGACCTTCCTGGAGCTCTGCCAGTGGCTGCCCCTGGCACTGAGGCACCACGACACCTGGATGCAGTGCGCCCTCCCCATCAAGAGGAGGGTCGCAATAGCCATCTGGAAGCTGGCCACTCCAGACAGCTACTGCTCTGTGGGACACCAGTTTGGAGTGGGAAAGACCACGGTCGGGGCTGTCGTCATGGAGGTAAGGAGGCCTGGGCACACTCCCATGGGGGGGGGCAGGGGGGCTGGGTGTGGGGCTGGGGAGGGAGGGGCTAGGCAGGGGGGTACCCAGGGAGGTGCCTGGGAGGGGGGCCTGGGGGAAGGGCCCTGGGGCACCCTGCACACCCTCATGGGCACCTGTGTTCCCTCCCCACAGGTGGTCCATGCGCTCAATGCCATGCTGCTCCAGAGGGTTGTCCGACTTGGGAACCTGGACGCAGCCATCACCAGATTTGCCGCCATGGGTTTCCTGAACTGCTTTGGGGCCCTGGATGGGACCCACATCCCCATCCGTGCCCTGGTCCACAGCGGAGGAAGATACATAAACCGCAGGGGCTACCACTCTGTGGTCCTGCAGGCCATGGTGGACAGTTGGGGCTCCTTCCAGGACATGTACATGGGCTGGCCTGGCTGCACACATAATGTCTGTGTTTTTAGGAACTCAGGCCTGTCCCACGGGCTGGAGGCAGGGACCTACATCCCCCAGAGGGAGATCTCTCTGGGGTACACCACCGTGCCCATCTGCCTCGTGACAGACCCGGCCCCCCTTGGGTGGTGGGTCTCCGTCCCCATCCATGGGTGTCATGTCCCTGTTGGGTGTCGCCATGGTATTGTTCCCCGGCTCCCGGGGTTAAGGCACAGTGCTGTCCATGGGTGTGGGTGCTGACGGGCGCTGATGGCCATGCCGCTGTCCTGGGACCGTGCTGTGGCTGGGCAGTTGCGGGTTGGGGTCCGCTGGGGGTGTGTGAGGCTCCCGGTCATGTCTGGTGCCCCCGCCCCATGGCCCATGGGTGTGTGCCCTGTGGGGTATGTACCTGACTGTCCATTGCTGCAGTCAGGGGAAGCCCGGTTGGCAGACACCCGGCTGGTGCTCTGGGAGGGGAGGTCTATGAGGAGCCCCACTCCTCACTGCTGGACGCCTCCTCCACTGGACCACGGCCTCCTGGGGCTCGTCGGCCGTGGTGTCAAGGGTGGCCGGGGGGGTTGGAGGTGTCCAGACTGTCTGGCCGAGTCCTGGGCCTGGGCGTATCCCTGCTGCAATTCCTTCACCTTACTCCAGACGTGATCCGGAGTGCGGGCAGGGTGACCCCGGGCGGCCAGGCCCTCGGCCAGTCAGGTGAATGCTTCTGTGTTCCACCGCTTGCTCCCCATCACATAGAGCACCTCCTCCTCACCCCAGAGCCCCAGCAGGTCTCGGAGCTTAGCCTCCAACCAGGAGGGGTCCCACCTCTTTTTGGCTCCCCCTTGGCTGCCGCAGATGCCTGGGTCCCCTCAGGAGGGGAGCCCTGGGGGTGCTCGGGGGGCTGGCTCGATGCCCTGGGTGGGGGTAGATGGGTCGTTGTCTGTAGAGGGCGTGTAGGGCTAGCACGTGTGTGTGCTGCTGCCTGCACGCTCTCAGCTTCCTGCCACAGGAAATCCAGGTCCATGGTGCTTTAAAGGCTGCTGCATGGGGGGAACATAAAGCCCCTCAGGGGATGGATAGAGCATCTCAAGCCCTCAGCTGATGGCCGCCATGGAGGACCCTGCTATTTCGAAGTAGTGTGCAATTCCCATCTTCAGATGGGAATAGCGATTTCGATGTCTCGCTGCCTAACGTCGACTTCAACGTTGAAATAACACACGGCACGTGTAGACGTGACGGGTGCTATTTCGACGTTGTGCTGGCTACTTCGAAGTAGCCGGCTAGTGTAGACGCACCCCAGAAGAGCAGAGGGGTGGCAGGAGCGGGGTGCAGAGTGGGGAAGTTAAGAGTTAGATAAAATAAAAAATGTTAAAGAATCCTTATAATGGGCCAAGTAATTGCTGTCCCGGTTCAAACCATGTGTTAACGTGTCGAATTTGAATATAAATGACAGTTCTGAGGACTCCTTCTGTAAACTATTGTTAAAGCTCCTTTTCTGATTTGGCAACCCTGATGATAATTTTTGGACCTCTGTGATTTATTTATTGAGTCTGTTCTGGTATGGTTATTGATCTGACGAAGTGGGTCTGACTCACGAAAGCTCATCACCTAATAAATTATTTTGTTAGTCTTTAAAGTGCTACTTGACTGCTTTTTTTGTTGTGATAACGAAAGAATGGGAGAGTATTCAGGCAAGCAGAGGGTCTGATCTCTTGTGTCAAGATGTGATACTGCAGCTATTGTATGAGGATAAAAGAAATCAAAGTTTAGAAATAATCCAGAAAATTGCTCTTACCTCTCTCGGCTAAATTAACACCATGACTGCAATAGTGCTATTGCCAAATTAATTTCTTGTTTGCCAACAGCATTCCCTGTAAGCTGATTACTTCAGCAGCTCCCCAGGAGAGATTCAGATGCCACCCAGCTGATTAGCAGAACCCACAGCTACTCACACCGGGCAGCGTGTGTTTCTACTGGTGGTGCACATCCACACAGGCCTCAGTGCACATAACAAAATTTATTCCATCCAGGGATGAAAAGACTTAGAAGGAACACTTGCTAGTCAGCTGTCCCTTCGTATTCCATTAGGCCCTGGGTTAACAAGACACTTAAGCCCAGGGCAAGCTGTAAGCATTTTAATACTCTCACCTGAAATCAGCTGAACTACTCAAAGGCTTCCAGATCTGAAGAAGTGCATCCGTCTCATGAAAGCTCATCGCCCAGTAAATTATTTCGTTCCTCTTTAAAGCGCTACAGGACTGCTTTTTTGTTTGCCCCCAGACCCTGCATTTCAAAGGGCCCAGAGCTCCAAGCTGCGACTATTTTGTCAGCGGTGGCTGCTGGAGCTTCAGGCTCCTTTGAAATGCGGAGGCATCACTGCTCTGGCTACAAGTGGCACTGGGCATTGCGGTGTGTGTGTGTGTGTGTGTGTGTGCTTGGCCCCACCCCTTCTGCTCTTGGCCCCGCCATCTTCTAGGGCAAGCAGCCAGGTCCCTGTTCCACCCTGCCCTGTGACCCACAGTGCCACTGTCCATGAGTTAATCACGCTGGTACAGAATCCCTGACCCAACAGGGAGACAAGCCACCTTTATGTCAGAGTGTGCACTGCTTAGAGACGTCATTTCTTTGTTGATTTAAATCCAGGTGCTCTCAACAAATGTAAAGGGGCCTAACTGGGCTTCCATGGCCCCAATGGCCAAGAGTCAGAGGCAGGGACAGACCATCTGTTATGTGCAGATCAGTATCCTGAAGTTCCACTCCCAATGTGAGTGCTGAGGGCAGTGAGCCTTAGAGTAATCACCAATAAGAAGTTGTCTCTATACACCCGTCTGTAACTGCCCACAGGCAGACTTAAACCTGGGACCTCTGGAGCTTAGTGCCTCTACAGCTTGAGCTAAAGGCCAGCTGGCCCTCAGCATATGCTGTAGGGGACACTTAGTCTTTCTCTGTGAAGTGATCTAGGTACCACTACATTGGACAAGTATCAGAGAGGTAGCCATGTTAGTCTGTAGCTTCGAGAACAACAAGAAGTCTTGTGGCACCTTATAGACTAACAGATATTTTGGAGCATAAGCTTTCGTGGGCAAAGACCCGCTTCATCAGATGCATGAGTGGGGGGGTGGTTTCAGAGGGGTATTTAAAGAGTGGGGTCCTCGTAAGAGGGAGGGCCAGAGCTGACAAGGTCTATTCAGCAAGGTGGAAATGCCGCAGTATCAACAGCACTTACCAAAAGAGGGAAAAACAAGTCAGATCAGACAGGGGGATGTGAGCCTTTGTCAGAGTCTAATGGGGAGCTATTAGCACCCAGAGCAGAGAAACTGCCTTTGTAAGCTGCAAGCCACTCCCAGCCTCTGTTTAATCCAGGGTTAATGGAGTCAAATGTGCAAATAAAAATTGCAGCTCAGAGATTTCTCTCTCCTTTTGATTTTTGAAATTTTTTTGTGTCAGAATTGTCACCCTTAAATCTGCCACTGAAGCTACGTCTACACGTGCACCCTACATCGAAGTAGCTTATTTCGATGTTGCGACATCGAAATAGGCTATTTCGATGAATAACGTCTACACGTCCTCCAGGGCCGGCAACGTCGATGTTCAACTTCGACGTTGCGCAGCCCGACATCGAAATAGGCGCAGCGAGGGAACGTCTACACGTCAAAGTAGCACACATCGAAATAGGGATGCCAGGCACAGCTGCAGACAGGGTCAACGGACGGACTAGCGCTTCCGGGGCAACAGCTAGCCTCTCCCTTAAAGGGCCCCTCCCACATACACTCAGCCTGCACAGCACGCGGTCTGACGAGCCATATAGGCACACAGACCCCGAGCGCCGCAGTCATGGACCCCCAGCAGCAGCAGCAGCAGCAGCAGCAGCAGCAGCAGCTAGAGGTCCACCCAGCCCTCCCGGCAGGAGCAGGGCTTGCCCTGGCTCTTGTCATGTTGGGGGCAGCTGAGCACCTTCTTGCCCCAGGGGAGGACATGCCCCCAGGGCAGCAGGGCTCAGCCCCTACCCTTGCAGCACCCCGCTCCACCCCCCGCCTCACACGCTGGCGGCTGTGGAGCTACCCCACCAGCACCGACTGGTGGGAGCGGCTGGTGCTTGGGGAGTGGGACGACGACCACTGGGTCCGCCACTTCAGGATGACCCGACAGACATTCCTGGAGCTGTGCCAGTGGCTCAGCCCCGCACTCAGGCACCGGGACACTGCCATGCGGCGTGCCCTCCCTGTGGAGAAACGGGTCGGCATCGCTGTCTGGAAGCTGGCCACTCCGGACAGCTACCGATCCGTGGGGCAGCAGTTTGGCGTCGGAAAGGCCACCGTCGGGGCTGTCTTCATGGAGGTAAGAGAACCCACAGGGGGAGGCCAGGGCAGGCCAGGGGGGCCAGGGCAGAGCAGGGGGGCCAGAGCAGGGCAGGGTAGGGGAGCCAGGGCAGGGCAGGGCAGGGCAGGGCAGGGCAGGGCAGGGCAGGGGAGCCAGGGCAGGGCTGGGCAGGGCAGGGGAGCCAGGGCAGGGCTGGGCAGGGCAGGGGAGCCAGGGCAGGGCTGGGCAGGGCAGAGCAGGCCAGGGGGGCCAGGGCAGGGGAACCAGGGAAGGGGGGCCAGGGCAGGGCAGGGCAGGGCAGGGGGGCCAGGGCAGGGGAGCCAGGGCAGGGCAGAGCAGGGCAGGGGGGCCAGGGCAGGGCAGGGCAGGGGGGCCAGGGCAGGGGAGCCAGGGCAGGGCAGAGCAGGGCAGGGGGGCCAGGGCAGGGCAGGGCAGGGGAGCCAGGGCAGGGCAGGCCAGGGGGGCCAGGGCAGGGCAGGGCAGGGCAGGGGGGCCAGGGCAGGGCAGGGGAGGGTAGGGGGGCCAGGGCAGGGCAGAGCAGGGCAGGGGGGCCAGGGCAGGGCAGGGGAGGGTAGGGGAGCCAGGGCAGGGCAGGGCAGGGCAGAGCAGGCCAGGGGGGCCAGGGCAGAGCAGGGCAGGGGGGCCAGGGCAGGGCAGGGCAGGGCCATGCACACCCTGCTCACCCCTCATTGGGGCTGTCCCATGTGCTTTCTCTGCAGGTCGTGCGTGCCATCAACTCCATGCTCCTGCACAGGCTCGTGAGGCTGGGGGACCCACGTGCCACTGTCGCCGCCTTTGCCACCCTGGGCTTCCCCAACTGCTTCGGGGCTCTGGATGGGACTCACATCCCCATCCGCGCCCCGGACCACAGTGGAGGCCGATACGTCAATCGGAAGGGCTACCATTCAGTCGTCCTGCAGGCCTTGGTGGACAGCCGGGGACGGTTCCAGGACATTTACGTGGGCTGGCCTGGCAGCACCCACGACGCCCGGGTGTTCCGCAACTCGGGCCTGTGCCGCCGGCTGGAGGCGGGGACCTACATCCCCCAGCAGGAGATCCCTCTGGGGGACACCACCATGCCCTTCTGCATCATCGTGGATGCGGCCTACCCCCTCCGGCCGTGGCTCATGCGCCCCTACACGGGCCACCTCTCCACCAGCCAGGAGCGCTTCAACCAGCACCTGAACCGTGCGCGCCAGGTGGTGGAGCGCTCATTTGGCCGCCTCAAGGGACGATGGCGATGTCTCCTGACCCGCCTGGATGCCAGCCCCAACAACATCCCCCAGATTGTGGGTGCCTGCTGCACCCTGCACAACCTCGTGGAGAGCAAGGGGGAGAGCTTTCTTCAGGGCTGGGCCGCCGAGGCCGGCAGGGCACACGTACAGCCACCTGCTGCCCCCAGTCGGCAGGTGGACCCAGAGGGGACCCGGGTCCGGGAGGCCCTGCGGGCCCACTTCGACGACCAGGCCGCGGGGTGAACTGTGCCCAGGCCCCCTACTGCCCGCCCCTTCCTCCCCCACACTCCTGCCCCAACGCCCACACCACCATGAAGCACCCCACCGCCCCCCCCCCCACTTGTCCAGGAGAAATGACAGCACGAACTTGTGGGTGAACGTAAATGTTTTTTTTGTCCTCACGATTTTTTTTTTTTTTTAAATAAAAAAATATATATATGTGAGACAGAAACCAAAAAGGAGGGACAAACATTCAACAAAACCAAGATGGGCACAAATAAAACTATGTACAACAATAAAAATGAAAGCACTGTGCGCCATCAAAAGAAAAACAAAAAGCAGGGAGGAGAACGGGGAGAACTATGTACAGGGGGGGACGGGGCAAACAGGGGAAACACCCACACCACCCACCCAGTCCCCAAAGTCTGTCCAACAAGGGGGGGGGCCACATCCCGGGCCCCTCGCCCCTACAGCCCAGCAGTGGGCGTGCCCGGCCAGGAGCTCCGCCGGGCCTGCAGTCTGGTGCACGGCTGGGTGGGAGCGGGCTCCACCGAAAGGTAGTGGCGCCGGCGAGTCGCGGGTGGCTCCAGGGGTCCCTCGGCGCGGTGGCCCTCGTGGGGAGGTGGTGGGGCGACGGCGGACGGCCCGGCGACGGCTGGAGCAGCCGGTGGTGGGGCTGCAGGAGCGGGCATGGCGGGCGGTGGCGCAGCCGGCGCGGCATGGGGGGCCAGGGAATCAATCAGCCGATTGATGGTATCCAGAAAGGCCCCCCATGCCTCTCTGCGCCAGGCCAGCGCCTGCTCCTGCAGCCGGAGGTGCTGCTCCAACACCTCCAGCTGCCGGCGGTGGATGGCCAGCAGCTGGGGGTCTGTGGCCGCCGCCGGTAGCAGGCACAGGGTCCGCCGTCTGGCCCTCCGCGGGGCCGGTCGTTCCTCGGCCGAGGGGCTGCCCTGGAGCGAGGGTCCCGGAGGGGTCTCCGGGACAACCGATGCCTCGCCGGCGCTCTCTTCCGGTCCTTCGGATGGTGCAGGTGCAGGTGCAGGACACAGGAGAGGAGGGGGGAAAGAAGAATGGAGACAGGCGTTAGTGTGGGCCCCGAGCCGTGGCCTTTGTCCCCCCCGCCCTGTGCTGCAGGTTCCCCATCCCCGTCCCCGGGAGATGCTGCTGTGATGGATGGGGTTCAGGGGTCCCCCTGCCCTGCAGCCCGTCTCCTGGTGGGAGCGACTCTCACTTCACCCCGCAGGGTCTGGGAGCAAGAGAGGTTTCTTAGGCCACAGATGGCCAGTTTCTGGCAGGAGTGACAGCACCAGCTGTCGGAAGAGACAGTCCTTCCAACCCGTCGTGGGGAGAAGACCCCAAGGGGGGCCCCTCTGGGATGCAGCTTTCCCCCTCCTCTGGCTGGCTGCCTACCAGCTCTCCCTTCCCCTAGCCTCTACCTGTGGCCCCCGCCCTCGCCCCCCAATTCCAAGCCAGCTCGGCTCCTCCCTCCTGTTTGTTCAGGGCAGAGGTGTCACCTGCCAGCTGTAGCGCCAGGATCCTCTGGCCCTGGGAGCTCCTCGGCTCGGGTGGCTCATATGTAGCCTGAGTCTCCCTTTGGCACTCCCCCCACTCCATCGCATGCTGCTGCTGCGGGGTGTCCGACCCCCTCCGCCCGGGGGCCCCTCGAGGTTCCGCTCCCCCCTGGCCCGGGGATGGGGCATGGCACTGTCATGCAGGGTGGCGGGGGTCAGGGGCTGATGGCTGCAGTGCTGTGAGAGCCATGGCCCTGGTGTCCTTGGGGCCATGGCCATGTGAGTGTGTGGGGGGCCCTGGACACATCTCTGTTCCCCCCGCCCCTCAAGCCCCGGGGTGTCCACCAGAGAGGGGTACCTACCTGTGGGTCCGCTCCCACGGTCCGGAAATCCCCGGGGGTCGGAGGCCCTGCTGCTGCTCCGGGATGGCAGGAGGAGGATCTGCAGGCTGGAATCGGTGGAGGAGGAGCCCCCCTCCTCCTCCTCCTCCTCCTCCTGCCACGATGTCCCGGGGATGGCCTCCGGGGGGGGCCCCCGGGGTGCGGGGCTTACCTCTGGGGCGGAGCCCGGCTGCAGGGCCTGCTCGGGCTCGTCAGCCGAGGTGTCAAGGGTGCCGGAGGGGAGGAGGTGTGCCGGGAGCCCAGGATGTCCCTGAGCTCCCTGTAAAAGGGGCAAGTGACGGGGGCGGCCCCAGATCGGCTGGCCGCATCCCGGGCCCGGGCATAACCCTGCCGCAGCTCCTTGACCTTACTCCGGACATGGTCCGGAGTGCGGGCAGGGTGACCCCGGGCAGCCAGGCCATCGGCCAGCCGAGCGAACGCATCCGCGTTCCGCCTCTTGCTCCCCATTACCTGGAGCACCTCCTCCTCGCTCCAGAGCCCCAGCAGGTCCCGCATCTCGGCCTCCGTCCAAGAGGGGCCCCGCTGCCGCTTCCCAGACTGCGTGGTCCTCTGGCTGCCCTGGCTCCTCTTGGGGGGGGTCCCCTGGGGGCACTGGGGGGGCTGCTGGGCAGCCATGGCTGCTGTCAGGGGCTGAGGGCTGTGCAGGCTCGCCGCCGCGTGTACAGGCAGGAGCCTGCACGTTGCCTCAGCCTCCTGCAGTCAGGGTGGGGGAGGGGACCTTTAAGGGGCCGCTCCACGCGGCCACCAGTGAGCTGCGGGGCTGGAGAGAGCGTCTCTCAACCCCCCAGCTGATGGCCGCCATGGAGGACCCGTCAATTTCGACATTGCGGGATGCGGATCGTCTACACTGTCCCTACTTCGACGTTGAACGTCGAAGTAGGGCGCTATTCCTATCTCCTCATGAGGTTAGCGACTTCGACGTCTCGCCGCCTAACGTCGAAGTTAACTTCGAAATAGCGCCCGACGCGTGTAGACGTGACGGGCGCTATTTCGAAGTTGGTGCCGCTACTTCGAAGTAGCGTGCACGTGTAGACGCAGCTTGAGTGTCCTGGGACATTGAAGTGTTCACCCACTGGCTTCTGTACATTACCGTTACTGATGTCTGATTTATGTCCATTTATTCTTTTACGGAGAGACTGTCCAGTTTGGCCAATGTAAATTGCAGTGGGGCATTGCTGGCACATGATGGTATATATTATATTAGTAGATGTGCAGGTAAAGGAACCCCTGATGGTATAGTTGGTGTTAGGTCCTGTGATGATGTCACTGGTGTAGATACGTGAGCAGAGCTGGCAGCAAGGACTGTTGCAGGGGCTGGTTCCAGGCCTAGAGTTGCTGGTTTGTGATTTGTAGTGGCTAGTGAGGATTTGTTTAAGGTTGGCAGGCTGTCTGTAGGCGAGGACAGTTAGCCTCATATAGATGTGTGGCTTACATACACACTGAAGGGTTACAAGTTACCCGGGGTTTTTGGCTCTTGGCAGAGTTGGTTAATTTATCTGAGGAAGCAAATGCAGTGGAATGCAAAGCTCTCTCAAAGGCTGGGAAATAGGAAGTGTGGCAGCTGCCAGCACTACCTCAGCAGTAGCCATAATGAAACATTCGCTGCCTTGGGCAGGCTTTCAAATACCAGCTAGTGCACGTCGTAGTAATGGAGGGAAAAAAGCCAAGGACTGTTTACCAGTTCTGCCCTTTTGTGGTGTGCCGACTCTGCTGTTACTGATGAATTGTGTAGTTCCTTAAAATCAGCAGGGTGAAAACAACAGTGCTCTAAAAGGGATGAATAAATATGTTTATAACAGTCAATAGAATCCAAAGTGCAATGAGCTTAACACCAGGCACATGAAGAACTGCCAGACTGAGAGAAATAAATAGGTGTGAGAGGCTAGATTATGGATGAAGAGAGGCCTCTTGAGAACTAATGAGCCGAGAATGGAGAGGCAACAGAAAAGGAAACAGCAGGAAAGCACATTTCCAAAGGTGAAGGCAAACAAACAGGAGTAAAAGCTTTAGATAAAATTCCCTTTAGAGTCATTTCTTCAGCCTTGTGTACACTAAGGAAATTAACTACGAATGTTCTGCCATTGGTAACCCCAGCTCCCCTCTCCCAGTACCAGCAACAGTGGGATTCCGGGTGTGAATACTGTACCAACTACAGCAAGAATTTTAACACTATCATTTCGCGCTGCTTAGAGAATATCTAACGCTACGTCTACACTACCAGATACATTCAAATGTATTAAAAATTGATTTTATAAAGCTGTTCTATAAAATTTGATTTCGAGTATCCTCACTTCCCACAGCCTCCCAACAAATTCGACACAGTGCTTCCACACTGAAATCACCCAACAACTGTTGCAGCAGTGCGTTGTGGGAAGCCATCCCACAGGTCCCTCAGCTCCACATTCTGAGCCAGGAGCCAGGTGCAGCAGTGCTGTCAGTTTCCCAGGTCCCTGCAGCTTGGGGGACCCAGGAAACTGACAGTACAGCAGCCCTGGTTCCCGTTTCCCAGCTCCTGCGAGTAGTGGGGAGCTGGGAGCCAGGTGCAGCATGTAGCTTTGTGGGATACACACACACATCTCATAGAACAGGAAGGGACCTAAGGAGGTCATTGAGTCCAGTCCCCTGCCCTCTTGAAAGGAACAATTACGATCCCTTTTTTCTTTAAATCTATTTGCCCCAGATCCCTAAGGCTATGTCTACACTAGCCCCAAACTTCAAAATGGCCACACAAATGAGTAGATGGGAATAAGGGGACTTCGAAGTAGGCGGGGTCCTTTCAAAAAGGACCCCTGTCGGGACGAGCCGCGCGGCGGCGAGCCGCATCAATTTTGAAGCATCGCGGCCGCCCGCATGCTAATGAAGCGCTGAATATGCATTTCAGCGCTTCATTGGTAAACTTCGAAATGGCCATTTGCGTGGCCATTTCGAAGTTTGGGACTAGTGTAGACACGGCCTAAATGACCCTCTCAAGGACTGAACTCACAGCTCTGCATTTAGCAGGCCAATGCTCAAACTGCTGAGTTATCCCTCCCCCATACATATGGGACACTTGTGGAGACTAATAAATTCGAATGAAAGACATGGTGCTTCCACACTAGCCTTTATTTGAAATTTTAAACTTGAGATTGACGCTATACCCATCCATTAATATCGACATTTTGTTATCGATATTAGGGCTGACTAAATCCAGCTGACATTTACAGTGAAAACAGTGACATTTTAATGTCAAGCTAACTCCTTTAAATTCAATTTTATCTCACAGTGTAGATGCAGCATAAGTGTTAACACTGCTAATGGCACCTGCCAGCATAGCTACACTGAGGCATCTGACCTTGCCAATACCAATTGAGCTGTGAGAAAAGTGTTCAGCACATGACCCTAGTGTAGAAAGGGCCTCTGAGTCACTGCCATTTTACTCCTGCAAAGAAAGAGTTTCTGTTGTTCTGTAAATCTGACACTTTCCCTGAAAGAACAAGTTTGTTTTGAAGAACAAAATCACAGCAGAATTTAAGAAACAAAATAAAGAAAGGAGGATGTAGTAATTTCAGGTTCTATATATTTAGACTTTGAGAGGCACCAGTTCAAATCCTTGCACAGTTGATTTAAGGTAACAATCTCAGAAAACAAGGTACTGTCTGCTCAGGTTAGATCTTCCCTCCAGTAGTGTCTGAAGCGATTTTGTGCATCTTTAGCTAAAGTCCCCTCCCCACCCCAGACTCCCCAGTGATGTTCAGTGCACTGTATTCCATTTACTGTTACTCTCTACCTCCACAGTGGCTGCCTTTCATGGGTACTGTCAGCACTCACCATCATATTTTGAGGTCTTAGCTGCAGAGCAGTTTTACTGGCCTGCCTCCCCCTTATCTCCTTCAGGAAAAGTCAACCGGATTTATCCTCAAGTGCCGTTAGCTTCAAAAACAGGCGGTGGAGAAAAATCTTTGAGCGGCCCCCTATAGAATAGCTGAATTCCAGTTACTTGTGCTGAGATGGGAACAAAGATGCTCCCTGCATTCAAAAAATACATTCAAAGAACAATTTTCCAAATAAGCTGGAGGTCTGAAAATCACTGTAGCCACTAGAGGGTTGTGTGTGAATTTTCTTGCTGAAAGAGTGGTCCTCTACAAACATTTAAAAGACCTCTGACTTTGTTCTCCAACCCCTCTAGCAGCACCACATAGATTATGTTGCATATGATCAGGAACATTTTGTTTCAAAGTTAATGTATTAAGTAGTTACCACCACCTTTGATCTCTGATCATATTGTACCTTAATTCTAAAATTGGTTATTATTGAAATACAAGGGGTGAGGGGTAGGGGATAAGTTAGAGGTGCTGCAGCAAATGGTGGGGACTTTTGGGGAACAGGAAGTGTATCTCTTACACTTTCCAAAAACCCACGTTCCTTTGAAAAGGAGAACTTCAGAGCTCAGAACACATGACGAATCTTTCCAAATTGAGTCATATGCTTTGTAAATTTACTGCCACAAGAGGGAGCTCTTAATATACTATTACAGGGTTCACTGTAGTGTTTGGGTTGACCACACCCAGCCATATAAAAATGCTAGAAATATACCTGGACTGAACAAAATATAGTGTAATTTTCATTGTAATGTATCATATTCATCCCCTTTCTGTCTCCCAGGCCTAATCCACCCATGACTTAAAGGCTTCTGGCAGCTCAAGAAGCCACAGTCCTATTTCTGGGAAATAGGTACAATAGCCAGACAGCCTTCTCTCTATCAGGTTTCCAAACGGCCTCATTCCTGGCCTGAGGCAACCAGCTATTCTAGGGATCAGAGAAGACTTCATCCTTGGTGCCCTTTTAATCCTTAGTCACAGGTTACATCTACACTACAGCAAGGATCCACACTCTGAGACTGATCCATCGGCAGTCAATTTAGCAGGTCTAGTGAAGACCTTCCAAATACACTGCTGAGTTCTCTCCAATCAACCCTGTTATTCTAGCCCAGATGAGAAAAGTAAGGGAAAAAGTCAATGGGAGAGTTTCTCCTTTTGACCCCCTGGGGTCTAGATCACATGGTAAGTCGACCTAAGGTACGTCAACTCCAGTTACGATATTCATGCAGCTAAAGTTGTATACATTAGGTCGACTTTCTTTGGTAGCGTACCGGCACAAGGTGTAATCCAATGACACTATTGACATGGACAGGGCCATCCTTACCCATATACAGGACATACAACCCAAAAATCTGAGGCATCACTGGGTCTTAATGTCCACCCACTTGAGTCTTCCCTACCGGTGTTCTGTGGCTTCTGCACCCTAATGAGTCTTCCTTCAGGTGGAAGCTAGTTAACCTAAAAATGAAAAACCCTCCTAGCAGAATAATGAACCTGTGAGAGAGCCTGAAAAAGGATGGTAATGAAGCCATTTAACAGACATTTGCCAACTCCCAGGTACTGCCTGTTTCTGAGGAATGCTAGTGTAGACACAGTGTAGACACAGCTCTGATGTCGTGTACACTGCTGGCCACAGAACCTCACCCTCTCCTGTAAGAGGCCCATAACCTCTGGCTGAGTTACTGAAGTCCTCAAGTCATGACTTCAAGTGACAGAGAATCTGCAAGTTATACTGGTTTAAATCTGCCAGTGACCTATACCCCCATGCTGAAGAGGAAGGCAAAAAACACTCCAGCATTTCTCCCAATCCGAACCAGGGAAAAATGCTTTCCCAAGCCCAAATGTGGTGATCATTTATACACTGAGCATGAGTGTAAGACCCAATCAGCCAGACACCTGGGAAAGAAATCTCAGTGTTAACTCAGACCCCTCCACGTTTGGTGTCTTGTCATCAGCCACTGGAGATATTTGCTGCCAGCAGTCACAGACTGCCTACAGGACAATGTAAACAGTCTCCTCAGACCACCCCCACAAAAACTGCTCAAGTTCAGTCTTGAAGCCAGTTAGGCTTTTGGCCCCCCACTGCTCTCCTAAATAACTCTGAAAGAATAGCTTCTGGAAATCATTGCTAGCTTTCAGCACCACTGGGGTACAAACGTGAGTTTCACAATTATCAGTGAACCATCACTTTCTTGAAAGTTTGCAATCTATATTTCCTGAATACATATTATACATGCACACACACACTCTCTCTCTTTAACAAAGTATTCCCAACCAGCAGCCAGCAGCAGTATTCCCAACCAGCAGCCAGCTCCTCATCCTTTCTCAGGAGACAGTAGGGAAATATAGCATTATAGGAACTCTAGCAGCAGAACTTCCCTTCCTGGGAGAACTGGAACTACCAGTGGGGCTGAACTACCATTCTAGAAAAGCTCAGGAAGGAGGAGAAGTGAGACTCTTTCTCTGACCCAACATCATCGACAATCAGCCTATGTGAGCACTAACATTCCTGCTAATCTTTTTCAGTCATGTGCAGATTTTTTCCATCCATGTGTGGAGGAAAAAAAATGGATGCATACCAAGGCACATGCAAATGTGCATGGCCAGTAGAAACAAAAAACCTAGTAGGGGGCCCTCTGCTAACCAGCTGGTCAGCATTTGAATCTCTCCTGAGCACCTGCACAAGTGCATATCTCACAGGGAACCCTGGTGAACTCCTCCCAAAAATTCACAAAGCAAACCAAATTCTCTCCTGAGAGACCCTGTGAGCCCTAACCCAGGAGACATCTTGTGCAAATTAAGGAGAAGCTCCAGTATAGGAATTCCTCTCATAGGGAGATTTCTAATGCAAAGTTCTCACACAGAAGATTGTTTCTCTGTAAGTGTTCTACACAAGAGATTTCTGTATATCATGTTTCCTACATGTAAAGTTATGTTTCCTTACATGGAAAGTGTTCAATACAGAAACCTTTCCCCGTGAATCTGACTTTTCAATCATCATGGATAGTTTCCCAGGCAGAGATTGTCTACGGTAAAATTCCTCACAAAGGGGTTTCTTTTAATTTACTAGATCACATAATCAGTCTGGCTGTATTTACGCTACAAAAATAACTTTGAAGTTGCTTCCTTCGAAATACAACTTTGAAATAACACACTTCAAAGCTGATTGTCTGCACACACCCTATTTCAAAGTTAAACTTCAAAGTGGGGCACTTCCACTCCCAGGAATGGAATAAGGACTTCAAAGTTGGGCTCCCTACTTCAAAGTTGACTTCGAAGTAAGGGAAAATGTGTAGACTCTGCTGGCTACTTTAAAGTAGTGCCTAATTTCAACGTTTACTTTGAAGTTAGTTCCTAGTGTAGACGCACCCTCTGAATACCTTCCAGAAATAGCATCCAATAGAACATGTGGGCTGTGGCCACATTCGGCCAAAACATCAAAATGGCCATGCAAATGGCCATTTCGAAGATTACTAATGAGGTGCTGAACTGAATCCTCTCAGTGGATTTCAAAAGGTGCGGGGTCCTTTCGAAAAGGACCCCAATGTAGCTGCGCTGAGCTGCGAGCGTTCGAAAGCAGCACTTTCGAAGTGCCACAGCCGGAAGCATTATAATGCTAATGAGGCACTGAATATTCAATTCAGTGCCTCATTAGTAATCTTCGAAATGGCCATTTGCATGGCCATTTCGAAGTTTTGGCCAAGTGTGGCCACAGCCGTGGTCTAGTACCTTATAGTACCTCCAAATCCTCTGTATTTGGCGGTAACTCAGTCTCCAAGGGAGACTGAATATATATATATATATATATATATATCCCTATAAATTTCCTTGCTCTCAGTTTTTATCATTAATACTTAGAACCATTGATTTCTTGCAGAATATCAGATCATTTGTGAAACAGAAAGAGAGGTAGCCTAAAAATTTCTATATCAACTTAAGTAATGACTAGCTCCATCCATAAAGTTACTTGGCACATATTCATTTCCTCCCACCTACCTCTTCCTTACTACTCCCTGGAGAAATTAGGAGCTCCCTCAGCTTTACCAGTAGAGTTTGTAAATTCTTGAGAAGGGAGAGAACAGAAAATTTAGACCAAAAGAGGAGCTTCTTATGGAATTAGAGGAGAAAGAGATGATGATCAGTGTTCCCTCAAGCTGAGTGCTTGGGCAGCTGCCTCCACAGTGGGCAGCATGTGTGTCTATTGGTGGTGCCCATCTGAACATGCCTTGGTGCACATAAAATTTATTCTACTCATGACTAGATTCAGAGCAAAACTTGAGTACACGTTGGCGTGCACAATCAATAGCTGTCCTTAACTACCATGGGCTTAAATTGTGCGGTGTAATTATGGCCTAAATGAGAAGTTGTGGTCTGGTTAGGTTGGGTGGGGAGGAAATTTTGTGGTTCAGGACCTTTATTTCAGCTGCAAAGAAGTGTGGTATTAATGCCATAGCCAACTAACTGGACTTGATATGGCTATTTCAGACTCAGCCTGACATTGACACCCTTCCATCCATTACCAACCAGTGTTCCCTATTAAACTCTTTCCAACTGTCATTGTTATTGAGATAAAATAGACAGTAATAGATTATACAGGCACTCAGTTTCCTTTTATTATTTTCATTCCTAGAAGGTTCTCAGCTGCTCTCCAGATGACGTGAGCTAGTGTCAGGAATCAGAACAAGAGGAAATGCTAAGAGAAGAGAACTGAAGTATTCGATGGGTCCCCTTGCTTGTTCCCCACCTCTTCTCATCAGTCCTAGAAGTTTTTGACTAGGTCACTTCCACAGAGACTTAGGGTACAAGTAAGTGGGGACTTGGGAATTCAGCTGTTATTCAGAATACAGCATTTTTTAAAAGTTATACTAGCTGCTCTTAACTCCTGCCTTTTCTTTCAGTGGAACTGTACAATCCATACAGGTAACATAAAGCCCATAGTGCACAATGAAAGCAAGAACCTCCAAAAGTAAACTTCTAAATGCTAAGAGCTCAGAAATTTCTGCTAACTTAATGTGACCATCTGCAATATGGTTGAGCTAATGTTGAGAAAGCACTTTCAACTTTTGAAATGTCTGGACTTCAGAGAACTTGATTTCTCCAACTTAACATGGCATTAATGCTTGCTTTTGCATTTTACAGCTTCAGTGCTTCACCAGAATAACTGCATGCTCAAATCAAGTACTATTGGGAAACCTTCTCATGCACAGATCACTTATGAATGAGAGGAACATTGAATAAATGTAATGGGGATGAATTAGCTAAAGCTCTGTTTACCAGACAGAAAGAAATACAATCTCATTAAATATTAAGAGGCATGTTACATGTGCTTCTAAGATCCAGTTACCCTTTCTTCAAAAACACAACTGTTTTTAATTTAAAAACTTGGATATATGTGGAAAGTCTAATTTTCCAGTAAATGAAAACCACAATGTTACAAGTTAAACACTATTAGTCACCAAAAAAGAGAGAGATACTCAAGTTATACCAAAACAGAAAAGTCAGTTACAGTTCTATGAATTGTTCATGCTCCAGTCACAAGTCTGACATTTACATAAATAATTGTTTAGGTTCATGATTGCTCCATATGAGGTATAAATTAGTAATTCACAAACTTAGTGGTAAAAAGGCATCTTTTCATTTCCCAGCCCATAACTGTAAGGAAGAAATATAGCATACAAAGATTTTATTTGCCTAGCTGGTTAACCCCATGCACTAAGGAAAAACAGAAGACTGCTAAACAGAAGTATGATGTAGTTAATTTATGTCATATCATACAAGTACATAAAGCCATGCCAAATATACACAGAATATTTGTGGTCTGTTCTCTATGATTCTGTGATGTGTGCACAACACTGTAAAAGGAGTCCTGATATTCAGTATGTCAGATCTTTCTCTGATTCATGAAACTTAGTACTGCTAAGATACATTAATCATTAACGATCAGATCTTTGACTTTTACCCTTGTGATACTTCTGCAGCCAATGAAGATGCTCATACTACTTCCCCATCAAACTAGCATGTATTGTGGATATTTTTTCCTAAGTACTCTCAAATGGGAACCCCAAGATACCAACTAGTCTGTCAGGTAGTTTTTGTATATGAAACAGTTATGGTTTTTCTCCGGGTAGCCCTGGGACATGGCCAGACTGTCTGGCAGAGGCACAGTTACAGTTTATACACACACTAACCAATCTGTACCTCCACCACCTGTAGCACAGCACTGATCTTCCACAGCTCACATTACACTATACACCGTGTGATCATTTACCCAGCAGGCGCAGTCAGACAGAGAGCTTCAGCCTATTATTAATCAAAGACCTCAGGGGGAACAAAATCAGCAATGTTCCCAGGACATTAAAAACTGAGACAGAACTCTTCCATTTTATCATGCTGTTGCCCCACCATTGCAGCCTGAGGGGGAAGAAGTTTGCGCTAATCTGTGAGGGAATCATGCTGATCGGACATGATTTTGTCTGTGCAAACCTTATCTAAAGCCGCTAATGCAAATGACAAAGAACATCAGGTGAAAGGGCCATTGTAACACATTAGGCAAAGCCAAGGATGAGAACATGGTTAATTTGAAATGGCTGCGAGACTCAGGCAGGGATAAATCACTCATACCTCTTAATAAACCCCTTTTACTGAAAACATAATTGTATGCTATTGCATGTGTTTCCTACACACACACTAAGAAGTTTAATGAGGTGGGTACTGCAATATATTACAGTTGCTAGGTTTAAGAAGGACAAGACTGCCATTTCTAATGTGTGATTACTATCGGTGTGGATTCTGGTATTATTTCAGTTTATAAAATCATCAAATGACATGCACCTAGGCTAAGCCGCTTTCTTCCTCACAGCATGAGGCTGTGGGATTTCCTAACTTCATAGTTTAATAAATGTGTACATCTTGGACTTCAGGACCGGAGATGGCACACACAGAGAGCATAGGATAGAGAATGTAAAGCAGCAGGGCATGTCTACGGGCAAGAGAGTAAACCCCTGAATTACTGCTTCTGAGAGAGCGGGAGCACTTTTGAACAGCCTCTTTCTCAGGAATACAGACAAGCCTTGAAGGCACCAACTCAAACTGCATTTCTACTGCAATTTCCATGCCATGTATTCCAAGGTACTTTCGAAAATTAAATAATTAGCTGTGAAAGTGCAAAAACAGGGCCTGAGCCTGCAGACACATCAGCTACATTTTTTAGATAATGAATGAATGATCAGTGATGGCTACATAACTAGGCAGAAACCTTAATGACTAACCTCTCTGGGAACAAATGGTAAATTTTCACAATGGAGGAGGGTAACTAGTGGTGTTCCCCAGGGGTCAGTCCTGGGACCGATCCTGTTCAACTTGTTCATCAATGATCTAGAAAATGAGGTAAGCAGTGAGGTGGCAAAGTTTGCAGATGACACCAAGTTGTTCAGGACAGTCAAAACCAAAACAGATTGTGAAGAACTACAAAAAGATCTCAGCAAACTGAGTGATTGGGCAGCAAAATGGCAAATGAAATTTAATGTGGGTAAGTGTAAGGTAATGCATGTTGGAAAAAATAACCCAAATTGCACGTACTACATGATGGGGTCAAATTTAGCTACAACAGATCAGGAAAGGGATCTTGGAGTTATAGTGGATAGGTCTCTGAAGACATCCACGCAGTGTGCAGCGGCAGTTAGTAAAGCAAATAGGATGTTAGGAATTATTAAAAAAGGGATCGATAATAAGACAAAAGATATCATACTTCCCCCATATAAAACTATGGTACGCCCACATCTTGAGTACTGTGTGCAGATGTGGTCTCCTCACCTCAAAAAGATATATTGGCATTAGAAAAGGTTCAGAAAAGGGCGACTAAGATGATTAGGGGCTTGGAACGGGTCCCATATGGGGAGAGGCTAGAGAGACTGGGACTCTTCAGTTTGGAAAAGAGGCGATTGAGGGGCGATATGATAGAGGTATATAAAATCATGAATGGTGTGGAGAAAGTGAATATAGAAAAATTATTTACCTCTTCCCATAATACAAGAACTAGAGGATACCAAATGAAATTGATGGGTAGTAGGTTCAAAACTAATAAAAGGATTTTTTTCTTCACACAGCGCACAGTCAACCTGTGGAACTCCTTGCCCGAGGAGGCTGTGAAGGCCAGGACTCTATTAGGGTTTAAAAAAGAGCTTGATAAATTTTTGCAGGTTAGGTCCATAAATGGCTATTAGCCAGGGATAAAGTATGGTGCCCTGGCCTTCAGAACAAGGGCAGGAGATGGATGGCAGGAGATAAATCACTTGATCATTGTCTTCTGTTCTCCTTCTCTGGGGCACCTGGCATTGGCCACCATTGGCAGATGGGATGCTGGGCTGGATGGACCTTTGGGCTGACCCAGTATGGCCATTCTTATGTTCTTATGTTCTTACCTATCTTTGAAGCAGTTCCATGATGCTCCTTGCAACAGCTACACACACAATGCACAAAACCACCACCATTAGGCAGAACCAAGGATGTCCATGGAGGACCAGTGCCTGCTGACACCAGCTTGTTCTCCAGAACAAGAACTGACACCAGCTTGTTCTCCAGAATCTCATATTTCATTTAATAAAGAAAGTCTCCAGTTCTTGTGTGAGGGAAGAAGACACTAGGTTCACATGAAGAAGTGGGTCTGTCCCATGAAAGCTCACCTAATAAACTATTTTGCTAGTCTTTAAAGTGCCACTTGACTGCTTTTTGTTTTGATAGTGTATAGACTAGCACGGCTCACTCTCTGTTACTATTTCTGAGGGAGTTGATGCAGCATCTGCAGAGACCCTGGAACAATAGCTCTGAAAGATGCAAGTGGTTCCAGAACGTTCTAAGGCCAAGTACTGTGCTTCAGTTGTTAGACTAGGTATCCTGCGTAGGAATGCACATGGAAGACAACAGGGGACCCAAAGATGAATGCCTGAGAAGCATAGAACTGATAGGGTTAAGATAGTCATCTGAGGTTTCTCCCTTATCAGTATGGTTACATAAAACAGGGTTGCCATATTTGAACTTTCAATATAGAGGACAGACCTAAGAGGGAGTGCGTCAGTATCTACCAGCTCATGTTGCTTTAATGTACTATATATATATATGAATACATTAATACTGCATGTGTTGGTAAATACTGACGCACTCCCTCTCAGGGGTGTCATCTTTTTTGAAAGTTCAAGTATGGTAGCCCTGCATAAATTGACACAGGTAAGCAAGTTATTGCATCAGGGAACCAGGTGATTTCAAAGCTTTCATGTGTCTAGAGAGTTCAAAAAATGGACAAGACTTGTGCCCATATTTCATAGGATACTGCTGAGTATCCCTCAAAGGGCTTTCCTTCATGTTTAAATGATGAGATGTAATGTAACGCTGACAGGTGCTTTCCACACTGAAAAACGATCAGAGCAGAAAGTGTTTGGATTGGATTGTTGCAGAGTGCATGTGTCTCCCCTGCCCCCAAGTTCAGACCCTGAAGTAGATGTCTGGCATGCAAATGATGTCAAAGTGAACTAGATACAGCTTCCAGGACAGCTTGCTTTACTGTGCGGCAGTATGGAGACAAATAATTAAGCTCTGAAAGAGGGAAAATAATCTATCATTGGGTGGGTGGGGGGGTGGGTGTGTGTGTACAGCACTAGGACTACAGTGTTCGTGGGGAAAAAATGGGGAGAAAAAAGAAATCTGCATTACAGGTCATCATGGAAGATGGTTAGTATGAATAAATAGCCATTTGCCTTTTGATATATTGAACCAGTTTTACCAAAGATTTGTAAATGCATGTCTTAGGGCTCCACTTTGTGTGTGTCAATATACATGATATTCTTTTGTGCTAGGAATTTTTATTAATTCACTTGCAACAACTAATATTAAGGACTTGATAGCATAAAAATACAATAGCATATAATTACAGAGGGCACTCTGTAGTCCTCAGCTAGTATTTAAGAACTACCAGTGTAAAACATTGTATTTGAAAATCCCAACAACAAATTCAATTATTCAACATGCTTTGTCTTGCAGTTGGAATGGAGATTGATGGACAAGTGGAAAGTGACTCCGAGAGCGAAGGTAAAGTGGAGACTAATCTTTGGAAACACACAATAAGAGATCTTCTCTCTCCAAAGGTTTATTTTGTGATTTGACTTGCTACACAGTGATGATGATTTAATGAGGTGTGCCTTGTTATGCATAATGATGTTGTAGCCCTGTTGGTTTCAGGAGATTAACCAGACAAGGTGACTGATGGAATATCTTTAAATGGAGTGACAGCTTCGCTCTCACCAACAGAAATCAGTCCAATAAAATGTTATTACTCTGCTGTACATAGTTAGATTTTCTGCAGCTTCTCTACCAGGGCAGTTGATTTTGATGAGGAGGATGTTGTTGTGCAGGAGAATGCTCCTAAGCCCGATCACCCCCTTTTTCCTCTATTCCTGAGTGGGGATTGGACTTGTAGCAAAGCTTTCTTTTGTCTGCCACAGTAGAGCAGGCAGCCCTGTGTTCCATGGCTGACGTGATGTCTGTGAATGCATAGGATAAGGCAAACATCTAGAAATCGGTAGCCTTTCCCTGCCAAACTCAAGCAAATATGAGGAAATGGGTCTTACCCATGAAAGCTCAGTACCTAATAAAAAAATTATTAGCCTTTAAGGTGCTGCAGGACTGCTTGTTATTTGTCAAGCTTTTTATGCAATTCTTGTCATACCAGTAAGGGTGAGTCTTTGTTACTTCTGACTATGAGGAGAGACAGGTAAAGCCAAAGCAGAGTTAGGACAGTTTATGGCAAAATCAGGGAAAGCCATAGACAGGATTTAAAATTTAAAAAAATAAATAAATAAACAAAAATCTCCTCACAAGTTCAGTAAACAATAAGACATCATTAAGGGCCAGGATTACTGGGGAAATGGGTAATGTTTGATGACTGACAGGACTCTAAACTACAGATCAGCTCTCTCTTGCGTAAACAGTAACTGAAAAATCATCTGGTGGTCTCCGTGAAATCAATGGATGGTCTCCAGCTAGTTTCCAGTGGAGAAGGGAAACCTCTAGAGCTGTTTGAGCTTTTTCAATTAGAAGCAAGAAACCTTTGGGAAGAATTTTTGGTAGTTTCACAATTTCCCAGTTTCTCCATTTAAAGAAAAATGTCAATAAAAAAGGTCAATATTTTGAAAACTCTTTTGCGGGGAAGGCATTGAATGCAGCAAAGCATATCTGTAGGGTTTGATTTTGGTTTCCACTCCTCTTCCGCCCACCTCCACATTTCCCTTTCGCTATTCTAACTTTTCAAAATGTTTTGAACTTTTGAGAGCCATTACGGAGAGAAATTTAGACTTTTCGTTTTTCCTACCATTGTGTAACATTTCCAGAGTTGGAGACTTTTTGAAAATTAGTGGCAGAAATCAAAAATGAAACCGTGGATAGGGCTACTGTATTTGAACTTTCAAAAAAGTGGACAGCCCTGAGAGGGAGTGTGTCTGTCTCACTATCTATCAACTCACATTGTATTAGTGTACTCTGGCGCGGAGCATATACCATACATGAACAGTAGATAAGGTACATTAATACAATGTGAGCTGGTAGATACCGATACAGATACACTCCCTCTCAGGGCTGTCCTCTTTTTTGAAAGTTCAAATATGATAACCCTAAGGTTGCGTCTACATTATGAGGTAAATTCAAATTTAACTCAGTTAGCTCGATATTACCATGTGACTGTCTTCACTGTAAAGACCATTAGCTCGATTTAGGGTGCAGCAATCTCGAGATTACAAAGTCGCAGTTACCTGACAGTGTAGCATCAAGCTCGAATTCAGAAGTTCGATTAAAGGCCAAGTGGGGAAGCGCCACATCTTAAAAGCGGATGTATTAGCCTCCAGAGGTGTTCTGTCTATAACCCGCAATGCCCCTCAGTGCTTCGCTCTGGCCACTGCTCTCCAGTAACAGGAAGAGCCTGAATTTCCAAGCGGGAACAACGAGCCTTGAGCTGTGGGCTCATGTTTGCATGAGAGCCTGAGAAATCTCTTTCTTTCTTTCCTATGAGCAGTGTGAGTGCATCTGCCCATTCTAATAGCCCCTGCAGGGAGTTCACGGCTCTGTCTGTACACTTGCTATTTTTTTCTGCATTGCCTGGCGCCAGCCCGCGCCCAGCTGTACCACATGTCAACAAGGCTGTGCTGGGGGTCGTACTTGCATCACACGCCAAGAAACTTCTTCTCAGTGGTTTACATTTGTGTGTGATCCTTCCCCTCTCCAGGCACTGCACATTCTGGGTCTTTCCCGCGCTCAGACACATCACGTGGGTAGCCCACACCCCAACCCACTAAAAGGATGTGCCTGCCGTTTGGTGCTGACAATGCTGCCAGTCGCGCATTTCGGGCTCCAAGTGTGGGAAAGATATTCTGGACTTTGCTGCCACCACGGGGAAGTCTCCCCCGGTGGTTAAGATACTGGGGGCTTTGCTGCCACCATGAGGAAGGACCACATCAACTGGCCCCCCAACTACTAACATACACCCCCTTCGCCCATACCAGGCATTGCTGCCTCTGGGGAAAATGTCCCCCAGCAGCTAAGGGGCTTGCTGCCACAGGGGAGGACCACTTCAACTGGTCATCCAGTAACACCCCCTCCCTCTTAGGCCCATACCTGGGCTTGCTGCCGCCGGAGAAAGTCTACCCTGGTGGCTAAAGGGCTTGCTACAACTGGGGAAGGAACACTTCAACTGGGTGCCCACTACACACCCCCTTGGCCTATACCCAGGCTTGCTGACGCTGGGGAGAAAACAGCAATTCCCTTTTCCTGCACTTTTCTATCTTTCTTCTCACTTTACAAAACAGTCTGGGACCCCACAGTAAGACTTTCCCCAATACCAATACAGTGTAAGGGAAAACCAAAAATTCTTTCTTCATACATTCTTCTTAATGTAGGAAACATTCTAGGCCCCTGAATTATTTTCAGGGATCATGTTTCTGCAATGATGGGAGGTGGAATACTCAGTGGATGGCCAGTTGAGAATACAGTCGCTGTACCCATCTTGCCAATGTAATGTGTGGAGAAACCAAAAATTCTTTCCTCTAATTTTGAGGGTTTCTGCATTATTTCCAGGGATCGACATATTTTCAGGGATCGGGAGGGGAATGATGAAAATGCACTGGGGGAAGATGACATCAAGGCCAGCAAGCATACCCAGAATGCTATGGGGATGACAGAACTGTGGGATAACTTCCCACAATGCACTACTGCAACAGTTGTTGTTAGCCAATGTGTGTGTAGCAGCAATGACTCGAATTGGTGGGGAGCACGGTGGAAGTGAGGATGGTCAAAATCGAACTTATAAATCCCAGTATTAGAAAACTGATATGAATAAATTGGATTTTATCTCGTAGTGTAGACATAGCCTCAGAGTGAATAAAGTCTAAGGGATTGTTTTAATCCTCTTTTAAACACTGAGAGATAAAAAGGTAGGATGTGGGGAGACAGAAAATTAATTATGTCTGGGGGAAATATGTTGCAATTTAAAAGAAAGCACACTTTGAAATCTTTGAAATTGTATCTTTCTTTTTTGCAATATAATTTTTTGATCACCTCTAGTAACTACATCGCAACTGTCACAAATGTGCGTCTGTTGACAATACAAACTAGAAAATTAATGTGCCTAGAGTCTGGTCTATCGTTTCCCTCCCTGGATCCTTACCCTCTGGGTAGTATTTACAGTGTACTGTATTGAATGCAGAGCATGGAGAAGCTTCTAGTCCTTATACAGTTCTGCACTGACATGGAACTTCAGTTTCCAGGACTAAAAATCAATCAGCTTTCATGCATGCTACATTAACATGCTGTTGTCTAAAGCAGAGCCAATTGGTTGACCACACTTGAGGTTAAATCTTAAAAATGGCCTAAAGACCAAATCAGCCAAGTTTAGCCAACTTATCACTTAGAAACAGAGCAACTTAATACACAAAGAGAACAGTTACTATGTCACTGTGCTTCCAGGAAGCAGTTCTCACAGCATATACTCTACCTTATACAGAAATATGCATTCAAAAATGAGTCCTATATATTGTTGCTTACAAATTAAAAAGTCCTTTATAATTCACACAAGACCAACATTCACAAATCACCCTTTACATTGTTTTTTGTATCATGATCGAGCCTTCTCATTTTCTATTTTGGAACCCACATTCTGAGTGCTAAGGTCGTGAAGGAACACCTTACATTCATTCTTTGGCCTGGTGTGTGTATCTTGTGTTTTGATAGTTTTGGCAGATATGAAACCTCATTTCAGCTTTGCAAAGTATTGTGAGGTACTTGGCATGGGTGAAAAATATTATGGGAAGAACAAGATATGAGTTGGGTAACATAATTATCCAGCGCTCATATTTAACATATAAAGTATTAGTACCATACACAGGGGGACCAAAAGACCCGTCAGACCCCTGGGAAAGTTGGGAGGGGGAGGTAGCTTTGTGCTCCTGAAAGGGGTGGGACCTCAGGCAGAAGGGGTAGGCAGGTCTCAGCCTGACCCGGAGTGTACCATGTGGCACTTCAACAGTGATTTAAAGGGCCCTGGCTCTGGTCGCTGCCATTCCTTCAGTAGCGATGGAGGTGGCTGGGAGTCCTCTGCCCTTTTGAATCACCAAGGCTTGGGGCAACGGTCCCCTTCCTTCCCTGACCTCTGCCAGCAGGCCTGACAATGCACATAATACCTATTAACATGGGATGTGTGTCCCTATAACATAAGTGTTAGTTAATGATGACATTTTTGGAAAGAGAAATAAACAATGTGCTTTCACAATTCTGGCATATTTAAAAGTTCATACGATCAGACTTTAAGGTCAGAAGGGACCATCATGATCATCTAAGCTACGTCTACACTAGCATTCCTCTTTCAAAAGAGGCATGCAAATGAAGGAAATAAAAGTGCAAATGAGGCACAGATTTACATATCTGGCAGCTCATTTGCATGTTCCTCTTTTGAAAGAAGAAAAGCAGTGTAGATGGGGCTCTTTCAAAAATAAAGCCAGTTTTCGAAAGAACACTTATTCCTATATCTTTAGAAAGAGATGCATCTACACTGCTTTTCTTCCTTCGAAAGAAGCTCTTGCAAAAAAGGAGCATGCAAATGAGGTGCCTCATATGTAAACCTGTTCCTCATTTGCATTTTCAATTTCCTTCATTTGCATGCCTCTTTTGAAAGAGGAATGCTAGTGTAGACACAGCTCTGATGTCCTGTATACTGCTGGCCACAGAACCTCACCCTCTCCTGTAAGAGGCCCATAACCTCTGGCTGAGTTACTGAAGTCCTCAAGTCATGACTTCAAGTGACAGAGAATCTGCAAGTTATACTGGTTTAAATCTGCCAGTGACCTATACCCCCATGCTGAAGAGGAAGGCAAAAAACACTCCAGCATTTCTCCCAATCCGAACCAGGGAAAAATGCTTTCCCAAGCCCAAATGCGGTGATCATTTATACACTGAGCATGAGTGCAAGACCCAATCAGCCAGACACCTGGGAAAGACATCTCAGTGTTAACTCAGACCCCTCCACGTTTGGTGTCTTGTCATCAGCCACTGGAGATATTTGCTGCCAGCAGTCACAGACTGCCTACATGACAATGTAAACAGTCTCCTCAGACCACCCCCACAAAAACTGCTCAAGTTCAGTCTTGAAGCCAGTTAGGCTTTTGGCCCCCCACTGCTCTCCTAAATAACTCTGAAAGAATAGCTTCTGGAAATCATTGCTAGCTTTCAGCACCACTGGGGTACAAACGTGAGTTTCACAATTACCAGTGGCCCTTGTGTGTGCCTGACCAAAGCTGAATGCAGTTTTTGTCCTGATTCTGATCTGAAGGCTGGGAAGGTGGAGCACCAGAAGCTTGTTCAGACCCCAGTGGGGTTTGGATTGGGCATTCTGCCTGTACTTTTTAGATAAGGGGCAAATCTTTATTGCGTCAACATAGAAGGTTTCAAAAAAAAAAAACACTTGTTTTCATTAATTGCAGAGGACGAAGAAGAGGAAACCGCAACCAGAAAGCAGCACTCCAAGGAAGCCATCAAGTCAAGTAGACATGAAAGGAAGAAGCAAAATAAGAATGGGGAAGAAACCGAGCTTGAGGAGAAAGCGAAAGCCCCGAGGCAAAAAAGAACAAATCAGAAAAGCCACCAAATGAATGACAGCGATGAAGAAAGTGAAGCAGAGGAAGCAGCAAGTGGCAAGAAAAAGAGAGATAAAAAGGCTTCTAGCAAAGACCAAAAGGAGGCAGAAAATAAAGCAGGGCAAACAAACAAAGTAGGGAAGGAACGGGATAAGAAACGAAAGAAAAACTCGGAGAGGTAATCTAACAATCCCCAGGCAGAAACCAACATACCTATGTCATTTTTTGTTGAATGTCAGCTTCCAGGGGAATATGCTCATGAACTTGTGGCATATTGATGCTGGTTACTAACACAACATATTACAGTAACAAAACAAAAAAGCAGTCATGTAGCACTTTAAAGACTAACAAAATAATGTATTTGGGTATTTATTAGACTAATATGGCTACCTCTCTGGTACTATTAAGTTATTTCTGACAAATATTGAACCCTGAGAAACAATATAATTGTTTTCCTGGTCAAAATGAAAACTAGATTCTTCTCAGAATCTTCTTCTACCCCAGATATGATCATAGAATTAAGCATGTAACTGATTCCTAATGGGTGAGTAAAGGAGATAGAGTCCTTTTAAGGAACACATTTGAAGGGAAGCCAGAATAATGCACCTTCCTTTGGCTGGACATACAATTATGGCTGGACATACAATTATTCTAAAAGGTTAGAAAGGATCTCTTGGGTTTTCAAGACTATCCCCCTTTTAATTTTCCTTTGTTCCAGTTCTTTTCTTCTTCTTCTATACTTTTTCTGTGTCCATATCTACTGGCTATCATGTTTCTCACAGTGACCGTATCTGGTTAACTGAAAGAACTTCATTGGCAGTCAGATCGTTCATATGATACTTATGGAGAAGGTTGAGTCACTTTACAACAATAAGAAGAAGAAATGAACTGAAAGCCTGAACTGGAGTTATAGTTAAATCCTCAAAATGACACCCTGTTAACACTAAGGGTTTGTTGTTGTCAGCTCACATGATGCCTGTGACATTTCGGTTAGGTGACAGTAAAACAATTCAAAGGCTAGTTTTGCAACACTTAGGGCTCATCTACCCTAGCCCCCTCCTTCGAAGAGAGCATGTAAACGAGCCTGATCAGTGAATGGCAATGAGGTGCTGCGCTACGTGTACAGCACCTCATTGGCATAATTCTCGCCATATGAACTTTGAAGTTGCTAGCTTCGAAGCACTGACAAGCAGTGTAGCTGCAGGCACTTTGACGTACCTGTGCAACTTCAAAGTGCCCTTACTCCCAAAAATGTTTGGCATACAAAATTCTCTCTGCTATTGTGGAGAGGAGAACATTCCGCTTTTTGTTCAGTTACTGCCAGCTACCTAAAACGTTTTGGGAGTAAGGGCACTTTGAAGTAGCACGGGTACTTAGAAATGCCCGCAGCTACCCAGCTCACCAGTGCTTTGAAGTTTGCAACTTTGAAGCTTGCGTGGCAAGAATTATGCTAATGAGGTGCTGCATATGCAGCACAGGACCTCGTCGCCATTCACCGCTTGGACTCATTTATATGTCCCCTTCGAAGGAGGGAGCTAGTGTAGGCACACCCTCACGGAAGTTCTTAGGTAAGTAGTGTCACTAGGACAACTCAACATCACGGCTCCAGAATTGAGCTTTTTACAAGCAAAAGCATATGCCAGATTCTCAGCTGGTGTAATTCAATGTAACTCCACTGTACCAAAAATGAAAAACAAATTCAGCTCTTGTGATACAAACAGGAACAAAACTGATCATTTCAAAGTGACTGATTTCAATATCTAATTTTTATTTCTTAAAGTTGTCATTTAATAGTTTACTATAAATCAGCTTACATGTCAAAATGAAAAGTTGTTTTGAACCAAATTAAAAAAAACCCAAAAAAGAACACCTTGTTTGGAAAATGCTGAAAAACCCAATCCTGAAAATTTCAAAACATTTTTTTAATTTTTCAGAACAGGAAATTTGCCAAAAACCATCACTTTCTTGAAAGTTTGCAATCTATATTTCCTGAATACATATTATACATGCACATACACACTCTCTCTCTCTTTAACAAAGTATTCCCAACCAGCACTAGACCTGGCCAACTCCCCTTCCCCTCAAAAAGCTGTGGCACACAAAATTCTCTCTGTTCTTGGGGAGAGGAGCACACGCCATTTTTTGTTCAGTTACTGTCTGCTATCTATCTCTAATGCAATGCTTTGCAAAGTGCTTAAAAATTCCTAAGTACATAAGATGCTTGTCGGGGCATTTGCTGGGGTTTGCCACCTCCAGGGCGGGGGAAGGCTATACCTCACTAGTCAGTCAGTCTCTGGAGCAGTCTTTTGTCAGAGCAAGACCCTAGTTTCCAGGCTCAGTTCCCTGTAGCAGGGTCAGAGCAAACAGCAGCCAGTAGTCCTAGTTCAAGGCAGAGCAACAGTTACTTCCAGGCTCAGCTCCTCTAAGCAGAGCTGAGCAAACAAGCAGTCAGTACAGATAGGCCGGCCCTGGTTCAGGGCTGGGCAGCAGGGGAAGTAGTCAGTGAAGGGCTCAGCTCCTCTCAGCAGGGCTGAGCAAACAAAAAGTAAATGCATAGGCCCGCCCTAGCTCAGGACAAGGCCTGCAGTCAAGCAGGGCTCAGCTCCTTCCAGTGTGGCCTGGAGTTAGGGAGACAGCCACCCTGCAAGAGGTGGGGGGGGGTGCAGGATACCCGCCCTACTGCGCCCCAGCCCGGGGCCCTAACAGCAGCCGTCAACAGCTGCTGGTCAGTGGGGATCCACACTGCAATACACGGACATTGGCTTGGGCACTGCTGCAGCCCAACTAGGGTCAGCTGTCCCCACGCTACTTCCTATCTCCCCCTCGGCAGGTACCCGGGTCCATGTTGGGTCATCAGGGAGCTCAGGCACTTCAGTGTCCTCCAGGCAGTGAGCAAATGGCAGGTCAGGAAGCTCCTCCTGGGTCTAGTCAGGGCTGCTCACCAAGAGGTCCAGCTCAGCCCTCGGAGTCTCCCTGCCAAGAGCCAGGCAAAGGCTGCCAGAGGCTGTCTTCCCAGTGAGCTTGGCGTGCCGCCTGTTTTATTTCTTGTCCTGCATGTTAGCCTCTGGGAGCGGGGAAAGGGTGCTCTGGCTCTGCCTATTCAGGCTTCAGGAAGGGCTCTCCTGCTTCTGGGGCTGGAGAAGGCCACACCACCTCACTACAGAGCTATCTAGGGCGACATCTTGTTAAATTATTTGTGTGATCTCCCTCCCTGGTTTTATTCTTTCGTCCTAGCACTTCCTCCTCCTCTGCTTCCAATTCATCTGATGAAGAGTCTCTGTCAGAGGAAGAACTGGCAAGGCTTATGGAACAGGTAGAGGAAAAGAAAAAACTAATATCTACCATGAGGAACAAACCTTGGCGTATGGTGAAGAAACTAGCATTACTCAGGTAGCCCCCGTGCATCCCTACTATTTATAGTTTTCACAATGAAAGCCACTGATGTGTGTGTGTTTCGTAAGTGCTGATACACATAACTGCATCAAACAGAACTAGGGTTACCGTATTAGGGTTAGGAGATATACTGTAGCACACCAACACAATGGAAGTTGGTAGATACTGATACAGTTACACACCTTGTCAGGGGAGTCCTCTTTTTGGGAAGTTCAAATATGGTAACCCTAACATAACATACAATGTAGAATTACATTTTGCTGCTGCTGTCATTCTACCAAACTCCTAGTCTTGGGAAACAACCCATGGAATTTAGCCAGCATGGTTGGGTTTAAAGGAGAAGAGCTTCAAGGCAGGATTCTGTTGCCAGTCTCTGTAACTGGAGACCAGAAGACCAAAATCTGTTCCACTGATGCCCAGGCTGGGATCATTCTGCCCCCTTTTTAAAGGCGGAGCATGACTTGCAGAGTCTTTATTAAAGCTAACTCAGTGGCCTTTTTTTCTTATTCATGCTTGCTCTATACAGCAATCAGAGCAGCTTTTCTCCATGTTACCTTACAGTTCCTGAAGCATTATTGCTTGCAGGTGACTTAGAAAAATATAGTAACGTTTGCAGCAAAGATAACATTGCCTGCCATGCCATGCCATATGGGTGAGCCACACAGACGTTTAAGGTAAATGCAAAGAGTAAATGGTGAGACTTGCGAGACTGACTGGGGGACTCAAAACCCCATGATAACGGACCAAGGCCGGGGTGTGTGTGTGGAGAGAATGACCCCAAGACCAGACCTGATGATGGGAGAGAAGGGTTTTAACTAAACCTAAATTCCATTTCCCAGCAGAATTTCACTCCTCAAAATAACCTTGCAAGAAGTGCCAGGAACCTATTGGAATGTGAGGGGAAGAAATAAGTTCAGTGGATTGTGTTTGACTCGAGCAGGGGTTTCCCAACTGTGGTATATGTAATCCTGTGGGTATACAAGATCTATCTAGGAAGTACATGAGAGGAATGGTGTAATGGTAGATTTCATTTCATTTTTATAATTGGCTACTCAGGCAAAATTTGAAAACTCTATGGGAAATTGTTATGTAAAATATGGTAATTAATTTACTTCAAGATGTATCTATGATGTATGAAGCCCTCCTTTCCAATCACTGTACAGTGCAGGTTTAGTTGCCCAGCAACTGTCCAATTTAACTGAGCTCAGAACTTAGTGGATTTTTTTCCAAGTGTTACATTGCACTACACGTCAGTACATAATAGTGAATATGGGTGGATGGCTAAAGATAGTTAGCATTAAGAAAAACATGAGGTATCACTGATAGGAAGGATGGGGGAAATGGGCAGCTAGCAGATCTGGAAGAGGGGGTGAGGTTAACTGGGAGATCTGCATGGGATATACAGTAAGAAAAGGTGTGAATCTCTGGCTTAGAGGCTATTCACAATTCCAGCCGCCCATGTCACCAAAGCAGACAGCTGCTGTGATCTCTCCCCTTTTGCTCCTTTCTTTCACCCTGAAGAGCCAACCTGACCTGCAGACACATGACCCCTCTCACACCGAGAGCATTTAGTTTGATTCCCACAGATTAGTTATAGAAGCCTGGTTCTTCCCTTTGCTTCTCCTGACCTGGGTCCTGTGGAGGAGACAAGAGGGGTGACTTCCTCTTTCTGTACCTACCTCTCTTCAACTGTAAAAGGTGACTAATCATTTTTTATCTCAGGCAGGTTGGGAAGGAGGGTCTGCCTGGTATTATTTGTAAAGAGCTTTGAAACCCGCAAGATGAAATGTATTACAAAAATGCACAGAATATCACACTATTATAATGTCTGAGCAGCTGTGATGTTGCCTGGGATCATGTCTAACTACACACACCACTTTGTCCCTAAAAGAACAATTGAAAGTAGAGGAGGACATTTATAACCCACTCTTTAATTTACTTAATCAAAACTGCCCCATTACCTCGCCTTCCAAGAATGTTTAATGAATGGGTTGGAGTACATAATAATACTATGGTAACTCAAGATTCTTAGAGTGTATTACAATCAGTTAAGTGAGGCTTATAAACACAGCTGTAGTGAGCTTGGTAAGTATTAATCCCATTTTATAGATGACAAAACTACAGCACAAAGAAATGGAGGTCAACATTTTCAAACTTGGGTACCTACATACAGATTCAGGGGGCTCATTTTAGGCATCCAAGTTTGGAAATATATCCACATGTGACTGGCCCATGTCCACACATTAAGAAAGCCATGACCAGAACCTAGGCCTGCTACCTCCCAGACATATGGCTTACCTACAAGATCATCTCTCCTTCCTCACAGATGCACTGTGTGAGAAAGTAGGTAGCGTAAGAAGGAAGAGCCAAACTTCTTCCACACCAACAGAGAAAGAAGACGCAGCAGATAAATGCTGTTGGAAAAGGAACCAGGTGACTTTAAGTCTATGTATGTGGAAACTCACAGACATATTAAGCTACTTGTTCCAAAAAAATCACACAGGGGCTATGTCTACACGAGCCCCAGAGTTCGAAATGGCCATTTCGAAGTTTACTAATGAAGCGCTGAAATGCATATTCAGCACTTTATTAGCATGCGGGCGGCTGCAGCACTTCGAAATTGACGCAGCTCGCCGCTGCACGGCTCATCCCAACGGGGCTCCTTTTCGAAAGGACCTTGCCTACTTTGATGTCCCCTTATTCCCATCAGCTCATGGGAATAAGGGGACTTCGAAGTAGGTGGGGTCCTTTCGAAAAGGAGCCCCATCAAGACGAGCCACGCAGCGGCAAGGTGCGTCAATTTTGAAGTGCCGTGGCTGCCCGCATGCTAATGAAGCGCTGAATATGCATTTCAGTGCTTCATTAGTAAACTTCGAAATGGCCATTTGCATGGCCATTTCGAAGTCTGGGGCTAGTGTAGACACGGCCAGGAAGTGTTTAATGACCAGGGAACAGAATTCAGTCTCCTGATTCTCGGCCTTCCTCCTTTTGCTACAGCACAATTCACAGAAATTACAAGCTGCTGTAAAACGCTCTCGGCACCCACTGCCATCTTGATACAGATTCCTTCCATGTTTTAATATAAGCAAAATCACTTTTATGTTTTTGAATTAGGGAGGCACAAGCCTTCGTAGAGAAGTTTGAAGGAGCTTTGGGAAAGGGAAAGGGGAAAAAATTCTATGCATACAAGATGATGATGGCAAAGGTAAGTACTGCGGGAATGACAAACAGAATAGTAGATGCTTGGTCACCAATACAGTGTGTTTTTGCTACATGCGTTACACTCACATTGGGTAAAATAGCCATCATTCCAGAATCTGAGATAGCACTGCCCATATGTATTTTAGTTTTCTGAATAGCTGCAATTTTTTGTGGTTCCTGACTAAATTCATGTTTACAATGATACATGCCAAAAGCTACCCCAAATGAAACCCCATGCAGCTGCCCTAAAGAAAGGGAGGGTGCAGAGCATGTGAAAATCAGGACAGAATGAGGGTCTCTGGGTCTCATCTCTGACAGGTTAAGGCTGTAAATGAATTGACTGCACTAACGAATGGCAACAGCCAAGTCCAGGCACAGTACCATTAGCTTCAGTGAAATTCTGCCAGTTTACAAATTGGAGCACTGAATGGAAAGATGACCATGGAGAATTGTGACTTCTCATTACAAGACTGGAGTCTGTAATAAAGTTATTACTTTCATGGAAATTGCATTGACTTGAAACTGTATTTTTTTAAGGCTCATGTTGTATTCCCATTGAAGTCAGTGATTGTGTAGCTGACCTCACTGAGAAAAGAAACAGGCTTGCTATATGTCAAAGGAATCCTTCTTTAAAGGAGAAACGAGCCCAAACCAAAGTCTCACACATAGATCTGGGTGTGTAGCTTCAACTGCTACCAATGGATTAAATTCCAGCACTAACTCTGATCCCTTAGAAGCCTAGCAAAGTTAGAATTCAGGACCCGAATTTGAACACCTGAGTTTGAAAGTGGTTGGATTTAAGGTTTTGATATGGACCTTTACAAAAGTAAAAAAGCTTAGACTCAGATGCAGATGGAAGAGCCCAGAATTTTGGCTTTATAGTTTGACACTCCTTTTTAATAACCCAACTAAGTACTAATTTTAGAAACATAAACAAAGCAGCCCCAGATTTGACTCCATCACCAGCCTAACCTTGTATGTCTATTTGCAACACCATTTTCTTGTTTCAGAAATGGGTGAAATTTAAGAGAGACTTTGACAATTTTAAGACACAGTGTATACCTTGGGAAATGAAGATAAAAGAAGTGGAAAGTAAGTTTAGGCCGAGACATGACTAAAATATTTTGTTGTGTTACTTCAAATAATGTCTTGGTCACTGAGAATTTTACCCAGTCAAAATTCTAACCATTACCTCTTTTTGTTTTAGGTCATTTTGGTTCCTCAGTAGCTTCTTATTTCATATTTCTGCGCTGGATGTATGGAGTAAATCTGGTCCTTTTTGGTTTAATATTTGGACTGGTTATAATTCCAGAGGTAAGAGTTTCAGTCCCAATCTTGCATTCAGGTCCATGCAAATATTATCTTGCCCATAGTAAATGTCAAAAGGAAACATTGTTACTTGCAACTGTATTTGTTACTCCCAGGCTATGTCTACACTTTCCCCCAACTTTGAAGGGGGCATGGTAACCAGGGTGATGGGAGATTACTAATGAAGTGCTGTGCTGAACATGCAGCACTTAATTAGGCTAATGCTCTCCTGCGGCAACTTCAAAGTGTCGAACTTCGAAGTGCCAGCATGCTGTGTGTATCTGCGGGCACTTTGAAGTGCCCGCGCTACTTTGAAGTGCCCATGGCTACACACATGCTGGCACTTCGAAGTTTAATGCTTAGAAATTACTGTGAGGAGAATTAGACTAATGAAGTGCTGCGTATTCACCACAGCACTTGATTAGTAATCTCCCATCACCCTGATTACCACCCCCCCGTTGAAGTTGGGGGTGAGTGTAGACATAGCCCTAGTTTTATTGTACCCGGTGATGTCACTGCATCATCCTTATCTTAACTCTTGATCAATTCTCTTCTTCATCAGTTTCATTCTGGCACTCACTAGGGTCAAGATACTGCTCATGCAGGCACAGAGACCATACATAGATCTGTGGATAATGTCACTTCATGATGCTCTATGTTCCTGGAATGGCAGAATAAACTTCAGTTTTATTTAGCCTTAGTTAAAACATAGTAAGAAGTACACCTTATGCACCTATTTGGATTTATAGTAGCAAGTTAGTCACAAAACCCAGTATTTTCAGAACTCCATATTTATCACCTACAGAAGAGATTTTCAAAAGCTTTTCAATAGATTTAAGAGCACAAGTCCCACTGAAGCCAATGCCCCATAATGACAAAGTGCTGTGACAGGATGCTCCCTTCAGCACCAGGATGGCACCTCCTCCTGATTATTCTGGTGGGGGGAAGCTCATGAGTTCCTCATCCCGTTCTCATAGTTGCATATGGTCTCCTAGTCTCTCTGGGCCAGTAGCCCCTCTCTTACTCCACAAACTGCTTTCTCTTTGTGACTTGCTGACCCTCCAGCCAGGTCACCCAATGTTTCTCCTTCTGGGGTTGGAAGGTCTCTTACCACAGACAGGTTCAGGCAGCCTTCCCATTCACTCACAGCTTTGTAATGCCACTCAGTCAGTGGCTGGCATGACAAACCAAGCACCCCCTCTACTCTGGGTGCCAGCTAAAGGCCCTTCTAGCCAGAACTCAAGGCCTTTCCTCTTTAGACCTTACTGCTTTTCCCTGAGCCCTCTACAGCCTTCCAGGTTCCCCCTCCCATAAGTTTGGCAACCCAAATGTTCCTCCTTTCACTCAGCTGCAGGCTTTCCTAACAACTCTCTTTCTGCTGCCAGGGTCCTGCCTATATAGTCCCAGCCCTATAGTCCCCATTGCTCTTCAGCTGGGCTTCCCCATTCACTTAGGGGATTGTCTAGCAACCGGATCCCCCTCCAGCTGTGGCCTGTTGGCTTAACTAGACCCCTCTCAGTCTACATTAATCCTTTCAAGGGAAGTAGGGGAGAGGGTTAATACCCCTTCACAAGTGATTTTGAAAAATCCCATTCTTATGCAACCATACCTGAATTTGGAACCTAACTTTAGGCTCATGGTCCTGAAAATTTTGGGCAGAGCGAAAAACAGAACTCAGGAATGCTATTGGCTTGATGTTTAGGCTTCCATATCCATAAGGAATCCAAGATATACTTTCCCCAAAGTAACTGAGAAAACCATCAGGACAATAGAATACTGTCAAACACATTTCTTAACACTGCTATCCACCAAGACAGCCAGCTGTTCTTGTTCAATGTAGTCAGAGCTGGAAAAAGTACACCAAAAATTACTTGAGTAAAAGTGCAGCTGCTTTCACTTCTGGATATGTGAGTATAATCTCGATGTGATGTGTATTTGGGTATGTGTACTTCTACTCAAATAGTTTTCCAGAGAGACACAGGTAACTTGTACTTAAGTACATTCTCCCCATACCCTGCCCAAAAAGCAGCTGCACTTTTACTCAAGTAAATTTTGAGTACTTTTCCCACCTCTGGCCGTAAGTCATCAGAGAAGACAGAAGGTGATTGCACTGTCCCCCTCCTAATGTTGTTGTTTGTGTTATCTAAAATAAAAGCTATTCAGGTTTAAAGTGCCCTCTGAGCATGGAAAGACGAAACCCCTAGAACTGAACAATACAAAAGCATTTCCTTTCTTTGCAAACTGTCCATTCTATATGATGAATTAACTGGGGCCTGTTTGGTCTGTACAGTATGTGTGTTATCCAGGGTGTGTTATGCTTTACAATGTGCACAGGAGCTGAGCAAGAACCATTTAATAATAAATAGCTTAAAAACTAAGTATACATAACCCTTGCAAAACAAATGTGTTGTCAATGATTGTCCTATGTGTCTGCTTCCTGCTGTAAATATATTATAAGCTGTTAGGCATTTAGATGCTTTGCTGTGCACTGACCATAATCTTTCTATAAACACATTTAACTCTTTATGGCTGTGTCTACACTCCAAAAATAACTTCAAAGTTGCTGGGACTATATAGGCATCTACACATACTCTACTTCAAAGTTAATCTTTGAAGTAGGGCACTACTCCACTCCTGGAAATGGAATAAGGACTTTGAAGTTGGGCTCCCTATTTCCCTAAGTTAATTTCGAAGTAAGGGAAAAAGCGTGTAGACTCTCTGCTGGCTACTTTGATGCAGTGCCTAACTTCAAAGTTAACTTCAAAGTTAGCTCCTAGTGTAGACACACCCTGGCTGCGTCTACATGTGCATTCTTCTTTTGAAAGAGGCATGCAAAAGAGGGACATTGAAAGTGCAAATGAGGTGCAGATTTATATATCTGGTACCTCATTTGCATATCTTCTTTCAAAAGAGCTTTCTTCTAAAGAAGAAAAGCAGTGTAGATGCAGCTCTTTCAAAAGTAAACCCCATAAAAAAGGGAAGAAGGATTCTTTCAAAGATGGAGTTTACTTTCGAAAGCGCCACATCTACACTGCTTTTCTTCTTTTGAAAGCTGAATATGCAAATGAGGTACCAGATATGTAAATCTGAACCTCATTTGCATTTTTCTTTGCATGCCTCTTTCAAAAGAGGAATGCAAGTGCAGACACAGCCCCTATGAGTCCTTCAGAGACAACACTTTTAGGGTTACCAATCAATTTTGGTAAATCTTGATCTTCCTGCAAGCCTTGCCCTGCACAATGCTATTGAGAGATACACAGCACTATCTTATTCTCATGTCACCTTCCTGATACCCAATTTTCAGAGCAATTTGCAGCAACTCATTGTAACATGACAGCAGAAAACACCCACCATGTCAAATCCCAATGCAGCAGAGCACTTAAGGTCAGTTAATGTGGCTTCAACAGCACTGTTTCACATGTCCAAAGTTAAACTAACATTAAACTAATGTGGTGAATCAGAGCCCTAATCTACAGTAGACACACACTGTGAAACACCAGCATCTTCTCACTTTTGGATGTCCCAGGAAGCACTAGGAAATGTATGGGGATTATTAAAGCGGAATGCGAACCACTACTTGCAACTGGAATTCTACTATATAATTTTTGCTAAACAATCCTGTTTGTGAATTTGTTCCTCGTTTAAAAACTTCTCTTTGTCCTGCTGTACCTTATTACAAGGAAATTATTTAATTAATGGAGAAATGAAAGGTGAAATACACTGTGCTATCAACGTGTCTTCATATACCTCACCTAGATCTTGATGGGAATGCCATATGGAAGTATACCGAGAAAAACTGTACCCAGGGCTGACCAACCTACTGCTATGGATTTTTCTGTACTTTGGGATTTTGAGGTACGTATTGTACTTTCATTTCCAAAGTAAATCAGATGTGTTATTATGTAAGAGAACACAATTTGTTTCCAGATGTTGATTAAATCCTGTAATTTTATGTTTTTTTACACACACACACACACACACACACACACACACACACACACACGCATTTTTTCCCCAAACAAGGGCGTGAGATGACTCCCATTGACATAAAAGGGAATTGGATCAAGCCCAAACCACTTTGAACCAATATCTATTGTGCAAGTGCATTTGTTTCCACGTGGATTTAGCAAATTTTTATTCACGAGTGTGTTTTGGAGTGCAAATACTACATACATATGCAATTGTTGGTTCTGCTGCTGCTTTTTTATTAGAAAATGGGTGTACATGCACAGTAAGAGAGCACATTTCTGTTCAAGTTGTAGATTTAATTCTCATTTTACAATAAAGATAAAAAATAAATCAAGTCAATGGAATTATATCCGTCCTTCACTGGGAGAAGTGAAATCAGAGTCAGGCAGCTACTCCCTCCATATCTTAAAAACTCCCTGTAATAATTATCTGGAAGAAGTTCTATAGATCTCAGTCCTTGGCTTCTTTTAATTAAAATTACAACAAGCAGGCCAATTAGTTTGATTTGCAATAATAATTTTGTAGCAAAGATAACTGTCCACTAGTAAGTAGAGTGAAAGCATCTCATTTCACATGTGCTACTAAATAAATACCCTATAGTAGTGATTTTGGCACTACTGACCTAGATGCATTATATGTGACCTAAACTTACTGGCAAGGAATGATTTTAGAAAAACAAGGAGAGCTTAATAGTTACACTTCGCTGTACTGTATGCCAATACAGACCAAGTACCACATAATTGTAATTTTACATTTATATAGTCAGTTTAATCCTGAGAAATCAGGACTTTCTGTGTGAACAAGAATCACTTTGCTAATTACTAAGGCACAGATTTAATAAGTTACCAACCTCAACGTCCCATGGGAGGTCATGTTTTCCAATAGGAGCCATGATCTCAAACTGAATGTGTGCATTGGCTCTAAAATTTAAATACTGTATGTCTAAGCAGAATGCATCTTCACTTAAATGGCAATAAATGGAGAAAGTCAGCCATGAAATGAGGACCAGAAGAAGGCTGGTGAGATGCTCTTGACACTTCTCAGAGTTGAAGTGGCAAGCACTATGGGAGTTTGCTGAATAGACAAAGTAGAGCAAACCAGAAAATGAAATAACCATTACCCTAAATTTTCAAGTGTGTCTAGTGAAATAATACCTCTACTTTGTGGTGTCCAAATTGAGAAATCTTGAAGGATTCAGCTGTCAGAAACTGCTGCGTACCCATTCTCTGAAAATCAGGCCTCTTGAAAGAAGTTTGAAGCTGGGCAGCCAAAAATTGAGGTGACAAGAAAAACAAACAAAAAACAAAAACAGTAGTTCCACTTAAAAATTTAGGCCAACATCCTTACATGCCCTTAGGAAACCTTCAAGCTACTAAATCAGACCCTTAAAGAGAACTAGCAGGCAGGTGAAAAGGTTCTGTTATGTGTGAGACCTCTCCTGAGACTGGACTATAAAAGATGGTATTTCTGAAGGTGATTTTGAGATACTAGCCAATGCTGCTGAGAGCTACTACTGAAGGTAGTACTAGCAGAAGGACCATCATTAAAGCTTTCTAAAAACCACTAACCTGAAGGTAGGTCACATAAATGAATCCAACTTATTAGTGGCTCTTCAAATGGCTGTGTTTCAAGCAACCCAAAATAGCTGTGATATTGTCCCACTCATTTTTAATTAGGATCTCTGTGCAGTTTTAAACTTCCTGTCCCACTCCCTAAGCTCACTTGCCAGCATTTTAAAAACTCACTGGAGTTCAATGCTAATTACACTTACCCTGAGTAAGTTTGCATCAAATGAGCAGCGCACTTGAACAATGCACCTTTAAAAATTACAAAAAGGAAGGTTGCAGCAGTCTTTAGTCTGTCTTGATTTGGGGGAAAATATGCACAAGACAGACACATTTGTTGCTGACCTGCAGCTAGTGATTTTATTTGAAAGTCTAAGTTACACATAGAACAGCTCAAGAGGGCCATGGGTGACCATGGTAGAAAAAGCAGCAGATCTACAGTTAGTTGCTAATTTTTGCCTTTTGCTTGGTACCCATCCACACTGTACTGCTGCAACTAACATTCACAGACACCTGGCTTTTGTGTGGCAGAATGGAATATAAAACTTAGGAGTAAATGTAAAATGAAGAGAAAAGGGGTCAACATCTCCAGTACCTGTAAAGCACATTTCTAACATGCACAATGTTGGAAAAAATATTCTTCAATGCACAGTGATGAATAAGTGAATACTTTGGCAGCCAGTGAGTTACATAATTGATAACAACAGCCATAAGGAACAACCCACATTTGGACATAAGACTACACGTATCACAGAAGGAAAATACAAAATCATGTGGTCTGATGTTCTGTACAAATTTTGATCTTTGCGGTATGAGGGTCTGGAAAGCTAAAACATTAGGAACGACATTTTCAGGCTAGAGCTTCACTCTGCACCAATGAACACCAGAATGGCTCTTCCCCAGCATGCAGTATAATCTGCTACAGTTTCTAAGGGACTATGTTGCTGCCATACCAGCTGCTGTACTGCTGCTCTACTTTCAGTAGTTCTTCAATAATGGCAAAGAAATGCAAAAAGTCATTCTGTACCTATGGCATTATACTCAGAATTGCAGTGTTTCCACCGCCTGCTGGAAGCCATGCAGAAATAACTGTGCAATCAGTGTTGTGACCCAGATTACTAGAAATCACCCATTATTAAATACATGAGTAGCTACCAACTTTTACTGAATGCATCCACCTCAGGGAGGGATGTTACACAGATCTTATTAAACCCAGTCTAATGTACATCCCAGGATACTGCTTTGCTTGTTCCAAACTCCTGACTGAAAGCACAGAGAGAAGCTTTCTTGAGTGTTGTCACCAGGTCTCTACTATCTGGCAAATATTCAACTAAAGAGCAGAACAGTCAAAGCAGATAAGATGTATAACATGCTACAGGGGGCAGGGGGAAGGGAAGGAAAGAGAGAGATCCGCCATGCCTCTGGGCAAGGTGGTGGAGCAGCTCCATCCTCCCAGAAAGGGCAGGGCCTCAGATGGAAGGGACACAGCTTGGGGCAGACAGTCCTCAGCACCACCAGCAGCATGCTACACCATGCTCCCCCTCCCCTACCAGGCAGCCCTCAGAACCACAAGGTGAGACCCTGCCATGCTCTAGAGGCAATTTAAATGGTCCAGGGCTCCAGCTGCTGCCGCCAAAGTAGCAGTGTAGGCTCAGAGCCCTGGGCAGTTGCCCCCTTTGCAGCCCCTCCCATCGACAGCCCTGATGCTACAATACATGTCAACATGGATCAGCTGTTACAGAAAACAGGGGAAGAATCTGCTGATGCCCAAAGGAATAAGATTTTCTAGGAACTCGGTGAACTCAGTCCACGTGTGCAGGTGATTAAACACAGTTCCATTTCAGAAGAGTGCAGGACATTTTCTGGGAGCTGTTAGTCCATCAGAGTAGTAGTTCAGGGAAAAGAACAAAAATCATTTTGATTTTAGGGATGCATGAATTTGCATTACAACCTAAGCCATTAAAACACGTTCTGGGGTGAAAGCCAGTCATTTTTCAATTAGAAGAAGTTTCCAGTGAGTCTGATGGGATATGGTGGAGGGGAAGACATGATTGTTTTCGATTCACCTCAGCGTTTTCAGATAATTGGGGTATTTGGTTCAGGATGATGTTTGTAATCAAGAGTGACATGAACTATTAACTGCATCAAGCAGGTGTACAAGACACGAGAAAAGAGTCACCCCCAGGAGGAGAACAAGACCTAAGCAGAGGAGAAGGGTCAGCTCAGACCTCAAAATATCCTTCTAACTTGCTTCCCCTCACTAGACAGGTTCTTGTTGTCAGCAGAAGAGCAGAGGGTATCCATCACAGGCGTCTGAGAAGAACATCAGCGGAGTAGAGTTTTGGAAGCTGAGTGTTAAGAAAAAACAACAACAAAAACAAAAACAAAAATCCCCAAGAGTAACACAAAAATATTGGAACTAAAAACCTTACTGTTAAATTGACTCTCCTCTTTTAACATGCAACATAATTTACAAAAAAGGTTAAAACAATGCAATGGGCTTTATTTTCACATGAGAAATGTACGTAATACATAAGAAATCAAACATTTGCTGGGGGGGTTGTTTTGTTTTTCTTTAGGGTTATATCAAATATTCTGCTCTTTTTTACGGCTACTACAACAACCAACGGACAATTGGGTGGTTGAAATACAGGCTACCAATGGCATATTTTATGGTTGGAGTTAGTGTATTTGGCTACAGCCTGATGGTTGTTATAAGATCGTAAGTACACTTCCTTGGTTGCAGTGATAGTTTCCTGTCATTCTCTGAAATTGAAAGAAATCTCTGATGCATTACATCTTTCTCCTCCACTTTCTGTTAAAATAGCAGGAACATGGCATGGCATTTTCAGCTCAGTTCCAAGGGGCTTGGGAATCCATGTGACAAAAGCCACAGTTGCCAACAATGGAAACTTATATTGGCAGGCCAGACAGAGGGAGCAAGGCCTGAATCAACCCAGGGACTATCTTAGATATGGCCTTTCCAGGCCAGGGTTGGGACATGTGGCTGGGGCATTATAAGGGGCCTTGCATCGGGATGTAATCAGGGAATTCACTTTTCAGGACTCTGTCAGCCACCATTCTCCCTCCCTCCCTCCCTCCCTCCCTCCCTCTCACACACACACACACACACACACACACACACACAAAGACCAATAAGTAATATTAGGACACTTGGAAACCCCTGCCATTTTGCCAATATTTGGAGAGACTTGTTTAAGTTCCTTCACTGTTTGCCACAGCATTTCTCTTTTTAATCCAAGGTCATAGATAGCAAGGGCTGAAAAGGCCCTTCTGTGGTTTGGTACATCTCACTGAACTTTTCTAGGATTGTCCTTTAAACAAGTCCCTGTGGCTTTTGTTTAGTAAACCCCAGAACAATTATAGTGTTTTTGCCTCAATAACCTGCCCAGCAAAATTATTTTAAACTCCTATGGCTCTTCCTCCACCCAAATTGTCGAAATTCTTCTAGAGAGAGTTTCAGCGTCTGCATTACTGATGAAGATAATTCACTTAAGAGAATCTTGGTTACATGGGATTTCAGAAGACTTTTAGGACCTACTCCACCAAAGAGCTTATTCTTGCATTCATTGCACCCCAAAAACCTCACACTGAAGCCAACAGGAGTTGTGGATACACAGTCAGAACACACTAAACCAAACTCTAATGGGAAAAAATCCCCAAACCAATCTGTCCTGGGCAGAATAATAATGTTTGCATGAATCTATCACCTTCTAGTCAAGGATCTCATAAAGATTTAGTTTAGCTTCCCAAAACACTGGAGATAGATGTTACTGCCCTCATTTCAGAGATGCAAAAATACAGGCACAGAGTTAAGTGGCTTGCCTATGGTCACACAGAATGAAGTTCTATTCCTGCTTTTGTACAGTTTGCTGACTTCACATCATGTGAATTAAACCACCCGATTATCCTTCCTCCCCATACGAAAGTGTAGCCAAACGTATTTTTATATGAATTAAAACAGGCCTGTTGCTATTCAGTGCACATAAAAATCTTAAGCCCTTTGCTGGACTGAGGCCCAGAAATATATCCAGATACTCAGATGTGCTGTACGCTTATGGTGTTACCAGGAAATCTCAACACCTATTGTCTCCTCTGCACTGGAGGGATGTGTGTTAGAAATTCAAGCAGGAATTACAAAATAGTTCAGGGATCAAATAAAAGATAAGAAATACTAGGGTCGCATCTCCACTACAGTGATTTTTTGAAAGACGATCCCTTCCGGAAGATCGTGTCCACACAAAAACAAGTGTATGGAAAGAGAAGAGCATCCACACAGCCCCTGCTCTTTTGAAAGCACAGGCCAGGGGGTGGAAAAATCTAGTGCCATGAGGACTGCTCTTTAAAGAGAAGGGCCCCCGCAGCATCTACACATGCTTTTTTCTGGAAGAAGAGCCACGTTTTTTCAATTTCTGATTGACAGAGCCCATTTATTGTGTAGATGCTCCACATGTTCTTTCGGAAGAGAGCCTGCCTTTCCAGAAGGACTTGCTAGTGTAGATGTGGCCTTGAACACATATCTGCTTCTGTGCTCACTAACAAGCATGATTTTTCCCCTCTTCACATTGTTTTACTGCAAGTGCTCTACTCCAGCATTGTCTAACCGCTAACATCTCTCTGGAACATCATGCTTTAGATGGTATATCTGACAGTGCAAAAAACTGTTTTTCTTTATCTAAATAGAATGCAAAATAGCACAGATATAGTTTGTTGATGATGATGGCGGTGATGGTGGTATTTGTATTGCCATAGTGCCTAGGCGTGGACCAGAACTCTGTTGTGTTGCGCACTGTACAAGTAATCCCTCCTGGTCCATTTATGAATCTTAAATTTCATTTAGATTATTGTTATTAAGAATCCTCTTCAGAGGAATATAGCTATCATTTTGTAGTGAACAGAGGATCTGTATCATGATGTATGAATCCAGGTATCCTTATGCAACAGGTATTTAAAGAAAATAGCTATGACGAGAACCAAACCAGATACCGCCACATAACTGCAGTAACAGAGGGACAGCCGTGTTAGTTTGTAGTCTATCAAAACAAAAAAGCAGTCCTGTAGCACTTTGAAGACTAACAAAATAATTTATTAGGTGATGAGCTTTTGTGGAACAGAAGAAGTGGGTCTGTCCCATGAAAGCTCATCACCTAATAAAGTATTTTGTTAGTCTTTAAAGTGCTACAGGACTGCTTTTTTGTTTTGCCGCATTACTAGAGTACCAGGTTTGTTTTCCTTATTTACGAGGAATCACAACTTGCCTGAATTTCTACATAGCTCACAGGGGTGTCTGGTGGCTGGATAGCATATGGCAAATAAACACCTTGCCATTTGTATCATCGCCCAGGATGGCCAGAAATGCCAATGAAAGCACAGGAGATGGGGATGACAATAACTTCACTTTCAGCTGGAAAATGTTCACTAGTTGGGATTACCTCATTGGCAACCCGGAGACCGCAGACAACAAATTTGCATCTATTACGACCAGTTTCAAGGTAATATCCAAATAACATACAGATGCTCTGCAGTGCATTCCCTGATGCTGGATATGTGACCAGAATCCACCCTAGCAGAATTTCAGGGGCAAAATCAGACAATAGCCTGGACACCTATACAGCATCCCAAGGCACCCTAGGATAAAGCGATTAACCACAGTGACTCTAGTTCATATGTTCTGTGCTGAACTCATCTCCATATGCAGAGCCTTCCTCTCCATAGGCAGTTGAGAGTTGCTGCACCAGGCCCTGTGCTTTGGGGGGCCCTGTTGTGGCCACCTCAACAATCCTATGAACAAGTCCCAGGGTGGAACCAGGGTCCCCCCACTCACTGCAATGGCAGCAGCTGGGGTTGCCCAGCAGCTTGTGCTGCTTCCTCCCTCCACCCTCTACCAGCCCACTGCAGTCGCTTCACCGCAACAGCAGGAAGTGGAGCACCCAAGCCCCCGGGCACTCCACTTCCCGCCACTGTGAAGAAGCAGAGCAAGAAAGCTGGGAGAGGGAGCAGACTTCTCGGCACTGCCAGCTCCCGCCACCGCAGTGAGTGTGGGAGGGGAGTGTGGGTGCTAATTCCCAAGCTCTGTTGCTCAGGGCAAGGGCTTTGGCAAGGGAGCACAGCGGTGGGAAGGGTCAGGGCTGGCGTGGAGCAAGAGAAAGCAATTACTGAAAAGATCCTCTATAGGCTGGTGGGAAAATGCCAATTATTAAAAGTTTTACCAGCTTCAAGGATGAACTGTTATCTTTAAAATTATTACCCCCCAAAATATTCAGTTGCGGGGTGAAGGAAAATTGCTATGGACACTTTGGCAAAAAAGCCACTTTTTTCCAGTAAAACATGTCAACCAGCTGGGGTGAACTCCGTGCACAGAAGGACCAAATACAGAATGAATTGGGTAGAACATTTGTAGAATTTTTGAGAGGGGCGAAGAGTGATGTAGGCATCAGTATACCTAAAATGGTTTGGCACACAGAGAAAAATCAAATGCATAGGTCACTGAAGAAGAAAAAAGTCAGTGATTAAAGATTATATTCAATTTGATAACATACAGATTTTTTAACCAAATCCCATACCAGAAAGTCCTTGAATTTCTTGAATGTAATCCTCTGTATTACCCTTGCTCAACAGGAGACGTTGAAGAAGGAGGGAGGTCACATGTGCATCAAAAACCGATAAAAACAAAACGATCTTTTCAGTCTTAAAGGTGTTTTGGATTTAGGGATTAACTCCTCTAACTGTAGGCAAACACCATCTGGAGTGTTTGCATTCATAATTTCAGTCTGCTTTATTTTAATGTTCATCATTGAAAAGTTCATCTTTGAAGCTGGTAAAACTTTTGGGAACTCACAAGAGAAAATTACTGGCTCAAGCTGTCAAAATAGTGTGGCTTTTTAAAATTTCTTTCAGCTCTATCCTGAAAGGACTATATGATTCTGGACCATTTCCTTTTATTGTATGAATGAGCAGCTAGATAGGAAAGATTTAGGATCCCAACAATTCAGAAAAACGCAGCATCAAGTAGGACTAAGTGGCTTTTAAAAGAAGCTCTAGTATGGAGAAAATCCCTTACAATGTTTTGAAAAAATACGTTTACCCAGCTATAATCTAACATCATCTTGGACAGAAATCTTCCTGGTTCTGAGAGCACAAATGTGTTCCATGAATGGTCTGAGAAGTAGCTGTGCAGACATCATCATAGATGATCAAGGCAAGCAAAGGGTGCTCAGAAGGCAAGTGTACTACAAACTCAGAGGCTGTGGCCACACTAGCCGCTCATTTCGAAAATGATTTTGAAATGAGGGGCAATTTCAAAATGAGCAGGAGAGCGACTACATAGAAATTGCTCATTCCAAAATCAACTTGGAAATTAAAAGGCACTCATTTCGAAGTCGTTATTCCACTCCCGTGTTGGGAATAACGCCTCCTTTCGATGTTAATTTAGAAATTAAATGTGTGTAGCTGCTCCCTGGCTGCCATTTCGAAATGAAAAGTCCGGCCCCTCCCACTAGCAGCCAGAGCTCTATGACTGTCAGCTGCAGGTGCCTTAAAGCTGCAGGGACCCAGAAACCCCACACAGGAAGCTGAGAGTGTGTTGGCGGCCATAGGAGCACGAGGTGTCTAGACGACACTCCCTAGCACCCCCAGAAAGCGACGCCCCACCATGGCCAGACAGATGGCTAGCAGCCAAGACCCCCCAGGATCCCCATGGAGCCAAGGGTTCCAGGCGGCAAGGCTCTGGGCAGCCCCCAAAGAAGAGGGGGGGCCCCTCTGGCTGGAAGCTGAGGTCCAGGACCTGCTGGCTGTCTGGGGGGAGGAGGACAGCCTGCTCAGGACGGAAAGGGCAGAAGAGAAACGCAGACACCTTTGCCTGCCTCACCAACAACCTCGCTGCAAGGGGCCACCCCTTGCGGACCCACAATCAGGCCCGCTCCAAAGTCAAGGAGCTGCGGCAGGGCTATGCCCCAGCAAGGGACTCAGCCAGGCAGTCAGGGGCAGTGCCGGCCACCTGCCCCTACTTCAGAGAGCTCCACCAGCTGCTGGGACCCAGGGAGGCTGCACCACCTGAGGAGACCCTGGACACAGAGGAGCTGGAGGGGCAGGGCGAGGAGCCCCAGCCAGAACCCTTGATGGCCCCCCCGCCACAGGCCTCAAAATACCTGCTGGCACCGGGGACAGCGAAAGCGGGAGCGAGGGACTGCTGTGCATGGCCAAGCCCTCCGAGGGCCCTAGCCAGGCTACCTCCACCCAGGCCTCCCCTGAACCACCCGAGGAACCCCCAGGTAGGACCAGGCATGGGGTGCCCTGGTCATGCGGCTAGGGGGGTGGAGTGTGGAGGCGCAGTCCCTGACACAGCCGGCATGGGCCTGGGCATACAGCCACGGGGGTGGCCGTCATCGCTGCTGGGGGTACCCCACATGGGGCCATGGGCTGCCTGGAGGGTCAGAAGCCTGGGAGGGCTGGGGCAGCCACGCTAATGGCCCCGCGTTGATGGACCCCACAGAAGACTGGCCACCCCAGAGCCCCTCACCACAAGCAGGGTGGGATGGTGGTGGGGACAAGGCCGCTGGCCTACGGTACTTGGGCTCATGACTGTCGGGGCACCACCCCCTCCCCTTATGTCTTCACAGCCTCGGCATCTGTCAGCGACCCCAGTCCCCTGGATGTGCCCGGGAGCCCCACAGAAGCAGAGGAGGGCGAAGGGGCAACACCTTCCCGGACCAGGCGCCGTGGTGGGAGAAGCCACCGCTGCAGCTGGGCAGATGATCTGCGGCAGCCCACATGGCTGCATGGCGGGAGCAGAACCGCTTGCTGCAGGAATGGCTCTCCATGGAGCGGGCGGTCTGGGACCAGGTGGCTGGGTATCTCAACACCCTGACCCAGACCATCGCCAACCGCCTGGCCCAGCCGCCCGACCCATGGATGGCCTTTCCTGCAGCACCCCCCTGCCCCAGCCCCCACTTTCTCCCCAGTCCCCTCCTCTGTCACGCCCCGCCTCTGCCTCAGCCTCCCGCTCTTCCCTGGACCCTCCCTGCCCCACACCAGCATCCCCCTCTTCCCTGCCTCCCCCTCCGCTCCAGCTTCCCACTCCTCCCTGCCTCCCCCTCTTCCCTGCCACCCCCCTCTTCCACAGCCCCCTTGCTCACCTTCCATCCTCCCCCAGCCCTTGCAGCTCTGCTTCCAGCCAACATGACCCCAGCTGAGCGGCAGGAGCTGGTGCACTGGCTGTGGCTAGGCGAACCCTGGCCGTCTGTGGCTCCCCCCTCCTCCCTGCAACTTTGAGCCCCTAGATACCCCAGTCCGGCCTACCTCCCCATTCCACCTGCCCCATCCTGGCCCTGCCGTGGTCCGCAGACCCGGGGTGGTCGCAGCTCCAGGGGCCGTCATGGCTCCCAACCAGCCACTGCGACGGAGGATTGAGGCCCCCCGCCTCCCGATGTATATAGTTCACCCCCTCATGTAAATAGTCACATGTTCTTTGTTTTCCAAAAATAGCAGTTGAATTTATTTAACGGTGATATGTGTCCTGCCTTGGGTGGGGATGGCGAGGGGGGAGGGGGTGGGACAGGGTAAGAAAGTGGAGGTTGGGGGTTTGCGTGGAGTGACCTGGCCCAGGTCATAGCGGCACCCGAGCAAAGGCCTCCCAGAGGGCCTCCCGCACACGCACCCCATCCCGATGCATCTGGTGACCCAGGACCGCACCTGGCTGCTCGTAGTGCGGCACAGCCTCGGCTGCCCAGTGTGCCCCAGAGAGCTCCTGCCTGATCTCCACGAGATTGTGGAGTACACAGCAGGTGCCCATGACTGTAGGCTCCGGGCGCATCAGGAGGCACCTGCAATGCGCCTTCAGATGGCTGAATGCCCGCTCCACGATGTTCCTGGCCTGGTTGAGGAGGGCATTGAAGAGGTCCTGGCTCTCATTGGTGTGTGCTGTGTAGAGGTGCGTTAGCCAGGCCTGGAGTGGGTAGGCAGCATCGGCGATGATGCACGGGGGCATGGTCATGTCCCCCACTGGCAGTTCCCGTGGGGGGACGGAGGTGCCCTCTGCCATGCTGCAGCTGAGCCATGAGTTCTGCAGAATGCGGGCATCGTGGGCCCTGCCTGGTCAGCCCACACAAATGTCCGTCAAACATCCTCAGGCATCCACGAGGGCCTGGAGGATGACGGAGTGGTAGCCCTTTCAGTTGATGTACCGTCCCCGGCTGTGTGGTGGGGCCCGTATGGCAATGTGGATGCTGTCCAATGCACTGACGCAGTTGGGGAATCCCAGCTGTTGGAAGCTGGCCATGGCAGCGTCCACATCTCCAAGGCAGATCAGGTGGCACAGGAGGATCCTGTGGATGGCAGCGACAACCTGTAGGGGGTAGAGGGCAAAGGCGCCCATGAGTGTGTGGTAGCATATGGGGGACCCCCCATCCCTGGGACCCAGCTGTGGGTGTGTGGCCCCGGGTGCCTTACCTCAAGGAGGACGACCCCGACGGTGGCCTTCCCTGCCCTGAATTAATGGCTGACCAAGCAGTTGCTGTCTGGGATGGCCAGCTTCCACACGGCGATGTCTAGTCGTTTCTCCAGGGGGAGCGCGGGCCGCATGCAGGTGTTCTGGTGGTGAAGTGCTGGTGCCAGACAATGGCACAGCTCCATGAACGTGGCTCGAGACATCCGGAAGTTACGGAGCCACTGTTTGTCATCCCATTCTCCAAAGATGATGTCGTCCCACCATTCCCCACTGGTGGGGGTACTGCCAGAGGTGACGGCAGGGCTGGAACAGGGGATGGTCCGGATGCACCATGGGGGAGGCCTGCAGGAGGCTGGTTATGTGTCGGGCAACACGTAGCCTCATATGGCATGCTGTCAGGATGGCCATCAGGCTGGCCATGATGTCAAGGGTGTCCCCGTCACTGAAGTACTGCAGGTCCATGGCAGGCAGTGGTGTGGTGGCTAACCAAGGCTCTGCTGAGTGCTGTGCTGGAGGTTGCGTGCTGCAAGCAGCCAGGGTCCTTGGCATGTGCACGGTGGGGGTGTTTGGGAGGGGCTCTTTAAGGGGCAGCTGGCCCGTGCTCCAGGAAGGGCTGGTCAACTATTTGACCCTGCCCTTGCTGTTTCCTGCCCCGTTATTTCGAAATGAAGCTGTGGCTGTGTAGCCACTCCATTTCGAAATGACAGGGTGTCTTTTCGATGTTGCGGATTGCAACGTCAATCCGCGTTTTGTGTGTAGTCACTTCCAAAGGACTCATTTCGAAGCAGCTCATTTCAAAGTGACGGATAGGAATTACCCCTTTCAATGTCACTTCCTAGTGTGGCCACAGCCAGAGTGTGCGGAACACACAAAACTAAAGTGACAAAGAATGTAAAAGTAAGAATTTTTTCAGTTGCTTGGATACTAGTGGTAGGAGTCTGGGAGTCTGGGTAACAAGCACAAGGAATTGGAATTTCTCATCAACAAGAAGAAATTTGATATAATTGGTATTACTGTGAACCAGTGGGATGATTCACATGATTAGAATGTTAAAATCACTAGTTTATAAACTGTTTAGGAAGGCTGGAGTGGGTAAGAGTAGGTGACACTCTACATTATTGGCACCTTTACCTTTTTTACGTTATTGATGCACGATATTGAATGCATATGGATCAATATGCTAACAAACAAGAGCAGGAGGCGACCCTGGTGGAGGTCTGATAAGGTATGTCTACACAGCAGCCTTATTCCAAAATAAGATATTCTGGCATAGTTTATTTTTAAATAATTCTCCTACACCACAAAAAAGCATTTTGAACTAGCACTTAGCTGTTTTGAAATACGGCATCTACACACAACAGAGCCTATTTAGAAACAGAGCTGATGGATGCACTATGGCTTATTTCAAAATAGGCTCTTTTCCCTGTCACCACATCTACACTGCATTGCCCTTCCGGAAGAGGCATGCTAATGAGCAAAGGGAACCATTCAAATTAGGTGTGGATTTAAATATCTTGCACCTCATTTGCATATATCTCGTTTCCAGAAGAGCCTTTTCGGGAAGCAAAAGCAGCTGTGTAGACAGAGTTCCTTTGGAAGGAAACCTCCCTTCCAGAAGACCCCTTATTTCTAATTTTTTTCAGGAAGAGGGGTGCTTTCGAAGGCAGGGCTTCCTTTTCAAGGAACCCGTCTATATGGCTGTTTTGCATGTTAAAAGCAGCTTTTCTGGAATACTGAGTGGCCGTCATTATGCAAATGTGGCACTGGATATGCAAATTTAACACGTCATTTTGCATTCTCAATCCACCACGTTTGCATGCCCTTTTAGAAAGGGTTGGGCCACTGTAGATATAGCCACACTTACAGACCACCAAATCAAACCAGAGAACAGAATTAGTTATTCCTCTAACACCTATCTATAATCTGTGAAAAGAAAATTTGTGTTATGGGAGGCTTCAGATCAGGAGGCATATGCTGGAGATCCATTATAGTTTCTACAGAACAAGAAAGAAATTCCAATGCAAATAATATTGTATCTAATGTGCAGAAACTATCACAGACGTCACTGTGGCAAAAGAAATAATTTCATTCTTGGACTGGAAGATGTTGGTTGCCTAGAGACATTTAATCATGATCTGATTACATTCAATTCAGGCAACCCAACCACAAATAAATATATGCTTCAAAAAGTGGAGAAAAAAATTGAGTGAAATTGGGAGGAAATTTTAAAACAGAAAAATACGAAGGAAAATTGAGAGTTCTTAAAGAAGTGTTTACCAGCTGTCCAAATAGTCATGATTTCACAGTCAAGCTGGAGGATGAAAAGAAAGCAGCAATTAGAAATTAAAAACTAACAGATAACCAATGGGGAAAGGGGGAAATAGAGAACAACTGATATAAATTAAATTATAAAGTGCACAAAATTGATAAGGGAAGCTGAAAACAACAGGACCAAATTCATGGCGTGGAAGGTGGTAGACAATACGGAGATATTTAGGAAACCAGGGACAAAAGAAATGTAGAGAAATTGTTGAGTATGTGGGCAAGTGCCACAAAATGACCTGAGGACTGGAGCAAATGCCTTATAGCAAGAGACTTATCAATCTGTTATAGCTCAACAGAAATAAGATTGAGAGGTGGCTTGATTACAGGGTATGAAATAAAGGATACTAAACAGTTGTTTAATCTAGCAGAGACAAGCATAAAGAGAACCAATGACTGGAAGATGGAGGCATAAATGTCTAACAGTGGGTGATTAACTACTGGAATATTGGAACAAACTTCCCTGGAAAATGGTGAATTCTCGTGATGTCTTGAAATGAAGACCGGATGCCTTTCTAGGAAATACGCTTTAGTCAAACACAAGGCATTGTACTCAATGACAACATGGGGTAACTGATGAAATCAATAGCCTGTGATAACGTAATGATCCCTTCTGGCTGTAAATTCCATTAATCTAATGTATCTAATTATAAAGGAATCTATTGTGGATGAGCAAGAAAGTAATAAGGACGAGAACATCCATCTGAGAAGATTCCTTCGGGTTCTGGCAAATGTACTTATCATATGTTGCTTGTGCGGAAGTGGCTACCTGATTTATTTTGTGGTGAAACGGTCCCAGACATTCTCAAAAATGCAGAACATTGGATGGTATGAAAGAAATGAGGTACGAAGATCTTGTTTCTGACTTTCTGTAATATAGATTTTCCTTTGAGAGAATTGTAGTAATTGTTGGCATGAAGAGAGCTGCTAAGCCAAAATTTTTTGAGTTCAAGTCTCCTATCAGTAAAATGTTCAAAATCACCAATGCATGGATGAGAACCTGGCGGTGGGGGTGGACAGTTTCAGAGCTTTGGATGATCTGACTTGGCTAGAGGTACAGGGCTAAGTATAGCTATATGCATTGTCCTGTTTGGGCTGGAGCCCAGGTACTGACACCTACCTGGATTCTAGCCTAAGGGTATGTCTTCATTACTCAGAAGATCAACCCAGTCAGGGTTGACTTCCAGGATTCAGTTTTGTGTGACTAGTGGGGATGTGCACAATTGAACCACCAGAGATTGACAGTTAAACCTTGTACTCCTTCATCTTGTGAAGAGTAAAGGAGGTCAACAGGAGAGTTCCTCCCAATCAACCTCCCTCAGTGAGAATGGCCAGGTAAGTTGATTCCAGCTATGTAATTTCCATAGCTGGAATAGCATATTTATAATTGACTTTAAGGTCTAGTGTGTAGACCTGACCTACGTAGGAATGTCTACACTGCTATTTTTTAGCAACACAGCATGAGCCCCACAGGCCTGATGCAGGTTCTCACACAAGGTTGTTCCCTGTCCCCCACGTAATTTAAGTCATTTCATTTAAGTAACATTAACTTTCAATGGGACTTGAGTGACTTAGGAGCTTTGGAAAATTTTACCCCAATTCTTATAGCTGGTATTGACAAATATTGTACCAAAAAGGTCGTTAGGGGTGTCCTCCCTTCAGATAAAAAGTTAAACTGAGATCCCTTCTGTCCTTCTCTGTTAAAGCTTGTTCAAAAATAAAATGTCCACTCCAAGGGAAATGCCAAGATTTTGACAGCTGGCTCGGTTACATTTTAAGGCAAAAAGTTAAAATCTCAGAATTTTCACAGAATGAAGTCATCCTAAATGTGGTTGGTTTTGAACTTATTAAAATGGTTCATTTCAACTTTTGTTATAATATATTTTAAGTCAAATCCAAACTAAATGTTCAGTTCATTTCCTGTGAGAATTTTGACAAAATTGATAATTCCTGAAAAAAAAAAAAATCAATTTAATCCAAACAGCATTTTTCCAACAGAAAATGTTCCCTCAGAAAGTTTTTAGCCAGATGTAAACTGTGAGCCTTTTCCTGGTAAAATCTTAGAGCTCTCATGACATTTTCCCAAAGAAAGAGATATTCCTCATGTCTGGCTTTTGGCCAGTGTACCTTCTTCCAGTAAGCTAGGTACTAGGTAAACCTTGAGTCAGAAAACTTATCACAAATGCAGCTCCCCCCAAAAGGCAAAGGGATTTGTACATGTGTAACCAAGGGCAGAATCTGTGCGTCATTACTGACTTCATAGCAAAACTGAGCCCCAGGTATGTTTCCATCCTAGTCAGCAACATATTCTTCAAAGGGTGAAGGGGAAACTCAGTTTAAAAAAAAAAAAAAATACACAAGGTGATTTTATGCACAGGCAGAGAGCTTAGTTTTCATTATATTCTTTCTACATTGAAATAGAGATGTTGGACTTGATCCCAAAAGGCTTCATCTGTCTTTAAAGTAAATATGAATTGTGGCTAGCAAGCCTCTCACAGGAGAATCTGTTGACCTCTTCCCTCTGGCAACAACGTAAATGCTCTGGCAAAATATACAGGTCATTGCACATTACTCAGCCTTTGGGGCTGTCAGAGATACAGTAAATTAGATATGCCAGGAATTGAAGTAATTTTAGCTCAAAACACCTTCATATGCCCATCAAAAGCTCCAGTCACTTGCTGACTAACTGGCTGCAGCTGCTAAATTGTGCAGATGTGTCACTGTTTAAGCCTTATTACTGTAATTGGACTTTGTTAACAAGGAGCAGGGACTAACTTGGTGACATGTTACCATAGCATAACTGTCTCAGAACTATGTAGGACATTTCCTGACCTGCATTAATGGAAAATTGCAGGCTCTGAAAAGAGATGCCAGCTTCCTCTTCATAGGAAGTGAAGTGGCCTTGATAGACGAAACCAGTAAGGCTTAATTTTGATAAGTGCTGAAAATAACATCATGAGTGTTATTATTAACACCAGTTTCCTCATTTGGCAGGTTGAAATTGTTATGTCCTTGCTAGGAATGTTTTGTCCTCCACTGTTTGAAACCATTGCTGCCTTAGAAGATTACCATCCTCGCATCGGATTGAAATGGCAGCTGGGACGTATCTTTGCTCTGTTTCTTGGGAACCTCTATACCTTTTTATTGGCCTTAATGGATGATGTCAATGAAAAGGTAAGAAGCATAACAATGAAAGAGAAAACAAGACCCACAGTATGTTCTAGAATGCATCCTCTGAGTGATCATGGTTTTTACAGCTAACCGGAACAAAAGGGCTCCCTAGTAGTGGAGTATTTTCCAGTCAGTTGTATATAAAGGTTATTTCATAATCATCCTCTTGGAACTACTGCTTGGAGTCACTAAGATTCTCATGATGGATTCCTGTTGTTCATTCCTTATTCAAAATGAAAGTTTAAAATCACATTTTGGAACTAGAATTCTACATTACCACACTTGGAAATGAGAAACTGGAGTAACCCTTCTGAGCCACTCTAGGCTACCAGAGATGTGCAAACTTCTATTATGCATGTGAATAGAGAAATTATTTTCTTCTGTAACAGCTGAACACTAGTTATACTAATGTACCACCTCAGCTAATGGGTTTTATGTCCATCCTTGGAATGTGGCTGACAAATAAAGACGATACAAGGGAGAAGGGTCTAACTAATGCACTGAAAAATTCTTCAAAATGAGAGCAATAAAGGGAACCAGGGAAGTTTATTCTGCCCTGAAAATGTTCAAGTGAGTAGTTATAGCGGCGAAACCAATCAGTAAAGACTTGTTATGAAAAACATCCACAGCAGTGTGATTTTTCTGTTGGCAGTGGCTAGATTATGATGCCTTTACTCATGTTACATACTGTCTTACCACATAAGAGATCCTGGTCACAACCAGAGAGCTGCACATGGAGCAAGGTGCTAATTAGCATGAGCAAGAGGATCAGAATCAGGCCGCAAAAGAGCAGCGCCAGCAGCAGGTTCTGCAAAAGACACCTGTTTGTTCATTTAAACCCTATTTCCAGCCTTCTCCATTCACGCGTGACCTGTTTAGAAGTGAATTCAGTGAAGGCAAAGTCAACCCTTCCACAGCAGAACACAAGGCCCATGCACCACTTCACTCCTAGTACAGACTTTTCAAAGTATTGTGTTGAACAAGATAAATGAGGAGTCCTGGGGTACCAGGCACACTACCGTGGCTGCCCAGCAACACCGACTGCTGCCACAGGCCAGGGGGCAAAGTGGGAGGGCGGCCCAGCTCCCTGCCCAGGTAGGAGCGGGGCCAAGAATAGAAGGGGCAGGGCTTACGGCAATCAGCCTGCGCCTTCCCCCACAGTCCCTGAGAGCCACACGTGAAGCATCTGCACAACGCTCTGCGGCATTTCAAATGGGCACGGAGCTCCAGTCACTACTGCTGCTCCTTTGGCAGTGGCTGGAGCTCTGGGCCCCTTTGAAATGCCAGGCCCAAGGGCAATTGCTCCCACTACTCCTCCCCGTCAGCAGGCCTGCAGCTGCCCCTCTGAAACTGGACCAAGATTAGTCATTTTTTAAGCTGCAATGGTTTTGTGTCACAGTGGAGACTGCAAACATCTCTATTAACCATCAGACTGTTGCCCACCTGGGTTAAAGGGATAGAGCAAGGAGTCCCCACAGGCTCATCTAGAACTCCTGTTTCAAAATGTGCTATGGAACTTTGTGTGTGTAGTAGCAGGGTTCCCACTGCCAATTAGCGCACAATAGACTGTATGCTGTAGATTCACAGCTTGGCTGGCTGCACCGTAGGCCTCTATGCAGATAAACCTCTAGATGCTTTATTGTTTGCCTTGTAAATTACTGCTAGTGTTGGAACCCAGAGGCTGCATTTGCTGTAGGTCATTACTGACATGAAAGACACCACCCTGCCAGTCATGTTGGGAGCCACAGATTAACAACTGCACAGTTTTTAATCTGCGTTTGGGGTGGAGCTTGAATTTGCCCTACGTGTGCTCTGATCTGGTTTGCTGACTTAGGCCAAGCACTAAAGGTTTTCACATGGATTGTCTTTTCTGTCTTAGCTGACCGAAGAAGAAGCGATAAAGAACATCACACACTGGACCTTGATTAACTACTATAACTCAACTGCAGTGAATGACAGTGCTGCTACTCCACCTCCTCTTGATCCTGCAGACATGCCTAGAGGCCCTTGCTGGGAGACGACTGTGGGCATTGTAAGCAGTTGTGCAGACTTCACCTACTATCATATGCAGATGTTTCTTAGCTGATGCTTTTTTGATTGTTTTTAAACTTTACCCAAGTCTTTGAGGCTTTCTGCCCCAGTGACTGATATGACTGCTTTTGAAATCTTTCTTTCAGTAGCAGCAGCACTGCTGTACAATATAGAGGCCTGATTCGGCAAAGAGCCAAGTACCTTCTCATAGCTGATGGAAGCACCCAAACTACCACTGACAGTAAAGGGAACTACAGGCATTCCTCCCCTCACAGATGGAGCTCTATGAAAGGAGATTGATCTTGTGAGCAGAACATGGGTTGTCATGAGACTCAGGCTATAGTCCCGGCTCAGTTTCCAACTCATTGTTTTGCTCTGATCTTTTGGGAGGGGAAAAAATTCAGGAGTGTCCAACCTGAGGACACTTACAAGAAGTCTGGTTTTCAGAAACACCGAGCAGCCAATTGGTGATGGAGATTGTTATCAGCTTGGTCATAAATTGAAGAGTAGCTTCTAATTATTCACCATATTTCACCTTTCACCCAGTATTTAATATAAAGGTGAGGTGAAGTGTAATAATGCTAGGCTCTGAATTCAACTAACAAATGATAAGGAAGTATTAACATACCTTGTTGAGAAAAATGAAATGCATAATAGAACAGGGTAAGCCACAAGAAGCTGTGGACACATATGCAGAACACTATGTGATAAATCAGAAATAACCACCTTAGCATGCATATGTTTTAGATTAACACTGGAGGTACTCCTGTTACCTAGGATAAGGATAAGGGAGACAAGGTGGAGGAGATAATAAAATTTATGGACTGACCTCTGTTGGCTTAAAACCACTTTCAGGCCAGGAATAAGACCCAACTTCTACTCTGTTTAACAGTCACTCAGTATGGAAAGAGATAGATTAAGAGAGGATACAGTTTTATGATGCACCACTTAAATTACAGTAACTAATTTTTCTTTCCTTGTGTTATATTGCAGGAATTTGTAAGACTCACCGTGTCTGATATTCTGGTGACCTATGTAACCATCCTGGTGGGAGATTTCATTCGTGCTTGTTTTGTCAGATTTGTGAACTACTGCTGGTGCTGGGACCTTGAGGCTGGATTTGTAAGTGAACATCTTACTGCTGAAAAGGACAGAAACAATTTTGTAATTTTATAATAGATTTTAAAGCATTAAGCCTTATTTCAATCTAATTCTACATTTTAATTCATGAAGTATGTTCATGCAGTATTTCACTGCAGGTCAATAAAGCTCACCTAAAAAATCCCTGTTCCTGTCCTGTAAGATAAGAGCTGACTGAACCCTGCAAGATACAGTTCATTTTGGTGTTCATGAACTAAACCATACAGCTGAATTCACAAGGAAACAATTATGTGTTCACTCACAAACTGAAATTCATTTAGCTGAACCTTCAAGTCCTTCCCTTTTAGGTCACCTTCTCAAGCCTCATAACCTCCCTATTTATAGCACCCACTAGGGATGAGATAGAATATCTTACCAACAGCAGGAAACCTACGCAGTATGATTTGCCCCTAAATATAGTGTTCCTTCTGCTGTATGCAGCAGGTACAAGAATTCATCTCAGTTTGCAAAGAGGAGCAAAATGCATACCACTTAGGCTCAGCATTATTTGGTCCTGTAGAAACTACATTAGCCATCGGGAACCAATCCAGTAGCTAACCCAGAGACTATGTATAAACTATGTGTGTGATGGCATGGATTCACCTAAATTATAGATACAAACCCCAAACCAACAAACAGCCATCAACAGAAATGAAGTCTGAGGTTAAGAAAATGTACAATCCAGAATCACTTGGAGCTGAGAGGAAGTCTCCCCAGTTATAATTAGCTACAAAAAAAAAAAATGGAACTGAGGCAGCGCGGGGCACCTGTACTTTTATAAGCTCAGCCTTACATTTTTGGCCCCACATGAAAGTGCTCGTCTGGCCTGTCAGAGACCCAATAGTCCTTGAAGGCAAGTTGAATTCAGCCTTGCCCATGATCTAACAACCTAGGGTTAACCAGTGATTCCAACAGGGTACGATGGAGCTTAAGTAGAATGACTGACCTTGGCTGCAGCAATTTGAGAGCTGAATACAGAGGGCGGAATAAAGAGGGTTTCTACTCTGGGAAAGGCCTGAGAACACATCAGGCTAAAAAGTACGCCTGGGGACCAGGTTTAGGTCTTGTGATCCCTAGGGAAGAGGGGCAATTTTGGGAATCCTGGTGGGGAAGAAGCAGCCTACAAGAAACCGTGCAGGGCTCAGGAATAGAGGCAAAGCATGGCCTGAGAGGGCAGAATTAGTTATTAGATTTATTTTGGACTTACAGTTGGATGTTTCCTTATTCTGGAAAGGAACTGAACTTTTAAGTGACCTGGCTAGAAAGCCAGGCCATGGAAGAACCATCACTTGCCCAAGGAAGTGGCCACCAGGTGGTACAGCCCCCATACAATGCTGCCTGTAGGCATGAAATGGTGCCCAGGAGGTCAGAGCACACTAGAGCATGGCCCCCACAAACAGTGCTTTCCACAATGTTCTTGAAGCTACTCAGCATTGCTTCCCATGCCTGTGAATAATCCAAGGCAAATCCCTCAAACCTATCAGTTGCTAGTGAGTAACTGCTCTGTCTTTGACCTCTGATTGCTAAGTGAGTATCAAGGCGTTGGTTCCCTGTCAGCCCCTCCCAAAACCAACCAGCACAGCTCACCTCACAGACCCCACACTGAGCTGAACCTGACAGGTCTGATAAGCCTGCATTCCAATCTTACAGGGAGCAGATTTCTTTTTACAGCGCACTTTCCACTAGCCAACAGACACACTTTGCTAAATTACACTTACAAAGCTGTTTCACTTACAACACTGACCCAGAGACCATTTCCATTTAACCTCCAAGGAAATGAAGAGGCTGGTTTTCTGATATTCCTATATAATAAATTACACAGAAAAGATGATTTTGAGAGAAAAGGCCAAATGAGTCCCCATAGATTTAACCAATATTGCTTTTCTGATCCCATGTGGTGTTCTAGCCTTCAAAAACTTGATGGCATGGAGAACCCTGTGGAAAAGCAACAAATCTCACAACCCTGTGTACTTCTTCTAAAAAAAAAAAAAAAAAATCAGCAATGTAACTCTCTGTGATCTGTTAATTGGATCTGTTAGTTGTTAATATTTACAGAGTAAACATTTTCATGTCTGAAAAGGGAAGTTTGAGCTTCTCCTATGTCCCACAGCAGAGTGACCACGTAGAAGTCATGATGTTTTCCAGTGTCCTTCTTGCAGCTCTATAATACTGAAGGATCACGCATCCTGTGCTTGCAAAAGAGCAGAGCCAGGCAGGCTCCACGCAGCTGTCACAGATGGCAGACGGTGACAAGCACTGCACAGGTTCATGGGGAAATTTAAAATAAGCATGAAAATGATAGGCCAGAGATGTTACTATGGGATGGAGAACATTGCATTATGGGACATGGAACCCTTGCTTCCAGTCACCAGTGAGTGGGTCATTTCTGTTCCACTATGCATTGTCAAAAATACCCAGAAGATAGTGCTATGACAAGTTGCACACATGGCTACCTATCTATGCTGCACTGCAACACAAGCACTGCTGGTAAGTACATGCAGTGACAATGCAAAGGGCCATGTATGAACACACACATGGAGCATACGAAATGCAGCACCTGTATGTTAAGGTAACTTCTGTGCTTCAACTTGGCATTCAAATGAGCATTCTGAATTACACTGTATTGTACATCTACTCTTCTCTTGGCTGCCTCCCAAACACAAGATGCCGTTCTCTCAGGGAGCAACATTGCTACTGAACAAAACTGTGCATCATGCTTGACCTGCCTGTAGCATTTTACAAGCTAAAGATCTCTGTCAGACACATACACAATTTACAGATCGCAAACAGAGATAGAAAACTATCTTTAAACTCTAAAAGGGTTCTCCACCACCCTCTTCTGAATCCTGAGCAGGATTGTATTCATAGAGCATATTACTCTATTGCTTCTTCTAACCAGTTCTTAATATCCCAGGCAATCAGGCTTTCCCCATCTCCCCTTGGAGATGAATGCTACTGTCTGGTAAATCAAACACTTATCCATTCTAGACTATAGCACTGTGAGCTCCTACAACATCAATAGACTGTGCCACACAGGGCAATTCCATCCTTTGGTATTTAGAGAGACAGTGTGAGTGAAGTAATATCTGTTGGACCAACTTCTGCTTGTGAAAGACCTGAAGACGACCTCTGTGGAGCTTGAAATGTTTGCTCTTTTGTCAAAGAGGTTGGTCCAATAAGAGATATTACCTCACCCACCCTGTAGCTCTCATATCCTGCAACCATCTTGGCTACAACAACACTACAGACCACTTTGGTATTTAGATATTTCAGTACAAATTGACCCCACGCATTGGACAAGCCACAAGTGCCCTCAGAACCACCTACCCCACCGCCTGCGTCTGGGAAATCGAAGCAAGTGGATGTAGTCAGAGTATGTTTCATTTTCAATCTTGTTATAACTAGGATGACCATCTGTCCATGTCTAGTGGGACAGTCCCATATTTGGGACACCAAAAAGACACCCCTACTTATTTTTTAAAAAGGACTAATTGTCCTGCATTTGTCCCCCTGCCCCCACGGGACCTTTTCCGCCAGCATCTCACAGGCGCAGCTGCTGGCTGGCCAGCACACAGGTCACTTCCCCAACTCTTGGGGAAGCAGGGAGAGTGTGGGCAGCTGCTTTATCCTGGCCACTTCCCTGGTCTCCTAGGGAGCATTGGAGGCTGCCACTTCCCCAGGGCTCCCAGAGGTCCGATGGCTGCCGCCTCCTTCCCAGCTCCCCTGGGCTTGGTGGAGCCAGGAAGAGCCGCCCCTCCCCACCCATATCCCCCTGTCCCATATTTAGGGCAGGGAGATATGGTCGCCCTAGTTATAACTGCTGAAATATTGAACACCTTGCCAAGGTATAACTAAGCCAGTGGGCAGATACAGCAGCTGGAGAAGTAAAATAACCCACACATTGTAGACCTTTTTCTCACAGCTGACTTTATCAACAAAGAGAAGGTTGAAAACAAGAACAAAGCAACCTAGACACTCAGCAACCACTACCAAAGGCCTTTCCAGAGAGGTGGCCCACAGCACACACATAGCTACTCTTTTGTTGTTAGCATAGCTGCACTGGTTACCTACTCAGTAGACAGGGGTTCCAAATGTAGCCCAGACTGCCAGCACACCAGGACTTAAAGAGCACCTTTATACCAGGGCAGACTAAGCAAGAGAAGATATTTTATACATAAATTATTTTCCCCTCTTGTTTCCTATAGCCCTCCTATGCTGAGTTTGATATTAGTGGTAACGTGTTGGGCTTGATCTTCAATCAAGGAATGATCTGGTAAGATGTCCTTATTTTTCCTCCCCAGCCCTTGAAATGGAAAAATCCTTAACAGCACTAATAATTCAAAAGATTGGTAATGCAGCTAGACTTTTCAAACCAGGTAGATTGATTTGGCTGGGGCATTTTGTTATAAAATTTGCCTTTTATGCTCCTGGCTTTTGAAAACAAAACAACCTCCTCTCTCCCAGCTCATTCCTCTCTTTCACATGAAAATTATTTGGCCAATTTTTAATGGAAATTAATATTTTAGACTCTGACATTCCTAAAATAGAATTATTTTGGATGATAAAATTGACCTCTCTCACACACACATTACAGATCTCTCAAGGATGACACTATTACCTTTTTGGTTTTGGTTTTTTTTTCCATTGGGATGGGAGATGTGCATGTTTTGAGCATGTTACCTAACAGTGCCAACTTTCTAAACTGAATGGACCAAATGCCATTGCCACAAATGGTGTCTGGTCCATCCAGACCAGGAGAGTTGGCAACCCTAGTGATACCAGGTGATACAAGTTTGACCATTAACAGGTGCATCAGTTGGGTGGAGGTGAGGCATGATTAAGTCAGGCAGCCAGTACGACAGCCGAACATGGGGACCTGTGCAGTAATCATCCATCCTTCTGCCTCTAAAATGTTGGGTGGAATGGCAGGTGCACCTCAAACCAACAGCAGAAGAAGCTATTTTGCTCTGATGCTGAATAGCTGGCTGTAGTGGTTACTATTGTCCCGTCTGCTGGAGGCTGTCTGCAGACCATGCTTTCCTTTCCAACCATAAGAGCTTGAAGCATTATGTTTTAAGTGAAAGGTGAGATTCTGATGGACTCCTGCCTCTACACGTATCTTGTACACCTCAGTCCAGCAGTGGGTAGATGCTCTTTCAGGAGTGCTTGTTTTCTCCTAAATGGCGTGCTTGAGGCACAGGGGGTGGAAGGTGGAGAGAGGAATTGGAGTAGAGGGGAAATGAGAGCAATGTAAACTGACATAGTTGGAATAATTTCCATGCATACCAGTTCCCTGTGCTATTGTGTTTGCTGCACCTGAAGTAGAATCCTAGCTGAAGTAAACAGTGCTCTCTGTTTTTGTTTTTAGGATGGGATCCTTTTATGCACCTGGATTGGTTGGTATAAATGTACTGCGCTTACTAACCTCCATGTATTTTCAGTGCTGGGCAGTTATGACTACCAATGTCCCTCATGAACGAGTGTTCAAAGCATCCAAGTCCAATAATTTTTATATGGGACTCTTGCTGTTGATCCTCTTCCTAAGCCTACTGCCAGTGGCCTACACCATAATGTCCCTCCCTCCTTCCTTTGACTGTGGGCCGTTCAGGTACTGAAATAGCCAAAAACCTGTAATTGTTGGGCAACTTGCCTAACTAATGACTGTATAATACTTACATTCTGAGCTACTTTTGTTCTTCTTCAGAACATTTACCAGGGCATCATGTCCAATATTGAGTTGCAAACAAGCAGTCATCTGAGGGTGAAAACTTTACTTTTAGTCCATGGCCGTGTCTACACTAGACCCGAACTTCGAAATGGCCATGCAAATGGCCATTTCGAAGTTTACTAATGAAGCACTGAAATGCATATTCAGCGCTTCATTAGCATGCGGGCGGCCGCGGCGCTTCAAAATTGACGCGCCTCACCGCCGCACGGCTCGTCCCGACGGGGCTCCTTTTCGAAAGGACCCCGCCTACTTTGAAGTCCCCTTATTCCCATGAGCAGAGCACTTCATTAGGCTAATTCTCCCCTGCAGCAACTTCAAAGCATCAAACTTTGAAGTGCCTGCATGCGTGTAGCCGCAGGCACTTCAAAGTCCCCGTGCTACTTCGAAGTGCTTTTACTCCTCAAAATGTGGGAAATAAAGGCACTTTGAAGTGCCCACGGCTACACGTATGCCAGCACTTTGAAGTTGCCACAGGGCAGAATTAGCCTAATGAAGTGCTGCGTATTCACTGCAGCACTTTATTGGTAATCTCCCATCACCCTCATTAACATGCCCCCTTCAAAGTTGGGGCCAACTGTAGACAAGCCTTATATCAACCCAACATTGATTCATAGCTTCCAACCTTCAAAGAGTCTGTGAAAGAAATTACTAGCGCACCTAGCCCACCCCCTCCTGTATGCACCTAGCACATTCTCTAGTGCTTTAGTCAGGCTAGTTTAACATTACTCGTTCACTGGGCTTCCTGTTAAGTGACAATCACAGCTTGCTATTTTTTATCTCACTTAGCTGTTCTTGAAGTTGGCTCATTAGTGAAGAAAGCATTGATTTGCATAAGCAGAGCTATCCCCACCACAAAAAGGCCATCTTCAATGTAATATGAAAATCGGAAATCTCACGTTTAAAAAAAGTCTGTAGGGTTTTTGGGGATTCAAGGGAAATAAGTTTATGAAGTAACTTGAAGAGCTAAGGAAGTTAGCTTTGTAGAGGTCGTTCACATAATCAATACCAGAGAGGCAGCCATGTTAGTCTGTAGCTTTGAGAACAACAGGAAGTCTTGTGGCACCTGATAGACTAACAGATATTTTGGAGCATGAGCTTTCGTGGGCAAAAACTTTGCCCACAAAAGCTTATGCTCCAAAATATCTGTTGGTCTGTCAGGTGCCATAAAGCTTCTTTTTATAATCAATACCATAATCAACCCCAGATCATTAGAACTCAAGAAAGAGCGACTGGACTGAAAGATATTTGTAAGTCAGTTCAACAGTATTTTGATATCCAACACCTTAGTAGCAAGGGGCATGCTGCCAGACAATGAAAGAACATTTTGCCGTTCTTTACAAAACCTTTTAAGGTTGTTTAACAAGACACTATTATTGTCATTCAGCAAACAGCTACAACGCATAATTGGTCATTTACTCGTTTTCTCTTTCCAGTGGAAAGAAAAAAATGTATGACGTCATCCAAGAGACCATCAAGCAGGATTTTCCAGCTTTTGTAGCCAAGATCTTCAGTTATGTGGCAAATCCAGGATTGATTATACCTGCAGTTCTCCTTATGGTGTAAGTTATGTTTGCAATAAAACAGGTTGAGAAGGAAAATGGGAGGGATTATGGAATTATAGGCTGTGTCTGCACTGACCCTTAGTGTTAATAGTTTGAGGCAAATAAGCAGTCTCGACAATGCAAACTGGTGGCTCGTTTGCATATTTGTACACCTAATGTGCATAGTCTTGATACTAATTTGCATATTTGCGGCAAAATATCAAGCCATGTAGGCATAGTTCTGCCGGCAAAAAACCCCTTTGTCGACAGCCCCTCATGCCTGATTTTTTTCCAGGCATAAAGGGCTGCCAACAAAGGGGTTTTTTGCCAGCAAAACCACATCTACATGGCTTGATGTCTGCCGCAAATATGCAAATTCTCTGTGTGCATATGCAAATGATCACCATTTTGCATTTTTGAGACTGCTTATTTGCATCAAACTGTTGGCAGTAGGGCTCAGTGTAGACACAGCCATAATGAGCAACACTGTCTTTTACCTGTTGATTACAACTAGATAGCCTAGGTCAACAGTGATTAAAAGTCACACCTGTGATTAGTACTTGTAGCTTTGGGAACTGTTTTGATTATTTGTGGTTTCTACATTTTTAATGTCTGGAAAATTCAGAATGGCAGAGGTCAAAAGGTTTGCTGATTGAAAGCAGCTGGACTTGGCTATGGTTGGCATTTAGGAAGGTAGTCTGGAACTAAAACCCCCTCTCACTGCTTTGAACTGGACTATTTTGTTGTTGCTTTTTTATTTTTTTTCGGAGCCAATTAAAGCAGCAAATAAGCCAACTATGCCTTTCAGTTTATCTGATGTTCAGAGACATAACAGCTATCACCTGTAAGTTTTTTAGTAGCTAATGTGAATGAGCATCTACACAGCTAAATCTACCACTGCCCTTGATTGTCATAATTAATAACAAGTGGCCATGGCCTTGGTTTTATATCACATCTACCCGTTTCTCCAGAAATAATGAGGTAGTTTGGAATCATTTCTAGTCCCTGATTTCCTGCGTCCCTTATTATAATAAATTAGCTGCTACTACCACCGCTGCTATTGTACTACAGAGAGATAGCCATGCTAGTCTATATTTTTGCTATTGTGCTTCGTTTCAGAGATCCAAACTGAGGGCAGTCCCTTACATTGTTCCTGATCCAATTTATAACAAGATTAAAAAGAGAAAATGCAGCCGCCAGCCTTTCACTTAGCTCTGAAAGATACTGTATCTCCCCTCCTAAATGAAGCAGATAAGGCAACCTGCAATGCAGCCTTAATAAAAATAAAAAACCTCTACAAAGAGCGGATCATAAATTTATATTAGCTTGGTTTAAGAGGCAGGCAGCCATTCAGCAAATGTGCTCTACTTTGCCAAGAAAGAACTGAATTCATTTGTTCCCTCTCCACCCCTCCACAATTCTCCTTTTTCTAGGAACAATTTGAGCTGTCGCCAATTCATTTACACTCTGCCTCAATTACCACAAAACACATCGCAGATATAAGACTTCAGTGAAATTGTTTTGCCCCTGTTTCTTTTCTATTTCTAGTTGCCTCGTTTTTCTGGCGTGTGCGCATGTGTGCCATTTTACATAAACTAGGTTTAAGGATAGGTAACTAGCCCTCACCTGAGGCAAAAGAAGGATTTGAACTTAACACTTACACAGCTGAAAATCTGATGTTTACTGCTGGAGTTAAAGAATTTACCCTCTTAATTGAAAGCTGTAGCAGACTCAAACCTCTTACACGCACCAGACTGCATGAATGAGCCACACCCACGAAGTGTAAGTTACACATGTTGGCACAAAAAACACCTGGGGGATAAATCACATATTATGTGAAGCCAGGTTTTACACTAGACCTAAAGTAGATTGTAGATATGCAATTCCGGATACAGCAATTGCATAGCTGGAATTGACTTACCTACAATCAACTCCCGGAAAGGGGGCTCTAAAGAGGATGGAGAGGCTGTTCTCAGTAGTGACAGATGGCAGAAAAAGGAGCAATGGTCTGAAGTTACAGAGGGTTGGATATGAGGAAAAACTGTTTCACCAGATGGGTGGTAAAGCACTGGACTGAGTTACTGAGAGAGGTGGTAGAATGTCCATCCCTAGAGGTGTTTAAGTCCTGGATTGTCATAGTCATGGCTGAGATGATTTAGCTGGGGTTGATCCTGCTTTAGGCAGGGGGCTGGACTAGATGACCTCTTGAGGTCCCTTCTAGCCCTAGAATTCTTTGAGGCTATGGGACTTTCTGGGCGTCCTCACTGAGGGAGGTCAGCAGGAGAAACTCCTTGAAAGACTGAGGAAAACAGGTATTGACTGTTGACCCAACAGTTCGATTTTGCACATTCCCAGGTGATGTCGATCATCTGGGTAGTGAAGACAAACCCTAAGACACAGCTTCTTGCAGAGTCTCTTCACCACCCTGTTTCATGTTATACCCCTCCTATCCTTCCTTTATCAAGCCCTCTTCAGTGAGGATCAAAAGCTTATGAGCAGATCAGGCTGAAAACGCCTCCAGTAATTTCTCACGGAGCCATGTGCAGTGCAGAAGCGGAGCAAATCGAGAAAACATGTCACATCTATACAAGAAAGGAAATGCAGGCCCAGCTTGCTAACAAAAAATGCAACAAGTAGGGTGGGAATGCATTAATGCCCTGATGTGAAAAAAGTCACCAAGTTCACATTAAGTGTTATTGTTAAATACAGTGCTAAATGGGGAGACATCCCAAGATTTAAAGACGGTTACTGCTATTAATGAAGAGATGCCACCAGACAGAGAAGGAAACTGGGATCTGCAGAAAGGAAACTGATTTATTCAAAGTAATTCAAAGAGCTGGAGAAAAAGGGGCAAAAGAACACACAGAGCCAACAGAGACGGGCAAGAGCGGGGTCTAATTGAGCATCAATAGCAAGAAGTCTGCACAATTGCTCAGACAGTCCATCCAAGTCACTTCCTGGCTCAAATAACGGGTGTGAAGCTATCAGATATCCATGGTACATCCAGGGGGGCAAGACATGACTTTGGCCATCTCCCTTGGTGGTCATGAGGCAGTCTCAGCAACCTAGGACCCCCACAGTCCTAGGTTCTAGCACTAAATCCTTACTCTACTGCTCTATTCACATCTTTTTCAAAACATGGGTCCTTCAGGCAATTAAGTGCAGACATGCATGAAGGACCTTAGAACCAAAAGCAACAGATCAGTCATTTTTAAATCATCAGATTCAGTTAAGTAGATATGAAACTATCATTTGATTACAGAGACCAAAAGAGGTTTCCAGGAGCACAGGGAAAGCTTGTATTTCCCCAAATGCTGCATCATTAATCTACAGAAGAGTAGACTGAGGCTTGCCTTAATTACATAGGAGAGGGCTCTGCAAACTTAATTGTGTTCTTTCCAGACAGACCTTTTATATGCACAATATTTCCACACCTCCCAGGAATAGGTTCCAAAGAAACTAACCCTCGACAAACTTGTCCTTTTTAGCAGAGTTTGCATTCATTCTTTTTAAACCTACGCTATAAAAAGCCTTCTAACTTGGTTTCCAGCTCACTGAGTCTGAGCCATAGCTACACAGTCAAACTATAAACTTGCCAGTAAGCTTTGCTGTTCCAATATTACTTTATGAGACACAAGAATATTTTTTTTTTAAAAAGGCACCAGCAATGAGTGGATGGTGCTCTTCCAGGAACGGTGCAGAGTCACTGAGCAGATGATGTTTGGATTTTAACAGAATAAAATCATTCTACAGAAGCAGGAGATGACAACCAAAATATTACTGGATGGTGGGCGACACTGTGGATGAGATAGTCCCAGACACTTCAGCATGCTTTAAAATATGTATCTTGCTGTGGTGGAAAGACTGCATGTCACTGCCAGTACAGCTCCGATCCCCTTGGATTTTGATTCGCTCTAGTGTGCCTTCTACTATTTTTTTTTTTTGGAATTTCCTCTTTGTGCAAGAAAGAATCAAGTCCAAAGTCCATGACTCTGCTCAAAACTGGCTCTAGTTTACACTGGTTTTCCAAATGGCACTGTACCTACTAGTTCAGCTGCAGGCTGTGGAGTGGAGCAGTGTTCTCCAGAAGAGGCAACACTCAGGGGCTAGGTCATTACCCTCAATGTGGAAGACGGTGATGCCTTTACCTGCTCTATCACAGACTTCCAGTGTGACCTTGGGCAAGACACTTAACCTCTTTGTGCCTCAGTTCCCCATCTGTAAAATGGGGATAACCACACTGCCTCTCTCATAGGGATGTTGTGACAATAAATACAATGAAGATTGTGAGGTGCTACAGTGTCGGAGACATACAAATATCCAAGATGAACATCAGCATTCTGTTTTCACAATAGTCACACACACTGTGTAAGTAATGGCAGCTCAGAACAGGCCATGATGTTTCCAAGTGTAATTCTCCTGAACTCAGCTGAGCAACGCCAGCAAGTCATTTGGCTCTTTAAAGATAATCTTTTGGGGTTGGTCTTATCACTTGATGACTTTAATATCTTCCCAGTCTTCACTGGTCCACAAACATTTTTGCACAATACGCTTACAAACAGACCTACTGGCTTTCAGAACCTACATGCCTGGGATGGGGACAGTGCCTTTATTGCACATGGGAAGTGGCATTTTTTATAATAGTCTCTAGTTCAGGGGTCTGCAACCTGCGGCTCCGGAGCCACATGCGACTGTTTAAAGACTTCTGTGTGGCTCCCGATGCTACAATTGCAAAGTAAAAAAAAAAAAAATGCCCTCCTGATCATTTTTGATAAACTGTGAATGCCTAAAAGCCCAACAAGGAACAACTCCGATCTAAATAGCAAACACTATGTCATCTCAAAAACTTGGATAACTCCCGCTTTAATATGTGCAGTGCATTATGGGATATGGTGTTTTGATTGTGTTGCTAATATAGTCTTGATTTTGAAAGGGAAAAAGAAGCTTACGACATTCCTGCTGTGAAGGCCAACATGTGTTTTAAGAAAGAAAACTGAAACTAAATGTGAAGTAAAACTGGAATCATTAAAACAGGTTCAGGAGTGAACGTCAGGAAGACACAAGAACATGTGAAGTGTGAGGAAACAGAATATGTGAAAAGTGTGGGAATGTCCTGCAGTAAAAAAGTATAACCTTACAAATCACTGTGTGTGCTGTTCTTAAAACAGGGGTTACAAAAAGTATGGTGTGATGTTACTTATTAAGGACCATCTTGTATTCATGCACATTCTGACTCTTGAATTATGGAGTTTTATACAGAATTTTTTAAAAATGACTCTTCGTACTATTTTGGTTGCCAACCCCACTCTCGTTTAACTCCCATCTGAGTGCAGTGACAGAGAAAGAGGTGACAGAGTGTTTTGGGAGTGGGAGGAAAACAGATTGAAGACAATTTGCAGAAGGTCGAATAGGGAGGGAAATGTTTGAGGCTTTTAGAGTGCTGCCAGAAAGTTAGCCTTTGTGCCCTCACATAAATCGTTTCTGTAGCTATAAAGTGCTTTAAAAGTTTTTAACTAGAGCTACACTTTCTAGTCAGTTCTTCCGTGCACACACACACAACCACAACCACACAGCAGTGACTTAGCCATGGGCTGATACTACCAGCTGTTGCTGTTGGTCCTGCAGTTTGTGCTATTCACCACGCTACGCCCCGACTGTAACACACAATTTGTATGTTTTCCAAAATTGGCAAGCATGGTGTCAAAGGAGAGCAACCCCATGCAGCATTGCTTATTTGGGAAGTTCCCTGTATAATTTAGCTCCTTTGTAAATATTATCTGTTTTTTCATCTAAGCACCTCCCCTGCTGCATGTGGCAGCTAGAGGACTTATCTGCATGTCTCCCCTCCTTAGGCCTTTGACTCTACTACTCACCTGTCAGCATAATATCTATTTTAAATATATTTATAGCCTAGCCATCTACTACCTGAATGCTGTGGCAGAAGCATATCAGCGCGCCAATACAGAACTGAAGAAGAAAATGCAAATGGTATGTATGGCATTTATCCAGCACAGTTGTTTCTAACACATCATACATGTGCATTTTGACCTACAGCATTATTTTAAATAGCTTTTCCTTTCAAACTATGTTATGGAACTGAATGATAAATGAATTTTCTTTATTGTGCATTTTCTTTGGCAGTATTCAGCAGCTAATTGCAAATAATGATAAGTACCACTTCCTAATAAGTGGATATTAACTTATGCTGAAATTAAGTCACATTTCCCCAAAGTACGTATAATACCCACATAATAAATTCAATGTCCAAATAATTCAGTGTGATTAATGTTAGTACAGGGAATGCCAAATGGAACCAAAATTTGTCAGGTTGATAAAGTGTTACCAACAGAACACGGAGACTTTCTAAAAATTGCAAAGCAAACAGAACAAGAACACTTAGGTTTTTGCTCTATAGCACCTTTGACTGGTTGTTCTCTGGGTACTTTACAAAGGAGATCATGATCTTCATCTCCATTTTACAGAAAGGCAAACTGAAGTACAGAGCAGCGCAGGGACTTGACCAAGGTCACGCAACAGGCCAGGAACAGAGCTAGGACTAGAACCCAGAGCTCCTGAGACACAGAACTGAAAGCTAGCCCTGCGAGAGGCTGTATCTGCCATTTTATTGATCTCAAACAGGATCTTAGAGGGAGAAGAATTAAGGCCACATAAAATACATTCCATGATCTACACCTAAGGAGTAATATAACATGAAGGGCACTCATGAATCAGCAGCCTCCAGAAATTAATGCTAAATGCTTAACTTTAACTGTACCCACATTTTAAAATGTGATCTGTGTGTTTCTATAAACTTTCTCAAATATGATATAGACAAAACCTTAGATCCAGGGTTAATGGACTTCAGAGGCACATAAGCTGTTTAAAACTAAACAAATCAACTCCATAGTGGGAACAAGTGGGGAATCAGTACGGACGGGGCCATGAAAGAGAGGGCATTGCTACTTAGCGAGACAGAGGCCTCATGAAACTATGTCACCCCAGGGAGTTCAGGACAAGAAACGCATGACACCAAGCAGCTATTTCACAGATGATGTCTCCAACTGCAAACAAAATCTAACAGTTTTAAATTTGTGCAGCAACGTGAAGAGGAGAAAAACAAGAGGAACAACAAAGCTACAACTAATTCTGCAATGCACGATTTAGAAGACTTGCTCGCTCCTAGTGCAAAGAACGTGAGTCAGCCCAAACCAACAGAAGGTAAAACATGTCAGAGATTTTTGTCACAGTTCAGGGCAACCATGCCTGTATTTCCCATCATTGGTCCAGCAAGGACACCCACTCTCAGGCTTCCAGCTCTCTTAGCTGTTGCCTCTCTTGAGCGAGGCATGTATCTGTCTCCTCTTGTGACCAGCTATCTCCAAGCTGAATAGTTCCCTGCCTTCACTGTATTTTCCCAGCAAAAGACAGACTGCCTAAGCTGACCTGCTTTCTTTCTCTTCAGAGACTGACAACTTAACTATGGCCAGTTAAATTATCACACAGCTTTTTCTAAGAAAGTAAGAAGCATTACAAAGGTAGGTGCGTTCTAGAGGAAAAAACAATAAAAGAACCTTACTAGAGATCTCAATCTCATCCCCCACCAAATCTCCATAAGGAGTCAGGAAAGAGTTGGAAGGACTGATACCAGCCAAAGAATTGTCCTCCATGAACCAGGAGACCTGTCCATTTGCTAGATCAGAATAAAAGCCCTGATTCAAAAGTCCTTCCTTAGTCTATTGGGGCCTGGTGAGTCTAGCTTTGATCTTTGAACTATAACAAGGCATCAGCATACAAAAAGCCACCATAAGAAGTGAAGTTTCAAAGACTACATCATTAGGTTGGGAGTTGAAATCCCCTCCTCACCAGTACTTCCTAGGAATTAAACTTTGCAGACTGTCCCTAGCATTTTCCCAAGATTCACTTTAGTCAGTCTCCTAGAAAAGTTACATACATGGCTGCATCACCACATAAAAATGCAACTTTTAATACAACAGACTCCTAAAAAATTTAAACTTAATGTACTGAAGTCTGTCCAGGATATTGTTAGACATGCCTGTGTGTCACAATTCTTACCACGGAATGGCTGCGGACAAAAAAAATTGAGCTGAATCCTGTCCTCAGACACACTGGTGCAAGAGGATTGGATGCGGGTTACATTTTGTCTGACTAAGCTTCCATGTACTACTGGAGAAATCCCAACGTATATTTTACCTGGGCATATCCTGTGCAACCTGAGATTACATCTATGCTACAGACCTTACAGTGACAAAGCTGTGCCACAGTAAGGTCTCCCATATAGCCGCTCTGTACCACTAGGCGAAAATGCTCTTGCTGGCATCATTAAAATGCCTCCAATGAGCAGCGGTAACTACATTGGTGGGTGAGCCTCTTCTGTCAACTCAGCGCTGTCCACACCAGCACTTTTGCCAGTAAAACTTATGTCAGCCAGGGTGTGTTTTTTCACACCCCGACTAATAAAAGGTTTCCTGACGAAAGTGGTAGTGTAGAGACAGCCTTGGCAAAGGTCCTTGGAATCCCTCAGCTTACACAGGGAATTCCTTTCAGCACAGCTTCCCAAAAGAAATTTTTGTGGAGATGTGACTGAGGCAAGATCTTCCCATTGGGCAGCAATTTGTTCACTCCAGAGCAATCCCAGCTCCTCTCAAAGAGGAGAATTAAAAATAGGATTAGGAATCAGATCCGGATGGATGAGAATTTTGTTTGTTTGTTTGTTTTTTAATTTAAATTTGGGTTGTGGGCAAAAAAACATTACATTACTTCTATGTAACAGAACAGAAATATAAACAGTAAGGTCAGAAGGAACCCCTGTGACCACCTAGTTTGGCCTTCCGTATAACACCGACCATAGGAATTCCTTTAAGTAATTATTACTTATTGAATTAGAACATAGCTTCTACGGCATGGAGAAACTACAACAGAACAAGTTAAGTCATCCTTTAACATATCCATACAGCCAATCATGCCTAAACATGTCAGGAGACGACACTCATTCTAGACAAGTACAAAGGAGCCTTAATATAGGTGATGGGCCCCAAATCCCAGTGCTTTGATCTGAAGTTACTCAATATTTTGGAGAGTTTGGATCCAGGGTTTTGATTCAGGCCCTATCTAGCTATATCATGTGAAATTAACTTGAGAATATTCTGAAAAAACAGCGAAATGTTTCTGGACAAATGAATATCAAGAATCTGACTCTTACAGATGCACAATAAACATACAGGCATGGATGTATTATTTATTATGCAGTAAGCATACTGGAACTATTGCCTTCTATAACTATCAAAATAAAACTGTAAAGTGAACTTAGGCAGATGGGTTGTAGATACCTAAACTAGAAGTTGGCCGGAATACATGGTGCTCACCATACTTCCAATTTTTTTTGTTTAGACTGCTGAAAAAGCACAAGTGTATACAGGCTGGTTTATTGTGTATAAATAGGGTGATGGGAGGAGCAGCTATGGAGGGAGGTGAGGAGAGCGTGTTTGTTTTGAATGAAATAATAATAATCTTGGCTCCTATTTTTAATCTCTGTTTTTCTGATACAAGAGAACAAATCAGACTCTTCAAAAGGAAACAGTCCTGCAAAGAAAGAAGGAAGTACGGCAAGAAGCATCAGCCAGCCCAACTCTAGGAGAGAAGAAATGCTGGCACCACCACCTTGTGTGACGATCACACGACCACCAAGACCTAGTTTAAGGACCCCTCGCAATAGACAATCAAAACCTGAGGCTTACCAGCAGGGACCATGCCCAGGAGTGGGCAGTGGGCAGCCACACTAAAACACCTGGGCTGTGGCCACACTAGCCCCTCCTTTCGGAGGGGCTATGGTAATGCTGCACTTCAGAATATGCTAATGAGGTGCTGTCATGAATATGCAGTGCCTCATTAGCATTAGGAATAAGGGGCTTTTGAAGACTGGGGGTCCTTTTGAAAGGCCCCCCATCTACATGGGGGGCACACAATTCGAAAGAGGCACTTTTGAGTTGCTGTGGGTGCTATTATGCTAATGGGATGATGAGGAATGCATATGCCACATTAGTGTAGTCCGAACTGTCTCATTAGCATCCCCCTTTCAAAAGGCGATGACTAGCGTAGACATAGCCCAGATGGGAAGAAGGGGCTTTCGAAATCAGAGGCTGTTTTGAAAGGCCCCCGGCTACAGGGGCGGCACGTTTCAAAACTGACACTTTCGAAGTGCGCACAGCCACCATTATGCTAATGAATCCCACATATTCATGACAGCACCTTATTAGCATATTCTGAAGTGCCACATTACCATAGCCCTGATGTACTTTTGTTTGGGTAGAGGTGTATTATTTATTTCTATCATATTAGGCATGTTATTCAAACAATTCTAGTCCTACTAAGAAATTATTGCACATTGATCATTAAATGTTGGCTCTGTCACAAGCAGCTGTATTTAATAATCAGGCAGCATATTTGAGGCAGTAACAGTACTGATAATTCTTGTGTGGCTGGTACCTATCCCAGGGCCAGTACCACCTGAGTACACTCATCCCTCGTTAAATGAGTACTTCATTTATGAGTACTCGCTTAAACAAGGGACACACTTACTTACCCTAGTTCACTCTCCGAGTGAACTTCCCCTGCTCATACGAGCCTTATGCCCACTTCCCCCGGCTCCAACCCCCTAGTGTGACCCCGCCCCACCAGCCCCGCAGCCCCAACCCACTGCAGCCTGATCCCCTGTTGGCCCCGCAGCCTGACACCCCACTGCTGCCTGCACTCCCTGTGACTCCACAGCCCCAAACCGCAGCAGCCTGATGCCCCTGCAGGCCCAGCGGCCAGACCCCGCTCACTGCAGCCCTGAACTGCAGCAGCCAGACCCCTTTGCTGGCACCACAGCCTGACCCCACCACCTGTACCCCAGGCGGCTCCACAGCCTGACCCCACTGTGGGCCCTGCAGCCTGAGCTTGCAGACACCTGGATGCCCCATGCCATACCCCCCCACCCGCGGCCTCCTGTACTCCTGCGGCCAGACCCCCCCCACCCCGCAGCCCCACGGCCAGAACGCTCTGTGCCACCTGTACCCCTTCCGGTCCCAAGGCCAGACCCACCCCCGCCACCTGTAACCCCCACGGCCAGACCCTCATGTGACTGCCTGTACCCCCTGTGGCCCTGCAGCGAGACCCCCCCCCACCTGTAACCCCAGCAGCCAGACCACTCCGCACCTGCTTGTAACCCCCACAGTCTCGCAGCCAGACCCCCCTACCACCACCACCACCACCACCTGTAACCCCTGCGGCCTCGCAGTCAGACCCCCCCCCCCACACCGTTGCCTGTAACCCCCGCGGCCAGACCCCACCCTCCACCTGTAACCCCGGCAGCCCGACCACTTACCAACCCACAGCCAGACCCTCCCCCCCACCAGCTTTTAGCCCTCCCTCCTGCTCACAGCCCTAAACTACCCCCAGCCTTTAACCCAAGGTTCACTTTCCTTTCAAAAGCAGTGCCACCTGCTGACACTCCTTCCCCAATTGGGAGCCCTAGGAACTAATCAGAGACTTTTACATGTAATTTAATAGGAATTTAGTGTCCCTCTTACGAGTTTCTGCCTCCGAGCAGAAAGTTGGGAACCAATTGTGCTCCTAAAGCGAGGGATGAGTGTACATCTTTTGGTGTTTGACATTTGCTAGTCTCTCAGGAGACTTTTACTTTGTAGAACTAGTTGGGGTTGACACATTTACCCTTGCTGTTTAAATTGAAATGTCCCCTCCATGGAGCAGTTCACCTCCAGAACAAAAGAACATGTTCTGTCTAACTATAGAGAAGTCCATGACAGAGAAGGAGATCTTGCAAGTCAGACTGGCACCTGAGGGTGTCCTGTAAAGCATTTTATCTGGTACAGTTTCTCCTCATCTCCCACCCTCCAGCTCCTCCTCTCCCTCAGTACCTGCTCCTCCCTCTGTTCTCTTCGGTTTTCACTCTCCCACCTCTTTGCTCAGTTTACATCCTATATCCCACCACCACTCATGTCCCCTGCCTCCCCCTGTGCCTGCAGTTTGCAGCTGCACCTGGCCAGGTTCATTTCTCAGGTAGAGGAAAGGCAGGGGTGGGCTAACCCAAGGTGTTTGGGAGGCTGGAAATGTCCTTGTCTCAAACTAGTCAGGTTTATTTTTTTTTGTTTAACAGAAACGCCAGTGGCCATTCCAGTGTCAGCTGGATGAGGCGCCATCAGAGCTAGAAGCTAGGAGTTCCCTAGATGTGTTGTTTGATATATCAGACCTTTCGGGGTCATCATCCTAGAGTGGTATGACAGCTGTGTTGCCACTAGCCTTACAGAATCTCACTCCAGCCTGCATGAGTCAGGAAGTCTAGCTGTGCACAGAGGGTGTGCCGTGCGTTCTTCTTTGTTTAAATCCTGGAGAAAATAAACCGATGCCTCTGAATAACGATAGAATCATGCATTTCTTGCTGGAAGCTTTGCACCTGAAGCAACTGACAGGCTCAGGCTTAAAGGCCTTCCCCTGCACCCACTGTCACTGGGTCTGCAGCTGCTGCTCAGCCAAGAAGCAACATGTAACTCTTGATAGCAGGGAGGCAGGTGACTACCCCATGTGTCACCGCTGGACTGATGAATAAGGGAACCAGGACCCAAAGAGCAGTGGTAAGCGAGTGCCTTGGGGAACATCTTCTGGCAGCCTTGCTCCATGGGCAGGGGTGGTCTCCCGATGACCCCAGCTCCTTTGTGGGAGGCAAGCAGACTTGAAAGGGCACAGCTCAAAGCTGTGCTGCCCGCCCTGTCTGTGGAGTGCCCAGCTGTACAGAGGTGACCTGGCTCAAGGAGCAGCCAGTGGTGGATCAACATAAGGGCAAAAGGGGCAGTTTCCCCAGGACCCCTAGGTGTGAGGGGCCCCAAGGCTCCATAACTCCATTTGTTTAAATTTGCTTGAATGGAACCAAAGAAATGTGTCTTGTCATTATGTGTAACAGTGATTTATATATATGTATAACGGTTTGTTGTTTTGGTGTGCAACTGTACATTAGTACTTTATATACTGGAGGATCACTTGCAACTCTGTTGTACCAAGGCCCCACCTGTTCTTAATCTGCCCCTGAAAGCAGTGCAGGGAAGGCTGCCAGGCAGCATGTGCCCCAGCTACCACAGCACGGAAGAGCAGGGCCTGAGCCAGCTGGGCAGGTCCCACAAGCTTCTGAAATGCTGACTCCCACAGGTTAGTTTGGAAACTTTTGCACCAAATGGAAGGCAGATACCTGCAGGTGCACAGGACCTCGCCTGGCTCCCCATGCATCTCCTGAGTGGTATGTTTGCTCTCTGCTAAAATGCCTAGTTACAGCACTGCTGGAGAAGTGCAGCTAATAACCAATGAAAAAGATCAATACCAATTCTTCTTTAGTTGAATGAATTTCCTCTGGAAACTTGACAAATTCATGGTTTTCAAACACAGAATAGCAAACCATTATTTGCCAAAAATGATTATCTGAGGCAAAGTGTACCAAAGCAAGTGAGTTAGTTTTGCCATCCCCAAACAGATTGTGATTTCTGACAGATTACTATCTCCCAGCAGCACTTTGTGCTTTTCCCTAGGAGTAGGGAAATCTGTTCAAAGAATACTGATCAAGTCAGAAATCTGTTTTTCTGTGAAGCATATTGTTCTGATATGAACAGTTGATGAAAAATCTCCTCTCACCCCCATGGTCCCAACACCACAAGGCAGCATGGTGAGCTTTCCTACTGCAGCAAGACTGCGGAGACATTAAATTACCTAAGTGCAGAGGAGAGCCAAAAGAAAATGCTTTCCACTTGCCTAAAGAGCACAGCTGCAACTGCAGCAGTCTGAAGAAAAAAGGTTCGGTCACAAACACCTAAATGCATCAGAAACCTTCACAAATGCCTCAGTTAAGAACAAAATTTAATTCTAAAGCTTTGGAGCCTAACCCTAATTCCACCAAGGCCTTTGGGAGGAATTGGTTACACCTTTGCAGGTGTGTTTAGCATACATGTAATCTGCTCTGCTAATCTGAATTAGGAAATTGCAGGACTCATTTTTAAGACTGATTTTCAATCTAAAACCTGAGCTTCTCTTGGGTGGCCTCAGCTCTTTAGGCAGGTGACCCACAAAGGGAAAAAGATAAAATAATACCTCACTCCCCCTTTAGTAGAAACCCCCTTTGATGGTATAAGGAAAAATCTGAAAGAGTGAGGAGAGAAGGGAAGGATCTTTTAAACATTTTTCTCTGCCCTTTTTTAATTTGAAAGGTCATCTGGGATTTTGTTCATAGGATAGCAGCACTCACAGAAAGTAGGTCCCACTGCTCTAGGCATCCTGCAAACAGAGGGCTTGATGGGCCTGAAAATCCAGCCCAAAGAACAATGCTTTTAGTCTCGGGCATTTTTAATTTCTGCAAACTGTGGTGAAGTCCAACCATGCCCCACTCCCCCATCACCCAGACCAGACGCTAACTGGGACAATAGCTAAGGAAAGGAGTGGTGATTAGCCACACTACTGACTGCTCCTAACATTCTACAATGGATTAAAACTAGCTAGGGCAATAAGATTGGGAAGGGCAGATAAAGCACATTTGTCATACAAAATGCTATCCCATTCCTGTGGGAGGTACAGAATGCAGAGCTGTCTGACTCCTGGCAAGCATCCAAGTGGGCTGGGCATGATGGGTGTTCTGTGGCTCTCAGTAGCTCAGGGACATCGGGCTGCAAGAGGCACTAGCATCCTGGAGATTAAATGATTCAGGCCAGTTCTTGTTTTAACCAAATTAGCATTCTTTGTTCCAGGCTGAATACCCCTCAGCTAGAAGTTACAGCAAGATCTCCTGTGCACATCTGTTCAGGGACTGTATCTCCCTCATCCTACTGGATTGCACACAAAGGAACATCAGCTCGAGAGGTGTCATTTGCTATGGCACAAGTGGAGGCTGTTGCCCCACCACCACCAATGGGTCATCTGCTCTACTTGTTACCACCCCTGCCCCCCCATCAGGCTTTGCAGGTTAAAACATAATCACATTATGTTTTCAAAAACCAGCAGTCCTCTGTCACCTTAAAGTTTAACAGTTTTGTTTAGTAGGTAATGAGCTTTCATGGGTAAGACCCACGTCAGATTTGGAGCAAAAATAAGAATCCAGGGTTTATATAGCAGGGATTGGAATGTAGGGGAGAAGGAAGTAGGAGAAGGGAAAAAAGTGTGTGGGGGCGGGGTCATCTGTCATTAGTAGACTAACACGGCTACCTCTGTAAGACATCATGTTCTATAAGCTGACAACTTTGCTGAGCTACTGCCAGACGCAATATTTTTCCAATATGATGCTCTTGATCATCTCCACTATCATTTGAAATACATCGAGGGGACAGCATAAAGAAGGGGTGAAGGAAATACCAGAACAGCCTGCCACAGATCCAATGTAATGCCCATGGCCCTCCACAGCAGGGATCTTACCTTATTGCTCAGCCTGGGGACCTTTGAAGAAGTCAGGCAGGGGGATCATAACTCTACTGCAATCAGTAAATGCTCTTCACTGGGGCATGACTGTGAAACACCTTTGAAAGTGATATTTTAAAATTGGCCTCTTTAAGAATGACTGACTCATGGTGCTGGCGATAAATTATCCTGGCTTTCACCTCTGTGATCATTGGATTGGATGTGGCCTGCTTTCCTAACAGTAAGTTACCATCTCATGATTGTTCAGCGGCTTGGGTGGAAAAACTATCAACAGAACAAATACTCTCTTGAGCATGTCAGGGCTCAAAGTCAAAGTCGTCCCTACAGTTAAGGACGTGGCTCCCACAGTGACTAAAGTAGGGCAGCCGCACCATGAAGGTGAAGATTCTGAATTGGAATACTTATTTCTTCTCATGGATCTCTGCAGCCTGACACCTCACTGCAGAACAGCTATCTACATGTACACCTCATGGTTATGCTTTCGGCTCCCTCAGTACACCCCTTGCTGCAACCCATTCATTTTTTTCCATGCAGAACTCTTTATTTTGCATTGAAGTTCCCTGACCTAGAAATGAATATTATGTCCTGAACTGGCACCTTGAGAGAGAAACAAAAATAGCTCTAGACTGGTTATTAAGAAATCCTTCTCTAGTCCCTCACTGTCTGCCACAAACAGAGAGACACTGAAACAAAAATCAGACTGATTAAATGTAAGACCTTTGTCCCAATGTTTTTTTTGTGCTTTTTTTTGGGTACAATGGCACTCTTATCAGCTGCTAAGGTTCAACGGCTGTGATAAATGACTATCTTAGAACTGATGTGGTTGGTTTTAAAAGCAGATGATGATAAGACTGAAGAAGCAAAACAAAAAGGAGAGCGATATCAGCTAAACACAAATCACAAACCAGTGACCCTAGTCCTGGAACCAGCTCCTGCATCAGTCCTTGCTGCCAACTCTGCTCACATATCTACACCAGTGACATCATCACAGGACCTAACACCAACTGTACCATCAGGGGCTCCTTTACTTGCACATCTACTAATATAATATATGATATCATGTGCCAGCAATGCCCCACTGCAATTTACATTGGCCTAACTTGACAGTCTCTACATAAAAGAATAAATGAAGATAAAATCAGTCATCAGTAACGCTAATGTACGGAAGCCTGTGGGGGAACATTTCAATCTCCCTGGACACTCAGTGGCAGATTTAAGGGTGACAGTTCTGAAACAAAAAAATGTCAAAAATCAAATGGAGAGAGAAATCTTTGAGCTGCAATTTATTTGCACATTTGATTCCATTAAGCCTGGATTAAGCAGAGACTGGGAGTGGCTCACAGCTTACAAAGGCAGTTTCTCTGCTCTGGGTGCTAATAGCTCCCCACTAGACTCTGAGGACGGCTTACATCCCCGTCTGATCTGACTCGTTTTTTCCTCTTTTGATAAGTGCTGTTGATACTGGGCCATTTCCACCTTGCTGAATAGACCTTGTCAGCTCTGGCCCTCCCTCTTACTGGGACCCCACTCTTTAAATACCCCTCTGAAACCACCCCCCCACTCATGCATCTGATGAAGCGGGTCTTTGCCCATGAAATCTTATGCTCCAAAATATCTGTTAGTCTATAAGGTGCCACAAAACTTCGTGTTGTTCTCAAAGCTACAGACTAACACAGCTACCTCTCTGAAGCTAAACACATGGAATATATGAAAAACAAAAAGTCCTGTGGCACCTTACAGATGAACATATTTTGGAGCATAAGCTTTCGTGGGCAAAGACCCACATGCTCCAAAATATCTGTTAGTCTATAAGGCGCCACAATACTTTTTGTTGTTCTTGAAGCTACAGACTAACACGGCTACCTCTCTGATACTTGTCCCATGGAAATTATATTTCTTAATGAGTTAGTTTTAAAATCGCCAATCACAAAAAAGAGATATAATTGTGAATTTAAAGATTTCCAGGGCTGAATTTTGTGCACTGTTTTTAATAAATGTTTTAGGTAACCATAGGCTAGCAGAAGCCATATGGTCAATGTTTAACGGTGTGGAATACTTACGTATTTTGATGTGAAGTATAAAACAACATGAAAATCAAAGCCTCAACTCTAAAACTCTGTCATTTCTGACCATCAAAGGAGACTATTAGTCCTCACCCTAGGACTCAGGCCTTTCTTCTGATATATACCATAGAAATAACCTGTTATCTGCCATGCAACTCTCACCCTACCAAAACCATTGGGTTGGTACTTCAGAAGAGTGATTAAAGGAAGGCTGGAAGCAGGGGACAAGGAGGAGAAAAATGCCAAAACAAATGTTGGTGTGTTTGTTTTTCTCAAGTCCTTTATGAATGGAACATTGTGAACTGTTGGCAAAAGTAAACGTACAATACTTGAATGCTGAAGGTTTTCCTAATTGTTTGGGAAAGTAAAGGGAAAGGCAATGGGAGCTGTGTGGTCACACACCACCAATTTTTACTGCATAGCATGAGCTCCCAGTGAGGTTTAGAATGGTTTTAAATTTTTTCACCAAACACCAGGAGGAAGGAATCAGTGTGGGATCTCTCATTAAGCATTTATTGCTATCACAAAAAATGGGAACTAATCCAAACTCTGCAGAAGGGTCTGATTATTTGTTATTTAAACTTCAAGCTGTATTTGCATAAATGCCAAATAGATTTTAAAATAAATTATTTTTGTTCTATAAACGTGGTTATTATTAAAAGGGCTTTCCAAGTGTTTAGATTAAATAAATGGCCCAGTTTAGAATCAGATTAAAGGATTGTCTGCATTTGCTGAAGTCACTGAACTGCTAATGCATCCAGTACAGCCTGAAGGCTCTGCACCAGCTAAAGATATTGATCAGTCAGTGATGAGCAAACCTCAAAAGATTAATTAGTGACTTGGATGCTTTGAAAAGGATGAAGTGCTCTATAACTGCTCTATTGTTATTAAAGGGGTTAGCGGCCTGATTCAGATAAGCACCTCAACACTGGGATAGTTACTCAAGTCTGAGCTCCAAATCACTCAGGTCTGCAGAGCTGGGCTAAAAACTCAGGAGTCCAAGCATTCTCCAATTATTTTCTATGTCCACCCCTTGTAGAAAATGCTGTGGGGGGTGGGGGAAAGATATTACTGCAATTTTCCGAACCTTCAGGGAAAAAAAAGTCTTTCCGCTTACTTCAGTGGACTTTGAATCACGTGGCTGGTGCCCAGGCTACTTCCCTTCATTATCAAGATTTCCACACTGTGAATCAGCTGGCCATAAAAACTTTGACACTTAGATGAGCCTGGTTCAGCTGAATCTGCACTGGGATGAACACAGCGTAATTCCAGAAAACAGCATGCTGCTTTCTTGTGCGGGAGAGAGATGGGCAGCATTGCTGATTAAAAGAAAAATGTGTTTCTGCTTGAGTCAGAAACTGCCCCAGTAAAATGGAACTCACTGCTGGCGGTCTAAGTGGACTATCAGAAGGTGAGGAGATGTAAATAAATGTACTTGACAGAGAGAGAGAGAGACTATATGAGGGCATGTTCATAAAAGTCTCCAATGGTTCTGGCACACAGTATTTGTCCTGTGGATGACAATAAAATAAAGTGGAGCCCTATGCTCCTCTGCCACTGATGCAGGTCCTTCACAGTCAGACTTCACTGAGAGTTAATCTAGGCTAGGTCTACACTTGCCATGGAAGATCCAATGCTCAGGTTCAATCTTCCAGGCACTGTTCCACACGTGTGAAATGGCACGTTCTGGGGCCAACGTCGACCCTGGAACTCCTTGCAAGCAACAAGGACTAAGGAATGACGGCGGGAGGAGCACTCCCGTTGACATTCTGCAATGAGGACAGGGACCAATGTTGATGGCTGCCTAATTGATTTTAGGTACGCAACTGGCGCATCTAAAATTGCACAGCAGCTGTCGACATTCCCACACAGTGTAGATGTACCCTAATAAGACATGGCAAAATTGACCTCTCTGGGTTTGGCTGTCAACACCCATACTCCATACTATCCCATGGAGTAAGGGACGTTGACACGAGACTTCCAACTCCCAGACTATACTAGGGAAGAAAGTTGATTCTGATACATCGATTCTAGATATACTAAAGGCGTAGCTAGAGCTGCATATCTGAAATGGACTCTCTCCCCTAATGTAGATTCACCCTACGCTACTGCTGTAAGTCAACCTAATGTACACAATTCCAGCCATGAAACTCATGCAGTTGGAGTCAGCATAGCTTAGACTGAATTACTGTGGTTTCTGCATCACACAGGGTCAATAGGAGACACTCTACTATTGACCTTAGTCCTTTCATGCAGGTAGAATACTGGAGATGGCTGGAGATCATTCTGTGATCCATTTGGTGGGTCTTCACTGGAATGCCGTCATGCCTTCCAGCCACCATTAACTGGTCTGTGCTGTTCCCCCACTTGACCACTCCAGATAGTTTCTACCTCCCACCATCACACATGCAGCAAAAGTAAGTCAGTTCAATAAGTCTCTGGAACATGCTGACTAGTTTCCTATATTTGGGATTAGCCCCAGAGCAAAGTGTAGAGGCTGTAAATCATGGTGACCAAAGCTGCCATGTTCATAGTATGTGGTGGGGCAGCCGCTCCAGGCCCCACGTTTGGAGGTTCTGCAATGCTGTCCTATCTGTCATATGGATGAGAGCAGGACTACCTGGAGCAGAGTGCAGGCAGTGCAGACAGGTGGTGGCAGCAGCAGCAGCTGCAGGGGATCACCTCCCCTGGCCTCCCCAGGCCTCCAGCTGCCTGCTGAGAAACAGGGCTCAGTGTGCTGGGAGGGCATGGTGGAGCACCTCATGGTGAGTGCATGGAGGAGGCGGCTGAGTAGGGAATTACTTAGTGTGGCTGCCTTTGCCATCTACTGCCCACCCCCATCCCAGGTAATCCCTGGCCAGGCTGGTTGGGCAGGGGGCCAAGTTGGGGGCAGAACAGGGGAAGAAGCAGGTCCTGAAGCATGGGGTTAGTGGAATTTGCCCAGGGCTCAGCACCTAGAACGGGGGTGCCCTAAGCCCTGCCCCCTGAGGACAGCCCTGATTGTGACCTTGTACTAATCATGAAGATGATAACCACATGATCCTGCTCAAGCAAACCATTATAGAATTCTTCAGTTCCGTGATGGCCTGGAGCAAACTCATTCTTCTCAGCAGATTGTACACAGAAAGGAGCAAGGAAGGAGTTACTAGACAATTATCTTTACAGTGGAGAAGAGCATGGTGTGCCCATCCCATCTCATTACATGCAGACAGTGCTCTGCATGATGAAATAATACAAGACACAAGGTAAATTAGAGGAGTAAAAGATTCAGGGGTCCTTGCAGCTTGCCTACTGTTTGACCACAGTCAAGCTCAGTAAATGCACACAAGCCCACTCAGGATGGGGTTAGCAAAATAAAAAAGTATTACAGGTTACAGGACAGTGAGAGATTTAAGTGTTAAATGCTACAAATTGAAAAGCTAAATCACTGAGAATGAAGAGTCGCTTATCTTGCCAACAACAGCAATTGTGACCTCGCAAAAATCTTTGGGACAGGGACCTAGTATATGATTGTAACCCTAGCACAATGGGACCTCCATCCATGTTTGGGAACCTTACATACTTACATTACAAATTATTAATAATAATGAGCTGCTTTTCCTGGGAAAGGACTGGTGAACCTAGTATGCTGGAATTCAAAGCACAACTGAAAGTCAATTAATTATAAGCTTCGGAAACAGATTACTGGGGAGACTTGTACCTGGCTGCTAATAATTCCCTCCCCTCCCCCGCCCCCCCGCTTTTTTTTTTTAAATGGAGGGATACTTACAGTACAGGGAAATAGCTACAGGCTAGAACAGTTACAAGCCATGACCACTTGTGGAGGCCTGAAACAGCCCGGGAAGGAGTAGTGGCTATAGTAGGTTTTTCAAAGGTAGTATCAAGAGAACTGTGTTCAAAGAAGCTGCCAAAGCTAAATTAGATGTCTTCAGCCAGATAGCAGGGGTGGGTGGAAAGCAACTGAGCTGAAAAGGAATAGATGTGGCTTGTAGCACCACCATACGGTGAAAAATAACCAAGCATCAAAGATCTGGTGTGCTGAAAGAGCAAAACTGTAAGGTATAGCTAGAACTTAATTAAAATGCAGTAGGCTATTAGCACATTTTATTAAGGAATGACTGCTTCTGAAGAGTCTTAAATAGGCATATTTTCCCTCACAGAGCAAAGTTGTTTAGCAACACCTTTACACATACACGTCATTGTTCTAATTATGGGGCACCTCATAGATATGAAGTTATTTTTACAGTATGTGTAATAAATAATTCAGCATCTTAAGTAAATGTTTATTGTCTTCAGTATATGAAGAGCTATATAACTGATTCATTAAGTATATAGTAGAGGCCATAACCATCCAGTTGGAGGCCAACTGCTTTATAATAAAACATTTTATACAGCAAATGGAGAGCGCGGCTTACAAAGCACAGGTACAGCAACGGAAGTGCTACCTGCGTATGAGAAGGAAAGGAGAGTGTACTGGTACAGCAGTACAGACCCAGACATGTTGTAGCTCTTGGGATGTTTATGAAAATACTGAACAGGGAAAAACCACACTGCTCATATTGCTTGGAGATTTTATTTCAATTTTTTTTTTTGGCAGAGTTTCCAGAAAGCGGCTGGAAATCTTATTTCTGAGGGCTACAAATGACGATATTCCAGGAAAAGGTGCTACACCAAAACACATTAGCAAGAATGAATCTTGTGTTTTTTTATAGACACTACAACATAACATGATCCATGGAGTTAAATAATGCAGGTATGTAACATACTAAATACAGCACCCAGAACTTACAATTTGCTTTCCATTAATAAATCTCAAAGCCCTTCACAATCTTTAATGCATTTATCCTTAGTGTATTAATGTTGACCAGGAAATGTCAGGTTTCTAATGAAAGGTAGCATAATTGTTTGAACAAGTTTTTTTTTTTTTTTTTTTTTTTTTAAACGAAAACCTAGTTTTCCTACCAGTTCTAATAGAATACATTGTTTGTCTCCCCATAGCAAACATGTATGTACCACTTCCCTCTGCTGGTCATGACATATTAGAACTCTTTACCTATGGCCAGCATGATACCTTCATGAACTAAAGTTATGCTCTATTGACGCAGAACAAATTGTTAAACAGGCTATCCTCACAGAAAGCAAAAAAAAAGCAAGAGGAGTTTGTGCCCCAGATAGGGAATATGAAAGCAAATTAAGAACTGTAAAGAAAGGTACAGGCAGGCTGTACCTTCTGACAGCAAGATACGCATTTATAATTAGGACACATCTTTTCATGCAGCCTTGCAACAGCGTCATGTACATATACATGATATATGTACATATACAAAAAGTCTAGGCCACAATGCCCTGATTTTCTGAGAGGAGATACAGAAAGCTAGTCAGCAGCCTTTGCTATGATTTATAATAATGAAAAAGTTGACATACTACTTACCATGGAGGGGTGGGGGCAGATAGAGGGAAAAATATTTCTCACCGGGGTGAACAGACGAGTAATTTTTTTCTAAACTGATTTCATATTTGAGATTTCCTGTCAGCCATTAGTGGCCATTCAGGTGGAAGATCAGGCTACAAGAGTAATTTTGTAAAAGAGAAGAGGACAAAATGCCATAGGTCGCTGGGATATTAGCAGTCTCCTACTTAAAATGCACATAAGAAGCCTAGTACAATGAATCTCAGCTCTTGGGTGCCTGTGGGTATTACTATAAAGCATATAATCAATAAGAATAAATAAATGAAACCAAGCTGTCCAAGGATGAATGTTACACAGTACAAGCCAAATCTATTTCAGTGTAAGAAACTTATCTGAGCAGAATCCTGAAAAGAAGAACAGTTAGAAGAAAAAAATTGGATAAATTTCACAGTAGTATCCTGGGGACATAAAAAGATGTGCTGTCCTCCAGTCTCAGAATAACAAAGGGGATTTTAAGAAGCTAATGTCCATTATTAGGCTGATGAAGAGAGAAGGGATGAGAGTAAGCTACTGGCATTGCACTGTGGCTCCAGATTATAATAATCATTCTTTCTCCTCCTAGGGTGATTACAATTCAGAGATAGGACACAGGCACCAGAGTTTACAGCACTATGGAAGCATGCTTCAACTGCTGAACATCAACAGTGTACATTATTGTAGTGAAACATCATTACTTATCAGTGAAAGGCTGTTAGAAATGTCTTGACAATATCACCACGGCACTGTTTGCAGTGACTGACTTAGGGATTGCCTGCCAGCTAGAAGTCACTTGCAGATCTGAATAAAGCTACTGAATCTTTAGACCAGCCTCTTGGAAGAATGCCAGCATTTGGGACTACACGTATTTGCCTGGGTGTTGTTCAAACCTCACAGATTATACAGATAATTCAATCAAATGAGTTCCAAAGCCCCGTCTTTGGCAATGAACAATGCTCGGGAGCAGTGCCTTTTTTGTTTAAAAAAAAAAAAAAAAAAAAAAGAAGAGGAGCCAATACTCAGCCAGCTCCCCACCTCCAGCTAATTCCATGGCTCAGGCTGCCGACATGCCAGTACTCCGTACCAGCAAGTACTGGCATGGAAAAAGCACTGCTCTTGAGGCGACTCATCTGACAGATTATGTTAAGAACACTTAGAAATGGATCACAGGATTTCCAGGTGGACCATAGCTATACAATACTGCATGTTAAATATTCAATAAAATATTATGCAAAGCCTGAAACAGAGCTGGGAAGGATTTTATAGTGCTCACATTGCATGCCTGTTCTCTAACCTTCCATGTATACTTACAATAGCCATGTGAAGCATTTCAGCAAAGACCCCTAGCCCAGCTATGTTAAACAACTGTTTCAAATGCTTACACCTTTACAAGGAAGACTCACAGATACTTCAGTATCACTTTGGAGACAGCTCTGTTTAAGTGTATGAGTTATGGGAAGGCCACAGGGAAACCACGTCCTTCTGAATAGACTGTATATACCAAAGTGCTGTATGTCAGTGCTAGCTCTGTGCAAGTACTTCTCTTTGGAGAGAATGATGTTTTGCCTTTGGAAAGAAGTTAGAGATGAGTATAGGGCATCCCTCACAGATTGTCTGAGAAATAGCTTCACCAAAAGCTTAATTTTACAGGCTACTTGGGATTTGACTATTATATTCCATTTCCTTCCACTGCATACTATGAAGGAGCCTTATCCTAAAACACTCAGTAAAGTCCATGGGACTTCCTGCATGACTGAAGAATTGAAAAACCTTTGCCTGTGTTTAGAGTAGGAATGGGAAGGGCAACAGAATAAATCTGAGGTACTGGGGAGAGCAGGAGAGTCCAAATGAGGAAACTAACCCCCCATGATATGACAGCCTCACCAGGAATAAATCCCAGCGTTCCCAGCTGAACAGTACAGATGTAGATCAGTTGCAAATTCTCACAATTATATCGGGTCTCATGATACTTGATTTTATTTTCCTGAAAGGTCCAGCTCAGACTCATGTGATTAGGTGAGAATCTCTGCTTTCATTTAAAAAATAAAAGTGTGTAACCTTCATGGTTGCAAAGACAAGCTTACAAATGTGACCTGACCTGAAGGCTAAAATTTAAAAAAATCCCCCAAACTAATAAATTACTCAAAATATGTATTTTTTTTTAAAAATCTCATTTTTTTAGTCTGCCTCCTTGTTTTTGAACATCTGGGATTGGCAACGCTGGTTGCTGGATTTCCCAGACTCCCAAAATTAACTAGTGGAGAGTATTTGGCTGCTTACAACCATAGGTGTGGGAAGTAGGGTTGTGCAGTTGGTTTAGAACATGGCAGCTCCCCCCTGAGGGGCTGTCCCACTGCCAGTCTGCAGCTGGCTCTGCCAGCTCTGGGTCCCAGCTTCTGGGTGGCCCCTGCAGGGTCTCCAACTCCACCGTTCCCCAGAGTCCCACCACCTTCCATCCCAGGGTTCAGGCCACCAGCCCTGGAGGCTCAGCTTCCAATTGGGGTCCCAACAACTGTTTGAAGCTCTCTGTCCTGAATCTCAGCCCAGGGCCCCACAGCTGCCTCCAGGTGTGGCTAGGTCATCAACTTTCCCAAACTGGATGCCATTGCCACAAACGACATCTGCTACATACAATTCAGGAGAGTTGGCAATCATTTGTAGCAATGACATCCAGTCTGGGAAGTTGGCAACCCTAGGTGTGTCCCCAGCCTAGGGTGGTGAGGGGCTCAAACAGGTGTGGGAGGAGCACAACTTAGCATCGTCATCTTAAAAATAGTTCCAGTGCCACTGCCTACAATATCCAAACAAAGACTCTTTAGCTCACCAACATTAGCTAGCAAGCTAGGGAACCACCATGCCCTGTGTTGCTGTACTAGGATAGCAAGCTCGTACAGAAGTTCGTGGGAAATCTGAAGTCGAATTTTGCTGAGAAAAGATTTCTGAAGCCAGCAAAAAGTTCCACTCCTAGCTTCTACCTACCAAGGCTTTTTCCTAATGGAGAAGTATCACATCCAAGAGACGGAGGGGTAGCCGTGTTAGTCTGGATCTGTAACAGCAACGAAGGGTCCTGTGGCACCTTATAGACTAACAGAAACGTTTTGCTTTGAAAAGTTTTGAAAACTTTTCTGTTAGTCTATAAGGTGCCACAGGACCCTTCGTTGCTGTTACACATCCAAGAGAGGGGCCAAAGAGCTACCCTCTTCACGGCACCTGGAAACAGGAAAGTGGCTGCATCCAAACAAGCAGGAAAAAAAATCAGTTTTAATGGGACCAATAAGGAGAACTAGACCCTAACTGCACTATGAATGAAGGCTGTTTGCAGGTTGCAGTTATCTGAGTTTCTGGCAGGGAAAACCAGAATGCATTAGGCAAAAGAGGATCTTGACAACTGGGATAAGGAAAAGACACTGTTTCTTTATTCTGCCACAATGAAGCCACCTCTCTGTCTCCCCTGACATCCCCTCCCTGCTCTAGAATGAAAAATCAGGCCCTGACTTTACAGCAATATGTCTTTATTCTTATTTCCCCAAGTACATCACTCCCTTTAATTTCTTCTGCTCATAATCAGCCATTCCCAACCTTCCCTCCTCTTAGCTATAGAGGAAAGGAACCTGACACCTGAATCTGGAAATGCTTGAAACAAAGCTGTCATGTTCACTACCAACCCTTTGTAGGTTCTACTTTCTCCCAGAGATTAGAGAGCCAAGGATGTCTTAAATTAGGACTGGAAGAATCAAAAGGCTCTCAAGTTACAAGGCCAAAGACCCCAGTGACCATCCATCCAGTCTTGGCTGGGACAGCATTTCAGGTGCTAGGAAGGGGTCCCCATTTATTTAAAACAAAGGGGCTAATTGCCCCGTATTCAGGCCCCCTGCTGAGCTGACATCTTCCCTTCAACAGTGCAGGTGCTGCTGCTGGCTGGAGAACATACTCACATGCTCTCCAGCCACGTGGGAGAGGGAGCCAGCAGCGGGCCCTGCCATTGGGATGTAGCTGCCACCCAGTTCCCAGTTCCCTGCAGCCTGGGGAAGCCAGAAGCCACACTAGCATGGCTGCCACCTTGTTCATGGCTCCCCGCAGCTCGGGAGAGCCGCACTGGCACAACTGCCATCTGGTTCCCAGCTCCCTGTGCCTCAGCGAAGCTGGAAGGATCACCAGCCCAGCTGTCAGCTGGTTCACAGCTCCCCCATTTTTCCTGGCTCACTGCAGCTTGAGGGAGTCTCACTAGCATGGCTGCTGCATGGTTCCTGGCTCCTTGTGCCTCGGGGCCGCTGGGAGGCACACTGGCGTGGCTGCCACTCAGTTTCCAGTGCCCCGATGCATGGAGCAGCCAAGGAGGCCCACTGCAGGGGCGGCAGCCCCATTCCCAGCATCCTGAGGCATGGGACAGCTAGGGAGGTCCCCTGCAAAGGGGGCAGTCTCATTCCTGGCACACTAAGGTGTGGGGCAGCCTGGGAGGTCCGCCAGTATTTGGGCTAGGGAAATACAGCCACCCTACAAATGACCACCCATGTGCCCTCTACAATGGAAATAAAGCAATGTAAATTTTACAGCAGAACATTGAGATAAAATTTAATATTCAAAGTGTGTCTGACAAGAGTAGTACCTGCAGTTACAAATAAAGTATAGTATCAATGAGGTGCCTCTATTTGGATTATAGTTCCATTCAGGAAATTGGGAGATTCGGAACTGAGTGTAATTTATTTACTGATGGTGCTTTACACCACATTATTACCAGCTCTCTCAGTATTTCAGGGATGTCAAGTCAGATGAGAGGACTGAACTTATCGTGATTGTATTGGATGTGGAGAGCTGCCCAAAGAAATTCTCAGAGTCTTCAGTGAGACAAAAGACATGACCAGGCTATTTCCTTTCAATCCATTGGAGGCAAGACAGGATTATATGGAAGTCACTAGTATAAAATGCCTCACAAGTTCATTGGGATGATTATTGATACACTTTAGAGCCTGTAGACAGGTCTGCTGCCACAGAATGTGCTTCCTGTGCCATGTTCTGGCCCTGAGAAGGACACCCTGACAAGCTGGGACTGAAGTCTGTCTTTTCAGCTTTTCAACTAGCTTGCTTATCTAGTACTGTAGTTATCCAATAGGCATTAATGGTGGTTTTAGTAATGCTTGAAGAATGGGAACTTTTAGGATGGATGACAGTGATAGTATTTTATCAGACCCTTTCTAAAGCAGTGGAATTTGATTCTCTTCTCCTCCTGGGTACTGCTTTGCCAGGCATGTCTTCCTAAAGAGACTATGTGCAATACCACCACCTGCTGGGCTTACAGAAATTATCTAGCCCCAGGATTCCCAAACTGTGTGGTTTAATCCCCAGGCACAACCACATTCTCCAGTTACATTTCTAATTTCTACTGACTCATGCAATCTTAATAAAAGCTATATAATATTTTGAGCTGTATAGGGAGGAGTATGTGGGGAAAAATTACAGCTCCAATGTCAAGTTTAATTCTCACCAGCAATGGCATGTTTCACTTCAAGAACATCCATTACTTACATTAAAAAATGACTAGCAATATTTCAGTCTGACGGGGATTGATTAGTTTAAAAAATGAGGCTACACTGGTGAAGGTAATGAAAATCTCAGAGCATCTATGGCTACACAAAATGAGACAGTCAAAAAGTTGCTAGAAAATATGATTACACATACTTGAAGCTTAGTTTATCAAGTTACCTGCTGATGTATTTACCGTAGAGAACATACGGTGAGCTTCCTGGTCTGCAGAGAAAGGGAGAAGTTCTCACAACGTCAAGCCAGGTTTGATTGAACACAAAGGCAAGGGAGCCTTGTGAACAGATGTCATATCAGAAATTGTGCTGTAGCAGAATTTTGATGGTATTTTAGAGAAAGTCCCATATATAAATGTGAAGAGCATGCTTCCATTCCACTCCCTCCATGCACAAAAATAAAAGCAAAAAATTTCTCAGGCAGGCCATGGTTTGTGCTAACGACCCCCTATTCAAATCCTAAAGTCTGGAGTAGGCCTATAATTCTGTAGTTCAGAAACGCACTTAACGTGAGTAGAGAGATACCTCACTGGGCGCCCCCCAATCTCAATATCTATCTATCTCTCGATCTCTCTCTCTCTCGATCTCTCTCTCGACACAGAGAAAGCCATCTCAGAGCAGACAGGCAGGACCTTGAAGTCTGAAGGGAGGGACAGTTGCTTCCACTACCACATTCCAAGGAAAGGCCCTGAATGTGCGAACCAATTGTTAGTACTGTGTGTGTGCTGTTAATGTCTTTTGGCTTCAATCGTCTAGATAGGCACCCCCGTCACTCCCACAAACCACCTCATCCACCCTAAACCCGTCATAACCAATTTGTTTTGTTTCATTAACATGTAGGGAAACAACCTGTACTAGAGATAAGATGTTCTATAAGCAATCTCTTGCGGCTAGAAACTATCCCGGCATGGGTAACACCCATGTTGAAGTTTCCCCCGCCCATCAATACTCTACATAATCAATTGTAACCTGTTGTCTGGGAGTGCTTCACTGAGTCCTGATAGGCAAAGTGGCACTCCACCAGCGCTGTGTGTAATAAACCCTCCTACTTGCTTCATACATGGTGTCCAGTCTTAGATCCAACAGTTATATAGCTTTGATCAATGCCCACACAAATATAATCTCGTGGTCAGAAACAGGCAATCAGAACAACGGTCAACAGTGAGCAAAACTGAATGCTACTTAAACTAAAAACATCATGTTTCAGGAATATGTCTCACTGTGGGGCATGTAGATGGATAACAAACACATGGTGTTCCCAACTTGTGTTTAGATATAACTTTAAGCTTTCTACTTAGTGTCAGGCCTTAAACATATAATTCACAGACCAATTTTACTATGCTTTTGATGGGATTCATGTATGCATTCAGGAAGTGGTCTGAAGGAGTAGTTTGTACAGTATTCACAGACATACCTCCTACACTACAGTCATCCATTACTTGTAGTTCTTAATGAGTTACATCTATATATTAGGAGAATGCACACTATTTTTATAATCATGTCAGTTATCCATGTGTTTGGGAGTCAAAAGCCCTTCCTATTATCCATGGAGTTTAAAAGCTATCACCAGTTACATGTGACTACAACTGTGAGAACTAAAAGTCTAGTGAATTTCTATCTTTACTCCTCTTAAACTGACTCAAAATTAAGAGACAAAATTGAGACAATCAACCTGGGTTACTGCCACTATTAAGTCATGGCCCACTAGCCATGTAAATTATCTCTCCAAAATTATTTAACTTTGACAGAGTTGTGAAATAAGCAAAATAAGGAATCCTAGAACTGGATGATATCTAGAGGTCCCTTCGAGTTCAGTCCCATGCACTCACAGCAGGATTAAGCACAATCTAGACAGACCATCCCTGATAGGTGTACACAAGACTGAAGGAAAAATCAAATTAGTGTCAAACATAACATTCACTTATTGGCTAGCATTTTACCATAGCCAGTTACCGCTCTAGCTCAGTACCCTGCTTTCTCCCAGTGGCTGGCAATAGATGTGTCATAGGAAAAGAACAAAAAGGGGCAATATGCAGGGATCCATCCTCTCATCCAGTCCCAGATTCTGGCTGTCACAGGCAGGACACCAGGATGTGAAGGGCGAAAGCCCTCCCATTTTTCAAAGTGGACAGACCTGGCCTGTCCACTTTTCACCAGGGGCCCAGCTACCACTGCCCCTTCTCTCTGAGGTCCTCGCCCCTTGCCATGCCAAAACCTGAAGCCCAGCCCAGGCAACCACATACCCTCCAACTGCCCATGTTATCTGGGCCAGAAAGCAGCAGCCAGCCTGTGTGTCTGCCCCCACCTCACCCAAGGCAGATACAGCTGCCCTGTGCAGTTCTTTCCTGGTTCTTTGACCTTCCAGGCCCCTCTCCCCAGGCCAGAATTTGGAGTGAGATCAAAGGAAGAAATACACAGGCAGCTGTAGGGCACGAAAGACGCTCCACCTGCCCTGGTGGGAGCCCCGGGGGTAGAAAGTGGGGACAGCCTGGGAGCTCCTCTTCCTGCCTTACCCCATGGGCAAGTGGTCCAGCTCTGCAGGGCCTCCAAGGGAGGAGATGGTACAGGGCACGGGCAGGACAACACTTTCAGAAAGACTTTGGTGGACCCAGGCCAGAGGTTTAAGGACACTCAGGGCTCGTGGTGACGCCCCTGACCACGCTGCGTAACAGTCACGGAGGGTCCTACCTCTGTGGACTTCCCCCTCTTCTGCCCTAGTCACCCTCCGGCCTACACTAAACTTCCGCCAGGCGGTGCCCGACTCCCCGGGGAGCCCGGACTCCGGCTCTCGCCGCCTCTCCCGCGCCCACGACTCCCGGCCCCACAGCGATGCAGCCGCTGGGGCGCGACGCCTCAGCACAGCCCAGCGAGACAGCGGCCTCCCGGGCTCGGCACTAGCGCGCACGCACAGCCCCAAGGCGGCGCCGTCTCCACGACGCGAACCTTAGCCACGCCCCGAGCGAGGCGCCAGCCCCGGGCGTTCCCACAGCCGGCGGCGGCGGCTCCCGCCCGCCTGTTAGTGTTCTCGCGAGTGTCTTTGAAAAGGCGCGCGACGGAGCGGGTTCGGGGGGGGGGTCTCCGGCACTCGCCCGAGGCGCTATGGCGGCCGGCCGCATCTTAGGGGTCTTGAGCCAGCTGAGCCAGGAGCAGCTGGCCACGTTCAAGTTCCACCTGCAGGAGCGGGACCCGACCCGCTTCACGACGATGGACCTGGAAGGCGCCTGGAACTGCCCGGCGCTGGCGACGCTGCTGGTGCAGCGCTGCCCGCGTGAGGCCGAGGAGGTGCTGCGCGAGATGCTCCTCCAAATCGGCCGCTACGACCTGTGCGAGGGAGCGGAGGCCGCGCCAGGTAAAGCGGGGGGCGGGAGCGCGGGGCCGCCGGGCGCGGAACGGGACTCGGGCCCTGGCCGGCCCCGATCCGCGCCACGGCGAAGGGCTGCTGGCAGCGGTGGGCGATGGGCCCGGAGGCTGCAGGGAGCTGTGTCACCAACGAAGGAAGGAAGGAAGGAATGAAGGCCAGTAAAGGGTTAACCCTTAGTCACCCAGCAGCCGATTTCCCCTCCTGTTTTGTGAGCAGGTTCCTTTTTGTAAGGCCCTGACTTGATGTCTGTGTCCTGGCGCGCGTCTGTGTGAGGGCCTGCGGAAAGCAAGGCCGGCTGTCCCGTTGCAGCACTTGGCTTGCAGGCGATGCCCTAAGGAGAGGGTGAAGCATAGGGTTTACCCCACGGAAGATATTCAGGCGTGTCTTCCTGGCTTTAAGGGGTCCTTTCCTCCTTGGTAGCGGTGGCAGTTATTCCCCAGGCTCAGGGAATCTGTGACTTTCATATTAAGCCTTTAGAAATAAGGTATTTTTAAAGTTTTTGGGGGCCCACGCTTTCAGCACCTAGAGAGTCAGAGTGGGGAGGCAGCCCTGGTACCTGGGTTAATGTTTCTGCTTTGTGAGTCCACAGCTGTGGATGGGATTTGGTAAGGGCTGGAGCCTGCAACTTCCTTCCCTGCACATCTGACTTTGGGAGTCCTTGTCTGAACTGGGTGAACCAGGCACAGAGGATGAAACTGCCACTTGGCAAGCCCTGCTCCTTTTCTGCATATGGCCCTGCCCATACCACTGTTGCAGTTTCTTTCTAAAGAAAATGGAGCATGTTTTCCACTGCATGCTAGATGGTGTTTGTGAATGTTGGACTTAATTAAAAGCACTAAATTTGGGAATAAAGATATCACTCAGATTTTTTGGTGCCCCCTAATAGGTGACATCCATGTAGTCTGCAAATCAGCCAGTTCAAATGCTTCACCTGTTGCTGCATTCATCTTGAGGAACACATAATGGCAAGCAGCAGTTAAAAATGATTGAGAAATCTGTCACTGGCTACACCAGTGGTTCCCAAACATTTTGGCATCTCACCTCCGGCCCTCTTGATTTTTGACAAACCCCCATGCCCCCGCCGCCTTCTTTGCCATCATCCAACCACCCTTTTAACAAAAAAATTCATAATTTAAAATAAACAAACTTGATATAATGTTATTTAAAATTACAAATAAGTACATAGTTTTTCTTACACCCTTGCAGGTGCCTGGTGCAGCCCCCTGCTGGCCAGCTACCTGAGCCCTATGCCAACCGCCAGAGCTGACAGTGACAGCTGCCTACCCACCTGAGACCTATGCTGCCAGAGCCACCCGCCTGTGCCACCAGGGCCAGCTACGCGCAACAGCCTTCTGCCTGCCTGCTGCCTGAGCCCTGTGTGCTGCTGTGATCAGCTGCCTGCCCACCAGCTGCAGGCCATCTGCCTGCTTGCCTGCCAGCCCAAGCCCTGTGAGTCACTCACCTGAGCCTCTCCCATCCCACAAAGCCAGGCACCACCAGCCCCCTGCTCTTACCCCATCCCCCTCAGCTGACCCAGGCAACCCCAGCCTCCTATCTTAATCCCATCCTCCTCTTTCCCCCAACCCATGCTCACTGATCTTTGCAGGAGACAGCTAGCTCCACATGGGTCTTCACTGGCTGCCTGCTTTTTATAGCGACTGCACCAGGTCACCCACTTAAAATGGCAGGGTCTAAGAACCAGAAGCAAAGGCTGGCTCTTTTGGGGGGAGGGGGGGCTAGCTCACCTCCCCCCATCCCCAGAATTTCTTCATGTCCCCCCCTACCCCCTGGGGGGGGGGGGCATGTTCCCAGTTTGGGAATCTATGGGTTACACAATAGAAGAAAGTGTCAGGCCTCACCTTCAGCTGACATTTGCACCCAGGTAGGAAGAAAATGGCTGGAATGAGATTGCAAATGCTGACCCCTCATCTTCTGTCGGTTTATTTAAAAATAGCAGTATGCACCTGAGGCAATGCATAAACTGCTAAGAGTGGCTACTGCATCTAGAGAACTCCAGCCAGTAAAATAAAAGGCTGACTGCGAGTTTATCAACAGTAATATCCCCTCAGCTCACAGAGCCAAGAGCACAGTGGGGCTAATTTTATGTCCCAGAACCTTCTCAGGTGAGAGAACCCAATAGCTCCATTCTCATGAGAAACTGGCCACCAGGAAAATGTTTTCCATATGAAAAAGCATTGAGTATTCTTCTGTAAGTCCCTCCTTTACTCCCTGCCTTCACTTTTTCTCCCCCTGCCACTCTCCCTTTCTTTCCTTAGTACAGCTTCTCCTTCCCTGGTTGGTTGGACAGTCAGATGGCTTGGTTTTGGGAGGGGGGCAGTTTCGGGAAGAAATCTACCATGTGCTAGCAAGCAAAGGGGGTGGGAGAAGAAAGATGAGCAGGCAGAGGGACTGTGGCAAGCCTGTGGAAAGAGGAAGATCCAGCAATGAGCATGACTAGGCTGTTTTGGGCAGGGGAGGACTTAGAAACTTGCCATATATGGTGGTTGGGAGGTGGAGGGGGATGAGTGAGCAAGGGGAGACATACCAAGCAGGGGGTGGACTGTAGGGCACAACCAGGTGGAGGGAGGAGGAAAGCCACCAAGCACTAACAAGTGGTGGGGGAGGCTGAGCAGAGATGGGGCACAGGCTGTGGAGTTTATTTGGGGAGAGGGCAAGGGAAGGATTAGAATCCAGGGAGCAGCCTAATAGTGAAAAAGGGAAGGAGGTGAGGAAGCCCCAAGCAGAGTAAGCTGGTAGAAGGCTGAGTGGGGAGGGGTACTCACTAGCTGGGACCATTAGAGCAGGCAGAGGATGAGGTTGGGCTGTCCAACATCTGAGTGAGCATGAGTGAAGGACAAAACCAGGGAGGAACAGAAGAAGCCTGCAAAGAAAACAGCACAGCGAACTGGGCTCTCTGGAAAGGAGTGTTGCAGCATCTCATGCTCAAAAAACTAGCGCTGGAAGCATGTGTGACTGAATGAACTTGAGCTTTTTTATGTTCCATTCAGGTTCTAGCACAGCTGAGGAGGCTACCTGCTGCTCAGCTTCTGAGGTTCATTAATATTCCCATGGAAAATTTGAAAGACCCAAGAAGTTGAGTAGCAACTAAAGCCTTCCCAACCACCCTGGAACCTGCATAAGAATTTCCACTGCATCCCATGGCTATTTTATGTGCCACTGTAATGGTCTTGGCCAGCGGCACGTGCCTCTTCTGGCAGCGCAGGCCTCTGCACCCAGCCCTGGCCTGGGCACAGCTGCCCTCGGTGCTAACAGCCTTCTCCCTGGAGTCTTGTCCCATTTAACGGGGCCACCGGCCAGCAGCGTATGCACCCGGGCCCTAGCTCAGGGCAGGACAGCAACCACAGTTCACCAGAGGATCCTGGCCCCTGCCTTAGGGCAGGGCAACACACCGACAGTCAGGGAGCCTGGCCCTTGGCTCAGGCCAGGGCGGCAGGTCAACAGCCACCAAAGTGGTGTGGCTCAAGAGAAGTGAGGGGCTGCACTTCCTACCTCCACTTCCATCGGTGTTTGGTCCCACTTGGAGTGCTCAGCAAGCTCAGGAAGGCAGATCTCCAAGGAAGTGGCAGCAGGCAGCTCCATGTCATTTGGGTAGTGTACCAGGGGCTCCAGCAGGGTCAAGGCCTTGGCATCATGGGTGGCTGGCAGGACTCCAGGCTTGTGCCCGTCTGGGTCCCTGGGGTAGCTGGTCACAGGCAAGGTCTCCAGGTTTGGAGGGGCCTTGGGGTATGGGATTTGCCACAGGGCTGAGGGCCCTGGTAGGTCAGGAAAGTGAGGGTGGCTGGCAGGTGACTCTCACTAGTCTGGCCATGGTCTTCCAGCTCCTTGGAGCCCAGTGAGAGGCCCTTGCCCCAATCAGAGGCCAGTCTTTTAATGAGCCTTGAGCCCTACCTGTGGTACTTCTGGCCCCAGGTGCTGCTCTTTGGGGGTGGGAGGTGGGGCACAGGTGTTCAGGGCCCACCCACCAAGGTCTCTTAGAGGCCTCCTCCTCCTGAGTCGGGGAGGCCACTGCACCTTGCTACCCCCATCCATGTGGGGTAAAAATCTTTAGTCTAGGTGGGTGGGGTGCATTAATGTTAAATACAGAATAACAGCTTTGAGCCCCTTGCCACACACCAGAGGTCTGCATGTAAACAGCCAGGGGAATGACCTAGCTACCCTTGCTCTACCATAGTACTGCTGCCAGCCCCACTGCTTTTACTGAAGAATTAGACCTAGCAGAGGAAAGCACAGTCCTGTGTGTGTTTCAAAGCATGAGAGAGGTGAGCCATAAACTGAGAGTTAAAACAAGAAATCCAGCAGGATGTAAAATAAAGCTCCACATAATAGGGCCCTGTAGCCGAATGCAGTGGCCTCACCCAGACGCAGGCGGGGGAGGCCTCAGAGACCTTGCCTATGCTTTTCCTCAGCCTATTGTCTTTAAGCCAGCAGCACTGTCTCGTTTTACCATAGGTGTACCTGAAAGGCCGGCTGTGGGTGTTTTCCAGAGTAAGAATAGTTGAAATATGGATCCGTGATCAATATTCAAAACTTGAGATACAAAAATGATACATGATGCAAATGAAATAATCGTTTAGCAAAAAACTTAGACACCTTGCATAACACATGGTCTACAAAATGCATCATAATTATGTCATAAATGCATCATAATAAAAATATCACTGATGAATGAGGTGCATTTATCTTTTTTCTTTTTGGTCAGTGTGTTCATATTCATGTTGCCACCTTTTCATTTCACATAGTAGCAGCAACAGTAGGGGAAATAACATCCATAAGCTGTTGGGAGTATTTTCCCCATGGTGTCAAGTAAACTTGATCTGAGTAGGCTTCGACAATGCTGCTCTTAATACGTTTAAAACCTGACATAAATCCTGGTGCTATCACTGGCCATGAGTGGTGGAACTGGAGCAACGGTGAGAATCTTGACAAAAAAAGCCTAATTCCAACACAGGCTTAATCCGGCTGGTCAAATTGTGGAGTAGGAAAAGCATGTTTCTAGGAGGGCAGTGTTGTGTGTGTTTAGCAGCAGGGAGGGGGACTCTGATTTGGACATTGCAAACTGCTGTTTCCATTGTGCAAAATACATAAAATGAGAGATGATACAAGCATGGAGTTCATAGGCCCAGATCCACAAAAGTATTTAGGCTTCTAACCTCTGACTTCACAGGATGTCACCTGTGATTTACAAAGTATTAGGAGAGGCAAATAATAATGCATACAAAAACCGCTTCAGCTGTCATTTGAGTTTCATTTCTAAATTGCTTGTTCTTAAATACACAGCTGCTGTACCGAGAACTGGCAAACAACAAACCACGCATCGGACAAGTGATACAAGGTTTAATGAAAGAACTGAGCAAAGTCACAGAAAATTGGTAACTATATTTCAGTTTTCTCAGAGCATCTGAATATCTTTGAAGCCCCTGAGCCAAGTTCTCCAAGTCTTCTGGGATCAATGCCCCAGACTTCAAAAGCAGCTACTCTTGTGTGACAAAGAGCAGAATAGGCCTGACACTTGTAAATATTTTAATTTCTGTAAATCATTCTGCAGTATTCTCAGGTTGATAAAGATAACATTCAATAGTTTGCTTAACCCGCTAGACCAGGTGTCTGCAACTAAAATAACGAGAAGAGCCATTTTTCCAAATTTGGTTACCAAATCAGTACTTCAGGAGCTGCAGTGCAAGTGAATTCAAGACAGTCCTTAATAAACTGTACTTTTTGTAACCACTGTTTTAAGAACAGCCTGTGCACAATGATTTCTGCCAGTTAAAAAGTTTGTTACTTTTACCCCTGGATTGGGGAGCAAATGAGGAAAAGGAAAATGGTGCACCTGGGGATTGCTCCTTCCTGCTTGAAAGGCTATGTTCACATCAGCCCTCCACCCCAGTGTTTCTCAATTTTTTTTTTTTAATAAAGTACTCCAAGCCGCACCATTTAACCCAGTCCTTCCCTTCCCACCTCCAGAGCCAGGCTTCCCCCTGCTATACCCTAGCATCCCCTTCTCTCCTCTCCTGCTGCTTTGACCAGTCCTCCCTCCCCTCCCCTCCAGAGACAAGCACGGCCAGTTCTCCTCATTTGAACCCAGTCTCCCCTCCCCTCCTTCAGAGCCCCTCTACCCCGCTGTTATCCAGTGCTGGTGACTTGCCAGAGCCACCTCTGCCATTGCCACTGCCACGTGCTTCTCCCTTGAAGTGCTGGGGCGGGACATGTGCATCCTCTGCTTTCGCAGCTGCAAGCATTTTATTGCTTAAAGAGTCATGAGCAGCTCCAAAGCACGTAGCCCCTGAACTTCTCTTGCAACCCAGGGTCGGCAGCCTGCCAGTGGAGCAGAGAGCCCCCCTGAGGTGAGCTGTGTGGCCAGGACTTGTTGGGGGAACACATTGAGAGCCACAGAGAAGTCAACAGTGGCAGTGTCAGCGTCCAGAGCTGCAAATGACTCCTTAAAGAGCTGCATGCAGCTCCAGAGCTTCAGGTTGCCGACCCCTGTGGCATACTGTGGCCAGGTTAAGTGGAATTTCCAAAAGTGGATCTTCCTTGGGTGGTGCATAAAGTCCTCCCCTCGGTGTACAGAACAAGATCTGAGGGCCCATCCTATAAACAATCAGCTGTACGGTTTACTATCATTAAAATAATTCATGTTAGTAATCTGTATGTGAGGGTGTGTTTTCGTGGGATTGGGTGAGTAACAGTTCAGTGACTGTAACTGTCGCTCACGGGTGGCCGCAGTGATTGCTTCCCCTATGCTCCATCCATGAGAGGGATTGTGGCTAGTCAATCTGCATGAGTATGGATCCACTGGCCCCTGCCCCTCAGCCCAGTGTCTGGAATTGCCATGCAGAGGGTTGGCATGGATCGCTGCTCCTGGAGCTGGCAATAATATCCTGAGAGAATTTTGAAAATTAGGAAAAGTGGCAGCAAATCAGTGTCACATGCAAAATTAACTGAAGGTGTGCTTATACCTAAGAGGTGAATTTTGGAAGTATGCTGGTAAACTTGATTAAATTCCAAAATACAAGGAGTGAGAGATGGATTCATAGGCCCAGATCCACCAGGTCATTTAGGCTTCTAACTTCCACTGACTTCAGAAGAAGTTAGAAGTCAAAATACCTTTGTGGAACTAGACGTTAGAGCTTATGTATGGCAACAGTACAAAGAAACTTCAGCAAATTATAAGTAATTTTACAGATAACCACATTCAGTTTACTTGTAGAACACTAGCATTTACTAGATATGGAATTATTCTATACTATACTCTCGCAGGCTGCATGCTGCAAGAGCCTAGGGCAGGGGCAGTATGCTGGGAGTTGGATGAAAGCCTTTCTTTCCCCACCTAGGTTCACAGAGTGTGCAGCTCTGCAGCCAGGGCTGGCAGCTGAGGCTTATTACGAATCAGCTTGCAACAAAAGCGAATCAGGACCTGTTAGTAGTTAATGCTTCCTGGGTCCCTATAAAAAGACTTCTCCCAAGCAGATAGCAGAAAGAGTTGAGAAGCATATGAGGAAGAGAGGTTGGAAGTTCAGAAGAGCAAAGCAGCTCAGCCAGGTACATGGGTAAGGTGCTAGAGGGAAGTGGTAGGAGAAGTAGCCCCAGGAAAAGGATGCTGTGTTTGGGGCAGGGGTAAAGCCCCATCAACTGGTTCTCACCTAGGGTCCCTTGGCCAGAGCCCAAAATAGTGAGTGTGAACTCCCCTCACCCTTCTTCTGGAGAGCTGCCCTAGTGGAAGGATAGGAGCATTTAAACCTGCTGAAGGGGGCTTGCTTCCCCCTGCTTGGGACTTGCCTGTGATGAGACTAACTTGATAAGCAGAGCCTCTTGTCTCTGGAAAGACCCAGTGCAGCAAAAGGACCACCGTGAGTCTCAAGCATATGCTGGAATCTGCCTAGAACCTCAAGCATGCTAACAAGGGACTTGTCACAATATGCACCTGGATTGAAATCCTGGTGCTGTTGAAGTCTGTGACAAAATTTTCCGTTGATTTCAGTGGGGTGTAAGTTTCACTTCATGTTTCTAGAAACATACATTTTGTCAGATTGTGCCTGACTTCAGTGAGGTTACACAGCAGAATTCTTCCATGAATAGCAGCATCTGATATTTATCTCCTTTTCATGTATCAACCAAAAGTCTAAAGAATTATTCATTAAGCTTGAGGAATGAAATACAATCCTCCTTTCTCCATCTTCCAAATATACCTGTAATGTCAGCTTTGTCCTATGATTAATTTTTATATTGCAATGTCTCTGAATAGTTTAATATTTAGAGGTAAAGTTAACTAGTTTATTTTGTTTTATTACCTGAAATACGGAAATCACTGGAACCAAAATCCTTAAACATATTTCTTTAACCTGCTCTTGATTATTTTAGAGATTTTTTTTTTTCTAATTGATAAATTTGGCCCAAATTCTCCTCCCACTCTTGAGTTTTACACTCTTTAATTCTATTGATCTAGATTAAAATTAATCCAGATTTATGCTGAGGAAAGAAGTAATAGAACCTGCAAGGGAATGTCTGGATGAGTCTCTGAAAGGGTGTTAAAATAGTTTGGTCCTATCTGAAATTGTGATTAAACCATTTTCAGCACTTGTTCATCTGCACCAATTGCTGACACTTGCTATATGCATCACATCCGTTTGATGTTATAGATGGGGCTAGAGAAGCCCAATTCTGTAGCTACTCCCATGGTCAGTGGGATTTCTCTTAACAAGAGTTTTAGGATTGGACACTCAGGCTTTTGATGGTTCTACACAGTAAGTTTTTTCTACATGAGTGTTGTTCAGTTGACCGACCAACCGTTCATCTGTTCTGACATTTTAATTTAATGCTTTGAATTAACAGGTTACATATGACATGAGCAAAAAGCGTGTGGCTTTTATGATGTGCGTAACAACAGGGAGGTCTGGCGCAGAAAAGGATATTGAAAAAATGAATAAGTGGCTTGACAAGTTCCAGTTTCGAAGGCCTTATGGAGACTGCATAGATCCTAATGGGAAGGTAGGTTGTTAAAATTATGCTATAACGCACTAACAGCTTCACTTGGAATGCCTCCCACGCCTCCAAGGAGGGCTCACTTATCTCTTGTGAAACATAAGTCGGTACTAGATGATTAAAAAATATTTTCCCCACCACTTTTCAAGAAGTGTTATCTTTAAGGCTATGATCTAGTCACAGGTATTTTTAGTACAGGTAGTGAACAGGTCATGGGCATAAACAAATTCAAGGCTCATGATCTGTTCACAATTGATATTGTACGTACCCCAGACTAAGTCTTGGGGGGCTTGTTGCTGAAGGGGAACACTTGAGGGGAGGGGAAACCCCTGGGCTGTGGCTCGAGAGCCAGTTGCTTGAGTGTCCCTGGGGTCAGCCACTCTGCTGTAGAAATCAGAAGTTCTTCTTCAAGTGATTGCTCATGTGCATTCCAGTTTGGTGTGCACTGGTGCATGCCCAGTTGCCAGAAGCTTTTTGCCCTAGTTGGTAGCCCTAGGGTCAGTTGGGCGCCCCTGTAGTGACGCCTGTATGGCTGCCCATCTATGCACCACCCCTGCTCAGTTCGTTTTCGCCACGCTGTCGGTTGCTGGAGCTCCCTCATTGTTGAGTGTTCGCTGGCAGCCTTTATTTTTAAATTAGCTGGTAGTTCGTGAAAAGAGTTGTAAATAGCTTAGATAGTTGTCTTTCATCTGTAAATAGTTCCACTTAGCACTTAGTGAGCCGAGATGGGACTTTAACCCCCCTCAGTGCCAGGGGATGCCTGGCTCCCTGGGGTTTAAAACCTGCTCAAAATGTGGCAAACAAATGCCCAAAAGCAACCCGCATTGGGCTTGCCTGAGCTGCCTTGGTGAGGCACACCTCCAGGAACACGGCTCTATTTGCAAGGCCTTCAAGCCTAGGACTTTGAAAGACAGAGCTCAACAGCTGACGGTGCTACTAACGGAATCAGCCCTGTGCCCGGACATTTCCCCAGCGGGAGCTCAGAGCAGTGCATCATCAGTGCCGAGCTCTCCAGCACCATTGGTGCCATCAGAAAGCTCCTGGCAACGAGAGCAGGACTCGGCACCAAGCACCCCCCGGCGCCATAAGAACCAGTCCCCAGTGCCTTGCAAGAAGAGGAGGCAGGACCAGGGTCGATCCCAAGAGAGGAGGAGGCTACTGCAATCCTCAGGAGAGTCTGCCAGATCGCACTGGGACTGGGGTCATGAAGTGCAGGTGTCGACTCCAGTGTAGGGCGGGAGCCCACGCTCTCCCAGGCTGCCCTCCACGCCAGAGGCCTTTAGCACAGCACAAGGCCTCCTGCAGATAACTTTGCTGCTTCAGACACCGCACTGGGAGCTTTCATCGCCCCAAATATGGCATCTGAACAGTCTCTAGGGGCCCCGGCACAGTTCCTGACGCCAGTGAGACCCCCGCAAACGGTCACCTCCTTTGGTGCCTCGCATCAGACAGTGGAGGGCACGCAGGAGCTGATAGGCACCACGGGACCCTCAGCACCGCCCGTGGTCGTCTGTGTCAGTCTCTCTTTACTCCAGCTCAGCTCAGAGTGGGAGTACAAGGTCATACCGATGCAGTGGGCATTGACACCGGCCCCGACGCCCCTTCGAAGGGGGAATGGCAAATGCCTTCCCAAGGTGCCCCACAATGGCCTTTTTGGACTCCATGGGCAATCCACGAGACACAGGGGTGAGCTGTGGGACTCCCGGCTAGGGCTCCTGGCACTCCCCAGGTGCCGAGATTGGCCCCAACCACTTCATTGGGAGCGCCCCCGCGAGAGCAGGCGGAGTCGTCGGCACCAGCATCGATGCAAACATAGGCACCGGGACCTGTGGTGCAGTGGGCACCAGCACCCATAGAACAGGTGCCGAGTGTCCCGGTCATCATGGAATCTTACTATATGCCACTAGGGGGCCCTTCACCCCAGGCACCGAGCACAGCACTGCGAGCCACGGTGCCAGGGTCTCAAATGGAGGTACCTGAACCCCCCTGCACGGATGGGATTGGAGGACGCAATGCCTTTGTCCTCCTCAGATGAGGCATTGGCTGGATCCCCGGTAATGGAGGGTGGAGGAGCATACAAGCAGTTATTGAGAAGGGTGGCTGAGAGTCTGGGGGTGCAGATGAAAGAGGTCGGGGTGAAATACATCCTGTTACAAACATTCTCTCGACATCTGAACCTACCAGGGTGGCACTGCCCATTATAAAGACAATTGCCAGTACGCCAAAGACCGTGTGGCAGACCCCGGCCTCAGCCATACTGAGGCTAGAAAGAATGAGCACCGGTATTTCATGCTAGCCCAGGGCAATGAACATCTGTTCACCCCCCAACCCCCCGACTCCCTGGTCATAGATGCTGTGAACAACAGGGAGAGGCAAGAGGTCCAGGGCCCCTCCCCTAAAAACAAAGAGACCAAACACTTAGACCTGTATGGCAGAAAAGTTTACTGTACAGGTGACCTCCAGCTGAGAATTGCTAACCAGCAAGCCATGGTTAGCAGATATGCTTATATTACGGCCAGCTCCATGGACTGTTTCACTGAGTTACTCCTGCCAGAGACCAAGTTGGACTTTACGGCCCTGGTGGAGGAACAGAAAGAGCAGTACTACAGGCTGCGCTAGATGCAGTGGATGCAGCCACCAGGGTCATGAGCTCAGATATAGCCATGAGAAGGGGAGCACGGCTACAAGTCTCGGGACTCTCGCATGAAGTGCAACAGTACATACAGGACCTCCCCTTTGAAGGCCCCTCCCTATTTTCAGAAAAGACTGATAGGAGGCTTCACAGCATGAAGGACTCAAGGGCCACCCTACACTCGCTGGGTCTATGTACACCGGTGACCCAGAGGAGACACTTTACCCCGAGACCCCAGTTCAGACAGTTCCCACAGCAACATCAGGATGGGAACAGGAGAAGGGGCCACCATACTAGGAGACGTCAGGGCCGCCAGAAACAGGATCAGAGCCACCAAAAACCTCCACTGGGGTCTAAATATCAGATTTGATGGGGCAGTCGGGAGACCCACAGTTCCAGCTCAGCACTTATTTTCATCCCACCTATCCCCATTCTACCATGCATGGTGCAGCATAACGTCGGACTAGTGGGTCCTCCGCACGGTAGAAAAGGGGTATGCTATCCAATTTTCTTCCTGCCCCCCCCCTTCCCACCCACCTCTCCCATCCTTCTTAAGGGACCCCCTCATGAGATGGCTCTCAGGCAGGAGGTAAAGGCCCTCCTACAAAAGGGGGCTATAGAGGAAGTTCCCCAGGAATTCCTGGGCCAGGGGTTTTATTCCCGTTATTTCTTAATTCCGAAAGCGAAAGGGGGATTACAGCCAATCTTGTGAAAAAGATAGTTTGGTATGATATCCCTGAGCATAATTATCCCAATGCTGGAACAAGGGACTGGTTTGCCACTCTCCACTTATAGGACGTGTGGTTTTCACATAGCAATCTATCTACCTCACAGGAGGTTCCTCTGGTTCATGCTAAGGAAGGACCATGACCAGTACACAGTCCTTCCGGTCGGCCTCTCCTCGGCCCCGAGAGTCTTTACCAAATGTATGTCAGCAGTGGCGGCCTTCCTACGCAGGCAGGGAGTGCACCTCTTCCCCTAGCTGGACAACTGGCTGATCCGAGGTCAGTCGCAGCAACAGGTGGTGCGACATGTGCAGCTGATACGACAGACAATTGACACACTAGGCCTCCTAGTGAACGAGGCAAAGTCCGTAGTAGCCCCAACTCAGGTCATGGAGTTTGTGGGTGCCCGACTAGATGCAGAGCAAGCCAGGGCCTTTCTGCCCCAGAGCAGGGTCCAAGCCGTAACCTCTTGCATCCAAGGCCTGATCAGGTTCCCAACCACAATGGCCAGGGGGTGCCTCAGACTGTTGGGGAACATGGCAGCATGCGCGTTCATAGTCCAGCACGCCATGTTGCGAATGCGCCCCTTCCAGCTGTGGCTCGCCTCAGTGTACAGACTTGTCAGGGATAATATAGACAAGTTAGTGACAGTGCCCCCACGAGTGTTAACGGCATTACACTGGTGATTAGAAGCCCAGTCGGTCTGCATGGGAGTCCCCTTCAGTCCCCCACATCCCTCCCTCTCTCTGGTCACGGATGCCTCAGACCTGGGCTGGGGAGCACACCCAGGGGACCGCCAGACTCAGGCCCTGTGGAGCAAGACCAATGCTTGGCTCCATATAAACGTGTGGGAGCTCAGAGCGGTTCGGCTGGCATGCAAGGTGTTTCAGAGCAAACTGAAGGGGCAGCGTGTCACGGTCAGCACAGAGAATACTACAGCAATGTACTATATAAACAAACGAGGGTGCACACTCATCGCCCCTGTATCTTGAGGCCCTCGTGCTCTGGGACTTCTGCATCCAGCACCAGATTCTCCTGAGGGCATTCTACCTGCCTGGGGCTCACAACTCCCTAGCAGACCATCTCCGCAGGTCCTCTGCTAGTGGGAGGCTGACAGCTGGGACTGCAGCCTTACTGTATAGAAAGTTTAGAGGTTCGGCGGAAGGGAAGTGCAGTGTGGGTTGGAAAGGTTAGACCCACTTCATCTTTCTTATCTGTAGGAGATCGCAGAGCTGGGTCTCACCCACCTCAGCAATGGCCCCTGCAGGGAAAGAGGAAGGCCTCTCTCTCGCCATCCTCAGTGGATTAACAGCTGGAGCTCTGCATAGGATGGAGTCCCTGTCTGGGTGCACAGGGGAGATTAGGTTTCACAATCCGTGGCCATGAATTTGGTGGGACCCTAAATGTATGCAAGACTCCCTGATGCTGGAAGTAGGTGGTAACACACGGAAGTACTGAGTTCAATTTGCCGGTGGCGGGGACATGCCCAGGTAGACCCTTTCGCCATCCATCTGAACACAAAGTGCAGGATGTTCTGCTCTTACCATAACTGAAGCCCAGGCTCTTGGGCAGACGCCTTCAGCGTTTGTTGTTTGGGACCCTCGCTTCACACCTTCCCACCGATACTGCTCATCCACCGAACACAGCTGAAAATTCAGTCAGACCGAGCATCAGTTATCCTGGTGGCCCCAGCTTGGGCCTGACAACACTAACCCAGAGGTGCTTCTGCTACGCCCGGATCTGCTGATGCAAGAGGAGGGGAGACTGCTGCATCCCAATCTCTAGGTTTTACGTCTCACAGCATGGAGGCTCCATGGCTGAGACCAATCGAGCTGGCCTACTCTGAACTGGTCAGGGAAGTATTGTTAAACAGCAGGAAGCCCTCCACGTGGGTAACGTATGTAGCCAAATGGAAGAGGTTTACTATATGGGCCACTTAAAAGGGAATTATCCCTGGGGGAGGCCCCAGTACCACACATCCTAGACAACTTGCCGGCCTTGAGCCCGACAGGGCTGTCACTATCCTCCCTGAAAGTGCACTTGGTAGCTATTTCGGCGTTTCACCTGGGGCCTGGGATGTCATCAGTCTTCTCAGACCCGGTGGTGAAAAGGTTCATGAAAGGGATGGAAAGGGTCAAACCGCAGGTTCAGGCCCCCTCTGCCAACATGGGACTTTAATTTGGCATTGTCTGAGCTTGTGGCTCCCCCATTTGAACCCCTCGCCACCTGTTCCATGTTATTCCTTAGCTACAAGACAGCATTCCTGGTGGCCATTACCTCAGCCAGAAGGGTGTCAGAGCCCAGGGCCCTGACAGCGGACCCACTTTATACAGTGTTCCACAAAGATAAGGTCAGACTGAGACCCCACCCAGCGTTTCTGCCTAAGGTGGTCTCCTTCTTCCACACTAACCAAGACATCACCTTACTGGTGTTCTATCCAAAGCCCCATGCCTCCCCTAGGGGGCAGAGCTTACACGCTTTGGATGTCCGGAGGGCACTGGCCTTCTATATGGACAGGACCAAACCCTTCTGGAAGTCGCAGCAGTTGTTTGTTGCAGTGGCAGACAGGATGAAGGGGCACCCAGTCTCCTCTCAGCGGATCTCCTCCTGTATAGTTGCCTGAATCAGAGAGTGCTACAAACTGGCAGGGGTTCCCCCTTCCCCATTCAGGGCTCACTCCACCAGGGCACAAGTGTCCTCTGCGGCATACTTGGCCAGGGTCCCTATCCAGGACATCTGCAGGGCGGCCACTTGGTCCTCCATTCACATGTTCTCAGCCCATTACACATTAACGCAGCATGCGTGAGAAGATGCTGCAGTAGGCAGGGCTGTCCTGCACTACTTCTGGGGCTCCGACCCCCCATCCTAGACACTGGCTTGCATTCACCCAAATTGGAGTGCAGATTAGTAATCCCTTGAAGAAGAAAAGGCAGTTACCTGTTCTGTAACTGGTGTTCTTCAAGACATGTTGCTTATGCCCATCCCAAAACCCTCCCGCCTTCCCCTCTGTCGGATTTGGGTCAGGCGGTGCGTATATGGGTGGCCATATGGGCGCCACTCCAGGGTGAGCTGCACTGATCTTACGGCTACCGGCTAAGGCAAAAGGCTTCCAGCAACTGGGCAGGCACGAGCGCACACCCCCAAATTGGAATGGACATGAGCAACACATCTCGAAGAACAGTTACAGAACAGGTAACTGTCTTTTGCAGAAAGTTACGGAATCTGACTTTTACAGATGACAAATGGGGGCCTAATTAAACAAGATTTGGGTTAACTGAAGTTCTTGAAGCTATGGATGTGATTGCCTAACAGTCTTATCTTCCCAGGCAAAGAGACAGCCTAATGGAGAAATGTTTAAAAATGTCAGCTCCCTGGCTGGCAGTAGAAATTCTCCAGATGAGCACCCCTCCTCCAATACCCCACAAATCCAAATGCATGGACTACTCAGTCTCCTGACCTGCAGATGTGTGGCTCTAGGCTGGTTGCAATAACCTCCTTGAATGATTATGGCTGTGGAAAATGACTGATTCTAGGTTTTACTTGAGACTGGCTGAGTCCCCAAAAAAGCCAGATATTTAGAAGGATACATAGAAGTGGTTTTCCTTCCCTTTTCACCTCATTATTGCTAGACCACTGTGCATTATTATTAGACCATGGGGCTTTTACCCTACCTTTTGATAGCCCTTTTGTGGAAAGGCTAATCTGTAGGCTTGCTGATACTTGTAAGGGAATAAGGCATAGGCAGTGTGTCCTAGTCACAGCTGAGCCCATGTCCACCAGGCAAGGATGGCCACCAGGCAGTGCTCAGTGAGATGGGGGACCAGAACAATTGTCAGAGCAAAGACTGATCATCAAGAGTCTGTCAGGCCAGGCTTAGAGACCAGAGATTTGGGCTGAGGGAATTAGGGGCCTTCATAGTCAGGCTGAAGTTAGAGATAGAAGATCAGGAAGTAGGATGCAGTCACAGTAGGTGAGGAATCTGCATGGTTACCCAAACAGGTCACACTCCAGGATTTAATAGCATACTTGGCCAATCAATGGATCACAGGGTGCTGTCATTCTGGACCTATATCAAAAGGCCATGTGGGAAGAGCTGCCATTATACAGCTTTTTATTTGCTGGTATTTATTTTTATTATAGTAGCATGTAGGCACTCCAGTCATGAACACTGTGTAATTAGTGACATTGCAAGGTGCAATAATGGCTTTAAAAATACTTTTTATGGTTAATTTGATCTTTTACCTTTTATTGTTATTTCAAAAGTTGATAAATAATCTTTCAGGAATTCATTATTTTGATCAGCACATCTAACACATGAGCATTTATTACAGGAAATATTGCCAGCAGTGGAAAAATTCCGCGATCAAATCAATCAATCTCACGATGAAATTAGCTGCTGCCTCATTGCTCTTATGAGCCATGGGAAGAGTAATGGCCTCATTGAGGGGAAAGATGGTGGCACAGTTGATCTGAATAATATATTTGCATTATTCAACAATAAAGAATGCCTAAAGCTCCAAAAAAAGCCTAAAATCTTTATCATTCAGGCCTGCAGAGGAGGTGAGTAGAACATTAAATGTGTGACTATACTATGTACAGGTTGAACCTCTCTCCTCCAACAACATCTGTAATCCAGCAGGATTATAGTTTGCTGGATGACCACTTGTGGGTGTGGCCAAATTTCCTATGGTTCCATAGTTTGTTTGCAGCCACTAGTCCTGGCTCTTTGGGTTCTGTGCTGTTATTTAGCTGTAATTCACCCCAAACATCATCTAGGAGCCCAGTAAGCAGTGGAAGTGTTGGTAATGCTGTTAGACAATATTGACCTTCGGTCATCCAGCAAGTTCTCTTTGGGCATCGGTCGGGTCTCAAGGGTGCCAGATGGAAGATTCAGCCTTTGTTATTATGTCTAGCCCAGTGTTCTCAGCAATTCTCTGTATCAGTGTTCCCTGTAAGCCATGTGCTTGTGCAGCTACTCAGGAGATTCAGATGTCATGCAGCTGGTGAGCAAAGCATTCACAGCGAGGTTTTCTTTCTACTGGTGGTTCACATTTGCACATGCCCCCATGCACATTTAAAATTTATTCTACATATGGATGAGCAAAGTCTGCACATGAATGGAAAGGATTAGTGGGGAACATTGCTCTGTACTGTTGTACTGGAAGCCTGGATTCAGCTCCAGTTCTGGTATCTCAATCTCAAAGCAGGTAGTGCTGAGAGTACCACAGGGACCATATGTTCAACTCAGAGGAGACAGCAATAATTTTTGTTGCTGCACAGACACACCCTGACCATTAAAGCTGTGGTGTCCAACATGCTAGCTATATGTGGCTGTTTGGCCAGCTCTGTGTGGCTAGTTGGCTTGAACTATAATATTTTCAGAATAATGTATCTAGTTCTCTGTAGCAGTAGCCACTATAGTAACTGTTGCTTCAGAACTGATTAGGACACCACGGAGTCAAAGACTCCCTTTTACAAAGTCCCAAAAGGAATCTAATCCTGCCCTCCTAACCCAGCAGAATGGTGGGGGTGATGGAGGCAGGCCTCAAAGTTAGCAAATCTTATGTGGTAGAAAATGGCATGAGCTTCAGGTCTCTGACTAGGAAACTGAAGACGACAAACCCTTTGCCCTGGGAAAAGGTACATGAGGCCTGACTTTGACTAGTGCCTGTCTTACTGGACAATTTCTTGACTTAACAGTTTGCCCCAAAGTGTCCCCAAAGAGATTGAGTACAAATCTGCTCCATCTTCATAAAAGGATCAGCACAAGTGTACAACTGATTTATTTTTTCGGTCCATTGAATAGTCCCAAGAAGACCCCTTTCCCTGATGAAGTGCTGGTGGGGATTTGCAATTTACAGGACAAAATTGTACTTGTGAAATATTGTTTCTCCATTGATAAAGAATCAGAAATAAAGCACTGCCACTTTTACCTGGGGGCTTGTGTTCCTGGCTTATTTAAAAATAAATAGATAAAAAGGGAAGGGGGAATCAAAAGGAATTAGGGTTCCAGTGGGCTGACAGGCTCATATGGTCTTCATAGGTTCACACAGGCACCTGAAAATTTGAATAGTTAGCTGAAGCTTATTCTAATCATCTGACCCTCATAGATCTCCAAAATGGAGATAAAAAGCGTCCAATAACAGACTTTTTCAAGGCATTTTGTGGGACAGTGGGAAAGACTCAACCAAAACTTGAATATTTCCTAGATCTGCATGACTTCAGGTTTGCAAACCTGAGCTGTTGTCATCTACACAGCTTTAGTCACTGTTGTCCCATGGCCACTCTGTCCCACATCAAGGCTTCATCTTCCTCCCAGATGTTGAGACTGTGTAGTAGAGCTGGTTGGAAAAAAATCAGTCCATACATAATCATTACAATATTTTTAAACAAAAGGTACTTTGCTCAAAAAATTCCTCGACTTCGTTATCTGATAGTCCAGCTAATGTTTGTGTTCCATTAAAACAGGAAATGTAGACCATGGAGTTGAACAAAAAGACCATAAATCTGAGAAAGCTGATGATACTTATGACTTGAGGCTGCCAACAACTGTTGATTATTATATCATATATTCTTCTCAAAAAGGTAAGAGATTTTTACAGAGATTAAATTAATATCCCCAGGTCACAAAGGAAAGCCTGGGGTAGAGCTAGAATCTCTCTACTCCAACTACAAAGCTTTCTGTATGATAAGCTTTGGGGTCTTTAAGTTATATTTCATAGTAAGAGATTTATGCTCAGGAAAAAATAATATTTTTGTGGGGCTGATATCCAAGCAGGATACAGTTGAACAGTGTGAACTCAAACCTGTAACCAAGAGAAATGGACATGACCATCAGAACTCAGTCACCCTGACAGAGAAAATCAGTGATTTGAAATGTTGGACTTGGAGCCAAAGAAGTGGGGAGACCTTGCCTGAGCTAGAAAGGGGATGTTGTTGGAACAAGGGGGGCAACCGTCATTGCATGGGGAACAGAGACTTCTCCAAAATGATGAAATTGGGTCTTGTGAAAATGTTGATATAACCCCGCCCCCCGATAATAATGATAAACTCTTAACAGCTGGGAGGTGATCTGGAAAAAGGGCCTGAAGAGCAGGCCATGGAGCAGAGATTCTCCCAATAAATATTTGTATGGCCCCAGAGTGTAGATACCAATGCTTGCTGGTAGCTGCAATGATAGTTAATCCCAAAATATTTCAGAAAATAAATATGCTCATATACCCATCCAGATCAGCATAACTTATTTATGTAGGGCTGGTTCTTCGTTTTTGCTTTTGTGAACAAGTGGTATTAATGAATACAGTAAGGTCTCAACATTTGCGAGGGTTTCATGTTCAGAACCCACACGAATGTTGATTTTTCTCAAATGGTGGGGGGAGGGGAGGGGGCTTGAGCCCCGGGGAAGCAGCAGCCATTAGCAGCCGCATATGAATAATTGAATTTGCAAACATTAAGTTCACAAATGTGGGGACTTTATAGAAGTATCACTTTTCCCAGACTGCCCAGGACAAATTAAGCCCCAGATGGGGGTGGGGGAGGCAACAGGGGCCAGAGGAAATGCAGGGGATGGATGTGGGACCAGAGGCAATATGGGGTATGAATGCTGGGGGCCCACTACCAGGCTCCCAATGTCATGCCACTCTTCCTGTCTCCCAGGATGGTTCAGGACATTGCATCCAACAGTAAGCACGTGTGATGTCCCCTTCCCCTGACATCACAGCTCAATAGGCTGTCACCACATTTAAGAAATATTGTCCTAGCCTACAGGGACCAAGAGATCTGTGAGACAGTAGGGAGAGGTAGTGTCAAGTTGTCCAGACAAAAGTGGGGGCAGGGTCAGTTTATGAACCTTAATTTAAAAAGTTATGAGACTTCCTTTAAGCTTTTTCTCTAGCATTAAAGACTTTCTATATGTGACAGTTATACTGGTCTAAGGCATGAATTTAAATCAACAGAGTACTGCTGGCATAATACCATGTATGAGCATTTCTTCAACCACGTGCTCATGTTGATTCCATTCTAAGTGTGTGTGCCCATGTACACAGTGGTCAGACTTTTTTGCATTAGTAGTAACTGTAGGATTGGCTGTGATGCCCCATTGAGTGCTACGCATGTGTTCATGTATCAGATGCTACGAGCTCTACACTCTGGCTACATCTACACTAGAAGTATCTGTTAACGGAAGTTACTGTTAGTTTTTTCCCGACAAAACCTCTGTTGACCGATGGCATCTGTGGTCATGCACAGGCAGCTGACCTAGAAGGGCTTGCTGGCCATGCAACCCCTGTCTGCAGGCTTACGGGTCCCATCTGTTGACAGAGCGGCCTGGCTGTGTGGATGCACTCTGTCAACGGAGCAGATTACTTTTTCCAAGCCACCTGGGGGATAGATGACTGGGGGTGGCGGGGAGGCTGCCTGCAGCTGCCTGGGCCGCCTGTCAATGCAGCCAGGTGGACCAGGAGCTCGACCTAGTAGCATTCCCACTCCCATGCACCCCTCCCGCACTCATAGGCCCACCAGACCTTCTCACCCTACACCCACTGCTTGAGCAGCTCATTTTGCCATCGCATGGTGGCTCTATATGCCCCTAAGGTCTTGTTCTCACCCCTATAGAAGGCCCGAGAGGTGCATGGCTGTCCCCAGGCTGGTGGCATGGGCAGCCCCTCAAGGGGATGCTCTGAGGCTGGCAGACACTGGTCCAGGCACGTTGCTGGCTGAGTCTGGTGAGCTGTGGGATGGGCTGGCATGGACTTCTGATGGTGTAGCTGTAGGGAGAAGGGGGTGGGTCCCTCCTGTCACATGGCCCCCAAGGGCACACTCCTCCACTTACCATGACCAGTGGCCCCTGCCTCTAGGATGTGTGGGACCTGCATGACATTGTGTGCCCTGACACACAGGAACACAGCAAACCTCCCCACACCCTGGGCCAGTGGGCTGAGGAGTGTCTGACTGCTGGAGGTTCCAGCATAGGTGGCAAGGAGGCAGGGCAAACAATGGCCCTTTCCTCCTCCTCCTCCTCCTGCCTCCCCCCCATATGTGGGGCTTGGGACACTGTCAACTGGTGAGGGTGCAGCCAACCTGCACCCACCCACCATGTGTCCTCCTGCTCCGCCCCAGGTGTGTGCCTGTGCGGTACTCACCTGATGCCCCAAGCAGGTCTTGGGCTGCCCTGGAGGGTGCCCTGCTGGAGAGGCTGGACTCAGGACAATTACCAGTGGTCACCCAGTTCAGTTGTCCAAATCCCCCTTGCCAGTGGGCACCTGCTTGGACTCTGAATCTGGCTCCTGCTTGCTCTGGGATTGGGGGTGGGGGGTGTCTCCCTCGCTGGTGTCCAGCATTCCCTCACAGGGAAGCCATCGTCACCTACCAGGAGATGGTGGAGCGTCTCATAGAAAGGTCACGATACTGTGGCTGCTCCCTGACCACCGCCTCGCGTCCCGAGTCGTCCTATAACCCTGGCAGAACTCTTTAACCTTTACCCGCACTTGTTCCAAAGTGCAGGCAGGGTGGCCATTCTTTTCCAGATCTTCGGTTGTGTGGGCATAGCCTGCTGCATTGTGCTGCCTAGCTGCAGTGTCCAGCAGCAGAGCCTTGTTGCCCCACAGGGCCAACAGGTCTTTTAATTCTGGAACAGGGCTTCCTGGGCTGTCTGTGCCTTTTAAGGGTCACCATAGGCACAGACCATAGAGCCCTGTTTCTGTGACAGAGGGTGACTCTTGGCTCCAGCTGGCTGGCATCATGGAGGACCTCTTTCCGTCAACAGAGGGTGTCTGGAGCATCCACACTGCACTTTTGTCACCAGAACTCTGTTGACAGAAGCTTTAGTCTTCGAAGCAGAGAGGGGTAACGCTGTGGAGGCAAACACTGTGTTTTGACATGCCTTTCTTGACAAAACACTTTATGTGTAGAGACGTTCCTTGAGCTTTGCTGGCAAAGGCTACTTTTATCAACACAACGGTAGTGTAGACATGGCCTCTCAGTTACTACTTCTTGCCCTTAACTGCTGGAGTGCTTTGTCTTGCCTATTGAAAGAACATTAGCAGTTCTTCATAGTCCTTTGTTTTAACTAATCTGTTTATAGCTAATAGGGGCTAGTCTTTGCCTTTTGCAGAAGGTGGCATTCCTGGGCGTGATGACTTTGGCCCACTAAGTCTAGGAAATTCACATGTTCTCCTCAGAGCCACCTTATTAAGTCTTCTACAAGGACTTTACTCCAGCTCATACTGCTCTCAGCTTTTCTGCTCAGTGGGGGGGGGTCTACCCATTTCATTCAAGCCAGGGCATTTATTTATCTGTCTTATTTCCAAAGCTGAGTAAGTCAGAGAAGCATAGACAACATGCTTGGGTATTAGGAGGGCGCTAGGTCTCATCTGTCCATATATTTAGAGCCCATTGTGTACTCAGGACACTGCCAGCTTTGGAGAGCAATAATGCAAGCTGCATCTAATGCACAATTTTAAATAAATAAATAAATAAATAAATAAATAAAAAGGTTTGCTGAAATGTGTGCTCATGTGGGGGGAAGGATGTGTATGCAGTGCTGGTAGTGTTTTTCAGAGAGTTGGGTGCTTTTGCAAAATCCCGCTAGGTTTTTGTCATCTTCTTCATGCATATAAAAATCTAGCTCATAATTAAGAAACCAAATAAGTGGCTCTAAGAATGCAGAGGAGGAACCAGAAACAAATAGGAATTTCTCAGTCCTACCTGTAAAAATTTGATTGATCTAGCTAACAGGTAGGTCAGACTACTGTCAATATTCAGGACTTTGTAAATTCATTGTAAATAAAATTGTGTCAGGGTCAGCCAGAGGGCTCCTGCTGAGTGGGAGAAAGGCAGCCCAAAAGTGGGGAAACACCTGCTAAATAGAAGCAGAGGGCAGCAGGGAAATTGGAAGCAGCTGGGATGGAGCTGGCTCAGGCAGACTAGGGCCTTTAAAAGACCTCCACATTTGGAAGGTGGAGGGGAGAGTGTGGAGAAAGGTATAGGAAAGACAGCAAGAGAGCAAAAGTTCGAGAGTGAGTCATACCAACTACAGTTCAGAAACAGCAGGGGAGGGAGTCCCGGTAGGAGTGGCTGGGCTTTCTACCACAGAAACTTGGTGCAAGCCCCAACCCCTGGGGAAAAGGGGTGAGAGACTGGCCCAAGCAGTGGTTTGGAAGAGAGGGGTCCTTACCATGTGGTACCAGGGGTGGGTTTCTGCTGTGAGACCTCACAGTGACCCTAAAACTGGTTAACTTGACCCCTCTTATTGGAGAAGGGCAGCTGGAGGGTGGGCTGAGGGCGCTGGTGGAGGTCACAGCTGCCCAGCAAGAGGCTAGCGGGGTGCAGGTGGCTGCCCAGCAAGTGTCAATGTGGCTCCAGCAGGAAACTAACTAGCTGCTGCTGAGCCAGGCAGCTTGGGGGTGAGCTACCCTGCAGGAGGTGGTAAATCAGCTGAAGGCCATGGCTGTCCAGAGGGGGAGTTAAGACTGGATCTGGACATTATGTGCTAGTTGTTACTTACAGGTGACAGCCAGGGACAATGACGTGGAGACCTATCTTTTGGCCTTTGAAAGGATGACCTTGCAGTAGGCCTGGCTCCAAGCCCAGTGGTCTAGAGTTTTAGCCCCTTTCCTGAGTGGGGAGGCCCAGAAGGATATTTCAACATCACAGAGGGAGCAGCTTCCATTTACTCCCAGTTGAAGGTGGTATTTCTGACAGGCAGGGTTCACGACAACAGTGAGAGCCCAAAAGATGGGAATATCAGAAAGACTGACATACACACCCCAACCCAATTATTTGACCTGATCAGTCTGGCCTGGAAATGGTTGCAGCCTGAGATCCACGGTCCAGAGAAGATCAAAATTGTTGCCCTCCAAAGGTATACAGTGGTTACCATCAGACCTGCGGGAGTAGGTTGGGCAGAATTGACCCTTCTATGTTCGATGATTTAGTAGCCCTCATGGAGAGGTGGTTGAATGTCAGTGAACTTTCCTGACTCACTGGGGAGGCAGTGCACTGGAACAAGAGGCCCACCCCCACTCCAAGAGTCCCTGCTCCCAAAGCCCCAGACCAAGCATGGACAGAGAGAAGGGAAGCAGAGGAGCAACTGGGGGGAAGGGACTTGGAGGCTGCGGTAGAGAAGGCCAGGGGGCAAGTCCCAACAGCCCAAAGAAAAGTGGGGTGCCCCAAACAATAGGTGTTACGCCTGTGGGAAAATAAAGCATATAGCAGTGCAGTGCTCTAATAGAGAAGAGGCCATGCAATGTGACCTAGGGTACCTGCACATTGGCCCCCCATCTGTATACCTAGCTAGTGAAAATGAATGGAGTAGAAACAACTCTGTTGGTGAACTTGAGGAGCATAATTATGTTGGTTTTGGGGAGCCAGTGGGGCAGGGCCAGGTGACCTAAGCCAAGCGCCCTGGGTTTTCTTGTGTGCATGGGATCTTAATTCCCCCACCTTCTCTGTGAAAATAGAGGTTCAAGAACTGTCACACATGTAATTGTGTGGGTGGTCCTGAAGCTTCCCTATCCAGTTGTCATAGGATGATGCTTCCCCAGATCTAACAACCTGCTACCATGAGACTAAGCAGGAGAAGTTAGCGCTCTCGTGATTTTTCCGTGAGTTTTCCCAGGACCTGCTCTCTTTGCTAGGGCAACCACAGAAGATGAGGCGGGAGAGAAGGGTCACTAAGAGGTTGCGAACAAGGATCTTGGCTCAAAATCCGAAGCAGGTGCTTGCAGGGTGGGAAACCCACCCAACTGTCAGGAGAGAAACACTATAAGTACATGAGCCATGGGCGGCAGGTCTCAGCTCGTCAAGGAAGGGAATTAAGGTAGGTCCCCTTGAGCTTGGACTTGTTGGCCCCTCCTGGGAAGCTTTTGGACAGGATCAATCCAATGACCCAGTTTATCAAAATGTCTGTAAGGATGTGGTTGAAGTTTATGGCGTCTCCATGGAGGGAAGGAGCAGGGGTACTGGGCCTTGCTCTATAATTAAGGGGGATCTGCTGTATAGAGTAGCTCATATACAGGACCAAGAGGTGGAACAACTTTTGGTAGCTGAAAAGCACTGGAGGATGGTACTGGAGTTAGATCAGTCATTTTTTTGCAGGGCATCTGGGGGTAGATAAGACCGCAGACTGCATCCTTTGGAGGTTCTTTTGGCCAGGGATCTACATGGACATCCAGAGATATTGTGCTTCCTGCCCTGAATTCCAGTTCCATGGGCCCCAACCACACCAGAGGGCGCAATTGGTACCCCTACCAATCATCAAAGTCCCCTGTGAGAGCATTGCTGTGGACAAGATTAAGCTGCCAGAAGTCTGTGTGGGGCCATCAGAGCATAATAGTTGTTTTGGAGTATGCCACCCAATACCCAGAAGCAATGCCCCTACTCAATAACTTGTCCAAAACAATAGTGAGGGAGCTAATCCAAATTTTTTCTAGGGTAGGGATACCAAAAGAAATCCTAATGATTCAAGGGACACCCTTTGTATCCAAACTCATGAAGAACTTATGTACCCTGCTCTGCCTGCGTGCCCTGAGGACATCAGTCATCCCCAAACCAATGGCCTCATTGAGCAGTTTAACGGGACTCTGAAAAATATGATAAGAAAAGTGGTAAAGTGGGATGGCAAAGACTGGGACACACTGCTGTTATACCTCATGTTTGCCTTAAGGGAAGTCCCCTCAAGCTTCTACTGGGTTCTCCCTGATTGCGCTCTTGTATGGGAGTAATCCCTGGGGTATTCTGGACCTTGCCAAAGAGGCATGGGAGGAGCAGCCCAACCGAGGGAGGAACGTCATTGATCATGTGCTCCAGATGAGAGGCAAGTATCGGAGGGGTAGCTGTGTTAGTCTGGATCTGTAACAGCAACAAAGGGTCCTGTGGCACCTTATAGACTAACAGAAAAGTTTTGAGCATGAGCTTTCGTGAGCACAGACTCACTTCATCAGATGCTGGTCATGGAAATCTGCAGGGCCAGGTATAAATACGCCAGAGCAAGGCTGGGGATAACAAGGTTAGCTCAGTCAGGAAGGGTGAGGCTTACTACCAGCAGTTGATCTGGAGGTGTGAACACCTAGGGATGAGAGACAGGATAGCCAGAGTCCACCCCCATGATGTGGAAACATTTAGAGAAGGCACAGGAGGCCCAACAGGCCTATTACAACCATCAAGCAACATCCTAGAAGTTCCAAGTGAGAGAATGAGTGATGGTATTGGTGCCAATGTCTGAGAATACACTCCTGGTCAGGTGGCAGGGGCTATATGAAGTGATAGAAACTGTTATTGAGGTGGACTACGAGGTTGCCTGCCTAACCAATAGAAGCCAGAGCAAATATGTTGTCAACTTGTTGGAACCTTAGCAAGGGAGAAAAGTGCAATTGGTTGCTCTGGGAGCACAATTCCAAGAGGAGAACCCACAAAGACAGGTGGGGATATCCCCTGAACTAACCCTGGACCTATGGGGAGAAGTGACTGACATGACTGAGAGAAATTAGATGTTTCTGGAAGAGCCCAGGAGAACTGAGGTTTACCACGACATCATCACCGATGCAGAAGTGAAGGTGAATGTTAAGCCCTACCGAATACCTGAGGCAAAGCAAGAGGAGATCTGAGCCGAGCTTAAGAAAATGCTGGAACTTAGTGACATTGAGGAATCACACAGCCAGTGGTTCAGTCCTATTGTGTTGATGCCCAAGCCCAGTGGAAACCTACTGTTTTGCAACATTTTTGTAGCAATCATTAGAGGTTTCAGTTTAGAGCTTCGGACTCTATAGCTATGGCTACTCTAGAATTGTGTGTTGACAGATGTTTCTGTTGGAAGAGAGTTTCCAACAAAACATCTGTTGACAGAGTGCGGCCATATGCTAAAGCGGATCTGCACTAGCCATCCAGAAGCACAGCAGGCAGGGCTGCCTGGTGTCCTGTAAGCCCTGTCTGTCGACAGAAGGCCCCCACAGCATCCACACAGGATTTTTGTTGACAACTTGTTGATGAAAGTGCTTTTTCTCATCTGGGAGAGGCAGAAGCATGTCAGCAGAAGTGCCAGGTTTTGTTGACAAAGCGCACATTGTGTGTGGATGTGCGACAAGTTTTGTCAAAAAAACTTGATAGTGTAGCCATAGCCAAATTATCTGACATACCTGAAAATTAAAGTGAAAAACTTAAGTATTTCTTCTCAAAAAACTAAGATGGAAGGTTTGGGTGTTCAGTTCTCAGACTTAGCAATTTTTATGATCTCTGGCCTTAACTTCACTGTTGGCTTAAAATGGGCTCAAGATCACACATCCACCTAGCAAGGTAGCTACTGCCTCCTGACCTACAGGGAGGACCGCAAGATAGCTGTTGCTGCTGCCCTGAGGTAAACAAACGTAAACACGTGCCTTGACTAGTCATGCTTTTTGAATGAATAGTACTGCAATTCTAGTTGCAGCTGATTTTTTTGTCAGGAGGGCTGGGCCAACCCTGAGTAACGCTATGACTGTGTGTGTCGGGACAGTTTGCAATGCTTATAGCAGACAGCTAAGTCCAACCAACCCTCCAGGACAGGAGGTGCAGGAGCTGCCATCGCTACATGGCCATTTCTACGCGTGCCACTTAATAAACTGCCCAAAATATGCTAATGAGGCACGGATGTAAATTCCTGGTGCCTCATTAGCATACGGTCACACGATTTAGAGTCCGGAAGAAGCTCTTCCAGACTCCAAAACAGCGTGTACAAGCGTGGCCCCTGGGGGATCTTCTGGAAGGAAATCCTCCTTCCAGAGGCCCCTTCTTCCCAAAAATTTTCGGAGAAAGTGGCATGTGTAGAAATGGTCTATGTGAGTGAGGTGGGCTTGCTCTGCCAGTTTCTTCTCCATTCTCATCCCCCTGACAACCATTCCCAAAGGAAGGACCTATCCCGCTTCAGCTATTGGAAATGTTGGGAGCTGTGGTCTTGGCTTTAGGTGCTATGTTACCGGTGAGGAGCATTTCAGTGTTGTGTAGTTTGTAAAGAATGTGTTAGGTCAGGAAGAGCCCCACTAAAGTGGTGGGTGTGTGGCTTTCCACCAAGTTGTGCAGCCTACTTCCTCCTTCTCATCTCCACCACCTCTGCTGATTAATTCATTGGGTGGGTGAGTAGCCCCAGGGTTCTGACAACTCCCTGCCTCTTTTTCTGCAGGAACTACTCTCCATGTGAGACTTACAGCGACAATTGTTTCTAGCTCAGTGGTTCCCAAACTTAACAGCATCACACTCCCCCTTTTCATTTCTGAGAAACCTTCACGCTCCCCACTTCTTCTTTACCGTCATCCAACCCTCCCTCTAACAAAAAATTCAATTTGTAATTTAAAATAAACACACAAATTTTATATAAATTATTTAAAATTAAAAATAAGCATAAATAGCTTTTCTTGGCCCCTTGCAAGTTCCTGGTGCAGCCCCAACTGGCCAGCTACCTGAGCCCCATGCCAGCCACCAGAGCTGACCACGACAGCTACCTGCCCACCTGAAACCTTCACTGCCAGAGCGAACTGCCCAAGCCCCACACCACTGGGGCCAGCCACCCAGGCCAGCTGCCTTTCTGCCCGCTGGCTGCCTGAGGCCCGTGCTTGCAGGGACCATCTGCCCACCTGCCAACTGTCTGAGCTGCCCACCCAAGCCCCACACTGCCAGAGCCAGCTGCCCACCTGCCATCCCAAATCGCCCAAGCCCCATACTGCTGGGGCCAGCCACCTGCCTGCCATACCAAGCCACCTGAGCCCCATGCTGCTGGGGCCATCTACCCGAGCACCACATTGCTGGGGCCAGCCACCTGCCTGCCAGCCCAAGTTGCCCATGCTCTGCACTGCTGGGGCCAGCTGCCCACCCGCCAGCCTGAGCCGCCAGAGCCCCACACTGCCGAGGCCAGTCATCCGAACCCTGCACTGCCTGAACTCTGCGATGTCGGGGCCAGCTGCCCAGGCACTGCAATTCCCACAAGCTGGCTGGCCAGCTGAGCCCCACAAGCCCTGTAGGCTGCCCACCCAAGCCCCTCCCATCCCACAAAGCCAGGCATCACTAGCCGTCCACTCTTACCCCATTACCATCCCCCCGTCACCTGAGCCAGGCACTCCCAACCTCCCATCTAATCCCATCCTCCTCCTCCACCCCCAATCCACACTCACTCACATTTGGAGGAGGCAGCTAGCTCCACGAGGGTCTTCGCCACCTGCCTGCTTTCTATAGCGGCTGCGCCACATTACCCACGTAAAATGGCAGGGGCTGAGAGCCGGAAGCAAAGGCCGGCTCTTTCTTCAGGTGAGGGGAATGATGCGGGGGTGCATCACCTCACGCCCGCCCTTGGAATTCCTTCACGCTCTCCTGGAGGGCATGCCCCCCAGTTTGGGAATCCATGTTCTAACTGATGCTAAGATAGGTGTTTAGGAAGGAGGGTGAGAACAATTTTTTTTCGCTTTTTCTCCAAATGTTAGGGGCTAAAGATTGCTTATAGTGAACATGTCTTTAAAAGTTCTCAAGTTTCACTTTGACAATTTAACTTTTATTAGGAAAAATCTAAACTGATGACCTTTTTTTTTCCATTTGTAGATTATGTTTCTTTACGTAATTCAGAAAAAGGATCGAGGATGATTGAAGCAATGTATGATGTCTTATCAGAGGATGGCACAGAGTGGTATATTGGGGATTTATTTACTCAAGTAAGTATGCAACAAAACTGCATAAAGAGTGTGTGTTCTCCTGCAAAGGAAAACTAAGTGGGGTGTCCAATTTATGTATGAAGATGAAATATGAGGCAGGTATTTTGGTGGGGGTTTTATTTGCTCCTTTTTCAGTTCAGAAATTTGGATTTTGTTTTTACTAGAAGAATCTGACAGGCAAAATTCACTCGTGTTCTGAGGACCAGCGTTAAGGTCTGTGCACTACTCATCTTTAATAATAATGGGAGTGCTAATTTAATGATACATAAAGCTCATGCTGTCAGTCTGCACAAGAGTGAATTTCACTCATTAAGTGAGTAGCTTGCTTACCATCAACACCTCAAACATACAGGGAAGAGAAGATGGTGTGGACAGAGTCACAACTGCCCCTTCAATTACAATATGGAAGAATTCCCATTGTGCCCCTGATACATCCAGAAAAATCAGAGAAGACTAAACTTGGCTCTCCTGATATTTACAAGGCAAAAAACTCCAAACCTTGTAAAATAATACATGGTCAGGTTTTATTTCTAGAAATAAGCAACTGTAGTAACAAAATGGAACAGTGACTGTATTTAAATATATCAGAATTCATAATAACTGCATTGGAATTTTCCAGATCTGAAGAAGTGGGTCTGTCACATGAAAAAATAGAACCCGGTTTAAAAAAAAAAAGGGAGAAAAAAAGCAGAGACGTTCCTAGCTGAGATTCCCATACTGTCATTTACAGTAAGGCTCCTTTACACCATTCTGACCCTGATATTTGGCATAATGGACGGTTTGAATAGGAGAGGCAGACCTCACAGAGAATGGATAGATGATATAGTAGATTGGTGCGGAGCTAGTCTACAGAAACTAAGCCACTCCGCACGGAACAGGGAAAGATGGAAGGAAATAGTGAGAGAAGCATCAGACAGCAACAGTCGATGAGCCCACGGTTATTGATGATGATGATGACACCATTCTGGCAAGGTAAAGGAGTCTTATTTGTTCCATTCTTAGTCAATTAATTAAACTCATGACCTAATTAGATGCTACAGGACTGCTTGTTGTGTTTAATAACAGGTAAATTAGCAGCCTGCCTGTAGTTCTTCCATTTCTACTCTGCTTCAGGGACAGAGTCTGCTTCACTCAGCCCAAGCTAAGGAAGCAGAGGTAGCAAAGAATAGGGATAGACTATAAGCAGACACCCAGCCCCACCCCCTTAAGGGGGTCTCTGTGGATGCATGGCACACACACACCCAGCTTCCCTCCTCTGTCCTGCAAGATGACCTGCTGTGGGCTTGTTCCCAGCAGCGGTGCCTAGGCTACCAGGAAAGGAGCATGTCTCTCACAGATTTCTTTGCTCCTGTTTTCTGCATTGGAACAAAGAAATCTGCCAAAAGGAGGAATTCTGGGCACACAGTTCCCACAGGCATAACTTGTAAATGCACAGAACAAAGTAGCAGAAATGTAGCACTTTAAAGACTAACAGAACGATTTATTCGGGGATGAGCTTTCGTGGGACAGACCCACTTCATCAGATCAATCTCATTTCCAATACAGACTGACATAAGTACAGAGGACCCAAAAAAAATGCAATAAAAACTGTCAAATCAAATATGTAGGAGGGGGATGAAGGGTGAGAGAATGTTAATTGTCTGGCCTGAGATAACCATGAGCATCAAAGGAAGGGAAGCAGTCCTTGCAATGTGTGAGGTAATTGTCTGTTCATACCATGTGTTAATGTGTCCAATTTGAATATGAATTCCAACTCACAAATTTCTTGCTCTAATCTGTTTTTAAATTTTTTTTGCTCCAGGACACAAATTCTCAGGTCTTTAACAGAATGTATTGTACGTGTATTGAGTTTCTTGATGTCTGCTCTTTGTCCATTTATTCTTTGGCAAAGGTTGTGCCCAGTCTGTCCAATATACATAGTGTCAGGGCATTGTTGGCAAATAATAGCATATATAATGTTGCTGGAAGTGCACGAGAATGTGCCATTGATTTTGTAACTAACATGGTTAGGTCCAGTGATGGTGTCCCCAGAATAAATACGTGGACAAAGTTGGCAGTGGGGTTTGTTGCAAGGAAGAGTTCCAGGATTAGTATTACTCTGGTGTAGCCTGTGATTGCTAGTAAGAATCTTTCTCAGGTTAGGAAGTTGTGTATGGGAAAGGACAAGCCTGTCACCTAGGGCCTTCTGGAGTATAGCAGCATGATCCAGAATAGGTTGTAGGTTTTTAATGATGTGTTGCAGGAGGTTGAGTTGGGGGCTATAGGTGATGACAAATGGTGTTCTGTTATTAATCTTCTGGGGCCTATCTTGAAGTAGCTGGATTCTGGATATTCGTCTGGCCCTGTCAATTTGTTTTTTTTACTTCCCCCCGTGGGTAATTAAGTGTTATGAATGCTTGGTAGAGGTCTTGCAGTTTTTAGTCTCTGTCAGTAGGATCAGAGCAGATGCAATTGTATCTAAGGGCTTGACTATAAAGAATAGATCATGTGGTGTGTGCTGGATGGAAGCTGGAGGCATAGAGTTAAGTGTAGCAGTCAGTGGCTGCCAACTTTGTCCACATATTTATTCTGTTAAAGACCTGAGAATTTGTGTCCTGGAGCAAAAAGAATTTAAAAACAGATTAGAGAGAGAAATTTGTGAGTTGGAATTCATATTTAGATTCGATACATTAACACATCATATGAACAGAGACAACAATTACCTCACGCATTGCAAGGACTGCTTCCCTTCCTTTGATGCTCGTAATTATCTCAGGCAGGCAATTAACATCATCTCTCCTCCCCCTCCTAAGTATTTGACTTGTTAGTTTTTATTGCTTTTTTTTTTTTTTTGCTTTTTTGTTGTTTTGTTTTGTCCTCTGTACTTATAAATGTAAGTATTGGAAATGAGATTGATCTGATAAAGTGGGTCTGTCCCACGAAAGCTCGTTGCCGAATGAATCATTTTGTTAGTCTTTAAAGTGCTACGTTTCTACTGGTTTTTTGGAGTACAGACTAACACAGCTACCTCTCTTACTATTTTAAATGCACATTTAGACACGAATATTCCAGGATCCAAAGATGGCTAGTTTTGGAGCTCACCCTACATTCCTTCTCCCCCCATTCACCAGCGACACCTTGGATTCTGCTTTCATTTTTTTATGTTTAATTTTTCAGGTCAATTACAAGCTGTCTGAACAAACTTTTCACGTGGATGAAAACCCTGTCAAACAGACAATAATCATGGAATCAACTCTGACCAAATCCTTGTACCTTGCCCCTTGACAGGCTGATTGCCTTTTCAAAAGTCACCTTCTTGCATTGTTGAGATTCTTTTGAATATTTCTTTAATCCAGCCACCTTTAGTATGGCATTTTGATCAACTATTTTCAACATCATGTTTTTAAGTCCTTTTTAGAGAGCACTTTCTCTTTTATAAATGAAGTTGACATGTACAAAAAGATTTGCATTGTGGTCAAACCTTGTACCTTTAACAGCCTGACATGTGAAAAGTCACCTTCTTGCAAGCTATAGAATTTTTGGATGGTCCCTTTTAATCACAGATTTGTAATGGCATTTTAACAACTATATTCAACAGCAGTGTGTTTTTAAGTCATTTTTAGAGAGCACTTTTTTAACAAGATATTTTTAAATAATTAAAATTTTGTTTGGCTGCATTTATAAATAAAGTCAACCATTATAAAAAATTGTGAAATCATTGGCTTCTTTTCCAGTTCTCTAGAAGGCATCCAACAAATGTCTTATTGCAGGTTAGTCCTACTTATTAACCTGGTGAGTCTCTCTTAAATTTAAAAGGTTGGAGTAATACTAGTTTGGAAATAGTGTTACTTTAAATCAATTTTATTGGCCTCCAGAGGTGTCACATGGGTATCCCATAATGCCCTGCAGGAGTACAGTCTGTCCACTTTCACCCCCCTGCTCTCCAGGTGTGCGGGAAGTAGGAAACAGGAAGCCTGGCATTTTGAATTCATTTCTGTATGATCAGTGTGGCAATCACATCTAGCCATAAAAGAGAGCTCCAGCATAGAGCTATCAGGAGAGCCACAATGTGTGTGGCTGATGGGCTAGCCACCATGACACCATGTGGCAGCTGAGCTGGTGGGGGGGGGGGGGTGTCATACTTGTTGGAGAGGCTGAGAAACTTTTCTGTGCTTCACATTTGTACATTTGTGCTTCCCCCTCCCCCATACCATGTGCTGGTAGTGTAGTGTGGACCATGATTCCAGACAGCATGTCCTGGTCTGTGTGGGGTGAAGTGTTCTGTGTGGATCCCCCAGTGCTGCAGGGGCTGGCTACCCACACAGCAAAGATATTCAGGGACTGGGCTGGCCTCTGTAAGGCAGCACAAGGGGGTGGGCGTGGCTAATAAACCAGGTGACTGCACCATGTCAACAGGAACCTCAGCTGGCCCTTGACAGCTGAGGTTAGAGGAGGGGAGGGGTCAGCCCCAGCAGCACCTATTTTCAGCGCTGGCCTCCCCACCTTGACATACTGCTCTAGTACTCTCCCTTCCTAGAGTGTGTGGCTCAGGGGAACCACAATCTCAGCAGTGGCCTGTTTGCTACATTTTTAGCAGGGGAAAACTAAGGGACCTGTTGACATGACTCTTTCCCTACCTTGCTGCATGTGATCTGGTTTTTATCAACATTTATCAGGATGTGGGATTGACAGCTCCCTGCCATGCCACCCTGTGAAAGGTGTTCTTTCACTGGAGGAAAACTGAGGGTCTCCTTGCCTCATGTTGGAACCATCAGTCCAAGGGACTCCCTAAAGAATTCTTCATTTCTATGTGATGGATCACAGAATCCCCCCTTCCCCCCACCCCTTCAAACCTGGCTCCTTTGTCCTGATACACTACCACTTTTGCATTGTGTCGTCTTTCCTTTAGAATAATATGAAGTTCCCTAGTCACATGGATCCTGTGTGGTGTGTCTTCATGGGGGTGGGGGGTGGGCAGGGAAGAGATGCTAACCACTAGAAACCAACACACTGTCTTTCCTTCTCTTCTTCTGAGTGATGCTAACCGCTAGTCACCAATGCCCTGTGGGATTCCCTACTTTTCCTTTTGTCCTGAAAAATGTCTGCTTGTTTTCAAGGCAAGGGGAATGAGGGCAATGAAGTATGGGTAGATGACATCACTCACACACCCACCATCATGTGCAGGGCATTCTTTTTACCATAGAGCACCAGCAAAAAAAAAACCCAGTGCTAGGGGGCTCAGGGAACTGTGGGATATGTTCCCACAATGCACTGCTGCAACAGCTGAACACTGGCACTTTAGTGGGAATGCACTAAAGTCAACTTTGTGGGGAGATGCAGACACTCAACTTTGACTTCATAAAAAACAGTGTTACAAAGTTAATTCTCATAAATTTGACTTCATTTCATAACACAGATGTCGCCCTAGGTCAGAAGGCACCACCACTGCTAGCAGCAGTGTAGAAGTGCGGCATGGTAAATGGTAGGGATGGGTAATAAGCAGCCCCTGGGTGAGATGCAGTTTGCCAGGATCAGGCCTAGCAGATGGCCAGATACTCTTACTTGAGCATCCATAGGTATAGCAGCTCACAGCTCCCATTGGCCATGGATCACTGTGCCCAGCCAATGGAAGCTGTGGCATGGGCCAGGCTACTGCTTTTTACAGTCAGTATTACAGAGCTTTTGTATCTTTGTCTAGCTGCAGAGTCAAGTATTTCCTAAAGTCCTTATTTCTGTCCAACTAGAATGCGAGAGTTAATCTCCCAGTTGTCACAATGTGGTTTTGTGAAAAAGACAGAGCAAAGGATGTTAATTCATATGGAAAATGCAGATGAAATAGAAACTTGGGGTATGACCTTGGCATTATTCTGTCTTTAAAAAAATGGTGTGAATGGTAGGTTGAAGCCTGAAACTGCTATTTTTTGTATTTGGCCACAACAGATTGGTAATTCACAACTCTCAATGATAAAGCCACTGAAAACTGTCATCCTGCCACGCCTAATTGTATAGAGCAGGGGTCTGCAACCAACACAGTGGGAAGAGCTATTTTGTCAAATTCAGTTACAAAAATCAATACTTAAGAGCCACAATGCATATGAATACAAGATGGTCCTTAGCATCAAACTGTACTTTTTGTAATCCCTGTTACAAGAACAGCACACAACAACGATTTGTACCCATCAGAAAGTTTGTTATTTTCACCCTTGCTTTTGATGATTTCCAATGCTTGTCTGTACTTGGTATGTCAGATGGGAAACAAGCATATTAGGCAATCTCCAAAGATTTTGCCATTGGCCAGTCATACCAACACCAAGAACCACATCAAACCCTTAGCCAAGGCTTTAAATCTGCTGTCTGACTTCTGAGGACAGGGAGGTAGTAGTTGAGGAAGCAGATTACCTTCTGGGATTTTTGTTCTGCAGCTCTGCTGGTCATAGAACCGGTTACACTGAGGCTACACCTACACTTGGCCAAATTGGAGACTGAGGCATACATGAATATTCAGCACCTCATTAGCATGCTACCAGCCACAGCACTTCAAAAGGGCTGCATTTCAGCTGCATGCAGCACGTCTACATGGGGCCCTTTTCAAAAGGACCCCACAAATGTAAAAGTCCCCTTATTCCTATCAGCTGATATTCATTTCAGCCCCTCATTAGTATTCTCCAATTTGGCCATTAGCCTGGCCCTTTCAAAATTTTGGCCAAGTATAGACATGGCCTGAGTGTAGGAAAGAAGTCAGAACCACGGAGTTTTAGAAGTAGTCAGTCATCTCTTGCCCCTAAGAGAGGTGGATATTTGGGGTTTGTAAAGTAGCCCTGGAGTCTTTCAGCATTGCTTACTGTCAGAGATGGTAAGGCCTAAATTATAGCTTAACTGCAAGCTATTCTCATCTAAGGCTGTAGACAAAAAACAGGCAGCACCTAACAAAAGGAGGATTTTGGCAACTGGGGAAGATGCTTTTTCTTTCCAGTCAAGCCACCTCAACATTTCCTCCCCCTCCAAAATTAGAAGTCAGGCCATTACAGCAATCTGCTGCTGTTTTTTTGACCTCATTTTTCAAGTACTTCACTCCTTTTTGTCTTTCACTCACAAGCAGTCATTCCCATCTTTTACACACACATGAACCTGGAAAGGATTAAAATAAAACTGCAGTGCTGGTAAGCTTACAACCCCATGTAGGTCCGTTTTCTCCCAGGCAGTAGAGGGAGACAAGGGTATCAAGTATCAAAGGCTGGTAGGGCTTCATAGTTCATCTTTTGCCCTTTGATAAATTTTCAGTACTTGGATATTCAAAATACGTTTCTCTCCTTTCCCATAAAAAAAAAATGAACTTTTATACAAAACAGCTTCGATCAATGGCCACCCAGTCTCAGAAGGTGGGAACCACACAATTATAGAACTAAAAAAATGACTTCATTAATAACCACTAATTTCAGTAGCATGTACAGTGGTTAGTGTTTAGATACGTAATTAGGCTTAATGCCAAGCTGAAAGTTGTAACTCAGCCTAATTTTAATATGCATTCAGGACCTGGTCTGAGGTGGTAGTTTGTACAGCATTAACTGGGAGAATGCACAATAAATATTTTTATAATCATGTCAGTTATCCACCTGTCTTGGAGTCAAAAGTCCCTTCCTACCACCTTTGAAGTTTAAAAGCTATAGCCAGTTTAATGTGAATATTGATCATCACTACTAGAAACCTAGTGAATTTGTCTTTACTTTCTGTCTGGTCAATTTGAGTCAGAATAACTTGTTTTCTGCCATTCAACTCCTGGCCCACCAGCCCTGTAAGCTGTCTCTTGAAAATTCTTCAACTTCAACTATTACAGCTGTAAAACAAGCAGAGCAGTTTTCCTGCAGTTACCCACATCAGCCTGAAGGAGAATCTAATCAGTTCCCATTTACTCGCTGGTTAGCACATTACCATAGCTAGCCAGTTACCTGTAATGGAATCAAGCCACTCACAACACAGGTCACTCACCCTTTGTCCTTATGAAGTATTCTGACTTCTTTATTTCCTCTCTCAGCTGCATTTTTGCCTATATGCAACAACCCATTGACTGAGAGACTATGTGTATTGTAGTTCATGGTCTAGAGAGATGAGACAGAGAAACTAGCTGACAGTTGCTGGAAAATTAACTAGGAGGCCTGGAAGCAAGTCTTTACTCTTTCTGAAACTGTTCTTTAAGGTCTTAACCTTAGAAGTGGAGTAAGGGCAGCTGATTAACTATGGGCTTCTTCTGTCCCTCTTCCCTGGGGTTCTTCAGGACTCAATGTTTCTTTATTCTCCTTCACTTTCCCTGGAGGCGCCCCTCTTAGGCTCTTGGCAAAAAAGTCTGCAGATGGGAGCTCAGGCGTATGGGTCATGCTGTAACTCCACACAGTCTCAAAGATAAGAGATTGCTCAAGGGACACAAACTCTAAATATGCATTTAAGACAGTAAAAATGTGATTTTCACCGGCGATTTTCATGGGAAGTTACCCTGATCTACAGAAGTAATTCATGAGAAGATGATTTCTCCAGTGGAAGATTTCAGTGGCTGCCTTTTAGAATGTTCTGTTTTTGAACCATCGTTGTATTTTTGGGTATCTTTCCAACAGTGTTTTAAACCTATAGTAGTACTGGAAATCCAAAAGCCCCATCATCAATTACAGAAAAACAGTCTTCTGTATCTGAACTGCCAGGTTTGAAGGTGAGACTGAAGACCCCATTTCTGCAAGATGTCAAAGGGAGTAGCTATTTGACTATTGGTTAGAGACAATATTCCCCTGGTATTAGTACTTTTCTCATCAGAACAAGCTGTGTCTGAGAAAGACAATGTAAAATGTTACAAAAAAGAATGGGTAAGTTCCCAAGAATGGGATGCCTAAGATGTAAATGCCCCATATCAAGTCTGCCTATGTCTAAAGAAACTGGAAAGTGGCATTCAAATTTCAGAAAACACCAATATAAATATTAGAAAAAAACAGAGATGCCAGGTATAAGAAACACAGCTTTTATTTACTTATTTCACTGTACTTGTACTGAAGTTAAGACCATTCAGTGGCAGTCCCAACCCATTCAGTGGCCTGTGCTGTGGGAGCTGCAGACCAGTCTTCAGTGGCAGGCTGGGCACTCCAATCCTCTGAAACAACAAAATGACTGTCAGGAAAGTCTACAGCAATTGTACTCTCCTCCTGTTCACATACTCCCTAGTTTCACAAGCATATCTAACCATGCATTTGAACAGACAACACCACATATGGAAAAGGTGTGGTAACTGTTCTTCATGCATCCCATTTTAAAAATATATTGGCTATTTAGCAGCACTGATCCAAAGGCTTAGGCTCTTACGCTGGAAAATCTATGAAAATCTCCAGGCTCAATATACCAAATCCTTCAATACTCAAGCCATGCTAGCTAGAAGGCATCTGCAGGAAATGTATGGCACATACTATGAAATAGCTCTGAAAACTAATGAAAAATATTAGGAACTTCGCTCAGTGTGCATGAAACTAGTCAGATCGATGCACACCTCTGAAGTTTCATAAAATTGACTTTCGCCATGTCTTTAAAAATCCCTCCATAAGAACTTCTATTTCTGCCATCAGCTTTTCCTACAACTCACCAGTTGGGAACTGTTGGATTGGCACAGATGGTACCTGCACCCCTTCAGACCAGTCTGCCACCTCAGGCTGAGGAGGAGGAGCAGCAGCAGCAGCAGCAGCAGCAGCAGCAGCAGCAGCAGCAGCAGCAGTGAACTCAGGTGCTGGGGCTGTCCATTCACCCTGGAACTCCTCCTTGGTAACTGCCTTCTCAGCTGCAGCCTGTTCCTCCTTTTCAATCTACCAAACACAAGACTATGAGAATCCCAGAGGGAAGAAACCGCCTTCCTACATTAGCTAACTTGCACGTATTGATGAGGACTTCAAACTGATGGTTAAAACAAGGTTATAACTATCTCTAAGTGTATTACAGATGGAACTGTACTCCTGTAACCTGTTCCTATACTCTGTACTACATGCACATTCCCAATACTTAAGTTTTTACCTCCTCCGGATCTCTGTAGAAGTAGAGATCAGGCATGACTTCCCATGGGTGTTCACGAGAAATGGTGCCACGCATACGCAGGACTTCACGGGCAAGCATCCACCACATCAGACCCACAGAATGGGCCCCCTGAAACACAAATTGGTGTCTAACCTTTGGCTCAAACCAGCCCTTTAAAAAGGATACCCAGCCAAAATCTTAAGAGCACAAAACATTTTAAACCGCTTAAAAGCGTGAGATCATGGAGCTAACTAATGTTTATTTCCCTCCCTCAATCCCTTACAGAAGTAAATTACAAAGGTAACGCAACTTTTTACATTTTAGATCAGCAGTCAAAAGTCCATATGAATTTATAAACAGCTGCACTATTTTTGGAAGATAGTATGAATCAATCACTAACACCGGGGTGGACTGTACATAGCTCAGTGATTAGAGATCATACCCCACAGGCATCCCGTAAGCATTAAGATTTAAGAAGGAGATATGACTGGTATATTTATGGGGTAACTGAACTACTGTAATTAGGAAGGACTAACCATAGAGGCACAATTTACAGCATGTCCTAACATGTTCAAATTGACAGATTATTTATGGAATGGAGAAACACCAGAGGTAAGAATCTAATCTCAGGGCTCCTGCCCCTTTAATCCTCATCAGTGAGGTAGCTCCAGAGGAGCACAGAGGTATTCCAGAACAATTTCTTCATCAAATGAAAGACTTGTCTTGGTGCTTCCTTTTTATCTCACATTTAAGAGATGTCGCAAGAATCACTATCAAACTCCACTCATTGGACCACAAAGGCCCTTGTGGCGTTAGCGAAAAATCCTGCCGAGGTTACTGTAGCACACATCCTACACTTTAGAGTTCATTGGCCAGAAACTGACCTCAGCTCCAAGCTCTAACTGTGTGCAGATCTCAATCCCTCTTTTACACCCACTCTCCCCACATGCCAAAAAGCTTTAAATGCTTCTTACCAAGTCAAATTGCCTGTAACTTTCTAGTCCTCAATGATCTAGAGCAAGCTCCAAAGAGACAAATTCCAGAGCACAGCAATTACCTTATTATTGCATGGGATAGCAATATCCACATAGCGCAGAGGGGAGTCTGTGTTGCACAGTGCAATTGTTGGGATGTTAACGTAAGATGCCTCAGTCAATGGCTGATGATCAGCCCGGGGATCAGTAACCACCAGAAGACGTGGCTCACGGAAAGCAGCCTGGATCTGATTTGTGAAGGTACCGGGGGTGAAACGTCCAGCAATTGGTGTAGAGCCAGTGGCCGCAGCAAACTTCAGAACAGCCCTCTATCCAAAGGAGTAAAAACAAAACCAGGATTCAACAACAGGATTGAGAATCTCTCCCTTCTGGTACTGTGGCAACCCACATGAACACATATTTTTGAATGACTATCTTAATTCCATTGTTTTACTGAACTCCTGTGGCATAAAACTGAAGGGTCGTTTATTCCCAGTTATCTCAGCTCTGTAAGACTGAAGTGAATCCCCACGGCAGTGAAATAAGCAACCAGTCCAGAACTCTGAAAACAAGGGACATTTGAAGTCTGGCTGTACCAACCTGTGAACATCCAAAAATGTACCATCAAATCTAGTTTACTGAAGAATTCTTATGTGCACTAAGGCATGTGCAGACATGCACCACCAGCAGAAAACATCTGCCTGCTGGGGGTGACTGTGGCCTCTCTGCTAATCAGCTAGGCGGCACTTTAATCTCTCCTCCTAGGCCACCGTCCAAGGGAACACTGCTCACAACTAGACTGGCATATGGCAGTGACTGCCACCAGACTCCAGTCACAAAGGGAGCGTTCTGACATTAGCCAAAAACCTGCACTGCTGTTTTACAGTACTGTAGCATATTTTTGGCACTTGAGGTCGCTGGCAAGAAGTTAGTGCCGCTCTAAGCTTTTCATAGGATACAGTCTGAGTATACAATAAAAATCACACATAACTTAAGTTCTTCTGCTTATACTTTAGACGTATGCAAGACCTACCTATCACAGTACTGTGAATTTGTACATACTCCTTGGCCCCTCTTATCAGTCTAGAGAGAAGTTAGCAGCACGAATTTATCCCTCAAATTATCCTGCCTTCAGACAGCATTTTGAGATTTAGGAGTGAAATGAGGTATTACAATGAGTTTAGTACTGCAATGCACGAAAACCAGACACTACCATCTCATTCAGCAACGAACCCTACTGAGATGCAGTGCCGACAGGGACCCAGGAAAGTAGTGACAGCTGCAATACCAGACTGCTAACAGAAGTGTTTGAAGCAGGAGCAGATCCCTCTCTCCCCCACCTCAAAAAAACTGAGCAACAAAAAACTAATGTGTACACTTAGAATGCCTGAGAACCCATCTAAAACAAGTGAGTCAAATCACTAATATGTAGTTACCTTCACTGTCCCCTAGATCTCATTCAATACACTGTTGCTTTAAGACAGTGGTGTCCAAGAGAAATTCAAAGCTCACCACACTTGTGGTTGTCTCCGCCCAGTCCCCACCCCAATAAGCACATTATTATACAAAACCTCATTAAAAATTAGAAAAATAAATACTTTGACCTTTGAATTCACATGAAACTATGAGATGATGTAGTAAACAGACAAGTACAGCAGCACAACGCTTTGCAGCAAAGGCTAACTACGGAAAGGCTTTGAACCCTATGTAGCCTGTAACAACCACCCCTCGGCACAGCTGGGAGTGACATGGCTTTAGCCATTCCCTGTGAGTAGCGCAGACAGCCGCGCTGCCCCCATGTTTTAGAGGGTGTGATACCACACCCCCATCCTTGCCATGCCCAGCAGTATTCCCTTTCAGCCCAAGGCATCAGTGCTGACCAGGGTTCCCCACCAGCCGGCCAGCTACCGCATAAGAACAGCCATTAATGGCTCATACCAAAGGTCCATCTAGCCCAGCATCACATCTGCCAACAGTGGCCAGTGCCAGGTGCCCAGAAGGGGCGGGATCAAAGACAATGATCAGCTGATTTGTCTCCTGCCACCCATCTCTAGCCTCTGGCAAACAGAGACCAGGGACACCATTCCTACCCCCTGACTAATAGCCTTGTATGGACCTAACCTCCATGAACTTATGTACCTCTTCTTTGAGCTCTCATAGTCCTAGTCTTCACACCCTCCTCTGGTAAATTCCACAGGTTAAGTATGCGCTGTGTGAGGAAACTCTCTTCTTTGAGTTTTAAACCTGCTACCCATTAATTTCGTTTGGTGTCCTCTAGCTCTTATATTATGGGAACAAGTAAATAACTTTTTATTCACCCTCTCCACATGCCTCATGATTTTATATACCTTTATCATACCCACCTCAGTCTCCTCTCTTCTAAACGGAAAAGTCCCAGTCTCTCACCTGCCCTCACATGGGACCCCTCCCAAACCCCTATCGTTTTAGTTGCCCTTTTCTGAACCTTTTCTAATGCCAAAAGCTCTTCTTTTGAGGTGAGATCACATCTGTATGCAGTATTCAAGATGGGGGCGTACCAGTTTTATGGAAGGGCAGTAATATTCTGTCTTATTTTCTATCCCTTTAATAACTCCTAACATCCTATTTGTTTTTTTGACTGCTGCTGCACGCTGAGTGGATATTTTCAGAGAATTATCCACAATAACCCCAGGATCTCTTCCCTGATTAGTTATAACTAAATTAGCCCCCATCATATTGTACATATATGTGGAGTTATTTCTTCCCGAATGTGCATTACTTTACACTTATCCATATTAAATTTCATTTGCCATTTTATTGCCCAATCACTCAGTTTGGTAAGATCTTTTTGAAGTTCTTCATGGTCTGCTTTCATCTTGACTATTTTGAACAGCTTAGTATCATCTGCAAACTTTACCATCTGACTACTTACTACTTTCTATAGATCATTAATGAGTAAGTTGAATAGGACTGGTCCGAGGACTGACCCTTGGGGAACACGATTCATTATGCTTTGCCTGGATGAGAACCTGTACTTATCTTGAGCACTTACGATGAATTGGAAGAATTATTATTTCTTATGAGTTAGGTATGCATGCATTCTCCACAACGCAGAGTCCTACTCGCCACATGTGGCAAGTAGCAAACTTAATGGACAATGCAGCACTAAGAACAAAAAGGTATACTGAACTACTCAGCTTACATCTGCAGAAAATAAAGATGTGAAATTTGCTGAAAATGGACACTCACATTCTTCGCAAGCCTGAAATGGAGGAGTCTGAAAATAAGATTCACATTGCCTGCTTCCATTTATTAAGCTTCACAAGTACACACAAAACATTTGTTCAATAAGCACTACTCTACAAAAGCAGTCCTGGTGCCTTCTGTTTAAGATCCGTACCTGTCCAGTATTCCTGGAAGAGATGACGCTCACGTCAGCTGGGTTTTCAATGGCAACAATGGCACGGGCCGCCAGCAGGAGCTTCTCCCAAGTCCTCTTCAGGTTGATGATGTAGATACCTAGTGTTAACATTAGCATCCACAACCATCATCAACTATAAGATGTCACTGGAGCTGCACTTTTCTATAACTAGTCTGGCATGTGGCAGCGATTACTATCAAACTCCAGTCACAGAGGCAACACCTCTCCTGGTGTTAGCGAACATCCTGCCATGCAGTTCACTGTAGCACACTTCCGACACTCAAGAGATCACTGGTCAGAAACTGGCCTCATCTGAGCTTTAACAGTGTGCAATTCAGAAAATAAATGGATCACCTCAGACACAAAACCATTTTATTATTCAAACTGAAAGCTGTAGTAATCTCCTGAATTTCAGTTCTGACATTTGATTTTAACTGTTTGACAAAGAAAGCATTTTGGATCAAAACTACAGTCCAGCTGGGGGGGGGGGGGGGGGAGGAGGAGGAGAGAAGATCTGAAAAAACAACTTGACTTTTAAAACCAATTACAAGTTTCAAAATCCTAAACAACATTTTACCCGTTTTTGACCAGCTCTATTCAAGCCATTCCTGCTGGTTTGGCACATGCTTGAGACAGCAGAGTAACAAAAGTCTGTATGCATCATAAAAGCAAAAAAAAAAAAAAAAGAGCCACCAATCCGAGTTTTAAAAATGCTTTGCACAGTAGCTTAGTCAGATATACACATTAGTGAAGATGCTCTAAGTCAGCGGCGGGCAATAACTTTTGATGAGGAGCCCCACTCCAAGAATTTGTTAAGGGCCACATTCTTCCATGATATTAATAGAAGAGATGTGGAGTCTGGATGGAGGCTGGGTCCAGAAGAGAGCTCAGGGTAGGAGACTGAGGTGGAGGAAACTGGGGACCTGCTAGGGGATTACGACTTGGAGCCAAGGGATTGGGCTGCAGGGCCTGGGTACATGCCTTTGTAAGACACTCAAAGTGGCCAGCTGCAGAGGCCATGTAAGTCCATGTGCACCACATGCCCCAGGAAAAGATTCTCCATGCACTGCCTGTACCACAAGCAGGGCCCAAGCAGCCAGTTTTAGCTAACGGGAGCTGTAAGACTGTGCTGGGGTGAAGCAAAGTCCACCACACACACACCCCAGATGTGCAACACCCAGACATGCACATGGGCTGCCCCTGCAACTGGCAGCTTTGAGCAGCATGCACGGGAGTAAAAGGTAGGGAGCCTGTCTCACATGTCTGAGCCATGGGTGTGCTGTATTTTGCCTCCCTCTGTTCTTGGTACTCCCTGTTACCCAAGGGAGAAACAGAATCTAGCTCAGCAGCCATTGATTTGCAAGACTAACTCTTAAACGCTGTCAATCTACAAAGCGTACTCCAAACACGGAAAACAGACATGATGAACAAAATATGCCATTTTGACATTCCTTAACTCAAAGTGTGTGAATGAGAAAAAAGAGCGAAATGATAAATATAGCTTTTTCCCCCCTATCAGAACAAAGAGAAAATGTTCTTCTTATATCAAAATGGAATCATTATGGCCAAAGGAGAAGAATGCTGTTGACTTGAGTGAACTTAGAAGCTGGGAATGGGTAACTGGGGACAGATCACTTTATTACAGCTTCTGTTCATTTCTTGTGAAGCACCTGACTCTGGCTACTGTTTGAAGACAGGATGCTGGGCTAGATAAACCTGTAGTCTGAAACAGTCTGGCCATTTTATGTTTCCCTGGCAAACATTGCCAGGCAGGTATTAAAAACATCCATTCTAAGATCTACAGCACTGCTCAGTACTTACCATCACTCTTCCTTTTGTAGATATACTGTTCCATCTGAAAGTCTAGGTTGGTGCCTCCCAAGTGGGTTCCTGCAGCAAGGAATTTGAGGACATCCTCCTCCTTCATCTGTAGGACGTCGAGACCTCCGGACATTGTGAAAGTTCCCCCTTTTGAAGTAACGACAGGGAACCTGGAACAACAAATCAGTTCACCCTCCAAAAACCTTACCCAGAACGAACTGCATAAAGTAACAATAATGGGGAATCCTGGACACTCAAGGTCTTTACGAACCATTTGTACAACTCATGGCCTTCCAAACTAGGGGGGCATAAAGAAATTCTGGGGGGAAGGGGTGCGAGCCAACACAGCCTCCCTCCATCATTTCCCCCCACCCAACAAAAGTCAGCCTTTCCTTCCAGCTCTCAGCCCCTGTCATTTTATGTGGATGAGCCAGTGCAGACACTATAAAAAGCAGGCCGCCAGCAAAGACCTCACATGGAGCTAGGCTGGCCAGCTAGGGCTACGCCAAACACCAGCAAGGGGCCAAGAAAAACTATCTGTGCTTGTTTTTTAATTTTAAACAACATTTTTATATCAAGTTTCTCTGTTTATTTCAAATTACAAATTGAATTTTTTGTTGGGGGGGGTTGGATGTTGGTAAAGAAGAGGTGGGGACGACTCGAGGATTTCTCAAACAATTGGGGGGGGCCCCACAATACTGAAAAGTTTGGGAACCACTCTGTTAGAGATTGGCCACACCCCCTCTGGAGCCAACCAGGGGGAGTCCCAAACCTTCCAAGGGCACTTGGGCTCAAGCTTCCTCCCTTAAGTATCAGGAAGCTGGTTCTAACTGTGGAATTATTGACTGATTGTATAACAACTCCAGTACCAACTTCATGTTCCCCACCGCAGCTAACCTCCCCATCCAAGGCTTAAGGACTCCTGCCAAGCTAGGGGATAAATGACATCCACTACAACAAGTAATATTTGTGTTTTACCACTTTCCACTGCTTCGTAATTAACAAACTGGGAGATGTGAAAAATGATGTTGAATATACATCACTTTTCACAGCAGCAGAATTACTGGCTGATGTGTGTATGTACAGCACTGTGCCTATTCTGATTAATCCCAATACAGGCACTCCTGTACATGCTTTGCATGGAGTCTGCACAAAGCACTATGGCACAAAAGAAGTACAAGACACTGAACAGGTATGTGCCTATCGATCATCGTTTCCCTAGAACTGATGAAATATTTTAGGAAGAACTTGTGCACAAGCCACATCCGGGGACCACCAGATCCGCGCAGCTCGAGAAGCGCAGCTCTAGCTGGCCTGGGCGGGGTCGCACTACAGGAGCGGGATTTGACAAGCCCGAGGCCAGGGTGGGACTGAAAGCCGGGAGTTCCGGGGACACCGAACGGGCCGTGCCCGCAGTGGTGACCGGCTGGGGGTGCGCCTTGTTCGCACTACGCGCGGTGCAGCTGCGCTACGCCCAGCCAAGCGACCTCCCCTCCCCCGCTAGCGTACGAGGCCGACCACGCCACGGCCGCGCGCCAGGCAGCCGCCACCACCGCCAGCAGCACGTGGCGAAATCTGGGCGCGTGCGTGCGAGCGACGCCGAACCACGTCTCGCCAAGCGCGCGCGCCCGCCGGCCATCTCCCCTCTCCGCGCGGCGGCCCAGAGCCTCTCGGCAGGCGGGGAGGTTCCGAACTGAGTCAGGCCCAGGCGACCATGGGGCGGGACAGGAACAGCCGAGCTCCCCTGGGGGAACGATAGGTCCCATACGGGACCCGAAAACTCCCATCCCCCCACCCTTTCGCGCCGCTCACCCAGTGACAACGCCGTATGGAGACCTCGCTAGGCTAAGCGAGAGAAAGAGGGCAGTCGTCGGAAGTGACGTTCATATATAGGTTCCCGTGGGCCAATCAGAAGCCTCTACATAACGGAAGTGAGGCAAGGGGGTCGAAGGTCACCCAGATGCCGCGCCTGAGTGATAGTCACGTGGGAAGAAGCGTTCACACGCAGCATCCAGCAGGTGGCAGCAGAGCTGCAGATCTCGGTTCTAATACTGGGGAACCGGCAGCGCGCCTGGCGCTGGGCTCACAGGGCTGAGGAGAGCGCTGCAGCGCTACACGTGGGTAACTAAGAGGTAGCTGAGGGCCTGCCACATTCATGATCCATTTTGGTCAGTTTCATGGCCACAGCCTTTTCAAATTGCTAGTTTCAAAACTTAGGATGACTGTATTTAAAACTTGACGTGTTGCAATGGGGTGGTGGTCCTGACTAGGAAGAGTGTTATGGGGGAGATGGGATTGCCACCCTCGCTTGTATGCGACCTTCAGAACTGGGCTCTGAAGGTGCCAGCCACAGAGGTTCCTGCAGCTGGGGGTGGTTCGTGCAGGTAGGTCCAAGCTCTCCATTGGTGGGAGTACCCTGGGTTGGAGCTCCAAGATGCTAGACTTGGCTAGTGACAGATTAACAGATTGGGCTCATAGGACTGGAGCCCAGGGACCTCAGCCCACTTGGGGTTGGAGGATACTGAGGGCTTCACCTGCTGCTCTGCTCGCTCCACCCACCTAGTGCAGACACCAAGAATGGGAATGGGAGTGCAGGGGGCTTCCCTCACAGCTGCACTCAGCATGGATGCCAGAGAGCTGGGTTCTTCCCCCTTTTGTCCTTGTGAGAGGATGTTGTGAAGACCAGGACTTTAACAGGGTTCAGAAAAGAATTAGGTAAATTCATGAAGGCGAGGCCCATCAATGGCTATTAGCCACAATGGGTAGGAATGGTGCCCCTAGCCTCTGTGTGTCAGAAGCTGGAAATGGATTATGTGTGATGGATCACTTGAGGAGCACCTGTTCTGTTCATTCACTCTAGGGCATCTGGCATCGGCCACTGTTGGAAGACAGCAACGAAGGGTCCTGTGGCACCTTATAGACTAACAGAAAAGTTTTGAGCATGAGCTTTCGTGAGCACAGACTCACTTCAGCAGAGCTGAGGCTCTGGCTTAAACAAAGACTGCGAATGGCTGGCTAAATACAGAAGCAGCTTCCCCTCCCTTGGTGTTCACACCTCCAGATCAACTGCTGGTAGTAAGCCTCATCCTTGCTGACTGAGCTAACCTTGTTATCCCTACCGTTGCTCTGGCTTATTTATACTTGGCCCTGCAGATTTCCAAGACCCGCATCTGCTGAAGTGAGTCTGTGCTCACGAAAGCTCATGCTCAAAACTTTTCTGTTAGTCTATAAGGTGCCACAGGACCCTTCGTTGCTGTTACAGATCCAGACTAACATGGCTACCCCTCCGATGTTGGGGGACAGGATACTGGGCAGGATGAACCTTTAGCTTGACCCAGTATGGCTGTTCATATGTTCAGGCATAAGGTCAGGGTAGGGGGCTTTCCTTACTCACCCGGGGTTCTGGAGGCCCCCAGTTGTCTGGGCACAGGCTCTGTAATTCCAATGACTATGACACCAGTGTTGCTACCTCAAAGGGTTTAATGGGACCTTTATGTATCATTGTAATTCTTCACATATAATAGTCATTCTCTTTAATAGCTGATCCCAGTTGTGGTAAGCCTGATTTTATAGCAGTTTACTCTCCAGGGTTACCTGATTGGCCATTTTATCTCATCAACTAGGGAGGCTGAGACTGGAGTTCAAATGGCCCTGTAGTTTTGTGCAGCAGCTACTATCTGTGGTATGCGTAGAGATCTATTATTGTATGTGTAACCAGAGGTTATTCTCTAGTAATTTACAAATCCTGTGATAGTCTTCACAGCAGCATTAACAATAATGTTCGGATATCAAGGAGTTTATAAAAATAGATATAGGCAGAGGGTTGGGTGAAAATATATTACAGCAATTGGGGAAAGGTTAAAGATCTTACTGCCTTTTTTCCCCTGCTGTTTTCTGTTTTGTAAATTCCTGAAGGCTGGGATCCATCTTAAGATGCTTTGATGCTTGTACTAACTGACAATCAGCCTTTAGGGAAGTGTAGAAATAATGGCTTTATAATGCATACAGCAAACACAGAATACTGTTGAACCCTGTGATAGCCTTGCTTATACTGTGCCAGGTCTACATTTTCCTTCTCCTTAGCCCTATCACAGATCTTAGTTTTAAATGTGCACAACACAAGGTAAGGCACATGGGAAAATATGATTTTGCAGTAGCCTCAAGGTGGCTTTGTGCTTTAGAACCATCTTGCTCTGCTTCTTCTTGTGCTCTATTTCTATGTTAAGCAAAGGTTTTGATACTCATCAAGCAACAGCTGTGTGCAGCAGATAAGAGCGAAAGAGACCAACTGTAGATGCCATGCCTGGTTCTTTCTGACCCACGGCTGATGAGCACTGCCTTCCTTTTGCAACGGCACTAGCAGACCTAGACTGGCAGAGCGTGCTGTACGGAGAAGGTGAGGTAGGGCTGGAGCCATTTGTAAAGCCCTATCCTAGACAGACTGTAGTAACAGTAGGGATCTGTATGGTATACTTTTATGCAATAGTTGCACATATTTATGCAGAGATTTTAGGATCTAATTGTTTCTCATGGTAATTCCACTTATAAAGAAACATTTGTAAAATGTTGCAGAAATCACAGCCGTAGAGTTTTTAATCCAGTAGATTAGTTTTCAAAAGAGGAACAAGACCTGGGCCTGATCCAGTGCATTTCATATTCCAGTTCTCAGAGGGGTAGCCAGGTTAAGTCTGTAGCACCACAAAAACTACCCAACAACAAGCAGTCCTGTGGCACCTGAAAGACTAACAATTTTATTTACTAAGTAATGCTCAGAGTCTGTTCTTAGCTTGTAAAGTAATCTGTCTGGCGTGCTAACTAGTTATGTGACCCCTGAGCATTACCCAATACAGGACTACTCCAACTCTTTAGAGGGGCTGAAGAAAGGAAGAGATGGCAACAGATTCTTTTTAAAAACTGATAGCAACATCTTGATTCCTGCACTGCCTTGTATCTTGTTTTGAACCTCTGAGACATTAGATTGGACACTCTTTATACGGGGACTTTTTTGTTTGTTCACCACCTAGCACAGGGGTCTGCAATCAAGATAGTGAGAAGAGCCTTTTTTCAAAATTTGGTTACAGAATCATTTCATGAGCCACAGTGCATGTGAACATGAGACAGTCCTTAAATAATGTCAAACCATACTTTTTGTAACCCCCATTTTAAGAACAGTGTGCACACAATGATTTGTACTAGTTAGAAAATTTGCTACTTTGACCCCTGGGTTGGAGAGCAAATGAGGACAAGGAGGATGCTGTGCCTGGGCATAGGCTCTTAAGCAGGAAGGAGTAATGTTCCCATCAACTCTCCTGCCCTGTTCCCAGGCTCCCTAAACCCACACCCCCCCATCTTCAGCTGAAACCAGCCCTCAGGACTACCCAATCCATGATGCTGCCTGGGGATGCAGAAAGAAGGCTGGCATAGAGGTCTTCTGCTGGTGGGAGTGAGCCCAACCACGCTCACTGGAGGGGTGTGGCTGCTTGGGTAATGGGGGGAGTGAGGTTCTCTCTGCAGCTCCCTACCACAGCTGAAATAATGGAACTAAATTCAGGGGGTTAATGGCTGGATCGCTCCCCCTGCCCTGCCAGCCGTTAAACCAATTACATTTAGTTCTACTGTTTCAGCAGTGGCAGGGTAGGGAGCCATAGAGGAGTCAGTGGCAGCAGTGTCTGGAGTCTGTCTGGAGCCACAAATGACTCCTTAAAGAGCTGCATAGGGCTTCAGAGCTGCAAGTTGCTGACCCCTGACCTAGCACAAAGGGGTCCTTGCATTTATGCAGTTATTCCCACCTGTGAAATCCATCCTAAGGGGAGCATTCCCCTCACACCTTTGCACTGCTGTGAATGATTATGCAGGACCCACATCAATGAAGAACAAAGCCCCAGATGATTTCACACATTCTCTTGGGAAAGTGGCCCAGAGATTAAGGTCCCCAGAGAAGCCTGGTAAATGGAGGTCTGCAATTCAACATGTCCTATGAAGGACAGTAGTGCCATTAACACTTTCCTTTGTCTCCTCCTATAACTGCCAAGTCAGGGACTCCATTCAGTGTTTACAAGTCTAGAAGAATCTTCAGCAGCTTAAACATGAATCGGCTTTATATTTCACTGGATCTGTAGGAGAAGAATCTGCAAGCTTTGGGGAGCAGGGGCTGTGCACAATAGTGGTATGCCTGCCATGCCCAGATTCCATGGCAGAGTTATCTGCTGGCACTCAGACCTCTGTATCCCAAGGAGGCACGCACAGATGCCATCGGGGAGATAACTCCTGCAGCCCTCCCTCCTCAATCCTGGCTCAGCAGATAAAGTATCTGTATAAGAGTGCAGCCAATTTCCACAGGAATGCCTGGCAGCTATCAGCTGCAGCAGGGACTTAATGCTTTTGACAGCATCCCCCAGCTTCTGAGCAGTGCACTTCCTCCAGAAGTACAAGCCCCTGTTTTGTCTGCTCTTCAGTTATTATCTAGGGCTATCCATTGAGACACACTATAACCTTTCTGCAAGGGCTGTCAGCTTAAATAGTCAAGTGTTTTTTCTACTATGTTGATAGCAGGTGACCCACATGCACTTTAGGAAGATTAAGGGCAAATGCTCAAAACCAGGGACAAGAAAGGGAATGCATGTTCCTCACTTACAGATGGGAAGCTCTTTGGGGCAACAGCTGTGGTTTGGTTCTGTTTACATGACACCTGCCACAATGGGATCCTGCTGGAACTATGAGACTATAAATAATAATGGAAGTTCTTAACAATTGCTCTGAAAGCAATACTACGTGATTCTACAGGGATGCCCCTGCTTGGGAAGCAACACTGAAGGGCTGTCTACAAAGTGTCAAAAAAAACCTCATTCTTGCAGCACCCATTTCAGAGCCCAAGTTAACTGACAGACATATACTACTATTAGGCTAAAAATAGCCCAAAGACCAGGGGGTGTCTCTGTGCCTATGCTCCAGGCCAAGCCCAAATGCTGACGCAGCTTATTTTTAGCTCCAGAACACAAGCCTGCATCCCGTCAGCTGGGCTCATTGCAGTTGGAGTTTTTGTTGTCTTGCTAGGTTGATGCACCCTGACTGCTTCTTCTGCAGCCTCCCACGGGGCTGGCTGTCCTTATTGCATTAGTTTTACTACTCCCAATGGAAGGCAGTGTAGTTGTCCTGCCTAGCACACTGGGGAGTTTGTTTGCTGGCTGTTTCTTAGGTGTCCCCTTTTGAAAAAAGACACAAATTAAAGCCAAACAAACTTTCTCCTCTTGGGAGGGAAGGGAGGAGATGCTAGTCCATTTTGGAGCCAAAAATGTGACAGTGTAGATTACAACCTTTTTACATGACATATATTTTATTAGAGACATTTATATCCACAGCACTTAACCTTGGACAATGGTCCAAAGATATAGCTCAATTTAAATAGTTCCAAAACAAAAACAAAGAAAACCCAACACAGCTGGTACAGAAACTATGTAAATGAAGTTTAAAAAAAACCCTCCATTTTCTGGCCTCCACCTCTCATCTAAAAATCATGTCAAGACTGCCAGTGCTTTTACCCTGCCATAGGAGTCATGTAGACAGATATAACAAATACTTGTAGGCAAAGAATAAAGCCAGTCTCAAATATCTTCTAAGACACTGGGTCGTGTTGTGGGAAATACAACTTAAAGCACAAGCCATAAAGGCCTTTGCTGCAAGCCACAACTGAGATGTACTTGGGAACCTCATTGACATGATCTAATGTGAAAGTTACCATGCAAGGTACAGTACAAGTGCATTTCCCAGCATTCCTTTCAGACATATATTTACCCCTCTCCCATATTTTAATATATTATGCACTCTCTGAAACAAATGCTTACACTATGTCCTTTGTAGCATTCTCCTCCATGCCTTCCCATTTGGTGCAATAATAGATAATAGGGCGCATGTCACATGGTCTTGAATCGTAGACTAGACACACCACCCACCAGCAGAGAAAGTTGCTTAATTCTGTAGTCTAAGTTCAGTCACTTCTTCCCCAAATGCCTCAGTTGGCTCCTGTGCAAAGGCTTCTGAGGGCACATTGGACTATTCTAAAAGGGTTTCTTTAAACACTCTAACATAATGAGGTAGTGCAAAAGATTCTGAAACCCTCTCATCCACCAAGGAAGTTGAATGGTACAGACCTCCTGGAATGCTTTACTCTGAAGATCAAGGTCATATACTTCTTTCCCCTACTTGCACCTGTGTCAAAGAGGGCATGTTTGGCAGGTTGGTCCTCTCCTCTTCAGAAATTGTATTGCTCTACCACATTGGAACAAAAGTCCACCCATGCACAACTGAGAAATCACTAGTCTCACTACATGATCCTGTTGAGTGGGTGGTGTTAGGCTGATCTCCACTAAAAGTTGTCAGGATTTTAGCCCCATTTTTGCCATCATCTGTTCATACAGAGTCCAAGCCATCGCTGCCATCAGAGTGCGCCGCAGGGCACGGGGGACACCACCACGGAAAAAGCCAACCACTCCATAGTCCTGCAGGAGAAGACAAAACAAACACCATATCTCACTTCATTTAACTGCTAAACATCTACTGGATAGCATATCCCATGGCTGTACTGAAATATCTATCCTAATCACCAACTGCCAGACAAATCTATGCTCACACAGCACTCAACCAGGGGGAAAGCAGCAGAAAAAAGGATATCTAGCATCACTCAACAGCAGTAATGCTGTGAAACAAAGTACACAACATTAAGGGCAGGGGTGGGAAATCACAGGACATGCAGGAAAACTCTTAACTCTACCAGCAAAAAAAAAGAAAGAAAGAAATGACCAGCTTCACTTCAGAATTTTGTCAATTAATATTTACAGACTTGCCTGTAAGTGTTTTTAAATCTCTGAATGGGATTTACATTTCAGAGAAATTCTGAATGGGAGCAAATAAATAGAGTCTAAGCAGAAGAATGGCTGAAACACAGATTCAAATAAACCAAAACGTTAGGAACTGGTATTGGCCTGCTCTATAAAATTCAACCGCAGAGCTTTCATACTGAGTTTGCAGGCTGTCACATTAGCCAACAGCCATCTCATCCATAATATAACCCAATGTCAGGACAACTGTAAATGAACTTTGATGTTGTGTAACCCATGAACTGAATCATAGAGGTTGTGAATCACAATGTAGAGCCAAACACAGGTCAATGAGTGCTTGATTGGGGTACCCACTCCAGTGCATCCCCACCCTGTTCCTTGGATAACAGATTTGTGTATTAGCTTCTTGCTAGTGTTCAAAGGACAGATAATTGTTTTATAGCCCAGTTATCTTTGAAGCTCGTGTTTATAAAGCAGCATATTACAAAAATTCTCCTGCATCAGTCTAGCAATCACAGGAGTTATACAGTGATAAGCCACAGGAGCCAACCAGCCAGATCCTATAAGGTTATTTGCTTACACAACAAAGTATATTCTGTTAACAGTCTACGGGTAAAAGGGCTCTTTCTAACAAAGTGCAGAAAGGTGAAGTGAAACCACTAGTCACTCAATGGCTCTCTCACTCAGCTAGAAAGACAGTTTGCTTTTCCCCTGTGCACATAAATAAAGGAGGGTGAAGCACCAGGAATAATCAGGAGGTGGAGAAGCTAACTGTCTGGTAGATTAATTTTCACACAGCTCAGGAGGCACAAGGAACAGTAGCTTGTTGGGAGCTGCCTGCTCCCAAGGATGCTCATGTATATTTCTGTCTGACAGAAACTGGACTCCAACTCAAACAACCCACCAGGCATCTGATTGGAGTAACCACTACTGCCTCAGGTTGTATGTGGACCAAGAAATGAAAAGTTCAGTCTCCCAGAACATAACACACCAGAAGCATTTCAGGAGCTACCCTGCTTTCACAACAATACAACTAATAAAGACTCATCTGAAGGTCTGTTTCAGAGACAAAGGTGACAACCTTCTTATTAAATCTGCATCTGTGGTGAAGTGACACAGAACTAAGGTTACACTCACACATAAACTCAATGTTCTCAGTCTCACCTTGAAGATTAAGGCAATGGCCTGCCCCGTCCAGCGATATTTTTCAGGTGTCAGCTGCATGTGGGTTTTGATTACATCAGCAGGCTGTGTAGCCAGTGAGGCCAGGATTCCAGCAAAGATTCCACAGCTGAAGTTCACTAAGGGGGTGAGCGCTGGATCCACTTGGTCTGGAACGGAGCAAGACATAGCTTACTCAGACATAATACAGTATAATTCTCTTCTGTAGATTGTATCTTTCTTATAATACGTATCCCATAATAAATAGAGCTCAGGGAGGGACAGAGGTTACGGGTACAGAGAAAAGATTTTTCAAAGGAGATTAGAAAACAGACACACACATGGTAATTTTAGTTAAGCAGAAATCACTTTCTCTGGGACTGTGACAGGCACAGAGATAAAGAATGTGTGTTGTAGATGTCAGGAGCTGCAGAGGAGAAAGCAAGTCTCAATTTGGCAATTTGCAGGAGTGTATGCGAACTATATGGCATGCTTGAAAATGAGTGATTGACATTGTCAGCTGCTGAGCAAGTCTTCCCACACCAAGCTCTGCCAATACTTCATCCCTAACCTCTGGTTGGCAACTGCTGCCCTGAAGCATGTCTCACACTCTTCTCATAGGCGAACAACAGATCACATAATGTCTGATGCACTTTATGTGCAATCTTGACCAGGGTTCCCTAAGCACTCACATGAGGCCCAGGTCATTTTCACTTGAGACTCCTCCATCCCGTTCTTTACCAGTGAAAGGCTAATGCCCCACATAAGCCCTGCAGAGGCTCAATTCAACCAAACTAAAGTATATGGACAGAAACCCAAGGATACTGGGGTGAGAAGAATCACAATCTGTTACTACAGCCGTGTCCAGCCTTACCCTTAGGCATAAATTTTTTTGTCTGGGTGTAGAACATCAAATAGATGCCAGAAAAGGGTGCATCTCGCAGGAGCGTTGCTGTCAACCCACGGAACAAGCCACGGGACCCTTCTGTCTGATAGATATTCCTCAAAGCTCCATGCACGCTTTCATAGCCATATTTCCCGCTCTGCAGAGGACACACAAAGACAATCACCTACATGTCAGACAGAAGGTCACTTGTACTGGGACATCATTACTGAGCAAATCTTAAAGTGAAAACCCTTTCCTACACAAAAAGGGGTGGACAGTTTCCTTTGACTCCTAAATTCTTCACATGTACCAGAAGGAGCATGCAGCTACACCTCATACGTACACAGACAGAATCCATGGCCACTAGCCAAATTTCTCCTTTTTCACGGCCAATCATACGCTGTAGTTACAAAATATTTCTGGGATGTGTGGAGATATATATATCTCCACACACACCCCATATATAGAAACAAACAAACATGAGATGACAAGAACTAGTCTAGTGACAAAGCAGAACCAGAGACCTGCAATCTTGATACAACATGAACACCAGAGATTCCCACATGCTTTAGCACTGACACTTCATCTGCAACTTTCTCCTATAGTAATTTACTCCCCCTGACTAGGAGAGTTAACTCCAGTCTCTTCCCAGGTCTAAGCATGGTGCCTCCTTAGCAACTGCCTACCAAGGAAGCAAAAGACGAGGGGATTTTGAGCCTTTATCCCCTGCATAACAGATCCATGAAATGGAACTAATGCATGATAAAATATACATCATACAGTTACTGATATTAGTGTTACAGGAGCTGAACATAAAGGTCTAGGAGTATGAAAACTCACACTCACCTCATACCGTGTCTTCACCACGGTTATGGGTAACAAGCAAATTCCTGATACAGCACGGGAGCTAACACCCAGAAAGACAGACTCTAGGGCTGTGGGAGAGCGGTCTGAGAAAAAGCACTGTTTCATTGTGTACAAGGTGCTGAAGTAAATCCCAACCCCTGGAATACATCTCACGAAGGACTGCAGAAATGTGAAAAGTGGAGAGAAAATAGGAGGGAATGATAACATAGTACAGCAGTGATTCCCATCCAGCGGTTTGGGGCTCTCTGCGGGGCCAAAAGTTGGTTTTAGGTGGTCCATCCAGCATTAGACACCAGGACTCCGGCAGAAATCCAAAGCCCTGTTATGCAGGACTGCAGCCTAAAGCCTCAAACCCCACCAGCAGGAGCAACTTAGCTTCACAATGCCTGCTGTGGCATAAGGTCCTATGCAACTGCCCTGCTTGCTGTCCCTCTAACATTGGCCCTGGCTTTTATATGCAGAAAAACTTTTGTTGTGGCACAGATGGGCCGTGGCATTTAAGAGCACATTGCAAGGGGAGCCTGAGAAAGAAAAAGGTTGAGAACCCCTGCACTACAAACATCAATACAAAGGAGCATTAAACTGTCTGGGAAGCTTCAGGCCCAGGAGGGAGTCACTGAAAGAAAAAAGGAGCCGAAGTGAAGGGCAAACTGAACTGAGAGTTCTGCAATTGACCCTGATGGTGAGATATTACCTCAAGACTCTATTCCCCACTACATGCACATTCAGGAACTGAAACAGGCATACACAAGAGCACCAACCATTGAAAATACAGAAGCTGAGATTTTTATATGCATTTCCCTCAGCACTGCACAGCCTAAGTAATATAACTACCTCCCAGTTTTAAAAGTGACTTGGGCATTTCAGAAACTTAAACTTCACCGAGACAGACTTAGGCTCTGAAGTGCCAACATCCCTTCTGAAAATAGGACAGATGTCTAAGTCATTTGGGACTTGCAACACTGAGTGAGGCAACATTTAAATATATTTAAAATTCTAAGTCATACTACCTAAAACATTAGGTTAGAAAAAAAAGGTCAGGGTTAAACTAATCACTCACTGGTGAAACCCCTTTCCAGAGTCCCAGGAGGCTTTCAGCACGAACAACCTTAATGAACAAACTGACCATCCCAACATGACCCGACCTGAAAATTAAAAAAAGAAAGGAATTACATAGATGTACTGCAGCTGTTACCCTACAGCCCTGCCCAAGTTTCCTTTGCCAGATGGCTGGCCCACCCACCCATGCAGGGCACACCAAAGTTGCTACCACACTGTTAGAAGCTCTTTCTCTATTCAGCCTGCTCTTCCTTATTCATTCAATGCTGCTTCAATCTATAGCTTACAATGCCACAATGACTCCTGCTGGTATTATCTGTGGATTTCAACAGCACAGCTAACATCACCATTACAGAAACAACTATGATTTCAGTCTACTATTAGTGACATCCTAGTTCGACACCACCAGAGTGACTGCAGTGTCATTAACAATGGATGGCAAATATACCAGACAAGAAGAGGAAGTTGATTAGATGTTGACACAACAGTTTACCCACTTAGTGTCGGTCATATGAGATTTTCCAGAACATGCAGGGCATCAGTGAAACCACATGGGCCTATCTAGAACAGTTGTTTCAATAATGAATCAGCACTCTCAGCCATATACCTCAGAAGGCTATGGCTGAATATCATTAGGGTAAAGCTGATAAGAATAGGGTTTCATAACCACCTTTCACTTTGTAGACTCCTTCAGAGTACCTCTCCTCCCACACACATACCCAGCTCCATAAAGTCCTTCTCTCTCTCTCTCTCCTCTGCCTGCTGAACTATTACCAACAGATAGTTGAAACCCTATCCTCACCTCTAGGCCCAGGTACATAAGAAAACGTCCTCCAGCCCCAATAAATGATGGAAGCTTCTAGCTCTTACCCACTGGTGGAAGGCTGCAAGGTCTGCAGTCGAGTTTTAAGCAGATCTAGGGGCTGGAAGAGAAGGGTTGAGCATGTTCCACTGATGGAACCACACACAAAGGCCTTTAGCACTGGATGCATCTGAAAGAGAAGGCGTAGCTTTAAAAAGAGTCTTATATAAAAGATTTAACTAGAAACAGCACAGGAGAAAGTGAGAATTCACCAACCCTATGGATTATTTCTGAAGGGAAGAAAAAGCATTTCATGGTTGCATATTGAGCAATAGCAATTCAGTGTGCAGGAATAATTGTGTAAAAGCTCATGAAGGGGATATAAACACACTGTGTGAAAAGTGTTACCTGTGCTTTTTAAATTTATCTGCATGAATTTCCTCTTCACTGTCATGCACACATATACCACAGTAGAGTACGCAGTATAAGAACCAGAGCAGAATAAAAGCATGTGTGGGCATCTAAGCAGATGAAAGGGATAGCTGCAATGCAAAATACACACCAGGAGGGAGAAATCCAAAAATGATTTGTGCTCAAACAAGCAGATGCTAAAAAAAATGAGGAGTTACTTAGACCGTCTTAGGATGTGTTCAAAAAGAGTATGATGTCTTATCAGCAGAAGACCCAGACATTGCGAAAATTTCACTCTCTCTCTCCTCACCCCTCTCCTTCAGCACCAAATCTTGTTCCTGAGAAAGGATTTTTCCTGATCCACACAGGACTTAAACATATTCCAGAAAGAAAGCTAGACGCTTAAATAAAAGCGGTTCAGAGGATCAGACAACAAAGAACTCCTGTGCCCTCCACACAGAATCACCTCAGAACATATTCTACTAACCTAACATTGTCTAATGCCCGAGACCCTCATGACCAGCATTCATGTTTTCAGCTTCTCCTAGCACATATTTAGCTGTCATAAGTAATCTTTTGTATCCAAGTGGTTTCTAGTATTTAGTTTATAGCTTCTCTCTCTCTCTCTCTCTCCCACTAAGGGGTATCACAGGACTCCCACGAGGCTCCTTGTGAATTAGCCTCATTTAGAGTATTAAACGCAAAGTACAGGAGAAGCAATAATCTAACTGTCATCCTGGCAGAGGCATTAGGAGAACTGGTAACTAGAAGCTCTTTCGTGGGGAAAGGAAGAAGAATCTGTTGAGGGCCTGGTTTGCCTGTACGCTCTGGGTCAGGGTCTCCACTCTGCCCCCTAATCCAGGACAGGAACATGCCAGCCTGGGCCTGACAGAGGATCGCAGCGTGATACGTGGTCTCCCATCCCTGTCCCGGCCCCAGGGAGCTGGCCTGGGATCGGGCACCGACTCAGCACACACCAAGCCCTCTACTTGGGGCCCGCCGCGCACACGCACGGGCGCCGACGACAGGCAGTGATGTCAGCAGCGCCCCCAGCCAGTCGCGGTCGGAGGGCTCCAGCCAATCAGGAGAAAGAAGGGGGCCCAGAGTTCTGTTAACTCTTCCACTCCCACGCCGCTCTTGAGCGTGTGTGAGCGCAGCGCGCTGCCGGGCGTGCTCCGGCCCGCGTTCTACCCGGCGGAGAAGAACGCCCCTCACCCCGCCGTACACACTGCAATCCTTAAATGCACCACGCCACTCCCTCCCGGTCCTGCAGTCCCACAATGCACTGCCTCAGGTGCCGCTCACCACCCACTGCATGCACCTCAGTACACGCTGCCTCGCCCGGGATCTCCCAGTGCACTAACCTATGTTTCATACAGTCCCACTATACTGACACTCAATGAGCAGCACATCTTTTCCCTAGACTGCACTCCCGTCCGCGCCTTACCTCGCAATACACAATTCTACTGCGCATTTCTAGTATGCTACAAGGCCTCACCATGTGCCACGCAGGCTTCACAAGACATTTGCAGGGAACTAAACCATATGGCACACAAGTTCTCTTGGATCCAGTCATCGTGCAGCCTTGCATTTATCATATTGCATGCCTTCTACACGCTGTGCAAACAAGTCAGCACGTCTCCCTACTGTAAGCCATGCAACCTTCAATACGGAACTGCTGTCCCCACAGCAATAACCCCAATGTTATCTCTTCCGAACTGAGAAGACAGGAACTCGCTCAGATTCCAGTAGGAAAAATCCTGCAACGTCTAAGGCAAAGGACTTCAGAAACCACAAGCATGCAAAGCTGATTTTTTAAAGGCACAAAATACATAGGAGGTGTTTCAGGATGACAGGACATCACTGTAATTCCCTTCCTTCTCCAGATTTTCCACCCCAGGGATTGTGGCATTTAAACCAAAACATCCACCCATGAACCCACCCACGCTTTTCCATTTCCTTACCATTAGTGTTTCCATCTGGCTTCCTACATCTTGAGCCTGCAGCAGTGGAGGCCTGGTTTTCTGGATCATTTAGGAAGCTGGACACAAATAGAGATGATGTTTTATAAGAAGGTAAACAGACTTGCCCCCCACCCTCCTTCCTAGAGACAGGAAAGAACTGGGTCAGAACAGGGGTGAGATGAAAAACAGGATCTGTGAGCGTTTAAGTGATCGCAATTTCTAATAGATCCTCTTGACATATTCATACCATGGAATGTTAAACTCAAACCACATTTGGTGACTTTTTAAAGAAAAAACCTGCAATTCAACAGCAGAGGAAAACAAAATGTTTCTTGTTTGCCACAAGGTCCAAGGCATAAACTACTCTGAAAATGGGACATGCTGTACTCTTAATATTTAAATGTATCCTTGGTACACAGGTGCACACAACGTTCCTTCCTTTCTCTGCTTTTTCTGCTCTTTCCAGTTTTGCTCCCATCTCGTTATTTTCTCCCTCATTGCCCAGTTTCTTTTTAATAGTCTTTGTATTGACAATTCTTGTAAATCCTTCCAGACTCTGTCTTGTTCTGGAGTCGTTCCCAGAGAGGGCTGCCCAAGCACTCATCTCCCCAAATGCTCCTTTCCAACCGTCCCCTGGCCTTCCATCGGGCAGATTTTACCACAAAACAAATGGCTGTATTCACCTTTGCACTCCAGCAATCCTGGCTTGTGCTCTATCACATACGCATTTCCACAGCACCTAGCACGCGAGCGGCTGGGCTTTCCTTGGTAGCCTTCACCCCGGCTGCGAGCCGCCACTTTGCACTCTGCCGTCAGTGAAACGCCAACATGCAAATCCCCGCGGCCGTTCAAGCTGCTGGCTCTGCTCTTGGGCCGGCGGATGCGCAAGAGAGAAGCGTTATAGCGCTTCCAGCATGTCAGCCTCTGAATCAACGTAAAATCCTGGAGCCCGCGGTGAGCCGCCTTCCGGCCTGAAGCGCTGTCACTCCTGCTGCAGCGTTCGCCTGCCACCAGCTGGTCAACGCCGGGTACTGCAGTTAGTCTGTGCTGGTGTGGCTATGTCTGAAGAAGTGAGTCTGTCCCACCAAAGCTCACCACCTAATAAATTATTTTGTTAGTCTTTAAAGTGCTGCTGGACTGCTGTTTTGTTCTGATAGAATATACGCTAACACGGCTCTCTCTGTTACTATGGGCCCGTTAGGACTCGAGAGACGGTGGGTAGCAGCAATGGTGAGGATCTCTGGGTAGCATTTGAGCCTGCAGTTTCTCTCATGACTTATCCACACAGTGTTGGATTTGCGCGGTCCATTGCAATAACCGCATGTCAGTCTAGTTCTGAATTCTGGAGTCTGAGAGTTTTTCCTTCTAAGACGAAGTTCTGTTGCTTGGCTTGCACGCATACTGTCAAAGAATGAATAGTAACAGAGGGGGCCGTGCTAGTCTATATACTATCAAAACAAAAAGCAGTCAAGTAGCACTTTAAAGACTAGCAAAATGTCCCACGAAAGCTCACCTAATAAGTTATTTTGCTAGTCTTTAAAATGCTACTTGACTGCTTTTTGTTTTATCAAAGGATTGTGTGCCCTGTCATAGCAGTTGTTGTCAGGTATTTCAATCTGATTATATAGATTCCCAGGATTTTGAACTCATGTTGAATTTTTCTCATGGCATTTTTTGCATGTATCCTTGAATCTTAGCTTTGGTCTTCCTCTTGTGACAAGCTACCAGTCTAACAAAACCCAAGACAATGTTTTCATTTTGTTTCAAAATTTGCTGTAATGCTAAAAAAGTAATTGAAAAATTGCATTTACCTGAAAAAAATCATTTTTAAGACAACCCCAGCTTTTGCTCAGCTGTATTGACTCTGGGGCGTGTTAACAGGGGCATTGAGAGCAAGACAGGTAAAGTCATTCTTCTGCTCAGAGCTAATTAGGCCTCAGTTGGAGTATTGTGTCCAGTTCTGGGCACCACATTTCAAGAAAGATGTGGAGAACTTGGAGAAGGTCCAGAGAAGAGCAACAAGAATGATTAAAGGTCTAGAGAACACGAGCTGTGAGGGAAGACTGAAAGAACTGGGCTTGCTTAGTTTAGAAAAGAGAAGACTTAGAGGGGATATAATAGTAGTTTTCACATACATCACACCCTCAAAATGTGCAATTTTGAGTTGCACTTGACTCACATTAACACAAAATCCCACTCCCCCCAGCACTGGCTCAATCCAACCTCCCAGCCCCACACTTCCCCAATTCAAACCCCACATCCCATGTGGCCCCAGTTCAAACCCCCTGCAACCCGGCTCACCAACCCCAGCCTGGTTCAAACTCCCTGCCCCAGTTCAAAGCCCCCCGCATGCAACTCTGGTTCAACCCTACCCTCCGGTGCATGTAGCTCTGGTTCAAGCCCCCCAGCCCTGGTTCAACACCCCCAGCTCAACACCCACTCCCCCACACATGGCTCCAGCTCACCCCCGACTTACACAAAATTTTAATTATGCAAGGGTGCGCGGGAACACAATTGTCACATAACTGGGTGGACTACTGTACCTAAAAGAGGTATACGAGCAGGAGGGAAAAAATTGTTCTCCTCAGCCTCTGAGGCTAGGACAATGAGCAATGGGCTTAAACTGCAGCAAGGGAGGTTTAGGTTGGACATACGGAAAAACTTCTTAATTGTCAAGGTGGTTAAACACTGGAATAAATTGCCTAGGAAGGGCTGTGGAATCTCCATCACTGGAGAGATATATAAGCAGGTTAGTCAGACACCTATCAGGGGTGGTCTAGACCAGCAGTTCCCAACCTTTTCCAGACAGGGACCCATTTTGACAATTCAGGAAGACTTGATGACCCAAGGAATACAAAAATGTAGGGGAGAGGGAGGAGAGCCATAGCTAGCTAATTTTGCACCTCAGGCAAGAACATAAAATTGTGTCCCCTCATGTTTATATGTTCATAATAGTTACTTCATAGACAAGGGGAAATATAGTAATAAAATAACACTACCTTTACTATAGTTAGTCAGAGTGGTGGTGGTCGAAAGACACTCATCCCCAAACTCCTCTCCCAGCTTAAACCCCACAATCAGGAGCTAGAGGAGTCACACTGTGGGGCTAGGAGTCACTCAGGGGCTTGAGGGGGCTAGGTGAGTCACACTCAGGGGCTGGGAGTCACACTCAGGAACTAGAACAACAAGAAGTCCTGTAGCACCTTATAGACTAACATATTTTGGAGCATGAGCTTTTGTGGGCAAAGACCCGCTTCATCAGATGCCTGATCATCTGCATGAAGCAGGGCTTTGCCCACAAAAGCTCATGCTCCTGTTGGCGGGGGAAACGTTGTTATATTCTGTTCTCATAGAAACATTGTTTTGTAAATGAATGCTTACTGATGTTCCCATGAGGTTCAATATTGTATTTAGTATTGTTAGTGAATCCTCCTTAGTTTTCTCATGAAATTCAGCATTGTTTTGTTACTGAAATCCTGTTCATGTTCTATACGACTGAATAACTCTACCTCCCTGTAACTTACATTCTGTTAATAATCTATTGGTACTTTACCTCCTGCTCAATAGGGAATTACCAGAGCGGAATGCCATATGGGCAGTAGGAATTCGGTTTGAGCTGGAGGAATGGATAAAGGGAGTATGAGAAACTCTCCCCTGGTTTGTTGGGGGGGTGGTGAACAAAGGAGGAGAGAGGTATAAGTATTGCTCACTTTGTGTTGCAAGGTGCGCAGGCTTTGAGGAGAGATCCCCCTGCGCCTTACTTGGCATGCCAAATAAAGATTCTTCTTCCACTCTCGGTGTGTTATGGGGCCAGCGTTGCACACTGGGCACGAACTGCCACTGTGCCACCTTAAGGAGGCAACACTCCAAAACATCTGTTAGTCTATAAGGTGCCACAGGACTTCTTGTTGTTCGTGAAGATACAGACTAACACAACTACCTCTCTGATACTCAAAGACTAGGAGTCACTCAGCGGCAAGGGGGAGCTAGATGAGGCACAGAGACCCCTGCAGCTGGAAGCAGGCTGGGGCACAGAGTCCCAGCCAGCAGCACCAGCTGTGGGAACCCTGCTGGAGTCTGCAAGGACCCCATCTCCTGCAGATGCTGGAAGCCAGGGTGCTAATCAGCCCTGCCTGCCTCCCTCAGATTCAGGTCCTCACCTTACCTGAACTGGGCACTACTCTTCGGGTATGCAGTTCTCTGCCCTGCAGCTGAAATGGTTCTCAATGTAAGTGATTGGCCAATTAAGAAGTTGAGAACCACTACCTGCATGGCCCCTCAATATGCCAATATTTTCATGGCTGACCTAGAACAGCGCTTCCTCAACTCTCGTCCACTGACACCCCGGCTCTATTTACACTACATTGACGACATCTTCATCATCTGGACCCATGGGAAGGAGACTCTGGAGGAATTCCACCGGGACTTCAACAACTTCCACCCCAACATCAGGCTCAGCCTGGACCAATCTACACAGGAGATCCACTTCCTTGACACTACCGTGCTTATACACAATGGACACATCAGTACCACCCTGTACCGTAAACCCACTGACCGCTACGCCTACCTCCATGCCTCCAGCTTCCATCCCAGACACACCACACGATCCATCGTTTACAGCCAAGCACTTAGATATAACCGCATTTGTTCCAGCCCCTCCGACAGAGACAAACACCTACAGGATCTGCACCAAGCATTCTTGAGACTGCAATACCCACCTCAGGAAGTGAGAAAACAAATCAACAGAGCCAGATGTGTGCCACGAAGCCTCCTACTACAGGACAAGCCCGAGAGAGAAACCAACAGAACACCACTAGCCATCACCTACAGTCCTCAGCTAAAACCTCTACAGCGCATCATCAGGGATCTACAACCCATCCTGGACAATGATCCCACACTTTCACAGGCCTTGGGAGGCAGACCTATCATTGCTCACAGACAACCTGCCAACCTAAAACAAATCCTAACAAGCAACTATACACCGCACCACAGTCACTCTATCTCAGGGACCCATCCATGCAACAAACCTCGTTGCCAGCTCTGCCCACATATACACACCAGCAACATCATTACAGGACCTAACCGGATCAGCCACACCATCGTGGGCTCATTCAGCTGCACATCTACCAATGTAATTTATGCCATCATGTGCCAGCAATGCCCCTCTGCCATATACATCGGACAAACTGGACAGTCTCTACGTAAAAGAATAAATGCACACAAATCAGACATCAGAAATGGCAATATACAAAAACCCATAGGAGAGCACTTCAATCTCCCAGGACACACAGTAGCAGATTTAAAAGTAGCTATCCTGCAGCAAAGAAATTTCAAGAACAGATTCCAAAGAGAAATTGCTGAGCTACAATTCATCTGCAAATTCAATACCCTCAGCTCAGGATTAAACAAAGACTGTGAATGGCTGGCTAAATACAAAAGCAGCTTCCCCTCTCTTGGAGTTCACACCTCCAGATCTACTGATGACAATACAACTCAGCCTGCCTGACTGAGCTAACCTCCTTATCCCCAGCCTTGCTCTGGCCTATTTATACCTGGCCTTGCAGATTTCCAGGACCAGCATCTGAAGAAGTGAGTTAACTCACGAAAGCTCATGCTCTAAACTTTTCTGTTAGTCTACAAGGTGCCACAGTACCCTTCGTTGCTGCTACAGATCCAGACTAACACGGCTACCCCTTTGATACTTGACTTCAGGAGTGTGAATGTTTCTTAACAGCCATTTGTGGAGCTGCCCAGCCCAGCCCATCACCCTTCTGAAATGTAATCGCTACCTATTTTTGGGTCCAGACCCATAGGTTGGGAAACCCTGGGTGCTTGGTCCTGCTGTGAGAGCAGGGAACTGGACTTGATAACGTCTCAAGGTCCCTTCCAATTCTAGTGTTTTATGATTCTATATTTTCAGTTAAAGAATTTCTAAGCAATAGTCTCAGTGAATTCTGTGCAAACATAATGAGGAAAAGTGGGCTGAGGCACTGTGGAAAATGGGAACATTTTACATTAGCTACAGAAGTGAGCTTCAGTCAGATCTTTAACATAAGAAATCAGAACGAGGGCACAAAATCAGGAATATCATGCATAACATTTTTGGATAGTTTTGTTAGTGTTCAGAGTTCTGTATAGACATGCATTTCACATTATGGTGTGTGGAAGCCATCTTATATAAAAACATTTCTTGTTTCTTATTTCTGCATGTACACAAGAGCTTGAACTTTTCCTCACCTATTTGGGAATGGCAGGGAGGATGAGTTCTATGGAACACCTTAATGAACTGTTTGGATTTGGGGCTTCTACTCCCTGACACCTGTTCCTCCTTGCTGCTAATAGTTTTCTCTCTGAAAATTATTTATGTTTCTCTAACTAATTGCCTCTGGCATTGGGCTTGTTTGTGTAAGGTTATAAAATACTAGAGTTAGCTGCATCAAGCAGCCTTGCTGGACCTGGTTTTACTAGTGTCTAGTTTGGCTCATCTGGTGCCTTATTGAATTTAATAAAGCTGAATGTTAGCCACCTAAAACAGAGAAGCTCTCTGCTTCAACAGGTATTACTACTGTGAACACAAATCTGCATTAATCTTGCATAAATCTCATGTTTCAAGGCATGAATCAACCAGTTGCCACTGAAGGTTGGGAAGAAATTTCCCCATTATGTAAAGCAATAAAAAGGCAAGCAAATTAAATTAGGTTTGAGTTTTATGTAGAGATTTTTCATTGGATTTAAGGAAGAAATCTGTACTTCTACCGATACAAGGAGATGCATATAGAAGGCTGGTAAAGAAACATACGGGCTGTGTCTGCACAGGCACAAATCTTTGAAATAGCCACATTTTGAAGATTACTAATGAGGTGCTGAATTGAATATTCACCTCCTCATTAGCATTAGGAAGGACGCTTCCGGCCGTGGCGCTTCAAAAGTATTGCTTTCAAAAGTGCCCGGCTCTGTGTGGCTACACGGGGGTCCTTTTCGAAAGGACCCCGCATCTTTCGAATCCCCTTGTCCCACTCACTGATCAGAATAAGGGGATTTCGAAAGGTGCAGGGTCCTTTTGAAAAGGACCCCCATGTAGCTGCGACGAGCCGCGTGCTTTCAAAAGCATCCTAATGCTAATAAGGCACTGAATATTCAGTTCAGCACCTCATTAGTAATCTTCGAAATATGGCTATTTTGAAGATTTGTGCCCGTGTAGACACACCCATGATGTCACAATAACTTCTTGAAAGATGTTTGACTTCCCAATTGAAGGAAAATATACAAATCTCAAAGAGCTGATTTTCTTTGTTGTCGTAACATAAAGTGCTTGATGTGTAATAGGAAAAAAAAATCAAAACATGATAGAAAATAGTTTTAAAAAGTACTATAATAAATCCAACTAGTTTAAAGAAACATCTTAAGAAATTATACATGTAATTTATAGAAGGTGGCTTAGCTGCTATTGAGTAGGAAAGTATTTTTAAAAAATCAGCCAACTCAGGAGCAAGGTATATCACTTTTCTAGGTTGAAAGACTTGCCCACAGAGATCAGAATCAGCTGTCAGGTCACCCAGTTGTTTGGTGTAGCCTTGGAACTGGACAGAGGAGAAATTATGTCAGAGCCCGCCAGTGATAGCCTTTCAGAGTAAGGACTAGTCATCTCATTCCAGATCCTCTCCATTTGAGGCTTAGGCTACACGCTACATCAGTGGGGTTTTTTGAAAGTCACTTTCCTAATTAAAAATAGTTAAATTGGTACAAAATCTGTTTAACCCAGGCCTGATGTGCTACATAGGTTTTATGTGGCCTTCTAATTTTCACCCTTCAGTCTTCCTCTGAATTCCTAATGTAAAAAACAAGCTAAATAATAACCTATAAAAAAAGCTCCTGCTGCATATATACCCCATAAACAAGCTAAGTGCTGAAGCTCAAACCATTTCCTTTGCAGGCCACCTCTGAAGTACTAGTTAGCCTGATAAGTTGCATGTTTACATCAGTAAATAAATCCCTGATTTGCCACTCCATACCAGGTCTGCAAAGACACCCTTCCTTGTTTTAATCATTAGAGAGACTTCTGCTAGGTCAGGCAAAACATTACCTCCCTTGCCTATCCCCAGGTTAACAGCTGATCAGGGATTTCTTTCTGACTTCTATTAAGTATTAATCAATAAAATTAAATTTAAGAACTTATTAAATATTTATTCATTTCTTTCATTAATTGCCACTGTCAAACACCATGCTTTAGATGAAGAAATCCTTTATTTATATGACAGTGCCTGCTACTGTCCCTGCTCATTGTGTTATGCTGTGCACAAACACAAACAGAACCAGAGGGCTGTAACAAGGATGAGGCAACTGAGGCACTCGCCACAGATGCTCCACCTCAGGGGGTGCGGTTAGCCAGCTGGGCAGTTCCATCCGAGCTCCATGTGGCTCTTTAAGAGCCACTTGCACCTCCTTATGCTGCCGCTGCCTCCAGCTCCTGCTGCTGCAGGGCCAAAAGCAGCTGCAGCTGGCAGCTCCCCTCCCCCAAACTCCATGCACACCCCAGCTGGAGCTAGAGCTGCAGCTGCAGGCAGCATAACAAGCTGCAACGGGCTCTTAAAGAGTCACATGCAGCTCTGACAGAGCTGCCCAGCTGGCTACCTGTGCCCCCTGAGGTGACCCTCCCCCAGCTGCAGCTGTGGTAGGTGCTCACAGTACTACACCATTCCCCTCGGCCTGGGAACTCACTGCTGGGTTTTTTAGGGGTACTGAGGAGCTGCTGGGTGAGTGGCGCTTGGGGGAGAAGCTGGGTGTGGGGGTACTGGAGAGGTTGCTGGGTGAGTGGGGCTAGGGGGAGAAGCTGGGTTTGGAGGTGTTGGGGGTTGCTGGAAGCCTGGGGGAGGACCTGGGTTTGTAGGGATGCTGGGGGACTTCAGAGGGAGTGGGGCTTGGGAAGTAGCTGGGCTTGGGGGTGTCAGAGGCTGCTGGTGAGTGGGGCTCTGGGGAGAAGCTGGCTTTGGGGGGCTGGGGTGGATGTAGAGGGGAGAAGCAGGCTGGGGTCAGTCTGCCCCCTGCCATTTTCTCCCTCTTTATCTCCGCTACCTGTTGGCCTGGCTACTTCTCCCTGCGCTGAGCCATGGAAGGTGCAGCCTGCTCAGCCAGCCTCCCAGCTGCCTGGGTGCCTGTCTGTGCAGCAGGCATGAGGGGGAAGCAGGCACCAGTGTCACCTGAGCTGCCTCCTGCTGGGTGTGGCTGAGGCCTCTTCCTGTGACTCACTTTACCTCCCTATCTGCACGACCCATCAGTCAGTGAAGGAACTACACCGGCACAGGGGGATTCAAATCCCTGTTTACTGACTGCGTCTCACATGTAAGGCCTAGTCTCGTATACACACAGCTGCTCTGGCCGGCTGTTAAGCAGAGAACACACTGAGCACCATTGGTGCACTAATGTATCATTGGCAGAGATACACACATCTCATGGAGCTGGAAGGGACCTTGGGAGGTCATTGAGTCCAGTCCCCTGCCCTCTGGGCAGGACCAAGCACCATCCTCCCCCACCCCACCCACACAATCTATTTCACCCCACAGCCCTAAATGGCCCCTCAAGGGGTAAACTCACAACCCTGGGTTTAGCAAGCCAATGCTCAAACTACTGACTTCCCAGTTTTTATACCTCAGTGCATAATACTCGTTCCCTGAGGTACTGCAAGTGGTTTGCAAAGCACGAGAAAGAGAGAAAGCCCTGTGTTGCAATGCCTGCTCTCTGCCACTCTCCACATACAAGATAGCGCAATGGACTTGTAAACCCAGGGATGTGAATTCAGTCCTTGAGGGGGCCTTTCAAGGTTCTGGGGTAGGTTAGATTTAAAAAAAAAAAAAAAAACAAGCATGGCAGGGATGGTGATAGGCCCTGCTCTGAGTGCTGGGAACTGGACTTGACAACCTTTCAAGGTCCCTTCCAGCTCTGTATGTATATCTCCTTCACAGGGTTTTGTTTGGGAGTGAGGGAGGATGTGGCAACACCGGGATGACTGAGCTACCAGCACATTCTCCCCTAAAAAAGGAGATACTGACAAAAGTACGGTTTTACGTTATTCATTAAGGCCTGTCCCGTATTCACATGCACTGCAGCTCTTGAAATGCTGATTTTGTAACTGAATTGGAAAAAAAATGGCTCTTCTCACTGTTTCGGTTGCAGACCCCTGGCTCTAGGCTCTGGGGTAGGTAATGCCCCCTCACTAGAGCCAGCACACAGATAACATTCTTACACTCCTACCCAGGGTGCCACCTGGCAACAGAGCTCAATCCCTTCCTTGTCTGACTCCCTCAAACAAATTATCTGCCCCGGAAACTACTCATGGCAGGGTCATTATGATTAGGCAGTGTGTCCAATCCGCTGTCTCCCCACCTGGGTGCGCTTTCTCTGCAACCGTAGTCTGTACCAGCCAGCTCACTTGGTGCTTAGTGTGCCTCCTGCCCTGCCCATTTCTCCCGGGCAGGCAAGGTGTGCTCCTCAATTGCATCTGCCTGGGCATGTTTTGAACCTACTCTTCAACTTCCAGGCAGATTTTATACAGCTGGTGTCTTCAGGTCCTGGCAGGCATGAGGCCCTCATCACTATAATAAATACATGTGTTTTTATCATTTATTATTTAATATTTTCCATTTTTCTACAAAATAACTACTATGAATTTATAAACATGAGGGGGCACGATTTTATATTCTTGCCTCAAGCGCAAAATTAGCTAATTACAGCACCTTGCCCTGAATATTTTATAATCTGCATAGGAAAGACAGACAAAGGGTTAGAATAAATGAAGTATTACCGCACCCATATTACTGATGGAGAACTGAAGCCTGGGGTTAGAGAGGAGGCTAAGGGGCCACGAGTGTGTTAAACTCCCCCATCCCCAAAGAAATAGACCCTGAATCAGAGAAACGGGTCTATCACCTGTAGGTCACCACCCTTTCCTTAACCCAATAATGAGGGGTTGAAAGTATGGTTCAAAATCAGAATTAAGTGTATTAAGGGTCAATTTACAACACTGGAGAGGGAAAAGGATCCGTAAACAATAAACAATTGGATAAAACACACAACTGTGGAACAGTGACCATCCCAATAGGGATGCAGCCCCCAGACCCAGCACAGTTGCCCTGGATAACCAATATGATAATTACGCCTGAATATAGTGACCTGATCTTGGTGGCTTCTGTCAGGAAGTTGGGTGCTCAGGCTCTACAACCTTTAGATTCTATGGAGCTCTCAGGAGGATCACTGAGGAGTCCCTCAGCACTGGATTCATTGAAGGAGAATCACCGATGGTAAGAGTTTTACAGGTGTACAGGTGGCATACAATGCAACGGATGGATGAGATGCTGATCTTCTCTGTCAAGCAACAGACAGACAGCAATGGGCAGCGTGCTGCTGCTGAGGGGGATGGCAACAGACAGTGACCTTATGAGGTAAGTCACAGTCTTTTACAGATTCCTTGGCAGGAAAACTTGAGAGGATTTGTACCAAGTGTAAGAAAGGTGCCCGCAGGAACTCAGTGCTGCTGAAGTTGGGAGGAATGTGTCTCCCAGGCATCATTCTCATGAGAATGCAAAGGTGTGCATATGTGATACCTTGCAAACAAAGACTGATGGGTAGCCAGAAAGCAATAGAGAACAACAAGAAGTCTTGTGGCACCTCATAGACTAACAGATATTTTGGAGCATAAGCTTTCGTGGGCAAAGACAACAAGACTTCTTGTTGTTCTCGAAGCTACAGACTAACACGGCTACCTCTCTGATACTTGTCACCAAGAAAGCAATCATATTTTGTCTATTGTAAACACATTGTTGTAAAATCACAATTTATGCTAACACTCAGTATAAGAATTGTGAAATCTCACCAATGCTCCAAGTCATTGTGGGGGACAGGGCAGTCGATATAACTGCATAAGACCTGGATTACACAGGGCTCCTGGGTTTAAAGCATTGTAAAGCAGATGGGGAGGGGTAGGGGTTGAACCAGCTAGATGAGTGCCTTGGCCCTGCCTATGCCTTGGCCATATAGCTATAAGCCTGGTTTGACTAGCCCTCCCCACCTGTTAAAAGATAGAGCTGGGTACTAGTGTTTTTACGAGACTCCACTTTGGTGGATACCAAGAGCTGAAATCACAGGGTGGCAGCTGAGGCCACCAAGAGCTGAAATCATAGGGTTTTGCCTCAGGCCAGACCCACAGCAGTGTACGGAGTGACTGGCGGGTGGCTGGTAGGAGGAGCAGCAGATGGACAGTGCAACCGGCGGGCGGGCAGGCGGTAGGAGGAGCAGTGGACAGTGTGACTGGCAGGTGGCCGGTAGGAGGAGCAGCAGACGGACACACCCCGCCCCGCTCTCTGATTTGCTCACCTTGATAATTTTTTTCTGATTTGTCAACTTTGATTACTGTTTTGGTTCTCTGTGCCTTAAACATTGAGTCTGTTCTGGTACGGCTATGGTCTGAAGAAGTGGGTCTGTCCCATGAAAGCTCACTTACTAAATTATTTCTTTAGTCTTTAAAGTGCTACTTGCCTGTTTTTTTGTTTTGATAGTATATAGACTAACGTGGCTCCTTCTCTGTTACTATTCAACAGGCTGATCTGTAGTGTGATACCTTAACTGCCAGACAATCCTTCCTAACAGTGCTGTCTGAGTTTTAAATTCTGGTGCCATTTACCCTCCATCAGTCCCATTCATTTTTGCTGGGCTCGCTGAGTACAACCAAGAACAGAGAACCTGATCTTGTCTGTTTGTGGACAGAATTTAGCACTGAATGCATTAGGCAGCTATTTGTGGGGGGAAAGGAACAAAAGAATAAATCTGAATATTTGTTTGTTAGCTCAACCTAATAAACACTAATCAGGTTATTCCTTCCTTCCTCCACCCCACCCTCCCTCACACACACACAGGGTGGGGCGGGGGGGGCGATAGCAAAATGGTAGAGACTAAAAGTTATTTACACAAAGCGTCAGCTGTCTCCAGAGTGCCCTCTTGTGGCTATCGGCATTGCTATTTCAACATACTGGGTACATCTCCACCGCCCAGTAAACTGACCTGGTCAGGGTTGATCTTCTCAGGTTCGATTTTGCATGCCTAACAAGGAAGCACAAAATCAAAATATCAGGGGTTGGCAGGTGGCAATCTCGTGAGGAGTAAGGGAGGTCAATGGGAGAACTTCCTCAGTGAGGATGGCCAGGTAAATTGATCGCAGATAAGTCAATTCCAGCTACGCAATTGCTGTAGCTGGAATTGCACACCTACAATTGACTTTAAGGTCTAGTGTAGACACGGCCTCTGTTTTCTCCTCACAAAGGCCCCTTAAGAATGGAATACAGGCTGAAATGAAGATAGCAGGTTCTCTGGAGCCCTGCTGGGGCTAGTTTAGAAGCAGAAATAATTACTTACTGTATTAACATGACTGAGTTTAACTACAGAGCTAGTTCCGAACAGTTCTCAGGGTCCCAAAATAAAGTCCAGCTCCACATTACAGCTCTTGCTTAGTTCTGGTATCTTCTGTAGCAGGAGGCATTCATCCATCCCAGTTTGTTCGCAGTCTTTCCTCCCATATCTTCCAACCTGGAGCGGAGTCTTCTAACTTTGGCTTTAAGCTGTATAAAGAGTTGTTTAATTTATCAGTATTACCTACCACAAGCTTTGAACAACCATGAATCACAAAAATCATGAGACCAGCTTTAAAATAATGAGTTTTAAAATATATATGTCTTAGAACTTTTGGGTTTTTTTCCTGCTTTTTGAGCCGTCTGGGTGTACTCAGCACACATTTTTTGGCTTTACTCTACAACTTTGAAGACAACATACTTATTTACTTGGAAAAATAAGAGCTCAGAGTCTCCTTCAATTTCTTAATTCCAGCATCTGGAGATTTAACAAAAATATCATACCTTGAGTGTTGGCAACACTGGTAAAAAATAACATTAGCAAAGTAGTTCTAGAGGAGAATGGAAAAGACTCTGGAGAAGAGCTCTGAGAAGTCCAAAAGCTTCTGCCTTCAACAGAAACTGGTCTAATAAAAGATATTACGTCACCCACCTTGTCTCTCTCATATCCTGTGGATCGAATCTATTCTCTGGAGGATGGTGAATAGCTCTCATTTCCCATGAAGTATCTCAGGACAGACTTTCAGAAATGTGTTATATTTACAGCCTATTCTGCTCCTAATCAGTTTGGAAAAAGGACATAAAACCAGTGGTGAAAGTAACAAGTTTCTTACAGGTACTGCCATATCCCACACACACAAACACACACAGGGGGCTCGGGGCAGTGGATTGGGTGGGCCGGATGGGTTGTGATACAACATTACCCATAAGAAATTGAAGTGTGGGGGCTTAATGCAGGGGGTTCGATTACAGTGTGCGGGGGGCAGGCTTTGGGCAGGAGGCGGGGATGGGGGAGCTGCAGGAGCTTGGGGATTCAGGGAGCTTAGGGCTAGGTGTGTGTGTAGCTTCAGGAGTCAGGGCTGGGGGTGCGAGGAGGGGCTCAGGGTTGGGACACGGGGGCTGAGGGGAGTGGAGGAATTCAGAGGCTGGGTGTGTGGGAGGCTTGGAGCAGGGGGAAGAGCGGATACAGGAGTTAGGGAAGGAGGCCCAGGAGATGTGTGTAGAGGTAAGTGTGGGGGTAGGGCAAAGAGGGCTGCAGCCACCCATACCAGGTGGCTCCTAGTCTTCTACCCCAACCCCTGTCGGGGAGTGCGGGGAACATGCACAGCTTGAATAAAGTACTCCTCTGCCCCTCCCCTTCGCAGCCAGGCGTGAGAGGAATGCATGCAAGCTGTGCACTTTCCCCTCACTCCCTGGCAGGAGAAGGGGAAGAAGAATAGCAGCCCTTGGGGGAGGGGCTCAGGGCTAGGCAGTCCCAGACTGGTGTGGGTGTTGCATTCCCAGCAAGCCCCTTTCACCTGCCTGCTGCTTTGCTCAGCCCCTGCAGTAGAGCTCTGGGAGCCAGGCTGGGAGAGGCCACGCTTCCTCCCATAACAAAGCACCCCAGCCCATCAGCTTCTTCTTGCTGGAGTGGTGCATCAGGGTGCACTGGCTTCCTTTACCCTCTGCGTAAAACAAAAGCTTTAAGTGTTGCTTATGTAGCACTGACAAATTCCTAAGTAACCTTATGTACACGTGTCACATTCCAGGGTGCAATCCAGACCAGTGAAGAGTTGCGTCACTACCTGTCCTGCAACATAGCATGCCTCATAATGCTTTCCTATTGTAGTTCCCAATCTAGGCCCCTCACAGCCTTCACATGCAGGTCACACCATGAGTGTATGGCTGCAGCCCTGGTCCAGCAGCTCTGACCCTCAGTCCCCCAGCAACACCACCAGTCACACTCTGGATTCCACCAGCCTTGGTACCATTTACAGGTAACCAAAACATGCCTTCTGCACTGTCCAGCCCTTTCCCAGACAGATCAGATACCAAGGTTTGTTGCTCCTGAACAGAGTCTATATTCAACTGTTTTTTATTTCAATTGGAGTCATCAAACAGTTTCAAGAACAATACCGAATTGGTACAGATTAAAATAAAACGCACATTTATTAACAAAAGAAGTTAGGATTATAAATGAATTCAAGAGTACAGCAAGCTTGGGGTTAAGACTTGGTTTAACATGGTCTTACTCTCCCACAGTCTTCCACCAAAATGGTAACTACCCCTTTCCGTGGCCAGGATCTCTCCCACAGATGGTACTTTGTCTTCTTAGGTGAAAGAGAGAGAGACCTGTTAAACAACTTTTACCTTGGCAAGGCTATGCAATTCTGAAATGTGCTAGCATCATAACTTCATATACAATGTTGCAACAAACAATTCACCATATTATTCATCAGTTGGTAGTTTTAAAATGATACCTCACCAGGCCTAACGTTGGAGCAGAAACGCTTATTCTCTTTATATGCATATTCCAAACCCTTGTTCTCTTTACATCCATATTTTAAATTTGGTATTGCAACACTAGATTGTTACAGACTAACTAAGGACAAACGCAAAGTGCTCCACTTCAGAAGGAGCAATCAGTTTCACACGTACAGAATGGGAAAGGACTGCCTAGGAAGTGAGTACAGCAGAAAGGGATCTAGGGGTTATAGTGGACCACAAGCTAAACATGAGTCAACAGTGTGATGCTGTTGCAAAAAAAAGCAAACATGATTCTGGGATGCATTAACAGGTGTGTTGTGAACAAGACATAAAAAGTCATTCTTCTGCTCTACTCTGCACTGGTTAGGCCTCAGCTGGAGCATTGTGTCCAGTTCTAGGCACCACAGCTCAAGAAAGATGTGGAGAAATTAGAGAGGGTCCAGAAAAGAGCAACAAGAATGATTAAAGGTCCAGAGAATGTAACCTATGAAGAAAGGTTGAAAGAATTGGGCTTGTTTAGTTTGGAAAAGAGAAGATTGAGGGGAGACATGATAGCGGTTTTCAGGTATCTAAAAGGGTGTCATAAGGAGGAGGGAGAAAACTTGTTCTTCTTGACCTCTGAGGATAGAACAAGAAGCAATGGACTTAAACTGCAGTAAGAGAAGTTTAGGTTGGACATTAGGAAAAAGTTCCTAACTGTCAGGGTGGTCAAACAGTGTAATAAATTGCCACGGGAGGTTGTGGAATCTCCATCGCTGGAGATATTTAAGAACAGGTTAGACAGATAGTAACAAAGAGGAAGCCGTGCTAGTCTATACACTATCAAAACAAAAAGCAGTCAAGTAGAAGTGGGTCTGTCCCACGAAAGCTCACCTAATAAACCATTTTGCTAGTCTTTAAAGTGCTACTTGACTGCTTTTTGTTTTGATAGGTTAGACAGAAGTCTATCAGGGATGGTTTAGACAGTACTTGGTCCTGCCATTGGACAGGGGGCTGGACTCGATGGCCTCTCGAGGTCCCTTCCAGTCGTCGTATTCTATGGTTCTATGATTTTATGGTTTAGCAATTTGTTACTGTTATTAATTACTTTTGTTAATCTTATTAATTGTACTCCTGTAACATTTCATATATGCCTACAGTTTAGTTAGCTTAGTAAGTAAAAAATTAGAATTTCTAATATTGTGCCCATGTTAATGAGATTAGAAGAATGCTGGAGGCCACAGCTTAGATGCTTGAAATACTAGGTACTTTGGAAGTGCTTTTAACACTGATTGTGTGTGAAAGTGGAATGCCTGTGTTGAGATAAAGGTGTGAAGAGTATCCTTAAAGCCAGACTGCCAAGGAAGGTCAAAGCATGGGTGAAGATAGATTCAGCAGGACTTCAGGAAAGAACCATCAGTACAAGGAGTGGTTGGACTGGCAAATTGACAACTCTAAAGAATGGAGCAGACACCCCTAAAGACAATTAATTACAGAATGAGCCTCTCAGAAATGTTTTGGGAACAACTGATATCAGAGAGATAACTACCAGTCACAGACTGACACAGCAGGTTCCACCAGCTTCAACAAGGAAAAAGGGATTATAAAAGCTGGGTGCTTTGCCATGGTACTTTGGGTTCATCCTGCCACCAAGTCCAGGAGAGCATCGGATCATGACCGACAAGGCCCTGCTCTCCCTCTGTGATCAGTCTAGCTGGCCACTAGATTGATCCAGACACTGGATTGGTAACTATAACATTGTCTGGTGGGACTGTGCGCATGGTGTGTGTGTGTGTTTGTGTGATTGAAAAGCATATGCTACTGCTGTATTCTCAATAAATGCGGCATGCTGCCTTTTCCCCTTCAAAAGATCTCATGTGCTTCGTTTAAGCATAACACTATTTTGTACAAAAATTACTACCATAGCACACAGGGTCTGAATGCAGGGATGCTGTCAGTCAGTCATTGTCACAACTCTGGTTTAGTTAATTTCTCTGTAAGCTCTTTGTCACATGCATACATCATTACTGAACCCATGACAGATAACCAGTTAAATACATAATATATATGGTGTGTCTAAAATGCTTAAATAATAACAACTGGGCCCACTGAAGTCATGGAGAAATCTCCAACTGGCTACAATGGGAACAGGATTTAGCCACTACAGTCAATGGTCCCTGCCCTGAAAGATGTTAAGTGTCCACTGATGTCAATGAGAAGCGAGCACATTCAGTATCTTGTAAAGTTAAATCCTATAGGAACTTAGGAACATTAGAAATGTCATGGTAGAGCAATGGTCTGTCTAGTCCAGTGTCCTGTCTCTGACAATAACCAGCACTTGGTACTTGAGAGGAAGGTGCAACAAACTTCATTGTAAGACAGACTGGTGGGAAGGACAGAATGACTAGCAAGAGCCCATCTGGGTCGTCAAGCCTTTCCAGAGCTGAAGACTAGAGATATTGCTAGCTATAGACAGAAGACTGGAGATATTGTTAACGCTATGAAGGCAACTTGAGTCTCTGCCTCTGCCTTATTAAAACCATTAAAAAAAAATAAAAACTATTTCCAATACGGCACTATTTCCAGATCTGAAGTGGGTCTGTCGCACAAACGCTTATCAACTAATAGATTATTCTAGTAGCCTTTAAAGTACTACATGACTGCGTTTTTGTTTGTTAAGATACAGACTAACATAGCTACCTCTCTGTGATCATTAAAAACTAATTCAGGCACTTGCTTGCTGTGAAAACAGAAAGCAGTCAAGTAGCACTTTAAACAGTAGCAAAATAATTTATTAGGTGAGCTTTCGTGGGACAGACCCACTTCTGAAGTGGGTCTGTCCCATGAAAGCTCACCTAAAAAATTATTTTGCTAGTCTTTAAAGTGCTACTTGATTGCTTTTTGTTTTGATAGTATATAGACTAGCACAGCTCCCTCTCTGTTGCTTGCTGTTGTTTTTCACCAGGCTGGGTGCCAATTTGGGGTCAGTAGTATACCCAGTGACTCCTGGAACAGGGCCATGCTAAACACCTAAGCTATGTCTACACTAGAGCACAATTTTGAAAGGTGCCCTTTTGAAAATGATGAATCGAAAGATTGCCTGTTGAAATACAGTGTCCACATGCTAGCAGAGGCTGGTGCATCCAATCTGCCATTTTGAAAGGGCGAGGCGCTCTTTCGAAAGAGAGCATCTACACTGTCCCAAGCGCTCTTTTGAAAGAAAGGGCCAGGAAACACAATGGATGGAGTCACACGGCAGACAAGCCCTTCCAGGGCTTCAGCCAGTTGCCCCCTTAAAGGGCCCCTCCCCAACAGCCTCATCCTCACAGCACAAGGCCTGTGGAGCTGCCATGAGCCCAGTAGGCGCCAGTGCAGACAAGGTACAATGGACAAGCAGCAGCAACTTGAGCTGCTTCTGGCCATCGCCAGTGGCATGGTCGCCCTGCTGACCTCAGCAGTGGCAACTGCCCTCCATCTCCTGCAGGGGCTGCCCCCCAGCATAGCCATGGAACCCCCGGCCCTGTGGCTCCTCCGGGGCCCCCTCCCCGGGTTCTCTGCCAACTCTGGAGCTACTCCAGTAGCTCTGACTGGTGGAAGCACCTGGTGATGGGGGAATGGACAATGCCAGGTGGCTCCAGAATTTCACAATGTGGAGGAAGACATTCCTGGAGCTCTGCCGGTGGCTAGCCCTACGTTGCAGCATCAGGACACCAGGCTGCAGTGCGTCCTCTCCAACAAAAAGAGGGTTGGGACAGCAGTCTGGAAACTGGCCAGCCCAGATAGCTACCACTTCATTGGCCACTGGTTTGGTGTGGCAAGGCCACAGTCAGGGCCATCATCATGAAGGTAAGGCAAGCTTGGGCCACACACCCAGCAGGGAGAGGGGGGTCCTGGGAAAGGGGGCCTGCCTGGGCAGGAAAGTGACCCGGAGAGGCCTGGGAGGAGGGGGGCCGGGAGGGGCTGAGGGCTGGGAAGGGTCTGTGGGGTGGGGGTGGGGGGTTGACACTCCCCATATGCCCTCATAGGTGCATATGTCCTCCATCTTGTGCAGGTGGTTCAGGCATTGAATGCCATGCTCCTGTAAAGGGTGATCCGTGCTGGGGACGTGGACACAGCCATCGCTGGCTTTGCAGCGCTCAGGTTCCTGAACTGCTTCGGTACCCTTGATGGGCCCCATATACTGATCTGTGCCCTGGAACAAGCGGAGGCCAGTACATAAACAGAAAGGGGAACCACTCTGTGATGCTCCAAGCCCTGGTGGACAGCAGGGGCTGGTTCCAGGACGTTTATATTGGCTGGCCTGGCTGCACCCACGATGTGCAGGTGTCTAGAAACTCTGACCTGTGCTGCCACATGGAGGCAGGAACTTATACTCCCCAGAGGGAGGTCCCGCTCGGGGACACCATGGTGCCCCTGTGCTCATGCAGCCCTATATGGACCCTCCAACCCCAGACAGGAGCACTTCAACTCTCAGTTAAAACACGCCTGAAACGTGGTGGAGTGGGAGTTCGGGCAGTTGAAGGGCTAGTGGCACTGTCTCCTGGCATGCCTGGAGGTGGGCCTCCTGAGCATCTCCAAAGTGGTGGGTGCCTGCTGCACTCTCCACAATATTGTGAAGAGTAAGGGGGAGGATTTCATCCAGGGGTGGGTGGCTGAGTCTGGGATGGGCTATGACCAGCAAGCCGCCGCCCCTAGCCACCAGGTCCACCGGGATGGGATCCACGTTGGGAGGCCCTCAGCGAGCACTTTGCTCAGGAGCCCCACTGATTACCACCCCCAGAAGGTCCCCCGCACACTCCCCTCCCCCCCCCACTCCACCCTCCCCATCACTCCCCTGCACACTCTCCCCCGCAACCCCCAACCAAGCACACAGCACACGGGATGTGGACAAAATAAAGTATATTATGTTTAACCACATTGTGTGGTTATTAACAGCAACATAGAGTGGAACAATATACTTAAAAATACATGGGGATGGGGGGGTCAAACTATTTACGTTGGAGCAGGGTACACGGCTGGAGTTATTGCAGGGTAGGGGTGAGGGCCTCAAGCCACAACGTCCCTGGGATCCCCATCCACCCCGGTTTGGGGTCCCCGGCAGGGTTGGGATGGGGCAGGGAAGACGGGGAGGTAGGGCCAGAGGGGGCTGCCTCAGAAGGGGCCTCTACAGGGGGGTCCAGCAGGAGGACAAGCAGGGGGCAGTGGGAGGGGGCAGCCGGGTGAGGAGCTCTCTGAAGGTGTCTGTCACGTCCCTCAGGGTCCCCATCAACTCCGCCCAGGCCACCCGCCACCAGGTCCCCTCAGCCTCCTCCAAGCGGAGGCACCACTCCACCACCTCCACCTGGCACTGGACAGCGGCGGTGAGGGTGTCCTCTGCGCTCTGCCTCTGGCCCCTCCTGGAGCACGGACACCCTGGTGCCAGCACTGGGGCTGCCCGGTCTCCCTCCCTCACCTCTGTGTCGGGGGATGTCCATCATGACCAAGGGTGCTTGGCTCTCTTACAGTGCAGCTGCAGGAACAGAAAAGAAGGGACAGGCCGTGAGTCTGGAACCCCATTCCCCTGTGGGCAGCAGGTCCCCGTCCCCCATCCGATGGCAGGGCAGCCCTGGGGGATCACGGAGGCAGACGGGGTCCATGGGCCACTGGGGGCGACCCCACTCTGAGGTCTGGCCCCACCCCACCCCTCCCCCCAGCAGCAGGCCGTGGCGCTATCCATGGGAGTGGGTGCTCAGTGCTGCTGGTGGCCATTATGGTGTCCTGAGGGTGACGTCTAGCTGGGCTGTGGCCAGCCACAATCCACTGGAGGTGTGGGGAGCCCTAAGGCAGGTATGGAGCCCCGATCAATGATGTGGGATGTGTGCTCTGTCAGGACCTTAGCAGAGAGTCCACTGCTCAGCTCAGGCGATGCCCAGGTGGCAGAGGTGTGGCTGGCGGAGTGCGAGGGGGTCTATGAGCAGCTCACCCTCGTCACTTGACCACTCCAGAGCTGGCCCTGGCTATGGTCCCAATGGGGTGGTGCTGGCTGCAGGTCCCAGTTCCTTGTCCTCTCCGGGGTGGGGCTCCACAATGGGGGTGTCCAGGATGTCGGGTGGAGAGGAGCTATCCGTGGGCCCCAAGAGGCTCCACAGCCCCTTGTAAAATGGGCAGGATGCGGGTGCTGCCACTGATTGCCCGGCTGAATCCCTTGCCCGGGCATAGCCCTGCTGCAACTCCTTAACTTCACTCCTGACCTGGTCAGGAGTGCAGACAGGGTCACCCTTGGAAGACAGCCTGTCGGCCAGCCAGGCGAAAGCTGCCACGTTCCAGTGTTTGGTCCTTATTTCTTTTAGCACCTCTTCCTCCTGCCAGAGGCTCAGAAGGTTTCTTAGCTTGTTCTCCATCCAGGCCTTTTCTGAGCCTGGCCAGTCCCCTGAGAGCCCTGGGCATGCTTGATGGGGGGGGACCCTGGGGCTCCTCAGGTCTCTGGCTCATTGCCATTGCGTTCCGGAAGCTGCAGAGGGTGCTTGCAGGGGTGTGCAGGAGCAGCCAGTGTAATGGCAGCTACCTGCACGCTCTCAGCTTCCTGTTATGGGGTCTCTGGGTCCGTGCAGCTTTAAGGGCTGCTGAACTCATGGACCATAGAGCCCCAGGCACTGGCCAGCACATCTCCACGTCCCAGCTGGCCAGCGCCATGGCGGACCTGCTCTTTCGAAAGAGCGGGTTGCAGAGAGTCTACGCACGTTTTCTTTTGAAAAAGCCCTTCGAAGGGTGGGGTTGGGGGCTTTTCCTACTTTCAGTTAGGAGGAGCGAATTTGAAAGCTAGGGCACATTCCTTCAATTTTCCTTTCAAAAGAGCATGCTGTGTGTGTAGCTGCACCGCACTCTTTCGAAAGAGGGCCTGAAATTTTGAAAGTACCCACCACGCAGGTCTAAGGTGAGGAGCAGTTCCTGCAAAACTTCCAGGAATGGAGACTTTTCTCTGTCTGCGTGGGGCTTGCCCCAGTATTGCAGCTCTGCTCACTATGGCCAACAAGTAAGGGCTGCTCTGCAGAAGCTGACAAACTCAGGTACAAGCCAATGGGATGTGAATGCAGAATTAGAGCCCACAGTGGAGGCTGATGCGTTTCTAGTGGGTAGGGCAACATATAAATGTTCTTCATGGCATGAAATATGTAGCTAGGTTTGCAACTGGTGCAGGAATCTGGCCACTAACGTGATGTGTGAGGTGCTGACAGCAGAATAATTCAGGTCAAGAGGTGGGGCCTTACTGGAAGCTATAATGTAAATGCCCTAAAGACAAATCCACCTACAATCAGCAAAAACTCATTAGCCAATGTTCCTAGATTTTTTGTTTGTTTCTTTCTTTCTTTTCCTGATCTTTGCACAGAGTGTACAGCAAGATTCTTTTGATCTATTTGGGACCTATTTCAAACTGACTGTCCTCCTCTATCCCCGACAGTCAGCTCCAGGCAGGACAAACTGAGCACCCCATCCCCTTCTCCTGTGTCAGTATGGCCTGGACCCTTCTGCCTTCTCTGTCCCTAACCAGACCATATGGACAAATTAGCCAAGCCCTGCCTCTTCCCACCCATATAGACCCAGGGACTGATAGAGCCCCTGCCCTAAGGACCAACTGATTTCCCATATCTCACCCCAGTCAATTCACTCCAGGAACACTACTGTCAGCTTGGTGGGACTTGCCAACAGAACCCACAATGGGCCTCCCACCTCCAGAAAATCCAGGGTGTTTTTTGCCTTGCATTGCTGATCAGCCACTGTGCCCTGGATGCTACCTCAAACTCTTCCCTCAGGTACTGGCTAAGGGCCCTGTTCCGCCCCCCAATAAGTCCACAACAGTTGGGTTTTGCAGCTAGATTACCGTAGTGAAAGTGACCTAAGAACAGAAAAGTGGCCATAACAGGTCAGGCCAACAAGTCTGTCTAGCTCAGTGCCCTGTTTTCTGCCAGTGGCTGGGCCATGAGTCAACGGGAATGACCAGAGCAGGGCACTTATCCAGAGATCAATCTCTTGTCATCCAGTCCCAGCTTCAGGCGGTCAGGGGCATGGGAATATGGGGGAGTGGAGAGGCAGGGCCCGTCACTCTGCCCATCCTCTTTCTCCCTACGTCCTGCCCCCACCCCAGCCAGGCTGTAAGGTGTAAGCTAGGGTGTATAAGAGCAGAGAGCTGCACACCCTCCAATGGCCCACAGTAGGGCAGCTGGAGAGCAGCCCCCAGGTTTCTGCAGAGGGAAGTCGTGTCTAACCAATCTATTAGAATTCTTTGAAGGGGTTAATAAACATGCGGACAAGGGGCACCCAGTGGACATAATATACCTAGAGTTCCAGAAAGCCTTTGACACGGTCCCACACCAAAGGCTTTTATGTAAATTAGGTGGTCATGGGATAGGAGGAAAGATCCTTTCATGGATCGGGAATTGGTTAAAAGACAGAAAACAAAGGGTTGGAATAAAAGGTAAATTTTCACATTGGAGAGGGGTAACTAGTGGTGTTCCCCAGGGGTCAGTCCTGGGACCGATCCTGTTCAACTTGTTCATCAATGATCTAGAAAATGAGGTAAGCAGTGAGATGGCAAAGTTTGCAGATGACACCAAGTTGTTCAGGACAGTCAAAACCAAAAGGGATTGTGAAGAACTACAAAAAGATCTCAGCAAACTGAGTGATTGGGCAGCAAAATGGCAAATGAAATTTAATGTGGGTAAGTGTAAGGTAATGCATGTTGGAAAAAATAACCCAAATTACATGTACAACATGATGGGGTCAATTTTAGCTACGACAGATCAGGAAAGGGATCTTGGAGTTATAGTGGATAGTTCTCTGAAGACATCCACGCAGTGTGCAGCGGCAGTTAGTAAAGCAAATAGGATGTTAGGAATTATTAAAAAAGGGATAGATAATAAGACAAAAGATATCATACTTCCCCTATATAAAACTATGGTACGCCCACATCTTGAGTACTGCGCACAGATGTGGTCTCCTCACCTCAAAAAAGATATAGTGGCATTAGAAAAGGTTCAGAAAAGGGCGACTAAGATTATTAGGGGTTTGGAACGGGTCCCTATGGGGAGAGGCTAGAGAGACTGGGACTTTTCAATCTGGAAAAGAGGCGATTGAGGGGCGATATGATAGAGGTATATAAAATCATGAATGGTGTGGAGAAAGTGAATATAGAAAAATTATTTACCTTTTCCCATAATACAAGAACTAGGGGACACCAAATGAAATTGATGGGTAGTAGGTTCAAAACTAATAAAAGGAAATTTTTCTGCACACAGCGCACAGTCAACCTGTGGAACTCCTTGCCCGAGGAGGCTGTGAAGGCCAGGACTCTATTAGGGTTTAAAAAAGAGCTTGATAAATTTTTGCAGGTTAGGTCCATAAATGGCTATTAGCCAGGGGTAAAGTATGGTGTCCTGGCCTTCAGAACAAGGGCAGGAGATGGATGGCAGGAGATAAATCACTTGATCATTGTCTTCTGTTCTCCTTCTCTGGGGCACCTGGCATTGGCCACCGTCGGCAGACGGGATACTGGGCTGGATGGACTTTTGGTTCACAGTTCACAGTTCTTTCCATGGCCCATCTGCAGCTCCTTATCCCCCAAGGACGCCCTGCCCAGGGTGGCAGCCCCAGCCAGGTTAGGTAAGAGCCCCTCATGCATGCGCAGGGAACCACAGGCCCTGCGCCTGCCCTGAGTCCGGGACTCGGGGAAGGGAGATGGAAGGGGAGCTTCTCTCACCACCACCCCCTTGGCTGGTGGAGGCCCCTAGGCTGCCCGGTCCAGCTCTGAAGGGAGGGCTTGAGGGAGGAAGAGGAAGGCCGGGGCAGGGCCATGCAGGGGGTCCGACCTCCCGGCCCCCTGAAGTGCAGCAAGCCCTGGGGCCGAGGCTCAGCACACGGAGCCGCACCTGGGCAGCTTGGCGGAGGGCACCGAGGGACCTGCCCTGCCCTGCCCAGCCCATGAGTTTCGCTTCTCAGCCTCCCCCCACGCCCCGGGAGCCGGCCAGGGAGCAGCCCAAGCGGGCGGGCCACACGCGAGCCCGGGCGGGGCCGGCGTCCGGCTCTCGCCGCCTCCCCCGCACCCACGACTCCCGGCGGAGAGGCGCTGGGTAGGTGGCGGGGGCCCGGCCCGGGCAGCGATGGAGCCGCTGGAGCGCGCCGCCCTGGCCCAGCGGAGTGAGGCGCGGGCCGGGCAGACGGCGGCGGGAGCAGCGGCAGGTAAAGGGCGGCGGGGCTGGAACCGGAGGCGCCGCCAGGCGCAGGTGCAGGCGCTGTCCGGGGCCGGAGAGCGCTTTGCAATGGGGCTGGGCCACCGGCCATCCACCCACCCCCTGCGCGCCGCGGGCGGAGGAGCCGCAACCCGCCCCCTGCCGGCCCCGTGCGGGCGCGGGGAGAGGCTCTCCCTGGGCTTCTCCCGCCCGGCGCGTGCCGGCGGGGCTGCCCCACACCTGCGTGGGGGCAGGGGCAGGGGCAGGGGCAGTGGCGGGGGAGCCAGCTGGGGAGGGCCCCGGCCCGAGGTCGGCCTGCTGCCGAGCCAGCCTGGGCTGAGCGGCTTTGGCCAACGCTGTTGGGAGCGGCTGCGGGCGGGAGCACCAGGGAGAAGCTTGGCCCGGGCTTGGCCACAGGCTCGGCCCACCAGGTGGAGTGGCTGAGCGGGAGCAGCGTGTCCTGGGGGTGGGCCCCCTATTGTGGGGGACTTTCCTGGCTTCTGTACTACCCTGGTGAAGTGGACCAGCGAAAGGATCTGAGTCCTCGCTCCCGCTCCCCTTACCCAATGGCCTCGCTGACCCTGCGGGCGCCCCTTCCACTCCTCCCGGTAGCAGAGTCCTTCACATCCCAACAAGGTTGGGCCCAGGTCTCCTGGGGCTGAACCCCCAACCTCGTAGTTGCTTATGGCAGGGGCTAGGGTGTCCCCGCTCCAGGGTGCTCCCTTCACACTGGATGCTTTCCTGAGCCACTGGTCACCTCATGTAATTCAAAGTGACTACAATTTCTTACCCAGCAGCACGCCCAGCTGCAGACTTCGTTGCATTGCCAGCCTCCAGCTCCTCCCATTGGTTCTCTGATCCCTTTCCAGTGATCTCTGGTCGCTGCAGGTGTGCGTCTTCGCACAGGATCAGCACTCTTTGGGCGGCATTGGCCTCTGGCTCTGTCACAGCAGGTTTGCCTCCCAGCACAGCCACACTCCTTCGGCCGTGTGTGTCTTTAGCTCTGTCACTGCAGGTCTGCCTCCAAGCACAGCTGCGCTCCCTGCTCTTCTTCTTAGCCCTCTCTCCTCTTCTCCCAGAGGCCCAGTCGAAAAGCCAGCTCACACGGAAGATGGGACCTGGCCTCCTGGTTCCCTCGTTGGCCTGTCCAACCTGTAAATCTGGCTGACTTGGAGTGTTGGCCTCTTCCCATTGTCCCTGGGGACTATCAGTCTCAGGTCCCTGGTTTCTCATGGACCCTTCCCCTTTCAGTACTGGGCGCTAGCCGACCAAAACGCCCATTGAATTTTAGTAAGGGGCCAACAGTCCCCTTAGAAGCAGATTGCTGATGTGCTGTGTGCTTAGCTCTGGGCAGAGGGGCATTGGTCTGATGCAGATTTTGTGACCAGGGCGGTCCCAGGGGTGGGGTGGGACCTAGGGCAACCCTCCTCCCACCCTGTCCACCAGGCACAGGGTCCCAGGCAACCCCTTCCCCTATGTTGTCTGCCCCACACCTCATCCTGCTGCACCCCCAGCCTGACTCCCATCCGTGACCATCCTGGTGAGGGATGACTTGGAGCAGGGGGGGGGCAGTGGATGGCAGCTGCAGGTGGTCACCTTCCCCACCCTCCATCCCTCCTGCTTCACTCACTGCCCAGCACTCTGCTGCACCCTTCCGCCCACTAAGCCCCGCTTTTGTGCCAGCAGCTAGGAGTGGAGGCCTCCGAGTTGCCCGCAGAGGAGTGGGGCTCAGCAGGCCAGGAGGCAGCAGTGGAGCGGAGCAGACTGTCACTCCATGTGGTGAGTGTGGGGCAGAAGGAGGGAGCCTGAGGGGAGATGATCCTCTGCAACTGCTGCTGCCATCGCATTTTGCCCCAGATAATCCTCACCTCCCCTCCATAAAATGGCTGAGGCAGCTATGGGGCCCCCAAAAGCGTGGGGGCTGGGGCAGCCAGCCAACGTCATCCTATGGACAGGACACCTCTGATTTTGACTTACAAAACATTAGAAAAGGCAGATACTAGTAAAAGTTACACTAAAACAGCTTCACCTGCCATTTGAGCTACATTTGCAAATTACTTGTTTTTAAATATCCACACAGCTACTGTACTGAGAACTGGGGAGCAGCAAACTACAAGTGAGACAAGTGATACAAGTTTTAAACGAACAACTCAGCAAAGTGACTATGATGAATTGGTAACTATTTTTCAGTTTTCTCAGAACAGTTCAAAACCCATGAGGACCTTGGGCCATGTTTCCTCCCATTTTCATGGGTGCAACTACCCTGGACTTCAGTGAGAGCTGCCCTTGTGTGACAGAGAGTGGAATAGGCCTGATATTTGTAAATATTTGAATTTCCCTGAATCATGATGCAGTTTTCTCAGGCTGATAAGGATGGAATTCAGTAGTTCGCTTAACTTGCTATACTTTTGCTTAAGAGAGGAATGCTGGAAATATACTGGTCAAAGTTCCAAAATAAAAAAGAAAGAGAGATGGTACAAACATGGAGCTCATAGGCCCAAATCCACAAAGGTGTTTAGGCTTCTAACCTCCACTGACTTCAATGAAAGTTAGAAACCTAGATAATTTTGTGGAACTGGGCCTTAGATTTCAGGTATAGCAACAGCACAAAGTAACTTTAGAAAATTACTAGTAATTTTACTGATAACCATATTCCTTATAGTTTTAGAAAACTAGCATTTCATGGATATGGAATTATATGCACTTGGATTGAAATACTGGCCATTTTGAAATCAGCAGCAAAATTTCTAAACTTTGACTTTAGCAGTGTATGGATTTCACTCCACTTCTTTAGAGACGTAGTGTCAGATTGTGCATGAGTTCATTGGGTTTGTACAAGTGTAGTTGAATACAAAATTTTTTCATAGATGGAACCATCTGATGTTTATTTCCTTTTCATGTAGCAACCAAAATAGTACACATCCCACTTAATTTGCTTCTCCTACTAGTCCTGTTAGTGACAGATAACCCATACCTCTTTGTTTCCCCTCCTTTCTTCCCCTTCTCCCCCCATGTAAACCCTTATTTCTAATTGTCTGCTCCAAATCTGAAGTGGGTCTTACCCACGAAAGATTATTACCTAATAATAAATAAATCTGCTAGTCTTTCATGCGTTACAGGACACCTTGTTATTTGTGAAGGTACAGACTAACAGGGCTACCCCTCTGAGTTTCAGAATTATTTGTTTAACTTGAGGAACAAAAACATCTATCCTTCCTTCCTTTTGTGAGTCAAACCTGTAATGTCAACTTTCTTCTGTGACTAATTTTTGTATTGCAACTATCCCTGAAGAGTTTAATGTTCAAGGATAACATTAACTAGTTTATTTTATTACCTGAAATACAGAAAGAACTTGGACCCGAATCCTTAAATACAGATGTCTTTAGCATGCTGTTGATCATTTTAGAGATTTTTCTAACTGAAACATTTTGGCCAAATTCTCCACATTTGTGATTGTTATTATACCTTGTAACTCCATTGACTTAGATAAAGTTAATCGCGACTTGTCCAGAGCTAAGAAGGAGCAGAATCTGCTAGGGGAATGTCCGGACCATTCTCTGAAATGGTGCTGAAAATAGTTTGGTCCTATTTGTAATTATGATTAAACCATATTCAGCACTGGTTCATCTGCACCAATTGCAGATACCCTTTGTTAGCATCACATTGGTTTGATGTTATGGACAAGGCTATAGAAGCCCAGTCTTATCACAGACAATCCCACAGTCAGTGGGATTTCTTTCAACAGAGTAGTTGCAGGATTGGGCCCTCAATCATTTGTTCCTTGTAGAAAAGCACATTATGGTACAGCAATGTTGTTCAGTTCAGGTCCAAACTATTTGTCTGATGAAACACTTAAATTTAATTTAACAGGATACATATGACATGAGCAAAAACCGTGTGGCTTTTTTGATGTGCGTGACAACGGGCAGGCATGGTGCAGAAAGGGATATTGAAGTAATGAATAAGTGGTTTGACGTGTACCAGTTTGAAATGCCTTCTGGACAATGCATAGATCCTAATGGGCAGGTAGGTCGTTAAAATTATACCATACCAAGCAGATAGCTTCACATGTAATGCCTCCCACATCCTCCACCACTGGTGAGGTGGTGCTTTTTGAAGCTGTGGTGAAATCAGTACTGTAGAAGTCGATACAATATGATGTTTAGAAGATACTTGCCCCACCAGAATTATTGATTATCTTTTATAGTTAGGGCTTGGGTCAGCCAAAGTACCTGAAGCTGTGGGTATGGATCCTTCACAGACTGATCTCCGCAGGAAAAGGGACAGCCTAATGCATTTTAACCTTCAGCTCTGTGGACGGCAATAGGACTTCCACAAATGAGCTCCTCTCCTCCAATACCCACCAAATCCAGATATGTGGTGGGGGACAACAAGCTGCAGCTAAGGGATTATAGGTTGGCTGGATTAACCTCTCTGAATGATTGTTTCCAGATTTGATTTGAGACTAGCTGAGCCAAAACAAGCAAAAACAAATGTTTGTTTATTTAAGGATACATGGGAGTGTGTTTTTTCTTCCTTCCTCTTTCTCCCCTTTATGGGCAGTCTGTTGTACATTATCACACTATGAGGCTCTCCCCTTGCCTTTATTGCCCTTTTGTAGAAAGGCTAATCTTTTGACATTGCCTCTGTGTTGGTTGTTTACAAAGATCAGTGTCACAGTGTTGGTGTCCTACAAAGATCACCTAGCCGTCACAGCTGAGCTGGCGTCCACCAGGCAGGGGTGGCCACAGGGTGATTATCAGTGAGCAAGGATCAAAGTAGTTGTCAGAGTGAAGATCAATAAGCAAGAGTCAGTCAGGCCGGTGATGGAGACGAGAGAACAGGCATGTTTAGGAGGCTGGAATCAGGAAGCAAAAGTCAAGCTCAGAATCAGGCTGAAGTTTGAAACAGGAGATGAAGAAGGTGCAGTTGTAGCAAGTCAAGAATCTGCATCCAGGCAGAGAGCTCTGCAGGGTTAAATAGTGCACTTGGCCAATCAGAGGCTCTCAGGGCGTTGTCACTCTGGATCCTTTGGGCGGTACTTGCTGTAAGGTCTATTCCTCACAGTGTTCCCCAGCTGTGGCTCTGCATAGGAGTTATCTCAGGCTCCACAGACCTGCAGGGTTGTAGTCCCACAGATCCTTATACACTTTCCAGTGAGCTGTTAGCCAAGGACATCTTGAAAATGTTGTTGTTACAGCATTGCTGAAATTGTCCCTTTGTCTTGCACAATTCCTTAGTGTGCTTTCTTATATTATAAAATCAAGAACAGGAGTTGGCTCAGATTCTGCCTTTGCATACACTTGTGCAACCCTGTTGATTTCAATTTCAGTAGGATATGTGTAATGGAGAGCAGAATTTGTCCCAGTGATATTACTTCTGGGTTGCAGACATAATGTAAATACTTTCTAAAGTACTATTGCACCATGTTCCTGCAAAGTTTTTGAATCATATCATATTGAAAATCTATGAATTTTAAAAAAGTAAATGTATTTACATGTTAAAGGTGCCAGTATGGACTGCATTGAACACCCAAAATGTAGTGTATAGAGAGCTTGACAGCATTCACATTTTACATTTACATTCTAATATTCTCATTTCTCAGCTCTGTTTCCTTTCCGCTCAGATCCAGTGGTACAGCACCACAAAATCTGCCTATATGAAGGGAAATGCTTGCATTTAGAATTCAGGCTCATCACTGGCACTAAAATGCTCGGATGAAAAAGCTAATCTGTAAACTCTACAGTATTTACAAATAAGCCCACACAGTCTTGCTACCACTGAAGTCAATTGGAACTTTGCCATTGGTTTCAGGGAGAATATGATAACACCTCAGAGATTTCACTGGGAATTCTGGGGGCACTGCTGCAGGACTGACTTCTAAATATTTTCATAACTCTTAAGTAGCTGAGTAAAATCATATTAGTGGCAAGCAAATGTTAAATTGTTATAAAATTGCATAAACTTGTAATTATTATGCAAAGTCTTCAGAACCTCTTTATTTTGGGGTATTGACTTTCCATCACCACATCCTCATTGTGGAGCATTTTTAAATTAAACAAAATACATGTTTTGAGAAATCAGTTCCCTTCAAAACTCTTCCTTTTCTTCCATCATTTTGTCAGTGAAGGTAAATTAACTGAGACTTGGGAATATTTACTAGGGAAAAAAAGTGTTAATTTCAAGATCTTTGTCTGCGTCATATCAAAACCTGTAATTCCCTGATATAGTTTCAGTTGAATAAAATCAAGCATATTGCTCAACTACAGCAGTTTAGTGTTAACAATACTTACAGATCAGATTGTGATATCACTTTGCAAGTGTGAATGAAGATCAATTTTTATGAATTCGATGATGTGCCAATTAGAGTTTCAAGATGAAGTCTAACAAACTAAATTTTCCAAAAAAGTTTTACAGCTAATGTAGGAATGAAACCTAGTTATGATAATCCCTTTTTATTGAGTTCAGGGGGGTGTTACTTACTAATTTTAATGCAAAATTATTTTCACACCAGCTTTTACTTTATTTCTCAAATCAGGATACATGATGTTCTTAACCAATCAAGATTTTGGCAGTTCACCCAGAACCACGTATGAGTACAATCAATCCGCAGTTCATCAATCAAGTATAGACACAGCCAATCAATCAAGTATAGACACACTGAACACAAAAATAAATACATTAAATATGTGTTTGCAGTTCCAGATCTGTTCTTTCAACTTTGTATTAAAGCTGGTTTGGGATTTAGGTCAAGAAGGGAAGAAATCTCAGTCACAGGACTGTGTGGGTAAAGAGCTGGAATAATACAGCTTTTTTGTTAGCTATTATTGTTTGTATTATAGTAGCATCTAGGAGCCCAGTAGAGTTAATGACCCTGCAAGGGGTACTAGTAGATTTAAAATACTTATTGTGGCTATTTAATTTGATCCTTTTTCTGTATTGTTATTTCAATTGTTCATAAATAATCTCCTTTTGAGGATTATTTATTTTGATTAGTGCATCTAACATAGCTATTTGTGACAGGAAATATTGCCAGCATTGGAAGAGTTCCGGGATCAAATCAATCAATCTGAGGATGAAATCAGCTGCTGCCTCATCGTTCTTATGAGTCATGGGAGGAATCATAACCTCATTCAGGGTAAAGATGGTGACACGGTTGATCTTGATGATATATTTGCACTATTCAACAATGTACAATGCCCAAAGCTACAAGAAAAACCTAAAATCTTCATCATTCAGGCCTGCAGAGGAGGTGAGAAGGACATTATGTGTTTGCCGAAGTAGTTTTGAATTTTTAACTCTTCCTTTGAAAGTTTTATTTCAAGTCTCTATAAAGTATCTACAGTATGTCTTGTTAAAGCTAACCCAGTTACTTCAGCCATTCTCTGTACTATTGTGTTGGTCATGAAAAACTGGATGCATTCCCAGATCTGGTCTCTCAATCTCGAAGCACCCAGTGTTGAAAATGGCAGAAGAAATGCCTTCTACCCACAGAGGGCAGCAGCGTACTGTTGCGAGTGAAAGAAACTATGAAGTGACAAAATGAATCTGACCTGTCCTCCTAACTCAGCAGAATAGGTGGAGGTGACAGGTACCTCAAAGTTTGCAAAACTTATGTAGTAGAAAATAGGAGAGTCCTCAGGGTTCTGAATGGGAAACTGAACAGCAACCCGTTCCTCACAAAGCAAGGTACATGAGGCCTGACTTCAACTAATGCCTGATCTTCTCGGGTAACTGCCTGGCTTAACAGTCACAGACAGGTGGCAGTGTTGGTCTGTATCTTCGTAAAACAAAAAAGCAGCCTTCTAGCACTTCAAAGACTAACAGCATAATTTATTAGGTGACAAGTTTTTGTGTGACAGACCCATTTCTTCAGATCTGGAAATTCTGGTTTATCAGTTAGCCCACTTCTTCTTAGAAGAATGTCCAGCTTCTTAGAAATGTCCAGCTTTGCCAAGAAACGGATTTTTTTTTTTTTAGGTCCCTTGAATAGTCCTGTAAGACCAATCTCACTGATGAAATGCTTGTGGGGATTCACTGTATTCAAGATGCAATATTTCACAGTGCAGTTTTATCACTGTTGATGCATAGAACATAGCAGCGTTCTCTGTAAGCCGAGCGCTTGGGTGGCCACCCAGAAGAGATTCAAATGCTTCACGACTGATAAGCAGAGCACCCACACCCTCCACAGCCAGCTGCATGTGTTTCTATTGGTGGTGCACATCCACATATACCTCAGTGCACATAACAAAATGTATTCTGCACATGGGGAACACTGACACAGTCAGAAATAATGTTCTCATCTTCTACTAGGAGACTGTGCTAAGGCTGTGGCTAAACAGGAGTCGGGGTCCAATAAGCCGACAGGCTCATAGGGTCCTAGTAGCTTCAGAGAGGCACCTAAAAGTTCAGATACCTGCCTGAAAGTTATATTAATAACCTGAACAAAAATGGAGATAGAATGTTCCCAAGAACAGGCTTTTTTGTGGGGCATTGGGAAAGACGTGACCAAAACCAGAGTCCACCTCACTTCAGAGCAGCTTCAGATTCTAACACAAGTCAAACATTAACGGAGATCCATGGTTGTGTGCAGACTTGAGCTGTTGCTGTTTGTACAACTTTAAGCATTGTGCCCCAGAAGCCACTGCTGTCACAGCCTGGCCTCACCTTCCTCCCAGGCATTGAGACTGTCTAGCAGTGCTGATTGATAAATTAAAATAGACAAAATAACCATTACATGATTTGAAATTGAAGTGTTGCTTTAGTTATTCAGGTTCCTGAGATACATCATTTTCATTTCTGATTTTTGTGAAATTTTTCCCCAAATATTTTGGTTTCAGAAGTGTTTGTCGTCAATATTTTTGATTTTTTTTGTTTTGTTTTTACTTTTATCCTTCTTATCATCTTATTTCCCAGTTTTTTCCAGTTTGCAACTGTATAGCGGGAGAGGCAATGGAAAAACGAACGGTTGAAAAAAGGACAACTGACAAACCAGAAAACTGAAATGCAAACAAAAAAAAAAAAGAAACCTGTTACTCATTTTCTAATGTTGTGTTTAAAAAAGTAGGAATTGCTGACAGTGACATAAAATGATGTATTTTTTAAAAATATACTTTATTCAAAAAGTTTCCTCAACTCTGCTCTCTATCTATCTCACCAACTCCATTACTGCTGTATCTCAGTAGAAAAAGGTGGGAGTGTCAGGATGTGAAAATACTCTGATACCTTGTAAGTTTTGTATAAGAGAAACAAGTGAATAAACAGCAGCCTACACATGCAAATCACTCAGAAATCATTACAGGGAGCAATATTCAGTATTTTTAAACAGATTTTCTTGTCATAAAAACAGGAGAAGAAGACCATGGAGTTGAAGAAATAGAAGACAAGTTCATGGAAGCCGATTGTATTTATAACTTGATAGCCATCAGGAGGCTGCCAACAGCTAGCGATTACTATGTTGTATATTCCACTCAAAAAGGTAAGAGAAATGAGGTCAAATGAGGCCCCACGTGCATACATGAATTGTGATTGATTTTAGTGGAGAGTTGTGTGCATGAGAGTGGAATTTGGACCTTTTTAAAATACAAATTATGACTCTGATATACAGTAAACCCTCGATTTAATGGACTACTGGGGGAAAGGGGTGTCTGTTAGTGCCGAAAGTCCGTTAAATCTGAGTGCTGTACTGCACAGTACCCACCCCTGGACTCCCTCCCCAAAGAAATGCTGGCGACTCAGCAGAGCTGCTGCCAGGGCCACCATGTGCTCCTCCCCGAATGGTGGGGCGTGTACGCACGGGCAGGCAGCACTCGCATGGACGCTTCACCCCTGGTGGGAGGAGCACATGGCAGCTCCTCTGGTCTCGGCCGCTGGGGTAGCCCCGGCGGCTCCTCCAGCCCCAATGGTTCTGGTGAACTGCTGGCATTTATTAATTTATTTGGGGGATGTCCTTTATTTTCGATATCCGTTAAATTTGGGCCTGTTAAATCAAAGGTCTACTCTGTATGTAGTTTGAAGTCTCTCTTATTTGGTCCAGTTCCAATCTAGTGCAACGGTTATCCCATTCGACAGAGAGATTAAATGGGATGTTCAAGGTCATATAGGAAAACCTATGGCAGAGCTAGGCTCCCTGTAACTCTTAAGCTCTATTCTGTAAAAACAAAAGCATCTCTGACATAGGCAATGTGTGTCTCTCAATAACTTGTATTTCATAGTACAGGGAAAAGGGGTGAGAACGACTTATAGTGAAGAAAATACAATTTGCCTCTATTGAAACCAAATATCCAAACAGGATGCAGATGGAGAATGTGAATTCAAGCCTAGAGCCAAAAACAATGGCCATGCCAATCAGAACTCAGTCATCTTGACAAAGAAAAATCAAAGTCATCTTTGAAATGGTGGACTTGGGACCAGAAAACTGGGGAGCCCTAGCCAGAGCTGGAAAGAGAGGTGATATTTGAACAAGGAGGAGGCAATATTCATTGTATGGGGAACAGAGAATTTTCATTTCCCCAAATGGTGTAACTGGACAGAGTGTAAAAGCTGATGGAGACCCACCCTGATATGACAATGAACTCTAAAGCAGCTGGGAAGTAGCCTGGAGGAATGGCCTGAAGAGCAAACAGGCCCTGGAGCAGTGGTTCCCAACCTTTCCACTAGTGTGGATCCCCAGTCATCCTCCCCAACCATTTGCCAATCGATCACCCTGTCAAAGCCAATTCTAGTTGCTAGGTACACTTCACTAAATGCAAAAGGAAACCATAGCATAGATTTTTGGACAGCAGTTAATAACGTTATTGGAAGATATTGAATTTAAAAATAATTGATTGTAACTTTGCAATTTATTTAAAACTTATTTTCTATGTTCATTTTTATTTCTTTTATTTTTTTTGCGGACCCCCTGCAATACCCTCGCGAACTCCCAGCATTCCACAGACCCCAGGTTGGGAACCACTGCCCTAGAGGGACAGAGATCTCTGAGACCCTACAGAGAAAGGCAGTCTTAGGTTGTCCTGACAAAAAGAGGGTCTGTAAATGGAGGTTGATTACAAAAATTGTAATATTTTCTCTTCTTTACATTTGAGAACTTTTTTAGCAGTGAAAGTTAATGCTAGTCTAAGGCAGGAATTTAAACCAATAAAATATTGGTGACAAAACCCTATGCATTCCACTATGAGTGCCTTTTTCAGTTTAGTTTATGTCTCTTGGAAAAACTTAAGCAGAAAAAACTGTACTGGAATATGTGTGGAAATAAATGTTTGTAATGCTGGTAGATCTGTAGTGGGAGTTAGATGCCTAGGTACTTCTGAAAAATCCTAGGTTTTTACCTACTTCTTTAAGCATTTAAATACCTTTTAAAAATCTCACCTCTAGTTAGGAAACTGAGTAATGGCTGGGTATTTTCAGAGGTACCAAGCACCTGCATCCTCCAAAAAAAATTTGCTGCTGAAGTCAAGACATAAGTAATTGCATAGCTATTAGTGGCAAAGCGTTCATCACTCAGAAAACAGAAACTGATCACACTTCCAGTTTACTGAAATCAGACCACAAAAAACCAAAAACCCTCATAAAGCACAGCTTTGATGGAGAATTTTACTTTATATTAGTAACAATATGGGGGGAAATCCCCTAAAATTTGGTTTCACAGGCGTGGACTAAGGCACTTGCAAGATATCACAATGGAATCAAAAACATTACATTGCATTCTCCATTGGAATTTGAGCAACCATCGTTCAGTGTAGTCTGTGACTAGTATATTCTGATCTCTTGAGGTACTGTGGGGCAGGAGTGAGAAAGAAGGGAGCAATAGCATATGTCTCCATTTCTTTTGTCCTGATTTCAGTAATGATAAGTGTATTTTATTCACTTTAATGAAGTGCATAGTTTTTAAAAGAAACAAGACTGTGGGAACTGGAAGCATGTGAAAGATCACAGCCCTTGAACTGGGGCTTCATTTCTCTGTAGCCTTTCTTGCCCTTCTTTCTTTTCCAAATTAGCTCTCCCCACCCTTCCTCTATAGGAAGATTATATTGGTCAACAATAAAGATCTGAACAGGACTTTCTTTTATGTGAAGGGTTAGGGATGGCCTATCTAGGGAGTTTAGTAGAGAACATTTTAATTGCAAATACAAAAATCCTTTATGTCGCAAAACGACATTTCCATTAATAAAACTAAAAGGATATCTAAGTCTCAGGTATTATTTGATCTGAGCAAAAACAAAACAAAAAAAATTGTTCCAGCTTGAAACCACAAAACCCAAGAAGAAAAGCCACACAGCTACATACATCCCTTCATAGTCCTCTACACACTCTCTCAAACACGTTGTCCCTGTATCTGAGCAAAGCAACCACAACCTTCAAGGGCAGTGGTTCCCAGACTTTTCAGCATCATGCCTCCCTTCTGATTTTTCAGAAACCTTCACACCTCCCCTCTTCTTTTTTGCCGCTGGCCAGCCACCCTAGCCGCCTGTGAGCCACCTGCCTGAGCTGAGCCCCTCCCCTCCCCTCCCCCCAAGCCATCCCATCATCCAACCCCATCTTCCTCCTCCCCCCAGCCCAAACTCGCTCACCTTTGCAGTAGGCAGCCAGCTCCACGTGGGCCTTCACTGGCTGCTTGCTTTTTATAGGGCTGTTCTGGGTCACCAACATGAAATGGCAGGGGCTGAGAGCTGAAAGCAAAGGACGGCTTTTAATTTGGGTGGCGGGAATGACTGGGGGGCAGGGGAGCCTGGGTTGCCTCATGCCCTCCCCCCCAGAATTTCTTCATGCCCCCCGGGGGGCATTCGCCCCTTGTTTGGGAAACCAGGATCAAGGGACACCCAATAGTTTTCACCACGCCAATGGCATGGAGAGTTCCTGAGGGTGAGAGTTGCTTAGCTTGGGTGTGTACTGCATGTCTCCCAACAGTCCGGTGTTTTGTGGGACTTTCCTGCTTTCACCCACATAATCCCCTCTGTTGAAGCAGCTGCTGTCCCACAGAACTGGCTGGGCTTGTCTCCCTGGTGGGGTGTTGCAACGTGGCCCTAACAAGACAGGTGCAGTGCTGCCCAGGTTTGGCCTGGCCGCCTTGACAGAGGGTGTGTGGGCCAAATTTGAGTGAGTGGCACTGCAATCCTGGTTGCACCTGAGCTGTGTTGAGGGGCTGGGCCAAACCTGAGCAGCACTGCAACCCTGTGCACCAGGGGCCAACTCACAATGGCTGGAACAGAGACTCAAGCTCAGCCAGACCTGTAGGACAGCAGGTGCGGGAGCTGCCACAGCAGTGTGGTAAGCTTGGGCTGTATTAGCTCTGCCATTTTCCTCTCTTTCCCCACCACCTCAAGCTGACCTTTTCTGGGCTTCCCGTCCCCAACTTAAAGGCACGATCTGTCCTGTTTTAGCTACTGGAAATGTTGGACGATACAGTATTTTCTTCAGGAGCTCTGTTCCCTTGCTATTTGAGAGCAACATTTGAGTGTTGAGTGGTTTGTAAACTAAGCATTACAGTGAGTTAGGTCAGGAAGATGTCATTAAACTGTGGCCTTGCTTGTCACTTATGTGTGCGGCCTACTTGTTCCTTCTTGTCTCTCTACATACCTTTTAACCCCCCATGTTAGAAAATAATACACGTTGCATTTTCTTGACGCCAAAAAGCAACTGTAACCTCAACAAAATGGAGCAACTTGAGTATTTTAAATTTCCTTTTGTGGTCACCCTTAATTACTGTGTATGCTGGGCCAAATGCTCGGAGTGACACCAGTTTACAAGAGCTGTAGTTTACAGGCTTTGGAAGGGTGGGTAGCACCACCACAGATCTGCCAGCTCCGTGCCGCTTTTTTACTCACTTGCTCATGGTGGTTAGCCATAGCAGTGCAGGGCTTGCACTCCACTGGTGATTCAGAGCCACAGTCCATTGTAGCTAATCTTAACACATCTGCACAGAAAGGAGAGGGGAAAGCACTGTATCCCCCTTTTCCTCTTGGTGTCCGTGTTAGGACTAATGATTGCATGTGGTAACATGTTTTTATAAGTTCTTAAGTTGCATTTTGGCAATCAACTTTTATTAGGAAAAATTTAAATTGATGACCTGTTCCTGCTTTTTTTCATCTGTAGGTTATGTTTCTTTGCGTAACAAGAAAAAAGGCTCTAGGATGATTGAAGCAATCGATGAGGTCTTTTCAGAGCATGGCAGGAAGAGGCACATCGGGGATTTATTTACTGAAGTAAGTATGCCACAAAACTGCATACAGAGTATGTTAAAGGTGACCTGCAAAGTAAAATTAGTTGTGTGTCTGCTCTTTATTGCTTCTTTGCATTTTATCATTTATGAATGATAAAAAAACAGTTGAATTCTGGGAAAGTTAGCAATAAGATACTAAGAAAAAGTCACCAAAAAAGAATCAACTAAGTACTATACATGACTGAAAACAAGCTGATTAAAATCAGAGGCTGCAGGGCAGGCGTGGAATATATGCAGGTGGGGGGTGCCCAGCTAGAGTGAGGTGATTTTCCTACACTGTCTCCAAGTAGCTTGAGAAGCAGTTGACATTACTTTTCACTGTGAAGGCTTGTGCTCAGTTTTGTGACCAGTGGGCAGACATTCATTCCTGTGGTTAGAAACCTACAGCTAGAAGGCTCAGTGAACTCTGCAGAATTGATCTTGGAAAGTTTCTGCTTAGTGCTCTCTTGGAGAGGAAGGTATTAGCTCAGTCTCAGGAGAGACAGCGAAAACAGCTTCTACCCCTCACCAATCCGAAAGGAAAGGAACCATTATGTCTGTGGAGGGGCAGCCTGTCCATAGTAGTGTTGAGTCTTGCCAACTCACTGGATATAATTGGCTGCTTGTCCCATTCAGCTCTCCCCACACCCTCCAGATGGGAGAGCAATACAGGTGCTTTGCCTCAATTAGAGCTTTTGCTTCTGTTTGTTAACTTGTAAATTTATATTTAGATGCATTTAAATACAAATGTTTGCAGACCCAGTTTTCATGAAGGCTCAGCCTACAGTCCTCTCTCTGCCCCATAAGATGCTGTCTGTAGAAGCATCATTCACCAGGGAAAGTTTGAATTATGCTTTTATTCATTTAAGGCTTTTTCAGGTCAATAACAACTTGGCTCACAAAACCTTTCACGTTGATGGATACCCTGTGAAAGAGACAATAGTAATGGAATCAACTCTGACCAAAGCTCTGTACCTTGCACCTTAATTGTCTTCAGTGGAACACTAACTGCCTCTGGAATTGCACAAATTACAGCATAAAATAAGTACAGATAATTAAATTTAAACAGTCACCTTCTTCCAAATTATAGCAAAAGTCTTCTGAATGTTCCTTTTAACTAACTGGCTGTATTACAGCATTTTTCATAACAAGTATGTCTTACCCATGAAAGTGCATTATCTAATAAATAAATGTATTGGTCTTTCAGGTGCTACAGAACTGCTTATTTTCAACAGTGGCAGGTTTTCTCAAGAAATTTTAACAAATACTTTTTTACAGGATCTTTGAAAAAACAATTTAGGATCTTATCAGAGAGATAGCTGTGTTAGTCTGTATCTTCAAAAACAGGAAGAAGTCTTGTGGCACCTTATAGACTAACATATTTTGGAGCATAGGCTTTCATGGGCAAAGACCTGCTTTGTCAGATCTGTAATCCCTTGAATCCTGATGAAGCAGGTCTTTGCCCCTGAAAGTTTATGCTCCAAAATATCTGTTAGTCTGTAAGGTGCCACAGGACTTCTTGTTAGTTTAGGATTTTGTATTTGTCTTCATTTGTAAATACAACCAAATCGTACAACAAGTTTTGTGTTTTGAAATCACTGGCTTCTTTTCCAGTTCTGTACAAGGCATTTTCTCTTTCCCTGTGATTGTTAAAATTCATCGATAAAATCTATCCTGACCCCCCAACAGATCTCTTACAGCAAGTTAGTTCTAAGTATTAGCCTGTGGAGTACATTCTACCAGCAGTGCAGTCGAGAGATTTGAATGTTACCAATCTCTCGCTACATATTTTAGAGTATCTGTCTATACTCTGTTTTTCAAGAACTCCTCTTAAACTGTAAGAACTAGTACCATGAAATTTCGTGTGCAGCTTCCTCCTACCCTAAATTAAACCAAGGTCAGGATTTGGTTGTGCCTGGAAAGTGGGAAGTGCCTGCAGTCCTGTGATTTTCCAGAACATGGAAAGGGAGGGGCACAGAGAGGAGGCACAACATATTTTAGACTCACTCCTCAGGGGGCAACAAACTCTGGGAATAGTGATACTGCAGTGTGACTACCTGGGGGGCAGCTCCAGCAGGAAGACAGTGACCAGATGAAGACAGGGCCCTCCATCCTGCCAGCCTCTGGGCAGGTAAATCCCCGCTTCCCCAACACGCCCTCTCTGGCATTTGGACACAGAGCTGCACAGGGGAAGCCCTGCTGTCCCCCGACAGTGACACTCCCCCACCCGAGATGTTGGGGTGAGGAACTGTGGCCCTGGGCCCCCCCTCTAAGCTCGGGCTGGGGCCAGGGAAGGCAGGCCAGACCTAGCCCCACACCTGCAGTTCTCAGCGGGGCTGGAGAAAAGTGCTGTGGCCCCAGCCTCCAGCCCCACACCTCTCACCAGGAAACGTGGCCTGGCCGTAGCAGAGACCAGTCCTGAAGCCACAGTTTGACACCTCCCCACCCTGAGGACAGTCAGGGGGGCCCAGGAGCTGCAGTCTGACCTGCTCCTGTCCCCAAGAACAGGCAGGGGAGCAAAGAACTGTGGCCCAACTAGCGCACCCCCTGAGAGCAGGTGGTGGGATGGGAACTGCAGCCTGACCCAGCCACTTCCCTAAGAGCAGGCAAGGGTGCCTGGAGCCACCCTCCTCCCCTGAGTATGGGCAGGGGGGCTAGGAGCCATGGTCTGACCCTGCCCCCTCCAAGGACAAGAAGGGGGGCTGGGAGCCACAGCCTGACCTGCCCCTACCCAGGGACAGGCAGGGGAGTGAGAGCTGTGGCCTGAATTTCCCCCTGTTAGGACAGGTGGGGGGGCAGGGAACCATAGCCCCAAATGCTCCCGCTGAGGATATGGAGCGGGGCCTGGAAATCATGGCTTGTCCCAATCCCCCTCCCCAAGGAGACCCCAGTGTCAGGAACCGCCAACTCACCCCCCAGAAGAGGTGCCAGAGCCAGGAACTGAGCCACGGTCTTCTCCGTGAGGAGATGTGAGGGTGCCAAGGGGACCCTGGGGCTGAGCAGGTGGCTCTCTCCCAGACCAGTGACACCTTTACTACGGCACGACTCCCCAGAATGCCCCCCGTACTCCTCGCCCTGTGCCCAGCCCCCCGACCCTAAGGCCCATCCTACACCCAACCCTGCACCCTCCATCCCTACTGTCAGCCCCCACCCCCTACCCTCAGTCCTGCATCCTCCACCCGTGTCCTCAGCCCCCCAACTCGCTCAACCTCTGCCCTTCTCTGATACCCCCATTCCTTGGCTACAGCCTCCCACGTCTAACCCCCTGCCCTGCACCCACCCCCTACACCCAGCTCCTGCCCTGACTCCTGCTCCAACACTCCCTGGCCAGAGCCTCCCGCCCCCTGTTCTGACTCCTGCATCCCCAACCCCTGCAGTGACACCCCCTGCCACACTGCCCTGACTCCTGCTCCTTCCACTCCCTGCTCTGAGTCTCTCGCACCCAACCTCCTGCCCTGCCTCCTGGACACCCCCCGCCCCACCCCTCCCATTCCCTTCCCTCAGCTCTGTCATTTAAATAAAGCATCTATATTGTCCTGACCAAGTGGGTCTCTGCCCATGAAAGCTGATGCTCCAAAGTGTCTGTTAGTCTGTAAGGTGCCACAGGACTGCTTGCTGTTTTGAAAGGTACAGACTAACTCGGTTTCCCCTCTGATCTATTTTCCTTCTAATTTATTTAAAAAATATGTCAGTGAAGGACCTGAGCAATGCTAGGTGCATCTGCTAGTGCATCCCCATAATGTCCAGGGCTGTACCCACTGTGGCTGGGACCGCTGCTGTGCTGTGGAAATCCCAAGGAGTGCAACTGTAATACTTAACACAAGCAACCCCAGAGGTGCTTACCTCGGTTGCTGGGGCTCAGTGTGCTGGCACCTGAGGGAGAGGTGCTGCCCATGGGAGGAAGGGGAGCCAAGGGAACACTTAGAGTCTGCTCAGCAGCTAAGAGGGACAGAAGCTTGTGACAGACTCTGCCCACCCTCTTGCTCCATGCTTTATGGAAAATGGGTTATGAATATAAGTCCTCCCTGATACGTCTCAATGTCCCTGAGCTTCACCTTGGTCCTGCTGTGTGGCTGCTTGACATCAGTGAACGGCTGTTCCACTTCCGCTCTCGTGGAAAAGTTTCCTGCTTTGCTTTACAGATATTATCAGGGCACAGCAGGTTACTGTAACCACTGTGGATATACTTTGTCTCTGGAGGTCCAATCTTGTGAGCCGAAAGCAAGAGCAGTCTTTCCCACGCACCGAAGGCACTCTGACCAGTCATTCTGCACCTGCTGAGCCTGTAGGTGAAGCGCTCCTTGGAGCCAGCAGGGTGACCAATGCAAGGCCTGTTGGTTGCCTAGCAATAAGGCTAGTCTGGTTCTTCCAGCATCAACATCCCCTGTCATAATCCATCAATTGGAAAAGACAGCCCCTTCCTGCAGCTTTCTGTACAACTCTGTGTTCTGAAGAATGAATGCACCATGCACCTTCCCTGACCAGCCCACAGCCAGGTCAGTAAAGCACCCCCAGTGACCTTCTAGTACTTGCATAGACATAGAAAAGTTGCTCTTGGGTTACTATTTGGCAAGGTGATCTGGTGCCAAAGTAGGAACATGCGTGTGCCCTCTCTTGTCCCCACTGCATTTTTGAAATCCCATTGCAAGACATAGTGGAAGATTTCACAGACTGTTCCCAGAGCCACAGACCATTGCAGCTGGCAATTAATGGCCCTATATACTTGCATCACAAGAGCTCCCTGCAGTGAATGTCCCAGCTCCAAAATTATTCCTGACTGATCAGCAATTGGGCACTGCAAGTTTTCACAGTACAATCACCGCTCCTCCATCAAGAGTGCAGCTCTCATTTTGGCGTGCCTGTGCCTGTGCCAGAGGGCTGGTATGAGGGCCACACACAGTAAATCCAAACAACTCTGCAGCTCATCATCCAAAACCTGCGCAACAATGTGACCCCACCAGTTGGTGCTTGTTTCTTGGGCCTAGAACCAACACTCCACCCTGGGCAGCTGTTCCAGGAACGTCAACAGTCCCAAATGGCCTCTTTCAACATCCTGCAGCAAGCTAGCCTGCAAGGAAGCATCATGTTTTGCACAGCTGCTGTTGCAGCTCTGCAGATAGTGCATGCACAGAATTCATGTGCCCTTGCGAATGTCTTTGCTTCCACACGGAAGAATGATTTCTGACATGGAGGCAAATGGAAGTCCCAAGAGAGTTCATGCCCCCTCCCCACAGCTGCTCTGCCATGTCTTTTCCAGCACCCCAAGCAGCCAGCATGGAGGTAAATCACCATGGAGGGAGAGCAGTGGGGGACGTCCTGGCTGTGGCTCCTACCCTGTGCCAGGCGCAGCACCTGGCTGGGCTTTAGGCAGGATAAGATGAGACTTCGTCTTCCTCTGTTGAGGGGGGTCAGCCCCACCTCCAGGAACCCCCCCAGACACACTTCCCCCAGCTGTAGGGAGGGGGTAACTGTATGGGGAGCTGCTTTCCCATCAAACAACCCCTGTGCATGTGGACTCCCCACCATAAGCAGACTCCATGACAAGCTTCATGGCCAACCCCCAGGACCCCTCCTCTGAGTACCCCCACACCCAAATTCCCACCCTATCAATCCTTGTCCCCTGCACCCCCTGCCCTGCCCCCTGCCCTCAGAGCACACCCTGGCTGAGTGTCACCACTCTACAGCCAGACCCCACCAGCCCTGTCCCCAGACACCCTCCTGCTGAGTCCGCTGCATCTAAATTCCCACTGTTGTGAGCCTCATCCCTCCCACACCTACCCCCCACCCACCTGATCCCAAACAGCTGTACTTGGATCCCAGCTCCGCCAAACCCCACTCTCACAGCACCCAGACTCCCCCTTTAAAGACCCCCACAGACCTCCCACTGAGCCCCACTCCCCCACCCCACTGAGTCACAACCTCCCTCACCTGGGCACCCCTGCAGAGTTCCATTCTCCCTGCAGCTGGACATGCCCCCCCCCATGAGTCCCTGTGTATCCAGATTCCCCCACACCTGGCCACTCCACCATGCTCCCTGCACCCACATTGCCCCACAGAGAGCCCTGTCACCCCACACCTGGCTAAGTCCTTCTACCTTTGGCTCCCACCAGGCTGAGCCTGCCTGACCCACACCTGGATCAGGGCTCAGGGCTGGATGTTCATGCAAAGCTCTCTCCCTCCCACTTGCTACCTTGATGCACCAGGTGTGGAAGGGTAGGGCCCCACAGTTTGCTGGGGCAGGCCTTGCACTGTCAGGGTCAGATGCACCCTCACAGGGAAGTCCTTGTCTTAGAGGTTCTGCAGGGTGATTCCCACTTCTGTGCCGCTGGTGGCCTGCGCTCCCCACTGTCATGTTGGAGCCTCCACATTAATTTTGCAGAATTTTGTAATACTGTGCCCAGAATTCTGTTACTTTTTGGCACAGAATTCCTTTGGGACTAAATTATGGGACAGAGAACACTGCGCCCTGGCAATATGTTGTTCCCAGTCACCCCCGTGCAACTCATTTTGACCTCAGGAGGCATTGCAAAGTCTTCCCGAAACACCCTGCACTAGCCCGTGTCCAGCTGTACAGTGGGCCCCCTACCCATCGTGCACCGCTCTCTGCTCCTGGTGAGGACACGCACCACTGCCACAAGGAGCATAGTGTGGACGGACACACACGTCTGGGGGCTGTATGCCGACATAATTTAGTGCAGTGGCCCTCACTTGCAGGTGTGGCTGGTGGGGCTGGCTAGGCCCAGTCTATTTCCTTACCCCTTTGTTACCCAGTGTGGGAATATATACACCCCATCACACTTTGATGGACATAACTGTGTAGTGTAGACTTGGCCTAAGTTGGCACCATGAGATAGTTAGGTTAGCAGGAGCTTTATTTAAGTATAGACACTTCTGTGGGTGGCCTTGTGTCAACCCCACTCGGTAGTGTCAGCCAGGCCTCAGACGGTAAATCTCCCACGGTCAGGGGACGTGCATTGCTGAGCGTGCAAGAGTTCACGTTATCTTCTCCCCAGCAAAAGAAAGTTCACAGCCACCAGACAAGCCCTTGCGAAGAACAGACTTCGCTGACTGCTTCCTCCTCACCTTTGAAGAGGGCAGGCGCTGAAGCACTTTCTCCATCACAGCTTCAGTGCTAGAAGAAGGGAATAAACTGCCTCTGAAGGAGGAAGGTGGTGAGGTGGGTGCAGTTCTTTACCATCTTTGTAGATGGAGGATTGGATGCAAATCCAAATTTCTTTATCCACGTAGGGCTCTAGTGCACCAGTAATCAACTGGGGGTGCTGTGGCTCTGGTCTCAACGTGTCCTTCCATGGCCCTGGTGGACTAAAGGCTGGAGCTCCAGAGCTCCTGTGAATAGAAGGCTGGAGCCCTGAGCTCCAGCGTCCATCACAAGGCTAAACCCCAAGTGCCAGCATATGCCATTGAGCTGAAGCCATAGTCCTGTGCTCAGTGGTCCTGTGAGGCTAAAGCCCTCACCCCCAGCAGCCCTCATGAGGCTGAATCCTGAGCCCTGGAGCCCCAAACCTGGTGCACTCTGCAGAACTAAAGCCCAGAGCCCTAAGCCATGAGTCCCAACAGCCCCATAAGGCTAAAGCTTAGAGCTCCAGTGCCTGTGTGGGGCTGAAGTTTAGAGCCCAGCACCCTCCAACTTTCAGCATGCCCTGTGGGTCTATAGCTCAAAGCCCCACATGAGAGAAGTGCTGGAGTTTGAGGCTTTAGCCCTCGAAGGAGCACTGGAGCTCAGGGCTCACGGCATCTGGTCTTCCAGGCCACAGACCTTCTGGAGCCAGCCCTTGGGCCCCATGGAGCCATGGATGCCTGGTTGAGAACCACTCCTCTGGAAGGTGCTGGTGCAGCTGTGGAGACGTATAGGTAGAGTGAGGATCACGGGTCAGTCACAATTCAGTAATCATGGAGGTAGATTAGATGTGGATCCAAATGTTTGCATCAGCACATGGTGTTTTATGTTACTTCTATGCCCTTGGATTCTGAGGGGCAAGGAGCTCACAGCTGTTGTGCCTGGGTTAGCCCTCAGCGACTCATAAAGCATGGGTATTACAGAAGTGATTATCATCTTTTGGAACCGAAGACCCAACGTATCTTGCGTGTGTGTATCTTTACCTCCTTTAAACTTGTCAAAAACACCCATATATCTTTTTTTTATACTTAATAACCATTTAGTGCCTTTATTACAGCATTGTCCTTGGCTCCAGACGTGAAGTGTAGCTCATCTGGGATACGTGAGTGGCCTCTTAGGGCTGGGAGTAACCTGAATATTGTTGTGTGACTGTGTACCACAAAATTCACTTTGCCTGGGAGGCAAGATAGACTGGAGTGCCCAAGGGACTGTCTGTGAGTCCATGGTGAGACAGTAATAATGCTTTAGGACCACACATGCGTTACCAGGTTGGTGAAATATAATTATTGATCATAAAACCAATTTGGGGATTTGCACATATGAACATAAGGATGGCCATACTGGGTCAGACCAAAGGTCATCCAGCCCAGCATCTTGTCTTCTGACAGTGGCCAATGCCAGGTGCTCCAGCGGGAGTGAACAGAACAGGTAATCATCAAGTGATCGACTCACTGTTGCCCATTTCCTGCCTCTTGCAAACAGAGGCTAGGGACACTGTCCTGGCACATCCTGGCTAATAGCCATTGATGGACCTATCCCCCATGAATATATCTAGTTCTTTTTTAAACTTTGCCATAGTCTTGGTCTTTTCAGCATTCTCCAGCAAGGAGTTCCACAGGTTAACTGTGTGTTGTGTGCAAAAATATTTCTTATTGTTTGTTTTAAACCTGCTGCCTATTAATTTCATTTGATGACCCCAGTTCTTGTGTTGTGAGAAGAAGTAAATATCAATTCCTTATTTATTTTCTCCTCACCAGTCATGATTTTATATACCTCTATCATATCCCCCCTTAATCATCTTTTTTCCAAGCTAAAAATTCCCAGTCTTATTAATCTGTCCTCACATGGCAGATGTTCCATATGCGTAATCATTTTTGTTGCCCTTTTCTGAACCTTTTCCAATTCCAGTATATCTTTTTTAAGATGGGGCGACCACATCCGTACACAGTATTCCAGATGTGGACATACCATGGATTTATGTAAAGGTAATATGACGTTTTCTGTCTGATTATCTATTCCTTTCTTAATGATTCCCAACATTTTGTTAGCTTTTTTGTCTGCTGCTGCACACTGAGTGGATGTCTTCAGAGAACTATCCGCAATGACTCCAAGATCTCTTTCTTGAGTGATAACAGCTATGTCACACCCCATAATTTTATATGTATAGTTGGGATTATATTACTTTGCATTTATCAGCACTGAATTTCATCTGCCATTTTGTTGCCCAATCACCCAAGGTATTAAGAGCCTTTTGTAGCTCTTCACAGTCTGCTTGGGATTTAACTATTTGGAGTAGTTTTGTGTCATCTGCAAATTTTACCACCTCAGTGTTTATCCTTTTTTCCAGATCATTTATGAATATGTTGGATAGGACTGGTCCCAGTACAGACCCCTGGGGGACACTACTATTTACCTCTCTCCATTCTGAAAACTGACCATTTATTCCTACCCTTTGTTTCCGATCTTTTAACCAGTTACCAGTCCAAGAGAGGACCTTCCCTCTTATCCCATGACAGCTAACTTTGCTTAACAGCCTTTGGTGAGGGACCTTGTCAAAAGCTTTCTGAAAATCTAAGTACACTATATCCACAGGTTCCCCCTTGTCCACATGCTTGTTGACCCTTTCAAAAAAATCCTAATAGATTAGTGAGGCACAACTTCCCTTTACAAAAGCCATGTTGACTCTTCCCCAACAAATTACATTCATCAATGTGTCTGACAATTCTGTTCTTTACTAGAGTTTCAACCAGTTGGCTCCATTTCTTGACACGCTGCCCTGCAGTTGGCACTGATGGGCATCAGCCACTCCATTCACCGGGCACTCCGTGGCACAGGCGTGGCTGGATTCACATGCCACAAGTCAGTTGGAGGTATAGGTCACAACCCAGTGCTGAAAAAAATTTACACTTGATATTAAGAGTTTTAAAGGTTCAAGATTAGTCATGGGTGAGTAGCAGTCAAATGACTGTCTTGGGACAAAAGCCCTTGAAATGTGCTGAAAGTACAGGGAAAGAGGCCATAAAAAGGGGTTGGTGTGTGGGGGTGCAGGAGTTAGAGTAGGGGGTTGGGAGATGTTGGGGGCTCAAGGCAGGGGGATGTAGGGAAAGGGGTGAAGGGCAGGGGAGGATGCAGGAGCTGAAGGGGTGGAGGTGGGCTCAGGGCAGGGGTTAGTAGGTGCAGGAGTCAAAGCAGGGGTAGGGGCATTCAGGGCAGGGGATTCAGGAGTCAGGGCAAGAGATTGGGCCCAGGGGCTCAGGGCAGGAATTGGAGGTTGCTGAAGTCATGGCAGGTTTACGAAAAAAAAAAGTTTAGTACCACTGATGAGCCTTGTGTGGAGAACGTTTAGTAGGCAACTGAAATGCTGATTCTACCAGCTGTCTATGTCTTCTTTAAAGCTTTAGAGCCTTAGAATATGCTCACACAGCAATAGACACTTGGGGCCAGATGACTCAAGCTCGCAAAGCTTGGACTACAGGGTTGTTTCACTGCGGTGTACACTTGCAAGCTCAGAAGGGGAGCCCAGGCACTAGACTCCTGTTGTGGGAGCAGTTGTAGCCTCAGCTCCAAGAGCCTGACTTTGTTTGCACAGGTCGGCCATGGATATTTCTTCGCTGCATAGACATACTCTTGCCTATAGACCTCCTTGTCTTCTCATTGAGAGCAAATTTCTGGAAACCGTCACTCAAACAAATTGTCTTGATGATGTATATTAAACTATTCACATATAAAAATAAATCATAGGAGTAAGTACCCTAGCATTACCCTCATGTTTACAGCAAGTCTGTAATATCGAATACAGTAGAACATCAGGGCTATGTTTACCTTGGGAATGGAGGCTGTTTGTAACTCTGAAAAAACATCACAGCCGTTCTTTCAAAAGATTGCAACTGAACATTGAGTTAATACAGCTTTGCAATTTTACTGTCCAGAAGAAAACTACTGCCTTTAACCCTCTTACTTAAAATGAAACAAGCACAGAAACAGTTTCCTTGCCTTGTCAAATCTTTATAATATTCCTTTTTTAGTTAAAACAATACTGCATGGTATTTTTTTAATCTTTATTTCTGCCTGATTGTATACTTCTGGTTCCAAACGAGATGTGTGGTTGAGTGGTCCGTCTGCTATTGTGGAGTCTGTAAATCTGAGCTTCTACTGAACATGGTTAAGAACAGGAGCAAGTCGTCTTAACCTGAAAAAAGCAGGATACTTCAAAAGCATTTTCTCTTGTAAGCCACCTGTGACTATGCTCATGACTGTTAAATCCCCATGGTTTGGAGAACATCTGAAACTTTGGGGTTTGGATAAGTGAAAGTGCTATTCTGAGAGGCTGTTTCAGTGATGTGGAAATGCAAGGAATGAAGGAAGAAATGCTGATGTTAGCTTATTACGTTGTATTTTATTAAAAAAGAGTAAAGCACAACTTTACTGGGAACTGCTCTATGAATACAAAGGTGCTGCTTAGTGCTTCCAGGTGCAGAGAGGCTAGCTGAGAAGTGGTTGGTGTGGGTGTCTGTATGCGATGAACTAACATAAGGCCACTAGATGGACACGCTGTGGATTTGGGTAATTAGGATTTTTGAATGAAGGGAATTTGGAAAAATGGAAATACTCTCTATTATAAAACCTAACTCATAAATTCAGTTGACAGCTATGTGTTTTTTATGCACCCATAGATCCCTGAGCAATTGAGTGAGGTGTAGGATAAAAATAATACTACTGATAATAGCCTAGCTCTCCTTGTAAGGAAACATATTATATCTGTATGAGATGAAATTGTCTAAGCTTTTATACCCCACACATTAGTAACTGAGAACTTTAATTAAAAGCTAAGTCCTCCCGACTACTATGTGAAATAACATATTTACTGAGTTGCCTGGAGTATCTTCTTTCAAAGTCATTGATACTTATACCAGATGTACCCCTAACTGGTTGTACTTGGCCCATTCTATTTTATATGATAGTGTCAGTAACAGAAGAATGTGACAACTGGGTGCGCACGGAAGAAGTACTATAGTAACTCTGAAATACATTATTGTCTTTGCAAGGCAATAGGAATCTTGCATGTTTTCGGAATATTTCATTAACATATTTCTTGAACTTTTCACCCACAAAAGCGTAGATCAGTGGATTCAGGCAGCAGTGAATGAAGGAGATGTTTTCAGTCACCTGTAGTGCCAGGTCTACATTTTGGCTGGTCTGGCAGTCATCTATGATATGTAAGCTTCGCAAAGAATCCAGGAAAAGTACAATATTGAAGGGTGCCCAGAAGAAGAAAAACGCAACTACAACAACAAAAACCAGCTTCATGGCTTTATGCCTGTTTCGGTTTGTGCATCTCTTCAGGGCTTTCAAGATGTGGGAATAGCAGAAAAGGAGAATGGCAAGTGGGATCACAAGGCCCAAGATATTGACTTCAGAATTGGCTAATAGTTTCCAGGCGATCCTATTATTCTGGTAGAAAGAAGCACATTTCATAGTGCCTTCTTCATTAAATTCTTGGGTAAATATGAGATTTGGTATGGAAGCTAAAATGGACACTGACCAAACAGCGAGGCTTATAACTATGCTGAGCCTGGTTGTTCGAACTTTCAGAGCATACACAGAATGGACGATGGCTAAGTACCTGTCTATGCTCATGAGGGTTAGGAAGAATACGCTGCTGTAGAAGCCAATGTAGTAAACACCACATATTATTTTACACATTTCATTTCCGAAAGTCCATTGGTCAGAAGTGTAATGAGCCAGGAAGGGGAGTGAGAAAACAAAAAGCAGGTCAGAGATGGCAAGGTTCAGCAAATACACATCAGTCATGCTGGTCAGTTTCTTGCAAACTATTAGAACACAGAGAACCAGGCTGTTTCCCACCAAGCCAAACACAAACACTGCGCTGTACAGGACTGGAAAAAAAACAGATCCAAGTAGCTTGATACGCTCTGTGTTGCAGGTGGAGGCCAAGTCAGGATAATAATCATCAGTAAAATTAGCATGATTTGTCTCGGTTGTAGAGTCCATCATGAGGTGACCTGTTCAAGAGCAAGAAATTTAATAAAATACAACAATCCTTTTGTTTAGTTAATAAACTAGCCACAGGTAAGCCCTGACACCCCACATATCCCCACCAAAGTCAGAAGGATGGCACAGACGGTAAAAGAGTAAAATTTGGCCGTGAGGACAGGCTCGCCAGAGATCAGCAACCAAAACAGCAAGAACAACCTTTTTTTCTAATTCAGTAAAATACTCAGTAATTCAAGAGCCACAATGCGTGTGAATACGAGAGGGTCCTTAATAAGTAACATCACACCATACTTTTGTCACCCCTGTTTTGAGAACAGCGCACACAAAGATTTGTAATGTGGTACACGTTTACTGCAGGACGCTCGCAAGCTTTTTACATAGTCTCTTGGGTTTGCATTTTTTGTTGTTGGCAAATTTCTCATTGCAAAGGAGACATAAGGGGAGCCCAGAAGAACTCTATATAAATACAAAGGATTGGATCCATTCAGTTTAAAATTCTCTGTTTTCATCTTTGGTTATCCTTCTTTTTGAGGCCATTCCAACCCCACTGTAATTACATCAATTTTATTTCATGTTTAATTTCAGTTTTCTTTCTTAAAATGCATGTTGGCCTTCACAGCAGGAATGCTGCAAGTTTCCTTTTCCTTTTCAAAATCAGGACTTTATTAGCAACATTATAAAACACAGATACAGTATCATATCCCACAATGCACTGCGTATATTAAAGGGGGAGTTATTCAATGTTTTGAGATCACATATCATTTGCTATTTAGATCTGAGTTGTTCATTTTGGGGCTTTTAGACATTCACTGTTTATTGAAAATAATCAGAAGTTTTTCTTTTTTTAAAAAAACTTGGCAATTATAGGGCTAGGAGTCACAAAGAAGTGCTTAAAGAGCCACAGGCAGCTAAGGAGCTGCAGGTTACAGATCCCTGGCCTAACCTGTTCAGGGAAAAGAACATTTTACTCTAATGCATGGGTGTCCAACCTTTTGGCTTGCCTGGGCCGCATTGAGTGAAGAGGAATTGTCTTGGGCCGCATATAAAATATATAATATAGTTAATGTATACAAATCACATAATAATGTTAAAAGTTTATGATCTTGTGGGGCTGCATTACTAGCTGTCCAGGGCCGCATGCGGGCCGCGGGTTGGACATGCCTGCTCTAATGCAATACTGAAACCAAATGAAAGCTTTTTTGAGGTTTGAAAATCTTTGGTAAACTTTTGGGTTTTGTGAGATGTGTTTTTTTGTTAGCAGCCTCACTGTCAGTTATTCCAAAATCCCATGAGAAAGGCTGTTCCCTACTAATTAATTTGTGCCAGTGCTCGTCAGTGCTGAGCCTGGCACCTCTAGGCCTGGCCATTCAGAGCCTCAGCACCCTTGGGTTTGCTGTATCCATTACATAAGCAAAAAAATTGCTTACAATGCCTGCACCTAACTGCTTGAGCGGCAGCTTGTCTTTTATTACGAATTGAGAACTGTTGTTCCCATGCCATTGCCATGACAATGGAAAGAGGAACTACTGGGAAGCCCATGAGAGAACTCACAGGGTTTCCTTCTCAGTTTACCAGCGATGCATGGACAGAGATAGGCTAGCATTGGGGAGACACTGGATTTATGACTTTTCTGGCTGGTGTGTGAGGAAAGTGATGTCTTTCTGTGAGAAGGGGAACACCAGATAGCATGTTAGTGAGCAGAAGAATTTCAAAAGTCTAGTTAGCTAGAAAGCTTCACTCTGGCCCAGGCACTGTCAGCGGTCCAGAAAGCAGAGTCTTGGGCCACTTCCAGTTTTTGACACCCCTGGCCATAACAAAAATGAAAAATGATGTCATAAAAATAAGTTTTTTTGCCACATCATCAAATCTCTTACTTGATTAAATTTGCCGTGCTAAGCTGAGAGAGTGTGTCACATTTTGGTCCGATTGGGATGAGCACAAAAATGAGTTGTGAAAACTGTCAAATGTCAAAAACTTAAGTGCCTAACTTTAAGATCCCTTTTGAGCTCGAGGCCAAGACCAAATGGCCCTCCTGGCCCCAATTCTGATTGGCCCGGCTCAGTCCCAAATCCCTGAGAGAAAAACATGATTCTGCTTAACTTCCAATAATAGGACAAGAAGCAATGGGATTAAGTGGCTAGAGGAGTTTAAGCTGGCTATTAGAAAAAACTTCCTAACTGTCAGGCTGGTTAAACACTGGAATGAATTGCCTAGGGGGGTTGTGGAATCTCCATCATTGGAGATATTTAAGAGCAGGTTGGATAAGTATCTGTTGGGAGTATGTTAGATGGTGCTTGCTCCTGCTGTGAGGGCAGGTGACTGGAGTTGATGACCTCTTGAGGTCCCCTTCCAGTTCTAGTGTTCAATGATTCTATTCCCAGTGTTCAGCCTGAATGAATGGTACTTATGGGGAATTCCATTTACTGTCCGTTCCATCCAAAGGTTAAGGAATTGGATTGATTTCTTGGTACATAATTAAAGCAGCAATAAAACTGATGTGGTGAACATGCTGAGCATCCTATGGTCTATCATTTCCTTGTTTCTAAGTAATATTTTCTGAGAAAGGACAGAGACAGCCAGGCTCACAGAGGAGCGAACAGCCAGTCTGAGATTTCACAAAAAGTCCATTTAGAATTCGGGAGTGCATAAAAACGTAAGCCTTACCAGTCCCACACTATAATATGCAGCTTTCTAATTTACTACAGATGAACAGTTAATTTACATACATATTTTCTAAATTACAAGCGCTTCTTATCATCACTGCATGCTGGGTGTAATTATCTTTTGCATCTTTTGCGTGTTTGGTGGAGTTCCTGTACAGTCAAGGTGTTAATCTGTCTGCTGTTGCTCTCTCCCTCGCCGTCTCATACAGAAACCAAATATTGAGTCTGCAGTTGCAAATCTCTTGTCAAAGATTTTTTTTTAAATTCATGGCCAAAATTTTTATTTTGCTTTTAGTTACCTACCTATCGACATAGCTGATACAGTGTTACCTACATTTAGGTACTGACCTATATACTACATTGATGTATCTAGAGATAGCTCAGTGGTTTGAGCATTGGTTGTGAGTTCAGTCCTTGAGGAGGCCTTTTAGGGGTCTGGGGCAAATAGATTTTAAAAAACCAAATCTGTCAGGGATGTTGCTTGGTCCTGCCAAGAGGGCAGGGGGTTGGACTCAATGACCTCCCAAGATCCCTTCCAACTCTATGAGAAATGTATCTCCATATATCAGTTCAATAGGACAGAATTGGGAGGCAGCTGCTTTGGCAAAGTAAGTCAGGCAGTCATATGGCAGTAATGAGAGTCATATGGCTTGGCTGCTGGAACTACAATGGTAGGAGCATGGGGGATTTTGCTGCTTGTCCTGAACTGCCATCTCCCCTTTCTTCATATGCTGAGGAAAGGAAATACTTAGCCTCTCTATAGGGAGAGGGCTAGACTTTGCTGTGTGTGTTGATGTGACACTTCTATCTCTTGGGGAAGGGACCTTTATGCCTTTTTGAAGTATACACAGAATCTCATTATACCAGCATCCAACCCCCAAACTGCAAACATGGTGAACAACCCAACCTCATCTGCATCCATAGAGGCAGATGTAAAGTTGACACCTATGCATTTGCAGAGCTCTTGTAACGGGGGTCCTGCTGCACCATGCCCCCAGCAGCTACACCAAAGCCACTTTCTTGCCCTGGTTGAACCCGAGTTATTTAAAGTGAATTAGCTAACCTAAGGTAAGAATACACCTCTTTTTAATACGCGTACACACACACACCAGCTCACTCACTGTCTCAGCGTGCACTCAAACACAAACTAATCTTTGCACACAGTAAATTAATTACTACATAGCTCCCAATACTATCATAGCATTTGCCATAGTAGATCCCATCTATCCATTCCTGTCACCTGCCTCCGACATTGCTGGAACCTGATAGAAAACATCCCATAAGGCATTCTGTTACTCATGCAATCAAATGAGATTTATGAATTTTCTCCTATCCACAATGAGGTATCATTTTATGTTTATAATTTTAACTTTGCAAAATATTGTAAGTCTTACTCTTTTTCTGAACCTTTAGGTACATTTTGCTACTTACATTTTTGACGCTGAGGAGAATACATACATTATTAGACAGCTAGTGGTAATTTTTTATGCCCCCATCATCAATACTTACCTTCACTATAGATTTTTTGTTTCAGTTCCACTTCATAAGTGAAATCCTCGTGTTCAAATTAAAATTCGGGTTGTCTTTGTCCTTTATCTATTACTTGAATCCCACTGGTACAAAACAGGGCAGTCAGACGTACAAATAGGTTGTCAGTTACTCTTCAGAGTTGAGAATACAAATACTGTACTGAAGTATCTGAAGAGTGTGTTTACCTCAGAATCACACCTCAGTCTGATTAAGATCTGGCATTTTGGTACTAGGCAACGTCAGAGACTACTTGGGACAATAGCATCTTATTCTTATTTTCCACAGGTGCAGGCCACAACCTCTCTGGCACCCTTTACTCTTTTCTTCCACCCCCCACCCACAGTCTTCTCAGGAGCTCTTCTGTCCCTGCCTGCACCACTGATGGAAGCTGGAGCTCAGTACAGTAGCCGTTTTCCCCCAAACCATCTGTCTCTGCAGAGTCTAGTAGGGCTCTGAGAGATACAAAAGTCTGGATCAACAGCCAGACTTCATCCATGAGACTCAACTTGTATCGGACCTGGGATCCACACTTATGCTTTGGCTGTATTTGCACTGCATGCGTACCCAGCATGCCGTCTCACACTGCCTCTCCAGAAGAGTATCTGTGTGCGCGTATGTCCCGTATAAGAAAACTACATAGCTTAATAAACGCATGTGGAAAGGCTGTGTAGCAGCTGGCGACACCAGGTTGCTCCTGGTCAGTCACAAATCAGCCTGCAGTCTGGAAATTGATGGGGCTGCGTTAATGGAAGTTGTGAAAGGCAATTAATCACGCCCTGCTGTGGAGGCCTGTGACTCTGGGAAATGTGCGTGAAATAGAGGGTGGCTTTTCAGAAATGGGTTTCCTCACCTGTGGAGGAGCAACAGATGACACACATATTCCAGTGGGTGGCACTCATATTCCAACCAGCCAAAGCTAGGTACGGGTGGAGTGAAAGGCATTCTTCGTCTGCCCATCCAGAGCTTACCTCTTTGTCTTTCATACATAAGCTATTAGCTGCAGACAGTTTCCTCGGTTGCGTGGCAGATTAAACCATGGCAATGGGCACATGGGGGATTTTATTGCTTGACTTGATCTATCCCCTCTCCCTTCTCTGTAGACGGGGGGGCGGGGGGGGGTGAGACTATTTAGGCAGAGAGAGGTGTGGACTTTGCTGTGCATAGGCCTATTCAGTGGTTTTCAACAAGCGGGGGTGTGAAGGTGGATGCCCCTGACCAAGGTGCAATCTGGGGCTGTGGTATGTGAAAGACAAAACTCAATATTGGTACCATTTGCCTTAGTCCTCAGCGGCCTGATGCATTATTATTCTTGTTTCTATGGAAAGGAACCTGTGGGATAATGAAAGCTGTGATTCTAGTAACTGGAGGCAGCTGAGGCTCAGATCTCCAGCAGCCCATGGTTTTTGGGAAAGCCCCAAGACAAACATTCAGCCCTCATGTTAATTTCACATTCTCTGTCTAAACACTTACACCCCCCTCTTTCCATGGTGGCTGACTGACTGCCAGATGTTATCACCACAACATACAGGCCCATGAATGGTCCACTTTGAAGGGCCTTTTCTCAACAAGCACAGCTAGAGATTCTTTTACTAGAACCAATACAGCTCAACAGCATGCTGCCATGCAGCTCGGAAGCCGAGTTTTCAGCTTGTAGAACTAAGCAATTCTTCTCTAGGCCTTCTTTCTGTAACACTTTGTGGCATGGAGGGGCAGCGCCCCCCCCCCCCCCCCCGGTGTTTGGGGACATGCCTCGCCCTTGTGCTGTGTCATGGTCAAGTGGTGCCTCAAAGCCAAATCCTCGTCCTGGAGGTAGGGACTGACAGTGATTACACACTGTTGTGCAGGCAATAGTCACTGCCATGCTGGAACCTCCGCATGTATTTAATGAGAAATAAAATACCCAGAATTTTGCAGACTGTTAAAATAGTGTGCACAGACGGTTTTCTTTTTGGTGCAGAATTCCCTTTCATATAATTTATAGGCTGGAGAACACTGCCAGATAGGACATGAAAATTATGCTCCCTGGCATCCCTACGTGGCTTATTTTGGCCCCGTGAGGCCTCACAAAGGCTTCCTGAAATGTCCTGCATTAGGTGATGTAAGAACTGTGGCAGCTGTGTGCCAATGGAAATTAGTGTAACGGTTCTCACTAAGTGTTTGTTTGGGAAGCATGGCCTCGTGGTCAGGGGTACAACCCGTGGCTAGTCGTGAGGTTGCTGGTAGGAGAGCCTAGGTCATTCCTCTCCACTGGATTCCAACCTTGGGACCTTTGGATTGGAGCTGGTGGTCTGACAAATGAGGATGTTTAAGGCTCCCCTTCCTAGGCTACTTCTTATCTCCTTCTCAACAGCAGCTTAGTCCCAGGCTTTCCTCTGCTTCCAAACTAGGAAAGATAAAAAGATATTGCCAATGTCCAAAACTCAGATGCAGGGGAGAGAAGAACGCTGCCCTCTCAGCTTGTTGCAGGGGCAGGGTCCCCTTTACGACAGTCATCTTACAGATTTCAGGCTGTGCTGCACTTCAGGAGCTCTGGGTTGCAGCTTTATGCTTTTCCAGGTTTGCCCCCAAATCAGCTGTTTACCTCTCTTTTGCTGCTGGTATAGCGGGATGGGGCTGCCTCGACGAAAACTAATTCCTTAACTCTTTGTTATCCAGTGTGGGGTATGTAAAGCCCATCTCACTTAGATCAACATAATTTTTTTAGTGTAGACACGGCCTAAGCCAGCATAGTAGGGCAGTTACATCAACAGGAGCTAAATTTCAGTATGGACATTTCTGTAAGCTGCCTTGTGTCAACCTAACTCCATAGCGTAGACCAGGCCTAAGGCTGTAGAACCACAGTCAGAGGAGAAGGAGAGTGAGGCTGTCATGTTTGGGCTTGGGAAACAAACACTGAATGGTGGAATCATTCCGTCATGTAGGTGAGGTAAGACAAGATCTTGTAGGTGCAGAAACCTGGAATGGTGTCTAGAGCTTACCTCTGCCCTGCAGTGCAAGGACACCTGAATGAGAACTACACTAAGAGTAGAGAAGCACATGGCAATCACTGTGTAGAAGCTGGTGACTCCAGACTGTTACCAATCTAAAGTTAGGTGGATGATGGGACTGTGTTAATACAAGTTGTGAAGGGCAATTAATCACATCCTGGTATGGAGGATGGTGACTCCAAAAATGTGTGGGAAATACTGAATGGCTTTGCAAAGATGACTTTCCTTAATTGTGGAGGGGCAAAGGGCAGCACACACATGCCAATTTTGGCACTGGACCATCTTTCCAAAGAGCACATCAGTTGAAAGAGGTACTTCTCCATGGCCGTGTCTACACTAGCCCCAAATTTCAAAATAGCCACGCAAATGGCCATTTTGAAGTTTACTAATGAAGCGCTGAAATGCATATTCAGCGCTTCATTAGCATGCGGGCGGCCGCAGCACTTCGAAATTGATGCGCCTCGCCACCGCGCAGCTCGTCCCGACAGGGCTCCTTTTCAAAAGGACCCCGCCTACTTCAAAGTCCCCTTATTCCCATCTGCTCATGGGAATAAGGGGACTTCGAAGTAGGCGGGGTCCTTTTGAAAAGGAGCCCCGTTGGGACGAGCCGCGCGGCGGCGAGCTGCGTCAATTTTGAAGTGCCGCGGCCGCCCGCATGCGAATGAGGTGCTGAATATGTATTTCAGAGCTTCATTAGTAAACTTCGAAATGGCCATTTGCGTGGCCATTTCGAAGTTTGGGGCTAGTGTAGACGTAGCCCATGATATTGCAGGTGCTTGTGGGTCGCCCTGGGCATTTCACTAAGATCTTTGTGGGGTGAGCCAGAAAGGTGCATGACGCACCCACCTTCAGGCACACTGGCCTGTACAGAAAGCTACATGCAGGGACTTTCTTTCCAAACCAGGAGATTACAGTGGTAGAAGTTAAAATGTGCATAGTGATCCTTGGACCTGGCATTCCTCTTACTGATGTTGCTCATGAAATCTTACATAGGAAACCTGAAGAGCAGCAAGGAACAATTCGACAAGAGGCTGAGTAGGTGCTGGATGATAGTGAAATATGCCTTTGTCAATTTAAAGGTGTGCTGGTGATGCCTTTATGGCAAGATAGATTCAGTGAGAATAATATCCCCATGATCATAGACACAGGTTGTACTTTGCATAATCTCTGTGAAGCAAAGAGTGAAAGGTTTGAGTATTGAGGTCATCTGCTTGATTTTGAGTAGCTAACAGAGGAGCCCAGGAGAGTAAAATTCAAATCATGGAGGCTTTGAGGCAACACTTTGAAAACAAGAACTTTTAAAATATCTCTCTGTGAATGGTGCTGCAATGTTATATTACATGTAGTTTTCCTAGCATGCAATGGTGGCATTTGAGTCTTACCTTCCAGTAAGCAAATGATTGTAATGGATGAGGTAAAAGCAGTCAAGTATGATAAAAAGCCTTCTGTCCTTTTGGAGGCTGCAGAAATTGCTGAGGAATATGTTGAATCAAAGACTCATGAAGGAGGCAAATCCCACAGAAAGTTGAATTTCTTTGTCCCCAGTTTAAGAGAGGAGGAGTCCGTGCATAAATGTAATCCCAATTTTGATTAAAACAATGGAGACCCCATGTACTGAAGCCCCCACGCCTAAGAGGAGGAAGGTAGTCTGTCACTGTACGGCACCTGGCCATCAAGAGCAAGGAAGATGGAAGATCCAGTGAATTGTATCAAGACCGAGTTTTGGGAAGGTGGTTAATTATTTATTAAGGTGACTAAAGTCAATGGCATAGATTGGAAGGAGGACCACAATGTCCCAAGTCACTGCGATCAAGGAAAGTTTGGTAAGGGAGATAAACTCCTTAGTAAGAGTTCAAATATTTTAACTTTGGCTGAATTCTGTGTAACTGTACTGCTGGCTAAGGATCACTTCAAGTAGAAGGATTTCAAGGAAGATGTGCGAATCAGAAATCTGCTTTCTGTAGACATTTTAATAGGCAATAACATTTTTAGCCATGTGTAAGCAGGTGAACATTATATCTTGTAGTCAGAAACAATCTAGATCTGCCTCACCTGCTTAGTCAGTAGACAAAAGGGAGCGTTGTGATGACGAGGGAAATGCCCTCAGTCCTCTGTCAGATGAAGGTAGCAGCCTGTCTTTAGAAGAGAACTTTGAAAATTCTGCTGCTTCCTCAGAGTCTGCTCTGAACTTAATTGAGAAAGTTGTTTGGGGCTCAACACACTGATTCTTCCTTTCACCAAGAGAATATTTTTGCTCAGAATAATATCTAGCTGGGGAAGGGAAGGGTAGACCTTTTTTCTGGAAGTTTTTTTTAACTGAATAGCTCTCATAGGTAAAAAGAGGCATTTAGATGAGATTTGCAAGCAGGTGCTAGTGCTTGATAAATAAAAAAAGATATAATCGCTGCCTTTAACTCATGAGTGCCCATTTACTGGATATTTGGAAATAGAATCTGTGAGGGACTTACATAGAATATTTATTTGCCTCATGTTTTAGACAGTTAAAAATTACAGCAGGAGTTATGACTTTGGTCACAAGAGTAAGTAGCCAAAAGGACCTGGCAGGTCACATTTTCAGCTGTTAACCATCATTAAGGAAGTGTTGGCCAGAGATTGTGTAGGTATTCTAGGGCACCTCCCAAAACCTTCCAGAACTGGAAAGAAGTATGTACCTCTCAACACCGAAAAAACAGAACAAAGTATCAGCCTCACCCAAAAAGATTTCAGTTGTATTTTGGCTGTTTTCTTCTTCTTTTAATTAATATTTAATGGCAAAATCTTCAAAAACAATTGCCTAAACTTAGGCTTCCAATATAAGAGGCCTGATTTTTAAAATGGCTGAATTCAGTGGGAGCTTCTGGATGTGCTGCATTTTTGAAAAATCAGGCCATTTGTTTAGCTAAATGTGGACTTAGGCCCTTTGGAAAATGCTGGCCTAGATGTCTCACTTTCAGAAAACCTCGGCCCAGTGGGAGCTTTAATCATGGTGCTTTTTAAAAAGCAGCCGATGGCAGCAGACTCTGCTTTCACTTGGCCCAAGTCCTGACCTCAACCTACATTTGTGCAGCTTCACTGACCCCATTGCAATTGCTTGGGAGATTGAGCAAGATTTTCTGACGCTCCGTTACGCCAGTGACAATGGTCTCTGGTTCTCGCAGGCTGTGCACATCTGTACATTTTAGAATAAATGTATGTTTCTCTTCACCACCACCATGACACTGCCACAAGATGAGTGGAGAGGTGCTGCAGAAATCCCCAACTTTTGACTCAGAAGTCAGCATTGACGTGACGTTGATTCCACGGCCTCAGCTGATTCTCAGATAGATTACAGGACACGCCTGGCCCAGAAATTTCCTCAGTAGCTGGTGTCAGAATCTGACATCGTGGGTACCCTCTTCTCACAGCTAGTCAATGACGTCAATGGAATAAAACAGATGTGCAGGGACACTCTGTTCCGTTGATCTTAATGTAAAGTACAACACAAAACGGAAAAGATCAATACTGCCTCAAACCATGCGGTGTGTGCAGTATTCTCCCTGTACAGCTTGTACCTCATCAGGATGGCTTCATGCCGTTGCTATTAATCAGGTAAAACTGTTGAGATCTGGTCTACACTGTAGCATTACTTTGGTGTAACTACATCACTTGGGCTACGTCTACACGTGAAGCCTACATCGAAGTAGCCTATTTCGATGTGGCGACATCGAAATAGGCTATTTCGATGAATAACGTCTACACGTCCTCCAGGGCTGGCAACGTCGATGTTCAACATCGACGTTGCGCAGCACCACGTCGAAATAGGCACAGCGAGGGAACGTCTACACGCCACAGTAGCACACATCGAAATAAGGGTGCCAGGCACAGCTGCAGACAGGGTCACACGGCGGACTCAACAGCCAGCCGCTCCCTTAAAGGGCCCCTCCCAGACACACTTGCACTAAACACCACAAGATCCACAGAGCCGACAACAAGTTGCAGACCCTGTGCATGCAGCATGAATCCCCCGCTGCAGCAGCAGCAGCCAGAAGCCCTGGGCTAAGGGCTGCTGCACACGGTGACCATAGAGCACCGCACGGGCTGGAGAGACAGCGTCTCTCAACCCCCCAGCTGATGGCTGCCATGGAGGACCCCACAATTTCGACGTTGCGGGACGCGGATCGTCTACACGGTCCCTACTTCGACGTTGAACGTCGAAGTAGGGCACTATTCCGATCCCCTCATGAGGTTAGCGACTTCGACGTCTCGCCGCCTAACGTCGAAGTTAACTTCGAAATAGCGCCCGACGCGTGTAGCCACGATGGGCACTATTTCGAAGTTAGTGCCGCTACTTCGAAGTAGCATGCACGTGTAGACACAGCTTTGGGGTGGGAATAATCCACACCTCTGAATGATGTAGCTATGCCCACCTAATCCCGCTCCCAAATAGACAGTGCGATGTCAACGGGAGAGTTTTATGCACCCGGTTGGCTATGGCCTCTTGGCGTGGTAGATTAACTATGACGATGGGAGAGTTCATTAAAGTGTCTACGGTGGCTGAAAGCCGTTGGCGTGTAGACTTACCCTGTGAAAAAGCCTTGGTAGCTAAGTTTGTTCCACAAAGCGCTGGTGGTTTTGTCACCCTGCCACTGCCCAGCCTCACTGCACCATTGATGAGTCCAGCCACAGCCCTCCAGAGGCCCAAGCAATGAATGGAGCCCCAGTGGGAATCTTTGCTCCCGGCTCTGCAGTGCTTTCTTGCCACGACACCAAGTCCCCCCAACCCTTTGGAATGACTTTGGCATTGTGATGTGTGTTTGTTCCGCACCCTCCATCTTGCTCCTCCCCAGCCTAGTGCACCCCGTGCTCAGCCCCAGGGGAAGCTGTGGTGCTTCAGTCTTCTTAGCATAGGTACAATGTGCCTCAGCAGCACGTGCCAAGGAGTCCTCATAAAATTTGGCCTCCTGGTTAGGGCATTAGCTTCCCTGGGGACAGGCCGGGTGCTGACAGGGAGTGTGAGGTGAATGCTGCTCCATGCCTCCCCCATCCTCCTCCACCCCATTACAGCTGGAAAGGTAGGTGTGGGTCACAGGGGTCCAAGCTGAGCTGGGAAAGCAGCAGCACAGAGGGAGGAGCTCCTACATCTCTCTTTCCTACTGGGTCCTGGCACTTTTGCTGAGGTTTTTTGTTTCTCAACCAGTGGGATGTGACCCTGTGGCTCTTCCCTCCTGAGCCACTTGTGTGTGTCATCCTACGTGTGGGCAAATAGCCAATACCAAGTGTAATCACCCATGGGTGGACTCACCTGGGACCACTGGAGCTTGCTTAGTGCATGAGCCCCATGAACCACTGTTACATAAGCAGGCCAGTCTGGAGTTATTGGGTCTTAGGAAGTGGGAGGTTTTTCCTCTTGTGTAAAAAATACAAACTCCAGGTCCCACCTATGTGTGTCCAATAACTCGGGTCTTCTTCTCTAGAGCAGAGGTGCCAGCCTTGGAGTGCTGTTCAGATTCTCCTCTGGGGAATCACATTTTGCCTCCCTGAAATTCTCCAGGGTGTTATAACTGGATACTGTATATAATGCTGCATTTCTAGACTACTGCGTAGAGTTTCTGTGGGCTGCTAAACCTTGAGCAAGTTCTCAATCTCTCTGTGCCTTGGGTCCCCATCTTCAAAAACTGGGACTATTCTAATGCTACCTTCCTTGTTGTTGCTAAGTGTTGATCAGTCCAAGTGCAGAATGTGGGCATCCCACTAAGGAGTTCACATTGAAAACTGAACTAGAGGTTTGTAAACCACGTTTTGGAATTCTCCATGATTAATGGCATTAAGATGGAGGTCAGAAGAACTGGTTTATTCTGATCAGAGCTCCCGAAGAAAAGGCATTCCCGTTCCAAAGGTTTCAATCAATTTGAAAATTAGGGAGGTTGACAAAGAGAAAGAAATAATGTGACATTTATTAATAATAAACACTAGCGGGAAACCAAGCAGCTAGCAAGAATAAGTTTTACTGCTTATCTACATGTACATCATTCACTGCAGCTATTATCAGGAAAACCTCATAATGAAGACCTTTTAGAAGATAATGGAAATTACTCAGCTTTAATTTCAGCAGGCAAGGCTAACTTAAAAGGTTCAAGGTCTGACCAAAAAAAAAATGTCTCCTAAACTCATTAGTTCTTCTTCGAGTGTCCCCGTGGGTGCTCCACATTAGGTGTCGGGCTCGCCCGGCACCACAGATCGGATCTTCCAAGCAGTTTCTGCCAGACCGCGCATGCGCCGGTGCGCGCCGCTCCCTTGCGCGCTCCTGGCCACGTGCGCAATCCAGTCCCCGGCAGTTCCTCTTAACCGCCGTCGGCTGCAGACAGAATCTGACTAGGCTACGGCCAAGTTAGCGTATTCAATGGTTTTAATTGTTTTTCTTTAAAGTTTTCAAGTTCTTAGTCTATTGTTCAGTTAGCCAGTTGTTATTTTCATAAAAACAAAACAAAAAACAAGAAACAACAAGCGGGACAGCATTCAGTCCAGTCCTAGTAACAAGCGGAGCACCCGAGGCCAGGAGCCTAGGGCTATTAGCCCTCCTGCCGCGGCAGGCTATCGGAAAGGGGGAAAACAGCACAGAGAAGGTGCTAAGTACCCCATTAACAACTAAAAGACTCACCAACAATGTCCTCTTCAGGATTCAAGAAATGTGAGTCTTGCCGAGAGGCAATGCCAGCGTCTGATGGGCACAGTCACTGCATAAGGTGCCTTGGGGAGTCCCATGTCACGCAGAAATGCTCCTTCTGTGCAAAATTAACAGCCAGACCAAGGAAGGACAGGGAGATGCGGCTTAAAATGCTGCTCTTCGACAAGGCCATCCAGCCAGACGTGCCGGAGCGGCTGCAGCAGGAGGGACCCTCCGGGGCCCATTAAAGGAAAGCTGCCTCCCTCACCCCATCAGCGCAAAAACGGAGGAAAGTCTCCCCAGCCCGATCCCTGCCGGCAGCAACAGCGAGCGGGACGGGAGGAGCGCGCAGCCCCCAGCCGCAGCAACAGCTGATCGGCGGCGGCACGGAGAGCCACGTGGAGGCGGCTCAGCCTCCGATAATCAAACAGCCGCCCCACACCGCAGGCAGGGCGGTGGCTAAACAAGCGCTGGTACCGGCGGCACCGCAGGCAGCGGCACCGACCCCCGGGGAACCAGCGGTGCAGAGCACGCAGGCAAGCAGCCTGCAGGCACCGGAGGACACCGCCCGTGCGGCACCGCCCATAAGCGTGCCGAGCGTGGCACGGACGGGGCTGAGATCCCCTGCACGTCAGGGGGCAGAGCTACCCCCTCAAGGGAGGGGGAAGGCTGCACACAAAACAAGGCACCGAAGCCCCTCTCCAGACAGGGCTGCAGAGTTGCTTTCTCTCAGCCCTCCGCTCATGCTGCAGACTCCAACTAGAAGGCAGGGGTCCCCCCTAGCCTACCCGGAGCCCCCGTCTCCATTTTTACAACCAGCCTCGCCCTGGCTGGGACCACCTTCACCCTTCCTGGGGTTTGAGCCGCTGGAGTACTATCACAAATCGCTCTCTCCAGTGTCCCAGGTCTCTCGACGATCTCGCTCCCCCAGACGCAGGGGGTATGCACCAAGGGAGTGGTCCAGGTCACCTTCCCAAGAGCAGTGCCTATACTGCCATGGTCATCCCTATCACGCGGGGCATAGACACCACCGGCAATCTACCAGGGAAAGATCCCCACAGACGGTCCCGTATCCCCGAGGGCAATTGCGAACGGGAACAGAGACTCAAGTATCTCAGGGGGAACTGGTTATGGAACCCCGAGATTTTCCCTCGCAAGCTTCCAGCGAGCGGATGTACCATCACCAACAGGAACCGGAAGGGTCCAGAGAGGCGTATCCTAGTGGTTCCTCGCTCTACTCCCCGGACGAGGCTACGGCCCCGGGGGACGTCCATCCTCCGGACGATCTCAAACAGTTTCAAGAGCTGTTTAAGAGGGTGGCCTTCACACAAGGCATCCAGACAGCAGAGGTGCAAGAGAAACACCATAAACTCCTCAAAAATCTGAGACCTCCGGCCTCCTCCAAAATTGCAATACCGCTTGATGAAGCAATCTTGGAGTCCGCCACTATGATGTGGCAGACCCCCGCGACTATTCTGCCTGTCCACAAGAGAGCGGATAAGAAATACTTCGTGCCGGCGAAGGGCATGGAGTTCTTGTTCAGCCACCCACAACCAAATTCCTTGGTGGTGGAGTCGTCGCAACAAAGATCAAAGACATCTCAATTCAAGACAGGGGGAACAGACAAAGATGCCAAGAAGCTAGAGCTGTTCAGCAGAAAGGTCTACTCCTCCTCCACTCTACTGTTGCGAATGGCAAATTACGCAGTGCATTTAGCCAACCATAATTTCGACAACTACACTAGGTTAACCTCCCTCATGGACTCGCTTCCAGAGGACAAGAAACCGGTGCTCAAGGCCATCGTGCAAGAAGGCTACGCGGCCTCGAGGACAGGAGTTCAGATCTCCCTGGATGTTGCGGACACAGCAGCACGCTCCACAGCTACGGCAGTGGTGATGTGAAGGGAGTCCTGGCTCCAGACTTCGGGTATACCGAGGGATCTGCAGGCAAAGATAGTCAATCTTCCCTTCGACTCGCAGAAGCTGTTTGCTGAATCAACTGACTCGGTCCTTCATTCCAGTAAAGACTCAAGAGCCACACTTAGGACCCTGGGGATTTACACCCCTCCATACAGAAAGAAGAAGTACTACCCTCAACCAAGACGGTACCACTACCAGCAACAGTGTCCCCAGTACCACAGGGGTTACGAGCAAGGGCGACATCAACAGCACCAGCAGTACAGAACTCCCAGGTGACGTTCCCAACAGAGCCGTGCATCCTCGGGGCAGGGACAAAGGCCACAAGTTTGACACACAGATCCAGGGCTGCGCCATCACTACCATCGCACAAGGTCATCCGAAGCGGTTATTCCACCATCGCCTCCGACCATTCTACGACCAGTGGCAAAGGATCACCACAGACAAATGGGTGCTGGAGATCATAGCCACGGGGTACGCCATCCCCTTCCAGTCGCTCCCACCGCCACGACCTCCACCCAGGCCCCACCTCCAGGAGGCCTCCCACGTAGAGAGGCTCAAGCAGGAGGTAGATCATCTCATGCTTATAGGGGCAGTGGAAAGAGTGCCGGAGCAACTGCAAGAGAGAGGGTTCTACTCAAGGTACTTCCTCACGGAGAAAAAGACAGGAGGCTGGAGGCCCATCTTAGATCTTCAAGGCATCAACCGTTACCTGCACAAGCAACGCTTTCGGATGATCACAATCGCCTCCATCCTTACGGCACTAGACGATGGAGATTGGTTCGCAGCCCTCGACTTACAAGACGTGTATTTTCACTTAACTATCCGTCCGGCTCACCGACGATTCCTCCGGTTCATGGTAGGCACAGAACATTTTCAATACAAGGTCCTACTGTTTGGCCTCTCCTCGGCCCCCAGAGTCTTCACCAAGACCTTGGCAGTGGTGTCAGGCTACCTGCACAGACAGGGGGTATTTATATTCCCGTATCTGGACGACTGCCTACTCAAAGGGGCCTCGAAGGAGGAGGTACTACGCATGATATGCGTCACAGCAGGCACGTTCTCTTCGCTCGGCCTGGTTATCAATCTGGCAAAATCACAGATAGACCCCACGCAGGACATAGAGTTCATAGGGGCACGCATAAATTCTATTACAGCAAGAGTGTATCTACCAGAGACTCGCTTTTGGGCCATCGGCTCCCTCGTGCAAGTCATCACCTTCAGCCCTACGGTGCCGGTTCTGACGTGCTTACAGCTGCTGGGCCACATGGCAGCAGCGATGTTCGTAGTACAGAACGCCAGGTTACACATGCGCAGCATGCAGCACTGGCTGGCGAGCGTATACAAACCGGCAGCACACACCGTTCACAGGGTGGTGTCGCCCACGACAGAGGTGCGCAAATCCCTGCAATGGTGGGTAAACCCCAAGAACTTGCTAACAGGGGTACCCTTCCACCAACCACAAATATCGGTTTTTCTTACTACAGATGCCTCCCACATAGGGTGGGGAGCACACATGGGCGAAGAGGTGACGCAAGGGCTGTGGTCCTCCACGGAGCAGTCACTGCACATAAATACACTGGAGCTCAGAGCAGTGTTCAACGCCTGCAGACACTTTCGAGACCGTATACAAGGCAAAGTAGTCGGGATCAGTACAGACAATACCTCCACCATGTTTTATATAAATCGGCAAGGAGGAGCTCGGTCCCGTGCCTTATGTGCGGAAGCAGTCCGGTTGTGGAACTGGTGCATCGCCAACAATATAACCTTGAAAGCCTCGTACTTACCAGGCGCTCACAATGTGAAGGCAGACCAGCTGAGCAGGCGTTTCGCACTCACGCACGAGTGGCAGATCCGTCCCGATCTGCTATGACCGATTTTTCACACATGGGGCTTTCCCCAGATAGACTTGTTTGCCACTCAACACAACAAGAAGTGCCCACGGTTCTGCTCCAGGGCAGGACTGGGACGGGGGTCCCTGGGGGACGCATTCGCGATCTCCTGGAGGGGCCCCCTGCTTTACGCTTTTCCTCCCACAGTGCTGATCCACAAAGTCTTGCAGAAAGCCAGGAGGGATGGAGCCCGAATGATCCTGATGGTCCCAACGTGGGATTGACAGCAGTGGTTCCCCCTACTCCTGCGCATGTCGGACCGTCCACTGATGCCCCTTCCGGTGGCGCCGGATCTGCTCACGCAAGCCCAGGGGTCCATAGTGCATCTGCACCCCCAAGGCCTGCGACTACAAGCGTGGTTAATCCATGGCTCAGCTCCCTAGAGAGCACATGTACGGAGGAAGTGCAACAAGTCCTAGAAAGTAGCAGGAGGACTTCCACCAGGAAGACCTACAAGCAGAAATGGACTCACTTCACGGCATGGTGTTCTACCAAACAGCTAGCCCCCCTTGCTGTGCCTATACCTGTAATATTAGAGTATTTACTGGACCTCAAGAGAGGAGGACTCTCACTATCCTCGTTAAAGGTCCACCTTGCCGCCATTTCGGCATTCAGACACGAAGAGGAAGGGCACACAGTGTTCGCCCATCCCATGGTTACCAGGTTCCTCAAAGGGTTGGTAAACCTATACCCCCCTCGGAAGCCGCTTCCACCTTCGTGGAACTTGGACCTGGTGCTTAATGCGCTAACGGGACCACCATCCGAGCCTTTGGCCATGGTTTCCCTCCACCTCCTTATGATAAAGACGACCTTTCTTCTAGCACCCACGTCAGCTCGCAGGGTGAGCGAGCTTGCGGCAGTTATGGCAATGCCACCCTGCACTGTTTTTTCCAAGGAGGCGGTAACCATACGGCTGCATCCAGCCTTTGTTCCTAAAGTTTCTTCTGAGTTTCATATTAACGAACCTATTGTTTTACCCTCGTTTTATCCAAAGCCTCCTAACTCTAACAAAGAGGCGTGCCTACACCTCCTGGATGTGAGGAGGGCGCTAGCCTTCTATATAGACAGGACCAAGTCCTTCCGGAAAACGGATAGACTCCTAGTCTCTCTTGCTCCCAAATCGAAAGGGGAAGGTCTCTCTTCGCAGAGAATCTCGAAGCACATCGTATCCTGTATAAAAATGTGCTACGAACTCAAAAAGACTCCTTTACTGGCCACGCCCAGGGCTCATTCCACTAGGGCGGTGGCGACATCAACAGCCTTTTTCAAGGGCGTTGCTCTAAAAGACATTTGCAGAGCGGCGACCTGGTCATCCTATGACACCTTCGCCAAACATTATGCCCTTCACAGGGTATTTCAAGAGGATACCCGTCTCTTGACAGCAGTCCTCTCGGGGACAAGCTGCACATAATCCGATTACCCACCTCCTATCTTGGGTTACTGCTGGGTAGTCACCTAATGTGGAGCACCTACGGGGACACTCGAAGAAGAAAGAAAGGTTACTCACCGTAGTAACGGTGGTTCTTCAAGATGTGTCCCCGTGGGTGCTCCACTACCCGCCCATCCTCCCCACTTCGGATCTCTGTTTAGTGTTTTGCAGGAGCATCCGAGGCGGTTGGTCAAGGAACTGGCGGGGACCGGATCGCGCACGTGGCCAGGAGCGTGCAAGGGAGCGGCGCGCGCCGGCGCATGCGCAGTCCGGCAGAAACTGCTTGGAAGATCTGATCTGCGGCGCCGGGCGAGCCCGACACCTAATGTGGAGCACCCACGGGGACACATCTTGAAGAACCACCGTTACTACGGTGAGTAACCTTTCTTTTTGGCAGAATGGAAGAATGCATATATGTCCTGGAATGACTCTAGTTGGTGTTATTTTCCCCATCTTCCACTTGTTCTTTTGGGAATGTTGTGTTTCAGAGGTACACTATAGCATTTGCTGAACTATAGCAGGGGAAAAAATAAGCAAATATGGTTGGCATTTTGCTTGGCTATATTTCCTGATTTCTGATGATGCTTTGCACATTATACTACAGATAATCACACGCAAAGACAGCACTGTGCATAAAGACACCATTTCTGTAACATGAAAAGAAATAGTTCACCAAGAACACCCAACAAATTAATAAATTAAAGCCGCATGGTAGCTTTAAAAAATAGACCTTACAAGAGAGGCACTTAACTAACTACTCAGAACTGTTACCAGGGTCATAGGTGGGAACGTGAGCTGGGAAGATCATCACATTGCACTCAATTAAAAAAGAAAATGAACCAAAGTTCATTGACAAGCAGGCTGTGTTTTTTTGTAATGGAGATGTACCTATCTTATAGAACTGGAAGGGATCTTGAGAAGTCATCAAGTGCTAGCCCCTGTCTTCATGGCATTACTTATCACCATCCCTGACAGATTGTTGTTTTTAAATCTATTTGCCCCAGATCCCTCAATGGCCCCCTCAAGGGCCAAGCGCACAACCCTGCGTTTAGGAGGCCACTGCACAAACCACTGAGCTATTCCTTCATCCTGCCTATGATTTTTCTTGAGAAACCAAAGGTAGATGTCATCCTGTACAGCAAGACTAAAGGGACCGATATTCTAAGAAGAGGCCATTTCAATGACTGTAAAAGCACTTGTGGTAAGAAGAGAACCTGAGGCATAAGTCCTTGTATCAGAGGCCTGCTATAAGGCTGGAGGCCTGGGCTAAAGAATAGTTATAGTTTTACTGATATAAAACAAAGACAGACTGTGTGTAAGAGGCTTGACCAGATCACTGAATCTAGCAAGAACAGGGGCTGATACTTCACAAATACGCATTCCCAAAAAGTACCAGGCACTGAATACTCATGCAAACACATCCCGATATCAAGGGGTACCAGCATAACCTGATACCCAGGATGGTACAAAAACATCCCAGGGATCCCCAGGGACAACAGGCACACACCGGCTCCTTCTAAGAGTTAAGGTCAGGATGACAGTCTGTAATAAAAATACTTGATTGAATCAACATGTACAAGGTGATGGGTAATAACCAGCTACACCACGGGGCAGTAACTGTGCCTGGGGGAAGTAAGTAGATTGTTTACATCAGCATACAAAGGTGTATCTCAGAGGGAATGAATTTGTTGAGCTGTGGAAGGAAGTGAAAGTCCCCCCATTCACTGAGTAGAGCCTGTGTTAAGTGGGTTGATAGAGTCTAGAGGTAGGATAATAGTACTGTATTTTGATAATAACCCTGGCCTGGTGCCTTCACACCATAACAGATCTCGTGGTCATTGAGTGGTTTGTTTGAGGTCTGCTGTGCTAACTGTCTGCACACGAGGGAAAATACTCCTATAACTAACTTTCTATCAGCAGGGCCCACTTCCTTTCTGAGATGTTGAGTTTACTCCAGTCCTGATAACAGCCCTAGAACTTTCATGGAGTTGCACCTGCTTACACATGTACTGAATTTGGCCTGTTCTTTGCAGTTTATTGAGTAAATGAGTACATTGATGGAAATAACTTCTAGTGGATAGATGAAAAGGGTCAGGAAAATTAAGGAGACATCTGTAGGCTTCAAAGTAACTTTCAGTCAGTCTGATATCTGCCTTCAGCTTAAGATGTAACAAAGCAAAGATGCACTATTTCCAGTGCTCAGAGCATTAAGCAGCTACCCCCTCATTTCTGACACCTTCAGTGCTGTTGACTTTGTGGTTTGCAGCCAGGAAGTCTGGCAAGAGGTAGGAAAAGGATACATTAGTGTACTGGTAGTGCATCCTGTACCTTGGTCATCTGGGGTGGTATGAATGTTGAATCAGTCTGCTGCATTGTGATTCAAGAGGGGTCCCAGCTGGAACCTCAACCCTTAACCCATTCCCACCTCCAGCGTTCAGGAGAAGCACATGATCCACGGGGTTCTAACCAGCCCATGTGGTTTAAAGTTCTGGTTCAGAAATATGAATTCAAATCAACATTTTCTCAGTTCTATTTTAACTCCAAATAGATCCTGCCTACAGACAGCCTGCCCAAAGGCAGCCAGACTTAATGTTACCCTGGGATGTGCCATTGGCGTCAAACCAGTCCAGACTGGAACTGACTTGCTGGAGTTTGTGAAAATGGAAAAGGCAGGGAACAAAGGGGATAAAGCTGAGGAAGTTGCCGGAGGGAAATTGTACTTTGGTAACGGAATGTGAATGCTCCTACTCTCTAAAAAGATTAGACCACCCCAAAAAGGTGTGACATGGAAACAGGTTTGCCGTGCTGGCACTACTTGGGTTATATGGCAATGCTTCTTAACAGGTACAACCCTGTTGAAGGTTACTCAGATATAAACTGAGAACTGAACTGTGTTTAATGACCAGCCACATCACAGGGTCTTACTTTCCGGGCAGCGGTAGTAACTTTCTACATGCATCTGAAGCACCACCTTTCTCCTACGGAGCTCCAAACAATTTACCACTATCCATTAACCCTTACCATACCCATATAAAGGGAAGGATTGTTCTGTTTGTTTTGCAGTAGGGAAGATGAGGCATAGAGAGGTAGTGTGATTTGCTCAAGGTGATCAATGAGTTCATGGTAACATAGAAACAGAACTCAGAATTCCCAGTACCTCATCCCCTGGCCAGACCATTAGACCAAGGAGAGGCCTAAAGACGATGTTCAAGCTAGCGCTGTCCTTTCCAAATGTCAGCAGCTAGTGTAGGAAAGTTCATTTGTTTATACCTGTGCAAGCACAGATGAGCGAACTATTGACTGAACAGGTGTGCTTATGTGCCTTTCTCTGCCCGACGTGCAAATGACCAGCCACTCGAATACAGGAAGGGGCAATGTCAGAGAAAAATATGTCTCTAGTATCACCCAAGGAAGCTGCAAAGGGACAGCGTTAAGTCATGCTTGTGAAGATGTAAAATGCCAGCAGTTATTTACTGCCCGTATATTGCATTCTCTAGGGAAAGTAGTAGACTGGGGAGAAAGAGAAATCTAGCAAACAGATCCTGAAGGAAACTTGTACCAGCAAATGTTATAAAATTTTATAAAGTCTCAAATGGCCTAAGAGCCAGCAATCTCAGAGACCAGCTTTTTTCTCTTAACAGCCCCAGGCAGCTGCAGGATTGTGTGTGTTAGTCCCCTTGATTTAATCTGGGTTGTTACAGACCGGATTAAACCTCATTGAAACTGATGAGCATAACAGCTGACCTCCATTCAGGATAAACAATTGAGGGATCTCAGACCACAAGCTGGGAAGCTGTCACTGCCCAAAATGAAGGCACATGTGAGTCTGCTCAGGATTTAGAATTATGTGGGTGGAGGCGTTTTGCTGGGTATTTTTGGTGCAGGCATCTGTGGAGGGAAGAGAATTACCAGAGCCATGACAAGGAAAACCCAGAAAACCTGAGCAGGCACCAGTTGTGTGGCTCTGAGCAAACTCTAGAGGAAGAAGAATCCTTTGGAGTGCTGGCTGAAAGGCACTTGGAGCATGGAGCATGGAAACGGTCACCTGTTTAAGTCCTGTTGCGTTCAGGAAAACAGGACTTTATACATTCTTTGAAAAGAGGACTGCATCGCAGACACATGGCTGGGTCATCAGTTTCTCCTCCTAATTGAAACAATTGGCTGTGTCCCAAATTTTGTCCAACCATTTGGGTCAAAAAGGGATAAGAGAATGGTCTTAAGGTGAGTTTGTTTTTAACTGCTCTGTAACTTGTTTCCTGTCTGTGTCTCAGAGCTCATATAAGATCAGTTTTAGGGGTGTGGTAAGATGCATCTTTTTTCAATAGTTTCCTCTTGGATTGTTTTCAGTTGGCTGTGCTTAATCGGTCTGTTACATTCACCCTGTGCAGGGGCCAATACAAGGCCTGGGTGCCACTTTAAGACCTTTGGATTTGCTGAATCTTATTTGGAATTGAAGCTACATTTTTCCACATTTGGCTCTCTGTGCTTGAATCTCCTAATCTGTAAACTAGCTAATGCAGAATACTATGATACAGGTAAATAGCAATTTTTCATTCGTTCACATTTGGAAAGCTGATCGATATGCTCAGATGGAAGGTGTTATACTTTGAGCGACCTGCACATAAGGCAACGCAAAGTAGGATCCAGGCAGAGGGAAATGCACCTCCGCTTCTCTAGCGAGCAAATCACATTAGGCCATGGCCTAAGTGACATGCGTTAACAGTAGAAAGCAGCATCTGCTAGTCCTGCAACTCCATCTACTGCATGCAGTACATGCACACTGCTTAATTTTGTGCCAGGATTGATTTTTAGTATTTCTTGGTTGGACTGTTCATAGCCCTGGGACCCTGGGTCTTGCCACATACATTATGAACATTTTAAAAAAAAATGTATTGAGCTCCAGCACCTCTTCCATTACAAATCAAGCCCTGAGTGCACACTGGCAGGTGACCCATGTTGCACAGAGTTCCTGGGGTTGGGGGAAGAAGCTGTTTAAAGATGGGCCTAGTAAACTTTAAGCTGAAGCGTGGCCCTGGCAATCTAGAAGGTGGTACGACTAGTCAATATGGTATTCCACTAGAACTCAAGAGACCTGGGTTTTAAGCCCAGTTCTGACAATGGCCTGTTGGGCAAGTGAGACCATGAGCAAGTCACCTCAGTTTACTGTAGGCCCATCTGTTAAATGGGGATAATGACACTTATTTCCTACATAAAATGCTTTGAGATGGCTCCTGTGCAGGGCTTTGGAAATCAGGGTAAGTATGGGTGTGGAGGGATTTTAAACATGAATGATCTGAAGATACAAATATTACATGGACCCAGCCCATATAGATAATAATATATACCCCTTTGAACCTTTTTACTATGGATTCTCTGCTTAGAGAGAGAAAATTAACAGTTGCATTTTTTTGCATCACATCAAGTTGTACCCTACAAGTAGTTTCTGCTCTTTTGCTCACTCTGTATTAAGCTCAAAACACTTCCTCATTTTTTTTCTTATCTTCTAACATTAAATAAAAGATGAGGTGTCAGAAGGCTGCTTTCTACTTTTACCAGACACTAAGGTAGATCTTTATTGATAGCACTCTGCCCCATTCACGCAGGAAATGACAATTCCTATCGATTCATGTTAACATTTTTTAAATATTGTGCATCATTTCAGCTGTCCCAGAGGTATAAATCTGGAGTTACTCCATTGACACCCCTTCTAGAACTACTGTAGATGTACACTGGTGGCAGTAGTAGGAGAATCTAGCCCTGTTCTTTGGTACTGACTTGGCACAGTATCGTGGAAACAATCTTTGCCTATCGCCCACTGACACATCTGCCATATCTATAGCTAGACAGACAGGTACTTTTTCTTACCCCCAGTAGAATTAGTAACACATTGCTGCAGAACAGTGTCTAACATGGTCACCTCCATTTAAATGTCACTGGATGAATTTAGCCCTGTGGCATAGTGCCAACATAGTGGGTGGCTTTAACATAAAGATAAATTTGGATTATTAGCACAGAAATTCTGTGATGATATAAGGACAATTTAATGGGCTTGAACCCAACATGTATAAACAGCGCAGGACTGGGCTAATGAGCTGAACCAAACCCTCCCTAAATTTGGAACGTTTGCAATCAATGCTGGGACTTAATTCTTCTGTACCAAATTCAGTTCTGAGCTGCCAGCAATTCCTTTGACTCTTTTAGCATGACAACAACTTACCATACACCAGGTGCCTAGAGTGAATCCCTGTAAATGCCTGGCTGCATCTTTATGACCTAAATACCTTTCAAAAACTCCTCCTTTTTCAGAGGCATTGAGCCAACACAATTACAACAGAAGCCACTGGGAACTGTGAGCAGAGGTGGAGAAAGGACCCAAAAAGTTACTTGAGTAAAAGTGAAGCTACCTTGGGTGGGGTGGACGCACTTACGTAAAAGTTACCGGGTGTCCCTCTGGAAAACTCCTGGAGTTGAAAGTGCATATACATACATCACATCTAAATTGTACTCAAGTATCTAGAAGCGAAAGCAGCTGCACTTTTCCTCAAGTAACTTTCTGGGCACTTTTTCTACCTCTGACCGTGGATGCTCAGCACCCCTGAAAAATCAGGCCCAAGTTGTCTCATTGCAGGCACTCTAATACCAGGGTATGTAAAATTAGAGTAATTAAAAAGGATGGCTTTCCTTCATTACCCCAGGATTTTAGATAACTCCTCCAGCTGCCTATGACCCCTTTTGTCACAGTTGGATGATTCTGCACCTATTTCTTTGAACTTTTGGCTTTCTGATGATCGCAGTTTTTGTTTTTTTTTTTAAAGCACCCAGCATACTGGGGTTCATCCCATGTAATGCCATCTTTTATTAGCCTTTGAATTTTCATTACATTTTGAAACCGGCAGACTTGAGTAATTCTAAAACCTATGTATGTGCTTCCAAGATCCAGGTGAACTTTGTTTTTACTATAGGAGCTCCCATTCAAGGATTCTGGGCCTTTTATGATGATTATGACTTACTTGTAACCTTCCCATCCCAAGTTAAAAATTCTCCCCTTTTTTCAGATGGGCAAACTAAGGCACAGAAAGACTAAGCACCCACAGTCACACATGGAGTCTGTTCATAAGCCAGGGAGAGATGCCAGGTCTCATGTCTCCTAGTCCTTTGCTCCAAGGTATCCCTTACCTCAGGATCTTCTATCACCATTCCCAGATTTTGGTGGATAACTCCTGGGTTCCCACATGGGAGTTGCTATTCCTACATCTCCAACTGTGCCTGAACTCAACCAGTAGAGGCAGGGAACTCCACAGCTAAGGACACCTTTCAAGCCCTGCTGTGCTCCCTCAAGTTGTGAGACCTCCTCGTCAACCTCCTCCTGGCCCTTGCCAAGACTGCAATCTGTCACACCAGGAGGAGGGTGGTGGACAAGGGGATGCTCTGCGACTGTGGGGCCTATTTCTGTTCCTCCCTTATCTCACGCATCAGGGCAGAGTTCTCCTGGGCAGTGTCCGCTGGCTCCTGAGCCAGCTTTGAGGAGCAGTGGGCACTGTCCGGGGTTCTCTGCTCAGTGTCCCCTTCCGGTTTCCTCATTTTAAACCTGTGACCCTCACTGCCCGTCCCTAGCTTTTTCTAAGTTATCCCAAGCATCTGGTTGAGTCTGGGTCTAGTAGGCTCGGAGAGGGGCTTTGGTGGATGAGCCTAGGCCTGATGCCATCACAACCAGCACTCAACTAGCGTCCCCCATCATGGTGCTGTTACGCTGTGGATTGACTTGTGCATGAGTGAGGAAATTAGACACAGCATTTCATTTTGTGTCACTGAAACCTGCCAGAGTCAGAGAAGACCTCTCTCTGGATCCCATACAGTAAACGGAAGGGGAAGACCCGTACCGGACAATACTGGACAAATGAAAGGCTGATGAGACTTTTCTTACTAACAACGCAAAAGAAAAAAGAGCACCCACGAAGAATACCTCCCAGCACTCAAACTCCCAGACCCCAAGCATGCACTTAGGCGTGAATCTGCTATAGACAGCAATTGTTCAGGTCATTGGACCCTTAATGTTCTCCTTCCCTGTCTGCTTGTCCTCTGGCTTAGAGTGTTATGCAAAAAATACAGACAGGATCTTTTTCAGGGGACAAGGCAGTATGCCACGTTTATTATAAAAGTAATTAATACCTATCTACATACACACACACACAAATGTTTTGCAGCTGCTGCATAATTACCAGTCCTGAGTTGGCAGCTTGGGTTCGTAGCTTGTGGTGGCTAACTGGCCAGGAAAGCTGGGCACAAGGAAGAGCCGGGTCTCTGTCGGCGTGCACTGATGCTCTTTGATGTTGCAGGCAAAACGTTACCCAGAGGTCCTTCCTTCTCACCCCTTCTTTTATAGGATACAGGCTAGACGTTAGCCTATGGGTCCTGCTGCCTCAGTCATGTCCAGACATGAGTTTCCTGCTTGTCCTTAGTGGGACCTTGTTCTTTTGTTTTCGGGGTGGATCTTTTCTCACCTTCAGGGCGTTGTTTGCACTTCTTCAGCCACTGGTGTCTGATCTTCAGGACAGGCTGGGGTCATGAGGATCAATCATGCATACCATACATACCCCATTCACACATCTAATACAATTCTACAATTCACACCCTAGTCACTTAACTAGGCAAGGGTTCAGCTCCAAGAGAGCTTACAGAATGCAGTATGGAGTCTGGTGCAGTATGGAGTCTGGATTTGTTCAAGTGATTTTACAGTTTATAACAGAACTAGATATGAATTTGTACAAATACAAACTGATACAAATGAATAATCAAATATGACTAATTAACTTTCTCTAATTAACCCTACAAGAGTTGCTGTGTGAGTGGAACTTTGGATCAGGTTCAACAGCTTGCGTGAAAGAAATAATGCCCCAGTTCAGCCCCAGGTCACTGACCTCAGTTCAGGGACTCCTGGAGCAGCAATAGTCTCTCTTATGGAGGAGGTCTGTGGAGAGACATAAAGCCCCTGTAACATTAGGGTCAGAGTCTGGGGCTCCCCGGGTTGTCGTAAACATACCAACTGGTAGGTGTCCCCAGGCAAGGGTTAGTGTTACAGAGGGTAGGGCTCCTTAGGGGCAGGGCTGCGTCAAGAAAGTGGCTTCAGGGGTTGCAGCAGGGGGGCTCTGGGCTGCAGCCCCTGCACTCTGGGCCAGGTTGGAGTTGGAAGCTCAGCATTCTGCCGTTCCTTCTCCCCCACCCCCAGCTACAGCTGCATTGCTGCAAGTCAAAGCCCTGGCCTTCCCTCTCCTTTGTTTGGAGGCTCCGCCCTTACAGCTCCCATTGGCTAGGAATCACAGCCAATGGGAGCTATGGGGGCGGGGGTGCCGGCAGGTGATTGTGGGGCACAGTGGAGCCATCTGTTACCCCCTCGTAATGGGGGATGCGTCAGGCAAGCATTCTTTGCCACAATTTCCTGCCTTAGCCCTGAGCCCTCTCCTGTTCCTCACTCCCATCCAGACCCTGCACGCCCACCTCCTTCCCAGAACCCACTTCCATGCTCCAATACTCTTGTCCACAGCCTGAAGCCACCTCCTGCACCCCAAACACTTCATCCCCAGCCCCATTCCAGAGCCCACACTCCCAGGCGGAACCAGCACCTGCTCCCACACCTACCCCCCCATCTCAACCCCCAGCCCACTCCCACACATTGACCCCCTCATGTTTGGACACCCCAGAGCCTGGGGGACCCCAAAAATCTAATAGCCCAGGGTTCCCAGAAGAGTTCATCTGACCCTCACTAGGATAGGGTTAAGTTTGGACCAACAGAGCAACTTGACTTAGGGTTGGGGTTAAAGAAGGTGGAGTGACCTGGATAAAGTTTAGGGTGATATTGGGTGGGACCTGAATCTGAGGTTAGGTTTGGGGCCAGTCTGGGATAACAATGGGTTCAGAGCTGCAGGGCTTCCAGGCTAGATGCCTGGAGTCACTTCACCTGTAAGATGTGGGACCATGAGCACCTGGTGCCCAGGCCTCACTCGCAAGGCAGAATGACCATACACTCCATCTTGGAACGCTATCATACAACAGCGGGAAGGCCTGAAGCCAGGCCAGGAGAAAGAAATCAGAAAGTTGACAAGTAGTTGAAGAGTCCCCAAAGAGACCATCCTGACAAGCAGATAGCAAGCCCCCAAAGAGAACAGCTGGGGCAAGTAGCTGGAAGCCCCCCAAAGAGAACATCTTGGTTGTGCAACATCAGAGGGTCCTGGGGGGAGGTTCGGAAAATGACCAAGGACAGAGGAAATCTTGTAACATGTTCTGACAGGCCGGGAGGATGGAAAGCCCAAATTAGGTAACAAACGCTTTAATTGGCCAGGTATCGAACCCCCAAGTAAGAAACAGTATAAAAGGTGATTTAGCAGGGACAAGGGGGTGGGCTCCTGGACACAAGGCGGGGGCTGGCAACTTCCAGTCCAGACAGCAGACCCCGGCCTGATCACCTGGACGTCACCACCACGAAAGGTCCCAACCAAGCCGTATCTCTGACTTGAAGGGCCACTGTAACGTAGTTGTTGGTGAGATGTGGGAGCACTGGATGTTATTGGTAAGTCACATGTAATTATATACAGCTATATGTAACCTAGTGTTTAGCCTATGCCAAATAAATAACTATATATATATATATATAACAAGTGTTAAGTAATTGTAGTTAGGAATAAATGAATCAATCACTTTCGGTAAATACCACTAGCTGGTCTAGCTGGGGCTGTATAGAGAATTATTGGGACTTAGAACAGCCACAGGGCATTGTGGTGTTCACAATTGGAGTGTTATTGTTCCTGGTACTCATAATACTGTGGAAAACTAGGTTTTAAAGTAGATACACTGAATCACATATTGCTGCTACACTACATAAGGCTGCTATAAAGGTGGGGTGGTCGGTCCTGGGCCACCTGACTCCCCCCGCTGTATCACACCCCACGCGCACCCACGGGACCTGGAGTAGGTCGGCACATTGTCATAAGAAAGAGAAATCAAGTGGCACATGAGTAGGGTGATCCTATTTCTCTATGATGAATACGGGACAACCTGGTAAAATTGCTCAAATTTAAGTGAGTTCAATGGCAATCAGTCAGAACTATATGGTACCCTCCCCCAACCATGGGTAACTGGAAATGTGCAGTGGGGAGTGGAGCTCCTTTTGAGCTTGACCTCAAACAAAGGGGGCCTAAGATTTAGACACTTTTTGGCATTTGATAGCCTAGCAAAGCATTTGTTAACTTAAAAAAATATTCGGTTCTCTCACTCTTTTCTGGGACCTAATTTAATTTTCCTGTATCATCATCATCTGCTCCCAACATGCTTTAAAAGCTCCAGGGCCTGGCAAGGAGCAGGGCCGTGAGGGTCTGGGCTGGGAGGGGGCGGGAGGTATGACTTTTTTTTTTATTTTGGGGTAGGGCCCAGCAGGCTTGAGCCAGCTCCATATGGCAGGACCAGGGAGGCAGCACCACCCCCACCCCGCTTCATCCCAGCCCAGCTCAGAAAGTTTGAAAGCAGCTTAGGGTGCAGGGACAGGCAGCTCAGGGTGTGGGAAGAGGAGTGCCTGGGGGCTGCGTGGGGGCAGGTGGCAGCTAGAAGATGTGTGCAGGCACCTCAGGGTTCAGGGGAGGAAAGCTACAGGGCATGTGTGTGAAGCTACAGGGTGTGGGGGTGGGGGGCGGTGTGTGTGTGTCTAGAACAGAGTGCAGGCAGGGGTAGCTTAGGATGCAGGCAGGAGATGGCCCAGGGGACAGACAGAGGGTACCTTGGGGCTATATGTGGCCGGGGGTAGAGATCAGAGTACAGGAAGGGGGTAGCTAGAAGCAGTGTGCGGACAAGGGGTAGCCTGTGGTGCAGGGAAGGAGTACCTAGGGCTGCATGCAGACAGGAAGTAGCTAGGGGCTGTATGCAGGCATGTGTAGTTAGAGACAGTGTGTGGTTAGGGGTGAGTTCTAGGCAGGGACAGAATAACTAGAGTCCGTGTGCCAGGAGGACTCCCCTGCAGCCCCTGCTGTCTGAGGGCTCTGCCAGCTATAGAGCGGGGTCCCCCACCCCAGCAGCTCCTACTGGCAATGTGAGGAAAAGGGGGCTGGGAGCTGGCCAGGGGAGGGAGAGAGGAGTCCCAGGTCTGGCCCTGGAACTGCCTGACACTTTTACTTCAGTTTAGGGGGAAGGGGGCACTGAGGGGTCACCAGGGCTCAGGCATTCAGACCTGCAGCTCCCAGCTTAATTGGCAGGAGAGACGGGGAGCAACAGGGATCAGGGTTTCAGCCGAGGGGAGGGGCATGCTGGCGTGGGGGGGGGGGTCCAGCCTGGGGGTGGGAGGAATGGTGCACTGGGGAGCAGGACTTTAGCCTGTTGGGGCGGCTGCACTGGAGATGGGGCTTCAGCCCTCAGTTCCTGTCCTCAGCCCTGTGGGGTCACCAGCTTGGGCATTCAGCTCTGCAGCTCCCAGTTTCAGTGGGGGGAGGGGGATGCTGCGGACTGGGGCTTGAGCCCCACAGCCTGGAAGGGCTGGCAGACACACACACACACACCCTTGGAAAATGCTGCTTTAGGGTGCACATGGTGAGCAGTGACACACACCCCACCTCTCTAACATGGGCTGCCCCTCCACCGACTGCGTGTATGTCTGAGCCCGGCCTCACAGCACCACCTGCTGGCCCCTGCCCGCCCGGCAGCCTCCTGGCCCCCACAAACGGGAGATTGCTGCAGCTGCACTGACCATGGCTGCCCTGTTGTACTCTCGGCCTTCAAAACCTCTTCTGGCAACGAGTTCCACTGATTGATGTGTAAATAAATATTTCCTTTTAGTTTCAAAATGAAAAAGCAGTCAAGTAGCACTTTAAAGACGAACAAACTAATTTATTAGGTGAGCTTTCGTGGGACAGACCCACCCTAATAAATTATTTTGTTCGTCTTTAAAGTGCTACTTGACTGCTTTTTTGTTTTGATAGTATACATACTAGCACGGCTTTCTCTCTGTTATTAATCATAATGCAAGGCACTTCCTTTTACTTGTTTTAAACTTGCTGCCTGTTAATTTCATTTGCTGACCCCTAGTTCTTGTGTTACTAAAAGCAGTAAACAGCAATTCCTTATCTACTTTCTCTGCACCAGTCATAATTTCATAGACCTCCATCATGTTCCTCCTTAACCATTTCTCAGTCTTATTAATCTCTCCTCATATGGAAGCTGTTCCATATCCATACCCATATCCCTACACAGAACCCTTCTGTATCTGCTCGGCTTCTAACCTGGGTGTTCTTTATCCACTCGGTGGGCCACTTCTAAGCTGAGGGTCCTGCAGCCTGTGCCCTGGCATAGCTACGATCCATAAAAAGGGGCACTCGCACTTGAAATTCTCTCCCTGTCTGCACTCAAAGTACTGGCCCCTCAGGGCCCTCATCAGCGCCCTGGTGATTTCCTCTTTCTGGTGTTCTTGGTCTTCCCTCCTCACCTCTGTACACAGATTCTTCTCTCTGGCTCAGGATCCCTCTTGTGGGGGCTGGCTGGGTCAGCAGTCCCTGTTTGTCTCCCCTTACCCAGACTGTGCTGGAATGTGGAGCCTTACTCCCAGGGCTTCCTGCTTTTGGGGCCTGCTCCTTAAGCGTCACTGCCTCACACAAGGTCGATGGCTGGTGTTACTTCACCCACTCCCTTCTTCAGGCTGGGGGCATTGGGTGAATTGCTATTCACGATCCTCTCCGTCACCTGTGCCCTAGTCTGTCTCTTGGGGTTTAGCCAACACCAGCAGTGAGCCCACAGATGCTGGGCCACCATATGGGGTCAGGCTGAGGGGAGCACTTCCTCTGACAAAGCACCTTTCAGAATATTTCTGGACTGATTCACGGGTGGCCGAGTGTGATCGCCTCCAGCTTGGCATAGTCCAGTTCCTCCTGAGTGGCTCGGTTCTGATGCGGTGCTTGTGCTGAGCTAGTTAAACCGGGAGCCAACCGTGCTTTGTTTTTATCCCGTCTTAGGGCCTGGGATCATGACTCCCACCAGAGCCATATGGGCCTCCTAGATGAAAGACTGTCCCCTACTGGTCCAGGTGTGGCGGTGGTAGATGCCCCTGGTGGATGTCATAGTGCTGACATCTATTGGATAAGACCTTCTTGTTGCACCTGGTGCTGGGCGAGACAGAGGTTAGTCACGTGGCTTGATGCATCACTGGAAGGTGCTCAAATACTGCCATGAAGGTGGTGTAAGACTATCTAAAATGGAATGGTACAACTCTTCTCATTTCTGAAGCATTGTTTGCCAAAAGCTGTCAAAGCACTTTGCAGACAGCAAGACTCAAACTGCTTCAGTGTATTGGTTGACTACTGCCAGGACCGTTTAATGACCGGCACGCTGAGACAGCAGTTAAGTGACACGAAGTGTCAGAAATAGAACCTAGGGCATGTCTATACTTATGAGAAAATAGAGACTCCAGGGTTCGATCTTCCAGGGTTCAGTTTTAGCAAGTCCAGTAGGGATGTGCTAAATTGAATATTTAGGGAGTCTCCGTTGACCTCGGTATATCTTGCAGTTGTGAGGAGTAAGGGAATTTGATGGGAGAGTTTCTTCTGTTGACTTCCCACTCTGGGGATAGAGGAGAAAGTCAACCTAAGCTATGTCAGCTCCAGCTACACTATTCTCGTAGCTAGAGTTCAGTATCTTGCATTGACTTTCTTCACTTGCAGAGACCTACTCCTAGAAATTCCTGTTCCCATGCATCTGATGTAGGGGGTCTTTGCCCACGAAGCTTATGCACCAATAAATCTGTTAGTCGATAAGGTGCCACAGGATTTCTTGTGGCTTTTCTTTCCATTCAGTGATTTGGGACAGGAGAACACAGTGGAGTCCATATAGGGACAAGGGGAAAAGCATTATCTAATCATTTGGGCAGCACAAACCTTAACTATAGATTTGTAATGTGGGTTTGAAATGTCTTGTACAAACATACAGATGCAAGTGGCTGAAATATTTTTCTCACTTTGCAAAATGTGGCTACACTAAGGCTGAAAGATGTAAGTCTTAGAAGCTTGGGTGTGTCTATATATAAAAACCCCAAGCCCTTACTGGCAATATTAGGCACTTAATAGTAACTATGGGCTAACATCAAATGGAGTTGTGGGGATGTAGCCAGTGTCAGAATTTGTCATTTCATAATTTAAACGTACTCTTGTTTTCAATCTTGAACTCGGGGGGGGGGGGGGGGGGGAAACGCCAAATCTTTAAAACCCATAATTTTATGTTCTCTTTCCTCACAGTCCAAAATACTTAGTGATGTAACAAACTGAAATGTAAACTATGCAGTCATTGACCCAGATTGCCCAGACCATTAATACTGAAATAATTTCCTTCCTTGCTAAAATGCAGCCACTTTGGGGTGAAATATGAAATTTCTTGTCCGAAAGCACAGTGTTCCGTTCATTGGCCAAGAACTGAAGGTGAGTGCCATGTGCAAGTGGAACGGAACAGAAGCAGTGTTAGATCTTCAATTCTATCTCTTAAGCTGAAATTTCAGTGGGGCACAAACATTAACGGCCCTTCTCTTATGAAAAGCCCCTCGCTCTCTTTAATGAGTACAAATGAACATAAGGACGGCCGCATTGGGTCAGACCAAAGGTCCATCTAGCTCAGTATCCCGTCTTCCAACAGTGGCCAATGCCAGATGCCCCAGAGGGAGTGAACAGAACAGGCAATCATCAAGTGATCCCTCTCCATTGTCCATTTCAAGCCTCTGACATACAGAGGCCAGGGACACCATCCCTACTCATCCTGCCTAACAGCCATTGAAGGACCTAACCTCCCTGAATTGATCTTGTTCTTTCTTGAATCTTGTTAAAGTCCTGGTCTTCACAACAACCCCTGTTTCTCAATGTGACTCAAATCAAAGCTCTAAATCCCACTCCACTCCCACCTGGAGAACATGTGGATTCTGATTACATGGCTCAGGTTCACTCTACTTAAAATCAACAGCAGCTAGTGCCACCATTCACATCTACTGCATAATTGCAAGAGTTTGTGCGTGTCTGTGGGTCTGTCCATCTGTGAGTCCATTTGCTCAAGAGCTCCTCCTAAGCAGTAAAAGCTAGGACCACCAGATTTGGTATGCAGCTTCCTCTTATCCTAACTTAAATTTTTGGAGGTGCATGGAATGATATTGTCTCATAAAACAGAAAGGGGAGTGGGGTGTGGTAGTAGGGACAGTTATACTTCAGAAAGATCACAGGAGGTCAGCAAGCAAGGGCCTCCCCCAGCCCCTGAGAGCCATAGAGCATCTGTCAGCCAGCCAGTGTAGCCCCTGTGGCCCCAGGCTGGTTCCTGAGCCTTCCACCCCCAGCCGGCAACCCCCCTCCCCATATACCAGCCAAGCCCCCTGCTTGGACACGTACAACCCCTTCCTCTGAATCTCCCACCCACTGCATGACTCCTGCACCCCTCCACACTCCCGGCCTCTTGCCCTGAGCTCTCCATGACCTGAAGGACCCAAACAATACTGGGTAAAACTCCTAGTATATCTCTAATGGTCAAACATTCAGCTGCTTAAGGACCTTGCAGGTCTGGAACGTAGCCCGAAGAGCTAGGGACAGCTGACTTCCCCTTGCTGACACCTAGCAGGGGCAGTAACCAGCTTGTGCTCCAGCTCCTTTGACCACCGTGAACACAGCTAATCAGAAGTTGCTGACCCTGTTCTAGGCTGTCTGCAAAATGAATTAGGTGGGGACAGTTGTGCCGCTGCTTCAGGGACCAGCCCTGCATGGGGGCAGCCAAGAGAGCCCTGGCTGCCCAAGGACGCCGTCTGGCTGAGTTTACACTTGGGAAAAGAAGCTGATACTTCCTCTGCCTGCCGGCTTCTTGTGTGTCCATATTTGGGGTGGCCGGGCTAAGGTTCTGGATTTTACGTAATCGAGTGTTGTGGCCATGCAGCAGGAGTTACATTTTGGTTAAATGTCTGCTTCGCTCTTCTGCGTGCTGGGAACATAAACCCAAATGTATGACGTTTAAAATGTCACAGTTTGAAGGCCATTATCATGGTTTCGGGGCCTGAGTTTTGAATGCTTGGGATTAGCAATACTGAAAGCCCTCGTTTCCCTCTGTGGACCCTGGCTCTAATTACTCACCTATGCTGCTTCTCGCCCCAATGAGGAAGTGCTATTACTAAAATAACGCTGTCCCCACCTAGCTGGGAAAATGGTATTTAAACAAGGTGCTGGTAACATTTGAAACAGGAACAAGAAGCAAATCTGTCAAATTGCAATGGAATTTCCTTCTTTAAAAAACTGCCTCAGTTCCCACCTTCCTGCGCCAAAGTGCAGCATCGCCGCAACACACCAAGGCTGTGGAAGGCACAGCAAGGGTACATTTCCACTTACAAGCAACAGCGTGGCTGCGACAGTGCGTTTGTAGTTTACTTGCTACAGCTGTTTGGAAAGCGGCTTTTCCCGCTCTGCTGGAAGATTTCCATTTCTCAGTGGAGAACTGCCAAACTCGAGCCATGCTGGCGCTACGTGTTGCGGTTGGATAGCCAGGCTCCCTACCTGGGCTTTACCTCCCTTGAGGTACCACCATTTTTCCCCTTGGTGAGGGGAGTCACCGTATCTTGGCAGCTCTATGTCCATAATGTGTCCTGGACGACGTAATGGGAGTTGGGAGCCTGGCCCACAGAGGTGAACCAGAGCACGAGGCACTTACGCTCCCACTCCCACTCGGCACTCTGGCAGCATCTCAGTAGCAAAACATTTTGGGCTGTGGCTGTAACGTGTCTGTCTATGAAACAGGTAAATGTGGTGGTCTTCAGGCATTCATGATGAAAGATCCAAAATGTCTATGCAGAGCATACTTTGGGTAAAAAAAATTCTTTATTTGAAAATATATTTTCCAATATGTCAGACAGATTCATTAGAAATTGTTCAACCACCTCCATTACTCTGTTTTGTACTAGAATAAATAAATAAAACAACATAGTGGTGAAAGGCAAAATCATTCTGCCTTACGAGGCACACAAGGCATAGAAAAGGCTTTAATAGCCATGATATAACTGGCCTAGTTTACGCCAGATTCAGCATTGTACGTTCACGTGGAAGGAGAATTGCATATGTGAGCTGTGACTCTGAGCTGCATCTCCAAGAAATGCAGCAGGATCCATTCGCTTCCCAGGAAGGAGACGAAGGAGGTGGGCAGGCAAAGGCAGATCTAAGTGATCATTTGAGCTCTTCACTTCCTACCTTTACCCTGGGCTGTTGTGGCCCCTGTTGTAAGGTAAAGCCGTCAGGAGCTGTCCTCTTCCCCCTGCTCCCCCGCAGCGGTGGATGTTATGGAGACTTGCCAGGATGTGTGAAGGGTCACTATAAGGAGAGCTGGGGTAGCTGTGCACAGTGCCTGCATGTGGGGTGTTGGTCCCCAGCGCTAGAGCTTCCATAGCCCTTGGACTCTGGAGCCGAAATCCGCCCCCAATCCGTCGCAAGCCGGAAGAACTTCATCTGGTCCTGAGGGTGTGCTTCCTCTGTTCACAATACACACAGTGGTGAGGAGTGGGTTGGATGCTGGATAGTCCTGGTTCTGTGGGGTGGGGACTGATCCAGGCTAGTGCTCAGGAGTCGGAGACTATGTGCTAGTGAGGCATTTTGCATTCAGTTTGCCGTGTTAACGTTGTGGTCGGCAGGTCTCCCCCTAACTGAGTTATCACACCCCATCTCCGCATCACAGTCAGGCCCAGGAAAGGGTTTGGGGAGGGCACCAGCTCTGGGCCTGGTGTTTCAAATGCTGTTTCTGACTGCCGCCACTGCCAGGAGCTCTGGGCCCCTTTGAAGTGCTGTGGCAGTGCTGCTCCTGCTGCACAGGGCTGTGAGAGCGTGGAGTGGTGGGCCTAATGCCACAGTTTGGGGGTTGCTGAGGTCTGACTGCCCTTGGCTCTGCCCCTTCTGGGGCATGGAGCCAGGCCATGCTCCCACCTTACCCTGGGACCTGTAGCAGCTGACAGCATGGCTGATCATGATGGGTCAGAAAGGGAACCAACTTCTTTACGTGGGGGTTGCTTGTTCTTACGGGCATGAGAAAAGCCCATTGAAGATGTCCAGGGGAAAGATTCCAAGGGCAGGTCTACACTAGACCTTAAAGTATATCCTAGATTGCAACTGCCATAACTGGAATTGCATTAGCTGGGATCAATATCTATGATCAACTTATCTGGCTGTCCTCACTGGGGATCACAGGGGTCGACTGTCGATCCCTGCAAGTTCAATTTCGTGCATCCCCACTAGGCGCACAGCATCAACACCCAAAAGACTGACCCTGACAGAGTTGATTTTGTAGTTATTGTAGAAGTACCCCAAGTGGAGTCAGTGGGCTTTGGTGCAAGCCCCAAATACATAAAGAATGTATTGGGGCTGGGAGCTCAGGTTACAGAATGAAGAGAAATGTCATGTAAAATAGCCACAGACCCTCTTGGCTATTGATTGCCTTTATAGTGGAGATGTGTTTTAAAATTGGTGGTATCAGTAGCACTTTTACTGCCAGAGATGCTGAACATTGTGCAACCAAAACAAATGTGGACATTTTGGAGGGTTTTCCATCCCTTCTGCTGGAATGAGCCATTTCTGAGATTTCAGCCAAGTGTCACTGTGGTGAAAATCAGTGTCTATAAACTGAAATGGTGTTTTCAATCCAGCAGAGCAATAGTGCTCTTGTAGCCTACTCTGTAAGGCTCTCCAAGTACAGTACACAAGCATCAATGAAATTGTCTTTAGAAAATCTCTGGAGATTCCTCTGTTTCACAGCCAAATAGATGAAGACCTAGATGGGTGGAAGTATATTGTTCGTCCCTGACAAATGTAACGAAGGGTATGTCTACGCAGCCTCATGCCTCCCCCTACAGGAAAGTGTGAATAGATGCACACTGTTTTCCTCCACCCATGTTTTAAGAAAATTGGCCCATGGCTATGAATATGCATAACTCAAAGATGCTTTGGGCAAAATGCATTATGCGTAACATCATTTTAAAGTTACAATCTGCTGCATAGTATTTTCTGTTTCTATGTATGTATCACCCTTGCATGTGAAGTTAGAAATATGAAGGGTGAAACTGTTTATTATTCTAAAGGCGCTAATAAGGGCCATTAAAGTTACTCCCGAAACATAATGGCTCATTACTCAAATCAACGGTTTGGCTTTGTTTCTTCTGTAAGCTCAAACTGTGGTTGGCCCTACAAAGACAGGTGGTCAGGGCTCCCGCTGTTGTAATCCATTGTCGACCTGGTACTTTTCCGCTCAAGGGGAGAAAAGTTGGAACTGAACACAAAGAAAGGGACATAAAGGAGGGAAGCCAAACAATTGGGGCAACAGCCAAGTGCCCGGAGACCCTCACTTGCCACCTAAGATGAGACTCCTCAAACTGAACAGAGGAAGGGTTGGGCCCAAGCTAGGAGGCTGCCTAGCTTATGATAAAGTTATTTAGAACAACTGGTAGGGCAAGAATTTGAATAGAACAAGTTTCTTACTGTATTAGGCTGAATTGGCGCGTTTTGGTTTTGTAACTTACTTTGATCAGTCTGTTTCCACTTGCGATCACACAAATCCTCCTTTTCATAAGTACTAAAACCACTTTTGTTTACTCTGTAATTGTAACAGGGTGGGGGGGAGGAGGGGGGAGAGCCACAGCCAGCCCCCCACCCCGATGCAGGGGAGGGGCAAAGGGGGCAGGTTCCTCCAGGCCCAGCCTTTAAAAGGGGCCTGGGGCTCCAGATGCCACTGCTGCCCCCTGCCCCAGAGCCAGGCACCTCCAGCCCCCTCACTGCAACCTCAGCCCCCTTCCCTGCCTTAGAACCAGGCACCCCCAGCCCCCTCCCCCGCAACTGTACAGTCTGGCAACTCACCGGAGCCACCACTGAGGCAGTCAGGGACTGAGTGCTCAGCTAGGCCTCAACACTAGGCCTGCCGGGCCAGGCCGCAGCCACCCGGGCACAGGCAGCATCAAGCCGCAGGAGCTGCGCCGGGAATTGGCAACAATAGAGGCCGCCGCCTCTGCTGCCGCCATACATGCTTGTCCCACAATGTGGTGGGAGAGGTGGGAGTGGCGCCCCACGTGCGCAGCTCTTCCTGCACCACGTTCCTGGGGGGGAGCCGGCAAACAGCTGGGTGGCACGTGACTCCCCACCACAGGATCAGGCTGTGCTGCATCTGCTGCCTGTCCCCCTGCCTTGCACCACTCCCCACTCCCTGGCAGGACCTGCTGTGCGGCCCCACGACTGGGGCTCGGGGCTGTAACGAGGGTGAGTGCCTCACTCACCTGCCCTGCTCAATGGTGATGAGCTCCAGAATTTTGATCCACAGCTAGAGTGAGCAGATAGCAAGTGGGGAAAAATGAGGCCGGGGACAGGTGCTTGTTGTACTGCACGGGATCTTTTCAGGGGGAGAGGCACAATGCCACATTTATTGGTAATACACACATAGCAATCAACACTTGTCATATGCACATGATATATCCCATTCATACATGCGCACACACAAGCACACGCCTGTCTTGCTGCTGTTACCAGTAGTTGCTCTCCCTAACTGCACTGGCCAGGTGAGTTAGATGGGGGAGGGGTGGAGCCAGGCTTCTGCCGATCCAGATCAGCGCTTCAGTGCCGACAAGACAAACCTGGGGTCACTGTGCAAGATGTCTTCCATTTAGTGTCTCCTGTCTCTCTCTCTCTCTCTCTCTCTCTCATGCATGTTGACACCAGTTAGCCATCCCGTGCATATGCATAGTCTGGAAGACCTATCTTATGAATATGCATTTAGTACCTTCTTCTGGGTGGTGCTTCCAAAAGCAGGCACTTGCTGGTGACTCCCAGGGCATTTATATGTCCAATCATCTTTCAGTCAGCCACTTCACAGGTTCCCTGTTCTTCTCATACCTTCTCCAACCCTTGCAAGTACCTGGAGGTGCCTGTCTTCCATGCCTTTCCATTCATACCTCATCCACTCAACAGGGCAATCAATTAAGCAATCCAAAAATAAAGGGTACGGAGAGGGTTTTCTTTATCTTACCTACTTCTAGGAACTGTTCTACAAAATATAACTAAATTTCTATATAACAGGGCTTAAAACAATGATATATAAAACGACTTGATACAATATTTAAAAACTCCAATGAGAAAATAGTTAAAACAAAGATGTGTCTACATTGTAATTGGGGACTATGTAAGAAAAAGTCCCTAAAATTGGGCATGTTCATATAAAATCAGTTGGTCATCTTGGCCCCAGTTCTCCAACTGACTTGGAAGACCTCTGAGTCCTCAAACAGCCCCAGAAGAGCCAATGAATAGTACTAGCTGAAAAATGGGAACTGTTTTGTAAAAAAAAAAAAAAATTTAGAAACTTTTTGGACCAGCTGTGTCAATGAGGATGCATGAGAGTGCAAGGGACGATTTTGCAAGTCTGAATCCTTGCTTTTATCATACACTGGCTTGGCTGTATGGAAAATCTGTGTTTTGCCCTTATAGGCCCAGCCGAAGAGTGGATTTGACCAAATAGGGAAGTTCTGGGGTGGGGTGATTGGCCTGGAAGTGAGTCACATGACTCCTCTAACACCTTCCCCCCTGCCTTTTTACCAAATGGGATGGGTTTTGCCCTTGTAGAGTCAACCTGAAAGCAGATTTGACTGATTTGACCAATTGGAGGGAGTCATTCCAGGGCAGGTGACCTGACTGAAAGGTCATGTGACCCCTGAAAGAGCTCCCACTACTGCTGCCTATCGCCCACCACTAATCAGAGTGCACCACCTCCCCCAGAAGTTCCAGTGCTGGGAAGAGGAGGCCATCCCTGTGCAAGAACACGTGTTTTAGAAATCTTGGAAACATGGATTTCTTAACCACCCCATTAAGAACATTGGACTTTGTATTAGCCTTGAGGGCATTGGACATCAGTGACAATTCCAAAGAGAAGGGAGCGACTGAGGGAAGGTCTTGGCTCAGCCACTGAAGTAGATGCTGGAACCCAACCCTGAAACTCACCCACTTATGAGGTAGCCCAACGAGCATGACGCCCTCCTATTTTTCGCCTCACTGGAGGAGGACAGACACTGCGGCTTGTGAGAGTCACTCTTGGACAAGGTGAATGGGAAAGACATTCCACAACTAAATGAATGGGTGTAATGGGGGTTAAAAACTGACAAGGGGTTACGTAAACCCTAAAGGTGAGCCATGAGGGCTTACAGCAGTTTCTTTTATGAAACTCTCTCACCATCTCAACAGTGCCTTTCTTGAGGACTCAGAGGCCCTGGGCAATGTTGCATCAGACTGTGAAGATGAACAAGGTCCATCTTGTTTTTGCTCAACGTGGATACAAATAACTGAAGGACGATGGCTCTGAGGCATTTAGGGGGAGGAGTGGAACGGAATTAACTAAGCCAGCGCCATGTCATGAGCACAACAAAGTTGTGCAGGCGATTGAATGTGTTGCTGTTTACACTGTCCTTAATCCCTGTCTCAGGGAAAAGCTTTCTGAAGATGATGAAGGCTGTGTGGTAAATGCACTAGCCCAGAGGAGCCATGACTGGGTGCCTTGGACTTCACAGGGTCTAAAACGCAAGCTCCAAGACCTGTGTGACGAGCTGTATTTGGAAAGCTTACTGCGCACTGTTGTCGTCTTAGGCTACATTATGCAATATCTGTGCTTAACTCAGGCATGTGGTGCAAAGGGTGACCTTGATAAATGCAGTGCAATTCGGTCATGACCTTAACAGCATTTTAAAGAACAGGGAGGAGGCGGAGCAGGGGGAGGGAGAGGGAGAAGGATAGGGCAGCACATGGTGGAGCGGGAAAGAGGGAGGGCCGTAGAGGCCCACCCCAGAATCCCTACACTAGTTGCCTCTGGGTATGGTTAAGGATGGCCCTGGCCTCAGGAGAGTAGGCAAGAGGCACAGGTGGGGCAAGTGGCACAAGTGCTGGCTGGAGGCCTCTGCAGGAGCAGGGGAGGGTTGCACAGCCAGCAGCTGGAGAAAAGTGGCATTTGGAAGGGGAAAACCGTCTCTTCTCTCCGGCTGCCGGCTGCATGGCCACTCCCTGTTCCTCTGGAGTCCTCCCACCAGCACTCGCCTTGCTCACCACCCTCTGGTGCCGGGTGCAGCCTGGGGAGGCGAGGGGCGGGGGATGACAGTGTATGGGGCTGGCCAAGGGTTGGGGCTGGTCATAGGAGCCAGAGCAGAGTCTACAGGGTGATGGGGAAGTTGTGGCTGGGGAATGCTCAGAAGTCCTCCTCCGCATCTCCTCCTCCTCCTTCCCTAGTTAAACCTGCCTTTCCTCCAGCGCCAGCATTCATGGTTAAATAAAAAGAGCCCATTTCTCCTATTTTTCACTGCAAATACACAGGATTTCAGCTACATGAGGGGTTAAATAGGCTTTTGTGGGCCAGCCTGGGAACCTAACTGCCATTCATAGCATTGTTTCTATGGGAGAATGAGTTTCTGAGTTCCAAACAAGCGAGTTGCAATGAACTGTTGAATCATAACCCGTATGAAAGTTGGGGAGAGCCTGTACTAGTGAACAGTAATTAAATTTGATGGGTGCATATCCACAGTAAGGGAGGGAGGTGTGGTGTGGTAGCCAGCTAGCTCTGATAACTATCAAATAAAACCCTAGGAGTTCACAGATGCTATTGGACAATTTAACTTAACCCCAGGGTGTGGGGCCAGTATGTATAAAAAAGTCCTCAGAGGTTGGTTGAGTGCTATGACTTGCTCTTCCCAGCAGCTCAGTCATTAAACACTGAAATTAATATATTTACAAGTTTGAGTAAACAAGGGTCTAACCCAAAGCTGAAATGTCTCCAGGACTGCAAATCTCCACTATACTTTAGAACATGCATTTGTTGTCGAAACATTTAAAACATGGTAGAGACCATTTCTGGGCCAGGGGCCACTGCCTCGCCGAAAAATCAGCTGGGGTGAAACACAAGTGAGAAGCAAGAAAAATCCACCACAGAATTAAAAAATAACCCTCACTGATGTGTCCCCCAAACTGGGAGTGTGTCACTCACCTCATTCACGCAACATGTGGCAACAGGATCCAACCCCATGGGTGGAGGAAGGGTTCTGAGGCTCAGGGCTTCCCTCCTGGGCTAGATTAACTCTTTTTGGGGGCCTGAGACTAGTAGATTTTTTTTTTGTGGGACCCTCCACTAGGCTTTGGGTTGGGGCCAAAAAATGTGAGGCTCATTGTGCATGAGGGAAGAGTTGGGGAGTGTTCTGGGGGTGTGGGGTCTGGGCAGGAGGTGGGGTGCAAGAGTGTAGGGGATGGGTCGGGGGACAGAAGATTGGAGCACTTACTTGGCAGAGTTCCCACTTAGTGGAGCGGCGGCACAGATGGGTCTGCGGTGCCCTGCGCTTGTAGACACTGAGCCCTGCTGCTCCCACTGGCTGTGATTCTGGGCCAATGGGAGTGATGGGGGGTGGTGCCTGCAGGTCAAAGGAGAGTCAGAGCTTCCTTGTGCTAGTTTCCCTGCACCGCCATTCCTGCAGCTCCTGCGGGAAGGGGAACACCAGCACACAGTGTCACTTCCTTCCCCCACTAGGCAGAGCTGGCTGCTCAGGGGCTTTAGCACTGGTTCCCCGCTGCTTCCCCCTGAGCTGTGGAGCTGGTACTCAGGCTCCAGCCATTGCGGGGGCAGGGTTGCACTGAGGCTCAGAGATTCACCCTGGGGCTGGCGCGCCCACTCCAGTGAGAAGAGGAAGCCAGAGCCTTTCTGGGGGGCAGATCAAGGCAAGCCAGGGGGCAGATATGCCCTGCAAGCCATAGGTTCCCTATGCCTGGTTTAGAAGCCATTGCTATTTGTAAGGTGTTTTCTCTGTTTGTGTTCACATCCATTGTATTTCAAACCAACCCAAAACTTTAAGCGTGAAAGAAACATGTAAAAAAAGACGTTCATTGATATCTTCAAGGGCCCCTGTTCAGGAGAGGGTACAGTGACATCACAGATTGTTGTGATTTATTTTTAAAACAGTAAGAAAGCCCTACAGTGCTCCGCTTATTTTTTCCTGAAACAGAAAACTTTATTTTAAGTAAACAAAAAAATTGCCAAAATCCGCCCAGTTGTGCAGACAACTTAATTTCTCTCCCTCCCTCTCCTATCACAAAAAGGGGATGTTGGGAGAGGGTGCCTACATTCCTTAAAGTATTTCTTAATTCAAAGTTGTGGTAATTCTATAAACCAGCTAATTGCAAACTTTGAAGTTTGTTTCAAACCAAGAGTCAGGAAGGTGTAAAAACCTCAGGTTCTTGGAAACTGGTATCTTTCAGCAGAAACTATCTTAAACTGAATGGCTGCTGGAGTACAAGAGGAGGTTTGTTACGTGACTTGTTTTAACTCTGAAAATATAGAATGGCACTTTTTGTCCATGTTGGCCTTCCTCGATAATATAACCTATCTTTAGCGCAGAGTTCTCTGTTTAGCATGGCAACAGCAACTTCAAGCTGTATTTTTACCAGGGGAAGATAAAACCCCATTTTTAACTATAGCTGTGCTTAATATGGTTAAATTAAAAAAAAGCCAGATATTACACCCGTTGGATAGGGATTCAGTGCATCTGGGCAATACTTAAGGTGACTATATTTCCCTATGTGAAATATGGGACATCTGCTAAATTGCTTGGAGTTAAGCGAGTTCAACAGCAATCCATGAGATCTACGCTGTACAAGCATTCAAAATAACAGTACGTTGACTGCACACCCATTTAAACCACATACTGCATTATTATAATAAAAATAGGTACAAATTTAAAATATATATCCAGGGCTTATTGCTGTGTGAAAGTGCCGACTTGTCCTCATCTTGCTGTCCTCCAGAATGTGGGCTGGTAGTGTGACAGAGACAGGTGCAGGAGGCTGGGCGTATGTGGGGGAGGGCTGGGGTATAGGAGTGAGCTGCTGGAAATCAGGGCTGTGTGTGTGTGCAGGAGGGCAGGAGTCCGGACAGGAGGCTGGGAGTGGGGAGGAGCCCTGGGGCTGGGTTGTGGAACAATATAAGGCATTGGATATTTTTGCAGCAATATCAAAAGAGAATGAAATCGTCTGGGTCAGCTCCCCCACCCCATTTGATTTCACTGGAGTCAGTGGATTTACGACAGCTAAACCCTTAGCTTTCAAAGCGAAACACAGCACCGCGATACAGCGCAGCATACCGTCTAATAGCCATCCATGCTATGCCAAGCCCATGGCCAGTCCTTCCAACCTGCCACCAGTCTGTATACAACAGACCTACAGTCTAACACGCGGCTCTGTAAGCAGGATTTTCAGAGCTTGTAACCTTAAGTCCCCGTGCTCTGAAGAAGTGGGTCTCTCCCACAAAAGCTCATCACCTAATAAATTATTTCATTAGTCTTTAAAGTGTTACTGGACTGCTTTTTTGTTTTGATAGTATATAGACTAGCACGGCTCTCTCTCTCTTTCTCTAGCAGTGTGAGCAGAGTGCACAGCGCCCTGCAGCCTAGCTCTCTCTCCCTCCTCCACCTCTCAACCCGCCAGGCTGCTGGTACCAGCAATTCAAACACTCTGCTTAAAGAGCCTACCTACCTCCTGCAGCCAGCTCTTTAAACAGCCAGGCCCTGCTGCTTAAGGAGCTGTCTCTTTAAAATTCAGGTCCCTGTTTTGACACATACAGAGCAATTAACCTGTTTTTTAAAAAAGTAGGGACACTCTCCAGGGAGCTAAAAGAAAAAAAGGGACAGCCCTGGTTACAATGGGACAGATGGTCACCTTAGGCATGGGAGGACAAGAAGACACAAAGCACATGCAAGCAGCCCAAGCTCTCCCGAACTGATTCCCTGCTGCCAAATGCATATACAGATACATCTGTACTTCAGACTGGAGGGGTCATTGCCAGCGTGGTAAAAACCCACGTTCATCCCCTTGATCCAGCCAGCATTGCTAAAAACAAGTGCAGCCGCAGTGGCATAAAGCGCTAACCACACCTCGCACCTTCACCTACACTTCTGGCCCAAACCCTAGGTATTACGTCAGGCACCCAGCATCTCTTACTGCTGCAGCTACCCCTCTCATTTCAGCATGCTCGTCGGAGCAAAGCTGGCAAGCAAACAGCTGCAAATGGCCCTTCCAGCTCAAAGCACAGCAGCCCCTCAAACAAAATGCTGTTTGGGTCAGACTTAAAGTCCATCAGGATAAATGGAAAAGATTTCCTGGAGTTCAGTGCTATCACCCCGATCAGACACTCCATTCCTGCGAGGTGGTGGCCCCTCTGGGCAAGCACGCCACAGCCCCTGGTTGGGCTGCCTGTCTACTCCTGTGCCTCTTTCTTCATTGCCAGGTCCATCAGGGGCTTAGCAGGGACACCTAGGCCCACCCATGCCACAGGATTCCAACTGATGCCTTTGAGCTCAACGAGCAACTCTGACAGTGCTCTATGTTTTGTCCTGTCCTCCCCTGAGCCTTTGTAGGCTGTCCAGCCTACTGGGAAATTCACTCTCTCCTCGGCTGCTGCCTTTTAGCAGCTTGCCTGCAGAAGCTCCTTTCTTCAGCCTGCTTGCTCCTCTGATAGCCACCACACCCTTCTGCTTCCCAGTCCTTTTATCCTCCCAGCTGCTGTGAGGCTCCCAGGCCCCAGGGGCCAGCAGGGCCTGTATTAACCCTACCCTGGTGTACACACTCCCCAGAACAACCCCCCTTGGGGTGCTGACATTCCAAAGGGCCACCTTGGCGTTTCACACAGCCTGCCAGAGTCCAGTGCACTTCAGAAATCACAGGCCTGTAGAGTGCGTCGCCTCTCTGTCTAGAGGTAGCCTGAATAACAGGCATTACCGCTGACGAGTCAAACCAGACCTTTTATCACTGTATCTTTCAGTTGTTTGCCGCTCTCCTTTATTCTGCGTGTAACAAACACAAAAGCCGAAGGTCTATTTTAGATTTTCTCACTCGGATGCAAACCTAACACCCTGCTAAAACAGCCAGTGTAGGGCTCAGAAACTTAACCCTACAAGGTTTTCACACCTTGGTCACACTCTGCTTTGATCTGCTCATCCAAACAAAGCCAGATGTCGGTGCACCCAGATCAGAGGGGAGGTTTCTCCCTTAGACTGTGTTTCCCAGTAGAGTGGTGTATTTAAATAATATTAAATAATTTATATCTGCAGTGGCTCCAGACAACCCTTAACTTATACTGAAGATGTATGTGAAGGCATACGGGTGCCTAGTCAGTCCCACCCTCCTTGTTCTCTGCCACCACCCTTCCCACGCACAGATGCACCAGCTTCTGCATACTTATGATTACGCCCATCTGCCTCTTGCCTGCCTGTGACCCACTTGCAGGCTGCTGTGTGTTCCTCCTTCACTCCTTGATGAAGTTCCCAGGCTTCCAGTGACCTTTCTGTGATGCTGCAGGCCAGGTGCCAGCTCCTGCCCCAGCTGCAGGCACTATTTTAGAAGGGACAAACTCCTAGCTGAAGACAAGACCAGTTCGCTTGTGTGTTTTAAGTGGCCCAAAACCGGTATCAGCCTTAGAAGAATATATTTAGTGTTTAGATTTTGTGCAATGGTTTTTCACTTGCCATATGCATTAATATTTATAAGGCCAGTCTTCCATAGCATGAGAGATATGTCCATTTTGCTTTATAACTTTTAAAAGAATTAGTAACAGAGAGATAGCCGTGCTAGTCTATATACTATAAAAAAAAAGCAGTCCAGTCGCACTTTAAAGACTAACAAACTAATTTATTAGGTGATGACCTTTCGTGGGACAGACCCACTTCTCCAGACCATAGCCATTCCAGAACAGATTCAATATTTAAGGCACAGAGAACCAAAGATAGTAATTAAGGTTGACAAATCAGAAAAAAATTATCAAGGTGAGCGATAATTTTTTTTTGTTTTAAATAATTGTTTTGAATAATTTGTTTTAAATAATAATTGTTTTAAAAGAAAGTTTGCTTTAAAATTGTGAAATGAGGGTACGTCTACACTACCTGGGAGAATGACCCAGTCAGGGTTGTTCTTCCAGGGTTTAATTTCGCGTATCCCCACTGTACTCTGAGGATTATATCCAGCTCCTTATAGACACAGCAGGTCTTTGATGAGGCACTGGAGTATTTGTTTGCCTCACAAACCTCATGATAGGCTTGTCTGAGTGCTTTAATCTTCACTCTGTATGGCAATGTGCCCCTCTTGGACCCATTTTCCCAGAAGACTTGAGAAATGTGCCCATATACGTCCCAGTTCATACTGGTCACTTACAGCTGGGACTACACAAACTCTTCTCCCTCATCTCATGCATCCGATGAAGCGGGTCTTTGCCCACGAAAACTCATGCTTCAAAATATCTGATAGTCTATAAGGTGCCACAGAACTTCTTGTTGTTCTCCCCATGCATTGATCAGATCCAACAACTCTGTGGCGTTCCAAGGTGGGGAACGTTTGGTATGATGGCCACTTGGAAGACGCCGGGAGAAGACACCATGAGACTACTGCATGCTCACTCAGCATGTGGGGGTGAGGGGTTACATGTGCTCTGGCAGCAGGAAAAGGAATTCATGTTTTCTGGAGTTTACAAAGGGGTGTGGTGGGCAGCTGGTCATCCGGCTGCAGGGCAGTGAAGTTCAAACTGCAAACCAGAGTGGCTGATTGGGACTTGTGGGCCACTTCCTGGAGGACATAATCAGTGACAAAATGCTGCAAATTGTCCACACTGCCTGTTTGCCAACTGCACAGGGAGGAGAAAAGACAAAAGTCCTTCAAAGATCTGGAAGATTTTTGTAGATGAAAAGGTCCATTTTTTGCGATAGAAGTCATATTGCTGTGCACACAATCGTGAACTTTGGTTGACATAAGGCACTTTTCCACAACAAAACTTGCTGGTGTAGACAAGTCCTTAGAGATTGAATGAAGGAAATAAAATGAAGACACAGGTAAATTTTCCATCTCTTTTCTGTTGGAAGTCTGACAGGGCCAGAGATATGAAATTGAAGTCAGAGATCCCCCGGGTTAATGCCCAGAATGGCCATGAAAGACACTTTGACTTAATAAATCTTTACAACTGTGTCACTGAGGATTTAGATGGCACTCAGTTGTATGCATATGTTTGCTTGCTTTAACTTTATTTCTTCTTCCTAGTTAATAAACCTTTAGGGGCTTTATTATCGGACTGGCTTCAGTTGTTGCTTGTGGCCATGCTAATGGCCAAATTGAAGAATACTAATGAGGCACTGAAATGAATATTCAAACCTCATTAGCATGCTGCCGGCCGTTTCGCTCGCCTGTGGCTCGTCTACGTGGGGGTCGTTTTTGAAAGGACCCTGCGAAACATCGAAATCCCCTTATTCCTATCAACTGAATAGGTTTCTTGATTTCTTGCTATAAATGGAAAACAAGATATCAAGACAGACAATCAGGGATCAACTGAACTCTAGTTTAGGTTGTCTTATCTGTTCAATGAACTTGCTGATCTTAAGTAATGGAGGTTGACATAATCGGCGCTAGTTGATCTGATGCTCTCAAATAAAAGGGGATAAAGCAGGGTGGTAACTAGTTATGTTAAAATATGTATCAGCGCAGCATACTCTGGGGAAGTGACCAGTATGAAAATAAAGCAAAAAGTGTATGCCAACTGGAAGACTAGTCTGACAAATTAAAAAAGTAGTGACGTGATAGCTAGACAATGAGGTTCATGCTTGCTGCAGAATTGCAGGACTACAGTTGTTCAGTGACAAACAATTGCTGATCTGCTAGTAGGTGGGGAGCTTAAGGAAGTGAAATTCTAGATCAAAAGTGATACGTACCTAGTGAGGTGTTTACCCAAGCCACCCTCCCAGACACATTGGCCCATTTTAAGATTTTGGTTAAAATAACATCATAATAAACAGTAATCCACCCTGGCAAGAAGCTAAACAAAGAGGGAGAAGTTTTACTAGGTTTTTAAAACAATCCTAAAATAGCTTTTATGAGAGAAAAAAATTAGTATCCTGCATTGCCCACCTATAATTTTACACTCTCCTTGGTTTCAGTGGAAGATACTAGGTGCTGTCCCATAATTTACACAGTATGTTCTTATTGTAGATATCTGTGGTCCCTGTTTTCTAACAGAGTTTAGAGAAACAGATGTAACTTGGCAAATCATCCAAACTCCTGAGTTTCTGTTTTGGCAAATTCCATGGTTCAAGACAATGGACTAAAACATTCCAATATTGCTCTAAATATTCCCTGTTTAGACAATCTTACCTGAACTTTCATGGAAAATCAACACTCATGGCATGACTGAGGACCCATAATCTGTACATAGGATTGGGATTTAAAGAAATTGTAATTTAATAACTTATCTTCCCTTAAGGACGGGCAGGACATCTTCCTTATTCGTCAAGATGCTAGTCCTTTCCAAGTACCACATACAGCTAATTTCCACAAAAGCTATTTTCTACACAGCAAAGGGAATGTAGGTCCCTGTAATAGCTAGCACTGGTTTAAACAGTTTTGCATCCCAAAAGAGGAGTTTTTGTTTGTTGTGTAATTTGTGGACTTTTAAAGGGAGTCAGAGATGCATGTTAGAAATAATCATGCAGAATACCAACTGACGGCTAGACTTGCTGACAGTTTACCAACTCATTTAGTACACTGTACAGGTTGAACCTCTCTTGTCTGGCACCCTTGGGACTTGACCGGTGCCTGATCAGAGAATTTGCTGGACCACAGGAGGTCAATATTTCCTAGCACATTTTCAACACTTCCACTGATTACTGGGCTCTTAGAAGACATTTAGGGGTAAAGTACAGCTAAATAACAGCACAGAACACTGAGGGTAACTATGACAGTAAACAAACTTCACAGGACCCTGGGAAACTTGGCTTTACCCATAAGAAGTGGGCATCCAGCTAACTAAAATCCTGCCAGATTACAGATGTTGTCAGATGACAGTTCCAGATTAGAGAGGTTCAACCTATAAAAACACAGCTAAAGCAGCATCATAAAAAGCATCTACTGAGAGAAAAATATCTTTCTGAAATGAAGGCTGTTTAGTTGTCAAACAGTTACCCTCTGTTTTGCCTGTACATGGCAGATAAGTCTATAAATTGAAAAGTGATAGGTAGAACTTGAATTTCTTCCCTTAAAATATCACTTTAAGTGCCGCACCTTTGGTGATACAATTTTATAAAACAAAATATTGTACTTATAGTTATGTCTTCTCAGTCTATGCGTTTGCATGGCTGCAAAGCAGAAAAAAAAAGAAAAGGAGAAAAGAAGGTTTTCTTAGCTGATGAAGTGGTTTATTTCTAAATGTATATGAACACGCCAGAGAAATATACAGGAAATGAATGCAGTGCCTTTGTTGTTTTAGTGCTCTAGAAGAGCAAAATTGCAGATCACTAGGCTTAAAGCTTTCAACTGCAGGGATAATTAAAATGCAAAAATGTCTTGTAAGACAAAAAAAAATCACAACAGAACATGATTGTGCTGTGTATTTTCATTTAATGTGGATTGTGCTGTTGTTGCACTTTAAGTTCCAGAATGGTGGGATCCTGGTACACAGCAGGAACAAAGAGCTATTTTATTTTAGTGGGCCTAGGGAGAGAGAGAAAAAGAAACAATTAGTATACGGTATAGCAATCAAAGTGCTCAGGACCTTTGAAAATCAGGTATAATGTTACTGCCCTGAAGCATCTGTCCAATATATCTTTGTATGACATTACTGGGACATAAACAGCAGTAATGACTACAAACAGTAATTAGATTTGAGTGGAATCTGGGCTCAGTTTCTGAGATGAGTGAAATCTCAGCTCATTTATTTGGATTTTTTAAATTCCAGTCTGTGATTACAAAACTGTCTTTAAAAAAATAAAAGCTGTATGTTTCAGCCTTCAAACATGAATAGAAAACATCCCAATCCAGATATACATTCCTAATTTTTAAAAAAAAATTGCAACACAGAATGTCAGATGTATTATTTTTTAATTGCCAGTGTTCAGGAAAGTGCAAATGAAGAAGGTGCACCTCTATTTTAAGTACACTTAGGTATTTAAATAAATGTCTAAATAGACATGAAAAATTAGATTCTGGCATCTAAACAGTCACTTGCACATGCAAATAGCTGATTTGTGTTCTCTGCTGCAGTAGTGTGGAAATGTAGATGTGTAGTTATATGCATCGACTTTGGATCTCTTTTTTTTTCTTCTTCTGAAAATATGACCCTTAGAATTCTAGCTCAACATAAGATAATTGATATCCAGACAAAAACACAAATTTATTTGTATAGTGCTAGCAAAAATACAGAATTATCATTTGCAGCTTGCAGTATACCCATCCCAAGTTCTTCAAAATATATTGTTGATTTAGACTATTGAACATGTAGGGTGTGTCTACACTAGGAACGAACTTCAAAGATAACTGTAAAATTAGGCACTACTTCAAAGTAGCCAGCAGAGAGTCAACACACATTTTTCCCTTACTTCGAAGTTAACTTTGAAGCAGGGAGCCCAGCTTCGAAGTCCTTACTCCATTCCCAGGAATGGAGTAGCGCCCTACTTTGAAGTTAAACTTTGAAGCAGGATGTGTGTAGACGCTCAACTGCAAAGCTGCTTTCTTTGAAGTTGTACTTCAAAGTAAGCAACTCCAAAGTTATTTTTGTAGTGCAAACACGACCATATTATAGACTGAGGCAGGAAAAAAATCACCTGTCTTCACCTTCAAGTTTAAAGTGAATAGCTTTTCATGCAAATAAAATAACATAGACTTTATATGGTCAATACATACCCTGTGTCCTAGATGTCTCTAGTCTCCCTGAATACTTTTCTGACCAAAATGATGCTGGAAATGTTCGTATAAGTTACAGACAATCTACAAAAGGTATATACAGCTGTTACGATGCTATCACGTCTTTCTCTAATTTAGGGCCCAGTTCTCCATCCCTTTAATCCCAGTTTTATACTGCTTTAAGTCCATTCAGTTGAGTGGATATACCCCTCATTTATAGTTGGGTGTGATGGGAATCAGGCCCCATGTAACCATTTGCATATGACCATTCAAAAGAAAAACAGGTTTGCAGCATATTACTGCTTTTCTTTGTGTGCTCTAGCTCAGTGCTTGCTGCACAGTGAGATGGGGTTCCACCCCCACCTTGGGAAAGTCACAACGCCTCGGACTCTGTTTCCTCATGGTAAAATGGGAAGAACAACTTTGTCTCACTAATCAGAAAGGCGGTTGAGTTAGTCTGTATCTTCAAAACCAACAAGAAGTCCTGTGGCACCGTATAGACTAAAAGATATTTTGGAGCATAAGCAAAGAGGGTCTTTGCCCATGAAAGCTTATGCTCCAAAATATCTGTTAGTCTATAAGGTGCCACAGGACTTCTTGTTGTTTCCTCTCACTAAGACACTGGGAGACTAAATTCATTCAGATTTACAAAGTGCTTTGATGGGCTTGGACAGGAGGAGCTATGCAAATGTCCCACACAATGTTCCCTCTAATTGTTTCCATCCGGGGTAGAATAAATATTGTTGTGTGCACCAAGGCATGTGTGGATGTGCACCACCAATAGAAACACATGCTGCTGGTTGGAGGTGAATCAGCTGGGTGTCACCTGAATCTCTCCTTGAAATGCTAGGCCCTGAGGCAGTTGCCCCCCTTGCTTCCCCTGCCGGTGGGCGAGGTGCAGTGGAAGCAAAGCCACCTGTGTCAGGCCAAGGGTTTCCTCTCATGCTGGCACACCACTTTAACACCTGGCTCTTGGTCAGGGAACTGACTGTACTGACCGAAAAGCTTCTTCCAACCTAGGAGTGAGCGTGCTGCCAATGAGCCTATCCTAACACAATGTGCGGTAGGCCCTTGATTTACATGAGGGTTCTGGTCCCACGACCCATCACGTGACCTGAATTTTGCCTGAGTAGGGGGCGGCCTTTTCCCTGGCAGAACACAAGTTCTGCAGCCAGGAAAGCAGCAGAAAGGGAAGTCCTGCGGCGTGGGGGCAGTTGGAGTGGGTTAAGCCTGGCGGTGGGTTGGGAGACTGGGGAGTTAAGCCTGGGGTGGGTTAGGGCGGACAGGAGTCGGGGGGTGGAGTTGAGCCGGCAGTGTGCGTGGTGGGAGAGGTTGAACCGGGGCAGGGGGAGGGGTGAGTCAGAGCCAGGCATGGGGGTGGTGAGCCGGAGCCCTGCTCTGGTGGTGAGCCAGGCCGTGGGGGGTTTGAACGGGGCAGGAGGATGGAACTGGAGCCAAGTGCTGGGATGTTGAACCAGGGTGGGGGGTGGGATTGTGGTCCCATGCAGAGTGTTTGAACTGGGAAGTGGGGAGGATTGAACTGGAGCCATGCACAGAGGGTTGAACCAGGGCAGGAGGGGGAGGGTTGAACTGGAGCCAGGTGTGAGGGGTGGTGAGCCAGAGCCAGAGCTGGGCACAGGGGTCGGAGGGTCAGCCGGAGCCGTGGGTGGGCGGTGAGCAGGGCTGGGAGTGGGAGTGAGATTCTGAGTTGAGCTTAACTCGCGTTAATGTAAGTTAAGCGAAACTCAAAATCGCGCATTTCAAGGGTTTACTGTGCACATTTATCACTCCAATGGCATCCAGCCTTCCCTCCCTATCCTAGCTTAATAATGTCTGTTGGCAAAACTTTCAGAAGACTCTAAGTTCTTTGGGAGCACAAATTTAAATCACTTTCCATGGGACTGCAGATGCTAAATCTTGCAGGTGCTTTTGAACATTTTGTCCTGTGTTAGACATTAATGGATAATGGGCACCACGTCATGTGCAGTATAGAATAATGTATATAATCAATAACATTTTACAGGTACAAAATAGAGCCAAGGACCCAATATGCATACTGAAGTTAAAGGCAAAACTCACCTTGATTTCAAAGGACACAAGATTAGGCTGAAATGAAGGAAATAAATAGATCACAGTGGGGTAACTCCAAACCGAAGCATTGAAAAAGAGTTAGCTAATTTATCCACATATTTATTCTGGGGACACCATCATTGGACCTAACCATGTTACGTACAAGATCAACGGCACATTCTCGTGCACTTCCATCAACATTAAAAATGCTATTATATGCCAACAATGCCCTGACACTATGTACATTGGACAGACTGGGCAAAACGTTCACTAAAGAATAAATGGACACAGGGCAGACACCGAGAAACTCAATTCACATAAGCCAGTCAGTGAACACTTCAAAGGAGTGGTCCATTCTGTTAAAGACCTGAGAATTCTTGTCCTGCAAATAAGGTGCATCTATATTAGGAACTAACTTTGAAGTTGACTTTGAAGTTAGGCACTACATTGAAGTAGCCAGCAGAGAGTCTACACACATTTTTCCCTTTGAAGTAGGGAGCCCAACTTCAAAGTCCTTACTCCGTTCCTGGGAATGGAGTAGTGCCCTACTTCAAAATTGAACTTCAGAGTGGGATGTGTGTAGATGCTCTACTTGGAAGTTGTTTACTTTGAAGTAAGCAACTTTGAAGTTATTTTTGTAGTGTAGACACAGCCAGAGAGAATTTAACAACAGATTAGAGTGAGAGATTTGTGAATTAGAGTACGTATTCAAATTGGACACATTAACGCGTGGTATGATCAGGGACATCAACCACCTCACTCATTACAAAGACTACTTCCCTTCCTTTGATGCTCATAATTATCTCAGGCAGGATAATTAACATCCCACCACCACCGCTCACCCCCTTCTTTCTATCCTATTTGGTTTGTCAGTTTTTTATTGCAATTTTTTTTCTTTTTAGTCCTCTGTACTTATAAATGTCAGTCTGTACTGGAAATGAGATTGATCTGAAGAAGTGGGTCTGTCCCACGAAAGCTCATCACCGAATAAATCATTTTGTTAGTCTTTGAAGTGCTACATTTCTGCTGCTTTGTTTTATAAATACACAGCTGCTGCTGCTACTAAGGCTGTGTTTATACAGTGCACCTTGCAATGGGGTGGCTATACCTCTGCAGCCACACCATTACAAGGTTCACTTTGTGGCTGCCTTTTATCTACAGGAGAGAACTCTTCTGGCAATAAAATAACTCTCTCCTCACCCCCATTAAGGGGCAGTACTTGAGTGACAGGAGTGCATCTCCCACCACTTTGGTGCTGTCCACGTCAGTTGCGTTTCATCATTAAAACTTTTGTCGTTCATCAGGTTTGTTTTTTTTTCACATCCGACTGACAAAAGTTTTAGTGATAAAAGTGCCGGTGCAGACATAGCCCAAGACTTTGCCCTTCGTTTGGCAGAGGAGGGGAAAAAACAGTTAAGCAGACAACAATTACCCCCAGAGAAGCCTCTAGTTTACCTTGGCTTGTTAAATGAAGAAGATTGGGCCATCTATCAGTCTCTTTCAAATTAGCAAAAGTGAGGTAGCTTATTTATCATTTCAAATAAAATAAGGAAATCACTTACAGGAGATAAGAGAAAGAAAATAAAGGTACTGCTCACAAGGAGCAAAATACAGTAAAAAAAATTTAACATCACAGCCAACAAAAGCAGCACCAAAACATATCCCAGCCCACTCCACCAACTTCCCCATAACCTCAACCCTACGTGGGATTTCTAGCTAAGAGTTAGGCTCTGTGTTTCCCTGATGTGGAGCCAACTCTGGGCCACACCCATCGTTCAGTGTAAACTTTTCAGGTTGCTAATGGTCCCAAGAGAGCCAAGGAGGGGGAGGTAGTATCTTTCACTGGACCGATTTCTGTTGGGGAGCAAGAGCACTTTCAAGCCATAGAGAACTCTTCATTAGGTCTGGGGACAGTAGTCCTCACGTAATAGGTAAATGCATAATGGAACTTGACTCACTGTATGGGGACGATGTGGCAGGGGGCAACGGGGCAGTTGCCCAGGCCTGAGGTATCAAAGGGTCCTGGAGCTCTGGCTGCTGCTTTTGCGGCTATTTTGGCGGTGGCTGGAGCTCTGGGGCACTTTGAAGAGCCACAGATGTGCAGCTCTGCATAGCTCTGAGACGAGGAGGCCCACCGCCACAGTCCGGATAATGCTGAGGGCAAACTGCCCTAAGCCCCGCCCCTTCTCCCCTCGGCCCCACCCCTACCAGGGATGGAGCCAAACCTCCCTCCCACCTTGCCCCAGGCCCTTGGTGTTTGTGAGCCCTGCTGGGTGGAACAGATAATTTATATAAATGGTTAGCACATATTGTGAGGGGCCGTTTACAGGGACCATCCCTATACATGGATGAGGAAACTTTTTACATTGGGCCCCACTTTTTAATCCCTCCAATTAGAAGGGCCCCTCTAACCTGTCTATGGTAATCCAAACCGATGGAAATTTTGGTTATGTTCATATGGAAAAAGCCCCTTTCAGCACGTGTAAGAAAATAAGTATGTAGAATGTACAAACTTTATTAATCTGTATATAAATGTGAATACACAGACATAAAACCAGTGACATATTTCTACACTTTAAATGAGATGGATAAGCTTGAGATCTAGCAGCCAATTGTGCTGCACTCCCTTATGAAATTTTACATCCCCTGAGGGGACCTGTGCCCCACTTTGCGCACCCCTAGTACACTGAGTCCAAGAGACAACAACAGCATCCAGCTATCAGCCACTTCAGGTAGCTCATTGCGCTCAGCTGATATTACACAGCTGCCTGCATGAGTTGTAGACATACTAGTGTGTGCAAAGCAACTGCAACCAAGTGTAGGATCTGGACTATTGTGCTTACAATAGAAGCAATACACCTATATTCAATATATTAAAAGATATCCATGTGGGTGTAAAAAAGCCATGATTTCTGCACTATAATAGCAAGACAACTTCAACACAAAATCAATAGTCGTCCTAATAAACAGACCGCGCTCCATTACTTGTATAAAGTGACCTGGAAAATAATATTTATTTGGTTTATCTATTGTACCTTGCACATATTTGTAATCAAAGATAAGACTGTAAAGTGAGCAGCATACACTTTGTATTCTCTATCAGAGGGGTAGCGGTGGTAGGCGGTATTCACAAAAACAAGGAGGAGTCCTTTGCACTTAGAGCTAACAGATTTATTTGGGCATACACTTTTGTGGGCAAAAACCCATTTTGCCAGATGCATGGAGTGGAAGCAACAGAGGCAGGCATAAATTATGAAACGTGAAAAAGGCTTGAACATGGAGTGTGTGTGATTTGTGGGTTAGATTCCTGAAATCTATCAGTCGAAGTATAGAATTCCTAAAACTCTTGACCCCATCGCTCACGTTGAACTTGAATATGTACTCTAACTCACAAATCTCTCACTCTAATCTGTTGTTAAATTCTGTATGTTGCAGGACACAAATTCCCAAGTCTTTCACAGAATGGCCCACTCCATCAAACTGGTCACTGACAGGCTTACGTGTATTAAGTTTCTTGATGTCTGCTCTGTGTCCATTAATTTTTTGGCAAAGTCTGTCCAATGTACATAGTGTCAGGGCATTACTGGCACATTATAGCATATATAACGTTTCTGGAAGTACACGAGAAAGTGCCTTTGATCTTGTGACTGACATGGTTAGGTCCAGTGATGTTATCCCCAGAATAAATATGTGGACAAAGTTGACAGTGGGGTTTGTTGCAAGGAAAAGTTCCAGGATTCGTATTCCTGTGGTGTAGCCTGTGATTGCTGGTGAGAATCTTTCTCAGGTTAGGAGTTTGTCTATAAGAAAGGACAAGCCTGTCACCTAGGGCCTTCTGGAGTGTAGCATCTTTATCCAGAATAGGTTGTAGGTTTTTAATGATGCTTTGCAGGGGTTTGAGTTGGGGGCTATAGGTGATGACAATGGTGTTCTGTTGTTGATCTTCTGGGGCCTATCTTGAAGTAGCTGGTTTCTGGGTATTTGTCTGTCCCTGTCAATTTGTTTTTTTTTACTTGTCCGGTGGGTAATTCAGTTTTATAAATGCTTGGTAGAGGTCTTGTAGTTTTCAGTCTCTGTCACTAGGATCAGAGCAGATGCGATTTGTACTGTGGTACCCAGGAAATATATCTCTCATGTGAAATAGTCAAGGCTGAGATTGATGGTGGGATGCAGGTTGTTAAAATCTCTGTGGCATTCTTCCAGAGTCTCTTTACCATGGGTCCAAATGATGAAGATGTCATCTATGTAGCGTAAGTAAAGGAGGGATAACAAGGGAGAAGAGCTAAGGAATAGTTGTTCTAAGTTGGCCATAAAAATGTTAGCAGACTGTGGGGCCATGCAGATGCCCATAGCAGTGCTACTAATCTGGATGGGTACTAATGAGATTGGTATTTAAGCGCAGTCCATTTCAATGAGTGTAAAAGGTTCCCATCCCTTTTCAGATACTACTTTAGCCCTGGTAGAAGTCCAAAATCATCAATAGAGTTGTACCTGCTTACACCAAGACTGAATTTGGCCTACTCTTTTCAGTTTACTGTGTAAACCAGTATGGTAATGGAAATAACTTCAAGTGAATGGATGTAAAATGAGCAGGAAAAAAAAAAGCTACCTACTGATTATCAAAGGAATTCTCAGTTCTTCTTCAAGTGGCAGCTCAAATTGATTCCAGGTAGGTATCTACGCACCACATGCGCAGTTATCACAAGCTTTTTCCCTTAGCAATGTCCTTTGGGTTGGCTGTGGAGCACCCTGGAGGAGTGGCTTCATGGCAATGTATATGGGTCCTTCTCAACTCACTGCCTTTTCAGTTTCTTCTTACTGTCAGTGGTGGTGGTTGGAGCAGCTCTCTTCCCTGGCCACAGCAAGCGATTCCCTTGTGGACTTCTTGTTGTGTCTGTAAATAGTTCATCCTCATCATCATCATCATTATCATCACCATCAGTGTAAATAGTTAAAAGCAGTTAATTCTCAGTAGCTTTTAGTTAATTAGATAAATTTTAGTTGAGGCTTTCCCTCAACCACATCTTCCTCTCCTGGGGAACAGGGTATGCCTCAGGAATTCAAACTCTAAGGGTCCTGTCTGAACCCACACAACTTCCAACTAAAGTGTTGGAGAAAAGCCCATCAGAGTGAGAAGTGCAAAATCTGCAGAAGCTTCTGCCCAAGGGCTAAGAAGGAGAGGGACTTCAGGCTAAATTATTCCTTATGGAGTCAGCCCTTCATCCCCAGCCAGCAGAGGGGACATCTCACCCTAAGCTCAGTCCCTTATTGTGAGAGCGGCTCCAGGGCCGAGAAAGGACTCGGGCTCCAGGGTCCCTTAGTGCTGCCACTCCCAGGTGCTGAAGTCCTCCTGCAATGCAAGTGCTCAGCACTGCTCACCTTCACCAGTGCCCCACAGGAAGAAGACAGAGCAGTGGAGGGAGGAGGCCGCAGCAGGTTGCAGCCTGCTCCAGGTCCAACTTAACTGGCACCATTGACTCCAGCTTCACAGGGAGGCCCATCAAGTTCTCTGTCAAGGTCCTTCTCTGGCCACGAGTGGCCTCCACCCAGATATTACAATCAACATCCTCTAAAGGAGGGGACTTCCCCGGCTGGACTTGTTCACAACACGGCACAACAGGAAGCGTCAGAAGTTCTGTTTGTTCCTGAGTCACAGCTCTTCCCTTGGCCGGGCAGCCCTGCCCCTCCCGCTCATACACAAAGTCCTGCTGAAGGGCCAAAGGGAGGAAGCATCAAAAATTTTGATAGTGCCAGTATGGCCACGTTAGCACTGGTTCACTACACTGCAATCAGGGGACGTGCCTATAACTCTTTCCCTGGTCCCAGACTTGATTTCTCAGGACTCTGACACGCTTATCTCTGAACAGAGGGCAGCTGCTAATGCTCACCAGTTTCAATGAGGTTTAATCCAGTCTGTAATGACACAAACTAAATCAAGGGGACTAACAGCCAGACCCACGCAGCTGTCAGGGGCCCTAGTGTAAGGATAAGAGCGTCAGCCATTAGACTAGCAGCAGCAAATCACACCTTCGCATTCCATCTAATTTACATGTAAACGATGCAATGTAGCATTACCATATTTGACCTTTCATAAAAGAGGGCACCTTTGCAAGACAGTGTATCTACCAACTCACGTTGGACTACATATGCTACAGAGCATTAATACAGTGTGTGGTGGTAGATTTTGGTGCAGATACACTCACTTGTAGGGGGTGTCCTCGTCTTTTCTTCTTATAGGCTGTGTCTACACTTGCATTCCTCTTTTGAAAGAGGCATGCAAATGAGAGAAATCGAAAATGTAAATGAGGTGCAGATTTACATATCTGGCACCTCATTTGCATATTATTCTTTCGAAAGAAGAAAACCAGTGTAGACGCTGCTCTTTCAAAAGTAAACCCCATCTTGGACAGAAGCCTTCTTCCTTTTTTTAATGGGGTTTACTTTTGAAAGAGCAGTTTCACACTGGTTTTCTTTTTTCAAAAGAAGCTTTTTCAAAAGAAGAATGTGCAAATGAGGTGCCAGATATGTAAATCTGCACCTCATTTGCATTTTCAAATTCCCTCATTTGCATGCCTCTTTCAAAAGAGGAGTGCAAGTGTAGACGCACCCATAATGTCACTATGTTAAAAAGGAGATGCTGTTCTATTAGCACCCACCATCACCAGACGAAGAAACATATCTTAAGGCGGTTCAACAAAACATTGTTTGATAGCATTTTATTTGGATATTTCTTCTTTGTTTTGTCCTTGTGGTTCCCAAGGACCAGTTTGTCCATCTGATCTCTGCCTGGCTCTTTGATTGTTTCTGTTAGTCCTAGTTAGCATTGCTAAATGTAAATCATTAGAGATCATGGTTACAGAAATTTGCAACGATATGTTAGGATAGGTTAGTAAAATTTTAGTAGAATGGTTGGGGTATAGCAAAGCAGGACTCCAGTTTTATGGGGTCTGAGAAGGAGACCAGAAGAAAGAACAGAAGAATAAGAGGAAAGACCTGCAAGAAGGAGACTAAAATGGCAGCTTCTAAGAATCCTTGGCACCACAGTGAGTGCAGCAACCAGAATTCAGATGAGACTGACCTTGCCTGGCCAACAGAGAAAGACTGCCTGCCTGATCAAAACTGGGGAGCATAGCATTGTATTCTGCCTTGTCATTGCTGATCTAGAGCGGATGAGGCATTACTGTGTACTGCTCTTTCATTGGCAAAAGGTCCAGCAAATCCTCAAAGGGTGACGCTTGAAGCCCTAGGAACTGAGTAAACGTGGGCGCCCCTAAAGCTTGCAAGTAACAGAGAACTATGTGCAGGTAATGACAGGAGAAAGATGGCCTGTGAAACTGAGAGCTCTCAGGCCATGTGGGGCTGTATAGAACTTATACCATTTACTGGCACAAGTTTTCTTCAGGGTCCACTGGATCTCTCTTCCCCTCAGATTCCACTAGATTCCCCAGCCTAGGAAGTAAATGGGAAAGAAACAATACTTAGCACTTGGTGCCTTCATGAGCACTAATATGGATTCTGTTGGCAAGCCAGAAATAGATCCCTGGGCTCCCCACTCCTCATCCTTTGCCTCAACCTTTCATGACCCCAGGATCTCCCAGCACCCAGGCGTTGCCAGGTTTTGGTTGATTTTTGAGGAGACTCCTGGCCCTGGATTCCCGCATGGGTGTCACTATTCATACATTCCCCAACTGTGCCTGAGCTCAGCCCTTCGGGGCAGGGAAATCCATAGCTAAGGGCACATTCCATGCTCTGCTGTTGTGTCTCTTTTCCCAAAGGTGGTGCTGATACACAGTGCATTGACCCTAGCCGCAAGCATAAGGACATCAGTCTCACTAGCAGCAGCGTGACAGGGCCAGAGAGGACATACATATGAGCCCCTGCACAATAAGAGGAAGAGGAAGGCACATACCAAACACAACACTGTCATGAAAAAGCTCAAAAGGTTTTTTTTCTTGTGTATGAACAACCCAAAACAAAATAAGCCTTGCAAAGGAAACATCTTCCAGCCCACAAGCTCCACAAAACCCTGAGCGCGCACAGAGGGCATGAGTGCGTAGAAGGCAATAGCTGTGCTCATCTGTCACCTTGAACGCCCATTTTCAATGCCTGTCAATATTGGCTTGTCCTCTGGCTGACAGAGTTTCACTCGTACAGCAAAACCAATTGCTGCTAGTTTACTAGTTTGCCTAAAAGAAACCACATCGCCGCGGACCTCAGTGCAGGAACTACTGGAACAATAATAGTCTTTGTTAAGCAGGAGACCAGCAGAGAGAAAAAGCCCCTGTAATATTAGGGTCACAGAGTGTAGGGCTCCCCAGGATAGTCTAAGGTTCCAGCTGGCAGGAGTCCCCAGGGAAGAGTTAGGCTTACAGAGGGTAGGACTCTCTAGGCTACAGCTAGACTTGGGGCTTCCTAGGTTAGGGTTGAGGTTAAAGAAGGTGGGGTGACCTGGACTAAGGTTAGGGTGACATTGGGTGGGATCCACATCTGAGGTTAGGTTTGGGGCCAGTCTGGGATAACGTTAGGTTCAGGCCTGCAGGGCTCCCAGGCTAGGTGCCTGGAGTCACTTCACCTGAAAAAGGAGAAATCAAGTGATGTGTGGAGAAAAGAAGAAGGAGAAACACGTGCAAGAAAAGGAGCCCAAGCTCTCCCAAACTTATTCACTCTTGAGTCTTGTAGGCACAGAGACCTCTGTACTTTGAACTGGAGGGGTCAATGCCAGCTTGGTAGCGCTGACAGCATGTAAGGGAGGCTGGGAGCCAAACCTCACCCCACGGGACGGGAGGAGGAGCGGCGGCCTTGGGGCCCCTGAAAAAATTCCCCACCATGCCCCAGTCATGGTCGTGGGGCTGGAGGAGCCCTCACTCCCCACTGTGGCCCCAAGGCTATGACAGGGGCTCATATCTTCTCCAGTCTCAGGGCCGCGGCTGGGGTTTGGCGGGGGGCTGGGGGGTGAGCATGCAGGGGAAGGAGCAGAATGGGTAAGGGCTTAGATCTCTGACCAGGGCTGGTTGAGGCATCTGGCCCCTTGAATTTTTCTTAACACACAGTGGCTGTGTCTACACGTGCCCCAAACTTCGAAATGGCCATGCAAATGGCCATTTCGAAGTTTACTAATGAAGCGCTGAAATGCATATTCAGCGCTTCATTAGCATGCGGGCGGCAGCGGCGCTTCGAAATTGATGAGCCTTGCCGCCGCGCCGCGCATCCAGATGGGGCTCCTTTTCGAAAGGGCGCCACCTTCTTCGAAGTCCCCTTATTCCCATGAGCTCATGGGAATAAGGGGACTTCGAAGTAGGCGGGGCCCTTTCGAAAAGGAGCCCCGTCTGGACGCGCGGCGCGGCGGCAAGGCTCGTCAATTTCGAAGCGCCGCTGCCGCCCGCATGCTAATGAAGCGCTGAATATGCATTTCAGCGCTTCATTAGTAAACTTCGAAATGGCCATTTGCATGGCCATTTCGAAGTCTGGGGCACGTGTAGACACAGCCAGTGAGAGCTGGGACAGACCTTTGTCCCTTTCCATTCCAATTGGGGGACACAATTCCTATGTCTCGCTCTGTAACACACATGCACACCCTTTGTCACAGCTTTTCCAAACAAGAGCACATCCCGCATGCGTGCACGCACAAATATGGAAATTTGCCCCACAGGAGGACAACTGAGGAAGGAGCCACATGTCATAGTTTTGTCCTTTGATGGTTTGCTGGAAAGATACTACCGTGGTGCCCCCACAGTGAGAGATGCAGCATAAAACCTGATTAGAACAGAAGGCTCTGTGCTGAACACAGGTCCCCGCATGGTTTGAAGACAGACAGTCCAGCTCAGCGGTCATGTGACCCCGGAATGTTCACACGACTGTGTTCCACGCCCTGGGGGAGAACTACCCCAGCATTCCAACAACCAAAATCATTGGGTGGCGAATGAAGCAACTCACTCAGGTTGTAACCACCTAGCCTTCTAAGGAGAGAGGTTCCACCCCTGGGGAAGGCTCCCATATCCTAAGCCAGCCTTGATGCTCCACAGACACAAAGTGATCTTTTGGATAAATAACCCAGGGTCTTTGGTCTTACCCAACAGATAGGAAATTCTGTCCAGTGCCGGAGGGGAGCACTGGAGGTACTGACATCAGCTAGGGCCCTTGAGGGGATGAGGGTGCAGGAGAGGAATGATCTCTGGTAAGTATATTAGCATGTGCACAGCAGGTGTTTTATTGTTTTTGATGTTTTTTTTCTGGGATGCTTTTGCCATGAAATAAATGCGCTTGCTGAGAAAGAGCTAGGGGGTAGCCTACAACTGTGGGCACTTACGCTGTGCACAGGCCATCCATCTTGCTGAGGAACTCACAGCGTAATCAGGAAACTGGGCCTCCTGGACATGCCCTGGTCAGGAGAGAGAAACATGTGGGTCCTTGTCCAAGAAGAGTGAGGGCTGGGGACCTGGAGGTCTGAGAGTGCGTAGCCTTGCTGGACCAAGAAGAGAGAACATAGGTACAGCTGTCCTGACCTGTGACTGTGACTGTACCTGTGATTGCTTCAGGTGGCTTTGAACAAGTTACTACATAGTCTGAGAGTTGAAGGAAGGACGGAGGAGCATTGGAGGCCAGGGGAAGTGATTTAAGCACATGCTGAAGGCACACATGAAAAAGTGCAGTATTTTTGTCAACTGTGGGGGAACCTTGCCCAGGACTGTCCCTGGTGGAGAGAGGTGATTTGAGAGGTCCCCCTGTAGCACAGATGAGGAGAGGCAGAGAAGGTGAAAAGAGTATCAAAAACTGCCCCACAGTCCTCCAACAGCCACCCACACCTGCTTTTCTGTGAGAAGACCTGCGGCTCCAGAACTGGGTTGGTCAGCCATCAACGGACTCACAAATAGGATGACACGAAGGTGTCCTACTCATTATCGAGTGACCGCCAAGAAGACGTTATCTGGGGTTTAGCTGATGGCATTATGCAAAAAGAGGGGAGAGCAACGCCTATTAAATAGCTTAAAATGTGGTGAGGACACCATGCATTCTGCAACTTACCCCTGGTCAGAGAGCTGAGTGGCCCTGAGTTTCACATAAGAAGTGGGACATTTGCAATTAGTTTCAATCACTAACAACTATTTATGTCTTGCCTCAGTACTGATGCTAAAACCTCACGCTTACCCCAGGTCATTGCCAAAGCCTCCACTTGCTCCCTTGAGTGTTAAAAACAACAACAACAGAACTATGAAATGATAACAACAAACCTAAAAAAATCTGGTCTTGCTGTACCCAGCCTCACAGATAGGAGGGGAGTTTTCTCTATTGCTGCTAAGGAATCACCTTACATCAGCAATGGGCAACCTAGGCTAGTGAGTGGGCCACATGAGTGGCCCTCCTCCATCTCAGTGGGCCACATAATTGCTGTAACCCACATGGTCTCCCAGGACAAAGTAGTTTTGCTAACTGTGCTTCTGCACCTAGAATTTGCCGGGCATTCCAAGCGAATCGTAGCAGCACTTCGACTGGCTGCAGAGTGGGACCACAGTTCTCACGCTCACTGTTATGTGAAATCAGCAGGCACCTTACTTCACGTACTCTTGGTTTGCATAGGTGTCACTTAGTAATAGTGGTAGGAAAAAAACCAACACAGATGGAAACCGGCGTATGGGCCACACATAGCTCCCCAAGGGGCCACAGCTTGCCCACCACTGCCTTACATCTTGTGTTGCCTCTGATTACTTGATTGCCCATTATTTCCCAGCTGTGACACAATGGCCCGTTAGTGGGTCAACACTCTCTGTCAGTAACTTTTGTCAGGCCTGACATGCTCACTACACCCACCACTCTATTGTCATGATAGATATCCAAAAGGTGGCATGTAATATACCTTTGGTACACTAATAACTCACTGATCCTCAATGTTCTTGACGGATGTACATATACAGAGGCGACCGGTGTGGAGATTCAGGGGAGACCCTGCCCCCACCCATTCCCAGCCCCCTCCTGCCCTGGCTCTGCCCCTCCCCATCCCACATCTTCCTGCAGAAGCGTTGTGCTGCTTCCGGCACAACCTGTGAGTGGTGCTAGCTAGGAAGCATGCCCATAGGGTGCTCCAGGGGAAAGGCAGGGACTGCCCCACACTCACTGGAAGAGGTGCAGCAAGGAGGGGGAACACAAAAGGGCCAATGCTGGGGCACACATGTGCACCCTCCTGTGTGTCACCACTGTACGCATGGGTGTACCTGAGGAGCTATGGCCATGTACTAGAATTAGGTTCTTAAAATGTGTTTGGCAAGCATTTCGTAAGCCCAGTCTGCCCTAGACAAGGGAATGTGTATTTGCTTGGCTGGACCGGGGCCACCAGACGAGAAAGGCAGATAAGAAGTAAACAAAGCCAGTTACCTAGCCATTGAGGAGATAGCCTCTTAAGTGTAAGGACAGTAGGTCATGAACCACCAATAAGCCATTGTGTGGCAGTTGGAAAATAATGGGCAATTGGGCATTCAGAGGGGTAAGGGGACTCCTTGGTAGCCACAGACAGACCTTCTGACCCATATCAGAGGGGTAGCCGAGTTAGTCTGTATCTTTAAAAACAACAAGAAGTCTTGTGGCACCCTATAGACTAACAGATATTTTGGAGCATAAACTTTCGTGGGCAAAGACCCGCTTCATCAGATGCAAGAGTGGGGGTGTGTCAGAGGAGGATTTAAAGAGGAAACTGACTTGATTTCTCCTCTCTTGATGTTGACAACTCCACATTAACTGCCAATAATGGGCCACCTCCACCCTGACTGAATAGACCTTGTCAGCTCTGGCCTTCCCTTTTACTGGGACTCCCCTCTTTAAATACCCCTCTGAAACCACGCCCCCCCCCCGACTCATGCATCTGATGAAGCGGGTCTTTGCCCACAAAAGCTTAGGCTCCAAAACATCTGTTAGTCTATACGGTGCCACAGGACTTCTTGTTTCTTCTGACCCATGTGTTTCAAGCTGGACAGGTCAAGGCTGGACTTTTAGGCTATGTCTACACTAGGGGAAAACTTTGAAATGGCCATGCTAATGGCCAAATCGGAGAATACTAATGAGGCACTGAAATGAATATTCAGCACCTCATTAGCATACTGTCGGCTATGCCGTGTTTCACTCGTGCATGGCTCGTCTACACAGGGGTCCTTTTCAAAAGGATCCTGCAAATGTCAAAATCAGCAGAATAAGTGCCACGGCCGGCAGCATGCTAATGGAGTGCTGAATATTCATGTCAGCGCCTCATTAGTATTCTCCGATTTGGCCATTAACATGGCCATTTCAAAGTTTTCCCCTAGTGTAGACGTAGCCTTAATATTTATCATTTAATACCATTTTTTGGTTTTGCACTCAAAGGAGTAAGTCAAGGCTTTGACAACCACCTTGGGTAAGTATGAGGTTTTAATACCACTGCTGAAGGAACACATAATGATAAGTAACTGATTCAACTGATTGTATGCTGTGTTATAAATGTGTGTCAAGTAAGGTCTTTCATGAAAGGTAATGACATTCTGGTGATGAATCTCATTGTGAAATGTATGTATTAATACTTCAAGAGGAATTATGAATGCTCCCTGACATTATGCTTTAAAATTGGTGACCTAACAAAAGGAGAAAGAGGTTTTCTCCCAGACAACTATCTTCTTGTTTCCAGAGAAACTAAGCAAGTTGTAACCAAAAACTATGGATGATCCTTGTACTGCAAGGGGGATGAGAAGTCCCCAGGAAGAAAACAACAGCATAAGGTTATCCAGCTTCTAGGGACAAAATGTGAGGTTGGGCTCACACAAGGAGAGACAAGACACCATCCTGGCATCCATTGCCACGTACAAGGGGCCAGGAGCCAGGACTCTAGCGAGCTAAGAAATATGGGGTGAAGGATTCAAACACGGGGTTTGAAGTCTCTGGGATCTAAAAGGTGGTGAGAAAACTTCCTTGAACAGATGGTAAATCACCTAAATGAGATCTGAATCATTAAAAAATGTATTTTAACATTTGTTTGTTTGTAACCACTTCTTATTTTATCCTTTCTGCCATATCATGTCTGGGATGATTTAGTTGGGGTCGATCCTGCTTTGGGCAGGGGGCTGGACTCAATGACCTCCTGAGGTTCCTTCTAGCCCTAGGATTCTATGATTCTATAATTCCTTTTGTTAATAAACTTGTTTAATTTTTACAGTAACCCAACTCAGTGCAGTACTAGAAGGGAAGGGTGTTCAACCCCGTTAGTAAATTATAATGCACTTTTGCCTTTTCAAAGGAGCAGTGAACCTTATTTATTTCTCTGAGTTCTCCAGCAGAGATCTGGGCACTTCAGAACCCCAGTTTGGAGGAAATTAGATACCGGGGGGTGCTGGGGAGGTCAGCTGGCTAGTAGTAACCAAAGCTGCTGGAGAGTGCAGTATGGTTATCATGTATCACATGTGGGTATCACGTTATCATCGTATTGGTCTCAACTACTTATGCAGAATATTATCATAACACTGTTGTAACCATAAATTCCTTTTTTTAAGGCTGAATGGTATTTACACAATTGCTGTAACGTGCCTAAAAAGCCAAACCTACAAGCCATTTATTACAGCTGAACAGAAACAAAATGTTTATTAGCATTTGACGATGATACCACAGGCCCACCAAAGGCGGAGCGGCAAAGGGGGCAGTGGCCCTGAGGCCCAGTGATTCAGAAGGTCCAAGGGCTCCCGGCTGCCACTGCTCATACCGCAGCAGCGGTGACAGATGGAGTCCCAGGCCCTTTAAATAGCTGCTGGAGCCCTGCACAGCACACTCCGGGTGGCACTGAGTGTTGAGAAGGCATGGCACAGTCCAGACAGCGCTGAGGGCTGGCTGCCTTCAGCACCGCCCCTTCCACCTGAGGCACCGCCCATTCTGGGAGCACAGAGACGCCTTCCCATCACCTTGCTCAGGGGCTCAGCAAGTCTGCCACCTTCCCTGGCATATTTACTAATTGAACCAAACCCAGGGGTGCTTAGATCCTATTAGGTCAGCTCCAGCCAGGGAAGGCAGGTCTTAGCCATCAACCCTTTTAAGAAATTACTTTTTATACTCTTTAACAACAAACATGTCACTGCCAATTACTAACTTCAGCTAAAAACCACTTTGAGAAAGTTTTCCCTTATTTCCAGTCTTCATCCAGGTAAAAATGTGCCCTCTCCTTTTCACTCCAGGCCTTTCCTCCCTCCCTCTTCCTACTTCCTTGGGCACCAACAATTTTTTCCTTAAAGGGTTGATGGCTAAGACCTGCCTTCCCTGGCTGGAGCTGACCTATAGGCTGTAATATTTCGGGTAACACTTGAGTGGGGTGGGAAGGTCCTTCTCGTTTCTTCTTAAGACACATTCTGTCTCACTTAAAACATCTTCATTCATTGCAGTTGGTCACAGACGGCTTTTTAGAAGTGTCCCTTTATTTAATTAGTCTTTGAAGGAGACCTCCTCCATACTTTTTCCTTGTGACTTGATAACTTGTTGGGTAAAATATAACATAACTCATCACTTTAAATGCCTTTTGCTTGCTAGTCTTCACAATACACATTTCTCTAACCAAGCCTAAGCTAATTCTACCAGTGTATATTTCTTCTACGAGCAAGCTGGTGGAGTCAACCATGCTGAATTAGGGCTGTTAACACACTGTCATTCAGTGCAGGCTTATACGCTGTCTGGGAGAGAGGGATTTACAGCAACAGAGCATTTAGCAGTACAGTGCAAGTGGTAGATTCTCTTGCTGATGTGGGTCACTCCTCGTAACACAACCTCCACCCTGCTTCATTATTGCACCCTAATGCTAGTACGGGACCTCAGCAAACAGCAGACTCTGCAATATATCATTGCATGAGTAGCCAGCCAAGCCAAAATCACTTTGCAATGCAGCTCAGGAAGTGTTCATTTCCCCTCCTGAGCAACAGCTGGGCTGCAGTGCACCACATCGCTACCATTCCAAGTAAGGACTGGAGAAGCAGAAATCTTTTTAAAGAACAGTCAGGGCCAGCTAGAAGAGCGTATTCACTTTCATACACTGAGGTAAGAGGGAATTATACTTTATTTAGGATTTGAGGGCAAAACAGCAGGAGAAGGATATTTACTGATAGTCTCATTGATCTAAGGGACCCCTTAGGTACCATCCTCCTGGTACCTGAGTGACATTTAAGATGCTTAAAACTGATTGTAAAATGGGTAACAGCCGTGAAACTAGAAAAGGAAAACAAAAAGCAGTCAAGTAGCACTTTAAAGACTAGCAAAATAATTTATTAGGTGAGCTTTCGTGGGGCAGAGCTGTCCCACGAAAGCTCATCGCCTAATAAATTATTTTGCTAGTCTTTAAATTGCTACTTGACTGCTTTCTGTTTTGATAGTGTATAGACTAGCACAGCTCCCCTCTCTCTTACTAGAAAAGCGAAAGTTTAGATTAATTATTATGGAAGTGGCTGGGTGAAGTCTTGCTATGTGATGAAGTAGATAGTAAAATAATTTGCTGTGAGAAATAATCAAGCAGCCCAACCAGAAATTTTAGAGGATGGATTGAAACACTTGCAAGACAGATTGGGTTTAGTGTGTGGGACAGTCCATCACTAGAGCACAGGGCTGAACTAAAGGACCTGTCGTCCGGCAGTCTGTGAGTGGATTTTTTTTTTTTTTAATTCAAGATTTGCGTAAAAATTTTGCAAATATTTAAATGCAAAGTGCCAAGGCACATTACTGACCAATATGGCCTAAAAAATTAAGCCAATGCCTATGCAAGTCCCTTTAATACCGAGAAGAAGGCAAAGAGGAGAAAGAAAGCAGAGCGTGGAAGGATGATCTTATGCTGAAGAAACTGACTGGAAAAAATCTGATTCCTGGCTTTGCCACAAGCTTCCCCTGTGACCATGGGCACATTGCTTAATCTGGCTATGATTCAGCTTCCCATCTGTCACACTGGACTAATTAATAAGTAAAGGCAGGCTTCCCTCCGCAGGGGGCTGTGGAGATACTTGTATTTATATCTGTGATATGCTGTTCTAATACGGTCCTGTAGGTCCCCTAGTGAAATAGGTGGATGTCCAGAAAGATGAACGGGTGCTTTCAAATAGGTTCCAGTGCAATAAATCACCCATGGGTGTAGGGCACCCCCACAGGTTGAACTAGAACAGAAGAAAAATGTGGTCACTACCCTCGTTGAAGAGTGTCATTAAAATACCAAGAAGGAAAAGGAGTTGTTTAAGGAAAGTTGAGGGTGAATAAAGACTTCCCAGTAGTGAAGTCCTGTTAGATGGGTGATTATTCCCAGAAGTAAGGATTGGTTAGGATCTGCATTACTGACAGCTTGGCTAGGCAGTCCTGGTGGAAACCAGCTGCACTGTACTGCACAGACAGGCAGATGAGGTGGCTGATTTACCTCAGCTGCCAACTCTAATAATCGTACAAACAAGGGAAAGAGAGGCGGGGGGCGTACATAGGTGCAGTCATATGGGAAGAGAAGAGGGAGGAATTAACAGTGACTGCAAAGAGGCCAGATAATGAATTCCCTTTGAAAATTTGTCTTCTGCAGAACACAGAAGAGAACTCTGAATGATTAGAGAGGAAGGAAGACCATGGAGAAAGAACTGCCGACACAGAACTGGTAAGGTAAAATGCAGGGGGAGGAAATTGAGTCTGTTCCAGTCTACGTGCCTCTGAAAGAGAGTCAAGGACTCATCTCGCATACATATTTTGCCAGAAATTTCCTAAGGAGCAGGTCCAGAGCTTTCCCCCCACTATTTGCCCGCCCAGTACTGAGTGTTCTCACACTGCTACTGCATCCAGACCACGGTCTCAGCCACCCACCCAGCTCTATGTGCCTTCCCTGCCTGCTGCCCCACGCCCGGCTCCATGCTCTTTCCCCCATCTTGCTCTGCACCCAGCTTCAAGCTCTCCCCACCCCGCCACCCAGCCCCAAGCTGTGGCCCGGGAGGCAGTCAAGTTGAAGAGCACCTTCTCTAGCAGGGGACAAGCAGGTCTGGGAGCCTTCTGTGTCTCCACTTCCTCAGGAAGTGCCAAAAGCCCAGGTCCAACCCTTCCACCTCCCTGGGGTTTCCTAGGGCCCCTGCTCCACTTCTTCACACCGACTGGGGTGCCCAGTGCCCAGAGGTACAGGAAAAACCTCGAAGGTGTGGGGGCCGAGCAGGAGCACGGGCTGATGACACCCCTCAAATCTGGTCTGTCTACTCCATCAACCCAGTGAGAAAAAGGCTCTGCTGTTTTACTTCCTGGCTTTAATGAGGGGCCAAGGAGATGCCTGAGCCATCTGGACATCCCCACCCCACCACTGAACCCTTGGAACATAGTACACATTTTCAGAAAAGAAGAGTGTGCCTAGCAAGTATCATCCTGCCAGGCTAATGGCAAAACACCAACCACCTCTCTGGAATTATCAAGCCATCGATGGCAGGAGGTACAGAGATACTTGTGAAAATCCCACCAGGTGCCTATCTGCATTGTTCGGCATTTACCACCCATTGACTGTCTATGAGATACAAGAGCGACTACAAACCTATATCAAGATCACCTCTGTCACGTCACTCAGGGGTATGAGAAATCCACACCTAACCCTATGGGCTTCTCCCTTTGACACAGCCACCACCTCTTAGGGAGGGGGATTAACTGCGTCAAGTGGACAAGCATTTTCAGTGCAGCCCTGCCCTAAGTTACTTTTGAAAATGCGCCTTTGACATCTCACACTCTGTAAGCACTTCTGGACATTTTAGACTGTGTCTCTCTTCATTTGGTCAGGAAAGCACCTACTCCCCATTGGGGCGGTGTCTGAGCAACAAGATGGATGTCTTGTAAAACAACAGGATACCTTTAAAGTAGAGAAATTCACCACACACCTAGAGCCAACGTGCTGTGAAGAGCCACAGCATAAGTGAGAAAGAACTAAACTATCTCAGCTTAACAACCAGCAGATTTTGAAATGACATTAGGTACAAAGATTCTCACACACAGAGTTACCACATGGCAAAAACTCCAGCACCCCATGTAACTGAATGTTGGAAGTGCTGAGAATTTTAGACCGTAATCCTGCTAGCAGCTCCACCTGCACAGCTGTTAGAACTACCACAGAGTTCTATTTAACCACTGCCGAGGGAGGTTGTGGAATCTCCATCATGGAAGGTGTTGAAGAGCAGGTTAGATCAATGCTTGTCGAGGATGGTCTAGATGGTGTTTGGTCCTGCCAAGAGGGCAGGGGCCTGGACTCAATGACCTCCTGAGGTCCCTTCCTGTTCTAGTGTTCTGTGATTCTATGATAAGGCTCTCACCTGGGTCTAGGAACCAACTTGCATTGGTGAAGATGTTTCCAGGCTTGGGGCTGTATGTGAGGGTTAGACTTAAGCCCCTTAGTGCAGGGCACAGCGCCTCCCTCTGTTTGTACAACACCAGCAAAAAAGAGCCCAGATCCTCTCCTTGGACCTTGGGCTCTATTGTAATTGAAGCATCAAAGAGTTAAAGGTCTCCTATTGTTTTAAAGCTTAACCCTAAAACTAGTAACAAGTAACAACCACAGAGGAGAGCAAAGGCTGCCGCAACAAACCGCAAACCAAACCAAAACCATCCCCCACCTGAACGCATCATTGTCTATCAAAACTCTTGCTCCTCTTCTGATAAAATGCCAAAATGAATAGCTGCAGGTGAGGCAGTTGCTGCCAAACAGTTGGATTTTATAACACCACTTGAGGGTGTCCCTCATGAAATCTTAACTGCAGAGTTCCTTCAGAATGCTTAGAATAGAATGCTGCCCTGGCCTGGCTGTCGGGAAGTGTATTGTTATTGATAACCTGATTTACATAGGTGAGCAAGACCTTTAGTTCTTTTCAGTTAAAACAGGAATAACAGCTGCTCAACACCTGTGAAAGCCAGGATGGTCGTGGCTGCTCTGCATAATTATTAACGATTCCACGGCACCTTTTATAGCAGCAGAGGTTTGCCCCAGTGTCCCTTGCCATAATTTTCCTTTATCACAGAAAATCATAGAATTGCAGTGCTGGAAGGGACCTCCAGAAGACATATAATCCAGTCCTCTGAATTCAGAGTAGGGCTATTTTTATCTAGGGCAGGCCTAACTGGTGTTTGTCTAACCTGCTCCTAAAAAACTACCAATGATGGAGATTCCACAGTCTCCACAAGTGAGTTATTCCAGTGCTTAACCACCCTGACAGTTAGGAAGTTTTTCCTAATGTCCAACCAAAACCTCTCTTTCTGCTTTAAGCTCATTGCTCCTTGTCTGATCACCAGAGGTTCAGAACAACAATTTTTCCTCTTCCTTGTAAAAACCTTTTATGTACTTGAAAACTGTTCTCAGGTCCCCTCTCAGTCTTTTCTCCAGACTAAATAAACCCAGTTTTTTGAACCTTCCCTCATAGGCCATGTTTTCTAGATTTTTAACAATTTTGTTACTCTCCTCCGGACGCTGTCTGATTTGGCCACATCTTTCCTGAAATATGATGCCCAGAACTGGACACAGTACTCCCGCTGAGGCTTAATCAGAGCGGAGTAGAGTGAAAGAATTTTTGTGTCTTATTACAACGGTTCTGCAAATACATGTCAGCAATGTTCCCACTAATCTTTTCCATCTCGGGGTGGACTTTTTCCATCTATGTGCAGAATAATTTTTATGTGCACTGAAGTATAGGTGAACATGTGTCACCAATAGAAACACAGACCTAGCCGCACAAGTCTACAGGTTACAGGGAACACTACATGCTAGAATCAAATTTGCTTTTTCTGCAACAATATTACACTGACAACTCTGTTTAGCTTGTGGTCCACTATAACTCCCAGATCCCTTTCCGTGCTACTCCTTGGTAGGCAGTCATTTCCCATTTTGTATGTGTGCAAATGATCGTTCTCCTCTCAGTGGAGTACTTTGCATTTGTCCCTATTGAATTTCATCCTATTTACCTGACACCATTTCTCCAGTTTGTCCACATCATTTTGAATTCTAATCTTATCCTCCAAAGCTCTGGCAACCCACCCCAGCTTGGCATCATCTGCAAACTTTGCAAGTGTGCTCTTTGTGTCATTATCTCAATCTTAGAGGAAGATACTGAACAGAACCAGACCAGAAGTGACTGTTGTGGGACCCCACTCAATACACCATTCTAGCATGACTATGATCCACTGATAATTACTCTTTGGGAACTATTTTCTAGTCAGCTATGCATCCACTTTATAGTAGTTCTATTTAGGTTCCATTGACCTACTTTGTTTATGAAGAGGTCACGCAAGACTGTATCAAAATAACCTTTACTAAAACCAAGATATACCATATATACCACTTCCTCCTGGTCCACAAGGCTTTCTAGACCCTCACTGATAGCTATCAGGTTGTTTGAAACAATCTTTTCTTGACAAACCCATGCTATTACTTAACTTCCAGATTGGGGTGAACAAGTCCCACTTTTCATCCCTGCAATCAGTAGCGTCCCCCTCCCCACAACTAACCCGTCTAATGTAATCTAAACCAATGGAAATTTTGGCTATGTTCATCCGAAAAAAAAAAACAAACCCCTTTTGGCAAGTGTAAGAAAGTCAGTAGAATGTACAAACTTAATTAATTGGTACATAAATGTGAATACACGTACATAAAAGCAGTAACAGATTTCAACATTTTTAATGAGATGGACGAGCCTGAGACCCAGCAGCTGATCCTGTTGCACCCCCTTATGTAATTTCACACCCCCCAAGGGAGTCCAGCCCCCACTTTGAGCACCTGGTATCAATATTTGCAAATTGATTGTGTAATTATTTGCTTTATTATCTTCCTGGCACAGAACGTAAACTGACTGTTCTGTAACTCCCTGGGTTTTTCTTTAAATCCCTTTGTATTTATGGGCACTATGTTTATCCTTTTCCAGTCTTCTGCAATCTCTCCCATCTTCTGTGACTTTTCAAAGATGATAACTAGGGGCTCAGATACATCCTCACTCAGCTCCTTGAGTACTCTAGGGTGTATTTCATCAGCCCTGGTGACACAGAGACATCTAACTTACAAGTAATTTTAGCTTCCTGTTTGCCTATTTTAGCCTCTGAGCCTACCCCATTGCATTCACTATCTTACATGCTAAATTGCCATTGACCGTGTTGGTGAAAATCAAAACAAAAAAGTCACAAAGCACTTCTGCCACTTCCACTTTTTTGATTAATCACGTCTCTTTGAAAACCTGCTGACCATCTTCAATTTTTTTTCATGTGAGATTTGCTTCCTGTGGGACATTACCGAACAACCTCTTGACTTTGCTGAAGCTGGGCGCCTTGAAATCCAGGGTCTTTATTTTGCAGTTCTCCCTCCTACCAGTAGTGAACTGGACCATTTCATAATCACTCTCACCCAAGCTGCCTTCCACTTTCAGATACTCAACCAGTTCCTCACTGTTTGTCAAAATCAAAATTAAAACAGCCCAGTGGTGGTGCACCCTCCGCTGAGTCTTGTCTCTGGAAAAGGGGACCCTAGAGAGGGGTGAGGGAGGGAGGCCACAGCTGGGCTTGGGTTTTGTGCCAGGAGCAGAGTTCTTAGTCAGGGGCTGGCAGTCAGGACCCCACATGCGGGATCAAGGACAGATCTCTGGCCATGAGGATGGGAGGGAAGTCCTCAGAGTGGAGGCCTAGCAGTAGAGGGCAGGCACAGGGCCCTGGATATGAACCCAATGGCCAGGGAGTGGGTCGGGGCTCCAGACCAGAGTCCTGGGCATGAAGCCAGGCATGGGGAGGACCCTGAAAGCAGGGGCTGGGGCTGGGTACAGGACCCCAGGCACAGAGCCAGCAGCACCTCCAGCAGAGGCAGTGGCTGGAGAGTAGGGTGTGGGGACAATGGCCCCATATAAAACCTGGGGGTGCTGCAGCACTCCTCACAACCCTATTTCCCATGCCGATGAAATGGCCTCGTATCTTTCTCCATCTCCTGAAATAAAAAAATGGTCTCCAATATATTCCAGGAACACACTGGCTAATCTATGTCCTGCTGTGTTATTTTCTAAACAAATGTCTGAGCAGCCGATTTCTCCCATCACCATCAAATCCTCTGTATTGGGTAATTTTGTTAGTTGTTTGAAAAAAAAAAAAACACCCACTCATCCAACCCACTGTTTTTCCTAGTTGGGTGGTCTGTAGTAGACTCTGACCATGACATCATTCTTGTTTTTCACCGCTTCTGTCCTTATCCTGAGATTTTCAACAGGTCTGTCTCCTATTCCCATCTGAACCTCAGCCCAAATGTATACATTTTTAACTTAAAAGGCAACACTTCCCCCTGCCTTTTCCCCTTGTCTGCCCTTCCTGAGCAAGCTGTACCCTTCTACACCTATCTTCAGTCTCCTTCCCCCATTCATTAGCTCCCCTTGGTCACCTAGCCCCTGGCTTTTAAGGCCTTCTCGGCTAGGCCGGCCCAATTAATGTTGTATGGGACATACGTAGTGTCGAAGATCCTATCTGAAGACAAAACATATTGTGATGATTTTGTGTTAGAAATTACACTGTCCGTTCACCCACTGCCATCCTGAGAAAACTTGCTGCAAAATCTGGTGAAGTGGGTCTTACTCAAGAAAGTTCGTATTACTTAATAAATAAAATTGTTGACCTTGAAGGTGCTACAGAACTGCTTGGGGTTTGTTTGTTTGTTTGTTTGTTGTAAAGCTACAGACTAACACGGCTACCCCTGTGAGACTGTTGTAATGATCTACCAAGACATAGTGTCTTTCATGGTAGATCTGGGGGTAACCCCTGGGGGATCTCTGACTTGAATTTCGTGTCTGTGGCCTGGTGAGAGTTCAAAGAGATGGAAAATTTCCTGTGTCTTCATTTCATTTCCTTCATTCCGTCTCTAAACTTTTGTCTACTCTAGGCTACGTCTACACGTGAAGCCAACATCGAAATAGCTTATTTCGATGTAGCAACATCGAAATAGGCTATTTCGATTAATAACGTCTACACATCCTCCAGGGCTGGCAACGTCGATGTTCAACTTCGACGTTGCGCGGCACCACATCGAAATAGGCGCTGTGAGGGTACGTCTACACGCCAAAGTAGCACACATCGAAATAAGGGTGCCAGGCACAGCTGCAGACAGGGTCACAGGGCGGACTCAACAGCAAGCCGCTCCCTTAAAGGGCCCCTCCCAGACACAGTTGCACTAAACAGCACAAGAGCCACAGAGCCGACAACTGGTTGCAGACCCTGTGCATGCAGCATGGATCCCCAGCTGCCGCAGCAGCAGCCAGAAGCCCTGGGCTAAGGGCTGCTGCCCACGGTGACCATAGAGCCCCGCAGGGGCTGGAGAGAGAGCATCTCTCAACCCCCCAGCTGATGGCCGCCATGGAGGACCCGGCAATTTCGACGTTGCGGGACGCGGATCGTCTACACGGTCCCTACTTCGACGTTGAACGTCAAAGTAGGGCGCTATTCTGATCCCCTCATGAGGTTAGCGACTTCGACGTCTCACTGCCTAACGTTGAAGTTAACTTCGAAATAGCGCCCGACGCGTGTAGCCGCGACGGGCGCTATTTCGAAGTTAGTGCCGCTACTTCGAAGTAGCGTGCACGTGTAGACACAGCTCTAGACAGCTTTTAGCAATGCAGCTGTGTTGCTAAGAGTTAGGCAGTGTAGCTGCTGTTTGTCAGCTCTTTAGTCAACAAAATCCATTCACTCCCAATGCACAGCGCGGACGGGAGAGCACTCTGTCTGACAACACCCTTGTTCACACTGGCACTTGTCTTTTTTGTCTTTTGTGGGGAGGGCTTAACACCTCTTCACAACAGAAAGCTTTGCTGTTCAATTGCCAGTGTAGACATAGCCTAAGCCCACAAGCCAAGCTTCCTTGCATGTGGCATTTCCAAAGTGTGATGGGTCCTTAACCAGACTTTGGTACGGTACCAGTCCTGGGTTGCCCACCTGATTTTGTTTCCTCCTCCCTCTCCCTCTTCCCACCTGAGTTCACAACTGAAAGCACACATTTTCAAAAAGCTATAGAGTAGAATGCGTTTTCTTATGGCACGGCATACCGACATTATAAATGAGGTCAGTGCATGCAGCAACTGACACACATGGTCATTAGAGACTAAACACTAACTACATTCTTCTAAGGTGGATACCAATTTTGGGCAGCTCAAAACACCCAAGTGAACTGGTCTGGTCTCCAGCTAGGAGTCTGTCCGTGCTTAGATAGTGCCTGCCACCGTGACAGGATCTAGCTTGCACCTGGCCTGCAGCATCACAAAGAGGTCACCAGAAGCTGTAGAACTTCATCACATAGTAAAGGAGGAACACACACCAACCTGGCAAGTGGATCACAGGCAGCTAAGAGGCGGAGGGGCATAGTCATGAGTGTGCAGAACCATGCAGGAGGGGTGGTGGTGGCAGAGAATAACAAGGGTGAGACTGGCTAGGTATCCATATGTCTTCATATATGTCCCAGCTTAGCTGAGGCTTGTCCAGGGCTAGTGCAGGCATATGTTATTTAGTATTACCTAAACACACCCCTCGGCTGGGAACAACTGTCTAAGGGAGAAAGCTCCCATCTGTTCTGGGTACATCCTGCTTTGTTTGGATAAACAGATCAAACGAATGTGACTGAGGTGTGAAAAATCCTTTCTGGTTAAACTTCTGAGTGCTTCTCAGGTTGTCTCAGTAGGGCGTTAGAGTTGCACCTAAGTGAAAACACTTAGAATAGACATTTGGCTTTTATTTGTCTTGCACCTAAAGTAAATGACATCAGCCAACTACTGAAAGACGACTGGTCATCTGTAATATCTGTAACTCAAGACACACCTACCCAGAGGGGTAACGCACTCTGCAGGGCTGTGATTTCTAAAGCACGCTAACATTTTGCTCCTTTGTCCACTGTTCACTTTAACCTACTACCACGGAACTTCATTAAAGTGTGTAAGCAAACTTTTAGTGCACACCAGCTTTGAATGCCTAACCTGTTAGTGAGATTTAGAAATCACACCCTCCATGTTGCACCTTTCTGCACCACAGAGATGATGCCACCAGCTCTCTGCATGGTCTAAAAGAGATTAACATGAGTTTTTGTCACATCGTGTTGAAATGAGTGTGTAATTTGACTGGAAAGATGAGCAACGTAAACTAAGTCTCTTTTCACCAGGTGGGGGATTTACGACCACTAAAGACCGCAGAACAGCTTAATACACAGAAAGGTCTAGAATACCTGAGAATAGCTGAGAACTTGTATGTTAGCAGGGCAATATCTCATCCATCAGCTGAAACAAAAGCAGAATATATTCTTCAGCTAAAATAGAACAGGGCTGCGGTCGGGACTAGAGGAAGTAGGCTATGAGTGAACAAACTGGAGAAAATAAAGGAAGAGAACTGCTTATGTGAGTGAGAAGCAGAAGCTAATTTAACGTTTGCTGAACTATACCAGGGTACATGTATGAGTGAGGGATTATTACAAACATTTAGAGACTCATTCAGTGTTTCTTAGTCTCTTGCAGTTACAGACCCCTAGGGATCAAAGCTTTTAAAAAATGCCTTTACTTTTACAGTAAATATAACAAGGATGAGCCTGTAGAATTTACACTTGTGTGTTTCAAGAAGCTGATGGAGAAAGAATACTGACTGCAAAGGGTAAGGGTGTACAGGGATAGCAAAATTCTCTTTGCTTTAGACGAAGCAGGTCTTTGCCCACGAAAGCTTGTGCTCCAAATTATCTGTTAGTCCATAAGGTGCCCCAGGACTTCTTGTTGTTTTTGAAGATACAGACTAACATGGCTACCCCTCTGATACTTTGCTTTAGACTGTATTTGCAGCATTTCACAACCTCCCCATTTGCCTTTCACGATGCAAATAAAAAATAACTACAAATGAAAAACAGCTGCTAATCAAAATGAGGAGGGTGAGCAGAGGGGGAGGTAGCTCACCAGTTAAGAACCATTAGCCTGATTAAATACAGTGTTACCGTAAGGGTCAATTTTTAAAAAAAGAAGCACCCAAATTCTGTACACAAAATAGAAAGCTGGGTGAGGATACAAGGAGGTGATCATATATACACACACATCTCAGCTGCACGTGCAATACAGGCAAGTGGGTGTGCAAACATCAGACCATGTCTTCAATTTCTCCTGAAGACTCAGCACGCCCTGTGCTGTGAATGCCACTCTCAAAGACAAAACAAAGTACAGCCTAACACAGCTACCTCTCTGTTACTGTCAAAGACAAATGTTTGTGTGGTATGGCACTGAAACTTTTCAAAGGAACCCACAAGCCAAGTGGTTAAGTTTGAATCATTGAGAGCGGCAGCGCAGCCTAGGGCCCATAACTGAAGAGACAAAGTTAACAAAAAATAAAAAAAAAACATCAAGTTCCTTGTCTCAAAATAGTAAATGTCAAACAACATAGTGATGAGGAGATAGCAGCAGAGCTGGTAAACCTCAAGGTGCAGCGTCAGGTGCATTTACAAGGTGTATTTATAAGTGCTATTGATCAGATATTTGGGACAGCTGGATAAACATACCCCATAGATCAGAATAATATGTGAACTACTTGCCAATGGGCAGATGCCACAGAGTAGCCTCAGCACCAAGAGAACAGGCAGAGTGGAGAAAAATTGCTTTTCCTCCTTTGGCATCTGACTGGACAATCTGAGTGTTACAGACCTGGTTTGCCCTGTCACCCAGGGGTTTGTAGAGTCCATCACAGATATTTATCAAAGTAAAAAATATCAAGTCAGCTGAGAAGGGCCCAGCATGATTACCTAGTCTGACCTGCATACAGAGGCCATTGATTTCTCTCAATAATTTCTGCAACGTCCCAATATCATGTGGCTGAACTAGTGCCTCCATGTGCAGTAATGAAGAATGTATCATCTCTAGGGCGGCTGATTAATCACGGGTAACTCAAGTGATTAACTCAAAAAATTAATAATAAATCAGTTTTGAGCACACTGATAAACAAAAATAAAAAATTAATCAAATATTTTGGATGTTTTTCTGTTTTCAGATATATTAATTTCAGGTGCATCACAGAATACAAAAGGTTCAGTACTCACTTTATATTATTATTATAAAGGTATGCACTGTAAAAATGATAAAAGCTATTCTTCAATTTGCCCCATACAAGTACTATAGTGCAATCTCTTTAGGGTGAAAGAGCAACTTACGTTGATTTTTTTTTTCTGTTCTATAGCTGCATTCAAAACCAAAACAACGTAATACTATTAGCACTTACAGGTTCACTCAGTCCAGTCGCTAAGGGAAATAAGTTTGTTTACATTTATAAGAGATAATGTTGCCAGCTTCTTAGGTACAGTGTCACCTGAAAACCAAGTCCTGTGGCACCTTATAGACTAACAGATATTTTGGAGCATAAGCTTTTGTGACAAAACAGATCTTTGACCACAAAAGCTTATGCTCAAAAATATCTGTTAGTCTATAAGGTGCCACAGGACTTCTTGTTGTTCTCAAAGATACAGACTAACACGGCTACCTCTCTGACACTTATCACCTGAAAGTGAGAATAGGTATTTGCATAGCACGTTGGTAGCTGGTGTTGAAAGGTACTTACATAACAGACACGCTAAACATTTGTGTGTTCCTTCATGCTTCGTCCACCATTTCAGAGGACATGCTTCCATGCTGATGATGCTTGTTAGAAAAATAATTCATGAATTAAATTTATGGCTGAACTGCTTGGTCAGGGAGGGGAAGAGAATGCTATGTCTCCATGGGTTTACCTGAATTCTGCCAGATATTTTATGTCACAGTAACTTCAGATAATCACCCAGCACAGGTTCATTTTAACAGCATTTTTACCACGGATAGGACAAAATGTAAAGAAGGTACCAGTCTGAGATTTCCACATACAGCTACAGCACTCAATCCAAAGCTTAAGCACCATCCAGAATCAGAGAGGGACAAGGTATGGAGCAGGCTTTCAGAAGTCTGAAAAGCCCAGTCCTCTGATGTGGAAACTAGAGAACCTGAACCACCAAAAAGGAAAATCAACCTTTTGTTGGTGGCATTTGATTCAGATGGTGAAAACAATCGTGTTGCCGATGCACTCTGCTTTGGACTGCTTTTGGACAGAACCCATCATCAGCGTGGAAGCACGTCCTCTGAAAAGGTGGTCGAAGCTTCAAGGGACATACAAACCATTCGCACATATAGAGTGCAAATGTCTTGCAAAGCTGGTTATTAGAGTGCCATACAAACAGCTGGTCCCACTTCTAGGCATGCAATGGAGCACAGCTGGCCCTCCTGGCTCCTGCTCGGCTCAGATAAAGTGACTCAGAGACTGGGGTTCAGCAATCACTGGTGCTTTTATTTACAACTTTCTGCTCTCACCACCTTCTCCCCATACGCAGCTCCGGGTTCCTTGTGCTTGTGCTCTTCTCCAGTCTGCCTCCCCCAGCTTCCTTAGGTCCAGCCTCTCAAATACCCCTGGGCTAATAGGGATGGCATCTGACGCTCATTTCTCAATTCAGGCTAGTTCTTTCCTGTCCTCTCCACTTTACTCACTTACATGGGGCTGGCATGGCCAGGGGCTGATTCTGCAGTCCTTCGACTCAGCACCCTGTCACAAGGGCCCCTCTTTCCCCCATGAGTCTTTCAGGCCAGCAGCCCTCATCCCTCATCCCTCATCCAGTGTCAGCCTGGAAGCTGCTTTCTGGGGTGGGAGTCCAGCTACTCCCTGTGGGAGCCTCCCACCCACCAGCTAACCCCACTCACAGCAGCTAGTGCCGTTCGTGTTTGTGTCTCATCCCCTACCACTCCCATCTCAGTCACCCAGCACCCTCTAACTGGGGCAGCTTTTAAAAGGCCACCCACAGGCCTTCAACAGGTCTCTGAATGGGGCCAGCTAGTTCTCGTCTGCCTGGGCTGGTTCCCCGCCAGCTGCTCCTGATTGCCCTGCAGCAATCCACCTCTCCTTAGCAAGGGAGCTGGCCCTTCTCTCCCTTGTTGGGCTACTTCCCCCCTGCTGCAGCAGCCCTCCGGCCTGACCCTGTCCCAGTGACAATGTAAGCGAGAAGCGGGAAGTAGTATCTTCCGCAAAGCGACAATCCAGGAACTGGGACAAGTGTTTAAATATTTTGGAGTCGAGCAAGGTGAAGCTTTGAACAGTGAGAAGTTTTAACACCAAGCTGCAACTTCCAGCTCGCACAGCAAGCAGCTGAATTTATTACAAACTAAGGGAGAAACCTCCTGCAGTACGGCACAAATCAGTCACTAACGGCTTGGCACCAGATGGCTACATCCTCTGTCAGTGATTTACTTCCCAGGTATCAATAGTGCAGGTTCTTTTGCCTTCTCCTGAAGCACTTGAAACCTTTGTCTTGTATTACGTTTGTATAGTGCTTCACACAACACGGCCTGATCTAAACTGTGGCCTCTGGGCAACACTGCTATACAAGTAAACAACAATACCACATCCCAGTTTGCAATCTGCCTTTGGTGTTTCTTTGTCAGAGAATGGGGGGAGCATGAATTCCTCTGAGCCGGAGATTGGTTTGAGCACCAGCAAATTGCCTTTCATCATGGGCTTTCATGCAAAGGGGATGCATGGGGTGCGCACAGCCAGCCGCACACACACCCTCCTCCAGCTTCAGCGCCCCCGCACACTCACCATCAGCACCACACTGCTTCCAATGAGTGTGGAGCAGCTCCCACCCCCACCTCCCAGAACAGCCTGGCCCAATAGCAGTGCCAGCTTCCTAGCTGGTGCTACTCCTAGGCTGCCCCACGTGCACCAGAAGCGGCTTGGCGCTGCCAAAGGAAGAAGCAAGCAGGGGCAGAGGGAGAGCAGGGCTTGAAGGGAGGGGGGCTGGGAGGGGAGAAGCATGGGTGGGGGAGGAGTGGGGCACAAGGAGAGCCGGGGTGGGGCTGGGGCAAGGCAGGGGCATGTGGCCAACATCCTTCCCCCCGCCAGAATCCCCGCACTGGTCGCCTCTGCTTTCAGAGGATTTTCTCTGTATGGCTCCTAGGTCACATTCTCATTATATGACATTCTTACGCATTGCCTACATTAAAAATAGATTATTTGCTATCAAACAAAGAAGCTGACCCATTAAAATAGCACATCCTTTATGCAGGCAGCATGGGCATCACACTGGTTTTTATGATCCCCCCCCCCCCCCCCCGAAATAGAACCGTGTGTCGAGATCCTTAAATGCTACGTTTACCAGCGCTCAGGGTGTTGTACAGTTGTGCTGACAAACAGATGACTTTAAGGCACTATTTGTGGGGGAGCCATCTCTTCACTGACAGGCTCCAGGCACTAGCTCACTCTCTCACTTAACTGTAATTTGAATGTTTCTCTCTGTTATGACTGTTTTCATCCCTTTTATATTTTTGCAAGGCAATCACTCGCTATGACCGATGCGTTCCAGGAAGCGACGACTGAATTTGCCTATGATGAAGACTCGGCTGTTTGTGATTTAGAGGACATCCATGAGTTTGGAAAAGTCTATCTGCCAGCTGTCTACATCTCGGTGTTTGCTCTTGGCCTGGTGGGAAACCTCCTGGTGGTTTGTGCCATCATGAAGGGCAGCCATCAGAAGAGCATCACGGACATTTTTTTCTTAAACTTGGCTGTCTCGGACCTTCTCTTCGTGATCTCTCTTCCTTTCTGGGCTGTCTCCGTGGTGTGGGGATGGACGTTTGGGAACATTCCATGCAAAATCATCACCTCGTTTTATTATGTGGGTTTCTTTGGGGCCATGTTTTTCATCACTGTCATAAGCATCGACAGATACCTGGCCATAGTTTGGGTAGCATTTTCTCTGAAAGCCAGGAAAGTCATCCATGGCTCTCTTACCACTCTTGGGGTGTGGTTGGTGGCCCTTTTAATCTCAGTGCCGCAATTTATCTTCAGCCAGGAGACGGAGAAAATTTGCAAGCCTTTGTATCCTCCTGAGTTTAAGGAAATCTGGCCCATTTTCTGCAACGTGGAAATGAATGTCTTAGGGTTCCTTATCCCAGCCTGTGTCATAAGCTACTGCTATTTTGGGATCATCAGGACACTGCTCCTCTGCAAAAATAACAAAAAAACAAGAGCCATAAAACTGATTTTAGTGGTGGTGATTGTGTTTTTCCTCTTTTGGACCCCCTACAATGTATCAATTTTTCTGGAAACTTTAAGACACTATGAGCTGGTTGACAAGTGCCACATATGGATAGACTATGCAATGCATGCAACAGAAACACTAGCATTTAGTCACTGTTGTCTCAATCCAGTTATCTATGTTTTTGCTGGGGAAAAATTCAGGAAGTACCTTCATGGTTTGTTTCAAAAATGCTGCTCATTCATATGCTTCTGTGGTCCCTGTGGCCAACGCCAGGCTGGGTCTCCAACCATCACTCTAGAAAGTGTGCTGATCAGCAACCCAACCCAGAACACCAGCAACCAGGAGGCCTCTGTCCTTCTGTGAAAGACTTTGTTAGCATATCTTTAATAATATGCCTTCTCCTGGGGTTGCCATTCAAATGTCCACATTTACCATGTGAATGTGCCTGGAGGCCAGGTATTTCTTTGGCTTAGCATCTGGCCTGCTGATGTGGGGGCGCAAAAGACACAGCTTCCCTGGGGCCTGATGATTCAAAAGGGCCCAGGGTTCTCAGCCACCGGAGCCATGAGCCCTTTAAATTGTCACCGGAAGCCCAGGCAGGATGGTCCATACAGCGCTAAAGGTGGCTGAGGGGGTCACCACACAGTTCAGGTGGTGCTGAAAACCCCGCCCTTCCACCCATGGTTCTGCCCCTCCCAGGAGCATGGAGCCATCCTCTTTGCCCAGGAGCCTGGCAAGTCAGTTCCCCTGACCGCCCCAGCTGAGCATTAATTATTCTTAAAAATTACAGCTTTAATGATGACAACTGAGCAACATGTCATGACAATATCACAGCAGAATCAAGAGCAAAAGAGAACAGCAGAAGGGAGAAAAAAAGAAGAATTTAAAGACAGATAACGTGATAGAAACTTAGACAATGAAAGTGTGTTTGTGTATATACATGAATGCACACTTTAAAAGAAAGATCCATCTCTACGAAGTCAGTGATTCAGCTGCTTGATTGTAATGGGGAATGCTTGATATACTGTGTATTTGGTTATTCTTGGAGGCTCAGTCCAGTGTGAGCTGAGGAACACCTTTCTGTTCTTCTATTCTTTTTGTTAATGCATCAGGTTCTACTACCCAAGACAATAACAGTATATACAATTACATATTTGATTTGTAAGCTCTTCGGGGGCAAGAAGCAGCGCATTTCAAAACCAGTGTGTAAAGGGCTTTTTAAATTTCTGCATTACTTTTTGCTGGTTGCTACACATTGTTTATTTGTTAATGCACAGTTAATAAAATACTAATGGCTTTACAAAGTTATCTTTAAATATTATTACATGTTGAACCTCTCTTCTCCAGCACCCTCAGGCCCTGACCAGTGCCAAATTTGCTGGACCACAGGAGGCCAATATCATCCAGCACTTCCGCTGCTTACTGGGCTCTTAGAAGACATTTTTGTGGTAAATAACAGCACAAAACACTGAGAGCCAGGATTCATGGCTGGAAACAAACTTTATGGGGCCCCTGGACACTTGGCCACACCCATGATAAGTGGTCATCCAGCTAACTAAAATCATGCCGGATTATGGATCTATTCAGACAAGAAAATTCCAGATTAGAGAGGTTCAACTTGTAGTAGTACCACCAGTACATTCAGAACCATACAATATGCATATATCAGAGCAGGCGCTGGCTTTATGAAGTTGGTTCCTGATCCAAAGCCCACTAAAATCAGAGAGTCCTAAACTTGGCTTTCATGGATGTAGATCACAGCGTTATAGCGCTAAACCCTGATTCAGCCAAGCACTGCAGCATGTGCATAACACACAAAGGGCATCTCTTTGGCCCAGCTGTTGATGGATATACTGGAACCCAACCCTGAAACCCAACCACATGTTGAATAAAGGGTGACACACAGAACACACACCAGGAGACAGGGCAAGTAGGTTGGGATATTCTGAAAACATCATCCTTTAAGTTGTAAACTTAATGATTAAATTCATCCCAATTAATCAAGAATTAGGGAAATAGGCCATATGCAGCGCATTGTAAATACATTACTCTTAATCATAGTAGCTGTGTCTACACGTGCACGCTACTTCGAAGTAGCGGCACTAACTTCGAAATAGCGCCCGTCGTGGCTACACGCGTCGGGCGCTATTTCGAAGTTAACTTCGACGTTAGGCGGCGAGACGTCGAAGTCGCTAACCTCATGAGGGGATCGGAATAGCGCCCTACTTCGACGTTCAACGTCGAAGTAGGGACCGTGTAGACGATCCGCATCCCGCAACGTCGAAATTGTGGGGTCCTCCATGGCAGCCATCAGCTGGGGGCTTGAGAGACGCTGTCTCTCCAGCCCGTGCGGGGCTCTATGGTGACCGTGTGAAGCAGCCCTTAGCCCAGGGCTTCTGGCTGCTGCTGCTGCAGCGGGGGATTCATGCTGCATGCACAGGGTCTGCAACTCGTTGTCGGCTCTGTGGATCTTGTGGTGTTTAGTGCAAGTGTGTCTGGGAGGGGCCCTTTAAGGGAGCAGCTGGCTGTTGAGTCCGCCGTGTGACCCTGTCTGCAGCTGTGCCTGGCACCCTTATTTCGATGTGTGCTACTGTGGCGTGTAGATGTTCCCTCGCTGCGCCTATTTCGATGTGGTGCTGCGCAACGTCGATGTTGAACATCGACGTTGCCAGCCCTGGAGGACGTGTAGACGTTATTCATCGAAATAGCCTATTTCGATGTCGCCACATCGAAATAGGCTACTTCGATGTAGGCTTCACGTGTAGACGTAGCCAGTCACTTTAAATATCATATTGAAGTGTTTTTAAGAGATTAAAGCATCTCATAAACCACAGTTTTCAGGAACCAGGGATACATGTGAACCCTAAAGTATATAGAGATTTCAACTTTTCTAGCTTAAGTCTATGTGTATAAGAAGCTGTATATATCTATTTGATATAAAGCATGCACCATTTGCCCAAGAGTAAGCAAAAATATTTCCTGCATTTTGCTTTTATAAAAGCGCTACAAATACATAGCAGTAGTATAAAGATCCCAACATCAAACAAACATTTATCCGACCTGCTGAGCCCTCAGGTTGCATCTGCCATCCGAAGTCCTGCCTGTGGGGTATTATTCTCAGGGTCAAGACAGATAACATGACCAGAAGCAACAAGTGTAACGCCACTCTTCTAAAAACTCCTTCCATTGCCCTCTTCATTGGTCCCACACCCCTATCTCTAGGCACTGAGCATTTGTCGCAAGAAGTCCTGCCCTGGAGTAACTTCCAGGGTTAAGATGGACACATGACTAGAACAAAAGATCTCATGTGACCCCTCTATGAATGCTCCCACTACCTTCTAATAATCTTGATGGGTTTTGTCCTCATAGGACCGCCCCAAAAGCGGATTTGATCAACTGGGGGAAGTTCCAGGGCAGGTTGACCCACCAGGGAGGGGGTCCTGAGACCCCTCTAAGAACTCCCCCATCACACTCTATCACTCAGAGCTCAGGATCTCCCCTGGAAGTCCTGGGGCTGCGCAGAAAAGGCCATCTCATTCCAAGAACGTGCGGTTTAGCACTCTTGGAAATGCTGAGAGGAAATAGGGACTGCTTCGACACGCCCTGACAAACTGCTGACTTTGTTTTAGCCATGAGAGTCTTAAACCACATGCAGAGAAAGCTCTCAGCAATGGCTCTGACGTAGAGGAAGCAGCAGAGGAGATCTCTTTGGCCTAGCTGTTGATGAATGCACAGGAATCCCACCCTGAAAACCAATCACACACGAGACAGACGGAATCTGAGGAAGTGGCTCTTACCCACGAAAGCTCATTGTCGAATAAATACAATTGTTAGCCTTTAAGGTCCTACAGGACTGCTTGCTTTTTGTGAGGCAGCCCTGCGAGTGTGGTTGTGATGCTGTACCCTCGTAATTTCATAAAAGTGTGCTTTTGAATATAAATATGCATAACTCACATATGCTTTATGCAAATCAGGGCATGTTGTCTATGATTCAAGAAGTTGTAATCCCCTGCATGCGTGTGTTCTTTTTGTGTGCATGAATCATTCTTGCATGTGAAGTTAGAAATAAGAAGTGTGAGCCTGTTTATTAATCTAGGTCTACTAGTGAAAGCTATTAGTGGGAGTTAAGGAATTTAATAGCCTGGAGCTCAAAACATTGATCTGTAAAGAGTGTTGATTTCTTGTAAGCCCAAACTATGGATGGTTCTTAGAAGGCATGTGATCACGCCACTTGGTGTTGGACTCCATCGCAAATTTTATATTTGTCCACAGGGACAGGCAGAATATAACAAAGACTTCCCACCCTCAGGAAATTCTATTTAAGGAATGAGAAGCAAACAGTGATTATCTTCAGCTGGCTTCACAAACTGCCCTCCCCACAAGAGGACACATGAAAATCCCTGGACAGAAATGAAGCTGCTGGACTCACATCAGAAAAAAAAAGATCAGCTCTGGCCTGAGAAGAACTTTGCCTGAAATAAGAACTCAGGTGACAAATCATGATTTCTAACAATGTCTCTTGAGCTATGTCTGCACTAGAGTGATCTGTCGACAGATATTACTGTCAGAAGCTATCTTCCAACAACACTTCTGTTGACAGATTGCAGCCAGGCAGCAAAGTAGATCAAAAAAGCGATCCAGACTGCCAACAGAGAGTGGTCAGACTGCCTGGATGTACTCTCAATAGAATGGCAGACTGGAAGCACAACAGACAGGGCTGCCCAGGGACCTGGAAGCCCTGTTTGTCAACAGAGGGCCCCCCCCAGAGTGTCCGCATGGCTTTTGTGTTGACAGATTCTGTTGAGGAAGGCGCTCTGCTTGTGGAGGAGAGGCAGAACTCTGTGAGGCAGAACTCTGTCGACAAAAGGGATGCGTTCTGTCGACTTACTGCTGACAGAACACATTTTTGTGTGGACGCTCCAAGAGTTTTGTCAGCAAAACCGGTGTGTTGTTGACAAAACTCTCGTGTAGACGTAGCTTTAGCGTATCAGGCTTCGTTGGCATGTTTTGTTGTCTTTGGCTACGTCTACACGTGCACCCAACATCGAAATAGTCTATTTCGATGAATAACGTCTACACGTCCTCCAGGGCCGGCAACGTCGATGTTCAACTTCGACGTTGCTCAGCCCAACATCGAAATAGGCGCAGCGAGGGAACGTCTACACGTCAAAGTAGCACACATCGAAATAAGGGTGCCAGGCACAGCTGCAGACAGGGTCACACGGCGGACTCAACAGCCAGCCGCTCCCTTAAAGGGCCCCTCCCAGACACACTTGCACTAAACAGCACAAGACGCACAGAGCCGACAACGAGTTGCAGACCCTGTGCATGCAGCATGAATCCCCCGCTGCAGCAGCAGCAGCCAGAAGCCCTGGGCTAAGGGCTGCTGCCCACGGTGACCATAGAGCCCTGCAGGGGCTGGAGAGAGAGCATCTCTCAACCCCCCAGCTGATGGCCGCCATGGAGGACCCGGCAATTTCGACGTTGCGGGACGCGGATCGTCTACACTGTCCCTACTTCGACGTTGAACGTCGAAGTAGGGCGCTATTCCTATCCGCTCATGGGGTTAGCGACTTCGACGTCTCGCCGCCTAACATCGAAGTTAACTTCGAAATAGCGCCCGACGCGTGTAGATGTGACGGGCGCTATTTCGAAGTTAGTGCCGCTACTTCGAAGTAGCTTGCACGTGTAGACGCAGCTTTTCAGTTTAGTAACTTACTCTGATCTGTCTTTCGTTACTTGCAGCCACTTAAATCCTACTTTTTATATTGATTAAAATCACTTTTGTTTATTGTCAAACCCAGTGTAAATAATAGTTACCTGCAGGGGTAGATGGGGACAACAGCTGTGCATATCCCTCTTTCACTGGCAAAGGGGGCAAACTTGATGAGTTTTCTCTGTGTTAGACCTTTATACAGAGTAAGATGCAGTTATTTGGGATTTTGGTCCTGTTGGGGCTGTGCTGTTTCTCAGTGTCTATGTGACTCTGCTGTTGGGCTCTGCCAAGGAGCTGGTGGTGGGGTGCCCCAGAGGGCAGGTAGGCAGGGTCAGTGGTATGACCAGCCTAACAGGTGACAGTCCCAAGGAGATCTCTGTGAAACAACTTGACACTGTGATAGCCTCTTGTCATCCTCCCTGCTGGAGGAGGAAGGCAATCAGGAATCACAGACAGACAAGGTGAATGGAAAAAGCATCCCACAGGTAAATGAATGTCGAGGGTGGCTCACAATGGGGGTCAGAAACTGACTCCTAAATGCAGTTCAAATGCCACTGCATCGCTGAGCATAATCTTTTCCTACTGCTGCATGGCCCACCTAAAGAGCTGTCTGGGGAACTGTCCAGATCAGACTCTCTGTGGGAGTCACCCCCCCGCCCCACAGGGTGAATTCTGCCTCCCCGTTTTTAGACAAGCCACGCTGAGAGCCTCAGAGAGGGGGCATCTCTTTTTGTTTGTCTGTTCTCTGCATTGCATCTTTCGCCTTTTTTTAAAATTTGTATGGTGACCCTGGCCTGGAACTTTTTAGCCGCGTCTACACATGCTGGCTACTTTGAAGTAGCCGTGCCAACTTCGAAATAGCGCCCGCCACGTCTACACGTGGCGAGCGCTATTTCGAAGTTGAAATCGACATAAGGTGGCGAGACGTCGAAGTCGCTATCCTCATGAGCAGATGGGAATAGCGCCCTACTTCGACGTTGAACGTCGAAGTAGGGCACGTGTAGCCGATCTGCGTCCCGCAACATCGAAATAGCGGGGTCCGCCATGGTGGCCATCAGCTGAGGGGTTGAGAGACGCTCTCTCTGCAGCCCCTGCGGGGCTCTATGGTCACCGTGGGCAGCAGCCCTTAGCCCAGGGCTTCTGGCTGCTGCTGCTGCAGCTGGGGATCCATGCTGCAGGCACAGGGTCTGCAACCAGTTGTCGGCTCTGTGGATCTTGTGCTGTTTAGTGCAAGTGTGTCTGGGAGGGGCCCTTTAAGGGAGCGGCTGGCTGTTGAGTCCACCCTGTGACCCTGTCTGCGGCTGTGCCTGGCACCCTTATTTCGATGTGGCCCACTTTGGTGTGTAGATGCTCCCCTGCAGCGCCTACTTCAATGAAGTGCTGCCCAACGTCAACGCTGAACGTCGACGGCACCAGCCCTGAGGACATGTAGACGTTATTCATCGATGTAGCATTCACGTGTAGACGTAGCTTTTGGCAGCCATCTGCTTATCCCCCAAACGCTGCCCCCTTTTTGTTTATACCTTAGCCGATATGTACCCTTGAGGGTGTCCCTTTTACATGGGCCCCTTTCCACAAACGGTCATGCCTGCTCGGAGCCACCGTCTGGAAAACTAAACTGTTTTTCCAAGTTACTCACAAGAGCTTTTGAGTTTGATGTCGTTTCCAGTCCCTGTTTTTTTTATTCACCACCACTCCAGCGGGTGCTGCAGGCTTGTGAATGTGTGCGGATTTGCTCAGAGTAGTTTCAGAGCTTGGTGTGGTGCTGATGGCTTGAGGTACAGTAATCCCTCCATTTGTGTAAGGGGTGCGTTCCCACACAGCCTCACGTAGCTCGAATTTCATGTAAGGCCTGGAGAGGGGGCAGCTTTTTTCCCCCGGCAGAACGCACGCGCTGCAGCTAGGGAGGTCAGCTGGAGCGCCTTTTGAAAAGTAAGTCCTGGGGTTGGGGGGTGGGTAGTTGAGGAGGTTAAGCCTGGCGGTGGGTTGAGGCAGTGGGAGTGGAGCAGGGAGGTAAAGTCTGGGGTGGGTTAGGGCTGAGGGGGTGTGGGAGGGGTGGAGTTGAGCCAGGGCCATGCAGCCCTGTGGGAGGTTGAGCCAAAGCCACGCTGGGTAAAGCGGGGGCGGGGGGTGTGAGCCAGAGCCATGCACGAAGGAGTGAGCCAGAACCACGTGTGGGGCAGGTGAGCTGGAGCAAGATGCAGAGGGTGGGGGTTAAGCCAGAGCTGGGGAGGGTAAGCTGGAGCCCCGGGGGGGTGTTGAATCAGGGCCATGGAGGGGGTCTGAACTGGGGCAAGGGTGGGTGAGCCAGAGCCACGCAGGTGGAGGTGAGCTGGGCTGCAGGGGGTTGAACCAGGGCTGGGAGGGTTTGAACCAGGGCAGGGGTGTTGAACTGAGGCTGTGAGGGGCCAGGGGGTTGAGCCAGGGCCGGGGGAGCAGGAATGCGAGTTAAGCGCAACTCGATATTGCGCATTTCGAGGGATTACTGTACGTGAGCTTTGGGGTTCACTGATGCTTCATCTGCACTGTTGTGCTGTTTAGCATTGTTGTGGTTAAAGGTCTCAGAGCAGATTCCTTGTTCTTTGGTGGTTCTAGTGGAGTGGTCCCGGTAGCTCTGACTACAGCATTGTCAGGAGATCAGCACATGCCTTATTAGGGGAAAAACACAACAGAGGTGGCCCATCTTAGTGTCAAATAAACATTTTACAAAACTTTGCCATCTTTCCACCCACTCCTTTGTATTTAATTGAAATGCAAAACCCTCATAAAACTACCAAACCAATAAACAAAATATCTGATGAAGTGGGTCTTTGCCCACAAAAGCTCATGCTCTAAAATATCTGTTAGTCTATAAGGTGCCACAGCACTTCTTGTTGTTTTTGAAGATACAGACTAACTCGGCTACCTCTCTGATACTTAGTTCATAGTAGTGCTTTTTGGGGGGGAAAAAAAAAGGGAGGGAAGGAGTCAGTATTCAGCTGGCTCCCTGTTCCCCTCCCACAGCCAGTCCCAAGGCTGGGGTTGCCGAGGTGCTGGAACTCAGTACTGGCAAGTACTGGCAACCAAAAAAAGCCCTTGTTAGTAGTATTGCCCAGGTGCATTAAATCCCTATACAACCGGTGTAATATCTGGCTTCTTTTAATTTAACGGCATTAAGCACAGCTATAGTTAAAACTGGAGTTTTATCTTTCCCTGGTAAAATACAGCTTGAAGTTGCTGTTTCCATGCTAAATAGAGAACTCTGCACTAAAGATGAGTTCTATTATCGAGGCAGGCCAACATGGACAAAAAGTGCCATTCTACGTTTTCAGAGTTAAAAACAAGCCACGTAACAAACCTCCTCTTGTACTCCAGCAGCAATTCAGTTCAAGATAGTTTCTGTTGGAAGGCACCAGTTTCCAAGAACCGGAGGTTTTTACACCTTCCTGACTCTTGGTTTGAAACAAATTTTGAAGTTTGTAACTAGCTGGTTGAGTAAATTACCACACCTTAGAATTAATAAACACTTTAAGGAATGTAGGCACCCTTTCCCAAATCGGAAAATCATAGATGTCCTCTTTTTGTGGTTGGGGGCAGAGGGAGAGAAATTATGTTGTCTTGCACGACTGGGCTGATTTTGGCTATTTTTTTCATTTACTTAAAATCTTCTATTTCAGGGGGAAAAAACAGAGTACTGTAGGGTCTTCTTACACTATAAAAAAATAAATCACAACCATCCGTAATGTTACTGTACCTTCTCCTGAGCAGGGGCCCTTGAATATATCAATGAATGCCTTTTCTTTTACATGTTTCTTTCACGCTTAAAGTTTTGGGTTGTTTTGAAGTAAAATGGATGTATCACAACCACAGAATGCACCTTATAAATAACAATGACTTTTAAACCAGGTATGGGAAGCCTGTGGCTTGCAGGCCACATCTGACCCCTGGCTTGCTTTGATCTGGCCTGCTCCAGCTTCTTCTTCCCCCTATAGTGGGGTGAATCTCGGCGCCTCAGTGGCCCCCCATGTGACTGGAGCCTGAGTGCTGGCTCCCCAGTACAGAGGGAAGCGGTGGGGAGCTAGTGCTTGGGGGAGGGATAGCTTGGTGGTTTGAGCTTTAGCCTGCTAACCCAGGATTGTGAGTTCAATCCTTGAGGAGGCCAATAAGGGCAAATAAATGTCGGGCACAGTGCTTGGTCCTGCCAAGGGGGCAGGGGACTGGACTAGATGACCTCTCAAGGTCCCTTCCTGCTCTAGGAGATGTGTATGTGTGTGTAAAGCCCCTGAGCAGCCAGCTCTGCCTGGTGGGAGGGAAGAAGTGAAATCATGTGCTGCTGTTCCCCTTCCCCCCTGCTGTAGAAATGGCAGCATAGGGAACTAGCACAAGGAAGCTCTGACTCTCCTTGGGCTTGCAGGCACCACTCCTATTGGCCCAGAATCACAGTCCCAGGATTGGGTTCCAGGGTCTCCTTCTGTAACTGAGCCAAAGCCATTGCTTCAGTCGCTCCCTCCTCCTTGGAAATGTCACTGATGTCCAATGCCCTCAAGGCTAAAACAAAGTCCAGCTTTCTCAATGGGGTGGTTAAGAAATCCATGTTTCCAAGATTTCTAAAACATGTGTTCTTGGAACGAGATGGCTTCTTCCACCCAGCTCTGGGACTTCTCGGGGAGGTGGTGCACCCTGATTAGTGGAGGTGGTAGGCAGTGGTAGTGAAAGCACTTTGAGGGGTCACGTGACCTTCTTCTGGTCAGGTCACCTGCCCTGAAGTGACTCCCTCCAATTGGTCAAATCTGCTTTTGGGTTGACTCTACAAGGGCAAAACCCATCCCATTTGGAAAAAGGCAGTGGGGGAGTTCTTAGAGGAGTCATGTGACTCACTTCCAGGCCAATCACCCACCCCCAGAACTCCCCTATTTGGTCAAATCCGCTCTCAGAGTGAGCCTACAGGGGCAAGGTCCAGATTTCTCATACAGCCAAGCCAGTTCCTGGCAAAACCAAGTATCCAGACACGCAAAATGAGCACACATCATTGGTCCCTTGCACTTTCACGCATCCTCACTGAAGCAGCAGGTCCACAAAGTTTCCAATTTTGAAAATTTAACAAAAAATGTTTTACAAAATTGTTCTCAGTTTTCAACTCGTTCTGTTGTGCTTGTAAGAAGCACATGGGATCTTTTTAGCGGGAGAAGGCAAGAACGCCACGTGTATTGAGCATACAGTACCATTATGTTATATGCATACAACAGATGTAGTTTACTCACATGCACACACACGCACACGCATCCACACATCCACACACCGTGTCGTGGATGTTTGTAATTATCAAAGGTTGTCCACTCTAATCCATTGGCCAGGTGGAGTAGATGTGAGTGTGGAGTCAGGTTCTGTTGATCCGGATCAACGCGCTGATGTCGACAAGCCGAGAAGAGGAGCCCAACCCTGTAATGGTGCACGCATCTTTTATAGCTTAGTCCCTAGTCCTGGTTCTGTCTCACTGCCCCAGGCGCGATGAGTCACCAGTCAATGGCAGATGGGTTTGATTGCTTCCCACTGCACCAGGTTTCTGTGTGACTCATCACCTACAGATGGGACTTAATCTTCCTCTCTGGGTGGATCACTGTTGTAGAGTCCAGTTCTCATCGCTCTTTAGCCACCAAGTCTTTGTTGTCCAGACAGGCTGGCTCCAGAGGGTAACTCTCTAAGCATCCACATTCACACTTCTAGGTGCAGCTCAGACACACCCATCCGTACACAGAGACAACACAAGGTTTACAGGCTAACACAGAAGAGCAGATCCCTCAAAATGGAGTCTTAGGAACAATATGGAGTTAGATACAAAGTGGACAAAGCTCCTCTTAAAAGATACAGGCTAATACAGGGAAATACAAAGATACATGGTAATGCGAAGGTTCTGTTAAAATATACCTGTCTATTTAGGATTGCTACAGAACGCTTCATTGGCTTTACTGGGGCTCTTTGAGGTCTCAGAGATTCGCTGAGTCAGTTGGAGAACTGGGGCCAGGATGACCAGCTGATTTTATACCACCATTGCCAATTTTCAGGGCTTTTTCTTACATAGCTCCTATTATCACCTATCCCTGTCCTCATTTTTCCCGCTTGCTATCTGGTCACCCTAGCTGGAGCCCAAAATTCTGGAGCTCATCAGCGTTGAACTGCAAGAACAGTAGTATCTTGACCCAACCTATAAATATGATACTGGAAAGCCACAGATCCCCCTGGAATATTTTCTTTGTCACATTTAATTTTACTAATATCCCATTTTTGTGGTGGTGCAATCAGCACAAATTATTAATGAGATAGACATGTCTAATTAAATGCACTGGGTTTAATCAAAAAAGTGACAGCTGTTGTTTCAGACGTTGCATAAGGGCATGTGACAAGTATCAGAGGGGTAGCCGTGTTAGTCGGCATGCCCAAAAACTAAAAGTCCTGTGGCACCTTATAGACTAACAGATGTTTTGGAGCATAAGTTTCTTGGACAAAGCCCCACTTCTTCAGCCACATTACAGCCAGTAATCTTCAGGAGACTGGGGAGCCTGGATCGCTTAGGTTACTTTGAATATCTCAGCCTAAATGTTTAAACCACCACATAAAAGATCTCTGCCCTTTCCCACAAAGCAAATAGCTTCTTTTTAAAGCATGATGAACAGTGCAGAAAAGATAAGAGGAAACCCCCAGGCAGAAATGAGAAGTCTCTCCCTGGCAAAAAGACAATTACGTCAAAACAAAGGGGTTAACAATAAATGTTAGGAAACCGCTGTGCACTCACACGCAACACGCTTGGGCCTAAGGAAAGACGACACGCTTGGTAATGTCATCAACTTCCATTTTGCATAGATACCAGCACATGGATCTTGATGTAGCGCCTATCAAATCGATAGGTGACTTCCCATTAAATGTCAATGGACATAGGCTCAGGCCCTCCGACCACAGGAGAACGTGAAGAACAATGCAGAGCAAAGGGCTGTACTGTAATTCGCTCACATGGATGCTCCAGGCATGCATCTTAACTTACATTAATATCACCCTCAGACTCAAACTCACAGCCTAGTGAGGGCTGCACAAATGAGAACAGGTAGCATTCAGGACCACCAAAGACAATGTACTTCCATGGGAAGCTCATAGTTATTTATTATTTTAGCTCATGTTTTAGGTATATTTGATCATATTTTTTCAGGTCTTGTTTGACTATAAAATAATGGCCGTTTCTACACAGGGATGCTAATACAGGGAGTGAAAGATGCTAATGACACGCAGATGCAAATTCCCCACACCTCATTAGCATAACATCGCATGATTTGGAGTGCGGAAGACCGTTCTTCTGGACTCCAAAACGCCATGTAGAAGCGCAGCCCCCGGGGGGGCTTCCAGAAGGAAGTCCTTCTTCTGGAGGCCCCTTCGCGAAGGGGCCTCCAGAATTACAAGAGCCTTTTAGCGCACACCTGCTGTGTTCACGTGAGGAAGTCAGAGTGCAGCATTATGGTGTGTGGGATGGGTTTGATCACAGAGTTCCCCTGCAGCCTGCCACCTGATGTGCCAGTTGTGCCACTGAGCCTGCCTACCTGCTCTATAGAGCCCATACCACCATCTCCTGATAGGGGAGAAGCTCTGGTCGCTCCCAACCAAGGGGCAGAGTTGGGATAACGGACCCCCCAGCAGAGCACCACAGATGCTGAACCAGCTCAGCTATGGGAAGACTCAGCAATGAGGCCTTGTCAGCATCCAGGACCACAACCCTCAAAAAACCCAAATAAATTTGTCTTCCTCTGTATAAAGTTTTACACACTCCCACAGCCCTGTGCAGCAGGAGCAGCACTGCCACAGCGCTTCAAAGGGGCCCAGAGCTCCTGGCAGTGGCGGCAGTCAGAAACAGCATTTGAAACACCAGGCCCAGGGCAACTGTGCCCTCCCCAACCCCTTTGCTGGGCCTGACTGTAATTGGATGAAGTTCTTCCGGCTTGCGACGGATTAAGGGGGGATTTCGGCTCCAGAGTCCAAGGGCTATGGAAGCTCTAGCGCTGGGGACCAACACCCCACATGCAGGCACTGTGCACAGCTACCCCAGCTCTCCTTATAGTGACCCTTCACACATCCTGGCAAGTCTCCATAACATCCACCGCTGCGGGGGAGCAGGGGGAAGAGGACAGCTCCTGACGGCTTTACCTTACAACAGGGGCCACAACAGCCCAGGGTAAAGGTAGGAAGTGAAGAGTTCAAATGATCACTTAGATCTGCCTTTGCCTGCCCACCTCCTTCGTCTCCTTCCTGGGAAGCGAATGGATCCTGCTGCATTTCTTGGAGATGCAGCTCAGAGTCACAGCTCACATATGCAATTCTCCTTCCACGTGAACGTACAATGCTGAATCTGGCGTAAACTAGGCCAGTTATATCATGGCTATTAAAGCCTTTTCTATGCCTTGTGTGCCTCGTAAGGCAGAATGATTTTGCCTTTCACCACTATGTTGTTTTATTTATTTATTCTAGTACAAAACAGAGTAATGGAGGTGGTTGAACAATTTCTAATGAATCTGTCTGACATATTGGAAAATATATTTTCAAATAAAGAATTTTTTTTACCCAAAGTATGCTCTGCATAGACATTTTGGATCTTTCATCATGAATGCCTGAAGACCACCACATTTACCCGTTTCATAGACAGACACGTTACAGCCACAGCCCAAAATGTTTTGCTACTGAGATGCTGCCAGAGTGCCTCGTGGGAGTGGGAGCGTAAGTGCCTCGTGCTCTGGTTCACCTCTGTGGGCCCAGCTCCCAACTCCCAATACGTCGTCCAGGACACATTATGGACATAGAGCTGCCAAGATACGGTGACTCCCCTCACCAAGGGGAAAAATTTAGGGAGGTAAAGCCCAGGTAGGGAGCCTGGCTATCCAACCGCAACACGTAGCGCCAGCATGGCTCGAGTTTGGCAGTTCTCCACTGAGAAATGGAAATCTTCCAGCAGAGCAGGAAAAGCCGCTTTCCAAACAGCTGTAGCAAGTAAACTACAAACGCACTGTCGCAGCCACGCTGTTGCTTGTAAGTGGAAATGTACCCTTGCTGTGCCTTCCACAGCCTTGGTGTGTTGCGGCGATGCTGCACTTCGGCGCAGGAAGGTGGGAACTGAGGCAGTTTTTTAAAGAAGGAAATTCCATTGCAATTTGACAGATTTGCTTCTTGTTCCTGTTTCAAATGTTACCAGCATCTTGTTTAAATACCATTTTCCCAGCTAGGTGGGGACAGCGTTATTTTAGTAATAGCACTTCCTCATTGGGGCGAGAAGCAGCATAGGTGAGTAATTAGAGCCAGGGTCTACAGAGGGAAACGAGGGCTTTCAGTATTGCTAATCCCAAGCATTCAAAACTCAGGCCCCGAAACCATGAAAATCGCCTTCAAACTGTGACATTTTAAACGTCATACATTTGGGTTTATGTTCCCAGCACGCAGAAGAGCGAAGCAGACGTTTAACCAAAATGTAACTCCTGCTGCATGGCCACAACACTCGATTACGTAAAATCCAGAACCTTAGCCCGGCCACCCCAAATATGGACACACAAGAAGCCGGCAGGCAGAGGAAGTATCAGCTTCTTTTCCCAAGTGTAAACTCAGCCAGACGGCATCCTTGGGCAGCCAGGGCTCCCTTGGCTGCCCCCCTGCAGGGCTGGTCCCTGAAGCAGCGGCACAACTGTCCCCACCTAACTCATTTTGCAGATGGCCTAGAACAGGGTCAGCAACTTCTGATTAGCTGTGTTCACGGTGGTCAAAGGAGCTGGAGCACAAGCTGGTTACTGCCACTGCTAGGTGTCAGCAAGGGGAAGTCAGCTGTCCCTAGCTCTTTGTGCTACGTTCCAGACCTGTGGGGTCCTTAAGCAGCTGAATGTTTGACCATTAGAGATATACTAGGAGTTTTACCCAGTGTTGTTTGGGTCCTTCAGGGCAGGGGCTGGGGGTATGGAGAGCTCAGGGCAAGAGGCCGGGAATGTGGAGGGGTGCAGGAGCCATGCAGTGGGTGGGAGATTCAGGGGAAGGGGTTGTAGACATCCAAGCAGGGGGCTTGGCTGTATGGTGGGGGCTCAGGAAAAGTGTGGGGGTGCAGGAATCAGGGCAGGGGAGTGGGCAGTGTGCGGTGGTTTGCAGGCTGGGTGTGGAAGGCTCAGGGACCAGCCTGGCACCTCAAGGGCTACACTGGCTGGCTGACAGATGCTCTATGGCTCTCGGGGGTGGGGGGTAGGGCCCTTACTTGCTGCCCTCCTGTGATATTTCTGGAGTATAACTGTCCCTGCTACCAAACCCCACTCCCCTTTGCGTTTTATGAGACAATCTCATTGCATGCACATCCCATTGCCCTGGCACAACCAAACCTTGACCTCAGTTTAAATTTGGATAAGAGGAAGCTGCATACCAAATCCGGTGGTCCTAGCTCTTACCACTAGGAGGAGCGCTTGAGCAAATGGACAGACGCACAGACATGCACAAACTCTCACAACTATGCAGTAGGTATGAATGGGGGCACTAGCTGCTGTTGATTTCAAGTAGAAATGAACCTGAGCCATGTAATCAGAATCCACATGTTCTCCAGGTGGGAGTGGAGTGCGATTTAAAGCTTTGATATGAGTCACATTTGGGAAACAATCTTAATCCAAACTTCCACAAAGTTCTGCATGCTCTGGGAGTAGATCCAGTCTCCACTCAGGCCCATCTCAAATTTGAAGATGACATTTTGTGAAGAAAACAGTCGTGTTTTTAACAAAACCATGTTTTTATTATTTTCTCATCTCCACTTTTGTTAGTTCACATTGCAATATAAGGGTCTGGAAAGAGGAGTTCACCGAGCAGGACTCTGTCCTTCAAGACAGAATAGAGGCCATTCCTCAGCAGGGACACTGTGCTGTTGAAGGTGAAATCTTTCAGCTGAGGCAAAAAAATCCCAGTCCCCAACCATAAGGGAAAAAGCGAATAAGGAAAAGTTATTTACTGTTGCCATCACATAAGAATGAGGGGTCACCAAAGAAAATTAATGGGTAGCAGGTTTAAAACAAACAAAATGATGCTTTTCTTCACACAGCACAGAGTAGGCCTGTGGAACTCCATGTCAGAGGATGTTGTGAAGACCAGGACTTTAAAAAGATTCAAGAAAGAACAAGATCAATTCAGGGAGGTTAGGTCCTTCAATGGCTGTTAGGCAGGATGAGTAGGGATGGTGTCCCTGGCCTCTGTATGTCAGAGGCTGGAAATGGACGATAGGAGAGGGATCACTTGATGATTGCTGTGGGAGCACAAGCACCTGGTGACCGGGCCGCACTCGCAAGGCAGAATGACCACACACTCCATCTTGGAACGCTATCATACAACGGCGGGAAGGCCTGAAGCCAGGCCAGGAGAAAGAAATCAGAAAGTTGACAAGTAGTGGGAGAGTCCCCAAAGAGACCATCCTGACAAGCAGATAGTAAGTCCCCAAAGAGAACAGCTGGGGCAAGTAGCTGGAAGCCCCCCAAAGAGAACATCTTGGTTGTGCAACATCAGAGGGTCCTGGGGGGAGGTTCGGAAAATGACCAAGGACAGAGGAAATCTTGTAACATGTTCTGACAGGCCGGGAGGACAGAGAGCCCAAATTAGGTAACAAACGCTTTAATTGGCCAGGTATCGAACCCCCAGGTAAGAAACAGTATAAAAGGTGATTTAGCAGGGACAAGGGTGTGGGCTCCTGGACACGAGGAGGAGGCTGGCAACTTCCAGTCCAGACAGCAGACCCCGGCCTGATCACCCGGACGTCACCACCACGAGAGGTCCCAACCAAGCCGTATCTCTGACTTGAAGGGCCGCTCTAACGTAGTTGTTGGTGAGATGTGGGAGCATTGGATGTTATTGGTAAGTCACATGTAATTATATACAGCTATATGTAACCTAGTGTTTAGCCTTTGCCAAATAAATAAATATATATATATATTTATATATATATATAAATATATAAGACAAGTGTTAAGTAATTGTAGTTACGAATAAATGAATCAATCACTTTCGGTAAATACCACTAGCTGGACTAGCTGGGGCTGTATAGAGAATTATTGGGACTTAGAACAGCCACAGGGCAGTGTGGTGTTCACAATCGGAGTATTATTGTTCCTGGTACTCATAATACTGTGGAAACCTAGGTTTTAAAGTAGATACACTGAATCACATATTGCTGCTACACTATATAAGAACTTTATTAAAGAAATTGCTGTCAGAATAAAAAATAGAGTTAGTTCCAGAGTCAAGGTTTCTGTCTCCCGGGTGGGGAATAAGGAAGCCGAGCGGAGACGAGTACCGGCTGGTGGTGGATTACAGACAGGCTAATACATGAGTAGAAAGGGTGCAATTTACAACATCATACACCTTGCCGGAACTCTGGAAGATGTTACAGTCTAAGAAACTGAGATGTGGGGCGAGTATTGATCTTAAGGACATGTTTTTTCAAGTCCCCCTAAGGGATGATCAGAGCATCTTAAACTTTTCAGTGTTAGGGAAAATATATAAATGGAAAGTTTGCCCTCAAGGCTACGTTAACTCCCCAGCAGTGAGCAGTTTAAAGTTGATGGAGACTTTAAGTAAGACAAAGGAGAAACCGGGAACGGGTGTGTTAAATTATGTAGATGACATCTTAGTTGCTGGAGAGGAGAGGGAAACTACACAAAGCGTCTAAATAAGGTATATCAACAGTTAAAGCTGGATGGATGGCAGGTCAGTGAAGGTAACTCGTTAAAGGAAGCTGGAACTGAGTTCTCGTTCCTAGGCCTAAAAATAAACTCCAAGGGCATTCGGCCAAGGGAAGGAAAGGACAGACAATTAAAGGAGTGGGAAAATAAGTATCCCAAGAATAAATAACAAGTACAACAAATCTTAGGAGAATTAAACTATATTTGACAGTTTCTCCCCTTAGAAATTAATTGGGCAATTAGGTTATTGCAGAAAAAGGTCACTAAGAAACACCCATTTTATTGGACCACAGAGGATTCGGAGGCATTGACGAAACTTATTGAAGTTAGTAACCAGCCGTTAACTCTAACCAGGGTGGAAGAGGAGATTCCCATAACCATATGGCTGGCATGGACTGCAGACCATTTTTTAACCAGGATAACTCAAAGGGGCAAGATAATACATTTGGAGCAATGGAGCATAAATGGATCAGAACGAAACTATGGGCTGTTAGGGAAGCTTTTGTTGGGACTTGCACACTTGCAATTCTGGTCAAAGGGGCACGTAAGAATTATAGAAGCTCCTTTAATAACTGCGTTAAAATGGATTACACCAGACTGCCCCGCCCCGGATTTTTCTGGGACCCTGCGCACCTGGGCACAACTAACAACACAGGCCCAATATTTTTGGGGAAACTGGGAGCTTAAGGATCAGATTAACGAAATGGAGGATATAACTACCCGCCCTGTGTTTTGTGAAGCAGTAGGGCAACCCTGGATAGTTACAGATGGGAGCACAAAGGGAGGACAGGATAGAGCGGCAATGTACTGTGTAAAGTGTGAAGCCGTAGAGGTCAAAGCATTGCCTTTCAGGCACGGAGCTCAACACGCAGAAGCTGAGGCATTTTTTATGGGTGTAGAACACGCCTTGGAGAAGCATTCACCAAAGGAGGGGTTAATTATGGGAGTTGATTCACATTACATCATCCTTATAGCTACGGGTAAGGGAACTGCAGATTTAAATCGAGACAGGTGGCAAAAAGTATTACAAAGCGTTAGGGAAAGGTATCACCGAGCCTATATAGTGCATATACGGTCCCATAGGCCGGATACCCACTGGGCTCATAAATTTGTGGATGAACAGGCACAACAGCCTGTCGCAATAGGGGCTAATAAGGTTCCAGAGGAAGAAGTGCAATGGTTAGCAAACTGGTTACATAACGAATGGGGACACTATGGGGCTAGAAAGAACTATCACCGATACCAGCAGGAGATAGTGGGGAAAACAGAAATACCGCTGAACATTTGGGAACATGCAGGATGGCAGTGTTTTGTGTGTCAATCAGAAAAGTCCATGGGGACGATCGCCCACGACAAAGGTGCTTTAACTGCTGAACAGTTCAAACCAGGAGCGGTTTGGCAGGTTGATCTAATGGGACCATTAGAAGGGGCCTGTTAATATCCCCAGGGGCTGGTAATAGTCGATCTGGGAAGCAGACAAACATGGGTCTTGCCCTTACAAAGGACAACAGCCGAGGAGGTAATAGGAGGCCTTGAAAATCCAGTGGCACATTGCAGAATACCCACAGAAATTCAAACAGATGGGGGACCACCGTTCACCTCATGCCAACTAGAACAGTGGCTTACATTTTATATCATCAAACGTTCATTGACAAAACCATCCACAAAGCAATGAGGTAGTAGAACAAAAAATAGGGGTACTGAAATTAGGAATTAAAACAGAAAACAAAGGAAAAGGTTATAAGGGATGGGATTTAATTTTGCCAAAGGTACTTATTAATTTAAACCAGCAAACATCAAGGTGGCCAGATTTGCAGCCCAAAATCCCACTGCCGTGGCAAGGAAAGTTTGCAGCGGAAGAATTAGTATGGGTTCGTATACCCCAATTGAAGGGACCAATCCCAGAGGAGGGAAAGATAATACGACAGGCCCAACACCCTAATACTTATTGGGTAACCCTCTTACAGCACAAAGGGGAAGTGCTGGTGCATCACAACTGGCTTAGCAGAAGATAATTTGTAACAAATAATCTAACCATATGGCCAGGATAATTTTCTGAGCCTAATTTGTTTTATTACAGGTCGGCCTAATCCACGTTGGGAGCGGCAATCCCAAATGGAAATCAGCAGCACGAAACTCCACCAATACTGTTGAATTATGGGCAGCTGCATTCGCGGTTTTAGCCAAGGCCACTGAACGCGTAGTTTGTACTAATAAAGTACCCTCTGCTAATGAGGCTCCAATTCGATTGGACCCTGTGTTTATGAATAGTTCTAATTTCAGTTCTACTAACCTCGGATATTTCCCCGATTATCAAGAAAAAAATTCCAGAGCAGGTACACTTATAATGTTGGCTATAACGGATACTCCCGCCCCAGAAAGAACTTTTTGTTGGGACTTTCCGCACTTACACCAGACAATATATCAATGTATTGGAGAACAGCGAGAAGACTATAAGCCAATTTTTGTTGGGTTTCAACAAAACTGTAATTTAACGCTTTCGCTGTTTGAGTTGTATGACCATTCAAATATAAATGTAACCGATAATTTTGTTAGTAAGAATAATACCCATTGGTTATCGCTTGCGGACATGTGTAATAATGATAAGTCGCATCCGGCATTTTTTGCGGCCCACGGGGTTTTTCAGCAACTGAATATGGTTGAACGAGGGTGTAATATTACCAAACACTCCACTAAGCACTTTAATGCTACCATCATAAAACCCATGATGTGTTTGGGTCACTCACCCAAAAGTAAGGCCAAAAATACACAAAATCAGGGTGTGCTGGGTGGATGCCCATGGTGGCACAGGTTTAATAACACACGGCCACATGCCAAAGTTCCCGACCACTTATTGGCACATAAGTGGATAAAACAAAACAGCTTACCCCCAGCCTGGTTTTGGATTTGTGGGAGTCAGGCTCATTCAACATTGCCGAAGTACCCTATTGGTCGCTGTACTATAGGAAAACTAGCAATTTCTGGTGGCACCATTTATACCAGAAAGAATTCTGAATCATGATTTATAGGCCGGAAAAAGCGAGGTTGGACATCGGATGGATGGGTTGCTTTTAAAACTTGGGTATCAAAAACAGCCCAAGCTGTTGTTAGTGTTAAGCCATTGGGTAACCTAGTTATGCAGGAGCAAATATTAACTTTAGGCGTAAGTATAGAGCATTTAGGGAATAGAACTGCAGAAGCATTAGGGTTAAAAAACTATAAAATGCAAGAAATTTGTACATATGTTATGCAAAATTGCTTGGCATTAGATTATTTACTTGCTAAAGAAAATGGGTTTTGTGAATGGCTAGATAACAAGTATCCACAATTTAATGGACAATGTTGTTTTGAGATTAAGTCGATCAAGCAAAATGTAAGTGATATAATCCAGGATATAGAACAAATTGGTCAACAGGCCAGAGAGGCGGCATCTTGGTGGGACAAATGGTTTGGTCATATCCCATCCATATTTGGATTGGGAGGGTTAAAACAATTATTTTGGTCTATTTGTATAATACTCATAGCACTATTACTTGTTTCTTTGGGGTGTCAACTTGTATGCAGGATAACCTCAATAGGGACTCAGGTCAACTCTTTCGCCCTCCATGCAGATACTCAGCCGTTGTTAGCTGCTGACAGCGATAGTGGTGTGGAGGTAGAGGTCCTGCTCGCTCGGCCACGGCCAAAGGGGCATGTGGGAGCACGAGCACCTGGTGGCCGGGCCGCACTCGCAAGGCAGAATGACCACACACTCCATCTTGGAACGCTATCATACAACGGCGGGAAGGTCTGAAGTCAGGCCAGGAGAAAGAAATCAGAAAGTTGACAAGTAGTGGGAGAGTCCCCAAACAGAACATCCTGACAAGCAGATAGTAAGTCCCCAAAGAGAACAGCTGGGGCAAGTAGATGGAAGCCCCCCAAAGAGAACATCTTGGTTGTGCAACATCAGAGGGTCCTTGGGGGGAGGATCGGAAAATGACCAAGGACAGAGGAAATCTTGTAACATGTTCTGCCAGGCCAGGAGGATAGAAAGTCCAAATTAGGTAACAAACACTTTAAAGCCGTGTCTACACGTGCACGCTACTTCGAAGTAGCGGCACTAACTTCGACGTTAGGTGGCGAGACGTCGAAGTCGCTAACCCCATGAGGGGATAGGAATAGCGCCCTACTTCGATGTTCAACGTCGAAGTAGGGACCGTGTAGTCGTTGTGCGTCCTGCAACGTCGAAATTGCGGGGTCCTCCATGGTGGCCATCAGCTGAGGGGTTGAGAGACACTCTCTCCAGCCCCTCAGCTCAATGGTGGCTGCGTGGAGCGGCCCCTTAAAGGTCCCCTCCCCCTCCCTTCCTGTGCAGGAAGCTGAGGGAACGTGCAGGCGGCAGCCCAGACACGCGGCTGGCCTGCACGTCCCTCAGCCACCCAGAACAGGGCCAGCACCTGCCATGGCTGCCCGGCAGCCCCCGCAGCACCCCAGGGGACCCCGCCCAAGGGGAGCCAGGGCAGCCAGGCTGGCAAGCGGCAGCGGGGCCCCTCCTGGATGGAGGCCGAGCTGCGGGACCTGCTGGGGCTCTGGAGCGAGGAGGAGGTGCTCCAGGTAATGGGGAGCAAGAGGCGGAACGCAGATGCGTTCGCTCGGCTGGCCGACGGCCTGGCTGCCCGGGGTCACCCTGCCCGCACTCCTGATCACATCAGGAGTAAGGTGAAGGAGCTGCGGCAGGGTTACTCCCGGGCCCGGGATGTGGCCGGCCGATCTGGGGCCGCCCCCATCACTTGCCCCTTTTACAGGGAGCTCAGGGACATCCTGGGCCCCCGCGGGGCACACCTCCTCCCCTCCGGCCACCCTTGATACTTCGGCCGACGAGCCCCAGCAGGCCCTGCAGCCGGAGTCCGCCCCGGAGGTAAGCCCCGCACCCCGGGGGCCCCCCCCGGAGCCCACCCCCGGGACATCGTGGCAGGAGGAGGAGGAGGAGGAGGAGGAGGGGGGCTCCTCCTCTGCAGAATCTGGGCTGCAGATCCTCCTCCTGCAATCCCGGAGCAGCAGCCGGGCCTCCGCCCCCCGGGGATCTCCGGACTGTGGGAGTGGACCCACAGGTATGTACCCCCCTCTGGTGTACACCCCTGGGCTTGAGGGGTGGGGGGTAATAGATATGTGTCCAGGGCCCCCCACATGCTCACATGGCCATGGCCCCAAGGACAGCAGGGCCATGTCCCTCACAGCAGTGCATCAGCCCCTGCCCCCCCACCCACCCCGCACGACAGTGCCATGCCCCATCCCCGGGGCAGGGGGGAGAGGAACCTCGAGGTGCCCCCGGGAGGAGGGGGTGGGACACCCCGCAGCAGCAGCAGCAGCAGCAGCATGTGATGGAGTGGGGGGAGTGCAAAAGGGAGACTCAGGCTAGATATGAGCAACAAGAGCCGAATAGCTCCCAGGGGCAAAGGATGATCCTGGGGCTACAGCTGGCAGGTGACACCTCTGCTCTGAACAAAGAGGAGGGAGGAGCCAAGCTGGCTTGGAATTGGGGGGGGAGGGCGGGGGCCACAGGTAGAGGCTAGGGGAAGGGAGAGCTGGAAGGCAGCCAGCCTGAGGAGGGGGAAAGCTGCATCCCAGAGGGGCACCCCTTGGGGTCTTCTCCCCAGGACGGGTTGGAAGGACTGTCTCTTCTGACAGCTGGTTCTGTCACTCCTGGGAGAAACTGGGCATCTGTGGCCTAAGAAACCTCTCCTGTCAGACCCTGCGGAGTGAAGTGAGAGTCGCTCCCACCAGGGGACGGGGTGCAGTGCAGGGGGACCCCTGAACCCCATCCATCACAGCAGCATCTCCCGGGGATGGGGATGGGGAACCTGCAGCACAGGGCTGGGGGAACAAAGGCCACGGCTTGGGGCCCACACTAACGCCTGTCTCCATTCTTCTTCCCCACCTCCTCTCCTGTGTCCCGCACCTGCACCATCAGAAGGACTGGAAGAGAGCGCCGGCGAGGCATCAGTGGTCCCGGAGAGCCCTCCAGGGCCATCACTCCAGGCAAGCCCCTTGGCCGAGGACCGACCGGCCCCACGGCAGGCTAGACGGCGGACCCCACGCCACCACCAGCCGACGGCGACGGACCCCCCAGCTGCTGGCCATCCACCGTCGGCAGCTGGAGGTCGCGGAGCAGCACCTGCAGCTGCAGGAGCGGGCGCTGGCCTGGCGCCAAGAGGCATGGGGGGCCTACATGGAGACTTTCAACCGCCTGGTGGACTACCTGGCCCCCCATGCCACGCCGGCCGCTGCAGCGCCCGATGTGCCTGCTCCACCCGCTGCACCACCAGCTGCTCCGCCCGTTGCCGTCCCGTCCGCCGTCACCCCGCCACCCACCGCCGAGGGCCGGAGTGCCGAGGGACCCCTGGAGCCAGCTGAGACTCGCCGGGCATATCTTCCGGTCTGCCCCACCCCCAGCCAGCCCCAGACAGGGCTGTGGCCGCGGCGGGGCTCCCGGCAGCCCACGCCCAGTGCCGGACTTTAGGGGCGAGGGGCCCGGGACGTGGCCCCCCCCTTGTATATAGTTGTGACTTATTATTTTGTGCCCCCCGTTTGCCCCGTCCCCCCCATGTAAATAGTTCTCCCCTTTATCCTCCCTGGTTTTCTTTTTATTACTGAGTACGCTTTTTTATTACTATTGTTTTATTTGTACATATTACTTTGGTTCCACACATGTTGCATATAGTTTGTTCTTGTTTTATAGTTATAGTTAAAAAAAAAAGTTCTAAAAGAAAAAGCAGTTTAAGTTCAGCCACAAGTGCGTGCTGTCATTTGTCCAGGAAAAGTGGGAGGGGGGTGCGGTTGGGTGCTCCATGGTGTGGGCATTGGGGCAGAGAGTGTGGTGGAGGAAGGGGCGGGCAGTGGGGGGCCTGGCAGAGTTCACCCCGTGGCCTCATCATCGAAGTGGGCCCGCAGGGCCTCCCGGACCCAGGTCCCTTCGGGGTCCACCTGCCAACTGGGGGCAGCAGGTGGCTGCACGTCGGCCCTGCCGGCCTCCACAGCCCAGCCCTGGAAAAAGGCCTCCCCCTTGCTCTCCACCAAATTGTGCAGGGCGCAGCAGGCACCCACAATCAGGGGGATGTTGTTGGGTCCCGCATCCAGGCGGGTCAGGAGACATCTCCAGCATCCCTTCAGGCGGCCAAATGAGCGCTCCACCACCTGGCGCGCGTGGTTCAGGCACTGGTTGAAGCGCTCCTGGCTAACGGAGAGATGGCCCGTGTATGGGTGCATGAGCCAGGGCCGGAGGGGGTACGCCGCATCTGTGATGACGCAGAGGGGCATGGTGGTGTCCCCCACAGGGATCTCCCGCTGGGGGATGTAGGTCCCCGCCTCCAGCCGGCGGCACAGGCCCGAGTTCCGGAAAACCCGGGCGTCATGGGTGCTGCCAGGCCAGCCCACATAAATGTCCTGGAAATGGCCCCGGCTGTCCACCAAGGCCTGGAGGACCACAGAATGGTAGCCCTTGCGATTGATGTAGAGTCCTCCACTGTGATGCGGGGTGCGGATGGGGATGTGAGTCCCATCCAGAGCCCCGAAGCAATTGGGGAAGCCCAGGGTGGCAAAGGCCGCGATGGTGGCATCTGGGTCCCCCAGCCTCACGAGCCTGTGCAGGAGCATGGCGTTGATGGCACGCACAACCTGCAGGGAAAGCACATGGGACAGCACCAATGAGGGGTGAGCAGGGTGTGTGTGGCCCTGCCCTGCCCTCCCCTCCCCTCCTCTGCCCTGCCCTGGCCTCCCCCGCCCTCCCCTGCCCTCACCTTCCCTCCTCTGCCTGGGCCCCCCTCCCCTGCCCTGCCCTGCCCTCCCCCCGTGGGTTCTCTTACCTCCATGAGAACAGCCCCGACGGTGGCCTTGCCAACACCAAACTGCTGCCCCACGGATCAGTAGCTGTCGGGAGTGGCCAGCTTCCAGACAGCGATGCCGACCCGTTTCTGCACTGTGAGGGCACGCCGCATGGCGGTGTCCTGGTGCCTGAGTGCGGGGGTGAGCCACTGGCACAGCTCCATAAATGTTTGCCGGCTCATCCTGAAGTTCCTGAGCCAGCGGTTGTCGTCCCACTCCCTAAGCACCAGCCGCTCCCACCAGTCGGTGCTGGTGGGGTAGCTCCACAGCCGCTGGCGTGTGAGACGGGGGTGGGGGTGGGGTGCTGCAGGGTTGGGGGTTGAGCCCTGCTACCCTGGGGGCAGCTCCTCCTCCGGTGTAGCAAGGAGGTGCTCAGCTGCCTCCTGCATGGCATGGAGCAGGGCAAGCCCTGCTCCTGCTGGGAGGGCTGGGTGGACCTCTGGCTGCTGCTGCTGCTGCTGCTGCTGCTGCTGCTGCTGCTGCTGCTGCTGGGGGTCCATGACTGCGTCGCCCGGGGTCTGTGTGCCTATGGCTCCTCAGACCGCGTGCTGTGCAGGCTGAGTGTGTCTGGGAGGGGCCCTTTAAGGGAGCGGCTAGCTGTTGCCCCGGAAGCGCTAGTCCGCCCTGTGACCCTGTCTGCAGCTGTGCCTGGCATCCCTATTTCGATGTGTGCTACTTTGACGTGTAGACGTTCCCTCGCTGCGCCTATTTCGATGTTGTGCTGCGCAACGTCGAAGTTGAACATCGACGTTGCCAGCCCTGGAGGACGTGTAGACGTTATTCATCGAAATAGCCTATTTCGATGTCGCTACATCGAAATAAACTATTTCGATGTAGGCTTCACGTGTAGACGTAGCCTAATTGGCCAGGTATCGAACCCCCAAGTAAGAAACAGTATAAAAGGTGATTTAGCAGGGACAAGGATGTGGGCTCCTGGACACGAGGCGGAGGCTAACAACTTCCAATCCAGACAGCAGACCCTGGCCTGATCACCCGGACGTCACCACCACGAAAGGTCCCAACCAAGCCGTATCTTTGACTTGAAGGGCCGCTGTAACGTACTTGTTGGTGAGATGGGAGCATTGGATGTTATTGGTAAGTCACATGTAATTATATACAGCTATATGTAACCTAATGTTTAGCCTATGCCAAATAAATAATATATATATATATATATATAATTATTTATTTATTACTTAACACTTGCCTTATATATATATAGTAGTAGTAGGCATCCTTCAGTCTGCATAGACTATGGATCGCGCCCTTTATAGTTTCAATTGAGGGCTTCATTTACAGCGTCTACTGTGACTATGAAGACCCACACGAGAGTGACAGTCCTTGCTGCATCTCTTGCAGATGTGGTGGGTGTCTGGCAAGTCCTTAGTGTGCTTTCTGTGTGCTCGCTTCTCCTCTACTACTGTCTGATCCTCATCTCGCCCTTCTGAAGGCCCTTGTGTAACCCCTGCCTCCATCTGCTGTGGTCATCTGCTAGTTCTTCCCAGTTGTCCAGCTCAATGTCTGCCTCTCTGAGGTCTCTCTTGCAGACATCTTTGTAGCACAACTGGGGGCGTCCGGGCGTCCTTTTGCCAGAGGCTAGCTCACCATACAGGATGTCTTTTGGAATCCTTCCATCATTCATCCTGTGGACGTGGCCAAGCCCGCGGAGTCGACGCTGCCTGAGGAGGGTGTGCATGGTTGGATTCCAGCTTGCTCGAGGATGGCGGTGTTGGTCACTCTGTCCTTCCTTGATATTCCAAGGATGCGCCTGAGGCAGCGCAACTGGAAGAAGTTCAGCCTCTTTTCCTGGCAGGCATACAGAGTCCAAGTCTTGCTGCCATAAAGGAGAATGCTGAGGATGCAGGCTCTGTAGACTTGCATTTTGGTGTGAGTGTACAGCTTGTTGTTATTCCACACTCTCTTGCTGAGTCTGGACAGAGATGTGGCTGCTTTTCCGATCCTCCTATTTAGCTCAGTGTCCAACAACAGGGTGTCAGTGATGGTGGACCTGAGGTAAACGAACTCGTGGACGACCTCTAACATATAGCTGTCAATGCTGATTGATGGGGATTCAGCAACATCCTGACCGAGTACATTTGTCTTCTTTAGGCTGATGGTAAGCCCAAAGTCCTTGCACACTTTGGAGAACTGATCCAGCAGTTTTTGAAGCTGGTCTTCTGAGTGAGACACTACAGCAGCATCGTCTGCGAACAGCATGTCTCTGATGAGGACTTCCCGCACCTTAGACTTAGCTTTCAGCCTTGCAAGGTTAAACAGTTTCCCATCAGATCTTGTGTGCAGCAAGATGCCCTCTGTTGAAGATCCAAAGGCATGCTTCAGGACGAATGCAAAGAAGATCCCAAACAATGTCGGAGCAAGCACGCATCCTTATTTGACGCCGCTCCTGATTCTGAAAGCATCCGATAATGTGCCATCATATTGGATGGTTCCTCTCATGTCTTCGTGGAACGACTGGATCATCTTGAGTAACCGTGGAGGACAGCCTATCTTGTGGAGCAATTTGAACAGACCATCCCTGCTGACCAAGTCAAAGGCCTTGGTCAAGTCAATGAAGGCTATGTAGAGTGGCTTCCTCTGCTCCCTGCATTTCTCCTGCAGCTGCCTTAGAGAGAAGACCATGTCAACGGTAGACCTCTCTGCGCGGAATCCGCACTGCGATTCGGGGTACACCCTCTCAGCAATCTTCTGGAGTCAGCCAAGGATGACACAAGCGAACAGTCTACCAGTGACGCTTAGGAGGGAGATTCCACGGTAGTTGTTGCAGTCGCTTCTGTCTCCTTTGTTCTTATACAATGTTACGATGTTAGCGTTGCGCATATCCTGTGGAACCTCACCCTCTTTCAGCACAGGCACAGTAGCTCATGTAGGGGTTCCAGGAGGGTGTCCGCGGCACACTTGATTACCTCTGGTGGTATGCCATCCTGGCCAGGGGCCTTTCCTGCTGCAATGCTGTCGATGGCTCTCTTCAGTTTATCCACAGTCGGTTCCTGATCCAGTTCATCCATTACTGGTAGGAGCTCGACGGCATTGAGGGCTGCGTCAACCACAACGTTCTTGCGTGATATATAAGACAAGTGTTAAGTAATTGTAATTACGAATAAATGAATCAATCACTATTGGTAAATACCACTAGCTGGACTAGCTGGGGAGGTATAGAGAATTATTGGGACTTAGAACAGCCACAGGGCATTGTGGTGTTCACAATTGGAGTGTTATTGTTCCTGGAACTCATAATACTGTGGAAACCTAGGTTTTAAAGTAGATACACTGAATCACATATTGCTGCTACACTATATAAGGCTGCTATAAAGGTGGGGTGGTCGGTCCCGGGCCACCCGACTCCCCCCGCTGTATCAAACCCCACTTGCCCCCATGGGACCCGGAGTAGGTCGGCACATCATCAATTGCCTGTTCTGTTCACTTCCTCTGGGGCATCTGCCATTGGCCACTGTTGGAAGACGGGATACTGATCTAGATGGACCTTTGATCTGACCCAGTGTGGCCGTCCTTATGTTCACTTGTACTCACTAAAGAATGTAAGGGGCTTTTCACAAGGAAAGGGCCGTTAATGTTTGTGCCCCACTGAAATTTCAGCTCAAGGGATAGAATTGAAGATCTAACACTGCTTCTGTTCCGTTCCACTTGCACATGACACTCACCTTCAGTTCTTGTCCGAAAGCACAGTGTTCCGTTCATTGGCCAAGAAATTTCACATTTCACCCCAAAGGGGCTGCATTTTAGCAAGGAAGGAAATTATTTCAGTATTAATGGCCTGGGCAATCTGGGTCAATGACTGCATAGTTTACATTTCAGTTTGTTACATCATTAAGTATTTTGGACTGTGAGGAAAGAGAACATAAAATTATGCGTTTTAAAGTTTTGGAGTTTTTTTTTTTCTGAGTTCAAGATTGAAAACAAGAGTACGTTTAAATTATGAAATGACAAAGTCTGACACTGGCTACATCCCCACAACTCCGTTTGATGTTAGCCCATAGTTACTATGAAGTGCCTAATATTGCCAGTAAGGGCTTGGGGTTTTTATATATAGACACACCCAAGCTTCTAAGACTTACATCTTTCAGCCTTAGTGTAGCCACATTTTGCAAAGTGAGAAAAATATTTCAGCCACTTGCATCTGTATGTTTGTACAAGACATTTCAAACCCACATTACAAATCTATAGTTAAGGTTTGTGCTGCCCAAATGATTGGATAATGCTTTTCCCCTTGTCCCTGTATGGACTCCACTGTGTTCTCCTGTCCCAAATCACTGAATGGAAACAAAAGCCACAAGAAATCCTGTGGCACCTTATAGGCTAACAGATTTATTGGTGCATAAGCTTTTGTGGGCAAAGACCCACTTCATCAGATGAATGGGAACAGGAATTTCTAGGAGCAGGTCTACATTGGGGAGAAAGTCAGCACAAGAAACTGAACTCTAGCTATGAGAATAGTGTAGCTGGAGCTGATGTAGTTGTAGTGGTTGACTTTCTCCGCCATCCCCAGAGTGGGAAGTCAACAGAAGAAACTCTCCCATCAAATTCCCTTACTCCTCACAACTGCAAGATATACCGAGGTCAACAAAGACTCCTTAAATATTCAATTCAGCACATCCCTACTGGACTTGCTAAAACTGAACCCTGGAAGATCGACCCCTGGAGCCTCAATTTTCCCATAAGTACAGACATGCCCTTGGTTCTATTTCTGCCACCTCGTGTCACTTAACTGCTGTCTCAGTGTGCTGGTCATTAACCGGTTCTTGCAGTAGTCAACCAATTCACAGAGTCAGTGTGAGGCTTGCTGTCTGCCAAGTGCTTTGGCAGCTTTTGGCAAACAATGCTACAGAAAAGCGAAGAGTTCTACTCTGCTGTTTTTCCAGCGGAATGCCATGGAACAGCGTTCCGCCACCTTTTTCGCTGGTACCGCCATACTTAAAATGCGGCTGGGCAGCTCCGGGCTGCATGTGGTTCTGTAAGGAGCTATATGCAGCTCCTGCTGCTGCTGCTGCCATCACTCTCTTCCAGCTCCCAATGCCCTGCTGTGCTGAAGGAAGGACTCAGCTTAACCGGTTTAATGGCTGGCCGTTAAACCACTTAAACTGAGTCCTTCCTTCAACATGGCAGGGCGCTGGGAGATGCCTCTGCCGTTTTACCTGGGCAAGCTGAAGGGCCAGGGAGGGGAGCTGCCCAGCCCCTAAAAATAACAGGTGGCCGGCGAACAAGTACCCTCCTGTGGAGCTCCTGGATAAGCTGAGTCAGTGTTTGGGGGGAGGGCAGTTTGGGGCTGCAGGGGGGCAAGTTAAGCCTCCTGGGGAGAGTAGGGGCATCCAGCAGTTGAGCCTAAGGGTGGGAGGGGGGTGCCTTTGGGCTGCGGAGAGGTGTTAAGCTGCCTGGGGGCAGGCAGAGAGAGGTAGAGCCGGGGGTGAGAGGGGTGTGGATTGGGACTGGGGGGGCAGTAAGCTGCTGGGGGGGTAGGAAAGAGGTGCGGTTTGGGGTGAGGGGGTGCAGTTTGGGGCTTGAGTTCTGGCTCCTTTTTTTCTCGAAAAAAAAGGGTGGTTCTACCAGTCCGTTCCATTTTAGATAGTCTCATACACCTTCATGGTAGTACTTGAGCGCCTTCCAGTGGCGCATCAAGCGATGTGACTACGCTCTGTCTTGCATGGCTCATTCTCAGATGGTGGAACTGCGTGTGCCAGGCAGGGTTTCACTGGGCGTGTGGGTGGGGAGCTGTTTGCTTAAAGCATGTGCATGCTGCTCACTGCTTGCATTAGAAGAGGCAGGCCAACGGGCATGCACCTGGCGCTTGGAATGATAGAGAGGCTTGTTCCACACAAGCCACCAGGAAAGCTCAGCTCTCTCTCCACTGAGATGAGTAGGCAGCGCCACTCTGGCTGAGGAGAGCAGTTGTCGAGCATGGTCCTTAGTCCTGAGCAAATAGACCGTAAGGCGTCCAGCAGGGGATGACAATGACAGAGTTACCTATTTTTGTCAGACGTATTCTTGGAAATCTTTAGTTTTCGGAAACTCCCGGACAATCCTGAAGGGCTGGCAGCCCCCATCCCATCCGGTGTGATGCTGTATGGAATATGGGAGGCCCTTTCTGCTCTTGTGGATACCAGTACTATAAAAGTGCAAGGAAACTGAGCAGACGTGCCAGGTGAAGTGTCTGTGACAATCTTGGGCTTGCTCCTACGTGTGTATCACTTTGGCACCGTAATCCCCCAGCATGCGGGATTTCAATTTGAGCTCAACGCACTTTAACTCACGTTAAGTGCAAATCAAAAGTGCTCCAGCTCCCAGCTGGGGGGAAGCAGGGTGGAAGCCCCACTGCAGCGGCTGTCTTCCTGCCAGGCTTCCCCAGCTGGGGGGCACACTCCCTCTCAGGGCTGTCCTCCTTTTTGGAAGGTCAAATGTAGTAACCCTGCGTGACACACTGTCTCCCCTTCCAGGGCACCTGTAATCAGCCATTTCCCTTGAAACTTGACACTGAAACTTCCTCCTGGGCACAGGACCCTCTCTTCTCTTATCTCAGAGACTCCAGCTACAAACCCCCAGCAGCTGTCCAGGAAATGTCTCCTGCTCCCCCAGTTCCTGTTAACAGCACTACTGTGCTCAGTTGTCTCAGCCCTCCAGAGATGCGGTCCTTTGTTCCGGGGCTCCCAGTAGACACCAGCACTCCTCCGCCCTGTAGTTCCCTTTTTATATGGGCATGACTGGCTGCTCCCTCCAGCTCTTTTCTCATCATCTGCCTCCAGCCTTACAGGTTGAACCGCTCTTGTCCGGTAACATCCGTAAGCTGGCATCATTTTAGCTAGCCGAACGGCCATTTACCACACAGGTGGACAAGAGGCTGCAGAGAGGGGAGGTTAAGAGAGAGCAAGAGATCCCACCACTGAATAGGCTGGCAGGTAAGTGTGCAAGCGTTTGGTGAGAGTGAGTTTGCTTGAATGAATTTTGATTCTGATTTCAGTTTCTGTGGCAGTTGGGATGGCATGTCTGGAAGTGTTTGATCCTTTGATTGCCTTTGATCAGCCTCAGGATCAGCCTTCCCTTGTGTGGCTAACAAGGGGTTAGGCCAGCAGGCTTTAAAAGCCAGAGGCAGAGCAACCAGGGGAGCGAAGTGGACAGGGGGCTGCAGACGTGGGAATTTAAGAGGAACAGCAAGAGATCCCACCTCTGCAAAGGCTGCCCGGTGAGTGTAGTAGCTTTCGGTGTGAGTGAGTTTGCTCAGCTGTTTGAATTTTGATTCTGATTTCAGGTAAATTTCAGTTACTGTAGCAGTTTGGATTGTGTTAGTCCATAAGGTGGCACAGGACTTCTTGGTGTTTTTGTGGCAGTTGGGATTGTGTGTCTGGGAGGGTTTGAAACTTTGTTCCTTTGATTGCTTTTCATCAGCCTGAACCTCTGTGCACATTGGGAGCCAAAGAATTGGAAAGATACAGAGGCCGTGGGTTTTCTTTCTCAGTGCCTCCATAACCAGTGGGGGATCAGAAACACAATTTGTGACCGGTTGGTGAGTTCAGCTTCAGTGCTGACCACCAGTCTTGGGAGTATTTGCTCTCCCTTTTGCAGTCTGTCTTGACCTTGGCATTTTCATGTTTACAACCCCGCACCACACCCAGTACAGCCCGTCACCATGGGAATCAGCCAACTCCTGTTAGAAGGGCCCAGGGAGAGTGCAAGGGCTGAGAGACCAGGAAAACACAGACACACAAAAGCTGTAGAAGGAGTCGTTGGAGATCCAGAAGCAGCAGGCCACCCATCAGCAGCTGCCCATGCTGCTGTTGCTACAACAGATTGCATCCAGCAGCAGGAACAGATGACCCAGCAAGAACAGCAGCAACAGCTGATGTGGAAGCTAGTGGTCGAGCGCCAGATGCAAGAAGAATGTCTTATCCAATAGACGGCAGAACTATGACATCTGCCGGGGGCGTCCAGTAGGGGACAGTCTTTCCTCTAGGAGGCCCATCTGGCTCTGGTGGGAGTCATGATCCCAGGCCCTAAGACAGGATAAAAACAAAGCACGGTTGGCTCCCGGTTTAACTAGCTCAGCACAAGCACCACATCAGAACCGAGCCACTCAGGAGGAACTGGACTATGCCAAGCTGGAGGCGATCACACTCGGCCACCCGTGAATCAGTCCAGAAATATTCTGAAAGGTGCTTTGTCAGAGGAAGTGCTCCCCTCAGCCTGACCCCATATGGTGGCCCAGCATCTGTGGGCTCACTGCTGGTGTTGGCTAAACCCCAAGAGACAGACTAGGGCACAGGTGACGGAGAGGATCGTGAATAGCCATTCACCCAATGCCCCCAGCCTGAAGAAGGGAGTGGGTGAAGTAACACCAGCCATCGACCTTGTGTGAGGCAGTGACGCTTAAGGAGCAGGCCCCAAAAGCAGGAAGCCCTGGGAGTAAGGCTCCACATTCCAGCACAGTCTGGGTAAGGGGAGACAAACAGGGACTGCTGACCCAGCCAGCCCCCACAAGAGGGATCCTGAGCCAGAGAGAAGAATCTGTGTACAGAGGTGAGGAGGGAAGACCAAGAACACCAGAAAGAGGAAATCACCAGGGCGCTGATGAGGGCCCTGAGGGGCCAGTACTTTGAGTGCAGACAGGGAGAGAATTTCAAGTGCGAGTGCCCCTTTTTATGGATCGTAGCTACGCCAGGGCACAGGCTGCAGGACCCTCAGCTTAGAAGTGGCCCACCGAGTGGATAAAGAACACCCAGGTTAGAAGCCGAGCAGATACAGAAGGGTTCTGTGTAGGGATATGGATATGGATATGGAACAGCTTCCATATGAGGAGAGATTAATAAGACTGAGAAATGGTTAAGGAGGAACATGATGGAGGTCTATGAAATTATGACTGGTGCAGAGAAAGTAGATAAGGAATTGCTGTTTACTGCTTTTAGTAACACAAGAACTAGGGGTCAGCAAATGAAATTAACAGGCAGCAAGTTTAAAACAAGTAAAAGGAAATATTTCTTCACACATCAATCAATCAGTGGAACTCTTTGCTAGAAGAGGTTTTGAAGGCCAAGACTACAACGGGGTTCAAAAAAGAACTAGATATATTCATAGTGGATGCATCCATCAATGGCTGTTAGCCAGGATGGGCAGGGATGGTGTCCTTAGCCTCTGTTTGCCAGAAGCTGGGAATGAGCAACAGGGGAATGGATCAATTAATGGTTACCTGTTCTGTACATTCCCCTGGGACCCTTGTAAATGGCCACTGTCAGAAGACAGGATTCTGGGCTAGATGAACCTTTGGTCTGACCAAGTATGGCCATTTTTATGTTCTTGTGAAGCTGAACGAGTGAAAGGTCTAGTGAAGATGCGTTTTCCCATCACTACTCTTTGGGTCTGGGGCAAATCCCCCAAGAAAAATTTAAACCATTTCAGCGCATTGTCACTTCTTTCAAGCAAGGCAGCTGTATCACGTGATAGACTGTGTTGCTGCAGAGGTATCCAAGAGGAGAAGAACAGGTGTCTGCCCACCATCCATTGACCACAGGAGACCAGTCTCACTAAAGCTGTTTAGTTATCCAGGTTAATAACTCCAAATACATGACCCTGTAGGCACAGCCTTTGACTAGCTTCTCTGGGGCCTTCCTCAAAAACAGGCCGTTTGACACTGGGCACTAGTCAACTAGAACCTAATATCCAGGGTGCGGTTTTCAGTGTTGATCATCCTATTGCTTGGGTTTCAGAGAAGGAATCGTCCCTCCCTGCACCCAGGATTAGGAATTGCTGAGGAAGCTATTGGGTAGTCCTTGGTGTCATCTCTACATAGGGATGGGTCCTCCCAGGCGCAGGGAATTCTCAGCTTACTCTCCCTGAGGTCAATGAGAGCTGAGGGTGTGCAGGACATACTCAGGGCCTGGCTTCTTCATAACCCTATTCTGCAGGAATAACATTCCTTGACTTGGGGTGCTTGAGGCCCAATCTTTCCAAAGACTTCCCTGCTGTGAGTCCTGGGGGGAGCTATGCCCTGCCCGGTGTGGAAGTATAACATTGTATAAGTATAACGTTGTATAAGGGGACATGCTGGATACATTGTATATGAGAGGGCATGCCAAAACATGTTACAAAGTATCTGGGGGAGCACACGTAGGGACAGTTAGCTTTTGAATGGAGAAGCAATTAAGATGGAGCCAGCACGTCTAAGAAGCAGGCATCAGAATGGAAGGTGTGAAGGGCAATTAGTTAAGTTAACTGGAAGCTGTTAAAGGAGATTGTTAAGGGTGGCAGGTAATTGAAGATATGTGACTGGTCTCAGAGATCTCGAAGGGTGGTGACTAAAATCTTTTTCTTCTTTTGTCTGTAACTTCTCTGTAACTTGTTCTCCAAAAAACTGTATAAATTAAGAGACACAAGCCCCACTTGGGGGGCTCACTTCTAAATGTATTAGCAGAGCAGCTTTGCTAATAAAACAGAGTGGTCTGATAAATTGTGAGTCTGAGTCAAACTTTGACACTGGGCAAGGCAGCCCAACGGACCCAGATAAAAGTTGCTGGGTTCTACCAGTGCCAAGGGCAGGATGACCATCCTTCCCATCTTAAATGAGAAGGAGTCTTTTGAAGATGGGATGTACTTTCAAAAGAGCAGTGTCTGCACTGGTTTTCTTCTTTCGAAAGACGCTCTTTTGAAATAAGAATATGCAAATGAAGTGCATGACATGCAAATCTGCAACTCATTTGCATTTTCAATTTCCTTCATTTGCATACTTCTTTCGAATGAAGATTGCAAGTGTAGACACAACCCCCCCACACACACACACAAAGCCTGTCAGAGGAGGGGCAGCCCACCTTGTTAGAGAGTTGGGGTGTGTGTCACTCCTCAGCATGTGCACCCTAAAGCAGCATTTTCCAAGGAGTGGGGGGTGTCTGCCAACCCTTTCAGGCTGTGGGGCTGAAGCCCCAGTCCCCGGCATCCCCCTACCCCCCCGCACACTGAAACTGGGAGCTGCAGAGCTGAATGCCCAAGCTGGTGACCCCACGGGGCTGAGGACAGGAACCGAGGGCTGAAGCCCCATCTCCAGTGCAGCCGCCCCAACAGGCTAAAGTCCTGCTCCCCAGTGCACCATTCCTCCCACCCCCAGGCTAGACCCCCCCCCACCCCAGCATGCCCCTCCCCTCGGCTGAAACTCTGATCCCTGTTGCTCCCCCTCTCTCCTGCCAATTAAGCTGGGAGCTGCAGGTCTGGATGCCTGAGCCCTGGTGACCCCTCAGTGCCCCCTTGCCCCTAAACTGAAGTAAAAGTGTCAGGCAGTTCCAGGGCCAGACCTGGGACTCCTCTCTCCCTCCCCTGGCCAGCTCCCAGCCCCCTTTTCCTCACATTGCCAGTAGGAGCTGCTGGGGTGGGGGACCCCGCTCTATAGCTGGCAGAGCCCTCAGACAGCAGGGGCTGCAGGGGAGTCCTCCTGGCACACAGACTGTAGTTATCTTGTCCCTGCCCAGAACTCACCCCTAGCCACACAGCATCTCTAACTACATGTGCCTGCATACAGCCCCTAGCTACTCTCTCTCTCTGTCCCCTGGGCAATGAAAGGTGCTTTGGAAATTACCATCCTTCCTAGATACTATGGATTTGTACAACACAGCATGCTGCTGCAGGAACATAAGAACAGCCATACTGGGTCAGACCAAAGGTCCATCCAGCCCAGTATCCTGTCTGCCGACAGTGGCCAGTGCCAGGTGCCCCAGAGGAGGTGAACCGAAGACAATGATCAAGCGATTTGTCTCCTGCCACCTGTCTCCAGCCTTTGACTAAAGGCTAGGGGCACCATACCTTACCTTTGGCTAATAGCCATTTATGGACCTAACCTCCAAAAATTTATCATGCTCTATTTTAAACTCTGTTAGAGTCCTGGCCTTCACAGCCTCCTCCGGCAAGGAGTTCCACAGGTTGACAGTGTGCTGTGTGAAGAAAAATTTTCTTTTATTACTTTTGAACCTACTACCCATTAATTTCATTTGGTGTCCTCTAGTTCTTCTGTTATGGGAACAAGTAAAGAACTTTTCTGTATTCACTTTCTCCACACCATTCATGATTTTATATACCTCTATCATATCGCCCCTCAGTCTCCTCTTTTCTAGGCTGAAAAGTCCCAGTTTCTCTAGCCTCTCCTCACATGGGACCCGTTCCAAACCCTTAATCATTTCAGTTGCCCTTTTCTGAACTTTTTCTAATGCCAGTATATCTTTTTTGAAGTGAGAAGACCACATCTGCACGCAGTACTCAAGATGTGGGCGTACCATAATTTTATATAGAGGAAGTATGATATTCTTAGTCTTATTTTCTAGCCCTTTTTTAATAATTGCTAATATCCTATTTGCTTTACTGACTGCCGCTGCACACTGCGTGGATGTTTTCAGAGAACTATCCACTATAATTCCAAGATCCCTTTCCTGATCTGTTGTAGCTAAATTTGCCCCCATCACATTGTATGTGTAATTGGGGTTATTTTTCCCAATGTGCATTACCCAATGTACACTTACCCACATTAAATTTCATTTGCCATTTTTCTGCCCAGTCACTCAGTTCGCTGAGAACTTTTTGAAGTTCTTCACAATCTACTTTGGTTTTGACTATTCTGAACAGTTTGGTGTCATCTGCAAACTTTGCCACCTCACTGCTTACCCGGTCTCTAGATCATTGATGAACAAGTTGAACAAGATTGGTCCCAGAACTCACCCTTGGGGAACACCACTAGTTACTCCCCTCCATTGTGAAAATTTACCATTTATTCCAACCCTTTGTTTCCTGTCTTTTAACCAGTTTCCAGTCCATGAAAGGATCTTTCCTCCTATCCCATGACCACCTAATTTACATAAAAGCCTTTGGTGAGGGACCGTGTCAAAGGCTTTCTGGAAATCTAAGTATATTATGTCCGCTGGATCCCCCCGTCTGCATGTTTGTTAACCCCTTCAAAGAACTCTAATAGATTAGTAAGCCACGACTTCGCACTACAGAAACCATGCTGACTTTTGCCCAACTAATCATGTTCTTCTACATGTCTGACAATTTTATTCTTTACTATTGTTTCTACTAATTTGCCTGGTACTGAAGGAAGGGTGGGGAGAGGGCGAGAGAGCACCATTGTGATTTGAGAACTAAGATTTGTTTTGTCATTTAGATTATTAAAAACTAAAGTACTCTTTTAATTGGGGTTTTGCCATTTGTTTATTTTTTACATTTTTCTCTGCTTCTGTGCAGAATCAGACTAGCCAGTTTCACTTTTGTCCCCAGACAGTTATGCTCTTTGATTCCTATGCACATGCAATGGTTGGCTTTCAGTCAATACCGTGGAAGGCTTTATGTACAGACAGACAGAAAACTGCCTTCCTAGACCTATTTCATGAGATCTTATTTCCTTAAGACATTTTCATTCATGATGGATTTTAATCGCTTCTAAATATTGAGCACTTGCAACACCAAGAATGGAAACCATTAGATTAAAGCACCAAAAGTATGAGTTTTTTTTTTTAATTCTACACTTTGGGTTCAGTTTATTTGCCGTCTGGTAATTGAACCTTTAAAATTCACAGTAACAAGATTTTGTCAATGACTATGACAATTAGAAGCTTTTTTGTTTTTAGTAAAATATGTGATTCTCATGTAATTACCAGACTCCAGGAGCTGGGACTTTAAGAAAAACTAGCTGGCAACAGTAGAGCAGACCTAGCTTCAGCTCAAATCCATTTATTGCAATGGGAGTAGCAACAGGGGGTGAATGAACAGCTTCTTTCAGTAAACCTCAAGGGAAACTGACGTGTAATTAAAGTTGTGATGTATACAGCTCCATGCTAATATTCTATTTAGGTTTTAAAAGTGAGTTACATTGGTACAGAGCCAAATTTGTTAAGGCAAGCAGGTCAAACAGGATGTATTCACTTCATGAAGTCTGAATTTGGCCCATACAGCTTCCATTTCTTGCTTTAAGTAAGGATAAGTAAAAGCACCACTGAAAAGGACCAGAGTCTTCTTTCACTAGCACTGGTTTTACATCACTGTTTTCTGTGGCGTTGCTCGTGAGTCGCTGTAAACACCAGAACAAAGGACAAATCAGATCATAAATTCCAAATGAGACAAAACGAAATTTCACGCTGCGGTTCTGCCAGGAGCCACCAGGTGGCAGCGTTTTAACACAGGCAATATATTAATTCACAGTGCTGGTGCACTCTCTCTCGCTCAAGTAAAGTTAAAACAGTTTAAAACTGCTTTCAGCTCTAAACATTCACTTCATTCACCTTCTTTCTTTTAACTTCCTTATTTGGGGGTCAGTGGCTTTTTATATCTTCTTCCAAATTTCATGATAGGTCGGGCTGTTCCCCAGGTTGGTCTCTCTGAGAACCACTAATACCTGGACCATGTACCAAATCTATGGTCTCCTCCTTGGCTGCCTTCTAGACACAATCCTTGCAAGAGACATCTTAGCACTATGGTGCTGCAGTCTCCGCTGGCTATGCCCCTACCAGTATGGCCTCGCCTTCCCATCCTAACAAGTACCAGAGGGGTAGCCATGTTACTCTGTGTCCGCAAACACAATGAGAAGTCCTGAGGCACCTCGTAGACTAGCAGATTTATGGGAGCATAAGCTTTCGTGGGCAAAGACCCACTGTCCTACATGCATCTGACAAAGCAGGTCTTTGCCCACGAAAGCTTATGCTCCAATAAATCTGTTAGTCTATGAGGTGCCACAGGACTTCTTGTTGTTCTTCTCATCTTAAAGGGTCCACCATTTAGGCCTTTCCTTTGCACAGGGTTTCAGAGGCTTTTTTGTCTCTGCCCTCGGACAGCCATAAGACTAACCTTCTGTTCTCACATACTCCCTGGGTGTTACCTAACAACTAATTATTTGTGATCTGTCTTATTGTGGAAAAGAAGTCAGTTTGGGACCAGTGTCCTCCACTGACATTACTTATAAGGTGGGTTTCTCTCTTCCGAAAGTGTGTTTGCAGTCACCACATCCAGTGCCAGACAAGTCTTCATCTCTGTCAGAGTTTCTGGCTCTTGTGGCTAGGTTCAGGTCCAGCCATTGCTGAGCCTATATATGCATTTAGCTCTCCTCCAGTAATTACCTTTTCATTGGATGGTATGTTTCTAGTAAGACACAATAACTCATTAAAAAACTCCTCTTTTACCTTTTACTCCTCTCCTAACTGTGGTACATAACTCGTTAGTATATGGATAGTCACCTCTTCCCAGTTTCACACATTATATCACAAAACCTTCTGATGATTCTGTCACATGTCACTGCTTAATTTCATCCCAATCATTCCAACGCCATGTTCGGAGGTTGATCTGCAGGACGTTCCTTTCACCACCACCAAGGAAGTTCATGATGGGAGTTCGTGGCTCCTGCACAAGTAAAGACACACATCAATAAGCACAGCATGGATGGCTGAAACCATTCCCACAAAATAAGATCTGCCCTGAACCTTTGTCCATCCCTCCCCCGAATCATTAATTTTTTTTCAGACTCAAAGCAGTTAGGAAGAGAGCTCCAGTAAAGGGATAGGATGTGTCCATTGTGGCCTGGTTTGGTCCTACAGGTTTTGCCTTGATTGGGCATTAACAATTGTGCTATGTTGCTTGGAGCATGGCAAAGAGATGGCAAACACACGTAAATTTCCCTTTGATGAAGTCCCATGAAAGGATTACTTGGGACTACAATGTAAAGGCCTTTGCCCCTGAGCCCAGGTGCATGTTACCCTACAGTTCCAAAACAAAAGTCTTGGAATCAGATCAGACCAGTCTTTAGGGCGCTAAGCCAGGGCTCCCCATTCCATGCCAGTGGGACTGCTTCTCGCCTCTTCATCCCCTCATGCTCAGCTTCCTCTTCCTGGTTAAATCCAGACTTCCCTGGCAGGTAGGGAACTCCTTTGACTATGTGCTGGGTGGTCCTGGAAAGCTAGTATGCTCCCTGTGCATCTCTACCTTTACTGCAAACAGTGTGGAGCCCATAAACTATGATGGTGTCTTTGGTGGACCCCAGTACTAGTCTGACTGAGGATAGCATGAGCAATGCACTGCTGGGGTTTACTTCCTTTTCTGGACTGCACCAGACCATCGAGAAAAGATGGCAGAAAAGAGGAATTCCACATCAGAGGTAAGAAAGGAGACCAGAAGGATTGTGTCAACCTTGAAGAGGAAGAACAGGCACAGTTGGACTCTTACAAGATCTTTTGATAAAGAGAAAAATGAGAGCACATTCAATAGGATGTGGGAGCAAGTGAGAGAAGAGAGACTATAATGTCATACAGGACTTGGTGAGGGCTCTGTGTAAGTTGGAAGACTTCTCGGCTGAAGCCTGACCATCATGGTAAGGTGAAATAAGTAATGTTTCTGAAACAACAACCGCAGCAACAACAAAGAAATAAAGCTAAACAGCCCCAAATTGAACCAATGCATCCTATTAAATATGAAGCCAACACAGAGAGAAAGAGTCTCAGATCCAACCAAACCTGCCATCATGATGGAGAAGAAATTGAAGAATTACAGAGCATACTGGTGACTCCATCAAAAAGGACAAATTATACGTTAGCTGTCTGGAATAGCCATTGAAAAATGGATTGACGTTGGGGTTTTCAGGGTCAGAAGTCACAGAAAGTCTGCTCTGAGCAATGAGCCCAGGATTAAAGTTCAGAATTTACTTGTAGGCAGAGTTTAAATTCCTGTTATTTCCCAGAGTCCTGAGGCTCAGGTCTTCACCCATTGGGGCACACTGGTACTTGCAGCTTCATCCCCACAAAGCATACTGGTGGTCCCATGGGTCTGAAAATGTTTTTCAGAGCTCCTGCCTCAATGGCTCTGGCTGAATTTAGCCTCCCTTGTAGAACAAGGATCCACATTGTCCAACTAATCTTGCAAATACATTCTCAAAACAAAGGCCCATAGCTCTACCCAAGACTCACTAAGCCCACTCTCAAGAACCTAGAGAGACTCCCCAGGACTTCCTGGGGCATATAATGGATCTCCATCAGTGAATTATCTTTGCAACAGAGGGACAGATTCTGCACTACAGCACTAGTCTGAAATGACTCAGTGTCAGCTTTTTGTCAGTTTTGACTGGTTTGCAAATTGATAATGTTAGAGTGAACAAAAACACTTTACCTCCATGTCTTAAATACAGGTAACAGCAACGAAGGGTCCTGTGGCACCTTATAGACTAACAGAAAAGGTTTGAGCATGAGCTTTCGTGAGCACAGTCTGTGCTCACGAAAGCTCATGCTCAAAACTTTTCTGTTAGTCTATAAGGTGCCACAGGACCCTTCGTTGGTGTTACAGATCCAGACTAACACAGCTACCCCTCCCATACTTAAATATAGGTGTGCACTGGGGAGCACTCAGTTTGCCACCAGCTCCCAAACAAGGTCAAAATTCCAAGATAAATAGACTCAAAGAGGTAGCCGTGTTAGTCTTGTGGAAACCATCTTGTATAAGAAGCCATTTCACATCCCCTGCTTCTGCACGCACACAAGAGCCTGTCCTTTCCTTGACCTGTTTGGGAATAGCAGGAAGGATGAGCTCTATGGAATGCGTTAACGAACTGTTTGGAGTCAAGGCTCCAGCTCTCTAGTACCTGTTTCTTTGTGCTGATAATAGTTTCTCTTTGAGAAGTGATTTACGATTCTCTAGCTAATTGCCTCTGACACTAGGCTTTGTCTGTGTAAGGGTATAAAATACTAGAGTTAGCTGCATCAAGCAGCTTTGCTGGACCCGGTTTTACTAGTGTCCAGTTTGGCTCATCTGTTGCCTTATTGAATTCAATAAAGCTGAATGTTAGCCGCCTAAACACAGAGAAGCCTTATGCTTCAACAGTGTATCTTCATAAAACAGAAAAGCACTCATGTAGCACCTTAAAAACCAACAGTGTAATTTATTAGGTGATGAGCTTTCATTGGACAGACCCACTTCTTCAGATCCTTAGGATTCTTCAGCACTGAAGAAGTGGGTCTGTCCCATGAAAGCTCATCAGCTAATAAATTATATTGTTAGTCTTTCAGGTGCTCCAGGGCTGTGTTTTTGTTTTATAAGGATAAATGGAGTTTCCCTTCAGAAAGTGAACTGTTGTCATAGAGGCTTAGTAGCCCGCTACACAGTCATGATCCCCCTTACCTGGCAGACAGTATAGGACTGCACAAGAGGTCTCTGCCATTCACCATGCTTGTAAAGGCAGCAGTGGTCCTCCACATAGTAATGTAACACACTCATATTAAGGTGCATATCTACCCGCCAAACTGAAACTTCCATTTCATGCACCTGACAAAGTGGGCCTCAGCCCACGGAAGCTTATGCCCAAATAAATGTGTTGGTCTTTCAGGTGCCACAGGACACCTCACTGAAAATACACTGTATGGGCTAATCTTTTATAACTCACTTGTGCAAAACACATAGGTCATAAAGGGCCTTAAGGGAGCATCACTTTTCTAAATTTCAATAAACTCTCTAATCAGAGGCATCTAGGCTCAATGATTTCTAACCACCAAGGTTTTCAGACTCAGTTATTGACCTATCTGTCGCCTCCTCCCTCACCTATATTTGACCTTATGTAACCCTTCTGCCGGAAGGAGTCGGCAGCAGCCAGGGCCAAGTTCATTATCTAGGGGTTCCTTTTCATCTTTCTCAGATAGAACCATCTCAAGCCCCCACCCAGTAGCCTGGGAAATTCACACACCCCTGGGTGCCTCAGAGAGGCAATGCTTCCCCGCTCACAATCACAGAGTCTGAGTGTAGAAAAAAAACTTTTAATGAAAGAGGCAGAAAAGTCAATTGGCATAAGCTTGAGAAAATGCCACAGCCAGAGCTCATAACCAACCCTCAAGTAACTGTCCCAGTTCAAATGGATTGAACAATGTCCTTGGCCTCTCAGGCTCACCAGTCCAATACTGTAAGGGTCCCATTCACAGACCCAAAGTTTCTCCACACACCCGCTTCAAATGCCCCACTTACAACTCTGTCCAGTCTGTGCAGGCCCTGACACATCACCTTGATGCATTCCCTCACTGAGCCTAAGGCAATGCCCCCTTTGTGCTGGTCTGACATTCCACTTGCTCTGCCAGCTGTCCCCCCACCCACCCACTGGTCACTCCTGCCAGCCACCTGCTGCTTTCTCTTACCAGCCACCCACTCCTGACAGCCCTTTGCTCTCTGTCTTTTGGGTTTTGCTGTAGGCAAAACCCTGTGATTCCAGCTCTCTGTGGCTTCAGCGCTCTGTGATTTCAGCTCATAGAGGCTTCGGCTCCAGGCCTAGCCACAGCATCTCAGTATCCACCAAGGAGGATGCTCACAAAATAACCATGGACCCAGCTTTAGATCTATCTTTGAGTGGTGGGGGCAGGGGGGAGAACTAGCCAAATCAGTCTTACAGCCGTATAGTCAAAAAGCTCCCAGCCAGCTGGTTCAACCACTAATCATCCCCCACCTTCAACCTCACAATGGTTAGATGGAGGGACCCCTGTGCCATCCATATCTTATGCAGCAGTGAAGACTGCTCTGTACCCCCCGACAACAACTTCAAGCATTGGTGAGCCTCCACAATTCGGTGATAGCGTAAATGGTGACTTTATAACAAGTTGTTTACAATAGACAAAACCCCTTTTCTTCACAAGCATTACATATGCACACCTTTGCATTTCATGCAAATGATCTCTAAAGGACACACTCCCCAAATCTTTCAGCAGTATTGAGCTCCTTAGACATCTCTAAAAGCCTCTCTCCAAATTAACCCTTAATTATGTGGTATTCTATTTCATTAGCTCATGGTGTCTGAATGCCCATAAAATGGTTACCATTGATTACATTCTGGGGAATACCCTCCTTTCAAATCCAGAACAGCAGTAGGATAAGAGGTAATGGACTGTAGCAAAAGAGGTTTAGGTGAGATTTTAGGAACAACTTTCTAACTGGAAAACAGGTAGCTAAGGTTAAGTAGGAGAGGGTGGAGGGGACAAGGTTACCGAGTGAGATGGTGGAATCTGCCATTGAAGGTTTTTAACAACAGTCTAGGAAAACGCCTGCCAGAGTTTACTTCTTCCTCCCTCTCTGAGGGGAGAGGCACTAGGTGACCTCGCCAGGGTCCTTCCAGCCTTACTTGTCTATGAATTAACTAGAGAGGGGTGAGGTTAAGCAAGGCTGCTGCTAGTGAGGAAAACATAGGTGCTGGTTTCCTCCAGGCCTGGAGAGAAGCTCAAGCCCCATCCACCTCAGGCCACACCTCCCCTTGACTCCTTCCCTCAAGTCCACATCCCCCTCTTCTAACTCCACCTCTTCCCTTCCTCTTCCTCCCCCCTCAGATGAGCACACCCAATTCCTACTCCTCCCCCACCATCCCAGAGTCTCCTGCTTGCTGTGCAGATTGTTTCTTGGGTGCCCTGTCTTCCTTTTTCCTTGTGGGTTCCAGTTTAAGGTTTGCCTTGTGATGTTGGTTTTCTAAGGGTATAGCCAATCCATCGCCAGAAGACAGAAGAGGGAAACGTGAAATGAATAGAAGTTGGTTTGAGGGAGTGAAAGTTGTGGGGCAGACTCAGATCATCACCTTCCGCTTCAACGATAAAGGTGTCACCACGTTAGAGCTGAAGGACGGACACTGTAACAGGGCGTTCCAGCATTGTCACCAACTTTCATTAATCTCACTTCTTCCTTGGAGTTCATCTTGCTCATTTCACCACCATCTGTTTCAAGTTCCCTCAAACCACATCTCCCGTCTGCATTGTAGGCTCACCTTGGTCGCTATTAGTGCTACTGTTTTCTTTGTTTTTCCACCTACTGGGGCTGCTAATCTCCAGCAGTCCTGACTGCATTGTTACCTGGTTATTACAGCTGCTAGCAGTAAACCCTCAACAAACAGGACACCAGGGTTTGGAGCATCTTGTTTTGAGAGTGATTTTTGCACAGCTGTTTTATATTTGTCTTTATGCAAGTAGGAAGAATTGATCTATCCCAGCAATGAAAGCAAAAGATCACAGCAATATTAAGTCAAGCATGTTTGTAACCCTGTAACTGAAAATGGTCATTGTCGTTCACATTCAGCTAGTCTTTGGTTACTAACCATGGCGAGAGGCTAGGTGCCAGGTTTTATAGGCAGTACATTTCTATTGTTCTGCACATGACTGGAGAGTCCACTTGCAACTAATTGAGTACAAGAAAATCCCTTACAATTACAAAATATGTAAATTGCATTAAAAGGCAACAAATTCATGCAAAGCATTTCCCTTCATGCCTTCCAGAATTCAGTTACTCAATGTGTATGCAACAGGCTATGGCTGTACAACCTTGAACACCCCTAACTTCCTCTCATTGTGGAAGCTAAGCAGGGTCAGGCCTCACTAGTACTTGGATGAGAGACCTCCAGGGGATACTGGGCCCTGCAGGCTTCATCTGGCTGGCACCTTGGTGAGTGTGTTCTCGTCTCTTCTGTGAGAGGCCCAGTTCTGATTCCAGCCTATACAGCTGATCTTGTAGGAGAGAGGAGTAGCCTGGTGGTTTGAGCACTAGCCTGCTAACCTGAGGATTGTAAGATCAATCTTGAAGGGGCCATTTAAGGATTTGGAGCTAAAAAAAGAAAGGGATGATGCTTGGTCCTGTCAGGAGACTGGACCTGATGACCTCCCAAGGTCCTTTCCAGCTCTATGAGATGCATATTTCCATAAAATACTGTGTCTTGTCTCAAGTAAAGTGAAGTATATTGGTGTGCATATTGTCTATTCCATGTGGACAACAATAGGGCACACACCTAAATGGCTTTATAGTAGGTAATACAGGCTGAACCTCTCTAATCTGGCACCCTTGGAACCCGACTAGTGATGAACAAGAGAATTTGCCGGACCATAGGAGGTCAATATGGTCTAGCAGCATTACCAACACTTCCGCTGCTTACTGGGCTCTCAGAAGACATTTAGGCATACATTACAGTTAAATAACAGCACAGAACATTGAACGGTAGTCCTGGTGGCCATAAACAAACTTTATGGGACCATGGGAATCTTGGCCACACCTATGATAAGTGGTTGTCCAGCTAACTAAAATCATGCTGGAGTATGGATGGTGCCTGATAAGTTCCGGATGAGAGCTGTTCAATCTGTATTATAGTAATTAGCTCTGCATTACCACAAAACAGTGTTGCACAAATAACTGGCATTAGTTCTGATTCGGTACAAATATTCACATTAGTTGCTCTTTTGAAATCTTGGTTTAAGCCCCTGCTGCATATGACGTACATGGATTTAATATGGACAGCTAGTGTGAAATCATTTAAAGCAAGGACTACCTTTTTGCTATGTGCATCTACCAGGCCTAGCCCTATCAGAGCCTGCTCCACACCTTGGATTCCTACTCTGTACTGAAAAATAATAAAAAGATCCTGCACCGTGAGCGCACTTTCTCTCTCTTTCTCTCTCTCTCTCTCTTTTCTTTTCATTTTTTTAAACACCAATGGACTATTGTATCCCAAACTTTTCCAGTTCTGCTCTTGACAAAGAGTTAAACTCTTCTGTAGAAAGAAAAAAAAGCAAGTGCAAACGATACAGCCTGCCCTCAGACCTAAACAGCATAGTGGCTTTTGGTCGGTGGCTGAGAAAAAGTTTGGTGAGATAAATAAAGCCTGTATCTCAGGTGTTTATTGTCAATATTTTGTCAGGGTGGAGGTGGGGTAGCTTTTATCTTCCTGCAGGCACAGCATCAGTGAGCAACCTGAAATAAAGATCTTTTTGTGGTTAACAGATACTTCAGAAGACTACAGCTTGTGTTTTTGCATCAGTGAATCTGTATTTTAAGTAAAATGTGGGGAAAACAGACACTAGTTACATCTTACATAGGACATCAAGTTTTGGGGAGGAGGTGTAAGAGGCTGGGGAATTCTGAATACACATCTATGGGCTTATCTCATACCAAAGTTCACAGATATCTTTGGTATAAATCTCTATGTAGTAGCTCCATATCTAGGTCAGCATTCGCACTTTACTTTTGTGATCGGACATATCTTCCATGGCCAATGGTGGCTGGTGCCAAAATAAGTGGTGAAACAGAAGCATATGACAAAAGACCATTCCAGCCCCCACCCTCCTACTCCACAAAAATTACATGGCCACCAGCACCAAATCCAATCAGTCAATGAGCTCAACGACTCTGAGGAAGTTCCAGAACACTGGACGAGACCTAATGTGGTGCCAATGTTCTAAAAGGGCAAGTGGGGTACAACGGGCCAGTTAGCCTAACATCAAAAAATGGAAGAACTGATGCAGGATTCCACCTACTATGAAAAGATAAAAATATAATCATCAATGCCAGTCAGCCTGGTTTTATGGAGAATAGGTCTTCTTAGATAAACCTGATTGCTTTCTTCGATAAGACCATGAGTTGGGCAACAAAGGCAACTGTGTAGGTGTAATATACTTAAAGGCTAGGACTACACTACAAGCATCTGTCTACAGACGTTACTGTCGGAACAGGCATTCCAACAAAACTTCTGTTGACACATCGCACCTGCACATAAAAGCGGATCTCTCTTTTGACCTGCGCTGTCGACAAAAGGGCCCCCTGGAGGGTCTACACAGCTTTTTGTCGACAGTTTTTGATGTCAAAATGCATTTTGTGTGTAGATGTTCCACAAGTTTTATCGACAAAAACCCCAGTTTTATCTACAAGATTCTCTAGTGTAGATGTAGCCAAAACATGTAAGGCTTTTGGCTTCAGTGATGTGTGACATTCTACTTAGAACTATGAAATAGAGCAGGTTACATGAGTTAAGAACTGGCTACCTGCCCACTCAAAAAAGTAGGAATCATTGAAGAATCAGCAACAAACAAGGCTTCTACTGGGGGAGTGGGATAGGGGAGCCACAGCAACTGAGCTCTAAGCCCAGCTCTATTCAATATTTTCTTTAATGATCTGGAAGTAAACAGAAAATTACTCTTGACAAACACATGGAGGACAAAGATTTGCAGCATGGTAAATAGTGATGCTAACTGGGCACTCATACAGAGTGATGTGGTTCTCTTGGTAAACTGGACTTGTTCAAACAAAACGTGTTAATACATCCAGCTGCCAAATCATACACCCAAGAACAAAGAAAGGCCGTACATACAGAATGGAAGATACTCTCCTGGAAACTAGGACTTTAAAAAGGAATTAGGGGCATAGCAGATAAGCAACCCCACAGGAGCTACCTATGTGATGCTGTAGCTAAAAAAGGCTAATGTAATCCCTAGTTCTATAAGCAGGAGAACAGTGAATAGGAGTAGGCAGATGATTTTTACCTCTATATACAGGATCGGTGAGACTGAACGGCTGTGCAGCTCTATTGTCCATAATTTGAAGAGGATAGTGGATGTTTGGGCAGTGTGCAGAAAAGAGACATAAAAATTATACAAAAGCTGAAAAAAAGAGTGACTTGCAGAGAGAAATGTACAGGACTCTATCTGTGGAGTTTATCAAAACGAAGAAGAGGTGTCTTTATTAGAGTAAGAATTATCATTGGAGAGAAAATACCAGGTACTAAAGGTCTCTTTAGCCATGTCTACACTAGCCCAAATCTTCAAAATGGCCACGCAAATGGCCATTTTGAAGATTACTAATGAGGCACTGAAATGCATATTCAGCACCTCATTAGCATGTTGCCAGCCACGGCTCTTTGAAATTGCTGCTTTTTGCTGCCGCGCGGCTCGTCCAAACAGGGTACTTTTTTGAAAGGACCTGGGAACTTCTAAATCCCCTTATTCCTATCAGCACATTTGGGCTAGTGTAGACGTAGACTTTCAGTCTAGGAAGGGCAAGCATAACAAGTTGTAGAGGCTGGGAGTTAAAGCCAGACAAATTTCAACTGGAAATAAGACACATTCCTAGCAGCGAGTGCGATTAACCACTGGTACAAACTGCTGATGGAAGTGAGGGTTCAGCATCTCCTGGACTGTGTCTACGTGCATTCCTCTTTCGAAAGAGGTATGCAAATGAGGTAAGTCAAAAATGCAAATGATGTACAAATTTGCATGTCTGACACCTCATTTGCATATTCTTATTTCAAAATTGCTTCTTTCGAAAGAAGAAAACCAGTGTAGACACTGCTCTTTCAAAAGTAAACCCCATCTTCAGAAGACTCCTTCCCATAAAAAAAAGGGAATGCAAAAGGGAAAGAAGAATGCAAGTGTAGAAACAGCCTTGATGGCTTCACGGGAAGACTGGATGTTACTGAGCTCAGTAACTGGATGCAGCAGTGGATGAAGTGCTATCGCCTGTCTTATACAGGAGTTTTAACTGTCCCTTGTGCCTGTAAGATCTATGAAACCCAGGCTCCTCCCATTTCCCAATAGCTTCTCTGCTGTAACCACCACTACCACCACCACTACACGCCCTTGGCTTCTGAAAATGAACAGGCAGTTCCCCTTGCTAGGTCACAGAGACTACCCCTTCCTATCTCTGTCACCCTACTCTCTTTGACAGTGCCACCCTACTACCCAGCGTAATGAGCTTGGGGTCATTAAACAGCAAACTACACTGTGAGGGCAGCAAGGGATTAACTGCTTCAAGCTAGAGGAGTAGCGGTGAGTGAGAGGAAAGAGGTGACCTCTGGAAAAACATGGTCCAGGTCATTCCTACCCTCACCCCCATCTCCTTTTAGCTGTAAACAGCTCCCATCCCCTCCCTCCTGCATAGTGCAGAAAGGCTGCTGCTTACCACGTTCTTCCCACAGAAATCTTAGGAGCGTGGCCTGTGACATCGCCTGCCCCCCACGTCTTGAGACAATGCACTGCCAGGTAACAACAGAGAGAGATCCATTCAGGGGCCCAGCCAAACATGAAGGGTAGAGACGACTAGACAGGGATGTTTGGGTGAGATCCATTGGGTCACCCTCATCTCCATGTGAGAGAGCTGTAGGGAATGTGTGTGTGTATATCACCTCTCCCCATGTAAACCTTAAAGATAAGAAAGAAAATAAAAAGACTCCAGATGCACAGTATTCCTTTCCAACAGGGCTCCGGCAACTTGAAGCTAATTTGCACAGTTGCACTGCAGAGTTCTGATCGTCACTGAACTTGCCTGAATACGAGGCATTTTATCAGATGTTCCAGATTCAGCATAGGGAAATATGGTAATGCTATTCCAATACACTTCCAGTCCAAAATTTCCAGCAACCGCAAATGTATGTTGTTCACTGCCCAGACCTGACCCTGCTCTGTCAGGGACAATATCCTACAGTTTGTAACCTTAACAGATACCTGAACTGTTTAGTATAAACATGTTACAGGATTAGTTTTTATTAAAGACTAAAACAAGTTTGACTTTACTACAAAGAGAGAGATTTTAAGTATGGCTGTTGATTAATCACAGTTAACACATGATTAACTCAAAAATTAATTGTGATTTTAAAACAAATTGTGATTAATCACAGTTTTAATTGCATTGTTAAACAATAGAGTAAAATTTAAAATTTGTTACATATTTCAGATGCTTTTCTACATCTTCAAATACATTGTTTTTAATCACAACACAGAATACAAAATGTGTTACATTCACTTGGTATTTTTATTCCCATATTTCTGCTATAAAATTATGAACAAAAGATACAGTAATTTTCAATTCACTTTGTACAAGTACTGAAGTGCTCTCCCTTTCTGCTGAAAGTGCAGCTTGCAAAAGTAGATTTGTTTTATTACATAACTACATTCAAAAACAAAACAATGTACAACTTTAGAGCCTACCAGTGCACTCAGTCCTACTTATTATTCAGCCAATCGCTAAGATAAATTTATTTACATCTATGACTGGTATTCTGTGTGCTTCTTATTTATAATGTCACCTGAAAGTGAGAATAGGCATAGCCCTTTTGTAGCAGGCATTGCAAAGTATTTACATGAACATTTGTATGTCCCTTCATGCTTTGGCCACCATTTCAGAAGACCATCCTGCCATGGTGGTGATGTCTGTTAAAAAAATAATGTTAGTTAAGTTTATGACTGAACTAATTCAGGGAAAACTTTATGTTTCCTGCTCTGTTTTACCAGCATTTTGCCATATATTTCCTGTTACAGCATTCTCAGATGATGACCCAGCACATGTTGCTTATTTTCTGAACACTTGCACTACAGCTTTGACAAAACACAAAGACAGTACAAATGTGAGGTTTCTCAGCAACACTGCTGACCAAATTTCAAAGCAGAATCTTTTCTGAAAGTCAAAGGTTTGGTTCCTTTGTCTTCTTATGCAAAAGAGAGAGAGAGAGAAAGAGAGATGAGTAGGGAGAGAAGACTGGCAGTGTTTTTGCCACTCACTTTTATAGTCCAGTCACCCTTTGAAGTGGTTTTTCTCAGCGTTTTATGTAGCAATGCATAATGAGAGGCCTTAACATTTCAGGGAATGGCCCCCACATTTCTGTCCTATGATGGTTTATAAATCTGCTAACCGAGACCTGGCTCCACCAAAAATGTCAGTTTTAAGCATCATCTAAGAAGTACAAGTTCTTTTCAAAGCCTTCTTTGGTGATACTGTTTCAAAGTGGCCTCTACTTTAGATAAAGATTGTTACCTCCCCCCAAGAGAATCTAATAGCGTTTCTACCTGTTGTTCTCAGGATGTGGAAAATGAATAACACAACCACAGATTTCAGCAAAGACTATACGCCTCTATAGTGTCTAGCATGAATATTATGTATTTTCTTTGGCACTTTGCAGCAAAGACAGCATCAAGAATTTTGGATCGCATTTTCTGCCCACACTTTATTTACTCTCTGGTATTCCTGCTTGGCTTGGGAGGCAACACCCTAGTCATTTTAGTTCTGTTCAAATACAAGAGGCTGAAGAGCATGACTGACATTTTTCTGCTCAACCTGGCAATCTCAGATTTGCTGTTTGTTTTCTCCCTTCCCTTCTGGCTTTATTATGCAGCAGACCAGTGGGTTTTTGGGGACAGGTTGTGTAAAATCATTTCGTGGATCTATTTGGTTGGGTTTTACACTGGGATATTTTTTATTACGCTCATGAGTGTAGACAGATATCTGGCAACAGTTCATGCTGTGCTTGCCTGGAGAGCAAGATCTGTCACCTATGCCAGTGGTGCACAAAGTGGGGGTGTGGCACATGAAATTTTGTAAGGGGGAGGCGCAGCATGAGCAGCTCCTCTCTCCCCTTACACAGCGTCTGCTGTGTCACGAAGGGAATGCCCCCCCCTCTGCTGGGCGAACACACAGACAAATTCATTTACCATGGTTGTAATAATACTAGCCTGCAAGCAGGACAGCAAGATTGGAGCACTGTGTTCTCTCCGGACCACACTCTGCAACCCTTATGAGAAAGGATGGGCGTGCTCTTTTGACAGATTCAATATTCTGGGACTGATAATGGAATTTGGTTTTCGCTGAGAAAAATCATGTGACGTTTAGACTGATTACCCAAGGCAGAACCAGAGGTGGAAACTTGGGCTTGATCCATTGAGTTTGCTTGTGGCCAACTTTGAGCGTACGGCTGATGACCATAACCTACATGTCAAGAAGACTGGCTGTTTTGCTACCAAAGCACCTAGGACAGGAGCATGAGAAGATGGGCAAATAATAAATTTTCTTAATGTATTCACTAAAAATAAAGGGGAAACTACAACCACGGAGGGAGAACAGAAAAGAAGACACAATGATGACAGACCGAAAGGAACAAAGCTAACGAACTCTGCAGGCATCTACAAACGTGACGGCCGGCACCCGAAGGCTTAGCAAGATGAGCTTCGTATTCTGCAGTATCCCTATCTATGCAATCTCCTTTTCTGCATTTCTCGGAATAGAAAGACATACGGGTGAAACAAAAACACAGTGATTTGGCAAGAAACCCTCTTCATGCTACAGGTGTGGGGCGGAGGAGGGGAAATGAGGTGAGGGCGCACACATGTCAATAGAACATTGACTCAGAAGCGTATCTCTAGCAACATTCCACAACTTATCAGCAGCATCTTCTCTCTGCACAGCAGCAGCCACTGGCCTGTTACTTTTGTACACAGAGTTAAAGCTGGCTGAAAAAAATCAGACAGAACAGTTTTCTGGAGGGAAACACGGTTTCATCAAAATCAAAGCACTTTGTGGGAACGTGCCAATATTGGCCAAATTTTCAGCTGGAGAAAATGACAAGAATTATTTAGAATTTCTCCTTTTGATAATGTCCAAACATTTCTCTTGACTCTATTTTGGTTATTTTTGTTTTAATTTTACACAGCAAAATATGTACCATGAAATAAAAAGGTGACATCATGAAAAATGGAATGTTTTGCTGTTGCTCAGAACGGCTTTAGAGTTTCTGTTCTGCAGGAAATTTTGACTTTTTGATCCCATTTAGAAAAAAAACAACAAATTTCAAGTATAGGACTTTCCCGCAGAATGGAAAGTCCGTTTTCCAACCAGCTCTATCCACTGTATCTTTTCTATCACATTTAATGTTTACAGGTGTTACTTCTAGAGTGGTTTGAGGGAAAATCAAAGAATAAAAGTAGGCAAAGCAGCCAGTGAGGATGTGCTGAGGAGCACAAGATGGATATGTTCTCAGAACTGATAGTTCTTTTTATACTTACGGACATAGATGCTGAAACTCAGGATACAAACGGGCATTGGAGTGCCCCCTTGGTTGAAGTATATTCCATTATATGCTGGGTTTACAATTTGATTCAATGGCTGTCAGCATCCCCTCTATAAAAATGTTTCTGCATCCCGGCCTATGGGGAAATAATTACCAATGATAACCTAGAGGCAAAAGGTGTCAAGCTGGCGACTATGGCTCATGTGATGGCTAGAGAAGTTCAGTGACTATTGCAATGGCTGGAGAAGTTCAGGGAGCAGAGCTGTTACTTGCACATTAAATTCATGTTTTAAAATATATAAAGGACCCAGTGAATCTGACACTAGAGGAATGGCAAAAAATTGTAAGTGATTCATTTCATTCACCTCTGATTTGGAGCATGTCAGTGGTTTATTATCATTATTATTACAGTAGGGCCTCTGGGTCCCCAGTGAGACTGGGGCTCCATAGTGCTAAGTACTGTCCAAGGAAGGGATTGTCCTTGCCCTGCCCAAAGCAGACTAAAGGTGGGAGAATAGAAATAAAGTACAGCGAGGAAGGTAGAATTGGAATAGTCCCATTTTTTGCAGATGGGGAAGTGAGGCACAGAGAGATTGAGAACTTGCTCAAGGTTTAGCAGCCCACAGAAACTCTAAGCAGTACTTTGGAATGGGAGATGAAGCATTATGGGCAGCATCCAGTTACAATATCCTGGAGTACTTCAGGGAGGCAAAGTCCAATTCTCCAGAGGAGACTCTAGACAGCACTTCAGGGCTGGCACCTCTGCGCTGGAGAAAAGGACCCATGTTATTGGACATGCATGGGTGGATTTTGGCTCTTTTACATGAGTGGAAGGACCTCCCACTTCCTGTGACCCAGTAACTCCAGATTGGCCTTTCTTATGTAACCCACACACCTAGGTGTGGTTCATGGGGCTCATGCACTGAGCAAGCTCCAGTGGTCCCAGGTGAGTCCACCCGTGGGTGATTACACTTGGTATTGGCTATTTGCCCACACGTAGGATCACACACACAGGTGGCTCAGGAGGGAAGAGCCACAGGGTCACATCCCACTGGTTGAGAAACAAAAAAACCTCAGCAAAAGTGCCAGGACCCAGTAGGAAAGAGAGATGTAGGAGCTCCTCCCTCTGTGCTGCTGCTTTCCCAGCTCAGCTCGGGCCCCTGTGACCCACACCTACCTTTCCAGCTGTAATGGGGTGGAGCAGGATGGGGGAGGCATGGAGCAGCATTCACCTCACACTCCCTGTCAGCACCCGGCCTGTCCCCAGGGAAGCTAATGCCCTAACCAGGAGGCCAAATGTTATGAGGACTCCTTGGCACGTGCTGCTGAGGCACATTGTACCTATGCTAAGAAGACTGAAGCACCACAGCTTCCCCTGGGGCTGAGCACGGGGTGCACTAGGCTGGGGAGGAGCAAGATGGAGGGTGCGGAACAAACACACATCACAATGCCAAAGTCATTCCAAAGGGTTGGGGGGACTTGGTGTCGTGGCAAGAAAGCACTGCAGAGCCGGGAGCAAAGATTCCCACTGGGGCTCCATTCATTGCTTGGGCCTCTGGAGGGCTGTGGCTGGACTCATCAATTGTGCAGTGAGGCTGGGCAGTGGCAGGGTGACAAAACCACCAGCGGTTTCTGGAACAAACGTAGCTACTGAGGCTTTTTCACAGGGTAAGTCTACACGCCAACAGCTTTCAGCCGCGGTAGCACTTTAATGCAGACCCACAGTTCTCAAACTTTTGTATCCATCACCCCCTTTACACAGCACCCCTCTGAGTGCGACTGTCTGTAGAAATTAAACACACTTTTTTATATTTAACATTATTATAAATGACGGGAATGAAAGGGGGCTCGCGGGGGCGAAGGTGACAGCTTGTGCCCCCCCATCTAATAACCCTGTGAGGTATCACAAGACCCAGTTTGAGCTCGCCCAATGAAGATGTTCTATGCCAGTGGGAGAGAGCTCTCCCATCATCATAGTAAATTCACTTCCCTCGCAGGTGGTAGCCATGTGCATGAGAGACGCTCTCCTCTCCTGTTGACAGCACGGTCTAGGTGGGAGGGCGGGGCGAGGTGGGCATAACTACCTCACTCAGAAATGTGGGTCATTCCCACCCCTGAGTGGCATAGTTACACCAAAGTAATGCTACAGTGTAGCCCAGCTCTTCAACAGCCGTTTTGCCTGATTAACAGCAACAGCATGAAGCCATCCCAATGAGGTACAAGGTGTGCAGAGAGAATACTGCACACACCACGTGGTATGAGGCAGGATCAGTCTTTTCCGCACTATGTTGTACTGTACGTTAAGCCCAAAGGAACAGGCTGTTCCCTCACGTCTGTTTTATTCCATTGATGTTATTAACTTGCTGTGAGGAGAGGAGAACCAAAATGCTAAATTCTGACACCAGCTACCCAGGGACCTTCTGGGCCAGGAGTGGCCTGTAATCTGTCTGAGAATCAGCAGAAACAGTGGAGTCACTGTCATGTCAACGCTGACTTCTGAGTCAAATGTTGGGGATTTCTGTCATGTAGCTCGGTAAACTTTGTGGCACCCTAGCAACAATGAAGAGAAACATACGTTTATTCTAGAAGGCGGAGATGTGCAGCAAACCATTCTCATTCAGTGGTGTGAGGGAGCGTCAGCAAAAGCTTGCGATATGACTCAGGCAACTGCCATGGAGTCAGTGGAACTGCACGTCTGCAGGCTGAGGTGAGGACTTGAGTCCAGTGAGAGCAGAGTCTGCCACCATCGGCTGCTTTTTCCCAAGCACCGTAATTAAAGCTCCTGCTGGGCCGAGGTTTTCTGAAAGTGAGACATCTAGGCCGGCATCTTCCAAAGGGCCTAAGTCCACATTTCGGTCCCTAAACAAACGGCCTGATTTGCCAACAGTGCTGAGCACCCAGAAGCTCCTGCTGAATTCAGCAGGTTTGAAAACTGGGTCTCTTACATTGGGCCTAAATACGGATTTGGAAGCCTAAGTTTGGTCAACTGCTTTTGAAGATCTTGGCATTAAATATCAAATAATAAAGAAGAAAACACCAAAATATAATTTAAGTCTCTTTTAGGCAGGGGCTGTTGGGTTGTCCTTTTTGTTCAGTACTGAGAGCTCGGAGTGAGGGCCAGTCTGGTTATTGACCTATGGGCTACTGCAGTACAAATTAATAAACAATACCAATAATTATGGTACTAAATATTGTGGCCTTCCCCAGTTTTAGTTCCTTTAACAAACTCCAAGTTCTGGAAAACATGAGACTTTAAAATCTTTTTTCATTTTGAAAGGCTGTTACGAGGAGGAGGGAAAATATTTGGTCTTAACATCTGAGACTAGGACAAGATGTAATAAGCTTAATGAACTTGCAAGAGAGGGTTACAGCTCAGGATAATACGTGGCTCGGGAAGGGAAGGGAAGGGTTGGATTTTTTTTTTTGTTTGTTTTCCCCACACCCCAAGGTGGTTTGTTGTAATGAGCAATTCCCATGGGCAAAGCAAGACATCGTGGTGAGATTTGCAAGTGGGTGCTCATGCTGGTTAAACACAGGACAGCGTGCAGACGTTAGCCCAGGAATGCCCTTTCACTGGACATTTAGGTGTGGACATAACCAGTGACAGGCTTAAACAGAATTTCCATGGGCCTCATACCTGAGATGCTAAAAAGTACTGTCAGACGCATACCCTTAAAAGGACCAGGCAAGTCACCTCTGTAGCTTTGCCAAGCATTAAGGCAGTGTCTGCAGATATTGTAGAGTAGTTCTCCAAGCCCCCCAGGAGTGTTACAGCCAGAGCACCAGCTAATACAGAAGCTGAGAGAGACTACAGGTCTAGCATCATTTTTAGCCAAGTACATTTCTATAGGATAAAAGTTTGAAGTAGGCCATGATATTTGCTAAGAACCACTGTTCCCAAATGGAGTCTGGTAAACTCCTCTCAACCCCAGCCATCTGGGGAGGGCATCCCAGTTGGTGTACAAGTCCCTGGGCAGCCACACTCCAGGAAGGGACCCTGTGGGGAGGGTAATTGGACTACAGTTAAAGGGCAACTGACACAATTCTTTCACGAACTTCTGCTTTGATTCTGCATTGCCCACTTGCTTTGATTCTGTAGAGCTAACACGAATGGTCACGTCCCTACGAAGATTAAATCAGGACGCCAGACGAGACATCACTGCTCTACACACCAGTGTATTACAGACGAGATATCACCACTTTATACATCAATGTTGAGGACTGAACTCTTCAAAGGACTTGTTTGTAGATAAAATGTTCTGTAAACTGTGCACAGAAACTCTTTGTATCTCCCAGATTGTTTGTTAATTCACATGGATTGCTCATTGATTGTTCATTGATTATGCTCATTTCCTTACTATCTGCTCCTATCCTTTGCTCTGTGTATCAGATCTCTATATAACCAATCACAAACTGATGCCTGTCAGTGCATTCTGAAACTCAACCAAGTTCAGAATCACTCCACCAGCTGGATGTAATAAACCTTTGTTTCTTCACATACAGTATCCAGACTTTATTCCAACAATTTCCCAGGGAAATCTTGTCAGCCCCGGTACACGTTTCACATTGGTAGTTTTCAAGATATTGCAGTTGTGTGGACTAAGGCTTATAAAGGCTACCGCATACATTTTAAGTTTGTAGACAAAAAGCTAATTGAAAATTACTTTTTTAAATTAAACATCATCAATTAGAGTTACAAAATCTGCATGACAATCAGTGTCATGGCAGTATTACTTTCTGCATCAAGCATGGGGCAATCTTTCAGCAAATTTGCCAAATCCTGTGACATTTAAGCAGCAGTGACTAAAGATACGCTGACACTTAATTTGCCTATAGCTAAACTGAAGGCGGCCCTCGATCACAGCTGTACCATCACAGAAGTAGAAGGGACCTTGAAAGGTCAGCTAGTCCAGTCCCCAGCACTCATGGCAGAACTAAGTATTATCATCTCCGGCACGTGTATGTTTAATCTGCTTTCAAAAATCTCCAGTGATGGAGATCCCACAATCACTGTAGGCAATTTATTCCAGTGTTTAACCACCCTGACAATTAGGACATTTTTCCTAATGTCCAATCTAAACCTCCCTTGCTGCAATTACATTTTTGTGCACATGTTCAACGTGAATGACATGGTCACACATTTTAGGATCTCTATACTTCAATCAATGGGTTTCAGGGTAGCCTGAAACTTTTTAAATATATTTTATTTAAATTTGTTATACACCAAAGCATTACCCTTATGAGACACTTGTTCTGCCTTTCCCTTTCACCTGACCAAGAAGCTACATCCACTTACCATCTGGGAACTTCCGAATCCCACAGTTCATTCCCCCTGAACTCTTCTAGGCAGTAAGCCTCTTGGTAAGTTGGGAAGACTTTCACTCCCTTGTGTTACAAGCTGGGGGGTGTGGTGCTGGAAGACCTACTTACTGAATGGAGAAATTCTTTTTACTGCTTCAGAATTTTGAGCTGTATTGCTTGAGCTTCTCTCAGCACCCTGTGGATCCTCTCTCCTGCTGCCTTGACATCTCTAGTCTCCTTTTTCCCACCTTTTGCCAGCAGACTCTCATGCTTCCACTCCTTTGGGGTCTCAGATGCTACAGTCAGGCCTGTTCCAGGGTAGTGATCTGTGTCAGGTAGGAGAGAAAGGTCCTTGGAGATCTGGTCAGAACTTCTGAGCAAAACTCTCAGGTCCAAAAGTGGAGTTTTCTTGTCATGGTCTCTTCCTCTGTCCTGATAGAGGGTTTCAATGTCTTTTGTGTCATATGATCATGATTCACTTGTTGTGACTAATCTTAACCACTTAACATTAGAACGGCAAAGATTTCATTATAATTCTTCAAGTTCTTTCCAAAGAACTTGGTGACTCTGTTTCAAAGTGCCCTTTAAAATAAGTAAAGGTTTTTAACTCCCCTCATGAGACTCTGTTAACATTTGTACTGGCGTGGTTCGGCTTACTGCAATGCTACAAATGCCGGGATGTGTCTCCACAAGTCTTAGTGCCACATGCAAGGGAATGCAGCGCCAAAGTGGATGCAGCAACCTGCATGTTATGTTACAGTGTGGCCACTCTCAGTTATGCCGGGCTGACTCAAGAGATGTAACTCCAGGGCATATAATTCTAGTTAACGTTAACCACTCCTGCCTAATCGGGGCTGCAAGGATTTGAGCATGTGGGGGAATTCATAACTTCACATTTCACCATGCCATGAATGACCAGTAAGTTATCAGTTTTCAGATGTTACTTCACTAGGTACATGTTGGACACAGATTATTGCACAAGACAATAAGGAGTGAATGCAGGGGTGCATTCGATCACAACATATTACATTAAAATCAGTTAGACATAGTAATTTCTCAGTGTTTTCCACTTAAGCAATTCTTGTAGCAGCCAAAGTAATCTGATGACCTTGTAAAGGAGAGGAAAGTGATCTGTAACATCATAAATACAAGGGAGTCAATCAATGCTTTTGAATTGCCGTGCTAGGTGAACAAGGACACAATCTTCTTCTTAAGACATTGAAGGCACATGGAAGGCATTGGAAAACCCCTGCTTTAGCGAATTATGCAAAAACCAAAGGCAGAAAAGCCCGTGTGCATCAATAAAACCAAACAGATTTGTAAACAGCTGAAAGAGGATACTAGAGACACACCTTTCAGCTGCTAACTAACTGATGCTGCAGTCACTTTTCAGAGGTCTGGTCCTCTTGGGGGGCAATGCAGCATTCACATCGAGAAAATCACATGAACCTTTCGTGGCCTTGACCCTTTCATGACCTTGGCCCTTGAGAAAATAGCTGGGAGAAATTAAAACAAAGGAGCAGCTGCGTTCAAGTAAATTCTGTCTGAGACACGAGCATAAGACAATCAGCAGGTGGAAAAGGTGAAAGCTAGAAGGATTAAGAACCAGTAATCCCTGCCTCGTGGCATTCACAAGACAGTGGTGGTAGTTTCGATGCATATATTTGAAGGCACATTATCTCATCTCACTATCGTAAAAATATGATGTCTCTGGGTTGGACTCCCCAAAGCACACCTTGTATTTCCTTTCCAATTATGCCACATCACATTCACTCGTGCAGTGAGCAAGTCACTTGCTCAGTCAGAAAACAGTACATTCTGCTCTTTCAGGCGAAGTGTTTCTTCAGCTCAGTTACAAAGGAGGAGAAAAAAAGGTACAATTTATAACATATAATTCAGAAGCAGTGACTTTGTGTGTTTTATATGTTTGTTATATATATTTATGGTTATTCAGTGGTTCGTGTCCTTTAATGTGTTTTCTCTCTATGGCTCACTTTAAAATTTACCAATTTTCAAACATGGGAATAATCAAAAATGTTTGTTATTTTTTATTACAAAAGGGTAGAATTTGCATTTTTAAATGAACTAAAATGTGTCAATCTAGCAACAATGACTCCTAATTATTGAGTTATTCAGTGTCTAGGCAAAGTGTGAGAGTATTTGCTAGAGCACTGGTTTAAAACTGTTTTCCCCCCACTCCCCATTGGTGTTTTCTGTAATTTGCTCTTCAACTTAAAAAGTAAGTTTCTAGCTGAAATAGACACGACTACAGGGTGGGAAGGCATCAGCTGTTGTGACTGAAGCATAACCTGTGGAAATAGTCGTTATAGATTCTTTCCCTGGTCCTAGCAAAACTCATTGTGCAATCTTGGACAAGTCACTTAATCCTGCTCTGTTTCACTTTCTTCTTTTCCACGAATGGGGTTACTTACTGGCCTCCAAAAATGTAGCGAGATTAAATTCACTTTGTCAAAAAGATGGAAAATGGTTGGGTGAATAATGCTAGTGCTACATACACACATGTATGCATGCAGGCTTTTTATGCTGTGTTCACCAACTCAGCAGTGTAACCTTAAAATAAAGCAATTACAATAAACCTATTAAAAGAGAACATGCATATAATGTGACAAATTCCTGTCATTGGGCTGCTGAAGAAAGAGACAATGGTATTTAAAATGCATACAGGTTTTCTGGACAGCAAGTTAAATGCTGTGTCTATTAAGCAAGGGAGTGATTTTGCTGATATTCATAAGCATTGCACAGAAAAGGAGTGCATTGAAAAAGAGTCAGATGCTGAGGTCCTTGCTTATTTGTTATTAGCTCCTCAGTCAATGTGTGCCTGAGTAAATACCATGGATGGAATGCTGACTCTATTGAAGTTAATCAGAGTTTTGTCATTTACTTTTTTGGGAGTAGGATTTCCGTCCCTATGATTTGGTTCCAAGGCTTGAAGGATTTCTATGATTTACTTTGCTAATCAAATTCCACTTCTTGCCTTCTACTTTTAGCTTCTATTGAAAACGGCTGCACTTCATGCCCTAAACTTTTATGTAACATGGAATAATGCTGGGAGTGTAACTTAAAATTGTAGAGAATGCTCCCCATTGCTGCCTGTATGAGTTTGTAGATTAAGTATCTTAGGCCTGGCTCCACCAGAAACCTAGAGTTTCAAACACCAGATGAGACTTGCATTACAACACTAAAGACTTCGCTTTTAGTCAAGTTCTTTTCAAACCCTTGTTTGGTGATCCTGGTTCAGTGTGACCCCTATTTTAGGTAAAGATTGTTACCTCCCTCCAGAGAATCTAATAGCATTTATACCTGATGCTTTCAGGATGTGGAAGATGAACAGCACAACCACAGAATTGTATTTTGACGCTACTCTATATGAATATAGCGACAATTACGACGTGTCTGCGGCTCCTTGCACTAAAGAAGGCGTCAAGAATTTTGGATCACATTTTCTGCCCACGCTTTACTCTCTGGTATTCCTGCTTGGCTTGGTAGGCAACACCCTAGTCATTTTGGTTCTGTTCAAATACAAGAGGCTGAAGAGCATGACTGACATTTTTCTGCTCAACCTGGCAATCTCAGATTTGCTGTTTGTTTTCTCCCTTCCCTTCTGGTCTTATTATGCAGCAGACCAGTGGGTTTTCGGGGACGGGTTGTGTAAAATCATTTCTTGGATCTATCTGGTTGGGTTTTACAGTGGGATATTTTTTATTATGCTCATGAGCATAGACAGATATCTAGCAATAGTGCATGCTGTGCTTGCCTTGAGAGCAAGAACTGTCACCTATGGCATCATTACCAGTCTCATTGTATGGTTAGTGGCCATTTTTGCCTCAGCTCCAGAGCTGATATTTAACGAATCTTACAAGGAACGCAATTATACCACCTGCAAACCACGATACCCTGACAATTCCACAAACTGGAGGTTTTTCTTCTCTTTGCAAGTCAATATACTGGGGCTCATTATCCCTTCGGTGGTTATGATTTTTTGCTACTCGATGATCATTAAAACCTTGCTGTACTGTAGAAGTGAGAAAAAGAATAAGGCTGTGAGGATGATCTTTGCTGTCATGATTGTATTTTTTGTTTTTTGGAGCCCTTACAACATTGTGCTTTTTTTACTGTCGCTGGTAGACCTGGGTGTCCTTGCAAGTTGTCAAGTCAGCAAAACTCTGGACTATGCAATACAAGTGACAGAAACACTGGCCTTTTTTCACTGTTTTCTCAATCCCATTATCTATTTCTTCATGGGGGAAAAATTTAAGAAGTACGTGAAGCTGCTCTTTAAGAACTGGCCAGTGCCTGGAATGCTTTTTAAACGCTGTGGGCTTCTCGCCACTTTCCCCACTGAATCTTCTGGTTCATTCTACACACAGTCTACTGGGGATCAAGATGCTCTGTAGAGATACCGCCGTGTCTCACACAGTTACAAGCAAAACTGACAAATGCTGGAACATTAAAAGGCCACTCTTTTAAGCTGAACAGATGTGCACTTAAAAATAAGCTAGCACCTTACAATACATATGCCATAAGCTTTTCAGTCCTGCCTCTGGATGTCTATTGTTTTTTTAATATAATGAGCCAAAAAACAAAAGAAACTCAGAAAGAAAGAAAATGTTTGAGAAGTGAAACCTAGCCTAGTGTAACAGTCATTTCATAGTATTATAAATCAGTGTCAATAACACATGCCTGCATGGTGCTAAGCTCTGCTTTTCTTGCTCTTCATCAGCACCAATAGGGAGCCCCACGTGGGCAGAAGGAGGGGAGGAGGATCAACAGTCATTGTAAAACGTGTTTGAAATCTTGGCATACTCAAGGATTATCATATTTACTGTACTGGCCTCAATCCAGTTACTGGCATAAGGTTTGTTAGAACCACGTCTTGGCATGCAATAATTGTTTGTTTAGTGTGCCAGAGTGATTTCAGTTTTCAAGAAAAACTGAAACATGGCGTACGTAAGAGCGTGGGGTGCTCCAGAGTCTAAACCAGGAGTCAGCACCACCCAGAACGGGTGCCCAGAGTGGCATGAGCTGATTTTTATCAGCATACAAGGTGGGCGCTCAGCCCTACCCCTGCTCCCCCATGCAGCTGGGAGCTTGCCCAAAGCCATGCTGCATGTGGATTAACAAAAGACCAGCTAATGCTACCATCCACTACCTAACTAAATTAAGATGCAGAGCTTTACCGCTTATTAGTGAAGCTGTCATAGGTAAGACCAACAAGTGATGTTAAAAAGTGTCACCAGCACTCAGACCCTACACAGGGGTCCAAAGGTCAAACTCGGGCACTCTGCCTTGGAAAGGTTGCTGACCTCCCGGTCCAAACTGTACTGTGTGTTATACCGCTGACGTATGCTTTTTTATACAAGTCCTCACACATATACAGGCATTTTGAGTGAATTTGCCTCCATGTTGTTACCTAGAATAGCAGTTTTACATAAGAATTGGTATGGACATTGTGCAAATTTTGTGAATAAAAAGTGAGTTCTTTTTAAAAACTCAACTCCTACAATTCATCCTGTGTTCCTGTGTGCATCATTTAAAGTGTCTAGTTATATTTAAGGTGAAATTACTTTACTTAAGCCCCCTGTTTTAAAAAATAAGATGAAAACCCCTTTGAAAAATGCCCCCTCACAAAATAACATTAACCAAAGAAAGTCTCCAGGTGGTAGGGGGAGAAGCGGCCAAAGCCAGGACTCCTGCACTGGGGGAAGGAAAAGGGCCTAGCTGGGACACACCCACCCCCACCCCGCTGCAACAGCCCTGGGACCCAGAATTGTGCAGAGGAGTCATGCACACACCCACTGTGGGGATGCAAGGACCTTGTGGAGGCCTCTCCCTCCTCCTACCCCACACCAGCATGTCCCTAACACAGTTTGTGGGTGGCTGCTCCTCCTAGGCAGAAATCTTTAGATATCCAGAGAACTTGCTGCAGTTTGGACTGGATTTTCTCTGCCCTGTGGAGTTTGCTGCAACCCTTGCTTGCCTGTTCTCAGTCTCTCTTGACTCTGCGTCATTTTGCACCTGCCCCTCTTATCCTCTTCTCCCGTGCCCTGTCCCCTCCGTTTTCCCACTGAGCAGAGATATTTAAGAGTGGGTTTGACAGACTGTTATAGGGGACGGTCCTGCCCTGAGGGCAGGGGACTGGACCCAATGACCTCTCAAGGTCCCTTCCAATTCTAGTGTTCTGTGGTTCTACAATCCCCTCCTTACTAAACCCAACCAAGAAAAAACTAGTGGCACTGACATTGCATTTTCTGCCATCACCTGGGTCATGCTGCTGTGGGTCTGATCCACTTGGCCAACTCCTAATTGTCCTAAGAACACACTAGACACCTATGACATATTGGCTGCATGGTATTAACGCCACAGTAAGCCTGAGACACAAACTAGTCTATTTACCATCATTGTACTCAGTGCTTGTTTTGTTCAAAAAAAAAAATTGGAGCTGGTACTCAGCTGGCTTCCTTCCCGCTATGCAGTCCCACGGCTGGGGCTGCCGAGGTGCTGGTACTCAGTACTGGCAAGTACCCACACAAAAGCAACACTGCTTGTAGTAAAGCCCAGTCTGCAAATGGGCCGGCAAGATTTGGGCTGAGTGCAGGGGGTGGAGGCCTGAATGGGGGTGGGGTGGTGGGACTCTCTGGGTTGGCGGGGGGTCATTCAGAGAGGGGATGGAGGTCTTCGTGTCGAGCGAGGATGGGTTGGGATGTTTGGGCTGAGGGGGTCTGTGCTAGGGTTGAGGGGGGGATGTTGGAGCCTTGTGGGGAGGGGTCTGTGGCTTGAGCAAGGAGAGGGGTGTTGGACTGAGTGAAGGAGTGGGGTGGGGCGTCACACCGGGGATGGCTGCAGAGGGGTAGGGAGGGGCGAGGCAGGGCCAGCGGGCAAGCCCAGGGAGGTGGGAGAAGAACAAGGCCCACTGGGAACAGGGGAGATCCCCATATTGCCAAAAAAAGCACCCTCCCTGCAAATTCCTGTGCACCCACCTGCCCTCGCTACTCTTGCTCGTGCAACAGCAATTACCCAATTGGCCTGTAAGCAGATGAAACGGGTTGGTAAAAATTCCATCAGTCAATGCGAGAGTATTATTCACGCAGGCTGAAGTTCACCCATCACAGTGCGCTCTCCAAAGGAAAAGGCTATGTGGCCAACACTCCACCAGAGAATGGCATCCAGGCTGTCCGCGGCTGCTCTGCCAGTCTCTGGGCAGGATCAGTGCAGCACACCTTCCACACACACCTTCCTGGAAAGCTGGGACCCTCTGACGTGCATGCACAACTCACACACACACACACCCCCCCTCATGTAGCATCATCATCCCTCTCCCTAGGCCTACACCCACTTGCTACACTTATTCAGAGTCAGTGTAGAGCCTTTTGCTTCCAGAACCCAGAGGCAGCCACTTCCATGGCAGCTCTGGTGCCTCAGACTCACTCATTTGGGGGTAATGATGGGCTTGCAGTGGCGCAGAGACCACTGTGCGTGCAAGCTCCCTGCTAGGGTGAATGTTAGCTGTTCTTGAGGATGGCTAGAGCATGTGGAAGCAGGAAGGTACCCCGAGTAAGGTGACCAAAGCCCATGAGTCAATGCACTAGCTGGGTCAGCAGTCAGAGTTCTGTACACCTGAGGGGGTTGGCCTCAAGGTGAGTGCACAGAATTTGGATACAGGAGTTCTAGCTCTGCCTCTGTAGCCAGACAGAGCCCGCCCCCCCCTTTTTCCTCTACTCCGTCTTGCCTTCCCTAGGTGCTTCAGAGCACGAAAGGGTTAAAAGGAATAGCCCAGCCCTGGAATGCCGGAGAGCACAGATGGGCTTATTTTAGCCACGGCCTTTGAAGCTCCGGAGCAAAGAACAATGGGCTAATTAACAGCGGGGCCTCAGACTGCCCTTGGCTAATTACCATTCAAAATCTCCGGCCCATTAAAACACAAATGCCCTTAATTGTCTCTACCTCACAGGTGTGAACTACACCCTTGAACTGCCTGTGAGAGCCAGCATCAGACAGCTTAATTCAATTAAACCAAGGAAGAAGCCTACGTGACCCAATGGGTATAAAGAGGAGTCCGGCAGACCCCCTATTTGAGCTCCAATCATCTTTCCTGCCGGACAGGAGAGTGGGGGTCTCCCCAGGTCCTCGAGGATGCTCAACTCCTGGAAAAAAAGGACAAAGGACTTCTTCCCAAGGGATTGAGGGAAACGGGCCAAGCCACATTGGTAATGCAGGGTGAGGATAAGACCTGCTAGGTATTTTACTTTTTATTTCCTTTGCGCGCATTTAACAAATATAGATCTATGAATGAGAGTGCACACGAGCTATTTGTAATCAAAGTATGAACCTTGTAACCACAAGAGCTTAACTCGCTAGGTAACAATTAAAGCAACATTGTAACAGTAGGAGATTACTTTGTTAGGTAAATAAACAAAGTAACTGATTAAGTGGTAACCTGGCTCCCCCTGTTACTGGCTACCCCGAACACAAAACAAAAGAACCTAGCTGCTTTTCCGCGGCTCTTAGCCTGGTCACTGGTGAGCTCTGCGCTGGCAGGTAATATCTCATATTAACACAAGGGCACAGCGGCATCTCACATGACCATCGGCTAACAGCCTCTCCCAGAGGCCCAGTAGGTGATCACCTCTCTCATTGGGAAAACAGGGCTGATGACAACGATGATGCCCTTCCTTCTAAAGCCCTTTGCAGTCTGCTCCTGAAGAGCGGCCTCACAGCTAACATTCGGAACAAGTGTGAAAACAAACCGAGGCTAAGAACGTGAATGAAGAGTCACTTCAGGGGCACAATAGTTTCCAAGCAGCTTGTTTTGTCTCCAAACCTACTGAAGGATGATGGCAAACATTTGAGTGAGTCATTCTTAGACAGGTGTTTTTTCACATTGCAGTTCCACTGAGCACCCATGTAATGTTTTACCCAGTGTTTCATCCTCAAGAATGTGTCAAGAAGGTAAAGAAAACTAAGGGCAGAGATTTTAGAAATGAGTGCGTTGCACGCTTTTCCCAGGATCTCATGTCATTGCAGGTGCTTTTCGTACCAAACCTGAGCAAAGCTGAACAAATGTAAGTTTTATTCTGAACCTCCAAATTATGTTATAATTGTCCCTTTTGAGTTGTGGTGAAACCCTTCAAGCATTTTAGCATGGGCTCCCTTAATCTCTGCCAGGGGAATTTCAGCATGGAGAGCCAAAGCTTCCATCCAAGTGTTTGTCACAGGTCACCATTTTATGGCCCTAATCTTGCATCTGGTCTGTCATCTGTTTGGCTGTGTCGTCAGGGTGCATGGCTGCCTCAGCAACATCAGTGGTCTTCCGTCAGGAGGAGGATGCCACCCAGAGCAGTGACATACCTCAATTCCTGGACATACATATTCCTTTCCTTCTAGGATGCCTCGCTCTTTTATGTAGAGCAGCATCTAGCTCCCCTACCACCTGGTTTATTAGCCTGTAGATAAATATACAAGTCTCAGAGGGGTAGCTGTGTTAGTCCATATCTGCAAAACCAATGAGGAGTCTGGTGGCACCTTAAAGATTTAACCAATTTATTTGGGCATAAGATTTGGTAGATAAAAACCACTTTGTCGGATTTATTATGGGAATAAGCTTTTGTGGATGTATCTGACAAAAGCCGGGTCTACACGTGCCAGCTACTTCGAAGTAGCTGCGCCAACTTCAAAATAGCGCCCACCACGTCTACACGGGGCAAGCGCTATTTCGAAGTTGACATCAACGTAAGGTGGCGAGACGTCGAAGTCGCTATCCCCATCAGGGGATGGGAATAGCGCCCTACTTCGACGCTGAATGTCGAAGTAGGGCACGTGTAGCCAATCCGCATCCCGCAACATCGAAAGAGCAGGGTCCGCCATGGCGGCCATCAGCTGAGGGGTTGAGAGATGCTCTCTCCAGCCCCTGAGCTCTATGGTCGCCGTGTGCAGCAGCCCCTTAAAGCTCCCCCGCCCGCCTTCCTGTGCAGGAAGCTGAGAGCACGTGCAGGCAGCAGCACTGACACGCGGCCAGCCTGCACGCCTCCCTTCAGCCCCAAGACACCCCCCCGCTGCGATGGCTGCCCACCAGCCCCCCAAGCGCCCCCAGGGCACCCCACCCAGGGGGAGCCAGGGCTCCCAGGCATCCAGCCAGCCTGGGAAAAGGCAGCGGGGCCTCTCCTGGACGGAGGCCAAGATCTGGGACCTGCTGGGGCTCTGGAGCGAGGAGGAGGTGCTCCAGGTAATGGGGTGCAAGAGGCGGAATGCGGATGCATTCGCTCGGCTGGCTGAGGGCCTGGCCGCCCGGGGTCACCCTGCCCGTGCTCCTGACCACGTCAGGAGTAAGGTGAAGGAGCTGCAGCAGGGTTACTCCCGGGCCCGGGATGCGGCCAGCCAATCTGGGGCCGCCCCCGTCACTTGCCCCTTTTACAGGGAGCTCAGGTCCATCCTGGGCCCCCAGCACACCTCCTCCCCTCCGGCCACTCTTGACACCTCGGCCGACGAGCCCCAGCAGGCCCCGGAGGCAAGCCCCACACCCCAGGGGCCCCCCAGGAGCCCACCCCTGGGACGCCGGAGGAGGAGGAGGGGGAATCCTCCTCCAGTGATGGGGGGGCTGCACATCATCCTGCCATCCCGGAGCTCCAGCAGGGCGTCTGCCCAGAGGGTGTCCCCCAACCATGGGAGCGGACCATCAGGTATGTACCCCCGGGGGTACACCCCCGGGGTTGAGGGGCAGGGGCAACAGACATGACAGGGCCCTCCACGTGCCCAGATGACCATGGCCCCAAGGACAGTAGTGGCATGTCCCTCAGAAGACTGCATCAGCCCCTGCCCCCCCAGCAGGACAACACCATGCCCCATCCCTGGGGATGGGGGGAGCGGAACCTAGGGTCCCCCGAGGGGAGTGGGGTGGGACACCCATCAGCAGCATCAGCATCTCCCGGGGACGGGGATGGGGAACCAGCAGCAGAGGGGTGGGGGGACAAGGGCCACGGCTCGGGGGCCACACTAACGGCTGTCTCCACTCTTGTTCACCCCGTGTTCCGCAGCTGCACCATCAGAGGGCCCGGAGAGTGCCGGTGAGGTGTCCGTGGTCCCGGAGAACCCACCAGTGCCATCCCAGCAGGCCAGCCCCTCGGTGGAGTACTGACCAGCCCCAGGGCGGGGCCGACGGCGGAGCCACAACCACCAGAGGACGGCGACAGACCCCCAGCTGCTCATGATCCTCCAGCGTGAGCTGGAGGTGTCGGAGCGGCGCCTGCGGGTGGACGAGCGGAGGCTGGAACTGTAAGAGCGGTCGCTGGCCTGGCGCCAGGAGGCATGGGGGGGCCTTTATGCGCACTTTCGAGCGCATAGCGAACTACCTGGCCCCCCATGCCGTGCCACCTGCCGCTCTGCCTGCCATGCCCGGCCTGCCCGCTGCTCCACCCGCTGCTCCGACCGCCGTCCCACCGCCGTCCGCCACCCTGGGGCCTTCCGCCAAGGGGGCCTGCTGACACCCGCTGGCCATACCTGCCGGCTCGCCCGGCCCCCAGCCAGCCTCAGCCAGGACTGAGGCCAAGGCGAGGGTCGTGCCCACCAAACCCAGGCGCTGGACAGTAGAGGGTGCAGGGCCCAGGACGTGGCCCCCCTCCTCCCCCTTTGTACATATCCCCCATCATATATTTGTGTATATAGTTTGTGTTAGGCCCCTGTTCTTTTATGGTACCTGCCCCCCCAAATAAATAGTTCCCCCCCTTTTGTTCTTAATATATATATATTGTTTGAATTAATATAAGAGAATTCACTGTGGTTTTTTTTGGTTTCAAAAACAACAGCTCCATTTTTATTTGCAAGAAAAGTTGCGGGGGGGTTGTGCTCTTGGGTGCTCTGTGGTGTGGGCGTAGGGGCAGGGAGTGTTGTGGAGGATGGGGGGGTGCAGTGGGGGGGCCTGTCAGTGTTCACCCCGGGGCCTGGTCAAAATAGGCCCACAGGGCCTCCTGGACCCGGATCCCCTCGGGGTCCACCTGGCGACTGCGCGCAGCGGGTGGCTGCATGTCAGCCCTGCCGGCCTCCACAGCCCAGCCCTGAAAGAAGGCCTCCCCCTTGTTCTCCACCAGGTTGTGGAGGGCGCTGCACACGCCCACAATCTGGGGAATGTTGGTGGGGCCTGCATCAAGGTGGGTGAGGAGACACCTCCAGCACCCTTTGAGGTGGCCAAAAGTGCGCTCAACCACCTGGTGCGCGTGGTTCAGGCGCACGTTGAAGCACTCCTGGCTGGCTGACAGATGGCCCGTGTAAGGGTGCATGAGCCAGGGCCAGAGGGGGTATGCCGCGTCTGCGACGACGCAGAGGGGCATGGTGGTGTTCCCCACAGGGATCTCCTGCTGAGGGATGCAGGTCCCCGCCTCCAGCCGGCGGCACAGGCCCAAATTCCTGAACACCCGGGTGTTGTGGGTGCTGCCAGGCCAGCCAACATAAATGTCCAGGAAGAGGCCCCGGGTGTCCACCAAGGCTTGGAGGACCACAGAATGGTAGCCCTGCCTGTTCAGGAAGCATCCTCCGCTGTGCTCCGGGGCGTGGATGGGGATATGGGTCCCATCCAGAGCCTCAAAGCAATTTGAGAAGCCCAGGCTGGCAAACCCCACGATGGCGGCATCTGGGTCCCCAAGCCGCACGAGCCTGTGGAGGAGCAGGGCATTGATTGCGCGGGTGACCTGCAGGGGAAGGACATGGGAGAGCACCAGTGAGGGGTGTGCAGGGTGTGTCTGGCCCTCCACCCCCAGGGCTCCTCCCTCTCCATGGGTCCTCTTACCTCCATGAGGACAGCCCTGAGGGTGGCCTTGCCCACACCAAACTGCTGTCCCACGGATCGGTAGCTGTCTGGAGTGGCCAGCTTCCAGACAGCGATGCCGACCCGTTTCTCGACGCTGAGGGCACGCCGCATGAAGGTGTCCTGGTACCTCAGTGTGGGGGTGAGCCACTGGCAGAGCTCCAGGAATGTCTGCCAGCTCATGTGAAAGTTCTGGAGCCAGTGCTCGTCCCACTCGCCAAGCACCAGCCGCTCCCACCAGTCGGTGCTTGTGGGGTAGCTCCACAGCTGGCAGCGTGTGCAGCCGGGGCGGGGGTGGGGGGCGGAGGACAGCAGGGTCTGGGGCTGCTCCCTCCTCCCCTGGGGGCAGCTCCTCTTCTGTGAATAAAAGGTGCTCAGCTGCCTCTTGCATAGCACTGAGCAGGGCGAGCACTGCTCCTGCAGGGGCGGGTACGTGGGCCTCTGGCTGCTGCTGCTGCTTCGACAAGGTGTGTGTGCCTGTGGCTCTGCAGACCGCGTGCTGTGAAGGCTGAGTGTGTCTGGGAGGGGCCCTTTAACGGAGCGGCTAGCTGTTGCCCTGGAAGTGCTAGTCCGCCCTGTGACCCTCTCTGCAGCTGTTCCTGGCACCCTTATTTCGATGTGTGCCGCTTTGGCGTGTAGACGCTCCCCTGCAGCACCTACTTCGATGTGGTGCTGCCCAACGTCGACACTGAACGTCGACGGCACCAGCCCTGGAGGACGTGTAGACGATATTCATCAAAATAGCTTATTTCGATGTCGCTACAAGCTATTTCGGTGTAGCATACACATGTAGACTTAGCTAATGTGGTTTTTTAATCCACCAAATCTTATGCCCAAATAAATCTATTAGACTTTCAGGTGCTCCAGACCTCCTCAATGTTAAATAGACTGTTAATTGTTCAGTTTAATTAAGGGCAATTATGGCTATCAAATTTAGATTTAAATGCTATTGCCAAATATTGAGAAAAGCACTTAACATTCATAAAGGCACCTCAAAGATTTCATAAGGGAAAGGCATGAAGGGCTCATTAAAAGCCCAAGCCTCAAAAGGAATGGTTGATATAAGGAGGTACCTCACAGCCTTAGTAATTCCAATGATCCCTTGTATAACACAGCAAACGCACAGTCACTCCCAGATATGCAAGCAACCAAGCATGCAACAGGGCATTGTTGATTCAGATCAAGGTACTGGTTCCAGATTTTGATGTTTAGGTCTCTCTCTGTCACAGGCATCACAAATCTGAGCTCCCCTGAACTGGGAGGCCAAAGTTTGTTGCGAGGGCCATTTTCTTGGTACATTTAACACATTTTTTGTTATTTAAGAGGGAAGGTGAAAACCTGCTGCTCCTCTGGGCAAACGCACCTGCCACCACAATCAATGTGGCATGCATTTTAACTGCATTGCCTGACTTTTTAATGGGTAGGTAAGGCAGGGAGGGGGTGGTGCATGAATGTAAACAGGGTAGAGATCATCTCATACAGAACACATGCCAGTTCTTTTCCACGGGTGAGTCAGTTATCACACCTGATAGTATACAGGCGCTTATCTCCTGATCATGGCTTTTTTCAGCTAGTCTTGAAAGATCTGATTGTGAAGCTTTTGATATGCAATAACTCTGTGCTTCTGAGCAACACAGAGGATGCAACGTGTGTACTGTGAACACACATACTAGTTTATCACCTGATTTATGGTGTCCCAAATCTCACTGACAACTCTCAAGATACTGACATTAGCCAGCATGTTATTTTATCAAAAGTCACTGGGGTTTGTTGTTTGGTTGCTTGGGTTTTTTGTTTTTTTTTTTGTACTCCAGCAAGACAAAGCAGCAGAAATGTGGCACTTTAAAGCCTAACAAAATGATTTAAATACCTACAAACCACTTAAAGATTTGTACAAAGAGAAGAATTTGCTCTCTGTTCACCAGGAAGAGTCACTAGCAGTGAGTGATCAGTGTGATTAGAAGAGACTGAAGTCAAGAGAAAAGCTGAATAAATGTTCACATTACCAACACGGGTTTGGGTTTGGGTTTGGGCTGGTGTTTTTTTGCTCAAATGTATGTTAGTGACACCTGCTCGGTATCTAAGTTTAACATGAAATTCTAAGTAACTGGAAGAAAACTTTCTCCATGCCAAGAGAAACACGTTGCTGCTGAGTCAGAAACAGACAGTCAAAACCTTCAGACAACTATAAAAAAAAGTATACAGTAAAACTCTGGGTTACACAGGTGTTGTGTTGCTACAACCACCCCTGTAACTCACATTTTCACCCAAGTTGGGGTGGGGAGCCAGGAACATTGCTGCTGCTTGGTTCCCAGCTTGCAGAACCTCAGGAACTGCTGGGCTGGTCAGATTCCTGGCTGCTTCTCCCAGCTATCTATACGTATATGGAGATCTGCATCTCATAGAGCTGAAAGGGACCTCAGCAGATCATTGAGTCCAATCCCCTGACAGGACCAAGCGCTATCTCCATCCCCACCCCCCTTTTTTTTTTTATTTGCCCTGGATCCCTAAATGGCTCCCTCAAGGATTGGGTATACAGCCCTGGGTTTAACAGGCCAATGCTCAAACCACTGAGCTATCCCTCCCCCTGCATGACTGTCAGCCTAACAGCAGTGCCACTAGGGGCCAGCAGGGAGAAGAGGCTCTTAGCTTGCCTAGCTGCCCGCTGTGGGCAACTAGGCAGGCTGACAGCCACACAGCAGCTTCAAGTTGTGCTTAACTTGCGTTAAAGCGAGTTACACGCAACTTGAAGCTGCATATTTTGAGGGTTTACTGTGTGTGGAACTCCCCTACGGTGCCTTGCTTGATTCTCAAAATATCTCTGCAGAAGCATCCTGGGCTTTTTTTTGTTTGGAATGTATGCTCACTCGCCTTAAATAAACACTAGAATTTAAAAAGCATCATTGGTTAACTGAGCCTTGTAGAATGACTTAGCCAAGATAAAGCAAGAGTTGGACACTCGTACTTAGTCTTTTCAATCTTCTGGTAGTCCGCGTTGAGTGTACAGCTGATAAACATAAATATAACCAGCTTTGTAAGAAGAGTGGATACTTTGCTATCAAAGCACCTAGGGAAGGCGCATGAGTTTTGCTGGGGAAATGGGGGGAAAATAAGTTTTTCTAATGCTTGTGATCCACAGGTTCACTGAAAGCAAATGGAGAATTACCACCATGGAAGAAAAAAGGGAAAAGAAGCAACAAGGATGACAGATTGAAAGGAACTTTGTGCAGCAAAACCCCGACTTACGCACAGGTTGTGATCCTGGCCAACCACGCAAGTCAAATTTCGTGCAAGTTGAGGTCCTCAGTACTCACCTTGCCACCTGGTTCCTGGGTCCCTGCAGTTTGGGCAAGCCAGGAAACTGACTAGCACTGCTGCACTGGTCAGTTTCCTGGCTCCTGCTAGTGGTGCGAAGCCAGGAACCAGGTGGCAGATGAGCAGCAGTTGTGTATTTCAACTTGTGTTATTCCAGAAAATGCACAAGTCGAAATCGTGTAAGTCAGGGGTCTAGTGTAGGCTCCGATGGGCATGACTGCTGACACCCCAAGGCTTAGCAAGTGGTGCTTCATTTTCTGCAGCTTCACTCTCTATGCAATCTCCTGAGCTACAGTTCTCACAATAGAAACACCTTAGGGTGAAACACAAAACACAATGATTTGGCAAGAAACTCTCTTCACACTACAGGTTGGAATGGGGGTGGGGGTTAAGGCAAGGGCGCACACAGGCCAACAGAACGTTAACTTACAAGCTCCTCTAACAGCATTCCACAACTCACCAGTAACATCATCTCTCGGCAAGGCAGCAGCCACTGGCCTGTAAATTTTGTACTTAGAGCGGAAGCTGGCTGAAAAATCTAAACATTTTCTCTAGGAAAACAGAGTTTCACCAGAATCAAGCTCTTTGTGGAAACATGCCAATTTTGGCCAAATTTTCAACTAGGGAAAGTAAAAAGAATCATTCTGAATTTCACCTTTTTAACAATATCAAACCTTTATGTTTTGCTCTTGTTTGGATGACTTTTGTTTTAATATTTACATAATAATCTAGGTGACATTAAATAAAATATTGTGACATCATGAAAACTAAATGATTTGCTGTTTCACCAGAATAGTTCTTTTGACTTTTCCATTGTGCAGGGAATTTTGATTTTTTGTTACATTTAGAACAAAGTCACATCAACCACTGGAATTCCCTACAGCACAGAAATTCTTTTTTTCCAGCCAGCTGTATGCATTATGCCAGGGTTTCCCAAACTTATATAGTTGGAACCCAATTTTTTTTCAGTATTTTTTGTGGCCCAAAAATATAAATGCATATAAAAAAATGAAAAATGAATAAATTTTCACAGTTTATTATTAATTCACAACAATAGTACATAATATGTAAATCTTGATATAAAATACTTACATGCCTAACTTATTATTACCTTAATTACTATTTAACCAGTGGAATTTTAACAGTTGTAAAGTTTGTTTAAGGACCAGTATTTTTTTTCCAAGGACCGGTACTGGACCGTGAACCACAATTTGGGAAACACTGCATTATGCATTTATTATCATAATAATGTTCAAAGAATAAAAATATGCAAAGCAGACAATTCTGATGTCTTGAGGGCCAATAAGATGGATATGTTCTCAAAACTGATAGCTCTCTTTGTGCCTAGGAGCGAAAATTTCACAAATGTATGGGATAACATTCTGAAGTAGGCCGTGATATTTGCCAAGAACATCTGATGAAGTGAGTCTGTGCTCATGAAAGCTCATGCTCAAAACTTTTCTGTTAGTCTATAAGGTGCCACAGGACCCTTCATTGCTGTTACAGATCCAGACTAACACGGCTACCCCTCCGATACTTGTTGCAAAATGGAGTCTGGTAAGCCTCCCCACCCCAGCCATCTGGGGAGGGCATCCCCGCTGATGTAAATAAGTCCCTAGGCAGCCACATTTCAGGAAGGGACCCTGTGGGGACGGTAATTGGACTATAGTTAAAGGGCAACTGACACAATTCTTTTACGAATTTCTGCTTTGATTCTGCATTGCCCACTTGCTTTGATTCTGTAGAGATAACACAAATGGTCACGTCCGTGGGAAGATTACATCGGGATGCCAGACGAGACATCACTGCTTTACACATCAGTCTATTACAGACGAGATATCACCACTTTATACATCCGTGCTGAGGACTGAACTCTTCAAAGGACTTGTTTGTAGATAAAATGTTCTGTAAACTGCGCACGGAAACTCTTTGGAATTTCCAGATTGTTTGTTAATTCACATGGATTGCTCACTGATTGTTCATTGATTATGCTCATTTCCTTACCGTCTGCTCCTATCCTTTCCTCTGCCTATCAGGTCTCTATATAACCAATCACAACTTGATGCCTGTCAGTGCATTCCGCCACTCAGCCAAGTTCAGAATCACTCCGCCAGCTGGTTTTAATCACCCTTTGTTGCTTCACATACAGTATCCAGACTTTATTCCAACAAGTGAAACCCCTTCATCTGGGAAGAAGGGGAACTGGAATCATAGGGGCAAAAGATACTAGGACAGGGACTGTGGACAGTATCAGGGCACAGCTGTGAAGCGCATGTTAAAACTACTTTTTAAAGTAGGTAAAGAACAGTGAAGAACCCACTACATCTGACCCGGCAGGAATGGTTAAACCATTTTGGGAGATTATGGGAAAAAAAATGCCCTAGTTATGTACCCAACAAAACAGACAGAACATGAATAAATACTTAACTATTTGTTTACCACATATTAAATACTCAGGTAAAATACATTTTCCTGAAGAAAACCCACAACAGTATGCCTGTCCAATTTTTGGACTATTAACATTTGGTAGAAGCTTTATTTGATAGCAGTGTGATCAAATTTTACTCATTTTAGGAAAATCACCAAAACTAAGATGTCCTGGATAGCTTATAGGCTCACTCTGCAATATGGTAACACCTTGCTTAACAGAGATATTTGATGGATGTTAATGTAAAATGTTTCCACAAACCAACACGCAGGCTGTGTCTACGCTAGCTCTCAACTTCGAAGGGAGCATGGTAAGTAGGGTGTCGGGAGATTGCTAATGAACTGGTGAGCTGCACATGCAGCACTTCATTAAGCTAATTCTCCCCCCAGCAACTTCGAAGCGGCAAACGTCGAAGTGCCAGCCAGCTTGCGTGTAGCTGCAGCTAACCCATGGGTATTTTGAAGTGCCTGGGCAACTTCTAAGTCCCTTTATTCCTCAGAATTTTGAGGCGTAAAGGGGCCTCGGAGTAGCCCGGGCACTTCAAAGTACCCATGGGTTAGCCACAGCTACACACAACCTGGCACTTCAAAGTTTGCTGCTTTGAAGTTGCTGCGGGGGAGAATTAGCGTAATGAAGTGCTGCATGTGCACCGAAGCACTTCATTAGTAATCTCCCAACACCCTACTTACCATGCTCCCTTCGCAGTTGGGAGCTAGTGTAGACAGAGCCTCACTATTATTTAGTTATCATTTAGTCTCTGGTTATTTATATGGCAGTGATGTGTAAGGCTGTTAAAACTTTTAAACAAATAAACTTTGATACAGTTTATTTTCTTCTCAAAGGAAACATATTTTCATTGTTGCTATTCAGATTGTACAGTCATGAAATAATTTTATTGCACAGAACCATGAATGTGTTAGCAGTCAGTTCTATTTCCCTGCAGCAATACAGCAGCCTTAAGGTGACTCATAGGATCAGTGCTTTTTTTTTGGGCCGGTACTAGCTGGCTCTGAGTACCAGCACCTCAGCACCCCCAGTATTGGCTCCTCTTTTGTGTTTAAAAAAAAATGGCAGTGCATAGGGCACATGGTTCTTTCACACATATCTCTTTTTCAACTGAGTGATGGATTTTCATGTGGGAAAGCTGAAGAACAGCAGAAGCCCAGAGAGAAAAGTTAGGATGCTTACATTTTACCAAAAGTACACCCAGCATACTATGCCAGGGACTGCCTCAGCAGGGATCAATTCACCAGGCATTGATTTATCACATCATTGAAGGCACACGAAATCAATCTCCAAGCTCACTCCTATCAACACCAGTATTCCAGCAAAACTAGAAGAGTTGCCTGCATCGACAGGGGAGCAGCCCCTCCATCGACTTTACTGGGTGGAAGAAAACTTCAGTAGGAATGTCAAGTTCAGCTATGCAATTTACATAGGTGAAGTGGACAGACAATAAAGGCAAGTGTAGACAAGGCCTACCTCTGGTTTTGTTCAAAAGAATCTGCCAAGGGAATTAACTTGGTTTGGAGCTGCACTGGAAAGTTACCACTTTAAAGATTTTGTAAAATGAGGTTGTGCATAAGAAATGTAAGTGATCTAAATCTCAAATTGACTTACTTAAAAGGTTACATGTTATATAGTTTTGCATTCAACAGGTGGCTTTGCAAAGCCACAGAAAGCTGGCCTCAATGTGCAACTTCAACTTCCAGTGATATTTCCCAATTTACTAGATCAGCAATCTGATTCAGAATTTACTTTCCTTACACTAAATTCCTATTGCAGGAATGCCTTTGCACAAGTACAGTGAGAACAGTAACAATATTATAAGCAGGCTTTGATAATTTTATTGTGGATCATTTTACAAGAAATGTGTCATTGTTGTCCACATTGTACCACCACCAGTAAAAGAGGAGACAAGCAGGGCTTGGAACTTGAAGGGAATTAATGAAACAAATGTGGACATTTCAGCATAGGCTGAATGTCTGTAGTCAGGCACTCTCATCCAGCAATGTCCATAATTGGGTATGATTTTAGTTATCTGGACGACCACTTATGCATGTGGCCAAGTTTCTCATGGTCATGTTAAGTTTAACAGCCACCAGTCCTGGCTCTCAGTGTTCTGTGTTGTTATTTAGTTGCAATTTGCTCCTAAATGTCTTTTAAGAATCCACTATGCAGTGAAAGTGTTGGTAATGTGCTAGGCAATATTGCCCTCCCGTGGTCTGGCAAATTCTCTCCTTTGGCGCCTGACGATGTGCCGACCTACTCTGTGTCCGGTGGGTGCGCGTGGGGTGTGATACAGCGGGGGGAGTCAGGTGGCCCGGGACTGACCACTTCACCTTTATAGCAGCCTTATATAGTGTAGCAGCAATATGTGATTCAGCGTATCTGCTTTAAAACCTAGGTGTCCACAGTATTATGAGTACCAGGAACAATAACACTCCGATTGTGAACACCACACTGCCCTGTAGCTGTTCTAAGTCCCAATAATTCTCTATACAGCCCCAGCTAGACCAGCTAGTGGTATTTACCGAAAGTGATTGATTCATTTATTCCTAACTACAATTACTTAACACTTGTTATATATATATATATATAGTTATTTATTTGGCACAGGCTAAACACTAGGTTACATATAGCTGTATACAATTACATGTGACTTACCAATAACATCCAATGCTCCCACATCTCACCAACAACTACGTTAGAGCGGCCCTTCAAGTCAGAGATACGGCTTGGTTGGGACCTCTCGTGGTGGTGACGTCCGGGTGATCAGGCCGGGGTCTGCTGTCTGGACTGGAAGTTGCCAGCCTCCGCCTGGTGTCCAGGAGCCCACACCCTTGTCCCTGCTAAATCACCTTTTATACTGTTTCTTACTTGGGGGTTCAATACCTGGCCAATTAAAGCGTTTGTTACCTAATTTGGGCTTTCTATCCTCCCGGCCTGTCAGAACATGTTACAAGATTTCCTCTGTCCTTGGTCTTTTTCTGAACCTCCCCTGGGACCCTCTGATGTTGTACAACCAAGATGTTCTCTTTGGGGGGCTTCCAGCTACTAGCCCCAGCTGTTCTCTTTGGGGACTTGCTATCTGCTTGTCAGGATGTTCTCTTTGGGGACTCTCCAACTACTTGTCAACTTTCTTTCTTTCTTTCTCCTGGCCTGACTTCAGACCTTCCCGCCGTTGTATGATAGCGTTCCAAGATGGAGTGTATGGTCATTCTGCCTTGCGAGTGAGGCCCGGCCACCAGGTGCTCGTGCTCCCACAGCGCCAATCAGGTCCCAAGGGTGATGGACTAGAGAGGTTCGACCTGAACTCCACTAGGGACCCACTAGTCTGTGTCTATATTTGTACCTTTCACCTGCTGCTGACAAGAGGTATCAAACAGATTCAGCTAAAGCAGCACTGCAGTTTAACTGGAAGTACAGAGTGAAGTAACATTCACAGTCTGTCATACCCTCTAAAAAAGAGAAAAGCTGAAGTGAAAGCATAAGACTTTTTTTTTTTTTTTAATAAAGATGTGGCTCTCACAAGCCCCATGCCGGTCACCACCTTGGCTACGTAGCTGCTGTGCTTCTTATATCTTTCCTCAGCCGTCATCTGCTGTGTTTTGGTTGTAAGCTCTTGAAGGCAAGACCCCTATCTTCCTACATGTCTGGATGTATGTCTAGCACAATCTGAGTGCTACTGAAACAGAAATGATAGCCAAGACTCCAGATGCACAGAGAACAGCAGAGCTCAGAGCAGGAAGGTGCCATTTTTATACAAACATACTCTGGAGTTAAGCTGCACTCTGAGAAAAAGATTGGAGCACATTCACGTCCATTGCTGAGCTCAAGTCTCTTTAAAAGGGTAACATCTGTGTGCTCAGAGCCAGACCATCCCATCACTACTTACAAACACAGACACTGCCATGCCACGTCAGACCTGTGATGCAGAATGCCCCCTACCACAAGCAACACCAGAAGCTTCAGAAGTGCAAGCAGCTTCATACTGGAGTGTTATAAATATGGTGACCACAGGTCCTGCTATTATTGGGACCATCCCACTATTAGGAACTTTGTCTAATAGACAACTCTTACCCACAACACCTGTCCCAATTTTTCACACTTTCTATCCAGTTACTAACTGCAAGAGCCTTCACTTTGAAGAAGCTTCTTCCTAACCCTCCATCAATCAATCATTGGCCTGTGACCTGAAAAATGAAAGTTAACGATAGTCTTATGATATCTAATGTAACTGTGGGTGTTCTTAACATAAATAGCTAACCCTGTTACCTTGGCTTGCACGCTGTACTGCTCATGCCTAACATTTGTAGTTAGCTGGGAGCGGGAGAGGGGGAGGTTGCCAATTTGCATGAAGGCACTAAATATGTAATGGGGAAAAACAGAGCACTTATTAAGAAGCTCTGGGTTCTCTCCCTCAGTGTCATTGTCACTGAACTCTCAAAGCCAGCAGCACACAAATGAGTGAAAACCAAAATGCGCTGGGTGACGCAGCCCTCTGTCTTCAGCTAAATATTGATGTTCTCTCATAGTTGCATACTGTACTCTGTTCCTGAACAGGTCAGCGAGGGCTTTGCAAACGCATTCGTGGCAACTGAGCTCTTCACAGCTGAATCACCACTGAAAGCTGAGTCTCTTCCAGTGAATGGCAGCTGAGACCACAGAAAAGCCTGTTGAAGTGAGTGAGAACAGAGCTTCCACTGACTTTACCTGCAACAGTGAGTGTTCAGTAGCTTTGAAAAACGAGGCTTTTCTCCTTCTAAGCACACATGAGAAAACCACCAGAGTTGCCAGGCAGCCCTCAGGGCTGATATCCCCTATTTCTCTCAGCACCAGAGTGAGTATCGAGATACTGAAGACCTTTCTCCAAATAGACACACGGGCAAACGCTCTCCTTACACTGTCAATGTGACAGATCCAGACTTGGAATTACCATTCGCCAGAGGAGGAGAGAACGGTTCAGGCTCCACACCTGTCCAGTCTTTCACCTCTCTAGCAAGACAGAGAGTGATTCACCAGTGAGGTTCTGATTTCTAATTAAAATACCAACTGACTGGATATTGGAGTGAAACCAACTCATTTCAGCACAAGGCATCTGCAAGTCTAGCTAGTTTCGAAGTACTAAAAACCATGAAAAGCACATTCCATGCACCCAAATTTGCAATCAATGAAAGCCAAGCCCCAAGGTTAGTAGGATTGGTACAGAGATAAGATTTTCATGGTAACAGACGTACATTTTTAGTTTTGACTACATTTCCCCATCCCACCTCCAGCCCTGAACTCTTCACCCCAGCCCACTGCTCATCTGCTCACCTGAATTTCCCACTGGGGATATCAGGTTTGCAGAAGTTTTAGTGTTGCCCAGAACAGGTGCAAGACCCACACTTTCCCCCAGCCTGCCTAGCTTTGTTAAGGGAGCTTTGGTGCAGGCTCTGGGCTGGGGCAGGAGTGAAAGGGGCAGTCCCTGGGAGGGAGTTTGGATGCAGGAGGGGTTGGGCTCTGGGAGAGATTCTGGGTGCTGGATGCAGCCCCTCGGCTGGGGCATGAGTGCAGGCTCTAGGTGGAAGTTGGAATGTGGGAGGAGGTCTGGGGTGTGAGGGATGGGATGGAGTCTGGGTACAGGCTCTGGGCTAGGGGTGGGGGACATAGGCTTAGAGTGGGCAAGCATGCCGGGGGAGGGGCGCTTTCCTGGGGCTCCCTCCCCCTCTTGCAGCAGCTCTCAAGTGGAGGGTCTCCATACTGTACACTGTTGCCTGCAGGCACTGTCCCTGCAGCTTCCAATGGCCACGGGGTCTCTCAGGACAGAAACCAGGCACCAGAACGGAACAAGGACTTTTGCTCACTCCCAGCCTGAACTAGACTTGAGCCAAGAGACTGAAGGGGAAGGGAGCTGCAATCATTACGGATCAGCTGTGTGAAAGCACCACTAGGATGGCACCTCTGCCTGGCAGCACCACCAAGGGGAGGAATAAAGGGGAGGCAGTCGCCCCAGGGCCTGGCTATTACCATGGTGACGGCGGCCGCCGGGGTCCCAGGCTCATTAAATCATTGCCGGAGCCCCAAGGGGTGCAGTCTGGGTGGCACTGGGAGCCGGCTGGGGGAGGCTAGCCCCTGCCCCTGCCCCCGCCCCTTCGGACCGAGGTACTGCTCCCTCCCAGAATCCCAGACCCTCCGACCCCTCAGCTTGGGGCCTGTCGAAGTCTGTCACCAGCCCTGCCTCCTGCTCAGTCTGGGGACTAGCTCACGAGGCACAGGCCTGTTCCTGCAGCTGCACGTTACCTCTGTCTCCCTCTGTAGGTCTGCAGCCCCTCTCTCGCTATGGGAGCTGCTGCAGCTGCTGCTGCTGCGACTTCACAATTCAGCCCCTAGGTCATTCTCTCTCTCGTCTGCTGCTGGTGTATGAAATTCTTCCTTCAGCAGCCCTGAGTCATCTTCCCATTCGCTCCAGCAAACGTGCCACTCCTTCCACGGCTCTGCACCCTCTAGTCCAAGTTCCAGCTCAGGGAACTTCTAGACAGCAATCAGAGCCTGTCTCTTGAGCCTTGTCCTGCCCTCCGGGGTCACCAGCCAAAACGCACCTCCTTTCTCCTAGAGAACGACTGCACTTTCCCGCCTGCAGCCCGCCTGTTGTAAGCCTCCTGACTTTATCAACCACGTCTCTTCCTGCACAACTGAACCTGCTCAGTCAAGTCCTTGCTCCCTGGCTCCTCCACCAGGTGGAATCTGCAGCATTAGTAGGCCAGCCTAGCTACCTTAACCCCTTATAGTCCTCTGTGGGACAGACACACCATCCCATTTTGAGACACTGTTCCCACAACTTCACCAATAAGCACACACAAGCCTTCGTATCTGGAGTACAGCTAGAGCCTTGAAAACTAACCTTTGTTTTAATTTCAGTAGAGCCTATTGGCCACACTGCTGGACCTGACCATGCTAAGGGCTGACCAAGCTCAGTACAAAAAGACGACCAAACGTTCACACTCCAAGGCTACGTCTACACTAGCCCCAGACTTTGAAATGGCCATTTCGAAGTTTACTAATGAAGTGCTGAAATGCATATTCAGCGCCTCACTAGCATGCAGGCGGCTGCGGCACTTCGAAATTGACGCGGCTCATCCCGACGAGGCTCCTTTTCGAAAGGACCCCGCCTACTTCAAAGTCCCCTTATTCCTATGAGCAGATGGGAATAAGGGGACTTTGAAGTAGGCGGGGTCCTTTCGAAAAGGAGCCCCGTCGGGACGAGCCGCGCGGTGGCGAGGCGCGTCAATTTCAAAGCGCCGCGGCCGCTCGCATGCTAATAAAGTGCTGAATATGCATTTCAGCGCTTCATTAGTAAACTTTGAAATGGCCATTTGCGTGGCCATTTCGAAGTTTGGGACTAGTGTAGACACGGCCCAAGTGAGACTAGAGCCAACAGGTAGGTGCAGGGAGATCTCAGTGCCCTCAGCTGAGTCTCATTGATAAAATTAAGGCAACTTCCCTTTTGGAGAGTCACCTAGCATTGGAGTGTGCTTGTGCCCTTAAATTACTGACAGCTTCAAACCAGCTTACCTCTTTCTGCCTTTGAGGCCTCATATCTCCTATGCCATAATGTTTGGGTTGTAGGCTTTCTTCAGCTGAAAGATAAAGGAGGTGACATGAAAGAGAAGATCATTATCACAGGGTTAGGAGTGAATGAAGTGAAACCAGATATTATAGAGATAATGTCATGGGGTGAAGTGGCCCCCCATTACCCAGAAGGGGAGGGCCCCTTCAGGGAGCCATTTCATATGGAGTGGGGTCCTGCTCAGTCAGCTGTCCAGAAGTCAGGAGGAAGGGCCAGGGCTATAAAAGCCCAGGCTGAGGGTTCAGTGGGGGCTGAGCCTCCAGAGAAGCCAGATGATGGCACTGTGCTCCCTGCCTGGCAGCTAGAGGAGTCTGCTGGAGGACCAGCCTCCAGGGGAGCCAGAGGACGGCTCTGGACTCCCAGCCTGGGCAGTGGAGGTCTGGCTGAGTGAGGCCAAGGCCTAGGTTGGGCCACCTGGGCCGCTGCTGGTCCTGGTATTCTGTGGACCCCAGAAGAACCAGCCTGTAGAAGACTCACTAGACCTGCAGGACTGACCTGAGTACTGCCTCAGCCTGCATCATGAGCCAGCCTGAGGCCATGGGACCCCCTAGGCCACCCGGACCCCAGTCAGACCTGCAACCCTGTGAGCCCAAGAAGTCAGCAGGACATGGAGTATGTGCCACGGGGGAGACCGGGGAGTAGCCCAGGGGTAAGAGGACCGTCAAAGGACCTCAGGTTGGCATGTCGTGGCCTGGATTCCCCACTGACCCACCCCATAGACTGTGCTGCTGCAACCAGGGCCCCTGGGCCAGGACATGGTGGAGCAGGTGGGCCTGCATCCCCCTGGCACCCACTTGATGGGTGGCAGTCTCCCCCCACAGCAGCCAGCACAGGCAAAGTGTCCGTGCCCGGTGGGAACTGTGAACTGGGTTGTTGCCCCATTATGAGTTAGGGTCTGGGTGTTCCAAGACTGATTGTTGCTCTGCCTCACCCTGCACCAGGGCCTGGGCCTGCCCTGCAGCACATGCACCAGGACCTGGGCTCTTTCCTGGAGGTTTGTGGGCTGCCCTGCCCTGAGCTAGGGCCTGGGCCTCCTAAACTGTTGTGTGCTTGTTGACTGCCCTGCCTTGCTCCAGGGCTTGGGCTCCTTTTTGGGTGCTTGCTGCTCTGCTCTGTCCCGCCCTGAGCTAGGGCCGGGGGGCCACCTACGACTGTGTTGTGTTCTGTTTGTTGCCCTGCCCTGCACCAGAGTCTGGGCCTGCCCTGCCTTGCACCAGGGGGTGGGCCCCTTTTTGGATGTTTACCGCCCCGCCCTGAGCCAGGGCTGGGGGCTTTCTAAGATGGTGAGCTTGCTGTTGCCCTGACCTAGGGCTAGGCCCTGACGAGAGCTAATTTTCCCAGCACCTGCGTGAAGTAAGGCAGGGGGCTTTGAATTGTCGCCTCTCACCCACCTGAGGCAAGGTGGGAACCCCCCAAACTAGTGACTTGGGGGTTGTTTGTTACTCACGGCAGAGGGCAGGATGGCTGCCTGCTGACCCAGAAGAAGAGGAACCTTCCAGGACCCCCGAACCAGCTACAGAGAACAGAAACAAGGTGGAAAAATAGTCATGGCTGGAGTGCAGGGGTAGAAGGGTTGTGCTGCTCAGAAAAGACAGAAATAAAGGTAGAAGGTGGTGGAGCAGCACTGGATATTATTGATGAGGTAGTCTGTAAAGAAATGAGAAGTGAAAGAGATCCCTTTGCCTGTAGTCTGATAGAATGGAACAGAGAGAGTCTGTTCAGCTCAAAATAACATGTGGGAAGGCAGGTACTAGAGGCTCCTCTGGGCTCATGCTTGGGGTCTGTGACAGACTCCCAAGGTCTGCTCTGGATATGGATAGCCCCCTCTGGTTTCAAAGAAATGAACGCCACCAGGAATGGTATGATTACGGGGGAATTTAACTTCCCAGCTGCAGAGTGGAGGACAAAGGCCACTACTAATGGTAGGCCCCAGATTTTCCTGGATGTGCTATCTGACAGATTTCTGTACCACACAATCACTGAAACAGCAAGCACTGATGTCATTTCAGATCCTTTATTGGTGAGTAGTGAGGGCCTCATAGAAGAGCAGGTTGTAGTTGCTTGAGTGATCACAAGTTAATTCGGTTTAAATTAAATTGAAAGATAAAACGAGTCTGTGACGAGAGTTCTTGATTTCAAAGGGACAAACTGAAAAATGAAGGGAATTGGCTGGGGAAGAGGACTGGACTGAAGAACTGAAGGATCTGAATGTGGAGGAGCTTTAAGTCGAAGTTGCAGAATCTATCAAAAGTCTGCCTCTGAAGGTAGGAGAAAAATTCATGGGAAAGGGCTGCAGAGCAAACGGGGGGTATGTCGACACCGCAAAATAATCTCAGAATGACAGCTGGTATTCTGCACAACACAGCCGCTATTTCGAAATAATTTCAAAATAGCGGATACCTTACTTTAACATTGGTAAACCTCATTGTACGAGGAATAGTGCCTATTTCAAAATAAGTATTTCGAACTAGGGCCTGTGTAGACAGGGAATAGAGCCTATTTCACAATAAACCATAGTGCGTCCGATGGCTCTATTTTGAAATAGGCTCTATTGTGTGTTGATGCTCAATTTCTGAAATTGCTGAGGGCTATTTTGAAATGCATTTTGTGCATAACTGAGCTGTTTTGGAATAAGCTGTTCCTGAATCTTTTCCAGACTCTTTTATTCAGGAATAATGCTGTTATGTGGACATGGTCTGGATGAGCAAGCCTCTCAAGTACAGTAGTCCCTTGAGCTATGCCAGGGTTGTGTTCCCATGCACCCTTGCATAACTTGAATTTCATGTAAGTTGGGGCAGGTGGGGGCGCTTTTTTCCTGGCAGAATGTTGTGTTCTGCAGACAGGGTAGCAGCAGGAGCACCTGGAGCACCTTCTGAAAGGTAAGTCCTGGGATTGGTGGTGGTGGGGGGCAGTTGGGGAGATGTTAGCCAATGGTTAGGTGAGATACCAACTATGCCCTTGTTTTTATCCAAGATTTTAACTGCTAGGACAAAAGTCCCTTCGCAGCGGGCAGCCCGGGCAGGCTGACGGATGCCCCAGAGTCCTAAACACCCGAGTCTTTTACTGCTAGAACAGAGTTTCTTCACAGTGGGCAACCAGGGTTGGCTGACGGGTGCCCCAAGGTTGCACTGAGAGCCTCCTACACCCGAGACTTTAACTGCTAGGATAAAATCCATTTGCAGCGGGCAGCCAGGGTTGGCTGACGGGTGCCCCAGGAGCCTGCTTCGTGGAGGCAGCACGACTTAACGCTTGGCTCTCAGCACATTTCACCAGTGATCAGGCTTAGAGCAGCTGAAAACAGCTGGGTTTTTTATTTTGTGTTTGGTTTGCACAGTAACAGGAGGAGTTAGGTTACCATTTAATTTATTACTTATTTATTGACTAAGGATACTTAACTTTTATGGTTACAAAAGGTTATAATGTTTATATTTAGTTACAAATAGCTAGCATATGTGTATTAAAGAAGTACTTTAAGAAAGGTCATAGATCTATTGTTAAATGCGCTCAAAGGAAAAGGAAAAGGTAAAATACCTAAAAGCAAGTTACCCAGCAGGTCTTATTCTTACCCCTGCATTACCAACATGGTGTGACCAGCGTCTGCTCTTAATCCTTTGGGAAGAAGCCTTTTTATTTTTGAGGAAACAGGAGTCCCCTAGGATCTTGGGAGACAATGGCCCTCCTGTCCGGCAGGCAAAGGTAATGGGAGCTCAAATAGGGGGTCTGCCAGACCCCTCTTTTATACCCATTGGGTCATGTACGCTTCTTCCTTTATTTTAAAAAGCGCCAATTGAATTAAACTGTCTTGTGATGCTGGTTCTTACAGGGAGTTCAAGGGCTTAGTTTACACCTGCGAGGCACAGACAATTGAGGGCATTTGTTTCTTAATGGGCCGGAGACTTTTCTCTGTCTGGGACCAAGCGTGCAGGTGAATCAACTAATGGTAATTAGCCAAGGGCAGTCTGAGGCCCAGCTGTTTATTAGCCCATTGTTCTTGTTAGCTTTGCTCCAGAGCATCAAGGACTGTGGCTAAGATAAGCACATTTGCACTCTTGGGCATTCCAGGGCTGGGCTGTTTCTTTTAACCCTTTTGTGCTCTAAAGCACCTAGGGAAGGCAAGATAAAGTAAAGCAAAAAGAGGGGGTTCTGTCTGGCTACAGGAAGGTTAAGCCTAATGGTGGGTTCGGGCCATGGGAGGGGCATGCAGGGGTTAAGCCTGGGGTGGATTAGGACTGCAGGAGGGTGGGAGGTGGAGTTGAGCTGGGGTTATGTGACCCTGAGTGGGTAAAGAGCCGGGAGCCACATGCACAGGGGGGTGAGCTGGAGTTGCGTGGGGGGTGGGGGGGGGAGTGAGCCAGGGCCATGCAGGGTTTGTGGGGTTAAGCCAGGGCTGGGGGGAGTGGGATTTTGAGTTGTGTTTAACTTGCATTAATGCAAGTTAAGAGCAACTCAAAATTATGCATTTTGAGGGATTAGTGTAGATGATGCAGAGAAAGCAGGAAGCCACCTCCTCCAAGAAATGGAAAATGGGATTGATGAGCAAGAAAATGACCTTTTGCAAGTCAAAGTATAGGGACAAAGTGAGAAACGCCACATTGCAAAGGGGAGTAAAACCCACAGAAAAAGATTTTATAGCCATATAAATAAAAACAAGAAAATAAGTGGGACTGCTCAGCATAGAGGTGAGGGTGGAAAATAAAGATAACTGAGACACAGTCCAACACCAAAACAAATACTTTGCTTCAGCTCTTAACAAGGCTAACAAAGAGCTTAGAGGTAGAGGCAGGATGGCTAATGGGAATGAGAGGCTGAGGGCAGAAATTACCACATCTCAGGTCAGTGGTCACTGGTGATGGGGCTTCTGCAGGGGCGGCACCGGCCACATGCCCCGACTGCACCCATGCCCTTCCCCCTTCCCTGCCTATGCCCCCATCTGCTGCTTCCGGTGAGTGCCGCAGCAGCTCTGCCCTCCCTCAGAGTGGCACAGCCCAAAAGCAGCACAAGTTCAGAAGTTCACGCTGCTCTAGGGCCATGCCACTCCAGGGGTTCTAGGATCACGCCCACCCTCTACACTCACTGGACGTGGTGTGGTGCTGAGCTGCATCAGCAAAACCAAAAGAACAGGTGTTCCAGTCCTGGATAAGCTCCCCTGAGTTAACACTCACTAACTTCGGGTCACACGTGCTCTTGGTTTGCTGAGGCTGGAGTGAGTTTAGGACGTGACCCTGCAGGCCCACGTTCCAGGTGCAGACTGTACATCTCTGAGACCACTGTTGGTAGTGGGAGGCCCATGGTCCAATTGCCTGGGCCTTGCAACTAGTGCCAGCTCTCCGAAACCTCCTTTGTCACTACCTGAGGTCTAGCAAAGCTGTGCATGCACTTGTTTACTGTTTTCCTCTTTGAGGACCATACGACAGTGAGAGAAACTAACACAGACATTTTGGAAACTGAGTTCTGAACACATATGAGAAAGCGCAGAAATTTGCAGCTGCAAGTGAAAATAAGAAGCAAATGCACACAGCCACTCCACCCCCGCCCCTTAGTGTCCTCACCAACCTTAGAGCCCGCTCAGATATGGGCAGTCTTTTCAGAGCCCCAAGTACCTCCCCGACTCCTGCCTAGTCGTGCACCCTTGTACCAGAAAGTAAGAGACACCTGCTAAGAGTAGGACATATCCTTTCATAACTTCCAGACCCCTCTATCTTGGAACAGATGGTGAGCCCCAAAGCTCCTGTGAGGTGATTCATTGCTTGATTACCATCTACCTAAAGTACAGAGAGTTAAAAGTGGATTCCTGAAGCTTGGCCACCTATTTTAAATCATAGGCATTTTACTGCAGAACAAAGTTGTTCGTTTTTAGTGACCTTGATCACACTACATTATTCTGCCCCCTAAACCCCTCTTAGATTTCCAGTCCAAGATGGAGGCAAATGTCTTCAGAGAAGCTTCTGGACAGTCTCACAACCAAAATGATGCCCATAAAACAAAACAGAATTTGCAGTTCAGCAGCAATACATGCCACCTACACTAAGTCTCTAGTAAAGGAAGTTATATATCACCACATACCAGTAGAGACAACTTTTTAAAAAAAATGTGTTGCAATATTTGTAAACAGTAGTGGAGAACGTGAAGCGTGATTATGAAGTCACGGGACCAAAATAAACAAATACCGCTTTCAAGTACAATATCCATTCCTGGGGTTAAAGAGACCAGTGCCCCAGGCAAGCACACAACACCTAAACAGCATCTGATTAGTTTCCATCTGCACTGTAAACAGGCTGTTTGCCCAAAATTTGGATCATGAACTCTTAATTGAAGCAGTGAAGCTCTGGCTCAACTGGGCCCCCAAAGGACAAAAAAAAACCCAATGTTCACACAGTACATAACCAAAAACTGCTAACACCTCTGCCACACACATTTCTGACATGAGTAAAACATTAAAATATGTTTCCAGTATTCTAGCCGGTGATTTCTTTATACCAGTGCGAGCTCTCTCTTTTTCACATGGACTTCCTTCCCTATGCACAAAAACTACTGAGTGAAAGAAAATATGTATTTTCAGCTTTCCTGATGACCAGCCTTGGCAATACTGACATCATATGGCTTGGAGCTTTTTTAATTGACAAAGCTTATTGTTTTGGCGACTGCCGTTCTCGAAGTACCCAGCTGCCAACTGCCATCTCTCTGGCCTGCAGCAGTTACTGCCAAGTCCCAGACCACTGGAACATGGGAAAGCCGAGGGAAGGGCAGGCCCCATCACTTTTTACTGTCCGAAAGGGTGAGTGGCAGGGGTGAAAATGTGGAGAGGTGTGAGTGAGGGAAGAAGCGGTGCCGGGGTGGAGCCTTGGGGAGAAGGAGAAGTGTCAGGGCCGGGCAGGGCTATGTTTTGGATGCTGGTGGCCCTCTATCCTTAAAGGGAGCTTCTGACACCCCAGCCAAGTCAGTAGGATTTTAAAGAGTTAAAGTTGTGGGCATACCTGTGTGCGCGCACTTAAAGGGAAAGTTACTCACCCTAGGGGGTAACTGCGGTTCTTTGCTAGCTGGGTCCTTTTGGCCAGCACATGAGCCCTGTACAGCCTCGTACCTCATGCCAAGCCTATATGTGGCTGTGCAGGCAAATCACCCTCACTCTCTTCTCTAATGCAAAGTCCTGCAGAGGAAATTCTGGAGCAGATGGGAAGGAGGGTGGGAAGTGGCATGTCCATCATAAGCTCTGAGGCTTTTGTCTGCAGCCAGACAGGGAGAGCAGCAGCAATAAGCCAAGAAGCAGAAAGTCACATTTGTGCCTTCCATCTGAATTACCTTTCCACAATGTCATATTGGGCTGTTAAGAATATAACCCTGTCCTAAAAGTCTCCACCATCACCAGATAAAGAAAGAACTTAGTAACACAGAGAGTGTCGGGGAACCCTGTTCCTCTGCGGGACAGTGTCCCCAGTGGTTCGAGGCTGGAGGGCAAAGTGGTGAGGCTAGAGTTAGATTTAAAAGGAAACTTTATTATGCAACAACAAAGTCTTGTGGCACCTTACAGACTAACAGATATTTGGGAGCACAAGCTTTCGTGGGCAAAGACCCACTTCATCAGACGCATGAGTGGGGGGGGCGGTTTCAGAGGGGTATTTAAAGAGTGGGGTCCCAGTAAGAGGGAAGTCCAGAGCTGACAAGCTCTATTCAGCATAGTGGAAATTATGCATTTATTTTTATTTTATTTTTTATTTATTATAAATTTATTATGCATGCATGCAGGCTGCCAGCTTACAAAGAAGTTGGAGCCCTGAGAAACAGTTTCAAGGGCTTTTTATACAGTTTGTTTAAAAACAGCTTAATTGTTAATTGTTCCTTTTTAACATATGACCGTCTCAGCAGAATTACCTTGAGATGGTTCTGTAGGCACTAGATATGCTCGAGGTCAGTTTTACAAGACAAAAGTATAAGATAACCCAAACAGATGAGCATAGGAGATAAACCCTGGTCTAAGTAACAAGATAGGGACTTGCAGCTGACCCTCTAGGATCCCTTTACACAGAGTGAGGCCTAGTTAGCGTGAAAAACTTTTATCCCTTAAAGCAGTTTTCCCCACAATAGCCATGCTAGGCTATATACTATCAAAACAAAAAAAGCAGCCCAGTTTTTGTTAGCCTTTAAAGTGCTACTCGACTGCTTTTTTTTTTTTTTCCAAAGAGAACTTAAGATGTTTAAAGAAAACGTTGACAACATTCTGTCTGGCAATGGGTCGCTTACCAACAGCTGTGAGTTGTATGAGCCTCACTTCTCTGTTGGTTTTTGTGCTATAACCCTGGGAGCCCAAAAATGCTTCAGCTACTTGTGGCTACCAGCCTGGGACACGTGCACAGCCAGCATGAACTGTGTGAACTGAGTGCTGTATAGCTCTGTATTGAATCTTGCCAGCAGTTACCGTAGGCACACATTTGTCTTCATTAGACTTGGTTAAAGTTGGTAGGTGATTCCCAACACAGCCCTATCCCCAAGCTTTTCCAAACCCATGTGCACCGCAATGTGCATCTCTCGCCCACACCAGTCAGAGCAACAATAAGGTTCATTTGTTACTTTAAAGAGACAAAACCCAAAATCTTGTCACATCAACTAGAATTGACACTCACTTCAGGGCAAACACAGCACTGCTGGCTTAGATTAAATGTAAAATGAACTAAAACAAGTTCAACAACAAACGAATCACAGACTACTTAGAACCTGAAGGAACCTTGAGAGGTCATCACGTCCAGTCCCTGGCTCTCATGGCAGGGCCAAGCACCATCTAGACGAGCGTTTCCCAAACTGTGTTCTGTGGAACTGTGTTCCTGTGGGAATAGGTGCTCCGCAGCTGCCAGCCCTGGCTGGGACACTGGCCCTGTGGCCTGCCCACAGCCGGGCATGCCCATTATCTAAATACGCCTTGTTTCTCCTTGCGTTTGGAGAAATCACACAATGATCCACTGGGGACAGGGAGTAAGCTGCACACAGGAGGAGCTCACATGACACTGGCACAGGTCTTTGGTCCACAATATGTGCTAACGTTGCCTGCACTGTGAACTTGCATATTTTATGTTGTTTGTGTCTTATACGAATATTTCTGGAGAGAAAAATCAGTGTTTCCAAACACTGACACTAAGCTCTCTTCACCGCCCCGCGCCCCATTCCCCCTGTGGCTGAAATAAGGAACTTGGAAATAGAAAGGAGTTCTTCTTGTAATCCAAGTGTAACGAGGAAAAAAAAAAAAAAGCAAAATATCAGGACACTTCAAAGTAAGGATGGACAATCTCAGACTTTTGTTCCCAGAAAACTGGAAAGTGAGCTGTCCACGATGAAACAATTCCCGCCAAAACCCACCAGATTAGCAGCAGGCAGTAAAATACCAAACAAAGTATGACTTGCACTCTATTCTCTTAGAATATTTCCCTCCAACAAACAACGACAATGCTTGGGTTTGAAATCCATTTGGCTTACTAGAGCAAGATTATGAGAGTCTGACTAACTTGATTTCAGACTCTCAACTGAAACAAAAGTTTAACAAACTTCCACTAAATAATGTTTGGAGCTGTGTAATTGCAGAGTACCTGAATGTGGTGAAACATGCAGTTCTCCTTCCCTTTGCTACAACTTACCTATGGGAAATGTTGTATAACTTACATAATTACATTTTGCCATGGTCTCTTTTTAATTCATTCGCTGAACCTATAGGATTGCAAATGACTAGGATTTCTGTCCAAACAGGTTCAGGTACTTCTTGTCTTTGTCATACAGGATCATCTTTCTGTCAGCTGCATCTCTGATTCAGCTGACACCAAGGAATTAAGTGTGGAGCCAGGAGTGGGTGGGGAGTTATGAGAGAATAAAAATCTGGAGTTCTTGTTGGGGACACTATTTTATCTGTGTGCTTATAAGATAGTGGTATTGTTGCTGTGCGTCTGCCAAATGTTCTTTACAGGATTCCAAAGCATCTCATTGATAGGTAACACAATTCTTGGTTTGTGTTGCGAACTGCAGCATGTCCACCCATTTCTGTTGTGATTCCTTGACCTCTTCAAGGGGTATCTGCAGATCATGTCCCACCTGTTTTATGTGGTGCTGAAATTGCTGCAAGTTGCCAGTCACAGAGGGTGGTGAAGACATAACCATGTCATATGGAAATCATGAGGATGTAGTAGCTGGAGAAGTAGCCTTTTTATCTGTCCTGGCTTCTTGCTCCTCAGATACCTCATCTTGCAGGCTGGACCACAGTGAAGGGGTTTGTGTGTTTCTCTCTTTCTGGTGAGCAAGACTTGAAACAATGGAAAATTGTTGTCTGTATGCCACCTGATGTCCCAGTAAGGCCATTGTATGGCACCATGCGGGAGAGGAAATGGACTCTAAGGCTCGTCCCATCACTCATGATGTCTTTCCTGAAAGTACTGTTTGTCTCTGCAGGTATCAGAGTGGATTCCTATATGGAGAGGTAGGAGAACCCTGCACTGAGATAGCAAAGACTTAATGGAGCTCTCATTCTAGAAATGCTATATAGTGGAAGAGCCCCAGCTGAAAACTGGGTGGTGAATTGTACCAGGGAGAGATGGAGTACAGTGACTGAGTGGGTCTCTGTACCAAGAGGAGCTCGGTACCATAAGCGATTGGAACTCTGGTTCATCAGCCACCAATAAATCCTTTGAGTACCTGAATTCTTGTGGTACTGAATGAAGAGGTGGTCTGTACTAACTGAAAGCATCCTACCTATCTCTAGAGACAAATACTGAAAAGTAAGAGTACACTAAGGTGGGCACTGATGAGGTCAGATGCTTAGGTCTGCATGGGAGCCATTCAGGGAGGCACTGCCCACAAAGCTGTACCTGACAGTACCAGCCTAGGAGAATGTTTCTGTGCACCTTCTTTGTCACGTCTAGATGATACTTAGCCGCAGTCAGAGTTGTGTTTGCTCTTGGAGGCGCTTCCAGGCTTTCCAGCCCTACTGATACCAGAGTTTTTGCCTTCATGGTACTGAACTGAGATGATGAAGCTTGTGAGACCATCGACCTATTTGGGGACAAAGGTCTTTTAGGAAAAGGTTTTCTAATGAGTCAGAACTCCTCTGCTTTGGACCCGTCACGGAGGTCTCGGGTGTTATGAACCACGGTTAAAGGGACATTGGCTGTCCTCAGAGGCTTGTGCTACAGGAGGTTCTCCGGACCTGGCTCTGAAGTGGGATGAAGAGAGTGTGCTATTGTTAGTAGCCTCAGTTTAATCTCCCAGTTTTTCCTTGCCCTGGATTTCAGGGCCAGACGTAAGTTAAACTTTGGAGGAACGTGTGACTCTCCAAGGCAGCAAATGCCCTTGGGAATGTGTGTCACTAACCAGGAGAGCCTCTGGCAAATGATGCAGCCTTTCAAGCCCAGTGAGCTTGCGCCAGGCATGCCCTTCCAATGAAAGCTGGACTCTGGGAGGGACGGGAGAGAAATTAAAATGGATTATTTCAACTACGTTACTCTAAAAATAAGCTACAACCAGGAGAGGAAAAAAAAACATTTACCTGAAGCAGGCTCAAAAAGAAGCAGACACTCTAAAGGTCCGTCTCAAGCCAAGGCTGTTGTGAAGGGCCTGAGAGGACAGTTTGCTCACACAGCTTTAGGACAGGACACAAAACTGCAGAGGGCATTTTTGTGAGATGAATGGATACTGTTGGCAAAAATCTTTGATTGTAGGTGCAGAGGGCGCGCGCGCACACACACACACACACTTGAAGCAGAGCATGCATAGAGACACTATGTGAATAACTGTTCCATCCAATGGCTGCACAAATCTTTAAGTAAACAACACAACACTACTATGAGGCAGCCAGGTGTTATGACAAAGCTCCAGCCTTGTCTTGGTGGGTCCTGCACTTCCAGGCAGATTATGCTTGCCTTCGCCAGGGGGGCTGGGGTGGAGAGGTGGGGTTGGGTTAAGGGTCATAGGTTATGGCCACACTTGGCCAAAACTTCGAAATGGCCATGCAAATTTACTAATTACTAATGAGGCACTGAATCGAATATTCAGTGCCTCATTATCATTAGGACGCTTCCGGCCGCAGCGCTTTGAAAGCACCGCTTTTGAAAGCGCATGGCTCGGCGCGGCTACACGGGGGTCCTTTTTGAAAGGACCCCGCACCTTTCAAAATCCCCTTATTCCTCTCAGCAGAGGGGAATAAGGGGATTTCGAAAGGTGTGCGGTCCTTTCGAAAGCTTTTATTTTTGGCCAAGCGTGGCCACAGCCATAGGGAGTCTGCTAGGCAAGGATCACAGTCTACTGAACCACTTTTATCCTAGGCCAGCAAAGGGGTTGATGGGAAAATTCCTGGGTCTGTTTCACTCCTTCTGGCTTAGTAGAAACTGGTGGTCAGCCTCCTAGTCCCACGTGGATCTGTCTTACCTCTCAGGGGCATGTCTCTGTACGGAATCAGGGGCTAGGGGGAACCCAGGACCATCCTGTACTTGGGGTTCCAGCCCAGAGACCCCAGCTGCTGGCAGTTTTTCCTTCACCGCTGAGCAGCTACAATTCCCTAGGCCACTTCCCCACGGTCCCCTCTCATTCAACCTCTCTTTCACCTCTACTTCACTTTTGCTTCTTTCCCTGTAGCTTGTTGGTGTTTCTACTTCTCATTTCTCCGGTGACACCTGCTCTCCTCTAGTTCCTTTTCTCCTGACTGACTGGAGGGAGAATTTTTAAAAAGGATGAATGGGGGCCTTGATCGGTTCCAGGTGTCTCCACTGGAATTAATGGGCTCAACTAGTTCTTTGCAGGTTAATTGGAGTCAACCATTCACAACAGCTTAATAGTCTTAACGCCTCCTTTGGCAGGTAAATTGGTATCGGATGTCTTGATTGGCCTGGAATAGTCTTTGTTTTGGCTTGGAGTAACCTTTAGCTACCCAGGAGACTTGCTCATCCTGAGGCTGATATATTTCCTTTCCATTACTCTTCTATATCCTTCTGGTCTGTCACAGTAGGTATCTCTCTGTTATAGAAGGATAGCAAAAGGTACACAGAGTCTACAAGGATTTGGGCTAGGTCACATAATAAGCCAGTGATATAATTTTTGAGGACTATAAGGTTTCAGTTACATGCATGGACATAAGCATAACTTTTCTGTGTATTGGCTAAGAAAATTGTTCTGACTTAACGACATTAAAGCACCTCCTAAAATCTGTTCTGAGCATATCACCAGAAACTGTACCACACCTGACAACAGGCATTCCATCATGGCCGAGTCCTAGCCATTCAGATTCGTAAAAGTTACCCTGCTTTCTGTAAGAGCACCATCTGATGTCTCCCAGTAGAGTTATGCAGGCAAGACAAATAGGAACAGAACACAAGGCCCTTGCTCTACTGTCTCCTTCTTCAGCCAACAGTCCACACCAAACGCAGCAGTGAATGCGGAAGGGATATTGTTGAAATTGTGTACATTTCTTACAGCAAAAATGTTACACCCTCCCGTGCACCCAACCCTTGTTTGTACCTTTGTACAGTATTAGACTGTCAGCTCACTGGGGCCAGGCCTTTGAGGCCACATTTTGAGTAAAGGCACAAGGTAATAATCATTGTATTCTGCTTTACACTGGCTATACAAAAAGAAGAAGAACAATCTGAGAGATTTAATAATATCTCTAGTGGCAACTATTACAAGACCCATACATTTGAATTTATCACCCCTACCATCCCAACTTTTATGCCCCAACACATATTTCCCTTCTTGGCTGGGAATGATTTGCCCATATGGCTGTCACATAGTTAAAGTGCTGAATCGCTATAGAAGGATATATTTAAATGACAGTGTAATTCTGTGAACACTTGTGCCCACAAAACCCACAACCGTTATGAAACTCATTCTGTTCCATTCCATACTCTCAGAGCTTGACTCTGATGTATTAACACCACTTAAACATTTGTACAACTCACAGTATATGCTCCAAGACCCGTACAGACACAGATGCCATGAAAAACACTGGGAATCTATTTCCCCCAAAATTAAATATTCCAGAGACCATGTGTGCAACAGTCCCCAAACCATTGGATTTTGCATATAAAGGACTGCACATAACAAAGGGGTTAACCACATTGTATGTCAACTTTAGGAGCTCTCTATCCAGCCCAAGTTATCTGCAGCCTTCTTGACTTTGAATAGAACAGCCAGAGCAGCTAGAGGAAGGCCAGGTTGTTAATGAAGGGAAAAACACAGAGGGCTACCGTACCTTCCCTAGGAGATGCCTTGCTCCATACCTGAGCTCTCTTCAAATGCATCTCTGGGATGCCACTGAACTGCAATCTGTACCAGTCACTGCTAGGTGAGAGGGCATGTTGCATTTCTCCTGGGTTAGCTGCTCCAGATACAGTGACCATTCCTGGACCTCCGCCACCAGTCTGATTATTCTGCTGTGCTTTCGAGAAATCCTATAAATCAAATATCTTCCCTCAGCACCTGAAATTTAGAAAGTCTGAACCTACCACATTACTCTTAGGGTCCTGTCACAAGCCGGATACACTCCCCCCACTGGACATTCACCAGGCTGCTCTGCGTTAAGCTTAGACTACGTTAGCACCCTGTGGGTGCGTCTACACAATGAGATAAATTCGAATTTAAGATAGGGTGACCATCCTTGCTGTATTGGGCAGGACAGTCCCATATCTGGGACGCCAAAACAGCATCCCTACTTATTTTCTAAAGGGACAAATTGTCCCAGATTTGGGCCATCCGCCGCTGACCTTTTCCACCAGCAGCTGCGCAGGTGCAGCTGCTGGCGGGAGTCACTTCCCTGAGCGTCAGGGAAGTGGGTAAGCGTGGGCAGTTGCTGCTTCTCCAGGGCTTGGGGGGTGCTGGGGGCTGCCACTTCCCCAGGGCTCCAGGGGAGCGCTGGCAGCTGCTGCCTCCTTCCCAGCTCCCTGGGGCTTGGTGGAGCCGGGAGGAGCCACCCCTCCCCCCATCTTCCTGTCTGGTATTTGGGACAGGGAGATATGGTCGCTCTAGTTTAAGGCAGCTAGCTTGATAGTACCACATGACTGTCTTCATTGCAAACACCATTAGCTCGATCTTGGGAGCAGTAATCTTGAGATTACAAAATCGCAGTTTCCTGATGGGTGTAGCTTCAAGCTCAAATTCAGAAGTTTGATTAAAGGCCAGTGTGGAAGCGCCACATCTCAAAAGCAAATTTATTAGCCTCCAGAGGTGGCCCACATGTAACCCACAATGACCCTCTCAGTGCTCCGCTCTGGCCGCAGCTCTCCAGTAACAGGAAGAGCCTGACTTTCCAAGCGGGAGCTGTGAGCCTTTAGGGGCGGGCTCATGTTAGTATGAGAGAGAGCCTGAGAAATGTCTCTCTTTGCTATTAGCACTGTGAGTGCATCTGCCCATTCAAATAGCCTCTGCAGGAAGTTCGTGGCTCTGCCTCTACACTCTTTTTTTCCTGAGCTGCCTGGCGCCAGCCCCTGCCCCGCCACACCATGTGTCAGGAAGGCTGTAGCAGGGGTTTTGCTTGCATAACGTGTCAAGAATCTTCTTCTCAGTGGTTTATATTTGTGTACGAACACCATTCCCTCCCAGACAGGCACCACACAGTCTGGTCTTTCCCCTGTTCAGCCACATCATGTGGGTAGCCCCCAACTCAACCCAATAAAAGGATGTGTCTGCCGTTCGATGCTGGCAGGCAGGCGTTCAGGGTTCCAAGGGTGGGAAAGATATTTGGGGGCTTGCTGTCGTCGTGGAGAAGTCTCCCCCAGTGGCTAAGATAATCTGGGGCTTGCTGTCACTGTGGGGCAGGCTCCCCTAGCAGCTAAGATACTGGGGGTTTTGCTGCTGCCATGGGAAAGTCTCCCCAGGCAGCTAAAATATTTCAACTGACCCCCCACTGAACCCTCCCATGCTAATAGTGGGTCTTGCTGCCGCTGGGGAAAAGTCTCCCCCTGGTGGCTAAGATACTCGGGGAGGACCACTTCAACTGGCCCCTCCACGCCCATAGCATGGGACCACTGTGGCTTGCTGCCATTGGGGGAGGGAGTCTCCCCCCGGCAGCTAAGATAGTCGGGGTGACTACTTCAGCAGCCACAGACCACAGCACCCCCCCACCCCACTCCTCACCAAAATATTTTTGAGAACTTGCTGTCCATTGCCGACAACCGCTGGTTTAATGTTTCAGTTATAAAATCTCTTTGCTAATACCTGCCATCTGCTTTCCTGCCTTGACCCCCTCAGAAACACGGCGGGCGAGTTGAGACTCCTGTTTGCGTTGTAAGGTCAGTGTATGATATTTCATTGCCTGCACCTGTGTCGGGCATGTCTGTGCAGTGAAGTGCAAAGTCAGGAATTCTATTTTCCTAGACTTCTCTATCCTCCTTCTTCCAATAGTATAATACAGTCCAGGCTCCTGTATTATTTTCCGGGATCACACGCAACGATGGGAGGTGGGCCACTCAGTGGAGGGCCAGTTAAGAACACAGTCGCACGGAAGCCTTACCGTGCACCAGAAAGCCAAAGATTCTCCCCAAAAGAAACGTAATGAAGGAAGAAACCAAAACCTCTTCTTTCCTATGCTTTTCTGTCCTCTTCCTTCTCACTTTAAAATACAGTGCGGGCCCCTGTATTATTTAGAGGGCTCACAGGCAATGAATATATTTGCTGCACCCATTTTGGCAATGTAATGTGGAGGGGGGGAAGAAAAATTCTTTTTTCACACACTTCTCCTAACTTCTAGGGGCCCTGCATTATTTCCAAGGATCAGCATATTTTCAGGGATAGGGAGGGGAAGGAGGAAAATGCGATGTGGGAAGATGATGTCAAAAACTAGTAAGCATACCCAGAATGCTTCAGTGATGAGGGAACTGTGGGACAGCTTCCCACAATGCACTGCTGCAACAGTCAATGTTAGCCAATTTGAGCATGGCAGCAATGACTCGACTTTGTGAGGAGTGTGTGGGAAGTGAGGATGGTCAAATTTGAACTTACAAATTCCAGAATTAGAAAACTGATATTAATATATTCGATTTTCTCTCGTAGTGTGGATACAGCCTATATCTTTCCTTTGCCTCTCTGGCATGACTCCAAGGCCCAGGTATTATTACCCCTTCAAAGAAAAGGGACCCTGAAGCTCAGCTGCCTTAGATCTCCAGGACCACCAATGACCCTGATTCCCCTGTAGTTTACGCACAACATTTCACAGAGCTCCAACTTTGTGGATACTCTGCATTTACGCTCCACCTCTTCCAGGGTGCACAGTAGTGGAGGCAGACAGATCCACACACTTTGTAAGGCCGCCAAAATCCAATTGCTCTTTACTTAGCACAAGGAATAGACCAATCTAGACAAAAAGGACAGTTGCACGCATTTCCCTGTCTCCATTTCTTCTCCACATGAACATCCTTAGGTTTTAGGTTGGAGTTCTCTGAGGGGACCAGGATCCCTTCTCCTGCACATCACTTCTTAAAAGAAAATAAAAGAAAAACAAAGCAATTCATAGTATGCGTCCTCAGGTTGCACCACACAGATGACCAAGTTTGTAATTAATGTCTGTTCAGCTTGAAAAATGAATAGCATTTCCTTAAAGCTGCCTCCATGCTAGAGGAGAGAACATAAAGTGCACAGCCATCAAACTGGAATGGATGGCAACAGCAAAGATAATTGCTCTTAAAAGAATGTCTGGAAAGACTAGCTTAGCTTGTGAGCCATAGCAGAAGGAATGTTTGTTTGCCAGCAATCAATGGTTCTCAAACAGTGATGTTCTAAGCCTTATGGTAGTTAACATCTCCGACAGGCCACATATAAGCAAGATAAGGATAAACACTTCAACGGGAACTGAACTGAAAAGAAAGTGTAGGCTGAATGTCAGGTAAAAAAGCTTCCCTACTGATGTCTAGTAGATTGCAAAATAATTTCCAAGGGCAGTAGTGGAAGTAGAGCTGGAACGGATACAATTTTCCCATCGTACAAAGATTTCAGAGTTTGAGATGTCTCAAATAGGGATGAAAAGTGAAAGTCTCAAACATAAGTAAACTAAACCTGATTTTTTTTCTCATTTCAGGTAAATAAAAATATTTTTAGATCATTTCAAAAGTTTTGATTATTTTTTCCCTCTATCTCAGTGGCTCAAATTTGGGAATTTTTTAAATGTCAAGCAGTTTCAAACAGGTATTCTCCTGAGATTTTTTCTGATTTGGGATACTCATCAAACCTGACCCTGTTTTGAAATGGTTGGTTTTAATTAATCATCATTTTTCACTGAAACAAACAAAAAACACTTAGGTCAAAGGTTCCTGACCAGCTGTAATTAGACAAAGGTTTCTAACGATTAAATGAGTGAAGTTCTGGAACAGCCTTCCCAAGCGGAGCTGTGGAGTATGTTTTTGACTGCATATGACTTTTTTTACAAGACAGACTTACCTAATTCTCCACTGCTTTGTCACGTGATAGTTACTTTACACTTACACTTTGTGCAAGTGACTGCAGGAGATGCTAGATATTGGAGAATCAGGCCCTAGCTCTCCTTTTCAGCAGCAAAGAATGCTCATGGGAAAAAAAGTACACAGTGTGATTCAGTCGATAGTGTATTCAGACTTTCAGAAAACCTGTGGCAAGGCCCCTCAACAAAGACTTTCAAGGAAATTAAAGAGTCATGGGATTCATAGACTTGAAAGCAGTGATGGCCTATGGCCATCGGGGTTCGACATGTGGCCCACAAGACATTTGTTTACGATTGCCCACACACAAGATTGCCAGATGTTACTAGTTTGTGTCAGCATCATTTTCTTCCTACCGATATTACTAAAGCGACAAACACATAAAGCAAGGGCAGGTGAAGCGAGGTGTGTATGGATTTCACACAACATTCTCTGGGAGAGCCATGCACTTGCTGTGCTTCCAGTCAAAGTGCTGCTGGAGCTCAATAGGACACCCTGCAAATTCCAGCCCAGTTTACAAAACTACTCTGTCCCAGGAGACTGTCTTGGTTGTGACAGTCTTGTGGCCCACTGAGATGAAGGAGGGCCACTCATGCAGCCCACTCATGAGCCTGGGTTGCCATCATGATCACCCATTTTTCAATCAGCCACACAGATGAGTGATGAGGGGAGGGAGCCGGGCAGTGAGGGACAGAGTCAGTGCAGGAGCAAGGCCTTGGGGAAAGGGGTGGTTCAGGAGCACGGGGTCAGGGAGAAAAGATGGGAGTTCAGATAAATGGACTGTATGGGGCAGGGGCCGGGGGGGGAGGTGATACCACAGTTTAGGTACTTTATATCCATTTGCTCTTGTGTGAACTTTGGTGATTAACTTAAATAACTTTTCTCCCTCCTTGGTATTTATCCCTCTGTTGTATTTATAGAAAGCCGTCATATCTCCCTTCAACTTTCTTTTGGCTAGACTAAGCAAGCCAAACTCTTTGTGTCTTTTCTCATAAGGTACATAAGCAGCTAGTACAGGAACCCACAAGGGGAGAGTCAATTCTCGATCTAGTCTTGACTGGAACGCAGGATCTGGTCCAAGAGGTAACTGTTACTGGACCGCTTGGAAATAGTGACCACAATATAATAACTTTTAATATTCCTGTGTTGGGAAGAACACCGCAGCGGTCAAACACTCTGGCATTTAATTTCAAAAAGGGGAATTACACTAAAATGAGGAAGCTAGTTAAACAGAAACTAAAAGGTAGAGTAATTAAACTAAAATCCCTGGAAGCTGCATGGAAACTGTTTAAAGACACCATACTAGAGGCCCAACTTAAATGTATACCCCAAATAAAAAAACACAGTAAGAGACCTAACAAAGAACCACCATGGCTAAACAGCCATGTTAAAAAGGCAGTGAGAGAGAAAAGGGCAGCTTTTAAAAAGTGGAAGTCAAATCCTAGTGAGGAAAATAGAAAGGAACATAAACACTCCCAAATTAACTGTCATAATGTAGTAAGAAAAGCCAAAAAAGAGTTTGAGGAACAGCTAGCCAAAAATTCAAAAAACAATAGTAAAATGTTTTTTAAATACATTAGAAGCAGGAAGCCTGCTAAAAAAGCAGTGGGGCCCTTGGATGATAAAGATATAAAAGGAGCGATCAAGGAAGACAGTGCCATTGCGGAGCGATTAAATGATTTCTTTGCTTCAGTCTTCACGGCTGAAGATGTTACAGAGGTTCCTAAATCTGAGCCAGCCTTTTTAGGCGACAAATCTGAGGAACTCACTCAGATTGAAGTGACATTAGAGGAGGTTTTGGAATTAATTGATAAGCTGAATAGTAACAAGTCTCCAGGACCAGATGGCATTCACCCAAGGGTTCTGAAAGAACTCAAATGTGAAATTGCGGAGTTATTAACAGTGGTTTGTAACCTATCCTTTAAATCCACTTTGGTACCAAATGACTGGAAGACGGCCAATATAACACCAATATTTAAAAAAGGCTCTAGAGGAGATCCTGGCAATTATAGACCGATAAGTTTAACATCAGTACCAGGTAAATTAGTAGAAACACTAGTAAAGAGTAAAATTGCAAGGCACATAGAAGAGCACGAATTGTTGGGCAAAAGTCAGCATGGTTTCTGCAGAGGGAAGTCGTGTCTGTCTAATCTATTAGAATTCTTTGAAGGGGTTAATAAACATGCGGACAAGGGGCACCCAGTGGACATAATATACCTAGATTTCCAGAAAGCCTTTGACACGGTCCCACACCAAAGGCTTTTATGTAAATTAGGTGGTCATGGGATAGGAGGAAAGGTCCTTTCATGGATCGGAAATTGGTTAAAAGACAGAAAACAAAGGGTTGGAATAAATGGTAAATTTTCACAATGGAGGGGGGTAACTAGTGGTGTTCCCCAGGGCTCAGTCCTGGGACCGATCCTGTTCAACTTGTTCATCAATGATCTAGAAAATGAGGTAAGCAGTGAGGTGGCAAAGTTTGCAGATGACACCAAGTTGTTCAGGACAGTCAAAAGCAAAAGGGATTGTGAAGAACTACAAGGAGATCTCAGCAAACTGAGTGATTGGGCAGCAAAATGGCAAATGAAATTTAATGTGGGTAAGTGTAAGGTAATGCATGTTGGAAAAAATAACCCAAATTACACGTACTACATGATGGGGTCAAATTTAGCTACGACAGATCAGGAAAGGGATCTTGGAGTTATAGTGGATAGTTCTCTGAAGACATCCACGCAGTGTGCAGCGGCAGTTAGTAAGGCAAATAGGATGTTAGGAATTATTAAAAAAGGGATCGATAATAAGACAAAAGATATCATACTTCCCCTATATAAAACTATGGTACGCCCACATCTCGAGTACTGCGTGCAGATGTGGTCTCCTCACCTCAAAAAAGATATATTGGCATTAGAAAAGGTTCAGAAAAGGGCGACTAAGATGATTAGGGGCTTGGAAAGGGTCCCATATGGGGAGAGGCTAGAGAGACTGGGACTTTTCAGTTTGGAAAAGAGGCGATTGAGGGGCGATATGATAGAGGTATATAAAATCATGAATGGTGTGGAGAAAGTGAATATAGAAAAATTATTTACCTTTTCCCATAATACAAGAACTAGGGGACACCAAATGAAATTGATGGGTAGTAGGTTCAAAACTAATAAAAGGAAATTTTTCTTCACACAGCGCACAGTCAACCTGTGGAACTCCTTGCCCGAGGAGGCTGTGAAGGCCAGGACTCTATTAGGGTTTAAAAAAGAGCTTGATAAATTTTTGCAGGTCAGGTCCATAAATGGCTATTAGCCAGGGATAAAGTATGGTGCCCTAGCCTTCATAACAAGGGCAGGAGATGGATGGCAGGAGATAAATCACTTGTCTTCTGTTCTCCTTCTCTGGGGCACCTGGCATTGGCCACCGTCGGCAGATGGGATGCTGGGCTTGATGGACCTTTGGTCTGACCCAGTATGGCCATTCTTATGTTCTTATGTTCTTATGATACCCATCTCATAGGCTGTGTCTACACGTGCCCCAAACTTCGAAATGGCCATGCAAATGGCCATTTTGAAGTTTACTAATGAAGCGCTGAAATGCATATTCAGCGCTTTATTAGCATGCGGGCGGCAGCGGCGCTTCGAAATTGACGCGCCTTGCCGCCGCGCGGCGCGTCCAGACGGGGCTCCTTTTCGGAAGGACGCCACCTTCTTCGAAGTCCCCTTATTCCCATGAGCTCATGGGAATAAGGGGACTTCGAAGTAGGCAGGGCCCTTTCAAAAAGGAGCCCCGTCTGGACGCGCCGCGCGGCGGCAAGGCGCGTCAATTTCGAAGTGCCGCTGCCGCCCGCATGCTAATGAAGCGCTGAATATGCATTTCAGCGCTTCATTAGTAAACTTCGAAATGGCCGTTTGCATGGCCATTTCGAAGTTTGGGGCACGTGTAGACGTAGCCATAGAGTTCAGGAAAAGCTCCTGGAAAAGATGGGATACCAGCAGAGATATATAAAGCAGCAAGTCCAGCAGCACTAGCAGCGTTCCACAGCATGATCAGCAGCATCTGGGAGGATGAAAACATACCACAGGACCTCTGCAATGCTATTATTGTCTCCCGTTTCAAGAATAAAGGCAGCAAAGCAGAATGTGGAAACTACGGAGGCATATCCCTCCTCTCCGTTGGAGGGAAGATCATCGCCCGCATCATCTTGAACCGCCTAATAGCCAGTATTTCTGAGGCAAATCTACCTGAAAGTCAATGCGGTTTTTGTCCTGGCCGGAGCACAGCCAATATGGTGTCTGCTGTCAGACAAATACAAGGGAAGTGCATTGAACAGAACATGCACCTGTATGCTGTCTTCATAGCTCTGACAAAGGCGTTTGATACCGTCAACAGGGAAGCCCTTTGGACCATTCTAATACGACTTGGCTGCCCAAGAAAATTTGTCCAGATTATACGCCTTTTCCATGACGACATGACAGGCGAAGTACTGTCTGATGGAGCCACAACAGCCCCCTTCAACATCACCAACGGTGTGAAACAAGGATGTGTTCTCGCTTCTGTTTTATTTAACCTGTTCTTTGCATGCGTCCTTAACCATGCAATGAAAGATCTGGACCAAGGTATATACTTGAAATACCAGCATCATGGTTCACTTTTTGACCTCCGTCACCTGAATGCAAAGACTAAGACAGTGCAGAAACTCCCTTCTGAGGCACTCTTTGCCGACGACTGTGCCCTTATGGCTCACACTGAAAATGATCTTCAGCACATTGTCAACAAGTCTGCTCAGGCCTTGCAACTTTTCGGACTAACTATCAGCCTCGGAAAGACAGAAGTTCTCCATCAACCTGCACCTGGATCAAATGCTCCTGTCCCGAGTATCTCCATTGATGGCACTCAGCTTAAAGTAGTGGAGAACTTTAAATACCCGGGTAGTGTCATATCAAGTGATGGATCACTGGATAATGAGATCCACGCGTGAATATCCAAAGGGAACCAGGCACTTGGCTGTCTGCATGTCAAAGTTCTAAACCACCATAACATCTGCATGTCAGCAAAACTGCTTGTGTACAGAGCTGTTGTTCTCTCATCTCTTTAGTACGGGTGTGAAACATGGACACTATACAGGCATCACATCAAGCAGCTCGAAGCATTCCACATGCGCTGCCTCCGTAACATCATGAAGATCCGCTGGCAAGACAAAGTGCCCAATCTTGAGGTCCTTGAGAGAGCCCAGATGACAAGCATCGAAATGATGATTATGAAGTCACAACTACATTGGACCGGTCATGTCAGCCGCATGGATGCCAACAGAAACCCTTGCCAGCTTCTGTATGGTGAACTCTCCCAGGGCATCCGGTGTATAGGTCGTCCACAGAAACGCTACAAGGATACCATCAAAGCCAATCTGCAGTACAGCAGTATCAAACCTAGAGACCTTGAGGATGCTGCCAGTGACAGAACACAGTGGTGTGCAACAGTCAGAAATACCTGCATTGCCTTTGAGGAAGACCGCTGCCGGCATCTACAAGAGGCACACAAACGACGTCACAGAACATCAGCAATGCACAATCCACAGACTGCAAACTTCCCATGCACCATCTGCGGCAAAATATGCACCTCTAGAATTGGCTCATACAGTCACCAGAGGGCACACCATAAGGCCAATAACAGACAATCTGCCCAGATTTGTCATCATTGGATTGATGGACTGCCATTATTATTAGAGCTGCAAGTGATCTCAGGAGATTGAGTCCAGCCCCTGCCTTTCTGTTATTTGTCACAGATCCCTAAATGGCCCCCTCAAAGATCAAGCTCAGGACCCTGAGTTTAAGAGGCCAACTATCAAACCCCTGAACTATCCCTCTCCTGTGTTGGGGAGGCTTTCCCCTCTCCCATCAGATTTCCTCTTCCCCGGATGGGCCTGTGTAATCCACACCTATGTATGCTTAACTGTACCATGGAGTGATACCTAGATCACTTCACAGAGAAAGAATAAGTAGCTTCTACAGCTAGCTGGTCTTCAGCTCATGCTGTTGCGGCACCTCCACTAAACTACAAAGGGCCCAGGTTCAAATCTACCTGTGGGCAGCTACACCCACACTTCAGAAAGACTCCTCTGCCAGGAAAGCAGGCTCCTGCTTAAGCATCTTAGTCCCTGTGTCTCTCTCTACCCAGCTCATTTGAGTTACTTCCACACAGCAAAAGACCCCACTACTATCTCAGCTTTCATAGCCTGGGGCAGCTGATTCCCCTCATCAGCTGTTAGAGCCTAGGCTCCAGCCCAAGCCTGAATGGCCACACTGCCACTTTTAGCCCTATAGCAGGACTGGCCAGGGTACCAAGACTTGCTGCTGTGGGGTTGCTTTGCTGTGTATATGTGTTTGTAACCTCTATCTTTTTAAAAAAAAAATCCAGTGTTAACAACTGATCTCCTGGTTCTGCTTCCAGGCATATTTTACTGTTTCAAACCCTACAACATGAGTGTGGAGATAACGGGATTTACCCAGGATGTGACCTCTCATCAAGGTTTAACAACCTTCTTTTGTCCCAGGTCCATGCGATACGTGACACAGTACATCATCATGTGGCTAACTCCATAAACTGATACTGCAACTTTATAAGATCAACCAGAGTTTATAAAGTGTGCATAGGTAAAGTCAACACACCTCATCTTCTGTTTTCCCTGCATTCTCTGCATGCCTACAGTTGAGGGAAGACTCTCTATTTAAAGGAAGAGGCTTTACTTGCTTTAGATAAAGTCAAAAGGAAGCAATTTGATATTATTATTAAAATGTTTTAATAAACTCTCTCAATTCTTTGTTTTAGGAGGCACCTTCTCACCTACAGAGCTTGCAAGATTGAATTAAAACCAGAGGAGCAAGAAGCAGAGACACTGACTGCTATAGAGAACAACAAGAAGTCCTGTGGCACCTTACAGACTAACAGATATTTTGGAGCATAAGCTTTCGTGGGCAAAGACCCGCTTCGTCCGATGCAGGAGTGGAGCGGGTGTTTCAGAGGAGTATTTAAAGTGGGCGGTCCCAGTGAAAAGGAGGGCCAGAGCTGACATGGTCTCTTCAGTCAGGGTGGAAATGGCCCATTATCAGTAGTGTACCTCAAGAGAGGAGAAAAAACAAGTCAGATCAGTTGGGGGGATGTGGCCCATTGTCAGATTCTAATGTGGAGGTGCGAACTCCCCTCTTTAAATACTCCTCTGAATGCCCCCCCCACGCACGCCAGTTCACGCATCTGACAAAGCAGATCTTTGCCCACGAAAGCTCATGCTCCAAAATATCTGTTAGTCTATAAGGTGCCACAAGACTTCTTGTTGTTCTCGAAGACACAGACTAACACGGCTACCTCTCTGATACCGACTGCTATAGAAATTCAGTATTGACAGCAACAAGAAAAAATTTCTGCACAGTTGCAAAACAAATAAAAAAAATCATACACTTACATCGTAATTACTAATTAACAGGAACTGAATGGAACACACCAACAAGTGATTTGTAATATAGCCCAGAGTGAAGTAATGTTCCCAGAGTAACAGCAAAAACTATTTGACCCAAAATCTTATATTCTTGTAGTATCAGACAATGGGCATCCAGTCCCAGTTAGAATACACGATCATGTTTAAGGCCCATTTAAAAATCCCTCTTTATATTTGCATTCAGTAATCAGTTTCATTGTTGACCAGGTATCACATCACAGTTCCATGGATATTCCACCTGGACAGCAATGCGACACCTGGGCCTTGTCTACACAAGGAAGGACCAAGGAATATCGATGAGGCACTGCCATGCATGGCAGTGTCTCATTGGCACAATGGCAGGCCTGCGAATTTCAAAGCTGCTAGCTTCAAAGTGCTGACAGACAGTCTAGATCCAGGTGCTTCAAAATACGCACCCAACTTCGAAATTCCCTTGCACCCAAAACAAATGGTATCAGAAACAAGCCCGTAGACTGACTGTACCCTGGAGAAGTCATCCTGTGTTTAGCCACCATCTTGCATTGGTTTAAACATAAACAATTGATTCAGTTCAGATTAACTAAGTGTTGTGAACCTTTGGCAGCTTTGCCTCACACCCACTAAAACCACTTAAAAACATTCTAAACTTTTTGGGAAAGAAAATGTCTTTTTGACTATACGCATCTATCACCCCCTGCTTTTGTCAATCTTCTTCAGGTTTATGGAAAAAAAAATGAGTGTGATGGTATGCAAAGAAAAATTAATTTTGAATTTGTCAATTTCTCCCACAAGATCATCTGCCAATGAGCTCCAAATGTTCACTGTTATCAGAATCAAGTAATCTGCCTTTAAAAAGCAGGTATCACTAGCCCAGGGATTAGAAAGATCATGTGGCTGGGGGCAGGGGGGAAGTGGAGAGAGGTCAGGTGACAAACCAACACTGCACAAGAAGCAATCTGGGCCTGCCAGTAAGTCCCAGGAGGAGAAAGAAGCAGGAAAAGGCAGTCCAGAGGCTGACGCTCAGCAAAAGAGAAGGCGAACAAATCAGCTGAGACCAGGTTTTGGGAGAGAGTTTGGGAAGTATCATCACCCCCAGTGGGCCTAAGGAGGAGTCCGAGAAAGAGATGAAGTGGCAGCAAGCCCAAGAAAGGGCAGTAGGAAAGACTTAAAGAGACAGGCCCAAGGAGATTAAGTAAGGGATGTAAGTGGACTTTTTCTGCCTGTTTTACAGTCACCTAATTAGAACGCAGAGTAGAGAGAACACCTGTTCTCTTCTATACCACAAGAGTCAGTATGGCAAATCCTCTTCAACTCAGCAGTGCCTCCAGAAGCAGGGCAAAGTGGATATCCCTTTAGAAGGGACTACCAGGCCAAGGAAGCGGACTACTGAGTGAGCCCCCAGTGAGCTCTCAGGAAGGGGCCAGCAACCACTGACTCAGGTGCCAAGAGTGACACATGAGCCAATTTTCATCAGCACACAAGGCAGGGGTTCAGCCCCACCCCGCCTCTGCCATACAACCAGGAGAGCTTGCTCAAAGCCATGCCACCAAAAGACCAGCAAATGCTACCAACCACCACCTAAATGGTAAAGCTCTGACTCTTAATTTATTTATTAATGAAGCTGTTGTAGGTAGGTCTATTAATGATTTTAAGAAGTATCACCAGCATTTGGACAGTACATAGAGGTCAAAAGGTCAAATTCTGGCACTCTGCCTTGAAAAGGTTGTTGACCCCTGGTCTAGGGAAAGGTGAAAACCTATTTTAGCCTGAGAATTATTGCCAACACTTGTGATTTTATCACAATTCCTGTGCTATGGGGTGTTCTCCTAAGAGCCCCAACAAATCGCACAGTTCCTGCCACAGGAACTCACAAACAGCAGATTCTGGGAGATTTCTAAACGTGACTCTTTCAGAGAGGGAGGAGGTCTGGCCACGCTGGCAGTAGATAACTGAAGACTGAAACAATAGCCACACTAACCTGGTATTTAAGCATGGAGAAAAACAAGTCAAATCCAAATAGTACTTGGCACACACAAATCTTTTGGAGTACTTGTTTGTGGACACAATAGCTACATCTACACTAAGAGCATCTGTCTACAGAAGTTACTGTTGGAAGAGATGTTCCTACAAAACTTCTGTCAACAGATTGCAGGTACATACAAAAGCGGATCACGCTTTTGATCCACTCTGTCAATAAAAGGGCCCCCGGAGTGTCTAGGCAGCTTTTTGTGAACAGTCTCTGTTGATAAAATGCATTTTGTAGTTGACCACTGCTCCACTAGGAGTACAAGGGTTCAAGTAGCGGGACCACGTAGTTCTTAGCAAGGTAAATTTCTCTATTTTTGCAAATGATTACATGACTTGATTAAGAGGTTCCTTTAATGCAATCACAGTGCCCAAAGCTCGCTTTTTTAACTGACTTTCATGTTAAATATTATCGTCCATGTACGTCAAGTCTCACGCACAACTGCTTACTCTAAGGCCAGAATCTTCACTTTTAAAGGAGATCCTGTATTTAGTATCTCCTATCAGTAAACAGCTATACTTTCAGTGGTTTGAAAAACAGTGTCCAGTTGTCAATTTTTAACACTGATGATTCTCCTGAGGAATGTAGGATTGGCTGGGGAGGGAAAAAAAAAGGAGATGGAAGGACACATGCCTAAATAATCATAAAGGGTCCAGCCATAAATCTTTAGTGAACAGCTTCTGGCTGTTGCTTTCATACTGCAGTGTTGCATTGATTTCAGGTTTGTCTACAAATTCTATGGCACATTTCTGGATGTCACATGGAGACTGCTCCAACTCCAACACTGTGATATTGTTCAGGGCCGATGAAACAAGGATGTTACTTGGAACAAATAGCGTCACTTGAGGACCACGGACTGGCCAGTAACGACCAAGGTTGAAACCATTGATCCAAATTTGTCCCTACCAAAAGAGAAACAAACAAAAAAAGGTATTTTTAGTAAGTCAAATAAAAATTACTGCATTAACAGCTTGTTTAACCTCTATCACGCCGAGGACAGAAAGTGAACCTTCACGTTTCACACAATGTTGGGCAAATTATATTTTGATCAAGTTAAAATATGTGGGATCTAAATCCTGATCAAAACATACTTCAAAAACAGCCAAAGCAATCATAGTTTCTTGATTGATTAAAAATAGTATCAATATTTAAAAATGAAATGATCAGGGAAAACATAACATGGATAAAAAAATAAAGACTTGCAAACCAAGAAAATAAATTAGCAGCACCCATAAAACATCAAGTAGGGACAGAGGACATTTGTGTCCCAGTCCATCCAATACTTCTTGGGAGGATTGCAAAAGTGACTCTTGGCAAGCTTTTTCCCCCATAAACTCTACACACAGGGTGTGTCTACACGGGCACAAATCTTCAAAATACCCATGCTAATGGCCATTTCGAAGATTACTAATGAGGCGCTGAATTGAATATTCACCCCCTCATTAGCATTAGGATGCTTCTGGCCGCGGCGCTTCGAAATTGAGTCTGTTCTGATCTGGCTATGGTCTGAAGAAGTGGATCCGTCCCACGAAATCTCACCTAATAAACTATTTTGCTAGTCTTTAAAGTGCTACTTGACTGCTTTTTGTTTTGATATTACAGTAAACTCTTTCATATCCAGCAGCCCCAGAACCAGGAGGCTGCCAGATATTCAAATATTCTGGATAATAGAGAGGTACATACTTAGCAATGCATGACACTAATGGAAAACAAGATTAGATATTAAGAAACTAACAAAAATGTATGCAGAGTATTTTATTTACCAACAACAGTAGTACTGAACACTGTAAACTAACACTATATTTGCTGCATTTATTTGTATTTACTTTCATTATACTGTACTTATGGAAAACATAAAAAGATCTACTTATGGGTAAAATTCCAGATATGAAAGAGTCTACTGTCATTGTCAGGAGTTTCTCACAAACGTCCTCTTTCATTTTATTTCAAGAGGCAGCTAAATAATTTCCTCCCCTCTCCCAGCCCTGAATTTTGCTTTACATTTCAAGTTGAAACAAATCCAAAACCAAATGATAGCGTTTTATGTTTATGTAGGCTATGTCTACACTAGAAACATCTGTCGACAGGGTAATTTCGACAGAATCTCTGTCAACAGATTGAATCTACACAAAACTTGCTCTGTCGACAGAGAACTGCCAGACTGCACTGCCCTTTGGTGCCAGAAAGCAGAATGGCCGCTATGAAAAGAGGGCCACCAGGCAACCGGAAGCCTTCTCTGTCTACAGAAGTGGCTACGTTGCACTTTTGTTGACAGAACTATGCCCAGAAATTGTTATGCCTTGAATGGTTGAGGGATAATACTGTCGAGGAAAATGCAGACAATGAAGACCCCCGCTTTTGTTGACAAAACTCTGTAGTGTAGACCCAGCCATATTGGGTGCGTCTACACTAGCTGGCTACTTCGAAGTAGCCGGCACAATGTCGAAATAGCACGCATCGCATCTACATGCGCCGTCTGCTATTTTGATGTTGAAATCGATGTTAAGCGGCAAGACATGGAAATCGCTATTCCCATCCGAAGATGGGAATAGCGCCCTACTTCGACGTTCAACGTCGAAGTAGGGTGTGTATAGACAATCCACGTCCTGCTACTTCGAAATAGCGGGGTCCTCCATGGTGGCCATTAGCTGAGGGGTTCAGAGACGCTCTGTCCAGCCCCTGCGGGGCTCTATGGTCACTGCATTCAGCAGCCCTGAGCCCAGGGCTTCTGGCTGCTTCTGCTTCTGCTGCTGCTGCAGCTGGGGGTCCATGCTGCATGCACAGGGTCTGCAACTGGTTGTCAGCTCTGTGGATCTTGTGCTGTGCAGGGCAAGTGTGTCTGGGAGGGGCCCTTTAAGGGGGCGGCTTGGGGCTTTGCTGGCCCCTTATTTCAACGGGAGCACTTGTGTGTGTGGATGCTCCACATTTCCTTCCAGGGCGGCTCCTTTTGATGTTCCCCATCGCTACTTCAACGTTGAATGTCGATGGCACCAGCCCTGGAGGACGTGTAGACGATACGCGTCGAAGTAGCCTATTTCGATGTCCTTACTTCAAAATAGGCTACTTCGACGTAGTGTGCTAGTGTAGACGTAGCCAATGTTTTACATTTATATAAAGCTGACTGGTAAAGGGGGGTTTGTTGAAAAAGGGCACTGAACAGAGGTGGTCAGAGTTTTTGCGCAAAAAGGAAGGTCATTTACTTGCAGCTTGTTTCAGACATCAGAAATTCAAGTGTTTCCCATCCTCAGAGTCTCTAAGGCTATACATTAAATGGCATCATGAAAAGAAAAGCTTGAGAAAGAGTAAAATAAGAAAAAGTGGTATTTCAATTAGACTGTTAAACTTTGTTTCTGGTGGATTATTGTTGTTTGGTTATATTCAGGTTCCAGGGATTACTAAAATTTAAGAGAAAAAATATTCTGGTTATAGTTTAAATGCCTGGACTGTGTGTGGTAACGCACGATCTCACACGAACATCTGAGATGTTCAAGAAGCCCCCTTCCAAAAAGAGTGATGACTTGATATTGTTCATATTTCTAATGTAAAAACAAGCATCAGAAATCCTTTTAAAAAATCCCCTCGTCTTTTAAACATATCATACGGTAGTAAAAAAAAAAAAATCCATAAGTTATTTTTACAAAGATTCTTTGTAAGTGACCTTCAAAACTCTGAAGTTTCATACAGTTTCAGCAGAATTATAAACGATCCAGCCACTCAAAACTGAACCTGGGTTTGTGAACATTTTGACTGAGCTAGGCTGTTTTGAGTTCAAAACAAAAAAGAAAGTTCTTCATATTTTTGAGGTTTAACATGCCACACAGCTCGGTTTTCTTGTGAATGCCCTTTCTTGTATTAGTTACAGGCTCAAAAGACAGAGACTTCAATAGACAAGAACGCAACAGCAGATGATGAATTACAGCATCAATTTTTTCCCCATATAAAATGTCTTTATCAGGGGAAAAAGTTTCAGGATGCATGGCACAAAGGCAGAATGGCGACTAAATAAAAAGGTTTCAATAAGGCATTAGGAAGGTAGGACTTTAACATCATGGCCCGTGGCTTCTGAAAAATTGAAGTTAGATGAGACCGCAATTAAAAAATAAAGACAAGGAAAATGTAGTGAAGTCTCTCAGACATAAATCATTAGTAGAATACTAAAAAGAAAAAATATATTGCAGTTGTGTTTCTGCAAATTAATTTCAAATCTTTATAAATCAATGTGTCAAATGCATAATCTTTTTCAAAGTGATGGTACATTTGCAAATGAAGGTGAGTTCAACCTTCTATCTACCTTTGTGACCTCAGATCCTATCTTGCTCTCCTCTCTAAGGTGTTAATAAACTTCAACCTCAAACTTTTTTTATTTTATCAAATTAATCTCATTCTGTGGCTTGTTCTCGCGCTATGTACAGAAAAATAGACAGTCTGCCTCTGCTTTGCTTCTGTGATCGTTTTCAGCTGAAAGATGGCATTAGAATTGCTGTAAGTTACTGTTCCCCAGGAAAGATTAATTCATTACTGTAAAATATGCTTTAGCTCAATGAAAACTGGTGGGCTGGTTCAGGAATTAGTGGGTGAAATTCTAAGCCCCAGATAGAAGGTCAGATGCGATGATCATAACGGTCCTTTCTGATCTTAAACTCTGACTGTTTACTTCATACAATTTCTTGGAAAATAGGAGCTCAAAGTTTAATTTACATGGAGCAGTTTGTGTATTCAGCACAGCTATGAAATTGTATGTCCATATATGCCGCCCAAATTATTAGTTTATAACATCCATACAGACTAAATAACATGGTATATAAAATAAAAGCAGAAGAACCAACAATTAAAAATAGAAAGTTTTGCTTATACGGCTACATACTGAACTAGAAACTTCTGAGTTGTGAACTCTCTCAACTCTGAAAACCCTCATTTAAAACAAACCATTAAGCTCTGCAGCACAGGGTCTCTAAATCACTGTGCTTTTTTAAAAAAAAAAGACATAGAATGTTTAATACGCTACAAGACAGCCACAACTTAACTCTACACTCCATTACAGCCTGTGTAATTTTTAGGAGTGAATTTAGCACTAAGAGGTGATAAATTGAAAGGCTTGGACTTTTAAAAAGCTTTATTGTTTTATATAAAAGTGAAAAACCTAAAGCAAAGCATATATAAATACAAGTGCAAGATAAATAACAAAATATAACATTCATTATTTCTAAAACCTGGGGAGAAAAGAAATAAACCAAAACAAATAACCTGTGGAGATCACACAGGGCATCAATTACGAAAGTGACTAAATAAATAAGTGACAACATAACCTTTGAGTACTGTGGACCACTATACACTAAATTGCAAAAATATGCAATAGTTTCATGGCTAACCATACAACCTCATATTTTTTCCAAGCATGTCCTTTAGACAGAGTTATTTTTTCTATTAATGCAGTGGTAGTGAGCCCACTCAGCCAATATGTGTAGGATGGTGGAGTTGCACAGGACAATTTTTCTGAATAACTCTTTTGGCCACTAGTACAATTACTGCAATCTACTCCTTGTTAGTGTTAGATGCTTAAATTCTCCTCGCCCCAAGAATACTGTATGAAATAAAATACCTGCTAGCATAATGACAATTGACTGTGCAGAGGATACTGAAACAGTGCAGAGTTGCCAGCTATCACTCACTTCCATTTTGTATTATTGTCATAGCAACTTTAAAACCTTACAGTGAACGAGGGCTATTTGTTTTCAGTGAAGTTTTAAAATTTTACTAAGTTAAAGTAAGATTGCCCAATAATAGCTATGAAGTATGCAACAATGTCATAGCAGAAAGCTATTTTCGACTTCTACCAGTATGTCAGAAAAATCCTTGCAGTCCTTCACTAAACACATTCACAGCTATGCATACAGCGCACACCATGACATTATATAGGCTAGATATGTGCAATCTTTGGCCATGATACTAATTCTACTGAGTTTGCAGGAATCTCTCAAGTCACATTAATGTCATTCATGGCAAAGGCAGATAGGTTGTGGAAACTACCAAAGGAGCATTAGTGGTTGGCCCTTTTAAATGGTTCTCTCCCAAACAAAAACCCTGGATCTAAATTCATCCAAAATTTGAGTCAGTAGGTTTTGGTACACAAATTAGAATTCAGCAGTTGGCCTCTATTTCAATTCATGGGCTACACAATAGCTCCATCTCCTTCGAAGGGCCTGAATTTTGAAGAACGAAAAATCCAGATCCATATTTTCCGATAGAAGCATCATTGTGGTCATTCTGCTGGCTTCTTTGGAAACAATCTTATCAGCCACCAAGCCCTTCCCTAGCTGTGGGATTATCTCCAAATCAGCAATCAGCAACTGGTGTACCTGCCTCTGTGTGAACCCCTTGTGTCGGCAAGGAAAGCCATCACTTGTCTCAGTTGCCTGGCAACCCTCAATCTGGGCACACAGCTGCTTCACTGGACAACTGTGGGGTTTGTGCTGATGCAGCTGTAATGGTTGGTATCACTGAGTCCATAAGAAGAGCTGGGGCTTACTCAGTTCTGCATCAGGCATCTCCACTGCTCCAGTTTCCCCTCTCAGTCATCCTCAGGGTTGCAGGCTGCTGCAGTGCTCGCTTGCATGAGTCTTCGTTGAGTCGCAGCCCTGAGGTGACTTAGCTTTATGGCTCCCTCAGAAGTCACCACTTCTGGAGCATTAAAAATAAAGTCCAGTGGCAACACTGTCTCCTGCCCTACACTCCTACAAGTCACAGCAGCTCCCTCCGACGAGCTTAGTCTTCAGACCTTCCACCAGGCTCAGCTGTGTGCCCGCTAATCAGTCTTCCCACCTCCTGTAATGGCAGCATAGAAGTGGGAAGTGCCCATCCTCTCTTAGAGGTCCCCTCTTTCAAGTGGGCTATCTGCCCTTAGTCACTCAAACTCTCCCCTTCAGTTTTCCCTAGGGCATATTCCTCCACAGGCCTTTCTCCAGCTTCCCCAGTACATAAACACTTTCCCTCAGTCCTTCAGCTGAGCCTTCTCCCCACAGGTCTTGCTCCCCAGGAACTAAGGGGAACCTTCGCCCTGTACGTGCTGTCTCCCCACCTTTGCTCTCAAAGCGAGCTATTGGCTCTTCCTACATCACTGGCTGTCACTTGACTGCTACCTTCTGGACTCATCTCCCTCAGCAAGGAGAAATTTTGGGCTTGTCTGCACACCCAACTTCCATTGCTTTAACTATACCACTATAGGTAAAGTGGTACAGAGGCTTACAACCTGTTCTGAACCCAACAGGGCCCGACTGCAAGTGTGGGGTTTGGGTCAGGCTGGAAAACAACCTGATGTGCTCTGGCCCAGGTCGGCTCTGACCATTTCCTCCCGTCTCCAGGGGAGACACACTGGCAGCTCCATGCCCTTCTCCTGCCACCTCACTGCTCTGTGTGCTGCCAGGGAAGAAGTGCTGCTGCTCCACATCACACTTCCTCCCTCACACACAACACACAGTGAGGGAGCAGTCAGCAGGAGCAGGCCACACAGCTGCCACTGTGCCAAACCTGCAGGCAGGAGGAAGCTGGAGACAGAGCGTTGGCACAGGGAGTGGGAAACTGCCAGTAGGACAATGCCACGCCCACACGACAGCGTGGACACAACTTCACAAGCAAGATGGGCAAGTGCTGGGTTTGTGCCAGAACTGAAAAGGCTGGAACATTTCTGGATCAGGTTTGGGCCTGCTGCATGTGGGTCAGGGTTCAAATGTGGGTCAGGCTTGAAAATCAGGCCTGGACATGCCTCTAAAGGTGTAGAGCTACTCCAGAGTTATATTACTGGTATAATCATGCCAGTATGGCTTATTCTCACAGGAGAAGGGGAACCAGCGGTATGGGTACGAGGCATCTTTACACAGCTCTCGCTGCCTCCACATTAGAGAATCTGGTTTGATGTTACTACTTCGATAGCAATAAATATCACATCCCACAAACCAACCCAAACCAACAGTGTGGGCCAGGGAGGGCCAAGCCTTGGAGCAGGCACACTGGGCCACTCTTGTACCCTGAGATCAGTGAGCTGCTTAATCCTGGCTACAAGCAAACCTAGCTATATGAAGAGGCCTTTTTTTAAAGTAAGGAGCCTATTCCATGAGATAGGGAAAAATAAAATTGAAGCTCCAGGGAGGGGCAGAGAATGGTTGTGGGAGGACAGTAAATCAACCCAAGTGATTTCCTTGAGAAGAAGGATAACTGCTGCATGCCACCAGTTAGCGTGAAGGCTCAGCTTCATGGGCATTTAAAATGGAAGTGCTAAATTCCTGTAAAAATTGGGGCTTGTAATCAAAACAGAAAGGGCCCGGGCACGCGACAGGACAGTTTTCAAGAGCAAGCAGCACTGGCTTTTCTGCAGTCAACGAAACTTCAAGCTATTGGCTTCAATGGGAGCAGAGAGATGCCAAAAAGGGAGCGCTGTTGGAAGCCCAGCCACTCAGGTCTAACCGCGCCCATTTATTTATTTATCATTTGCGTATTTGCTAAGACAAGCAATAGTGTTCTTAGCAGCCAAGTGGTGCTTTTAGAGCTCCCTGCTGAATTAAGTTAGCAGGTACTCCCTGACATCATGTATCTGGTTTGCACGGTGCCACAGATGCAGCATGGACTCTCTCAAAGACCCCAGTGGCACTGGTTGGCTGCACAGAGGGCTGGCCCAGGCTGGAATCTGCTAAGAAGGATCCACGAATACAATGGTAGGTCAAAGCTGGAAAGACAAGCAGCAGAGTCTGAGATGAGGAAATGATTCGTGGCTGGTGTTAAGCACCAGTTTTCCCCCCACACAGACTCCACTCTCACATCCTGGTGTGGCAGCCAAGACCGACTGCAGCAGTGTTGTGATGAAAGAGGTGTGGCTGGTGAGGAGAAAAGGTCATTGAACAAAGGCAAGCTTGGGTTGGCCCATGTCTTATCAAGCAAATTGGCTGCTGCAATCATCCACCTGATGCAGGGGGAGCAGCGTGGCTCTGAACTGGAAGCCATGCCAATGCCCAGTTGTGAATACACGATGAGGAAGTTTTGCATTCCAACAGGACTTTTTTGTGTGTAGTGAGGGTGGGACAACAGATTTTTAGAATCATTTTAGGCATGCTTGGTACAAGTTAGGTCAAGACTGTTCCTGCTGGACCCTTCCTCTGCGTTAGCAAGTCTCATCTTCTGTCAGAAGTGTGCACATTGTTAACAGCAATTTTTATTTTAATTTTGTTTAAACAACTAAAATCTCCTTCCCAAGACACTGGCTTATTTTCTCAGATCATCTGCATGAAGAGTTTTTCTAGCGCCACTGCAGCAATTACGTCCTTAATTACCTCTGCTCAGCCAGCCAGGCTCCACTCTTGCTGAAAGAAGCCAACTTCCAGTACCTCGCTTTCTCCAGAACAAGGATTCTTAAAAAGCATGTATTCACTTCCCTTGTCCAGAGGGTGGCTCTCTCTCCACCCATCAAGAAATAAAGACCAACACCAAATGCAGTATTCCAAATAAGTCTGACCACACATATCTTTGCGGCCTACTTACTGCATCAATAGCAGCTGCATAATCACATGGTAGATCGTTGACTTAGCCAGCATCACTGAATGACTACTTAATATAAGCTTCCATCACTTTAGTTTGCTATCCCCAGATTTATCGAAGATTCAGTTAAAAATGTATGATCCACAGGCCAATTACTTACAATATCTCAACATCACTAATATCATTTGATATAAGTGACTGTTTAAAACGATCACATACCTGTTACTTGTATCGCCACCCTTAATAGTGGGCAGTTCTTGACTTTTAATAGCAATTATAAGGTACCTTTAGAATCAGATTCAGGTTTCTGGGTAATCATCTTAGAAAAAGAAACCTACCTTTGTCCAGCCAGGAAATTTAATGTAGGTGTCTTGGGGTAAATCAGGAATTCCACTGGGAATAGAAAATCTGCCAATGTAAAAAGCAGGCGCTGCATATCTTGAAGGATTACTGGCAGCTGTTTTTGATTCTTCACCTCTGCTATTTAGGCCACGACCCACCACGCTGTCTATGTCTAGTGGGTAGATCTTCCAGTCAACAAGTGTAACTTGGCCAAGAGACAAATTTGACACTAGACCCTGCAAAGAGATTAAAGGCATTAACCAAATCAACAGTCTCATCTCATTACAATTACTTTAATCGTAATGTCCTGAACACAAAATACAAGTTGCTAAGCCCAAGAGTTCAAAATTCATGCGTCGGATCACACAAATGAAGGGTCAATTTTAAAAAAGCAAAAGCAAAATAAAACCCCTCCTAAAGGAACTCATTTTTATGTTTTTTGGGGGGGTTTTGAGCCTTTAGGATACATGTGACTCACATTTTGAAGGTCTTCTCTGAAACCGTGGAGGCTAGAAAACCTAGTGTTAAAATAAAGCTGCAATTTTCACAATCATGAGATAGCAGGAACTCATGTGTTAAGGAAATCACAAGAGCTGGGAACACTGTGTCACTCTACATAGTAATAGAGATAGCATTATTTGCTTCCTATAGAATGACTATAGCTCATACAAAGTATCACAAAGTCATGTCTTCAAGGCTCACATGGAAGCTCTGAGCCAGCCAAGTACTTTAAGCATAGCAGTCTGAGAGACTAATGTATTTAATGTGAAGCATATTATTAGTTATCATGCTAAACTGGACCTAAATAAGGACATATTTCATACATCGAAGGTAAATTTAGAAGTTAGCTTACAGAAATTAAATCCCACCCAACTCACAGAAGTTATTACAACAGTTTCTATTACTGTATTTTACACTTAGGTCACTCCAATAAAATCTCCCCATTGACTGAATTTAAACTGACATAGTTACCAGTTATACCAGCATAATTCCTCACCTAGACACACTATTCCAGAATAAAAATGGTCTTTCAGCATAGTTTAAACCCCTTCCCAAGTGACATAAGCTAAATTGAACAAAGCCTCTCTTATGCCAGGACAAGAGTGTCCACACAGGGGATTATACTGGTATGGCTTTCCCATGATGACAAGCCCTTAGTCTAACACTCTGAATTCAAATCAGGCAGTACATCTTTGGCCAGATTTTCTAAACTTGCTTGCCTATAGCCACAATTAGGCACATAAATAAAGATTTTCAAATGATGCCAAGCATCTGCAGCTCCTAATGAACATTCTGGCTTTATCAGCACCTTTCTACATGCATGAAAATAGAGAAGCAATTTTTCCAGGTAAGTACGGCACAAGCTGTAGGAGGCACATACAACCACATTAGATCTGCTTCCTTCCTTTGTTTCCTTCAATAACAAGAAATAGATCGGCAAATGCAAAACACCAGAGATACTTTGAGCTACTTCCCCAAAATCTAGATACTCAATTCCATTTCACATTGTTAGATTTTCATAAAAAAGGAAACAAACAGTACCTTATTTGCTTTTTTAAAAAGCAAGCCTTTCTGCAAGCTTGGCAGCACAGCTCCCTCAAGTTTAGCTTTGAAGACAAAATATTTAAAAAAAAAAACCCTTTCTGTTAATTTCCCCTAGTTTCTCTAATGATATTGTATAATTACCACATAACCCTGGCACTTGTTACAGAAGAGAGTCCCCTCTGCAAGAAACAGCATTATACATGCCCATTGGCGTCTGGAAAATCCTAATATTTTCTGTATGCGAGAATCTCACTTTTCTGCAGCCTTGGGTGCACTCCCAGGTTTCTTTCCATATTGTACTTCTCTACTGAACTGTTTTCATTGCTAACATTTAAACACTGAATCTCTGATTTTTTGTGGGGAAAAAAGTCAAAATCAGCTATGGAACCTCCATAATTCACTGCCTAAACACTGTTTTGTTTTCTTAGAATCATAGACTCGTACAACTGAAAGAAACCTCAAGAGGTGATCAAGTCCAATCCCTTACACTCGCAGCAGGAACAAGAATCATTCAGACCATCCCTGACAGGTGGTTGTGTAAAATCTCCAATTATGGAGAGTCCACAACTTCCTAGGCAATTTATTCCAGTACTTAACCACCCTGGCAGATAGAAAACCTTTTCCTAATGTTCAACCTAAACCTCCCTTGCTGCAGTGTAAGCCCACTGGTTCTTGTTCTACCATCAGAGGTTAAGGAGAATATTTTTCTCTCACTCCTCCTTTTACAACAAAAAGCAGTCAAGTAGCACTTTAAAGACTAGCAAAATAATTTATTAGGTGAGACTATCCTTATAAGTACGTGAAAGCTGTTATGTCATGTCCCTTCTCTGTGTTCTCTTTTCATGAATAAACAAACCCAGTTCTTTCAATCTTCCCTCATAGGTCATGTTTTCTAGACCTTTCATCATTTTTGTTGTTGTTTTCTGGATCTCCTCCAATTTGTCCACATCTTTCCTAAAATACGGCACCAAGAACTGGACAAAACACTTCAACTGAGGCCTAATCCGCGCAGAGTAGAGTGGAGGAACTACTTGTATCTTGCTTACTGCACTCATATTAATGCATCCCAGAATGAGGTTTCCTTTTTTTCCACCCCTATTACACTATTGCTTCATATTTAGCTTATGGTTTACAAGCCCCAGATCCCTCTCTGCAGTTACTACTTTCCAGACCAGTGTTTCTTAACTGCATTCTGCAGAGCTCTGGTGCTCTGTAAACAACTCGCAGGAGTGCTACAGTGGCATAGGAACTAGCTGTGATGTGGTGCATCTATATATTTTCCGTTATCAAAACCAGATACAATGTTACTTCTTCATTGCTATGACACCTGATTAAATTACTTCATTTTGTTTTTGCTGTACATGTTGCTGTTTGTTTGGGGTTTTTTTTTTGTTCTGACAATAATGGTTTTTTTGGAAGAAAATTTTCATTGGTGTTCCTTGTACAAATTATTATTTGGTGTCCTGTCGTCTCAAAAAGTTTAAGATGCACTGTTCAAGACAGTCGTTTCCCATGTGGTATGTGTGAAAATTATTGTTCCTTCCTAAGTGGAATACTTTCCATTTGTCCTTTTGTTGAATTTCATCCAATTTACCTCAGACCATTTCTCCAGTGTGCCCAGACCTTTTGAATTATAATCCTATCCTTGAAAGTATTTGCAATCCCTCGCAGATTTAAATCCTAGCCTGGGTAAAATATATGTGTCCGTGAGCAGGGGCATGTGTGCATTGCTTGTGGAAGCTGGTGGACTATGGCACAAAAACTAACAATTTTTAAGCCACCAGAAACAGGAACCCTTTCCATCAGTGGGGCAACTGGATGACTGAGGTGCTAAGGGGGCCTACAAGAAATATATGGTCATTACATAAGAACGGCCATACTGGGTCAGACCAAAGGTCCATCTAGCCCAGTATCCTGTCTGCTGACAGTAGCCAATGCCTGGTGCCCCAGGGGAGGTGAACCAAAGACAATGATCAAGCGATTTGTCTCCTGCCATCCTTCTCCCGCCTTCAACAAAAGGCTAGGTACCATTCCTTACCCCTTGCTAATAGCCATCCATGGATCTAACCTCCAAATATTTATCGAGCTCTTTTTTAAACTCTGTTCGAGTCCTGGCCTTCACAGCGTCCTCTGGTAAGGAGTTCCACAGGTTGACTGTGCGCTGTGTGAAGAAAAACTTTCTTTTATTAGTTTTGAACCTGCTACCCATTAATTTCATTTGGTGTCCTCTAGTTCTTATATTATGGGAACAAGTAAATAACTTTTCTGTGTTCACTTTCTCCACACCATTCATGATTTTATATACCTCTATCATATCGCCCCTCAGTCTCCTCTTTTCTAGGCTGAAAAGTCCCAGTCTCTCTAGCCTCTCCTCATATGGGACCTGTTCCAAACCCTTAATCATTTTAGTTGCCCTTTTCTGAACCTTTTCTAACGCCAATATATCTTTTTCGAGGTGAGGAGACCACATCTGCACGCAGTACTCAACATGTGGGCGTCCCATAGTTTTATATAGGGGAAGTATGATAGCCTTATTTTCTAGCCCTTTTTTAATAATTCCTAACATCCTATTTGCTCTACTGACTGCCGCTGCACCCTGCGTGGATGTTTTCAGAGAACTATCCACTATAATTCCAAGATCCCTTTCCTGATCTGTTGTAGCTAAATTTGCCCCCATCATATTATATGTATAATTAGGGTTATTTTTTCCAATGTGCATTACCTTACACTTACCTACATTAAATTTCATTTGCCATTTTGCTGCCCAATCATCACTCAGTTTGCTGAGATCTTTTTGAAGTTCTTCACAGTCTGCTTTGGTTTTGACTATCCTGAACAGTTTGGTATCATCTGCAAACTTTGCCACCTCACTGCTTACCCCTTTCTCCAGATCATTGACGAATAAGTTGAACAAGATTGGTCCCAGGACTGACCCTTGGGGAACGCCACTAGTTACCCCCTTCCATTGTGAAAATTTACCATTTATTCCTACCCTTTGTTTCCTGTCTTTTAACCAGTTCCCAATCCATGAAAGGATCTTTCCTCCTATCCCATGACCACCTAATTTACATAAGAGCCTTTGGTGAGGGACCGTGTCAAAGGCTTTCTGGAAATCTAAATATACTATGTCTACTGGATCCCCCCTGTCCACATGCTTGTTAACCCCTTCAAAGAACTCTAATAGATTAGTAAGACACGACTTCCCTTTACAGAAACCATGTTGACTTTTGCTCAACAAATCATGTTCCTCTACATGTCTGACAATTTTATTCTTTACTATTGTTTCTACTAATTTGCCCGGTACTGATGTTAGACTTACTGGTCTATAATTGCTAGGGTCTCCTTTAGAGCCCTTTTTAATTAATAATTAAATTATAAATTATAAATAATTAAATTATAATTGCTAGGGTCTCCTTTAGAGCCCTTTTTTAGAGCCATTGAGGAGAAACTAAATGAATTCTGTGCATCAGTATTCATTGCAGATGAGAAGGACAACCAAACCAACTCCTACAGCCAAATCCTTCTTTATGGGCTTGTCTACACTAGCTCCCTACTTCGAAGGGAGGATGGTAAGCAGGGTGTTGGGAGTTGATTAATGAAGTGCTGCAGAGTGCACAAGAAGTTTTCAACTTGGAAGTGCCGCCTTGCGTCTAGCCGTGGCTCACCCGCCAGTACTTCTCAGTGCCTGGGGTACTTCGAAGTACTGGTGGGTGAGCCATGACTAGACGCGAGCCGGTACTTTGAAGTTTAAAACTTCAAAGTTGCCGCAGGGGGGGAATTTGCTTAATGAAGTGCTGCTTATGCACCGTAGTACGTTATTAATCAACTCCCAACACCCTACTTACCAGCCTCCCTTCGAAATAGGGAGCTAGTTTAGACAAGCCCTACAGGTGACAAAAACTGAGGAACTGTCACAAATTGAGGTGCCAATAGAGGAAGTTTAGGAACAAAATGGTAAATTAAACCAGTAGGAAGTCACCATGAGAAGACGGTATTCATCCAGAAGCTCAGAAGGAACTCATATATGAAACTGCAGAACTGTTAACTGTGGTATATAACCTATTTCTTATGTTCGCCATCTGCCAGTCATATGGTACAGAGGTTGAAGTAATGCTGATTTTTGAAAAAGGCTCCAGAGGTGATCCTGGCAATCACAGGACAGTAAGTTCAGCTGCAGTGTCAGGCAAATTGGTTAAAACTACAGTAAAGAACAGAATTATCAGACTCACAGATGACCATAGTATGCTGGGGAAGAGTCAACACAGCTTTTGTAAAAGGAAATCATGCCTCACCAATCTGTTGGAATTCTCTGAGGCAGTCAGCAATCTTGTGAATAAGCCATGACCCTCTTGATACGGGACTTTCAGAAAGTCTTTCAAAAGGTCCATCAGCAAAAGTGCTTAAGCAAAGTAAGTAATCATGGGATAAAAGGGAAAGTCCTCCCATAGGTCAAGTTACTGGCTAAAAATAAGGAAACAAGGGGTAGGAATAAGCAGTCAATTTTCACAGTAAAGAGGAATGAATAGTGGGATCCCCCAAGTACCTTTACCATGGCCAGTGCTGTTCTACATATTCATAACAATCTGGAAAAGGAGTAAACAGCGGGATGGCAAAACTAGCAGATGATACAAAATGACTCAAGATAGTTAAAACAGACTGTGAAGAGTTATAAAGGGCTCACAAAACCCAGGTGACTGGGCAACATGATGACAGGTGAAATTCAATGTGGACAAAAACAAAGTAATGCGCATTGGAAAACACAATCCCAACTGCACATACAACATTATAGGGTCTACGTTAGCTGTTATTACTTAAGAAAGGAGATCTGTTTTTTATTGTGGACAGTTATCTGAAAACTCCTGCTCAATGTGCAGCAGCAGCCAAAAAAACTAACAAAACATTAAGAACCATTAGGAAAGTGATAGACAGTAAGACAAGAAATATCATAATGCCACTTATAAATCCATGTGACGCCTACACCTTGACTACTGCATGCAGTTCTGATCATCCCATCTTGAAAAACTGGAAAACGTACAGAGAAGGGCAATGGAAACGATGAGGTACGGAATGGGTTTCTTACAAGGAGAGAGTAAAAAGACTGGTAATGTTCAGCTTATAAAAGAAATAGTTGGGGATATTCTAGAGGTCTATAAAATTATGACTCGTAGACAGAATGAAAAAGGAAGTGTTATTTACTTCATCCTATCACACAAGAAGCAGGGGGTCACCCTGTGAAATCCACAGGCAGCAGGTTTAAAACTAACATAAGGTTACTTCTTCACAATATACAGTCAGCCCATGCAACTTGTTGCCCAGGGATGTTGTGAAGGTCCAAATTATAACTGGGTTCTGAAAAGAAGTATGTAAATTCATGGAAGATAGGTCTGTCAAAGGCTGTTACCCAAAACAGTCATAGCCACACCCTATACTCTGGGTGTCCCTAGACCTCTGACTGTCAGATGTTGAGACTGGATCAATAAATAAATTGCCCTGTTCTGTTCATCCCCTTTAAATCATCTGCTACCTGCCACTGTGGGAACACTGAATACCAGACTAGATGGATGAATGATCTTACCTAGTACAGCCATTCTGATGTTTTTATCTGAAAGTCAAGCTCACCTTAAACAACTGCTCTGCATTACCACCATTACCACATCGTTCTTTCATTGCCTATCTAGGTTAGTAGAATTTGCATACTGCCATCCTGGAAGACAACATCAAACTCTTCAACAGGGTTCTATAAAAACATCCACAGCACAGGATAACTGAAGACAACAAGCAACATCTACGTGGTACATTGACAAGCCTCAGATGTGCTTCGGACTGACACATTTAGAGAGCTGTCTAACAAAGAGAGTCAAGACAGGCATTTTTATTTTAATTTATTTTCATGTATTTTAAAAAAAAAAACTACTTCCTACTTCTGCACACATCTTTGTTGAGTCACCATGTAATCTCATTGCTGTGGCACCTTTTCTTCCTCTATCCTTTCTCTGGTGGTTTGCTTTTGCCTTCAGATCTACATTGGGCTATAAGCCTTTGCCAGAATCTTAACAGCACTGTGAGGTGTCTGGCATTTGAAGGTATGTTTATGCTTACTGAGGGTTCAACGTGCCGCAATTGATCTGCCAGAGATCAATTTTGCTGTGTCAGTGAAGACACGGCAAAATCAATCTCTCTGGGCTCGACCATCAACCCTGGTATTCCACGCTGCTATGTGGAGTAAGAGATGTCAGCGCAAGCCCAAAGATCCCTGATCTACACCAGGGAACAAAGTCGATCCTCATGCGTCAGTTCTAGCTATGCTAATGGCATGGTTGGAATTGCATATCTGGATCCCTATTTGATCCCTAATGTAGACCAGACCAGAGACTATAAAATGGTAAGTCTGTTGAGTACAGTACAAACATAAAAAAAGAAGGTCCTGTCAGTATTTCTCTCCTCATCTGTAACCAGTCTAAAGGTCAATACCAAGTTTGATGCTCAAACGATGGTACCCCTCCCCCCAATCCTCTGTCCCATCTCTGGTTCATATTAATGCAATGTTGGGACATTACTACTGACAAATTATAGTTCAGAAATGTGTTTTGGCTAAGCACCCAGAAGTTCTAAGGTTTATAACCTACCCTTAATCTCATCGATTCAAGCCTGGACTGGAAATCTGGCAAGATGAAGTATTTGCATGAGATATCATTCCTCCAGGGACACTGAAAAAATGCTCCAAGAGTGCAGAACTTGCCACGGAACGAGGACACATATGGACTTCAAAAACTACAATCTTGTATATAAAACCTGAATTTGCAAACTCCAGTGAGCTTGAGTTCTACATGACATTTTAGTTGATTTTAATTAATCTGAATTAGTTCATGCATCCTTAGATAATACACTAGAAGACAATACCTCTTGAGACCTCGGTGGGTGATATCAAGCCACTAAAAGTTAAAGGTTATCTCTCTGCCTTTTAATGCCACTTTGATCTCAGTAAGAGCAGGATGCACACAAAAAGTATTAGTTGTATTTTGAGTTAGAGTTACATTAGTATATTCCCAAACCCTTTGCTCTTACTACTGCATTAGAATTTTCTTCTGTCAATAGAAGAAAAAGTGGATATCTGGTGTGTGTTGACAATTCCATTGCATAATCATTAGTGATTTACCTTAAAATCATTGTTGTATCTCCCGTAGTTTACTCGACCCATGTTTTCTACTAACACATCCAGATTTGTTCCGGCCTTCCCAGTTATATTTATCACGTATGATTTGCCTCTTTCAAGGACTCCCTGAGCAACCTGAAAGCAAAACACCAAAAGGAGAAAACAACAATGCTCAGCAGACAAAACTCAGGCTATGACACAGGATTACTGCTCGTAGAGAGGAATATATTCCCCTGCTGCCCTCTTCAACTCAGCCCTCACAGCCATGGTTTAAATTGGTCAGTGTGATACTCAGCTAAGTAGGGCGTCAGTTATTTTAATGATTCAACACTATGAGCTTCCTCAAAAGTGGGGCGCACTTTGTTCAGCTAAACCTCTTGGTTTTGAATTTTCAAAGCACTGCAAGATATTTCTTTCCTAAAAAACCCAACGAGTTGTCAAGGTCTGTTCAGATGACTAAAGTGGTTTGCATGCTTTACAGGTGAAAATATGACTCATTCTAAGACTGAGCTCTGATGCTTCTTTTTTTTTTTTTTTTTTGTAAAAACACTTCAGGATTCTGAACAGAAAACCAAACAACAGTCTGGTTTTGCCAAGAGGGGACTCCACTGCTCACTACAGATCATCAATGTATTTTATAGAAAACAGAGTTCCTTAAATATAAATGCAATATGCTGGAATAAAGAATGAATGCTGGGCTTTGACAGTCTACAAAACGACTTCTCTCCTCATTGAGCAGGAACAAAGCTGCGCTGTACACAGTTCAAAGAGGAAAGCGGGGGAGAAATCTACATCCTGTGAAATTTTTTTAAAATTTGTGGTTAAACCAATGTCACCAGAAAATAGGTAGACTCAAGTTTCCTGCAATAATCAATTGAAACATTCTGCAGGAGCTGGTCAATCAATCATCCTCTGGTTTGTATCAGACGAGTAGTAAGCAAGCCCCGCTTATATGCTTTTTTCTACTCATATGAAAACTAGACCAATTTTCAGTTGTCTGACTACTAAGGGTAAGACTTTCAAGCTGATCCTAGAAATGATGTGAACAGATCAGAATGTTTTAAAGGCTTTACAGAAGTGCAGAATGCATCACCGGTATGATCCCTTTCTTTCTTTCACCTAAAATTAAATAATCTAAATTGTATTTGTGTACATGGGGGGAAAACAAAAATATATAATATAGTTACAGGTTGAACTTCTCTTGTCTGGCACCCTCGGGACCTTACCAGTGCCAGACAAAAGAGCTTGCCAGACAATGGGAGGTCAATATTTTCTGGTGCATTACCAACACTTCCACTTCTTACTGGACTCTCAGAAGACATTTATGGGTTAATTACAGCACAGAACACTGAGAGCCAGGACTGGTGGCTATAAACAAACTTTATGGGACCACGGAAAACTTGGCCACACCCATGAAAAGCGGCCATCTCACTAACTAAAATCATGCTGGATTATGGAGTCTTCCAGACAAGGCAGTTGTGGATTAGAAAGGTTCAACCTGTATTAATCACAGCCACCCCAATAGGCAACTGACAGACATGGATATCAGTAGCTGTAAAGTCAATATTTACCCCGTCGACAGAGACATAGGCACGGTCATGGACTCCGTTTAAAGGTGAACGGAGTGGTGTTGGCTCACTGTAATTTTTTGGCAGGGTAGTCCTGTACAGCACAAACCCAAAATACTAGAAGGAAAAGAAAAAGAGAACCAAATTATTCTGAGGCAACACTTGAGGTCCCATAATGGAAACCAGTAACCAGAATTTCTGCCTACACATTAGCAGAGTAATTTCAACTTTCACACTCTGGAATGATAATCACAAATGATTTCAGATATCCTGGTTAAGATCTTGTCAAGTGACTTCAACCTTTAATATTCAAGGTACATGTCACAAAGTTTCCTATGCATATTTACATAACCTTAAAGATAATGGTCTTGGTTAAGCTTTCTCCTCCTCTGCACTGCAATAAGGGTAAATGATCATGAAATGATTCCACTGATAAGATCATCTAAAAATGATAACTGGAAAAAACTATGCAAATAAAGCTTAGGTAACAAGTTAAAAAACTTCACACTACAACCAAAAACAGGAGCAGGTACTGCCTGTACCAGAAAACAAGCTGCTATGCCACTGCAAAAATTAAGGATACTTTCATAAGAAATATTGCCATCAGGGGACAATAAAGTCAGAGCAGCTGGATTCGTTCCTGTAACAAATGAAAAAACCACACTGAAATAATTCTTCATTAACTTAACCGTGGTCTTACATCAATTGGATTTTTACTTGGTTCCCAGCCTCTGGGACAAGAAAAGGTGGGTACACGGCAGTTCCAGCCAGTCATATGTCTCTCTCTCTCTCTCTCTCATACACACACACACATGCATGCACACACACACACACGTGCATTCAACCGGCTGCACAGATAATAGGAAAAAACAAAAGAGAGAGAGGCTGTGACCTCTCTGGGCCATCCTTTTCCCTGATGTATCTCTCATGGTTCCTATAAACCAAGGCAGGTGACAGATCATAACAGCTGCAAAACCCAGCAGTGTGTGAAGATGACATGCAACGCACGGACAGCAGCTTGCTTGAAACATGACCCCATGAGCAGGGGAATTGAGTGGCCTTTTAAACTACTCGCCTGTTTCTTTTCATAATGTTTTTGAGCACCAAACTAGAGTGCCTGCTCTCTGAGCTCTCTCAGAAACTCACGAATAGCATGACAGCTCCTCAGCCTCTTTCCCGCTGCTGGATCCCTCTGGTGAATGCTGCCAGAGAAGCAAATCCATCCAGTTTCCCTGCCAGTAGTTTGGTTTTGCCAGAACAGATCTGGGTTTTTTAACCCAGTCCAACATAAGAAAGGCCACACTGGGTCAGACCAAAGGTCCATCTAGCACAGTATCCTGTCTTCTGACCAATGCCCCAGAGGAAGTGAACAGAACGGGTAATCATTGAGTGATCTCTCTTCTGTCATCCATTCCAGGCCTCTGTCAAACAGAGGCCAGGGACACCCTCCCTACCCAGCTTTTATTTACTGAACTCTGTTAAACTCGTAGTCTTCAAAGTATCCTCTGGTATGGAGTTCCGCAGTCCTACCATACACTGTGTGAAGAAAAACTTCATCTCGTTAATTTTAAACCTTCTACCCGTTAATTTCATGTGATGACTCCTAGTTCTTATGTTTTGGGAGCAAATAAATAACTTTTCCTTATTCACTGTTTCCATACCTGTCACGCTTTCCGAGAGCGCTATCATATCCCACCTTAGTCTCCTCTTTTCTAAGCTGAAAATTCCTAGTCTTTTTTATCTTTCTTCTCATGGCACCCTAATCACGCCTGTTGCTCTTTTCTGAAACTTTTCCAACCTCAGTGTATCTTTTTGAGATGAGGCGACCACATCTGTAAGCAACATTCAAGATGCGGGCACACCATGGCTTTATACAGAATCAAGGAGATATGCTCTGTCTTATTCACTATCCCTTTTTTAATGATTCCTACCATTCTGTCTGCTTTTTTTGACTGCTGCTACGCTGAGTGGATGTTTTCCACAATGACGCCAAGATCCACAATCCACAGTGACTCCAAGATCTCTCAAGTGGTTATGGCTAAATTAGTCCCTATCATTTCGTATGTATAGTTGGGATCATCTTCTCCAATGCGCATTACTTTACATTTATCAACATTCAATTTCATTCAGCATTTTGTTTCCTAACCACTTAGTTTTGTGAGATCTTTTTGGTGAGGAGCTTCACAGTCTGCTTTGTTCTTAACTATCTTGAGCAGTTTAGTATCATCTGCATATTTTGCCACCTCACCTCTTTCTCCATATCATTTATAAATAGGTTGAATAGGATTGGTCCCAGTATGGACCCTTGGGGGACACCACTAGTCACCACTCTCCATTCTGAAAGCTCACCATTTATTCCTATCCTTTGTTTCCTATCTTTGTTTCCTATCTTTTAACAAGTTGTCAGTCCAGGAGAGGACCTTCCTCTTACCTGCTGACAACTTACTTTACTAAAGTACCTTTGGTGATGGACTTTGTCAAAGGTTTTCTGGAAATCTAAGTACACTATATCCACTGGATCCCCTTGTCCACATGCTTAACTGACTCCCCTCAATGAACACTAGCAGATTAGTGTGCCATGATTTCCCTTTACAGAAACCATGTTGACTTTTCTCTAACAAATTATATTTATCTAAGAGTCTGACAGTTTTATTCTTTACTATAGTTTCAACTAATTTGCTTGTTACTGACATTACACTTCCCAGTCTCTAACTGCTAGGGTCACCTCTAGAATTCTTCTTAAATATTGGCATCACATTAGTTATCTTTCAGTTATTAGGTACAAAAGCTGGTTTAAAGGATAAGTTACAAACCACAGTTAAATAGTTCACATCTCAGCTCTTTCAGAACTCTTGGGTGAATGCCATCTGGTCCTGGTGACTTGTTACTACTAAGTTGATCAATTTGTTCCAAAATCTCCTCTAACACCACCTCAATCTGGGACAATTCCTCAGATATGTCACCTAAAAAGAATGGCTCAAGTTTGGGGATCTTCCTAACATTTCTGACAAGTTTCCATGCAGCTTGCAGGAATTTTACTTTTTACATAGTATCTTTTAATTTCTGTTTAACTAACCTCCTCATTTTTGTGTAATTCCCCTTTCTGAAGTTAAATGCCACACTGGTGGGCTGCTGAGGTGTTTTCCCCACTTCAAGGATGATAAATTTTATTATATCATGGTCAGTATTTCCAAGCAGTCCAGTTATACTTACCTCTTGGACCAGACTGTGAGGTCCACTCAAGACTAAATCAAGAACTGCCTTTCCCCTTGTGGGTTCTAGAAACAGCTGCTCCAAGAAGCAGTCATCTAAGATATCAAGAAATTTTACCTCTGAATGCCATCACAAAGTTACGTGTACCCAGTCAACACAGGGATAGTTCAGCTCAGCTAAGTAGTGTGCTAAGCAGGCCACCCAATGTTCAGACCTGGTTTTTGAACCCAACCTATCCAGTGTCCTGCGATGATGTACAAGGAGCTACTTAGCCATCTCACCCGCTACAAATGCTTCCTAGTGGGTGCTTCCTTCAAAGGCAGGCAACTGGCTCCAAATCTGCATTTTATTCAGCAGCAGGGAGCAATTTGGAAGTCGGGAACATGCAGTAAAAAGGTGGGGCTGCTGAGCAGCCAGGAGAGGAGCACAGAAGAAATCAGGGGGAAGGAGCAAAAGATGTGGGGAGAGGAGGAGGAAGCCACGGCAAGAAAAGGAAGATGGGAGCTACATGCCTTTTTTTTTTTTTTTTTCTGACAAGGGACAGTTTTCTAAATCAGCTGGTGGTGGAAAGGCTCCTGGGTGGGTGGAATGTGTGTACTCAGGTGAGTTCTGCATGATTACTCTCAAAAATGTTGCCACACACATTCTGAGGAGGAAAGGAAGTAAAAATAAACAGGATGTTCACCAAACATCAGCCTTGTATACCTCCTCCCGCCCCCGCCCTGTTTATCCAGAGAATTGTCGCTGGCAGATATTTTCACACATTACCAGCTACATACCAGAGAGGGTAAAAAACTACACCAAAAAAAAAAAAAGAATAGGGAATGCCTGGAAAACAGAGAGGGACGAGTTGGAAGGTATCTTTGAAAGGTTGAACCCTAACGCTTCAGAGAGAGACAACCAAGGGGTAGAGAGCAAGGGAGGAAGATAGAGGGGGACAAATTGAAAAATAGAAAGCAGGGATAACAAAAATACATAAAAACGGAAAGGAAGAGAGAAAAACCATCTGAATAAACCCCAGCTGAGATTCAGCGCTAATGCCATAAATATGTAGAAACCTGCGTGGATACAAAATTTGTATCTGCATCCAGAAAAAAGATCTGTGGATACTTGTGGATATAAAGCAGATATCCACAAATCTGCAAGGCTCTAGATATAAAATTTGCATCCACATCCAAATAAATGAGCCACAGATATCCACATTCACATGCGCAGATGCAGATTCCCACAGATCTAAAGCAGATATCTGCAGATTTCCAGTCTTCTAAAATAAAATTTGCATCCGCAAACATAAGCTGAAGGTACCTGCATTCATATTCACAGAGGTGGATACCCCTGGCTCTGAAAATATAGTGGCTATAGCAACAGATAGTGTCACAAATAGTGAGGGAACTGCAACACAAGGAACCTGGGAACCACTATCGAGCAACATGCAACACTGCAAGATTTAAAAGATCAAGCTCAGACCTGGCTTAAGACCTTTCATGTCAGTGCAATTACATCAAGGCTGAATTTCATTTAACAAGCTTTGCAAAATCATTGCTGAGTAATCACATGAGGAAGCCTTACCTGTTTCAGCTGAACAAAGGTTAAGGGGTAAGTGCTTCTGATTGGCTCAGAGGGGGACAGGTCACTAAGAAGCTCTGCTACTGTGCCCAGCTGCAATGCAGGGAAAGTAGATTTACATTGGTCATAAAATTCAGTGTTAAATTAGTAGCTAAGTAAGACAAGACAATATGGTCCAAATTCTGCTCTCAGTTACCCTGGTATAAACCTGACATAACTATTGATTCCCAAAAACGTACTCCAAATTTATTATCTGACACCCTTCAGAGCAGAATCTGTCTCTCAAGTAAAATCTAGGAGGACTTTCAAAATAACTGAAACCACATTTATTTTTGAAACAGTAAGGTCCAAATTCAGCAAGCTCCTTCGGCACAAGCTGGAATTTAAGCATGTGATCAGTCCACTGACTTTATTAAGACAGTGCACAAGCTTACAGTTAAACACGAGTGTAAGAACCTTTCTGAATCGGTCCAAGAGGTACAACTACACTGTAGGTTAACACATCTATGATGTTTTCTGATCTCTTTTTGAGAAGACAAAAGCATTTCATGCTTCTCTCTCAAAGTTTTCTCTACTGGCTGAAAAGATTCAAGTTTTGTTGTTTTTTTAAACAAGAGTAGAAGAATTTTAGTCTATTTTACACAACTATCTCCACCTGCTCAGTGTACACTGTACATTGGTAATGCCAAATGCTGGCTTTGGGGAATATTTGGGTTCAAGTAATGTTGCAGAAAATCCACAACAAACAGTAGCACTTACAGTGTTGGTAGAAGTTGATATATCTGTACCTAGTATATCTATATCTATAGATATTAAACATTCACAGTAAAAGGAAAACAATGCAATGCTGGCTCTTTCAAAATAACAAGGGAAAGCTTTTGCATGTTCAAAATGAGACGTGTTGAGTATTAACAGTAAGGATCTACACTATATATGCAATCATTTCTACAAGTGCCAAAGGATAACATGAATCATCTATTCACATACAATCACTGATTTTGTACATGAAACTACAGTGACAACTAAAAGAGTGTAGGCTGGATATCAGTGGGTTATTCACGCAAGAATCTTTTAAAATTTACCAGCTTCTCCCCATGGTAAATGCATGCTTCCCAAAATTATCAACTGTAAATAAAGGAAGGGTATTTCTCTTCCCTCCAGCAAGCATGGAGTGGATTCTTTTGGATGGGGAGAGAAGTGAGAGGAATGAGGCTGATTGCAGCAAGACTGGGGCAAAGTAGTGGGTTTTGTGTTTTGCTCTGACCACACTGAGGTTCATGGTTCATGCCAACCTCTCTGTGCGAGAGAATTAGTCACCTAGAAAACTAGGTCTCTTCTGCACACAAGTTTCATTCTTGAGGCTGACAGTTCATTGTTCCAGTGGCAAGTAGCTGTTGTGGGAGATCACAATCAAGCAGAGAGATGATCTCTCAGCCAATCTGGCCTAATATATATGGAGTAACAGGCCAATTAAAAATCCTGCAGCCTGATTCTCAGAGATGCCTCACATCTGCAACTCCCATCTACGTCCCCAGAAGCTGTGGGTGTACACATAGCTATGTGTAATCTGATTCAGTATTAGATAGGCATTAGCTCAGAGAATCCTTACAAGTCAGTCTCTTGTCTTCTGAGACCACCCTAAAGTGAGCTTAGATACCATGGGGGCAATGTGACTTTACCTTCACTGGACTGTCATTTCTGTGAAACATTTCATTTCTGCAGGCCACATGAGCTGGGTGACTTAAGACAGGTTGTGGTATATTGTCTGTTATCAGTGCCAAATGCGCCATAGCAAAATGAACCAGGCTTCTCAATCGTGTGCCCAAAACTAAAGTATTTACAGCACTTTCCAATTTTACAAATTACTACAGCCAGTTAACCAACTCCTTCAAAAAACACCAAAAAACATCCTTTATGGCATATTGAGTGTTTATTTGCAAAGCACAGCACACCCTCCCCTCCCGGTCTTGTCAGTCCACCACCAGTCTTTAAGTCATTCAACTTCACTTTTCAGCAGGCTGTGAAATAAGCCTCAAGGGCCCACCGAAATGCTGAGTCACACGAAGACTGGATAACTACAGCTACACACGTATCACTTGCTCTAGGTGAGAATTAACACACAGCACACGACATTATAACCATTGTATTTTATTTACAAGTCATGTACAATGACATAAACAACGAGAAGTCCTGCGGCACCTTATAGACTAACAGATATTTTGGAGCATAAGCCTTCATCGGCAAAGACCTGCTTCATCAGCCCACAAAAGCTCACGCTCCAAAATATCTGTTAGTCTATAAGGTGCCACAGGACCTCTTGTTGTTGTTGAGACAGACTAACACGGCTACCTCTCTGATACTTGTACAATGACACGTTTCCTTTTAGTGGGACAGCGTAAAGGCAATATTGGTAATCGTCAGAGGAAATTTTGAGACCAGAGTCAAAATGTGCATCAAACCAGGTATTTTTATCAAACTAGTGTTAGTCCTATGGCTTAGCACTTTCACAGTGTTTTTCAGCTACAGATCTCAAAAAGGTTAACAAAATTATCAGCCTCTCCTTTTACAGAAAGGGAAACTGAGATTGGGGTTAACAGATTTTCTTAAATTCACACAGCCAGAAAATGGGAGAGCCAGGAGGAGAGGTCAGAAGTCCTGTCGTCTACTCCCATGCTCTAGATCAGTGATTCTCAAGCTTTTTGGCCTATGACCCACCCCACCCAACACTAACTTTTCTGCAGACGGCCAGCAATGACGACAAAAGGCCTTTGTTTGTCTCTAAATAATTTAACTGTTAAATTATTTGTATTAGGCTACTGGAGATATAACACAAGGCAACATGTATAACTGATAAGAAAGGAAATATTAATAGTAAAAAATTAAACAGATTTAGTGCTTTAACTTCTTATGTTAGTTTATCGAACTTTGTTTTAAACAAAATATTAATTTATGCGCCCCTCCCCACAAAAAGAAAGGTTTCAACATTGTCGTTATTTATAGCAGAGGTAGGAACCTTTTGTGGGTCTGGGGACACTGATCTATGGAAAAATCAGTCAGGGGCCACAAGTGAGAGGCAACAAAGAAAACCAAGTCCTTACTGATGTGGCCCCAACTGAGACACCTCACTCCCCTGGTGCTCCAGCTCTACAGCAGGGGGAAGGAAAGGGGAACAGGGAGGAACAAGCTTCAGGGCTTCCCACAGGCCAGATTAACTCTTTTGGGGTCCTGGGGTTAGCAGCCTTTGTGAGCCCCTCTCTGGGCTCTGAGGTGAAGCCAAAACTGAGGGGTTCAGTGTGTGGAAGGTGGATGCCAGAGAGTGTGATAGGGTGACGATGAGGGTCTGGGTGGGAGGTAGGGTACTGGAGTGCCCTAAGGGGGGTGTCTGGAGAGGTGGGAGGGTGCAGGAGAGAGCTGGGGGTGAGGTGTCTGGGCCTGAGAGAGGGTGCAGGAGAGGACAGAGGTGGGAGGTCTGGAAAGCAGGGAGGGCCCAGCTGGGGATGGGCGGGTACAGAAGCAGGCTGGGGATGTGGGAGAGCTGAGCAAGAGGGAGGTGCAGGAGACAATCATGGGGACAGGGGGTCGGTCCGAGTGAGGAGGGGGGCAGAGGTGGGGAGTTCTGAGGGGGGAGGTGAAAAGAGGGGGATGGTGGGGCAGGGACTGGCCATGAAGGGAAACGGGGCTGACACTGTTGCTCCCGACCGCTCCCAGGTACCACCCTCCATGGGTCCCACTGGCTGAAATATGGTCAAGGGGAGACCCTCCGGCGAGTGGTTTCCATGGGTGCAGTCCACCAGCCGGGGAAAGGGGAACTGGCAGAGACAGAGCCACGCTGCTTCTCCCCCAGGCCGGATCCAGCCCATGGGGCTCGAGGCTTCCCCCACCCTCACCCACAGCAGGAAACTTATGCTGGGCAAGCACCTGGTGGTGGGAGAGGGCACTGTGCGGCTGGAGTGCTCGCCCGGGCACCCAGCTGGGGGGTGGGAAGTCCCAAGACTCACGGTCCATCTGCAAGGCAGCTGTGGACGACAGTCTGTGACCCAATGCTCTCTATCCTCCTTCCCAAGAGAGTCTGTGTAAGGAGCCTTTTCCCCCCTAGTTTCTACAGTAAACCCTCTATTTAATGGGCTAATGGGGGGTAGGGATGTCCGCTAACGCTGAAAGTCTGTTACAGCAGAATCTGCAGGACTGGAGGCACCTCGCAAGGCGCACTAGGGGGCGTTCTGTCTGCGACCTGGGAGGAACACAGAGGGCTTGGGACAGAGAGCTCAGCAGTGGGGTCTTTGTGCTGTTCATAGAGCAGAGGCTCTGGGCTCACCTTCCACAAGCCACTCACCACCCACCCGAGGCTGGCACTCCCACAGAAACCAAATTTCCCTCCTCCGGCCCCAGCAACTCCTCCAGCCCCAGCAGTGGCTCTGGTGAGTTACCAGCATTTATTTGGGGGTAGTGGAGGCAGCGGCAGACCACGTCCATTATTTCTGAAGTCTGTTGAATCGAGGGTTTACCGTATTCTCTCCTCTACAGTGACCAGAGAAGGTCATTCCACCCTTATAAAAACATTCTTTACCAAGAAATATGTATGCACACAGAGACACCTACAGGGTAACAAAAAACATTTACCTTCTCCATTGCCACTTGCCCATATGCATATTTGGGTGTTGTTGGCGGGACAGGGCCCTCAGGTAAGGGCTTATACTGGAAAAATAAGAGAGACCAAATGAAACTTGAACAGGAACCACATTTTAACCAAATCCTCATCTAACATTCTGTAACATAAATAAAGAATAACGAGACCAAAATAAAGACAGATTTGACCAAACGTACAATTTTTCAGAGATCTGCAAGGAATCTATTTATAGTAGTTCTGAAAAGAGAAGTATTAAAATCTACCCGATTTGATTACACACCACACGTGTTTAACAGTAACTCAGAAACAGGAGCCTTTATAAGAACCTAAATAAATGGGCAAATAGTTGCCTGAGCCTGCTCTCTTCAACTCTCATAAAACCATTCTCAGTTTTTGAAACCACCCGTTCTTCCAAGCAGGTTTTGGTACATTATGATACCTCGCTGGGGCCTGCCAGTATCAACAAGCCTCTGCCTCATCCACTACACCTCCCGTTCTGCCCACTGAGGGCCCAAATGTGTTCTCCGAGCCACCAGACAAGTTCTTAGTTACTCCAGACAAGCGCAGTGGCAACTGCAAACAGACACAGTTAAAAAAACCAGAGCTCTGCAGAACTCATTTTACTCACTTTGCATCCCTGCCCCATTCACTGATCCAGGTCCTGACTGTGCACTGAGGTGCCATAACTCCAGCACCATGTGTCTTCATCAAGATTGGCTGCATGGCCTTAAGCATTCCCTCACTCTGGAGTACCTCACTTGGCATTTTTAAGTCTCTCACCACCATTCCCCCCGGCCCCCCAGGTTTCCTAGGTTTGTTTTTCTCTTTTCAATAAAAAATTCCAGCTTGCGACCCGATTTGCTGTTCACCACTAGGCTGTTATGTCTTGCACAAGATGCATGCTCCTAGCCCTACCTCAGCAGCTATGCACGATCGGAGGTCACATCCATTCAAATCAGCTACTCCTGCATGCGCAATACCACCAGACTGGGGGGAGATACTAAAATAGCCCATGGGATTTGAAAAAAATCAGTAAGTGTGCATGCACTAAGCATTGGCACAGGTTGGGCACGAGAGGAGGTTACGCAGTAATGATGATTCTTTGAGAGGTCTGCCCCTGTGGGTGCTCATTTAGAGGTGTACGTGTGTGCTTGTGATTCCGAGGGAAGATTTCTGTAGCAACCCGCAACCAAATTCTCTGGTGGTGGAATCGTCTCAACAGAGGTCAAGACAGGGGGAACGGACAAAGACGCCAAGAAACAGCTGAGCGGCGGCGGCGCGGAGACGTACGTGGCAGAGGCGGAGCCTCCGATAATCAAACAGCCGCCCCACACCGCTGGCAGGGCGGCGGCCAGGCAAGCGCCGGAACCGGCGGCACCGCAGGCAGCGGCACCGATGCCCGGGGAACCGGCGGTGCAGAGCGCGCAGGCACGCGGCCTGCAGGCACGGGGGGAGACCACCCGCGCGGCACCACAGCGGAGCGTGCCGAGCGCGGCGCAGACAACGGGGCCGAGATCCCCGACGCAAAAGGGGGCAGAGCCAGCCCCGCAGGGGAGGGGAAAGGCAGCACAGAAAACCCGGCACCGCAGCCCTTCTCCAGACAGGGCTGCAGGGCTGCTCGCTCTGAGCCCTCCGCTCAAGCTGCGGACCCCAACAAGAAGGCAGGGGTCACCCCCAGCCTATCCTGAGCCCCCATCCCCGTTCCTACAGCCAGCCTCACCATGGCTCGGACCACCTTCGCCCTTTTTGGGCTTTGAACCCTTGGAGTACTACCAAAAGTCAGTCTCTCCAGTATCTCAATTATCCAGACGATCTCGCTCCCCCAGGCGCAGGGGGTATGCGCCTCGAGAGTGGTCCAGGTCCCCATCTCAGGAGCAGTGCCCATGTTGCCATGGTCACCCTTATCACGCGGGGCATAGACACCATAGGCATACTCCCAGGGACAGATCTCCCCAGACAGTTCCATATCCCCGAGGGCAATCGCGAACGGGGACAGACACACAGACATCTCAAGGGGAGGTGATTCTGGAACCCCGAGATTTTCCCTCACGAGCTTCCAGCGAGCGGATGTATCACCGTCAACAGGACCCAGAGGGGTCCAGAGAGGCTTACCCTAGCGGTTCCTCGCTATCTTCCCCTGACGAGGCCACGGCCCCAGGGGACGTCCATCCTCCGGACGATCTCAAACAGTTCCAAGAGCTGTTTAAAAGGGTGGCCTTCACGCAAGGCATCCAAACAGCAGAGGTGCAGGAGAAACACCATAAGCTCCTTAAAACCCTGAGACCTCCTGCCTCCTCCAAAATAGCTATATCACTCGACGAAGCAATCATGGAGTCCGCCACCACGATATGGCAGACCCCTGCGTCCATTCCGCCTATAAACAAGAGAGCGGACAAGAAGTACTTCGTCCTGGCGAAGGGCATGGAGTTCCTGTTCAGCCACCCGCAACCAAATTCTCTGGTGGTGGAATTGTCTCAACAGAGGTCGAGAACTTCTCAGTTCAAGACAGGGGGAACGGACAAAGACGCCAAGAAACTAGAGTTGTTCGGCAGAAAGGTCTACTCCTCCTCTACCCTACTGTTGAGAATGGCGAATTACGCAGCGCATCCAGCGAATCATAATTTTGACAACTACTCCAGGCTGACTTCCCTCATGGACTCGCTTCCAGAGGACAAGAAGCTGGTGCTCAAGGCCATTGTGCAGGAAGGCTACGCAGCGTCGAGGACGGGAGTTCAGATCGCCCTAGACGTAGCGGACACGGCAACGCACTCAACAGCTACGGCAGTGGTCATGCGCAGGGAGTCCTGGCTCCAAACATCGGGTATCCCGAGGGATTTGCAGGTGAAGATCGTCGATCTCCCCTTTGACACGCAGAAGCTGTTTGCTGAATCAACCGACTCGGTCCTTCATTCCAGTAAAGAGTCAAGAGCTACTCTTAGGACCTGGGGGATTTACACCCCTCCATACAAGAAGAAAAAGTATTACCCTCAGCAAAGACGGTACCAGTATCAACCACAGCGTCCCCAGTACCACAGGGGTTATGAGCAAGGGCGACATCAACAGAACCAGCAATACAGAACTCCCAGGCAACGTTCCCAACACAGCCGTGCATCCTCGGGGCAGGGCCAAAGGCCACAAGTTTGACACACAGATCCAGGGCTGCACCATCACCACCATCGCGCAATGTCATCCGAAGCTATTATTCCACCATCGCCTCCGACCATTCTACGACTACAAGCATGGTTAATCCATGGCTCAGCTCCCTAGAGAGCACATGTACGGAGGAAGTGCAACAAGCCCTAGAAAGTAGCAGGAGGACTTCCACCAGGAAGACCTACAAGCAGAAATGGACTCAATTCACTGCATGGTGTTCTACCAAACAGTTAGCCCCCCTTGCTGTGCCTATACCTGTAATATTAGAGTATTTACTGGACCTCAAGAGAGGAGGACTCTCCCTATCCTCGTTAAAGGTCCACCTTGCCGCTATTTCGGCTTTCAGACATGAAGAGGAAGGGCACATGGTGTTTGCCCATCCCATGGTTACCAGGTTCCTCAAAGGGCTGGTAAACCTATACCTCCCTCGGAAACCGCTTCCACCTTCGTGGAGCTTGGACCTGGTGCTCAGTGCGCTAACGGGACCACCGTTTGAACCTTTAGCCACGGTTTCCCTCCGTCTCCTTACGATAAAGACTACCTTTCTTCTCGCAATCACGTCAGCTCGCAGGGTGAGCGAGCTTGCAGCAGTTATGGCAACGCCACCCTGCACAGTATTTTCCAAGGAGGCGGTAACCTTACGGCTGCATCCAGCCTTTGTTCCCAAAGTTTCTTCAGAGTTTCATATTAACGAACCTATAGTTTTACCCTCGTTATCCAAAGCCTCATAACTCTAACATAGAGGCGCGCCTACACCTCCTGGACATGAGGAGGACGCTGGCTTTCTATATAGACAGGACTAAGTCCTTCCGGAAAACGGATAGACTCCTAGTCTCTCTCGCTCTCAAATCAAAAGGAGAAGGTCTCTCTTCGCAGAGAATCTCGAAGCACATTGTATCCTGTATAAAAATGTGCTACGAACTCAAAAAGACTCCTTTACTGGCCCCGCCCAGGGCTCACTCCACTAGGGCGGTGGCGGCATCAACAGCCTTTTTCAAGGGTGTTGCGCTAAAAGACATTTGCAGAGCGGCGACCTGGTCATCCTACGACACCTTCGCCAAACATTACGCCCTTCACAGGGTATTCCCAGAGGATACCCGTCTCTCGACAGCGGTCCTCTCGGGGACAAGCTGCACATAATCCGATTACCCACCTCCTATCTTGGGTTACTGCTGGGTAGTCACCTAACGTGGAGCACCCACGGGGACACTCGTAGAAGAAAGAGAAGTTACTCACCGTAGTAACGGTGGTTCTTCGAGATGTGTCCCCGTGGGTGCTCCACCACCCGCCCATCCTCCCCACTTCGGATCTCTGTTTAGTGTTTTGCAGGAGCATCCGAGGCGGTTGGTCAAGGAACTGGCGGGGACCGGATCGCGCACGTGGCCGGGAGCGCACAAGGGAGCGGCGCGCACCGGCGCTTGTGCAGTCCGGCAGAAACTGCTGGAAAGATCCGACCTGCAGCGCCGGGGCGAGCCCGACACCTAATGTGGAGCACCCACGGGGACACATCTTGAAGAACCACCATTACTACGGTGAGTAACTTCTCTTTCTCCATGCAGCGTCCCCACCAAGCGCTCCACTGCTATGCAGTATCACTGACGGGAGGTTGGGGCTTCAGAACCAAGTCTGTTATAACAATGACGAGTCCTGTGTTTATTGTCAGCATCCCCCATTGACAGAATATGCTAGGAAGTACTGCTGGGCTCATTTCCCACGTGTGGTCATGTGAGGCCTTGCAACAGTGACTCTGCTGTGGTGTTCTGCACTCCCATAGACACTGCAACAAGATGGGAAATGTGCTCACACAGCTGAAGTTATGGAACTTAGCTCAAGCACCACACCCCACCCAAGCCATAGCACAGACCAGGCCTTAAAGACACTACGTGACGCAGAACTGGGCCTCTTCATTTAAGATAGTTGTAGCAAACAGTTAAGTTCCTTTACAAACCAGGTAACTGAAACAATAGTGGCCTCCTCCCACAGACAAAGGCACATGACACCACCCCGGTCTGTGGAATGTGGCCCACGCTGACCAAAGCACATGTAAGCCAGGAGGTTGCTCTGGGTGTTGTTCTGTGAAAGCCTGTGAGTCTCTGAACGAGTGCGAGTAAAGCCACAGAAGGAGACCCAGGACTGCTCTCTTCTTAAAAGTCAGGCTGCCACAGCGACAGCACTCAGGAGCGTGAAACCAAACTAACTCCCCATGTAGATGAGCCTAGATTGGCGAAAGAATGCTTCTGTCCACTGTGCTCTGGAAAATCCTGGAAAATCCCCTTCTTTCCATGTTGTCTGCAGCTATGCCATGTGGTTGTGCTGCATGGCTGCGGTCGAAATGGTAGCAAAAAAGCACCGGAGCAGACCAAGCGTATCAGAGGCAAAAAAGCCAAGAGACACTCGGAATGAGCCGCATGTTTTTAAAAGACAAGCCAAAACAGAATGGCAAAGCAGTCCCTACATCCAACGTATTTCCCTGACGTGTTTCAACTGCTACCATGGTAGCACTGTTTAAAAAAAAAAGAGTTAGCTCTCTCCGGATGCTTGCATGACTCCACTTCTTCCTCACTCTTTGTACTTAAAAATGGTTCAACCAGTTCCGCTCAAGCATTCATAAAATACCATCAAACATGGATCATACAGTCAAAAAAAAAAGAAAGTTATAGGCAGCTCAAAGAGGTATTTTAGGCCAAGAAAACAATGACACTGAGCACTTCTCCTCTCCCTGCCCTTCCAAAAAAAACCTACAGGGGCTCACTAGATGTTATGCTTGCAACAAATCTGGCATTTTGAATGCAGATATTCATTACAGGACATGTCTCTTTTTAAACATTTTATCTCAGCATGTGATTCTAAGGAGTTATATTGTTACTGATTTTGAACCCACACCACAGACAGGAAAAGTCTATTTAGATCCTGTGCGTATACAGGGTAAAAGCTAAACAAACCACAATGTAAAAGTTGTAGCTACCAGTCTGGCCTACAAAAGTTGGCAGTGCTTGCAACACTTCAGATCTTATCCAAACCAGCTCTCTGCACAAAGTGCTATCTCCCTGGTTCACGTACAAAAACTAAGCTCACATTTCAGATAGGCCCTCACTTTGAGGGACTCAAGAACAGCAAAGTATTTTGTGAAGTTCATTGGCAAGAGAAGCCACACAAAGATGACTAAGGAAAACCATACTTTAAGGGAGGCAATATAAAACTATCAAGATGTCGTGAGACTTGGAAAGTCAAGCTTATGAAAACAGATAAGGTTAATAATCCACAGCTGCCTTTTAACAGATACAAAAAATAAACCCAACAACTTAAGTTATGCTTCAACATAGAAAGAGGCCCAAAGCAAGTGCTTGTACTGAACAGTCCTGAATTTTGGGATGTTCAAAGTTCAGATTCAAAATCTTCAGTTCAGCCACGGTTTTTGTTTGTGAAGTTATGAAGGGAAAATCTGTTCATCTGCAAGAGAGCACAAAACCCAGAGTGCACAACAAAGTTTGGAAGTCTCGCTTGGGTGATTTTCCTACACAACAAGCAAAGAGCTCAAGCACCGCTAAAAGCAGAAGCACAGTCCAATATCTGAAATGGATCATCCAGAGATTGGCAGAATTTTTTTTAATAATTGACAGAGAACATTCAGGTTTATTTTTAAGCATTTTCCCTGTTTTATCTATTCACAGTTGGGGGGAACTGTGGAGGAGTCATAGAACAACAATTTAAGAAGAGGAGAGTCTGAGATTCAAAAAGTTAAAGCTGTATAACCTCTAATATATAAATCTTCAGCATCCCATGTCAAAATATGTGAAGTAAACATCTTTCAATCAATGCCTACATACAGTACGAGCTTTATTATCCAGCGTCCCTGGGGAATGAGATAATAAAATGCACCAGTTATTAGACCTGGGGACAGGAGCCAGTCCTGTCCTACCCCTCATCCCAGCCGGGCAGTGGGCAGCTGGTTCTGTGGCAATGGGACACTGGCCCATGGCCAGAGGCCCCAGCTGGGCCTACCAGTTAACCAAATGTGACAGTTTTCCAAATGCCAGATAACCAGGTTTTACTGCAAGTCCTCAGCCAGCACTATCTTTAATCATGCCCCGCCATACACTTCTGTTCTTACCTATTTTCATGGGTTAGTATATGCACAATGAAATCAACATTTACTAATTAAAAATACTAAGCCTTCAAAATCTGGTAATAAATCAGGAAGCAACCTACCCTATGGCAAAACCATGAGAGCTCACACAATTTTTTTAAAGAAGTATTGTAAGAACCTCGTCTTTTGTGAAAACTCACCCTTCCAATGACTTCTCTCAGAGCAAAATATTTGCCAGTGAGGTCCCCTGCTTCACTCAGGGGAGCGTCATAGTCATAACTGGTAGGCTGTGATGCATATGGCATGTTTGCGCCTGTGAAAAATAAAAAAATAAGTAATCAAAGCCAATTGATGGAAATTCTCTAGTCCCCTCCCCCAGTGGAATAGTTGTGTAGACTTGTTTCATTCCGTCACAAATTTCTTTGTTCACAGCAAGGTGTCAAAGGTCAGGTCTACACTAGACCTGAAAGTCGATCCTAGATATGCATACCAGTTACTACACTTGCGTAGCTGGAATCAACTTATCGAGGGTCAACTTATCTGGCTGTCCTCACTAAGGGTATGTCTACACTTACCAAAAGATCAATGTGCTGGTTTGATCTTCTGGAGTTCGATTTTGTATGTCTGGTGAAGATGTGGCAAATCGACTTCTCTGGGCTTGGCCATCGACCCTTGTACTCCACACTATCACGTGTAGTAAGGGATGTTGATGCAAGACTCGAGAGGCTCAGTCTTCACGAGGGAAGTAGATTCCAATACATCAATTCTAGCTACACCAGTGCCATAGCTAGAATTGCATATCTGAAACTGACTTATTTCCCTAGCATAGACTTATCCTGTGAGAGTTGCTGAGATAAACTCTCCCACAGACCTCCCTTTTGTCCTCATGATAATAAGGAGTACAGGGGTGGACTATTGAGCCCTGATAGTTTGCTTTTGTGAATCCCCACTAGATGTGCAAAATCAAACCCTGAAAGATCAACACTGACTGGCAAATGTAGATGTACCCTGAGTCTAGTAATTAAGCTTGGGTCCCCTTCAGGAAACCGCCCCTATTCAGGACAGAGCTTAACATCCTGATCACGTCACTGACTCTGCTGGAGTTAGGCATATGCTTAAGAAATGCCCTGAACTGGAACTGAATTATGCATATGCTTAAGTGTGCTCGTGAATCAAAGCTATAGAGAACCAAGTGGTGACAGGCAGAGGTGTAGTGCTGCTAAAGTGTCACTCCTGCACCGGAGGTATAGCAGGAGACAAGCTCCAGCACTTTTTAGTTCAAGGGCTCTTTGACACCCAATCTACCAGCAGCAGCGGCCTTTAAGAGCACTTATCTGTGTGTGCTGAGAAAACGAATACCAAATTGATTTAGAACATGGGGGACCTAGAGGCTGAACGCTTGGAGTGTGCATGGGCCTTGACTGGAACTGGAAAGCAAGACCCTTTTCTCTAATTGTTTCTTACCATTCCAATAGGCAAAATTGGTCCCACCAAGAAACATGTACCTAAAGAAAAAAAAAAACAATAAAATCATCAAAACAGGCTTTGCTGGCTCCCACCTTACTCAAACCTCTTCATTAAAACAAATCCTCTCCGGAACAGGTACTTACAGGTTAACATTAGCACCCTGTGCCAAGATTTCATTCAGAGTTTTTGCTATCTTCTCTGTTGACACAACAGAATGAGGGTGTCCCCAGTGATCCAGCCAGCCAGTATAGAACTCAGAATTTACCTGCCCAGGTGAAATGTGTAGGTTTGTGGAGAGAACAGGGAAAAGTGGGGGTAGGGGATGGATGGCAGTAGAGAAATAAATACAAAAAGGAAGCAATATCGAAATTAGATGTTAAGTTATTTTAAGGTAAATTTATGTTACTAGCAATAAGAAAAAAAGGCAGCTAAATGCATTTGAATCATATTCAAGTAATTACTATAAGCACAGGGAACTACATGGAAAGCCATTCACCCACAGGAAATGAGGCAGTCCCTTAGCTAAGGTTGAGTTCTTCTTTCAGAGCAGATAAGGTGTCGAAATGGCTCCTAGCCAGCTCACATCCCATTAACTTGTATAAAAATCTAGTTAAAAACAGGAGGCAGTTTTTAACCCACCGTATTAATTCTGTCTCTAAATTCCACTCCCATGCACACTTGACTCACTTAACTAATTAGCCCTACCTTACTGTTCTGGCTGCTTTGTACATACTTTCCTTGGCTGGGAAAAACCAAAACCAACTGGGATCTTCTAAGGCCAAAAATACTCCACAGGACAGCAGTCAGGGACCACTGAACTGCAGCATGGCACAGACGTACAGAGTCAGTGTTCCCAACCTTTGCCTCATCATAATACAGGGGTTCCAGTGTCCCATGTACCCAGGCACCTCAAGCACCATACAGTACTGCTGTCAATCCTTTGTTTTTTGTTACTATCATAAAATTAAGAATCTGTGGACATTAAAATTTAAAAAAACAACAACATACCAAGGGGCCTGTGGGTTCACTGCTTCTTTGAGATAAAAATGCTGCTGTGACATTACTACCTGCAAATGAAAAACAAAGCTAAGCTGCAATAATCATACTATTTCAGTCTTTTGCTTTCAGCGGCAGAAAGTGGGATGCAGTGGCTCTTCCTTGCATCAGCAGAAGCCCAGGTAGGTAGCCAGGCCTAAATTTTCAGAAGAGGTTAGTGATTTTGGTGGTCCAACTTGAGATGCTGGAAAGGGGCCTTGTTATCTGAGTGTGAGTGTGCAGTGGTTTCTGAAAACCTGGCCCCCCCAAGAATTCAGGCACCCAAAAACCACTAGTCACTTTTTAAAATGAAGACCTTAGTTTAAAGTAGATTGGTGGGACGTGTAAAAGGCAGGAAACTGGCCAGTCAGATTTGGAGATTCAACTCTAAGTCATTACAGGTTGAACTTCTCTACTCCGGCAACCTTGGGACCTGACTGGCAATGAACAAGAGACTTTGCCAAACCATGGGAGGCCAGTATTTTCTAGCAACATTACCAGAACGCACATGGCTTATTGGGCTCTTAGCTACAGCATCACTTGTTATTTGTGAAACTACAGACTAACACGACTATCCCTCTAGGTTCTTAGAAGACGTGTAGGAGTAAATTACATCTAAACAGTACAGAGCCCTGAGAATCAGGACTGATAGCTAGAAACAAACTTTATGGGACCACGGGAAACTTGGCTACACCCATAGTAAGTGGATATCCAGCTAACTCAAATCATGCTGGATTATGGATAGTGCCGGACTAGAGAGGTTCAACCTGCACTATTTAACAGATGACATCCATGAAGTAGAAATGTGTAAGGTAGATTTTTTTCCCATGAACATATGGACAGACTACAAACATACCCCTTACCACAAAGAACAATTCACAAGGGAGGTCCCAGGCTGAAGGCATTTGGAAACTGACCTACCTTCAGGTTAGACTGAGGCCCAGGAAACCTCTTACGCTGCCAAAGTTGAGCAGTTTCAATGGATAAATGATAAGTCCCCTTTTTGGATGGGGCACTCTTCACAAGCTCCATACTCTCTTAATTCTGCATGCTTACGCTATGGGGTAATGTGCCCAGGAAGTCTAATGGCACCCCTGGCAAGCCCTACTGAAACAGAGTTGCAACCCATTTTGAGGTCCCTATCAACCCACAGTTCAAGAACTGTTTCTCTGTATGTTTAATCAGATGTCAGATCACGACTTAAACCCAGCCGTCAGGGAGACCACCAGCTTTGCTACAAGTGAACAAACATTGGCCCGGTTATATTGCTACAAACAGCTGCCACTCACCTGGTGGAAAGTCCACAGTTGCGAAAAGACCCTGCAGAGTTCCACACCTCAGGAAAGATTTGCTTGCTCCATCTGTTGTAAATAGCACCACCTCATCCCCAAGATGGTGATGGAAGAGCTTCTGAAGGTAACGAAGGTAATCGTAATCACAGGCAAAATAGCTTCCATATTCATTTTCAACCTGTGCAATAAAAATAACAGATCTGCAGCAAAGCTGGCATCTGATAACCAGGTCTGCACCTGTATCTTCCTGTGGAGAAGTCTTTTGTTGTCAATGGAAAAGACACTCATTGTGACACCATGAAAGCCTGACACACATTGCTTCCCCCCTGCGAAAAGGCCATCAAAGCCAAACAGGCAAACTCTAGAGAAGCATGGGATGAAGGGAGAAGATGCCACCCATGCAGCATCATTCTCACCTCTCAGAAGCTTGTCTTGCAGGAGCGCCAGAGCTACCAGGAGAGGCATTCAAAGGCACTAACCTCCCAATTGCACAAAGAGGCTCTGGCTTAGTTAATGCTGGATGAAACAACATTAGCCCAAGCACCATCTCACTCTTAAATGGTGCGTCCCGAGTACAACAGACAAAGCTCTACTATAGCTCTGCTAACAGGAGGATGGGAGAGGTTGTGTTGATTTTGATGGAATAAATAGTCCCAGACATTCAAACAAGTTCACATGATCCGTTGCTGCACAACACTGGATGCTTTCAACATGGTTTGTGGGTTCCAGTATAGAGCTCTCAGCCTTCTTAGCCCTGTGGCAAATGCACGAATATTAAAAGTCTAAATAAAGACCCTAAAAGGGAAGACTAGTAAAGCACTTTAAATGTCCAAATTAAAGCCTTATTTAACACTTTATGATATCCCCTTATTCCATGTACACAGTTTTTATGGTGGGGGGGTGGGATTGGTGAGTTTTTAGACAGTATCAGCTGTTTTTTCTGAGGTAAAGAAAGTGAACTGAGATGTGCTGGAGCTGCTCTTATTGCTGTCATTGCTGAAGTCCGAGCCTGTTTCCATAAAGACAAAAAAGACACACATGCAAAATGGGAGTGAAAGGAACAGCAAAGATAGAAAATGCAACTTCTGCCTCTGGTGTTGATTGTCACTTGCTGCCTCACTGCTTGAGAATCACAGGCTCATTAGACATTACAGTCTGATTAGACAATCAGACCTGGAAAACTTGTACCAGCACTGGGCTGGTTAAGGCATTGCTTTTGGTTGTCTTACTAGGTACAGGTTCACAGCACTGCTGCAAGAGACACTGTCTTGCTTTGCTAAACCAAATTCTCAGTAAATAGGAAGCAAAGGGAGAGAGCTAGGGTAAGAAAAGGTCACCTGGAAAGCAGAGACAACAGAAACCAAAGTCCTAACATTCAGGTGGTGTAAAGGATTGAGCCAGAACTGGTGGTGTCTTCTGGGCCCATCTCTCTGGCCTAGTCAGGACATCTCTCAGAGCCAGGAGGATGAAGGTCTAACAGAGTCATGGTACATTCCACAGTCCCTGGAGGTGTTGTTTTGTCAGCCACGATAACAAAGCTTGCTCCTTTCCCTCAACCTATCTTCAAGCCCTTTTGATCCTCCCTAGTGTCTTTTAAACACTCTGAGTACCGGGTAGAGTAACCCATCTTGTTCACCTAATTTCCAACTTACCAGTTTTGGTTAATTAATTTCTGGTTCCACTCACCCGTTGTTTACCAGACCTGATATTAACACAATCCTTGGTTTGCATTACCAGACCTTTTCGCTTAGCCTAACTCTATATTTTTGTCCCTCTTTGACTCCATTTTTATAAAAACTACTCTTTATCACAGTTTGAATTGAATTGGGACAAGTCAGAGTAAAGCCTTTGCACAACAGAGCACTGGAGGAGTTCTCGAGCTAGTGCAGGAGGGAGGAGAGAACACAGTTTCCACATGGATAGCCAGGGACTGCACTTCTCCAAGGAATCTGGCAGCTGGACCTCTTATGGCAAATTGGATCCTCAGCCAGATCCACAGGCAGACCTGTCCTGCCTCCAAGCCAAGGAAACAATGCCAGGGAAACTCCTCAAAGGAAACTTCTGAAATTCCAATTATACCTGCCCAGAGAACAATTCGTCCCAGTACTCTGTATTGAATACACATACCAAATACATAAAGTAACTGGACGACTATCTGTTTTATAACACAGTAGGCTGGTAAGCATAACGATTCCACTCTTGCTGATGTGTCAGATTGACCTCCCATTTGACCACCCAAGAGTTGTGGAGTTTCAAATAACCTGTGCTCAGCTAGATTCCCCACATTGCATCATCAAAGGGTTTAGTTCAGTAAGGTACCTGCATGTATACTTCGGCCTGGTCTACACTAGAAGATTAGGTCAAATTTAGGTAACTTAGGTCAATTTTCTAAGCAGTCAATCCACATTACAGAATCCATTCTGCTAACTCTAAGAATTGGGCTGAAAGAATTGGGCTGGTTTAATTTGGAAAAATGAAGATTGAGGGAGGACGCGATAGCGGTTTTCAGGTATCTAAAAGGATGTTATAAGGGGGAGGGAGAAAACTTGTTCTTCTGGGCCTCTCAGGATAGAACAAGAAGCAACGGGCTTAAACTGCAGCAAAGGAGGTTTAGGTTGGACATTAGGAAAAAGTTCCTAACTGTCAGGGTGGTAAAACAGTGGAATAAATTGCCTAGGGAGGTTGTGGAATCTCCATCTCTGGAAATATTCAAGAGGAGGTTAGATAAATGTCTATCAGGGATGGTCTAGACAGTACTTGGTCCTGCCATGAGGGCAGGAGACTGGACTCGATGATCTCTCAAAGTCCCTTCCAGTCCTAGCATTCTGTGATTCTAAGAGCTCCTAAGGTTGACATTTTTACTCCTGTTTTTCACAAGGATTAATGCAAAAATCTTCCTTGCATGCTGACTTTAGGGTAGTGCAGACAAAGCATTGTGAAATTCGATGTTCTTGGCTTCCTGGAGGTGTCCCATAGTGCCCCAATGTGACCACTCTGGCCACCACTTTCAGCTCCACTCCTCTCCAGGTGTGCAGGAAATAGCCAGGCAAAGTTTGAATTTCATTGCCTGTTTGGCCAGCATGACGAGTGGAGCAGACACACCATCTCAGCAGCACATCTGGCCATGAATTCCCAGGGTTGCAGACGAGCTCCAGCATGGGGGGCTAGGGAGAAAGAGGTAGCTCTGCCAGCACAGCTTTAAAGCTGCAAACGAAATACAGACATCTATGCCAAGATCTCACAGGGCATGGCGGAAAACAGGATACACCAGGGATGCCACGTGAAAATGAAGCTCAGGCAGGCATATCAGAAAACAAAAGAAGCAAATGGATGTACTGGGTCATCACCTCAGACACATCACTTTCTCTGAGCAGCCGTATGGGATTGGGGGGTCAGGTGGGGGGGAATAAACCAAGTCAAGAAGGTCCCTTAACATCTCTGTGTAGTACCTGCTGCACAGAGGATGCTTAAAAACAAGAATTTGTCCTTACCTATTGTGTGGCACAGAGATTCTTTCATAAATTTCCTGTGCGTGTTGTAAACGTCTCATCTACAGTAAATATATCTCCCTAATGTCTGGCCTTCACTTGTGTTGCAGTGTGAGCAACAGTGGGCTCACTACCCACCACTCAAAACCTCCCCCTCCCCACCGCACACACTAGCAGTTAGACTGGCACAGGTCTGAAAGAGAAAACAAACGTGAGAAGATATGTTCCTGGAGCACGTGCAAGCCTCCCACATGGACAGGGCACAGTTAAATGAATGGCAGACAGGAAGGCGGATCGGGAGGACACAAGGGTGCTCAGAGACCACCGAAATCCAGACTCAGGAGGAGATGCTGCAGCTGATGAGGCAGCAAACAGAGCTCCTGAAATGCACCGTATAGGAGCACAGAAGCCCGCTGCAGCCCATGATGAGCCACAGGCCCTCCTCAGCGTGCTACCTACCCTCCCCCCACTGGAAGCCCAGAATGCCAGGAGAGAGGAGTCAAGGGCAGCCCTGCACTCTGCTCTGAGAAGCGACCCTGGGAGCGGAAGGCTGACATTCCCCCACCTGGGCTGGCAAAATGCCTCTTGCCCTTGCTGCGCCACACCCGACGCCCCTGCCGGGAATGCCTTTACTGGCCCCTGAATCAAAACGATGAAGCTTGCAGAAGCCTCTTCACTGCTTGTATTGCACCGGGGAGGGGCGATTTACAACCCAGCACAGCTCATTCAGGGGGCACGTCCTTAAGAGCAACAGACGTAACTGTTACGTTGCTGTCTGGTCATGCATAAAGCTGGTTTTTCAAAGCCTCCTTGACCAGCAGTGCCCCTCGCTGCACTCTCCTTATTGCCCTGGTGTTGGGCTGCTCATAATCACTTGGCCATGTGATCTGCATTGGCCCTCTCCCCTGTCCTCCGCTCCAGCGTTTCACATTTGTGTATGTCCGTGGCCGCCTCAGAGTCTTCATCGCTCTGACAGCTGCTTAGGCTCTGCACATACCACGGCAGAACATGTGAGATGCTCACAGTACTTGCCACAACAGTTTGCAGCTGGACAGGCTCCATGCTAGCCTTGCAATGGCATCTGCAGAGACATGGAAAAAAAAGTAAAATCTCTTTTTGCCATTGCAGGAACCCTGCCTGCCCCCACAGTGCTGGGGCTGGGAGCTGAAACCCCTGCCGCCCCATGGCAGCATGGACGCTGGTGCAGGAGCCCTGCTTGCTAGGGCCAGGATCCCAGGAGAGGGAGGCTGGGACCACAGCAGTCCTGGGAGCGCAAGGCTGGAGGCAGAAGCCTTGGACCTCCCCTCATCTAGCAAATTCTGTTGTTCAGGACCTGTCAGACCTGAGCATGCCAGACAAGGGAGACGTAACCTGTACAACTGCCATGTCCAATACACTGTCCACTCGCCACACATGCTGAAGTGGACAGCGTGATGCGGTGAGGGCGGCTCACCTGACTTACCTCCTCTGGGCCTCACCTACACAACCTGTGGAATAGTAATATTACTGCTCATGCAGCTTTGTAAAGCGACTTAAGGGATTGCAAGTGCACAGAAGAATTTGCAAGAAAATCTCCAAGAGGTTACAGGAGAAAGAGAGCTGGGGTAAAATCTTGTGTCCACTGACATGAATGGCAAAATTCCCATGGACTTCAGGGGAGCAGCATTTCCTACTTTTGGTGGGGAGTTGCAGGGAAGCACTGCAAGGGAACCTGTATATAATAAGGAAAAAAGGAGCAAGGAGAGGAAGAAGCAGAAAAGACATTAATAAATGAGTTTGATTGAAGGTTTAAATCCCAAGTCCCTGAGTTTCAGGAAGTGCTGGGTTCAGCTGAGCTGCTTTAACATGATCTATGTATCAACAGTGCAGGCGGGCAGGCTGACTAGTAAGTGGCCATGCTCAACTCATTATCACACTGAGTCTCTTTCAAAGTGGCAAAGAGATAACAACACTAAGCACTAAAAGATGACTCTCAAAATTGCACTTGTTTAAACGTTGGAGATGCAAAGAGAGCTTATTAGAATTGAATGGTACCACCAGGAGCCTTACAGCACTGCCATCCCCTTTTGTTTGGGATACAGCTTACTGGACTTTAATCCCAGTTATAATGCAGCGAAAACATTACTTAAGACAAAAGGCTAAAGAAATCAGTAAGTTTGTTTTACCATCCTGTGGCATATGCAGGAAGTATTGCAAGAGAGAGCGAGACTTGGTAGAATCACAATGAGGAGTCCTGTGGCACCTCACAGAGATACTGCAGCATAAGCTTCCAAGGGCAAAGACCCACTTCATCAGATGCATACTGGCACAATCAGCGGATGCACAAAAAATTCTAGAGATGTTCCTACCATTAAAATGGGGAATCCCATTAGAATCTTTTAGATGGATGGCAATTTTAAACAGCATCCATGTTCATCACTGGAAACATACCTTTGAAAGCACTATTCACCATTCAACCATGGGAACCAACAGGCCTTCTGTGTTCTACCCAGTGTTCCCATTTGATTTTTAAAATGCATTACCTGCACCATAATAATTGGCCCTCCATTTTGATAGAGATAAGGCTTCATTCTGGGTAACAAGACACCCATCCATCTGCCTACAGCTGCCAGGTAATCTGAAACATACAAAGGGAAAAAATTGTGAGGGTCCAAAGTTTATCAATTTAAAAAAAAGAAAAACTAAAACAAACCACAAATGGGATATTTTTCTGACCAATAATCTAAACACAAAGTGTATATGAGCAACAAATAATTGTGAATTGATGATATTCTGTATTTGCTCATAACTTTAGCCTTTCGGCATGGAAGGAAACCAAGTGACTTCAGAGATCACACCCAAATCATTCCAAAAGACCACAAATTAAAAACAAGAGGTAATGTCACCGTGCCACAGAAAAGTATCTAATTAATTGAAAGAACATTATTTTTTTTTACAATGTAAGGATCCAGCCCTGCAAATCTTTACACAAGTAATCTTGCCATATTCCTACCTTAGTCTTTCCATACATTTATGCATGGTGCAGAAATATTCAGCAAGAATGAAAATCCCATTCAGAAAGTACTCACACTTTTGTTATTCCCAAACTGTCAGTAGAAATAGGAACAAAACACTATACTTGAAAATACAGTCTGAGCCTACCAACTGAACATCACGTCAGCCTGTTAGTGAAACGTTTTTACAAATCCTTTTCCTCTCCTTACCTGAATCAGAAGATCGAAGAACAATAGATTCTTTCTCTAATAACCAGGCAGGAAGACCCCCCTATGAAGGGATAGAAACCATTTCAATGACCATTTTCAGGAATTACAAGGAGAAGTTCAACTGACTATCCCATAATTGTATCAATATTACCAATTCAGAACTGGTCATTGGGGACCTATAGTACCCAAGACCATAATAAAATTATCAATATTTAAGAACATCCCACCTCCCCTTGATGACCTGGGAAGTTATTTACACAGGACTCAAACCCACAATTTTTAGTATTCTAAATGAGGGATCTTGCTTTGAGCCATATATTCAGCCATGGGGAACCGTAAAACTCCTGCCCCCTACCCAAAGGGAGGACACTTACAATAAAGAGAAATCAGATATTAATTCTGCCTAGAAGTTTAAACACAATTTACCATGTCCCATTCTGCGCAGATGTAAGGTCCAGCTCTAAGTATTACCAACAAGCCAATCTCATTAGCTAGCTGCAAGAAATATTCTATATCTCTGTCATTGAAGAAGTTATATACTCCTGGTTTGAATTCATGGTAGTTCCATGGCACATACCTGTGAAGAAAACATTGTCCATAAGAAGTGGCTTAGATTAAAATGAAAAAGAACCCCCTGAACAGTGACTTCACCCCATGCTCCGAAATCAGACTATTTGCACCTTACCTTTACTGTTCTGTAAAGATGAACTTACATCCAGACTAATGGAACATAAGAATAAATCTAGGAAATAGATTCTGTGCACTATATTCTTTATGAATTGCAGGACAGCAGCAATTCCCAGCTTGCTGTTCCGCATGCTCTCTTCCAAAACATCTAAATAGAAATATTAAAGGCCTTAAAAGGCTGCAAGGATTTTTACAAAACACCTGGAATTTTTTAAGTATGAATATTTGCTACAAGCAGCTACTTCTTGTAGAATGAATTCCTAAAAGAGATTAACGTACCAGCCAACAAAATTAAAAAATAAACAGACTATGATGTTCAAATATCTTTCATATAAATTCAGAGAAGCCAACAGTATCTGCTGGTTCTTCAGAGAAGCTTTTTTATGCTACAACAACAAGTAGTCCTGGGGCACCTTATAGACTAACAGATATTGTGGAGCATAAGCTTTCGTGGGCAAAGACCTGCTTTACCAGATTATTGGGGGAGAGGTGTCTTATTAACGGGGAGGGCCAGAGCTGAGAAGGTCTGTTCAGTCAGAGTGGCAAAGGCTCATTATCAGTAGAATAGATCAAGAGAGGAGAAAAAACAGTCAGATCACGTTTTTTTAAACTGATTTCTCTTGTTATGTACATATCTGGCTCCATCTAGTGGTTAGTTACTTAAATGTCTTTTTAAAAAACAAATCACCTGTAGCTGCTAGGCGAGGGATTTTCAAACTCCTGTTATTTATAGTGCAAACAACACCGTAAGAGACTTATGGTTCAATATTTCTCCAATGCATGAATTCACAGGCTACCTTCCCTCTTTTTCACGATCATCTAAGAACCTTTGGCAGCTACATCCGTAGTTTACATAGAAAGGCAATGTAAGGAAAGCATTTATTTTAGCTCTGCGGTTTCTAAACTTTTCAGCATCACACCCCCTTTCTGATTTTTGAGAAACCCTCATGCCCCTTCACCTCTTCTTTACCATCATCCAACCACCCGTTTAACAAAATATTAAATTTGTCATTCAAATTTTATAATAAACACAAAAACTTGGTATAAAAATTTATTTAAAATTAAAACAAGCATAAATAGTTCTGCTTGGCCCAAAAATTTAATAAAAATGTAATTTAACCTCAGATGTAGCAGAAACAAAATGAATTTAACGTGGAGTGTGACGCTGCATTTTCTTCACAAGTTGGGAAATCCTAGATTTGAAAGATGAAAGTGCACTATGCAAATTGTTTGACATCCAGTCAATTTCTTTGTTTCATTTTTAACGTGACTAAACTTGAAAAGCTTTTTTCACAGAGATACTTTGACAAAAATGGAAGAATAATATGTAGCGCTCTTCTCCAACTTTCAAGTACTTTGGGAAACACTTTATCCAAAATTCCTCCAAGCTTGAGTGTTCATAATTATCTTTTACACTTGAATCACATTTTATTTCAAGCGCTTGTTCTTGCAATACTTCTGTCAATGTATCAACACCAATGTCGAATGGATTGCTTACTAATTTATGAATGGGGTTGCCAGAAAAGATGTCTGGAAAACAGCAGATGAATTCATCCGCAAGGCAGTCCAGATGAAACAATTTTGTTCTACACATCCTCTTTACAAAGTTCTTGGACACCTTCATTTTCAGCAAGTGATGAAAATGTCAGAAAAGGCAAAAAGTTAAGCATCTGAGCTTGTGTTCAACGTTTCCAAAGCTGGGTTTTTTCCATAAATGCTTTGATGGCATTGCGGTGCAATATAATGCTTGCAGTGTTGTTTCCTTGCAACTTCAGATTGAAGTTGCTCAAAGATTCAAACATGTCCACGAGGTGTGCCAGTGAAAGTTGAAATGTTTGGTCTGTAAATGCAGGATATAACTCTTCTTTCTGCTGTTGCTTGAGGAAAGTTTCAACTTTATCCTTCAGTTCGAATAATCTCGAAAGCCTGTTACATTTGGAAAGCCATCACACCTCCATGTGAAACAAAAGTTTTATGATCCACTCCCAAATCTGTGCAAAGTGCAGCAAAAAGTCTCGTATTTAAAGCACTGTTCACACAACTGACAACTTTGATGGCCAAGTTCAACAACTAACGTAGGTCATCTGGAAGGATTTTAGCAGTCAGTGCTTGTCTGTGTTTGACGCAGTGAGTTGTGCTTATGGCAAGATTTTTTTATTTCACCAATGTCACAAATCCAGAGCAGGACCCAAGCATAACCTGTGCATACACCAATCAGTTTTCCCCATGAAAGGAGGACTTCAAAAAAGTCAGAAATCATTGTCATAACATCAGAAGCCTTTGATGTGATCATCGATTCCTTAGGAGAAAAACGGTTCTTCTTTCACAGTTCCATTGTTAATTAATTGAACGGAGACAAGCAACTGACAGCATTGTGCTACATCAGTAGTATCATCACACTGAATTGCAAAAAAAGAAGACGCCAACTCTGCCTACAAGATCTTTCACCAGGTCATCGATGCAACGTTTCACAGAATTGTTGGAAAGTAAAACTTCTGATAGTTTTTTCTTGCTTTTGACACTACATACAATATCAGCTGCTTTCAACGAGCAAGGCTTCACAAGACTTTCTCTGACTATGGGCACTTTCTTGGCTTTAGCGATGAGCAATGACAGTTCATAAGATGCTTCTACCACTTTGGCCACCGTTTGATGAAAAGCTCCAGTAGCACTGAGCTTCATGCGTTTCAAATTTTGAAGTTTAGCAGCAAAAAATTCATTTGGTTTGTCTGTCAAAGCACTGTGGTTCTTTGTCAAGTGTCGCTCAAGACGGCTAGGTCTCAGGGCCTCATTGCTGAGAGCTGAGTGGCATACTACACATTGAGAACGATTGATCTTGTTTCTTTCCATGACAGTGAATCCATACTTAATGGAGTCTTCATCATACTCTCTTTTCTCAATCGCAGCCATAATATATCAATTAAAAACATCTATAAAAATTATTTTCCTGATTAGCATAAACTCAATGGACGCAAGTTACTTTGATAAGTTATCGTGAAGGTTTATTTACTACTATGTACGGATGCATGCTGCCTTATATATACCCCACCACCAGTAACTGCACAACCCCGGCTACCTACTCCCCCAACGGCACAGTCCCAAACACTCCCACAAGTGTGCTGGACAGTTTGCAAGAGTTCCATTGCCCTCTACATCGTTCTTCGGCCTCTCCACCAACTGAACTGGAATCGCTGCATATTTAAAATGGGGGGGGAGTCTTTATTTATAGGAGAGGTGGAGAAGCTGTTTTGGGTTGGGGTCACTGACCCACAGAAAAATAAGTCAGGGACCACGCAAGTGAAATGCAAAAAACAACCAACCATCCAGGCGCCCCACAAGCCCCCCTGATGTGGCCCCAGCTGAGACACCTTCCTCCCCTGGCACCCCAGCCCCATGGGGGGAGGGTAGGTAAGACCGAGGTTCAAGGCCTCATGCCAGATTAATTCTTCTGGGGTTCCAGGGTTAGTGGAATTTGTGGGCCTCCATACACTCTGAGGTGGAGCCAAAAATGAGGGATTCAGTGTGTGGGACAGGGCTGCCAGTCACTGGGATAGGGTTGGGGTGAAAAATCTGTGTGGAAAATATGCTACAGGAGCAAGCTGGGGTCAGTGGGACGCAGATGTCTGACCAGGCGGTAAGGGGCAGGGTGCTGGTGAGGCCCTGAGCATGGGGCAGGTGAGGGTCTGAGCAGGGTACTTGTGTGTGTCTGGGTGTGCTGCTCCTGCACCCCTCCCCGTGTGCAGGAAGGCAGGAGGCAGAAGAAAGTTGCCGGTGGGCAACAGACCCGACTTTTCAGGAAACACGCCGGCTGTCTGGGGAGGGGAAGCCGCACACGCTCTTCCTGAGACATCGGCTCTGGTGCACAGCTGCAGGACTCCCCCTGCTCATGCCACATGAAGCCAACGCTACCTCCATTTTTGCAAGAGGTAACGCCAGTGCAGGCTTTTTCTTGGGGTGGAGGTGATTGGCTGGGGGTGGGAGGGTTGGGTCACCTCACGCCCCACCCTGGAATTTATCCACACACCCCAGTTTAGGAACTATGTTTTAGCTGCCTTTGAATACATTTGGAAACAAGGAAAATAGGCATCATATGGTTAGGTGTCCAAGCGTCTATGGTGTCCAAGCGATCACACTGCAGTCTGAAATGGTCAGTTGAAATCAATATAAATTAAGCTGGACCATTTTAAGCCTTTGCCTATGGGGTGTTTGTAATCTACACCTCATTAAGTTGGAAAAGTAAGTTGATTTCAGATACACAATTCTAACTATGGCAATTGCATAGTGAGAAACAACTTAGCTGGCTGTCCTCGCTGAGGAAGATCGATGAAGAGTTTCGCCCGTCGACCTCCCTTACTTCTCACAATAGCAAGGAGTACAGGGGTCAACTGATGACCCCTGACAGATCGATTCTGCGCGTTCATACCAGGCACGTGAAACCTAATCCTGGAAGATCTGTCCCGAGGAGTTCGAGCTTCGGGGTAATGTAGACATGGCCTAAGCTTACTGTTCCCTCACCACACACACATTGTTCTGGTTTAAGACTGCTCCCAAAAAGTTAACAGCTACTTACGTTTGAATGGCATCCAGTCCAGCCATCTTCATCTTCAACAGACGGTCCTTCCAATAGTACCGGGGCACACGGGAGTAATGAATGCTGCCTGAGATGTAGCGGAATGGTTTCCTATCCTTGAGGAAGTAGTTTTTGTCATAATCGATTCCAAAAGTCCTCTGGGGGCCATTCTGTGTATCAGGAATATCACCATAATATGAGCTTCCACCTCCACGAAAAGGACAACAGTTTTCTATTAAAACATCTTGCTTATTAAACTATTCAGTACAGTACATCGCTGGGATGTTCAGAAGCACAAGCTGCTGTGATGTTATCATTTTTGGACTACTTGCCCCACTTAGTTTAGAAAAGAAAAGACTGAGAGGGGACATGATAGTGGTTTATAACGACCTAGAAGAATGTTACAAGGAAGAGGGAAAAAATTGTTCTCCTTGGCCTCTGATGATAGGACAAGGAGCAGTGGGCTTAAACTGCAGTAAGGAAGGTTTAGGTTGGACATTAGGAAAAACTTCCTAACTGTCAGGTTGGTTAAACAATGGAATAAATTACCTAGGGAGGTTGTGGAATGTTCATCACTGGAAATATTTAAGAGCAGGTTCGACAGACACCTATCAGGGATGGTCTAGATGGTAGTTGATCCTACCATGAGGGCAGGGGACTGGACTTGATGATCTCTCGAGGTCCCTTCCAGTTCTAGTGTTCTATGATTCGGTACAATCTGATCCACTATGAAAAGGCACAATGTGCTCTTCAGTAGGACAAGATTTTAAGATCTTCCAGTACTTTTACAGGGGATTGCTTCAGAGCCTGATAAACCATCCCACCACACTCTTCCATTCTGCAGCAGTTGCTCCCAGCACATGCTAAAGGCGCTGAGTTAATTAAGATAAAAGGAACCATAGTAGACATGTTGCTGAAGCAGTGATGGCCAATATTTGCTGCACTGAAATAATTTCATTCCCCACTGCCTTACACCTTGGATATTCTTTCATCTCCATCAAGCTGATGTAAAGCACCCGCTCTCTGGCTACATCTAGACGGTAGCCCTAACTTAGAATAATTTATGCAATTTGCTAATTGTGTAAATTATTTCAAGTTACCTTATTTAGAACTTGGTGCCATCCAAATGGCACTGACGTTCGAGATAAGGGGCTATTTCGAGGTTTTCATTATCCCTCTCTTGATGAGAGGCAGCAGAAACAGAACACTGAGCTCAAAATAGCTACACAATTTCGAGCATGGTGAAAAGCCCCGGAGTTGCTATTTTGAGATATCTTTGTACCCCAAAACAGCAACAACAGTCTAGACATAGCTTCTGCACCATTTTACCACCACTTTGCACAGGTGTATGCCACTGCAAAAGCTACCAGAAGGTGAGGGTCAAGATCAAGGAACCTGGACTGATACAGACACTTCTAAAGACTCATTCAGTGCATCAAGTCATTGATCATTCTGATCAATTCATTCATACTTTGGAAAGGGAACATATTGCAGTGACCTTCTCCTGCTAAATTCACACTGAAAACAAGAAGGTGCCACCAGCTCCAAGTGTGGACACAGACACGTCACAAACTCCATGTGCAGGCATATGGCTACAGCTACACAGCTCCCAGCAACAAGACTGTCGTGACACAGCCCTGTCGCTAAAAGTCAGCTTGTGCAAATGTTGTTTGGGGGCACTTTTGCTGACAAAATACTTCCAGCCCCCCTAATGGCTTGTGATTTGTCAGCCAGAAAGCACGGAGGGCAAGAAAGCAACAGTCACTACTGCGCTTGCGGCAACAAAACTTTTGTTGTTCAGGTAGGTGGGTGGGGGTGGGGGGGAAGTCAAGCACTCCTGAATAACAAAAGTTTTGTTAATCAATTGCAAGCAGAGATAAAGCCTACCCTGTCTGAAGGGACTAAGAGCTTATTTTCTAATAAGTGAGAGATTGTTAATAGCCCACTTTCTTAAATTTCCATTAGCCTCTGTATTGAAAAATAATATATTTTGGTAAAGAGAGTTATGCAGACATACAACCAAAAAAAAAAAGATTTAAAACTTCTGCCAAACAAGATATATTATCTATGAAGTTAGAAAGTCAAAGCAATGTATAATGCAACAAAACCCCTACATTATAATCTAAAACAATTAACTAATTTCCATTAGCCTTCTAAGGTAATACCGAGCACTTCCACAGCTCCATCCAGCTGAGGCTCTCAAAGAAATTCACAAGCAGGGAGCTATGCTGCAATCCAGTATCTGTAAGGGTACTAGAATCTGCTTGGCAAAGACTGATTCACAGGCAGCCTTTGGCAGAGCCAGGAATGGGAATGCAAAGTGTCCTGCAACCCTAAACCTATACTTTTAATGGACCAGTGCACTCTAAATTTTGCACAAATAAAGAAAAAAGTTAAAGAGTATTTTTAAAACCACAAACCCCTTCACTTTGTCTGCCCACAGTGTTTGAAACCCTAACACTGCAGCACTGAGAACCTGAAAGGGAAACTGACATCTACAAAAACGATACTGATTTTACTTTCATTCTCTAGGCATGAGCAACAAACTGACCAATGAACCGGATTTTTATAATTTTCACTGTTAATAATCCAAGCTGTTGTTACCACCAAGATACAAATATTTGTTTACAACATGTTTAATTTAACAGAACACTTTAACCACTAGACAGAAGCCTTCTTGTTCCTTGTTGCTAACAGATTTCTTGCGAGAGGTCATTTTTAAGTCACTTATGCTCAAACATGATCTTTGCACGTGTACACACAAAATCTTCATGCAGCACCAGGTGGTAGGTCAGAAGTCAAAACACAGAATGAACAGATAAGCAGCATACTTGTCCAACTGAAAGAGACCTTTTAAACTGGGTGAATTTAATGCAGCTGAAAGGTGCCAGCCTACTCTAATTCTGGAAGGGTGGGCCACGTCAACACTGGGAAAATAAGTCAATTTCAGATACACAATTCTAGACATGGCAATTGCGTAGCTAGAATTGATTTATCTGAAATTAACTTACCTGACCATCCTCACTGAGGAAGGTTAACAGGAGGGTTTTTCCCGTGGACCTTCCTTATTCCTAGTGATCACGAGGCACAAAGGGGCCGACTGCCGGCCCTGATGGATCAATTTTGCGTGTCCCTACCAGATGCGTGAAACTGAAACCCAAATGATCGACCCTGAGTCGTTGATCTTCCAGCTAATGTAGATGTGGCCCACGTCTACATAGGACAAAACACTCAGATCCTCCACTGAGAGAGGAGCATAAGACCCCAGAAAATAGATTTATTTTAAAAAAGTTAGAACAGGAAAAGTGTGGGGGAGCAGATTAAAAACAAGGATCCTAGAAAGAGGCACCCAGTTGTGAACCCTGAACACCACCAACTGCTCTGCAAAGGAGTCAGTGGAAACTACTCAGAAGAATTCTGCCCAGATGGGGAGACAATGAGGGAACAGACATATGCTCCATAGCCAGAGCAAAGCTCCCCACTGAAAAGCTTACACCTCCTGGACTGATAGACGGTCATCCCAACCAAGGCCAGAAGAAGGTAAACCAGGGGGGTCTCATGACTGCATGGCCACAGCCAGGAACACAAAGGAAAACACATGGGGAAAATACAGCCAGCATCTTTGCAAGAGTTCCTCCAGGAGGCAGAAGAAGGGTCTGGTACAGTACAGGGGGGCATCAGCAAAAGTTGCACCCATGCCTCAAAACAGGGTATGTGCCTGTCAACATCACAGCTTGACCTGGGAGAGAACAAAAAAGCTCTAAAAGGCATGTGGTCTGTCCGACAGGTTCTCAGCTTTAGCAGGCGTCTCCAAAGGTATTTCTATCTGCTCCCTGTTGGCATTTGGCTCTCCAACAAGCAAACTCCCTCTAATCAATAGCAGTACAATTTTTGACTGTAATTTGTGTTTTAAAATTCTCTGCTGTATGTATAAGGACACAGGGACCATCTTATAACATGCCCAAAGTGTATCTTGAGAGAAGACTGAAGGAAATGAGGAGGACAAGGGATTGGCGGTCGGGCTGGCAGAAAGCATCACATGAAATCTAGTACACTGGGATAGGTGAAGGAAGGGAATCAGTCAAATAAGTATAATCAATGAGAGGGAATAACCTGGAAACAGTGCTACAACATTGGAGAAAGAAGCGTAGGACTGTCTTTGTCCTCCCTAGCCCACAACATTACTCGGGGGCAAGCGGGTACTTTGGGACCTGCACGTCACTCATTAAAAAACAACCAACCTTCTAGGAGCTCAGAGGCTACATAGAAGGCAGAACAGCTAATGCATCATGACAGCAAAAGGAGCCAATGCAACTTTAGGTTGTCCAAACAGTAGTCACAGACCCAAAAAGTAACAGTTAGTATGGCTCTGATCTGACAGCCCTGGACTATGTTACTAGAACGTTACCAGAAAGAGGGAAAAAAGAGCCTATCCGCACTTTAAGTAACGTAGATTAAGGTAGGGTGTGAGTTTACAATGCTATTCCGGCTTCCTAAGTTACTCCAGAAAGAGAGTGTTCCCAAAGAGCGAGAGTGACTTGTTCCCATTTTGCTTTTCCTGCTTTCAAATGTGATCAGGAACAACTCCATGGTGTAGGTCAACCAAAGTGCAACAGAATAACGAAGAACAAGGAGAAGGAGTTCCCAGAGCTGCAACAAGAACCCTCAGAATGCTAGGGGGAGAGTCTGAGAGGCACATACACAAATTGAAATTACCATGAATGGAGAGGAAAATATGCTAAGAGTGCAAATGCCAAGGGTGTGGGAGGGATTTAGTGAGGTGCAGTTTAGATAAAAGGGTGCAAATAAGGAAAACCTAAAAACAACTTGAGGAAAAACCACCCTGGCAGCATCTCAGAAGGAGGCCATATCTGCACAACAAAGTGTGGTTGACTAAAGTTACCTTGATGTTCAGCCTCTGAGGTGGATAAATAACTAGGCCAAGTACACACTTCACGGCTTATGCTGGTGGTGCATGTGCTCACCATGAATGCTTGTACTGATGTAAAGTGCAGTGCACCATGGGTAGGTATTTCAGTGCAACGCCATTTGGGAAATTTTCACAGTATGTTGTAGGCTAGACGTGACTCACTCAGGAATATAAAGGAGCTTGGGGTCAACCTTCCAGCACGTAACTTTTGCCATCCCATAATGCCATCCACCTCTCATAATTGTCGGGATCAGGGCCTTTGACAGCTGAAGGATAAAGCAGTGAACTGCCAAGTGTTTTAGAACAAAGAGTCTGGAGTCTCATCCAAGAAGATACTTTTGCACAGTGCAGCAAGGAGGGGGCCTACCTATCTCCAGACTACTTAATCTCAAACCACCAGAGAATGCCCAAGTAAGCACCATTTTGAAGATTTTTATTTCAGGCGTGAGTGGAATTATGCAGCTGTTCTTTTGCAATTTGCACCTCAATTCACAGAGCTCCTCGAACTGAACATGAATGGAAGCACGCAGCATTATGTTCCACAGGGAGAACAGTAAACAGAAGGTGAGGAACATTTTGGATGGCCCTCAAATGGAACTCCAATGCCAGTGCTGGAGCATCAGTTTCAGAATTCCCAGCCTAACTAGACTAGGGCTTGGAACCTAGGCACGATAAAATTGCTCCACTCCCCAACTAATAAAATTACAAAGAACCAAAATCTATGTTACAAGGACGTTAAGGTTCTAAAGTCAATCACTCAGAAGCTAGAAAGTACCAGAGTTAGGGTTGCTCCTTCCCTATGCAGTCTTACTTCGTTCCTTGGACATACCATCATCGTCATCATCAAGAACCACGGGCTCTGCGCCCATTGGTGTCTGATACCTCCCTCGCTGCTCCTTTCCATCTTTCCCTGCCCAGTGAGGAGTGGTTTAGTTTCTGTAGACTAGCTCCGCACCAGTCTACTATATCATCTACCTTGGACATATGCATTACCTATAAGGCTTCGATTGCAGGATCATAGGCTATTTATTACACAGGACCCCTGCCTCCGTTAACAGGTTTTTGTTTGTACTGTCTAAGTTTTGAAAATACTGGAATGGGGGGGAGGACACACCAAAAAAATTCCATCGCACAGGACCATACTCATTACCACAACCACCTAGTTAACCAGCAGGATTGGAAATTTGAGTCACAGCAGACCTTTCACAGAGGTGTGCAGACAGGGGGGGCTTGCTCCCTTGGACAGATGCAAAATTTCCAAAGGCGGCTCAGCACAATTGGCTTCTCCCCAAGGGGGCATTCTGCTGCCTCCTGCAGCCTCTGTCAGCTCAGGCCCACTGCCCTGTGCAGCCGGCCTACGGTCAGCAGAGGGCCAGTTTCATTTCTGGTCCCCCTCCCACCTCCCCCTCTTTCCCCCACCCCAGCACAGGTGCCCCTGCAGCCTCCCTGGAGTAGGCTGACCTGTGCTGCCAGAGATCCTGCCCTCTAGGAGGCCACCATCCCCTGGAAGTGCTGGGATCATTTCCGGTCTCCCAGCCAGAGCAAACTGGGAGACATGGGTAGCAGAGGCAGCTTTGATCAGCTTCCCAGACAGTTCAGGCTTCTTTAGAGCAATTATGGGGATCTTTTGTTTGAACAGCAGGGAGCTGTTGGGTTTTTGGTTTTGCACCCACCAAGCTGAAGAGTGGGTGGGATGGGGTCTTGAAACAGCAAGATAAAGAGTTTTTATATCTATAAAGCAATTTGTTCGTCAGTGTATAAATGTGAACACACACACACACACACACAAACAGTAACAGATTTCAAAATTTTTAATGAAACAAAGTTTTTACACTCTGCAGACTTATTTTCTGAAATGTGCTGAAAAGTTCTTTTCTTTCGTATGAACGTGAGTGAAATTTCTGTCGGTTTGGATTACTTTAGACAGGTTGGGGAGCCCCGGCAAATTGGTGCTTTGAAAAGTGGGACCTGACGTTAACATTTGCTCACCCCTGCTCTATCACTTGAGCCAATGGGTTAATTGGTACCAGTAGAAACCTGTTATCTTCTATGTGGACCTATCACTAGGTGGGCTGGAGACACACTTTACCAGTAAATTTCACAGTCTGCTACCCAGCACAGAAATGCTGGGACTCAGAAACAATGGGGGTTCATTTCCACTTTCTTTAGGGAAGAGCATTCTACTGGTTATAATACAAACCATTCTGCCCCATTCTCCACTCCCCATCCGATTCACCTCACAGCCTCCCCCATCTCTGCCGCCTTTCCCCGCTTTCCTCCCCAGACAACCCTTCCCGGTTCTTTGTTTCTCTTTGTGCCTCAGGGCCTTCCTCTCTCTCCTCCTCCCTGCCTAAGCGCCAAGCAGGAGCAGCAGGGAGCAGCCAGGAGAGGCAGTCCCTCTGCTCCCAGTTCTGGTGCTTGGCATCACAGCATAAGGAGCTGCTCATTTCCTGCTCCTCTGAGGCAGAGCATGCCCAGGGTGGCTGGAATCGCTAAAGAATTCAGTGGCCCAACTCACAGGTCTCCATTGGGCATAGGCAAACAGACCTTCCCATGCTCATCATTTGGCAGAATTTAGGCACGTTTTCGTAAGAATGCCCAAAGGCACGCTGCTGACACCAGGGTTATGTGCCTGTGACACTGCAAGACCCCGTTCCACAGCACGGAGGTGCAAGAGCAGGGGTGGGAAACCCCCAGCTCATTATGCTGATCCAGATTGCAGCTTGCCTGGATCCAGCCCACGAGACTCAGGGCTCCCTTCCCCAGCATCCAGCCTGCGGCGGGGAGGTGTGTGGCGCTCTGAGCCTTGTAGGCTGGAGTCAGGCAAGCTGGGGCAGGATCTGGCCCAAGGGATCTGCCTGGCTGGGGCAGGAAGTGACTCCATGTGCCGCCACCACCACTCCTTCTCCCCTTCCCCCAGCTGGGGGAACAGCAGTTCTGCAGTGCCTGGAGAGGCTACTCCAACTGGTCCGAATTCCGGACAGAGCAACGGGGGCAAAGCCTGGGAGCAGCAGGAGAGAAGTTTCTCCTGGGAGTGTTTCTCCACACAGCTGCTCCCCCAGCCAGGAGAGGGGGCAGCAATGGTGGAGTGCAGAGGTAAATGTCGTCCCCCTCCATCACCAAGCCCTCTCCCGCACTCCTGCCCAGGCCCTCACCACCAGCCCACTCCTGAAATGTTGTAGTGAACAGTACTGCACGGGATCTTTTCAGGGGGAAAAGGTACAATGCCGCATTGATTGGCAATACACATATAGCAATCAACACTTACAATACGCATATGATAAATTTTACACACACACACACACACACACAACGTGTCTTGTTGCATTGGTGCTCCAGTGCTGACAAGACGAACCCAGGGTCCCTGTGCAAGATGCCTTCCATTCATAGCATCCTCTTTCTCTTACATGTTGACACCAGTTAGCCATCTCATGCATATGCATAATCTGGAAGCACAATCTTATGAATATGCATTTAGCACCTTCTTCTGGGTGGTGATTCCAAAGGCAGGCACTTGCTGGTGACTCCCAGGGCATCCCTATGTCCAATCTTCTTTCAATGGGCCCATTTCACAGGTTCCCTTGTTCTTCTCATTGGTCTTAGGTCTACCTTCTCCAACCCTTGCAAGTACCTGAGGTGCCTGTCTTCCATGCCTTTCCATTCACACCTCATCCACTCAACAGGGCAATCAATTACACAACCCAAAAATAAAGGGTACAGGGAGGTTTTTCTTTACCTTACTTCCTTCTAGGAACTGTTCCACAAAATATAACTAAATTTCTATATAACAGGGTGCAGGAGTGTGAGAGGGAGGCCAGGCAAGGCAGGGGCTAAACAAGGCCTGTTAGCCCAATCAGCTCCACCCCAGTTCACCTGCGGCCAGTGTCAGGCCTGGAGGGGTACAAAGGGAGGGAAGCCAGCTCAGTTTGGGGCTGACCAGCAAAGAGGCAGGAGCTGGCTCTGAGGCAGGAGGCCCCAAGCCAGAGCTGCCACCTGGTTAGCTCCTGGAGGGTGCAGCCCAGGACCCTCCCCCACGTACTGAGGGGAGTGGGGAGCCCCTCTCCTGCCAAAAGTGGGAACTAGATTCTTGGGGCCACACCCCAAACTCAACCCAACAGGCCGTGGTCAGGGAGCCCCTAGGCCACCGGGGCTCAGGTGCAAACCGCTCACACGTGGTGGGGAATGTGGGTATAGTCCCAGCCCTGCAGAAGGGCCATCCTACTGTGCCAGCCATAAACCCAGCAAGTGCGAACCACGGAAGCAATGGAGCCCCTGCTGAAGTGGATGGTGGAGGAGCAGCAGCAGCAGCTGCTGCTCCAACAGATGGCTCCGCAGCATCAACTAATTGGGGAACTAGCCACCCACCAGCAACAGCTGATGCAGCAGGTAACTTCCCTGATACAACCCTGAACGGGCCACCGGCACCATTCAAACTCGCAAAGAGGGGCCGGGAAGACGACTCAGAAGCATTCTTGGAGACCTTTGAGCAGGTGGCCACCATAGCCCAGTGGGCCCAAGGGCAGTGGGCGGCCATCGTGGCACCTTACTTGACGGGGATTGCTCAGACTGCCTATCGGGCACTGGGTGTGGTAGCTGCCCAGGACTATGCCCAAGTCAAGGCACCAATCCTGGATGCTCTGAATATCTCGGAAGAGACTTTCCACCAGCACTTCTGTGGGGAAGTATGGGCACCCAGAACCCGACTCCCCCTTATTGCCCAGACGCTGCAGGACGTCTGCTCGAGGTGGTTGAAGCCTGAAACAAAGTCTGGGGTGCAGGTAGCCGAGCGGGTCCTGTTTGAACTGTTCACCCAGATTCCGCCCTCTGCGGGAGGGGAATGGGTGATGAAGAACCGCCCGGAAGATATGATGGCAGCCATCCAGTTGATATTGAATTATCTAGTGGCCAAGTCCCCGGGGGTGACCCCCTCCATAGCCCCCATGTCAGTCAGAGGCACCCCGGCTCAAGGGGTGGAGGGGGGCCAGGAGTCACAAGGCTGGGGTGGACCCCAGTGCCTGCCATTCCTTCCTGGGCCCCGAAAGGCTCGGAGTTACTGAGCTAACCTTGAGCTTCAACCCCTGGGCCCTGAGCCAACCCACTAGCTCCCCCATAGGGAACCCAGTCGCCTCTTGGACAAGGTAGCAGTGACCCCACTCATGCCCCAGCCTGGCGATCTGGTTCCACATCCATCCCTGCCCCGGGCCCCTTAAGGAGACGCCCTGAAGGCCACCCCAGAACAGGACTCCCGCTTCACAAGCGGGGGCAGTGGGCACTGGTCCCGAGACTGCCCATACATGGAGTGCAACTTTGGGAAGCTCTGGACCCCACAAACACGGGCGCATCCCCAAGGCCCTGCCAAGCTGACCAAGCCGGTATTTGTCAATGGGACAGAGACAATTGGGCTGATTGACTCAGGGTGTGCCCAGACCCTGGTTCGGCAAGCGCTCATGCCTGATGTAGGGCCTCCCCAAGGCACCATCAGGCTGCAGTGTGTCCATGGGAATGTGAAGGCCTACCCCTGCACCTGGTGACCCTTATAGGGGTGGAAAGGCATGAAGAACCAGCGATGGATGGCCTGGCCCCAGCTCTTGCCTATCTGATAATACTGGGTAGAAACTAGGGACATTTTCATGAACTACTTGCAGGACTTCAGAAGCCTTCAGCTAGGGAGCAGCAACCCCAGCCATTAAGCAAGGGAATGGCAGGGACCGCAAATCTGGCTGGAGTAGGGGAGGTGGCGGACCCAGGGGAAGGGACTTCCCGGGGTCAGCTCCAGTCCAGGTGGACCCGAGCCCCCTTCAACTGGAGAGGGAGCCACCTCCACTGCCTGAATCTGCAGTCCTCGCATGGCCCTCAGACTTTGTGCTGGAGCAGTGGGCCACTGAGCTGCGCATATGATCAGCTGGCAGTAGTGAATGGGGAAAACCACTGCAGCCCATCCAGCAGGACAGTTCCCCCATTTTGAAATCCAGGGAGACCGTCTCTTCTGCATGAAGAAGGACCCACAGACCGGAGAAGTGCACCATCAGCTCCTGGTCCCCCGACCATATCTGAGAGAGGTCAAGCAGCTTGCCCACGCCATCCCCATGGTGGGACACCTGGGGAGAGACAAGACCCTGGCCAGGATCCTGGCCCACTTCTTTTGGCCTGGCATCCACAGAGAGGTTGCAGACTTCTGTGCCTCCCGCCCAGAGTGCCAACTCACAGCCCCTCGGTCCTTGGAGAAGGCCCCATTAGTTCCCCTCCCACTCATGAGTTTACCCTTCGAGTAGATTGGCGTCGATATAGTCGGCCCCCTGGAGAAGAGTGCAGCTAGGTACCGGTTCATCCTCATTGTTATTGATTATGCAACTCGGTACCCGGAAGCCGTACCCCTACTCTCCATGAGCGCCAAGAGCGTGGCAACTGAGCTCATGAACACGTTCGCTCGGGTCAGTGTCCCACGGGAGATCCTAACGGATCAAGGGACGACCTTTATGTCCCAAACGGGGCAACAACTTTGCCGGCCGCTAAAGATCAAGACCCTCTGAACGTCCGTCTACCACCCCCAGATGGATGGACTAGCAGAATGCTTCAATCAGACTTTGAAGGCCATGTGCTACAAGCTTATGCTGATGGATGCACGTCACGGGGACCAGCTCCTCCCCGCCCTCATGTTTGCAGTTCGGGAAGGGCCCCAGGCCTCCACAGGGTTCTCACCCTTTGAACTCCTGCATGGGAGGCAGGCACAGGGGATTCTGGACCAAGTAAGGGAGAGGTGGGAGGAACAGCCCTCCCAAAGCAATAACATGGTGCAATATGTGCTCATCCTACATGAGAGGCTTGAAGCTCTAGGGACATTTGCTCAAGAGAACCTCCTCCAAGCACAGCAGGCCCAGGAGGCAACTTACAACAAACAGGCCAGACTCCAGGAGTTTCAGAAGGGGGATCAAGCGCTACTGCCACTGCCAAGTACCAACTCTAAGCTCCTCGCCCACTGGCAGGGCCCTTACCAGATCGTCTGGCAAGTGGGCCCAGTGAACTATGAAGTAGACCAGCCAGATAAGAGTAAGGGGTGGCAGATCTACCATGTAAATCTCTTAAAACCGTGGAAGGCCCAGGAAGGGCTACTCATCACCCCCTACCCACCAGACCCAGAACTGAGGCCCCAGGCAGCACAGGTGGCAAACCCTGGGGAGGAACAGACTGGGCCCAACCTTATCCTAGAGCAGAGACTTCAGGCCCAGAAGTTAGTGGCCGACTTTTCCTCAGTCTTTTCAACGAAACCCAGTTGAACTCATCTGGCTGTCCACGGTATCCATATCGACCCCTTCCCCAGAAGTTGAGGGAGGTGGTCAAGCAAGAATGGCAGTCGATGCTAGCGCTGGAGGTAGTCGAGGAATCTTTCAGCGAATGGAAAAGCCCAATAGTCCTAGTCCCCAAACCAGATGGCAGCACTCAGTTTTGCACTGACTTCCGAAGTTGAATCCCATATCCAAATTCGATGCCTACCCAATGCCCCAGGTAGATGATTGCTTGATCAGCTTGGGGAAGCCGAATACATCACTACCTTTAACTTGAACAAAGAGCTATTGGCAAATCCCCCTCATGCCTGAGTCCAAGGAGAGATGGCTTTCTCCACTCCCTTTGGACTCTTCCAGTTCCAGACCATGCTTTTTGGGCTGCACAGTGCCCCGGCTACATACCAGCGCCTAATGGACCGGCTTCTACGTCCCCATAGACAATACACTGCAGCATATTTGGACGATATAGTGATCTATAGCCGCAATTGGCAGACTCACCTCCAACATGTCTGCCGTACTGCAGTCCCTCCAGGATGTGGGCCTGACAGCAAACCTAGCAAAATGTCGCCTTAGAAGGGATGAGACCGCCTACTTAGGGTACACCTTGGGGAAGGGCATGGTATGCCCCCTAGCGGGGAAGGTCCAAGCCCTCCAGCAGTATGCCCCTCCATCCTCGAAGAAACAGGTGCACCAGTTCCTGGGGTTAGCAGGGTATTACCGCCGCTTCATTCCGGGCTTCTCCTCCATCACTGCCCCTCTTACCGACCTCCCTCAGGAAAAAGGTTCCCAACTGCATCCCATGGACCCCAGCTTGTGAAGATTTCCGGGCGCTAAAGACCCAGTTCTGCCGAGAACCGGTCCTGTACAGCCCTGACTTCTTGAAGGAGTTCCTGCTACAAACGGACGCCTTGGATGTCGGCATGGGAGCGGTGCTCTGCCAAATTGTGGGAGGCGAGGAGCACCCGATTCTTTATAGCGGCCGTAAGCTCTTCCCAAGGGAGGCGGCCTACTCAGTAATAGAGAAAGAGGCCCTAGCAGTCAAATGGGCCATAGACTCACTCCCATATTACCTCCTGGGCAGACACTTTACCCTCGCCACCAACCATGCCCCCCTGCGCTGGCTACAGGCAATGAAAGAGACAAACCCCAGAATCATGAGATGGTACCTCTCCCTCCAACCCTTCTCCTTCCAGATCCAGCATCGTGCAGGAAAGGATCATGCGAATGAGGACTTTTTTTCCTGGGGAGAAGGAACACAGTTGGGGGAGGGGCAGACCCCTGTGGGGGTCTTGGGGGGTGGCCTGTGTGAGAGGGAGGCCAGGCAAGGCAGGGGTTAAACAAGGCCCATTAGCCCAATCAGCCCCACCCTGGTTCACCTGTGGCCAGTGTCAGGCCTGGAGGGGTACAAAGGGAGGGAAGCCAGCTCAGTTTGGGGCTGATCAGCAAAGAGGCAGGAGCTGGCTCTGAGGCAGGAGGCCCCAGGCCAGAGCTGCCAGACAGGTAGCTGCCAGACGACGCAGAACAAGAGCCTCCCCCAGGTACTGAGGGGAGCGGGAAGCACCCTCCCACCAGGGGAACCCCTCTCCTGTCAAAAGGGGGAACTAGATTCTTGGGCCCATGCCCCAAACTCAACCCAACAGGCGCTGGCCAGGGGCCCTAGCCACGAGGCCACCCAGGCCCAAACTGCTCACACGGGGCTTAATACAATGATACATAAAATGACTTGACCCAAAGATTTATTTCCACTGCACCCTCCCTTCCAGCCCCCACATCAGCTCCCCAGCAGCCCCTCCTGTATACTGAACTCCCCACCATTTTTGTTCATACTCCAGGTAGGTTCATCTGGCCTGGGGAAGTGGGGAACCGGGGAACCTCAGTCCTGGCTTCTCCACCCTCCTGCCTGTGTTGCTAGAGCATGAGGAGAGTGAGGTGTCTCAGTCAGGGGCCACATCAGTGAGGGCTCTGTGGTGGGGCGTTTTTTGGCTTCTCACTTTTATTTAGCCCCACAACCAATTTTTCTGAGTCGCTGTCCCTGATCAAAAGAGTTTCCCCACCCCCTGTGCTACAGCTTCCCCGCTCAACAGTTTTTTAAAAGCCCGTGTAAAACAATATATTTCCCCCAAACTCATTCTTGGAAATGTTTTACCTGACGTTTCCTCAAACATTTCAGCCTGAGCCAATCAAGGCAGTGTCTGGCAGTCTTAACTACTGGTGGGTGCACCCCCTGCTATGTGGAGTTAACTGCAGTCAAGTCTGCATGCTTAATGGGGACCCACTTCTTGGGTCCTAATCTTATAGTCTTTACACAGACATAGCTTCCATTTCAGCCCCTGGAATTCTTCCTGCAGGATACGCCCCCTGTCAGATCAGTGAACACCCATGTTTACCTGCCTCTCCTGCTGTTGGGTTTACCCCTCTGAGGTGTGGTAAGAGGAATGTGCTGGCCGCCATACAACAACATATAGTCCAAGGCCAGGCACAACAGATCAGATATCTTCCCCAACAAGAGACTCCGTTCAGCCTCACTTCTCCACTACCACTCAAATATAAAAGCCAACCAGGAACGTCTTACATTTTGCTGTCACAGCCCTTGTAGCCTCTCCATCTTTAATATTCCTCATCTCCATACCCACGATCACATTACGTGACCCATCTTCCCAAGCTGGTAACACCGGGCTCACAGTTCCCAACCTGGATGTTCCAAGTTGTATACAGGTTTAATATAGCAAATTTGCCTTTTCGCTTGCAGGCAGGAATATCAAAACCCTCTGCACATAACGGCCGGAACACATGGTACATTACTTTGCCTTTGTGCTTAATTAAGTTTAATTGTTGCACTAAAAATATTTTTTTTTTAAAAATGTAAACATTAAATAGATATCAGTAGGTAATTCCAAAGTAACGAATGATTACAGAAGATGCTTTTCTCCACCCGTGGACACAATTAACTTTTTATTAATCGCTTAAAACAGTAATAATCTTTGTACTCAGTGCATTCATTATATTAGTACTGTGAGTTATAAACAGACATGCTGATTCTACGATGTATATGGTTTTATATCTTTCACAAAGTGATCGTAAGATTTGGGTTTGGCTGCAATGCTGCTCAGAGTATACTTTTCAATAATTTTGCATTCTAGCAGAAAAGAAATCAAAAAACAAAAATATTTAATTAAGCCCCAAAGCAATAAAATCACTGTTAAAGACAACAACAGCAAATGAAAAAATAAAGTTTAATAAACAAGACATAAAGCTGTTGGACTTCCCTCTTGGAAAAGTTATGCTTTCCATTGGTACACAGGCATTCACACGGTCAAAATGCTCATACACAACAATTTAAAGTCACTATCTTATTTGGAGTAGGAGTCAATACCACAGATTTATTTTTGTTCAAATCTGCATGATCATGGGAAGGGCAGGGGGAGAATAGAGATAAACTAACATTTTAGTGCTCATGGAGGGTTTGTCTCCCCTCTGGGATGGATCCACACTGCAGCAATTGATCTACTGGTGGTTGATTTATCGGGTCTAGTAAAAGGCCCACTAAATCAACCACTGATCACTCTTCTGTTGATTCTGGTACTCCGGTAGAATGAGATGAGTAAGGAGAGTCAAAAAGAGAGATTTTTCTGTGGACCCTTCGCAGTGTGGACTCCCCCGCCTCAGTAACTAGGTCTAAGGTACGTCAATTATTAACTCCAATTGCATAGCTTAGCTCCAACTAGCACTAAAGCCAACTACAGTACCCAGCTCCCACGGGAGGTAATTAGCTAAACAATTAGCCTGCATAACATAGCAATAATCCTCCTAGTGGCATCTGCACATGAATTTTAACTCAGCTCTTCCACTGACCTAACAAGGGTTGGAGGCTATCTATGCAACTTGGGCTGGTCAGGGAGCAGGAACACCAACTCAACCTGAGAAAAAAACAAAAGGTGTATACACACACACAGTACTAGGATATGTACGGGGCTCTGGTTATGTTTTTGGGATCCTCAGATGAAAGACGATGCATACATACAAAGCATTTTGTGAAGATGCAGCGTATTATCACCGTTTTAGATATTAGAAATCTGGCAAGAAGTGGTCCAGTGTTTAGAGGATTAGGCTGGGACTGGATTCAATTCCCCTACTCTGCTCCTCTTCTGCTACAACTTCTCTACTCTCATAGGACAGGTATGAATAGTAACAGACTGTGTTAGTCTGTATTCTAACAAAACAAACCAGCAGTGATGTAGCACTATAAAGACTAGCAAAATGATTTATTCTGTGATGAGCTTTCAGGGGACAGACCCACTTCATCAGATCAGATCAGCTTTAACTTCAGATCTGATGAAGTGGGTCTGTCCCACGAAAGCTCATCATGGAGTAAGTCATTTTGCTAGTCTTTAAAGTGCTACATGACTGCTGGTTTATTTTGTTAGGACTGGTATGAGGAAGACTGTGAAGTGTTTCAGATACCCCAGTAACAGGGGCCACATGTGTTGGAGACACAGAAAGATGTAATAAAGATATTGGTTTGCCCAGAGCCTTACTCAGGAATAAGAGAGTGCACAGTTTTGGTGAGGGGGAACAGATTAGAGAAACAAAGAGACAGGATGTTTATATGAGGAAAGAGACACTGTCAGATTTAAAAAAAAAAAAAAAAAAAAAAAAAAATCAATTAAAAGTTCCTTAGCTGTAATTACTAATGGCATCTCAGATGGCATATCTAGGGAAAGAGTGGGAAAAAAGGATTTATTTCTGAACTTCACTTAGCTTGGTCAAGGAATACAAATTAGTTCCACTTCAATTTTTGATTCAGTGTTACAGAGCAATTTAGGGGCACCAAAAACAACCTGGTTTTATTTATATCAAAAACCAAACAATTATTAATTTCTTATCAGTATTAAAATGCTCTAAGAAACATACCAAACCATGAAATAGATTCAAATGCTAGAAGTTTGAGACACTAGTCTTTAAAGTGACACAAAAAGACGACCATCTTTGTTCACAGAGGAACAGTTACCGGTCAGGGCACTAGGAAATCTATACACAAACAAATTACAGAGGAGAACCTCAGAGTTCCAAACTGAGCAATCAGCCACATGCCTCGTTTGGAACAGGGAGTACGCAATCTGACAGCAGCAGAAACCGAAAAACCAAATCCAATACAGTATCGTGTTAAATGTAAACTACTAAAAAACCAAAGGCAAAGATTAAAAAGAAGATTGAATAAGGCGAGGAAATTGTTTCTGCACTTGTTTCATTTAAATTAAGATGGTTAAAAAGGAGCATATTTCCTCCGCATAGTAAAGTTTCAAAGCCGCATGAAGTCAATGTGCAGTTGTAAACTTCTGAAAGAACCTAAGAACAGCCATACTGGATCAGACCAAAGTTACATCCAGCCCAGTAGCCTGTCTGCGAACAGTGGCCAGTACCAGGTGCCCCAGAGGGGGTGGACCAAAGACAATGATCAAGTGATTTGTCTCCTGGCATCCGTCTCCAGCCTCTGATAATCAGAGGCCAGGGACACCATTCCTACCCTTGGCTAACAGCCTTTTATGGACCTAACCTCCATGAATTTATCTAGTTCTTTCTTAAATTCTGTTATAGTCCCAGCCTTCACAGTCTCCTCTGCCAGGACATTCCACAGGTTAACTTCCACTTGTTCAAGATCTCAGATTATTTTAGGACCACATTTCTCAGCCAGTGGTAAACGCACACTTAGAAGAAGTATGCAAGAGAGGTCTCAGGGTACTTAAAAAAAAAAAAAGTACTTTACAAAAAAGGTTGCGAAGCACTGGTCTAGAGGAATTAAACAATCTTTTAAATTAAATTAAAGATCTGATAAAACCTCCTGGAATAAATCCAACCAAAACTGGTGAGCCTAACACTGGCACCTTACTTTCCTAGGGTTTTTATTTTTTAAAACATTTTGTTTTGTTTTTTACAGTAGCATCTATAAGTCACAAGGCCCCAATGTACAAGACAAACAGAATCCTTGCCCTCACCTAATCTTTCCCCCATCCCATTCACTTCCTACAGTAGTACTCAGTAGGCCTTGACAGATCGGAATTAAAACTCTGTAGAGCCCTTTGGAAAATTTACATCAAGAGTTTCACCACATTTCCCAGTAGGCAAGCAGTACATCATTATGAGTTAAGCAGCATTCCACCCAATACCAGTCAGCAAGCGAAAAAATGGAATGTGAGCGAGTGACAGATTACAGATATCAGAGGGGTAGCCGTGTTAGTCTGGATCTGTAGCAGCAACGAAGGGTCCTGTGGCACCTTATAGACTACCAGAAAAGTTTAGAGCATGAGCTTTCGTGAGTTAACTCACTTCTTCAGATGCTGGTCTGAAGTGAGTTAACTCACGAAAGCTCATGCTCTAAACTTTTCTGTTACTCTATGAGATTACAGATACTGAACATAAAGAATAAGCACACTTATAACAAACTATGGATGTCCTGGTGATAACTTTCCAGTGCAGCATCTCAGTAAACTCATCTGATTGACTTGTGGATCACTTCCACTCATCTGTGATTGGAGTCGGATCAGCCTACAATGGGGTGGAAGAACAGTGCTTTCCACAGAAGCAGCAGCTTACAGAATCAAGTCCATCACAGCTCTAACTTCACCGACTTGCCCAGGGTTACACTGAGGAAGGACTTGGCTTGGGGACTCATGATTCAGACAGTCAGTTCTCCTGGCTGATGGAGGAGATGAAATTTTTAAGCCAGTGACCCTTCAGGGTGAGCGCAGGATGATCTCTGCTATCTCAGCTCTGCTTCCCAGCCGCATGGGAATACCATAATACATAGTTCCCGGGCTGACGTATACGAAAGAGCTCTGTCCCACTTTATACAAGCCAACAAAGAATGGATTCAACAAATAGGCCCCAGCATTCAGAGGGAATATTTGCCCCCCGTGAGTGTGGCCAGAAAGGATCAAGTTTATGTCTGGCCGATCTTGGAGAGCCCATTTTGCAGCCAGTGGCTGATGAGCCAGAAGTACTATTGCATGATCAGCACTGCAACCACCCAGGGCTTTTTTTAAATCCATGCCATGCCCAGAATAGTGCCACACCCGAGCTTCAATGTCATCAACCCCAGCCAGACAGAACCAGTCAACACTGCTCCTGGGAGAAGAGATTTTCACATTCTCGTTGTGGAGTGGACGAATATTAAAGGACTTCAGTAATTCAAACCAGCTGTTGACATCAGAAGTATAATATTCATGGTTTCCAGTGACAAAGTAAGTTCCCAATGGGGAATTAAGCTCACTAAGAGGTTCAACACCTGGTCCGATGGCCTTCACTTCAGAATCTGTCAGATCACCTACAATGACAGTGATATCTGGGTTCAAAGCTTTGACCATTTTCACAACCATGCTAAGTTTACTCTTCCCTACAGTGGGTCCTAGATGGATATCTGATAGCATTACCACCTTTAGGCCGTCCATGGACAAAGGCAGTTTGTGAACAGGAATCTCCACTGATGTCACTGCAGGAGGTTGGGAGGCATTCAATAACCCAACAACAGTCAGTGCAAATGTTACCACAACAGCCAGAACAGGCTTCATTACAGTTTTACCACTCTGATTGACACCACTTGCCTTAGTACCGCTCCTGATGAAGAGTTTATAAACTTGTTCTACAACACCCAGAGCAAAGAGAAGGAAAACGAGGATTATATGGGCTCCTAGGCAGGTGTAAGAAGCTAAGGAAAAGAAATTGGGCTCTTCGGCTATAAGAAAGAGCAGTGTAAAAAAGCTCGAGTGTGCCAAAGCTAGAAACATTAGCACAGCGATTTTCCATGGCATGAAACAATAGGAGTTTGCAGCTGAAAGCCTGTAGAACGTTGGTCCTACACATCTCCAGATGTAAAAAGAACCTATGAGCATCAGCACATTCACAAAGAGTGCCATCTGTAACTTCCGCAGCCACCTCCAGGTACTGAATTCAAGTCGCTCTGCCAGGAAGGTCCGGGATATCATCATGGAGATGAAGACAACACCAGCAACCACTGTTGCCTTTGCTTCAAGTGGCAATTGCTTGAAGGAAACCATCTCTAGCAACTGTCAGTCCCTGCACCTTCCTGTTCTATATGAGTTTCCAGCAGGTAACAAAGTGCTTGTGACGGGACTTCTTGGTCAACTTGGCCTGCAACCAGGAACTAGCATCAGCTTTTTTCACATTAAAACATATAACCCCCTTTTCTCAGTCTAGAAGCCAGACAGAGGTGTTAGTTGGCACCCAACGCCCAGGCTGCCCATGAGAATTCTACTGGCAATTTTGGGATATTGTTGCAAATCTTACAGTAATGATGGTTATACAATAACCCTGGGATGCACATAGTGGGGGAAAGCACCACCAGGGTGTGAGAAATTTCTGAAAGGGGGCACAGCACGATCAACTTCTCCCTGCCCGCCTCCCTCCGCAGCCATGTCACTTCAGGAGACAACAGCTGCAGGTAAAGTCAGCCCCTCTGCTCCTAAAATCACGTGTCTTCCTCCTCCTCCTCTCCTTGTATAAGAAAGTTCTGTAAAATAAGGGAGCTGGGGGATGGGTTGGGAATGAAATAAGCAGGAGTGTTTGGTGAGGAAGAAAAAACAAACCAAATATCCCCTGGATCACCTGCTGGAGGAGGTGCAGCGCTGCTCTGTGTCTTCCCCAGCTTCTGTCTGCTGCCGTGTTTATAAATCCAGAGCCAGAGGGTTGTTCTCCCTGGACATCTCTCCTCTCTCTCTGTCTGAGGCTGCTGCTGCTCTCTCCTCCCCAGCCTTTGTAAAGGAGCAAACTGCTTCGGCAGGCTGCACTCCTCCCTTGCCATTGGGATTGGGGAGGGAACAGGAGCAGAGACTAAGGCCAGCCAGGGATCCCTAACTTTCCAGCAGTCAGGCTTGCACCAAACTAACAGCTTGGCTTGATCAATCCTGTCCCCGGGGTACTTAAAGGGACAGCAGCTGGGGACCACACTGCAAAGCAGCCAGGGCACCTGATCCATTCACACACCTTCCCAGTACAGTCACTTTGCCTTTGTGCAGCAGGGCCTGGCTTCCATTTCTTTTATCGTTAAGAGGTTTCTCCCCTACCCCTTCCACTCAATTCCTTCTTCCAGAACAAGAGCCAATTCCAAGCACTGCAAACAGCAGGGCAGGGCCCATGGTACCTGCTGACTTGCAATGTTCTCTTGGCTGTTCGAAAGGTCTGAAATGAGATATTGTGAGGGGTAAATGTGGGAGCCAAACAGGCTTAAAAGTCTGGGGGATATAATTAGAACTTCAATGGGGCCCCAATCGCAGAGGTGCTGGAACAAGTTTTTTGGTGAGGGTGCTGAGAGCTTTTGAGCCAAACTGGAAACCGCATACATAACAGAAACTATTTCCAGCTGAGGGTAAGGCAGCCCCCCCCCCACCCCCAGGGAGAAGGGGTGTGAAATTTCATAGAGGGGCACAATGCAATCAGCCATCTCCCCAACCCCACCACCAAGGGAAGAGGGCACATCATTTCCGGGAGACCACTGACTGCTTCCAGGCAGGTTGGGGAGGGGCCCTACTAATTGCAAGGACAAAAGTGGGGGGCTCTACAACATAAAACCTCTGCTCACCCCTGCAATAACGAATAAAACATTACCAACTCCTAGATATTGCACAGAAAAAAAAAAAAAACACAGCTACCTACAGTTAACACTTTGGACTCACTCACTGCCTTACCTGCTTCTCATGCACAGTAGCTTTGGGGAATTAAAAATGGTACATCAAAACACACAGTTCTGGGAGCGCTGTGTGATGGGGGGGGGGGCGTGTAGAGAAGCTCTTCCAAGAATCAGCAAGACAAAAGCAGAGAGAAAAAAATATCAAACCACAAAAGTAAACTTTGGTCATGCAATTTTTTTCTCAAATTGCTGACTCCTGTTTCACAAATAAGTGAATTTTCCCTCCTGAGCTAGCAGCACCGTTCTTTATTCATGGTGCTCTGGACCCTTTCCAACAAGTCCCTTTTTAAAACAGGACTGCAAACATTCAGGTACACTTCCACTCACATGAACAAGGATTCCCAGACTTCTAATTTTTGGTTTCTGTTTTATAAGTATGTGTATTCCGTTTGGTCAGTTTCTAGTCTCTCTCTCAGATATCAAATGTTTCCAGAGGTTGGTTTATTTTAAATATGGGTGACAAGTTCCCCCCACTGTGCCCGCCCCCCCCGACTAACCCATGATGGTGACTACATTAGCCTCAGAATAATGACAGAGATATCAATCATTCCATTCCAACCTTCAGCATCACTGGAACACAAAGTTAGGAAGCTACTTCCTGAATCTCCTCCCATACTTTTCCTCCTCAGAGGAACTGTAGGAGAAAAATGATACATGCATTAAAAAAAATCCTTTAAAGCAGCCTTGAGACCACAAACAGCACAAGCTGGCACTTTTAAGATGGTAGTTCACTTATTTATGGCAATCAAACTTTGGAAAGCTAGTTTAAAATAACATTAAATTAAAGTGGCCATCAATCCCTTCCACACCCGGGTAGTCTAGGCCAGGATTTAGAGGCACTCTGTATCAACATGAGTTTTGATCTGGCACCTAAAGCACCAAATCTACATAGAAAGAGGAAGCAGAATGATACAGCATATTAAAAATGGCGGGGGAAAAGGTGGATACACGTCCTCATTGTCAGCTCACATAAGTGAAATTAATGTTTTCTAGAAGGTATGTTGTCAGGGCTCTGGCACCATCAGAATAGCAAAAAAACCCAAACAAACAAAAAAACAAACAAATTCAAGCAGGAAAAAGATTCAGAGTTATACAACTGGTCCAGATTAATTCTGAATAACAAAGGCTAAAACAAGCCTAGCAAGAAGTAGTGGAAGGTTGTAATGACAATTCATGGCTTTTGGGATAGCCTGGATTTTCTGGAAGGGATGACCTCAGAAAACATGGAGCAAGACTGTGTTCTCACAAAGCGAGGCAGCACAAAAACCCCTCTTCCCAAGAAGAAAAACTGCAAATTGCCTCACAGGAGAGCAGACCCAAAGCCCATAACCCCGGGAGGAGGAAAGTGGGCAGGATCCTAAGAAAGATGACAGTGTTGAAGTAACCTGGATCTGTCCCACCCACCAACCAAAGAGCAGAAAACAGGGGCCCGGAACCTCCTCAGGCATCAGAGCCCTTCAGATTGGAGCAGAGGGCACCGGGGAGTGGGAACCCACAGCAGCCTATTCTCACACACTGCCCCTCAATCACCCCGCTCCGAGAGGGGCAGCCGGTCACTCGGGGGCTTGGCACATAACGAGCAGTCCTGCGGCAACTAACAAACGATATGGGGGGGGGGGCAGGGATCAGGCCCACTTGGTCAGGCTCTAAGGCGCTACGGGACTGCTTGGGACCCGTTCCAAGAGCTTTGCTCCTTCCCCCCAGAAATTCTGGGCGCGGAGAACGGGCCGCCCCCCAGTCTCCCACAAGCGCTTGCACCGTGCGTAAATGAAACGAAAGCGGGGCGGCAAGGCCCCAAATGCCTCTCCAGGCGCGGTTCCCACCCCCGCTCCCAGCCTCTCTGCAGTCAGGGCCGCCGGATCCGCCCACCCAAGGGCACGTCGCAGCCCCTTCCCCGCGGCCGCAGGAGCCCAGCTCGGCGGAGAGACACTTACCCGCGCGCCGAGCCCCGCGGGGAGCAGCGCCCCCAGCACGGCCGCTTGCAGCAGGAGGCGAACCATGGCCGGGCCCAGCTGCAAGAACGACGCCTCTACCGGCCAGGTCCGCGCCGCCGGGTCTCAGGACTCGCGCAATCAGCTGATGCGCCACCCGCCCCAGCCTGGCGGGAGGGGACTGGGAGGGCGGAGACAGCGGCGCTGCTGCATGACTCGCACGCGGCAGGGGCCCGACTTCCGGGGCTAGAACGAGAAAAGGCGGAGCCGTGAGCAGAGAACGCGTCAGACCCGGGCCTCTCTTCCCTGCTCTGCACGCAGCGAGACCTGCTGCAGCCCCGCTGCAACTTAGCTACCTGCCTGGGCTGCAGCTTTCACAGGCAGCCGCACGGGCGGGAATGGGTCAGACGGAGTATGCGTGGGGGTAAAAACCCTTTTCCCTTCAGCCGGGCTGTGCACACGCAGGGAATGGCCCAAGCGGAAAGCGTTTCCCTTCGGTGTCTCCCGGTAGGACAGGGAGACAAGACATTAACCACAGCAGCTGCCACGCTGCTCCCCTCCATTCCAATCCTTCGTCCCAATTTTTCATTCTACTCCTGGCCCTGACGCACCCGCACGACGCTGACACCACCCCCGCCACGCAGGGCAGATAAGTTTCTGCGCTATGGTCACGCGAGACCCGCCAGCAGCTACGATTTGCCCCCAAATAAACTTCGTCCTCTAGAAAAAGATGGGACACCAATTTCCATAGACCGTGGCAGTAACGGCACCAGTCACAGGGGTGACCACAAACTACACCCAGTAATGCATGGGGAGACCTTAGTTCGGGCAAGCGAGGACCAAGTAAAAAAACAAAAGGACTACAGTACCCAGTATTCCCAAAAGGTCTCCCATCCAAGTACTAACCAGACCCCACGCTGCTTAACTTCCCAGATAAGACGAAATCGGACGTGTTGAGGGCGGTATCGTAGTAGAAGGTACAATCGCTCCCTCGGCCTCCTACACACCAGCCCCGCACGCCCCACCTCCTGCTGCCGACGCCTCTCCCCACCGCCCGGCTCCGAACAACGCCTCCCCACACCGCCCCCCAACGCTACCTCACACCTCCCATCCTACCACGCCTCCCTCCCTCCCCAAGGCCTCCCACTCCCGCTCACCCCACACAGACTCCCGCTCTCGCCTTCCCCCGCACCCGACAACAGCGCCCCAACCCACGCGCCGGCCCGCCCCCCACGCTTTTACATCCCCGCCCGCAAACCATGTCCTTATCTGCACCACCACGAGGGGGGCGGGGGCACCTGACACCCACCCGCACCGACACATGCTGTCCGCTGCCAGCGCCCGGGGGCGCCTCCCCCCTCCCGCACGTGGACGGCACACCACGCCCTCCCGGGCCGCCCACCGCGCGCTCAGCTTACGGGGAACCCTGCCCACGACCACACCCCACGCCCGCCGCGGGGCTGCCTCCCAACGCCCACGCCCGCTCCCGCGCCCCCTACGGCGCCTCACGCCCACGCTCCGACGGCCGTTTCCTCTCTCCCGCAAAACGGGGGCGCCGGCCCCCGCGGCCTCGCCCGCCACGGGCCCCCCTCCCCTTCACCGAGCCCCTCCCCGGGGGCAGGCGGGCCGGGACGCCCCCTCCACCCCCGAGGCCCCCAGCCCCACACCTCCCCCTCGCGGGCCCCCAGCCAGGGACGCTTCCAGGCCTGCCGCCTTCCCCGGGGGCGAGGGCTGCCCCGAAACGGACGCCTTCAGGCACCTGCGCCCGCCCTCCCACCACGTTTTACAGGGCCAGCAGGCATGCTGGGAAAGGGCTGCCCTGCTCACGCTAACCCGAAGGCCTGCAAAGGGACGCAGGGCCGGGCCGGGCCCCACAGCCCTCCCGCTTACCAGCCCCCCGCCCGGCCCCCAGCCGCGCAACGCGCTGCGCAGGGAGGGGCCGACGGGACCGCTGGACTGCCACGCCCGCTGCCCGCGGGCCACACCAGGCGCTGGCGAAAGAAAAGCGGCAGGCCTGGAGCCCGCAAGCCCTCGCCCTCGCCCTCCCGCTTCCCCTGGGCCACGGCCGGGGACACCTTCGTCCGGGCAAGCGAGGACCAGGCGGCAAAAGCGAGCCAGCGGCAAAAGACCTACAGCACCCAGTATTCCCAGGAGGTCTCCCATCCAAGTACTAACCAGGCCCGACCCTGCTTAGCTTCCGAGATCAGACGAGATCGGGCGTGTTCAGGGTGGTATGGCCGTAGACGCTGCAACTGCTCCCCTTGCCTGCCTTTAAGGCAGCCCGCAGCCTCGGCCTGCTGCACACCAGCCCCGCACGCCCCACCTCCTGCTGCCGACGCCTCTCCCCACCGCCCGGCCCCGCACAACGCCTCCCCACACCGGCCCCCAACGCTACCTCACACCTCCCATCCTACCACGCCTCCCTCCCTCCCCAAGGCCTCCCACGCCCGCTCACCCCCACACAGCCTCCCGCTCTCGCCTTCCCCCGCGCCCGACAACAGCGCCCCAACCCACGCGCCCGCCCGCAAACCATGTCCTTATCTGCACCACCACCAGGGGGGCGGGGGCACCTGACACCCACCCGCACCGACACATGCTGCCCGCTGCCAGCGCCCGGGGGCGCCTCCCCCCTCCCGCACGTGGACGGCACACCACGCCCTCCCGGGCCGCCCACCGCGCGCTCAGCTTACGGGGAACCCTGCCCACGACCACACCCCACGCCCGCCGCGGGGCTGCCTCCCAACGCCCACGCCCGCTCCCGCGCCCCCTACGGCGCCTCACGCCCACGCTCCGACGGCCGTTTCCTCTCTCCCGCAAAACGGGGGCGCCGGCCCCCGCGGCCTCGCCCGCCACGGGCCCCCCTCCCCTTCACCGAGCCCCTCCCCGGGGGCAGGCGGGCCGGGACGCCCCCTCCACCCCCGAGGCCCCCAGCCCCACACCTCCCCCTCGCGGGCCCCCAGCCAGGGACGCTTCCAGGCCTGCCGCCTTCCCCGGGGGCGAGGGCTGCCCCGAAACGGACGCCTTCAGGCACCTGCGCCCGCCCTCCCACCACGTTTTACAGGGCCAGCAGGCATGCTGGGAAAGGGCTGCCCTGCTCACGCTAACCCGAAGGCATGCAACGGGACGCAGGGCCGGGCCGGGCCCCACAGCCCTCCCGCTTACCAGCCCCCCGCCCGGCCCCCAGCCGCGCAACGGGCTGCGCAGGGAGGGGCCGACGGGACCGCTGGACTGCCACGCCCGCTGCCCGCGGGCCACACCAGGCGCTGGCGAAAGAAAAGCGGCAGGCCTGGAGCCCGCAAGCCCTCGCCCTCGCCCCCCCCCGCTTCCCCTGGGCCACGGCCGGGGACACCTTCGTCCGGGCAAGCGAGGACCAGGCGGCAAAAGCGAGCCAGCGGCAAAAAGCCTACAGCACCCAGTATTCCCAGGAGGTCTCCCATCCAAGTACTAACCAGGCCCGACCCTGCTTAGCTTCCGAGATCAGACGAGATCGGGCGTGTTCAGGGTGGTATGGCCGTAGACGCTGCAACTGCTCCCTTTGCCTGCCTTTAAGGCAGCCCGCAGCCTCGGCCTGCTGCACACCAGCCCCGCACGCCCCACCTCCTGCTGCCGACGCCTCTCCCCACCGCCCGGCCCCGCACAACGCCTCCCCACACCGGCCCCCAACGCTACCTCACACCTCCCATCCTACCACGCCTCCCTCCCTCCCCAAGGCCTCCCACGCCCGCTCACCCCCACACAGCCTCCCGCTCTCGCCTTCCCCCGCGCCCGACAACAGCGCCCCAACCCACGCGCCCGCCCGCAAACCATGTCCTTATCTGCACCACCACCAGGGGGGCGGGGGCACCTGACACCCACCCGCACCGACACATGCTGCCCGCTGCCAGCGCCCGGGGGCGCCTCCCCCCTCCCGCACGTGGACGGCACACCACGCCCTCCCGGGCCGCCCACCGCGCGCTCAGCTTACGGGGATCCCTGCCCACGACCACACCCCACGCCCGCCGCGGGGCTGCCTCCCAACGCCCACGCCCGCTCCCGCGCCCCCTACGGCGCCTCACGCCCACGCTGCGACGGCCGTTTCCTCTCTCCCGCAAAACGGGGGCGCCGGCCCCCGCGGCCTCGCCCGCCACGGGCCCCCCTCCCCTTCACCGAGCCCCTCCCCGGGGGCAGACGGGCCGGGACGCCCCCTCCACCCCCGAGGCCCCCAGCCCCACACCTCCCCCTCGCGGGCCCCCAGCCAGGGACGCTTCCAGGCCTGCCGCCTTCCCCGGGGGCGAGGGCTGCCCCGAAACGGACGCCTTCAGGCACCTGCGCCCGCCCTCCCACCACGTTTTACAGGGCCAGCAGGCATGCTGGGAAAGGGCTGCCCTGCTCACGCTAACCCGAAGGCCTGCAACGGGACGCAGGGCCGGGCCGGGCCCCACAGCCCTCCCGCTTACCAGCCCCCCGCCCGGCCCCCAGCCGCGCAACGGGCTGCGCAGGGAGGGGCCGACGGGACCGCTGGACTGCCACGCCCGCTGCCCGCGGGCCACACCAGGCGCTGGCGAAAGAAAAGCGGCAGGCCTGGAGCCCGCAAGCCCTCGCCCTCGCCCTCCCGCTTCCCCTGGGCCACGGCCGGGGACACCTTCGTCCGGGCAAGCGAGGACCAGGCGGCAAAAGCGAGCCAGCGGCAAAAAGCCTACAGCACCCAGTATTCCCAGGAGGTCTCCCATCCAAGTACTAACCAGGCCCGACCCTGCTTAGCTTCCGAGATCAGACGAGATCGGGCGTGTTCAGGGTGGTATGGCCGTAGACGCTGCAACTGCTCCCTTTGCCTGCCTTTAAGGCAGCCCGCAGCCTCGGCCTGCTGCACACCAGCCCCGCACGCCCCACCTCCTGCTGCCGACGCCTCTCCCCACCGCCCGGCCCCGCACAACGCCTCCCCACACCGGCCCCCAACGCTACCTCACACCTCCCATCCTACCACGCCTCCCTCCCTCCCCAAGGCCTCCCACGCCCGCTCACCCCCACACAGCCTCCCGCTCTCGCCTTCCCCCGCGCCCGACAACAGCGCCCCAACCCACGCGCCCGCCCGCAAACCATGTCCTTATCTGCACCACCACCAGGGGGGCGGGGGCACCTGACACCCACCCGCACCGACACATGCTGCCCGCTGCCAGCGCCCGGGGGCGCCTCCCCCCTCCCGCACGTGGACGGCACACCACGCCCTCCCGGGCCGCCCACCGCGCGCTCAGCTTACGGGGAACCCTGCCCACGACCACACCCCACGCCCGCCGCGGGGCTGCCTCCCAACGCCCACGCCCGCTCCCGCGCCCCCTACGGCGCCTCACGCCCACGCTGCGACGGCCGTTTCCTCTCTCCCGCAAAACGGGGGCGCCGGCCCCCGCGGCCTCGCCCGCCACGGGCCCCCCTCCCCTTCACCGAGCCCCTCCCCGGGGGCAGGCGGGCCGGGATGCCCCCTCCACCCCCGAGGCCCCCAGCCCCACACCTCCCCCTCGCGGGCCCCCAGCCAGGGACGCTTCCAGGCCTGCCGCCTTCCCCGGGGGCGAGGGCTGCCCCGAAACGGACGCCTTCAGGCACCTGCGCCCGCCCTCCCACCACGTTTTACAGGGCCAGCAGGCATGCTGGGAAAGGGCTGCCCTGCTCACGCTAACCCGAAGGCCTGCAACGGGACGCAGGGCCGGGCCGGGCCCCACAGCCCTCCCGCTTACCAGCCCCCCGCCCGGCCCCCAGCCGCGCAACGGGCTGCGCAGGGAGGGGCCGACGGGACCGCTGGACTGCCACGCCCGCTGCCCGCGGGCCACACCAGGCGCTGGCGAAAGAAAAGCGGCAGGCCTGGAGCCCGCAAGCCCTCGCCCTCGCCCTCCCCGCTTCCCCTGGGCCACGGCCGGGGACACCTTCGTCCGGGCAAGCGAGGACCAGGCGGCAAAAGCGAGCCAGCGGCAAAAAGCCTACAGCACCCAGTATTCCCAGGAGGTCTCCCATCCAAGTACTAACCAGGCCCGACCCTGCTTAGCTTCCGAGATCAGACGAGATCGGGCGTGTTCAGGGTGGTATGGCCGTAGACGCTGCAACTGCTCCCTTTGCCTGCCTTTAAGGCAGCCCGCAGCCTCGGCCTGCTGCACACCAGCCCCGCACGCCCCACCTCCTGCTGCCGACGCCTCTCCCCACCGCCCGGCCCCGCACAACGCCTCCCCACACCGGCCCCCAACGCTACCTCACACCTCCCATCCTACCACGCCTCCCTCCCTCCCCAAGGCCTCCCACGCCCGCTCACCCCCACACAGCCTCCCGCTCTCGCCTTCCCCCGCGCCCGACAACAGCGCCCCAACCCACGCGCCCGCCCGCAAACCATGTCCTTATCTGCACCACCACCAGGGGGGCGGGGGCACCTGACACCCACCCGCACCGACACATGCTGCCCGCTGCCAGCGCCCGGGGGCGCCTCCCCCCTCCCGCACGTGGACGGCACACCACGCCCTCCCGGGCCGCCCACCGCGCGCTCAGCTTACGGGGATCCCTGCCCACGACCACACCCCACGCCCGCCGCGGGGCTGCCTCCCAACGCCCACGCCCGCTCCCGCGCCCCCTACGGCGCCTCACGCCCACGCTGCGACGGCCGTTTCCTCTCTCCCGCAAAACGGGGGCGCCGGCCCCCGCGGCCTCGCCCGCCACGGGCCCCCCTCCCCTTCACCGAGCCCCTCCCCGGGGGCAGGCGGGCCGGGACGCCCCCTCCACCCCCGAGGCCCCCAGCCCCACACCTCCCCCTCGCGGGCCCCCAGCCAGGGACGCTTCCAGGCCTGCCGCCTTCCCCGGGGGCGAGGGCTGCCCCGAAACGGACGCCTTCAGGCACCTGCGCCCGCCCTCCCACCACGTTTTACAGGGCCAGCAGGCATGCTGGGAAAGGGCTGCCCTGCTCACGCTAACCCGAAGGCCTGCAACGGGACGCAGGGCCGGGCCGGGCCCCACAGCCCTCCCGCTTACCAGCCCCCCGCCCGGCCCCCAGCCGCGCAACGGGCTGCGCAGGGAGGGGCCGACGGAACCGCTGGACTGCCACGCCCGCTGCCCGCGGGCCACACCAGGCGCTGGCGAAAGAAAAGCGGCAGGCCTGGAGCCCGCAAGCCCTCGCCCTCGCCCTCCCGCTTCCCCTGGGCCACGGCCGGGGACACCTTCGTCCGGGCAAGCGAGGACCAGGCGGCAAAAGCGAGCCAGCGGCAAAAAGCCTACAGCACCCAGTATTCCCAGGAGGTCTCCCATCCAAGTACTAACCAGGCCCGACCCTGCTTAGCTTCCGAGATCAGACGAGATCGGGCGTGTTCAGGGTGGTATGGCCGTAGACGCTGCAACTGCTCCCTTTGCCTGCCTTTAAGGCAGCCCGCAGCCTCGGCCTGCTGCACACCAGCCCCGCACGCCCCACCTCCTGCTGCCGACGCCTCTCCCCACCGCCCGGCCCCACACAACGCCTCCCCACACCGGCCCCCAACGCTACCTCACACCTCCCATCCTACCACGCCTCCCTCCCTCCCCAAGGCCTCCCACGCCCGCTCACCCCCACACAGCCTCCCGCTCTCGCCTTCCCCCGCGCCCGACAACAGCGCCCCAACCCACGCGCCCGCCCGCAAACCATGTCCTTATCTGCACCACCACCAGGGGGGCGGGGGCACCTGACACCCACCCGCACCGACACATGCTGCCCGCTGCCAGCGCCCGGGGGCGCCTCCCCCCTCCCGCACGTGGACGGCACACCACGCCCTCCCGGGCCGCCCACCGCGCGCTCAGCTTACGGGGAACCCTGCCCACGACCACACCCCACGCCCGCCGCGGGGCTGCCTCCCAACGCCCACGCCCGCTCCCGCGCCCCCTACGGCGCCTCACGCCCACGCTGCGACGGCCGTTTCCTCTCTCCCGCAAAACGGGGGCGCCGGCCCCCGCGGCCTCGCCCGCCACGGGCCCCCCTCCCCTTCACCGAGCCCCTCCCCGGGGGCAGGCGGGCCGGGACGCCCCCTCCACCCCCGAGGCCCCCAGCCCCACACCTCCCCCTCGCGGGCCCCCAGCCAGGGACGCTTCCAGGCCTGCCGCCTTCCCCGGGGGCGAGGGCTGCCCCGAAACGGACGCCTTCAGGCACCTGCGCCCGCCCTCCCACCACGTTTTACAGGGCCAGCAGGCATGCTGGGAAAGGGCTGCCCTGCTCACGCTAACCCGAAGGCCTGCAACGGGACGCAGGGCCGGGCCGGGCCGGGCCCCACAGCCCTCCCGCTTACCAGCCCCCCGCCCGGCCCCCAGCCGCGCAACGCGCTGCGCAGGGAGGGGCCGACGGGACCGCTGGACTGCCACGCCCGCTGCCCGCGGGCCACACCAGGCGCTGGCGAAAGAAAAGCGGCAGGCCTGGAGCCCGCAAGCCCTCGCCCTCGCCCCCCCCGCTTCCCCTGGGCCACGGCCGGGGACACCTTCGTCCGGGCAAGCGAGGACCAGGCGGCAAAAGCGAGCCAGCGGCAAAAAGCCTACAGCACCCAGTATTCCCAGGAGGTCTCCCATCCAAGTACTAACCAGGCCCGACCCTGCTTAGCTTCCGAGATCAGACGAGATCGGGCGTGTTCAGGGTGGTATGGCCGTAGACGCTGCAACTGCTCCCTTTGCCTGCCTTTAAGGCAGCCCGCAGCCTCGGCCTGCTGCACACCAGCCCCGCACGCCCCACCTCCTGCTGCCGACGCCTCTCCCCACCGCCCGGCCCCGCACAACGCCTCCCCACACCGGCCCCCAACGCTACCTCACACCTCCCATCCTACCACGCCTCCCTCCCTCCCCAAGGCCTCCCACGCCCGCTCACCCCCACACAGCCTCCCGCTCTCGCCTTCCCCCGCGCCCGACAACAGCGCCCCAACCCACGCGCCCGCCCGCAAACCATGTCCTTATCTGCACCACCACCAGGGGGGCGGGGGCACCTGACACCCACCCGCACCGACACATGCTGCCCGCTGCCAGCGCCCGGGGGCGCCTCCCCCCTCCCGCACGTGGACGGCACACCACGCCCTCCCGGGCCGCCCACCGCGCGCTCAGCTTACGGGGAACCCTGCCCACGACCACACCCCACGCCCGCCGCGGGGCTGCCTCCCAACGCCCACGCCCGCTCCCGCGCCCCCTACGGCGCCTCACGCCCACGCTGCGACGGCCGTTTCCTCTCTCCCGCAAAACGGGGGCGCCGGCCCCCGCGGCCTCGCCCGCCACGGGCCCCCCTCCCCTTCACCGAGCCCCTCCCCGGGGGCAGGCGGGCCGGGACGCCCCCTCCACCCCCGAGGCCCCCAGCCCCACACCTCCCCCTCGCGGGCCCCCAGCCAGGGACGCTTCCAGGCCTGCCGCCTTCCCCGGGGGCGAGGGCTGCCCCGAAACGGACGCCTTCAGGCACCTGCGCCCGCCCTCCCACCACGTTTTACAGGGCCAGCAGGCATGCTGGGAAAGGGCTGCCCTGCTCACGCTAACCCGAAGGCCTGCAACGGGACGCAGGGCCGGGCCGGGCCCCACAGCCCTCCCGCTTACCAGCCCCCCGCCCGGCCCCCAGCCGCGCAACGGGCTGCGCAGGGAGGGGCCGACGGGACCGCTGGACTGCCACGCCCGCTGCCCGCGGGCCACACCAGGCGCTGGCGAAAGAAAAGCGGCAGGCCTGGAGCCCGCAAGCCCTCGCCCTCGCCCTCCCGCTTCCCCTGGGCCACGGCCGGGGACACCTTCGTCCGGGCAAGCGAGGACCAGGCGGCAAAAGCGAGCCAGCGGCAAAAAGCCTACAGCACCCAGTATTCCCAGGAGGTCTCCCATCCAAGTACTAACCAGGCCCGACCCTGCTTAGCTTCCGAGATCAGACGAGATCGAGCGTGTTCAGGGTGGTATGGCCGTAGACGCTGCAACTGCTCCCTTTGCCTGCCTTTAAGGCAGCCCGCAGCCTCGGCCTGCTGCACACCAGCCCCGCACGCCCCACCTCCTGCTGCCGACGCCTCTCCCCACCGCCCGGCCCCGCACAACGCCTCCCCACACCGGCCCCCAACGCTACCTCACACCTCCCATCCTACCACGCCTCCCTCCCTCCCCAAGGCCTCCCACGCCCGCTCACCCCCACACAGCCTCCCGCTCTCGCCTTCCCCCGCGCCCGACAACAGCGCCCCAACCCACGCGCCCGCCCGCAAACCATGTCCTTATCTGCACCACCACCAGGGGGGCGGGGGCACCTGACACCCACCCGCACCGACACATGCTGCCCGCTGCCAGCGCCCGGGGGCGCCTCCCCCCTCCCGCACGTGGACGGCACACCACGCCCTCCCGGGCCGCCCACCGCGCGCTCAGCTTACGGGGATCCCTGCCCACGACCACACCCCACGCCCGCCGCGGGGCTGCCTCCCAACGCCCACGCCCGCTCCCGCGCCCCCTACGGCGCCTCACGCCCACGCTGCGACGGCCGTTTCCTCTCTCCCGCAAAACGGGGGCGCCGGCCCCCGCGGCCTCGCCCGCCACGGGCCCCCCTCCCCTTCACCGAGCCCCTCCCCGGGGGCAGGCGGGCCGGGACGCCCCCTCCACCCCCGAGGCCCCCAGCCCCACACCTCCCCCTCGCGGGCCCCCAGCCAGGGACGCTTCCAGGCCTGCCGCCTTCCCCGGGGGCGAGGGCTGCCCCGAAACGGACGCCTTCAGGCACCTGCGCCCGCCCTCCCACCACGTTTTACAGGGCCAGCAGGCATGCTGGGAAAGGGCTGCCCTGCTCACGCTAACCCGAAGGCCTGCAAAGGGACGCAGGGCCGGGCCGGGCCGGGCCCCACAGCCCTCCCGCTTACCAGCCCCCCGCCCGGCCCCCAGCCGCGCAACGGGCTGCGCAGGGAGGGGTCGACGGGACCGCTGGACTGCCACGCCCGCTGCCCGCGGGCCACACCAGGCGCTGGCGAAAGAAAAGCGGCAGGCCTGGAGCCCGCAAGCCCTCGCCCTCGCCCCCCCCGCTTCCCCTGGGCCACGGCCGGGGACACCTTCGTCCGGGCAAGCGAGGACCAGGCGGCAAAAGCGAGCCAGCGGCAAAAAGCCTACAGCACCCAGTATTCCCAGGAGGTCTCCCATCCAAGTACTAACCAGGCCCGACCCTGCTTAGCTTCTGAGATCAGACGAGATCGGGCGTGTTCAGGGTGGTATGGCCGTAGACGCTGCAACTGCTCCCTTTGCCTGCCTTTAAGGCAGCCCGCAGCCTCGGCCTGCTGCACACCAGCCCCGCACGCCCCACCTCCTGCTGCCGACGCCTCTCCCCACCGCCCGGCCCCGCACAACGCCTCCCCACACCGGCCCCCAACGCTACCTCACACCTCCCATCCTACCACGCCTCCCTCCCTCCCCAAGGCCTCCCACGCCCGCTCACCCCCACACAGCCTCCCGCTCTCGCCTTCCCCCGCGCCCGACAACAGCGCCCCAACCCACGCGCCCGCCCGCAAACCATGTCCTTATCTGCACCACCACCAGGGGGGCGGGGGCACCTGACACCCACCCGCACCGACACATGCTGCCCGCTGCCAGCGCCCGGGGGCGCCTCCCCCCTCCCGCACGTGGACGGCACACCACGCCCTCCCGGGCCGCCCACCGCGCGCTCAGCTTACGGGGAACCCTGCCCACGACCACACCCCACGCCCGCCGCGGGGCTGCCTCCCAACGCCCACGCCCGCTCCCGCGCCCCCTACGGCGCCTCACGCCCACGCTGCGACGGCCGTTTCCTCTCTCCCGCAAAACGGGGGCGCCGGCCCCCGCGGCCTCGCCCGCCACGGGCCCCCCTCCCCTTCACCGAGCCCCTCCCCGGGGGCAGGCGGGCCGGGACGCCCCCTCCACCCCCGAGGCCCCCAGCCCCACACCTCCCCCTCGCGGGCCCCCAGCCAGGGACGCTTCCAGGCCTGCCGCCTTCCCCGGGGGCGAGGGCTGCCCCGAAACGGACGCCTTCAGGCACCTGCGCCCGCCCTCCCACCACGTTTTACAGGGCCAGCAGGCATGCTGGGAAAGGGCTGCCCTGCTCACGCTAACCCGAAGGCCTGCAACGGGACGCAGGGCCGGGCCGGGCCCCACAGCCCTCCCGCTTACCAGCCCCCCGCCCGGCCCCCAGCCGCGCAACGGGCTGCGCAGGGAGGGGCCGACGGGACCGCTGGACTGCCACGCCCGCTGCCCGCGGGCCACACCAGGCGCTGGCGAAAGAAAAGCGGCAGGCCTGGAGCCCGCAAGCCCTCGCCCTCGCCCTCCCGCTTCCCCTGGGCCACGGCCGGGGACACCTTCGTCCGGGCAAGCGAGGACCAGGCGGCAAAAGCGAGCCAGCGGCAAAAAGCCTACAGCACCCAGTATTCCCAGGAGGTCTCCCATCCAAGTACTAACCAGGCCCGACCCTGCTTAGCTTCCGAGATCAGACGAGATCGGGCGTGTTCAGGGTGGTATGGCCGTAGACGCTGCAACTGCTCCCTTTGCCTGCCTTTAAGGCAGCCCGCAGCCTCGGCCTGCTGCACACCAGCCCCGCACGCCCCACCTCCTGCTGCCGACGCCTCTCCCCACCGCCCGGCCCCGCACAACGCCTCCCCACACCGGCCCCCAACGCTACCTCACACCTCCCATCCTACCACGCCTCCCTCCCTCCCCAAGGCCTCCCACGCCCGCTCACCCCCACACAGCCTCCCGCTCTCGCCTTCCCCCGCGCCCGACAACAGCGCCCCAACCCACGCGCCCGCCCGCAAACCATGTCCTTATCTGCACCACCACCAGGGGGGCGGGGGCACCTGACACCCACCCGCACCGACACATGCTGCCCGCTGCCAGCGCCCGGGGGCGCCTCCCCCCTCCCGCACGTGGACGGCACACCACGCCCTCCCGGGCCGCCCACCGCGCGCTCAGCTTACGGGGAACCCTGCCCACGACCACACCCCACGCCCGCCGCGGGGCTGCCTCCCAACGCCCACGCCCGCTCCCGCGCCCCCTACGGCGCCTCACGCCCACGCTGCGACGGCCGTTTCCTCTCTCCCGCAAAACGGGGGCGCCGGCCCCCGCGGCCTCGCCCGCCACGGGCCCCCCTCCCCTTCACCGAGCCCCTCCCCGGGGGCAGGCGGGCCGGGACGCCCCCTCCACCCCCGAGGCCCCCAGCCCCACACCTCCCCCTCGCGGGCCCCCAGCCAGGGACGCTTCCAGGCCTGCCGCCTTCCCCGGGGGCGAGGGCTGCCCCGAAACGGACGCCTTCAGGCACCTGCGCCCGCCCTCCCACCACGTTTTACAGGGCCAGCAGGCATGCTGGGAAAGGGCTGCCCTGCTCACGCTAACCCGAAGGCCTGCAACGGGACGCAGGGCCGGGCCGGGCCGGGCCCCACAGCCCTCCCGCTTACCAGCCCCCCGCCCGGCCCCCAGCCGCGCAACGCGCTGCGCAGGGAGGGGCCGACGGGACCGCTGGACTGCCACGCCCGCTGCCCGCGGGCCACACCAGGCGCTGGCGAAAGAAAAGCGGCAGGCCTGGAGCCCGCAAGCCCTCGCCCTCGCCCCCCCCGCTTCCCCTGGGCCACGGCCGGGGACACCTTCGTCCGGGCAAGCGAGGACCAGGCGGCAAAAGCGAGCCAGCGGCAAAAAGCCTACAGCACCCAGTATTCCCAGGAGGTCTCCCATCCAAGTACTAACCAGGCCCGACCCTGCTTAGCTTCCGAGATCAGACGAGATCGGGCGTGTTCAGGGTGGTATGGCCGTAGACGCTGCAACTGCTCCCTTTGCCTGCCTTTAAGGCAGCCCGCAGCCTCGGCCTGCTGCACACCAGCCCCGCACGCCCCACCTCCTGCTGCCGACGCCTCTCCCCACCGCCCGGCCCCGCACAACGCCTCCCCACACCGGCCCCCAACGCTACCTCACACCTCCCATCCTACCACGCCTCCCTCCCTCCCCAAGGCCTCCCACGCCCGCTCACCCCCACACAGCCTCCCGCTCTCGCCTTCCCCCGCGCCCGACAACAGCGCCCCAACCCACGCGCCCGCCCGCAAACCATGTCCTTATCTGCACCACCACCAGGGGGGCGGGGGCACCTGACACCCACCCGCACCGACACATGCTGCCCGCTGCCAGCGCCCGGGGGCGCCTCCCCCCTCCCGCACGTGGACGGCACACCACGCCCTCCCGGGCCGCCCACCGCGCGCTCAGCTTACGGGGAACCCTGCCCACGACCACACCCCACGCCCGCCGCGGGGCTGCCTCCCAACGCCCACGCCCGCTCCCGCGCCCCCTACGGCGCCTCACGCCCACGCTGCGACGGCCGTTTCCTCTCTCCCGCAAAACGGGGGCGCCGGCCCCCGCGGCCTCGCCCGCCACGGGCCCCCCTCCCCTTCACCGAGCCCCTCCCCGGGGGCAGGCGGGCCGGGACGCCCCCTCCACCCCCGAGGCCCCCAGCCCCACACCTCCCCCTCGCGGGCCCCCAGCCAGGGACGCTTCCAGGCCTGCCGCCTTCCCCGGGGGCGAGGGCTGCCCCGAAACGGACGCCTTCAGGCACCTGCGCCCGCCCTCCCACCACGTTTTACAGGGCCAGCAGGCATGCTGGGAAAGGGCTGCCCTGCTCACGCTAACCCGAAGGCCTGCAACGGGACGCAGGGCCGGGCCGGGCCCCACAGCCCTCCCGCTTACCAGCCCCCCGCCCGGCCCCCAGCCGCGCAACGGGCTGCGCAGGGAGGGGCCGACGGGACCGCTGGACTGCCACGCCCGCTGCCCGCGGGCCACACCAGGCGCTGGCGAAAGAAAAGCGGCAGGCCTGGAGCCCGCAAGCCATCGCCCTCGCCCTCCCGCTTCCCCTGGGCCACGGCCGGGGACACCTTCGTCCGGGCAAGCGAGGACCAGGCGGCAAAAGCGAGCCAGCAGCAAAAAGCCTACAGCACCCAGTATTCCCAGGAGGTCTCCCATCCAAGTACTAACCAGGCCCGACCCTGCTTAGCTTCCGAGATCAGACGAGATCGGGCGTGTTCAGGGTGGTATGGCCGTAGACGCTGCAACTGCTCCCTTTGCCTGCCTTTAAGGCAGCCCGCAGCCTCGGCCTGCTGCACACCAGCCCCGCACGCCCCACCTCCTGCTGCCGACGCCTCTCCCCACCGCCCGGCCCCGCACAACGCCTCCCCACACCGGCCCCCAACGCTACCTCACACCTCCCATCCTACCACGCCTCCCTCCCTCCCCAAGGCCTCCCACGCCCGCTCACCCCCACACAGCCTCCCGCTCTCGCCTTCCCCCGCGCCCGACAACAGCGCCCCAACCCACGCGCCCGCCCGCAAACCATGTCCTTATCTGCACCACCACCAGGGGGGCGGGGGCACCTGACACCCACCCGCACCGACACATGCTGCCCGCTGCCAGCGCCCGGGGGCGCCTCCCCCCTCCCGCACGTGGACGGCACACCACGCCCTCCCGGGCCGCCCACCGCGCGCTCAGCTTACGGGGAACCCTGCCCACGACCACACCCCACGCCCGCCGCGGGGCTGCCTCCCAACGCCCACGCCCGCTCCCGCGCCCCCTACGGCGCCTCACGCCCACGCTGCGACGGCCGTTTCCTCTCTCCCGCAAAACGGGGGCGCCGGCCCCCGCGGCCTCGCCCGCCACGGGCCCCCCTCCCCTTCACCGAGCCCCTCCCCGGGGGCAGGCGGGCCGGGACGCCCCCTCCACCCCCGAGGCCCCCAGCCCCACACCTCCCCCTCGCGGGCCCCCAGCCAGGGACGCTTCCAGGCCTGCCGCCTTCCCCGGGGGCGAGGGCTGCCCCGAAACGGACGCCTTCAGGCACCTGCGCCCGCCCTCCCACCACGTTTTACAGGGCCAGCAGGCATGCTGGGAAAGGGCTGCCCTGCTCACGCTAACCCGAAGGCCTGCAACGGGACGCAGGGCCGGGCCGGGCCGGGCCCCACAGCCCTCCCGCTTACCAGCCCCCCGCCCGGCCCCCAGCCGCGCAACGCGCTGCGCAGGGAGGGGCCGACGGGACCGCTGGACTGCCACGCCCGCTGCCCGCGGGCCACACCAGGCGCTGGCGAAAGAAAAGCGGCAGGCCTGGAGCCCGCAAGCCCTCGCCCTCGCCCCCCCCCGCTTCCCCTGGGCCACGGCCGGGGACACCTTCGTCCGGGCAAGCGAGGACCAGGCGGCAAAAGCGAGCCAGCGGCAAAAAGCCTACAGCACCCAGTATTCCCAGGAGGTCTCCCATCCAAGTACTAACCAGGCCCGACCCTGCTTAGCTTCCGAGATCAGACGAGATCGGGCGTGTTCAGGGTGGTATGGCCGTAGACGCTGCAACTGCTCCCTTTGCCTGCCTTTAAGGCAGCCCGCAGCCTCGGCCTGCTGCACACCAGCCCCGGACGCCCCACCTCCTGCTGCCGACGCCTCTCCCCACCGCCCGGCCCCGCACAACGCCTCCCCACACCGGCCCCCAACGCTACCTCACACCTCCCATCCTACCACGCCTCCCTCCCTCCCCAAGGCCTCCCACGCCCGCTCACCCCCACACAGCCTCCCGCTCTCGCCTTCCCCCGCGCCCGACAACAGCGCCCCAACCCACGCGCCCGCCCGCAAACCATGTCCTTATCTGCACCACCACCAGGGGGGCGGGGGCACCTGACACCCACCCGCACCGACACATGCTGCCCGCTGCCAGCGCCCGGGGGCGCCTCCCCCCTCCCGCACGTGGACGGCACACCACGCCCTCCCGGGCCGCCCACCGCGCGCTCAGCTTACGGGGAACCCTGCCCACGACCACACCCCACGCCCGCCGCGGGGCTGCCTCCCAACGCCCACGCCCGCTCCCGCGCCCCCTACGGCGCCTCACGCCCACGCTGCGACGGCCGTTTCCTCTCTCCCGCAAAACGGGGGCGCCGGCCCCCGCGGCCTCGCCCGCCACGGGCCCCCCTCCCTTTCACCGAGCCCCTCCCCGGGGGCAGGCGGGCCGGGACGCCCCCTCCACCCCCGAGGCCCCCAGCCCCACACCTCCCCCTCGCGGGCCCCCAGCCAGGGACGCTTCCAGGCCTGCCGCCTTCCCCGGGGGCGAGGGCTGCCCCGAAACGGACGCCTTCAGGCACCTGCGCCCGCCCTCCCACCACGTTTTACAGGGCCAGCAGGCATGCTGGGAAAGGGCTGCCCTGCTCACGCTAACCCGAAGGCCTGCAACGGGACGCAGGGCCGGGCCGGGCCCCACAGCCCTCCCGCTTACCAGCCCCCCGCCCGGCCCCCAGCCGCGCAACGGGCTGCGCAGGGAGGGGCCGACGGGACCGCTGGACTGCCACGCCCGCTGCCCGCGGGCCACACCAGGCGCTGGCGAAAGAAAAGCGGCAGGCCTGGAGCCCGCAAGCCCTCGCCCTCGCCCTCCCGCTTCCCCTGGGCCACGGCCGGGGACACCTTCGTCCGGGCAAGCGAGGACCAGGCGGCAAAAGCGAGCCAGCGGCAAAAAGCCTACAGCACCCAGTATTCCCAGGAGGTCTCCCATCCAAGTACTAACCAGGCCCGACCCTGCTTAGCTTCCGAGATCAGACGAGATCGGGCGTGTTCAGGGTGGTATGGCCGTAGACGCTTTAACTGCTCCCTTTGCCTGCCTTTAAGGCAGCCCGCAGCCTCGGCCTGCTGCACACCAGCCCCGCACGCCCCACCTCCTGCTGCCGACGCCTCTCCCCACCGCCCGGCCCCGCACAACGCCTCCCCACACCGGCCCCCAACGCTACCTCACACCTCCCATCCTACCACGCCTCCCTCCCTCCCCAAGGCCTCCCACGCCCGCTCACCCCCACACAGCCTCCCGCTCTCGCCTTCCCCCGCGCCCGACAACAGCGCCCCATCCCACGCGCCCGCCCGCAAACCATGTCCTTATCTGCACCACCACCAGGGGGGCGGGGGCACCTGACACCCACCCGCACCGACACATGCTGCCCGCTGCCAGCGCCCGGGGGCGCCTCCCCCCTCCCGCACGTGGACGGCACACCACGCCCTCCCGGGCCGCCCACCGCGCGCTCAGCTTACGGGGAACCCTGCCCACGACCACACCCCACGCCCGCCGCGGGGCTGCCTCCCAACGCCCACGCCCGCTCCCGCGCCCCCTACGGCGCCTCACGCCCACGCTGCGACGGCCGTTTCCTCTCTCCCGCAAAACGGGGGCGCCGGCCCCCGCGGCCTCGCCCGCCACGGGCCCCCCTCCCCTTCACCGAGCCCCTCCCCGGGGGCAGGCGGGCCGGGACGCCCCCTCCACCCCCGAGGCCCCCAGCCCCACACCTCCCCCTCGCGGGCCCCCAGCCAGGGACGCTTCCAGGCCTGCCGCCTTCCCCGGGGGCGAGGGCTGCCCCGAAACGGACGCCTTCAGGCACCTGCGCCCGCCCTCCCACCACGTTTTACAGGGCCAGCAGGCATGCTGGGAAAGGGCTGCCCTGCTCACGCTAACCCGAAGGCCTGCAACGGGACGCAGGGCCGGGCCGGGCCCCACAGCCCTCCCGCTTACCAGCCCCCCGCCCGGCCCCCAGCCGCGCAACGCGCTGCGCAGGGAGGGGCCGACGGGACCGCTGGACTGCCACGCCCGCTGCCCGCGGGCCACACCAGGCGCTGGCGAAAGAAAAGCGGCAGGCCTGGAGCCCGCAAGCCATCGCCCTCGCCCTCCCGCTTCCCCTGGGCCACGGCCGGGGACACCTTCGTCCGGGCAAGCGAGGACCAGGCGGCAAAAGCGAGCCAGCGGCAAAAAGCCTACAACACCCAGTATTCCCAGGAGGTCTCCCATCCAAGTACTAACCAGGCCCGACCCTGCTTAGCTTCCGAGATCAGACGAGATCGGGCGTGTTCAGGGTGGTATGGCCGTAGACGCTGCAACTGCTCCCTTTGCCTTCCTTTAAGGCAGCCCGCAGCCTCGGCCTGCTGCACACCAGCCCCGCACGCCCCACCTCCTGCTGCCGACGCCTCTCCCCACCGCCCGGCCCCGCACAACGCCTCCCCACACCGGCCCCCAACGCTACCTCACACCTCCCATCCTACCACGCCTCCCTCCCTCCCCAAGGCCTCCCACGCCCGCTCACCCCCACACAGCCTCCCGCTCTCGCCTTCCCCCGCGCCCGACAACAGCGCCCCAACCCACGCGCCCGCCCGCAAACCATGTCCTTATCTGCACCACCACCAGGGGGGCGGGGGCACCTGACACCCACCCGCACCGACACATGCTGCCCGCTGCCAGCGCCCGGGGGCGCCTCCCCCCTCCCGCACGTGGACGGCACACCACGCCCTCCCGGGCCGCCCACCGCGCGCTCAGCTTACGGGGAACCCTGCCCACGACCACACCCCACGCCCGCCGCGGGGCTGCCTCCCAACGCCCACGCCCGCTCCCGCGCCCCCTACGGCGCCTCACGCCCACGCTCCGACGGCCGTTTCCTCTCTCCCGCAAAACGGGGGCGCCGGCCCCCGCGGCCTCGCCCGCCACGAGCCCCCCTCCCCTTCACCGAGCCCCTCCCCGGGGGCAGGCGGGCCGGGACGCCCCCTCCACCCCCGAGGCCCCCAGCCCCACACCTCCCCCTCGCGGGCCCCCAGCCAGGGACGCTTCCAGGCCTGCCGCCTTCCCCGGGGGCGAGGGCTGCCCCGAAACGGACGCCTTCAGGCACCTGCGCCCGCCCTCCCACCACGTTTTACAGGGCCAGCAGGCATGCTGGGAAAGGGCTGCCCTGCTCACGCTAACCCGAAGGCCTGCAACGGGACGCAGGGCCGGGCCGGGCCGGGCCCCACAGCCCTCCCGCTTACCAGCCCCCCGCCCGGCCCCCAGCCGCGCAACGCGCTGCGCAGGGAGGGGCCGACGGGACCGCTGGACTGCCACGCCCGCTGCCCGCGGGCCACACCAGGCGCTGGCGAAAGAAAAGCGGCAGGCCTGGAGCCCGCAAGCCCTCGCCCTCGCCCCCCCGCTTCCCCTGGGCCACGGCCGGGGACACCTTCGTCCGGGCAAGCGAGGACCAGGCGGCAAAAGCGAGCCAGCGGCAAAAAGCCTACAGCACCCAGTATTCCCAGGAGGTCTCCCATCCAAGTACTAACCAGGCCCGACCCTGCTTAGCTTCCGAGATCAGACGAGATCGGGCGTGTTCAGGGTGGTATGGCCGTAGACGCTGCAACTGCTCCCTTTGCCTGCCTTTAAGGCAGCCCGCAGCCTCGGCCTGCTGCACACCAGCCCCGCACGCCCCACCTCCTGCTGCCGACGCCTCTCCCCACCGCCCGGCCCCGCACAACGCCTCCCCACACCGGCCCCCAACGCTACCTCACACCTCCCATCCTACCACGCCTCCCTCCCTCCCCAAGGCCTCCCACGCCCGCTCACCCCCACACAGCCTCCCGCTCTCGCCTTCCCCCGCGCCCGACAACAGCGCCCCAACCCACGCGCCCGCCCGCAAACCATGTCCTTATCTGCACCACCACCAGGGGGGCGGGGGCACCTGACACCCACCCGCACCGACACATGCTGCCCGCTGCCAGCGCCCGGGGGCGCCTCCCCCCTCCCGCACGTGGACGGCACACCACGCCCTCCCGGGCCGCCCACCGCGCGCTCAGCTTACGGGGAACCCTGCCCACGACCACACCCCACGCCCGCCGCGGGGCTGCCTCCCAACGCCCACGCCCGCTCCCGCGCCCCCTACGGCGCCTCACGCCCACGCTCCGACGGCCGTTTCCTCTCTCCCGCAAAACGGGGGCGCCGGCCCCCGCGGCCTCGCCCGCCACGGGCCCCCCTCCCCTTCACCGAGCCCCTCCCCGGGGGCAGGCGGGCCGGGACGCCCCCTCCACCCCCGAGGCCCCCAGCCCCACACCTCCCCCTCGCGGGCCCCCAGCCAGGGACGCTTCCAGGCCTGCCGCCTTCCCCGGGGGCGAGGGCTGCCCCGAAACGGACGCCTTCAGGCACCTGCGCCCGCCCTCCCACCACGTTTTACAGGGCCAGCAGGCATGCTGGGAAAGGGCTGCCCTGCTCACGCTAACCCGAAGGCCTGCAAAGGGACGCAGGGCCGGGCCGGGCCGGGCCCCACAGCCCTCCCGCTTACCAGCCCCCCGCCCGGCCCCCAGCCGCGCAACGGGCTGCGCAGGGAGGGGTCGACGGGACCGCTGGACTGCCACGCCCGCTGCCCGCGGGCCACACCAGGCGCTGGCGAAAGAAAAGCGGCAGGCCTGGAGCCCGCAAGCCCTCGCCCTCGCCCCCCCCGCTTCCCCTGGGCCACGGCCGGGGACACCTTCGTCCGGGCAAGCGAGGACCAGGCGGCAAAAGCGAGCCAGCGGCAAAAAGCCTACAGCACCCAGTATTCCCAGGAGGTCTCCCATCCAAGTACTAACCAGGCCCGACCCTGCTTAGCTTCTGAGATCAGACGAGATCGGGCGTGTTCAGGGTGGTATGGCCGTAGACGCTGCAACTGCTCCCTTTGCCTGCCTTTAAGGCAGCCCGCAGCCTCGGCCTGCTGCACACCAGCCCCGCACGCCCCACCTCCTGCTGCCGACGCCTCTCCCCACCGCCCGGCCCCGCACAACGCCTCCCCACACCGGCCCCCAACGCTACCTCACACCTCCCATCCTACCACGCCTCCCTCCCTCCCCAAGGCCTCCCACGCCCGCTCACCCCCACACAGCCTCCCGCTCTCGCCTTCCCCCGCGCCCGACAACAGCGCCCCAACCCACGCGCCCGCCCGCAAACCATGTCCTTATCTGCACCACCACCAGGGGGGCGGGGGCACCTGACACCCACCCGCACCGACACATGCTGCCCGCTGCCAGCGCCCGGGGGCGCCTCCCCCCTCCCGCACGTGGACGGCACACCACGCCCTCCCGGGCCGCCCACCGCGCGCTCAGCTTACGGGGAACCCTGCCCACGACCACACCCCACGCCCGCCGCGGGGCTGCCTCCCAACGCCCACGCCCGCTCCCGCGCCCCCTACGGCGCCTCACGCCCACGCTCCGACGGCCGTTTCCTCTCTCCCGCAAAACGGGGGCGCCGGCCCCCGCGGCCTCGCCCGCCACGGGCCCCCCTCCCCTTCACCGAGCCCCTCCCCGGGGGCAGGCGGGCCGGGACGCCCCCTCCACCCCCGAGGCCCCCAGCCCCACACCTCCCCCTCGCGGGCCCCCAGCCAGGGACGCTTCCAGGCCTGCCGCCTTCCCCGGGGGCGAGGGCTGCCCCGAAACGGACGCCTTCAGGCACCTGCGCCCGCCCTCCCACCACGTTTTACAGGGCCAGCAGGCATGCTGGGAAAGGGCTGCCCTGCTCACGCTAACCCGAAGGCCTGCAACGGGACGCAGGGCCGGGCCGGGCCCCACAGCCCTCCCGCTTACCAGCCCCCCGCCCGGCCCCCAGCCGCGCAACGGGCTGCGCAGGGAGGGGCCGACGGGACCGCTGGACTGCCACGCCCGCTGCCCGCGGGCCACACCAGGCGCTGGCGAAAGAAAAGCGGCAGGCCTGGAGCCCGCAAGCCCTCGCCCTCGCCCTCCCGCTTCCCCTGGGCCACGGCCGGGGACACCTTCGTCCGGGCAAGCGAGGACCAGGCGGCAAAAGCGAGCCAGCGGCAAAAAGCCTACAGCACCCAGTATTCCCAGGAGGTCTCCCATCCAAGTACTAACCAGGCCCGACCCTGCTTAGCTTCCGAGATCAGACGAGATCGGGCGTGTTCAGGGTGGTATGGCCGTAGACGCTGCAACTGCTCCCTTTGCCTGCCTTTAAGGCAGCCCGCAGCCTCGGCCTGCTGCACACCAGCCCCGCACGCCCCACCTCCTGCTGCCGACGCCTCTCCCCACCGCCCGGCCCCGCACAACGCCTCCCCACACCGGCCCCCAACGCTACCTCACACCTCCCATCCTACCACGCCTCCCTCCCTCCCCAAGGCCTCCCACGCCCGCTCACCCCCACACAGCCTCCCGCTCTCGCCTTCCCCCGCGCCCGACAACAGCGCCCCAACCCACGCGCCCGCCCGCAAACCATGTCCTTATCTGCACCACCACCAGGGGGGCGGGGGCACCTGACACCCACCCGCACCGACACATGCTGCCCGCTGCCAGCGCCCGGGGGCGCCTCCCCCCTCCCGCACGTGGACGGCACACCACGCCCTCCCGGGCCGCCCACCGCGCGCTCAGCTTACGGGGAACCCTGCCCACGACCACACCCCACGCCCGCCGCGGGGCTGCCTCCCAACGCCCACGCCCGCTCCCGCGCCCCCTACGGCGCCTCACGCCCACGCTGCGACGGCCGTTTCCTCTCTCCCGCAAAACGGGGGCGCCGGCCCCCGCGGCCTCGCCCGCCACGGGCCCCCCTCCCCTTCACCGAGCCCCTCCCCGGGGGCAGGCGGGCCGGGACGCCCCCTCCACCCCCGAGGCCCCCAGCCCCACACCTCCCCCTCGCGGGCCCCCAGCCAGGGACGCTTCCAGGCCTGCCGCCTTCCCCGGGGGCGAGGGCTGCCCCGAAACGGACGCCTTCAGGCACCTGCGCCCGCCCTCCCACCACGTTTTACAGGGCCAGCAGGCATGCTGGGAAAGGGCTGCCCTGCTCACGCTAACCCGAAGGCCTGCAACGGGACGCAGGGCCGGGCCGGGCCGGGCCCCACAGCCCTCCCGCTTACCAGCCCCCCGCCCGGCCCCCAGCCGCGCAACGCGCTGCGCAGGGAGGGGCCGACGGGACCGCTGGACTGCCACGCCCGCTGCCCGCGGGCCACACCAGGCGCTGGCGAAAGAAAAGCGGCAGGCCTGGAGCCCGCAAGCCCTCGCCCTCGCCCCCCCCGCTTCCCCTGGGCCACGGCCGGGGACACCTTCGTCCGGGCAAGCGAGGACCAGGCGGCAAAAGCGAGCCAGCGGCAAAAAGCCTACAGCACCCAGTATTCCCAGGAGGTCTCCCATCCAAGTACTAACCAGGCCCGACCCTGCTTAGCTTCCGAGATCAGACGAGATCGGGCGTGTTCAGGGTGGTATGGCCGTAGACGCTGCAACTGCTCCCTTTGCCTGCCTTTAAGGCAGCCCGCAGCCTCGGCCTGCTGCACACCAGCCCCGCACGCCCCACCTCCTGCTGCCGACGCCTCTCCCCACCGCCCGGCCCCGCACAACGCCTCCCCACACCGGCCCCCAACGCTACCTCACACCTCCCATCCTACCACGCCTCCCTCCCTCCCCAAGGCCTCCCACGCCCGCTCACCCCCACACAGCCTCCCGCTCTCGCCTTCCCCCGCGCCCGACAACAGCGCCCCAACCCACGCGCCCGCCCGCAAACCATGTCCTTATCTGCACCACCACCAGGGGGGCGGGGGCACCTGACACCCACCCGCACCGACACATGCTGCCCGCTGCCAGCGCCCGGGGGCGCCTCCCCCCTCCCGCACGTGGACGGCACACCACGCCCTCCCGGGCCGCCCACCGCGCGCTCAGCTTACGGGGAACCCTGCCCACGACCACACCCCACGCCCGCCGCGGGGCTGCCTCCCAACGCCCACGCCCGCTCCCGCGCCCCCTACGGCGCCTCACGCCCACGCTGCGACGGCCGTTTCCTCTCTCCCGCAAAACGGGGGCGCCGGCCCCCGCGGCCTCGCCCGCCACGGGCCCCCCTCCCCTTCACCGAGCCCCTCCCCGGGGGCAGGCGGGCCGGGACGCCCCCTCCACCCCCGAGGCCCCCAGCCCCACACCTCCCCCTCGCGGGCCCCCAGCCAGGGACGCTTCCAGGCCTGCCGCCTTCCCCGGGGGCGAGGGCTGCCCCGAAACGGACGCCTTCAGGCACCTGCGCCCGCCCTCCCACCACGTTTTACAGGGCCAGCAGGCATGCTGGGAAAGGGCTGCCCTGCTCACGCTAACCCGAAGGCCTGCAACGGGACGCAGGGCCGGGCCGGGCCCCACAGCCCTCCCGCTTACCAGCCCCCCGCCCGGCCCCCAGCCGCGCAACGGGCTGCGCAGGGAGGGGCCGACGGGACCGCTGGACTGCCACGCCCGCTGCCCGCGGGCCACACCAGGCGCTGGCGAAAGAAAAGCGGCAGGCCTGGAGCCCGCAAGCCATCGCCCTCGCCCTCCCGCTTCCCCTGGGCCACGGCCGGGGACACCTTCGTCCGGGCAAGCGAGGACCAGGCGGCAAAAGCGAGCCAGCAGCAAAAAGCCTACAGCACCCAGTATTCCCAGGAGGTCTCCCATCCAAGTACTAACCAGGCCCGACCCTGCTTAGCTTCCGAGATCAGACGAGATCGGGCGTGTTCAGGGTGGTATGGCCGTAGACGCTGCAACTGCTCCCTTTGCCTGCCTTTAAGGCAGCCCGCAGCCTCGGCCTGCTGCACACCAGCCCCGCACGCCCCACCTCCTGCTGCCGACGCCTCTCCCCACCGCCCGGCCCCGCACAACGCCTCCCCACACCGGCCCCCAACGCTACCTCACACCTCCCATCCTACCACGCCTCCCTCCCTCCCCAAGGCCTCCCACGCCCGCTCACCCCCACACAGCCTCCCGCTCTCGCCTTCCCCCGCGCCCGACAACAGCGCCCCAACCCACGCGCCCGCCCGCAAACCATGTCCTTATCTGCACCACCACCAGGGGGGCGGGGGCACCTGACACCCACCCGCACCGACACATGCTGCCCGCTGCCAGCGCCCGGGGGCGCCTCCCCCCTCCCGCACGTGGACGGCACACCACGCCCTCCCGGGCCGCCCACCGCGCGCTCAGCTTACGGGGAACCCTGCCCACGACCACACCCCACGCCCGCCGCGGGGCTGCCTCCCAACGCCCACGCCCGCTCCCGCGCCCCCTACGGCGCCTCACGCCCACGCTGCGACGGCCGTTTCCTCTCTCCCGCAAAACGGGGGCGCCGGCCCCCGCGGCCTCGCCCGCCACGGGCCCCCCTCCCCTTCACCGAGCCCCTCCCCGGGGGCAGGCGGGCCGGGACGCCCCCTCCACCCCCGAGGCCCCCAGCCCCACACCTCCCCCTCGCGGGCCCCCAGCCAGGGACGCTTCCAGGCCTGCCGCCTTCCCCGGGGGCGAGGGCTGCCCCGAAACGGACGCCTTCAGGCACCTGCGCCCGCCCTCCCACCACGTTTTACAGGGCCAGCAGGCATGCTGGGAAAGGGCTGCCCTGCTCACGCTAACCCGAAGGCCTGCAACGGGACGCAGGGCCGGGCCGGGCCGGGCCCCACAGCCCTCCCGCTTACCAGCCCCCCGCCCGGCCCCCAGCCGCGCAACGCGCTGCGCAGGGAGGGGCCGACGGGACCGCTGGACTGCCACGCCCGCTGCCCGCGGGCCACACCAGGCGCTGGCGAAAGAAAAGCGGCAGGCCTGGAGCCCGCAAGCCCTCGCCCTCGCCCCCCCCGCTTCCCCTGGGCCACGGCCGGGGACACCTTCGTCCGGGCAAGCGAGGACCAGGCGGCAAAAGCGAGCCAGCGGCAAAAAGCCTACAGCACCCAGTATTCCCAGGAGGTCTCCCATCCAAGTACTAACCAGGCCCGACCCTGCTTAGCTTCCGAGATCAGACGAGATCGGGCGTGTTCAGGGTGGTATGGCCGTAGACGCTGCAACTGCTCCCTTTGCCTGCCTTTAAGGCAGCCCGCAGCCTCGGCCTGCTGCACACCAGCCCCGGACGCCCCACCTCCTGCTGCCGACGCCTCTCCCCACCGCCCGGCCCCGCACAACGCCTCCCCACACCGGCCCCCAACGCTACCTCACACCTCCCATCCTACCACGCCTCCCTCCCTCCCCAAGGCCTCCCACGCCCGCTCACCCCCACACAGCCTCCCGCTCTCGCCTTCCCCCGCGCCCGACAACAGCGCCCCAACCCACGCGCCCGCCCGCAAACCATGTCCTTATCTGCACCACCACCAGGGGGGCGGGGGCACCTGACACCCACCCGCACCGACACATGCTGCCCGCTGCCAGCGCCCGGGGGCGCCTCCCCCCTCCCGCACGTGGACGGCACACCACGCCCTCCCGGGCCGCCCACCGCGCGCTCAGCTTACGGGGAACCCTGCCCACGACCACACCCCACGCCCGCCGCGGGGCTGCCTCCCAACGCCCACGCCCGCTCCCGCGCCCCCTACGGCGCCTCACGCCCACGCTGCGACGGCCGTTTCCTCTCTCCCGCAAAACGGGGGCGCCGGCCCCCGCGGCCTCGCCCGCCACGGGCCCCCCTCCCTTTCACCGAGCCCCTCCCCGGGGGCAGGCGGGCCGGGACGCCCCCTCCACCCCCGAGGCCCCCAGCCCCACACCTCCCCCTCGCGGGCCCCCAGCCAGGGACGCTTCCAGGCCTGCCGCCTTCCCCGGGGGCGAGGGCTGCCCCGAAACGGACGCCTTCAGGCACCTGCGCCCGCCCTCCCACCACGTTTTACAGGGCCAGCAGGCATGCTGGGAAAGGGCTGCCCTGCTCACGCTAACCCGAAGGCCTGCAACGGGACGCAGGGCCGGGCCGGGCCCCACAGCCCTCCCGCTTACCAGCCCCCCGCCCGGCCCCCAGCCGCGCAACGGGCTGCGCAGGGAGGGGCCGACGGGACCGCTGGACTGCCACGCCCGCTGCCCGCGGGCCACACCAGGCGCTGGCGAAAGAAAAGCGGCAGGCCTGGAGCCCGCAAGCCCTCGCCCTCGCCCTCCCGCTTCCCCTGGGCCACGGCCGGGGACACCTTCGTCCGGGCAAGCGAGGACCAGGCGGCAAAAGCGAGCCAGCGGCAAAAAGCCTACAGCACCCAGTATTCCCAGGAGGTCTCCCATCCAAGTACTAACCAGGCCCGACCCTGCTTAGCTTCCGAGATCAGACGAGATCGGGCGTGTTCAGGGTGGTATGGCCGTAGACGCTTTAACTGCTCCCTTTGCCTGCCTTTAAGGCAGCCCGCAGCCTCGGCCTGCTGCACACCAGCCCCGCACGCCCCACCTCCTGCTGCCGACGCCTCTCCCCACCGCCCGGCCCCGCACAACGCCTCCCCACACCGGCCCCCAACGCTACCTCACACCTCCCATCCTACCACGCCTCCCTCCCTCCCCAAGGCCTCCCACGCCCGCTCACCCCCACACAGCCTCCCGCTCTCGCCTTCCCCCGCGCCCGACAACAGCGCCCCATCCCACGCGCCCGCCCGCAAACCATGTCCTTATCTGCACCACCACCAGGGGGGCGGGGGCACCTGACACCCACCCGCACCGACACATGCTGCCCGCTGCCAGCGCCCGGGGGCGCCTCCCCCCTCCCGCACGTGGACGGCACACCACGCCCTCCCGGGCCGCCCACCGCGCGCTCAGCTTACGGGGAACCCTGCCCACGACCACACCCCACGCCCGCCGCGGGGCTGCCTCCCAACGCCCACGCCCGCTCCCGCGCCCCCTACGGCGCCTCACGCCCACGCTGCGACGGCCGTTTCCTCTCTCCCGCAAAACGGGGGCGCCGGCCCCCGCGGCCTCGCCCGCCACGGGCCCCCCTCCCCTTCACCGAGCCCCTCCCCGGGGGCAGGCGGGCCGGGACGCCCCCTCCACCCCCGAGGCCCCCAGCCCCACACCTCCCCCTCGCGGGCCCCCAGCCAGGGACGCTTCCAGGCCTGCCGCCTTCCCCGGGGGCGAGGGCTGCCCCGAAACGGACGCCTTCAGGCACCTGCGCCCGCCCTCCCACCACGTTTTACAGGGCCAGCAGGCATGCTGGGAAAGGGCTGCCCTGCTCACGCTAACCCGAAGGCCTGCAACGGGACGCAGGGCCGGGCCGGGCCCCACAGCCCTCCCGCTTACCAGCCCCCCGCCCGGCCCCCAGCCGCGCAACGCGCTGCGCAGGGAGGGGCCGACGGGACCGCTGGACTGCCACGCCCGCTGCCCGCGGGCCACACCAGGCGCTGGCGAAAGAAAAGCGGCAGGCCTGGAGCCCGCAAGCCATCGCCCTCGCCCTCCCGCTTCCCCTGGGCCACGGCCGGGGACACCTTCGTCCGGGCAAGCGAGGACCAGGCGGCAAAAGCGAGCCAGCGGCAAAAAGCCTACAACACCCAGTATTCCCAGGAGGTCTCCCATCCAAGTACTAACCAGGCCCGACCCTGCTTAGCTTCCGAGATCAGACGAGATCGGGCGTGTTCAGGGTGGTATGGCCGTAGACGCTGCAACTGCTCCCTTTGCCTTCCTTTAAGGCAGCCCGCAGCCTCGGCCTGCTGCACACCAGCCCCGCACGCCCCACCTCCTGCTGCCGACGCCTCTCCCCACCGCCCGGCCCCGCACAACGCCTCCCCACACCGGCCCCCAACGCTACCTCACACCTCCCATCCTACCACGCCTCCCTCCCTCCCCAAGGCCTCCCACGCCCGCTCACCCCCACACAGCCTCCCGCTCTCGCCTTCCCCCGCGCCCGACAACAGCGCCCCAACCCACGCGCCCGCCCGCAAACCATGTCCTTATCTGCACCACCACCAGGGGGGCGGGGGCACCTGACACCCACCCGCACCGACACATGCTGCCCGCTGCCAGCGCCCGGGGGCGCCTCCCCCCTCCCGCACGTGGACGGCACACCACGCCCTCCCGGGCCGCCCACCGCGCGCTCAGCTTACGGGGAACCCTGCCCACGACCACACCCCACGCCCGCCGCGGGGCTGCCTCCCAACGCCCACGCCCGCTCCCGCGCCCCCTACGGCGCCTCACGCCCACGCTCCGACGGCCGTTTCCTCTCTCCCGCAAAACGGGGGCGCCGGCCCCCGCGGCCTCGCCCGCCACGAGCCCCCCTCCCCTTCACCGAGCCCCTCCCCGGGGGCAGGCGGGCCGGGACGCCCCCTCCACCCCCGAGGCCCCCAGCCCCACACCTCCCCCTCGCGGGCCCCCAGCCAGGGACGCTTCCAGGCCTGCCGCCTTCCCCGGGGGCGAGGGCTGCCCCGAAACGGACGCCTTCAGGCACCTGCGCCCGCCCTCCCACCACGTTTTACAGGGCCAGCAGGCATGCTGGGAAAGGGCTGCCCTGCTCACGCTAACCCGAAGGCCTGCAACGGGACGCAGGGCCGGGCCGGGCCGGGCCCCACAGCCCTCCCGCTTACCAGCCCCCCGCCCGGCCCCCAGCCGCGCAACGCGCTGCGCAGGGAGGGGCCGACGGGACCGCTGGACTGCCACGCCCGCTGCCCGCGGGCCACACCAGGCGCTGGCGAAAGAAAAGCGGCAGGCCTGGAGCCCGCAAGCCCTCGCCCTCGCCCCCCCCGCTTCCCCTGGGCCACGGCCGGGGACACCTTCGTCCGGGCAAGCGAGGACCAGGCGGCAAAAGCGAGCCAGCGGCAAAAAGCCTACAGCACCCAGTATTCCCAGGAGGTCTCCCATCCAAGTACTAACCAGGCCCGACCCTGCTTAGCTTCCGAGATCAGACGAGATCGGGCGTGTTCAGGGTGGTATGGCCGTAGACGCTGCAACTGCTCCCTTTGCCTGCCTTTAAGGCAGCCCGCAGCCTCGGCCTGCTGCACACCAGCCCCGCACGCCCCACCTCCTGCTGCCGACGCCTCTCCCCACCGCCCGGCCCCGCACAACGCCTCCCCACACCGGCCCCCAACGCTACCTCACACCTCCCATCCTACCACGCCTCCCTCCCTCCCCAAGGCCTCCCACGCCCGCTCACCCCCACACAGCCTCCCGCTCTCGCCTTCCCCCGCGCCCGACAACAGCGCCCCAACCCACGCGCCCGCCCGCAAACCATGTCCTTATCTGCACCACCACCAGGGGGGCGGGGGCACCTGACACCCACCCGCACCGACACATGCTGCCCGCTGCCAGCGCCCGGGGGCGCCTCCCCCCTCCCGCACGTGGACGGCACACCACGCCCTCCCGGGCCGCCCACCGCGCGCTCAGCTTACGGGGAACCCTGCCCACGACCACACCCCACGCCCGCCGCGGGGCTGCCTCCCAACGCCCACGCCCGCTCCCGCGCCCCCTACGGCGCCTCACGCCCACGCTCCGACGGCCGTTTCCTCTCTCCCGCAAAACGGGGGCGCCGGCCCCCGCGGCCTCGCCCGCCACGGGCCCCCCTCCCCTTCACCGAGCCCCTCCCCGGGGGCAGGCGGGCCGGGACGCCCCCTCCACCCCCGAGGCCCCCAGCCCCACACCTCCCCCTCGCGGGCCCCCAGCCAGGGACGCTTCCAGGCCTGCCGCCTTCCCCGGGGGCGAGGGCTGCCCCGAAACGGACGCCTTCAGGCACCTGCGCCCGCCCTCCCACCACGTTTTACAGGGCCAGCAGGCATGCTGGGAAAGGGCTGCCCTGCTCACGCTAACCCGAAGGCCTGCAACGGGACGCAGGGCCGGGCCGGGCCCCACAGCCCTCCCGCTTACCAGCCCCCCGCCCGGCCCCCAGCCGCGCAACGGGCTGCGCAGGGAGGGGCCGACGGGACCGCTGGACTGCCACGCCCGCTGCCCGCGGGCCACACCAGGCGCTGGCGAAAGAAAAGCGGCAGGCCTGGAGCCCGCAAGCCCTCGCCCTCGCCCTCCCGCTTCCCCTGGGCCACGGCCGGGGACACCTTCGTCCGGGCAAGCGAGGATCAGGCGGCAAAAGCGAGCCAGCGGCAAAAAGCCTACAGCACCCAGTATTCCCAGGAGGTCTCCCATCCAAGTACTAACCAGGCCCGACCCTGCTTAGCTTCCGAGATCAGACGAGATCGGGCGTGTTCAGGGTGGTATGGCCGTAGACGCTGCAATTGCTCCCCTTGCCTGCCTTTAAGGCAGCCCGCAGCCTCGGCCTGCTGCACACCAGCCCCGCACGCCCCACCTCCTGCTGCCGACGCCTCTCCCCACCGCCCGGCCCCGCACAACGCCTCCCCACACCGGCCCCCAACGCTACCTCACACCTCCCATCCTACCACGCCTCCCTCCCTCCCCAAGGCCTCCCACGCCCGCTCACCCCCACACAGCCTCCCGCTCTCGCCTTCCCCCGCGCCCGACAACAGCGCCCCAACCCACGCGCCCGCCCGCAAACCATGTCCTTATCTGCACCACCACCAGGGGGGCGGGGGCACCTGACACCCACCCGCACCGACACATGCTGCCCGCTGCCAGCGCCCGGGGGCGCCTCCCCCCTCCCGCACGTGGACGGCACACCACGCCCTCCCGGGCCGCCCACCGCGCGCTCAGCTTACGGGGAACCCTGCCCACGACCACACCCCACGCCCGCCGCGGGGCTGCCTCCCAACGCCCACGCCCGCTCCCGCGCCCCCTACGGCGCCTCACGCCCACGCTCCGACGGCCGTTTCCTCTCTCCCGCAAAACGGGGGCGCCGGCCCCCGCGGCCTCGCCCGCCACGGGCCCCCCTCCCCTTCACCGAGCCCCTCCCCGGGGGCAGGCGGGCCGGGACGCCCCCTCCACCCCCGAGGCCCCCAGCCCCACACCTCCCCCTCGCGGGCCCCCAGCCAGGGACGCTTCCAGGCCTGCCGCCTTCCCCGGGGGCGAGGGCTGCCGCGAAACGGACGCCTTCAGGCACCTGCGCCCGCCCTCCCACCACGTTTTACAGGGCCAGCAGGCATGCTGGGAAAGGGCTGCCCTGCTCACGCTAACCCGAAGGCCTGCAACGGGACGCAGGGCCGGGCCGGGCCCCACAGCCCTCCCGCTTACCAGCCCCCCGCCCGGCCCCCAGCCGCGCAACGGGCTGCGCAGGGAGGGGCCGACGGGACCGCTGGACTGCCACGCCCGCTGCCCGCGGGCCACACCAGGCGCTGGCGAAAGAAAAGCGGCAGGCCTGGAGCCCGCAAGCCCTCGCCCTCGCCCTCCCGCTTCCCCTGGGCCACGGCCGGGGACACCTTCGTCCGGGCAAGCGAGGACCAGGCGGCAAAAGCGAGCCAGCGGCAAAAAGCCTACAGCACCCAGTATTCCCAGGAGGTCTCCCATCCAAGTACTAACCAGGCCCGACCCTGCTTAGCTTCCGAGATCAGACGAGATCGGGCGTGTTCAGGGTGGTATGGCCGTAGACGCTGCAACTGCTCCCTTTGCCTGCCTTTAAGGCAGCCCGCAGCCTCGGCCTGCTGCACACCAGCCCCGCACGCCCCACCTCCTGCTGCCGACGCCTCTCCCCACCGCCCGGCCCCGCACAACGCCTCCCCACACCGGCCCCCAACGCTACCTCACACCTCCCATCCTACCACGCCTCCCTCCCTCCCCAAGGCCTCCCACGCCCGCTCACCCCCACACAGCCTCCCGCTCTCGCCTTCCCCCGCGCCCGACAACAGCGCCCCAACCCACGCGCCCGCCCGCAAACCATGTCCTTATCTGCACCACCACCAGGGGGGCGGGGGCACCTGACACCCACCCGCACCGACACATGCTGCCCGCTGCCAGCGCCCGGGGGCGCCTCCCCGCTCCCGCACGTGGACGGCACACCACGCCCTCCCGGGCCGCCCACCGCGCGCTCAGCTTACGGGGAACCCTGCCCACGACCACACCCCACGCCCGCCGCGGGGCTGCCTCCCAACGCCCACGCCCGCTCCCGCGCCCCCTACGGCGCCTCACGCCCACGCTCCGACGGCCGTTTCCTCTCTCCCGCAAAACGGGGGCGCCGGCCCCCGCGGCCTCGCCCGCCACGGGCCCCCCTCCCCTTCACCGAGCCCCTCCCCGGGGGCAGGCGGGCCGGGACGCCCCCTCCACCCCCGAGTCCCCCAGCCCCACACCTCCCCCTCGCGGGCCCCCAGCCAGGGACGCTTCCAGGCCTGCCGCCTTCCCCGGGGGCGAGGGCTGCCCCGAAACGGACGCCTTCAGGCACCTGCGCCCGCCCTCCCACCACGTTTTACAGGGCCAGCAGGCATGCTGGGAAAGGGCTGCCCTGCTCACGCTAACCCGAAGGCCTGCAACGGGACGCAGGGCCGGGCCGGGCCCCACAGCCCTCCCGCTTACCAGCCCCCCGCCCGGCCCCCAGCCGCGCAACGGGCTGCGCAGGGAGGGGCCGACGGGACCGCTGGACTGCCACGCCCGCTGCCCGCGGGCCACACCAGGCGCTGGCGAAAGAAAAGCGGCAGGCCTGGAGCCCGCAAGCCCTCGCCCTCGCCCTCCCGCTTCCCCTGGGCCACGGCCGGGGACACCTTCGTCCGGGCAAGCGAGGACCAGGCGGCAAAAGCGAGCCAGCGGCAAAAAGCCTACAGCACCCAGTATGTCTCCCATCCAAGTACTAACCAGGGCCGACCCTGCTTAGCTTCCGAGATCAGACGAGATCGGGCGTGTTCAGGGTGGTATGGCCGTAGACGCTGCAACTGCTCCCCTTGCCTGCCTTTAAGGCAGCCCGCAGCCTCGGCCTGCTGCACACCAGCCCCGCACGCCCCACCTCCTGCTGCCGACGCCTCTCCCCACCGCCCAGCCCCGCACAACGCCTCCCCACACCGGCCCCCAACGCTACCTCACACCTCCCATCCTACCACGCCTCCCTCCCTCCCCAAGGCCTCCCACGCCCGCTCACCCCCACACAGCCTCCCGCTCTCGCCTTCCCCCGCGCCCGACAACAGCGCCCCAACCCACGCGCCCGCCCGCAAACCATGTCCTTATCTGCACCACCACCAGGGGGGCGGGGGCACCTGACACCCACCCGCACCGACACATGCTGCCCGCTGCCAGCGCCCGGGGGCGCCTCCCCCCTCCCGCACGTGGACGGCACACCACGCCCTCCCGGGCCGCCCACCGCGCGCTCAGCTTACGGGGAACCCTGCCCACGACCACACCCCACGCCCGCCGCGGGGCTGCCTCCCAACGCCCACGCCCGCTCCCGCGCCCCCTACGGCGCCTCACGCCCACGCTCCGACGGCCGTTTCCTCTCTCCCGCAAAACGGGGGCGCCGGCCCCCGCGGCCTCGCCCGCCACGGGCCCCCCTCCCCTTCACCGAGCCCCTCCCCGGGGGCAGGCGGGCCGGGACGCCCCCTCCACCCCCGAGGCCCCCAGCCCCACACCTCCCCCTCGCGGGCCCCCAGCCAGGGACGCTTCCAGGCCTGCCGCCTTCCCCGGGGGCGAGGGCTGCCCCGAAACGGACGCCTTCAGGCACCTGCGCCCGCCCTCCCACCACGTTTTACAGGGCCAGCAGGCATGCTGGGAAAGGGCTGCCCTGCTCACGCTAACCCGAAGGCCTGCAACGGGACGCAGGGCCGGGCCGGGCCCCACAGCCCTCCCGCTTACCAGCCCCCCGCCCGGCCCCCAGCCGCGCAACGGGCTGCGCAGGGAGGGGCCGACGGGACCGCTGGACTGCCACGCCCGCTGCCCGCGGGCCACACCAGGCGCTGGCGAAAGAAAAGCGGCAGGCCTGGAGCCCGCAAGCCCTCGCCCTCGCCCTCCCGCTTCCCCTGGGCCACGGCCGGGGACACCTTCGTCCGGGCAAGCGAGGATCAGGCGGCAAAAGCGAGCCAGCGGCAAAAAGCCTACAGCACCCAGTATTCCCAGGAGGTCTCCCATCCAAGTACTAACCAGGCCCGACCCTGCTTAGCTTCCGAGATCAGACGAGATCGGGCGTGTTCAGGGTGGTATGGCCGTAGACGCTGCAATTGCTCCCCTTGCCTGCCTTTAAGGCAGCCCGCAGCCTCGGCCTGCTGCACACCAGCCCCGCACGCCCCACCTCCTGCTGCCGACGCCTCTCCCCACCGCCCGGCCCCGCACAACGCCTCCCCACACCGGCCCCCAACGCTACCTCACACCTCCCATCCTACCACGCCTCCCTCCCTCCCCAAGGCCTCCCACGCCCGCTCACCCCCACACAGCCTCCCGCTCTCGCCTTCCCCCGCGCCCGACAACAGCGCCCCAACCCACGCGCCCGCCCGCAAACCATGTCCTTATCTGCACCACCACCAGGGGGGCGGGGGCACCTGACACCCACCCGCACCGACACATGCTGCCCGCTGCCAGCGCCCGGGGGCGCCTCCCCCCTCCCGCACGTGGACGGCACACCACGCCCTCCCGGGCCGCCCACCGCGCGCTCAGCTTACGGGGAACCCTGCCCACGACCACACCCCACGCCCGCCGCGGGGCTGCCTCCCAACGCCCACGCCCGCTCCCGCGCCCCCTACGGCGCCTCACGCCCACGCTCCGACGGCCGTTTCCTCTCTCCCGCAAAACGGGGGCGCCGGCCCCCGCGGCCTCGCCCGCCACGGGCCCCCCTCCCCTTCACCGAGCCCCTCCCCGGGGGCAGGCGGGCCGGGACGCCCCCTCCACCCCCGAGGCCCCCAGCCCCACACCTCCCCCTCGCGGGCCCCCAGCCAGGGACGCTTCCAGGCCTGCCGCCTTCCCCGGGGGCGAGGGCTGCCCCGAAACGGACGCCTTCAGGCACCTGCGCCCGCCCTCCCACCACGTTTTACAGGGCCAGCAGGCATGCTGGGAAAGGGCTGCCCTGCTCACGCTAACCCGAAGGCCTGCAACGGGACGCAGGGCCGGGCCGGGCCCCACAGCCCTCCCGCTTACCAGCCCCCCGCCCGGCCCCCAGCCGCGCAACGGGCTGCGCAGGGAGGGGCCGACGGGACCGCTGGACTGCCACGCCCGCTGCCCGCGGGCCACACCAGGCGCTGGCGAAAGAAAAGCGGCAGGCCTGGAGCCCGCAAGCCCTCGCCCTCGCCCTCCCGCTTCCCCTGGGCCACGGCCGGGGACACCTTCGTCCGGGCAAGCGAGGACCAGGCGGCAAAAGCGAGCCAGCGGCAAAAAGCCTACAGCACCCAGTATTCCCAGGAGGTCTCCCATCCAAGTACTAACCAGGCGCGACCCTGCTTAGCTTCCGAGATCAGACGAGATCGGGCGTGTTCAGGGTGGTATGGCCGTAGACGCTGCAACTGCTCCCTTTGCCTGCCTTTAAGGCAGCCCGCAGCCTCGGCCTGCTGCACACCAGCCCCGCACGCCCCACCTCCTGCTGCCGACGCCTCTCCCCACCGCCCGGCCCCGCACAACGCCTCCCCACACCGGCCCCCAACGCTACCTCACACCTCCCATCCTACCACGCCTCCCTCCCTCCCCAAGGCCTCCCACGCCCGCTCACCCCCACACAGCCTCCCGCTCTCGCCTTCCCCCGCGCCCGACAACAGCGCCCCAACCCACGCGCCCGCCCGCAAACCATGTCCTTATCTGCACCACCACCAGGGGGGCGGGGGCACCTGACACCCACCCGCACCGACACATGCTGCCCGCTGCCAGCGCCCGGGGGCGCCTCCCCGCTCCCGCACGTGGACGGCACACCACGCCCTCCCGGGCCGCCCACCGCGCGCTCAGCTTACGGGGAACCCTGCCCACGACCACACCCCACGCCCGCCGCGGGGCTGCCTCCCAACGCCCACGCCCGCTCCCGCGCCCCCTACGGCGCCTCACGCCCACGCTCCGACGGCCGTTTCCTCTCTCCCGCAAAACGGGGGCGCCGGCCCCCGCGGCCTCGCCCGCCACGGGCCCCCCTCCCCTTCACCGAGCCCCTCCCCGGGGGCAGGCGGGCCGGGACGCCCCCTCCACCCCCGAGTCCCCCAGCCCCACACCTCCCCCTCGCGGGCCCCCAGCCAGGGACGCTTCCAGGCCTGCCGCCTTCCCCGGGGGCGAGGGCTGCCCCGAAACGGACGCCTTCAGGCACCTGCGCCCGCCCTCCCACCACGTTTTACAGGGCCAGCAGGCATGCTGGGAAAGGGCTGCCCTGCTCACGCTAACCCGAAGGCCTGCAACGGGACGCAGGGCCGGGCCGGGCCCCACAGCCCTCCCGCTTACCAGCCCCCCGCCCGGCCCCCAGCCGCGCAACGGGCTGCGCAGGGAGGGGCCGACGGGACCGCTGGACTGCCACGCCCGCTGCCCGCGGGCCACACCAGGCGCTGGCGAAAGAAAAGCGGCAGGCCTGGAGCCCGCAAGCCCTCGCCCTCGCCCTCCCGCTTCCCCTGGGCCACGGCCGGGGACACCTTCGTCCGGGCAAGCGAGGACCAGGCGGCAAAAGCGAGCCAGCGGCAAAAAGCCTACAGCACCCAGTATGTCTCCCATCCAAGTACTAACCAGGGCCGACCCTGCTTAGCTTCCGAGATCAGACGAGATCGGGCGTGTTCAGGGTGGTATGGCCGTAGACGCTGCAACTGCTCCCCTTGCCTGCCTTTAAGGCAGCCCGCAGCCTCGGCCTGCTGCACACCAGCCCCGCACGCCCCACCTCCTGCTGCCGACGCCTCTCCCCACCGCCCGGCCCCGCACAACGCCTCCCCACACCGGCCCCCAACGCTACCTCACACCTCCCATCCTACCACGCCTCCCTCCCTCCCCAAGGCCTCCCACGCCCGCTCACCCCCACACAGCCTCCCGCTCTCGCCTTCCCCCGCGCCCGACAACAGCGCCCCAACCCACGCGCCCGCCCGCAAACCATGTCCTTATCTGCACCACCACCAGGGGGGCGGGGGCACCTGACACCCACCCGCACCGACACATGCTGCCCGCTGCCAGCGCCCGGGGGCGCCTCCCCCCTCCCGCACGTGGACGGCACACCACGCCCTCCCGGGCCGCCCACCGCGCGCTCAGCTTACGGGGAACCCTGCCCACGACCACACCCCACGCCCGCCGCGGGGCTGCCTCCCAACGCCCACGCCCGCTCCCGCGCCCCCTACGGCGCCTCACGCCCACGCTCCGACGGCCGTTTCCTCTCTCCCGCAAAACGGGGGCGCCGGCCCCCGCGGCCTCGCCCGCCACGGGCCCCCCTCCCCTTCACCGAGCCCCTCCCCGGGGGCAGGCGGGCCGGGACGCCCCCTCCACCCCCGAGGCCCCCAGCCCCACACCTCCCCCTCGCGGGCCCCCAGCCAGGGACGCTTCCAGGCCTGCCGCCTTCCCCGGGGGCGAGGGCTGCCCCGAAACGGACGCCTTCAGGCACCTGCGCCCGCCTTCCCACCACGTTTTACAGGGCCAGCAGGCATGCTGGGAAAGGGCTGCCCTGCTCACGCTAACCCGAAGGCCTGCAACGGGACGCAGGGCCGGGCCGGGCCCCACAGCCCTCCCGCTTACCAGCCCCCCGCCCGGCCCCCAGCCGCGCAACGGGCTGCGCAGGGAGGGGCCGACGGGACCGCTGGACTGCCACGCCCGCTGCCCGCGGGCCACACCAGGCGCTGGCGAAAGAAAAGCGGCAGGCCTGGAGCCCGCAAGCCCTCGCCCTCGCCCTCCCGCTTCCCCTGGGCCACGGCCGGGGACACCTTCGTCCGGGCAAGCGAGGACCAGGCGGCAAAAGCGAGCCAGCGGCAAAAAGCCTACAGCACCCAGTATTCCCAGGAGGTCTCCCATCCAAGTACTAACCAGGCCCGACCCTGCTTAGCTTCCGAGATCAGACGAGATCGGGCGTGTTCAGGGTGGTATGGCCGTAGACGCTGCAACTGCTCCCTTTGCCTGCCTTTAAGGCAGCCCGCAGCCTCGGCCTGCTGCACACCAGCCCCGCACGCCCCACCTCCTGCTGCCGACGCCTCTCCCCACCGCCCGGCCCCGCACAACGCCTCCCCACACCGGCCCCCAACGCTACCTCACACCTCCCATCCTACCACGCCTCCCTCCCTCCCCAAGGCCTCCCACGCCCGCTCACCCCCACACAGCCTCCCGCTCTCGCCTTCCCCCGCGCCCGACAACAGCGCCCCAACCCACGCGCCCGCCCGCAAACCATGTCCTTATCTGCACCACCACCAGGGGGGCGGGGGCACCTGACACCCACCCGCACCGACACATGCTGCCCGCTGCCAGCGCCCGGGGGCGCCTCCCCGCTCCCGCACGTGGACGGCACACCACGCCCTCCCGGGCCGCCCACCGCGCGCTCAGCTTACGGGGAACCCTGCCCACGACCACACCCCACGCCCGCCGCGGGGCTGCCTCCCAACGCCCACGCCCGCTCCCGCGCCCCCTACGGCGCCTCACGCCCACGCTCCGACGGCCGTTTCCTCTCTCCCGCAAAACGGGGGCGCCGGCCCCCGCGGCCTCGCCCGCCACGGGCCCCCCTCCCCTTCACCGAGCCCCTCCCCGGGGGCAGGCGGGCCGGGACGCCCCCTCCACCCCCGAGGCCCCCAGCCCCACACCTCCCCCTCGCGGGCCCCCAGCCAGGGACGCTTCCAGGCCTGCCGCCTTCCCCGGGGGCGAGGGCTGCCCCGAAACGGACGCCTTCAGGCACCTGCGCCCGCCCTCCCACCACGTTTTACAGGGCCAGCAGGCATGCTGGGAAAGGGCTGCCCTGCTCACGCTAACCCGAAGGCCTGCAACGGGACGCAGGGCCGGGCCGGGCCCCACAGCCCTCCCGCTTACCAGCCCCCCGCCCGGCCCCCAGCCGCGCAACGGGCTGCGCAGGGAGGGGCCGACGGGACCGCTGGACTGCCACGCCCGCTGCCCGCGGGCCACACCAGGCGCTGGCGAAAGAAAAGCGGCAGGCCTGGAGCCCGCAAGCCCTCGCCCTCGCCCTCCCGCTTCCCCTGGGCCACGGCCGGGGACACCTTCGTCCGGGCAAGCGAGGACCAGGCGGCAAAAGCGAGCCAGCGGCAAAAAGCCTACAGCACCCAGTATGTCTCCCATCCAAGTACTAACCAGGGCCGACCCTGCTTAGCTTCCGAGATCAGACGAGATCGGGCGTGTTCAGGGTGGTATGGCCGTAGACGCTGCAACTGCTCCCCTTGCCTGCCTTTAAGGCAGCCCGCAGCCTCGGCCTGCTGCACACCAGCCCCGCACGCCCCACCTCCTGCTGCCGACGCCTCTCCCCACCGCCCGGCCCCGCACAACGCCTCCCCACACCGGCCCCCAACGCTACCTCACACCTCCCATCCTACCACGCCTCCCTCCCTCCCCAAGGCCTCCCACGCCCGCTCACCCCCACACAGCCTCCCGCTCTCGCCTTCCCCCGCGCCCGACAACAGCGCCCCAACCCACGCGCCCGCCCGCAAACCATGTCCTTATCTGCACCACCACCAGGGGGGCGGGGGCACCTGACACCCACCCGCACCGACACATGCTGCCCGCTGCCAGCGCCCGGGGGCGCCTCCCCCCTCCCGCACGTGGACGGCACACCACGCCCTCCCGGGCCGCCCACCGCGCGCTCAGCTTACGGGGAACCCTGCCCACGACCACACCCCACGCCCGCCGCGGGGCTGCCTCCCAACGCCCACGCCCGCTCCCGCGCCCCCTACGGCGCCTCACGCCCACGCTCCGACGGCCGTTTCCTCTCTCCCGCAAAACGGGGGCGCCGGCCCCCGCGGCCTCGCCCGCCACGGGCCCCCCTCCCCTTCACCGAGCCCCTCCCCGGGGGCAGGCGGGCCGGGACGCCCCCTCCACCCCCGAGGCCCCCAGCCCCACACCTCCCCCTCGCGGGCCCCCAGCCAGGGACGCTTCCAGGCCTGCCGCCTTCCCCGGGGGCGAGGGCTGCCCCGAAACGGACGCCTTCAGGCACCTGCGCCCGCCCTCCCACCACGTTTTACAGGGCCAGCAGGCATGCTGGGAAAGGGCTGCCCTGCTCACGCTAACCCGAAGGCCTGCAACGGGACGCAGGGCCGGGCCGGGCCCCACAGCCCTCCCGCTTACCAGCCCCCCGCCCGGCCCCCAGCCGCGCAACGGGCTGCGCAGGGAGGGGCCGACGGGACCGCTGGACTGCCACGCCCGCTGCCCGCGGGCCACACCAGGCGCTGGCGAAAGAAAAGCGGCAGGCCTGGAGCCCGCAAGCCCTCGCCCTCGCCCTCCCGCTTCCCCTGGGCCACGGCCGGGGACACCTTCGTCCGGGCAAGCGAGGATCAGGCGGCAAAAGCGAGCCAGCGGCAAAAAGCCTACAGCACCCAGTATTCCCAGGAGGTCTCCCATCCAAGTACTAACCAGGCCCGACCCTGCTTAGCTTCCGAGATCAGACGAGATCGGGCGTGTTCAGGGTGGTATGGCCGTAGACGCTGCAACTGCTCCCCTTGCCTGCCTTTAAGGCAGCCCGCAGCCTCGGCCTGCTGCACACCAGCCCCGCACGCCCCACCTCCTGCTGCCGACGCCTCTCCCCACCGCCCGGCCCCGCACAACGCCTCCCCACACCGGCCCCCAACGCTACCTCACACCTCCCATCCTACCACGCCTCCCTCCCTCCCCAAGGCCTCCCACGCCCGCTCACCCCCACACAGCCTCCCGCTCTCGCCTTCCCCCGCGCCCGACAACAGCGCCCCAACCCACGCGCCCGCCCGCAAACCATGTCCTTATCTGCACCACCACCAGGGGGGCGGGGGCACCTGACACCCACCCGCACCGACACATGCTGCCCGCTGCCAGCGCCCGGGGGCGCCTCCCCCCTCCCGCACGTGGACGGCACACCACGCCCTCCCGGGCCGCCCACCGCGCGCTCAGCTTACGGGGAACCCTGCCCACGACCACACCCCACGCCCGCCGCGGGGCTGCCTCCCAACGCCCACGCCCGCTCCCGCGCCCCCTACGGCGCCTCACGCCCACGCTCCGACGGCCGTTTCCTCTCTCCCGCAAAACGGGGGCGCCGGCCCCCGCGGCCTCGCCCGCCACGGGCCCCCCTCCCCTTCACCGAGCCCCTCCCCGGGGGCAGGCGGGCCGGGACGCCCCCTCCACCCCCGAGGCCCCCAGCCCCACACCTCCCCCTCGCGGGCCCCCAGCCAGGGACGCTTCCAGGCCTGCCGCCTTCCCCGGGGGCGAGGGCTGCCCCGAAACGGACGCCTTCAGGCACCTGCGCCCGCCCTCCCACCACGTTTTACAGGGCCAGCAGGCATGCTGGGAAAGGGCTGCCCTGCTCACGCTAACCCGAAGGCCTGCAACGGGACGCAGGGCCGGGCCGGGCCCCACAGCCCTCCCGCTTACCAGCCCCCCGCCCGGCCCCCAGCCGCGCAACGGGCTGCGCAGGGAGGGGCCGACGGGACCGCTGGACTGCCACGCCCGCTGCCCGCGGGCCACACCAGGCGCTGGCGAAAGAAAAGCGGCAGGCCTGGAGCCCGCAAGCCCTCGCCCTCGCCCTCCCGCTTCCCCTGGGCCACGGCCGGGGACACCTTCGTCCGGGCAAGCGAGGACCAGGCGGCAAAAGCGAGCCAGCGGCAAAAAGCCTACAGCACCCAGTATTCCCAGGAGGTCTCCCATCCAAGTACTAACCAAGCCCGACCCTGCTTAGCTTCCGAGATCAGACGAGATCGGGCGTGTTCAGGGTGGTATGGCCGTAGACGCTGCAACTGCTCCCTTTGCCTGCCTTTAAGGCAGCCCGCAGCCTCGGCCTGCTGCACACCAGCCCCGCACGCCCCACCTCCTGCTGCCGACGCCTCTCCCCACCGCCCGGCCCCGCACAACGCCTCCCCACACCGGCCCCCAACGCTACCTCACACCTCCCATCCTACCACGCCTCCCTCCCTCCCCAAGGCCTCCCACGCCCGCTCACCCCCACACAGCCTCCCGCTCTCGCCTTCCCCCGCGCCCGACAACAGCGCCCCAACCCACGCGCCCGCCCGCAAACCATGTCCTTATCTGCACCACCACCAGGGGGGCGGGGGCACCTGACACCCACCCGCACCGACACATGCTGCCCGCTGCCAGCGCCCGGGGGCGCCTCCCCGCTCCCGCACGTGGACGGCACACCACGCCCTCCCGGGCCGCCCACCGCGCGCTCAGCTTACGGGGAACCCTGCCCACGACCACACCCCACGCCCGCCGCGGGGCTGCCTCCCAACGCCCACGCCCGCTCCCGCGCCCCCTACGGCGCCTCACGCCCACGCTCCGACGGCCGTTTCCTCTCTCCCGCAAAACGGGGGCGCCGGCCCCCGCGGCCTCGCCCGCCACGGGCCCCCCTCCCCTTCACCGAGCCCCTCCCCGGGGGCAGGCGGGCCGGGACGCCCCCTCCACCCCCGAGGCCCCCAGCCCCACACCTCCCCCTCGCGGGCCCCCAGCCAGGGACGCTTCCAGGCCTGCCGCCTTCCCCGGGGGCGAGGGCTGCCCCGAAACGGACGCCTTCAGGCACCTGCGCCCGCCCTCCCACCACGTTTTACAGGGCCAGCAGGCATGCTGGGAAAGGGCTGCCCTGCTCACGCTAACCCGAAGGCCTGCAACGGGACGCAGGGCCGGGCCGGGCCCCACAGCCCTCCCGCTTACCAGCCCCCCGCCCGGCCCCCAGCCGCGCAACGGGCTGCGCAGGGAGGGGCCGACGGGACCGCTGGACTGCCACGCCCGCTGCCCGCGGGCCACACCAGGCGCTGGCGAAAGAAAAGCGGCAGGCCTGGAGCCCGCAAGCCCTCGCCCTCGCCCTCCCGCTTCCCCTGGGCCACGGCCGGGGACACCTTCGTCCGGGCAAGCGAGGACCAGGCGGCAAAAGCGAGCCAGCGGCAAAAAGCCTACAGCACCCAGTATGTCTCCCATCCAAGTACTAACCAGGGCCGACCCTGCTTAGCTTCCGAGATCAGACGAGATCGGGCGTGTTCAGGGTGGTATGGCCGTAGACGCTGCAACTGCTCCCCTTGCCTGCCTTTAAGGCAGCCCGCAGCCTCGGCCTGCTGCACACCAGCCCCGCACGCCCCACCTCCTGCTGCCGACGCCTCTCCCCACCGCCCGGCCCCGCACAACGCCTCCCCACACCGGCCCCCAACGCTACCTCACACCTCCCATCCTACCACGCCTCCCTCCCTCCCCAAGGCCTCCCACGCCCGCTCACCCCCACACAGCCTCCCGCTCTCGCCTTCCCCCGCGCCCGACAACAGCGCCCCAACCCACGCGCCCGCCCGCAAACCATGTCCTTATCTGCACCACCACCAGGGGGGCGGGGGCACCTGACACCCACCCGCACCGACACATGCTGCCCGCTGCCAGCGCCCGGGGGCGCCTCCCCCCTCCCGCACGTGGACGGCACACCACGCCCTCCCGGGCCGCCCACCGCGCGCTCAGCTTACGGGGAACCCTGCCCACGACCACACCCCACGCCCGCCGCGGGGCTGCCTCCCAACGCCCACGCCCGCTCCCGCGCCCCCTACGGCGCCTCACGCCCACGCTCCGACGGCCGTTTCCTCTCTCCCGCAAAACGGGGGCGCCGGCCCCCGCGGCCTCGCCCGCCACGGGCCCCCCTCCCCTTCACCGAGCCCCTCCCCGGGGGCAGGCGGGCCGGGACGCCCCCTCCACCCCCGAGGCCCCCAGCCCCACACCTCCCCCTCGCGGGCCCCCAGCCAGGGACGCTTCCAGGCCTGCCGCCTTCCCCGGGGGCGAGGGCTGCCCCGAAACGGACGCCTTCAGGCACCTGCGCCCGCCCTCCCACCACGTTTTACAGGGCCAGCAGGCATGCTGGGAAAGGGCTGCCCTGCTCACGCTAACCTGAAGGCCTGCAACGGGACGCAGGGCCGGGCCGGGCCCCACAGCCCTCCCGCTTACCAGCCCCCCGCCCGGCCCCCAGCCGCGCAACGGGCTGCGCAGGGAGGGGCCGACGGGACCGCTGGACTGCCACGCCCGCTGCCCGCGGGCCACACCAGGCGCTGGCGAAAGAAAAGCGGCAGGCCTGGAGCCCGCAAGCCCTCGCCCTCGCCCTCCCGCTTCCCCTGGGCCACGGCCGGGGACACCTTCGTCCGGGCAAGCGAGGACCAGGCGGCAAAAGCGAGCCAGCGGCAAAAAGCCTACAGCACCCAGTATTCCCAGGAGGTCTCCCATCCAAGTACTAACCAGGCCCGACCCTGCTTAGCTTCCGAGATCAGACGAGATCGGGCGTGTTCAGGGTGGTATGGCCGTAGACGCTGCAACTGCTCCCTTTGCCTGCCTTTAAGGCAGCCCGCAGCCTCGGCCTGCTGCACACGAGCCCCGCACGCCCCACCTCCTGCTGCCGACGCCTCTCCCCACCGCCCGGCCCCGCACAACGCCTCCCCACACCGGCCCCCAACGCTACCTCACACCTCCCATCCTACCACGCCTCCCTCCCTCCCCAAGGCCTCCCACGCCCGCTCACCCCCACACAGCCTCCCGCTCTCGCCTTCCCCCGCGCCCGACAACAGCGCCCCAACCCACGCGCCCGCCCGCAAACCATGTCCTTATCTGCACCACCACCAGGGGGGCGGGGGCACCTGACACCCACCCGCACCGACACATGCTGCCCGCTGCCAGCGCCCGGGGGCGCCTCCCCGCTCCCGCACGTGGACGGCACACCACGCCCTCCCGGGCCGCCCACCGCGCGCTCAGCTTACGGGGAACCCTGCCCACGACCACACCCCACGCCCGCCGCGGGGCTGCCTCCCAACGCCCACGCCCGCTCCCGCGCCCCCTACGGCGCCTCACGCCCACGCTCCGACGGCCGTTTCCTCTCTCCCGCAAAACGGGGGCGCCGGCCCCCGCGGCCTCGCCCGCCACGGGCCCCCCTCCCCTTCACCGAGCCCCTCCCCGGGGGCAGGCGGGCCGGGACGCCCCCTCCACCCCCGAGGCCCCCAGCCCCACACCTCCCCCTCGCGGGCCCCCAGCCAGGGACGCTTCCAGGCCTGCCGCCTTCCCCGGGGGCGAGGGCTGCCCCGAAACGGACGCCTTCAGGCACCTGCGCCCGCCCTCCCACCACGTTTTACAGGGCCAGCAGGCATGCTGGGAAAGGGCTGCCCTGCTCACGCTAACCCGAAGGCCTGCAACGGGACGCAGGGCCGGGCCGGGCCCCACAGCCCTCCCGCTTACCAGCCCCCCGCCCGGCCCCCAGCCGCGCAACGGGCTGCGCAGGGAGGGGCCGACGGGACCGCTGGACTGCCACGCCCGCTGCCCGCGGGCCACACCAGGCGCTGGCGAAAGAAAAGCGGCAGGCCTGGAGCCCGCAAGCCCTCGCCCTCGCCCTCCCGCTTCCCCTGGGCCACGGCCGGGGACACCTTCGTCCGGGCAAGCGAGGACCAGGCGGCAAAAGCGAGCCAGCGGCAAAAAGCCTACAGCACCCAGTATTCCCAGGAGGTCTCCCATCCAAGTACTAACCAGGCCCGACCCTGCTTAGCTTCCGAGATCAGACGAGATCGGGCGTGTTCAGGGTGGTATGGCCGTAGACGCTGCAACTGCTCCCTTTGCCTGCCTTTAAGGCAGCCCGCAGCCTCGGCCTGCTGCACACCAGCCCCGCACGCCCCACCTCCTGCTGCCGACGCCTCTCCCCACCGCCCGGCCCCGCACAACGCCTCCCCACACCGGCCCCCAACGCTACCTCACACCTCCCATCCTACCACGCCTCCCTCCCTCCCCAAGGCCTCCCACGCCCGCTCACCCCCACACAGCCTCCCGCTCTCGCCTTCCCCCGCGCCCGACAACAGCGCCCCAACCCACGCGCCCGCCCGCAAACCATGTCCTTATCTGCACCACCACCAGGGGGGCGGGGGCACCTGACACCCACCCGCACCGACACATGCTGCCCGCTGCCAGCGCCCGGGGGCGCCTCCCCGCTCCCGCACGTGGACGGCACACCACGCCCTCCCGGGCCGCCCACCGCGCGCTCAGCTTACGGGGAACCCTGCCCACGACCACACCCCACGCCCGCCGCGGGGCTGCCTCCCAACGCCCACGCCCGCTCCCGCGCCCCCTACGGCGCCTCACGCCCACGCTCCGACGGCCGTTTCCTCTCTCCCGCAAAACGGGGGCGCCGGCCCCCGCGGCCTCGCCCGCCACGGGCCCCCCTCCCCTTCACCGAGCCCCTCCCCGGGGGCAGGCGGGCCGGGACGCCCCCTCCACCCCCGAGGCCCCCAGCCCCACACCTCCCCCTCGCGGGCCCCCAGCCAGGGACGCTTCCAGGCCTGCCGCCTTCCCCGGGGGCGAGGGCTGCCCCGAAACGGACGCCTTCAGGCACCTGCGCCCGCCCTCCCACCACGTTTTACAGGGCCAGCAGGCATGCTGGGAAAGGGCTGCCCTGCTCACGCTAACCCGAAGGCCTGCAACGGGACGCAGGGCCGGGCCGGGCCCCACAGCCCTCCCGCTTACCAGCCCCCCGCCCGGCCCCCAGCCGCGCAACGGGCTGCGCAGGGAGGGGCCGACGGGACCGCTGGACTGCCACGCCCGCTGCCCGCGGGCCACACCAGGCGCTGGCGAAAGAAAAGCGGCAGGCCTGGAGCCCGCAAGCCCTCGCCCTCGCCCTCCCGCTTCCCCTGGGCCACGGCCGGGGACACCTTCGTCCGGGCAAGCGAGGATCAGGCGGCAAAAGCGAGCCAGCGGCAAAAAGCCTACAGCACCCAGTATTCCCAGGAGGTCTCCCATCCAAGTACTAACCAGGCCCGACCCTGCTTAGCTTCCGAGATCAGACGAGATCGGGCGTGTTCAGGGTGGTATGGCCGTAGACGCTGCAATTGCTCCCCTTGCCTGCCTTTAAGGCAGCCCGCAGCCTCGGCCTGCTGCACACCAGCCCCGCACGCCCCACCTCCTGCTGCCGACGCCTCTCCCCACCGCCCGGCCCCGCACAACGCCTCCCCACACCGGCCCCCAACGCTACCTCACACCTCCCATCCTACCACGCCTCCCTCCCTCCCCAAGGCCTCCCACGCCCGCTCACCCCCACACAGCCTCCCGCTCTCGCCTTCCCCCGCGCCCGACAACAGCGCCCCAACCCACGCGCCCGCCCGCAAACCATGTCCTTATCTGCACCACCACCAGGGGGGCGGGGGCACCTGACACCCACCCGCACCGACACATGCTGCCCGCTGCCAGCGCCCGGGGGCGCCTCCCCCCTCCCGCACGTGGACGGCACACCACGCCCTCCCGGGCCGCCCACCGCGCGCTCAGCTTACGGGGAACCCTGCCCACGACCACACCCCACGCCCGCCGCGGGGCTGCCTCCCAACGCCCACGCCCGCTCCCGCGCCCCCTACGGCGCCTCACGCCCACGCTCCGACGGCCGTTTCCTCTCTCCCGCAAAACGGGGGCGCCGGCCCCCGCGGCCTCGCCCGCCACGGGCCCCCCTCCCCTTCACCGAGCCCCTCCCCGGGGGCAGGCGGGCCGGGACGCCCCCTCCACCCCCGAGGCCCCCAGCCCCACACCTCCCCCTCGCGGGCCCCCAGCCAGGGACGCTTCCAGGCCTGCCGCCTTCCCCGGGGGCGAGGGCTGCCGCGAAACGGACGCCTTCAGGCACCTGCGCCCGCCCTCCCACCACGTTTTACAGGGCCAGCAGGCATGCTGGGAAAGGGCTGCCCTGCTCACGCTAACCCGAAGGCCTGCAACGGGACGCAGGGCCGGGCCGGGCCCCACAGCCCTCCCGCTTACCAGCCCCCCGCCCGGCCCCCAGCCGCGCAACGGGCTGCGCAGGGAGGGGCCGACGGGACCGCTGGACTGCCACGCCCGCTGCCCGCGGGCCACACCAGGCGCTGGCGAAAGAAAAGCGGCAGGCCTGGAGCCCGCAAGCCCTCGCCCTCGCCCTCCCGCTTCCCCTGGGCCACGGCCGGGGACACCTTCGTCCGGGCAAGCGAGGACCAGGCGGCAAAAGCGAGCCAGCGGCAAAAAGCCTACAGCACCCAGTATTCCCAGGAGGTCTCCCATCCAAGTACTAACCAGGCCCGACCCTGCTTAGCTTCCGAGATCAGACGAGATCGGGCGTGTTCAGGGTGGTATGGCCGAAGACGCTGCAACTGCTCCCTTTGCCTGCCTTTAAGGCAGCCCGCAGCCTCGGCCTGCTGCACACCAGCCCTGCACGCCCCACCTCCTGCTGCCGACGCCTCTCCCCACCGCCCGGCCCCGCACAACGCCTCCCCACACCGGCCCCCAACGCTACCTCACACCTCCCATCCTACCACGCCTCCCTCCCTCCCCAAGGCCTCCCACGCCCGCTCACCCCCACACAGCCTCCCGCTCTCGCCTTCCCCCGCGCCCGACAACAGCGCCCCAACCCACGCGCCCGCCCGCAAACCATGTCCTTATCTGCACCACCACCAGGGGGGCAGGGGCACCTGACACCCACCCGCACCGACACATGCTGCCCGCTGCCAGCGCCCGGGGGCGCCTCCCCCCTCCCGCACGTGGACGGCACACCACGCCCTCCCGGGCCGCCCACCGCGCGCTCAGCTTACGGGGAACCCTGCCCACGACCACACCCCACGCCCGCCGCGGGGCTGCCTCCCAACGCCCACGCCCGCTCCCGCGCCCCCTACGGCGCCTCACGCCCACGCTCCGACGGCCGTTTCCTCTCTCCCGCAAAACGGGGGCGCCGGCCCCCGCGGCCTCGCCCGCCACGGGCCCCCCTCCCCTTCACCGAGCCCCTCCCCGGGGGCAGGCGGGCCGGGACGCCCCCTCCACCCCCGAGGCCCCCAGCCCCACACCTCCCCCTCGCGGGCCCCCAGCCAGGGACGCTTCCAGGCCTGCCGCCTTCCCCGGGGGCGAGGGCTGCCCCGAAACGGACGCCTTCAGGCACCTGCGCCCGCCCTCCCACCACGTTTTACAGGGCCAGCAGGCATGCTGGGAAAGGGCTGCCCTGCTCACGCTAACCCGAAGGCCTGCAACGGGACGCAGGGCCGGGCCGGGCCCCACAGCCCTCCCGCTTACCAGCCCCCCGCCCGGCCCCCAGCCGCGCAACGGGCTGCGCAGGGAGGGGCCGACGGGACCGCTGGACTGCCACGCCCGCTGCCCGCGGGCCACACCAGGCGCTGGCGAAAGAAAAGCGGCAGGCCTGGAGCCCGCAAGCCCTCGCCCTCGCCCTCCCGCTTCCCCTGGGCCACGGCCGGGGACACCTTCGTCCGGGCAAGCGAGGACCAGGCGGCAAAAGCGAGCCAGCGGCAAAAAGCCTACAGCACCCAGTATTCCCAGGAGGTCTCCCATCCAAGTACTAACCAGGCCCGACCCTGCTTAGCTTCCGAGATCAGACGAGATCGGGCGTGTTCAGGGTGGTATGGCCGTAGACGCTGCAACTGCTCCCTTTGCCTGCCTTTAAGGCAGCCCGCAGCCTCGGCCTGCTGCACACCAGCCCCGCACGCCCCACCTCCTGCTGCCGACGCCTCTCCCCACCGCCCGGCCCCGCACAACGCCTCCCCACACCGGCCCCCAACGCTACCTCACACCTCCCATCCTACCACGCCTCCCTCCCTCCCCAAGGCCTCCCACGCCCGCTCACCCCCACACAGCCTCCCGCTCTCGCCTTCCCCCGCGCCCGACAACAGCGCCCCAACCCACGCGCCCGCCCGCAAACCATGTCCTTATCTGCACCACCACCAGGGGGGCGGGGGCACCTGACACCCACCCGCACCGACACATGCTGCCCGCTGCCAGCGCCCGGGGGCGCCTCCCCCCTCCCGCACGTGGACGGCACACCACGCCCTCCCGGGCCGCCCACCGCGCGCTCAGCTTACGGGGAACCCTGCCCACGACCACACCCCACGCCCGCCGCGGGGCTGCCTCCCAACGCCCACGCCCGCTCCCGCGCCCCCTACGGCGCCTCACGCCCACGCTCCGACGGCCGTTTCCTCTCTCCCGCAAAACGGGGGCGCCGGCCCCCGCGGCCTCGCCCGCCACGGGCCCCCCTCCCCTTCACCGAGCCCCTCCCCGGGGGCAGGCGGGCCGGGACGCCCCCTCCACCCCCGAGGCCCCCAGCCCCACACCTCCCCCTCGCGGGCCCCCAGCCAGGGACGCTTCCAGGCCTGCCGCCTTCCCCGGGGGCGAGGGCTGCCGCGAAACGGACGCCTTCAGGCACCTGCGCCCGCCCTCCCACCACGTTTTACAGGGCCAGCAGGCATGCTGGGAAAGGGCTGCCCTGCTCACGCTAACCCGAAGGCCTGCAACGGGACGCAGGGCCGGGCCGGGCCCCACAGCCCTCCCGCTTACCAGCCCCCCGCCCGGCCCCCAGCCGCGCAACGGGCTGCGCAGGGAGGGGCCGACGGGACCGCTGGACTGCCACGCCCGCTGCCCGCGGGCCACACCAGGCGCTGGCGAAAGAAAAGCGGCAGGCCTGGAGCCCGCAAGCCCTCGCCCTCGCCCTCCCGCTTCCCCTGGGCCACGGCCGGGGACACCTTCGTCCGGGCAAGCGAGGACCAGGCGGCAAAAGCGAGCCAGCGGCAAAAAGCCTACAGCACCCAGTATTCCCAGGAGGTCTCCCATCCAAGTACTAACCAGGCCCGACCCTGCTTAGCTTCCGAGATCAGACGAGATCGGGCGTGTTCAGGGTGGTATGGCCGTAGACGCTGCAACTGCTCCCTTTGCCTGCCTTTAAGGCAGCCCGCAGCCTCGGCCTGCTGCACACCAGCCCCGCACGCCCCACCTCCTGCTGCCGACGCCTCTCCCCACCGCCCGGCCCCGCACAACGCCTCCCCACACCGGCCCCCAACGCTACCTCACACCTCCCATCCTACCACGCCTCCCTCCCTCCCCAAGGCCTCCCACGCCCGCTCACCCCCACACAGCCTCCCGCTCTCGCCTTCCCCCGCGCCCGACAACAGCGCCCCAACCCACGCGCCCGCCCGCAAACCATGTCCTTATCTGCACCACCACCAGGGGGGCGGGGGCACCTGACACCCACCCGCACCGACACATGCTGCCCGCTGCCAGCGCCCGGGGGCGCCTCCCCGCTCCCGCACGTGGACGGCACACCACGCCCTCCCGGGCCGCCCACCGCGCGCTCAGCTTACGGGGAACCCTGCCCACGACCACACCCCACGCCCGCCGCGGGGCTGCCTCCCAACGCCCACGCCCGCTCCCGCGCCCCCTACGGCGCCTCACGCCCACGCTCCGACGGCCGTTTCCTCTCTCCCGCAAAACGGGGGCGCCGGCCCCCGCGGCCTCGCCCGCCACGGGCCCCCCTCCCCTTCACCGAGCCCCTCCCCGGGGGCAGGCGGGCCGGGACGCCCCCTCCACCCCCGAGGCCCCCAGCCCCACACCTCCCCCTCGCGGGCCCCCAGCCAGGGACGCTTCCAGGCCTGCCGCCTTCCCCGGGGGCGAGGGCTGCCGCGAAACGGACGCCTTCAGGCACCTGCGCCCGCCCTCCCACCACGTTTTACAGGGCCAGCAGGCATGCTGGGAAAGGGCTGCCCTGCTCACGCTAACCCGAAGGCCTGCAACGGGACGCAGGGCCGGGCCGGGCCCCACAGCCCTCCCGCTTACCAGCCCCCCGCCCGGCCCCCAGCCGCGCAACGGGCTGCGCAGGGAGGGGCCGACGGGACCGCTGGACTGCCACGCCCGCTGCCCGCGGGCCACACCAGGCGCTGGCGAAAGAAAAGCGGCAGGCCTGGAGCCCGCAAGCCCTCGCCCTCGCCCTCCCGCTTCCCCTGGGCCACGGCCGGGGACACCTTCGTCCGGGCAAGCGAGGACCAGGCGGCAAAAGCGAGCCAGCGGCAAAAAGCCTACAGCACCCAGTATTCCCAGGAGGTCTCCCATCCAAGTACTAACCAGGCCCGACCCTGCTTAGCTTCCGAGATCAGACGAGATCGGGCGTGTTCAGGGTGGTATGGCCGTAGACGCTGCAACTGCTCCCTTTGCCTGCCTTTAAGGCAGCCCGCAGCCTCGGCCTGCTGCACACCAGCCCCGCACGCCCCACCTCCTGCTGCCGACGCCTCTCCCCACCGCCCGGCCCCGCACAACGCCTCCCCACACCGGCCCCCAACGCTACCTCACACCTCCCATCCTACCACGCCTCCCTCCCTCCCCAAGGCCTCCCACGCCCGCTCACCCCCACACAGCCTCCCGCTCTCGCCTTCCCCCGCGCCCGACAACAGCGCCCCAACCCACGCGCCCGCCCGCAAACCATGTCCTTATCTGCACCACCACCAGGGGGGCGGGGGCACCTGACACCCACCCGCACCGACACATGCTGCCCGCTGCCAGCGCCCGGGGGCGCCTCCCCGCTCCCGCACGTGGACGGCACACCACGCCCTCCCGGGCCGCCCACCGCGCGCTCAGCTTACGGGGAACCCTGCCCACGACCACACCCCACGCCCGCCGCGGGGCTGCCTCCCAACGCCCACGCCCGCTCCCGCGCCCCCTACGGCGCCTCACGCCCACGCTCCGACGGCCGTTTCCTCTCTCCCGCAAAACGGGGGCGCCGGCCCCCGCGGCCTCGCCCGCCACGGGCCCCCCTCCCCTTCACCGAGCCCCTCCCCGGGGGCAGGCGGGCCGGGACGCCCCCTCCACCCCCGAGTCCCCCAGCCCCACACCTCCCCCTCGCGGGCCCCCAGCCAGGGACGCTTCCAGGCCTGCCGCCTTCCCCGGGGGCGAGGGCTGCCCCGAAACGGACGCCTTCAGGCACCTGCGCCCGCCCTCCCACCACGTTTTACAGGGCCAGCAGGCATGCTGGGAAAGGGCTGCCCTGCTCACGCTAACCCGAAGGCCTGCAACGGGACGCAGGGCCGGGCCGGGCCCCACAGCCCTCCCGCTTACCAGCCCCCCGCCCGGCCCCCAGCCGCGCAACGGGCTGCGCAGGGAGGGGCCGACGGGACCGCTGGACTGCCACGCCCGCTGCCCGCGGGCCACACCAGGCGCTGGCGAAAGAAAAGCGGCAGGCCTGGAGCCCGCAAGCCCTCGCCCTCGCCCTCCCGCTTCCCCTGGGCCACGGCCGGGGACACCTTCGTCCGGGCAAGCGAGGACCAGGCGGCAAAAGCGAGCCAGCGGCAAAAAGCCTACAGCACCCAGTATGTCTCCCATCCAAGTACTAACCAGGGCCGACCCTGCTTAGCTTCCGAGATCAGACGAGATCGGGCGTGTTCAGGGTGGTATGGCCGTAGACGCTGCAACTGCTCCCCTTGCCTGCCTTTAAGGCAGCCCACAGCCTCGGCCTGCTGCACACCAGCCCCGCACGCCCCACCTCCTGCTGCCGACGCCTCTCCCCACCGCCCGGCCCCGCACAACGCCTCCCCACACCGGCCCCCAACGCTACCTCACACCTCCCATCCTACCACGCCTCCCTCCCTCCCCAAGGCCTCCCACGCCCGCTCACCCCCACACAGCCTCCCGCTCTCGCCTTCCCCCGCGCCCGACAACAGCGCCCCAACCCACGCGCCCGCCCGCAAACCATGTCCTTATCTGCACCACCACCAGGGGGGCGGGGGCACCTGACACCCACCCGCACCGACACATGCTGCCCGCTGCCAGCGCCCGGGGGCGCCTCCCCCCTCCCGCACGTGGACGGCACACCACGCCCTCCCGGGCCGCCCACCGCGCGCTCAGCTTACGGGGAACCCTGCCCACGACCACACCCCACGCCCGCCGCGGGGCTGCCTCCCAACGCCCACGCCCGCTCCCGCGCCCCCTACGGCGCCTCACGCCCACGCTCCGACGGCCGTTTCCTCTCTCCCGCAAAACGGGGGCGCCGGCCCCCGCGGCCTCGCCCGCCACGGGCCCCCCTCCCCTTCACCGAGCCCCTCCCCGGGGGCAGGCGGGCCGGGACGCCCCCTCCACCCCCGAGGCCCCCAGCCCCACACCTCCCCCTCGCGGGCCCCCAGCCAGGGACGCTTCCAGGCCTGCCGCCTTCCCCGGGGGCGAGGGCTGCCCCGAAACGGACGCCTTCAGGCACCTGCGCCCGCCCTCCCACCACGTTTTACAGGGCCAGCAGGCATGCTGGGAAAGGGCTGCCCTGCTCACGCTAACCCGAAGGCCTGCAACGGGACGCAGGGCCGGGCCGGGCCCCACAGCCCTCCCGCTTACCAGCCCCCCGCCCGGCCCCCAGCCGCGCAACGGGCTGCGCAGGGAGGGGCCGACGGGACCGCTGGACTGCCACGCCCGCTGCCCGCGGGCCACACCAGGCGCTGGCGAAAGAAAAGCGGCAGGCCTGGAGCCCGCAAGCCCTCGCCCTCGCCCTCCCGCTTCCCCTGGGCCACGGCCGGGGACACCTTCGTCCGGGCAAGCGAGGACCAGGCGGCAAAAGCGAGCCAGCGGCAAAAAGCCTACAGCACCCAGTATTCCCAGGAGGTCTCCCATCCAAGTACTAACCAGGCCCGACCCTGCTTAGCTTCCGAGATCAGACGAGATCGGGCGTGTTCAGGGTGGTATGGCCGTAGACGCTGCAACTGCTCCCTTTGCCTGCCTTTAAGGCAGCCCGCAGCCTCGGCCTGCTGCACACCAGCCCCGCACGCCCCACCTCCTGCTGCCGACGCCTCTCCCCACCGCCCGGCCCCGCACAACGCCTCCCCACACCGGCCCCCAACGCTACCTCACACCTCCCATCCTACCACGCCTCCCTCCCTCCCCAAGGCCTCCCACGCCCGCTCACCCCCACACAGCCTCCCGCTCTCGCCTTCCCCCGCGCCCGACAACAGCGCCCCAACCCACGCGCCCGCCCGCAAACCATGTCCTTATCTGCACCACCACCAGGGGGGCAGGGGCACCTGACACCCACCCGCACCGACACATGCTGCCCGCTGCCAGCGCCCGGGGGCGCCTCCCCCCTCCCGCACGTGGACGGCACACCACGCCCTCCCGGGCCGCCCACCGCGCGCTCAGCTTACGGGGAACCCTGCCCACGACCACACCCCACGCCCGCCGCGGGGCTGCCTCCCAACGCCCACGCCCGCTCCCGCGCCCCCTACGGCGCCTCACGCCCACGCTCCGACGGCCGTTTCCTCTCTCCCGCAAAACGGGGGCGCCGGCCCCCGCGGCCTCGCCCGCCACGGGCCCCCCTCCCCTTCACCGAGCCCCTCCCCGGGGGCAGGCGGGCCGGGACGCCCCCTCCACCCCCGAGGCCCCCAGCCCCACACCTCCCCCTCGCGGGCCCCCAGCCAGGGACGCTTCCAGGCCTGCCGCCTTCCCCGGGGGCGAGGGCTGCCCCGAAACGGACGCCTTCAGGCACCTGCGCCCGCCCTCCCACCACGTTTTACAGGGCCAGCAGGCATGCTGGGAAAGGGCTGCCCTGCTCACGCTAACCCGAAGGCCTGCAACGGGACGCAGGGCCGGGCCGGGCCCCACAGCCCTCCCGCTTACCAGCCCCCCGCCCGGCCCCCAGCCGCGCAACGGGCTGCGCAGGGAGGGGCCGACGGGACCGCTGGACTGCCACGCCCGCTGCCCGCGGGCCACACCAGGCGCTGGCGAAAGAAAAGCGGCAGGCCTGGAGCCCGCAAGCCCTCGCCCTCGCCCTCCCGCTTCCCCTGGGCCACGGCCGGGGACACCTTCGTCCGGGCAAGCGAGGACCAGGCGGCAAAAGCGAGCCAGCGGCAAAAAGCCTACAGCACCCAGTATGTCTCCCATCGAAGTACTAACCAGGGCCGACCCTGCTTAGCTTCCGAGATCAGACGAGATCGGGCGTGTTCAGGGTGGTATGGCCGTAGACGCTGCAACTGCTCCCCTTGCCTGCCTTTAAGGCAGCCCGCAGCCTCGGCCTGCTGCACACCAGCCCCGCACGCCCCACCTCCTGCTGCCGACGCCTCTCCCCACCGCCCGGCCCCGCACAACGCCTCCCCACACCGGCCCCCAACGCTACCTCACACCTCCCATCCTACCACGCCTCCCTCCCTCCCCAAGGCCTCCCACGCCCGCTCACCCCCACACAGCCTCCCGCTCTCGCCTTCCCCCGCGCCCGACAACAGCGCCCCAACCCACGCGCCCGCCCGCAAACCATGTCCTTATCTGCACCACCACCAGGGGGGCGGGGGCACCTGACACCCACCCGCACCGACACATGCTGCCCGCTGCCAGCGCCCGGGGGCGCCTCCCCCCTCCCGCACGTGGACGGCACACCACGCCCTCCCGGGCCGCCCACCGCGCGCTCAGCTTACGGGGAACCCTGCCCACGACCACACCCCACGCCCGCCGCGGGGCTGCCTCCCAACGCCCACGCCCGCTCCCGCGCCCCCTACGGCGCCTCACGCCCACGCTCCGACGGCCGTTTCCTCTCTCCCGCAAAACGGGGGCGCCGGCCCCCGCGGCCTCGCCCGCCACGGGCCCCCCTCCCCTTCACCGAGCCCCTCCCCGGGGGCAGGCGGGCCGGGACGCCCCCTCCACCCCCGAGGCCCCCAGCCCCACACCTCCCCCTCGCGGGCCCCCAGCCAGGGACGCTTCCAGGCCTGCCGCCTTCCCCGGGGGCGAGGGCTGCCCCGAAACGGACGCCTTCAGGCACCTGCGCCCGCCCTCCCACCACGTTTTACAGGGCCAGCAGGCATGCTGGGAAAGGGCTGCCCTGCTCACGCTAACCCGAAGGCCTGCAACGGGACGCAGGGCCGGGCCGGGCCCCACAGCCCTCCCGCTTACCAGCCCCCCGCCCGGCCCCCAGCCGCGCAACGGGCTGCGCAGGGAGGGGCCGACGGGACCGCTGGACTGCCACGCCCGCTGCCCGCGGGCCACACCAGGCGCTGGCGAAAGAAAAGCGGCAGGCCTGGAGCCCGCAAGCCCTCGCCCTCGCCCTCCCGCTTCCCCTGGGCCACGGCCGGGGACACCTTCGTCCGGGCAAGCGAGGACCAGGCGGCAAAAGCGAGCCAGCGGCAAAAAGCCTACAGCACCCAGTATTCCCAGGAGGTCTCCCATCCAAGTACTAACCAGGCCCGACCCTGCTTAGCTTCCGAGATCAGACGAGATCGGGCGTGTTCAGGGTGGTATGGCCGTAGACGCTGCAACTGCTCCCTTTGCCTGCCTTTAAGGCAGCCCGCAGCCTCGGCCTGCTGCACACCAGCCCCGCACGCCCCACCTCCTGCTGCCGACGCCTCTCCCCACCGCCCGGCCCCGCACAACGCCTCCCCACACCGGCCCCCAACGCTACCTCACACCTCCCATCCTACCACGCCTCCCTCCCTCCCCAAGGCCTCCCACGCCCGCTCACCCCCACACAGCCTCCCGCTCTCGCCTTCCCCCGCGCCCGACAACAGCGCCCCAACCCACGCGCCCGCCCGCAAACCATGTCCTTATCTGCACCACCACCAGGGGGGCAGGGGCACCTGACACCCACCCGCACCGACACATGCTGCCCGCTGCCAGCGCCCGGGGGCGCCTCCCCCCTCCCGCACGTGGACGGCACACCACGCCCTCCCGGGCCGCCCACCGCGCGCTCAGCTTACGGGGAACCCTGCCCACGACCACACCCCACGCCCGCCGCGGGGCTGCCTCCCAACGCCCACGCCCGCTCCCGCGCCCCCTACGGCGCCTCACGCCCACGCTCCGACGGCCGTTTCCTCTCTCCCGCAAAACGGGGGCGCCGGCCCCCGCGGCCTCGCCCGCCACGGGCCCCCCTCCCCTTCACCGAGCCCCTCCCCGGGGGCAGGCGGGCCGGGACGCCCCCTCCACCCCCGAGGCCCCCAGCCCCACACCTCCCCCTCGCGGGCCCCCAGCCAGGGACGCTTCCAGGCCTGCCGCCTTCCCCGGGGGCGAGGGCTGCCCCGAAACGGACGCCTTCAGGCACCTGCGCCCGCCCTCCCACCACGTTTTACAGGGCCAGCAGGCATGCTGGGAAAGGGCTGCCCTGCTCACGCTAACCCGAAGGCCTGCAACGGGACGCAGGGCCGGGCCGGGCCCCACAGCCCTCCCGCTTACCAGCCCCCCGCCCGGCCCCCAGCCGCGCAACGGGCTGCGCAGGGAGGGGCCGACGGGACCGCTGGACTGCCACGCCCGCTGCCCGCGGGCCACACCAGGCGCTGGCGAAAGAAAAGCGGCAGGCCTGGAGCCCGCAAGCCCTCGCCCTCGCCCTCGCGCTTCCCCTGGGCCACGGCCGGGGACACCTTCGTCCGGGCAAGCGAGGACCAGGCGGCAAAAGCGAGCCAGCGGCAAAAAGCCTACAGCACCCAGTATTCCCAGGAGGTCTCCCATCCAAGTACTAACCAGGCCCGACCCTGCTTAGCTTCCGAGATCAGACGAGATCGGGCGTGTTCAGGGTGGTATGGCCGTAGACGCTGCAACTGCTCCCTTTGCCTGCCTTTAAGGCAGCCCGCAGCCTCGGCCTGCTGCACACCAGCCCCGCACGCCCCACCTCCTGCTGCCGACGCCTCTCCCCACCGCCCGGCCCCGCACAACGCCTCCCCACACCGGCCCCCAACGCTACCTCACACCTCCCATCCTACCACGCCTCCCTCCCTCCCCAAGGCCTCCCACGCCCGCTCACCCCCACACAGCCTCCCGCTCTCGCCTTCCCCCGCGCCCGACAACAGCGCCCCAACCCACGCGCCCGCCCGCAAACCATGTCCTTATCTGCACCACCACCAGGGGGGCGGGGGCACCTGACACCCACCCGCACCGACACATGCTGCCCGCTGCCAGCGCCCGGGGGCGCCTCCCCGCTCCCGCACGTGGACGGCACACCACGCCCTCCCGGGCCGCCCACCGCGCGCTCAGCTTACGGGGAACCCTGCCCACGACCACACCCCACGCCCGCCGCGGGGCTGCCTCCCAACGCCCACGCCCGCTCCCGCGCCCCCTACGGCGCCTCACGCCCACGCTCCGACGGCCGTTTCCTCTCTCCCGCAAAACGGGGGCGCCGGCCCCCGCGGCCTCGCCCGCCACGGGCCCCCCTCCCCTTCACCGAGCCCCTCCCCGGGGGCAGGCGGGCCGGGACGCCCCCTCCACCCCCGAGGCCCCCAGCCCCACACCTCCCCCTCGCGGGCCCCCAGCCAGGGACGCTTCCAGGCCTGCCGCCTTCCCCGGGGGCGAGGGCTGCCCCGAAACGGACGCCTTCAGGCACCTGCGCCCGCCCTCCCACCACGTTTTACAGGGCCAGCAGGCATGCTGGGAAAGGGCTGCCCTGCTCACGCTAACCCGAAGGCCTGCAACGGGACGCAGGGCCGGGCCGGGCCCCACAGCCCTCCCGCTTACCAGCCCCCCGCCCGGCCCCCAGCCGCGCAACGGGCTGCGCAGGGAGGGGCCGACGGGACCGCTGGACTGCCACGCCCGCTGCCCGCGGGCCACACCAGGCGCTGGCGAAAGAAAAGCGGCAGGCCTGGAGCCCGCAAGCCCTCGCCCTCGCCCTCCCGCTTCCCCTGGGCCACGGCCGGGGACACCTTCGTCCGGGCAAGCGAGGACCAGGCGGCAAAAGCGAGCCAGCGGCAAAAAGCCTACAGCACCCAGTATTCCCAGGAGGTCTCCCATCCAAGTACTAACCAGGCCCGACCCTGCTTAGCTTCCGAGATCAGACGAGATCGGGCGTGTTCAGGGTGGTATGGCCGTAGACGCTGCAACTGCTCCCCTTGCCTGCCTTTAAGGCAGCCCGCAGCCTCGGCCTGCTGCACACCAGCCCCGCACGCCCCACCTCCTGCTGCCGACGCCTCTCCCCACCGCCCGGCCCCGCACAACGCCTCCCCACACCGGCCCCCAACGCTACCTCACACCTCCCATCCTACCACGCCTCCCTCCCTCCCCAAGGCCTCCCACGCCCGCTCACCCCCACACAGCCTCCCGCTCTCGCCTTCCCCCGCGCCCGACAACAGCGCCCCAACCCACGCGCCCGCCCGCAAACCATGTCCTTATCTGCACCACCACCAGGGGGGCGGGGGCACCTGACACCCACCCGCACCGACACATGCTGCCCGCTGCCAGCGCCCGGGGGCGCCTCCCCCCTCCCGCACGTGGACGGCACACCACGCCCTCCCGGGCCGCCCACCGCGCGCTCAGCTTACGGGGAACCCTGCCCACGACCACACCCCACGCCCGCCGCGGGGCTGCCTCCCAACGCCCACGCCCGCTCCCGCGCCCCCTACGGCGCCTCACGCCCACGCTCCGACGGCCGTTTCCTCTCTCCCGCAAAACGGGGGCGCCGGCCCCCGCGGCCTCGCCCGCCACGGGCCCCCCTCCCCTTCACCGAGCCCCTCCCCGGGGGCAGGCGGGCCGGGACGCCCCCTCCACCCCCGAGGCCCCCAGCCCCACACCTCCCCCTCGCGGGCCCCCAGCCAGGGACGCTTCCAGGCCTGCCGCCTTCCCCGGGGGCGAGGGCTGCCCCGAAACGGACGCCTTCAGGCACCTGCGCCCGCCCTCCCACCACGTTTTACAGGGCCAGCAGGCATGCTGGGAAAGGGCTGCCCTGCTCACGCTAACCCGAAGGCCTGCAACGGGACGCAGGGCCGGGCCGGGCCCCACAGCCCTCCCGCTTACCAGCCCCCCCGCCCGGCCCCCAGCCGCGCAACGGGCTGCGCAGGGAGGGGCCGACGGGACCGCTGGACTGCCACGCCCGCTGCCCGCGGGCCACACCAGGCGCTGGCGAAAGAAAAGCGGCAGGCCTGGAGCCCGCAAGCCCTCGCCCTCGCCCTCCCGCTTCCCCTGGGCCACGGCCGGGGACACCTTCGTCCGGGCAAGCGAGGACCAGGCGGCAAAAGCGAGCCAGCGGCAAAAAGCCTACAGCACCCAGTATTCCCAGGAGGTCTCCCATCCAAGTACTAACCAGGCCCGACCCTGCTTAGCTTCCGAGATCAGACGAGATCGGGCGTGTTCAGGGTGGTATGGCCGTAGACGCTGCAACTGCTCCCCTTGCCTGCCTTTAAGGCAGCCCGCAGCCTCGGCCTGCTGCACACCAGCCCCGCACGCCCCACCTCCTGCTGCCGACGCCTCTCCCCACCGCCCGGCCCCGCACAACGCCTCCCCACACCGGCCCCCAACGCTACCTCACACCTCCCATCCTACCACGCCTCCCTCCCTCCCCAAGGCCTCCCACGCCCGCTCACCCCCACACAGCCTCCCGCTCTCGCCTTCCCCCGCGCCCGACAACAGCGCCCCAACCCACGCGCCCGCCCGCAAACCATGTCCTTATCTGCACCACCACCAGGGGGGCGGGGGCACCTGACACCCACCCGCACCGACACATGCTGCCCGCTGCCAGCGCCCGGGGGCGCCTCCCCCCTCCCGCACGTGGACGGCACACCACGCCCTCCCGGGCCGCCCACCGCGCGCTCAGCTTACGGGGAACCCTGCCCACGACCACACCCCACGCCCGCCGCGGGGCTGCCTCCCAACGCCCACGCCCGCTCCCGCGCCCCCTACGGCGCCTCACGCCCACGCTCCGACGGCCGTTTCCTCTCTCCCGCAAAACGGGGGCGCCGGCCCCCGCGGCCTCGCCCGCCACGGGCCCCCCTCCCCTTCACCGAGCCCCTCCCCGGGGGCAGGCGGGCCGGGACGCCCCCTCCACCCCCGAGGCCCCCAGCCCCACACCTCCCCCTCGCGGGCCCCCAGCCAGGGACGCTTCCAGGCCTGCCGCCTTCCCCGGGGGCGAGGGCTGCCCCGAAACGGACGCCTTCAGGCACCTGCGCCCGCCCTCCCACCACGTTTTACAGGGCCAGCAGGCATGCTGGGAAAGGGCTGCCCTGCTCACGCTAACCCGAAGGCCTGCAACGGGACGCAGGGCCGGGCCGGGCCCCACAGCCCTCCCGCTTACCAGCCCCCCGCCCGGCCCCCAGCCGCGCAACGGGCTGCGCAGGGAGGGGCCGACGGGACCGCTGGACTGCCACGCCCGCTGCCCGCGGGCCACACCAGGCGCTGGCGAAAGAAAAGCGGCAGGCCTGGAGCCCGCAAGCCCTCGCCCTCGCCCTCCCGCTTCCCCTGGGCCACGGCCGGGGACACCTTCGTCCGGGCAAGCGAGGACCAGGCGGCAAAAGCGAGCCAGCGGCAAAAAGCCTACAGCACCCAGTATTCCCAGGAGGTCTCCCATCCAAGTACTAACCAGGGCCGACCCTGCTTAGCTTCCGAGATCAGACGAGATCGGGCGTGTTCAGGGTGGTATGGCCGTAGACGCTGCAACTGCTCCCCTTGCCTGCCTTTAAGGCAGCCCGCAGCCTCGGCCTGCTGCACACCAGCCCCGCACGCCCCACCTCCTGCTGCCGACGCCTCTCCCCACCGCCCGGCCCCGCACAACGCCTCCCCACACCGGCCCCCAACGCTACCTCACACCTCCCATCCTACCACGCCTCCCTCCCTCCCCAAGGCCTCCCACGCCCGCTCACCCCCACACAGCCTCCCGCTCTCGCCTTCCCCCGCGCCCGACAACAGCGCCCCAACCCACGCGCCCGCCCGCAAACCATGTCCTTATCTGCACCACCACCAGGGGGGCGGGGGCACCTGACACCCACCCGCACCGACACATGCTGCCCGCTGCCAGCGCCCGGGGGCGCCTCCCCCCTCCCGCACGTGGACGGCACACCACGCCCTCCCGGGCCGCCCACCGCGCGCTCAGCTTACGGGGAACCCTGCCCACGACCACACCCCACGCCCGCCGCGGGGCTGCCTCCCAACGCCCACGCCCGCTCCCGCGCCCCCTACGGCGCCTCACGCCCACGCTCCGACGGCCGTTTCCTCTCTCCCGCAAAACGGGGGCGCCGGCCCCCGCGGCCTCGCCCGCCACGGGCCCCCCTCCCCTTCACCGAGCCCCTCCCCGGGGGCAGGCGGGCCGGGACGCCCCCTCCACCCCCGAGGCCCCCAGCCCCACACCTCCCCCTCGCGGGCCCCCAGCCAGGGACGCTTCCAGGCCTGCCGCCTTCCCCGGGGGCGAGGGCTGCCCCGAAACGGACGCCTTCAGGCACCTGCGCCCGCCCTCCCACCACGTTTTACAGGGCCAGCAGGCATGCTGGGAAAGGGCTGCCCTGCTCACGCTAACCCGAAGGCCTGCAACGGGACGCAGGGCCGGGCCGGGCCCCACAGCCCTCCCGCTTACCAGCCCCCCGCCCGGCCCCCAGCCGCGCAACGGGCTGCGCAGGGAGGGGCCGACGGGACCGCTGGACTGCCACGCCCGCTGCCCGCGGGCCACACCAGGCGCTGGCGAAAGAAAAGCGGCAGGCCTGGAGCCCGCAAGCCCTCGCCCTCGCCCTCCCCGCTTCCCCTGGGCCACGGCCGGGGACACCTTCGTCCGGGCAAGCGAGGACCAGGCGGCAAAAGCGAGCCAGCGGCAAAAAGCCTACAGCACCCAGTATTCCCAGGAGGTCTCCCATCCAAGTACTAACCAGGCCCGACCCTGCTTAGCTTCCGAGATCAGACGAGATCGGGCGTGTTCAGGGTGGTATGGCCGTAGACGCTGCAACTGCTCCCCTTGCCTGCCTTTAAGGCAGCCCGCAGCCTCGGCCTGCTGCACACCAGCCCCGCACGCCCCACCTCCTGCTGCCGACGCCTCTCCCCACCGCCCGGCCCCGCACAACGCCTCCCCACACCGGCCCCCAACGCTACCTCACACCTCCCATCCTACCACGCCTCCCTCCCTCCCCAAGGCCTCCCACGCCCGCTCACCCCCACACAGCCTCCCGCTCTCGCCTTCCCCCGCGCCCGACAACAGCGCCCCAACCCACGCGCCCGCCCGCAAACCATGTCCTTATCTGCACCACCACCAGGGGGGCGGGGGCACCTGACACCCACCCGCACCGACACATGCTGCCCGCTGCCAGCGCCCGGGGGCGCCTCCCCCCTCCCGCACGTGGACGGCACACCACGCCCTCCCGGGCCGCCCACCGCGCGCTCAGCTTACGGGGAACCCTGCCCACGACCACACCCCACGCCCGCCGCGGGGCTGCCTCCCAACGCCCACGCCCGCTCCCGCGCCCCCTACGGCGCCTCACGCCCACGCTCCGACGGCCGTTTCCTCTCTCCCGCAAAACGGGGGCGCCGGCCCCCGCGGCCTCGCCCGCCACGAGCCCCCCTCCCCTTCACCGAGCCCCTCCCCGGGGGCAGGCGGGCCGGGACGCCCCCTCCACCCCCGAGGCCCCCAGCCCCACACCTCCCCCTCGCGGGCCCCCAGCCAGGGACGCTTCCAGGCCTGCCGCCTTCCCCGGGGGCGAGGGCTGCCGCGAAACGGACGCCTTCAGGCACCTGCGCCCGCCCTCCCACCACGTTTTACAGGGCCAGCAGGCATGCTGGGAAAGGGCTGCCCTGCTCACGCTAACCCGAAGGCCTGCAACGGGACGCAGGGCCGGGCCGGGCCCCACAGCCCTCCCGCTTACCAGCCCCCCGCCCGGCCCCCAGCCGCGCAACGGGCTGCGCAGGGAGGGGCCGACGGGACCGCTGGACTGCCACGCCCGCTGCCCGCGGGCCACACCAGGCGCTGGCGAAAGAAAAGCGGCAGGCCTGGAGCCCGCAAGCCCTCGCCCTCGCCCTCCCGCTTCCCCTGGGCCACGGCCGGGGACACCTTCGTCCGGGCAAGCGAGGACCAGGCGGCAAAAGCGAGCCAGCGGCAAAAAGCCTACAGCACCCAGTATTCCCAGGAGGTCTCCCATCCAAGTACTAACCAGGCCCGACCCTGCTTAGCTTCCAAGATCAGACGAGATCGGGCGTGTTCAGGGTGGTATGGCCGTAGACGCTGCAACTGCTCCCTTTGCCTGCCTTTAAGGCAGCCCGCAGCCTCGGCCTGCTGCACACCAGCCCCGCACGCCCCACCTCCTGCTGCCGACGCCTCTCCCCACTGCCCGGCCCCGCACAACGCCTCCCCACACCGGCCCCCAACGCTACCTCACACCTCCCATCCTACCACGCCTCCCTCCCTCCCCAAGGCCTCCCACGCCCGCTCACCCCCACACAGCCTCCCGCTCTCGCCTTCCCCCGCGCCCGACAACAGCGCCCCAACCCACGCGCCCGCCCGCAAACCATGTCCTTATCTGCACCACCACCAGGGGGGCGGGGGCACCTGACACCCACCCGCACCGACACATGCTGCCCGCTGCCAGCGCCCGGGGGCGCCTCCCCGCTCCCGCACGTGGACGGCACACCACGCCCTCCCGGGCCGCCCACCGCGCGCTCAGCTTACGGGGAACCCTGCCCACGACCACACCCCACGCCCGCCGCGGGGCTGCCTCCCAACGCCCACGCCCGCTCCCGCGCCCCCTACGGCGCCTCACGCCCACGCTGCGACGGCCGTTTCCTCTCTCCCGCAAAACGGGGGCGCCGGCCCCCGCGGCCTCGCCCGCCACGGGCCCCCCTCCCCTTCACCGAGCCCCTCCCCGGGGGCAGGCGGGCCGGGACGCCCCCTCCACCCCCGAGGCCCCCAGCCCCACACCTCCCCCTCGCGGGCCCCCAGCCAGGGACGCTTCCAGGCCTGCCGCCTTCCCCGGGGGCGAGGGCTGCCCCGAAACGGACGCCTTCAGGCACCTGCGCCCGCCCTCCCACCACGTTTTACAGGGCCAGCAGGCATGCTGGGAAAGGGCTGCCCTGCTCACGCTAACCCGAAGGCCTGCAACGGGACGCAGGGCCGGGCCGGGCCCCACAGCCCTCCCGCTTACCAGCCCCCCGCCCGGCCCCCAGCCGCGCAACGGGCTGCGCAGGGAGGGGCCGACGGGACCGCTGGACTGCCACGCCCGCTGCCCGCGGGCCACACCAGGCGCTGGCGAAAGAAAAGCGGCAGGCCTGGAGCCCGCAAGCCCTCGCCCTCGCCCTCCCGCTTCCCCTGGGCCACGGCCGGGGACACCTTCGTCCGGGCAAGCGAGGACCAGGCGGCAAAAGCGAGCCAGCGGCAAAAAGCCTACAGCACCCAGTATTCCCAGGAGGTCTCCCATCCAAGTACTAACCAGGCCCGACCCTGCTTAGCTTCCGAGATCAGACGAGATCGGGCGTGTTCAGGGTGGTATGGCCGTAGACGCTGCAACTGCTCCCTTTGCCTGCCTTTAAGGCAGCCCGCAGCCTCGGCCTGCTGCACACCAGCCCCGCACGCCCCACCTCCTGCTGCCGACGCCTCTCCCCACCGCCCGGCCCCGCACAACGCCTCCCCACACCGGCCCCCAACGCTACCTCACACCTCCCATCCTACCACGCCTCCCTCCCTCCCCAAGGCCTCCCACGCCCGCTCACCCCCACACAGCCTCCCGCTCTCGCCTTCCCCCGCGCCCGACAACAGCGCCCCAACCCACGCGCCCGCCCGCAAACCATGTCCTTATCTGCACCACCACCAGGGGGGCGGGGGCACCTGACACCCACCCGCACCGACACATGCTGCCCGCTGCCAGCGCCCGGGGGCGCCTCCCCCCTCCCGCACGTGGACGGCACACCACGCCCTCCCGGGCCGCCCACCGCGCGCTCAGCTTACGGGGAACCCTGCCCACGACCACACCCCACGCCCGCCGCGGGGCTGCCTCCCAACGCCCACGCCCGCTCCCGCGCCCCCTACGGCGCCTCACGCCCACGCTGCGACGGCCGTTTCCTCTCTCCCGCAAAACGGGGGCGCCGGCCCCCGCGGCCTCGCCCGCCACGGGCCCCCCTCCCCTTCACCGAGCCCCTCCCCGGGGGCAGGCGGGCCGGGACGCCCCCTCCACCCCCGAGGCCCCCAGCCCCACACCTCCCCCTCGCGGGCCCCCAGCCAGGGACGCTTCCAGGCCTGCCGCCTTCCCCGGGGGCGAGGGCTGCCCCGAAACGGACGCCTTCAGGCACCTGCGCCCGCCCTCCCACCACGTTTTACAGGGCCAGCAGGCATGCTGGGAAAGGGCTGCCCTGCTCACGCTAACCCGAAGGCCTGCAAAGGGACGCAGGGCCGGGCCGGGCCCCACAGCCCTCCCGCTTACCAGCCCCCCGCCCGGCCCCCAGCCGCGCAACGCGCTGCGCAGGGAGGGGCCGACGGGACCGCTGGACTGCCACGCCCGCTGCCCGCGGGCCACACCAGGCGCTGGCGAAAGAAAAGCGGCAGGCCTGGAGCCCGCAAGCCCTCGCCCTCGCCCTCCCGCTTCCCCTGGGCCACGGCCGGGGACACCTTCGTCCGGGCAAGCGAGGACCAGGCGGCAAAAGCGAGCCAGCAGCAAAAAGCCTACAGCACCCAGTATTCCCAGGAGGTCTCTCATCCAAGTACTAACCAGGCCCGACCCTGCTTAGCTTCCGACATCAGACGAGATCGGGCGTGTTCAGGGTGGTATGGCCGTAGACGCTGCGACTGCTCCCTTTGCCTGCCTTTAAGGCAGCCCGCAGCCTCGGCCTGCTGCACACCAGCCCCGCACGCCCCACCTCCTGCTGCCGACGCCTCTCCCCACCGCCCGGTCCCGCACAACGCCTCCCCGCACCGGCCCCCAACGCTACCTCACACCTCCCATCCTACCACGCCTCCCTCCCTCCCCAAGGCCTCCCACGCCCGCTCACCCCCACACAGCCTCCCGCTCTCGCCTTCCCCCGCGCCCGACAACAGCGCCCCAACCCACGCGCCCGCCCGCAAACCATGTCCTTATCTGCACCACCACCAGGGGGGCGGGGGCACCTGACACCCACCCGCACCGACACATGCTGCCCGCTGCCAGCGCCCGGGGGCGCCTCCCCCCTCCCGCACGTGGACGGCACACCACGCCCTCCCGGGCCGCCCACCGCGCGCTCAGCTTACGGGGAACCCTGCCCACGACCACACCCCACGCCCGCCGCGGGGCTGCCTCCCAACGCCCACGCCCGCTCCCGCGCCCCCTACGGCGCCTCACGCCCACGCTCCGACGGCCGTTTCCTCTCTCCCGCAAAACGGGGGCGCCGGCCCCCGCGGCCTCGCCCGCCACGGGCCCCCCTCCCCTTCACCGAGCCCCTCCCCGGGGGCAGGCGGGCCGGGACGCCCCCTCCACCCCCGAGGCCCCCAGCCCCACACCTCCCCCTCGCGGGCCCCCAGCCAGGGACGCTTCCAGGCCTGCCGCCTTCCCCGGGGGCGAGGGCTGCCCCGAAACGGACGCCTTCAGGCACCTGCGCCCGCCCTCCCACCACGTTTTACAGGGCCAGCAGGCATGCTGGGAAAGGGCTGCCCTGCTCACGCTAACCCGAAGGCCTGCAAAGGGACGCAGGGCCGGGCCGGGCCCCACAGCCCTCCCGCTTACCAGCCCCCCACCCGGCCCCCAGCCGCGCAACGGGCTGCGCAGGGAGGGGCCGACGGGACCGCTGGACTGCCACGCCCGCTGCCCGCGGGCCACACCAGCCGCTGGCGAAAGAAAAGCGGCAGGCCTGGAGCCCGCAAGCCCTCGCCCTCGGCCTCCCGCTTCCCCTGGGCCACGGCCGGGGACACCTTCGTCCGGGCAAGCGAGGACCAGGCGGCAAAAGCGAGCCAGCGGCAAAAAGCCTACAGCACCCAGTATTCCCAGGAGGTCTCCCATCCAAGTACTAACCAGGCCCGACCCTGCTTAGCTTCCGAGATCAGACGAGATCGGGCGTGTTCAGGGTGGTATGGCCGTAAACGCTGCAACTGCTCCCTTTGCCTGCCTTTAAGGCAGCCCGCAGCCTCGGCCTGCTGCACACCAGCCCCGCACGCCCCACCTCCTGCTGCCGACGCCTCTCCCCACCGCCTGGTCCCGCACAACGCCTCCCCACACCGGCCCCCAACGCTACCTCACACCTCCCATCCTACCACGCCTCCCTCCCTCCCCAAGGCCTCCCACGCCCGCTCACCCCCACACAGCCTCCCGCTCTCGCCTTCCCCCGCGCCCGACAACAGCGCCCCAACCCACGCGCCCGCCCGCAAACCATGTCCTTATCTGCACCACCACCAGGGGGGCGGGGGCACCTGACACCCACCCGCACCGACACATGCTGCCCGCTGCCAGCGCCCGGGGGCGCCTCCCCCCTCCCGCACGTGGACGGCACACCACGCCCTCCCGGGCCGCCCACCGCGCGCTCAGCTTACGGGGAACCCTGCCCACGACCACACCCCACGCCCGCCGCGGGGCTGCCTCCCAACGCCCACGCCCGCTCCCGCGCCCCCTACGGCGCCTCACGCCCACGCTCCGACGGCCGTTTCCTCTCTCCCGCAAAACGGGGGCGCCGGCCCCCGCGGCCTCGCCCACCACGGGCCCCCCTCCCCTTCACCGAGCCCCTCCCCGGGGGCAGGCGGGCCGGGACGCCCCCTCCACCCCCGAGGCCCCCAGCCCCACACCTCCCCCTCGCGGGCCCCCAGCCAGGGACGCTTCCAGGCCTGCCGCCTTCCCCGGGGGCGAGGGCTGCCCCGAAACGGACGCCTTCAGGCACCTGCGCCCGCCCTCCCACCACGTTTTACAGGGCCAGCAGGCATGCTGGGAAAGGGCTGCCCTGCTCACGCTAACCCGAAGGCCTGCAACGGGACGCAGGGCCGGGCCGGGCCCCACAGCCCTCCCGCTTACCAGCCCCCCGCCCGGCCCCCAGCCGCGCAACGCGCTGCGCAGGGAGGGGCCGACGGGACCGCTGGACTGCCACGCCCGCTACCCGCGGGCCACACCAGGCGCTGGCGAAAGAAAAGCGGCAGTCCTGGAGCCCGCAAGCCCTCGCCCTCGCCCTCCCGCTTCCCCTGGGCCACGGCCGGGGACACCTTCGTCCGGGCAAGCGAGGACCAGGCGGCAAAAGCGAGCCAGCGGCAAAAAGCCTACAGCACCCAGTATTCCCAGGAGGTCTCCCATCCAAGTACTAACCAGGCCCGACCCTGCTTAGCTTCCGAGATCAGACGAGATCGGGCGTGTTCAGGGTGGTATGGCCGTAGACGCTGCAACTGTTCCCTTTGCCTGCCTTTAAGGCAGCCCGCAGCCTCGGCCTGCTGCACACCAGCCCCGCACGCCCCACCTCCTGCTGCCAACGCCTCTCCCCACCGTCCGGCCCCGCACAACGCCTCCCCACACCGGCCCCCAACGCTACCTCACACCTCCCATCCTACCACGCCTCCCTCCCTCCCCAAGGCCTCCCACGCCCGCTCACCCCCACACAGCCTCCCGCTCTCGCCTTCCCCCGCGCCCGACAACAGCGCCCTAACCCTCGCGCCCGCCCGCAAACCATGTCACATGTCACATACCATGTGATCATCCATTGTCGTGGTCGGGGGAACCCAGTAGGTGGACGCCCCCCTGGTGCTCCGACAGGTGGTCTGCGAGGACCCCCCAGTCGCTGCTGGACTCCTTCCCACCATCCCAAGTGGGGGTTCTTGGGCTGGTCCCAGGGTGTAGGGCTGGCCTTCGGGCCAGACTCCACCTTTGAGGCCTGCTGGGTCTCAGACACGGTGTCAGGGGTGGTCGTGGGGGAGGAGGTGTCCCAGGTGCCCAGGATGGCCCTGAGCTCCTTGTAATCTGGCCAAGCAGCGAGGGCAGCCCCAGGTGTGCCGGCCCCGTCCGGGGCCGAGGCCCAAACTCCTTCACCTTGCTCCAGTCAGATGAATGCTTCCACATTCCACTGCTTGTTCTCCATCACGTGGAGCACCTCCTCTCTACTCCAGAGCCCCAGCAGGTCTCAGAGCTCGGCCTCCAACCAGCAGGGGCCCCGCCTCTTTTAGGACCCCCCGTTTGGCTGCCAAGGGTGCCTGGGTCCCCTCAGAGGGGGAGTGCTGGGGGCACGCTGGGGGCTGGGTGGATGCCATGGCACTGGTTGGGATGTTTGGGGTCTCTGGAGGGCGTGTAGGGCTAGCACGTGTGTGTGCTGCTGCCTGCAAACTCTCAGCTTCCTCCCACAGGAAATCTAGGTCCATGGTGCTTTAAGGGCTGCTACAAGTGGCAACCCTCAGCTACGTCTACACATGAAGCCTACATCGACGTAGCTTATTTCCATGTAGTGACATTGAAATAGGCTATTTTGATGAATAACATCTACACGTCCTCCAGGGCTGGCAACGTCGACGTTCAACATCGACGTTGCGCAGCACCACATCGAAATAGGCGCTGTGAGGGAACGTCTACACGCCAAAGTAGCACACTTCGAAATAAGGGTGCCAGGCACAGGTGTAGACAGGGTCACAGGGCGGACTCAACAGCAAGCCGCTCCCTTAAAGGGCCCCTCCCAGACACAGTTGCACTAAACACCACAAGATCCACAGAGCCGACAACTGGTTGCAGACCCTGTGCATGCAGCATGGATCCTCAACTGCAGCAGCAGCAGCCAGAAGCCCTGGGCTAAGGGCTGCTGCACACGGTCACCATAGAGCCCTGCAGGGGCTGGAGAGAGCGTCTCTCAACCCCTCAGCTGATGGCCACCATGGCAGACCCCGCTATTTCAATGTTGTGGGACACGGATCATCTACCCGTGCCCTACTTCGACGCTCAACTTCGAAGTAGGGCGCTATTCCCAACCCCTCATGGGGTTAGCAGCTTCGACGTCTCGCCACCTCACGTCGATGTTAACATCGAAATAGCACCCAACACGTGTAGCCATGACAGGTGCTATTTTGAAGTTAGTGCTGCTACTTCGAAGCGGCGTGCATGTGTAGACATGGCTCTAGAGCCCCACAGTGGCTGGGCAGAGCATCTGCTGATTGTTGCCATGGAGGACCCCACTTTTTCAAAGTAGCGGGACGCGGATCATGTGCACACAGTCTACATCAACGTAGGGAGCTATTCTCATCTTTGGATACAAACAGTGATTTCAACGTCTCGCCGTCTCATTGATTTCAACGTCAAAATAGCGCATGGTGCCTGTAAATACAACGCGTGCTATTTCAACGTTGTGCCAGCTACTTCAAAGTAGCCGGCTACTGTAGACGCACCCTTTATGTACTTGTTTGAAGGTTATATATTGGGACATTATGTGAGCCTGTGGTTTTAATTTGGAATACACTCTTTTTACCCAACAGCACATAACACACATACCCAACAAGCAAATACAGCATAATTCTAGTTCAATTAGCAAGGGATGGAATATGAGTGATAGCACGCCCTTGGTGTGGGAGACCAGCCTGGGAAAAGATCATACCAATGATTGAAGTGATTTCCTTTTCAGATTTAGCGATTCTTAACATGTCTCCATTTGCATGCAGTATCTGAATGACACATTTCCTGATCTCCTTCTGTGTCTGTTGTAAAAACTGAGTCACCTCTGTTGCTTTGAGTAAGTGATGGGTTGAATCATGCCAGTCCAACCACAGGTTTAGAGAAAAGTTAACTGCATTGGTGGTTATAGTTGTCTGTGCTGTCCTCTGGTAGACAGTAAGTGTGGTTGCTGCCATACAGCACACCAGCATTGCATCTACATTCATCCACTGGCAGCTGGCTAGCGCTCCCATCTTCCTAAACTACATTCTCCCCAGAGGTAACACACACACACACACACACACACACACACACACACACACCCCACCACCACCATTAAACAATACCGGTGTTATATTTTCTAGTTCATCCCATAGGCATGTTCCCAAGGAAGTATCTGTACTGCTCGGTTCTGCGGTGACAGGCAGTGACAAGCATACCCCCTTCTGAGGGCTCCACTCAGTACACCCTCGAGTGCCCAGTAGTTCGTCCTCTCTCCCAGCCCACTGGCTCACAACCTGGGGAAGCCAGAAGGATCGCATGGTCAATATTGGGAGTGGGGTTACCCTCCATAGCTCAGTCTCCGCAGACAAACTTGAAAGCTATTTTAACAACAATTTCACCAAACAGTAAATCAGGTTTAACCATACAAGAGACATATTGTAGCCATTCATATTTATAGGTATTAAACAATGACCTTTTCAGTCGTCTCAAGAGATGCACTAAAACCTTAATATTCCCAGATAACATCCAATACATTTCATGTTCAAGCATTGCCAACCTGAGAATGTGCATTTCAGTACACCCAATCCATTGCAGTTTTATTTCCTAATTCCATCTCTTTCTTATATAGCAACCAGGTGGGAGTGTTCAGCCACTGCCACATGTTCCATTTAGCTTTCAAGTTTCCTGAACCCATTTGAAACAGATCCCTATTGGCATTCACCTACTTTTGAATATGATTATCTTGCAGCTGTGACAAAGTGCTTAAGTTGTTTTTGATCACCTTAGATCTACAGTATTCATAATCCCTGTTTCAAAACCAATTCCCCCCAGTATAGTATCTGCCACATTTCAGTTTGCTCAAACATTGGAGGGTTGATATGTCTTTACACAAGCCATCAGCATAGGGAGGGAGTAAGGTAAACATTTAGATACCATTCTAGACACATTTAATTGAGTCCAGTCCATGCCGATTTTCATTTCTACCAGTAATGGATTTAATAAGAATCCCCAGAAGCAGATAAAGCCATTCCTCATCCTGTGGTCTCATCTTTTCCCAGGATGGACTTTTGTGAATCAGAATTTCAGCACTTTCAAGCTCTGGTTCTGGGATTCTTTCTCCCTGTAAGGCTTGTGCAATCAGGAAAAAAATAAAGAAATAAAACTGTTAATTGTTTTATGATAGTAACAATTGAACGGGAGGTGATCAGCTGCCAGCAGGATTCCAGGTGGTGGTGTTACCTAAAGGGGATGAAATATTATTAAAACAGTTTTATTTGGGATACGTGTACCCATTTGGGTTTGAAATCTTTTGCCATTCCATATGCCAAGGGGTTGAGGCAGTCAACTATGGAATACGGATCTACCCATTTGGATCTTGGGTATGGTCCTTCTTTTCTAGCTTTAAGTACATTACTCAGTCTCCAGCTTCCCATAAAGCAGGCTCATCAGCTCTTTGTTTTTGCATTTTTTTCATTCATATGTTCAATGGCTTGATTGATCCTGTACTGCAGTGTGGTTTTATCCTCCAAATCTGGGATGGTGCATACATCTGCCAGATCCCTTCAGCCCAGGGGCTGTGCCTGAATCTTTGTAAAACTTGTTTAAAGGGTGTGGGATCTTGTAGAAAAGGTAGTGTTTCCTGCTTTCCTCTACAGATCTCTTTAGACTGTGTTTTCCTAAACATTTTTCCCCAACCACTGTGAGCAAAAACCAACCACTGCACAAAACCAGTATATATCTCCTTCAACAGCAATTTCACTATACAACTCCCAAAAGAGCAACCCACAACCCCTGAAAGAGCAATTTCAGTGTACAACTCCTGAAAGAGCAACTCACAACTGAAAGAACAACTCACAACAGTATTAATACGCAAGTCAACTCCAATGTACTCCAGAGTTTGTTTGATTAATTAGTTGGACGTTTCCAATCTTTATCCTACAATGTCAGGCTTACTAAAGCTGGCAGTGTGCACACCAGTTTCTATTATAATCATGGATACTCTAATTGTGGGTACTCTGTCCCACTAATGCATTGTCCCCCAAAAATGTTATACAGATAAAATACACAGGATCTGTTCAGGGGAGAAGGCAGTACACCACGTTAATTATAAGAATATAAATAGCAGCTACAGAACATTTGGGAGTGTGTGTGTGTGTGTGTGTGTGTGTGTGTGTGTGTGTGTGTGTGTGTGTGTGTGTGTGTGTGTGTGTAGGTATTAGGCATTAGATATTGGTTATAGTAGTGGTACTACTACTACAACCAATATCTAATGCCTAATACCTACACACACACACACACACTCCCAAATGTTCTGTAGCTGCTATTTCATTACCAGTCCTGATTGTAGCTGGAGTCTGTAGCTTGAGTTCATAGCCTGAGTTTGCAGTTCATGACGGCTAACTGGCCAGGAAAGCCGGGCACGAAGAGCGGATGGGTCTGTCAGGCACGCACCAATGCTCTTCTATGTTACAAGCAGAGCGTTACCCAGAGGTCGTCCCTTCTCAGCCCTTCTTTTATAGGCTTTAAGTCAGATGTAAGCCTAGGGGTCCTGTGGTGTCATGCTGCCTCAGTGTTCAGACATAACTTTCATCTTGTCCTTAATGGGACTTTGTTCTTTTGTCTTTGGGGCGGATCTTTTTCTCACCTTCCTGGAGTTGTCTGCACTCTTCAGCCACTGGTGTTTGATCATCAGGACAGGCTGGTGGTGTTGAGGATCAATCATTCACAATCACACATTCCCCATTCACACCTCTAATGCAATTCACGCCTATTCACTGTGACAAAGTCCCTTGTCAGCCTCTGTGGGTCCCTGCGCCTCCTGGTGGATCTGTGCTGCCTCAGAGACTCACAAAGGCCCCCCTTTTGCCCAGGCCCTTCCAAACTCAGGGATCTCCGCTTAGCGAGCCATCCTCATCATAGGCAGGACCAGTCCAGGGAGAATAATACCAGTCCCCTTGCAGGCCCACGCCTGCTCCAGTAAAGTGATCCCTCAGGGGAAGGGGCGGGGGAGTCCAGACCCACCCTCTACCCTGGACTCCGGCTCAGGGTCCCTATGAGAACAAGAGGCAACTAGCAGGACCTTTACCCCTGCCCCAAAGTAGTAGCCTCACCCTGGGCCACTTCACCCACCACTTCCCTATGGTACCTTCCTGCTCCTGCTCCTGCTCCTGCTCCTGCTCCTGCTCCTGCTCCTGCTCCTGCTCCTGCTCCTGCTCCTGCTCCTGCTCCTGCTCCTGCTCCTGCTCCTGCTCCTGCTCCTCTGGTGCACCTCCCAAAACCTTTCCCGCTGCTACCAGATGGGGAGCCTTTTATAGGGAGCACAGGGCCTATCTGACCAATGAAGGTCTGGGCCTAGACAGGGAACAGAAACGCTCTGTCCTCCAGGCTGTGGGGATCCCACCTGGGGAGCCCTGCAGTTGGGAGGTGAGTACTGGGGGACAGGCAGCCTTTGGCTGCTTCAGCCCCCTCTGGGATTGTCTTTTGGCCCCTTTCTTGGGCCAGCTTCCCTTTCCCTGCTTGGGCAGGTTGCTCCTTTCCCCCCCCTACTCCACCCTTCCTGGCTAGTTTCTCTCTGGAGCTGCTGGGTGGGTGGTGTGGGGGGGGACTCTTGCTGCCCTGCCTCTTGGCAGGGAAGGGGGTACCCTTCCCCCCCCTTTTACCATCTTCTGGGGGGGAATTTTCTGGGCCTCCATTTGGGCCCACTCTTTCCATCTGCTGGCTGCTGCATCCTCGCTGCTTCGGAGGGGGGAAGGGGCTTTCTTGGGCGGTGGCCCGGATTTCCCTCCACAGCTTGCCGTGGAGTGGCTGGGGGGGGTGAGTTTAGGTGGGGTCCCTCTCCACCAGGGCTCCATGGGGGGGTGGCTGCGTAGTTGGGGGTGGGGTGTTAGGGTGCGGTCCCTGCCCCACCCCTGCAGCCACTGCCTCCTTTGCCGCCCCCCCACACCCAGCTGCCACTGGGGCCCTCTCATCTGGGCCCCACCCTAACCATCTGCCCCTTCCTCCTTCCTTTGTTTCTGTGAGGCTCTGCAGCAGCTGCTGTGGGCCCACCCCTCAGGCACCCGTGGGCACATCCCTCCCTTTATACCCCTGCCCTCCCCCCTTTCTGGTTGGCTCTGCCACCCCCTTTCTTCCCCCTCCCCTTTGTGCCCGCAAATCCCCCCCTCCTTCCTTCGTTAGGTGCCTGAGCCCCTTCCCCTTCCTTGCACTCCCCTCCCCACACACACACCTTGAATTCCCCCCACATCCCAGTGCAGAAGCAGGAACCATCTTATCATCTTGTGTGGGGAGTTGTGGCCTTTTTGTGTTCCCTTTCCTTTGTTTTTTGTTTTTTTTACCCTCCTGCCCCACCCCTGCCTGTCCAGGTCCTCAGCCTGGCTGGTGGGGGAGGGGCAGCCATTTCCACTTTCATTTCTCTTTCTTTTCCCCTCTCCCCTCCCCCGCTAGTTAAAGGCCCCACTCCCATTTTTTCACGAATACTCACACCTTATAAAATGGCCTCCCCACCCACTGGGGGGTTGTCCATAGATGCCCCCCTCCACTGTCACTCCTTCCACCTCTGGAGCAGCAGCCGACTCGTCCAGGGCTGCTGGGAACTCTGTGACGGTTGAGGGCGCGGGTGTGGGCTCCGGGGCTCCTGGTGCCCCCGCCGCGGCATCCTCCTCCGGTGACCCCACCCCTAATCCACCCCCCCAAAAGGGCAGGAATGGCCACGGGACCAAAAAGGGCAAGAGCCCTGCCCGGAAGGCCAAACTTCCTGTAGCTGGACACTCCACCCCAGCTGCCGATGCACCTGCTGCAGCCCCTCTTTCCCTCCCCCCTGCTCCCACCACTGATCCTGAGGGCTTGGATCCCCCGGCCCCTAGGTCATATGCCCAGGTGGTGGCAGCCGCCTTGCACCCTGCTCCTTCCGCCTCCGCTCGGAATACCATCCCCGACGGTCGCGGCCCCTCCCCCGCCCTCACCAGGAGGCACGGAGACCTACATGTGGGCGTTGGCGCGGGTGACCTAGGTTGGAGACCTACGTGCGGGCGTTGGCGTGGGTGACCTAGGTTGGAGACCTACGTGCGGGCTTTGGTGCGGGTGGTGGGGCCCGCAGCCATGGTGGCGGCCTCTTGAATGTTCGGGAAGATCGTCTTCTTCCTGGCGTCGGAGGCCACCGCGCAGGAGGCGGTGGAGAGGGGCTTGGAGGTCGGGGGCATCTATGTGCCCCTGGAGCCGCTTGAGGACCTGGGCGTGCGGGTGGTTTTCTCCTCTGTAGCTCCCTTCCTTCCCAATTCCGCCCTTCTGCCTTTCCTCACCTCCCTGGGCCGACCCTTGTCGGTCCTGAGTCCCCTCCCTCTTGGCTGCAAAGACCCTGCACTACGGCACGTGCTCTCCTTCCGCTGGCAGGCGCGAATCCAACTGCCGCTGGCGGCAGCACAGGGCAGGGTGGCCCAGGAGGGGACTATACTGGTGCCTCATCAAGGGGCCCAGTACCGGGTCTTTTACGCCCTGGGGGAGGCCTGGTGCTTCGTGTGTCGGGCGGCAGGGCATGTCCGAGGGATTGCCCCCTGGCCCGGCATGAAAGAGAAGAGCCCGGGACCTCCTCTGACCCCGGGGGTGCCAGCCACACGACCGGCGACACCCCAACCGCGACAGGCCCTGGGACCACCCCTCCTCTTCCCGCCCCGGACGGAACCATCGCCGCTCAGGTGTCGGAGGAGGCCCAGGCACATGGTGAGGGGCAAGAAGAAGCAGGTGCTGGCGCCCGAGCAGGCATTCAAGCCAGGTCTGTGGAGGAGAGGGAGGCAGGGCCGGCGGCAGGACCCGGACAGAGCCCACCCCAGGGCGGGCCGTCCCTTTCCCTCGCTGTCCCGTCCTCCTTCTCCTTCCCTCCCTCCTCGTTGCCTCTGTCCCCTGGTCCTTGCTCCTCCACCACTGAGCACACCTCTCTGGAGGACTGGGTATTGGTAAGGGGGAAGCGCAAGAAAAGAAGCGCACACGCCTGGCACTCCACCCTGTTGGAGGACGGGGTGGATGTGCCATGCAAGGCATTAAAGAGAGCCGCCATCCCTGATCCATCTGCCGAACCCCTGGCTACTGACCATCTGCCGGGGGTGACTGAGGCCGCCGCGGCGGCAATGGAGAATATCGCCCCTCCTGTCCCGGAGCCCAAGCCCAAAGGGGCAGAGGGGGCTTGTCCTGAGCCCATGCCCTCCTCTGACACCCCTCCGGCCGCTGCCCGGACCACTGTCGCAGGGTGCCTGGAGGAGATGAGCCTCGGCCTCGCCCTCCTCTCACAGGAGGTCGAGGCCCTAGACCTTACCCCGGCTGCTCTGGGCGTAGAGGGTCTGCTGCTAGAGGCCTGTGGGCCAGCCACCCACACCCAGCCGCCCCCCTCACCTGCCAGCGATCCCCCAACCATTATCCTCCCTTGTTCTGGGACGTCACAGGGTGCGACCCCCCCCCCCCCCACCCCAGCTGAGGATCACCTCCCGGCTGTAGCTGTCCTGCCCCCGGATATCCTGGAGGGATTTGTGTTCCCCTCGTACCCTGCCCCCGCCCCACCGGTATCGAAAACCCCAACGCCGACCCCTCCACCTCACTGGTGCCTGCTGTTAGATGCAATGGCACCTCGCCCTTACCCCGCCGCCTCTTGCCACCTGGAAAAGCTCCCCTTCCCCACACCCCTCTTACTCATACCCCCACTTCCAGTCAAAGTCCTGTCCCAGAAACTGCGTCCCAACACCCTCCAGACCCTCCTCCTCCTCCTCTCCCCCACCCCCTCTCCCTCCGCCCTCCCCTTCTCTCCATGACACTCCCCCTCCCCCCAATACATTCATCACCTTTGTCCCCATCCCCATTCTTCCTGCACCTCCCCTCGAACCTCGTCTGCTCATAACTGCCCCCAAGGCCACAATCCCTCAGGAGGCCCCCTTTGTCTCGCCCTCTCCCAGCACCTCTGGGGCTGCTCTCCCTCCGCCACCCCTAGTCCTCCCAAAACCAAACCCCAGCCACTGCATGACCTTCCCTGCCGGCCACGGAGCCCAAAAGGATACAAGGCCGAGGGGCACTCAGGACCCCGAGGCCAAGGGGCACTCAGGACCCCGAGGCCTCGGCACCCCAGGCACTAGCGGATGAGATGCGCGAGTTCTTGGAGGATGTTCGCGGCTCCAAGAACAACATAGCTCTCGCCCTGCAGCGCTGGGGTGACTTCCATCTCATCCTTGAGTCCGTGAGGGTCCTTCTGAAGGAGCGCAAGGGGACCAGGAGGAGGGACGCCACGGCCTACCAATGGGCGTGCGGCTTCCGTGATGCCCTAATCACCTATGGTGTCTGCCACCATTTGCTGCGCAGCCCCACGGGGACCACTGGCGTTCCCTCCGGTGAGGATCCTCCCCAGCCCTCTAAATGCTGCCGATCATCTTTGCCACCTTGAGCACCAGGGGCTGCAGGTCGGGTCTCCACAGGTGCCAGGTGCTCTCCTTTCTCCGAGAGGTGGGGTACTCGGTCACCTTCCTCCAGGAGACCCACAGTACTCCAGCTGCCGAAGCCAGCTGGCGGCTGGAGTTGGGAGACGGGGTCCACCTTAGTCACCTCTCGGCCCATCGGGCCGGGGTGGCGACCCTGTTCTCCCCAGACCTGCAGCCTGAGGTGCTGAGGAGTGTCGAGGTCATGCCAGGCCGCCTGCTGTATCTCTGGGTACGGGTGGAGGGGCTGCCCCTCCACCTCGTCAACGTCTACGCCCCAACATCCGTCCCGGAGAGAACATTCTTCTTCTGGTAGGCGGTGGCCTTCCTTGACTCCATCGATCCTCACGAGTGCCTGGTCCTCGGTGGGGATTTCAACTGCACCCTCGAGGAGTGGGACCGCATGAGGACAGAGCAGTGCCCGGCTGCTGCGGATGTCTGCAGGGAGCTTATCAATCATCGCTCCCTGGTGGACGTCTGGCGCAGCCACCACCCAGATGAGGACACCGTCTTTACCTACGTCCGGGTGGTGGGCCACAAATCCGTGCACTCCCGGTTGGACCGCATCTACATCTCTCGTCACCATCTCTTGCGGGCCCACTCCTCCAGCGTGTGGCCAGCCCCCTTCTCGGACCACCACTTAATGGCCGTGAAGGCTTCCCTCTCGCCGGGGAAGCGGGGGTCAGCCTACTGGCATTTTAATAACAAGCTGCTGGAGGATGTGGGCTTTGTGGCGTCCTTCCGAGAGTTCTGGCTGGCCTGGTGCGGGCAACAATGTGCCTTTCCCTCGGCGTGGCGGTGGTGGGATCTGGGAAAGGTGCATGTGCGGCTCTTCTGCTGTGACTATACCCGGGAGGCCAGCCGGCGGCGGGATGCGTTGATAGGACAGCTGGAGCGGGAGGTTCTTGAGCTGGAGAGGCACCTGGCCGCCAGCCCCGGAGATCCATCCCTCTGCGGCCCACACCGGGAGAAGCGGGATGAGCTCAGGGCCCTCGACGCCCTTCGGGCACAGGGGGCCTTTGTGAGGTCGCTGATCCAGCTCCTTCGGGAGATGGACCGCGGCTCCCGCTTCTTCTATGCCCTGGAGAAAAAGAGGGGTGTCAAGAAACATATCCTCTGCCTCCTTGCGGAGGATGGCACCCCTCTTACGGATCCGGCGGAGATGCGTGAGAGGGCTCGTGCCTTCTACGCCACCCTTTTCTCCCCGGATCCGACCGACGCCGACGCCTGCAGAGTGCTTTGGGACCAACTTCCTTCGGTCAGCACAGGCGACTGGGACCGGCTAGAGCTTTCTCTCACTCTGGCTGAGCTCTTGGAAGCCCTCTGTCTCATGCCCACCAACAAGTCCCCGGGCATGGACGGGCTGACCGTGGAGTTCTACCACGTGTTTTGGGATGTCCTCAGTCCAGACCTGCTCAGCGTCTGGGCTGAGTCCTTGCAAAGCGGGGTCCTCCCCCTGTCGTGCAGGTGGGCCATCGTCACCCTGCTGCCCAAAAAGGGGGACCCCCGCTACCTTCAGAACTGGCGTGCCATCTCGCTCCTCAGCACAGACTACAAGATTATCACTAAAGCCATCTCCCATCGCTTGGGGTTCGTGCGGCAGGATGTGATCCACCCCGACCAGACCTACACCGTCCATGGCCGCACCATCTTTGACAACCTCTACCTGGTCCGGGATGTCTTGGAGCTCGGGTGTAGGGATGGTCTGTCGTTCTCCCTCCTGTCCCTGGATCAGAAGAAGGCATTCGACAGGGTGGACCACGGGTATCTCCTGGGCACTCTGCAGGAATTCGGCTTCGGACCCCGTTTCATCGGGTTTCTCCGGGTGCTGTACACTGCCTCAGAGTGTTTGGTCAAGCTCAACTGGATCCTGACCGCTCCGGTCAGCTTCAGGTGAGGGGTGCGTCAAGGCTGCCCGCTGTCAGGCCAGCTCTATGCTCTGGCCATCGAGCCCTTCCTCTGTCTCCTTCGACGAAGGTTGACGGGGTTGGTGCTCCGTGAGCGGCTGGTTCTGTCAGCGTACGCCGATGACGTACTCCTCGTGGCCCAGGACCCGGGAGACCTGGTGTGGTTGGAGGCCTGCCAAGCCATTTACTCTGCAGCCTCCTCTGCCCGGGTCAACTGGGTCAAGAGCTCTGGCTTGGTGGTTGGGACTGGGTGGCAGGCAGGCCACCTCCCACCCGCGCTTCAGGCCATTCGGTGGAGCGCGGGTCTGCTATCCTATCTAGGCGTCTTTCTATCTGCCACACATCCCTCTCCACTGGAAAACTGGCAGGGTTTAGAGGGCAGGGTGGCTGAGCGGTTGCGGAGTTGGGCAGGGCTGCTCCAGTGCCTCTGCCTACGGGGGAGGGCACTGGTGCTTAACCAACTAGTCCTGTCCATGCTCTGGCACCATCTCAACACCCTTGTCCCACCCCCGGTTGTCCTGGCCGCCCTCCAGAAGGTAGTTCTGAAGTTCTTTTGGCCAGGACTGCAGTGGGTCCCTGTAGGGGTTCTTCATCTCCCCCTGGAGGAGGGAGGGCAGGGCCTGACCTGCCTACGCACTCAGGTCCATGTCTTCTACCTCCGGGCCCTGCAGGGACTCCTTAACAGCAATAGTGCAGATAGTCCGGCGTGGAGCACGCTGGCGCATGCTTTCCTCCGTTGCTTCCAAGGGCTCCGATACAACCGGCAGCTCCTTTATTTGCCTTTGAGAGGCCATCCGCGAGACCTCTCGGAGCTGCCGGCCTTCCACCAGGACCTCCTCCGCACCTGGTGGCTGCTCTCAGTCTCCAGGTCTTTTGGGGCCGCCGCAGGGGAAGACCTCCTCGCGGAGCCCCTGCTACACAACCCGTACCTCCGTGTGCAGGCGGCGGAGTCCCCCACGGTGTGCCAGAGGCTGGTCCTCGGTGGAATCACCAGGGTCGGAGACGTCCTGGACTACGGCCAGGGAGACTGGATGGAGGCCCCGATGCTTGCCCAGCACATGGGGCTCTCCACCCTACATTCTCCCCGGCGCGTACTCAAGGAGGTGAAGGCCGCCTTGCCACCCGCCGCTCACGTCTACCTGTGCCGGGTCTGGCGAGAGGGTGCACCCCGCCCCCCTCTCACTCCTGGCTCTCCGGATCTCTCTGTGGGTCCCTGGCTCTGTGAGCCTTCCCACCCCCCTCCCCTGCATCATCCCAGATGACTGCATGCCTTGCAGCTGGTCCCCTTTCAAACCGCATCCAGACATCATCTGTACATGCTCGTGCTTCACACGCTCCACTATCCCACCCTCATGTCCCACCTAGACCACAAGTGGTGGGACCTTCTACCATCTTCGGAGGGTGGGGAGCGCCGGTGGGCCAGCCTTTATTCTTCCCTGGTCCTGCGGCCCACCAGGGACATCAGCTGGAGAATCCTGCATGGGGTGGTGAGCACGGGCGTGTACCTGGCGCGGTTCACCCTCCTCCCAGATACCTGTTTCTTTTGTGGCACGAGGGAGACCCTGGCACACATTTACATCGAATGCGTCAGGTTGCAGCCCCTCTTCCGGCTCCTCCAGAACCTCCTGCTGAGGTTCTGGCTGCACTTCTCCCCGCACCTCCTCATTCTAGCACACCCCATCCATGGCCCCACTAAGTCACGGGACCTCCTCATCAGCCTCCTCCTGGCTATGGCCAAGGTAGCCATTTATAACACTCGGGAGAGAAGGCTGGCGGGGGGGAAGCCTGCGACTGTGGGGCCTATTTCCGCTCATGAATCCGGGCAGAGTTCCTTTGGGCGGCGTCCACTGGCTCTCGACACCTTTGAGGGGCAGTGGGCGCAGTCCAGGGTTCTCTGCTTAGTGTCCCCTTCTGGTTCCCTCATTTTAAACCTTTGACCTTCACTCCCGTCCCCGTTTTTTCTTCAGTTGTCCCCCTCACTCTGTTGGGGCCATGGTTGTTTTTTTTTTTTGTATTTTTTTAATGGGATCCCTCTTCTATTAAGAGGGGCCTTTTAGTCGTGGGCGGGCTGTCCCCACCCACTCCCTGGTCTCCAAATAGACCCAGTATACTGTCCTTCTAGAAGGCTCCGGAAGCTTCCAGGTAACGGTCTACCACTGGGTTTACCACATCACACAATTTAGGTAGATTTGGTTTCAAGAGAGCTTTACAAAATGGAGTATGGCATCAAAATGGATCCTTGGTTAAAATATGGAGTCTGGTTTTGTCCTTAATGATACATAACTTGAATTATAAACATAAATTACAAATATAAATTCATAACACTAGACTAATTACAAACAGTTTCATTTTTCCTAAATACAATATTCCAGTTTCCTGTGAATCTTTTTCTACTAATTAACCCTAAAGATTCCCACGCCTGCTGCCCAGAGGCCAGACCAGCCGCTGGCAAAACTAAACCAGCAGGCCTGGGGCCGCTGGAGCCCAGAAGCCCTCTCCTTCTGCTATCGCCTACGGCCGGGCAGACTTTTGTAAAGCAAGCAAGGACTATGCTGCAAAAGCGTACACTGTGCTGGAAAATGGGGGCACCGGCCCCAGCGGCTTCGCCCGTCATAGACAACCTCTCCCTCTGCCCAAGCCCCTCCCTGGGGGCAAGTGGGGTGGGCAGCCTCCGAAAGCCCAAAGGACACCATCACCCCTCTTCCCCCTTATGGGCCCCCAGGCAGGGATGCTTCGAGGCCTCTTGCTTTCCCTGGGGCAAGGATTTCTCCTATCCAAGTCTTGTTCTGAAAAGTATTGCACAGGATCTTTTGAGGGGAAAGGCACAACACCGCATTGATTGGCAATACACATATAGCAATCAACACTTATGATATGCATATGATATATTACAGTCACACACAGACACATACAGATATACACTATCAAAACAAAAAGCAGTCAAGTAGCACTTTCAAGATATACACATATACAAACACACTCCAGTTTTGTTGCTGTTACCAATAGTTGCTTCCCCTAATTGCAATGGCTATGTGAGTTAGTTGCGGGAGGGGTGAAGCCGGGCTTCTTCCAATCCGCATTGGTGCTCCAGTGCTGACAAGACAAACCCAGGGCTCCCTGTGCAAGATGCCTTGCATTCATAGTGTCCTCTCTCTCATGCATGGTGACACCGTTTAGCCATCTCATGCATGTGCAGAATCTGGAAGAGTAATCTTATGAATAAATATACATTTAGCACCTTCTTCTGGGCAGTGCTTCCAAAGGCAGGCACTTGCTGGTGACTCCCAAGTTGTCCATATGTTCATCTTGTTTCAATGGGCCCACTCCACAGGTTCCCTTGTTCTTCTCATTGGTCTTAGGTCTACCTTTTCCAACCCTTGCAAGTACCTGAGGTGCCTGTCTTCCATGCCTTTCCATTCACACCTCATCCACTCAACAGGGCAATCAATTAAGCAATCCAAAAATAAAGGGTACAGGGAGGTTTTTCTTTACCTTACTTCCTTCTAGGAACTGTTCCACAAAATATAACTAAATTTCTATATAACAGGACTTAATACAATAATACATAAAATGACTTGACACAATATTTAAAAACTCCAGAGAGAAAATAGTTAAAACAAACATTTATCTACATTGTCTCCCTTTTGACTCCTCAAGAACAATTCTTGAGTGGGTCACATTTAAATTTTTATGTATTTGCTTCAGGGCTATGTATCGCTCCATGATTTCTGTTTGGGGTGTTAACTTGAGGTATCAGAGAGGTAGCCAAGTTAGTATTGTTGGCAGGGGAAACGTTATATTCTGTACTCATAGAAACATTGTTTTGTAAATGAATGCTTACTGATGTTCCCATGAGGTTCAATATTGTATTTAGCATTGTTAGTGAATCCTCCTTAATTTTCTCATGAAATTCAGCATTGTTTTGTTACTGAAATCCTGTTCATGTTCTATACGACTGAATAACTCTACCTCCCTGTAACTTACATTCTGTTAATAATCTATTGGTACCTCCTGATTAATAGGGAATTACCAGAGCAGAATGTCATATGGGCAGTAGAAATTCAGTCTGAGCTGGAGGAATGGATAAAGGGAGTATGAGAAACTCTCCCCTGGTTTGTTGGGGGGGTGGTGAACAAAGGAGGAGAGAGGTATAAGTATTGCTCACTTTGCGTTGCAAGGTGCGCAGGCTTTGAGGAGAGATCCCCCTGCACCTTACTTGGCATGCCAAATAAAGATTCTTCTTCCACTCTCGGTGTGTTATGGGGCCAGCGTTGCACACTGGGCACGAACTGCCACTGTGCCACCTTAAGAAGGAGGCAACAGTATGTATCTTCAAAAACAACACGAAGTCCTGTGGCACCTTATAGACCAACAGATATTTTGGAGCATAAGCTTTCGTGGGGAAAGACCCGCTGATGAAGCATCTGACAAAGCATGTCTTTGCTCACTAAAGCTTATGCCAAGAATTTGAGGTATATTTGTTTTTATCCAATACCACATACAGAACATTAGGATGCACATAACAATTATGACATCAGTAAGACAATGGTGGGATGGAAACTTATATTCAGGATTGCAGACCAAGTGTTTACCCCTTAAACACATCACACCAATGATGAACACTTATTACAGTATTTTAGAAAATAATTGCTGCCATTTGTAAGATTTTGACAAGGTCACACTGATGGGCCTTTTTTTCAATTTTTGTGTTTTAGCAGTTACAGAGGCTCTTTGCCAGTACTTTAGCAGCCAGCATTTCAACTCCGAGCTCAGTATTGCCCACAACAATGTTTATCACAGAAATCGGGAACTCTTTTCCCAGGCTACCCATCCCTTCTGTAAGCCAAGCAATTTTTTTTTAAGTAGCATGGGGCCTTGACAATACTACCTCTTACAATAATCAGGGAAAGTGTTAAAATGGCCAAATACTCTTAATTGTATGCAACATTTAGGTGTATTTTGCTGGCTTGCAAGCAAACATTTTAATTAACACTGAATTATGTTTCTATATACTCATTCTTTTGTTTATTCTTTTTTATTCTTACTAACAGATAAACCTTGTGTTTTATGCATGTTTCCCCTTTCAATGTGCCTTTGCCACTTTTAGATGTTTTTTTTTTTTATCAGCAAGACCTGAATTCCTTGGCCTCTCCCCTTTTGCAACACTGGTTTCTGTAAATACAGTTAAAATGCTTAATGCACTGGAGCATCAGTCCAGATAGGCAGAAGCCCGGCCCCACCCCTCCCCCATCTAACTCACTTGTCCAGTGCAGTGAGTGGGAGCAACTATTGGTAACAGCAACACCACAGGAGTGTGCTTGTGTGTGTGTGTGTGTGACTGTAATACATCTTATGCATATAAGTGTTAACTGCTATACATGTCTTACCAATAGATGAGGCGTTTTGCCTTTTCCCCTGAAAAGATACCATGCAGTACTTTTCAGTACAATATGACCTTCTATTACCAGCCAGTGTTTGTCCTTTGGTGGGGAGGGAAGTTTTATATGTTCTGAGGCTATGTCTGCACCATAGTTATCTTGAGATAACAGCTGTTATTTCAAAATAACTTTGCTACCATCTACACTATAAACGTGCTATTTCTTGAAATAACTGGTGAATTCTTTTGAAATCAGAAATCCTCATTGCAGGAGGAAGAACAGAAGAGATATTTTGAAATAGGCACTGTTAAGACGTGGAATTACACTGTTTTGAAATAAGTCATAATAAGTCAAATAAGTCATAATATTTCCAAATAGTGCCATGTGGCCAGAAATGCTATTTCAAAATAGCTGGGTGCTCTATCAAAGTTCATTTTGGCACTGTACTGGCACTCTGTGGGAACTTTCGAAAGATTTTTTGAAAGAAGGTGGTTCTGTTGAAAGATCCCATGGAACGTCTACACACAAAATGCATTCTTTTGAAAATAAATCAAAAGAATGCAGTGCTCCTTTCGAAAGCTCTCTTCCTTTCCCATTTCAGGAAGAGCGCTCCCTTTCAAAAGCTTCTTTAAAAAGAAAACCTATGTAGATGCTCCGCAGGGCCCTTCTTTCTAAAGAGGAGTCCTCATGGCTGTGTCTACACTTGCATACCTCTTTCAAAACAGGAATTCGAAAATGGGAAATCGAACATGCAAATGAGGCACAGATTTAAATATTGGGCACCTCATTAGCGTTTTTCTTTTGAAAAACAAACAGTGCAGACCCAGCTCTTTCCAAAGTAAACCCCATCTTTGAAAGAACCCCTCTTCCCATTTTTATGCAAAATGAGGCACCAGATATGTAAACATGTATCTTATTTGCATTTTCAATTTCCCTTATTTGCACACCACTTTCTAAAGAGGAACGCAAGTGCAGACACAGCCCATGGGGACTGTTTTTTCAATCTCTGGCCCATGCTTTCGAAAGAGCAGGGGCTGTATGGATGCTCTCTATCAAAGGAGCAGCTCGCTGCGGCTATGCTAGCTCCCCCCCCTTTTGAAAGGGGGATGCAAAAGAGCCACTTTAGGAGATGCTAATGAGGTGCTACCATGAATATGCAATGCTTCATTAGCATAATGGCACCCACGTGCCTTTCTAAAGAGCCACTTTCAAGTCCGGTGTAGCCAGGGACCTTTCGAAAGGCCCCATGCCACCCCCCCATCTTTGAAAGCCCCTTCTTCCTATTTGGTTGTGGGAACAAAGGGCTTTTGCAGTGCAGTGGGGCCTTTTGAAAGGTGGGCCTCTTTTGATCCAGTGTGGACCCGCTCTTTCGGAAGAGCGCTGTATGCAGAGGCCACCTCGCTCTCTAACGTGGCCTTAGCGATCCCGGCCTGGAGCTTATGGCGGAACGACAGCATCCGCCTTTCCCGCCTCTTGTCATTGCTGACTGCGGGTCCACGTCCCCCGGCAGCGGCTCTGCATCCTGGCTTTGAGCTGCTCCGCGCCCTCCCCGTTCCTCGCCCCCCCGGCTCCCCGCTCCCGCCCCCGTCTGGCGCTGACGCCACAGGCGCGGAAGGGCGGGGCGCTGGCTTGCTCCCTCCCCGCGGGCGCCGCAAGCACTCGGCCCGCCCCGGGCTGGGAGCTCTCCCGCGAGGCTGCTTGGGGTCGGCGTCCTGGGTGCCGCGCTGGCGGCGAGCAGGATGGGGGGCGAGCGACCGGGGGCGGCAGGGCGGCTGCTGCTGCTGCTGGTAGTGGTCGGGGCGCGGGCGCAGTTCGAGCGCTACAGCTTCAAGAGCTTCCCCCGGGACGAGCTGATGCCGCTGGAGTCCGCCTACCGCTACGGCCTGGACCAATACAGCAGCGAGAACTGGCCCGAGAGCGTCAGCTACCTGGAGACGAGCCTGCGGCTGCACCGCCTGCTACGGGACAGCGAGGCCTTCTGCCACCTCAACTGCAGCGCCGCCCGCCACCCGCCCAGCGGCGCCCCGGCCCGCTTCGCCGGCTTCCCCGAGCTGCGCCTCTTCGCCGGCGTGCTGCAGCGCGCGCAGTGCCTCAAGCGATGCAAGCAGGGGCTGCCCGCCTTCCGCCAGTCGCAGCCCAGCCGCGAGGTGCTCGACGAGTTCCAGCGCCGGGAGCCCTACAAGTTCCTGCAGTTCGCCTACTACAAGGTGAGGCCGCCCCGGGTCCCGCTGCTGCCTTCCCCGCAGCCCCGGCGACCCCTGCCTGGAGCTCGGGGACGTGTCCAGTGTACGCCCTGCTACCCACCCGGATCCCCAGTGTGCACCCACAGACCCAGTGTCCCCCATCGCCCGTCATACACCCACAGCTCCACTGTCCCCCATTGCCCACTGCCCGTCATACACCCACAGACCCAGTGTCTTCCATCGCCTACTGGCCATCATACACCCACAGCCCCACTGTCCCCCACTGCCCATCATACACCCACAGACCAAGTGTCTTCCATCGCCTACTGTCCATCATACACCCACAGCCCCACTGTCCCCCACTGCCCATCATACACCCACAGACCCAGTGTCTTCCATCGCCTACTGTCCATCATACACCCACAGCCCCACTGTCCCCCACTGCCCATCATACACCCACAGACCAAGTGTCCCCCATTGCCCCCTGTCCCCCATTGCCCCTCATACACCCACAGACCCAGTGTCTTCCATCGCCTACTGTCCATCATACACCCACAGCCCCACTGTCCCCCACTGCCCGTCATACACCCACAGACCAAGTGTCCCCCATCGCCCCCTGTCCCCCATTGCCCCTCATACACCCACAGCCCCACTGTCCCCCACTGCCCATCATACACCCACAGACCCAGTGTCCTCTATCGCCTACTGTCCATCGTACACCCACAGCCCCACTGTCCCCATCGCCCACTGCACCTCATACACCCACAGCCCCACTGTCCTCCATCGCACACTGCCCTTCATACACCCACAGCCCCACTGTCCCCCATTACCTACTGCCCCTCATACACCCACAGCCCCACTGTCCCCCACTGCCCATCATACACCCACAGACCCAGTGTCTTCCATCGCCTACTGTCCATCATACACCCACAGCCCCACTGTCCCCCACTGCCCGTCATACACCCACAGACCCAGTGTCTTCCATCGCCTACTGTCCATCATACACCCACAGCCCCACTGTCCCCCACTGCCCATCATACACCCACAGACCAAGTGTCCCCCATCGCCCCCTGTCCCCCATTGCCCCTCATACACCCACAGCCCCACTGTCCCCCACTGCCCATCATACACCCACAGACCCAGTGTCCTCTATCGCCTACTGTCCATCGTACACCCACAGCCCCACTGTCCCCATCGCCCACTGCACCTCATACACCCACAGCCCCACTGTCCTCCATCGCCCACTGCCCTTCATACACCCACAGCCCCACTGTCCCCCATTACCTACTGCCCCTCATACACCCACAGCCCCACTGTCCCCATCGTCCACTGCCCCACTGTCCCCCATTGCCCACTGCCCATCATACACCCACAGCCCCACTGTCCCCCATTGCCCATCATACACCCACAGACCCAGTGTCTTCCATCGCCTACTGTCCATCATACACCCACAGCCCCACTGTCCCCCACTGCCCGTCATACACCCACAGACCCAGTGTCTTCCATCGCCTACTGTCCATCATACACCCACAGCCCCACTGTCCCCCACTGCCCATCATACACCCACAGACCAAGTGTCCCCCATCGCCCCCTGTCCCCCATCGCCCCTCATACACCCACAGCCCCACTGTCCCCCATTGCCCATCATACACCCACAGACCCAGTGTCTTCCATCGCCTACTGTCCATCATACACCCACAGCCCCACTGTCCCCCACTGCCCGTCATACACCCACAGACCCAGTGTCTTCCATCGCCTACTGTCCATCATACACCCACAGCCCCACTGTCCCCCACTGCCCCTCATACACCCACAGACCCAGTGTCCCCCATCGCCCCCTGTCCCCCATTGCCCCTCATACACCCACAGCCCCACTGTCCCCCACTGCCCATCATACACCCACAGACCCAGTGTCCTCTATCGCCTACTGTCCATCGTACACCCACAGCCCCACTGTCCCCATCGCCCACTGCACCTCATACACCCACAGCCCCACTGTCTTCCATCGCCCACTGCCCTTCATACACCCACAGCCCCACTGTCCCCCATTACCTACTGCCCCCTCATACACCCACAGCCCCACTGTCCCCATCGTCCACTGCCCCACTGTCCCCCATTGCCCACTGCCCATCATACACCCACAGCCCCACTGTCCCCCATCACCTACTGCCCATCATACACCCACAGACCCAGTGTCTTCCATCGCCTACTGTCCATCATACACCCACAGCCCCACTGTCCCCCATCCCCCACTGTCCCCATCGTCCACTGCCCCACTGTCCCCCATTGCCCACTGCCCATCATACACCCACAGCCCCACTGTCCCCCATCACCTACTGCACCTCATACACCCACAGCCCCACTGTCCTCCATCGCCCACTGCCCTTCATACACCCACAGCCCCACTGTCCCCCATTACCTACTTCCCCCTCATACACCCACAGCCCCACTGTCCCCATCGTCCACTGCCCCACTGTCCCCCATTGCCCACTGCCCATCATACACCCACAGCCCCACTGTCCCCCATCACCTACTGCCCATCATACACCCACAGACCCAGTGTCTTCCATCGCCTACTGTCCATCATACACCCACAGCCCCACTGTCCCCCATCCCCCACTGTCCCCATCGTCCGCTGCCCCACTGTCCCCCATTGCCCACTGCCCATCATACACCCACAGCCCCACTGTCCCCCATCACCTACTGCCCATCATACACCCACAGCCCCACTGTCCCCCATCCCCCACTGTCCCCATCACCCACTGCCCCACTGTCCCCCATCGCCCACTGTCTGTCATACACCCATATCCCCATCCTCCCCCATCGCCCACTGTCCCTTATACACCCATACCCCCACTGTCCATCATACATCCAGTGCCTCATGTTCCTCACTGCCCCGACACACACCCAATTTCTAAAAAATCCAGGAAGTCCTGTGGTACTGTAGAGACTAACCGATATTTTGAAGCATAAACTTTCATGGGCAAAGACCTACTTCGTCAGATGCAAGCGGGTCTTTGCCTCCAAAAGCTTATGCTCCAAAATATCTGTTAGTCTCTACAGTGCCACAGGACTTCTTATTGTTTTGGTAGATACAGACTAACACGGCTTCCCCTCTGATACTTGTCACCCAATTTCCAGCTGTCTATCCATGCCCCCCTGCCTTAATATACCCGCTCTCCCCCTTACACAGCCATGACCCCTTTTTTGCCCCCATACCTGCCCCACACCATTACAAGCCATTGTGCCGTCTGTCTCTCAGGGCTCCATCAAACACCCAGGCTGGGGATACTCTGTCGCCACAACTCAAAATAACTTAAGCAGTTTGCTTGGCACAAATTGAATAATTTATATTCAGTTAACTTTTTGCAAAGTTACCTCTAACCTTTGTATGACAAGGGGTACCGGAACCAGAATACTGCACTCGGAGGAGCGCTGTTTTTTCGAGTGCTGTGTTTAGCTGCGGATATAAATGTACCCTGAAATAGAAACTATAGAGTAGCCATAGCCCCAGAGTCCTCACACCTACAGCCCCCTCTGCCCCGTCACACATTCAGTGTCTCCACATGAATGTCCATCTCGCCCACAGTGCCTCACCCACCATGGACCTGCTACCCCAGTGACCATTGCCCATCACACTCTGAGTGCTGCTCACCACCTTATGATACTGCCACATACCCACATCCTGCTCGCTGCTGTGTCATGTACTCACTGTGCTGTCACCCAGCAAGTGCTCCCGTCCCATCTTACTTTGTGCCCATTGCCTCGTGCAACCTGTCATACAGCCCAGTGCTCACTGCCCCTGCACCCCACTACATCCCCCCACCTAATATCAAACTCTCATTTTACAGTGTAAAGTCTTCTGCTCCCTCTCTCTTCACACACTCGCATCCCGCCCTGCCCATTTCTTATTTCACATACTCTGCTCTGCATTTTGCTGTAACGCTGCACCTCGCTTTTCCCATGTATTCGCTCTCCCAGGATGTCTAGCTGTCTCATCATACACCTCATTGTGTCCCTCCCACCTCTCTTTCTGCTTGGGTTACTTTCTCCCTATTGCCTGTCCTGTCTTCTTCACCCAATCATCTTCTTCCAGGTAACAGGGTACCCACTATCTCCCTTCATATATCCTACACCCCAAGGTCCAGTATGTACCCTGTATCCTACTGATTACACCCCAGCGAGAACCAACTGTCTTTGCCAGGACATGCCATTCTACAGTCCATTGCATCATCTCATTCTTCATTGCCTTCACCCAAGCCATCCCATTCCAATTCACACTGCCTCCCCCAGGGCAACTGAAATTTAACTATTCTTGTCCAGTCTTGCATACATTTCCCTCCTCCCATTTCAGATTGTTCCACGCTAATCCCCACAGTTTTCTTCTGCCACAGGTTCTCTGGCTCCATGCCTCACCGACACATTATCTTCCCCACTGGCTGCTCCCGGCCTGTTTGACTCTTGCCGCGACTCTCGTGCTACATCATGCAGCTTACTTGTGTAATACGCTCCCATCTCATGTCCTTGTAATACAACCCAGCTCTCATCACAACACCACGTTCCGTCAGTCTTCTCCCAAATCATCTCATAAGGTTTGGTGCCTGCCTTATACCACTCCGCTCTTCTCTCGTCAACTGCCACATCATACTCTTCCTGGAATTCTGTGCCACAGCGCAATGCAGAACTTGTATAGAATTCACATTGCTTGCAGAATTTTATTTTTTCATGCAGAATTTGTGATTTCCCACCTCCTTTGGCACGCCTGTCTCTGCTGCTCCTCACCCTCAAGCTAGGCAGCAGACCAGGCAGCTGCTTGTGGTCAGGCAGACAGCTTTCTAGCCTCTCATTCCCTTTGCTGAATACAAAAATAAGAGCTGGGACACTCACATTCTGCCCTGTGATGGGCAAGATGTGGTCATTTCACATTTCCTGGGATGCACCTTCAGATTTTCAGGCTCTGCCCCAGCTGCACAAGAGACCACTTCACTTTGCCTTCAGGGCTGGTGGAAGGTGGTAAAGGCTTTTTTGCTCAGTTTCAGAGAAGAGAACATTGGCATAACATAAAATGTTTTTGCATAAAGTGTTCCGTAAATTTAGGGTGACCGTCTGTCCCATGTTGGGCAGGACGGTTCTGTATTTGGAAAAAAGGCGTCCCTACTTATTTTTTAAAAGGGATGAACTGTCCCGTATTTAGGCCCTTGGGGAATGGGGACAGAAGCAGCCGCCACTTTTCCAGTGCTCTGGGTCCAGGAGCGCTCATGGCCCCCGCTTTCCCCGTCCTCCGTGCTGGGAGCTCCCATAGTTGCCACTTCTTCGGGGCTCTGGGCTGGGAGCTCCCGCAGCCGCCACTTCCCTGGGGCTCCGGGACCAGGAGTGCCCATGGCTGCCGCCTTCCCAGGGCTCCGGAGTGGGAGCACCTGGGGCTGTCACTTTCCCAGGGCTCTGGCCTGGCAGCTCCCACCGCTGCCACTTTCCCAGGGTTGAGGAGGGGGGTGCCAGCTCCCTGGGGCTTGGTACAGCTGGGAGGAGCCACCTCTCCCCCCCACATATCTCCCTGTCCTGTATTTGGGACAGAGAGATATGGTCACCCTATGTAAATTCCTAGAAAGCATGTCAGTGCTTTTATTCAAACAACAGAAATAAGTGAGAGAATGTGTCTGCAGAATGTATTATAATTTGTAATTCAATTCAGTCAGCAGCTTTAAGAGCTTTACATGGCTTCTGCATTCTAGAAATCTAACAGCTGTAAATCACTGCAGGCACTGCAAAGTGTTTCTTAGCTGATGGATTTTGTTAAGGAAGGAATGTTTGTCATTTATTTTCTCCATACCACTGCTCTTGGGAAAACTATGGATGAATTTTTTCAGTTGACTCAGTATCTGTTCATGTGACTGTAGAAGAGAAACTTCGCCACGTCTCAGATCCTGGCAGCAGACTTTTTCATTTCTGGATTTGTTTCTTTGAAGCACCAGATTTGTCTTCCTCATTTCTCTTCTTTTTTTTTTTTTTTTTGTTTAAATGTAGTGCTCTGAGATAAGGAAACAAATCATAGAATAATCAATTGATAAATATGAATCAGGCCAACCATCAAACAGGTTTGAAGCATCAAGCACAAGACAGGAAGCAGAACTGGACATTTGACGAAAGTGCCACTGAGTTTATTCTCGGCTTTGCTACATCTGGCCTGGTTACACATATAATATACACAGAAGGCCAGTAAATGCTATTCCCAGCATTCCAACTGCTTGACAGTTATAGCTTCACAGCAGCCAGGCTATACTTAAGTGTAGGAATGGCTATTTGTACCCTTTCTTCTCTTGTGTTTGCCATTGGGAAGGAGTTTTTTTCCTTCTGTAAGGAAAAATGTTGGGGGTTTGTGTCCATTTGTTCTGGGATTTGTGTTCAGTTTCATAAGTATAATTAGCCATAAGTATAATTAGCATAACCTATTGCAGATATTGTGAACAGCCCACGTGATTGCATTGGTCAGGATTTTAGATTATCATAGCATGGGGAGAAAATGGCTTAGCTCTTCCAAAAACATCAGATCTTTTCCCACCTCACCTCCAGCTAACTTGGTACACTAATAGTTCTAGACATCAAATGCTTACTTTGCTAAGTATCTCTCACGTAGCTCAAAGGGGCAATGTCAGTTTGAAATTGGGTGAAATAAAAAAATGACCAGGTATTATATTGTCCCATCAGTCCACCATTCAATCATTTGATTGTTGTAGTTTTGTAACAGCAATTTCCTAATTTAAAAAAAAAATTCTTCCCTTTTGCAGTGTGAATAATTCCACAAATAGCAGGGAAGCTGGGAGAGTGAACCCAATTCAGAAGCTATGTATGCACAAAAATGGTGCAGGTTTGGATATGTAAAGAAGATTGATAATTTTGTGCGTTGACAGTTACATGAATTATGCAGAAAAAATTTCCTTCCACTATCTTTTGTTCTCAATAGTGGATGTTTAATTTAATTCTCCATGCTCCGGGAAAGTTCACTGACGAAAATCAGGTAACTTAAAAAATCTGCTTTTCCAGTAAGTGTGTTTTCCTCTTTGTTTAGGCTAATAACCTTCCAAAAGCCATTGCAGCAGCTCACACATTTCTGCTGAAACACCCAGATGATGAGATGATGCAGAGGAATATGGCTTATTACAAGAGCATGCCTGATGCCGAGGAGCACATTAAAGACTTAGAGACAAAGCCATATGAGGTAAGTTCTCTACTTGTAGTCTCTTCTTTTTGTATACCTCCAGGGCATTAGATCAAAGTTCTCATTCTTCTGTATAATCTTGCTCTCAACTCTACCTGTGCTTTACTTCTCATTCTCTCTAATCTTTCTCATCACCTGTTTCCTCCTTCCTGTACAGCCTTTTATAGTACCCTCGTACCTGGAGCATTCTCTTTTTTCTCTTTTGCCAAAATTTTTCTTTCTCATCTATCACATCCCTTCTTATAACTAATTTCAAGCTCTCTGTCTCACCTCATTACAGTAAATGTAACTACAACACTAGCACACCAATATGAAAGCTTGTTCCTTTTGCCCTGGAACTTTATTCCTTTAGTTGTGTCACCCAGCTATGTCCCTGCCAGCTGAGAGCCAGATCCTGTTAAGATTTAGCCACATGATCAGTTTTGGCATGTGAGTAGTGAACTCAACAGGATTGCAGAAGTATGCAAAGTTATACAGGTGTGTAAGTGCATGATTAGGGCCCAAAACAAATCGGAATATATCCCCCCTGCAAAGAAAACCAGCAGTACTGAATCTCAGAGCCCAGGTGAATGGATTTGGGCATGGGCTGCAGGGCTAAAAATACCAGTGTTGGGCTATATCTACACAGCAGCTCTATTTTGAAATAAGTTATTCTGGGGTAGTTTATTTTGAAATAACAAAGCTACACACAAAGGCCGTTTTTACACATGCCACTTTCGGAGAAGGTTGCATGCTAATAAACGGCCCGAAATATGCTAGTGAGGTGCTGATGTAAATTCCCCGTGCCTCATTAGCACAAGGTCACATGATTTGGAGTCCGGAAGAAGCTCTTCTGGACTCCAAAACAGCATGTAGAAGGCCGGCCCCTGGGGGGTCTTCCGGAAGGAAGTCCTCCTTCTGGAGTCCCCTTCTCCCCATTATGGCTTATGCTATTCTGTGTCTTAACAGTGCCTATTTCGAAATAGGCATTATTCGTCGTGCAGTGAGGTTTACTGATTTTGAAATAACTCACCTATTTCGATTTTATTGCAAAATAGCGTATGTGCAGTATAGACGCTCGAAGTTATTTTGAAATAACAGCTGTTATTTTGAAATAACTCGGTAGTGTAGACGTAGCCTCTATGGCCTGACTTGGGCTAAAGCTGAGGGTCCAAAACCTACCCCCTTGCCAGGTTTCAGAGTTCAGGTTCAATCCCAAGCAGGAACTCCACACTACTACTTTTGCCCTGCAGCCTGAGCCCTGTGAGTAGGAGTCAGTTGACCTGGGCTCTGAGGCACAGTGATACAAATTTTTGTTTGCAGCATAGACATAGCCTAGGACAGTGGTGCTCAAAGTGAGGGGTGGGCCCCTCATTGAGGGGGATTAAATTTCGTGAGGGGAGTGTAGCAGGTTTGGCTGCTGTGTCTCAGGCTCATCCAGTTCATTAAAAATGTTGAAATATGTGACTCTTTTTATGTATGTGTATTCACATTTGTATACTGAATAATAAAGTTTTTACATTCTACATTTTCTTAAACATGCTAAAGTTTTTTTTTTTCCACACGTGAATGTAACCAAAATTTCTGTTAATTTCAATCACATTTAAATGAGTTGGGGAGGCCTGCTAATTGCAGGGACGAAAAATTGGGACCTGATGTAAAAAGCTTGCTTACCCTGACCTAGGACTCCTGTTAAGTCATTTGGACCCTGTTGACAATATATATTTTTAAACTTTTATTATGGCCCATAGTCACACTGAAATCTTTGTTTTGTGACCTTGCCTATCATCTGAAACTCCCAGCTGTCTGAACTAGGTTTATGTCCCACATTCGCTAGTAAATACCTTGAAATCTCCCCTCGCTAAACTTTTTTATGATTCCCACATTACTTGGATCCGTGAGGCTTTATGATGATTGAGAATCTCCATAATTCCAGGATAACATTTTCCTTTTACTCACTGGAGTCCATAATGCCGCTATTTTTTCAAAAATTAAAAATTGCTACTCTCACTCCTGCTTTTTTTTCAGACTCTCTTTGTCAGGGCTGTGCGGGCGTACAATGGAGATAACTGGAGGACGTCCATTTCTGATATGGAGCTGGCACTTCCTGATTTCTTCAAAGCCTATGATGAGTGCCTCGCAGCCTGTGAAGGCTCCCGGGAAATCAAAGATTTTAAAGATTTTTATCTTTCAATGGCAGGTTGGTGGCTGGCAGCACTTTTGCTTTAGGACAAGGAGTCTTGAATACGTATTTTAGTTTAGTGTCCTTGGTGAGTGTTTTTCATTCCTCTTGTTCTGGATGGTGACCTGCACAGGATAATGCCTCATCAATGGCACACTGGGGTATGTTAAAGAAGGGTTATAGGTTTACTCATCAGTAGCTCTCCTCTCCTTGGGGAACGTACTATACTTATACTATAGAAATCCATAGTGGAGTGTGTGCATATAGAGAAAAACATTCAAGTGAGATATATTGGTGTTTCTAAATAGCTGAATAGCTTTCTAGGAAATGATAAGAGTTGTTCCATCTAATTAACATATTAATCCAAACCCACTGTTTGCAGCTGAGCCTCTGTCATGCTGTCTGGTACAGCTTTCAGTTCAGAGTGCCAGTCTCAGGTCAAGTATCAGAGGCTTAACCGTGTTAGTCTGTATCCACAAAAACAATAAGAAGTCCTCTGGTACCTTATAGACTAACATATATTTTGCCCACGAAAGCTCCAAAATATCTGTTAGTCTGTAAGGTGCCACAGGACTTCTCATTAGTTTCAGGTCATACTCTCAGCAAACAGGGCAGACACCCTAGAAGGGTGGTATATACTACTATAGCTCAATTTCACTAAACCAGTAATGAATATGTGCTTCTGGAAAACTGTATCAGTTTTACTATGCAGCCACAGACAGTCCCTTTGGATTCTTTAGCCCTCTTTACCACCCCAACAAACTAGACTTTGAGATGAAAGGTTATTGAAACCAGAAATCATCTACAATCAGGCTGCTTCCAACTGCAAAGATTAACCCAGGACATGTCAATGGAAACTCTGGATGTCACACCAAGGACAATTCAAATATCGAATTTCTCTAGAAAACTAACTAAAGATTTCTTAGCTTAGAGTTATTGATAGGTCAAAGTAGGTAAAATACATTAAGGGTATGTCTACAGTACAGTGATCTTTCAAAAGAAGCTCTTCTAGAAAATCTCTTCTGAAAGAACTTCTTTTGAAAGAGCATGTCCACACACTAAAAAGTGGATCAAAAGAGTAATCTACTTTTTTGAAAGGGAGCATCCACACAGCCTGTGCTCTTTCAAAAGTATAGGCCAGGGATTGAAAAATCAGACCCCATGAGGACTGCTCTTTTTAAAAAAAATAAAATAAAATAAAAAAAAAAAGGGCCCGTGGAGCATCTATACACACTTCCTTCAAAAGAAGGTGCTTGTCCTGAAATGGCAGTGGAAGAGCCCTTTCAAAAGGAGCGCTGCATTCTTCAATTTAGGTTAGAAAGAATGCTTTTTTGTGTGTAGACACGCCACTGGATATTTTGAAAGAGCCCCTTCTTTGAAAAATGTTTCGAAAGAACTTGCTAGTGTAGATGTGACCTAATAGGTAATTCCAACAGAGAGATAGCAGAGATGTAATAATCTGCTAATTTTCCATAAACCTCTTGGGGGTATCCAAAATAATTTTGGGGAGCTCTGTCCAGTCACTCAGTATTCCACCCTGTGAGACACAGAATCATTCTCTTAAACCAGTATTTAAAGATCCTGATCACAGAAGACAATCTTAAGTGTCTTTACCTACCTGGATTTTCATAAGTAGCAACTGCAGATTGAGCCTGTGAATTTCCATTGTTGAACACAACTCTGGCTTTAACATTACTATGCTCGTTCCTGGCATTCACAAGTAATTAAGGTCTGCACTACAGGGTAAGGTCGAATTAAGGTGCACAATTTCAGCTACGTTAGTTATGTAGCTAAAGTCAATGTACCTTAATTCAGGCGCCTATCAACTCCCCTTTCTCCAAACAGGGGACAAGAGTACTGTGGTTGACTGGGGCGCCCTGTAAATTCAATTTAGCATTTTCCACTAGATGCACTAAATCGAACTCCACAAGATTGACCGCGGCAGTGTTGGTCTTCCCCATAGTGTAGATGTGCCCTTAGTTATGGAGATATATAATGTAGTTGTCATCCATCTCATTATTATAAGGATACATAAGTGAAATAATACAAGTACCATTCATTAATATTCATTAAGTGGGGGAAAGGGTTCTTAATTTTATTAGGAATACTTTTATATTTGTAGGGTCTGGAATTATGAATAACATTGGTATGTAGCTATGAACACCAGAAATCCTTTTGCTAATTGGTTCATGTCCTAAGACATAAAACCAAAGTGATAGTCACTGCCTTCCTGTGTATATTTTGCCTCCCTGTGTTCACTTCGTAATACAGTAGTCTTCACTTCTGTTAGGAAAGCAGGTTTAGTGGTTCAAGAAAAGGAACCGGGGGCCCAAGAACGACCTTGGACATGTACTTGGCCTGTTATTTCCATTTCACTGGGAAAGGAACTAAAGTACTAATATCTGTATTACCTGGGTGTTCAGTGTTAGCATTATTAGTGTTCAGCAATTTGAAATGCTCTATAAAAATTATATCTCAAAATTCTTGTTACTTCTACTCCTAACCTTTTATGAGCTGTTGAGTGGTTTGTAAATGAGTTTGTAAGCTTGAATTTAGGATCTTTTAGGATGAAAGATATTCTGGCTGTGTCTACACTTGCATTCCTCTTTTGAAAGAGGTATGCAAATGAGGGAAATTGAAAATGCAAATAAGGTGCAGATTTGCATATCTGGCACCTTATTTGCATATTCTTATTTCAAAATAGCTTCTTCCAAGAGAAGAAAACCGGTGTAGCCACTGCTCTTTCGAAAGTAAACCCCATCTGTTGGGAAGATCACCGCAACAGTCCAACACTCTGGTATTTAATTTCAAAATGGGGAATTACACAAAAATGAGGAGGTTAGTTAAGCAGAAATTAAAGGGTAGAGTAACTAGGTAAAATCCCTGCAAGCTGCAGGGAAACTTTTCAAAGATACCATATTAGAGGCCCAACTTAAATGTATATCCCAAATTAAAAAACACAGTAAGAGACCTAAAAAGGAGCCACCATGGCTTAACAACCATGTAAAAGAAGCAGTGAGAGATAAAAAGGCATCTTTTAAAAAGTGGAAGTCAAATCCTAGTGATCAAAATAGAAAGGAACATGAACACTGCCAAATTAAATGTAAAAATGTAATAAGAAAAGCCAAAAAAGATTTTGAGGAACAGTTAGCCATAAATTCAAAAAACAATAGTAAAATGTTTTTTAAGTACGTTAGAAGCAGGAAGCCTGCTAAAAAAGCAGTGGGGCTCCTGGACGATAGAGACATAAAAGGAACAATCAAGGAAGATAATGCCATTGCGGAAAAACTAAATGATTTCTTTGCTTCAGTCTTCATGGCTGAGGATGTTAGAAAGATTCCCAAATCTGAGCTGTCCTTTATAGGTGACAAATCTGAGGAACTGTCCCAGATTGAAGTGTCATTAGAGGAGGTTTTGGAACTAATTGATAAGCTAGACAGTCACAAGTCTCCGGGACCAGATGGTATTTACCCAAGGGTTCTGAAAGAACTCAAATGTGAAATTGCGGAACTATTAACGGTGGTTTGTAACCTATCCTTTAAATCAGCTTTGGTACCCAATGATTGGAAGACAGCTAATATAACACCAACATTTAAAAAGGGCTCTAAAAGAGACCCTAGCAGTTACAGACCGGTAAGTCTAACGTCAGTACTGTGCAAATTAGTAGAAACAATAGTAAAAAATAAAATTGTCAGACATGTAGAAGAACATGATTTGTTGAGCAAAAGTCAACATGGTTTCTGTAAAGGGAAGTCATATCTTACTAATCTATTAGGCTGGGTCTACACGTGCCCCTTCCTCTCGAAAGGGGCAAGTTAATGAGCAAGTTCGAAAGATGCTAATGAGGCGCTGCAATGAATATGCAGCGCCTCATTAGCATAATGGCGGCCACGGTGATTCGAAAGTGTGGATTTTTGAATCACGCGCCGCCTGTGGAGACGGGACCTTCCGAAAGGACCCCCCCCCAGTTTTCGAAAGCCCTTCTTCCAATCACAGATAGGAGGAAGGGCTTTTGAAAACTTGGGGGGGTCCTTTCGGAAGGTCCCGTCTCCACAGGTGACGCGTGATTCGAAAAGCTGCACTTTTGAATCGCTGCGGCCGCCATTATGCTAATGAGGCACTGCATATTCATTGCAGTGCCTCATTAGCATCTTTCGAACCTGCTCATTAACATGGCCCTTTTGAAAGGAAGGGGCACCTATAGACCCAGCCTTAGAGTTCTTTGAAGGGGTTAACAAGCATGCGGACAAGGGGGATCCAGTAGACATAGTATACTTAGATTTCCAGAAAGCCTTTGACACGGTCCCTCAGCAAAGGCTCTTATATAAATTAGGTGGTCATGGGATAGGAAGAAAGATCCTTTCATGGATTGGGAACTGGTTAAAAGACAGGAAACAAAGGGTAGGAATAAATAGTAAATTTTCACAATGGAAGGGGGTAACTAGTGGTGTTCCCCAAGGGTCAGTCCTGGGACCAATCTTGTTCAACTTATTCGTCAATGATCTAGAGAAAGGGGTAAGCAGTGAGGTGGCAAAGTTTGCAGATGACACCAAACTGTTCAGGATAGTCAAAACCAAAGCAGACTGTGAAGAACTCAAAAAGATCTCAGCGAACTGAGTGATTGGGCAGCAAAATGGCAAATGAAATTTAATATGGGTAAGTGTAAGGTAATGCACATTAGGAAAAATAACCCCAATTATACATATAATATGTTGGGGGTAAATTTAGCTACAACAGATCAGGAAAGGGATCTTTGAATTATAGTAGATAGTTCTCTGAAAACATCCACGCAGTGTGCAGCGGCAGTCAGTAAAGCAAATAGGATGTTAGGAATAATTAAAAAAGGGCTAGAAAATAAGACTAAGAATATCTTACTTCCCCTATATAAAACTATGGTACCGCCCACATGTTGAGTACTGCATGCAGATGTGGTCTCCTCACCTCAAAAAAGATATATTGGCGTTAGAAAAGGTTCAGAAAAGGGCAACTGAAATGATTAAGGGTTTGGAACAGGTCCCATATGAGGAGAGGCTAGAGAGACTGGGACTTTTCAGTCTAGAAAAGAGGAGACTGAGAGGTGATATGATAGAGGTATATAAAATCATGAATGGTGTGGAGAAAGTGAATACAGAAGAGTTATTTACTTGTTCCCATAATATAAGAACTAGAATACACCAAATTAAATTAATGGGTAGCAGGTTCAAAACTAATAAAAGAAAGTTTTTCTTCACACAGCGCACAGTCAACCTGTGGAACTCCTTACCAGAGGATGCTGTGAAGGCCAGGACTCTAACAGAGTTTAAAAAAGAGCTCAATAAATATTTGGAGGTTAGGTCCATAGATGGCTGTTAGCAAGGGGTAAGGTATGGTGACTAGCCTTCTGTCAAAGGCGGGAGATGGATGGCAGGCAACAAATCACTTGATCATTGTCTTCATTTCACCTCCTCTGGGACACCTGGTATTGGCTACTGTCGGCAGACAGGATACTGGGCTAGAGGGACCTGTGGTCTGACCCAGTATAGCTGTTCTTATGTTCTTAACTTGGAAAGAATCCTTCTTCCCTTTTTACCATATTTTCATCAATTTCTTGAAATCAAATACTGGAGAGAGACAAAAAGCTACAATCTGTAAAATTGTTTTGAAGTACTTTCTTACCTTTCTTCTTAGCACGACAATATCCAGTGGTGTCAGCTTTTATTTTGTGACAAAACAATTGAATGAAATTGCAAAGGTATCAACTACCTTAAAAATTACTTAAGGTCACTTGTATAAATACAGCAGTTTTCCATTTCAGTGATTTAATAAATAGGCATATCACTGTTTTTAAAACCACAGGCTGCATTCAGGTGTCTGTAAAAGATAACATAGCTCTTCACCATGTTTGCAGCTTTTGATTTGAAGTCACTGAGGCCTGATTTCCAGTAATACTGAGTGCCAACACTTCTTATTGGCTTCTGCTGAAATTGCGAGGGCTCAAGATCTCTGAATATCAGGACCCCGGTGCCCAGAATCCAGTGGAGTGGCGTCAAAATACTTCCGAAGTAGCTGTGTTTTATCCAGTTCTGTCTCTGTTTTCCTTTAGATCACTACATTGAAGTCCTTGAATGCAAACTGCAGTGTGAAAGTAACCTGACGCCGGTCATAGGAGGCTTTGTTGTGGAGAAGTTTGTGGCAACCATGTACCATTACTTACAGTTTGCCTATTATAAACGTGAGTATTTTGTTTTGTTTTTTAAAAAATAAGCTTGGGATGTTGCTGGCGTTGGTGTGCCTCCCTCAGCGTCCTTCACCTCTAGTGACAATGATTTAGAATATTTTATTTATAGCCTCTTTAAATTGCATTTAATCTTTTCTGAACCTAAAAGTCTGAGGAGTCTAGTCTCCTGTTTCTTCTGGGCATGTGTACATGCAGTTCATACCTGCAGGACATGGATGAGCAGACATTTTACATCAGGCCCTGCTTTTCAGCCGTGCAGTTAGCAGGGCCCCTCCAACCTGTGTAGTGTAATCCAAACTGATGGAAATTTTGGTTAAGTCCATAGGAACAAAAAAAAAACAAACCCTTTCAGCATGTGTAATAAAGTCTGTAGAGTGTAAAAACTTTATTAATCGGTATATGAATGTGAATACACATACATAAAAACAGTAATATATTTCAGCGTTTTTAATGAGATGGATGAGCCTGACACATGGCAGCCAATCTTGTTGCTATGAAATTTCCATATGAAATTTCATTTCCCCCCTTGAAGGGGCCTGTCCCCCCCCCCCCAGTTTGCTCAGCCCTGCTATAGGAGAACACGTGAGGAGAATTGAATAGCGCCCATACAGAAGAGATTTTGGACAAAACATTTCGTGGTCTCATCCTGCCAAGCGTTGAGTCCCACTCAATTCCCACTGAAGTGACAGAAGTTGTAGTATGGATATCTGTGGCTCATTTTTGCAGATGTGGATACAAATTTTGTATCCACATAGGGCTCCACCTGTCACTTGAATTTCCTGAATTCAGGTAAAAAAGTGAAATGTAAGTTCTTGCTCATCTACCTTCTCTTCAGGTTTATGTTTATTTTGTTAATTCAGTGAATGACATGAAGAATGCAGCCTCCTGTGTTGCTAGCTACATGCTCTTCGACCAGAAAGATGAAGTGATGAAACAGAATATGGTCTATTACCAATACCATAAAGACAAATGGGGACTCACAGAGGAAGATTTCCAGCCCAGACCAGTAAGTTGAGTGGGCAGATTGCTTATAAGATGTCGCCTAATATTATGTCTAAATCCAACAAAGTGGATGTTATGGCAAAGGAGGATTGTTTAGAAGTTTTTATGTTGAACAAAATGCACTTACTAGAACCACACAGAGTTGTGAAAAATATCTTTATATAGGGTTGTCCTATATGTGTATGGAAGGGGTTTTATGATTATTTCCCTTATGCTGGAGCACACTGCGGTACACATTAATTCACTGAGATATCAAACTTGTCTGTTTAACACCTTGCCTACACTTATTTATTTTGTCTGCCTGCATGTGCTACCTAGCTAGTCACTGAAGTCTGGAAGTCTCCACATCTGTATGTCACGAAAAAAATATCAAGAGTCTGATTGATATTTCCTGCTTGTCAAGAGATCGTACTCGGCTCATGAAGGCTGTTTCTACATTTACCCTCCCCAAAAGAGTTACATGGGACAAATGCTGCATATTGTAATGCCACCAAATATAGAAATTATAGAGTGTGATCTTCAGCCATCACTCTGAGTAGACAGCAATACACTGTGTCTCAGCACACATAGGCACAGGAACTAGCATTGTAGCAGATGCTGCAGGACTTCCAGGTTTTACTATGAAAAGTTTGCAGGCGCTGCCAGAACATAGCTAGCATTATTCTGCTGTAATTGAATTCCAGGGCTGTGCTGCACCCATGTGGTATGAGTGGGAATTGTGATTTTCACTTTGCTTTTGAACACATACAGTAAACTGTTTCATATCTGGCATTCTATCATCTAGAATTCTCAAATAACTGGCATTTTAACCATAATTTAAATTTTATTGATGTTTTCCATAAGTACAGTATAGTGAAAGTAAATACAAATAAATACAGCAAATACAGTATGAGTTAATAGTGTACAATACTACTGTTGTTGGTAAGTAAAGTACTCTGTATATGTTTTTGTTTGTTTATTAACATGTAATATCTTGTTTTCTTAAGTATTATGCATGGCTACGTATACCTCTCCATTATCCAGAATATTTGAATATCTGGCAACCTCCTGGTCCCAGAGCTGCCAGATATGAAAGAATTTACTGTAATTTCATTAGCTGGTTTTCAGCACTTGCACTATAAAGAGTCCCAGAGCCAACTGCTTTTGTGTGTGTGTCTGTGTGCGTCTGTCTGTCTGTCTCTCTCCCCCTCCTGCCCCCCATGGCTGGCCAGCTCCGTAGACTGGTGAAAAGAGATCTGGACTCTGTCACGTACACGAACAATACACTTTGTGCCTCTTGTGAACATGCACAATAAGGCCTGGTACGATCTGACCCTATAAGTGTTCACTTTGGGATCCGATTCATTTAGCGTCAGACTGGTTAGTTTTTAAGATACCAAGAAGATTCAAAGGGATGACACAATTTGAAGGAGTCACAGAAATTATTAGGTATTCTGCTTAGCATATTAGTTTATTTTTACTTTCCTCTTCCTTTCAGCAAACATGGGGCAATCCTGAAATTAACCCAGAAGAGAACTGAATTTGGAACTGGCTTTGTTAGAATAGTCGTAGGAGGCATGCCAATGAGGGGAGTCCAGTGATTTAAAAGGGCTTGGGGCTCTTGGATGTTGCTACTATAGCAACAGGGGTGGTCAGACCCCAAGGTCCTTTAAATTGCTATTGGAGCCCTGAGTTGCATGTTTCAAGAGGTGCTGAAAGGGTCACTGGAGGGGCTAGCCCCTGCCTCACCCCTTCCATCTGAGACACCACTTCTGGGCATGGAGCTGACCCTACCCCATGTTGCCCAGGGGCTCAGCAAGTCTTTCAGTCACCCTGGTCACAGGTAATGTCTGATGTCTGGGAGAAATTCAGAAATATTCTCACAATGCCTAGTTGCCCTAAACATAATCTGAAAATGTTGTTGTTGTTCCAATAGGAGGCAGTTCGATATTACAATATAACCACACTTCAGATGGAAATGTATGAATTTGCAAAGCAGCATGTAATGGATGATGATGAGGTGAGTTTTTGAGAGCTGAAAGTATAGTAATATGTAACGCTAAAATAAATGTGGTATGTGACAAATTTATAATGAATCGTAGATATCCTGGAGTGTCTATAGGATATGGCAAGATGCTCTTTTGTAAAGAAGATAATTAACCAGATTATCATAGTATTCTTTAATACATAAAAATACAAAAAGACCCAGAAAAATCTAGTGCACGTATGTGCCTTTTTAAGCAATACGGGACAATAGCACCGTTAACACAAATATAAACATTACGTATGCTCAGCAGATAAAATAAATTCATAAGATCTTCTGCTCTGCAAAGCAGAAACACCAGGGGGCACTAAAGTGGTTCTTGTAAATCTAAACTTGAAATTATCTTTCTTTTTGTAATCTACATAAAATAGATACTAAAATTATTTTAATTTTTTCTAGAAATAACCGCATTTTAAAGTTTAACTCTTCCTCAGCAGATGGTCTTATTATCTTTGCTAGTTCTTATTATTCTTATTAAACTTAATGAACAAATGACACACAGTTAACTATTGTGAGGCATGAAATTAATTATGTATTTCCTTCAGTGCAGGAAAAATGGCTGAATTGTTGATAGACCAATTTTTTCTTCCCCACAGCTGGAATTGAACTATAAATCCTGTTTAATGAAAATACCCTTAAGTCAGAAAGGGTTGGTTTGATTTTAATTATCAGTAAGTTAGGGAACAGCCCACTGGTGGAATCAAAATAAATGTACTGTATAAAGCGTATGTATGGCTTAGGTTTTAACCTAGGCCTGTTGTATAACTGTGATAAATACTCCTTGCAGTGACCATTTTGAAAAGGTATGCGATTTTGTAAAGTGACAATATTACCTTGTGATTTTCAGTGTGTGTGACACAAAGGTCAGGACACACAATTTACATCTTAGAAGCAATATCATTTATTTGGTTGACCTTAAAATCTGTATTAGAAGCAAAGCTCTATTCCAAGATCAGACTCTAGAAAGGTTGAAAATAATCTTGGAAGATGTGTATATTGTGATGTAACACTGTGATGTGTTCTTGGTAAAGCTAGGGTTAAGCTTAGGTAAGATTTAGAGCTCTTCTTTGGTTAATACATGACTTCAAAAGGTATTTCTCGTGTGTGAGTAGAATGTTTTCAGTCTTCTCATGGGTTTCAAACATTTGGGCACTTTTTATGTTCCTTGATTGGCTTTTAAAATACTGTACTTAGCCCATAAAGTCCAATGTCAAATATAAGAATACATTTATTTTGTAATTTCTGTTTTACTTTGCATAACGGAAAGGAATGGTAATGACGGAGATGGGGGAGCATTCCACTGTGATGGCCTTGAATATGTGTTTTTTAGAACAGAGATTATAGAGACAAACTACACTCCTGGGTACAGTACATAGAATAAATGGAAGGGAATAGTTGTTGATAATAAGTCTTTTAATTCATTCAGTAATGCAATAAATTCATTTAAATTTTCCCCTGAAACTTGGTGCTTTATAATTTCGCAAAACTGTAAACAGTTGTGAAGTAAACACTTGAGGAAGGATATGCACAGAAAAATTATAATTGGAAATACATGAAGAGTACTTTACTACATGCTCAAAAAGCCACAATATAAGAAGGCCATATTAGAAAATCAACTTTGTTTAGAGGAGAAGTGAAGGCAGCTGTAAAAAATGGATGAAAGGGCAAGTTGATAATAATGAATATAGCTCAAGCTAAGAATAGTAGAAAATTGGTAGTAGATGAAAAAAACACAAGGAGAAATCTATGGCCAGCAGAGTTAAAGGCAATAAGGAGGAAGCGTTTTGGAAGTATATTAGGAACAAAACAAAACAAAAAAATCCATCAAGTTATTGGCCATTACTTGATGAAAACGGTAGAATTATCAGTAATAATGCAGAAAGGGCAGATGTGTTCAATAAATATTTGTGTTCTATTTTGGGGGAAAAATAGATGAAGTCATTTGAGTGATGATGGTAACCTTCTTTCCATTCAGGAATATGCTGAACAGCAACTAATAAACTTAGACATTTTAAAATCAGCAGCTCCAATACTTTGCACCCAGGAAATTTACAAGAGCTTGCTGAGAAGGTAGCTGGTTCATTAATGTTAATTTTCAATAAGTCTTGGACTTTTGAGGAGTTCCAGAAGATTGGACCAATACTAATTTTGTGCAAGATTTAAAAGGGATAGACCGTTTTAATTATAGTTGAGTCAGTCTGACATGGATCCTGGGCAGGACAGTGGAGTACCTGATAGGAAAATCCATTAATTAAGAATTAAAGGAAGATAATATGATTGATGTCCATTAACATGGGTTTAAGGAAAATGCATGCTGTCAAACTAATTTAAAATCTGAGATTACAAGTTTCATTCATTGGATATACTTAGACTTCTGTGAGGGATCTGACTTTGTATCACACAATATTTTCAATAAAATACTAGAACAATATAAAATTCATGTGGCACACATTAAATGGATTAAAAGCAGGCTGATAGTTTTCAAAATGTAATTGTAAATGGGGAATCCTGATCAAGAAGGTTCATTTCTATTGGAGTCCAGTACAGATTAGTTCTTGGCCCTTTGTTATTTAATGTTTTTTATCAATATCCTTGAAGAAAACACAAAAGCCATTAGTAATAAATTTTACCAAATGGCATAAAATCAGGGGAAATGTTCAATAACGTAGAAGATAAGCCACTGATTCAGAGGGATCTGGATCTCTTGAGAAGTTGGGCAGAAGCAAATGGTGTTTTGATGTCACTGTAAAAGTATACATTTGAGAACAAAGAATGTAGGTCATATTACAGGATGGGGGAGCTCTTTACGCTGTGAAGCAGAGAGTCCGAAAAAGTTTGAGGTTCATGGTGGATAATCAGCTGAACATGAGTTGCCAGCGAGTCACCACATTAACCCAAAAGGGCTCATGTGACCCCAGGATGCATGAATAGGGAAATCTTGAGTAAGGCCAGATGTACACTAGACACGGAAGTCAACCCTAGGTACGCAATTCCAGCTATGACAATTGCGTAGCTGGAATCGATTTATCTAGGATTGACTTATCTGTCCTTTATTACTGAGGGAAGTCGATGGGAGAATGTGGACTACAGGGGTTGACTGTCAAGCCCTGATAGTTCAATTTCTCACATCCCCCCCAGGGGTACGAAATCAAACCCCAGAAGATTGACCCTGACCGGTCGTCGATCTCACGGTAAGTATAGATGTACCCTCAGAGCTGAGAGGTTATTTTACCTCTCTATAGTTGGCACTGATGCCACTGCTGTTGAAATACTGTATCCAATTCTGATGCCCACGGTTCAAGAGGGATGTTGATAAATTGGAGAGATTAGAATGACTGAAGGATTATAAAACATGATTCGTAATTGTAGACTTGGAGCTCAGTCTGTTTATCTTAAAGAGAAAGTTATGCAGTGACTTGATCAGATTCTGCACGCCATCATGGGACACAAATAATCAGTAGTGGCTCTTCAGTCTAGGAGAGAAAGAGTAACATGATCCAATGGCTGGAAATGGAAGCTGAACAAATTCAGCCTGGAAATAATGAGTATATTTTTATCTTTAAAGTAGTTGAAACAACTTATCAAAAGTTGTGGTGGATTCTTTATCACTGGCAATTTTTAAATCAAGATTGGGTGAAGATTTGCTACTAAAGAGTTACTCCAGGAACTTATTTTGGGGAAGTTCTGTGGCTTGTGCTATACTAGATGATCACAATGGTCCCTTCTGGCCCTGGCGTGTATGAATCCAAAAGCAATGAAGGACCTCATTCTAGTTGCATTTGGGTTCTGTGGGAGGTGGTCAGGCCAGACTTTGCTGTCAGGTCCAGTGGAATCTTAGTTTAAACTCTGAGTTTGGTTAAAAACCAGAACTAACAAGGGTCATGGATGTCTTCTCCCCTACACCCCCAAATACATATATCCTTCATAGTACTAAGTGGGGCATCACGCCCCTCCTTCCATGGTTGGTAGGGAAACCCTGCAGTTTTTTCCCTTACAAATTGTGAGGAACCTGCAGGGTGCCAAGGCCATCCCTTTAGAGTCCATGCAATGGCTCTGGCCTCTACTTGTTTACCCCATAGGTCCCTTGCTATCTGGAGCTTTTCCCGGCCACAGCTGCTTCTGAGTTCCTCAGAAGGGATCATATGGAAAAGATAAACATCATTTCTGCTCATCAGAAAGCTTCCTTCAGATCCCTTCCATCACTGCCTCTCCTTCTGCACAGATCCTTGATCCAGAGGCTGCTTTTGCGAAGTCACGAGCAGGGTTTCCCAACCCTGCGCACCCCAGCCGGCTTTCAGCTGTGGGGATCGGGGGTCACCCTACAACCCAGCAGCTGGCGCTGCCAGTTGGAGCTTCATGCCTTAGCTGGCTTCCAGCTGTGGGGGTCTCTGTGCCTCCCCTAGCCCCCTCCAGCCCCTGAGTGCAACTCCCCTAGCCCCCTCTAAACCCACGGAGGCCCTGAGTGTGACTCTCCTAGCCCTCTCCAGCCCCTGAGTGACTCCTGGCCCTTCAATATGACTCCTTTAGCCACTGATTGTGGGGTTTAAGCTGGGGAGCAATTTGGGGATGAGTGTCTTTCCACCACCACCACTCTGACTAACTATAGTAAAGGTAGTGTTATTTTATTACTATATTTCACCTTGTCTGTGAAGTAACTATTATGAACATATAAACATGAGGGGGGACAATTTTATATTCTTGCCTCAGGCACAAAATTAGCTAGTTACAGCTCTGCTCTCCTCTCTCCCTCTCATCCTCCCCCCCCCCCCCCCCCCCCCGTTTTTGAATTGCCTTGGGTCACCAAGTCTTCCTGAGTTGTCAAAATGTATCCCTGTCTGGAAAAGGTTGAGAACCGCTGGTCTAGAGGAAGAGACATGGTGCAGTACAGGTGACCAAGCCCCGCTTCCATCTCAGGAGGAGTTGATTTGCATATGGGGCGTCCCTGCTGTGCACAGTTGTCTATGAAAATCCAGGACAAAGAATTTGCTTGCAGCCAACCTGTTTTTAAAGAGAATATCTAGTCAGGATAGATGCAAGGCTGGTGGTGTTCCACGTCTTGCCCAGTGGATTAAGGATTGCTAGGAGGAGAGTGAGGAAGCCTTAAAAAAAAGGGAACTTAGAAACAAGCAGGCTGGAGAAAGTTAAAAATTTCACCCAGAATTGCTAGAACAGTATATACAAACATGGTAAAGTAGAAGACAACATTGAATAGGAAAACATTGTTGTGTTTAAAACTGAGCTGGGTGAGAGAACCTTCCTTCTGCTTTTCTATGTCTATTTCAACTGCATGTGTCTTGTGACAGGGATCATACCTTCTGTACAGGATGAAATTTTCTGTCCTCATAGTAGCTATAAGCCACCTAAGAAGGTACTCTATCCTGAGAAGAAATCCACTTTATCAAGTAGAGATTATGAACCAAAAGGCTTAATAGGATGTAGGTCTCTTCCTAGGTGGATATGTTTTTCCTCTCAAATCATGTAACTCTTTATTTAGATTCAACAGTGCTCTGCTATCCAAAACAAAGCACATCTTTTTAAACCCTAGTAGTAAAACAAGTACAAACGCAGTCTCAGAGGTAGCCATGTTAGTCAGCATCTAAACAAAAAAAAACCAAGCAGGCCTATAGCACCTTAAAGACTAACCGTTTTTTTTTAAGTACAAATGTGTTGTTTCTCTCAGCAGTACAGGCAGACCCTAAGCTTCTGATACATTTGGTTCCTGAAAATTGTGTTCTAAGTCAAAACATTGTGACTCAGAACCACAATCCACTTCATTGCGGGACCGAGAATCATAAAATCAAAACCTAAGTCATAAGTCAAAAATCATGGTGTTAATTGAGAAATTTCATAAGTACCGTTCATCGTAAGTCAAACACCACAAAGACAAGGACTACCTGTATAATGCAATAATTAAAGGCCTGAATATGCACTAATGATTTTTGCATATGTCACTACAAGAAATACTGCCTCATTCTTGTTACTTTATTAATGCTTTGCCACAAGGAAATGAAAATCTCTGTTTCAAATATTTTATGTACTAGGGGTGACAGAAAATATTAATACCAACTTGCTACAAAATGCTTTCTTTTCTTTAAAAAAGATTATCTAATGTATATCCTTATTGAGTTTTCCACAATAAAGAAACAAATACATTACACAGCATTTTCAATCTTGAAAAGAGAGTCCTAAAGGCAGTGTTTGCACGTGAATTGCTGTGCATCTTGATTTATGTTCAGGGATGCAAAAATATCCTGTGTAGGAGGGATCCCTGGAGGATAAAGTAAATATAAACCCCAACATTCAAATTACACAGCATAAAATAGCAAAGTGAAGAATTGATTTACATTGTCAAGAGTGAGAAGAGCCATTTTTTCAATTCAGTTATAAAATCAATACTTCAAGGGCCGTAATTCATGAGACTATGGAATAATCTTTAATAAATAACATCAAACTGTACTTTTTCTGACCCCTATTTTAAGAACAGTGCACACAATGATTTGTACCAGTTAGAAGGTTGTTACCCCCATCTCCAGGCTTTACCAGCCTCAGCCCCCAAATCCGCCCTCCTATCCCTGAGCTTTCCCCCCCCATCTGCAAATCTGCTCCCTGTCCCCAAGCTTTACCCTCCCTCAGCCCCAAACCTGCCCCCCATCCCCAGGCTTAACCCCTATTGTTTCCAAACCCTGCACCCCATTCCCAGGTTTAACCTGACTGAAATGGTGAGCTCCATGCGCTGCTCCTCCATGGCCGCCACCTCTCCCTGCTGCTCCCCACTGCCACCTCCTTGGCAGGGCAGACTCAGCTGCCCCTCCCCACCAGCTCTCCTGCAGCCTCAGCTCCTTGCTGTACTGGCTTCCTCTTCTGGGGCTCCCTGCTGCCGGTGACTACATTTGCAGCTCTGGAAGGTGCCACCGCCTAAACAAAAAAAACTAAATCCAGTTTTAACTGTGGGCTTTGTTTAAGTGGCGGCAGCCTCCAGGGCTGCAAGAGGAGTCAGTGGCAGCAGCGCTCAGAGCTGCAAATGGCTGTTTCAAGAGCCACATGTGGCTCTGGAGCCACAACCCCCAGGAAGACATCGGTGACCTTGGAGGGGGTTGCGACCAATGGGTTGCAACCACTTTTACTAGTTCTCCAGTCACCATGGCTTGCCAGTCAACCCAGAACCTGAATTTCTGGTGCATGGGTACTTTTTTGGGGGGAGGAACATTTTGAGTCGTCTTTATGTATTATAAAGAAACAGAAAAGGGCCCAATCACCTTTGTTTTTCTCCATGTCACCTTTAATTCTGAGTTTCTTGGATTGGTCACTTCAAGGGCCATCTCTCATTCACTTCACTGTGAACAGGATTGGGCTTCAAACACACCTTAAGTGTTCCAGTGTAGCTCTGAAACCATACCAAATCAATATTTTCATATTCTGGGATACCGCTGTGACACCAAACCTGCTTCATGACCGCACGTATGAAATTGCTGTACAAAATGCTGTCTGTGGATCTGTATGGAAAATATGAGTTATTACAGAAAAATTGTTTTCCCCAGAGTCTTTCCAGTCCACAGTAAGAAGCATCAGAGCAGGTTATATTTAGAGGCCATGACATAAAAGGTGGACCATTATTTGCCATGAAGAAGCTGGTGTTCATTTTTAGCAGCCAAAGGAAAAGCATCTGCCTGGTTTGTCCATTGGGCCTGCCAGAGGGCAGGGCAAGAGGCGGGACGGGGGATACAAGTGCTAATGGTCACTATTACAATATTTAAGAACATTGTGGGTACGTCTACACTAGCTGGCTACTTTGAAGTAGCCAGCACAACGTCAAAATAGCATGCGTCACATCTACACATGCCGTGAGCTATTTCGATGTTGGAATCGACGTTAGGCAGTGAGACGTCAAAATCACTATTCCTATCTGAAGATGGGAATAGTGCCCTACTTCGATGTTCAACGTCGAAGTAGGGCATGTGTAGACGATCCACATCCTGCTACGTCGAAATAGCGGGGTCCTCCATGGTGGCCATCAGCTGAGGGGTTGAGAGATGCTCTGCCCAGCCCCTGTGGGGATCTGTGGTCGCAGCGAGGAGCAGCCCGTAGCCCAGGGCTTCTGGCTTCTGCTGCTGCTGCTACAGCTGGGGATCCATGCTGCATGCACAGGGTCTGCAACCGGTTGTCGGCTCTGTGGATCTCGTGCTGTGCAGGCCGAGTGTGTCTGGGAGGGGCCCTTTAAGGGAGCGGCTTGGGACTTTGCTGGCCCCTTATTTCAACGGGGAGTGCTTGGGTGTGTGGACGCTCCACATTTCCTTCCGGGGCAGCTCCTTTCAACGTTCTTCGTCGCTACTTCGACGTTGAACATTGATGGCACCAGCCCTGGAGGATGTGTAGATGATACGTGTCGAAGTAGCCTATTTTTATGTTTTTACATCGAAATAGGCTACTTTGATGTACTGTGCTAGTGTAGATGTAGCCTGTATTGGACAAAGAAAAGTTCGTGCTGCACCATCAGCCTCAGTTGAATGGCGATAACCATATTGACAGTTTTTTTTCCCCTCTTCTGTGAATTTTAATATTTGAATGTTTCTACTAGTTGGTTGTATTTTATTTTCTTTTTCTCCCTGCGTGTACATGTAATATTTTATACAGGTTAAACCTCTCTTGTTCAGCACCCTTGGGACCTGAATGGTGCCAGGGAAGAGAATTTGCCAGACCTTGGAAGGTCAATATTGTCTAGAACATTACCAACACTTTCACCACTTACTGGGCTCTCAGAAGACATTGAGGAGTAAATTACAGCTAAATAAGAGCACAGAACACTGAGAGCCAGGACTGGTGGCTCTAAACAAACTTTATGGGACCATGGAAAACTTGGCTACACCCATGATAAGTTCTCATCCAGCTAACTAAAATCATGCTGGATTATGCAGTTTGCTGGACGAGAGAGTTCCAGATTAGAGAGATTGAACCTGCACTGTTGTATTGGAAATTAACAGTAGTGAGACATGGCCGTTGGGTAGAACTTCATACCCAGTGTGTTACTCTATCCCATGCAGATTCTACTCCTCTCTGACCAATACCTGAAGATACCTGATAGATACTTTTCTGTTTATTTTAAACACTGAGTACACATCATAGAATACTAGGACTGGAAGGGACCTTGAAAGGTCATCTAGTCCAGCCCCCTGCTCTCATGGCAGAACCAAGTGCTGTCTAGACCATCCCTGATAGACATTCATTTAACCTGTTCTTAAATATCTCCAGAGATGGAGATTCCACAACCTCACTAGGCAATTTACTCCACTGTTTGACCACCCTGACAGGAACTTTTTCCTAATGTCCATCCTAAACCTCCCTTGCTGCAGTTTAATCCTGTTGCTTCTTGTTCTATCCTCAGAGGCCAAGAAGAACAAGTTTTCTCCCTCCTCCTTTTATGACACCATGACTTGTTGTCGTGCTAGTAGACCTCATCTAATTGCTTTAGAGTGTGCAAAGACACTAAGCAATGAGGTTGTTAAAAATCCAGCTATGCACCTTTTCCATTTTGAGAATTTCATGGACTGCTTGTCTTTTTGGTGCTGTCAAGATGTGGTCCCAATACAGTCTTGTATTTTATTCTGCCATGTAGCAAATAATTAGAAATCTGGATTGTTTGATATAAGTCCCATATTTGTGTAACCTACATGAATACAGTGTGCCTCTGTCGCCACTATAAAGTGGACAGACTACGCCATCTGCATCAGTTGGGTTAATCCTTTTAGCTGAGTCAGTAGAGGCTTGCAGACAACCTAACTTGGGAAGTCATTATTTTGGTAGGCTACATCTACACAGCAGCCTTATTTTGAAATTAGCTATTCCAAAATAATTATTTTGAAATAGGGCTGCTACACAAAAAATGTATTTTAAAATATCGCCTATTCCGAAATAACTATTTTTAAATAGGCTGGGTCTACACTTAAGAACATAAGAACGGCCATAATGGGTCAAACCAAAGGTCCATTCAGCCCAGTAGCCTGTCTGCTGACAGTGGCCAGTGCCAGGTGCCATAGAGTGGGTGGACCAAAGACAATGATCAAGTGATTTGTCTCCTGCCATCCGTCTCCAGCATCTGACAATCAAAGACCAGGGACACCATTCCTACCCTTGGCTAACAGCCTTTTATGGACCTAACCTCCATGGATTTATCTAGCTCTTTCTTAACTTCTGTTATAGTCCTAGCCTTCACAGTCTCCTCTGTCAAGGAGTTTCACAGATTAACTATGCGCTGAGTGAAGAAGAACTTTCTTTTATTAGTTTTAAACCTGCTACCCATTAATTTCATTTCGTGCCCTCTAGTTCTTGTATTATGGGCACAAGTAAATAACTTCTCTTTATTCACCCTCTCCACACCTGTCATAATTATATGTACCTCTATCATGTTCCCCCCTCAGTCTCCTCTTTTCTAAACTGAAACATCCAAATCTTTTTAGCCTCTCCTCAGACAGGACCTGTTCCAAACCCCTAATCATTTTAGTTGCCCTTTTCTGAACCTTTTCTATTGCCAGGATATCTTTTTTTAGATGAGGAGACCACATCTGTACACAGTATTCAATATGTGGGTGTACCATAGATTTATATAGGGGCAGTAAGGTACTCCTTGTCTTATTTTCTATCCCTTTTTTAATAATACCTAAAATCCTATTTGTCTTTTTGACTGCCTCTGCACACTGCGTGGATGTTTTCAAGCAACTATCCACGATAACGCCAAGATCTCTTTCCTGATTAATTATAGCTAAATTAGCTCCCATCATGTTTTAAGTATAGTTGGGATCATTCTTCGATGTGCATTACCGTACACTCATCCACATTAAATTTCATTTGCCATTTCATTTGCCCAATCACTCAGTTTGATGAGATCTTTTTGAAGTTCTTCACAGTCTGCCTTTGTCCTGACTATCTTGAACAGTTTAGTGTCATCTGTAATCTTTGCCACCTCACTGCTCGCCCCCTTCTCCAGATCATTTATGAATAAATTGAGCAGGATTTGTCCTGGGACTGACCCTTGGGGGACACCACTAGTTACCCTCTCCATTCAGAAAATTTACCATTTGTGCCTACCCTCTGTTTCCTGTCTTTTAACCAGTTCTCAATCCATAAAAGGACATTCCCTCTTATCCCATAACAACTTAATTTACATAAGAGCCTTTGATGAGGTACCTTGTCAAAGGCTTTCTGGAAATCTAAGTATACTATATCCACTGGATCTCCCTGTCTGCTTGTTTGTTAACCCCTCAAAGAACTTTAACAGATTAATCAGACATGATTTCCCTCTGCAGAAACCATGTTGACTTTTGCTCATCAAATTATGTTCTTCTACGTGCCTGACAATTTTATTCTTTACTATTGTTTCAACTAATTTGCCCAGAACTGACGTTAAACTTACCGGACTGTAATTGCCAGGGTCACCTCTAGAGCCCTTTTTAAATACTGGTGTCACATTATCTATCTTCCAGTCATTAGGTACGGAAGCTGATCCAAAGGACAGGCTACAAACTAGTGTTAATATCTCTGCAATTACCCATTTGAGCTCTTTCAGAACCCTTGGATGAATGCCATCCGGTCCTGGTGATTTGTTAACGTTAAGTTTATCTATTTGTGCCAAAACCTCTTCTAATGACACTTCAATCTGGGACAGTTCCTGTTTCATTTCCTATACAAAATGGTGCAGGTTTGGTAATCTCCCCAACATCCTCAGCCATGAAGACTGAACTTGCCACGGAAGATTGAACGCTGATATTTGATCTTCTGGGGTGCCATTTTGTGCATGTGCAAAACAGAAAGTTCCAGGGTCAATGTTGACCCCGGAACTTCTTTTGAGCAGCACGATATTAAGAAAGGTTGACAAGAGGAGCACTCCCGTCAGCCTTCTGTAGTGAAGACAGGCACGGAACTTGACGGCTGCAAAGTCAATTTTTGGTACGCAATTGGCTTACCAAAAATTGCGTAGCAGCCATCAACCTTCCAGGTAAGTGTAAATGCAACCATACGTGCTGTCAAGACAGAAAATAGCGCTTATTTCAAAATAAGCACTATCCCACGTCTTAACAGCACCTATTTTGAAATAAGTGAAAGAGCTGTTATCTCGAAATTACTTAGCTGTATGTCCATAGCTATAGTATCCAGAAGGTATACAGAGCATTTGGGAATTGAGGACATCCAGAATCTTGCTGGTGGTATTAAATATTTTGCTGGACACAGGCTCTTGGACTGCAAGCCAATGGGAAGCTATTCGAGAAGTATGCTGACAAGTGACTTTTGCAGGAATTACCATCTGTAAAATATTTGTTGATGCCAGTAATTTAACATGCCTTTTTTTTCAGCCCTGCATTCCTAAAAAAGAGATGGTGCCTTGTCACGAGTGTGCTAATGGGACAAGCAGAGTGGTCTATTTGTAGTTTTAATATGGCACTCTGATTAGCTCTGCTGACATACCATTGTAGCCTAGACAGATTTTAAATGTGGATATCATCCAGGGACCATAATATGTGACACATACAAATGTTTTATAGTTTGAGGGTGCAGCAGACAAAGAGTTTAGGTACTGTTTTTGGTCTTCCTCAAACATAATCTAGAGTTGCTGCTTTCTCAAAACAAAAATTAAGCCAGTCTTCTATTGCATTGTGGCAGATTTTTCTGAGTATTTGTTTTTATATATTAATCTAAATATTGTTCTACATTCCAGCCCTTTAATGCTGTTAGAGCCTATATACTTGTATTAGCATAATGAGGGGGAAAAATTTAGCCCATCAGCTATTCTTTCTACTCCTTACAAAATTTTGTTTGCTGTTTTTTCTTGGATATTCAGAGTCTCTTGAGCAAAATGTTACATAATTTGGCTTTTTAGTTAAGTTTATTTCATACTGATTTGCATACATCTTCTTTTTTCAAGTTTTAGTAGTACTCATTTTTATACGAGTTTGGCATACAGGTGAACCTCTCTCATCCAGCACCCTGGGCACCTGACCAGTGCTGGACAAGAGAATTTGCCAGACCATGGGAGGTCACTATTGTCTAGCACATTACCAACACTTTTGCTGCTTACTGGGCTCTTAGAAGTCTTTAGGGATAAATTACAGCTAAATAACAGCACAGAACACTGAGAGCCAGGACTGGTTGCTGGAAACAAACTTTATGGGACCAGAGGAAACATGCCACACTCAAGATAAACCATCATATGGCTAGCTAAAATCATGCTGGAATACAGATGTCAGACAAGAGAGTTATATATTAGAGAGTATCAGAGAGGCAGCTGTGTTAGTCTGTAGCTTTGAGAACAACAAGAAGTCTTGTGGCATCTTGTACACTAACAGATATATTGGAGCATAAGCTTTCGTGGGCAAAGACCCACTTCATCAGATGCATGAGTGGGGGAGGGTTTCAGAGGGGCATTTAAAGAGTGGGGTCCTGCTCTTACTGGGTCCCCACTTTTTAAATACCCCTCTGAAACCATCTCCCCCACTCATGCATCTGAAGAAGTGGGTCTTTGCCCACGAAAGCTTATGCTCCAATATATCTGTTAGTCTATAAGGTGCCACACAACTTCATGTATTAGAGAGGTTCACCCTGTACTTTCAAGCACAAAAGGAAAAGAACCAAACTTTGCTTGGGCCATCAGTGTCTTGGCAGTATACTGCATTATTGGTGAGAGTACGAACAAAATTCTAGAAATGAAGTATATATAGTCAGGATTTATTTTTCAGGGTAGAGGAGGTTGAGTTTTTAAAAATCACAGTAGCGAAGACTGCTGTGTCTTCACTCCAATCTAACCTCATGTTAGAAATAATGCTGATGCCCGAAATAATATACCTCTTAAAGGGTCCCTTTTTTTTGTAGGGATACTGAAAAGGTGAGCATTTTCTTTTAGGTCAGGAACACAGCTACACTACAGCATGATTTGCAAAAGTGCTGAATGCCCATAATCTCCATCAAAATCATCCAACTGCATTTGACGAAGCAGGTCTTTGCCCACGAGAGCTTATGTGCCAATAAATCTTTTAGTCTACAAGGTGCCAAAGGACTTCTCGTTTTATCAAAATCAGTGGGAGCTGCAGGAAATCAATCCCTCAAGGTAGACTCAAAATTTGGGTGCCTAAATTTAAAATTTAGGCCTCAGTTTCTCTGCCTTATTCCATATCCATAAAACAAGGATGATGATATCCATCCCATAAAGATGTTGTGGAGCTTTATTTGTTCACGTTTATAAAGTATCTTGAGCTCCACAAATGATAGGCTCTGTGGAAGAGCAAATTGTTATTTTTAACAAAGAATAACTGGTTCTGCAGAGATATTTTAATGTTCTTTTCCATAATCCCAAACTGCTTAGCTCCAGAAGGACAAATAGAGAACAGAAAAGAGTTGGCAAAGCTTATGTTTCTTGCACTTTTGTTGACTTGGGTACTTAGATGTTTCAAGCGAGCGAAAAGCAAAATAAACTGTCATCATTCAGAAACTGCTGAAACCACTTCACGGTTGGCTTAAATGTCAATGAAGTTATAAGAAGGACCTGTGAATTTGGGAACAGGAGCAGCAGTTATTCCAGCTCGCTGTTATCCCACTTTTGGTGGGCAGGGGGGAGGACATGTGGCATGTGCTGTTTTTTTGTTTTTGTTTTTTGGGTTTTTTTGTGGGTGGGGGGAAAAGTTGTCCTTATTAATTGACACTTCTGAAAAACTTGGTAGTAATTTTTTAGTCCTGTCCACAATGTGACTATTGCATGGAAAATAAAACAAAAGCCTCTCTCTGTTGCTTCAGATTTCTTACATTGACCACAGAGGATGTAATGCTCTTTTCTCATTGGTATGAAAGATTGCTGTGTAGGCTCAGAAAGTGCAGAAATGATCTTGTATTTGCTCTATGCCTTGTGAACAAACTCCCACACAGAAACTTAAAATCTAGTTAAGGTTTTGAACTATTTAGCATGGCACTTCACAGAGAAAAGGAAAAACAGTACCTGCCACAAACAATTTGCAGTGTATATCTGACAAACCTAGAAAATTAACATTGTGAACAAAGAATGTGAGTACAACAAAGAGGAAGAAGGGAAGAGGAGTCAGATAAATGTGTTTAAAACAAATCTTATAAATTGTGATTTTTAAAAACTGAGAACAAGGCACAACGGATCAGATTTTTTCCAGTGGATTGTTTTTCTGAGGGAAAATGTCATTAATCAAAACCAATGTGTTCTTCAGGAATGTATATATTCTAAAAAAATTATTTTGGGAGAAGAGGGTGAAACTCAAACCTGGTCAGAACGAAATATTTGGATTTTTTCATTTCAAAACAATGTTTTTGTTTAGAAAGCTTTTTTATATATACTTTGATTTTTATTTAAAAGAACAAAATTTAAATAAGTCAAAATCAAATTGTTTTGATTGACCTATATTTATATTTTCATTTATTTATTGGAAAAGTCATTTTATGGGAAACATCGGTATTTTTATTCTAATTTGGAATCCCCACTCCCACCCCCAACCCAGAAAAAAATGGTATTTCCCACCTAACAGAAATTCAGATTTTGGACCATTTCTCGAAGGAAGGTGGTTAGGCAGTGCAGAAATACATAGTGCAGGTCAGTGGTGAAAAACAAGCCAAAAGGTAGGAGAGGAGGAGCAGCATATGAGAATCCTTGATACGTCTGTCTTAATTTAATGGATATTTTAATGCAACTGTAAAACACATTCTGCTGCATTTTTATCTGTGAATTTCCTTAGAGTATGTCTGCAATGCTGCTGGGTGGAGGCTTTTCATTGCCGGCACAGGCAGACATGCTAACTCCACTCAAGCTAGTGCTAGTGCACTAAAAATAACCATACAGCCAGAACAAAAAGCGGTCAAGTACCACTTTAAAGACTAGCAAAATAGTTTATTAGGTGAGCTTTCGTGGGACAGACCCACTTCTTCAGACCATAGCCAGACCACAACAGACTGTTCTGGAGTCTGTTCTGGTCTGGCTATGGTCTGAAGAAGTGGGTCTGTCCCACGAAAGCTCACCTAATAAACTGTTTTTCCTCGAGTGTCCCCGTGGGTGCTCCACGATAGGTGTCAGGCTCGCCCCGGCGCCGCAGATCGGATCTTTCCAGCAGTTTCTGCCGGACCGCGCATGTACCGGCGCGTGCCGCTCCCTTGCGCGCTCCCGGCCATGTGCACGATCCGGTCCCCGCCAGTTCCTTCTTAACCGCCATCGGCTGCAGACGGAATCCGCTCAGGCTGCGGCCAGAGTCAGTGTATTTAATGTTTTAAGTGTTTTTAGAGTTTCTTTTCAGTCTTTCAGTCTTTAAGTTAGCTTGTTATTTTTCTTACTGCAAAAAAAAAAAAGTATATAAAAGCCTTAGTAACAAGAGGAGCAGCGGAGGCCCGGGGACGTAAGGCCATTAGGCCTCCTGCCGCAGCAGGCTGGGTCCGAGAGGGGAACAAGCACAGAGAAGGTGCTAAGTACCCTATTAACAACTCAAAGACTCACCTCAATGTCCTCTTCAGGATTCAAGAAGTGTGAGTCATGCCGCGAAGTTATGCCGGCCTCCGATGGGCACAGTCAGTGTATTAGGTGCCTGGGGGAATCTCACGTCACCCAAAAATGCTCCTTCTGCGCAAAGCTCACGGCTAGAGCAAGGAAGGACAGAGAAATGCAGCTAAAAATGCTGCTCTTTGACAAGGCCCTCCAGCCAGACGTGCCAGAGCGGCCCCAACAAGAGGGACCTGCAGGGGCCCATAAAAGGAAGGCGGCTTCCCTCACCCCATCAGTGCAAAAACGGAGGAAGCTCTCGCCAACCCGATCCCTGCCGGCAGCCACAGCGAGCGGGACGGGTGCAGCACAAAGCCCCCAGCTGCAATCACAGACGGGCGGCGGCGGCGCAGAAGCGCATGTGGCAGAGGCTGAGCCTCCGATAATCAAACAGCCAGCCCACACCGCGGGCAGAGCGGCGGCCAGGCAAGCGCCGGAACCGGTGGCACCGCAGCTAGCAACACAGACCCCCGGGGCGCCGACGGTGCAGAGCTCGGAGGCACGCGGCCTGCAGGCGCCAGGGGAGACCACCCACGCGGCACCGCAGCAAAGCATGCCGAGCACAGCGCCGACAGCGGTGCTGAGATCCCCGGCGCGGAAAGGGGCGGAGTCAGCCCCACAGGGGAAGGGAAAGGCAGCAGAGAAAACACGGCACCGCAGCCCTTCTCCAGACAGGGCTGCAAGGCTGCTCTCTCTAAGCCCTCCCCTTATGCTGCGAACTCCAACAAGGAGGCAGGGGTCTCCCCCAGTCTACCCTGAGCCTCCCTCCCCGTTCCTCCAGCCAGCGTCACTGTGGCTCGGGCCACCCTCGCCTTTTCTGGGATTTGACCCCCTGGAGTACTATCACAAATCAGTCTCACCATTGTCTCAATCACCCAGACGATCTCGCTCCCCCAGACACCGGGGGTATGCACCTCGAGAGTGGTCCAGGTCTCCATCCCAGGAACCGTGCCCGTGTTGCCATGGTCGCCCCTATCGTGCGGGACATAGACACCATAGGCATACCCCCAGGGACAGGTCCCATCAGACGGTTCACTATCCCCGAGGGCAATCGCGGATGGGGACGGAAATGCAAATATCTCAGGGGGAGTTGATTCTGGAACCCCGAGATTTCCCCTCGCAAGCCTCCAGCGAGAAGATGTATCACCGTCAACAGGACCCAGAGGGATCCAGAGAGGCTTACCCTAGTGGTTCCTCTCTATCCTCCCCCGACGAGGCTACAGCCCCAGGGGACGTCCACCCCCCGGACGATCTCAAACAGTTCCAAGAGCTGTTTAAAAGGGTGGCCTTTACGCAAGGCATCCAAACAGCAGAGGTGCAGCAGAAGCACCATAAGCTCCTCAAAAACCTGAGACCTCCGGCCTCTTCCAAAATAGCTATTCCGCTCGACGAAGCAATTATGGAGTCCGCTACCATGATATGGCAGACCCCTGCGTCCGCTCTGCCTATAAACAAGAGAGCGGATAAGAAATACTTCGTCCCGGCAAAGGGCATGGAGTTCCTGTTCAGTCACCCACAACCAAATTCTCTGGTGGTGGAATCGTCTCAACAGAGGTCGAAAACTTCTCAGTACAAGACAGGGGGAACGGACAAAGGTGCCAAGAAGCTAGAGTTATTCAGCAGAAAGGTCTACTCCTCCTCTACCCTACTGTTGAGAATGGCAAATTATGCAGCACGCCTAGCGAACCATAACTTTGACAATTACTCCAGGCTGACTTCCCTCATGGACTCGCTTCCAGAGGATAAGAAGCCAGTGCTGAAGGCCATCGTGCAGGAAGGCTACGCAGCCTCGAGTACAGGAGTTCAGATCACCCTGGACATAGCAGATACGGCGGCACACTCAACGGCTACGGCAGTGGTCATGCGCAGGGAATCCTGGCTTCAGACATCGGGTATCCGGAGGGATCTGCAGGCGAAGATCGTTGTCTCCCCTTTGACACACAGAAGTTGTTTGCTGAATCAACTGATTCGGTCCTTCATTCCAGTAAGGACTCAAGGGCTACTCTCAGAACCCTGGGGATTTATTCCCCTCCATACAGGAAGAAAAAGTGTTACCCTCAGCTAAGCTGATACCCGTATGAACCCCAGCGTGCTCACTACCAAAGGGGCTATGAGCAAGGGCGGCATCAACAGCACCAACAGTACAGAACTCCCAGGTGACGTTCCCAACAGAGCCATGCATCCTCGGGGCAGGGCCAAAGGCAACAAGTTTGACGGACAGATCGAGGGCTGCACTATCACTACCATCGCGCAATGTCATCCAAAGCTAATGTTCCATCATCGCCTCCGACCATTCTACGCCCAGTGGCAAAAGATCACCACAGACAAATGGGTACTGGAGATCATAGCCACGGGTTACGCGATCCCCTTCCAGTCGCTCCCACCGCCACGACCTCCACCCAGGCCCCATCTAAAGGACGCCTCCCACGAAGCGAGACTCAAGCAGGAGGTGGACCATCTTATGCTTATAGGGGCAGTGGAAAGAGTGCCGGAGCAACTCCAAGGGAAAGAGTTCTATTCAAGATACTTCCTTACAGAGAAAAAAACAGGAGGCTGGAGGCCCATCCTAGATCTTCGAGGCCTCAATCGGTACTTGCGCAAACAACGCTTTCGGATGATCACAGTCACCTCTATACTTATGGCACTGGACGATGGAGATTGGTTCGCAGCCCTCGACTTACAAGACGCGTATTTCCATATAACAATCCACCCGGCTCACAGACGTTTTCTCCGGTTTATGGTCAGCAAAGAACATTTCCAATACAAGGTTCTGCCGTTCAGCCTCTCCTCGGCCCCCAGAGTATTTACCAAGACCCTGGCAGTGGTGTCAGCCTACCTGCACAGACAGGGGGTGTTTATATTCCCATATCTGGACGACTGCCTACTGAAAGGGGCCTCGAAGGAAGAGGTACTACGCATGATATGCGTTACAGCAGGCACGTTCTCTTCGCTGGGCCTGGTCATCAACCTGGCGAAGTCAAAGATCGACCCCACACAGGACATAGAGTTCATAGGGGCACACATAAACTCCATCACAGCAAGGGTTTATCTACCAGATGCCCGCTTTCGCGCCATTGGTTCCCTCGTACAAGTCATCACCTTCAGCCCCACGGTGCCGGTTCTAATGTGCTTACAGCTGCTAGGCCATATGGCAGCAGCAACGTTCGTAGTACAGAACGCCAGATTGGACATGCGCAGCATGCAGCACTGGCTGGCGAGCGTCTACAAACCGGCAGCACACACCGTCCACAGGGTGGTGTCGCCCACGACAGAGGTGCGCAGATCCCTGCAATGGTGGGTGAACCCCAAGAACATGCTAACAGGGGTACCCTTTCATCAACCACAAATATCTATCTTTCTCACCACCGACGCCTCCCACATAGGGTGGGGAGCACACATGGGCGAAAAGGTGATGCAGGGACTGTGGTCCCCTACAGAACAGTCGCTGCACATAAATATACTGGAGCTCAGAGCAGTGTTCAACGCCTGCAAACACTTTCGAGACCATATACAAGGCAAAGTAGTCGGGATCAATACAGACAATACCTCCAACATGTTTTATATAAATCGGTAAGGAGGAGCTCGGTCCCGTGCCTTATGTGCAGAAGCAGTCCGCCTCTGGAACTGGTGCATCGCCAACAATATAACTTTGAAAGCCTCGTATTTACCAGGCGCTCACAACGTGCAGGCAGACCAGTTGAGCAGGCACTTCGCACTCACACACGAGTGGCAGATCCGTTCCGATCTGCTACGACCAATTTTTCATGCATGGGGGTTTCCCCAAATAGACCTGTTTGCCACTCATCGCAACAAGAAGTGCCCACAATACTGCTCCAGGGCAGGACTGGGATGGGGGTCCCTGGGGGACGCATTCGCGATCTCGTGGAAGGGCCCCCTGCTCTACGCATTTCCTCCCACAGTGCTCATCCACAAGGTCTTGCAGAAAGCCAGGAGAGAGAGAGCCCGCATGATCAGAGTAGTCCCAACTTGGGATCGACAGCAATGGTTCCCCTTACTCCTGCGCATGTCGGACCACCCACCGATGCCCCTTCCGGTGGCGCCGGACCTGCTCACGCAAGCCCAGGGGTCTATAGTGCACCCACACCCCCGAGGCCTGTGACTGCAAGCATGGTTAATCCATGGCTCAGCTCCCTAGAGAGCACATATACGGAGGGAGTGCAACAAGTCCTAGAAAGTAGCAGAAGAAGGTCTGGTCTTCCACCAGGAAGACCTACAAGCAGAAATGGACTCGATTCACTGCATGGTGTTCTACCAAGCAATTAGCTCCCCTTGCTGTGCCTATACCTGTAATATTAGAATACTTACTGGACCTCAAGAGAGGCGGACTCTCCCTATCCTCGTTGAAGGTCCACCTTGCCGCTATATTGGCTTTCCGACACAAAGAGGAAGGGCCCACGGTGTTCGCCCATCCCATGGTTACCAGGTTCCTGAAGGGGCTGGTAAACCTGTACCCCCCTTGGAAACCGCTTCCACCTTCGTGGAGCTTGGACCTGGTGCTTAATGTGCTAACGGGACCACCGTTTGAACCCTTAGCCACAGTTTCCCTCCGTCTCCTTACGATAAAGACGATCTTCCTTCTTGCAATCACATCAGCTCGCAGGGTGAGCGAGCTCGTGCCAGTTATGGCAACGCCACCCTGCACAGTATTTTCAAAGGAGGCGGTAACCTTACGGCTGCATCCAGCCTTTGTTCCCAAAGTTTCTTCAGAGTTTCATATTAACGAACCTATAGTCTTACCCTCATTTTATCCAAAACCTCATAACTCCAACAAAGATGCGCGCCTACACCTCCTGGACGTGAGGAGGGCGCTGGCTTTTTATATAGACAGGACTAAGTCCTTCCGAAAAACGGATAGACTCCTAGTCTCTCTCGCTCCCAGATCAAAAGGAGAAGGTCTCTCTTCGCAGAGAATCTCGAAGCACATCGTATCCTGTATAAAAATGTGCTACGAACTTAGAAAGACTCCTTTACTGGCCCCGCCTAGGGCTCACTCCACCAGGGCGGTGGCGGCATCAACAGCCTTTTTCAAGGGCATTGCGCTAAAAGACATCTGCAGAGTGGTGACATGGTCATCCTATGACACCTTCGCCAAGCATTATGCCCTACACAGGGTATTCCAAGAGGATACCTGTCTCTCGACAGCGGTCCTTTCAGGGGCAAGCTGCACATAACCCGATTACCCACCTCCTTTCTTGAGTTACTGCTGGGTAGTCAACTATCGTGGAGCACCCACGGGGACACTCGAGGAAGAAAGAGAAGTTACTCACCATAGTAACGATGGTTCTTCGAGATGTGTCCCCATGGGTGCTCCACCACCCGCCCATCCTCCCCGCTTTGGATCTCTGTCTAGTGTTTTTCAGGAGCATCCGAGGCGGTTGGTCAAGGAACTGGCGGGGACCGGATCGCGCACGCGGCCGGGAGCGCGCAAGGGAGCGGTGCGCGCCGGTGCATGTGCGCGCCGGCAGAAACTGCTGGAAAGATCCGATCTGCGGCGACGGGGCAAGCCTGACACCTATTGTGGAGCACCCACGGGGACACATCTCGAAGAACCATCGTTACTACGGTGAGTAACTTCTCTTTTTGCTAGTCTTTAAAGTGCTACTTGACTGCTTTTTGTTTTGATAGTGTATAGACTAGCACAGCTTACTCTCTGTTACTATTCATACAGCCAGAGTAGCACCAGCAGCATCTTGGACTAGCCATGAGTATCAACCATCCTGTACCCTTTGAGTACATACTCTGGCAGTAAGTCCAAACCACCACCCATGCTATCCCAGCTTCACCATTATTTTTAGAAGGCTAGCTTGAGTAGGCTTCGCCCCAGACTGTCAACCTGTGCTGGAAAGCATGCTCCCTACTGCAGTGTGGACATATTCCAGCAGTGTTGAACTACAAAAAAAAAAGTATGAAAACTTGCAATAAAGTGTAATATTCTTATAAGCTTCATATTTTTGCTGTAATTATAGACCAAGTATAAAAATAGCGTATTTTAAGTGAAAAACAAGACAACACAGTATTCTCATCAATGATTCAGTGCAAAGAGTTTGTAATCTTTTTGAACCCAAGGGTTTAGTTGGCAGAGCTTCTAATTCCACAAGGCTTTTGAAATGTTACCTCTGCCATGATCTGAGAGGGTATTTTTTTTTTAATTACAAAGATTGATATAATTGTAAAATTTCTACTCAGCATTCCAAAAACTATTCTCAAGTAGTAGTGCACGTTAAGGGTAGGAAACCTGTTTTTTCTCAGATCAGATTGGGGCTGGGAGGGGGAATTAAGGTACGTTACTCCAAAAAATCAGTGAACTTTTCTGAAAGAAAAAATACTCGCCATGTTCAAAATCTAGTACCTCATGTAAGAAAAACTCTGCTGAAAAATCAAAATTTGCACATTCTAAACCCTAAGATTTCTTTAAAAACAATAAATCCGTATCTAGCAGAAGAGCATGGAAGAGAAATTAAAGAAGGAAAGCAAGTTTGCTCCAGTTCAACAGGCATTCAAGCACACGCCTAATATAATTTTGTGAGTAGTTCCATTGAAATAAGTGGGACTCGTCATGCCGAAAGTCAAGCTAATGCTTAAGAATTTTAATGAATCAGAATCTTAATGAATAAACTAATCTGCATGTGTCAGTGGAACACTCAGGGTCCTGAGCTCTATGTAAAATCTGGCACAAAATTATGGAGTCATTGTGGCAGCCATGTGTGCTACATTAAATAAGGTATCTCATTATTTTTAAAAATTCTTTGCGCTATCTTGACCAAATGAAAGGTGCTACGTAAAACAGAAGTCTGTTTTTGACAGCTTTACCCACAGTCTAGTTCTTCTATACAATGTAAAGCCTTTTCCACCCTTTCAATTGTAGTTAATATGTCTGGTTTTCTTTTAATCTCTTTTAGGGTGAAGTTGTGGAATTTCTTGATGAGCTGCTCGAAGTGAATGAAAACAGTGACTCCTGATGAACAAAAATGAAGCATATTTTTTAAAAATAAAGACCCACTGTCGTGCCTTCATAAGATCATTTGTAACTCAGGTTAGAGATACCTCGAAGCTGTACCTGTAACCTGAGTCAGATGTCATGAGTCTTTTCTGTGAGATCACTGCCACACTGCACTGATCTTTTCATTAATGTATCTTTTTTCTTTTTGTATGTTCTCAAAGGGGTATACTTTTGTGCTTAATTTCTTTTAAATTTTACTTTAAAAAAAAAAAAAGAAAGCTATTCAGATGCTCTCACCTGTCATTGAGCCTTCTTCAGTCTGCTCAGCTAAACTGCTAACAACTTGGCTAAATTCTGAAAATGTTTTGCCCTCAGATGGATTAACTAATTGCATGGGGCATATCAATTCTACAGATTTTCTGAAACATGCAATGGTATTTTATATATGGTTTTTCCCATAATGAGTAAAAACCTTATACTAAATTCCAGTGCTTCACATGATAACAGATTCATTAAACAGACTGCTCCATAATTTAGACTTTAAAATCTTGTGGCCATGACTCTCCTCATGGAGGTGATTTACCTAGTGCCACAGCCACACTGCTGTGTTAAAGCGCTCATGCGAATAAAGCCTTTTTGTTCGCTTTGTGCCACCCTGACTAGAGTAAAGTATTGGTCCATCCCTAGCACTCCGAGGCAGCATGGTAATAATAAACAAATGAAATGTGCTTTGTTTAACTGACTTAAAGAGATGAGATGAGGTGGGTGAGGTAGTTTATGTTATTTAGTTGGTCCGATAAAAATATTAGCTCAGCCACATTGTCTCTGATGTTGTGGGACTGACATGGCTACATCTATACTGATTTAACTAATGACCTTTTAGAAACTGCTTTAAAGAGTTCCTTCTGTCAATTTCGAAAATTGCACTAGGCTCAGTGGCATGAAGCAGGGGATCAGTCAGAATTAATGCCATAAATAGTTACATTTCTTGCTCTCAATTTTTGCTCCCTTTTTGAAAGCCCAATCCTGCATACCTCTGCTCTCACAAGTAGTCCTTTTCACTGAATTCAAATCGTCTTCTTGTATGGATATGAGCTATTTAGATAAGGGTTTTCTGGCTCTTTCAGTCTGATGGGTAATCTGCGTATTTTCTCACTCAAAAGGAAGTAGCAGTAAAGCTATCTGTTCTGCACCAATTGTTGATGGTAGATGGGAAGTGATTGTGAAGAATACATACACACTTTTGATTATAGGAAGGACTACTAGGGAGATTGAACTCATAGCTTTTTCACTAGTTTTCCTTGTTATCTATGTATTCCTGCCCTGTAAACAAGTATTTTAAAGACCATGAAAAACACTCTATTTAAAATGAATACGTGAAATCCTGGGCCCATTGAAGTCAATGGCAAGAGTCTCTAACTTTAGTGCAGCCAAGATTTCAGACCTTTCTTTTTAAGGGCTAGAATTTGCAAGTGCTTGAGTTTTACTTAGTTCAGTGGGAAGCAAGGACTTGTAGCCCCTTTCATAGCTAAGCTCTAACTCAGCAATGGACTTCCAATGTGTATAATTAAATTTATAGAAGCAAGGTCAGTAAAAATAATGTGAACCCTTGCTATTCTGCTGAACAGTCATCACTACAAATTGACCAGCTATATGCTAGCTCCAGGCTATATTCAGCAAGAAAAGAAATCCACAGTTGAGAAATCATTTTTTTAGATTGTCCTCAATTCCTAGTCATAAAGAAATCAAAAACAAACCTTAAATATAACCAAAGATATAAACGGTCAGATTTTGTCTGCTGTTTCTCCAGTGTAAGACCTTTTTTACAAGAACAATTAGTTTGCCGCAAGCTGGAGTATGAATCTAACTTTTAGCAGGCTTGCTGTCATTGTCACTGCTGACCTGTGTAAATTAGTTAATGCACTTTGATCTCGTCTCATTTTAAAGAGAACTGGATCAGAGTGCACCAGCAGAGTTCACAGGGACAGTTAGTTCATGGCAGGCTGGAAAAGTAGATTAACACCCTGGTTTCATGCAAACTAAGGCTACAGCTACACCAGGCAAAGTAAGTCAACCACAGATACATCGATTTTAGCTACGTAATTGCCATAGCTAAAATTCTGTATCTGCACTTGGCTAACTTGGGTGTCTGTACTGGGAAAGGTTGATGGGAGAGCTTCTCCCATCGACTTTCCTTACTGATCGCATTTTGTGAGGAGTACGGGGATCAACTGTGACCTTTGAGAAGTTGATTTAGCACGTTCATACTAGACGCGCAAAATCAAACCTCAGAATATCCACCTGGAACAGGTCAGTTTTCCAACATAGTGTAGACATAGCCTAAGTATTCTTGTAAACAATCCCTTAATCCCAATTTAACCTACTGCAGTCCAGGGATCCTGTTCTGTGTTACACAGCAGTATATCCAGCATAATATCCCCGTTAATATCAGTGGAGCTACTCTTGTAATGAGAGCAGAATTTGGTCATTTCTTTGCTTTGGTGCCTTAGCATATGTGTGTCATGTCTTAGGTTTCCTTTCATTGACTCTTTCACAGCATTAGAATTTATTTATTATATGTTTATGCATGAATTTAACTCTGCTTTTTAAATTTGTAGCAGCTTACTATAAGCTAGTTTTCACTCGAGACTAAAATATACTCCTCATTTTGGTATCTGAGGCCTAGTTTATATTAGGAGGAAAAATGGATTTCAGATGCGCAAATCCAGCTCAGAGAATTGCATAGCCGGAGTCGACCTAGCTACAACTGATTTTTGCCACTGTCCGCACAGCAGAAGGTTGACAGGAGAAACTGGGATTTACAACAGTGCCATGACGATTTGATATAGTGCATCTGCACTAGGTGCACTAAATAGAACCTGGGAAGATCGACCCCGCCGAGCATGTTGATCTTCCCATAAGTGTAGGTGTACCCGCATGCCTGTATTCTGCTGGGATATTTTATCTGTAGGAAATTTATGTATACTTAGCACAAGATCTTAAGGAGAGGCTGCTTTAGAGCAGTCGTTTTTGACTGGTATACCGCGGCACACTTATGTGCCATGAGAACTGTCCAAGCGTGCTGTGAAATGTCATCAATTCCCCCTTTCCAAAAGAGCCACTGGAGGGGGAAATTGATAACCCCGTGCCAGCTGGGGCTCAAGCAGCAAAGATGCCTGCTCCTTGCTGTGGCAAGTGGGGAGGAAGGGAGCCTTTTGGAGCTGGGATACAGTTTAAATGCCACATCTCGGCTCGAACAGGCTGGTGAGGAGGGGCAATAGTTATAAGCAGTTGATTGATCTGAAAAAAGTGGGTGTACCGTGGACCTGTTTATCTCATTGAAGTGTGCTGCGTTACTGAAAAGGTTGGGAACAACTGCTCAAGAGTTATCTCCTACTACCCTGGCTCTCAAAGACGTATGGAAGGACAGCATCCAACCTCTCTCTTCACAAAGTTGACGTGCAACATTCAAATCTTCTGGCCAAATATCTTCCCTTCAGTGAGGTTCTGAGCCTCTCCTTCTGCAGTCACTTGTGAGTGATGTGGGGCTGCTCTAGGAAAAACACTTCCATGCCTGTTGTTTTGTTCTTATTAGTTCTGTTTTCAGTTCTGCTGCCCCTTTTGTTGTGTCTTTTTGTAAACTTACATTGTGAGATCAGTGGAGCATGGACTGGTTTCCTGTTACTTGTTTGTATGGTGCCTGTCACAATGAGCCTTAATCTTTGAGTGGAGCCTCTCCGTGATGTTGTAATATATAAATAAATAATAAAGTGCCTTAAAGACATCTTCAGGAATGGATGCCTATGGTTTGACTTAGTGGGACTTGATTTTTCAAGTTTTCCTTGCATATAAATCATAGGTGCTGGAACTAGGTCAGCAACACCTCCTGATTTGAGGTGGTTTCCATTATATAGGGGGCTAACAGATTGGTTCACAGGGTCTCAGCACCCCCATTATAAAAATTGTTCCAGCTCCCTGTATCTAAGTGATCATTTTGGTCTTTTTCCCTTTGGTTTTCCCCACAAACAGTGTGTTTCAGATGTATATCTTCAGTTATATCTGTGAATGTAGTTCCATACTGTAGAACAGGTACATAAAAATTCATGTACCCTCTAAATGGCACTGATCTGTTTTTATTTTGCTCGTGTGCCTTGTGGATTTTTATAACTTTCCTAACTTCCACTGTATATGAAATTTTAACATATACAGGGAGTTCTCACGTTCCACTTTTTTCTCATGAGAAGTAGCTGCCCTTCCAGTTCTTTGGTATTTAATGCAGCTTTTTCAGTATTCTCATGTTGTTCCAGGTGATTTTTCTTCTGCTGCTATTGATGTACACCAGCACTATGTGCTACTGCAATAAATCATTGTTCTTATTGTCATTTCTTCTTGGGGTCAGGAAGTGGGCATGGCAGTGCTGTGATTCCCTCTCCCTTGCCATCTTCCTCTTCCTGCCTGCCCCCCACCCCACCAGACTTCTGCTGCTGCTGGATGCTTTTCTCATAGCAAAGTCTGCCTAGTTGGTGTCATTTTTATTTATTTTTTTTAGTCAGGGAACCTTTGGCCATCACCCTGTTATCCAGCCCCTCCAGCATCACAGCATCAGCCCAGGCATCCCCACACCTGTTCCCAGCATCCTCCGGTGAGCCTCCTGGGGGAGCATACATCTGTGGTGGGGGGCAGGGTGCGCTACAGTCCCCAGTGGGGTGGCTCCACCAGGCACTCATGTCCTGGTCCTGGCATCTGCACCATGCACCCCATGGGGCGTCCCACCTGGACCCCAGGGCGGTCCCAAGCAGCATGTGCCATGTTAGTACTGGCTGGAAAGTGGCTGTTGGGTCATGGGACCGAGCACATGCTGCCAGCATGCAGCCACATCCCCAGCTTTCTGCATGGGGCTTCTTGGAGCCCTGTTGCTTTACGGGTGGGTGGAAGCAGTAACCATAGAGCCCTGATGGCTGTGGAGAGGTTGTCTTCCGGCTCTGGCTGCCAGCCGCCATGGAGGACCTACTCTGTTGACAGAACTGTCTATGCAGGCACTCAGTCAACAGAATGCTGTTGACAGAGGCATTATACCTGAATGGAGAGAGGTATAACGCTGTGCATAGAACAGCTGATTTCTGGCAGCAAACTGTTGACAGAGCTCTTTATCTGTGTAGACACTCGGGGTGTTCTGTCAACAGAAGGTGCTCGTGTAGACACAGCGATGTTCTTCCGAATACCTGCGGGAAATACTGCTGAGTGAAAAGGTGCCATTTTTAGATACATGTTTTGCAGTATAGAGCCACAGCCATAGACATAATGAAAGATGTACATCAGAAACAATCTAGTCCTTTATGCCTTCTAAAACCACATTAGACTATTCTGTTTTATGTGGTTTTTTCTTACCGCGTTACTGTAACTAATCTTCCTTGTATATCCCTGCATTCAGAAATGTTAATATTGGTGGATATTGGCAGCAAAGGCAAACACAGGAAATCTGCCCTTTTAAAAGGGTTTCACTAAAAAGTGATGTTTAATAACTCACACTTCTTATAGTTCTAAATACTGAGTTGCAAATAAACAAAGGCATGTTGGATTGTAAAAGTATTCATGTTTATTATGGCTGCAATGGAGGGGAAACAGTTGCATGCATATGCCAGTTTAGAAATACATTTCAAAGTTCTTATGTGGGCTGTAAACCAAAGCTACTTCAGTTAAGAAAAAAGTTCAATACTTAAACTGTGGAGAGAAGCAGCTGATGCCAGAGAAAACACACTAGTTTAATAATGTTTGAACATAGAGCTGTGATGCAGTTTGCAGCAGGGCAGTGAGAAAAACCCACAACTAATCCTTCATTGCCGCTGTCTGAACTTTTGGTTGTCTGCCATACTTTAAACAGCAACTTCTTTTTTCTGGTGACTCAACGTGTGAATGACCTAGTGTGGAGAGTTTATGCTACATACAGAAAGAGATGTGAGTAAGAAATAGCCAAAGGTTTTGTAAATCAGGCTACACATGCCAGCAGAACAGGTTTTTATACCATAACTCCTCTTCAGTGCATAAAGAAAAATGTAATAAATGGAGACTTTTTTTAAAAAGGAAATATTCAGTCGCTTAGACTCTTCTCCTGCCTCTCCCCTCAAAGAGACCTTGGAAGAAAAATCATTTAGGAGTTTTGGGTTTAAAGTTTATAAATGCTAACCTCTGGGTACAAGTTTCTTTGATTATTTGTAACTGCCCTCCCCACCTCTATAGCTTTTGGATAGGTGCATTCAAATGGCACTGATTAATATGATTCATTTTACATTTGCAAAGCAAAGCATTTTTCACTTATTTTAAAATAATGCGGTGATGGGAGTCAAAACTGTACATGCATATAGCTGTTAACTGTTGTTTTAGAATGAGCTTTGACCCAGTCTCTCTACTATTTGTCTGCAAAAAGTGGAGGAGCATTTATTGATTGTCTGAAGTATAGTCCTATAAAATGACAAGTCATGTATCTGCCTTGATCACTTCTTGTAATTATTTTAACATTTCCTTTGACAAATAGCATTATGTTGTTTCTTAATATTACAAGTTTGTGAGTATGCAAATCCGAGGCCTGTATATTTAAAAAATTGATGCAGTTTATAGGCAAGAAGCCTATAAAAACATCACTCTCTAGAAATGTTTATATATTTTGGAATTCCTACCACACCATGAAGCTTGGTGTGAGATGAATAAGGTGTTGTGATATGGTCAGTAAATGTTAAGACCGCTACAGAAAGAGCGTGCCCAGAGATGGGGGGAAGCAGGTTATATATGTTTGTTCAGGAGAGGAGAGAGAAGGGACTGATCCCACAAACTTTTCCAAAACTCGAGTTTACTCCTGTGAGGAATTGTATTGACTTCAATGGGTCACCTCCAAGTACTAACCTCTCTGCCTTGTGGGAAAAATTTGCAGGATCACTCCCAAACACTGGAGATAAGTTGTTTTTGTGGGATGGGAGGACAAGTGAATCTCAGAGGCTATTTCTACACTACCAAGAAAAGCTGGGGCGCTGAGTCTTGGGGTCCGGGTCAGTTTATACATCCTAATGGGGCTTAGACCTGCAGGGTTAAAGCAGTGTAGACGTTCCCACTAGAACCCAGATTCTGCAACCCTCCTCCGCTGGGTTTCAAACCACAGGCTCTAGCCCAAGTGGGAGCATCTGCACTGCACCCTGAGCCCAAATGAATTCATCCAGGCTCTGAGGCTTGTTGCTGCAGGATTTTCATTGCAATACAGAAATACTTTCAATTTCCCTTTGCAAATCTGGTAGTGTTTTTCCCAGTCTGGCTCTGAAATGTCAAGCTGTAGGAGCCTCCTTTGAGGAAGATGCCACTGTGAAGGTCACCTAAAAAGACAGACTGCTCTGCTAGCTGTTCTCACTGTCATCATTTTTCCTGGTTTTCCACCTCAATTTTCCCTTTCTTAATTTCAACCCATTGCAGCTAGTTATACCCATTTACTCTGCTAAGTAATTCCTCCCCTCACTTTTGTCTTTTCATCCACAATCGCCATACCTATCCTGGTTCTGGATGTAACTTGGAGGAAAGCAACATTCTGTTGAATAGAATTAGACTGACGACCTGAACTTAACATTTACTGACTGATATCAAAATATCTGCTCCAAGAAATACCTGATGACAAGACCAGTATTTCCTCTACAAACAAATGAGCTATTTGAACAAAAGCACACACTGCCACCTCAGGCCTCCCATCCCTTGCAGGTATCTCAGAAGTACTAGGTTAATGTACATTTTGTTCCTCTTCATAAATAACGAGCATCTGTGAGTCTCACAAAAGCCCCATGCAGTTTGCATGTGTACCTTTATTTGGCTATGATTTTTACATCATGTTTGATTCCTGACACTAACATTATTGACTGACTTTGTTTACTTAGCTTCTGGAGCTGTACTTCTGGGTTACAGTTCTGTATATGTTGCTTGAATGATATGGTGCTTTTAAGATTAAAGAAGTTTAAAATTGATGGGTTTTGCATTTATTTTGCAGTGTATTTGCACACAGATAACGCTATATGGTTTAGTTAACTGACTCTGTGGAGCTACTTAGTGCTATATTCATTGTTTTTAAAAAAGTACTTCATAAAATATTTTACAACTGTCATTCTAGGTTATTTCATATTCTATAACACATTAAAATAACAAAATCATGCACTATAACGGGAAACACGATTTACAAATCTGCACCATTTCTGTTCTTGCTGTGTACGTCCAGGCAACAATACTCCGCTCCTCTCACTCACTATAAAAACATATTCTTTCACCAAATGTTGTTAAAATCCTTTTTTTAATATTTGTTACTAGTATATAGGGGTTGATTTACATACACTAGGGCTAAAGTTACTCAGAATATGCACCACTGATTCTTAACCAGGGTCTGGGGCCTCCCAGAGGGGTGATGAGCAGGTTTCTGGAGGTCCACCAAGCAGGCCCACCAGCAGCTGGGCAACTGCCCCAAGGTCCAGCAACTCAGAACGGCCTGGAGTTCCTGGCTGCTGCTAATGCGGCGGTGGTGACAGACAGAACATCATGCCCTTGCAATCACTACCAGAGCCCCTGGCAGCTCACTCCAGGCCATGCTAAGGGCTGTGGGGGTGGCATGGCACAGTCCAGGAGGTGCTGCAGGCTGGCTTCCTTAGCCTGCCCCTTCTGGGAGTACAGAGCTGGCTTCCCCACCCATCTTGTTGAGGGGCCTGGCAATTCTGTCGGCCGCCCTGCCACCAAGCAGGGCCAACATTAGAGTTACTGGTGCCCAGGGTGGAAAGGCGAAGCCCTGCTACGCAGAGCTGAAGCACCAGGTCCATAAGTTTTACCACCTAGGGCTGAAACAGAAGCCTGAATAACTTAGTTTCACATAGCGGCCTGGGGCCCCTGCATTTGCTCTGCTTGCTACCCCCTAACACCAGCTCTGGCATTCGTATGCAGAAAAACAGTTGTGGTGTAGCTGGGTTGTGAAGTATTTATATTATGCTGGTGAGGGGGAGCGACGACACCTCAGGAAGAAAGACATTGAGAGGCCGATATACCCCACAGGAATTGACGATGGAATTTGGCCCTACATGATCTCAACTGCTATATCTTTCAATATGTTACCTTTTCCCCTTTTATGCTTTGATCTTTTGAATAACTTGAGTATTTTGGCTGAGACTGAGTAGAAGACAAGCTCATTTCTGACCTGCAGATTATTCATCATTACTAGTGCTATATTTGTCATTTGGACAGGTAAGGACAAACAGTAAGATTTTTTTCACTCCTAAATCAAATTATTCCAGAGATGATACAAGCCACCTTCTTTCTGTCTCACTTCCATATTTATTCTTAACCACAGGTTGAACCTCGCTTGTCCAGCACCCTTGGGACCTAACTGGTGCCAAACGCAAGAATATGCCAGATGACGGGAGGTCAATATTTTCTAGCACATTACCAACACTTCTGCTGCTTACTGGGCTCTTAGGAGACATTTAGAGGTAAATTACAGCTAAATAGCAACTTAGAACACTGAGAGCCAGAACTAGTGGCTGGAAACAAACTTTATGGGACCACTGGAAACTTGGCTGCACCCATGATAAGTGGTCATCCAGCTAACTAAAATCATGCTGGATTACGCAGTTTGCCAAACGAGAGTGTTCTGGATTAGAGAGGTTCACTTGTATTTTAAATAGGATGTTATGTTCAAAGAGTCTCCATGTTTTAAATAACTAAAACAACATCCCATATAAAAGGTAAGGGTTTTCATCATAACAATTAGGCATGTTTGCCGAGACTTAGATTTGTTTCATATTTCAAACCAAAATAAGCAGTTTTTTAATGAATGTATGTATTTCCCACAATTCCACATAATATTTTTGACCATTTTGTGTTCCCCCTCAGTTCATCAGAGAATGAAAGCATAAGAACGGCCAGACTGTGTCATATCCTTAGTGTGTCATATCCTTAGTCCATCTAGCCTAGTATCCTGTCTTCTGGCAGTGGCCAGTGCTAGAAGCTTCAGGGGGAATCAACAGAACAGAGCAATTATTGAATTGTCCACTCTGAGCTAGGAACACCTAAAGCTCAGGACTGCATCCCTGACCATGTTGGCTCCTAGCCATTGATGACTCTATTCTCCATGAACATTTCTCTTTTTGTTTTTGGAACCTACTTATTCTTTTGGTCTCCACAATATCCCCAGGCAGGTTGCTGTGCACTGTGAAGAAGTACTTTGCTGTGTTTGTTGCCAGTGGGGGAGATCTTCAGTTTTTATGTTCCATAAAGGGGTAAACAACTCTTTCTGCTCAAAACCATTAATGAATTTATAGACCTCTAGTATCTCCCCCTCAACACTCATCTCTTTTTCTAAGCTGATGGGTCCTAGATTTTTGACCTTCTCACCATCTGATAGCTGTTCCAGGTACCTAATAATTTTGTTGCCCTTCTCCCTGCTTTTCCTAATCCTATTTTTTTTTAAGATGGGGTATCCAGAACTGCATGCGGTATTCTAAGTACGGGAGTACCATAGATTTATATCATGACATTATTTTTCTGTTTTATTAGCTGTCCCTTTCATAATTGTTTCTTACATCGTTAGCTTTTTTATAACTGCTACTGCACATTAAACAAGGTTTTCAGGGAACCATTCATGAGGACTCCAAGAGCTGTTGTGTTTTTCTTTTCTTTTTTTTTAAGTGTACTTGAGTGTACAAGGGAACTTCAGTCATCCCACAGAATAATGTGGCAAATATATTTAACATACCTTTTTAAAACTGTACGTTACAGACTGTGTAATTGAATTCAACATCTTGATCACCTTGTCTTCAGAAAGAGCATTATTACCCAAAAGAACAAATGACAGCTGTATTTTCCTGCCAAATGCTTTATTCCTGTCAACTGTAAGGAGAGGTGCACTAACTACCTCAGTGCTTACACATTTTAAAGGAAGAAAAGACTTTTCTAGTATTTGTATTGTCTTAATTCCAGTGAGACAGCACTACCTCCACAAAAAGTAATATAAAAAGGCACATCTTTCCTAAGGTTAAAGCAGCATGCCCACCCCCCAAGATATCCTAATGATATGTTTGGTTAATGTGCTTCAAAATTTTTCACAACATTGACGAAAAGTACCTTAGTGCTCATCTGTCCAAATGCAGTATTGCCCATTACATTACAATACTGTATCAAATATTTTTCCTCGCGTGCAATGCTTTGTTAATCATTGGTTTTGGTCTACCCTGACAAATTTGATTAAATCTAAAAGAAATATCAAAGCCATCATATGCTCTGTCGAGGAAACTATTTCGAAATAACTAAAATTGAGTTGTTAACTCTCGAAATAATTAAATTGAAATAGCATGTCCACACTACCACTATTTCAAAGCATTACTCCTCATGGCCCTGGTCTAAGCTAGATGTCAATTTTAAAATAAGGCTCATTAGTTGAAAATAAAGGACATGGTAGTGTGGCCACTCCACTTGTTATTTTGAAATATAGGGACTTATGTCATAATAGAATCCTAGGTTATGTCTATACTAGGGAAATAAGTTGATTTCAGATACACAATTCTAGCTATAGCATTTGTGTAGATTGAATCAATATATCTTATTGACTTATTTCCCTAGTGGAAACCTAACCTCTACAGTCTTGCGTCGACTTCCCGTACTCCATGCGATAGCATCTTCACCAGGCATGCAAAATCAAACTCCGGAAGATTGACTCTGACCGGATCAATGTTCCACTTAGTATAGACAAGCCCCTAGTGTAGACCAGAGCAGAGACTTTTGCCCCTTACCTCTTTGTTTCACTGAGGCTATGTCTACACTTTCATTTGATCAACAAAACTTTTGTTGTTCACAGGTGCTTAAAAAAAAAGAATGAAGAAGGTTTGCAACTACAAGTGAAAACGTGAATGCTGCTTTGTTGACAAAAGTGCCAGCAAACAGCATTCACACACATGCTGACGTTTATCAACAGGGCAGTGTTGACACAGCACTGTCACTAAAAGCTGCGTAGTGTAGACATACCTTGAGAGTAAAACAGAAAAGTCTGACCAGTCCTGCCACTGGCTTGTAACCAAACAATGTTCAGGTTGCAACTCTCTAGTTTGTCACGAGGCTGACCTGACCAGTGCTGAATCAGAGAATTTACCAAACCACAGGAAGTCAATATTGTCTAGCAGCCTTACCAACACTGCCACTGCTTAGTGGGCTCTTAGAAGGCCTTAAGGGAAAATTAGAGCTAAATACAGAATACTGGAGACATAAACAAACTTTATGGGACCATGGGAAACGTCACATCCATGATCAGTGGATATCTGGCTAACTAAAATCATGCTGGATCACAGATGATACTAGACCAGATAGTGTTGACCAAACTAGAGAGGTTGCCCAGACTAGAGAGGTTCAACCTGTAGTAGACAAAGAGTTTGCTTTTATCAATTAATCTGAGTAAAATGTAAAAAGCTAGGTGATCTCCAGTTGTGCTATCAAACATTCTTTTTGTTGAGATTTCCCAAAAGACTCTTGTGGTAAAAATGAGATGGCAAGTTATATTAAGTTGTGATTTCAAACAGTTAACCTTCCTTCTGCTACATGCAAGTTTTTTTTTCTTTGGTTTTTGCCCCTGCTGCCTGCACTGCTGGATTTCAGTGTCCACTATTCACGTGACCTTTTTTCCTTGCTCTCTAGTGTGTACCAAAAACATGTAGCAGATTAAACTTTCTGCATTTCAATCTGTTGGTGATGATGGGTGTGCCTACCCTGACCTTTCCCATTCAGTTTATATACAGAACTCTTCTGTTGCCGTTTTCTGAAGTACCATACAGCCAAAGACAGTAACAAACACAGAATAATCACAATGATAGCTATCATGGGACCTTTACTTGGGCTCGGACAATCTTCCCCTATGCAAGGTTCAGAAGTGGGAAGAAGTTTTTCTTCTGTGCCATAGGTGAGATTTTCTTGCTTAATTAATTCATTAGATAGTGAGTCCGTAAAGACATCCAAAGTTGGTGTAGTGGTTGCTGCTTGTGTTTGGTGTGTTGTTGTCTCTTCTGCCTCTGGATGTGGAATGCCGTCAATGGGACTAACTGTTGTAGAGGTTTTCAGTGTAGCAGTTTTGAAGCTGGGGAAGTCATGCTGCATGTTGGTAGCAGATTCCTGAGACATGAATACCAAAGATGTGGTTGGGCGGTACCTGATCACATCAAAGCCCTTGCTGGCACTCACATTCTCAGGAGCACTTGTTGGTGTTAGTGCTAATGACACTTCTTTCATACTGTACTCATGCATCCTTGTTGGGGCTACCACAATCTGCATTAAATCCATGTCTGGAGCTGGATCGGTGTTGCCTGCGTTCCTAACTTCAACATGATTTGGCTGAGCAGTTGTAAGGATAAGGTCCTCTTCTGTCCCCATTGACCCATCAACCTTATCCCCCTCCTCTTCCTCATCTGCTACTGCTTCCTGAGTTACAGGGTAACCGTCTAGCCAGGATTCATCAGTATGGGTGACTGCATCTTTCTTTGCCCTTGTATCATTGCTCACAAGAACAGGTCCAATGGGGAAATCATCACTGTCATAAATCATTTTGGTACCAGCATCATGATAAATGGTTTTCACTCCAATGTGGTTGTTGCCATCAGAAATGTGTGTTTTAGTGGCATCGTTTGTCTCTCTGTCAGATTCTGGCTCATTGAAAGACTTTGCAGGGAACCAAAACAAGTGTTTTTGGCTCAGAAGTGACACAGGTGATTCTGTTGGTGCCTTGCTCCCCTTCTCCGTAGAATCTGTATCCTGAGTAACATCTTTGCTGCTTCCAACTCTTTCTGCCTCTGTACCTCTAGAGTGGGAAAATTCCTGCTCTTGTTCCTCCTCCCCTTCCTCTTCACCTCGTTCTTCCTCATGCTCAGCAACAGGCATAGATCTGTCATCTGGGAAATTATCTTCATAGTCAATGTGTGCCTCAGCCTCATCTGAAAAAAATACGTAACATTTAATTTGGTAGAAAACACCCTGGGCTCCTGGAAAGAAGCTATCTTGTTATGATTTGAATTAAGTCTTATGCAGTTTTGTGCCTTAAAACGTCACCCTATAGTTTTCAATGTAGTTTTGTATTTCCTCGAAATGTAAGTGGTCACCGCAACTTTGACACATTATATCAAGTTAGATAAAGTTTGGAGAGTGTTGCTAAAACGTTAATTTTAAATGTACTGACTTTCCAATACTCTTTTAAAAATACCAAATGCCTGTGGCAGCTCCCCTTGCAAGAGGTAGTTGCACTGGAAGAAAGTTCTAGACAGAAACCTGTTGTTTTATGCATCTAAAGTGTATGGGCTGGGCCCCATGCTGGCCAAGGAAGGGGCTGGTGCTGGCCTGGTGTGGGAGCAGGGCTCTGTTGGGGGCTGGGCCAGGCCCCATGCTGGCCGGGGTTGGGGCTGTGCCTGGCATGGCCAAACGTCAACCAAAGGGATGGGTTGAAATCCTGGGCCACTGAAGTCAATCAGCGTTTGGATCGCTAATGCTAAACTACCGTACGCGACAAAAAAATGTATCACTGTTGACTGTGCAAAAATGGCCACTTGTTATCAAGATATTCTTCAAGTAAAAACTCAAACAAATTTCTAGAATGAATAGGTAAAAATCTACTTTAGATGTGATATAGTATTTGATGTATTTGACCGTGAAGGGTCAAACTAAGACTACTGAAATCAATAGGGGTTTGCCTCAAAAAGAACTATCAGATTGGGCCCTAAAAACACACAGTAATCATATTGCCACTGAAATATAGTCAGCCTTTTAGTGGAAGGGCACCAGCCCTGGGATGCTTTGCATTTTGCAGAATACCAGAGTAAGGAAATTATGGCTAGGGATATACAGGGAAAATCCTGATTTACTGATGTGCGCCATAGGACTTTGATATCCATGCTGAGCAGGCAGGACCTCAGTTTTGAATGGTCTCATGCTTATGTTATATGGATCTATATTATCTGCCTCAGAAGAATGAAAGGCATAGTACTTCCCTGCTGGGATATAATCTAATGGGCCAAGTATTTAAAACCAGATGTCTAGATTTCAGAATAAACTAGAATTCAGAATAATGTGAACAACACACATCTATTTCAAGAAATATATTGTTACCAAAGAACAATCAAGTGCAGTAAGGGGGGAAATAACACCATATCTGAGTCTGATATAGAGACACTCTGCTGTTTCATCCCCACTACTCAGTGCACCACAAAAGTCTTAAATAATCAAGGCTTGCGAGACTAAACAAAAGCTTTAATTAAAGACAAAAATAGAAGACTGCACTACTATTTGCATTTCTGCTGTTGTTCGCAAAATATTTACAGTCCAATGAAATTTTTTCTAGGTAGGCAGAGTGCCTGATTTTGAGCTGACACCATTTTTACTCGGTTGAAAGTTGATGCAATTCCTCCTTATGCTTGCTGGCATACGAGGCTAGAGAATCATGCCTAGAGTCTGGGAAATAATCTGAATCATGGTGAGAATGTTTTTAAAAAGAAAAATCAAAGACTCTTTGACTTTCAGTGGAGCAAGTCGAGCAATGAACCTGAACTTGGTTAAAGGCAGGAAACAAGACATTAATAACAGGAAGCTATAAATGGATCAGTCTGTAACCATGTTCTGAAGTCAGCCACGTTATTCTGAAAATATATTTATTGTTCAAGCCAACTAGCCACATGTTGTTAGTGGCTAGTGTGTTGGACACCACGGGCGTATAATGTACAAAGTCTTGTGTTTTTATTATCTTGTCATAAGCTAAGAACCTAGGGTGAGATGCGTGACTGGGGTCTGTCTCAGATTCTGAGTGACTGTGGGCACCACTCTTGGCCCCACAGCATATAGGGGAGCTACTTCTTTGTGCTGCCTTACACTATGTTACTCTCCTAACTCCTTCTCCCACAACACACCCCCTATTTCCCATCATAACTAGGGGGTAGAATGTGTCTGGTGTAGGAAGCAGATACACAAGCAGAGAATTTTCCCCTGCCAGAAAGATAGTTAAAAGCATAGGGAAACTTCCATGCAATTCAAAGTGGACTGATCTGACAGGAGAATTCAACCTTTTCAGGCACAAACTGTAATGCGCCCCCCCTGTGCTTTATGAAAACAGACTTATGAATACACATAACTGAAACATGCTTTATGCAAAACCAGTCACATATCGATTTTAAAGTTATTACCTGCTGAATCTGTACTATGACCCTATCCTCCAAAGCACTTGCAACCCTTCTCAGCTTGGTATCATCTGCAGTCTTAATAAGTGCATTCTCTATGCTATTATCTAAATTGTTGGTGATGATATTGAATAGAACCAGTCCCAAAATAGACCCCTGAGGAGCCCCACTTGTTATGCTCTTCCAGCATGACTGTGAACCATTAATAACACCACTCTGAGAAGGTTATCCAGCCAGTTATGCACCCCACTTATAGTAAGTGGCCCCACCTAAGTTGTATTCACCTAGTTTATTGATCAGGAGATCATGCAAAACTGTATCAAATGCCTTACTAAAGTCTAGTTATACCATATCCACTGCTTCTCCTTTATCAACAAGACTTGTTATCCTGTCAAAGAAATCAGATTGGTGTCGCATGATCTGTTCTTTACAAATCCATGCTGGCTGTTACCTATCACCTTATTTTCTTCCAGTTGTTGCAAATGAATTCTTTAATTACTTGCTCCATTATCTTTTCTGGCACAGAAGTTAAACTGATTGGTCTATAGTTTTCTGGGTTGTTCTTTTTTTCCTTTTTATAGATGGGCACTATATTTGCCCTTTTCCAGTCTTCTAAAATCTCTCCTGACTTCCAGGACTTTTCAAAGATGATAGCTAACAGTTCCGATACCTCCACTATGAGCTCCTTGAATATTCTAGGATGCATTTCATCAGGCCCTGGTGACTTGCAGACATCTAATTTTATCAAGTAATTGTTAACTTCCTCTTTTTTTATTTTATCCTCTAAACCTACCCCCTTACCACTAGCATTCACTATGGGTGCATCCACACTAGCCAGCTACTTCAAAGTAGCTGGCACAACGTCGATATAGCACGGGTCACGGCTCCACGCACCGTGTGCTATTTCGACATTGAAATCGACGTAAGGCGGTGAGACGTCAAAATCGCTATTCCCATAGCGCCCTACTTCAACGTTCAACGTCGAAGTAGGGCGTGTGTAGATGTTCCACGTCCTGCTACTTCGAAATAGCAGGGTCCTCCATGGCGGCCATCAGCTGAGGGGTTGAGAGACACTCTGTCCAGCCCCTGTGGGGCTCTATAGTCACTGCGTGCAGCAGCCCTTAGCCCAGGGCTTCTGGCTGCTGCTGCTGCAGCTGGGGGTCCATGCTGCATGCACAGGGTCTGCAACCGGTTGTTGTCTTTGTGGATCTTATGCTGTGCAGGGCAAGTGTGTCTGGGAGGGGCCCTTTAAGGGAGCGGCTTGGGGCTTTGCTGGCCCCTTATTTCAGCGGGGAGCGCTTGTGTGTGTGGACACTCCACATTTCCTTCTGGGGTGGCTCCTTTCGATGTTCCCCGTCGCTACTTCAACGTTGAACGTCGATGACACCAGCCCTGGAGGACGTGTAGGCGATACGTGTCGAAGTTGCCTATTTCGATGTCCTTACTTCGAAATAGGCTACTTCGACGTAGTGTGCTAGTGTAGACGTAGCCTATGTAAGACATTTCTGCATCAGACTTCTTGGTGAAGACTGAAACAAAGAAGTCATTAAGCACCTCTACCATTTCCAAGTTTCCTGATACTGTTTTTCCCTCCTCACTGAGCAGTGGGCCTACCCTGTCCTTGGTCTTCCTCTTGCTTCTAATACATTTATAGAATATCTTCCTGTTACCCTTTATGTCTTCTTTTGACAGAAGTCACCGTGGGAAGAGATTTCCTGACAAAACTCTTGTCAACAGAGTGCGGCCACACACTACAGCCAATCAGAAGAGTGCCCCACTCCATCGACAGAGTGGCCAAACTGCCAGGCTGCTCTCTCGACAAAACAGGCGCCTGGAAACGAAGCAGACAGGGCTGCCCACTGTCCTGGATGCCCTGTCAGTCGAGAGACGGCCCCCCCAGAGCATCCACACAGCTTTTCTGTCAACAGAAACTGTTGACAAACGGTGCTCTTCCTCACCTGCGAGAGGCAGCAGGTTGTTGGCAGAAGTTGACAAAATGCATTTTTGTGAGTGGACATTCCACCAGTTGTGTCAACAAAGCCGGGAGTCTTGTCAGTGTTTCAGACTACGAAGAATCCCTCATGCCTCCTCTCTCTTTCCAGCTCAATCTGCTGGCACGTGGAGATGGATGGTTCTGACTCAGAGAAGCACTTCAACCCAATCTGTCTCTTTATTTCCAATGTGCTTCAGTGACATGCTCATTTTATGCTCTCGTGGTCTTGTGATATAAAAAAGGGCAAATAAGAGCACATATCTACCTTGTCACCCATCAGTTATTTTATAACAATGTATTCCCTTTTACCCATTTCTTCTCTAAACAGTCCCAATCTGTCTCCATATGGAAATTTTTATATTCTGCCAATTGGTCTTCACACGTGGCTCTTAAAGCCTTTCCAACTTCTAACATACCCTTTTTGAGACAGGGTGACCACAGTAGTCCAGGTGAGGTGAGGACATAACAGTGATTTTATATGTTGTTGTTTAACCTACTGACTGTTCCCGAGCATCTGTCATTCTCTCTCTCGTCTCGTCTGTTTTTCAGATAGCAAGTGTTTCAGGCCAGGAGCTTTATTTCATGTATTGAACAGCACCGATCACTTTGTCAGTGCTAAATAATACTAATAAATGGCCTTGCTACACAAAGAGAAGTCCTTTCTTTTCAGAATCTCATCTCTCTTGAACTAGGATTTCTGTTCATTAGAAGGATTTTTCTACAGAAACATTTAAGTCCAATGAGTTCTTAGTAAAATGTTAGTCTCCAATCAAGTACCCAGGACTTGATCTCTTGGGATCCAATCACGCTCACATTAAAATAGATTGGCATATAAGATTACTAACTGAACACAAGAACAAGCAAGTTTTTATTTTTTCATTTGGAGATCCCCATCTTGCTGTTCAGTATCTACCTCCCATGCATACTTAAGTCGTATTTCTTTAGATAATCATTGTGGTCCAAGTTGTAAAGCTGCTATCGCATATTTTCATATGCAGTATTTGGTGTTTGCAGAGTTTATAGCAAAGACTGTGTACATAACTAATGTTAGCTTAGGGGATGCCAGAATGAAAGGATCTATTAATCTCTTAAACATGAAAGGAAGCATAGCCCTGAAGCTTTGGCTTCATTGGATTGCATCCCGTAGCAATAATCCATTCTTTCTTCCTGGCTTTGGAACTCTAGATGAGGGGCCTACATTTGGTATTTAGCAAGTTAGTGTTATGAGGGCAGGCTTTTTAGCAGCTGTGTGCCCTATATTCCAGGCACTGGTAGCTTACCTTTTAAACTCCATTTTGCTCACTACACAGGCACTTTTTTGGGGGGGATTTATTTTTTCTTTCCGGATTACAGGATCATAACTGAAAACTAATGACCAAAGTGTCACTATGTTCACTCCTTATTTAAACAGCTGTAGCCTTTATTTTATATACATTTAATCCCATTACCAGGTAGTTTTAAAGGTTTGTATCTTTCCTTTTAGGCAAGGTTGGCTTCAAACAGCTCATACCAAACATTATTGGTCCAAACAAGACCTAAGTCTCTCTGTATTTAGAGTCCCACCCCCTCCCACAACTGCTGGGGCTCAGAACAAATTAGGATAAAGGGCTACTTAATGTGCATAAAGATAATGAATATCTTCCATTTCTTTTACAATTTTGAATTGCTTTCCAAACATTACTGAGTTAATTCGGTCTCTCACAATCCTTCTGAAATGGGCATTGTGATATCTATTGGACAGGTGATTATGCTGTGAGATAGAGCGGTGAAGTGATTTGCACAAAGCCACAAAGTAAGTCAGTGCAGAGCCGAAAACAGAAACCAAGGACTGCATTATTTTTGACAGGCCTGTGAAATATTTTGCCTCTGAGATAATACCACACTGTTCCCCCTATACATACTGCTCACAAAGCAACAGACTTGTCCCAACATCTCTCAAAATAATAGTAATAAAAATGACGTGACTCTTATTCCTCATCCCATCCCGCCTTAATGTGAAGTGATAACACAATCTCAGTGTTTAAAAATGATTGTAGTGTGGCTATGCTAGGAAGAGGGAAGTTGCTGAATCTAACCCATAATGCTTTGGGATGAAAGGTGCTAAAGATATTTATGGTGAGTGGAATTTTCAAAAACAGTCTATGTTGCCCTCATTTGGCTTCCACTGAAATCAGTGGTAAAATTTACTTCAATGGGAACAAAGCCAGGTCAGTTAGGAATGCTTTTGAAAACCCCACCTTGCCTGTTTAGCGTCAAGCAAGGGTTCTTCTCAAGCAGAGGCGATGTGATCTCTACAGCCACGAGCTAAGAGTCTAAAAGGACAAGAAACAGACTGGGGAAAGCAATAACATATACAAGCGAAAAGAGAAAAGTAAAGGCTCACAGGCATCATTTTAGATCAAATGTGGGGACAGAGGAGAGTTGATATAATTTCTCCTCCCTCTGTCCCTTTTAGAACATAAGCTCCTGGGGACATTCCCTCTCTTTGACTAGTGCCAGCTACAATGCAACCTCAACTTGCCTGAGGCCTCTAGGAGTTTCAACAAGGAAGAAGTTAAAGGTTCATATTAGTTTTCTTTCTAATGAACCCATGATTTATGGCAGAAAAAAGGCATATGGTGACTTACCAACTAGTGGTTCCTTTCCCCTGCTCCACTGAAAGATAGCCACAGTATGTCACTCACAAGCCTGCCGTGGAGCGGGGGAGGGCAAAGGGGACAATTGCTTGGGCCCTGTTGAATTGCTGTGGCAGTGAGGGAGTGGGGTGGGAGGGCCAGCACTGCAGTCTAGGTGCGCTGAGGACCAAACGCCCTAGGCTCTACCCCTTCTGCCCTTGGCCCCACCCCTCCAGGGTGCAGAGCCGCCCCCCCCCCCCCCCCCCCCGCAACCTTGCCCTGGGACCCACTGCAACTGTCAAAGCTGCTGGTCAAACACTACCAGCTTTCAGCTCCTTATTACAATACCAAGTTTCAGGATATATTTTCTGAAACAAACATATCCTCTTCACTGCAGCATTAAAAATAATAAACTGCAAAAAGGTATTTTCCTGTTCTCCACCTAAGGTTGCTTTGTTTGGGCTGAAATTCCTGTGTTTTCAGTTGAAACACAGTGCCCTTTCACAGTGGGAAAAATAACTACATAGAACCATTTTTCCCTTGGCTATGTTTTCATGGCGTGCTGCTGCCAGGAGGGTCATGCAAATGTGGGCACTCAATAATGCAAATGAGGTGCTCATTTACAAACTGTGCACCTCATTTGCATACTCTCACTTGACCAGTGTCCCGCAGAGACTTCTGTTGCCACAAAACAAGCCAAGTAGGCAGGGTTCTGTCGACCAAAAGCCCCCTTGTTGACAGCCCCTTGTCCCTCATCTTTGTCAGGGATAAGGGGCTGGCAACCAGGGGGGTTTTGGTTGACAGAACCCCGTCTACACAGCTTATTTTGTGGTGACAGAAGCCTCTGCAACGACAGCGATCATGTGAGAATATGCAGATGAGGTGCACGGTTTGCAAATGAGCGCCTCGTTTGCCTTATTGAGTACCCTCATTTGCATGACCCTGCCTGCAGCAGCACACCGTGTAGATGTAGCCTTCAAGAATATCTTGATTAAAAAGGATAGTGCTTTACAAGGGCATAATTCATGCTAGGACCTCTTGGAAAATATTGCTTTATTAATTCTGATGTACTTCAGTGTATCCACAATCCATTGACTATAACCAAATGTCAAACTTTAAGATTATTTTATTCACTGTGCTTGTGCTAATTCTTCCAAAATCTTCCAGACTGTATCCTTCTCAATGAATTACTTTTTAAACTGAGCAACATGACAAAGCTAATAATCATAATATTATGTAGCTGTTACATGTCTCTTTTCATCTATACTATGGCTACGCTACAGCGCACTGTCAACAGAAGTCACTGGCGGGAGTCATAACAAAACTTCTGTTGACAGAGTGCATCCACACACAGAAGCCAATCAGGAGAGCGCTCAGCTCTGTTGACAGAGCAGCCAGACTGCCCAGCTGCTCGCTCAACAAAACAGACGCCCAAAAGCACAGCGGACAGGGCCACCCATTGTTGTGGATGCCCTGTGTGTCAAGAGAAACACCTCACCCCCAGTGGCCACACAGCTTTTTTGTTGACAGTATCTGTCAACAGCAGCGTTATGCCTCAAAGCTTTGAGGCAAAACGCTGAGGGCAAAAGTGCTGAGTTTTGTCCAGATACTGTCGTGTCAGCAAAATGCATCTTGTGTGAGTACCCTCCATGAGTTTTGTTGACAAAACCGCGGTATTGCTGGCAAAACTTGCTGGTGTAACTGTAGCCCTAGGGAGGTGGGAATATTTATCCTCATTTTACACCGGGAAGCAAAAAGGAGCACAAGGGGGAAAGAGTCACTGGCAAATTTGGGCCCAGCAACTTGGTTTCCTGATTTGGGTGCTCCCTATTGATGTCTGCTGCCTCTGTGTGTAAAAGCACTGAGCTTGATTATTTATGTACTCCTCATTCAGAGCAGTTTCAGACTCAAGCCCCTTTTTTTGGAGATACCATTTTAATGTAACAGGATACTGATTAGGTGGTTCCTCAGTTTCTTTGAGAGGGTGTGGCGCAATCTCTCACTGTAATCAATGTAGTATGTTGATTGTAATGGGTTTTTCACTGTAACAATCCACGTACGACACTGATTACAGTGAGAGGTTGTGCCACACACTCTCAAAGAAACTGAGGAACCACCTAATCAGTATCCTGTACAACAACGAGAGAGGATCAAGAATGACCTCCCTGACTCTCATTGTAATGTAACAATTTTTCCACCCAAGGATTAGATGTGCATTGCTGTATCTTTTTGTGGTTCCTCAGGTCTGGCAGGAACCAGCTGGTATTACAGTTGTGATACAAATTCTGTATAAATCCCAAAGTAAATTTTCACTGAAATAGAATCATTTTCCAGCAAGAAAGCACCTGAAAAATGCTGTTTATCTGCCTCTTCTGTATCATTCCTCCCATTTTTTTATGCTGTACCAAAAATATCCACAACCAAATACAATCCAACTTTCTTTTAATTATAATTCAATTATTCTGATTCATCCTTTACACTAATGTCTCGTTTTTTATAATTAATTCTAATTCTAATTCTAATTGCAAAATAGACATTCCTTGAGCCTAAATCACATTTCGAAACTGAAATGCATTGAGGAGCCTAAGGGCAGTTCTACACAGGCTGTGTCTACACTATAAGATAAAATCGAATTTCAAGGAGTTAGTTAAATATTAAACGTCACTATCTTCACAGTTAATACTATTATCTCCATGTATTGAGCTGTAACACCGATAACAAAATATCAATATTATGGAACAGGTATAGTTTCAATTTCACATTTAAAATCTCGAATCAAGGCTTGTCTGGAAGCACCATGTCCTTAATTTGAACTTATTAGCATCCAGAAGTGTCCTGTATGTATCCCACAAAGCTACATGGTGACCCTCCATGTATGGCCGCTTCATTGTACACTGCTCCCCATCCAGGTGTGGAGGAAGAAGGTCACAGTAAGCCCATGAAGTTTTGATTTAATTCAATTTTGAATTAGAATTTGAAGTGGAATTCAGCAGCGTCCAGCCCTGCAAATATAAAGGGTGCCCATTATGAAAAAATTCCCTTGTCCATCGGTATTGCATCACGTCACATCGGTGTCCATTGCATCATTAGCCATCTACTGCAATCATGAGCAGTAGTTGGTTAATGATCTGCCTAATACGTCTCAGGGTCACAAGAGAGTCCCAGTTTTGGACCCACCAGGAGATTCTGAATCTTCTTGCGATTTGGGGAGACCAATCGGTGGCAAAGAGACTTCGGGTGGCCAAGAGAAACGCAGCCACCTATGGTCAGATGTCGCATGAGATGACTGCTCGAGGTTAGTCCCGGGGCTCAATGCAGTGCTGGGTGAAGGTGAAAGAACTCCAACAGGCCTATCAAAAAGTCCAGGAAGCCAACCAGCCGTCCAGGCGCAGCTCCACATATGTGCTCCTATTATGAACAGCTGTACATGCTTATGGGGAGCAACTCCACCACGGAGGCTGGTCTGAAATATGACACTTCTTGGCCGTGTCTACACTAGCCAAAAACTTTGAAATGGCCATGCAAATGGCCATTTCGAAGTTTACTAATGAAGCGCTGAAATACATATTCAGCACCTCATTAGCATGCGGGCAGCTGCGGCACTTCGAAATTGACGCGGCTTGCCACCGCACTGCTCATCCAGACGGGGCTCCTTTTCGAAAGGACACCGCCTACTTCGAAGTCTCCTTACTCCTATGAGCAGATGGGAATTTGCGTGGCCATTTCGAAGTTTTTGGCTAGTGTAGACATAGCCCTTGAGGCCGTTGTATGGAGTTCAGGTTGAGGCCGGAGGAGCTGGGTGGCCCAGAGGAAGAGGGCAGTGGAGAGGAGGAAGGGGCAATGAGCAGGGGCCTGAGGAAGTTCTGCCAGACAGCCTGCATAGACCTGGAACTGGTCCCTTACACGGTGTTCCCCTCCACACTGGGCCCCTTCCTGGCAGTCTCCTCCACACCAGTCACCTCCACACTGGTCTTTGAGCCCCCGGACAAAGCAGTCCAGGTGAGTATTTCTTCTGCGTGCTAGAAGCGGGTTGTGGGTAGGTATAGCTGTAGGGTTGTGTATGGATACAGATTTGCTGGCTATGGGGCTGTGTCCCTCAGAACAGCATGATAATGTTTCTTGGGATGGAGCGCTTCTCCTTTTTGGAGATCTCCTCAAAGGCCTCATCCAGGGACTCTTGCATCTTTTTCATGAGGTTCTTGGGCAGGCCTGACTTGTGGCTTCCATGGTAACGCACTTTGCCACACCAGACAACCAGATAATGATCTGGTGTTATGGCACCGTACAGCATTTTAACAAATATCAGAGGGGTAGCCGTGTTAGTCTGGATCTGTAGCAGCAACGAAGGGTCCTGTGGCACCTTATAGACTAACAGAAAAGTTTAGAGCATGAGCTTTCGTGAGTTAACTCACTTAGAGCATCTGAAGAAGTGAGTCTGTGCTCACGAAAGCTCATGCTCGAAACTTTTCTGTTAGTCTATAAGGTGCCACAGGACCCTTCGTTGCTGCATTTTAACAAATTTTCCAGGATTTTGGTCATACAGCAGGACTAGCTGTTCTTTCTTCATATCAGTTGGTTTTAGGACCGTGATGTCTTTTTTGGTAACCTAAAGAAGCACAGGACGTTGCATCTGTTTTTTTTTAACATGCTTCCTGCCCCTTTACATTTGCCTTCAGCAGCCGACACATGCTCCTTTCCCCACCCCCCCAACACAGTTTTCAGGCTCAGCAGGGCTTCTCCCTCCCCATGTCTCTTTTCAAACAGCATTTCTTCTCATTTTCAGGACTGCTGTAGCCAGACATGAACCCCCCATTTGGCCTTTTCTTCTTCTCCCCCAACTGGGAGAGACAGAGAGAGAAATGAAGACGGGGAGACAGGCAGCCTTTGATGCCCTGGGAACGCAGGTGTGCTGTCTCACCCAGCCTCTCTACTATACACAAAAACCGGACAGTGAATGGGCTAGCTAATGGCCGCCCTTCTGGCTGATCTCGGTGATTGACACGCCTGATCACTTCCCCAGGAAGAACAGGGAACCTCCGCCCATCACCTCCAAAGGTGCCCAATTGTCCACAATTCACAGGTGCAAACTGAGCCTTGCACCTTCCCTGGGAAACCTGGGGTTCAAACACATTCCTCCCGATTGGCCACTTGAGACCAGGAAGAAGCCTACGTGACAAAAGGGGTATAAAGGGGTTTGGCAGCCCACCCCCCTTTGAGCTCCAATCACCTACACCTGCTGGCCAGGTCTGGAATTGACTCCCGAGACTGGGGATGCCTGGTTCGTATCTACTTCTTCCCAAGGGATTGAGAGAAAGATTCTGGGTCACACTGGATCTAGGAGGCAGGGGTAAGAATTACACCTGTTTTACACTTCTTTCTTATAGGAGTTGAGGGAAAGACTCTGGTTCCACCAGGTCTAAGAGGCAGTGGTGAAAATCACACCTGCAACGTGCCTTTCTTGTGTACACATTAATTGTATTAGTTTAAGCTAGCTGGTTTGTCTAAAACTTTTCTTAAGTTAAATTGTGTTGTTTCCCCTTTAAAAACCACGAGTACTAACTTGTACTTTAATCATTTGTCTTAGTTAAATTGTTTCTATCTTGGTATAAATAAAAAGTAAGTGTTAAAGCCTCTCTAATAAGTGTAATTTTCCTCTTGCTGCTGTACCCGAACTAAACGCAAACCAAAGAACCCAGCCTGCCCTGGCTGCTTAGCGTAGCTGCTGGTGTGGCATCACCCCCTTTTGCCCCACCGGACCTTTAGCTGGCACCTGGGCATCGGCTCACAACTGCCCAGAACCATGAAGCTGCCATGCACTGCTGGGCGTCTCCTCTCCCATGTCCCTTTACATCCAGCCTTTTTTTGGATTACTTATTTTATTTTTCTTTACATTACTTTTATTGTACATCAAACTCCCCCATGCAGCCATCCACGCAGCTGTAATGGAACCCTTCCCAACCATCTCGTCCACACAGCTTGATCATTGGGGGGACTGTCATCTCCCGCCCCAGGACACCCCCAGGACACCTGGTGACTTTGCAGCCCTCCCATTCCCCCCAAAAGTGGACAACTGCTTATAGCTTACCATGTCCACAAAGAAATGTGCTGGATAAGTGATGGCAATTGATTAAATGCATGCTTACTATCCCAGCCTTAATAAGCCTTCAGTGTTCTTCAAAAATTACCTTTCCATGATAGTAGACAGAGACCCATTCACTCCATTTCAAAGCACATTATATGAATTGTATCTTAATTTTGACATTTATTTTCCAGAGCCAATGCCCAGTGTGGCAGAGAGGAACAGAAGAAGTTCAGACAGGATGTTATCCTGCAGCACATGGAAAAGACTGAGGCAGAGCACACCAAGCTGACAAAGGATGCTCAGTCACAGTAAAAGTGCTTTGTGTATTAAATGAATGCCCAAGAAAGCATTCAGTCCGCAATAAGAATGTCCACAGGCAGAGCTATTGCATTCTAAATTCACAACCTAGTTTATTTCACCAGAGTCTCCCCCACTTAAACAAGGCCGTAGGCTTCCAAATCCCTTGGGCACATTTTAAAATGTAACAGTCAGGCCGTGTCTACACTAGCTCCCAACTTCGAAGGGAGCATGGTAATTGGGGTGTCAGCAGATTATTAATGAAGCGCTGCGGTGCATATGCAGCACTTCATTAAACTAATTCTCCCCCATGGCAACTTCGCAATGTTAAACTTGTTACACGCAAGCTGGCACTTCGTAACAATTCAAAGTTGCCGCAGAGGAGAATTAGCTTAATGAAGTGCTGCATGTGCACCGCAGCACTTCATTAATAATCTCTCAACACCATACTTACCATGCTCCCTTCGAAGTTGGGAGCTAGTGTAGACACAGCCTTATAATATTAGTGATGACTCCCTTTTTACTGAGAACTGCTTTAACTTTTCTTCCTTGTTACCCTTGTTGGTGGTCTACTCGTGACATAAAATAAGCAGCTCCTGCACATTCCAGGTATGTGTATTACGAAATGGAGACAGTACTGCCAATCAGTGCAGAACATTTTCATTCTATCTGGAATTATGGGAGGCTCTTTGTCTTATTTTTCCTGTCCCAGTTGTGTCATGGCTGCCCAATGCTTTCTTTAAAAAGTGGAAAGTTCTGCCAAAAATAACTTGTTAGAGGTTTGATACCACTCTGAACAAGCAGTGAAATTTGGATACTGACATTCTAAATATCGTTGCAGTCCCAGACTGTAGCCATTGAATGGAATTATGTACAGAAGGAGAGAAAGAGGGCAAAAAAGCAAAGGAATAATTTGAAAATTATTACATCTCAAACTGTATGCAGTGGCCATTTTGGATTAATTATTTTCACTTTACCAGAAAGAAAACTGTTTGCAGGGGCAGATCCTCAGCTACCATAAATAAATCAGTGGCAGTGTTGCCACTTTTTACAAATTCATCATGAGTTTTACAATGTTTGGGTTGTTTTCTTAATGCCCTAGTTCCTGGAGTAATGTCTTTTTGTGAACATCTCAGCTTTCACTTTGGGGAAAAAAAGAAAAGAAAAGAAAGAAAAGAAATATCCAACCTTTGTTGCTGGAGAGAAGAGTTTTAAAAACATGTCCCAAGTCTATCTTAAATGTTAAAAAATAAGGAACATAAAAATAATCCCAAATAGAAAAGGTTCACAATTTTTAAATCAATTTCATGATTTGGGGATGGGTTTTAACAAACTTAGCTGCTCCCTCATTCCAGTATGACATTAAGACACTGGCTGGAGCAGTTGAAATTATTAATTACTACAGATTATACATTTTTCTCATGGTTAAAGGCCAACTGTTTAATCTGGTGCCATTCAAGTAAATAGTATATTTCCTGCTGTAGTAAGTTCCTATACTGAAATGCTACGGCCGTGACACTGTGGCATTTTAAGTATCAGAGCAGTAGCCATGTTAGTGTGTATCTTCGAGAACAACAAGAGTCCTGTGGCGCCTTATGGACTAACAGTTATTTTGAAGCATGAGCTTTCGTGGGTAAAGACGAAGCGGATTTTTACCCACAAAAGCTTATGCTCCAAAATATCTGTTAGTCTATAAGGTGCCACAGGACTTCTTGTTGTGGCATTTTAACTACTGTATATCCCTAGGCTGAAGGTGAGGGTCAGAAAGGACTGAACACAGAGGGGCAATGGAGTAGCTCACGTGATGACGTCTCACACCAAAGAGCTGGACCCAAGGGAACACAAGGAGGCTGGAGGATGCTCCCCTGCCTAGGATGATCTCACAACAGAGAGGCTGTGGTGGTTCCCACTGGGAAGAGTGGGGAGCTGCTCCATTTGGAAGGGCTAGAAATAGGCGTATGCCCTAGCACAAAAACAGATGGGGCCTGAAAGGGAGTACGGGGCGGGGGGGGGGCACTGAAGTGTGGTATGTGAGGTAGGAAAGGGTGACGTGTCTTGGGATTTTAATGATTACATGCACTGGATCAGTGGACTATGTGTGGGGACTTTGTTTTGGACCATTTGTGCATTGGGTTGTAAAATCCAGCCCAAGGTGCACCTTAAAAATGGATGGTATACAGGGTGAACTGCAGGGATCACTTTACACCATGTCTTGAAAATCCAGTGTTCTCGGAATGATGGCCACAAAACTTCTGTATATAATTATAACCAAGTCTTTCCCCCTGCAACCTTCTTGCGTACATTCAATACCATTCAAAGTTGCTGACATTCAGGGTGCTGTAACAATTTTTATAGTGGGGGTGCTGAGAACTCTTGAACTCAACTGGAAATCCCTGTATATGATGGAAACCACTTAAAGCCTGATGTTGCTGCTGCACCCCCACCTCCACCCCTAGTTCCAGCATCTCTCCTTACATTTCCTCTCACTGCCACTTCCTTCCTTGTCCTCCTAAATCAACTGCCCCTTTCCTGGTCTGGTTCCCCAGCAAGAATGATCCTATCTCCTGTGACCCTGAAACTGGGAGTGACTCCTTGGATAAATATGGCTGGTCAGCTCCCACAAACCTGAAGAAACAAAGAAAATAGGAGATAGTAAATCTTTTGTCTAAGGGCTTATTAGACAGTTGTTTGTGTGAAACAGTGTGTATCTTGCGCAGTAAGCAGCTGTGCTGGCAAGAACAAGCAACCAGGAACTGGTGCCCCAGTTTTGAAGCTCAAAGGCTTATCCAGAGATAGTGACACGATGGATTTCAGAAGCACCTAAGACACCTATCTGTAGAAAATGCCCTTAACATCATTGAGTGGTATCATTTTCATTGCCAGAGGCTACTGATACATTGAATTCCAGTGTAAAGGGTGAGAGTCCATAAAGTGAGGGGAAAAATAAGTGACAAAACAGAGTATTATTAGTTTCTCAAACAACTGCCTCTCTCCTTTTGTTTTTGTTTTAAAGATGCATTCATCCCTCACTATATGAGCACAATTGGTTCCCAAATTTCTGCTCAGAGGCGAAAACTCATGAGTGACACTAAATTCCCATTAAAATACATGTAAAAGTCTCTGATTTGTTCCAAGTGCTTGTAATTTGACATAAACCAGTTCAGCTTAGGTACTTTTCTGATGTAGTTGAATAGTTTGGCACCAGAAATAGGATGTAGTATATATATGTAGAGCAAGGATGCCCAGCCTATGGGTCAGAACCCAAACATGGGTCACTATTAAATGTGTTAAGGGTTGCCAGCTAGGCAGTTCCAAGCTGCGTGTGGCTGTTAACAAAGCCATTTGCAGTTTCTTAACACTACTGCCTCAGGCAAATATCTATCACTAGACATAGCAATTACCTTATGCCTAGGTGCTGAATGCTTAATACTTGAGTTAATTGGTTTTAATGACTGTTACCTGCTGGGAGCGGGAGGTGGGGAGCCACCCAGCCTAGCAGCCTCAGCAAAGAGGCTGTGGGAGAAGGAGTGTCTAAGACTGGAGTGGTGCGTTGGGGCAGGAGGGAAGTATCTAGGGCTGGGGTTGGTTTAGGGATGCGTGTGGGGGGGGGTGTCTAAGACTGAGGGAAGTTTGGGGCTGCTGGGGGCAGTTTGGGGCTGCTGGGGAGGGGGGAGTGGGTTGCGGGTCAACCCGCTTCCCAGCCAGTGACCTTGTGGCTTGCTCATATTAGCAGGGGAGGCTCAGTCATTTAGTGAATATAGTTGGTATACGTGTCCCTCGTTTTAGCGAGTACTCATAAGGAAAGTTAAGTGTTTATTAAAAGAAGGCACAAATTGCCAGCGTGGGAGCCTGGCCCAGACATGAGTGAATAACAAATGGCGTGAGGCCTCATTTCTGGAAGAGCGACTTAAGGAAATCAATACATCATCAGGTTGAAAACAGAATGTTTTTGCTAAGTAAATTAAGTAAATAGGTTGGTAGGCTAAGAAGACAGAATGTCTGAACCAACTAAGGTACAATGTGATGAAGTCTCATAAATCACTAGCACTTTTGTTGGGTTCTCTGGTGCCTGCATAGAGTGGCTACAGGGGAGACTTACAGCAACACAGCTGCAGCAGTACAGTATAGTGTAAACATAGCTTAAGATAAGAGAAGAATATACAGGGAACTGTTTATTATGAACTAGACAATAAAGGGAAAGAAACGTAACAATGAGGTAAAGAGGAAGCTGAATCATGGTCGGTATGTGGACAGAGCATCCTGCACAAAAATTGATCCCTGCAAAGTAACTAAGCCAGTCCAAAAATGTGTAATGTAATGTAAGGTTTCTGTGCAAATTTGGAGCTGTTATGTATCCTGCATCCATCCATCTATCCTCCGCCCCCCCATGTTTGAATCTAATCTACTCAGTGTAGCACTGCTGTATGCCAAATAAAGATGCCTGAGTGACAAAGAGTGGAGTCAAATTGAGTTCTTGGGGAGCTGAGTGAAAAGAGGTCACCAAGGAAATCCCAAAAATATGCAAGGCCAAATCCTGCACTTAGTTACACTCACTCCGCCAGAAAGTCCAACAGCATAAAGAGTTTGATTCATACTCTTTCACAAAAAAGGAAAATCTAGATGGCAAATTTGTAGAGCCAAATTCACCACTGATGTAAGCCCATTGGTTTTAAAGGTTATGCATCGGGGATAAATAAAACACTGAAGGTTAAAATATTTAATTTTAATTAGTCTTTGCTTCCCAACAAGGAAGTTTCTGCTGATGACTTTGGAGCACACTGGTGGTAATAGTTGTCCACTTTGCCCTGTTACTGTTATTATCTATTACAGTAATTCTGTAACACTATTCCCAAAGGCCCTAATAATGACTGGGGCCCCACAGTGCCTGGCTGTTGAACAAACACGGGAACTTTTGCTATATTAGAAAGTGATATGGAACTTGGTGTTTAAAGTGTTGCCTTGGAAAATGACATCATTTAGCAGTTTATGCTTTATGTTGTCAAGCTTGAGTGCATCCACTAGTCCATTCTTCCATTTATCTTGTGGATAGGATGCATTTTATTAAGGCCTGATGATAAAGTGACAGAGTGGAAATCTTGAGATAGGAAGGTAGGGTGTTGGAGTTGCCACAGACTTTGTGTGCATCCCAATGAATTTTTATAAGGATGATAGCGGCAGTGGACACAACCAATGTGTTGTAGAATACTCACATGACCTTCCAGACCACCAGCGTATCTGACGCACTGTCCCTTGATTATTGCGAATGCTTCCCTGTACCTTCCCAAAGAGCACTCCTCCTGATGTGCTCAATTTGTTTTCTCACCAGCCCTTACTCTGTGTTTCCCACAGCCTTGTTTCCTCTTTTAGAGGAATAGCCTATTGCTGCCTAATGCAGCTTCTGGTCCCAGCCCAGCCTCCTGGATATCATTATAAAGCATATGTTCCCCACTCCAGCCCAAACACCTACATTATGCTACGCGGCTTCAGTGGAAGCAGTTGTCTTGAGCCCTGCTTGACAATACCTAAGAAGTGACTGTCTCGGTACAGTAGAACCTCATAGATACAAACAGGGATATTTCATGACTCTGAAATGTTCAAAACTCTGAACAACTCATAATGCAGTAAGCCCTTGATATAATGGACTAATGGGGGGCAGGGGTGTCTGTTAATGCAGAAAGTCCATTATATGTGGGGGTTTACTGCATTTGCCCTAGCATCTGCCCAGCCAGACTTCCTCAGACACACACCACCCCGCCACCAAAAAGGCAACTCACCTGAACCGCTGGAGCCACCAGAGCCACCGCTGCCAGGGGAGCCGTGGCTGCAAGCGCCACCTGCTGTGTCTGGAGAAACTGTAGCAGCAGGAACCACCTGCCATGGCCAGTGCCACTCATGGCTGGAGCTGCCCCCTTGCCACGTGGCTGCAGGGAGCCCTGAGCCATGTGGCTGGAGCTGCCCCCGTGCCATGCAACTGCAGGGAGCCCTAAGCCGTGCAGCTGGAGTTTTCAGGGCCTGTTACCTGGCTACAGGAGCTGCCACCGCCACTGGAGCTGCCACACGCTCTTCCCACCAGGCTGTACCAAGTGCCATCTGCCTGCGTATGTGCCCCACCCCTGGTGGGAAGAGCTCCTGGCAGCTCCAGCAGCAGTGAATGTCTAGGCAGCGGTAGCTCCAGGGGCTGGGGTAAGTTCTTTATATTTGGCACGGCGGGGGAGGGCTGGCTTTAGGATTTTCCGGGCCCTGATTAAGCGTGCTTCAGGAACAACAGGGGTCTGGTGGATGTCTGTTGTTCCTGAAGTCCACTAAATCGGGCTCCATAAAATCGAGGGTGTACTGTGGTTGTTCTTTCACAAGTTTACAGCTTTGAAAAGCTACTATGCAGAAAAAGCTGCTTTTCAACATCTCTATTTAAATGAAACAAGTACAGAAACAGATTCCTTGCCTTGTCAGGCCTCTTTAAACTTTACCTTTAGATTTTTGGTAGTTTACATTTCATACGGTATGGTACTGTACTGTATTAGCTTGTTTTCATCTCTGCTGCTGCCTGATTTCTGCATGAAATGAGGTGTCTGGTTAACAGGTCCAGTTGTAACACTGGCATTTGTAACACTGTGGTTTAATTGTTTTGTTAAGGGTTCTGCAGGCCAATGGAAGAGCAAGCTGTGGAGGATCACCTGGTGCATCAGCAGTGGGAGAAGCATTGTTACACAGAGGTGCTAGAGACACCTTCAACTGTACACAGTCACAGTTAAGTCCTGGGGACTGGAAATACTTAGTACTACGTGCCAAAACTTGGGACACTATCAGCGGGACCAGGACTTGCTGACAGCGCTGGCTGATAGGACTCGTGATGTGTATGCTAGATAAGCTTACCTTTGACACAGGCCTGAACGTGCCCGTACCATTCCCCACAGCTGTCACAGAGCAGTGTAAAAGCAGTCTCTTTGTTGCCCATGACGTAGCCCTGAGCACAAACATATAGCAGTTCATCCCCCATGTCAAACCCAGTGTGACCATGCAGGATCGTGTGAGGGAAGGATGGGGGGTCCCCACACGGTTTGTCTGAGGAGAAGAAAAAGAAACGAGAAATGTTAGGAGAAAAGGTAATATGTTGAATTATGGGCAGTCCTTGGCTTTACGACTTTTGAGTTACGATGAACAGCACTTACAATGTTTGTTTTGTTTTGACTTCTAATGTTAGTTTCGACTTTACAATGCTCATTCCCTGTGCTTTTTAGATCTAGGTTCTGAGTTACAATGTTTCGACTTAAGATGCTATTTTCAGGAATCAATTGTGTCGTAAATCCAAAGACTGCCTGTACGGTGCTAAGAATGCTGTTAGATGGGTAGGTCTAAATACAATCGCCTGGACATCCACAGAACCCATATGCTATTCACCATGTATGGTACTTGCTCCCCACAGTGCTTCATAATTATGCTTCAGTCATGCCCCAGACAGGCATATGTAGAATTGAAAGAGCAGTTTGGACCTCATGCTCATGCAGTTTTGGGTTCTTTGCTGGGGACGAATCAGCACGTGTTGGCCCGGGGAAGTGTGTGGACCCATATCAAGTAGGCTTTTGCCTACAGGCTAAGTCAACCAGCTAAATCAAAGTTACAATATGTTATCCTATATTCATGCTATGCAAAAGGTCTTGTTTTGTTCCAGTCTAAATAGCACATTAGCTAAGCCTGACATAAACGCAACCATTTTTCTGAGTCAAGACAAACTTAGGAAATGGACTGACACTTCCAGCTCATTCTATATAATCCTCTAAAAAGCTGTTTCAGTTGGTGAGGTCTGACTTCAGCCTAGTTAAAACCTATAATAACAGGCTGAGTTGGACACTCCCAATCCTCGGAGCCATCCACTTCCCTACCAAACAGGATATCTACAGATATCAACCTTCTTCTCATAATGGCACCTCATTTACAATTTCAAACTGGCTTTCAAAAGGAACCCTCATCCACGAAACAGTGAATTGTGTTCTCAAATTCACAAAGACAGAGTTAACAAGACTCTGAACTCTCCCATGAGAAAACTGAGATGCTAACTTGGTGTTTGTCAGAAAATAAAATATAAAATGCATTTAATAGAATAATTAATTTGACAGTATTTGTGTATGCAGCACTGAGAACCTGGAAGTGAAAATGAATGTAAACCGAAGTTAAATTGAGATAGCTGAATTTTTTTCCCTCTTTCTTGAATTTCTGAGAGAAACTCAAACACAAAACAAAAAACATCTATAGTGAAAAGCAACCTGCATTTTAAAAGTGTACACAGTTTTAGTAATCAAAGAGGATGTCACTAGCATAGGGCCAGGCTGCTTGGCTAGTAATAAGGACCCGGTGTCCTCTCCTTGCAGATTCTGGCCTCCTTTTGAGCATCCTGTGAGGGGAGGATTAGTCACATTCATGTCACCATCTCTTCTTGCGTCAGATTCCAGGGGCTCTCCTGGGAAGGCCATGAGTGTTGGGGGCCAAACCCTACCAAAACCACAGTGGCCAGTGACTATAGCTGCAGGACATATTAACTCTTTCATCGCCCCTTCTACGCTTCCCTTCCCTCACTCCAGAGGCACTGGTGGTTTGGGGAATACTGCTGAAAGCATATTTCCAGGTTATGATCTAGGCTATTGGGAACTACATCGTTGTCAGCGATACATGACTTTTATGTTGCCCCTTACTGTGGAACTTAATGTCACACAAAAATGCTATTTTTACATGAAGGTGTATACGGAGGAAGGCTACGCCTTTATCAGCACTTCCTTTCAGCACTGGGATTTCGCTTTATGGACCTCACTGAATGTTGCTGAACTAAGTGTGCTGCAAGACCATCAGCAACTAATTCAGAGGAGACATGAGCAAGGTTAAAGCTCTGGAATTCATTTGCCCGCCAATATCCACAGAGGTGAAAATAAGCTGGTGCACTGCCCCAGCGAGAAGAAAGTGGCTGGCTGCGGGGAGGGGCACTCGGCTGCAGGATGAGGCATGGTGCACTCCCAGCCTGGCTCCTGGGGCTCTCCTGCAGGATGCTGCGGGAAGCAGCAGGGAGGTTCAAGGGGCTGGCTGGGGACATACTCTATGACTGGTCTGGGACTGCCCCAGCCCCCACCTCCCGCAGGCACCATTTGGAGGGGTAAGGGGGGCTGTAGAACCCCATCCCTGAGATTCCTACAGGGATGCTATTTGCTGTTCCCTGTCCTGCCAGGGAGCGAGAGGAAAGCACGCTGCGTGCATGTATTCCTCTCCCTCCTGGCCAGGGCAGGGAGAGGAGGGGGCAGAGGCGTGAGTGACCTATGCTGAGAGTGTTCCTCTAGTGGCTTGGCAGTGATGAAGTGGAACAGCAAGCGGCATTTTGGTATGAACTGGGAGGCGGGGGGACCTCAGTCCCTCCCCTAAATAATGCCCTCACCCCCACTGTACTCCCCCATCCATGTGTACCCCTGCTACAAGCCCTCCTACATCCTCAGCCACTGCCCTGAGCTCCCACCCCTGCAAGCTCCTGTCCTGACTCCTGCACACCCCCATGCATCCCCCACCTTCTGCCCTGAGCCCCCCCACACCTTTGCTCAACACAACCCCTGCCCTGAGCCCCCTGCACTACACTGAAATGCACACTAGCCTTCAAGAGTCCCTAGCTACAGAACATAATGGAGGGGATAAAATGGAGTCTCTCCTTCGTCAGAGCGTGCTGCAGAGCCGGCCTGGTTCTCAGAGCCTCTCTACCATAAACAAAGAACTAGTGACACTCAGTTTAAAAGAATAACAACAGGAAACTAAAAAAGATGAGAGAATTTTCAAGAACCTGGGAGAGGAGAAGAACACAGTCCACCGTGATCTTGTCCATGTAAATAAATTACTTGAGTGGTACATGCCCTGCGAATACCTACGTTAGACATACTGAGCTATCAGTTGGCATCCTATGTTAAGCAGCAGGTAACCAATTCCCCAGGAAAAGGATGGTGCAAGTGACTGTGCATGCAGAAATCAGTGGTATGAGAGAATGCCAGCCACCAGGAGAAAGCAGCAGTGTGCCTTACCAAGGAGATTGAGATTGAGTTGTATGAGAGAATGCCAGTCACCAGGAGAAAGCAGCAGCGTGCCTTACCAAGGAGATTGAGATTGAGTTGTATGAGAGAATGCCAGTCACCAGGAGAAAGCAGCAGCGTGCCTTACCAAGGAGATTACCTAAAATGGGTGTGGAAATAAAGGTGTGGGGACAGCTGATGCAGATTTCAACAGCTGATGAAACTCCCTATGCTGACAGGCAGTTCTTACACAGGACTTTCTGTGTGGAACACTGATGATCACCTGGTCCATCTCCTCAATGGCCTGTTCCCAGGGAGTTACTGGGTATTATGGTCTCTCGTCTTCCAGTGTGTGATCTTTATAGACTTAATTCCCCACCCTCCTTACACTGTGGTCTTGTCTGCTGGACCCGTGACTCTGCCAGCCTCCTGGCACTCACATAATTGAACTGTGAATTTCAGGTCCTGGTCCTGAAATCATAGCCTTTGTGGGTTTCCTACAAGAGACCCCCCAGAGCCCCACAAGTCACCGTCTGGCCACCTGGCAGCATGCTGGGCAGGCAACCTCCTGGACACCATTTCCTGTTCATGCAATGGCACTGGTAAAGCACCTGGCAAGAAGAGGTAGCCTGTGGGAAGACACTGGAGAACTAACAGCACTTGAGTGGCTTAGAGCTGCATTCACATTTCAGAGTGTTTGTGTTGATAGTGCAAAGGTTAGCAGAACTAGACTCTATATTCCTCTTGGCCCAGCTGACTTAAGTGTAAAGGATGCTTGAACAAGAGGGTTTTGTATATTGACACAGCTTGGGTTAGAGGCAACATGCAAGTATTTACTCTAATCAGCTGTCCAGCAAAAGCAAGACTTTATTGTGTTTGGCACCAACAAATCATTCAAGGCCTATGATATCTTTGGTGACAGAACCTGAAGAGATTTGAGATCCTTTCTTCACAAGGGTTTTAAGAGCCCTGAATTACTTCAAACTGCATCTTCAGTCTTCATTACAGGCCATCTGGAAAAAGTTACCCTCAAACCAGGCCTGGAAAGATGTTAATGACAATTGACTTTTCAGTAGCATTGATGTAAGATTCAGGTGGTAAGAGGGCAATATCCAGTAAAGAAACTTTCTCCACTCAAATTAGATGCAGCTGCTGAATCTGTGAAGGTTTTCCAAGATATACTGACTAAACTTAAATATTCAAATAATGGATCATCTGAAATAAACTAACAATTCAATAAAGACAAGGCTCAGTTTCCTCATACAGGAAAAATCTTCTTTTGGCAGGATTAATGATCTTCCTAGATACCATTTCCTCTGATTCACTGACTCCCAGATCCTGGAGGCTACTGTGAAACAGCCACCACCTGGTTTCTTTGAAGGTCAACCAGGAGAATTTTCCCAGAGTGATCTCTAGGGTTTGTGACGAGTTGTCGTAACATTAAAAGTTCAGAAGAGTTCACTCTTAATGCCCAATCTCTTTGAAAGATGACGGTGGTTGCTCTACTTCCCTTCTTGATCTTGAAGATACTTAAATATGGAGCATTCTTCTTTTGGCAAGTAAGTATTCAGATGAAATGAAATCCAGAGACCAGAAACACAACCAATATAAGGCTACGTCTACACTAGCATTCCCCTTTCGAAAGAGGCATACAAATGAAGGAAGTTGAAAATGCAAATGAGGCACAGATTTACATATCTGGCACTTCATTTGCACATTCTCCTTTCAAAAGAAGAAAAGCAGTGTAGACGCAGCTCGTTCGAAAGTAAGCCCCATCTTCAAAAGAACCCTTCTTCCTATTTTTTTGGGGGGGAAGAAGGGTTTTTTTCGAAGATGGGGATTACTTTCAAAAGAGCTGAGTCTACACTGCTTTTCTTTTTTCAAAATAAGCTCTTTCAAAAGAAGAATGTGCAAATGAGGTCCCAGATACGTAAATTTGTGCCTCATTTGCATTTTCAATTTCCTTCATTTGCATGTCTCTTTCAAAAGAGGAATGCTCGTGTAGACATAGCCTCAGAGTTACATATAAGCTAATAAGGATGGGATGCTGCTATCTCTTTCAAAAAAGAATGGCTGGTAAAAATAATTTGATTTATTAAGTTTAAATATCACCAGGTGTCTAGAAATTCACTGGCAGCAAAATGCAAAATTTGTGGTAAGAAAATTGCAAAAATTGAAATACCTCCATATTAGGTTTCCCCAGGAAAAAGCCTTCTTGACAGAAGTATCCTATGATGAGTATTCCTAATTTACTTACGTATTCTTGTTAACTTTACTGAGGAATGGCTTAAAGCCAATTTTGTTAACATACAGCCCGTAGGCCAGCTCTGACCTGCATGAGGATCACATGACATATTTGAACCCTCCAGAATTTAATCTTTTTTTTTTAAATGAAAAATGAAAGTTTCTAGCCCTCAGTGTTGAGAAGAAAACTTTTCAAATGTGAATTGACTATAAACCAATGAACTGCCATCCCAAGTCTACAGACAGCGTGAAAGAGTGAGTGAGGAATGAGCTTTAAAAAACAAACCTGTAGGCCGTGTCTACACTAGCCCAAAACTTCAAAATGTACTAGTGAAGTGCTGAAACACATATTCAGCACCTCATTAGAATGCTGGCAGCCACAGCACTTCAAAATTGCCGCGGCTCACCACTGCTCGGCTCATCCAGACGGGGCTCCTTTTCAAAAGGACCCTGGCAACTTCAAAATCCCCTTATTCCTATCTGCTGTTAGGAATAAAGGGATTTTGAAGTTGGTGGGATCCTTTCAAAAAGGAGCCCCATCTGGATGAGCCACATGGCGGCGAGCTGTGGCAATTTTGAAGTGCCGCGGCCGCCGGCATTCTAATGAGGTGCTGAATATGTATTTCAGCACTTCATTGGTAAACTTCAAAATGGCCATTTGCATGGCGATTTCAAAGTTTTGGGCTAGTATAGACGTAGCCATAGTGATGTAAATAATATAGTTCAGATACCTCTACTAAACTAAGCACCTGAATAGTAGTCTATGTAAAGAAATACAATACTGTACAATGTGGATGGTAATTTTCCCCTCTGCTTGGCTTTTCTTTTCTTTCCCATTCCAGTCATAACAATACATTATTTTTCCTTGTGTTAACATCTATTTTTGTACTTAGTTAAAATGTACTTTTTGGGTCTGTCTGCAGATACATACAAATCTGGAGATACACATAAATCTGCAGTAAATCTCCAACAGTCACAATGATTGCCCGTTGGTCTGAAGAAGTGGGTCTGTCCCAGAAAAGCTCACCACCTAATAAATTATTTTGTTAGTCTTTAAAGTGCTACTGGACTGCTTTTTTGTTTTGATAGTATATAGACTAACACGGCTATCTCTCTGTTACTATTCAATAATTGTCTTTGTCATTCCAGACAGGGGTCTTTTTGACACCAAATGCCACAATGATGAGATATACCTCCCTCTGCTGTGAAAATTGCAGCTGTACCCACAGAATCCTTAAAATATTTCAGCTGCATCTCTCCATGGCAAAACATAACCTCTAGCGTCAAAGGCTGCCATCTGACTTCTCTGTGCAATGTTATCGATCTGAATTCTGTAAATGCAGCAGGAAAGGTGTTCATTCAGAAAATTTTAACTCTAAGTGTGCATCTACACTAGCCAGCTACTTTGAAGTAGCTGGCACAATGTTGAAATAGTATGCATCGCGTCTACACGTGCTGTGAGCTATTTCGATGTTGAAATCGACGTTAGGCGGTGAGACGTTGAAATTGCTATTCCTATACGAAGATGGGAATAGCACCCTACTTAGACGTTCAACGTTGAAATAGGGCATGTGTAGATGATCCGCATCCCACTACGTCGAAATAGCAGGGTCCTCCATAGCAGGCCATCAGCTGAGGGGTTGAGAGACGCTCTGTCCAGCCCCTGCGGGGCTCTATGGTCACCGTGTGCAGCAGCCCTTAGCCCAGGGCTTCTGGCTGCTAATGTTGCTGCTGCTGCAGCTGGGGGGGGTCCATCCTGAGTGCACGGGGTCTGCAACCGGTTGTCGGCTCTGTGGATCTCGTGCTGTGCAGGCCGAGTGCGTCTGGGAGGGGCCCTTTAAGGGAGCGGCTTGGGGCTTTGCTGGCCCCTTATTTTGACGGGGAGCACTTGTGTGTGTGGATGCTCCGCATCTCCTGGGTGGCTCCTTTTGATTTTCTCCATTGCAACTTCAAAGTTGAACGTCGATGGCACCAGCCCTGGAGGATGTGTAGATGATATGCGTCGAAGTAGCCTATTTCGATGTTCTTACGTTGAAATAGGCTACTTCGACATAGTGTGCTAGCGTAGACATAGCCAAAGTGATTGATTGTGCCTTCCTTCTACACTCAAAAATCATCTTGGGCTTTAGAGAACATTGTAACTACAGACTTTGTTAAGAGGTATGGAATATGAGGGTCCATAGGCCTCAACTGTGCAAATACACACTTGTTAATGGGCTAAATTTCATGCGTATGACCAATCCTATTGAACTCACTCACATGCTGAAAATTAAGCGCACACACACACACACACACACACGCATATGTGAATCCAGGATCAGGGTCTTAGAAGAAAATTCTGGAGCAGTCTACTCTGGAATCTGCTGTGACTCTCTCTGAAATGCACTTTGTACAGCATTACAGGCTGGAAGTGCCTTTTTAAGGATTTTATTTTAATACATAAGGGTTGGGCTCTGCTTGACATTCTACCAGTTTGATTAATTTAACACTAATGATTACATCATCTCAACAATATTTAACAGGCCCGTGTGCAGGAATTTCTGTGTGTGGGTTTTTTTGTAAATATGGACCACCACCACCCACAGTGGACCTTGCCCTGTTCCCCCAGACTCTCAGCTATCCAGCTGGATCTGCCCCCAGCCCAGCTTCTCTCCCCCCACAGTTTGGCCAAACCCCATCCCACTCCTGCTAGTGCCAACTACCCTCCCACTCCACACCTGTTCAGACTTAATGCCCCTGGCAAGGCCCCAACATTCCCCCCACCTGAACACAGTCCCCCCCCAGCCCAAACACTTCACCCCTGCTTAGCCTGAAACACACACCCCCAACCACTTGGCCTGAAAAACCCCCATCCACTCCCAAAAATTCCCCCCACACTTACTCAGCCCAGGAGGGAGAGGATTACCTGGGGCAGGGGGAGGCAGCAGCAGCTGCAGGGGGTTGCCTCTCCACGACCTCTCTCCTCCTTCCCAGCACTCACCACAGCGTTCCACCTGGCTTGCTGGTCTGCTGAGTGCCACTTCTCTGCAGGAGGCCTCCAGCTGCCCAGCGGGGCTCAGCAGGCTGGGAGGCAGGGGCAGAGTGCCCCATGCTGAGTGCAGGGGGAGGGAGGCCGCGGAGAGATGATCCCCTGAGGCTGCTGCTGTGGCTGCCCACCCGCCCTCTGCTTCAGTAATCCCCAGCCAGGCTGGTCGGGGAGGGGGCCAGGGCTTAGGGTGGGGGTGGAGCTGGGAAGGGGTGAGGCGGCTCATTTGGGGGTGTGTGCAAACACACCCCTCAGACCTTCCCTGGGCACGGGCCAGTTAAAATACTGTTGATTAAAGGTGATGATGCCATATCTCTAACGAGTGACAGAGAGATAGTCTGTATTCTACCAAAACAAAAAAGCAGTCATGTAGCACTCTGAAGACTAACAAAATAATTTATTAGGTGATGAGCTTTCGTAAGACAGAAGAAGTGAAGCTACGTCTGCACAACCTTACAGGGGCACAGCGGTATTGCAGCATCTGTGAGGCGATAGGGTCTCCCATGTAGCCTCTCCCACGCTAGCATATTTTAACTATCCCTCACAAGCAGCTGTAGCTATGTCAGCAAGAGAGTTTCTCCAGACAACAAAGGCCTGGCCACACCAGTGAAACTTTTGCTAGTCAGAGGTGTGTATTTTCTCAGACCTTTGGCCAAAAGAAGTTTTGTCAACAAAAGTGCTAGGGTAGGCGAAGCCTGAGTTAATGGGGTCCAGTGAAAAGTAAAACAACTAAAAAATTTAGACCTATAGTCATTTTGACAAAACTGTGCAAAAAGGTTGGTCTTGGACCCTATCTCTAGTTGTTACTGTGAGGTTCTTCTTCTTCTTCTTGTTTGTTTGCATGTTTGTTTTTTTATTAAGCTTTTACTCTCCTAGGCTACGTCTACACTTGCATTCCTCTTTCGAAAGAGGAATGCAGATGAGGGAAATCGAAAATGCAGATGAGGCACTGATTTACATATCTCATGCTTCATTTGCATAATCTCTTTTTGGAAGAGATTCTTTCAAAAGAAAAAAAGCAGTGTAGGCATGGCTCTTTCAAAAATAAACCCCCTCTTTGAAAGAACCCTTCTTCCTATTTTGTTTCAGGAAGAAGGATTCTTTTGAACACAGGGTTTATTTTTGAAAGAGCCATGCCTACACTGCTTTTTTTCTTTCAAAAGAATCTCTTCCGAAAAGAGATTATGCTAATGAAGCATGAGGCCTATAAATGAGTGCCTCATCTGCATTTTTCTTTCCTCTCATTTGCATTCCTCTTTTGAAAGCAGAATGCAAGTATAGATGTAGCCCTGGGGTGAAATTGCTGCTTCTGAAATCCAGGATATTCTTACAGCAGTAATTCAATTACTTAATATCATTATTATTTATATGATATCATGGATGTGCATAATGTTTAAATACAAATAAAAGGCACAGTTGCATCTTACACCGTAGCTGGCCAGTACTACAAAGTACTGAGTGCCTCCTGGGAGGACAGAAAGACCTCAACTTTCACGGAAGTCAGTGGATTCTGAGGTCCTGTACCGTGCAAGTTTCATTTTCTCATTTTACACCAGTTACATAACTTTCTAACTCCATAAGTTCAATGGTGGTGTTTCACCAGCATAAGTGAGAAAAGAACTGGACACACACATTTGGAAGTAGAAATTAGTTAAAACATGAAGTAGCACAGGGATGGGGATTCATGGACACCAATCCACAGAAAACTATATAAACCTAAACTCAACTATGGACAGCTTTGCACATCTACATATTCAGGATGGCAAATTAAAGAGAGAGTGCCACAGGTCAGAGCCAATATTAAGCCGAATGGTCTTTTCTCCTATTTTAACAGGATCAGGATTTGCATTTCAGTATGTATTGGTAACTATCCCATAGCAAATCTATATTAACATCATTTTTTCAAAAAGGAAAAAGGATTAATTTAAAGTTTGTAGAAGGATAAGAATTTTTATGTTACATTCCAGACAATTAGCAACAGACTGAAACAGTGATTGTCTCCATGCAGCTGTCAGGCAGACATATGGCCAGCAGCCATGGTTTATGCTAAAAATACACTTCACAAAGGGCGTTGCATGTAAAAAGGCTGCAGCTTTTTGCAACAAACTGCACAGGCAACAAGCCAAGGGGAATAATTTGTCATGAAGAGGCTCAAGTTGTCACCAGTCAACCTTTAGTTAAATGTTCTTGTTAACACATAAACTATTTATCTAATATCTGTTGAATCTTCAAGCATGAGGGCACCTTGTGGTCATCTGGAAACACTGCTGAATAAAACACTGTTAGATGACTATCCTGTGGCACCTTAGAGACTAGCAAATGTATTAGGTCATGAGCTTTCATGTGTAAAACCCACTTCCTCAGATGAAAAGCAGGAATGAAAGAAGAGAAGCCAAGGTTTATATAGCAGGGAGGAGGGTCTGATCAGGAGCCTCTCTGTCCCCACACAAATGAGCTGCTCATGATTATCTCTTCTTTATAAATATTTCATTTACCTCAGTTTTCATTGTGCAATTCCACAGTGTCTTAAAATAATTTCTTCTGTGTTTTAAAAATGTTTTTAATGGTATATTTTTATTGCAACAGGGCCTAGCACTCCTATTACAGACTAGGACCTCATTAGACTAAGCACGCTACAAACACAAAACAAATAGGGTCCTTGCCCTCAAAGACTATTTAAGAATAAGACAGGGGACAACAGGTGAGACAGGCAGGCAGAGTGCAATGAAACAATAAGACAACAACAGCCAGCATGAGAGGCAGTGATTTCAGCATGCAAGGTACTTAATCACTGCCCAGTTTTCTGCTCTCTGATTTGCTCACCTTGATCATTTTTTTCTGATTTGTCAACTTTGATTACTGTTTCTGGTTTTCTGTGCCTTAAATATTGAGTCTGTTTTGGTATGGCTATGGTCTGAAGAAGTGGGTCTGTCCCACGAAAGCTCACCTAATAAATTATTTTCTTAGTTTTTAAAGTGCTACTTGACTGCTTTTTTGTTTTGATAGTATATAGACTAGCACAGCTCCCTCTCTGTTACTATAAAAAGGGAGAGTTTTAGGAACCAATTTGAAGGAACATAATGATAGGTGGATATTTACGGGAGCATCTCTCATATGACAGGCAACATGGGAGAAAGACTGAAAGATGACATTGTGATAATCCATGACAAATTATAAGTGAGGTGGGTGATAGGCTGTGAAGGGCCTTGAAAGGGAAGATAAGTTGTCCGTGTTTGCTGAAATTGAGAAGGAGAAACCGGTGGAGGGGCTAAAAGATAGGAGAGACATGGTCCAAGTAATGAACCAATGATTTTTACAGAACTGATTCTATAGCTATAAAAATGGTCATTTTCAAGTCAAATGTTCCAATATTTGATTATGTAACAATAGCTCAGCTATGCTGCACACCATTAGTCATTTTCATATTGCCATGTCATAATACATTCACCGGCTTGCCTAAAGTTTCATTAAAACACCCTAAATGCTGGGTGCGTTTGCTGCTTTTCAAGTAGTATGTCAATCACTGCCCTCTGCTTATCTCTGTCCTTCTTTGAAGTGGCACACAAAACTATACGGTGGGCTTTACAGGTCACCTCCTACTCTTCCACCATCACAACTGAACAGCCTGGACTTTAAATAAAAATGTTGAGGTCTAAATTATTCTGTTACACAAGCACGTGTCTGAAGAAAATCCACTGCTACCCATGGAGTTAGTCTGGATGTACAGGATGTATCTGAGTGCACAATGTGTCCTTCATATTTTTTGTCTGAAAGGAATACAGATGCTAGATTTAATTTCACATGCAGAGTTCAGAATACTGACTTTCCAGCCACCAAAGTTTTCCAGTAACAGGACACCTCAATGTGACTCACAAGTGCACAGAATGTGAATGTGTAACTTCAACCAGTTCCATCTACTGCTGAAAAATGGAATTGGATTTCTATATGGCTTTTAAAATATAAGTTCACTATCAATAACAACATTTTTCTCACAATGCCTCTTTGCCAGTGGGCCCTTGGATCTGTGCATCTGCCTCTGAGGTCAAACTGTAGCACAGTATTTTAGTAACACATGCACGCTGAATCATGATATCCAGACTCTACAAAGGCCTGGTCCAGGGGTTGGCAACCTGTGGCTTTTTAAGGAGCCACTTGCGGCTCGGAGGTGACTCCTCTTGCAGCTCCAGAGGCTGGCACCACTTAAACAAAACAAAACAAAACAAAAAAAAATCAGTTGCCCGCCATTAAACCCACTAAATTTAGGCCTTTTTGTTTAAGCGGTGGCAGCCTCCCAAGCCGCTGAACAGTGAGATGCAGCAGGGAGCCCTGGAGAAGAAAGCCGCAGCAGGGCAGGGAGCCCCAGAAGAGAAAGCCAGCAGGGCAGGGAGCCACCCGCGCTGCACATGGGGAAAGCACTAAGCCCGCAGAAGAACTGGGGGAGGAGCAGCTGTGCCTGCCCCTGCTAGAGCTGCACAGCTCTGCCAAGGAGGAGGAGGTGGTGGGGAGAGGCAGCGAGAGGCGGCTGCTGTGAAGGAGCTGCATAGTCTGAGGTAAATTAATCCTGGGGATGGAGGGGTGGAGGCTGGGGCTGAGGCAAGCTAATCCCGAGGATGGGGGTACGGTTTGGACACGAGAAGGGTTAAACCTGGGGATTGGGTGTTGGGTTTGGGGCTGAGAGGTATTAAGCCTGGGGGGGGGTGGACGATGGGGGTAAAGCTTAGGGATAGGAAGTGGATTTGGCGGCTGAGGTGTTGGTTGATTGGTTGTTTTTGACACAAACAATTCAGCAACCCTGACGCTACTTTGTGAAATGTTTGTGTTATCAAATCTGATTTTTTCAGAAAAAAATTTGGGTCAAAAAGTTTGCCCAAGTGAGATAGTAGGAAGTTTCCTACAGTTTCCTCACTTAGCAGAGACACACTGTATGAATTTATTTCCAAATATTCCTATCACTGTTTCCACTTGCAGGGAAAATTATGAAAAAAATCCTATTGTAGGCAAGACAGTAAAGTGGTGACAGTACTTAGTTTCAATAATATATTGGTGCTGACCTTCATCTTTCACACAAAGAGCATTGTATCTGCCACTTGGAGAAGGATCATTTTCAATGTTAACATCGATTGCTTTCGCACTCTGCTGGTTGCTCCCTGTCTTACTGCACACCATAGTCCTAAAATAGAGAAGAAGTGGGAACAAATCAGAAGTTCTGCAAGAACTGTATTGCACTCATAGGTGAAATTGGCTGGCCTTTATCACTTCAACCAGTGCATAGCATTGTCTCAGTCTTTGTACTGACAGGAATGAACTTCTGAGGAGCTTGCACTAGAGTAGTAATGTGGAAAAGGCAACTCTGGAAAGGAACTGATAAGAGAGACAAGTAACTTTTTTTAAAAAATCCCTGGTCGTATATTAATTCCAGGACACAGGAAGCACAAAAAGTTTAGAACTAGCACTTGAAAGAGTGTGAACACATTTCAGTTTGTGCATAGTATGTGTAACTACTGGGAGAAATACCAAACACTTTCTGAGGGCCATATTATGTTTTCACATACATCCAGCTATGTCTAGACTAGATGGATTTGTTGGCAAAATGGTCGTTTCGTCAACAAAACCCACCGAGCACTGAGAGTCCCCAGGGCATTCTGTCGACAACAAGGTGACAGAACACAGCGCTTTTGTCAACAGCTACACGCCGCTTGCCATGAGGACTAATGACTCTATTGACAGAGATCTGACGACAAAATGCCGGTCTGGACGTTCCAGAGGGCCTTCTGTCGATAGAAAAGATTTCTGGAACACAGCACAACCCTGTCTGCTGCGCTTCTAGGTGGCTGTTTTGCTGGTAGAGTGGCCAGGCAGTCCAGCTGCTCTCTGGTAACAGAGAGAATCACTCTGTCGATCTGCTCTGCAGTGTGGATGCGGTCTGTCAAAAGAACTTTTGTCAGAAGATACCATCTGACACAAACTTCTGCCGACAAATCCCTCCAGTCTAGACATAGCCTCCACATAAATCCTCAGCAATAACACTGGCTTCCACCACATGCTCCAGACTAAAAATCGTTTAACCCAGAGCAAAATCTCTCTTTTTTTCAGTAACAGCAACGAAGGATCCTGTGGCACCTTGTAGACTAACAGAAAAGTTTTGAGCATGAGCTTTCGTGAGCACAGACTCACTTCATCAGATGCTGGTCTTAGAAATCTGCAGGGCCATGTATAAATAAGCCAGAGCAAGGGTGGGGATAACAAGGTTAGCTCAGTCAGCAAGGGTGAGGCTTACTACCAGCAGTTGATCTGGAGGTGTGAACACCAAGGGAGGGGAAGCTGCTTCTGTATTTAGCCAGCCATTCGCAGTCTTTGTTTAAGCCAGAGCTGAGGCCATTGAATTTGCAGATGAATTCTAGTTCAGAAATTTCTCTTTGGAGTCTGGTCCTGAAATTTCTTTGCTGTAGGATAGCTACTTTTAAGTCTGCTACTGTGTGGCCTGGGAGATTGAAGTGCTCTCCTACGGGTTTTTGTATATTGCCATTTCTGATGTCTGATTTGTGTGCATTTATTCTTTTACGTAGAGACTGTCCAGTTTGTCCGATGTATATAGCAGAGGGGCATTGCTGGCACTTGATGGCATAAATTATATTGGTAGATGTGCAGCTGAATGAACTTTTCAGTACTTTACTCAGGTAAGCTCCCATGTTAATAGAAGCTGAATAGGTTTTAATAGGCATTTTGCCTGAGTGCAAATTAGGCAAAGATCTCAGGATTTGGCCATATTATCACAAACAATTATAAGTAATTTATTAAAATAATACTCTGAGAATTTTTAATGTTTGTGCAGATAAGCCCTGTTTGCCACATGACTGTAGAGAACTCATTTCACCTTTCTGTTTCTGAAGCTGCAGTTTCTATCGTGAGCCTATGTATATGTACCAGTTTGGATCAAACTAGCATGTAATGAATAGCCCTGTAGCCACAGCTGCATGGGCACTCAACCACTACTTAGCTGTTCAAATGAGAAGGCTCAGGACCTCATGCCATGGGATTTAAGGACCTAACAGACCTGTAAGCCTTATTTGGCTCTTTGGAGTCACTAGGCCTACTGTTGCAAAATCAGGCCCTGTTCTATAAATTCTTTGAGATGGGTAAATGTCTTTCGACTTATCTGTAAAGTACCTACTGCTGTAGAAAGTTCCTGGTGAAGCCTGTAGAGGAGCTGATAACAAAAGCTGCACGTGTATATCAATTTTAAAGGGTCGTTTTTAGATGCTTGTACCTTTGTTAAACATTTCCCATTGGAACTAAAATATGGGAATTTATTTTAAAGGCTTTCTTCAAAAACCACAAAACTGCTGAAATCAGGGTCAGAAAGAGTGAAAACCAGACTCTTTTCCTATGAATTGTTTGCCACTATTTTTTTGGGTGGGGGAAGAGGGGATAGCTCCACCCATTTGGTGGAAGATGGTAAAATTAAAACATAGCATGTGTTTTATTTACCAGCACCAGTCCTAGGACGATCACTGCTTATGGGGCACCGTGATTATGAGGCTGCCACAGTCTGAATACTTAACAGAATGGAAGGGGGCAGGGGATCCACTCTGCGTATGTCTACATTGCAATAAAGTGCTCCCCACCCCAACTGTTCCAGGTCAGCTTCTTGACTACAGCTTGCAGGACCCAGGTTGTGGGACTATAGAGCACATGAAAGGGGGATGGGCCCAGAGGCCCCCATCCAGCCCACGCCTGAATGTCTACACTGCAATTATATACCCTCAGCCTGAATCAGAGTCAGCTTATGAGGCGAGAGACAAGTGCTTTATTGCACTGTAGATATATCCTGTGGGATTTGAGTGGATGATTTCAATACAAACTGAAGTCCTGATGTACGTGGAAATACACCTCTTTTCAGCATGTCCTTTAATGTGTTGCCTAGTCCAGTCAGGGGTATGATTTGTACCCACTGTTGTTTCACAAGTAGGCACATCGCTCTCTCTCTCTCTTTCTCTCTCTGCAGAGAGCTATGCAATACTTACACATAAAAGGAACAGAATGAGTCAGAATACAGATCAGCCATAATAATTATCTATTTTGGTAAACCTGACTTAGAATGTCCATCTATTTTTGAAAACTTCTTACAGTACCACAACACAGAAAAACTGATCCCTCAGTCATCATTAGGAAAAAGCACCCATACAATTATTATATAGAGGGCACTAAGAACATGTTGGATAAAATACACGTTCCATATGAACATTCCACTTTCTTCAGTTGCTCATAATTCTCTCCAACAAATTCTTTTTTGGGTTGGGAAGGAAAATTTAATTGTTCCTTAGTTATCTGAATGTGAAAAGTATATTTTTCCTATATGTTACAATTAATTCACTTACATAAATAACCAAATAGCTTCAAGTAGAAGTGTGCCACTTTGCCTCCATATTTTTTATGGAAATATGTTTTAATGTGGATATGCATAACTCGAATATGCTTTATGCAAAACAGGCTGAGTAACCTGCTAGTCAAGAGCCTGTGATACCCCGAATGTGTATATTCTGTTTGCGTGCATGTATCAATCTTGTATGTAAAGTTAGAAATATGAAGTGTAAACCTGCTTATTAAACTAAAATTTCTAGTGCAAGCCATTAGCAGTACTTAAGTGACTTAATGGCTTGGTGCTCAGGATGATCTGTGAATGGTTTTGTTTTTTCTATTGTCCCAAACTGTGACTGGTCCTACAAAAACATGTTACAATGCCACCTGATGCTGGAATCCATCTTGAATCTTGTATTGTTTCCATGGTAATGGGGATGGTTAAATACAGGGTTCCTGTCCTGGGAAAATTTTATTTAAGGAGAGAGAAGCAATCAACATAATCTTCCACTGGCTTTTGAAACTGCTTGGCCCACCATAAGAGGATACACACAAAGAAACCTGAAAACAGAGACCTCTAAGGATTCAAGAGGCTGTAAGACCCAAGCCTAGAAACAAAGATCAGGTCTGGCTTGTGAAGAATTGTGTTTGAAATAAGAACAAGTGTGAGGAACACATTTTGTAACAATTTCTCTTAGGGCTTGTCTACATTACCACCTTCCTTCGAAGGAAGCATGGTAATCAGGGTGTTGTGAGTTTACTAATGAAGTGCTGCTGTGCATAGGCAGCACTTCATTAAGCAAATTCCCCCCGTGGCAACTTCAAAGTTTTAGATTTCAAAGTACTGGCATGCGTCTAGCCGCTGCTCATCTGCTGGTACTTCGAAGTTGCCCCAGCACTTCGAAGTACCAGCAGGTGAGCCGCGGCCAGATGCGTGCCGGTACTTCGAAATTTAAAACTTCGAAGTTGCCGCCCGGGGGTGGTGGAATTTGTTTAATGAAGTGCTGTCTATGCACGGCAGCACTTCATTAGTAAACTTCCAACACCCTATTTACCATCCTTCCTTCAAAGGAACGTGGTAGTGCAGACAAGCCCTTAGTGTATTAGGCTTAATTGAAGTGTTTTGTTTACTTTGGCTTAATAACTAACTTTGAGCTGTCTGCTTTCACGTGCCTTCACTTAAATCCTACTTTTATACTTAATAAAAACACTTTTATTATCAAACCCAGTGTAAATAATTGTTACGTGAGAGGGAAGCAACCCTTCCTTTCATTGATGAAGAGAGTGAATCTTATGAGCTTTGCTTAAAACATTTACAGATACTGGTTTTGCACATAAACATTGGAATTTTATCTCAGGCCATTCATGGAGCTTTTTAAATTTTGGTTCTGACAATCAGCTCTTCAGCTTTGGTGGTGCCCTTAAACTGACAGCTTAGGGCTACGTCTACACGTGAACGCTACATCGAAGTAGGTTATGACATCGAAATAGGTTATTTCGATGAATAATGTCTACACGTCCTCCAGGGCTGGCAACGTCGACGTTCAACATCGACATTGCGCAGCACCACATCGAAATAGGCGCTGCGAGGGAACGTCTACACGCCACAGTAGCACACATCGAAATAAGGGTGCCAGGAACAGCTGCAGACAGGGTCACAGGGCGGACTCAACAGCAAGCCGCTCCCTTAAAGGGCCCCTCCCAGACACAGTTGCACTAAACAACACAAGATCCACAGAGCCGACAACTGGTTGCAGACCCTGCGCATGCAGCATGGATCCCCAGCTGCAGCAGCAGCAGCCAGAAGCCCTGGGCTAAGGGCTGGTGCACACGGTGACCATAGAGCCCCGCAGGGGCTGGAGAGAGAGCATCTCTCAACCCCTCAGCTGATGGCCGCCATGGAGGACCCCGCAATTTCGATGTTGCGGGACGCGCAACGACTACACGGTCCCTACTTTGACGTTGAACGTCGAAGTAGGGCGCTATTCCTATCCCCTCATGGGGTTAGCGGCTTCGACGTCTCGCTGCTTAACGTCGATGTTAACATCGAAATAGCGCCCAACACGTGTAGCCGTGACGGGCGCTATTTCGAAGTTAGTGCCGCTACTTCGAAGTAGCGTGCACATGTAGACACGGCTTAGGTGTGACATGCATATGAGATGAAGGCTTTTTAAATATGGTGCCAACTGTAGTTCTTGCCCTATTCTAGGAATGGCGAAGTGAAACAAGTTCAGCTTCTGATCTTCCCATGCCAAATAGCTCCAAATTTCTTTTTTCATTTCTCCTTCAAAGACACAGGATAACTAACATAAAAATACTGACATGTTAATCTTGAGAAATCAAGCACACCCGAAAAGTTGAAAAGTTAAAGGTTTCTTCTGTTGTATTAAGTCAGCTAAACTGTAGATATGTACTTTCTACTCCTGTTTTAATTTTTAAATGTAAACTTTACAGTCGCTGGGTTTAGTGTGTCCCAAGAGCAATACTAGTAACTTTAGATACCATTCAATAATCATACCTTTATGGTTCAGACGTTTTTGTGGTTGTGGCCTCAAATTACATGCAACTTATTCTTTATAGATTTTTTTGCACAACTTTTTTCCTTTCATAGTATCACTATAGGGGAGAATCAAATTGTTTGAGGGCTTTAATTTTGTATTTCCATGCCTTAATGTAACTGGAATCTTTAAAAGTTTAAGAGTTAACTTATCTTCAAATTGACTTATTAAACAATCGTTGCTTTCAAAGTAATTGAAAACTTCCTGGGGTGGTCTTTTTACCATCAAACGAGCCTCAAGCTTCAGTCTAACTTAACATAGATTTTCTTTGCCTGGGAATAGTTATAAATGTTGATTAAAGTAATAGGGATAATTTTAATGTTATATTGCAACCATAATGATACTTCACCTTTGTTTTATTATATATCTAAAGAAGTCTAATCTTTTTAAGTTGTATGTGATATACAAGATATAGTATTGTAATATCAATGACTAAAGAAGGGAGCATATTCAAGTGGGTTTAACCCTAAAACAGAATTACCTGTTACCAAATAACTCTCATTTAAGCTTTACTGGAGGAGGCTAGAGTTTAGCACTGCGGAGATGTGAGACTCTAAGGGTGTATCTACACTTGCATTCCTCTTTGGATTCTTTTGAAGATGGGGTTTACTTTCGAAAGAGCAGCATCTACACTGGTTTTCTTCTTTCGAAAGACGCTCTTTTGAAATAAGAATATACAAATGAGGGGCCAAATATGCAAATATGCACCTCATTTGCATTTTTTATTTTCCTCATTTGCATACCTCTTTTGAAAGAGGACTAAAACTGGAGATGCACCCTAAGGCTATGTCTAGAATACCGCTTTGCTGACAGATGATTTTGCTGGAAGACATCTCCCAATAAAACTTTTGTTGAGAGATCGCAGCCAAACTGCCAAGCTGATCGCAAGAGTGATCTGCTCTGTCAACAGAGAATGGACAGACTCCTCAGGTGCTCTACTGGCAAAACAGCCAACCAGAAGCTCAGCAGACAAGGCTGCCCAGTTTCCCAGACTCTGTCTGCTGACTGAGGGGCCCCCAGAATATTTAGACCAGCTTTCTGTCAACAGATCTGTCCACAGAGGCATTATTCCTCATGGTGAGTGTGGAACAGCTGTTGACAAAAGTACTGAACACCTTGGGAATCTGGACGCTCCATGGGTTTTGTTGGTAAAACAACCATTTTGCCAACAAAACCCTCTAGTGTAGCCATAGCTTTACTGTATGTCTACACTGCAGTTAAAAAGCTGTAGACATAGCCTGACTGTCCCATGCCATCTGGATGGGGCTTGCAGGGCGGACAAAGCAGCCATTTAATTGCAGTGTAGACAGTTAGGCTTGAGAAACAGCCCTAGGTCTGGGGCCCTCCCATATTGCAGAATCCTAGAGTCCAGGCCCTACCCTGAACCAAAATGACTACTTCATAATTAAACAGGCCCTGTGCTGAAGTCCCACAAACCTGAGTCAGCTGGCACAGGACAGCCAGGCTATGTCTACACAGTGCCCTAACCTTGAAATAAGCTACACAATTTGCACTACACAAATTGCATAGCTTATTTCGAGTCGATTTCGAAATAGGCTATTTCAGCATGTGGCACTGACATGCCAAAATAAAGTGTTATTTCGAGGTACTCCTGTACTTCTCCTGCAATGAGGTGTACAGGGATGCCGTAATAGTGCACCCGTTATCTCAAAAACTGTTTCGAGACAACAGGTGGATTTCTTAGATGCGGGCAGCTATTTTGGGGTACCACTGTATCCTGAAATAGCACCAGCCGTATAGACATAGCCCCAGGGAGCCTTAATAGCAGTGTAGACATGTTTTACATGAACAGGCATGTGTGTGTTGCACAAAGAGGACTTCTGTATGTAGGATGCCATGAATAGCTATGATGATGTTGAAAAGCAGGTTGTCAAAAGAAGCGTTACTTATCTGCCAGTTTTTCCTATTATGCTCTCAGTCTTATACTGAGAAATACATTTCTTGACATCCAATATGGCTCCATCCAGGATGGCAACAGAGTAAAGCTATCAGAATGGGGGCAATCTTACTTCTAGTCAGAGGATGCAGCATGTGCCATCTGCTGACTTGACCCTAACTTTGGGGACTGGGATGGTTAGTCCTACACAAGCTTCTGAAAGAACACTTCTCTATTTGTCAGATGTGGAGCACCCACATTCATTGTCCTGTTTCTCCCACAAACCATTCCAAAGCTGGGAAATTCAACCACTCAGAAGTGTCAACAGCATTGATCTTTCCACCTTGGATTTTTTATTAAAAGACCTGAATTCCCTGGTTGGGGGCAGGGTTCCATGTAAGCTCTTTCATCCCATGGCCAGAATACATTTTGGTATGTGCACCAAGGTACGTGTGGATGTGCCCCACCAACGCAAACACAGGCTGCCCAATGTGGGCGGCTGCAGGTGCTCTGCTAATCAGGTGGGTGGCCCCTGAATTTCTCCTGGGTGGCTGCCAGCGCAGCTTACAGTGAACGCAGGTGGTGGGGTGTGGGAGCAAGGCACCTCATGATGTGAATTTATCAGGACAAATTGGGCCATCATGAGCAAAAAGTCTTTCTTAATAGAGAAAGCCAGCAGGGAACATGTCAGTCCATTGCTGACCTACGTCGTAAAATCTTGCCTTGGGAGGGTCTCCTACTTCACATGTTTTGCCCTCTAAACTGCCAGTTCAGTATTCTGTTCAAGGTGTTGTCCTAATCTTTAAATCCCTGAGAGGTCTAGGTCTGATTTATCTCAGGGATCAACATTGATTCTGTGACACAGGGTAACACCGATCATGAAGGACACTGCAGCTGTGAGTCCCAAGGGTGAAATTCAAGTGCTGGAGCCAGAGTGTTGTCATTTGGGGTGTCATTAGCCTCAGTATTCCCTGACAACAAAGATCAGGATGATCCCAAACCTTACAGCTTTTAGGACACAAGGCAAGACCTTTCTGAGCAGTGAAGCCAGACAGCAGTAGAGCTATAAAAATGGTTTCACCTCAACCTCCTAGACAACAACAACTAACATGCTGTGAGGGCCAAGTGAAAAGTTTAAGTCCTATTTTTGGAAAGAAAATATTTGACATATTTATTTGGTGCCTCATGCGCCTTTGGGAATTTCTTAGATTAGATACTGGCAGCCAGCACAGAAAAAATAACAGCCTGAATGACAGATTTACTTTTAAATAGAAAAAGTCACTGATTTCCTGACACATCCGTCTACCACATGCACACATAACTGAACGCTACATTTAGCAATATTATAGGGATCCTTTCACCTCTTGATCACTATTTCACAGATCATTAGAGACCAAAAGTTGTTACCACCTGATAGTAAAGCTGTGTCTTAGTAGGTGGTCACAGTTCAGTTCCTATTAAATAGATGTCCACATAAATAAAAAAGCCCACACCTTACAATTGGTGGTAATTTCAGCAAGTAAGTGTCAAGGATTCAAATCCCACTGAGACCATTTCACTCTCAAAATTGGCTCCTCTTTTAGGATGGGGCATATAGTGCAGGGCAATGTGCACTACCATTGCCTTTGTTTTACCTGTTGTGTGCATAAGCGTATGACTTTGGTTTTGAGTGAGGTCACACTTGTGCTTTTTAGGTCATTATCAGTTTAATTTTTGAAATTCCTTTTTTTACACATGAAGATTTGGAGTGGTATTTGGTGGGTTGAATGGAAAAGCTCCACAAACCTTTCTAAAATGAATTTTTGAACTTAGAATTAAATCCAGACTCACCTTAGGGAGATAAAATAGTATAAACTGTTATATTTCAGGCAGAGATGTAATTTTAAGTTTACAAGCCTTCCTGCTGTAATTCTCATTTGTCAGCTTGGAATGAGTGTTAATAACTATTTGCAACAAAATGACACTCCTGTGAGATATCTGCCTATGAGAATAATGACTCAATAGCCGTGTCTACACGTGCACGCTACTTCGAAGTAGCGGCACTAACTTCGAAATAGCGCCTGTCACGGCTACATGCGCCGGGCGCTATTTCAAAGTTAACTTCGACTTTAGGAGGCGAGACGTCGAAGTCGCTAACCCCATGAGGGGATAGGAATAGCGCCCTACTTCGACGTTCCACGTCGAAGTAGGGACTGTGTAGTCGTTGCGCGTCCCGCAACTTCGAAATAGCGGGGTCCGCCATGGCGACCATCAGCTGAGGGGTTGAGAGACGCTCTCTCTCGAGCCCCTGCGGGGCTCTATGGTCACCGTGGGCAGCAGCCCTTAGCCCAGGGCTTTTGGCTGCTGCTGCAGCAGCTGGAGATCCATGCTGCAGGCACAGGGTCTGCAACCAGTTGTCAGCTCTGTGTATTTTGTGTTGTTTAGTGCAACTGTGTCTGGGAGGGGCCCTTTAAGGGAGCGGCTTGCTGTTGAGTCTGCCCTGTGACCCTGTCTGCAGCTGTGCCTGGCACCCTTATTTCGATGTGTGCTACTTTGGCATGTAGACTTTCCCTTGCAGCGCCTATTTCGATGTGGTGCCGCGCAACGTCGTAGTTGAACATCGACGTTGCCAGCCCTGGAGGACGTGTAGACGTTATTCATCGAATAGCCTATTTCGATGTTGCTACATCGAAATAAGCTATTTCGATGTAGGCTTCACGTGTAGACGTAGCCAATAAAACCAGCAAGTGAGCTGCAAGTGAAAGAACAGAAGAAAGAGGCAGAATGCTTTGTGAAGACATTTGTGAAGTCTTTTGTAGCTACTTTTTGAACTTTGAACACATAAAATCTGAAAGCTCTATGTGAAGCCCCCAGTACTGTACTGAATGTTTTTGTGGTTTCCATTCCAGCCCCATCCTTGTGTTTATTTTTAGGGTTCTGAAAGATGGAAAATGAACATTCCATTGATTATTCTGTCTTCCTGGAATTTCTGAGGACTAAGGGTGTTGGGGGGCTCATACTGTGGCAACCGCCCCTCTTACCCAGGCCACTCCTTAGGTCAATATCTTGGCCCTTTCCCCCAGGGGTTGGGGCTTACAAAGAGTCCCTGTGGTAAGGAGCCCAGCCTCTCCTTCTGAGACTTCCTACCTTGCTGTTTCTGTGCTGGATTTGGTATAACTCCCTCTCAGACTTTTGTTCTCTGTCTCTCCTACACTTTTCTCATTTACCCACTCTTCCCCACCTTACAACTGTGGAAGGCTTTTTTTTTTTTTGAAGGCCTTCACCAAGCCAGCAGTGGAGTCAGCTGGCCCCAATTTGCCAGAGCCAGCTCCCTCCCAGCTGCTTCTAATTGCCCTACTACCCTCTGCTTCTATTTAGCAGGTTGTTTACACCTTTTGGGCTGCCTTTCTCTCATTTTGACGGAGCCCTCTGGCCTAACCCTGACACAATATACACGATATTCTAAAATAACTATTGTTTATAGTGAAAACCCTACAATTGTTCTCAGTGTTCTATACTTAAGTTCTCAGGGGAAATAGTCCCTACCGCTCTCTACAGTTGCCTTTCATCCTGACCAAAGTTGTGCCATCTCCTTTCCTAATTTTCATTGCCTTCTTAAAGAAAATGAGACCCTTACCACTCCATTTAACTCTATGCAGCCATCTCACTGAGCCATGAATAATGTTCTATTAACCTACTTTACATTGCCATAGCCCTGCATGGAGCTATGCTAGGTCACTGGCTGTCTTACTCCAGGCTTCTCTGGATGGAAGCAGTATGGTAAAGTCTATAGTGCACTGGGGTGAGAGTCAGGAGACGGGTTCTGGTTCTGCAACTGATTTGCTGGGTGAGCTCGGGTAAGTTACTACATTTCTCCGTGTCTCTTTCTCCTTCCTTAACAGCTCTTTGAGGTAGGAGCTGTCTCTTACTACAGTAAACCCTTCATCCCATGGACTAATGGGGGGAAAGGGGTGTCCGTTAAACCCCTAAGTCTATTAAATATGAGGGTTTACATAGCACCCCCTGCCAGTGACTCACCAGAGCCACTGGAGCCGCTACTGCCGGAGCTGCCACACACTTCTCCCACCAGGGTTGGGTGTGTACACGAATGCCATCTGCCCACGTACATGCCCCAGAGCGCACAGTGGCTTCAGCGATGGACCAGGCTGCAGTGGAGGTTCCATCCCTGGTGGCTGGAAGAAACAGCATCTCCAGCCATGGTGGCTCCTCCAACTGAGGTGGAGGCTCTGGTGAGTTGCCTTACGTGCTTTCTTTGGGGGGATGCTGGTGGATTTAGTGGACTTTGGGAACAATGGTGAGCTGGCAGACATCCATTATTCCCAAAGTCCGCTAAATTGGGGTCTGTAAAATCGAGGATTTACTGTATGTCTTTATACAGCGTCTAACATAGTGGAAGCCCCCAACAAGAGAGCATTCCCTTTATAAGAGGTCTCCCTCCCAGGTATAAATCCTTCTACTACAAAGCAGAGTAATAGTTTTAAGTGTGAATTATTTTGTCAGGACTTGCATTTTTTTGTTTCTTTTCTTTTCACTCCCTTTTAAGGAGCACATCTTAATTGCATTTTTCTACCAGGATTTTTCACGTTGCCCTGGTGTCCTATTTTCCCTCATAAAATAGTAAGAGTTACATGTACGCCATATGCCTTGAAACATGCTTTGCTGTTTTTGATGTTCTTTGTATCGTTCTTAAAACTTTACATAGTGGGATCGAGGTTTGATCTTTAATCAAGGTTTGTTCCTAAATTAGATGCCCAACACTATATTTAAACAACTAAACAGGTGGCCTATTTTTTTTCAGAAGTGCTAAGGACCCACCAGCTGTTACTCAGCCCTTTTGAAAAGTTATATACTGACTTTACGTTACTCCTATTATTTACCATTTCTATTGTAATATTACCTAGATGCTAACCAGATTAGGGACTTCTTTGTCTAGACACTGTAAAGACAAATAATATATGGTAGTTCCTGTCACAAACAGTTTACAATCTAAAAGTCCCCAAACAACTTAAACACCCTCATAAAGCAGACCTGGGAACGCTTTTTACCTGATACAGGCTAGAATGTGGGTTTGTACAACATGTGGCTATACTGTTATAATTCATACACAACATAGGGAAGTTTAATTTCCTTCATGTGGAAATTTATGTTCTACCACCAATAAGTAGAACATAGGGAAAGGTGAGAAGACAGATTGGAGGCTGGTATTGGAGTTTTAACTGAATATTTCCAGACTTTCTGCTGTGAATGGTTTTTTAAATATTGGTGTATTAATTTCTTGACTTTACAATTTTTTAAAAACTTAACTTTAGATTTCCGGACTTTCAAATGTTTGGGATTTAAAAAAATAATTATAATGCTTTAAGTTAATAAATAGCTGTTTATTTAACACTACCTGTAAGTGTTTTGTCTGAGAAGTGCATGTCTTTGTAAAAAAATAACATTCTAGCAGAAGTGGAAAAAAAAGTTTTCCCATGTTCCCAATTGTCTATGGGTTTAGAGCCCAATGCTCATACCTTGAGCATGCTCCAATTATTCATAAAGATATATAAAATCTTTCCTACTTAGCTGCAGTATGGAAATCTGCATGACTGGAGCACATTTATTTAATAAAAATAGACCCTACTATTTCAGTGTCCATATGCACACATACAAAATGAGAAACGACTGTCTATGAAGGAATTCTGTGGAAAGGAATCTGGGGTTCGTAGTGGACCACAAGCTAAATATGAATCAAAAATGTAACATAGCAACAAAAAAAAGTGAAGATCACACCTGGGATGTATTAGCAGGAATGTTACAAGTAAGACATCAGATGAAGTCACTATCAACTGATACTTCCCCACACATCTTCTGTCTACAGAACACGTCCACATCTAATAGAGGCTGCCCTTGTCAACGCCCTCTGTTGACAGAACAGCCAACCAGAAGCTCTGCAAACAGGGCAGCCCAGTGAACCGGAAGCCCTCTCTGTTGACAGAGGGCCACCCAGAGCATCTACCCTTTGGAAGCCATGCTGGCTAATCAGCTGAACGTGAGTTAGCAGTGTAATGCTGTGGTCAAAAGCGTTCATGTAGTCCTGAGCTGCATAAACTGAAGAATCTTGAAAAGGGGTAGAGAAGTTAATTTGCATCTATATTTTGTCACTGATGTGACCACAGCTGAAATACCATGTCCAGTTCTGCTGTCCACAGTCCAAGGAGGATGTTTATAAATCGGAAGGGAACAGAGCAGAGCCATGAGAATAACTGAAGGTTTTGAAAGTATGCCTTACAGCACTAAACTCAAAAGAGTTCAACTAAGTTAGCTTAACGAAGAAAAAGTAAAGAAGTGACTTAATTATTGCCTATGCCTATGACATGCCGCTTCTTCCAGAAGCAGCACACTAGTGAGCTATCCAGAAGATGCTAATGAGGCGTGGATGCACATTTTCCATGCCTCATTAGTATATCGGCATGTGGTTCAGAGTCCGAAGAAGCCCTTTTGGACTCCAAAGTACACATGCAGCGGCGCAGCCAGCGGGGATCTTCTGGAAGGATAGTTCCCTTCAGGAAGATCCCCGCGGGCCACAAGTCTGCATGTGTACTTCGGAGTCCGGAAGAGGTTCCATGCAAATATGCTAATGAGGCATGGAAAACTTGCATCCGTGCCTCAATAGCATCTTCCGGATAGCTCATTAGCGTGCCGCTTTCAGAAGAAGTGGCACGTGTAGACACAGCCTGTAAGTATTGGTGTGGGGAACAAGTAGTCATTCATGGGCTCTTCAGTCTACCAGAGAAAGGAGTAAGTAATATGATCCAATAACTGGAAGTTGAAGCTAGACAAACTCAGGCTGGAAATAAGGCATATAGTTGTGATGATGAGAGTTATTAACCACTGGAGAAATTTACCAATGGTCATGGTGGACTCTCCATCACTGACAATTTTTATATCAAGACCAGATGTTTTCTAAAAGACCTGCTCTAAGAATTGTTTTTGGGAAGTTGTGTGGCTTGTGCCATATGGGAAGTCAGCATAGATAATCACAATTGTCTCTTTTGATCTTGTGGACTGCAGGAGGGTGTGGAGAACTAATCTGCCTGTTATAGCTCAGCCTCCAGTGAAGCCAGGTCTACACTAGGCGATAAGTTTTAAATAAGATAAGCAAATCCAGCCACATAGATTTGTGTAGCTGGAGTCAATCTACTTTCAATTCAATTTCAAACTTTGGTGTCATCCTTGCAGTGGGAGGTTGAAAGGAGAAATGCTACCATCGACTTCCCTTACTCCTCACAACATTTGATTTAACGTGTCCGTACTAGACATGCTAAATCAAACCCTGGAAAATCAACCTCTGAAGTGTTGATCCCTGGGTAAATATAGAGGTGCTGTGAGTTTCACATTTTTCATCTAGAGTGCTACTGCATTCTGATGTATTACAGCAGGCTGCTGTTACTTTAGCATTCTCCATAATCATGATATTCGAGGAAAATTCTTAACTGGTGTAAACTGACACAGCATCATTGACTTCAATCAAGAGTTGAGATCTGCCCATCAGCCTACTGTGGCTCAGAAAATTGAGAATATTTTTTTCCTTCTTGCTCCTTTAGAATACTGGAAGTGCTCTGAGAGGGAAGAAAAATAACACTGCCCATCCTACCCACTCCACCTACCCCTCTTTCTCCTTTATTACTGAAAAGCTGCATAAAAGGACCTGTTTAATAATCCTGCCATATACATTGTAGGGATGAAAACAATGTTCTTGGCTTTTAGGCCTGCACCTATTTCATGGACTGAGTGGGTACGAGGGGAGAAAAAAGAGAAAGCTTCCTATATACAATCTATCTTATTCCTTTTTTAAAAAACAGGATATGTTTTAATTTAAAAGTACTTTAAAATACATTAGTTTGTACAAAAAAGAATGCGGGAAATAATTGCTTTCATTTGAAGGGTTTTTTTTCATTTATAGTAATAATTTCCTGCTCTCCGTTAAAAATTGAAAACTGTGTTTTGTCCTTAAAAAGTGCATGTAGCACTATGCTACCTAAAATAACTAAGAGCAGTCATTAAATCTAATAATTCCCTAAAGTTTAAGAATCTACAAAAGTATCCTGTGGAGAAACATAGCTTTGTCACCATTAGACACTGACAATAAATGGGCTACTGTACTTTACTCAGGAAAACTTTGCAAATACAGATTGAAGGAAGGAAGCAGCAGAGTACAAAAGGCTAAAGAAGCAAGAAGCCAGATGAAGTCAGGGTTATTCACAGGTTAGAAAGGTGCTCGGGTGGTTAAGTCGCAAAACTAGAAGTCAGGTGACCTGGATTCTCCTCTTGGCTTTGGGAAGGGATTGCTGTGTGACTGAGCAAGTCACTGTTTCTTTCCTAGGTCACTAGAATGCACTTCTTGCCATATCATATCAACTATGTGCTACCTAAGGAGGACAAAACTTTGTGCTGCTCCATTTTCTTAAATGAGCTGATCATGTTGATGTTTCTGTGCTTCAGTTTCCGCACCTATAAAATAAGGATAAGACCTACCTCTATCTACTCCAGGGAGATTCTGTACCAGAACATTAAAAATGCTGTACTAAAAATTCTGTGCACAATATTTTAAAATGCTGCATATTTCAGGTATCAAAACAACAATATAACTTTGCCAGTTTCAAATATTTTGGTAGTGTACTCAAAATACCTGTCAGAAAATATGTCTGTAACAATAAAGACAACAAAAAAGATTCAAATTTTTTGTTGTTGGGTTTTTTTTTGTTTTTTTTTAACAAATACATTCCATGCTAGGCATATTAATACAGAACTCTGAATTATAATTCATTTAAATTACACTACAGAACCATATTTACTGCAATCCTCAGCAGCATTGCAAAGGCTGGGGGCAGTCCTGGGTAATGAAAGAGCTGAGGGAGATGGAAGATTGCTGGGAGAGAGCCTGGGAGTGAACTCGGAAAGATTGTTGAGTGTGGGTGGGAGAAATATTGATCAGGGGCTTTTGGGGATGGGGGATTGTTAAATAGACTTCACCATGCAGACCCTGGCTGCACCCTAGCCTCTCTTTTCAGTCAGGCGCACTATTCCCATGTGTCAATTTTAGTTATTTGTGTTATAAAATAGAATGTAGTAAAACTCTCCAAATTAAACCAGCCCTAATTAAAGTGCCCCCACACCACACATCATATAGGAAAACATACTTTTTAACTTGTTGGGAAGATGATAAACTCTCAAGGTCTCAGTTTCAGAAGTGCTGAGCACCTACAACTTCTCTTCAAGTCCAGGAGAGCTGTGGGTGTTCAGCACCTCTGAAAATGAAGGCCAAGATTGCTTATCGTATGGGGGGAGGCAAGAATGGCTTTCTGGTTAATGCATGTGTCTTGGAGCCAAAGCATCTAGTTACTGGTCCAGTGTTGCAGTAATGACCATGTATGTGTAATTAACTGAGGCTGCATCTACACTAGCAACTTATTTCAAAAGATTTTTCAAAAGAAGCGGGGCTCTTTTGAAAGATTCCGCAGAGCATCTACACACAAAAAGTGTTCTTTCAAAAGTAAATTGAAAGAAAATGGAGCTCCTTTCGAAAGTGCTCCTCCACTCCCATTTCAGGAAGATCGTCTTCTTTTGAAAGCTTCTTTCCAAAGAAAGCGTGTGTAGATGCTTCACAGGTTATTTTGAAAGAGCAGTCCTCTTGACATCTGATTTTTTGATCCCCATCCTGCTCTTTTGAAAGAGCAGGGGCTGTGTGGATGCTCTATTTTGAAAGAGCAGATCTGCTTTTTTGTGTGTGGACGCGCTTTTTTGAAAGAAGTTCTTTCAGAAGAGATCTTCCTGAAGGGCTTCTTTTGAAAGATCGCTGTAGTGTAGACATAGCTTAAGTCTCTATGTCTTTGTTTTCTTGGTTATAAAAAGTGGGTAACGGTACTTTCCTACCTCACTTCATGGGCTGAGAAGCTTCCTGCAAGTTTGCAAAGCACCATGGAACTCAAAAGCTTTGAAGTGTTACTTACATTTCTCTAGGAAACAAGAGAGCAGTATCTGACAGCTAAGATCTGTATTTTATTCCTACCAGCTTGACTGTCCCTAGCTGTGTCTACACGTGCACGCTGCTTCGAAGTAGCGGCACTAACTTCGAAATAGCGCCCGTCGCGGCTACACACGTCGGGCGCTATTTCGAAGTTAACTTCGACGTTAGGCGGCGAGACGTCAAAGTCGCTAACCTCATGAGGGGATCGGAATAGCGCCCTACTTCGACGTTCAATGTCGAAGTAGGGACCGTGTAGACGATCCGCGTCCCGCAACGTCGAAATTGCCGGGTCCTCCATGGCGGCCATCAGCTGGGGGGTTGAGAGATGCTCTCTCTCCAGCCCCTGCGGGGCTCTATGGTCACCGTGGGCAGCAGCCCTTAGCCCAGGGCTTCTGGCTGCTGCTGCGGCAGCTGGGGATCCATGCTGCAGGCACAGGGTCTGCAACTAGTTGTCGGCTCTGTGTATCTTGCGCTGTTTAGTGAAAGTGTGTCTGGGAGGGGCCCTTTAAGGGAGTGACTTGCTGTTGAGTCCGCCCTGTGACCCTGTCTGCAGCTGTGCCTGGCACCCTTATTTCGATGTGTGCTACTTTGGCGTGTAGACGTACCCTCGCAGCGCTTATTTCGATGTGGTGCCGCGCAAAGTCGAAGTTGAACATCGACGTTGCCAGCCCTGGAGGACGTGTAGACGTTATTCATCGAAATAGCCTATTTCGATGTTGGCTTCACGTGTAGACGTAGCCCCTGATACAACTAACCATTCTGCCCCCTTTTCTATTTTTGTTTTTGTGCTTTTTTTTTTAAACCAGGTAGTTTTCCCATATCTGAGACTAGCTCCTTGACCTGATCCTCCATGCACTCACCATTCTTCAGTTCTCTGACTAATACACCCTTGTCAATATTTATTATTTTCTTTCATAGCATACAAAGTTCCTCACCGAAACAAATAACAAGACATGGTCCCATGATAGGGATTTTACACTTAGAGATGATGTGACCAGTGAGAGTAACAAAGAGGAACTGATAGGATGAGAAGGGACATTACTTCAGCAATACGATCACACAATGACTCGGTTTAGACATGAGCTTCCAAAGACTTCAAGCAGATAATGGCCCCATTGTGTTAGGCCCAATAGTTTGGCACCCTTGCCCCAACAATTTTGCAATCTAGATAAACTGCACCTATAAATTTTAGTTCACTGACCAAAAATTGTGTAGTTTTCCCAGTGCCCATAAGAATTCCATCAATTATCACAATTATCTAAACCATCAGAATGTACTTGTGCCTAAATTGAGTCACTGTGTGACCCTATAGCTGAAGCAATGTCCTTTTCCATCCAGTTCCCTTTTGTCTGTTACTCTCACTCGTCACATCAGACCTAAGGATAAGTTCTCTATGACAGGAACATGTCTTCTGATTTGTTTTTGTGAAGAACCTTACCCTAGCACTCCTTTGGCCACTGTCCAAGTTCACAACTTATAAATGCATGCTGCATGGATCCATTGATTTCAATGGGTTCTCGATCAGACCCTGTTTATTTCGAGCCGTCCCCAGGGGGCTGTGAGGCCTGGGACAGATGCTGAGCTCCTTCTGCCAGGGGGCAGCACTGGTGGGGAGTATTTCCCCTACTCCACCCTTCCCCCAAAGCTCTGCTCAGCCTCTTCCCGCCCCTGGTCTGTCCTGCCTCATCTATTTCTGCCCTTACCCTGCCTCATCTCTTTCCCCATCCGGTTTTGCCCCCACCCCAAGCACGTTTTCCCCCCCAACATCTCCTGAGGCCATGATCTGCTGTTGGCATTCAATAAATAATAATGCATTGCAACATCCATGATTACTGACAGCTAGCTACCCAGTACTTTCTGGATTTAAACAAGGTATTGTGTGGGCCAGAGGGATTTAGTTGAAACAACTTATTTATATGGGTAAAAGGAAGAAGGATATAATTTACAACAGTGTATTAGGTGATCTGTGTACACTCACATATCTGCAGGATCAGCTGTATATGACTGACTCTGTGCAAGGTAACAGCATAATTAGCTTATCTGCATGCAGCACTTGAGACTTGCTTACACAAGGACCTCTTTGTGGCCAGTGTGTCTCACTAATACCATTACCCAAGGGGGGAAAGCCGAGAGCAATCATTCATGCTGGTTAGGGTGGATTTTGTGGTTTCCATTCTCCTTACCCAATGGTACCATCAGCCAGCCAGCCTCTGGTGCACGTGGCAAAAGAACAGTCCGCTACAGCCCGTCTCAGTTCCTCGGCAGTGGCCAAGCGAGCGCCCAGGGTAGCACACAACTTCTGAGCTGCTGTTAGGTCCAGGCCCTGAGAGCTGTTTCTGGATTCAGCTGTGAACATCTTCCCTGCAGCACCAAAGACAGACACACACAACAACAAAATGTGTCACATCATGTCGCAGTGTTGTATTAAATAAATATACCATGGATTGTGACAAACCTATCACCTGAAAAGTTAAACCTATTTTCTTTTGTGATCTCAGTTAATTTTAACTGAGCTCCTTGAGCTTGGGAGCTGCTAACTTAGGCCTAGAGTTTCAAGGTTATTTAGGTGCTTAGTGCCTGTTGAGATCAATGGGAATTTGGCAGCTAAACACCTTTAAGGATCTAGTCCTTGCTTCTGGCCTAAATTACTAGTAAATTACCACTCCTTTAGTATGCTCACACCCACACTTTGGTTTAGCTACTTTGTTCAGTAATTAGGGAAGTGGAGCTAAGTCTCCACATATTTCTGATCAATGTGAGTGGTTCCCCTCACTCCTACATGCCTGGTACAAAACGCTGTATAGAACCTAAGGCTATATCTACACTGCCAGGAAGATCGGCCCAATGAGGGTCGATCTTCCGGAGTTCAATTGCATGAGCCTGGTAATTTGATTCCGCATGTCTCTGTCTGGGGCTGGCGGTCGACACCTGTACTCCTCAATATTTGTGAAGAGTAAGGGAGGTCGACAGGAGAGTTTCTCCCATTGAGCTCCCTCTGTGTAGACGGCCAGGTAAATCTACTGCAGATGGGTCAACTCTAGTTACATAACTGCCATAGCTAGACTTGCGTATCTGCAATCGACTTACCTCCCTAGTATAGACAAGCCTGTTTTTCGGTTATTACTCCCTATTCCATAGGAGCTGGTAATGAAAACCATTACAAAGAATCTGGATGCCTTGCACTTTATTCATTAAAAATATCAAATGTATAAAATACTAAATACCAGTTTAAAAAGCAAGCAGTGAAACTCGTTCTTCCTTGCCAACAACAGATTAGTTCCCAGTTTCTCATATGAAAGGCAAGGTTTCATATACTTTGCAACAATCTGGACCTAAATTGTGCTGCAAATCTCCCTAGCTTTGCTATCACACTGGAGCTGCAGACTAGAAATCATGAAGGATTTTCAAGTACATTTTTAAAAAGTGTAAGATTTGATTGAATTATTCCTTATGTTGTTTGTTTTTATTTTAAACTCAGTTCATTTTACTCTGCCCTTAAATTGTCAGTGCCCTGCATGTTTTTTGTTCTTACAAAGCACAGTTGCATTGTGGACATTTTCAGGGTACAGGCTGGAGGTTCTGGCAGTTGGGCAGAAGGCAGTTAGGATTTCATGTTAGTTGCCAACTTTCTCATCAAACAAAACCGAACATCCTTGCTGCATCCATTCTCCAAGGCCCTGCCCAGCTCACTCCATCCCCCTCCCTCAATTATTTACCCTCCCCCACCCTCACTCACTCTTTCATTTTCAAAACCCTTTTGCAACGAGGTACTTGGTTGCAAACTAGACACCTGTCAACCCTACATCAAAGACAGCTTGGGACCAGTGTTCTCTGTAAGCTGTGTGCTTGTGTGGACACCAGAGAGTCGTGTACTATCCAGCTGATTAGCAGAGTAGCCACAGTGCCCCCACCAGCAGTATGTGTGTCTACTGGTGGTGCACATCCATACAAGCCTTGGTGCACAGAACAAAATTTATTCTGTACATAGATGGAGAAAAATAGAGGGAACATTGCTTCGGACATGACTGATTTGTCAAGTAAGAATATCTGCTAGATGATTCCCCAAAAAATGAGATGAAAAATAATTAAGAATGTTGACATTTTCATTATCATTATTAGGTTTTCAAACACCCCAGAGAGTCAATGCAAGTCTCGGAGCATTTGGTTTTGGATGTCTGAAGATCCAGGTAGACAGTACGATATTAGATTTACAACAGTTTATGTCTGGAAGGGCTTCTTATTATAAGTAAAATTTCATTTAACTAAAGGCTTAGATTCTGCTGCACTATTCTATCGCAATTATGTAGCAAATTCCCACATCCCAGAACACATGGGCCCTGACTACACCTGACCAAGAATCATTCAGGTGATCCCTCCCAGACTGTATGCCAGGTCCATCACCATCCCCAAGTACCTCTGCCTTTAGCAAACAGATTACCTGCTCTCTGCCCATCTGATCTAACTACGTTTTGGCTTTAACAGACAGCCGGAGGAAATAATTTCTAGATATGTGGGCCACCACCTTCCATCAACAGCAGAGATTTTAATCCAAGCATTGGACAATAAGAGCAATCAAGAGGATCATAATTCCTGCCATGAGAAATTGTTGAGCTATCCACAAACATTTTAATTAAAAGAACATAAGAAAAAACTAAACTGGTCAGTAATTAAACTCCGTCAGATGTAATCGGAGGCAGCACAGCTCATCATTATTTTTTTTACCAGCAGTCCATATCAATTGCAGCTTTGGAGGATTGAAGCAAAGCTTGTTTTATTTTCCAGCCAACCAAGACAAAGAGCTAAGGGACAACTTTCCTTTCTTGTATGTATTAGTTTGCCGGTAATTATGGCAAATCAAGTGCTCTTCAATAAGGCTTTATTGAAAATGCTCAAGACAACCTATTTAGCTGTTTCTTAAAAATGTAGTACAGTCCTGTTTATGAGGTCTTGTGGCTGTCCAAAATATTTGGATAAATAGATCTGAGACTAGAGGAACATGGGACTGAGCCATTATGCTGAGGGGAAAGATACTAGGAAGTTTTGGTTAGATGGGTTACAAATAAAAAAAGATGGACCTGGATACCTGCAGTGAGGTTTTGTGGCTCTCTCCCACCCCAGAAGCAGAAGAGTGCGTCCTGAAACCTGGGGGCGGGGGGCAGAGCCAGAGCACCCTTGCCCCACCCCTCAGAAACTAACACTCATGACAGGAAGTACAAGAGTTGGGGCTCTGAGTTCGTTCAGGGGGGGCAGCATCAGGAAGGAAGGCGTCTGCCTCATGCCCAGCTCCTGAGAGGGGGAGCCCAATGGGCCGAGCTGGACCTAGAGAACAGTCCCAACCAGACCATGGAGGAGCTTCTTGACCTGCTGCTTACCCATGATCTGGAGGACACAGATGTGCCCGAGATCCCCGATGACCTGACATGTACCCAGGTATCTACCGAAAGGGAGATAGGAAGGAGCATGTGAGTAGCTGACCCTAGTGGGGCGGCAGCTGATATCAGTGTGTTGCAGTCTGGATCCCCACTGACCAGCAGCTAGTGACGGCTGCTCTTAGAGCCATGGGATGGGGCGCAGTGGAATGGTTGGGCCTGTGTCCCCTGCCACCTCTTGCAGGGTGGCAGTCTCCCCATCTCCGGGCCCGCACTGGACTCCTAGTTTGCTCGGCCCTGCTGAAAGGAGCAGAACCCTGCACTGACTACTGCCCGGCCCCGAGCCAGGACAGGTTTGTACTTACTGGCTGCTTGTCTGCTCTGCCTTGAGCTAGCGCTACTACTTGTTTGCTCTGACCCTGCTGAGGGGAAGAGAGCCAGGAACATGCAGTCTTACTCTCAATGAGGGCTGCCTCAGAGACTGATCATAGTGAGGTGTTGTGCCCTTCCCCCAACCCCGCATGGGTAAACTCCAGCTAAATCCTCTACAATACCAGATTGACCTGTACAGTCAGGGCCAGTCCTAACTAACTGGCAGCCCTGGGCAAATGGGGGCCGCCAGGTGGCAGGGAGAAGGGATGCTGAGCAGAGGCGGGACAGGTGCGCCCTCCTGGCTGCTGCGTCATCCCCCTGGGCCCTGCCAAACCCCCGGCTGCCTGCAGTGCACACTGGCCACTGGGCCACTTGGCTGCAGCCCTGCCCCTCCCCGGTTCCCAGGTGGCAAGCAGCAAGCACCCACTGGCTCCATCTCCACATAGGCTTGTCCACTTCCGTGGCCCCTTGAAATTGGCAGCCCCGGGCGTTGGACTGGCTCACCTGCCCCGAGGACCGGCTCTGTGCACAGTTTTTCTAAAGTTTTTAAGAACAGTATGGCTATCTGTCTAGTTTGTAATGTGTGTTACTGGTTTTATTTGCTTTCTTATTTAAAATGAAATTAAATGAATAAGCATTAATCCTCTGGTATTTAACTAGCAAGACAGTAAGCATTTCCAATGTGTCTACTTCATTTGAAGTGCTGTCATGTTAGAGTATTGTTTCAAGGAATGATAATAAAAATACAGTAGCAGAAGAGACCAGAGCTCCTAAAGATGTACACATCATTAAACCTTTTCTACCATCCCATGTTGGTATCAGTAAAACGGCCCTTGTGATCCATCAGCACCTACAACACCATGTAGAAGTACCCCTTGTGGTTTAGATACTCTCTGCAAAGGTGATTAGGTACTATGATAGGGATATGCATTCCATTTATTACCCCACCACAGTTAGGGAACCCCTTTCAAAGCAAAGCCACCATTCACTATGCTCTGCAAATTTCCCAGAGTCACTGTCCCTCTTAGCAGAAGGGAATTGATTGCCTTGGCTACTTGGATCACACCAAACCCCTCTGTCGAGATATCCACTCCAGATTGATTCCTAACTGACCCATAACAAGAGGGGAGGAAGAGGTAGTGGAGTGGTGGGTAAGTAGGTTGACTGTTGACTCCTGATAGCTGGATTTCTTACATTCGCACTTGACATGCAAAATCGAACCCTGGAAGATCAATCTCAACTGAGCTGATCTCCTTAAGTGTAGATGTACCCTATAGTTAGAGAGCACAATGGCCTTGGCTGTAAGAGCAAGGGTGAAATGATCAGTTACAGACAGAGAGATTTTAGTCATGATCAGCTGTGCTTGTTTGTGAACAGAGAGTTTATTTCTGGAAGGATCTAAAAGGAATGACTGCTTCATATTTAATTCAGCTGATTAAAACACTGTGCTTGCACAACATTATGCAAAACACTGCATAATCAGACAAATATGAAAGTGCAAGGCCACCTCCACACTTCCTACTCAGGTAAATTCAATGTTACCTTCTCTTTTACCAGAATAAGGACTGGAGTTTTATTTATTGATGCAGCTGACAAACTTATTTTCTGTGCTATGTAAATAGAAATCTGAATTGCTTGCACCTGCTGCTCATGCACAAATGCCTGAAGATAATAAACCAAAAATAGAGTCATAGATTTTGAGGCCAAAAGAGACCACCAAAGCATCTAGAATAGAATAAAGGAAAATTCCCATTCATTTTTTTTATATATTTTGCCTTCCAGCTGAATAGATAAAAGCAACGTGAACTAAGTGCTTGAGAAGGAACTGGGAGCCTTTCTTAATCCTTTTCCAGTACAGAAAATTGCTGTTTATGACTTTCCCCCTTTTCTTTTAAACATATCAGTTTTCCATTTGTCCACGAATTCCTCTGACTTTTTTTTTAACCCCCATAAGAAGACATCTCACATTTGGCATAGTGGAGTCTTGCCTGCACCCTGTGTTTGTGTGTATGAACATTAATTGCAGTTTTGTAAGTGCATAATAAGATGGGAATACTCTCCAATATATTTGAAAAATTAACCAAACCCCCATATTTGAGTCCCACAACAGCCTAATTTTAGAAACATTAGCTAGGTTTGAGGTCAGAATTTTGTGGCGCAGGCTAGTGTCTAATTGTGGCTAACTTTATGGAGTCAGAATTCCTGGGATAGATTTGACAATCTTTTACTGACTCAATTAGTAGAGAGTTTTTGTGTTTTGCGTGTAACACAAAACTTAAAAAATAAAATTGCTTCTTGCTGGAGCAATTTTGCAAGCTTTAGCCACAGATAAACTACCAGTGTTCACTTCAATATTATATTAATCATCTTGCTTAATTACTGTCACACTGTTACAACTTTTTGTTCATCTGACCAAACGTTCTATGGGAAACTACTGTTGGTACATATGGACATTTTGGCAGCTGTGAAAAATGTAAAACAGAGAGTAAAAGGGTTAATTCTTATACAGCTTTCCCACGGCTTGATTCACTTAACCCAAATGCAGTGCTTTTTTTGTGCCAGTACTTGGTACTGAGTACCAGCACCTCGTCAGCCCCAGACGCAGGATTGGCTGGAGGGTAGAGAAAGGGTGCAGAGAGCCAGATGAGTATTGGCTCCTCTTTTTTTTTTTAAACAAAAAAGGCATCCTCCAAATGTACATGCAAACTCCAGGTACTCCACATTTATACGGGTATAGCTGAGGCCAGTCGTGACTATAATAAAATAACTAGAATCTTCATCTTTAGAAGGGTGAGGGTGAAAGTTAATTTTGACATGCAAGGAGTTGTATGCATTCCCTCCCTCCATGTACAAATCTGTAATTATGTATGATTGTCCTGGATGAGCAGCTTTAGGGCTTAATTCTCTATTTACCTTTGTTTTGCTCTATAAAGCTCCACCGGCTCTAATGGAGTTAAAATACTCCCGATTTCCACCAGCGTAAATAAGAGAAACATGCTCTTGGTGAAGCTTCTATGTGGCTGACTTCAGACCAGATGCCATTAGCAGACATATTTAACTTATAAAAGTTAAAGCAATATTAAACTATATTTTATTCTAGTTTCTACCTACATCTTCATGTTGTGGAGAAGTATTAGCCCAAACAAATCAAGTAAAGCTCCAGGCTTTACACTTCCACCAGGCCCGTATGAGTTCCACTTGCATTATGTATTATACTAGGTCATTTATTTTCACATCCGAGAATAAGACCAGAGTCTCCCTTATGGAAATACATTGTAACTAATTTCTGAGGTTTGCCTGTTATAGAGGCCAGTCTTGGTTTCATGAGCTTTTACAAAGAGCACTCTAAATCCCTTCAGCAGTTTGCAAAACATTATTATTTTTTGTTAAAATATATATATATATATTATCCAGAATTGTTCCCTTTCATTTTGCGGCTCACATCTGCAGACTTCACAGAGCAGGAATTGTCCATAAAAATAAATTCTCATTTATAATTTTCACAAATGAGAAGATGGTTTCCTGTTCAGACCAGTTCGCAATCTATTATGAAAGGAAATATTGTTCCTGTTTTATACCCTCAAATTGATTTAAAGCTGGCTGTTCAACATAGTGACATAATTTCACATAAAGCAATTTCTCTTGTGTGGATGCAAAATAAAACCAAATATCTTGCATTACAGGAGTTGGCTTAAAACATGATACAAAAAAGAAAACACATTGAATAGCTAAGATAATAACGAACCAAAAAGTTTTACAGAATGACATCTAGAAGAAGTTAAGTACAAATGGAGACTATTTATCATTTTACAATAATGCTCTGCACTTATCTTGTGCTTGATGCCTTTTCTCCGGAAATTGTTAATTCTTCCAATTATTTTACCATACCTGTCTATTCATGTGTAAGATGAATGTAACAAACTACTGAACACCCATTAAATTGTAGCAAACTCCCTTAAGTAAGCCTTTATAAATGGTCACTGAAATACTGATCAACATTTTTCCGATGGGTAAAAGTTCCAAATCCATGTCTCTCTCACTAGCAAAACTGGGTCCAATACAAGACATTATGTCACCTACCTTTTCTCTCAACTATCCCAGAGGATGTCAGTTAGGAACCAAAAGCCAGGACTAGCTCTCAATGATACTTAAGGAAAAGCTTTCTTGATCAAGGAAAATAATTATTCCTTTCTCTAGCTCCCTGTTTCCAAGTATAATGAAGTGGGTTTTTTTTCTCCCCACAAAGCATTTTAGTTATAAGAGGATCCTTCACTAAAACCTTAATTGCAGTTTTGCACACTGTGGTACTTTGAAAGGCTGTAACCCTTTATTCCTCTTCATTTTTAATTCAATTTCATTTGCCTCCAAACTCATGGCAGTGGATTTTGCTGTATAAATGTTTATTAAACATGCTATGCAATAAACATACACATGCAAGGGAAGTTTATCTCCATTTTTTCTTCCCTCTTTTATTTCATTTATCGAATGAAATAAATGAAAATAGAAGACAAAAAGACTGAGAAGAAATATTCTTGGAAATGACAACATTCTTGTGATCCAGCAATGTTTGTCTTACCTTCCTCTGGTAATCACACAACAAACATCAACGGTACGAATAGTAACAGAGAGGTAGCTGTGTTAAGTCTCTACTACAACAAAACAAAACAGCAGAAATATAGCACTTTAAAGACTAACAAAATGACTTATTCGGTAACAGACCCACTTCATCAGATCAATCTCATTTCCAACACAGACTGACATTTATAAGTACAGAGGACCAAAAAAAAATTGCAATAAAACTGACTGCAATAAAAACTTACAAATCAAGTACAAATCATGCAATTTTCTTTTTGGTTCTCTGTACTTATAAATATCAGTATTGGAAATGAGACTGATCTGATGAAGTGGGTCTGTCCCAGGAAAGCTCATCATGGAAAAAATCATTTTGTTAAAGTACCAACGGTATGAATTTAGTGTACTCAAAATAACTGAAATGGGGCATAACTCTACCCCAGCTGTGACTATGAGGAAACAAGAGTGACCATTCAGCAGGGCTCAGGAAAACAGCCGGGTTATTTTGAAAAGAAATCAGGTTAGTCTAAAGGCAGTTTGATCATCTTTACTGAAAAAGGCCCAGGCTCCTGCGCAGGAAAAGCATGCAGGGCAGTCAGAGTACTGTCAGCGAGCAGAAGGGACCTTCTCAGGGGAGCTAGCAACACCCTGGCGCTTTCAGCCAACTTCATGTGCCATTGAAATCCCCTCGCAGGGAAAGCAGACGTCTACCCTCCCGCTGGCAGATGCCTCGCGCGCCTGCAGTCGGACCGGAGAGGAGACATTGCAGGGCAACATCTTTGCCGTCCGCCTTCCTGGTTTTCAGGTCCCTGACGCTTCCCCGCCAGAGGGACCCGTCCCGGGGAGGTGACAGCTCCGGCCGAGGCGGGGAGGGAGTGTAAGGGACTAGGGGAGACGCGCCTGAGCCGGTTCTGTCGTTATTATCTCCCCGGGACAAGCCCCCTGGCGTCTCACGCGGTTCTCGCACACCGCCCTCAGGCTGAGGAGCTGCGATGCGTCCCCTGTGAGCCCCGGGGGCGCAGGCAAGTGGGGCGCGGAGGTCCCTGCCCCGCGAGGGAGGCGCGGATTTCCGGGCGGGGTGGGGGTTGTTTGTCGGGGTCAGGGTCGGACTCGCCCCCCGCGACGGGGGAACTCACCGTCTGCCCGGACGCAGGCGAGCTGCAGCAGCGCCCAGAGCGAGCCCACGGACTGGAGCACGCTGCGCGCCGCGCCGGCGGAGCCCCGAGCCATGGCCGCGCGAGTCCGTGGCCAGCCGCGGCAGGCGGGCTGCGGCGGGGGGGCTCTTGGCGCCGGGCGTCCAGGCGCCCTGTGCCCCGGCGCCGGGGGGTCGGTGGGGGGAGCGAGAGGAGCCCCAGAGGGGTGCCCGGCCGGCGGGGGCGGGGAAGCGGGTGCGGGGCCCGGCGCTGAGGGGCAGGGTACGTGGAGCAGCGGCGTTCGCAGCCGCACGGCTCCGTCAGCACATCCCCGCGGGTCCGGGTCCGCGCGGGGCGGGGAATCCCTGCGGGCGGGGGAGGGGGTCGCGGGGGGCCTCGCCCCGCCGGGGAGCTGGGACCAGACGGGCGGGGACCGTGCGCTCAGCCCTCCCCCCGCGGCCCGGCGGGCTTCGCTCAGAAGCGGGCCGGGGCTGGGACACGTGCGGTCTGGTCAGGTCAGGCCAGGGGGCGCCGCGGGGAACTGAGCACGTCGGTGGGAGGGGACCCAGGGCGGAGCAGAGGTCGGGGCAGGGACGGCCCCAGGGGCAGCGGGCGGGTGGCTAGCGTGGGGCCGCAGGCCGGGACGGGAGAGCCCCAGCCCGCTCTCCGGGGGTTCTGCACCGGCGTGCGGGGGAGGGCGGTCCGTGGCGGGGCTCGCAGCCCTCTGACCCTGCCGGCCCCGCGCTCGGCCATGTGCCCACCCGGGCCTCCAGCGAGCTCCCCGGGGGAGGGGGCGGCCGGGGCCAGGGCCAGGGCCAGGGGCCCTTGGTGAACTAACAAGCTCGGGGTTGCTGTGGGGAGCGAGCAGCGCTCGGCAATGCCCTTCTCCACGTCCCCCTGGCGGCGGGCTCGCGCTGGCTGATCTTCGCCTAGCTAGGCAGGCGGCCGGCTAGAAACGTCGAGCCACAGTAAGCGAGGCCCACCCCCATCCATTCGTGGGGCAGACCCACTTCTTCAGACCCTGTTTTAGACTGAGCGCTTCCAAGTCCGCCGCTGCTGCACAGAAGACACACAGAAGGGAGTTCGTCTACCCTCCCTGCCAGTCATCCTCAAGCCTAACTTGGAAGGGCAGTCGCCAGAAGTGACACCGGTTTCCTCCCCAATCCTTGGCTTAATGTAATGATCGGATTACATGTTTTTATTCCAGCACATGTGTGCTAAATGTACCAAATATTGACGTACAGCATGATAGAAAGGGGGACTGAACCTTTTGGAGTTCAGTGAATGTATTCCTTTGATTCTTTGTTACTAATCACATAGCTACACAAATAATTCAAACTTATTTGTTAACCGTCTGATCCTAAGGGAGCCTGTACTTTGCTTAAAAAAAATGGGGTCCCAGAATGCACACATAACTACTGTGTGTGGGAAAGTTGGTCATCTTTTGTGAGATTAAAACACCAGTGTTTATGCATAAACTATTTAAATTATATATCTATAGCTATACGACCACCCCCCCACACACAAAGACTAGTTTCTCAGCCTGGAATTTCTTAATTAATTATAGTTTATTAAAATTTATATCTGCATGAAATAGCAATTAAATTGTATTCTATATTTTTTATTTTAAAGTATTTAGAATTTTAACAAACCTTTTATTACACTTCTAAAATCTTTTTGTGTCAAAGGATAGCAAGCGCACCAGTGTAGGGGTGGGTAAAAAAAATCAGTGGAAAATTCCTTCCTAACCCCCTCCTCCAAAAGCGGATTTTGCTACTTTTAAAAATTGCTAAATTGATGAGCATCCATCAAACCTGCAGAATGGAGATGTTACTTGTTGAGTGTGCTGTTGAACTTTTGACAATTCCAGAACAATATATCCAGGCAAGCCAACAGCCTTGCTGAGTCCCTGGGCAAGGTGTTTGTGTGCGGAGGGGAGGAAGCTTTGAACTCCTGGAAGGGGTGTGGCTTCAGGTGGAAGGGACAGGAGTGAGTGAGCTAGCCCTCAGTTCCACCTGGACCATTCAATGTGCTGTTTGGAATATAGGTACATGTAAATATACAGTGCTTAAATGCTATATAAGAAATAGGCTTTCTTATCAATAATAATGATAATAATAAGGAGAGTGTCCCAGTGATAAAGGGCCTTGACTTATTTCTGGATGATGTAAAGAGATATATCTGGGGGAAATAAGAAGCTAGGCTTCATTATTCCCTAACACATGCATATTCTTTTATTGTCCAGGCATATTATTTCCAGCACACATATATTAGGGCAGTGGTGCTCAACCAGTGGTACATATACACCTGTAGGTACGCCAAAGTCTTCCAAGAAGTACATCAACTCATCTAGATATTTGCCTCGTTTTACAACAGGCTACATAAAAAACACTAATGATGTCAGTACAAACTAAAACTTCATGCAGACGATGTATTTAAACTATTTTATATACTATACACTGAAAAGTATCATATTTATATTCCAATTGATCTATTTAATATTATTTGGTAAAAATGAGAAAATAAGCAATTTTCAGTAATAGTGTCTTTGACACTTCTGTATTTTTATGTCTGATTTTGTAAGCAAGTAGTTTTTAAATAAGGTGAAACTGATGGTGGTGGCGGGGAGAATGGAAGACAAATTGACCTCCTGAAAGGAGTACAGCAGTCTGGAAAGGCAGAGAGCCATTGTGCTAGGGCATGACTGAGTGTGTACCTTCAAGCCCTTCTTTCCCCCTTGTTGGGCAGCCTTTGGATATCAAAACCTGATGATTTTCTTTCTTGCTGGTAAAGAATCGGTCAAGGCCCTTTATCACTGGGACACTCTCAACGTGATTACTTTACTATTATCATGATTATTGATAAGAAAGCCTTTTTCTTATATATCATTTAAGCACTGTATATTTACATGTAGCTATACTCCAGACAGCACACTGAATGGTCCAGATGGAACTGAGGGCTGGCTTGCTCACCCCTGCCCCTTCCACCTGAGGCCCCACCCTTTCCAGGATTTCAAAGCTGCCCGCCCCTCTCTCCCCACCCCGGGCACCTTGCCCAGGGACTCGGCAAGGCTGTTGGCTTGCCTGGATATACTGTTCTGGAATAGTCAAAAGTTAAATAGCACACTCAACAAGTAGCATCTCCATTCTGCAGGTTTGATGGATGCTCATCAATTTAACATTTTTTAAAAGTAGCAAAGTGTAGGTCTGAAAGGGGCCTCAAAAAGTCAAGTCCACCTACCTGGGCTGATGCAGGACCAAGTACATCTAGACCATGACCATCCCTGACATGTTTTTTTTCTAACAACCTGTTCTTAAAGTCGTCCTGTAATAAGAGTCCACAACCTCCTTTGGAAGCCTATATATAGCATTAGTAGCAAAGACATATTTGCTTTTTCCATAGCTAGAAGCTGATCCATCATGTAACAGTCTTTCTCCATAGCAGGAGAGCATTTGAAAGATGTCAGAAAATCTCATTGCTTACAGATGGGGCTGAAGCTGTTCAATCAATCACCATCTTCTGAATAACTTTTCCCAAAAAGGGAAGAAAAGTGAGTAACCAATAATTCACCAAAGTTAACAAGAAGTCTTTTTAATGATAGGTGACCCTCCCTTCTTTTTTCTTTTCTCTTTTTTCCCTTCATCTTATTTCTTCCCCCTCCTTGCTATATATTTACTCTGTTTGCTCATTTCTGTTCCAGAATCTGATGAAGTGGGTCTAACCCATGAAAGTTCATTATCTAATACATAAAATTGTTGGTCTTTATGGTACTACAGGACTGCTTTTTTGAGACTTTTTAAAGAAAGGGCCACACATCTGCTCTACTTTCCATTGCCTTGAACTTTGTGTAGTTGGTTACGTATGTGCAAACTGGGTATAAAATTCTACCAAACCAGAAGAGTTGTGTTTTTACACTCATTTCCCACTGACCTTTGCACGTGTAAATGACTGCACAAGGTTCAAGTTAGTGGAGAATCAGACCACATATATGTACATGTAGCAGTTAGTTTCCAGCAGGACCAGCTACATCAGACTGCCCTCTCATTGGCTTTCACCACGCAGAAAGACATGAATGCATGCCACATCAGTCTCACCCATCACCTAGCAGCAGTGGGTTTTAAGAGACTTCAGCTTCTGTGTGGAAGACAATACATATCTGAAGAACTTTGTTGGAAGCTGTTACTGGAGCCCACATGATTATAAAGCTTCTGGTAGTTTTACACTGATTTAAAAATTGGTCAGTGTAATGACATGAGGAAAGATATTGCATCTAAGTACTATAAATCAGTTAGCCCAGTGGGTGGGGGGCAGGGAATCTGCAGCCCAAGGGCCACATGAGGCCCGTCAGGATCCTATGTGGGGCCCACAAAATATTTTGTTTACCGTTGCCCACATACAGAGTTGCCAGATTCTGCTGGGTTCCATCCATGTAATTTTATTCCTACTGGTGTCACTAACATGACATGCAGGTAAAGCCAGGGCATGCAAAGTAAGGCACATGCTGATTGTACACAGCACCGACTGAAAGCAGCGTGCTGTGTCTGCCTCCAATGAAAGGGCCTCTACCATTCAATTGGCACACCCGACAAATTCTAGGTACGCAAACACAGTTACTAAACCTATCCCAGAAGACCATCTTGGTTATGATAATCTTGTGGCCCATGACAATCTTGTGGCCCACTGAGATTAAGGAGGGCCACTCATATGGCCTACTCACTAGCCTAGGTTGCCCATCAGTGAGTTAGATTTAAATCCACAGACTAGCTAATGAAGAAACGTATTAGTGATACAAAGGCTAGCCTAGCATGGGTAGGTGGCAAATGTCTAGAAGAGCTAGATTTTTCTGATGATACTATACTATTGAGTAACAACCCCCAAAACCTGCAGATACCTTAGGAAAAAATGGTGGGATAAGTACAGCTCAAAATCAGTCATGATAAAACAAACACCCTTGAAACCCAGAAAGTAAAGCAGTTAACACCATGTTACAAAGCAAAAACACCAACCAGGTTGAAACCATTCATTTAGTTGGTCACTGCTGTATTAGTCAATGGAGACTTCAAAAAAGAAGTGACCTCAAGGATAGGAAAGGCATTCCCAGCATTCACTAAACTCAACAAAATGTGGAAATTAAAGATACACAGTACCAAAACAAAACAGAATTTTCCACTGGAATATAATCTCAGTCCTAACATAGAGTAGTAAAATTGGGGGTGGGGGGAACTATTAAAATGTTACCTAGCAAATTAATGCCTTTGAAAATAAGTGTCTTTTAAATATTCTAGTCACTGGATGGCGAGACTCGATCATCTGTGAGAAGTTCTGAGAAAACAGGAGTGTTTAGTAATTAGAGTGGAAGAATGGGAGCCAGGCATACAGTCGACCAGTCAGTACAGGATAAGGTTGGGCGTGTACTAACAAACCCAAGTGAGCATCTCAGTAGATGGAAGGAACACTCTGAAGAGCTACTGAACCACCCTGCCCACATGGAACCTCCGGAGTTACCACCTGCAAATATACCTCTGCAAATTACCAGCATCAGAGCTACCTAAACAAGAAATCAGAAAAGCCATTACCTATCAGAAAAATAGAAAAGCATCTGGTCCAGACATGATCCCTGTAGAAGCAATCAAGACAGGCAGTGAGATCTCAGACAACATAATGTATAATCTCTTTGGGAAAATTTGGGACACTGAGGAGATCCCACAAGACTGGAAACTGGTTATCTTATCAAGCTTCCAAAGAAAGGCAACGTGAAGGAATGCAAGAACTGGAGGGGTATCACGTTACTATCTATTGCAGGAAAAGTGTTCAGTAGGTTTCCCTTGGAGAGAATGAAGACAGAATTTGGCAGACAACTCAGGGAAGAAGAACAGGCCATCTTCTGAAGCAAGAGATCTTGTACTGACCAAACAGCAACTGACAGAGTGATCATAGAACAGTCGCTTGAGTGGAACTCCACACTGTAAATAAACTTCATAGACCTCAAAAAAGCCTTTGATAGCATTGATAGAGACACTTCGTAGAAACTGCTGCAACACTGTGGTGTCCCATCCAAAATTATTTACCTGATCCATTCAGTGTATGAGCTCTCGACATGCCAAGTTGTTTACAAGCATGTCTTGACAGAATCCTTCAGGATACTCTCAGGAGTGTGACAATGCCATCTACTGTCACCTTTCCCGTTCTTGATCACAGTGGACTGGCTTATGAGCAGGGATGACAGATGGCCATCAACAGGGCACTCAGTGAACACTCTTCAAACAGCTGGTGGATATGGATTTTGCTGACTATGTCGCTCTCCTTTCACACTGGCATGAAGGCATGGAAGAAAAGGTCACAACACTAGACAAAACTGCCTCAATGACTGAACTGAGCATTAACAAAGGGAAAACAAGACAATGAGGATCAACCAGTCCAACAAAACTACCCTCACGCTAGTCGGGGATGACCTTGAAGATGTGGAGCACTTCATCTAGTTGGGAAATATTATGAGCAGAGATGGAGGAACATACAAGGATATCAATACCAGGATAGGGAAAGCAACAGCTGGATTCAAGACTCTTCATCCCATATGAAGGTCACAGATAATACCTGTGAAGATGAAACTGCAGATCTTCAACACAAATGTGAAAAGTGTGCTCTGGTATGCATGCAAGAGCTGGTGTACTAAAAGGTCTTCAAATCACAAGCTACAGATATTCATAAAGAGATGCCTGAGGTACATCCTTCACATCAAGGCTACGATGTAATCTTAGAGTAATCTTCGAAATGGCCATTTGCACGTATGCTTATTCCTATGAGCCGATAGGAATAAGGGGATTTCGAAGTTGGTGGGGTCCTTTCATAAAGGACCCCCATTTGGACGAGCCGTGTGGGAGCGAAATGTGGCAATTTGGAAAAGCCATGGCCAGTGGCATGCTAATGACGTGCTGAATATGCATTTCAGCGCCTCATTAGTAATCTTTGAAATGGCCATTTGTATGGCCTGTCAAAGTTTTGTGCCAATACAGACTCAGCCCAAAGGGCAAGACTTAGTCACAAATGAGGAGTTTTTGGAACAGAGCAGGACAAGAGCCACATGATGTTCAAATCAAGAGAAGAAAGTGGGAATGGCTAAGCCACAAACTCAGAAAATCATCATCCAGCATAGTCTGTCAAGCTCTCACATGGAACGCACAAGGAAAATGCAAAAGAGGAAGACCTCAGAGAAATGTGGAGAAGATCTACTGAGACTGAAGTACAACTAGGGTACTCCTGGGATCATCTAGAAGTTTTGTCCTGAGACAGAATGAAGTGAAGGAGACTTGTATATGACCTATACTTCACTTGGTGCACAAGGGTTTAAGTCAGTAGGAGCCAGAAAAAGCTGGGATCTGTTCCGGACTGTGGCTTTGACACTTTGTGTAACATGCCTGAGCGTCTTAGTAGATAATATTATCTTGTGGCAATTTTTTACCTTCAGCTGCTGCCAGAAACAGGATGCCAGACAATATAAAAGTGTCTGGGCTTGGGGGGCAAATCTTATGTAAAAGGGAATTAAACTACCCAACACACAATACAGCATTTACATACAGGCACTGCAGTGGTGGACATACAGCTCCTGAGGGACGTGGAGCCTGTGTGACTGAGGTACTCAGAAAACACTGGTGGTACTGTTTGTATTCACTGATAGTACACCTACTGTATCCTGTCGTCTGAAGTTTGTTTTGCTGCTATATCCAAACTTTTCCCCCCAAAATCCAGATGGGGCGGGGGGAGGGGGAGAATGATTTCTTTGTTTGTAAAATTTGAATTATTAAGCAACATTAATGGAGACAAGCATTTTTCAGTGTGTGGCAGGCTACGTTAGTCTGTTAGCCACAGGGAGCTTTTTATTTTATTTATACAGAGTGTTTGCAGCTTGTTAAATGAAAAGCAGGAACATGCAGAGCTACCGAAAAGTAATTCAGCGAGCTGCCAAAAAATAAGATAAAAAAGCACATACGCCACTTTGTGAGTGGTGTAGTCAGCACAGTGTCATGGTTCTATGAGAATGGGTGTTATTCTCACGCTTACATCATGTTGTGCGAATGAAAGGACATCATGCGACAGGCCAGGGCTCTCATTTGAATCACTGCAATGTGTTGTAAACTGCAAAAATCACACTTTTGCTTCAGGAGGACTGAGCAACTTCAAGGAGAGAAAGTTGGGGATGCCTGGCTAGTATGTAATAATGAGAAGAAAATATGTGAAGATATATATTTCACATTTTACTTGATCAGTTTAATCTGCTGAAGAAAGTAAATGTACAAGACATTATCAGGGTTATTTTGTTTGTTATTAGATTTTTACTTTGTATTCCTCTCCATTGTTTATAATACCCTCTTAGAAAGTTTAAAACAACAAAAATCTTGCAATATTTAAAAGGTACTGGTTGTATCCCCTAGTTCTGTGTTCTCTCTGCACATGAATTTCCCCCGTTGTGTGGAAATTCGGGGTCTGATATCTTTATTTAATTGTTTCCCTATTTCCTCCGCCTCCACTTCATTGGGGTCTGGGGGATGAGCAGAGGCAGTAAGTGAGTCAGATGAGGCAACTCAAGGGGATGCTTTTCATCCTCTCACTACACAGGCAAAAAGGTAATGCAGTTTTAGGCAGGAACCAACTAGAGCTGGTTGGAAATCTAGTGATTTTGTTGCAAGATGTTGACTAATCAAAACAAAAACCTTCTGTTGAAATATATCAGGCTCTGTGGGAAAGTTTCTCAGGTCCATAATGGGATTCTTGTCACAAGGACAAAGCGTGAGAGAGAAGACAGAATAGCCAATATCCCCATGCTTAAGCCGCTAACCAAGAAAAATTTTGAAAGGTCTCGGCTTTATACTGGCGCAGAATGGCAAAAATAAATAAGTAAATAAATAAAATGAAATTGGGAAAACCATTTTTTACCTATCCATAGTTCAGGCCTTGCTGAGAATTCCTGAAAATGATATGTGCAGTGCAGGGTACTCAGGCCAAGTTTCTGACTGCAGTAGCTCTGTTTACATGGCACAGTGTGAAAACAACTGAAAACCACGAGTCAAGGTAGGTCTACACAGCAAAGTTATTTTGAAATAACAGCCGTTATTTTGAAATAACTATCCTAGCGCCTATATAATACAACCACTATTTCAAAATAATTTTGAAATAGCAGTTGGCTTATTTCAAAATTGATAAACCTCATTCTACGAGGAACAGCGCCTATCTCAAAATAGCTATTTCAGAATAGGTGCTGTGAAGATAGTGGTCATGTCTACACTCATGGTAATGAGGGATTTCAGCAGATGCTAATGAGGCACTGACATGAATATGCAGCACCTCACTAACGTAATGGTGGCGGCATGCGATTAGAAAGTGCTGCTTTTGAAACGCACATCACCTGTATAGATGGGGGCCTTTCAAAGGCCCCCTGAATTCAAAGGCCCTTTTCCTAAAACCAAATGGGAAGAAGGGGCTTTCGAAATCGGGGTCATTTCAAAAGGTCCCCGTCTCCATAGGCGACATGCGTTTTGAAAGTGGCACTTTCAAATCGTGCGTGGCCTTCATTATGCTAATGAGGCTCTGCATATTCATGGAAGCACCTCATTAGCATCTGTCGAATTCCCTCATTAACATGCCCACTCCAAAAGGAGGGGGCTAGTGTAGACGCAGCCAGTGAATGGAGCCTATTTAAAAATAAACTATAGTGCATCTAATGGCTCTATTTCGAAGTAGGCACTGTGTGTGTAGATGCTCTATTTTGAAATAGCTATGCTCTATTTTGAAATGCATGTTGTGTGTAGCAGCGTTATCTCGAAATAAGCTATTCCCAAATAGCTTATTTTAAAATAAGGCTGCAGTATAGACATCCTCTCAGTTATCTCTTCCTCCCATAGAACAACTGGGGAGAAATATCTGAGAGGAAACGCTCATTCAGTACTTTTGGTTTAGCCATCTGCAGATGTAGGCTTTCTTGGAAGAAGGAGCTATGAGCTCCCCTGTTACAAATTTGGAAGGAGAATGCTGTACTGGTCAGAAAGCAGGATGAGAAAGCATGTCCAGGCCCTCTGCAAGGAGTTGGATTTTGCCCTCAGTTTCTCAACCTGCAAATTGACTATAATACTACTCACCTTAAAGCCCCATGTATTCTGTGGCATTTACCAGGGAGCTCCTCTCATGCTGCAGAACTGTGCTCCAGAATCTCAGCTTTCATATTTTAAAATTCTTTTGAAAATGAATCCTTGAAAATGAAAACAAGCAAACAAGAAGTAAGGCAATGATGCTCACCCAAGTTTGCACATGGCCTGTTACAACAGGCCCCCAGGGCTCTGTGGACTCTGCCTGAATTGCGGAATCTGTAATTTTGCTAAGAATTTGCAGTGTGTGCTTCTCCAAACACCTGACCTTTTGCTTTTTATGCTCCTTTGCTGGACCCTCCTGCAACAGCAACCTACTTTCTAGCTTTTCCCATGAAAGGGACTTAACTGAATCGCAGTGCATGCTCCCTGAACTTTGTCCATGGAGTGCAGCTTGCTGCCATGTAGCAGGGCTGGGGAAGAAGAAGCAGAAAGGTCAGCTGGTGAGCTGGTCTATCTGGAAAAGAGGTACAGCTGTCGCCAGGGAAATGAGGCACAGAAGCTAGCTACAAGCTCCCTGTTTCCCTGACTCAGTGGAAGGAAGATGGTTCTGAGCTGAGCTAGGCAGCATCAGGAGAGCTAAGACTTTGGAAGAGGAGCTGAGTTACCTGACAAAGTGTTCTGACATAGTCACTGACAACTTTTACACCAATACATACATTTGGTTGTGAGCCACAGTAGTGTGTATGCTGGGGTGGGAGACAGTCAACAGTAAGTTATGGGAACAGAGTAAATTAATGTTCCTTTGGAATTTAACGACAGAATATGGTCCCATTTATCCACAGAGTATGCAGACCCTCCATGGGACACGATGAGGTCTGATATTTGTAAGCAGTTTTGTGATCTTTTGAAGAAGGGTATTAATAAGAACATTACTTTGCATTTTTATAAGCCCTTAAGTTATGAAACTTAAAAGAGTTCTTTAAAAAAAATCTTTTTTCCCACCATTTTGCTAAGCATGAGCAATGAAACTAGAGCAGTGGTTCTTAACCTGGGCTGCACGCTTCCCCTTGGCAGGGTGTTTTGCCCTTTCTGGGGGTGCAAGACATGCCAGATTTTTTTTAGAAGGTAAATCATCGAAAACACAAATTAAGCACAGGCACGTAAGTACAACTACTTTGTTTCATCAAACCAATGTATGAATTCAGTTAGCCGGTAACTGTTAGTGTGTTGGTTATAGTTTACTTTCACAGCAAAACTCCGCAACATCTCTGGGTAGTACTTGCGTATTTTTGTATGCCTACTGTATTATTATATGAGGTGAATAATAACATACAATTATTTTACATATATTTAATATGCATTTAAAAGTATATAGGCCCCCCATCTCCATTTTTGATTTTTGATAAGGGGTGTGAGAACATATTTTGAGAACCAAAAGGGTGAAGGCTTCAGTAAAGGTTAAGAACCACTGAACTAGAGTAACAATTATTCTTTTGGGGGTAATGGTTCACTTCAGGGATCATTTACTTTTAATTATCAGAGTTAGTGCTGCCCTCTAGTGCTGCATGGAGCACTAGGAGCCAGACTTGTAGTGTAGCAGAGTGGCAGTTTTGCTAAAGTGAAGATGAAGGCTCATTTACTGTTTAAAAGATGACTGCTCTAAAGGATATGGCCAGATGTCCCGACTTTATAAGGACAGTGCTAATACTGGGTTTTCTCTTATATAGGGGCTTCTGACATTTCCCCCCTCGATCTCCAGTTCCTATTTTCCACACATGCTGTCTGCTCACTGTATATCTAAAGATACATGTACAGTTACCAGAAGATTGACTCATTCAGGGTTGATATTCCAGGGTTCAATTTAGTGGGACGAATTGGGATGCGCTGAATTGACCAATCAGGGCTCTATGGTTGGCCCTGGTACTCCTCGATATCGTGAAGAGTAAGGGAGGTCAATGCGAAAAACTCTCCACTCGACCTCCCACTGTGTGGACAGCCAGAAAAATCAATCTACAGTACGTCGAGTCCAGCTGCACAATTTTTGTAGCTGGAATTGCACATCGTAAATCGACTTTTTGGCCTAGTGTAGACCTGGCCTAAATGTTCTACAAAACACATGCCTTATTTCTCTTGGAATTTGCTGTGTTTTATGGAACGTGGGGTAGGGTTAGTAGTTTAAATGTGTGGTTATTTGAATCAGAGGTTCCTGAGACACACAGCCCCACCCAGAAATTAGCACTCTGAAAATATCACTTGGCTTATTTAACAGGACTTTAGGCATACCCGGGACTCATACTATGGCTCATACTCTTTCCAAACTAACCTTTGCTTCTTGGGATTTACCTCAGTTAGTTGTGGGGGGCAAACTACAGTACCTTTGGGTAAGTGGCTCTCTGGAGCGTGTGGGTGCCTGGGTTTGGGGGTTCTGGGCCTGGGTTTGTGTGTTTATTTGGTGTTTGAAGTGCTGAGCTGTCTGTTTGTTTGTTTGAAAGGCCATGTGCTCAGGCTGGCCATGTGCTCAGGCTGCGTGCCAATTGGCTGAGTGGTAGTCAGAGGAAGGGGCTCTCAGGTAGGCCAAAGCTCTAAAGCCCTGCTGGCAAGCGACCAGGGAGCATGCGAACAGGGTGGTTGCTAACAGGAGGGAGTTTTGAGAGGGGAGTTTAGAGGGGGAGCTTAGAGGGAGCTAGTTACTTCTTCAGGTGTAAGAGGCAGCAGCATCCCCAACTGCTGGCTGGAGCTGAGGGACCCGCTGCAGCACGAGGAGCGGGGGGGCAAGATCGAGGGATGTCAGTGGTGGGCAAGTGGTTTGGGGGTGTCTGGTACAGCTGTGAGGATGGCAGCACCCACGGAGGCTGCTTGCGGCGTGCTGGCTCAGATTGCATGGCTTCCAGGCCCAGTCCTGCGCTCCCTGCATGCACGCACCACACCAGATCTGTGGGCCTCCAGGGACAGCTGTAGTCAGATGAAGAGTTGGTAGCTTTGGCTGGGACCCAGGGTGCGGCTGGGCTGCGAGATCAGCGCCTTCCTGGAGGACATGGGGCTGCAGCAGCGTGTGGCCAGGTGCGGAGAGGCCAGGGGAAGGGGGACCTGGGGGCAACGAGAATTGATAGGGGCAGTGTGGTGCAGTCGGGAGACATGGGAGTGGATGGGGGAAAAGGGGACCGGGAGGGAGGATCTGGGGGGTGATGGTAGCCGATGACAGGCAGAGGGGTGGGGAGGAGGGTCCTGGGGAGGTGAGGTGGTCGTCACGGGGAGCTTTGGGGACATGTGGCACCAGGGAGGTGCAAGAGGTAGTGGGACCGTACCCATGTTCTCCATGCCCCACTGCCTTGTGGGTTATCCTGGAAAGGAGCAAAGCTAAGGGAGTAAACCCTGACAGAAAATGTGGAGGGGAGTCCTAAGGCGGTTCTGTGCCAACTTCTGGCATTGACCCGGCAACTCCTGCAGCTGAGCTGGTACCAGACATAGAGGTTATCCTCTCCTTTGGACTATATCAGTAAAGCCGAGAGGGGAACGCTGGTGTCTGGGCAGCCCAGGGTCCCAATAATCACGCAAGCTCGTGCCTGGAGAGGTACTGCAGCATTGCTAACAGCGTTGAACCAACACGGGAGGTAACAGATACCGGTTATAAGCTCTTGCTCGATTGGCATAGAGAACAAGCAGCAGGGGTTGCCTCCGACGGTGGGAGAGATCGTCGCATCTCACTGGACAGTCACCGCCCACCTCAAGCTGGGCAGCCCCCAGCCAATAGGGTACTGTCCCGCCACAGTTCACCTGCCTCACTGGGTGTGTGAGGCTTAAGGTTCCCAAACCTGACAAGTGACCTGAAAGCTGAGCACCAGGCAAACCAATAAGAAAATCAACAAGAAAAGGAAACCATCAAAGTTTTAAGCTTGCTTGCTGGAATGTGCGGACCATGCTGACAGGTCTGACTGAAGATCTTCAGGACATCAGCGACACCCAAAAGACTGCTGTCATCAATGAGGAACTGAAGAGGCTCCAAGTTGACATTGCTGCTCTGCAAGAGACATGTCTCGCAGATTTGAGATCTCTAAAGGAAAAGGACTACACCTTTTTCTGGCAGGGTAAAGCCCGAGAAGAACCCAGGGAGCATGGTGTTGGCTTCGCCATCAGAAACACCCTTCTACAAATGGTGGAACTAGTCATGGGCGGATCAGAAAGACTCCTTCAGGTCATACTTCAAACTCGCGCCAGTCCTGTCCACCTGATCAGCACTTATGCCCCAACCCTGTACGCCGCACCGGAAGTAAAAGACAAGTTTTATGACGTGCTTAGTGCTGCCATAGCGCAAATACCTGCTCGCAAGCAACTGTACATTCTGGGTGACTTCAATGCGAGAGTTGGAGCCGATCGTGACTCGTGGCCTTCCTGCTTAGGCCACTTTGGTGTGGGAAAAATGAATGAAAATTGTCAGCGTCTTCTCGAACTTTGCACGTACCACAATCTGTGCATCACAAACACATTTTTCCAAATCAAGCCACAGCACAGAGTGTCATGGAGACACCCACGCTCAAAACACTGGCATCAACTACACGTGGTCATCGCTAGACGTGATAACCTCAAAAATGTCCTTCTGAGACGCAGCTATCATAGTTCTGACTGCGATACAGATCACTCATTAGTTTGCTCCAAACTCAAGGTGATTCCCAAGAAGCTGCACCGCTCTAAACCAACTGGAAGGCCCCGCATCGATGCCAGAAAGATGGCTAACTCAGAGAGAGCTGAAAAGTTCAGAGCGACCCTCGAGGAGAATCTGCGCAGCACCCCTGGGGATGCCGATGTGACATCCAGATGGCAGCATCTGAGGGATACAATGTACAACACGGCCTTGTCGGTGTTTGGAAGAAGAGCTAGAAACACAAATGACTGGTTCGAAGCTAACTCCGATGAGATGATTTCAGTCATCAAAAAAAAGCGCACTGCGCTCCTGGAGTACAAACGTTCGCTGAGCCAGAATACCCTGCAAGCGCTCAGAGTAGCCAGAAAAACAGTATAGCAGACAGCCAGGTGCTGTGCCAGCAACTACTGGCTCGAGCTATGCAGCAGCATCCAGACCAGTGCTGACTCTGGTAACCTCAGGGGAATGTACGAGAGCATCAAGAAGGCATTAGGACCCACCCAGAACAAGATGGCACCTCTGAAATCCAAATCTGGTGAAGTCACCACTGACAAAGCCAAACAGATGGAGTGCTGGGTCGAGCACTACTCCGAGCTGTGCTCACGCGAGAACATTGTGGTCGACTCAGCCCTCGATGCCGTCGAACTCCTACCAGTAATGGACGAACTGGACCAGGAACCAACTGTGGATGAACTGAAGAAAGCCATCGACAACATTGCAGTAGGAAAGGCCTCGGGCCAGGATGGTATACCACCAGAGGTAATCAAGTGTGCCACAGACAATCTCCTGGAACCCCTACATGAGCCACTGTGCCTGTGCTGGAGAGAGGGAGACGTTCCACAGGACATGCGCGACGCTAACATCATAACCTTGTATAAGAACAAAGGAGACAGAAGCGACTGCAACAATTACCGTGGAATCTCCCTCCTAAGCATCACTGTAAACTGTTCGCTTGTGTCATCCTTGGCAGACTCCAGAAGATTGCTGAGAGGGTGTATCCTGAATCACAGTGCGGATTCCGTGCAGAGAGATCTATCATCGACATGGTCTCCTCTCTGATGCAGCTGCAGGAGAAATGCAGGGAGCAGAGGAAGCCACTCTATATTGCCTTCATCGACCTAACCAAGGCCTTCAACTTGGTCAGCAGGGATGGACTGTTCAAACTGCTCCACAAGATAGGATGTCCGCCACGGTTACTCAAGATGATCCAGTCTTGGCACATTATCGGATGCTTTCAGCATCAGGAGCGGCGTCAAACAAGGATGCGTCCTTGCTCCGACATTGTTCGGAATCTTCTTCGCACTCCTCCTTAAACACGCCTTTGGATCTTCAACAGAGGACACCTTTTTGCACACAAGATCTGGGAAACTGTTTAATCTTGCAAGGCTGAAAGCTAAATCTAAGGTGCGGGAAGTCCTCATCAGAGAGATGCTGTTTGCAGACGATGCTGCTGTCATGTCACACACAGAAGACCAGCTTCAGAAGCTGCTGGATCGGTTCTCCAAAGCATCCAAGGACTTTGGGCTCTTCATCATCCTAAAGAAGACAAATGTACTTGCTCAGGATGTTTTTGTTTCTCCATCAATCAGCATTGACAACTATATGTTAGAGGTCATCCACGAGTTCATTTACCTCATGTCCACCATCACTGACACCCTGTCCTTGGAGACTGTGCTAAATAGGTAAAGCAGCCACAACTCTGTCTAGACTCAGCGAGAGAGTGTGGAATAACAACAAGCTGTACACTCACACCAAAATGCAAGTCTACAGAGCCTGCATCCTCAGCACCCTCCTTTACGGCAGCGAGACTTGGACCCTGTATACCCGCCAGGAAAAGAGGCTGAATGTCTTCCACTTGCGCTGCCTCAGGTGCATCCTTGGAATATCATGGAAGGACAGAGTGTCCAACACTACCATCCTTGAGCAACCTGGAATCCCAACCATGCACACCCTCCTCAGGTAGTGGCGACTCCGCTGGCTTGGCCACGTCCACAGGATGAATGATGGAAGGATCCCAAAAGACATCCTGTATGGCGAGCTAGCCTCTGGCAAAAGACCTCCTGGACGCCCCCAGCTGCGCTACAAAGATGTTTGCAAGAGAGACCTCAGGAAAGTAGACATCAAACCAGACAGCTGGGAGGAGCTGGCAGGCAATTGCAGCAGATGGAGGCAGGGGTTACACAAGGGCCTTCAGAAGGGTGAGTTGAGGATCAAACAGCTAGCAAAGGAGAAGCGAGCCCACAAAAAGCACAGCAAGGACCTGCCAGACACCCATTACATATGCAACAGATGCAGCAAGGACTGTCACTCTCGTGTGGGTCTTCACAGTCACAGCCGACGCTGCAAATGAGGATGCCAAATGGAACTACAAAGGGCACGATCCAGAGTCTACGTAGACTGAAGGATGCTGCTACCTCAGTTAGGTCATGTCTCCACTAGCTAGCTTACGGTGGCACAGCTAAACTGATGCAGCTGTGCCTATGTAAGAGCTCCACATAACTACTCTATGATCATGGGCAAGAGCTCTCCCATCAAGATAATTAAAGAACACCCAACAAGCAGGGGCAGCTATGTTAGTGGGAGAGTGTTTCCCACCAGTGTCATGCTGTCCACATTGGCACTTTTGTAGGTGTAACTTATGTCCCTGGGGGGAAAGGGGGAGGTCTACAGTCTTGAGCAACATAAGCTTTAGTGCTAGCACCTACTGCCCCTTTGGGGAAACAGCTCTGAAAAATGCATCAACCTTGGCATTTGCAGCTTTAAGTTGTATCCTGATAAACTATGGAGCTGAAGAGATTGAAGTGTGCATGGGCAGCACGACTTGAAATCTGTTGGAATAGAGGCTTTCTAGACAGGCTGCTGTCATAGTAACTGGGTGGTTCAAGATAGCATACTGAGGTTGCTACACCCATGGGCTGTGAATTTGAACCCTATGCTTGGAAGTATTCAAAGAATGTCTGGTGCACAGTCCTTGAATTCTGCGGGAAATTCTTTGTAAGTTTTCCCAGAAGACTGACATTTCTAATTTCAGAGCAAAATTGTAAAGTTGTGTAAAATAAACATGCAGATTCTGCTTAGAAGTCCTGTAAAATAAATCAGCATTGAGTCAATAGAGAAAGGACTCCAGGAAGCAGTTAGGGTAATATAATCCTTTTTCCAGCTTTAACCGCAGAGCAAAGTATGATCAAAGGAAAGAAAGTCCTTTGGTGGTGGGATTCCTGAGACATAGCCCATCTTGTGAACTGCTCATAATGTTTTGTGATTCTGACAACTTTTTTGGCAAAGAGCTTGAGAATATGAGGGTTGGAGGAAGGGGAATGGGTGGTGGCAGCGTAGCAGTGCTGGGGGAGTAAGGGTTCGGTAGTGAGAGGCAGTTATAGGGCTGAGGTGTGGGGGAAATAAGGGGAGCCGGAGCTGGGAGTACAGTGAGGAGAGGGAGGTAAATGAGGATAGGAGATGAGATGAAGGGAGGGAGCTGGGTTGCGGGAATCTGAGCCATGGGGAAGGCAGGAATTAAGAGGAATGGGAGGGAAAATGTGGGAGGATAGGAGGGACAGAAAAAGTAGTAAGGGGAGTGGCAGGTCTGGGGCAGGGGCATGTGCCATTTCTACTTTCCTTCCTGTTTGAAAAAGCTGCCCTCTCCACTGGTGACTCCTGGTAGCACGTGGGAGAGGCACTGCCCCCCATGCCCTCTCCCTGCCCCTCTCTTCGCCGCTCCTGAGCCCCCTCTCACTGCTGGCACCAGTTGCCCCTGGCCCCTCTCTCTCCCTCCCCTCCTCCTCCTCACCATCCTGCCTGGGCTGGGCCCAGGGGAAAATGCATCTCTTCACAGCCCTGTCAGAGTTGGAAGACGTGGAAATATGTGAACCAGTAGATGGGGGACACTGCCTCATGGGAGGCTTTGAACCCCTCTCCCTGATATGTGAACTGACATCTGGGTGTAGCCTGGCTTTCTGGGGGCCCTTGTTGGCCCAGGATTTGGGGAGCACAGACACTCTGTGGGTGAGGTCTGAATCTCTCCCTGCCACCAGGAGTGTGTCATGATCTGGGAGGCACTCTGCTCCCTCACATGAGGAATTCCTCTGTGTGCGGGATGTGAGCCTCTCTCCCTGTTCCCCAGGGTGTTCTCTGGAATTTGGAAACTGCATCTCTCCCTGCAGGTCATGTGAGTCGGGTCTGGGAAGCCCTTCCCCTCCGAGATCGGTTGAACCCCTGTCCCTGACCCACCTACATGAGCTAGGATCTGAGGGATCCTGTCCTTCTATGGGATGGGGGACTGAGCCCTTCTCCCTCCCCTGCACGTGTGAACAGGGATAATAAAAGTGCAGTGAAGGAGAAATGAGCTAAATGGACCAAAACACACCTCTCAGAGCTATTGTTTGGGCCTGTATTCCTCTGTACTGGGTGTTCTCACTCACCTTCAGCTAAGGGGGTGGGGGACACTTCATTCCTCACTGAGCCTCCTTCAGGAGGATGTGTAGAGTCCCTTTCCCAGACAGTCAGCCCAGATCAGGGTCAAGGACTTGGTATCTCTTCTCTTCTGCCCCCTTCTGGCACACGTAGCTCTCTCAGCCTTCCTAGCTTCCTTTTTTCCCCTAGCCCCTCCAAGCCTAGCCAGGTCTGGGAGTCACAAGGAGGAGGGTAAATCTGGTCAGTGTGTGAGGTGGGGCTTGAAGCAGCAGGGAAGTCATATCGTTGGGGCTCGGAGCCCCAGGGATGTGGGAGCACCAGAGCAATGGAGGTGAGGGAGCAGAGTCCGAGAAGTCCTGGGGGAGTCTGACCAGTCGGAAGGTAGGGGGTCAGACCAGTGGGGGAGGGGCTGCTGGGGCTGTCAGGGAAGAATGAGAGCAGCAGGTCAGACGTGTGCAGAGGGAGAAGGTGGGAAAGTGACAGCTCCATGTGCCCACACATATCTGTCTGTCTCTTCAAAAAACGTCTCCCTAACTCCAGGCTAGTCCCTGCATTTTTTCTACATCCTGTTCCTGGCTTTCCCCAGCCAGCAGGTCCCGTGCTGATGCCTGCCCTTCTGTCACAGCAGGGGGATGGAGAATGACACTGTACTGGACAGGCAGCGACAGGAGTTGATGAGATGATGCAGGGACAGTCAGAGGTGACCCAATCCTGCAGGGGAGGAGTGGTGGAAGGGGCAGAGGGAGGGCACCTCATTTCAGCAATTAAAATCTAGGGGGGGCATGTGACACTGCCCAGTCTATGCCAGAAAAACGAATGCTCCAACCAGTGGACAAGTTCAGTGATGAATCCTGGTCACATGCCACCTGAGGCCTGCTGTGCACACACAAAGAAGGGAAGCAACTAATTCACAGCCAGTGCATTTTGTGCTTGGGGTATTCATTGCCAAGGAGCCAGTGGTAGCCAGGGGAGAACATGGCTGTGGTATTGGGGGTGCTGAGAAATTATTTAACAAAGAGGAAATTGAATGCCCCCAAATCTTTGTTAACACAGAATTAGGGTTGCCTGAGGATGCCTTGTGCCCTTCCAGAAAGTGGAGAGTGGCTCAACTTAAACCTTCGAAAACTAGGAAATACCCACCACCCTGATCATGTAGTGTATCTCTACTCTCTTTGGGCTATGCCCACAATAGCAATCATACCAGTAGTGCTCTGCTGTCAAAGGAGAAAGCTATACCTGCCCCACAATCAACACTGACCCTGCTCCATACCAAACCACCCACAACTTGCTACATGTTACCAGCACTACTCCCTTTTCCTGAGGATTCTTTTAGCGCTGTTGCCTTGGTACTTTGGTAGGTGATAGAATTAGATAGAATCCTTTCCAAATTAAAATGTTGATTTAAAGAAGAAAGAAAAAAAATCCCTCATTCAAATGGTAAGAAAAGAAGTAGAAAAACCCAAGAGAACTAAAGAGTTTTAACTTCCTTGGACCCTAAAATAAAATTTGGTCAATTTGGGTGGAGAGGTAGTAATATCCAGGACATTTTTACTACCACTGGATTCCCAGCTTGGCAGAATGATGACAACCTGCTGCCGAGGAGGTGACTAAAATGTTGTAATGTATTTTTTCAGAAAATGAAATTCTGAATCTGCAAATTAAATTGGACTTTGGACAGCCTTTTAGAACATCAGCAGTTTATAAATGTTGTACTAAAGAGCTCAGAATGGTTGAATCATGAAGTCTGGTGTGCGTGAACATGTGTGTGAGAGAGTTTTCCCTAGCTTTCTTATTTCTACAACTGAGAATCTGGCCAAAGTGTGATTTCCAGACATGAGTCTAATATTGCAGATGTCATCACAAGCTGGCATCTCTAAAATTAGATTTGTGGCTACAACCATTTATTTGGAAAAATAATATATTTTTCCATCTTATGTATGTACATTGTATGTATTTCACATATTTGGGAATAAGTAAAATACTCTTAAAATGTGACAATAAGCAATTTTTGAGACTGTTAGAAATATAGGAGGACAAAATATTTTAGCTATGTATGAAAGTCATTTTTAGTAATTATATAATAATGGAAATTATATTATCTGTGTAGGCAAGGTACTGCTTACCAGAACATATGTTTCTGAATTACTGGTGAATACTTGCTGAAAGGTATGCAGCTATGACTGGTGTGCTTAAACTAAGACCAACTAGCTTTCTTTTGGTTTGTGACCACATGAACACACATCACGTTATCCCTTCTCTGTCTGGCCATTCTATTCCAGGCTGACAAGATATCCATTATTACTCATACCCCTTTTTACTCAAGTAGTAAGACAATATTCAGGGTTTTGTGAGTTTTGCATTTCTGGTAGGAGGAAAAATTAATGAAGAACTCCAGTATTTCTGTGATGCAACCCTTTTTATTTATAAAGAATGTACATAAAGTCCTGCTTTCCTTAACGCAGCAGTAAGCAAAAAAAAAGGAGACAGTTTCCATATTCAATGTTCCAAGATTTTTTTCCTATTTTTCTCTTTTTCCAAAAGTCCTGGAAGTCAGGAGAGATTCCAGAAGACTGGAAAAAGGCAAAGATAGTGCCCATCTATAAAAAGGGAGGAAAGAACAACCCAGGAAACTACAAACCAGTCAGTTTAACTTCTGTGCTGGGAAAGATAACAGAGCAAACAATTAAGGAATTCATCTGCAAACATCTGGAAGAAAAGAAGGTGATAAGTAACAGCCGGCATGGATCTGTAAGAAAACAAATCATGCCAGACCAATCTGATAGCTTTTTTTGACAGAATAACAAGCCTTATGGATAAGGGAAAAGTAGTGGATATGGTATACCTAGACTTTAGTAAAGCATTTGACATAGTCTCACCTGATCTTCTTATCAATAAACTAAGCAAATACTATGTAGATGGAGCTACTATAAGGTGGGTGCATAACTGTTCTCAAAGAGTAGTTATTAATGGTTTTCAGTCATACTGGAGGGGAATAACAAGTGGGATTCCACAGGGATCTGTTTTGAGACCAGTTCTATTCAGTATCTTCATCAACAACTTAGATATTGGCATAGAGAGTACGCTTATTAAGTTTGCAGATAATACCAAGCTGGGAGGCATTGCAACTGTTTTGGAGGATAGGGTCATAATTCAAAATGATCTGAATAAACTGGAGAAATGGGCTGAGGTAAACAGGATGAAGTTTAATAAGGACAAATGCAAAGTGCTCCACTTAGGAAGGAACCATCAGCTTCATACATGTAGAATGGGAAACAACTGTCTAAGAAGAAAGTGCTGCAGAGAGGGATTTAGGGGGTCATAGTGGACCATAAGCTAAATATGAGTCAACAGGGTGATGCTGTTGCAAAAAAAACAAACAAGATTCTGGGATGCATTAACAGTAGTATTGTGAGCAAGACATGAGAGGTCATTCTTCTGCTCTACTCTGTACTGACTAGGCCTCAGTTGGAGTACTGTGTCCAGTTCTGGGTAGCACTTCTCAAGAAAGATGTGGAGAAACTGGAGAAGGTCCAGAGAAGAGCAACAAGAATGATTAAAGTTCTAGAGAACATGAGCTATAAGGGAAGACTGAAAGAACTGAGCTTATTTAGTTTAGAAAAGAGAAGACTTAGCGAGGACATGATAGCAGTTTTCAAGTACCTTAGAGAAGGTTACAAGAGGAGGGAGAAAAATTGTTCTCCTTGGCCTCTGAGGACAGGACAAGGAGCAAGGGTCTTGAACTGCAGCAAAGGAGGTTTAGATTAACATTAGGAAAAACTTCGTAAGTGTCAGGGTGGTTAAATGCTGGAATAAATTACCTAGGGAGGTTGTGGAATCTCCATCATTTGGGATATTTAAGAGCAGGTTAGGTAGAGACCTATTTTGGGTGATCTAGGCAGTGCTTGATCCTGTTGAGAGGGAAGGGAACTGGACTTGATAACACCTCGAGGTCCCTTCCAATTCTCGTGTTCTATGATTCTATGAACTTTCTCATAGCTGTCTTTCAGGGTCATGCTAAAAGTACTTCTGTGGCTTTCACTTTCTGCTGCTTTCTTTGTCTGTTTCCCTGTCTCTCTTTCACATACACACATACCTCACCACCAAAACGATACCCAGCCTTCTGTATCTGAATTCAGTGCCCAGTGAAATCCCTCTCCCCACATAATATAGTTTCTGAGTGGTCTTGCATGTAGCCCCTGTTTTGAGAGGAAGCTTCCATTGTTTCAGCAATCCCATTCCAAAAAGGTGCTTAAGACCTTGTAAACGCTAGGGTTCTCAATCCTTTTCTTTCTGAAGCCCCCTGTTCCCCAACAAGCTATCAAATCTCCGGGTCCCAGCAGGGGGCAGGGGAAAACTGGGGCTCTGGGCTGCAGGAAAACAGGCATAAGTGTAAGTGGACTTTTACTGAGGGAGGAGCAAGGGGGTAGCTCAGAGTGCAGGCAAATAGCTTGAGGCTGTGTGGGGGCAGGGAGGTAGCTCAGGGTGCAGGAAAGGGATAGCTAGGGGCTGTGCGTGGTAAGGGTAGCTCAGGTTCAGGGAAGAGGTAGAGGAGGTGGTAGCTCGGGGAACAGGGTGTAGCTCCGGGTGCAGGGGGAGCGGGGCTGCTGAGAGACTTCGCTGGGCCCTTGGGGGCTCTGGGGACCCCAGAAGAGGTTGGGCCTCTGGAAGAAGGGGTGGAGCTGGGGGCTAGCCTCCTCCAGCCAGCGCTTCAGTGAAGCAGGGCAGGCATCAGTGGAGGCTCCAGCGGTGATTTAAAGGGCCTGGAGCTACAGCCGTTGCTGCTGCAGAGACAGTGACGGCAGCCAGGGGCCCTGAGCCCTTTTAAATTGCCAGGCCCTGGGGTAGTTGTTCCCTTTGCTCCCCCCATCAGTGGCCCTGACGGAGAGGGGTAGTCGGCAGCCATGTGAGGGCAGAGATTAACTCAGAGTGCAGGGAAGGGGTTGGTAGGTAGCTCAGGGTTCAGGAAAGTGTTAGCTAGGGGCTCTGTATGTCCACCAGGAGACAAAGATAGTCTGGACTGAATCAAGGCCCATCCTGGTCCCAGACATCAGCCCACACCCACTCAGCTGCTGACCAGTGGGCTTGTTCCACCATGGACAGCTGCTTAACAGCCTCATAAATCCAGTTACTGCCATCACTGCTGAAGATGCTCTTGGGAACAGCTCTGGCAAAGGTGATATAACGCTATGGCATTGTTCAGGTGCAGCATGTCCCGTGAGGTTCATCCGCTATATGGTAGCCCATGCTGAGGGCCCCCTTGCTGCCGCTGGTGCTGCTGGAGCCCTGTGGCTGGCCCACGTTCAGCCAGGAACAAGCCTAAGGCTAGCTGAAAATAATCCTGTCTGACCAACTCTGGCATGTGCCATCGTGTAGCCAGAAGCCCACGCACTGGGCTAGTAAAAAAATAAATCCACCAGAAAGTGGTCTATGGTTTTGAGCAGTGCTCCTGTCGGTGGGTTCTGGGGACAGTTGCTCATTTTTAGGCTGTCTAGATTACAGTGAATTGTCAACAGAAGTTTTGTTGGAAGATATCTTCTGACGCAACTTCTGTTGACAGATTGCCTCCAAACTGCCAAGCGGATTTCAAGAGTGATCCGCTCTGTTGACAAAGAGCAGCCAGGCTGCCCGGCCACTGTATCAGCAAAGCAGCCTACTGGAAGCTCAGCAGACAGAGCTGCCGAGTGTTCCAGAAGCCCTGTCGGTCGACAGAGGGCCCCCCCAGAACGTTCAAACTGACTTTATGTAGACAGAGGAGTTATTCCTTGTGCGGTACAGCTGTTGACGACAGTGCGGCATTTTGTCAACTTACGTTGACAGAACACCTTGGGAATCTGGATGCTCTGTGGGTTTTGTTGACAAAATGGCTGTTTTGCGGACAAAACCCTCTAGTATAAATATAGCCTTAGAAACTGGTGCTGCAGGAGTGCCAGAAAAGGAAACGCTTATGAACAAAGCCATAGGAGCTAGCCAGTGAGAGATTGCTAGAGACACCCCAGACCAGACTGAAGAGCTGGAGAGGACTACCACAGGAGACTGGTAGGAAGCAGCCCAGGACTGGGAATTGTAACCCCAGGAGCTCGGCCTATTGGGGTGAGATTCCCTGCTGAGCTAATTGTGAACTGCTCCTCTGCTGACAGACATGGCCCTGCGCTCCTGGTGGAGAGAGGGGTCTGGGTCTCGCTGCTTGCTCCATCATCCCCATGTGGGGATTTAAACTTTTTGATTGGTTGCTGACCACTAGGTCATACTACTCTAGATTGCCAGGGTTGAGTTGACTATTTCTGGTGGGTGGGCTGCCCTGCCCTGAGAGGAAAGGGCTGCATAGGGTGTGAGGGGTGGCAAAAGGCCTGACGCTGCCCTAGGATCTCAATAGGATTATAAAATTGCCATTTTATATTCTAAATTTTTGGTTAATCATAAGATCTATAATTTTGGTACTTAATTATCAGAGGTGACAGCTTTATGCATCTTTTGGTGGTGCCCAGAAGGGGTCCAAATCCCCTGCTTCCCCCACCAGCTGCCTTGTAACTCAATGTCGGGGTGAGGGCTGGGTTTGGGGATGAGATGTCTGGGGTGCCCACAGCCTTCTCCTTGCTGGCTGCAGCGAGCTCCAAAGAAGGAGCTCCCCTCTCCCTTCCAGTCAGGCTGGATGATGGGAGTGAAATAGGGACAATTACCCAGTGACCCGAGTTACTTAAGAGATTACCTGGAGGTCCTTGTGCGTGGCCACATCAGCTGGCGGGCTCCCCAGACTCCACGCAATTACAGGAACTGTGGGGAAGTGGTGCAAAGAGAATTGAGAGCACCCACAGTGTGCACTCTACTTCCTCATCACTCCTGCTGTCGTGGGGAGTTCAGGAGGGCCTGACAGCTGCTGCCTCCCTGCCCTAGCCCCACACCTCGGTAATCCCTGAGGTCAGGTCCCTTGGGTTTGGGTGCCATGTGAGGAGAGTGGGATGAGGGAGGGAAGGGACAGGTGTCAGGTGACAGGAATGGCCATCTCCCCTTACCTAGTGTGCCTGGGCCATGCTGTGAAACTGTTCCAGCTGTGGATGGTCCTTGGGCTGGGAGTCTGAGACCCCTGCTCCATTGGGTAAAGCTCCCAGTAGATGACATTTTAAAGTTTTAACCATTTTGAGCTGTATGCCACTTTCTGGTCAGTGCTAGAAAGAGTTGCACTTCTATCAGGACTGTCCTTACACTTCATGGGGCCCTACACAAATGAGACCCCCCGCCACATGGCTTCTGGTGTGGCTCTGGGCTTCTCTTCCTCCACACTCCCCAGTGCAGCTTGTGTTGGGGGATTGGGCTTCCCTTCCCCCTCCTCTCCTGCTTGGTTTCTCTCTCTCCCTCCTACACCACACAGCTTCCACCAGTGACCTGCGGCTCTCCACCAATGTTCCTGCTCATCTTTTCCACCCTTGTGTGGATTTTTTCCATCCAGGTGCAGAATAATTTTATAGGCCCTGAGGTGCAAATGAACACCACCACTAGAAACAAAAAACCTAGCCATGGGTGCGTTGCTAACCAGCTGGGCGCTATATGAATCTCTTCTGCGTGGCTGCACAACTTACAAGGAACACTGCTTCCCTCCCTCCCTCCCACACTCTACAGCTTCTGCCATGGGTCTGAGGCTCAGGGCTTCCCTCCCTTCCCTTTTCCCCACTCTCTTCCTCAGCTTCTGCTGGGGCCTGGGGGCTTCCCACACACCCCTGCATGGGATTTGCTTGGGGCCTGGGGCTTCCCTCCTCTCTCACACAGCTTCTGCCCAGGACTAGGCACCTGGAACACAGGGATTCTCCTCCTCCCCACTCTGCCCCATCTCCCCTCGAGTGGATTCTACCTCTTCCTATGCTCAGGGGCTTGGCTTGGGACACAGCAGAACCCGTCCTTCCACACCTAACACGCCAGACCTTGCTAGCAGTTGGCTGAGGAGCAGTGGGTGAGGGGAAGCATCCCTGCTGCTGCTGCTGGCAGGTGAAAGGAACTGGAGGAAAGGGCAGAGAGGAACCAAGAAGGCTGCAGCAGAGGTGATGCTTAGGCATATAGGTACGCACAGGGCACCTGAATGTTTGGTGCTCCAAATTTTCGAGAGTCTTACCCAGCTGTGTATTTTACATATGCTTAGGGACAGCCCTAATTTCAAGCTGCAATTGTCTTCCTTCAAAAGGAACTGACTTTTCTTGGAAATCATGAAAATCTTAATTCCTCAGTACTGAATTGTCTGTTTTTATGAGTTGCTCTAAGCCAACAATTTGTGTAAACATTTCAAACTTTGCTTTTTGTATTTTGGCTTTTGAAAATTGGGTAATAAGTTGTAACATGAAATGGATTCAGAACTTGGTCTCAATCGAAATGGCAGCTGGTCTAACAAATCTTTCCACATGGAAGAATGAAGATATGTCTATCAATTTTAACTTTCAAAATCTATGCTTCCCATTAGCAGCAGAAACTGGACAAGTCAAGAGAATTTGAAGAGCAATGAAGATATTGGGAAAGCTGTAAGTCTATGTTGAGAAATAAACTTCAGCATATTTTCAGCTAAGATGTCTTTGAAGTTGTTGTGAAGTAGCCTTCAGTTCACTGTGGAAATATTTTGCATCAATATCTCTTCAATTTCCATATTGTAATGCTGAGTCTAGTGTCATGCAATGTGCTAATATCTGCTGTGAAGTCTTATTTTGAAAACTGTGCTTGTTATTGAGGAAACTAAATGGTGGATTAACAAAATATTGAATCAAGCTACTGAGCTCCAGATGGTTTCTTTTTATCTGCCCTGGTGTTAATTATCTGAAAAAAATTGAATAACTGTTTCAACTGAATTATCAAAACAGAACAATGATAGTAAAGTAGAGTACTATCTATGTTAAACTAAAAGATAACTGAATCAAAATGATTAGTAACAATGATTAAATATGGAGTAAATAATGCGTGGAAAGAGAAGTTAAGAATTTGCAATGCCACAGGATAATAGAACACGTAGGTCTCTACAGTTGAAACCTTTCCTAGAGTAACTGCACATGCAGTGACATCATTGTAACAGAAATCTAGTAAATTTTAATTTATTTCAAAGTTCACTTAAAAGTAGTTAATAGAAATTCTGACCTGTTTAACTTACCAAACACTAGTGCAATTAGAAGGGAAAAGAATGTATATGTTAAGTGGTATTTAGCAGTCACGTGTTTTGAAAATCAAAACAAAAAGCAGTCAAGTAGCACTTTAAAGACTAGCAAAATAGTTTATTAGGTGAGCTTTTGTGGGACAGACCCACTTCTTCAGACCATCAATGAGGGCTTTACTATGACTTTAACAGTAATACAATAAATACACAATTCTAATCTTACAAGTACTTGTGATGCTCTTTTTACAATCTTGTCAAAACCTTTTACCAAATGTTTAATGTCCAACACAATACAAACTTCTTTGGGGGCACAGTGTCTTTGGGATCACACTTTGTAATGCAGCAGAACAGCTGTTTTGGGTTGCTATCAGTCTTCAGCAAGAGTTGAGTTTGTGTGGTTCACCAGTATGACTGGTCAATGCTGGGCTACTGAGGGAACATCTACACTAGGCAGTAGTCTATTGTAGACATGTAATTCTAGCTATGACAGTTGTGTAGCTAGAATTGACTTATCTGCAATCAACTTACCCCACTGTCTTCACAGAGGGAGGTCAACAGGAGGAACTCTCCTGTGGACCCTCCTTACTCCTTGCAATATTGAGTGAAGGGGTTGACTGCGGATCCCAGATAGTAAGAGACAAAATCAACCAAGTACAGAAAATTGAGCTCTGGAAGATTGACCCTGACCAGGTTGATCTTCTGCTTAGTCTAGACCAGAGGTCAGCAAACTTTTTACATTGGGCCCCACTTTTTCATCCCTGCAATTAGCAAAATCCCCACAACCTGTCCAACGTAATTCAAACCAACAGCAATTTTGGTTATGTTAATATGGAAAAAACCCTTTCACCATGTGTAAGGAAACAGGTATGTAGAATGTAAAAGCTTTGTTCATTGGTACATAGATGTGAATACACACACATAAGAATAACATATTTCAACATTTTTTAATGCAATGAACGAGCCAGAGACACCGGGCTAATTGTAAATCCCAGCGCAAAACCCTGGGCGGGCGTGAGCCAGCCAGGCACAAGGCATGTTCCCATTGCCCTTCCTCTCCTTGCTGTTCAACAGCTCCCCACCGCCAACCCGCTCCGTGCCTGGAGCCCATCCCGCGCCGCGCGCCCGCCCCTTCCCGCAGCGGCCCCCCCGGGACGAGAGACCATGAGGCGGGGCCACTCCAGGGGGCGCTGCTGCCCTCCGTCTCCGCCCACATTCCGGCCGCGCTCGCTCTCCCACCTCCCCCGCCGGACATCCTCGAGCTCCGCCTCCCCGCGACCACGCCCCCGGCCCTTCCCAAGCTCTACTCCCCGCCTATTCAGGTCACGTGAAGAGGCATGGCCGAATCAGCAGGGGGTCACATGCTCCGCTGATCCAGCCCCCTGGCTGCGGCTGCGCGCGCAGACCCTGCACCTGTGGCTGACTGCTCTGGATTCCTTGTCACCAGGACAACCGGCCCCGCCGCAGCGCGTTGGCCATGGTGAGTGTCTCCCCCGCCCCGCGCGACTGCAGCGCCCTGAGCCCCAGCCCCTGGTGTGGGGGGTGGGATGCGAGAGGGGGCGCCCCCCAGCGCTGTGTGACGCTGGGCGGGGCTAGGTGTGAACGGGTTGGGCGGGTTTGTGGGGTGTGTCTGTGTGTGAGATGTGGGGGGCTGGGGGCGAAATCTGGAGTCCATCATTGCCTGGCAAGCTGGGGCTGCCCCCGCCCCGGAATGATGCTCCGTGTGCAATCTGGTATTGGAGCGGACTCCCCATGCATGACCATCCAACAGCATCTGAGAACTTGTAATCTTCCGTGGGGCCTTTTAGGTTGTATACATTCTTGTCTTTCTCCTGAGCGCCAGGAAATTGAATGGATGTGTAAGTAAACTTGCTTCTGCTGATTGCACCAGCGTGCCTTGGGAGCAAGAACAGAAAAATAAATCACACTCTTCTTCGTTTTTAGGAGGGTGGTGGGTCATGTAATGCATATCTGGCCTATGTGTACCAAAATTGGGCTGGCAGCAAATTCTAGCTAGGGGTAAAAGGCCAAGATGGAACCAGAACGTAGCAGTATTATTCAGACCCAGTAGTGGGGGAATATCAAACTCTCAAGTCAAACCCACGAGGAAAATGCAAAGAAAACCTTGGACAACTTGCAGAAGATCTCCTGAGATTGAAGGAAAACTGGGGTACTCCTGGGGTCAGCTAGAAGTTTTATTCTGAGACAGAGTGACATGGAGGAGACTTGTAGAGGTCTTATGCTCCACCCAGAGAGCAAGGATTTAAATCAAGTAAGATTACCTCACAGAGGTCATTCAAGTGACAGAATCAATTGCTTCCAGCGATCTCTGTGACACTTTCTACTTTAGCCCTATTGCGGCAGGGCTGGATGGGTCAACCCAGGGGGACCCCATGACTCTTAGTGGGTAGGTCAGAGGGGACCCCAGAGTCACAGCACTGATGGGTGCAAGAGCCTCTTCACCCTCATTTTGTCATGATTATTTTTAGTAAAAGAGACAGGTCATGGGCCATCATGGATTTTTGTTTATTGCCTGTGACTTTTGTTTAAAAAAATAAAGCAAAGATTTTGTCATGGTTAAGTTACTGATATAAAAGATTGGCTATTAGATACTAGGCGCAATCATATTGCAGTTGCCTTAAATTGCAGGATGTGCTGAGTTTTTAAAAAAGAGACAGTGCATGAATTAAGTTGTAATCCTTTCTTTCTTTCTTGGTGTAATGAGTCAGTGGGGTTTTTTCATAATGTATTTTGTTTCATTTTTCAGGTTTTCTCAAATGATGAAGCCACCATTAACAAAAAGTTACCCAAAGAACTTCTGTTAAGGTAATTCTAGTTAACTTGTACATAGTTACAATTTGAATCTGATGATTAGCTTTGTATGGCTTTCTGAAATAAAATATTAAGAGAAGGAGCCGTGCTAGTGTATACACTATCAAAACAAAAAGCAGTCAAGTAGCACTTTAAAGACTAGCACAATAGTTTATTAGATGAGCTTTCGTGGGACAGACCCACTTCTTCAGACCTTAGCCATACCAGAACAGACTCAATATTTAAGGCACAGAGAACCAAAAACAGTAATCAAGGAGGACAAATCCTGCTGCCAGCTTTGTCCACATATCTTCTCTGGAAGTACCATCACTGGACCTAACCAGGTTACTCACAGAATCACGGGTGCTTTCTCATGCTCCTCCACTAACATAATTTATGCCATCATGTGCCAACAATGCCCAGATGCTTTGTATATTGGATAGACTTCTAACTCCCTTAGACAAAGGGTTAATGGGCACAAAACAGACATCAAACCACTCCAGATCCACAAACCAGTTAGTCAACATTTTAATGGAATGGGGTATTCTATTAATGACCTAAAGGTATGTGTGTTACTGGAAAAAAAAACTTTTGCACTGTTCTTCAAAGTGAAACAGCCAAGCTGGCTTTTATATTCAAATTTGGCACATTAACACGTGGTTTAAACCAGGATGGGAACTTTCTGAGTCAGGATAGGGGCTTGTCTGCATACTTGGCTTAATCTAATTCTTGACCTCACCCCCCCGCACCCCGCCACTCTCTGATTTGCTCACCTTGATCATTTTTTTCTGATTTGTCCTCCTTGATTACTGTTTTTGGTTCTCTGTGCCTTAAATATTGAGTCTGTTCTGGTCTGGCTATGGTCTGAAGAAGTGGGTCTGTCCCACGAAAGCTCACCTAATAAACTATTTTGCTAGTCTTTAAAGTGCTACTTGACTGCTTTTTGTTTTGAAATAAAATATGCTTTTCTTTTTTACTTAAACCTGTGAGCCAAAATATAGTTTGTCAGATTGTATTTTTGATAGGCCTTGAACTTACATTTTATTCTTGATGGAAAATATAGGAAAATACATAGCCTTCCTCCTGAAATCTATATCAAATTCTGATAATATTATACTGTTAAGTGCCAGTTTATGCATTATCAGGTAGAGCAGTAAGAGATTGTAAAATGACTATAATTATGATTCTTTAAAAATCAAAAACTAAAATCAAACTTTTGAGGGTTTGACATGGGCGAAGATATTGTTTTCCTGCTCTGTTAATTGTATATTGAATAGACAAAATCTTGTTCCCTGTCACACAGTATTATTTTCATGCTCTGTGTCAATAACATTCTGTCCCTTTCTTTATATAACAGCAATGAAGGGTCCTGTGGCACCTTATAGACTAACAGAAAAGTTTTGAGCATGAGCTTTCATGAGCACAGACTCACTTCATCAGATGCTGGTCTTGGAAATCTGCAGGGCCAGGTATAAATAAGCCAGAGCAAGGGTGGGGATAACCAGGTTAGCTCAGTCAGCAAGGATGAGGCTTACTACCAGCAGTTGATCTGGAGGTGTGAACACCAAGGGAGGGGAAGCTGCTTCTGTATTTAGCCAGGCATTCGCAGTCTTTGTTTAAGCCGGAGCTGGGGGCATCGAATTTGCAGATGAATTATAGCTCAGAAATTTCTCTTTGGAGTCTCGTCCTGAAATTTCTTTGCTGTAGGAGAGCTACTTTTAAGTCTGCTACTGTGTGGCCTGGGAGATTGAAGTGCTCTCCTTCGGGTTTTGGATATTGCCATTTCTGATGTCTGATTTGTGTGCGTTTATTCTTTTACGTAGAGACTGTCCAGTTTGTCCGATGTATATAGCAGAGGGGCATTCCTGGCACATGATGGCATAAATTATATTGGTAGATGTGCAGCTGAATGAACCCACGATGGTGTGGCTGATCTGGTTAGGTCCTGTAATGGTGTTGCTGGTGTAGACATGTGGGCAGAGCTGGCAACGAGGTTGGTTGCATGGATGGGTCCCTGAGTTAGAGGGACTGTGGTCCGGTGTATAGTTGCTGGTTAGGATTTGCTTCAGGTTGGCAGGTTGTCTGTGGGCAAGGCCTGGTCTGCCTCCCAAGACCTGTGAAAGTGGGGGATCATTGTCCAGGATGGGTTATAAATCCCTGATGATGCGCTGTAGAGATTTTAGCTTTTCATAAATAACCAACCTTCAACACAAACTTCCACACCGCTGAACTTTACTAAAATAAGACGGGAGACTTACATTAGACACTTCACTACTCTACAGAGGAAAAAGGACAGCAAGCTGTCTAAACTCCTGCCTGCCACACAGAGCCACAGCAGTGGTACCACTAACTCAGCCAGCAATATCGTGAATCTGTCCAGCTACACACTCAGCTCAGCAGAAGAGTCTGCTCTTTCTCAGGGACTCTCTTTTTGCCCCACCACCCGCACAAACATAATACAGTTCTGCGGTGATCTGGAAGCCTACTTTCGCCGTCTCAAACTCAAAGAGTACTTTCAACACAACACTGACCAGCACACCGTTACACAGACACCCTCCCAGCAGCACAGGAAGAATAACTCCACGTGGACTCCTCCTGAGGGTAGAAATAACAGTCTGGACCTACATATAGAATGCTTTCGCCGACGCGCACAGGCAGAAATTGTGGAGAGACAGCATCGTTTGCCTCACAACCTCAGTTGTGCAGAATGCAATGCCATCCACAGCCTCAGAAACAACCCTGACATTATAATCAAAGAGGCAGATAAAGGAGAAGCTACTGTCATCATGAACAGGTCTAACTACCAGAAGGAGGCTTCCAGACAGCTCTCCAATACCAAATTTTACAGGCTACTTTCCTCAGATCCCACCAAGGAATACACTAAGAAACTACACCATCTGTTCAGGACACTCCCTACACAAGCACAAGAACAGATTTATACCAACACACCTCTAGAGCCCCGTTCGGGCCTATTCTACCTACTACCCAAGATCCACAAACCTGGAAATCCTGGATGCCCCATCATCTCAGGCATTGGCACTCTCGCTGAAGGACTGTCTGGTTATGTGGACTCTGTCCTCAGACCCTGTGCCACCAGCACTCCCAGCTATCTCCGAGACACCACTGACTTCCTGAGAAAACTGCAAGACATTGATGACCTACCAGAAAACACTATCCTAGCCACCATGGATGTAGAGGCTCTCTATACCAACATCCCACACAAAGATTGAATAAATGCTGTCCGGAACAGTATCCCTGATGATGCTAAAGCACATCTGATGGCTGAGCTGTAACTTTATCCTCACACACAACTATTTCAGATTTGGCGATGACATATACCTTCAAATCAGCGGCACAGCTATGGGTACCCGCATGGCCCCTCAATATGCCAATATTTTCATGGATGACCTGGAACAGCGCTTCCTTAGCTCTCGTCCACTGACACCCCGTCTCTACTTATGCTACATTGATGATATCTTCATCATCTGGACCCATGGGAAGGAGACTCTGGAGGAATTCCACAGGGACTTCAACAACTTTCACCACAACATCAACCTCAGCTTGGAACAGTCCACACAGGAGATCCACTTCCTGAACACCACAGTGCTAATACACGATGGGCACATCAATACCACCCTGTACCGTAAACCTACTGACTGCTACGCCTACCGTCATGCCTCCAGCTTCCATCCCAGACACACCACACGATCCAATGTCTACAGCCAAGCACTAAGATATAACCGCATTTGCTCCAACCGCTCTGACAGCGACAAACACCTACAGGATCTCTACCAAGCATTCTTGAAACTGCAGTACCCACCTGAGGAAGTGAAAAAACAGATCAACAGAGCCAGACGTGTGCCACGAAGCCTCTTACTACAGGACAAGCCCAAGAGAGAAACCAACAGAACACCACTAGCCATCACCTACAGTCCTCAGCTAAAACCTCTACAGCGCATCATCAGGGATTTACAACCCATCCTGGACAATGATCCCCCACTTTCACAGGCCTTGGGAGGCAGACCAGGCCTTGCCCACAGACAACCTGCCAACCTGAAGCAAATCCTAACCAGCAACTATACACCGGACCACAGTCCCTCTAACTCAGGGACCCATCCATGCAGCCAACCTCGTTGCCAGCTCTGCCCACATGTCTACACCAGCAACACCATTACAGGACCTAACCAGATCAGCCACACCATCGTGGGTTCATTCAGCTGCACATCTACCAATATAATTTATGCCATCATGTGCCAGGAATGCCCCTCTGCTATATACATCGGACAAACTGGACAGTCTCTACGTAAAAGAATAAACGCACACAAATCAGACATCAGAAATGGCAATATCCAAAACCCGAAGGAGAGCACTTCAATCTCCCAGGCCACACAGTAGCAGACTTAAAAGTAGCTCTCCTACAGCAAAGAAATTTCAGGACGAGACTCCAAAGAGAAATTTCTGAGCTACAATTCATCTGCAAATTCGATGCCCTCAGCTCCGGCTTAAACAAAGACTGCAAATGCCTGGCTAAATACAGAAGCAGCTTCCCCTCCCTTGGTGTTCACACCTCCAGATCAACTGCTGGTAGTAAGCCTCACCCTTGCTGACTGAGCTAACCTTGTTATCCCCACCCTTGCTCTGGCTTATTTATACCTGGCCCTGCAGATTTCCAAGACCAGCATCTGATGAAGTGAGTCTGTGCTCATGAAAGCTCATGCTCAAAACTTTTCTGTAAGTCTATAAGGTGCCACAGGACCCTTCGTTGCTGTTACAGATCCAGACTAACACGGCTACCCCTCCGATACTTTCTTTATGTAGTTATGCCAGTGACTGTTTAGGCTTTTTGTTTTGAAATAGCTTTTGTTAATAACTTTTTGGAAGCTTTTGCTTTTTCATTTATCTTAACAAGAAACCTCTTCTAGCTCTTTTTGTTATTTCCTACTGTGTAATGTTTAAGAAGACTGGGAAGGAAAACTAAAAACAAACAAAATTAATATTTTATTCATGCTAATTCAGTCAGCCATAGACTTGCTATAGTGTCGTTTCTTCTGGAAAACCTCAGAGTAGGTAGGGGTTAACTACAGTATATGCTCAAAAGACACTATGTGGTCATGGAACTGATGGATAGCACTACTCGCACAGTTCAGAAAAAGATTATTTCAAATAAAATTTGAACTGCCTATCATGACAAACATCTAGGTCTGAAATACTTGAAGACATTCATTTTTGTATGAATCCAAACGTGGCCTGAAACTGACAGCTCAGCAGCTCGCCTGATGGTTGTAGTTCTCATACAGTCTGTCCTTCATATTAACATGTCCATATATACTTTGCTGCAATTGCCAGTCTTTGTGGTGGTGTCACTAGAAATGAGTTCACACTACATCCTTTAACCCATGCTGCTCTTCAGTGTGTCATCACTTCCTGCCTATTAAGTGGAAGAATGTTTGCAATAGTTTGTATTTTCTGTGTTCTGCTAAAAGGAGTGTTCCCAATATATTCTGCATGCCTCAAATGTGCCCATTTACTAGAACACTGTTATTCTTGTAGCATCACAGAAACTGGTTTATGTTTAAAGAAATTAGACTTCAGCTTTGGGTTGTTGTTTTTTTTCCAAGTAAGCTTGAATTTTCTTTGAGGGAAAATTTTTTACTTCTTCACAGTGAATGTGTGTAGCATGCAACTTCAGACCTGTTAGAAAAACCTGTCTGTTTTATCAACAGACATAGCACATTGTACAGTGTGTGATATTAATGCATTTTTAAGCATGTGAATTTTCAATTTGTCAACTTTTTTATTGTCACAAATATTTTTCACATCTTGAAATTGTGTAGAGTAGGAGAGATTTCTGGAAACAAGTTTCTAATCATTTTGTATTGCTTCATTCAGAACTGTTGCAATCCGTTGGTGAAAGCTGACAAAAGGTTCAGAGCTCTTTTACAGCAATTCCTAACAAGCCTGACAAACTGACTACACCTAGCACACTGCTTTCTTGCTATTTATCCATATATGATTGTCACAAAAAATTGCAGCTGAGTTGTGGACAAGACATGAAAAATTGTGGAAAAGTAATAATGGACTTTACTTATCATAAATAATAAGGCATTTATTACTTTCTCTCAATTTTCCACTGTTGGGTGCGTGGAGCTAAGAGTGGGGGCTCCTGCTGTCAAAATTGGATTGAAAGCCTAATATTGTGGAGTCAACAATTTTTAAAGCAAGTTTAAATATGGCATTACTTAAGCCTATGTCAGTACTGCAGTGGAAGATCAACCTGCTCAGGGTTGATCTTCCAGGGTTTTGTTTTGCGTGGTGCGTGAAACAGTGCTTTCCAGAGTCAAGGTAGACCCCAGAATCTCTTGCATCCGAGATGATTAAGAAAGGCTGATGGGAGAAACACTCCAGTCAGTCGTCATCTGCATAGGCAGCTGTGGTAGTTGACTGCTAAGTTGATTTTTAGCTACCCAATTGGCATAGCTAAAGTAGTGTATCAGCGGTCGACTGCTATGTCTAGTGCAGACATAGACTAAGTTTGTTTTTGCTGTACATCTTTCTCAGTGCTGTAATATTTTATAGGAGCTGATCCTCATTTGACTTGGAAAAGTGACACTGTCTCTTTGGGGTAACAACCTTGGTGTTTCTGTGAGTAGCCAGTGACGGGTCAGATATCGCAGGTGAATGCTTCAGAAGTGATTGGGATATACCAGTTGTTGACCTCAGGATGTTCTGTGCACGTTTAGCAGGTTGGTAGTGTCAAGGATCTGACAAAGATTTAAGTATAAGTCTGTCTCTTTGTGAAGGCCTGGGCCGCCCCCCCCCCCCCCCCAAGAAAGTGTCGTAAGTGTATATAAGAGGTGGACAATAAGTGGCCTGCAGGCCAGATGAGATTCACAAAGGTGAGCTCCTGAAGGGCCACCAGATGCTTTATTTACCTGTACATCTGCAGGTATGGCTACTTTTGGCACTCATTGGTTGTGGTTTGCTGTTTCTGGCCAATGGGAGCTGCAGGACATGGTGCGAACTATGCCACTGCTTTGCATGGCTCCCATTGGCCAAGAACAGCAAACCATGGTCAACAGGAGCTGTGAGCAGCTGTACCTGTGGCCGTGCAGGTAAATAGAGTATGGCATCCCACCAGTGGCTAACCTTAGCAAGCCTCGTCTGGTGCGCAGGCTGCCCACTCCTGCTTTTATGTAGACTACTAGGTAAAACTCAATTTATCCTTTCCTCTTAGCATATACTTACTGTGGCATGTTGAGTCACACAGATCCTTGAATTTGAGAACGATTGTACCACTGAGCCCTCCTGCCTTCCACCTGGGATGTCCCCTGCCCTGTCTTGCTGAGCTAGAATCTGGGCTCTCCCTCACCAAAGCAGAAAGTTGTGATTACAGCCCACAGCAGAATAACACAGACACTGAGAAGGATCTCAACTTTGAGAAGACTCAGTCACAGGGACTTGACACAGCACCCAGGTGCACTACCCCAGTGGGATCAATATCCCAGATAAATCATCTTACTCTGCATAAAAGTTTTACAAAGAGCAAGATTATAAAGTTTGCCCCCTTTATTGATGAAAAAGAGAGATGCACAGCTTTTGTCATTTCCCCAACCCCATCCCTGATAACACTTATTTACACTGGGCTTAAATAAAAGTGATTTTATTAAGTATAAAAAGTAGAATTTAAGTGGTTGCAAGTGATAACAGACAGATCAGAGTAAGTTACTAAGGAAAACGAAACAAAACATGCCAACTAGGCTTAATACACTAAGGGAAGTTGTTACAAATTGTGATTTCCTACTCTAGTTCTTATTTGTCTCACACAAGCCCAAAACTTCAAGCTTGTACTGTTTTATCTCTTCTGCAATGTGTGCTGTCTTCCCCACTTGATACATGGTCCAAACATTCTGTGTACCAAACTGTGTGGTTGTCCGGGGTGAGATTGAAGGATCTACTGAGATTGAAGGACAATTATTGGGGTACTCCTGGGGTCATTTAGAAGTTTTGTCCTGAGACAGAGTGAAGTGGATGACACTTGTAGATGACCTATGCTCCACCCAGAGTACAAGGGTTTAAGTCAGTAAGTCTAAGTCTAGTTCTTATTTCAGGTAAAGTCCTTTTCAGGCCAGAGCTGATTTTTTTTCCTGACCTAGGTCTAGCAGCTTCTCTTCACTCCTGTCATTAGAGTTCTTTTGTTTCCAGGTGTTTTCATGTATCCTCTTGGGGTGAAAAACAGTCTGGCTGTGTCTGCATGGGCACAAGTCTTCGAAATAGCCATATTTTGAAGATTACTAATGAGGTGCTGAATTGAATATTCAGTGCCTTATCAGCATTAGGACACTTCTGGTCGCGGCGCTTCAAAAGCCCCACTTTCAAAAGCGCGTGGCTTGGTGCAGCTACATGGGGGTCCTTTTTGAAAGGACCCCGCCCCTTTCGAAATTGCCTTATTGATCGGAATAAGGGGATTTCAAAAGGGACAGGGTCCTCTCGAAAAGGACCCCCGTGTAGCTGCGCTGAGCTGCGCGCTTTCGAAAGCGGGGCTTTCGAAGTGCCGCGGCTGGAAGCGTCCTAATGCCGATGGGGGCTGAATATTCAATTCAGTGCCTCATTAGTAATCTTCGAAATGGCCATTAGCATGGCTATTTCGAAGATTTGTGCCCGTGTAGACACATCCTCTGTGATTTTAAGGTCATTAATCCTCCGCTCTGCTTCTCAAGATTATACAATGCTAGTGAAACTACAGAAAATGGTCCTCCATGTCAATCTAATTACTAATTTTGAAAAGAGATGTTGGCTGTTCGGTATAAAGAACTGTGATTATGGGTTTAATTTTTTGGTTGGGTGTGTCAACTACTAATATGGCCAATATATATTACTCTTAAAAGAATTGTTTTGATGCTGTGGTAAAGATCTTAGTTTCTAAAATATATTGTCTGTTTGAGCAAGAATAAGCATTTATTTGTGGTGCTATAAAATTATGAACCAAAGTAGTGTGATTAACATTGACATCAACCAGCAGCAGCCAGCAAGTTCAGTTAAGATGACTAATGTTCTCCAAAATGTACACAGCCTGAATGCAAACCAAATGCACAGGTTGTGTCTGTCTGTCACAATGCTCAGTATTTATTGTCTTGAGGTATTACGCAACCATCAGAGGACTTCAGATTGCTCTAGAGAATATAATTAACATCCTCATTTTTCACTAAATTAATTATATATTGATTCCTTTAATTAAGGAGTAATTCAATCTTGATAGGATTCTGTTCACTGTACACAAGTTGCATAGTAAGTGCCACTGAAAATAAAGTGAAACCAAATGCTCAGTTGCTGGTTGTAAGAGAAAACAAAATTAGGACAAATAATGAGTCCTTTGGCACCTTAGGCTATGCCTAGATTATAGGGATTTGTTGACAGAAATTTTTGTCAGAAGATATGTGGACATAAGAGGTCGACAGAAAGATATCTTTTCACAAAAACTTCTGTCAACAGATTGCGGCCAAATTGCCAAGCGGATCACAAGAGCAATCTGCTCTGTCAATAAAAGGTGGCCGGACAGCCTGGCCACTATCTCAACAAAACGGCAAATTGGAAGCACAGCAGACAGGTCTGTCCACTGTCCCGGGAGCACTGTCTATTGACAGAGGGCCACTGCCACACATATGTCCAGACTGGCTTTCTGGCGACAGAGGCTTTATGCCTTGTGGGAAATGGGATAAGACTGTCGACAAAAGTGCTGCGTTCTGTTGATTTACTGTCAACTGAATGCTTTGAGAATCTGGATGCTCCCCAGCTTTTGTTGTCTACATTAGAGGGTTTTGTCATGGCCTTAAACGCAGAGGCTGTGTCTACATGGGCACAAATCTTCGAAATAGCCAGCACCTCATTAGCATTAGGATGCTTCTGGCCGCAGCACTCGGCGCAGCTACATGGGCCTTTCGAAATCCCCTTATCCCACTCACTGATCGGAATAAGGGGATTTCAAAAGGTGCAGGGTCCTTTCGAAAAGGACCCCCATGTAGCTGCGCTGAGCTGCGTGCTTTTGAAAGTGGTGTGTCCATAATACTAATGAGGCGCCTCATTAGTAATCTTTGAAATGGCCATTAGCATGGCTATTTCGAAGATTTGTGCCCACGTAGACACACCCTAACAGTTTTATTTGGGCTTAAGCTTTTGTGGACTGGAGCCCACTTCAGCATATGCAAGAAATGGAAACTTCAGTTTGGCAGAGAGAGATATATGCAAACTGAAGTTTCCATTTTATGCATCTGATGAAGTGGGCTCCTGCCCATGAACTCTTATGCCCAAGTAAAATCTTTCGTCTTTAGGATGCCATAGGTCTCCATGTTGTGTTTTTCTGAAACAGACGTAACATGGCTACACTTCAGAAACAAAATTAGTGTTGTTCTCCTGTTTGGAGCTATTTATAAGAATGTGATAGACTGCTCTTTTCTGTTTTCCACATGTACAAAAAAGGAATATTTAAAAATAAAAGATGTTGTATTGATATATTTGGGAGTGTAAACAGAAGATAATCAAAATCTTGTTTTTAGTCGTATTGAATTCTTATTTTGGTCCCTGCATCTGCTTTGTTCCAACGCTTTCCTTTTAATAAGCTATCTCCTTCTCATGCAAATTTCACCTACAATTCCACTTCTAACAGGTATCAGAGGGGTAGCCATGTTAGTTTGTGTCTAGGTATATTGGAGCATAAGCTTTTGTGTGCAAAGACCTGCTTTGTCAGATGCATTTCTAACAGGGTACTTTTAGAAGTAAGTGCAACTTAAGAAATGTCTAAGAGTAACCAAGAATTCTTATTGTGGTAAATGTTGTGCTTCATTATCATGCTCCCCATATTCATGTCACATCTAAAATTAGACTGTAACTTCTTTAGGGTAAGGATTGTATTCAGATATGAGTTACAAAATACCTAGCACACTTTATGGTAAATAACAGAAAAGTTCAGCCTCACTGAGTAGAGGGAAGGTCTGTCTGAGATGGAAACCAAACAGACCTCTTCAGGTCATTGGATGCAGACCCAAAGAATTGGGTTAGAGGAGCAAGAAGGCAGCTGGATGGAATGGGTGTCTCCAAGAAGACACTATTTGTATGGCGGAATATCCTTGTTTTAATTGCAGGTGGGAAGGAGGCTGGCCTGTGTGGAGAGTGGTACACTTTGTGTACCTTTTCTGGTTTAATGACATTGCAATCTCAAAACTGGTCTTTGAGTAGACTTTTTCAACAAACAAAATAAGTTGCTTTTATATAAATCTTAATTGCTTCTTGGTGTCATTGTCATGTGCTTGACTGGCTGGCAGGAGCGTCAGCCCCACCCTGAAGGCCAGAGTGCATGCCCTGCCGTGTACTTACCAGAGGGTCCCACAACGAGGTCTGGTGACGCTTGGCTCCCAGTTGCCTGGCTGGATGACTGGGAGGGCACATCAATTGTGTGGTCCCCCTGCTCACTCAACCACTCTGGTCCGGGCTGCTCCTCTGCCCCCAGCTGCAAGTCATCTGCGGAGGTAGCAAGGATGGCAGGTGGTACGAAGATGTCTTGGGGCCCCAGGATGGCCCGTAGCTCCCTCTTCAGGGGCAGGTGGATGAACGTGCCCTGGAGTGGCCAGCCATGTCCTGGGGCTGGGCATAACCCTGCCAGGCAGAGCTCCGTCACCTCACTGTGGCAAGTCCGCAGTACGCTCTGAGTGCCCTCAGGTGAAGAGGCCCTGGGCCAGGCAGGCAAATGCTGTGGCATGGTACCACTTGACCTCCATTTCCGTGAGGACCTCCTCTTCCTTCCAGAGGCTGAGGAATTCTCTCAGCTCCTGCTCCGTCTAGGAGGGCACCCTTTATTTTTTCTCTTCTGGACCCCTGCAAGCCCTGTGAGGGCCCTGAGGGGAGGCCATGGGGCTCCTGTGGCAGGTGGCTGCTGGCCATTGTTGTTTTTTCGATTTTGGGGGTGAGTGTGCGGGTATGCTGAAAGCAGCTCATGGCTGTGCTACTAGCACGCTCTCAGCTTCCTGCCACAGGGTTTTTGGGTCCATATCACTTCAAGGTTAGCTGGATGCAGGGGTCATAGAGCCCCGCTGCTGTGGGCCAGACATCCCTGCGCTACAGCTGGCTGGCGCCATGGCGGACTCCTCTTTCAAGTGAGTAGGCTGTGGGGTGCCTACATTTGTCTTCTTTCAAAAGAGTATTTAGAAAGGGGATGTTCTTCCTGATATGGAATCGGGGTTGGGATTTCTAAGTCTGCACTACGTTCTTTTGAAAGAGGGACAGATATTTCAGTGTTTCTTGCATGTGTAGACCCAGCTTCTATGTATGTGAAGCATTATTTGTTTATTCAATTTATCTGTTGTTCTAATCTAGGCACACATATGACAAATAGTTTTCTTAACCCTAGATTATTGTGTCATAAATGATAAATCAAATCCAAGACATTATTGTAAGTCCAGACACAGCTGCTTTTCTATGGTGATGGTGTAACATTCAGTTATTAATACTCAAGAAGGAATTAAAAGGCCCCTGAATTGTTAATTACAGGAGGTGTTTTTTTGTTGGCCATAGTACCTGTAAATTGAAAAATGAAGGTTTTTTAGTTGTAAACTAAAATTTTAATTAAAGCATTAGACATTGACCACTTCACATAGTTTATAGTACATTCTTGTATGAAACTGATGTAAATATATTTTAAAATGTGATGTGTAGTTAATATATATATATTTAATATAACAGTATATGATTGGAAAAAAACCAAGTGCATTATAATTCTGGGGACAGACCAGAGGTGCCAAAGGTACCATTCATTATTACTAGGCCTGTTAAGCAATTAAAAATTATCCCAAGTAATTGTGCAATTAAAAATAATCACAATTAATCACACTGTTAATAATGAAGATAGAATTTAGTTAAATTTTGAGCTTTTTTACATTTTCATATATATTCATTTCAGTTACAAGACAAGATATAAAGTAAACAAGCTCACTGTTTACTGTGCAAATATTATAATGAAAATAAAGAACAAAAGAAATATTTTTGAGTTTCTGCACTACAACTTCTGTAGTGTAATCTATTTCTTCTGGTTTTTTTCAGTGCAGATATTATCATGAAAATGAACAGTGCTCATTGTTTAAATTATATTCTTGGTTGTAATTGAAAGTAATGTATATGAAAATGTACAAAAACATCCTAAAATGGTTAATAAACAGTGCAATTAAAACAGCAATTAATTACAGTTAATTTTAATCATGATTAATTTTTGTGTTAATTTTGTGAATTAACTTCAGTTAATCAACAGCCCTGATCATTACTGTTACCTTTCTCAGTCAAACTTGTAACCTTGTCATAAAAATATATCAGATTAGTTTGACAGGCTATTTAAAACAAACACATGCCGATTTGCATTAATTACATTAGGCTCCTTTAGCTCATTATCAGTTGAGACTCATATCTTGCTTGGGACCCATGTAAAGTTGAAAGGCTTATAATTACTCATGTCATCCTATTTACCCTTTCAGAAAATTGGCACAGTAGCTTGTAGGGTTTTGCCGTTTGCTAGTAGTGTTTTCCTTTAAAAAATTACAACCACTCCCACATAAAACTATCTGATACTACTTTGATGCTGTCTGAAAGATGCATGGAAACAGGAGGACTAAGTAACTGAATGCACAGGAGATATGAAACTGAAGTTGATGTGCTTTTAACAGTCTTACCGTACTTCTGTGCATCTTTGTCTAGCTTAATTCTTTATGTGGGAAAAGATTTTGAAGGTGTTTATCTCAAGCCTTCTCTACACACAATTTTTTGTATCTATTTAATGGAAATACTATATAGTGATATAACCACCTTTTATAGCGGAGTAACAGCCCACTTAATGAGGAATTGAATGAACTTTACATCTCTTTAGAACTGATAGTTTTTGCACTGATTTAACAACTATGTAGGCAAGCCATATAGTCCAGACAGTCAGGTTAGATCTTTGTGATTCATTTTTATGTATGTGTGTGTATAATGTATATTTTAATATTTAACTAGTGTTTTCATGAGAATTAAAGATGATTTTGTTGGGACTTTAGCGTTCTCATAGCTATGTTCACCACTCAAATCAGACCATGAAACACTGTTTCATTTTATTTAAGTCTGAAGCAGGTAAATGAAACCACATAAGTGGCTGGTAAATCATTTTGTAGAAGCAATGTAGGATTGATGTGAAGCTCCTATTTTAAACATTTTTAGATTATCACAAACCACTATGATGAATAAGACTGTATGCAGGGTCTGGAACTTAGTATAGAGAGTGCTGAAAGACAGTATGCATGGATTATCTTACAAAATGCATAGCTGCATATATGACTTAAGCTTTATTGTCATGCAGAATAAATTATTGGTTTATCTATTAATTTCAGGCACTTTTAGCATGATGGGCTTTATCTCTTAATCTGTTTATTAAGAATCATCAAAAGTGGAAAGATGGAAGCTACTTAACCCTTCCTCAGTCTGGTGCCGACAGTGAGAATTTATTTTGTTTGGTGCCCAAATGCCCCAATATTTCCCAGATTCATCATTCAGTTTTATTGAAGTTCTGTTTATTATGTAATATTGTAAAGAATAAATTAAATGGCTTTTAAATTATGTGACAAATCTTGACTATTCAGACTTTTCTCACTCATCCTGATAAAAACAATTCACATAATCAGTTGTTTCAATATGAGGTTTTATAGCATTCTTAAAATCTTATTACTGTTTTCCCTTCTATTGCCATCCTATCATCTCTTGTTGATCAAATGTACATATTTCATATAAACTTTTTAAAATGTGTAATGTGAACATAATGCCAAATGGCTATGGAGAGACTTCTGGAGTTTATAAATTGCTAAAAGGTGATGATCCATTGTCTCTCACCTTTTCTAGAATACAAATAAATTTATATCGTAGTGATTGTTTCCAAAAGGTACTGATTATTATTCACATCAGTGCTGGGCAACTTGTGGTCCGCTGGAGCTCCACCTGCCGCCCTTGAACCACCTGTCTGCCCTCTCGCCCGTGCGCCTCATACATCAGGGCACCACAGCGCTTCCCATGCCTCCTTTATTCCAGCATTTTTGGAGGAGGGCAGATTGTCTGATTTGTACTCCATTCCTGGTCCTTCCCTTTTCTCGCAGAGCTGGAATGCTGCAAACCGCTGATTCGTGTGCTCCAAAAGTGCTTGGAGGAAGGGGAAGGAGCAGGTAAGTGCGGGGCTCCTGTGCCCTGGTGCATGAGCTGCTGCAGCCTACTGAAGTGAAGGAGGTCCCAACCCTGGTTTCCATAATTCTCACTTGCCTGTCCTGTTCCCTCAGAATTCAGTTTGCTCCCATTGAAGTTAGTTTAATTTCATTTATTTCAAAGGCATGTTTGTGCACCGTATGAGTTGTTTTTAAGTGAAACATCATCGAAGGTTAAAATCCAGAGCAGACCACTTGCCACAAACAAACTGGTAGTGTTATTGTGGTGGAATATAGCAAAACCCAAAATAAAATTAATGAAACCACCAAAAGCTGTACCTAAACAAAGGTACCCAGTTCTGTGTGTGGTTTTTCTCTCTGCTCTGAAGGCCACCATACTTGAGCTCAGATGGACTCCTACCTGGAGTTCTTTTCTGAGCTGACAGTAGGAGTGATTATGTAAAGTTTAACCAGTGAGCTTCTGATGGACAAGTTTGAGCCAAAGTAGGAATATGACATAAAGTATGGCAATTTCAGGTTAATTTCTTTTGCAGACTTTCTCCTCTGCTGTTGAACCTAATCATCTGTCTTAGTTTAGATCTTCTACTTCTTTTTTTTTAAATAAGAGAATGGATTTTCTCATTTTAAAAAAAAACTATGAATGATTTTCATTCTGGAATTCCTGCCACCTTTATATGGAGCTTGTCTGTGTTTGAACTGTTGGTCTTATTTTCAGTTGCACAGTTGATCACTTAGTACTTAGCAAGTCATGTCCATTTTTTTAATTGTAAAAACGCTTCATGCATGGCACTAAATTCTTGTTAAAACGAAAATCAAAATGAATAAATAGAAATATATGAAAAATAGGAGAAAATGGAGCCAAGGTGAGTGGCATGCTAGGCATCTAGCTATAAGCATTTTGATAACTGTGATTCTACAAATACTGGAGAGAAAGTTAACATTGATCAGATACTTTTTAACTTATTACAAGGGGATAGAAATAATATTAAATGGTCTGTGTTTAGGTGTTTTATGTTTGCCCATTTAAACACAAGAATCTTTGAGTTCACTGGTCAAAAGCCTAATTTTATTGTTTTGCCTCCGTAATTTACATTTAAACTGGAAACCACTGCCAAGTACACAAGTCTAATGCCATCATTTTGCTTTAATAATTTAAATGGAAGTTTTAGACCACTTTAAATTCCAGCAGGTATCAAAATGGAGGATCATAATCATCAGGTATCAAAATGGAAGGCTCAGCCACCTCCAATAAAACAATATTAACATGTAAAGCTACTTTATGCCCAGAATCTCTAGTTTATGCACCGGGAATGCCACTATTGCTCTTAATTATCTGTGCAAAGAGTTCTGACAATACAGGGGGAAAAAAAAGGAGGGGGAGGGTGAAGGGGACACTGGGTACTTAGGTCGAGTTCTGCTTTGCAAAACAGTTTATTTGTTTTAGTCCCAAACTATAGCCTTGGTGATGGAATTTTGTGCTCAACTTAGTCTGGTGCATTATATTCCCCACATTTGTGCTTTGAATTTCCCCTTTATATAATTCAACAACTTGATTAAAGACTTTTCTTCATATTAGGGACCTTCAGCTGAGCTCAGTGGATCATTCCTGCCGACCTCTTACATTGTGTACCAGTTGATGCCTTGAACAGAACAGGTCTGATCTCTTTTCACCAATCTAGGTAAGATAGGATCTGTCCTCCTAGCTGGAACTTTAGCAAAAATCTTTACATCCGAGTTGAAGAATGAAATGAGTTTCAGCATGCAGTGTTGTGGAAGTTCTAGGCTTGTCCTCATTGTTCAGTGAGCCTCAGTAGGCTCATAGAACTCCTCAGAGAGATTCCTGTAATTTACTGGCCTTCAGGTTTATTACAGTTACACTGTGGGCCTCTCCAGTCCTCAGCACAGCCCTAGAAAGTGAGGACCCAAAGGTGGTTTGAAGTCACTTCAGCTCCTCTACCCTTGAGCTGTGTAATCCAGGCTGCTCCCCGTAGGCTATATCTAGATTACAGGGATTTCTTGGAAGAAGTTTTTGTTGGAGGATATCTTCTGACAAAACTTCTGTTGACAGATCACGGCTGACCTGCCAGGCAAATTGCAAGATCTCTGCTGCTCTGTCAGCAGGGAGTGGCCAGGCTGCCCGGCTGCTCTGTGAGCAAAAAGGCCAGCAGAAGCATAGCAGACTGCGCTGCCTGCCCCCATATTCCCCCGACTCTGGAGCATCCAGACTGGCTTTCTGTCGACTAAGCTCTGACAGAGGCTTTATGTCTCATGGGGAGTGGGATGCATCTGTTGACAAATGTGCTGCATGCTGTTGATTTTCTGTAGAGACACCACCTTGGGAACCTGAACACTCCGTGGGTTTTGTCGACAAAACACAAGTTTTGTCATCAAAACCCTCTAGTGTAGATATACCCTTAGAAGCGTAGCACAGGATCTCACCCACTACTTTTTTTTTTTTAAATAATACTTTAAATGGATGGCCTCTATTAAACTTTATCATTAATATATTTTTAAAAAGCAGTTGTGGGAATTTTCAGTTTTTAAATCTCTGCCTGATTGTGTTTCTTTGGATCTCTCTTTTTTCTAGAGGCAGTACTTACTAACAAGTTTCCCTCTTGGAAACATTCCCGTGAATTTCCTAACCAAAATCCTTGAAGGCCATATGTGATGGAGCTGGGGGTGCCACCATGCCCTCTGGCTTGAAGTGGTTTCCATTATGTACAGGGTTTTATGTTTTTTCAGTGAGTGTCACCGTCCAATATAAAAACTGCTTCAGCACTATATTGTTTAGTTTTAAAATATCTTTTAGGTTCTTTTATAAAATCAGTATCTTTCAGTAGTAGGAAATCAAGAATACCTGATTTTTGCTGTTTGTTTTTTCTGACTTGGCTAAAGATGGAATATGTACTGTTTTTAAGTTGCATTCCAGTGTGTTTTTTTTACTCGAGAACTGAACAAATTGGAGAACCCATTAAAGTCAGTGGAGATGTAACCTCTTACAATGCCTTTTTTGCTTGCTCTTCTGACTATAGCTGAATTTTAGCTTTGATCTGCTTAAGTTATTTGGTGTCCATTATGTTTAGAGTTGATGTTGAGTATATGAAGTTAATGAAGTATTTCCTATACTCTGTAATTTGTCATAAAATGAACTGATCAGATAGAGTATTAAATTCTTTCCTCAGATATATTTTGAGTTTTTGGAATTTTAGATATTAAAGCTGTAGTTACTATACATATTGATGTTTCCCATACTTTCTGAAAATTGGCATATGACTGTGCATAACTGAAAACTGCTTTATGCAAAGTGCATCATGTAACACATCAAGTTTAAAGTTACAGTATGCTTAATCTAGATACACTCATCCCTTGTTAAATGAACACTTTATTTACGAGTACTTGCTGAAACGAGAGACACGTATAACTATCTTAGCTCACTCAACGAGTGAGCTCCCCCCCCCCAACTAATACAAACCTTACCCCCGCCCCATGGCTCCAACCCCCTGTAGTCTGACCCCCCTGCAGCCCCGACCCAATGCAGCCTGACCCCACTACGGGCTCCACGGCTCCAAACTGCAGCAGTCAGACTCACCCTGCTGGCTCCGCAGCCCCAAACCGCAGCAGCCAGACCCTCCTGATGGCCCCATGGCCCCAAATTGTGGCAGTCAGACCCCTCCTGCAGCCCCAAACCACAGCAGCCTTACCCCCGCCCACCAGCCCTGCAGATCTAAAGCACCGCATCCATAGCCCCCCACTGGCCTCGCACATCTAAACCACTGCAGCCTGAACCCCTCTGCCTGTTCACCTGCCCCCCCCCCGACCCAACCCACCACCAGATTTTAATCCTCCCTCCCGCTCATGGCTCCAAACTGCCCCCAGCCTTTAACCCTCCCCAATCCCCCCAACCCACGATTCACTTGCCCTTCAAAAGCAGCGCTACATGCTGCTACTCCGCTGAGTTAGGAGCACTAGGAACCAGTCAGACTTTTACACGTATTATAAAGGTAATTTAGCGTTCCACTTACGAGTTTTCGCCTATGAGCAGAAAGTTGGGAAGCAATTGTGCTCGTATAGCGAGGGGGTGAGTGTATCCTGTTTTTGTGCATGTTTGCATTCTTGTATGTGAAGTTAGAAAATAAGTGTGAATCTGGTTTTAATTTTAATATGTTAATAAGGGCCATGAGTGATGCTTTGGGAACTTGATGTTTTAGTACTCAAACCTTCAACCCATAAATGGCTCTTTTTTTTTTTTTTTTTTTTTTCAAGTAAGCCCAAAGTGTGGTTGGTCCTAGAAAGACATGTGACCAGGCCATCTGATATTGGAATCCATCTTTAACCTTGTATTTTTCTTTGAGGATGGGGAAACAGAATGAAGGGACCTGATCCTACAGAAAAACCTGTTTAAGGAATGGGAAGCAATTGGGTCTTTGTCTTCAGCTGGCTATTGAAATTGCCTCCCAACCCTAAGAAGATATACATTGAGCCTATTTCTACACTAGAGAGTTTTGTTGACCCACACAATTTGTTTTGTTGACAAAACTTTGGCACTTTTGTCGACACCCTTCTTTCTCTCCCCCATGAGGGAGAATATCTTTCTCGACAAAGTCTGGAGACAGAAAAGCTGTGTGGATGATCCAGGGTGGGGGGCTCTGTCAACAGACAGGGCTTCCGGGTAGCCCTGTCAGCTGTGTTTCCAGTTGGCTGCTCTGTTTAGAGAGGACTCACAGTCCAGCCATATTCTGTCGACAGAGTGCATCGCTTTTTCGGTCCACTTTTGTGTGTGGCTACGCTCTGTCAACAGAAATTTTGTTGGAAGATCTCTTCCAATAGTGACTCCTGTCAACAGATCTCTGTAGTGTAGACAATAGCTGAAGAGCCCTGGAAACGAAAGAACCATAGTGACCCTAACCCTGGGCCTATGTCAGAAAAAGATCAACTCTGGCCTGAGATGAGAACAACTGTTTAGGGTAAGAATTTGGATGTAACATGTTTCTTAGTGTCTTAGAATTGGCTGGCATTTTTTGTTTATTTTAACTTAGTAACTTAGGTTGATCTGCTTGTTTTCACTTGCAATCATTTAAATTCTACTTTTTATATTTAATAAAAACACTTTCTGTTTGTTATCAAGCCCAATGTAAGTAATAGTTGCCCGATGGGGGAGGGGGAGAGGGGACTGACCACCGCGTATCTCATTGATACAGGGGGCAGATGTCTTTATGAGCCTTCTCTGTGTAAAACTTGTACACGTGATAAGATGGATTTATTTGGGCGCTTGGTCTCTGGAGGTGGGGGAAGGTAGTTTCCTGGGTGTTGTCAAAGGCCCAATAGCAGAGCACTCTCAGAGCTGGAGAGTTTAGTGTCTGTATTACTGATCAGGTGGGTAGTAACCCCAATTCTGTGCCCAGCAGGACAAGGTAGTGGGAAGTTCCAGAGGGGCAGGAAGGCAGGCATCAATGACTAGATCAGCAGACTAAGGGTCAACCCATCACAATTATAAGAGAACAAAACATTATTTAAGGGCATTGTAATGTGAAGCTCTGTGCCCTTTAAAGCAGTGTCTGAGCTATAAATACATACACTGGTTTTACAGTAAAACAAAAAGGTAATTAAAACAACAGTAATATTATTTTTATAGAAGGGTGAATTTTGTTTATGCCAAAACTAGATACTATTGAAAATCTGCCAGAGGCGAAGCATTTTTTAATTTATGCAAAGTTTGTTGCACCCCTCACCATTTTAGCAAAACAACTGAGAGATTTATATAATGGATAATGAAAATAAAGGCTCAGAGCTGCACAGCAACAGCAGCCGCTTTTGAGGTTTGCGAGGCATATACTACATAGTAGCCACAGTGCCCTGTTTAAAAAAATATATATATAATTTATCAGTAAAAATTGAGTGTTCAAGGCTCAGGCTGATATCATCTTTTTCAGATGCATCTGCACTGAAAATGACAAAGCCAGATGAATGTTATAAAAATTAAGCTTTAGAAGGTGAATTGCAGTTTTGAGTTTTAAATATCCATATGCTTTCAACTTCAATACCTCTCACAATCCTTAGTCTAGAGTTTGGTTTGTTAGCAGGTGTGTATTTGTGGAAGAGAGATTTTGCTGTGACTCTTGAAAGAGCGAACTCAATATGTCCGTGACCTGCAAAATTGTCTTTCTCAAGTATAAGAGGAAGATAATTTCTACAGAAGACAAGTCTCTCCCTTTGCAAGCTATTATGTCGAGCCTTTAGGGCAGCTGCGGGGGGTGGCCTGTTTTTCTTTTTTTTCCTTCAGATTATTATTTCTGACTGTGAGGGAGAGAAAAATACTCAGTTTTCCACAGCCATCCCCCAAAGTCTAAACCACTAACCAAATAACAAAAAAAGAGACCTGGTTGATCGCTTCATTTTTTTAGTCTGGGATCTCTCCATTGGCCGATGATTTTAACTTCTTCAAGAAAACTGATTGTATGAATATTGTTTTCTTATCTAGTTGCTTCAAAAGTTGATAGAAAAGTTTTTTTTTAAAGTAAAAGTATCTTTTATGGCAGCAGTTATTACAGTAAAACTCATGAGGTTTGAAGGATTATTTTGTTGTCCCTAGGATATCTGGCATATGTTTAATACTGGACTTCACATTTCTAAAGTGTGTGTGTGTGTGTGTGTGTGTGTGTGTGTGTGTGTGTGTGTGTGTGTGTGTGCGCGCATGCGTGCGTGCAACACTTCTAGATCAAATAACAACTAGTAATCTGAATAAGTGCGTCTCACACACAAAAGCTCAGGACCTAATAATTTTTTAGTCTCTAAGGTGCTACAGGACTTCTTGTTCTTTGTGAAGCTACAGCCTAACCCCTCTGAGACTTCTAGATCAGTCATTATAGACCTAAATCCCAATGGTTGGAATTTTTGCATCTATGTAGATTTTTAGGCTGCATATATTTGGATAGCACTTATAAACTGACAGCAGCAATAATTAAGTCTGATGCTGGACCATAATTGTCTTTGGTATTAAATTCTGCCTTTCAAGATACACTGTGCTTGGGTGTGTATAAAAATGAGGGTGGTTGAAGTAGAGGCCCTCAAGGAGAAATGGAATAACTTTGGTTTTGGTTTTGGCCTGTCTGATAAAGGCAAGGTCCAGACAACTTCAGCTATACTTCACAGGGCTCTACCGTTATGTTGGCTCTTTTAAAATTTGTTGTGAATTATAAAATGGCCAATAATTTAATTCTGACACTTTTTAATGAAGTACCTGGGGCAAACTTCAAAAACAGTAAAGAGGAAAATGGGGGAAAAATCAAATTTGTAATAGCCATGCTTCATCTTTCTTCAGTGATCTTTCTCTCTCTCTCACACACACAAAGACCTTACACTTTATTATTAATTATTTGTATTCTAGCAGCAGTCTCAAACAAAACACGTACAGGATACCCCCTGCCCTAAGAAGTTATGCTCTAAAGAAGTAAGACACATGAAGGAGTAAAAGATATAATACATAAGCACAGTAATCAAGTTTGAGGCTGGCAAATGTCATGACAGTTCTGTGTTGTATGTAGGTCTTTCAATATAGCATGATGTTAGGAGGTCAGAGCATGGAGTGGAGAGATACTCCTAAGATATATCTTACCAAGAATTTTGTGTTTGGACTAAGACAGCAAAGGTGAGATGTGGCTAAGTCTTGATGCTTGGTGAAATGTATAATTTGTGCTGTCACTCCAGCTTTGAGAACAATAGAGTTTTAAAATTGATTCAGATATACTAAACCAAATTAATATGGGGAAAACTGCTATTCCCAAATCAACCAAAGAGAAAGCCATGCTAGTCTATATACTATCAAAACAAAAAAGCAGTCAAGTAGCACTTTAACAAAATAATTTACTAGGTGAACTTTTGTGGGACAGACCCACTTCTTCAAACCATAGCCATGTGGTCTGTTCTGGTATGGTTATGGTCTGAAGAAGTGGGTCTGTTCCATGGAAGCTCACCTAATTAATTATTTTGTTAGTCTTTAAAGTGCTACTTGACTGCTTTTTTGTTTTCAAAGAGAAGAGAAAACTGGTACTGTCCCAACTCAGGCTGTTTCTTTAGAAAAGATCAAAGCCAATAGTCCTCTCTCATTCACCTGGAAAGATGTCAGATTTGGTCTTTTACACTAAAATTTGCATGGGGGGATATACATAAGCATGATTGATATTTTTGTCTATTTTGTTTCTAAGGCAAGTTGTCCATCTATGCACAGCACAGGTATCTAAAACTGGTTTTGGGAAGATGCAGAATCTTTGCGTTGTGTTTGAGAGGACATCTCTGGGGTGGTGAGAGGAAAGACCGCTTTACCCATGTTCATTTCAGCTTATTGTTCCACATATCATACACAGTATGACTTATTGAAGTCATGTAAAGTACTCTTCACCCCTCCCATTTCCATCCATTGGCTCAGATGTGGAGCTGTCCAGGGTAAAGGAAGACCTATGCATATGAACTTTATTTCCAGCTTCCATGTGCTAATGTGTTGCCCAAGTGTTAGCTTTTGCATGGCTTTGGTTGTGAAGGAGAGGTGCATTGTAGGTCTCTTAGCTGTCTGTGTTGGTATATTTTCTTTTTAAAACAAAAAAGTCCCACTCTAGTTGAATGCTGGGAAAGACACCCAACATGTAAACCAGAGAAAGTCGGAGAGAGTCTGTACTTTATTGTTCATAGTCCATTTTCTGGCTCTCTCTCGCTAATTTCTGGTGAGGGATTGTCAGCAAAGTAAGAGACTGTAAAATACATACATTTTTAAATGCACAAAGGACAAAGCCCTTACTCTGAAGAACTGAAGTTGAACTTTATTAAATTCACATGCAAGTTGACTTCTTATTATCTACTCCAATATGAAGAAGTGGGTCTTACCCACAAAAGCTCATTATTTAATAAATAAATTTGTTAGCCTTTAAGGTCCTACAGAACTGCTTGTTTTTCCATGAAGGATGTAGATTTTTACATCACAATTAGAAAGCTACAAAAGAGACTATTTGGTATATAGCATTTGTAATGCTTTTCTATTTGTAAGCATCAGAAAAATCACTTTTCAGCTTCAGTGTGGTGGGGACAAATGAAGAGATAAGAAAAAACTGGAATTAAAATAGTAGAATAGGAAGAAATGAGAGCAGCTTTTGCCATGGTTGACCGTTGACAGTTGTGAAAGAAACTACTTTGAGCACACTGGATTGTTTTCACGGAATCTCTTGGGCTGCATCTACACTAGCAAGTTCTTTCGAAAGATTTTTTGAAAGAAGGGGGCTCTCTTGAAAGACGCCACAAAGCATCTACACACAAAAGGTGTTCTTTTGGAAGTAAATTGAAAAAATGCGGTGCTCCTTTTGAAATCTCTCTTCCTTTTCTGTTTCAGCAAGAGCGCCCCCTTTTGGAAGCTTCTTTTGAAAGAAAACATGTACACACTCTGCAGGCCCTTTTTTTCCCCAAAAGAACAGTCCTTATGGGGCCTGAATTTTTTGATCCCTGGCTTGCTCTTTCAAAGGAGCAGAGGCTGTTTGGATGCTCTCTTTCGAAAGAACAGATCACTCTTTTTTGATCTGCTTTTTTGGGTGTGGACGCACTCTTTCAAAAGAAGTTCTTTTGGAAGAGATCTTCCGGAAGGGCTTCTTTCTGAAGATCTCTGTAGTGTAGATGTAGCCTTGCTGTCTTTCCCACAACTTTGTTTGCTGTATTTTGCACATGAGCTAGGTGAAATTATTTAGAATCCATTGTTGAAAAGGAGATGACATGGAATTGCCTATTTGGCATTCATTCCACAAACACAGTGGAATTGGGATAGAGATTAAACAATTCCAAGAGGCCTGGACCGGGATCAGGAGCCTACTTGAAGTTAATGAGGGCTTATGTATTGACTTCAGTAGACACAATCGGATATTTATATCTGTATCTGCAGAAACAAATTTATTTGGTTGATAATACAGAAGACAAATAATTGACTTTTCGAGGTGATATGACTGAAATAAGCAAAAAGAATAGGGAAAGTCTTTCACTTATTATTTCAAGCAAAATAATCGCAGTGGATAAATGGTGAAACGATTCATAGCAATTTCAGCTAAAATGGTATCTCATGGTATCAGTTGTAATACTTCACAGTTGCATAGCATTTACACCTTCAAAGTGCTGACAAGTATTAATTAATCCCTGTAAAGAAAAGATGAGGTATGATATATATGGTCTGTTATTACCATTATTTAAGTTACCTGTTTCTGATTATAGGGACAACTTGGCTGTCTTCCAAGTGTAGTAGAAAAGTAGATTTCATCAAATAAAACTAAAAATTTCCCCAATTGAAGGTAAAATTTAAAAAAGTGTCATCTTGTGATTTAAAGGAATTCCATGTAAACAGTTGTCTCCTCTGGAATAATGGTCAACTGCAAGTGGAAAAAGAGAAAACCCTAACTGTATGTTTGATCTTTGTGTTCTGCCCACTTTTAAAACAGAATATTGATGTATTAATGTGCATCATTATAAATAGTGAAACATAAAGGAAAACTATTAGATAATTCGTAGTCTAATGATCATTCTTGTCTTTTAATTTGCTTGGCAAATGAATGGATTTTAATTCATGTATATTTTAATGTATTTAAAATAGAATGTTTTCAAATGTGATAATGGAATATCAGGAAACACCATTTTAAAACCTAGGTGTCTAAAGTTACATTTCCAAATGACATTCATAGAGCTTGTCAACTTCCATAGGTATTGAAATGAAAAATTAGCAACTTTATTTAGGTCTCTAACTTCGGATTTAGGTGCCTTGATTTAGGCTTCAGAGTTTGAAAATGGTCAGATTTTTATATAATTTTTAATAAACATTAACTCTTCATCAACACAGCTGTATTTATCATCAGTGTTAAGATTTTAGTACATGATGGTACTTGACAGTAAGTTAAGATTTTCATAATTTTGAGGATCAAAATCACTGACAACCTCATAAGCAGGTCATATTTTTTTAACTGTGGTATATATTCTTGTGAGTGATTGTAGTAGAATATAGTTTTGGAAAACCTGCATTTTTGTGCTTATACAAATATCATTTCCTCCCCTAAGAACTCCCTCTGAGCTGCCTTTATTGATATTTGGAACATGTATTAATTTTGCCAGTGTAAATCTCCTTCAGAACTCAACTGTTAGAGAAGGCAGGTTTACAGAAATGTTGTTGTGTTTAGATACTCATGGTGAATACTGAACTCCTGTGTCATTCTTGTAGAGTAAGACTAATTTTTGTTTACATTATTGAATTTCACAGGCTTGGTGAGCAGTATGGGACCTGTTAGAAATCTGGACTGTTCTGCTTCACTAATGTTTAGTTTCTTTTCAACTGGGGTCAGTTCAAAAATAGCATGCCTATTTCCAAGTGATAGTTCTCTAAACTGTCTTCTAAATCTTTGGTTTTGTTTTTTTAGTTATCAGCCTTTTAGAAAGCAGCAGACTTTTAAATGTTTATGAACCAATTTCTCTTTAATTTAAAAAACAGCTTTAAAATTGGTTATTGGTAATATTTACTTGGTAATGAATCCTCTTGTAAATACACACATAGAAGCCAAAATTCAGACTTCAACACTGGCAGCTGCACACTATTCCTGCTACATTGTGTTCCTCACCAGACATGGACAAAGGAGGAGGAAGGTGGATTTGCCCCTTAGTCGGCTTATGCAATACAATTTTGTAGTAAAACAGACCCTCAAGTTACACAAAGGTTCCATTCCATGCACCCTCGCGTAACCCAGATTTCGTGTAGATGGGGGTCAGGCTTTTTCCCAGGCAGAACACACGTTCTGCAGCCGGGGAAGCAGCAGAAAGGTGAGTCTTGGGGTGGGGAAGCAGTTGGGGAGAGTTAAGCCTGGCAGTGGGTTGTGGCCATGGGAGGCATGGGGGTGGGTTAAGGCTGCAGGGGGGCGAGAGGTGGAGGTGAGCTGGAGTTGTGCGCAGGGGTGGAGTTGAGCCAGAGCCCTGCGCAGGTGGTGAGTTGGGCCTTGGGGGCTGCAAGCGGGGAGGTTTGAATTGGGGTGGGAGGATGGAACCAGGGCTGTGGGTGAGGGAAGCTGGCACCACGCATGGGTGGTGAGCTGGCAGTGAGGGTTGAACCAGGGCCGGGGAGGCTGAGCTGTAGTTGCACCTGAGGGGTGGTGAGCTAGAGCCAGGGGTGGCGGTGGGAGGTGAGCAAGATCTATGTGTGGGTGGTGAGCTGAGCTAGGGCCATGTGGAGCTGACGGGGAGGGGTTGAGCCAGTGTCTGGGGACCAAGTTAAGCGCAACTGGAAATTGCGCATTTTCAGAGTTTACTGTAGGAATCGGGGGTCAGCCACATAAGAGCAGGATCACATGCTCTAGGTTTGTGTATTCTGAGACCTTACTGTATTGCAGAGTTAAATGTAATTCAGTGTTTTTTATGTAACTTGAATATTTTTTATCCTTGTGAGACCATGAGCCTGTAAATTAGACTGGATTAGTATTAAACATCAGCATAATTTGATTCTGTTCCTTTTTTTCCTAGAATATTTTCCTTCTTGGATATTGTCACTTTGTGCCGATGTGCACAAGTTTCCAAGGTACGGTATTTGCTTTACTCAGGGAAATTGTACATTGGGAAGGACGATTTTATTAATCCTCAGGAAACAATGGCCTTTACGCTCTTAGAAATCAAAGGAAATCTTACAACTGATTTTCATGAGCAGCGGATCATCAACTGAGGGCCAAATCCTGCATACAGATATACAGAAGGAATCACTGTTTCTGGAGTTTTCTCTTAAGGGGGGATGTTGGACTTAGAGATGTTGGACTTAGAGATGTAAAATGATACGTGTTTTGTATCTGCAGAAAGAATTAGGCCTTTTTTGGCATAGTGGCATTTTCTATTTAAAGTTTGTGGCTTTTTAATGCTATTTTTCAGAAGTATTTTTTGCTTAAAATTCCATGTAGCACTTAACATTCAACATCTGTTTAAGAAATATATCCACTGTGTTTGCCAAATGTTAAAGGTGTTAACTAGCTCTACTACCAGCAAAGAAAAGTGCAGTCATGTGAAGACGATTGAAAGGGGATAGCTAAATACATTTTAACGTTCACCTGCTTGTTTTGCTTGAATTTAAATTAAATATATTTTATTCTTACATGAAGTATGTACAAAACCATACTATATATACACCAAACACCACAGTGAACTTTTTTCCACAATATTTCCAAAGGGGTGTTTTTAAATTTTCATTTCACTTTTTTCCAGTAAAACTGGCATTGTTTTTTCTAATTCGGTACATGTAAAGGTTTTATTCCTGCTTTCATACCACTATGAACTGTGATTTGATAAACTAAGCAGCATCAATCTTGGTCAGTATCGCCAGCTAAAAACCGAGAGAGCTGCAAAAACTAATGTTGATGAATTAGGAGATGGCATTCTTCCTTCTGAGTCAGTATTGAACAAGTTGGGTAGTCATGTGTCCCCAGCAATTTCTATTGATTGAGGAACTTCTTTTCAAGTTCTAGCCTGAACTATTATGTAGAGATGATGGGTGCTGTATAACAGCTGCCATGTTTCACCCCGGTGGTGATAAAGATGAGAGAGAGAGAGAGAGAGTATGTGTATACACACACTATATATTACAGTATGGTCCAAACCCTGAGAAAGGTGGAATGCCTCTATTCCCATAAAGATAAGGTGATTCAGAAGCCAGCATCTTGAAGGAAAGGCCAAGGGAAATCAATACCCTTCTACTCGAAGAAGAATGGAAAGTTTATAAAGAATTTTGGAGTTGAAAACTTCCATATAAATACATATATTTCAGCATTCCCAGCTCTTCCTTTTTATTCTTTGACTAGAGGCAGATACATTTTAATTTATTCTTCTGTGCAAACAGCTCTAGTAGAAATAAGTTACTGAGCGGTGAACTTACTAATACTGCTTTAAATAATAAACATAAAATTCTGCCATTTTACTGTTTGTGTGGCTTGCAGTTCAGTTCTTCGTGCATAAATGCAAAGGCCTTACAATCTGAAAACATGCACCCAGAATGTAAAAGATTCAGTCAAACAAAATCTGTTTTTAGCAAGATACTTTTTCATAAGCTTCAATGCCTAAATCAGTTTTGAGTTCCATACAAAATTTTGCATATTGTGTCTGTGAGTTCAAGACGCTCATACTATAGAGTGGTGGGAGGGCTATATAAGTTCCTGATAGAGAGGATTTAATAAACATACATATGCGGGGTTTTTTTTTTTCCCCCTAGGCATGGAATATCTTGGCTCTGGATGGAAGTAACTGGCAAAGAATAGATCTTTTTAACTTTCAGACAGATATAGAGGTAGGTAATACTGAAGTTTTTTGTCTTTACATGAAAACAGTCAGAAGTCCTGTGTGATGAAGCGCGTCTTTGCCCACGAAAGCTTGTGCTCCAATATGTCTGTTAGTCTGTAAGGTGCCACAGGGCTTCTCATTGTTGATTAACATGGCTACCCCTCTGATGCTTGTCTTTGCATGGGATGTTAAAAGGATAAACAGTCTTAATTACCACAGAGACCTTATTCACAGTATAAGTATCTTACTGTTAAGGTACAAGATGGTACAGTTGTGAAGAGACAGATAGAAAAAGCCATGAATTATATTTGGCTCACTTTTTACCTTGGAATTGTCTGAGTTTTGATCTATAGCAAAGTGACAAATTATTTATTTTGGTTAAAGTCATTCTTAATTGAGAACTGAAATTCAGGTACATGTGGATTAAAATCCTTCTCTCTATTTAAGTAAACAACTAGAACACAAGGCAAGCATAATTGTGTTACACTGTAAAGAGAAATTTGTGTAACATCTAGTAAAGCCATGTAATGAAAAATGACCTCTTTTGAATGCTATTTATTTTTGAGACAGAGATTTAGGAGCAAATCCCTGGAATTTTTTTTAACTGACCCAGAAGTGATTCATTTACTCTGAGCAGGAATTGAAACTCAGAAGTAAATAGTCTCATTCTCTTCTGGCATTCTTGTTCCGTGTTTAAATTCCTCTCTTATGTGAATAAAGTCTGCATGGCGATCATTGGATAAATTTTGCTGATCTTTATCCAAACATAAAAAATATAGAAATTCACTTAGTAGTAAATACATTCAACAGCAGAAACTTCATTGTCAGCAACTTTTTGGTAATTATGAGGTCAACAACAGATGTTGGCTATTTTGAGATTTAAAACCAAATGTAAGGAAGTACTTCTTGTTGAACTTGTTGCCAGGGAATGTTACGAAGGTCAAAAATTTAAATGAATTTGAAAAACAATTAGGGAAATTCGTGAAGGATATGTCCATTAATGGCAACTAGCCAGGATAGTCAGGGTGCAACCCCATATTGTCCCTAAACCGTTTACAGCCAGAAGGAGGAAGTGGTAAATAGGGAATGAAATCATTTGATAATTGCCATGTTCCGTTCATTCCTTCTGAAACATCTGGCATTGGCCACTATTAAGGGGATAAGATATCGTGTACAAGGTCATTGGTCTGACCCACAAAACATTCTGATGTTTTCTAGTTTTAAGCTTTTGTGTGCCCTGAATGGGGGTTACACACACCAGATTTGTCTAGACAAATGAGATTTTTATAGATGCAAGTTTAGATGCGAAAATTCATGTGCAAAATTTCATGTAAGTCTTCAGAATATATTTTTGAAATATTGTCCCACAGGCACTGTTAAAATGCTGTTGATATATTTAAATTTGTAGCTCTATAATCTATTTATTGTGGCCACTAATAAAGTGGGACTATATTTAAAGAAGAAAAGTATGTTGGCTTTCTGTTGTCTGAAAGATATTTTCAATAGAGAATCAATAATTGATGCAATATAATTTTTAATAATTCTAATCATGAGGCAGTTTTTAGTATGAGATTTGTAATTCAGTTTAAGTATCATACATAACGAGCACTTTCAAATGACATGATTTTCATCATTGGCCATTGGTTGACACATGTGGCCAACCATCTCCTACTTAGCTGGTAATGCTTTGAACATTTCCTAAAACAAGTGGATTTGGAAAACTGAAAATATATTTTATTTTTTCAACCTTTAACTTCAAGTGAATATTCTGAAATATTGTTCCTGGGCTTTTTCTTCAGTAATTACATTTTACAGTTGGCAGCTTTAGAATCACAGAATGCTAGGACTGGAAGAGACCTTGAGAGGTCATTGAGTCTAGTCCCCTGCCCTCATGGCAGGACCAAGTACTGTCTAGACCATCCCTAACAGACATTTATCTAACCTGTTCTTAACTATCTCCAGAGATGGAGATTCCACAACCTCCCTAGGCAATTTATTCCAGTGTTTCATCACCCTGACAGTTAGGAACTTTTTCCTAATATCCAACCCAAACCTCCCTTGCTGCAGTTTAAACCCATTACTGCTTCTTCTGTTCTCAGAGGCCAAGAACAACAAGTTTTCTCCCTCCTCCTTCTGACACCCTTTTAGATACCTGAAAATTGCTTTCATGTCCCCCCTCAATCTTCTTTTTTCTAAACTAAACAAGCCCAATTCTTTCAGCCTTTCTTCATAGGTCATGTTCTCTAGACCTTTGATCATTCTTGGTGCTCTTTTCTGGACCCTTTCCAATTTCTCCACGACTTTTTTGAAATATGGTGCCCAGAACTGGACACGATACTCCAACTGAGGCCTAACCAGTGCAGAGTAGAGCGGAAGAATGACTTCTCATGTCTTGCTCACAACACACATGTTAATGCATCTCAGAACCATGTTTGCAGTTTTTTTTGCAACAGCATCACACTGTTGACTCATATTTAGCTTGTGGTCCACTGTAACCCTAGATCCCTTTCTGCCATACTCCTTCCTAGGCAGTCGCTTCCCATTCTGTATGTGTGAAACTGATTGTTCCTTCCTAAGCGGAGCACTTTGCATTTGTCTTTATTAAATTTCATCCTGTTTACCTCAGACCATTTCTCCAATTTGTCCAGATCACATTGAATTTTGATCCTATCCTCCAAAGCAGTTGCAACCCCTCCTAGGTTGGTATCATCTGGAAACTTAAGTGTACTTTCTATGCCAATATCTAAATTGTTGATGAAGATATTGAAGAGAACTGGTCCCAATACAGATCCCTATGGAACCCCACTTGTTATACCTTTCCAGCAGGATTGAGAACCATTAATAACTGCTCGCTGAGTATCGTTATCCAGCCAGTTTTGCACCCACCTTATAGTAGTCCCATCTAAGTTATATTTGTCTCGTTTATTGATAAGAATATCGTGCGAGACTGAATCAAATGCCTTACTAAAATCTAGATAAACCACATCCACCGCTTCTCCCTTGTCCACAAGGCTTGTTATCCTATCAAAGAAAGCTATCAGATTGGTGTGACACGATTTGTTCTTTACAAATCCATGCTGACTCTTCCCTATCACCTTACCACCTTCCAAGGGTTTGCAGATGATTTCTTTAATTACTTGTTCCATTATCTTTCCTGGCACAAAAGTTAAACTGACTGGTCTGTAGTTTCCTTTGTTGTTTTTATTCCCCTTTTTATAGATGGACACTATATTTGCCTTTTCCCAGTCTTCTGGAATCTCTCCCGTCTCCCATGATTTTCCAGAGATGATAGCTAAAGGCTCAGGTACCTCCTCTATCAGCTCCTTGAGTATTCTAGGATGCATTTCATCAGGCCCTGGTGACTTGCAGACATCTAATTTTTCTAAACGTTTTTTAACTTGTTCGTTTTTTATTTTATCTTTTAAACCTGCCCCTTTCCCACTAGTATTCACTATGTTATGGCCCTCCTTCAGACTTCTCAGTGAAGACCGAAACAAAGAATTCATTAAGCATTTCTGCCATTTCTAAGTTTCCCGTTTCTGTTTCTTCCTCCTCACTGAGCAATGGGCCTACCCTGTCCTAGGTCTTCCTCTTGCTTCTAATATATTTATACAAAGTCGTCTTGTTTCCCTTTGTGCCCATAGCTAATTTGAGTTCATTTTGTGCCTTTGCCTTTCTAATCTTGTCCCTGCATTCTTGTGTTGTTTGCCTATATTCATCCTTTGTAATTTGTCCTAGTTTCCATTTTTTGTATGATTCCTTTTTCATTTTGAGATCATGCAAGATCTCCTGCTTAAGCCAAGGCAGTCTTTTGCCTTGTTTTCTGTCTTTCCTACACAGCAGAATAGCTTGCTTTTGGGCCCTTAATAATGTCCCTTTGAAAAACTGCCAACTCTTCTCCATTGTTTTCCCTTCAGTCTTGCTTCCCATGGGACCTTACCTACCAGTTCTCTGAGTTTACCATTTTCATATTAGTTCATTTCAGAATAGAGAAGGAATATAAAACCTTTGTGTATTTGATCTTCTGTAATTTTAAAATGCTCTGTTTTTAAAAATGTTTGCTTTCCTTGTACACTTAAATATACATTTGTTGGATGAATAAAATGATCAGTTTCATAACTTATTTTGGCTTCTAATGTCTGTTTAAAGTTTTAATTAGTCACTTAAAATTATTCCCCTTTGGAACTGTTCAGCAACCCCCTCACCCCCACAGCCCTAAGCGGAACAGAGGAGTATTATACCATGATTATTTTTAAGAGTAATTCTTTAACATTTTTTTAACAGTAATACCAGTGCTTTTTTTTCTGCCAGTACATGTCGGTACGGTGCACCATTTTTCAGAGCTCCCCAGCCAGGGATCCATGCCCCATCCGGCTCCTAGCCACAGGGATGCAGCGTTCCCCCCCGCTCTGGCTGGTGGGTGAATACTGGCACCTCCTTTTTTTTTTTTTTATAAAACAAAACCTGGGTAATAACTATATTGAGTCTGCATAATGAATCATACCATTCAATTGAGAGACATGAATAGTGTCCTGAAGTAAATGCCTATAAGTGTAGACATGCAGAATGGTATATAAAGTAAGTGTATCTGTGAGGTTTTAAAGAATCAGATTTGGTAAAACAGTGTGAATAGTTCACAACCCTGAGTCCCATAGTGAAGTCAACTTAAGGCCTGGAATAGATGTGGCTAGGTCAGTAGAAGGCTTCTTTCATCAACCCAGCTATTATTGCCACTTGGATCGGTGGATTAGCAGCAGTGTTTGAATCCCATTGCAGGAAATGTCTATCCTGTTGCACTGCAGGAGCACAGCTGCAACACTGTAGCTGCTGTCATGTAGACAGTCTTAAATATGTACTAACTGTGGGATAACTAATGCTCCTTAGTGTTTGCAGGATTGGGACCTACGTGTACAAGCATATGTTTCAGAAACTTTGTTTCAACAATATATTGCCAGTATGTTTTGCTGAAGCAAACAGTAGTTCATTTCACTAGATTGCCAAAAAAAGGGTCAGTCCAAAACCATTGATGTGAGCAGGAGTTTGGCCGTTCATTCAGTTGGAATTGGTAGAGTTCTCCAGTGAGCAAGTGCTTTAGAAATATCTTTCTGGAGCATGATGGCAGGGCTGGGGACTCAAAACTGAGATTTCATATTTGTTTAGAATATTAGGTGTGTCAGAATAACATTTATTAAGACTTTCTTTTTATTTGGTTTAAGGGTCGTGTGGTGGAAAATATTTCCAAAAGGTGTGGTGGGTTCCTGAGACAGCTTAGTTTGAGAGGATGTCTTGGTGTTGGAGACTCCGCTTTGAAGTAAGTAATTGATTCACAACTTGATTTAGACTTCCAAGTCTGAATGGTCAAGGGTATGTCAATGTGCCTTAGTCAATCCTCTGGATTTTGATTTTGCCGCATCTGTGAAGATCTCTTTGGGCTTGGCCATCGACCCTGGTACTCCATGCTACCGTGTAGAGTAAGGGACGTCGGCTCGAGCCTGAAGAGTCCCAATGTACAAAAGGGCAGAAAGTTGATTCTGGTACGTCAGTTCTGGTTATGCTAATGGCGTAGCTAGAATTGTGTCCTTGTGTTGTAGACCAGGCCTTAATGTAATCGCATAATGTGAATTCCAGTTTGGGCAGAGAATAGTTAATGTTTTCTTGAAGTGAATTAAGTAATGAGACGTGGGAGAGACCATTTTTCCCGCTATTGCTGATTTTGAGTATTTTAAATGCTTGACAGTGGAATATATTTTTACAGACTAGATATTTGCACCTGGCAACAAAAATTGTGTGTAAACGTTCAACAAATTTATGGTGAATGAGTTATGTTTTTCTTTTTCATGACTGATCTTATAAGATAAAAGCATGTTTTCTCAATCGATGCCTTGTTGTTTTAAATGTCTAAGTCATATATAGACCCAACCAAATTTTCCTTTCAACATAAAAAAAAGTTGGCAAGAAACGATACATTCTTTTTCAAAATGAAAAATCCATACTGGTAACAGAATTCCTGTATAAAGAAGGAGAGAGGGAAAAAGCAAGAAATGACAATTTTCTGTTTCAAATGGAACATATCCTGTTTTGTAAAAAAAAAAAAAGTTAATGCTGGACTCAATCAAAAATTTTCCATTTATAATGAAAAATTATTCTGGAACCAATAAACATATAAAACTTACAACAAAGTTTATGTAGGAACAAAGCAACATCATTTAAGGAAAAAAGCCATCTTTTATAAAAGGTAAGCTTTTTTTTCCAGAGAGTAAAAACAAAAGTCAAAAACAGTTAAACCCGGTTAACACTAATGTTCTTTGTGAAGGTATCTGGAAGGCTTTAACCTTCACAATTCTTCTAAAAACTAATAAATGTATAATAAATGTATATCCTCAAAAGGAAAGCTTATTTTTTCCTTATTTTTTTCTGGTCAGATGATCTTGTCCTTCTGGAACAACTTATGTCAGTTATCTGCCGTGTGTCTTTTGACACCTTTAGTGTGCTTCCCTTTAGATGAGCATTGAGGCCCATAGCTGAGAAGTGAGATGGGCCATAATATCATTTGAGGGCACTTAAACAACCTTTGAGTCTCTTCAAATCCCGGAGACTGGTTTAGTGTTTTTTCAAATGTTGGGATTTATTGAATCAATCAGTTCTTTGTTCCCACCTCTTCCCTGTTATAAACACTAAGGCCGTTTCTGCACAGGCTACTTTCTTCGAAAGTGGCATGCTAATGTATGGCCTGAAATATGCTAATGAGGCACAGATGCAAATGCCCCATGCCTCATTAGCATAAGGTCACGTGATTTGGGGTCTGGAAGACCATTCTTCCGGACTCCAAAACATCAGTTAGAAGCATGGCCCCTTGGCGGTCTTCCAGAAGGATGTGCTTCTTCAGGAGGCCCCTTCTTCCCAAAAGTTTTTGGGAAGAAGGGGCCTCCAGAAGAAGGACTTCCTTTGGGAAGAAAGGGCTTCCGGAAGAAGGACTTCCTTTTGGAAGACCCCATGGGGGCTGCGCTTCTAAATGGCATTTTGGAGTCCAGAAAAATGGTCTTCCGGACTCCAAATCACATGACCATATGTTAATGAGGAGCGGGGAATTTGCATCTGCATCTCATTAGCATATTTCGGGCTATGCATTAGTATGCCACTTTTGAAGAAAGTGACCTGTGCAGAAACGGCCTAACAGTGCCGACATTTATAACTGTTCATTAGTGATTCATCTTATAGGCAGAGCCTGAAAGGAGGTCATTCAGATAAACTAGTTAAACAAATACACAGAATATTCGTGAGCTCATACAAGTAAATGATGCAAACAGAAAGTGACAGATCATTATATGATATGGTATACATTCTGGTGGCTTATACTGGTGCTTCCACCGTGGCTGTCATTGGTGGGAACTGGTGAGAAAAGGCTGTAGTGTGTGTATATCTATGATCCTCTGCCCAGCAGCTTAACTAGAGTCAAATATCTAAATGTGGTTATTATTTATGGTCTCTTCTATTCCTGTTAATGTTTTGAATTAATAAGTGTAAAGCATGACAGGCTGAGTAGATAACATAAGTAGATTTCTCCCTAAAATAGATTTTGAGGGGAAATTATGGGCAGTACATTGGTTTCACAAATAACAGAAGTAGAAAATTACAAAAGAACCTTGGCAAAAGAAAGAAGCAGCCCCTGTAACAATTGTGTCTGAACTCTACTTTGTGGCTCACATTTAAAGGTTGTTGGTTCTTTCTGTATGTTAGATGCAGAGGCTGTGGGGAAGAGTGCACTCTAGTGGTGAATTACAACTTGCTCGCTATACAATTTCATTGACCTAACTCTTTATTGCTGTTTTAGGACGTTTGCACAGAACTGTAGAAACATTGAACATTTAAATCTAAATGGATGTACAAAAGTTACTGACAGGTAAGTGAAAGGTTTTTTTTTCCCATGTGACAGTGAAATTTGAAAAAGAAGTGGATAAAGATATTTTTTAGTGTCTGCTGTTTTGCAGCACGTGTTATAGTCTCAGCAAATTCTGTTCCAAGCTGAAACATCTGGATCTGACATCCTGTGTATCTATTACAAACAGCTCTTTGAAAGGTTTAAGGTAAGAATGTTTATTGCTCATCATAAAGGAATATTTTGAAGATCATTTACTGAAATCACAAGTTTCTCAGTTAGTTTTTAGTCTTAGTTCTGTGCATCAGCCTCATATTTGCACTATATCTAGCATTTGTGAGGGTGGAATGCAGGGGTGGGGACTCTACAGCCTGTGGGCCAGAAGAAGGCAAGCTGTGGTTGGCATCCAGACTGTGGACCCTGCCTGGTGGGGGGGGCAGAGGGAGTGGCTCTGCACTGGGAATGGCAATGCAGGGAAGCTGTTACCTGTGCTTCTTATAAGCCACCCAGTTGCTCCCATTGGCCAGGAATCCCAGCCAATGGCAGGGACATGGGGTTGTGTATGCCCACACATGGTGGCATGGAGCCTCCTGTACCCCTTCTGGGAGCTGTGCATGGTAGTTGTCACCTCCCCTGGCCCCTCTGTCCCAGACCCCTGCCTCCCTTTCCCCACCCTGCTCCTGTACTGCCTTTCTACTCGGAGTACCTCCACCACAGCCCAGTCCTGCACCCCCAATCTGCTCCTCCACCCTACCTCCTCTCCGGATCTACACCGCCACCCACAGCCCGCTCTTGCACCCTACCACCCAGCCAGACCATGTACCTCATTCCCAGCCAAATCATGAGCAGTCCCCTTTCAGACACTGAACCTCTCACTTTTGGCCACACCCCAAGGCCTAAGGGGAGCCCACAAAATCTAGTCCTAGGCACCCGGGACAATTTAATCTGGCCTGGAGAAGCCCTAAGCCTTGGCGCCTCACTTCACAGGGCCAGATTGCAAGGCAAACACTGGCGAGTTGTAAGAATGCGGTGGGTCTTTCTCTTTTTTTCTGCTTATCAGTTGGGGGCCACATCTGTGAGGGGGTTGAGGGTTTTGTTTTTTTTTTTTTCTTTCCTCTCTCTCACTTGGATGTAGCCACTGACTGATTTTTCTGTGAGTCATTGGTTCCCAGCCCAAAAAAGGTTCCACACCCTGATGTAATGTATGGTGTTTGTGTGTGGTCTTTTCCCTTAGCTTTTCTGTGGAACCCTCACACACTTATTCATCACAAATTTGTAACAGCATGTTTCATTTAGGTTTTTCCACTGTTCTAAGGTTGGATTTGACTTTATGAATTTTTTTAATTCTCCCAGTGAGGGCTGCAGAAATCTGGAGCATTTGAATCTTTCTTGGTGTGACCAGATTACAAAGGATGGTATTGAAGCACTGGTGAAAGGGTGCACTGGACTAAAAGCACTGTTTCTTAGAGGTTGCACACAGGTACATAATTATAAGGATGTCAAGATGATTCTTTAGGGAGTACATTTTGTATTTTGAAAACCTCCCTGAAAGTATATGACGTTTTTGTGATAGTCTTTATTTATTGCACTGCTTTTAATTCCTTCCTTGCTAATCTATTTTTTGTTCATTAACGTAGCTGGAAGACGAAGCGTTGAAACACATTCAAAATCACTGTCGTGATCTTGTAATCCTGAACTTGCAGTCATGCACAGTATGTATTTTAAGCTTTGAAAGAGTACCTTCTACTTTTATAATACCTTTTATCTAAGCCTCTCAAAGCATTTTCAGACATGGATGAATTCAAGTATTATGCTTTTGAATTATTGGGACAGCCTATTTCTACAAGCAGAATACTTAAATCATCATGTAGATAAAATACCTGAGTGGAACATGGCCAGTGCTGCTTGGAGGCCATAAATCAGCTGAGTAATTCTACAACTTTGGACTCTTTGCTCTTCTTTTATTTTTAATTGTAGATAGCTTTAGCTTTGAACTAGTAACTGGAATTATTCAACTATCCTGGACTGTGTACAACCAAAATAACCATATTGTCTTACTTGTGTTATTCCTATTCTCCTAGGCCAGGGGTCAGCAACCAAAGTAATAAGAAGAGCCATTTTTTCCAATTCAGTAAAAAACTCGGTAATTCAAGAGCTGCAATGCATGTGAATATGAGATGGTCCTTAATAAATAACCTCAAACCATACTACTTGTAATCTCTGTTTTAAGGACAGTGCAGACATACTTGTAATGTGATACATGTTTACTGCAGGACATTCACAAGCTTTTTACACATTCTGTTTACTCACACTTTGTGTGTGTTTGTACCACAATCTTCCTGACTTTTACTCCTGAACACACACACACTCTCTCTCTCTCTCTCTCTCTCTCGGATGCTAGGGATCCACCATTTTGAGATCCTTTCCCTTTTGCTGTTTAGATATGAGGAGTTCATTTGTGGGCAGTTAGACATTCATTGCAAATAATCAAGAGGGTTTGTTTGGTTTTTACTTCAATTATGAGATTGGGAGCCACAAAAGTCCTGTAAGAGCCACCTCTGGCTCTGGAGCTGCAGATTGCAGACCACTGTGCTAGGCCCTTCAGCCCCAGAGACTGTCCGTGGTCTATTTTTAATTGTAATGAGATGCCAGGCACATTCTTTTGTGCTGCATATTTTTTAAAAATTAAATTTCTAGTAGCATTACATGTACTAGATTATGCCAGGACAAGCCTTGATAGTAAGAGAGAAAGGCATACATTCTCAACGTACAGTAAAATTGTTTCATATCTGGCAGCACCAGGACAAGGAAGTTGCCAGATATTCAAATATTCTGGTTAATAGAGAGGTGTGCCTAGGAAGGCATAATGCTAAAGAAAATCAAGATTACATATTAAGAAACAAAGAAAAATGTATGCAGTGTCCTTTACTTACCAACAACAGTAGTATAGTAAACTTACACTGTATTTGCTGTCTGTATTTACTTTCACTCTCATGGAAAATGCACCTAAGATTTACTTAGCATTAAAATGCCAGTTTTTTGACAGTTACAGATGATAGAATGTTGGATATGAAAGAGTTTAATGTAATCTGACCGGATTTATTTTTACATCTACCTATGAATGGAAATTGCTGCTGTTCATTTAATTTAGTGCATCTCATACTGCACGAAAAATACATTTGTTTTATGGTATCATTTGGTAAGCCTGATTTTTTTTTTTTTTTTTTTTTTTTTTTTTTTTAAACTTCAATCTAACTCTGTAAAGTGGGGAAAAAATCTCCTTTTGGCCTGAAATTTCTAATGGTTACTTACAGAGAAGAAGACAAGTTTTAAAAAAAAAAAAAGGAGAGAGAGAACAGAGAGAACTTTTCTGCTGTTTATGACAAGAGCATATAATAAAAATTACTTTGTCTGAGGCCTGGAAATCTGTTTTATTCGTTAGTCCTCAATGAGTACAGTACCACAGGACCATATCTATTAAGGTTCAATGGAAAATTATGGCTTATTGGATGCTAAAGTCTTGAATACCTTAGAGCAATGCAAACATTATAAGCTATATTAGAGGTCTTGCGGTAGTTAAAAACATTGTGAATGCAGAGCTTGTGCCTTCAATGACAAGACTCTAGAGTGCGATGGTGAGACAATTTCCATTACAGTCCTTATTTCTTTCAGTCTCTAATTTTCTTAAATAACAAAGAATCTCATCTTGAAGTTTTTCATGCTTATTTTCATTTAAACGTGTAGGGTAGGGATAGAGCTTCTACCCTTTTTAATTGCGAGATGAAGAAGGGCTGATTTTTTTTCCCCCAAGTTGGTATTTTGTTTGATTTGTAACCTTAGGGGTCTGATTTTGCTGGAGGACTTCTGGAAGATCTCATGGATGTTTATTGTGAAATCTTAAGTGAAGGGACAAGGGTATAGAAACTTCTAATGAGTCGTTCTGCACCTAAAATGCTAGTTGCATAAGTAGATGTTACTACAGACAAAGCCCAAGAAGTCTGACTAACATTCTGTCCCTCTCAATTGCTCAGCTGCTGAACAATGTGTATAAACTGTTGTGATATCACCACTACTTCATCCACCTGTTTGGGATCTGAATTCAAACTGAAAAATAATTCAATATTCTTTGGCAATTTGGCTTCAAAAAAGGGAACTGCATAACTGATTTTTTTTGTCCTCTCCTAGATTTAATACTTAGCACTTTTTTTAAAAAGATTGGGTGACTAATTTGAATATTTGAACTTCTGGAGTTCTGCAGAATATGTGGATTCGGCAACTGCAGCTTGAAGAGTTGGGATAACCTTTCTAATGCAAGTGGTATGCTTCAAAGAATTTTTGAAAGCTTTGTATTCAAAATCAGAATAAATATCCATAAAACTAAGTTTGATTGGAGGGATACACAGTCCGCACAAGTGTTTAGAAGCTTCACAGAATAGTTTCTAAGCTGCATACATTAAATAAAATAAATTATCTTTTGTTCAAGTAGCATAATATATCCATGAAGTTTGTAAAACTCTGTAGATAAATATTGCGATTAAAGAAATTGAGAAGCTTCACAAAACATTGGGTAAGATATGGGGATGTGACTCATCTACATAGAACATCAGTTTGAAGGCCTAACCTGGTCCTGTTACTATTGCAACTGTTAGACTAGCAACTAGCTTGAAGTCTGTGCTAATTTACACCAGGTTACAACAGCCACAGGGATTCCCAGAGTGTTGCTGAAGACACACTTAAGTGCGGCAATATTCTATGCCTGCACATCTTCTCTGCTGCATTAGTATTGATGAGTAAGAGTTGTATAAGAGTGCCCATGTTGTTTGTGTCACTTGAAAATTACTTTGAGTGGAGTAATTCTCCTTAAGCTGGTTGTGAGTTTTGGGGCCATACTGGACTGGTAGTTTTGTACCGTGTTGAAGAATCTGACCGAATAGCTTATTGTTATGAAGCATGTTCTCAGAGGTTACAGGTGCAGCCTCTTGCTTATGCGATCTATCTCTAGTAAGATCCGCAAGTTCATTTTGGTGGTTCTTAGAAGTTAGCCTGGCACTGACATGGTAGTAAACTAAAGCCTCCTGTTCAAAAGTTATTGCATTCAGAATTTATACAGTCTGTGGCTTGCAAACATCTTTATGTGAACTGTGAATTTAATTATACTCTTTTGTGAAAAGAATCTAGGTGCAGTGAAATCTTCAATAATTTATGGGATGTTTGATTTACAAATTAATTTAGAGTTCTGTCCTTCTCCAGTGAGCACTGAATCAAGTTGATTCATCTGCTTACTATTGTCACAATAATATCCTGAAAGACAAAAACAAGAGAAATTCTAGATAATTGTCTTCAAGTAAATCGGAAGCCATTCAGGCAAGAATTTAAGATATACACTCTTACTACAACACTAGAAGGTACAGAACTAATATTAGGTCTAAAATGGTTCAGTACATCTGTCAAATTAAAATTGAGATAAAATCTATTCCCCTATCTCTGGATCCAGGAGGATTTATGTCAGATGTAGCTACAAGGTTTACCATTTTTTTTAACCTAAATATTGTAGAGTCATGAAAGCTATTTTGTGTTTTCACTTGGGAAAATATATTATATTACCAGTACGTATCTTTCTAGGCTGTGCTGATCTTAGTTCCAAGACTATGTTGGGGGGGTTTGGTATGGGATGTTTTGGAGGGTTGAGAGATAAGCATTTTTCCAAAAGTAATGTTTGTGGTAGTGGTCAACCTCAGAAATAAGGTCATAAAATAATATATCTAGATGATTGGCTCAAAAAAAGTAATAATCAGAGGCATCTCAAAAGGCATCAGAAATCACTGTTTTCATCACATGGGAATGACAGCCAAGAGAGAAATGAGTTTGTACTAACATACAGCATAATTTATTGGGAGATGTTAAGTTACCAAAGTGTATGTTGAACCTCTGTAGTCCAGCACCCTTGGGACCTAACCAGTGCTGAACCAGAGAATTTGCCAAACCACAGTAGGTCAGTATTGTTTAGCAGCATTGCCAACACTTCCACTGCTTACTGAGCTCTTAGGCAACATTTGGGGGCAAATTACAGCTAAATAACTGCACAGAACACTGAGAGCCAGGACTGGTAAACTTGATGGGACCACAGGAAATTTGGCTACACCTGTGATAAGTGGACATGCAGCTAACTACAATCATGCTGGACCACAGATGTTTACCTGTACTAAAAACACTTCTTACAGAAAGGAGCATCCACACCAACCTATATAATTCACCTTGTTTCTAAATATTATTATCCTATATTGTGTCATGGAGGACTATTTATACCATGTGTGCAACTAATGCTGAGGAGCTGTTTTCAGTTATGCCTCTGTCAGAAAATGATATGCAAATTCAAGAGCAGGCATATCAGAACATAAGTTAGTTTTGCCTTATCAGAGTGGCTAAATCGGAACAATACAATGTAAGTTTAACTTAAAAGCAATGTGAAGTCTGGGCTCTTTTCCTGGATCTGCTTGCAGGCTTCCTGGGTAACTTTGGGCAAATCTCTGTATTTCAACATACATCTGTTAAACAGTGATAAGGAATATTTGCTGACCTGTAATTCTGTTTCTTTGAAGATGCCATACAGTAGGATTCCCCCTTTTGGGTCTTGTGTCCCTAGTGCAAGACAGATGGTAATTGCTCTTCACTTTTGGCAGCCTGAAGCATTGGGCGTGAACCCTTCCCTCATCTTTCATTCTAACTGGTTGTGTCTCAATTCACTCTAGACATTTATTATTTAAGTCCTACCTTTGTGGAAAGGAAGAGCTCCCCTAAAAATATGAACTGTATGTGATTGTAAATGAAAATATATTTACCAGATGAAAAGCGTGCCATGGATGAGAGAAGACCCAGCTACACACTGACTTTGAACAGAATCTAAAATATACAAAAAAGATGTGGGTGAGCAAGAATCCTGTTTGTGGTTGTCTCAAAGAATCAGAGTTATCAGCTGATGTGATTTCCTGCTGACATTTTGTAGATGAAAACAGACAAGTTATCATGGTTACACACTGTTGATCTGATGTCATGCTGCATGGCTCAATTTTTATTCCAAGGCAGATTACTTCAACCTTTTTTATTTGTTGCAGCAAATTTCAGATGAAGGCATTGTAAAAATTTGTAGAGGATGCCACAGACTTCAGTCACTATGTGTTTCTGGTTGTAGCAACCTCACAGATGCTTCTCTCACGGCACTTGGTCTAAACTGTCCGAGATTGAAGTGAGTATGTCACAGTTTTTGTTGGCTTGGTCCTGGGAGATTTTCTCCTTTGAATTTAATTGATGATTACTAACTGGCTCTATGTTATTTCAAAGACACATACAAAGGCTCTTCAGGTGCTGTGACTTGTCATGTGACAATTTCCACAATTTGAGGCTCTGTTCCTATTGGCACTACTTTTTGTGCATCTGTAGCTTCTTCTTTTGCCTTATATATAATACTGTAAATTATATCTGAAATACTTAACTAGAATCACATGTAGGTGATGTTCTATGTGTGTTTTTTCCATGAGTATGCTATAATGCCCAGCATTCTTAAACCTAAATGCACAATGGGATAAATTGTCATCTACACTCAATAAGTGGTGGGCACAGCTGAGGCAGGATAGCTTAAAATGAAGATAGTGGCAGCACCCTGATACTTCTGTCCGTATTCTTTCCTGGGACTGGTGTACTTAGGCCTTGAGGTCCAATATATCAGCCGAGAATAGATACGGTATAGTAACATTTGGGCTACACCTCTACTTCCTTCAGATTTGAATGCCCTTATGCTGAGGGTTGCAATGGGAGTGGCATTGGTATTGGCTGTGACCACTCTAAAGCCAGCTTATGACTCTCCCACAATGGAGCAATGCTTTGGGTCCTTTTATACCACCAGAGCGCCACAGTGTCTGGACCAAGGAAAAGAATCTGGTTCAGTACATTTGAATTTATCTTCATAATATTATTACTATAAGTAAATTATCTGCCAATGAAGAAATAATACAAGTTTGCTGTTAAATTTTTTTTTATATTATAGTGGTACTAGCTGCAGTTTTCCTGCTACATGAATCAAAATAATTTCATTTAACTCTTTTTAATACTAAGGAACCTTTCTCTAAAGTGTAAGTATTCGCGATAGTTTCCCTTCCTCAGGTTACTTTAAGTTAAATGATACATGGTATCAAGAGTAATCTCAAACCTTGTGGAATTTGTAAGAACTTTCTTGGTAACATTCATGAGGCTTTAAAGAAAGAGGATTATATATATACATGCACACACACAACCCAACTCTAATTCTTTTTTTGTTGCATCAGAGAAGTTGTCTTAATTGCCAGCCATTTGGCTCTAAGATAGTTCTGTCTATTTGTATGTTCTTTGATAGTTGTATGTTTAAAAAATTCCTACTGCTATTGCCACTAACTTAACGGTAGTTCAGAAGTGGTGGAACAGTAGCGAATATAGTCTGTGGCAAATCAGTATGGTACTTTGGATCATGACTTAAGAAGGGAGGATCGATTTGTTAGACATACTTACTACTTTGTATCATTAAATAACTACATTGTTAGCTGCTAGATTTAACTGACCAAATACGTTATGTTTATAGGAACGGTTTCATAAATTTTCATTGTTGAGAGATGCAAGAGGGCTTCAAGAGAAGTGCATGAGAGAACAGAATGCACACCGTGTAATTTTTGTTCCTTTAGCTTCTAGATTAGATACGCACACACACACAAAATGGTTCTGCAGCTGGTGTTATAGCTACCAGTCCGTATTGTTTGAATCAGCCAAGTGGCCAACTAGCTCAAATAAGAGTGGGAACTGGGTCTCCATCAGGTCTGTCTGATGATCCATTGTTGGAGCAGAACAGACCCCAAGTATCCTGGCTTTCATTTTTCTTTACAATAGTTGTTTCTTGTGTAAGTCTGGATTTTTCTGTGTCAACTGGGATTTATTAATTACTGATTTGCCATTCTGACAGTTGTCTTCCATCAATGATGTTTTTGGTCCTTAATTACAAACTGCATACTGAATGCATCACTCATGCATCTGATGAAGTGGGTCTTTGCCCACGAAAGCTTATGCTCCAAAATATGTTAGTCTGTAAGGTGACACAGGACGACTTGTTGTTTTTGAAGATACGGATTAACATGGCTACCTCTCTGATACTGGGTACTGAATGTTTATACGGTTGCTCCTTATCTTATACTTTGTTCTTAGTTTGGGGCAGATGTTTTCGCACTCTGCGGCCATCAGTTGGATCATCAAGGAAAGGTGATACTGGTGTCTGTTTTCCTTTATTTTTTCTTCTGTAATTAGGTTAATCTGCTACTAACATTCGATCTCTGATTTTCTACACAGAAATACCTCATTTGCACGAAGAACAGCTATACAATTTCTACCAAGTAATTTTATAGAAAACAAGCTCAGGGGCTGGTAAATAATTTTCTACCGTGCAGACGTGTAACAGAAAATCATGACTTTAATACAGATCCATTTCCTGTCATGATGCTAGCTTATAAAACAACCCCAACTTAACAAATCCAAATAAGCTTACTTGATCAAGGCAGTCTTGTCAGGGCTTGGGCTCTTCAGCTAACACTACTACCTGCTACCAAGATAGATATTTCCAAATGCCTGTTACCTAGCTAAAGTCCCAGCAAGGGATAAAAGTCTAATATCGAAGCTAACTCCGATGAGATGATTCCAGTCATTGAAAAGAAGCGCGCTGCACTCCTGGAGTACAAACGCTCACCGAGCCAAAGTACCCAGCAAGCACTTAGAGTGGCCAGAAGAACAGTACAGCAGACAGCCAGGCACTGTGCCAACAACCACTGGCTCCAGCTATGCAGCAGAATCCAGACCTGTGCCGACTTTGGTAATCTCAGAGGAATGTACGACGGTATGAAGAAGGCATTAGGACCCACCCAGAACAAGATGGCACCTCTGAAATCCAAATTTGGTGAAGTCATTGCTGACAAAGCCAAACAGATGGAGCTCTGGGTTGAGCACTACTCTGAGCTGTACTCACGCAAGAACGTTGTGGTTGACGCAGCCCTTGATGCCGTCGAGCTCCTACCAGTAATGGACGAACTGGATCAAGAACCGACTGTGGATGAACTGAAGAGAGCCATCGACAGCATTGCAGCAGGAAAGGCCCCTGGTCAGGATGGTATACCACCAGAGGTAATCAAATGTGCCGCGGACACACTCCTGGAACCCCTACATGAGCTACTGTGCCTGTGCTGGAAAGAGGGTGAGGTTCCACAGGATATGCGCGACGCTAACATTGTAACGTTGTGTAAGAACAAAGGAGACAGAAGTGACTGCAACAACTACCGTGGAATCTCCCTCCTAAGCGTCACTGGTAAACTGTTTGCTCGCATCATCCTTGGCAGACTCCAGAAGATTGCTGAGAGGGTGTACCCCGAATCGCGGTGTGGATTCCGTGCAGAGAGGTCTACCGTTGACATGGTCGTCTCTCTAAGGCAGCTGCAGGAGAAGTGCAGGGAGCAGAGAAAGCCACTCTACATAGCCTTCATTGACCTGACCAAGGCCTTTGACTTGGTCAGCAGGGATGGTCTGTTCAAATTGCTCCACAAGATAGGCTGTCCTCCACGGTTACTCAAGATGATCCAGTCGTTCCACGAAGACATGAGAGGAACCATCCAATATGATGGCACATTATCGGATGCTTTCAGAATCAGGAGCGGCGTCAAATAAGGATGCGTGCTTGCTCTGACATTGTTTGGGATCTTCTTTGCATTCCTCCTGAAGCATGCCTTTGGATCTTCAACAGAGGGCATCTTGCTGCACACAAGATCTGATGGGAAACTGTTTAACCTTGCAAGGCTGAAAGCTAAGTCTAAGGTGCGGGAAGTCCTCATCAGAGACATGCTGTTCGCAGACGATGCTGCTGTAGTGTCTCACACAGAAGACCAGCTTCAAAAACTGCTGGATCAGTTCTCCAAAGCGTGCAAGGACTTTGGGCTTACCATCAGCCTAAAGAAGACAAATGTACTCGGTCAGGATGTTGCTGAATCCCCATCAATCAGCATTGACAGCTATATGTTAGAGGTCGTCCACGAGTTCGTTTACTTCATGTCCACCATCACTGACACCCTGTCATTGGACACTGAGCTAAATAGGAGGATCGGAAAAGCGGCCACAACTCTGTCCAGACTCAGCAAGAGAGTGTGGAATAACAACAAGCTGTACACTCACACCAAAATGCAAGTCTACAGAGCCTGCATCCTCAGCACCCTCCTTTATGGCAGCGAGACTTGGACCCTGTATGCCCACCAGGAAAAGAGGCTGAATGTCTTCCACTTGCGCTGCCTCAGGCGCATCCTTGGAATATCATGGAAGGACAGAGTGACCAACACCGCCGTCCTCGAGCAAGCTGGAATCCCAACCATGCACACCCTCCTCAGGCAGCGTCGACTCCGCGGGCTTGGCCACGTCCACAGGATGAATGATGGAAGGATTCCAAAAGACATCCTGTATGGTGAGCTAGCCTCTGGCAAAAGACCTCCCGGACGCCCCCAGTTGCGTTACAAAGATGTCTGCAAGAGAGACCTCAGAGAGGTAGACATCGAGCTGGGCAACTGGGAAGAACTAGCGGACGACGGCAGCAGATGGAGGCAGGGGTTACGCAAGGGCCTTCAGAAGGGCGAGATGAAGATCAGACAGCTAGCAAAGGAGAAGCGAGCGCACAGAAAGCACAATAAGGACTTGCCAGACACCCACGACATCTGCAAGAAATGCAGCAAGGACTGTCACTCTCGTGTGGGTCTTCATAGTCACAATAGATGCTGTAAATGAAGTCCTCAATTGAAACTTTAAAGGGCGTGATCCATAGTCTGTGCAGACTGAAGGATGCCTACTATGCCGTGGAAAGGAATGCCTTGAGGAGAGAACTACAGATAGCATTGATGAAAAGCAAAAGTTTAGGGAAGCATCTTGCAATCCTTTGGGCTTGTCCTTGATCACTTTCTCTTCTTCCATGTTCAAAAGAGAAAACAAAAGGCAATGGTCCTTTTGCCGGGCGTTTTTTTTTTTTAACAGCACAAATAGCTTCATTTTAAAAAGTGCAGTAAAAGAAGAGCACCAGGCCTCACTATCATCATAGCCTCAAGGGCCTTTTACTTCCCTGTGGCAGAGATGTGGTGTGACTATTTTTAATGGACTCCAGCATATGGAGTAAGTGTTCTAAACTTAGTTATAAAGGGTTGATTGTGTCAGAGAAGTAAGTAGTAAATATTACTCTCCTGCTTGATAATGGCTCATCTCTGCATAAATAGTTCCACAGACAGACCTGTGTGTTTGTTTAGATGCTACAATTATCAGCAGTTCCTGTGCAGATTTTATTTCACCCATCACTAAAATGCAGCCATCACTTCAGTGAAATACAGTTATTTGACAGTCTATGGTAACACTGCACAATTGCTCCTCATTTCTCAGTGTTTTAAAGCATCCCTTCACCCCATAAATGGATATCTGCCTCCATCCTAGTCAAGAAGATGATTTCTGTTATCCAGCTACCCCACAATTAAGCGTATGAGACATTTCCCTTATAAATGTCGTAAGAAGGATAGAAACACATTCAAGAGTCATAACAGTTCTTAGGGAGGTTGACCAATTAAATTATGGGCACATTAAGAGGTGCGCATGCGCTGATAGCCAGAAAAATGTAAGTACTTTTAAATAATTCCTGGATCACTTTCTAAAGCAAATAAATATGTCTAAAATTCGTATCAGTCCTGCACTATTTCTTTTGAGAGAGAGAACTCACAAAAAAAATGTAAGGAAGTACCTAAAAGATGCACCATAAAATGTATTGCAAGTTAAACAAACCTGATTTACTCCTCCATAGCTTGTTAATCTCCCTCAGTACCACAGGGGGACATGTTTCAGCCATTTCTCATACAGTAACAAGATACCACTAAGCAAAACAAATCTGACAAAATATTCCTCACAGGTACATCTCTTATCCAAATTAGGCATAATATAAACTGTCATAGACTGAACTTCAAGGCTATACACTGTATTTAAAAATTTAATGTGGGGGAATCAACGGGACATACAGGTCCCCACTTCTTTGTACCTCCTAAATGACACGCTTTTGAAGAACCAGAAAACCAGCAGAAACCTAACTCCCTTCCCAACATTGGATCAGGTGGTCTAGGTAGGCCTTATAAAAATATTTGCTCTCTAGGGATCAGTCTGACAACTTCACATGCTGTTCTCTCAGGCTTTCTTCAGAAGTACCATTTGTTAGAGCTCCCTTCTCCTCACTCTGTGGATTTATCTTTGGCACATGACAGGTCAAATGCCTTCCTGCCTAGTCCAATGGAGAATTATTTCTGTCCATTTTCCTTTTTTTCCACATAATGGTTTAGCAGCTACTCCATATTTGGTGCTTATGTGATCAGCTAACTCTTTACCTGTCAGCTTTCCTTTCCCTTAGCCTCATGCTGATATTCAAATTTTTGTGGTATTTTTTTTCCCCATTTTTAAAAAAATTGGTATTTTTGTGTAGGTTCAGTTGGTTTGCTGTCATGTCTTTACGCTAGTCTGCCATAATGCCTTTGTCTTGGCTCAATACAGGGTGACGGTTCAGGATATGGTTAGTGGTTTTTTTTCCTTCAGTTTAGATTGTATTAACAGGAATGGAGGAACTCCATACGGACTTCCAGAGATGCATCCAAAGAGAAGTGCCTGCCAACAGCAAACAGGTGTATGTATTGCCCAAGAAATGATTATGACTTGGATGGGTTGTGGGATCTGCTCATGGTTGTTACTTTGAGCTATCAGTCCCTGTGTGTGCCAAATGCTTTGGTCTTTAGTGATCCCCAGATGTCTGAAACCAGTTTGATTTCTAAAATCTGGTGGAAGGAAGCCTTGAGGAGAGCAGAGCTGAGTGTGATTGCATATAAAACTGGTATATCAAAGCAGAGCTGTGATAAGCTGAAGGGCCCCGGTGGTGGTGAACACCAGTTCAGAAACTGAGGCATTGAAGCGTTTTAGAAGCAGGTATAGAGGCATATATGTAGATGGGAAGGCACATTAAATCACCATGATGCTTGTGTGCCAGGGTGTCCGGGATCTCAGCGCGCTCCCACACCCCTCTCTGTTTAAAATTATTTAGGTTGCTGCAACCACCTCAAAAGGCTTGGAACAAGAATGTACAATGTGATTAAACTCAGATCATGACAGCAAGTGCATTGCTTCTTATTCACACTCTTAGCAACTATGTTTCTGTCTCCGTTAGGAAAGCGTGAGGAACCAAGTGAATCAGAAAGGTGCTTTGGGAATGCATCCTTTCTTGAGGAGAAGAGACAAACAGTTCAAGGATTTGCACTCGGTGGTCAATAATCTATTGTAATCTATTCAGCTGAAAGGCAGTGGGGGAGACTAGGCTGTGTTTTCTGTTCAACTGTATATGACAGTGGCAGGTGTAGCCATATAGTGATTCTCTCTCTCTCTCCCTCTCTCTCTCTCTCTCTCTCTCTCTCATTAACGGGTGTTAACCACCTACAATGAGCTGCTCAAGATCACAGAATGTGGACTTAGCAAGTCTATAAAGTACTGCTCATGGATGTTCAATATAGCCCTGTTTAGAACAGTGTTCTATATTAGACTATCTGCTCTGATCTTAGGCTGGGCAGACTTAGGAAGAAGATGAGATTTTGAGGCATTTCTGAATAGTGCTTTATGATTAGCACGTTGAAAACTATACTAGGTATGTAACATAGCATGGTAGAAAAGCAAATGTTGATAGCCTACCTCCATGCTTTAACGCTAGTTTCTCTTGAGCTTTTTGCTAGACTCATCTAACCATGCCCTCTGTACAAATTTAGGGCCCAGAGAAGGCGTGAATCCTGTAAGGTTGCATTTATCCAATGGATGATGATAGCCCTTTCCTTTTTGTTCATAAAGAGGGACACTTGAGTTTTAGCTAAATCTTAGACTAAGACTGCTGATTCAGATTTCTGTCTAAATTTAGCCGCAGATAAGTCACTGCTTTATCAATTGTCTGTCAAACATAAAGGAAGTAAGGGAATTTGTGCTTTGGTTACTCTGTGACATTGTCTCCTGGTTATACCTACTGCGCACTACCATCTGCTCAGTGTAAAGCTGAACAAGGAAAAAGCAGAAATATTACAGAGAAAACCATATGTTCTGGTATTGTGTGTGTTAGTTTCCTTTTTTCTCTGTCTTCCTTTACCCACACCTCTCCTAAGGGACTGCTTTTCAGGTGATGAATTCTTCCCCAATGTATTTCTGTATTTGTTTCCATATAAGGTTGAATCAGGTAGGTTTGGCTTCTTAGTTTGGCTTTGACAGCTGTTCGTCTCTTTGTTTCCTGATACCTGAAGCCAACATGCTTACTATAAGAAATCTACAAAAAATACCACTTTGAGGACACATTATGATGCTTTCACCTGCACTTTTCTAAAATCCTCTCGGTGTACTTTTTCTGTACTCCTCCCCAACATACACACTCCACTTCTGTTTAATGCATTTACTTCTTCATGAATCAGGAATAAGATATACAGTGAAAATGGTATTTCTAAAAATGTGGTTTTGAGTACTGCAATAGGTATATGAATATAAGCAGCCCATGAAAGCTTACACCTTAATAAATTTGTAAGTCTTTAAGGTGCCACAGGATGTCTCCTTGTTTTTGCTGAGACAGACAAATGTGGCTATCCCTCTAATGTGTACAAGGAGGGAGCTGTATATATACTGAACCTCAGAGGTGCACAAATTCACTGTAAATTTTTTCTTTGCAAATGTCAGTAGGTGTAATTCTTAATTGTACTTAATTCAATTTTGCTGTGTAGTTTGAATATTTGTCTGATTAGCTAGATCAAAAATCAGTCCTGCCTTTTTAAAAATTGCGAGAACTAGGAAAATGGACTTGAGTTCAGCTCTAAATCAGTCTTATGTTGCAAACATATAGGCTACGTGTGCACTAGCAGGTTTTTTCAGAAAAGCCAGTGCGATTTTGAAAAATCACGTGGAGCGTCTACACACAAAATACATTCTTTCAGTATTAAACTGGAAGAACGCAACACTTTTTCTGGCGGCCCTCATGCTCTCCCAGATGAGGAAGTGCACCTTTCTGAAAGATTCTTTTGTGGGGTGGGGAGCCCTCTTTTCGAAAGAGCAGTCCTCATGGCACCAGATTTTTCATTCTCTGCCACATTCTTTTGAAAGAGTAGGTGCTGTGTGGACACTATCAAAACAGTGAATAGATTTTTTTTTTTTTTGGTCCACTTTTTTGTGTGTGGACACTTTTTTTTGAAATAAGTTTTTCGGAAGAGATCTTCCAGAAGAACTTCTTTCGAAAGATCACTGTAGTGTAGATGTAGCCATAGAGAATAGATATAAATCAAAAGAAATTATTGCTTTCCATGATTATATCAGTAATTTTATGATGAAAACAACTACTTTTGCAGGATTTTGGAAGCTGCAAGATGTTCCCACCTGACCGACACAGGGTTTACACTTCTAGCACGGGTAAGGATTGTTATAAAGAATGTATAGTTTACATAATTTTCACTGCTACTGTATGGATCTGAATTTATCCAGTTGTCCCGGAGTTGATGAGAAAACAGTAGAGTAGAAAAGAGGCCTAGAAGATGTGGCCAGGAAGTAATCAAAAGAATTGTTTTTTATTTCTTGAATCTTTCTTGAGCTTGGAATAGTTTTACAGTGGCTTTCTCCCTTTCCACCCCCTGCTGTCTAACTTTTTTTCTTCAGATGATTGATATTTACTTGTCTGAATTTTTCAAATATACAACAATAATTTTAAAGTCTTTAAATATAAAATATAATGCAAGCAGGCTTCTGAAGTGCAGAACATCTACTTATAGCAGTTTTTTCCTGTGTATCAATATTGCTGCAAAAGGTATCTATAGTATTTGTGGTCATGATTTAACTCATGCTTGTTGTCTTCAATTAAGGTAGGTCTACACATCAAAATTATTTTGAAATAACAGCAAATGGCTCTATTTTGAAATAGGCTGTATGTGTGTAGATGCCATATTTCAAAATAGCTGAGTGCTATTTTGGAATTCTTTTTGTGTGTAACAGCTTTATTTCAAAAAAGCTCTTCCGGAATAGCCCTTTGGAATAGATTATTTTGAAATAGGGCTGCTGTGTAGACATACCCTAAGACTCCCATTGCACTTAAAATTAGATGCAGACTTACCGTGCTGATTAAAGGGTTGAGCTAGAAATCAATATTTAAAGGAAAAAGATTTCTGTTTTAATGAATCAAATTACTTTTTGTTGCACTCTTTTATAAAAGTTTGTAAAGTTCATTTTAAATAACCTGCGTCTGAAAAATGTTTATATTTAAATAGGAGTTATGTTACATTTAGTATGAACAAGAGTTATTTTAGCTTCACGGGCGTAGAGAGCAGCTGGCAGGGTATTCCTTAGATCTGTGGAACATGCTTCTGTGTCATGGCTGTAGCATCCCAAATTTGTTAGCATGTGCAGCAAGATCAACTTTTTTTGCTTGTTTCTGAGGAGGTATGTGTTTGGTTGAGCTGTGTAAACTGTATGGGGAGGTCAGTTAGTTCTTGTATTTTTGTTGTCTCTAGGTTATTTGATTTTTATTGGCACAGTTTAGGGGCCTGTTACGTGTTGCTTTCTCACACTGTAACTTGTTCCATACAAGTACTCAAACAACACAGATCACAGAATAACAGGGCTGGAAGGGACCTCAGGAGGTCATGTAGTCCAGCCCCCTGCTTCAAGCAGGATCAACCCTCACTAAGTCATCCCAGCCAGGACCTTGTCCAACCGCGACTTAAAAACTTCGAGGGATGGGGAATCCACCACCTCTCTAGGCAACGCATTCCAATGCTTCACCACCCGCCTGGTGAAGTAGTTTTTCCTAATATCTAACCTACACTTCTCCCTCTTCAACTTCAGACCATTACCCCTTGTTCTGCTATCTGACACCACTGAGAACAGTTTCTCACCCTCCTTGTTAGAGCTCCCCTTCAGGAAGTTGAAGGCTGCTATTAAATCATCTCTAAGTCTTCTCTTCTGTAAACTAAACAAGCCCAAATCCCTCAGCCTATCCTCATAGGTCTTGTGCTCCAGACCCTTAATCATTTTTGTTGCCCTTCGCTGAACCTGCTCCATTAAATCCACATCCTTTTTATACATATGTGATGTTCTGTCTTAATAATCATGGAGGTACCCGGTCAGATTTCTGTAGCCAAGAAGCAATGAGCCTCTGTTTCTTTTGCATGAAGAACAAAGTTGTGCTCAAAGCATCTCACCTTCCTGGATCTCAGAATTGTCTAGTGGATCACTTCAGGAGATTGTTCAGAAGAGATTACGAATGGTCCCTCAGACCTGACATACCAAAGTCCATTTTTCAGGAATGGACCTGGCCATCTCCTGACAGAACAGAAAACATCATCAGTTCTGTTTCAAGGCCAGCGTCAGTTCAGGGTCTGCATCAGATGCCTTTCTACAATCCTGAAAGGGGAAACTTTTAAATGCTCTCCCACCCCACACCCAGGATTGGTGGTGAGCTCTGGGCAAATGCAGACAGAATCATGCTGTTGTGATTTTGGTATCACCAGCCTGGCCTGAACAGCATCAGTTTTCAGACCCATTACACCTTTCAGTTTGAGATCCCATAATCCTCCTCCGAGTCCCAAACATGATGTTAAATGGTTAAGTGGTCAGCGCAAGGCTTACCAGTATGCTTACCAGTTAACTAGCTCTTGCTGGTGAACTCTGGAAGCAGCTAGCTGCACAGGGCTGGAGTAGCCCCAGCCCTGAAGGAGTCAGGCGGTGGAACTCTGTGGCTACAGTGGGACCTCATGGCTGCGGCAGGCTAGGTGGCAGGCCCTAAGTTAAACAGTTAACTGGTTAAATACTAGTGTTTAACCTGTTAACCATTCTAACATCCCGAGTTTCCCAGAGCCATGGCCAGACTGCATCAGAACCCTCTGGGCCTGCACCTGATTGCAACAGAGTAGTTCAACTACTGAGCATAACCAATGTGAATCATTCCATTGAATAACAGAATGCCCTCCATGAGGCAGCGTTCCCTGTAAGCTGAGCTCTTGCGCGGCCACCCAGGAGGGATTCAGATGCTATTCAGGTGATAGCAGAACACCCACATCTGGCAGCATGTGTTTCTACTCGTAGTGCACATTCTCACATGCCTGAGTGCACATAACAAAATTTATTCTGCATGTGGATGGAAAACATTAGAGGGAACAGCCATCAGGTACACATCATAAAAAGGAAGAGGTTCTATGTGTGATCCCAACAGAAAGGTTGTTCTTCCTTCAATTTATTCTTCACTACCTCTTTCACCTAAAGGAGAAATGTCTTTCTATCAGTGCCCTGACTGGCTGCTATCTTCCCCCTTTTCATCTACAGGAGAGTGGAATGCTATTTTCCTCAACCCTGTGACTATGAAGTTCTTGGAAGGTTTGGGTAGGCTTTTCCCAACTATTTGAGATCCAACTCTATTTTGGGATCAGACTCCTTTGAATTGCTTACAGGGAAATGGACATGTGCGAGTACATAAAAAAGAAAATACACTTCCAGACTTATGCAGTACCTGTTTTTCTTTGACATGTGGTGCATATGTTCTTTCCACAAGCCCCAGTCTTTTTCCTTTTACATCTGTGGCAGAGCAAATACTTAGTTCCAGAATAAAGGAACTAAGGGAGGAATTGGGGCAGCTCTGCATTTTCATACTTTTAGCTAGCAGCATGAATGTACAGAAGTCAAGATTCCTGCTCCAACAGGTCATGCCAAAGTGGTACGGACATGTGCAATGCATCTCAAGTAACATGAGTTACTGAAGAAGTACATAACCATTTTTATAATGGCAAAAGCTTGCTTGGCTGTGTGGAATGGTAATAATCAAATGTTTTCTCCCTTTTGTCTTTGTCTCAATATTAATGGTGATTTAGTTATGACCGCCAGTTAGAATTCAAGATCAAACTGTCACCTTTCCCATTACTTATGGTGTGGGGTTTTATTTATGTTTGTTTGTTTCTTTCTTTCTTTAATTTTTTAGAATTGCCATGAACTGGAAAAGATGGACTTAGAAGAATGCATTCTGGTGAGAATTGGTTTTACAAGGAATATTCATCATAGGTCATAAGAATATGTAAAGCCATTCAGAATATCAGTGCCTTGGGGTTTTTTATTTTTTACTAATATGTGGAATTCTAAAGTCTAATATTTCTGATAGGAAATGCAGATAATTATTGGGAGGTGTGTAAAAAGGAGAATTTAAAGACAAACATTTATCCATTTCCCAGAGGACTATCCAGTTAGATCAGTGTCTATCAGAACCTTCATCTGACAAAGAGAAATGCCTAATTGTGAACTTGTTGTTTAAGATATCAAGTGATAAACATGTGCAAAGGAACAAAATGTGCCAGGATTTCCTGGAACTTTAAGGTCTTCAGAAGTATCTGTTGAAAAAAAGGTAGTATTTTTTTTTTCCCATGTCACTTCTCTGAAAAGGACAAGGTGACATAAACTTATCCAAATAGCTTTGTGGTAGATTCAATTGTTGGCTCAGCATGTAGTGATTGTTTTCCTGAAACAGCTACATTTAAAGCTCTTTCTCCCTCTGTTCATCTGAAATTCTGGGAGAGGAGACTACTTCATTTTTTTATCCACTCTATGGACTAGAAGGGTCTGAACAGAATAAAATTAAACTCAAGCATACATGTTCTGCTACTTAAACTAAGTGGATTTTTTCAGCTAGTCATCTCTGTTATGCATAAGCCAATCTATAACTTTGTACTTATGTAGCCAATTGTATGGTTTCTTCTCTTCCCAGATAACAGATAATACGTTGATACAACTTTCCATTCACTGTCCTAAACTCCAGGCATTGGTAAGTTTAATTCTTATAATGTATTTATCAATGACTTTTTTTTTTTTATGAAATCCATGCAAATAAAGGATTGGGTCTCGGAGTGTAGCTGTTAGGCTTTTGTTGTGTGACAGAGCTGTATAATGTATACTTTTTTACAAAAATATGTTTTTAATTATTCTTATTTCTAATACTGTTTTTAAATATGGCATCAAGGTACTCTAAGTTGAGTCAAAGCAAACCGTGAATCCCAAGATAATCAGAAACATGGCTTATATGTTATAATGAGCCTGTAAATCATCCTTTTCTTGTGAGCAGTTAGTCAAATTAAAAAGCAACATAAGACAGTTTAAAATATTTAAAGATGCTCTATTACGTATTTTACATCTAAAGATTTTTTTAAAGTCATAAAGAGATTTGCCTTTAAAAGGAATTGTATTCACTGCATTGTACAGAATAACCCTCCCATCCCATTCCTAGGCCATAAATTCTGCAGTGTATGTTTTAGTTCTGTGAATGAAGTAATTACCAGCCAGACAAGGAACCGTTTACTTGTGAGTCCTTATAGGAACATGTTTGCTTCCATGGGCCATGGTATTGAAAATGGCTTCAGTCCTATCTTTGAATTTTCATAGGCTCATTTACATAATTTATTTTAAAATCTGGGACAGTCAGTCCAAAATCTTTATTGGCTTCTCATTGAACAGTAGATATATAATTTAGAAATCCCATTCAGCAGAGGGAATTATTTTGCAAAGCAATACTGTTCAATTTGGTAGGGTCATTATAGCCTTACTTAGACTGTGTCAAGCTATTCATCTGTTTGGTATGATTGGAAATGTTTTTGGTTTTTTTTGTTTTTTTTATAGAGAACTTGATAAAGCCATCTGTCTTTGTAGTGGGGGATAATATGCTGTAGCATGCTTTACTTGAAATGGACAGGAACGATTAGGAATAAAACTAGATTTAGGAATCAAAGTGAATGGAGAGGAGTGATTACTACAGATCACCGCATTCCATTCTTTTTGTTATCATCATCCCATTCATAATCAGTCCTCAGGTATAGGCAAGATTTTTTTTTTCACCTACTGTGTCACAGTGCAGCAAAGGAGATGTTGTAATCAGCAGCTACAGTCTATGGATGTTATTCCTCCTTTAACACTCCATTTTGCAGGTAATAGGATTGTAATATCCTATTCCTTGGGCAGCTGCTGCTGACTTACAGAGAGGTCAGAGAACATCAGCTGAGAACTGCTACAATGTTAATATAGATTACAGTACAGAAGCCATGTGCTCCCTGGTGGTTTGGTTTGTAGTACAAGGTGAATTGGAAAAAATTTAAAAAGACCAATTTTATCTGCATTTTTAATTAATTCAGTTTAGCTATGCTGTGAACTCTTTGTTGATTGCTTTTCATGAACATTAATTCAGTTGATCTTTTGTGGCACCAATATTTACAAAGTGCATTTCAGAGTTTCTGAAATCCAATTTTAAATTCACCTGCATTTGTACTGGAAATGTTTGCTTACAAAACAAATCAGGGAACAGAGACTCCAGACTTGCTTGGCAAAGTTCAAACACACTTTATATTATCAATTTGTAAAAGTTCAAAAGAATTTGACAGTTTTATGTGAAATTATTCAACAGAAACATAAGAACAAATTGTAATTTGCCCATGGATATTCCATCAGAAAAAAATCTCATCAGTTGTTTCATTTATACTGTTTAACAATTTATTGTTCAGCAGCATTTATTTCTAAATAGTGAACAAAAAGTTGATCAGCCTGCTTTATTCTAAGATTTTAAATTATAAACCTGTTACTTCCTACCTTGCTATCTATTTCCACCAGATTTATCAAGTTTGAAGTACCTTGTACTTTAATACAGAATATTACAATTAGTAAGTTTGCTTCATGAGGTTTGTGAACTTAGATGTACATCCTGTGTTACTTTATTCGGTTTTAAGTCACTGGAGTAAAATCTCTCAGGAACGCTGAATTTTATAAGCTGCTTACTTCCTAGGATGTGAAATTCTCTTAATTAGCCAATAGACTGATACAATAGCCAAAAGGTCAGATTTGTCTTCATATAAGCTTCCTTCCTTCCTTCAAACCACAGGTGTTATAAATAGACTTTGTGGGTGAGGCACAAATCTCCCTGCTTTTAACCCTTAGACTCCTGATAATTTCCAGGCTGCCAGCTCCATAAGTGCTTAGGAGGATATGCATACAAAGAAAAGTCAAACAAGAGGTTTAAAACATCCGAAGACTTGACAGGAGCAAAGCGCATAAACACAGACCTTAAGATAAAAGATGTGACAGGAGCCAGCACTTTCATGTTGTGACCATTTTTAAAAAAAAATATGCATATATTACATGATGTGCTAATATAAAACCCATTACTAATACTACACTCTTGGGTGAAGAGAATGAAAACACAACATGAAGCATTTGGAATGGAAACATGGTGATGGTTTTGTGGAGAAGTGGATGTAATCCCTCTTCTCTCTATCAGACTCATTCAGTGAGACTTCTAGAGCTGGAACATTCTGAGTCCTCCATGTCTTTCATGTGTCTGTTCTTCCTTTGCAACTTAAAGGAGGAAAACAGACAAGAAGGAAGTTAATATTAAAAGATGTATATAGGGCAGAAGGCCCCCGGAATGTCCAAATTGTCTTTTTGTTTGTCAGAGAGCTGGGGTAAAGGAGAAGGCTCCAACTGCGGGTCTCCCCACCCCCTGGCTGGGGATTCCATGGCTGGCTCTGTCCCCCTCCCGCGTAAACCTGAGAGAAGCTCATTTTAAATGCACGTATCTCAGGGAAGTACTGTACAGCTATTGACAAAAATGCTGCATTCTGTCGATTTACTAACAACAGAACGCCCTTGGGAACGTGGATGCTCTGCAGGTTTTGTTGATAAAATGGCTGTTTTGCCGACAAAACCTAGTCTAGACATAGCCTCAGTGCCTTACTGTTTTTAAAATTTAGTGAGTTGCATGTTGATTTTTTTAAAATTGGCTTATGTAGTTGTGCAGGGGGAGGAGGGAGTGTGAACTACTGCAGGCACAGAGAAGGTGGGAGCATAATCAAACTAGTTTGAGAACCACTGATTTTTAAAATTATCAGTGCAAATCATGGTTTAAACCTTGACTGACTTAATTGGTTTTAATTGCTGAACAGAATTTTTAAATGTACACATACATATCACAAAAGGTTCATAAGGGTACCAATAAAGGTTGGTCACCATTAAAATTTTATTTGCAACTATAGGTTTTACCTTAAAGTAGGTATTTCTTTTTGTGAATCAAATGGATACGGGTGTTTTTTTTTATACACCTTTATATAATCAATTATTGAGTTTAACTTACCTTTATTCAGACTATTAATCTTTACATTTTTGTTAGAATATGATGATCAATGCTATTGCTACTTACAGGGTGGTTAGTTTTTAACTTATTGTATGTAGTGTAGTTGTAAGCTGTGTTGGTCTGAGGATCTGAGAGACACAAGATGGGTGAGATAATATCTTTCAGTGGACCAACTTCTGTTTGTGAGGGAGATGAGCTTTTAAGGCACAATGAAATATACTACCTCATCCACCTTCTTTAATTTTTAACTTGTCAATCTCTATTTGAATGGAATTTCACATTGAATTAAAATATTTTAAAAAATTAAGTAAAACTAACAAGTGTATCAGTTACATTTATCAAAACGTTTTCTATTTAAAACTGATTTTTTAAATAAGTACCACCTGTAGTTAGTAACCAGATTTCAATTCCTTATGCCCTTAAGATTTTTAGAACTGACACATCTCAGCCTTTCATACCTAATTATTATTCATTTGTTAGAAGAGGAAAACAAGTCTTCCTGCTTTACCAACTTTCAGGCTTTTTTTTAACTTTGTATGACTCAACCCTTGAACTGAGCTAGTTGAATAAACTGAATTGAAGCCAATAATCTGCAGAAGAGGCTATTGCTGTCAAAAATTGGCAACTGCTTTAACAGACTCTGGTTCCAGATTCTTAACCAGTGATTTCCAGCACTTCCGGTGTTTGACTTTCTTTAACTCTTGGCAGAAAACATACTACTTAATGTAATTTGTGTATTGACTTAGGTCATTTCAAATAGACTTAATAGGTTATTTAAAAACATGTTTAATTTAAATTAATAAAATCCCAGTGTAGTTACACCTTCAGTAACTGGTGTCAGTCAGACCCTGTTGGAAAAGGTGTAGTTTTATGAGTGAAAGAAAAGGTTGAGAACATGCTCCAAGAAGTAGCCACTTTAGCTTAGTAACTGTGGGTCTTTGAGGTGATTGCTTGCATGGATTCATAATATGCCCTAATACCTTCATGTACTGTTCATGCGGCATATCACAGATATTGGTGTAGGTAGCTTATTCTGCAAGACACCTAGCACTTTTGAACTTGACCCCTGATTTTTCCAAGGTGCCGAAGTGCCTGTGGCTTCTGAAGAATTGAGTTTAGCGCTGCAGAAAAATCTATTGTTTTTCATACAGAAATTGTACACTTGCAGGTTTGAAAGAGTAGAGTGTGCTCTCCGAGAACACTTTCCTTCATTTTCTAAAGTCAGCATCAGGCATTGTACATGTGTAACTTTGTCCCTTATTTTGAGTAAATGTACACTCATTGTGGAAGATCAGCCACTTATCCTGCAGGATACCATTTTGCGCATGTGTGAAACAGCCCATTCCAGGGTCAATCTCGACTCCGGAACTCCTTGCGAACCACAAGGATTAATGAGTGCCTATGGGAGAAGCATTCCCATCAGCATTCTGCAGTGAGGACAGGGATGAACATCGATGGCTGCAAAATTGATTTTGGTATGCGATTGGGGTATCTGAAATTGCGTAGCAGACATTGGTATTCAAGTTAAGTGTAGACCCCCCCCCCCACCCTTAAGACATGTTGCTCCTATTGGGAGCTGCCTTTTCTGCTCTCCAGGTTGAAGGAGATAACGTTTTAAATATGCCTCTTTACTTCTGCAAAAGGGTGAGTAATGAAATGGCACAAACAAGATTAAGTATTTTGAACATGGTAACACAGTCACCTGAGGTTGTTCCTAGTCCTCATCTTTTTTCCACTAGAGAGATGTCCTTTTAAAATTAGTATTAAAATAAGTTTGTTTTGTCTTGCAGAGCTTATCTCACTGTGAACTGATCACAGATGATGGGATTCTACATCTGAGCAACAGTACCTGTGGTCATGAAAGGCTACAGGTCCTAGAGTTAGACAACTGTCTTCTGATAACTGATGTGACTTTAGAGCACCTGGAGAACTGCCACAACTTGGAGAGAATTGAGTTATATGACTGTCAGCAGGTCACACGAGCAGGAATCAAAAGAATAAGAGTATGTGCTTTTGTCATTTGTGTAATCAAGGGAGATTGAACATAGACTGAGCTAGAGTATTGTGTGCAGAATTTTTCTTTATTTTTGGTGTTGCAGAATACCCCCAGGAGTAGATAAATAATATGAGCAGGAAGAAGAGTTTTGACAGGACTGTGATGTGTCAGCTGTAGTTTGGTTTTGCTTTTCAGATTTACTGGTTACCTTTTTCTTCTCCATTAAAATGCACAATTTTCATCCACAGGCTCATTTACCTGATGTGAAAGTTCATGCCTACTTTGCTCCAGTTACACCACCACCTTCTGTAGGTGGTAGTCGACAGCGACTCTGCAGGTGCTGTATTATTCTTTGATGGTAGGCGCATCAGGCTAAGGAAGAGGAGTCATTTGATTCGGGAAATAAAGACTGCAAGCGGTGTGCACTGTCAGTTACTTAACTGCCATAAGTGTGATGTCAGAGTCATCCAATTTTGTGCCGATACTGACTTGAAGAAAGGTGTTTTTGCAGGTAAAAATGTTGTGTGGATGTGGAGTAACTGATGCTTTTTTTATTACATCACTCCACCATCCTTGCTGTTATGACAATCATAGTGTCATTTTCTGATGTGGATTTGGGTATTGCAGAATTGCAAATGCTCAGTGGAAAGCCCCAACACTAAGTCTCCCTGATTATTATTCCTATTTGTAAACAGTCAGTGTAAAAAAAATTCAGGGTCTCTTAAGCATGTGAATCCAAACAGCTGTTGTAAAATACACATCACTAATTACATCATCAGGTTTAAGGAAACATCTGCTTTAGCAGAAGTTGATCAAAAAAGGGAGAGCAATCATGGAAGAGAGCTTCCTGATCCACTGCAGCTTATTTTTGAAGGAGGCAGTACATCTTAAGGTAGCTATTTAATTTTAGCTTTGTTAGGTACAAAACAACACTCCTAAAATAGTTGAATGGTCTGTACAGAGCATTTCTCTGAAGTGTTGTCAAATTGGTTAGGGTAAGAAGAGATACAGCACAGTTTGTACCCTGTATACAGGGCATCTTTTTGTATGCTTTAGCTGAGTAGGTAAAACTGTTTACTGCAGTCTGAAAGGATATCTGTGGTGCTTATACCTTTCCCATTGCCATGGGATCTCCCCATTTACTTCTAAATAGCAGGTTGTGGGTGGGAGATACTTGCCTTATGTACAGAGATAAAATTTGCCCTAAGCCACATCCAAAACTTAGACTGAGCAAGAAAGTGAATGCTGGACCCCAGCATCCCAGCCAGGACCCTGCTTGGCGGTTATCAACCTCTAGGGGTCCACAGGAGTCTGCCAATATGAAATAATTTAACTGAGTTGGCATGGTTGAGCAGAGATCCATTACAAACCTAGAGGAGTTTTAAAAATAGAAGCCAAAGTTTTTAGAAACTACAAGCATTTAACACAATTACATTGAAAAAACATTAACAGTGGCAGGGTGACATCACTAGGGCCAGAATTTTAACTGTAGATGTAAGCCTTCTACAAAGGAGGGTAAAATCAATGTAAACTTGTAAGTCTCAGGAGTACCATTTTTATATTAAGCCACAAACTGTTGGTGTGCACATCACCTCTACATGTGTCTATATGCTCATTTTAGGTACTCAGGCTCATCAGTAACCCTTTAAAGGAAAACAAAGATTGGTCAACTGATGCATCAGTTTCAGGCCTTGAACCCTTGGTAATTTTTCAGTAGAGTTTTGCAAACAGGCCACCCCTACTGGAACTACTGCTTACCATTAATGGGGATATGTGAAGTTGCTGGCAAAAACATGGTGGGATGCAGATGGCAGCGTGTACATTTATATCTTCCCTTTAAAACCTGATCTTAAATTGGAATGTTTTTAGAACTACATATTTCAAAGGCTAGGTCTACTCTGGGTTGAAAAGTTGATTTAAGATATGCAACTCCAGCTTCAACAATTGTGTAAGCTGGACATACCATACATTGTTTTTTTTTTTTTTTCCTGGCTGTCCCTACAACAGGAGAAATTCTCCCATCCATGTCCCTTGCTACAGTGAGGAGTATCAGGGTTGATGGTAGAACCCTGGAGGGTTTGATTTAGAGCACATGCCCACTAGGTGCACTAAATGAAACCCCAGAAGATCAGCCATGATAGGTTTGATCTTCCAGTAGGTATAGACATACCCAATGAGTAAATGTGAAAATTTAAGGCAGCTTTTTACTGCTGCATTTCTGGTGTATGCCAATCTGTAGAATTGGAGATAAGTGAAAATCTACATTAATACTGCATGAAGAACTAGTAGTATTAAACTTGGGGGTGGGGTGGTTCAGGTCTGTAGCAAGAGTAAATATTTCTGGATTAGTTTTCATATTATGAATACACATGTGGTAGCAAGAGTTCCATTTAGATTTATGGAATTTTCATAGCAGAATGTTGAGGGAAGATCAAAATTAAATGTGAAACTCAGTGAAGCTTGTCAAAATGAGTAGTTGTGTGTTGCCTAAAGTTTTGGATCACTTTTATGGATCTTATTGTGAGGTTTTAAAGTTGTACAAAAACCCAATATTTAACATGCCTCCACTAAAAAAAAAAATAAAAACATTCAGCTGATACTTGAACTTTTGTTTCACTGATTTAAAAAATGGAGCACTGCATACTTTAAAAAAAATGAAATATGATTTGCAGAGGTTTTTGTCAAACTGAATTATCTGCTTTGAAATACATTGCTCCTATTTACAATGTTCTATTTTAGCAGGAAAAGAAGCACATTTACAAAATTATTGAAAAACATTTATTATACTTAAATTGAAATGTGTACATCTTAAAACAAAAGCAATTTGCTGGTGCCATAATTTAATTCCAATTTCAAGTGTGCTGGACAAACTATTATACAATTCCTTTAAAGTAACTAGTTTAGATATTTTCCAATCAAGAATTTTTGCGCTTTTATAAAACATTTCAGATTTGAAAATGGTTCTGCTGTAACAATTGTACATTCAATAAACTATGAAGACCCAACCACTATCCTGTCATGAGCAATTTATAGGCAGAAGACAGTCCAGTTTAAGTCCACAAAATTCCATTTTATCAGTGCAGAAAAACAGGGAAAAGTTTTCAGAATTGCTACAGCTGTATAAAGGCTCTCTATCTAAGCACTTAATTAGATAATATCAAAGCAGCCTTTTGCATGCTGTAGTAGTTTGTTCTCTAAATTTCACACATCACTCAAAACTTTCAAACTGATTGAAAGGGGATTTTTCTGCCTGTGAAAAATCTTTCAAGTACCTAATTAATCCATACAATAAACTTGTAAGTGGACATTAATATTCAATGTTTGAATTGCAGTGTCATACATTGGACAATTTCGAGGAAAAAAAATCCAAAAAGCACATTGCCTACTTCAAAGATAAGTATTTGGTCATATGAAAGAGGCACTGTAAAAAAATTTACAGCATCAATCTGAGAATGAAGAAATCAAATACCTGCCCATACAGAGCAATCATAGCAAGACATACCCGTTACTAAAGAGACTAAGTGGTGTACATTTAGTGTTTCTTGAGCAATGTAATTGACTGTACTTAAAGCTGTATTGCAGTCTGTTGGTGCCAATGGGTCAAATTCCTTTGTTAGCACATTTCCTCACCCTTCCCCCCATGCTTAATGGGAGCTTGTTTTTAAAACACACCATTTTAAAAAGCACGAAACCCCAAACAAAACAAAACAAAAAAAACACCCTGCCGCAGTGCTTCCTAGAGAAACTGGAAACTAAAAATTAAGGATGCATAGGCAATTCTTTTCCATTAAATTTGTCAAAAGCAGAACAATTACTTCGTACCCCATGGGATTTTTGTTAATCCTTTCAATAAGGTACTGTCGATAATGCAGTTTGCTGCATGCATATATTGCATCTGGCTAGGACTTATTAAAATCCTAATCTGGCATTTACATTTCTTACGTACACTCTTATACACAATTTACACAGGAAGCTGTTTTGACAGCTTTACTTTCAAAGACCCAACAACCTGATCACTATCACCTTTACTACTTGTCTCCACACAGATTACTATGTGCTCTGCTAACATCAAAAAATAAAAATCAGCATAAGGTACAAGCAAGTAATAGACAAACTGGCACAGCAAGGTAAATGCCCCAGAATAAGTTTACATTCATCTCCAAACTGGATACAGCACAATAGGAAAGCAATACTGCTTCTAGAAACTGTATCTACTGGCCATAATTTGCCTTATTTCAGTAAAGGGCAAGCACCTTTGCTTATATTGTCTTCCATGCCTGTACATAGGCTGTCATGGCATTATACCTCTTACGAGGACATGTAGCTATGGCAGTGATAAAGTTCATCTATCAAACAGCTCATTAGAAAGGTCTTGTGTTTTCAATATGAAACATTTGATATGGTGAAGTCCAATCCCAAGCGTTTTCAGATGTTCTTCGCCATTAAGTATGACTTCGTTCTGTATTGGCATATCAGTCCATTACCGCAATATGACATCACTTCAGAATTATATGGAAACCTTCACCATTTTCAGCTGTGGAGAAGGAGGACAGGTTTATACAGAAGAATGGCATCCCTTTAACCAAGGCCCCAGCCACAAAACTAAAATTCATATAAATTCTTAATCATATTAAAAAGCACACCTTTACTTGCTCATTTGATGCTGCTGTCATGAGACTATCTGATCTTTAGGGATAAAAACAGCAAACTTTAAGACATTCTGTATCACTTCCACCAATACTTTTAAGATAACTTGAGCTTAAGAGTCATTAGCACAGTAGTTGTCTATATGACATTCATTTCTAACACTTCCTTGTTCCCATTCATTTCATGCAGTCGTCCTACTTTTCTGTTTATCTGTCTTATCAGTTCTGACACACAACCAAGGAGTCCACTGCAACTGAAGTCACTGAAGCTTTTTTAGTGCTTAAACCTCATCTGTTCTAGAATGTGGTAGTCAACAAAACTGATAAATAATTTCAGGCTGATTCTATTTAAGGGATTGTTATTTTCAGTTATCTTAATTTTTTCAAGCAAATTGTTAGTGGTGGTTTCTTGGTTGTCTATAGCAACATTACCAACAGGGTCAGTTATCCATAAAGCAGGCAGATCAGTAAAACCAGGTGTTTGGATATATAGAGTAGGAGAGTAGCCCACAATGTCAGGATGAAGATAAGTAAGTGGACCTTGTGAAGCAATTGGCATAAATGCCAGAGGTGGTCAACTTCCATATCTAGTATAGACACAGTCAGAAATGCTATATAGGGAAGGAGGAAGGAAGCACTGAAAGGAGCAGTAGAGTGACTGGGAAGAAAAAGGAAGACATTATTCAGCACGCACACACAGCTGCCTGTATTCCCCCCACACTTTTGCCACAGAAAAACTGCCAAGGCTTGGGGACTATTTTGAAGAAATTATTCCTGAGTAAAAAAAGAAAAATGTGTCAAGCTGTGCAAAATGATGAAGCCGGGTCAAGTTGCAAGAATGAAAATTTCTTATGGGAGGAAATGATGTGGATATGCCTGAAGAACAATATGGATCAACTGATCAGTAACTTAAATACTTCACTTTGGGATGCATCATTTTTTAAAATTCAGTCTTTTAGTAGAAGTGTGATTTAACAAGTGTATTCCCAAGCTGTTTGCTGTGTTGGATGTTGCTAGGAAAAAAAGGGTTCTTAGCTAATCCTTATGACTTATTTTATTAGTTAACTAGATTTGGAATTTCACTCAAGTATAGGTCCAGAAAGCTGCAATAAATCTAAAGTTGCCAGTTGCTAATGTATGTAATAATACATGCCCCTTATTTTGGAAAATCGTGGCTACAGCCCACCAACAGAGATGTCGTAAGTTTATTCCCTATTTTACTTAACTCAGCTTTTCCCCACCCAATATTCTGAATAATAGACCAAGACAACGTGAGACGAACTACTCAAAATTGTTTTTGAATTTTGTTTCAAGATCCAATTTAAGCATAAGAGATGTCGAGTGTCTGGCTGCATCAACTTAGTCATCTGTTGATACTCTTAGCAGCACTGCTTCAGCTAAACATATTTCACACAACAAAGTATCAGTAGCAAGCAAAAGATTTCAGTCATCCAGTAAAACCACTGCTATGGGTGAATCTGTAGTAAGGATCAGCAAATACCAACAAGACACCAGAGACGAAAAGGCTGTTCAGTTCATTTATGCCACAAATTCTCACGTTAATAACAGCTTCACTGACATAGTCAAGTCCTTCCAACCAAGTTGCACTCCATCTGGTAGAACAAACCCTGGTGGAAGGTTGCTAGATAAAGTGTACGAGAAGGAACTCGAGCAGTATGCAAAAAATACTGATGGGAAAATGTGGCAGTTTAAGCCTTGATGGGTGGAACAATGTACACAATGATCTGGTAATATGCACCTGTGTGACAACAGTAGAGGGGGTTACACATCTTTCAGAAACAATAGATACATCTGGAAATGCCCACACAACCTAATATTTAAAAGACATGGCAGTGAAAGCTGTAATAAAAATTCAGTCACATGCACACTTTTGTCACTGACAGTGCTGCAAACATGGCAAAAATAAGAAGATACAAAAGGAACAGAAAGGGCAATATGCTCCTTAACAATGTATGGCTGCAGTGTCCATTTAATGCGTCTTTTAACCAAAGACTTAAGTATGTCTAAGCCAGGAATAAAAGAAAATTTTGAAATCACAAAATATTTCCACAACAACCAGTCTGCTTCAGCTTCACTTCAGGGAGCAGGAAGATCCAAATTAATTCTCCCTCAAAATGTTTAAGGGAACTCTGCAGTTAGATTGTGAAGAAATCTGTGATTAAACAGACAGAACTCTCTCCTCCAAAGTATTCAACACTGGCTAAAAAAGGAATATAGAGGATATGTGCAGTATATGGAAATTGACCATTGCCTTAAACTTCAGAGAAATTGCTGATGCCCTTGAAATTTGTAAGGCACTTCAAGAGAGACTGATGAAATGTCTCATGAGAAAGTTAAACTGCAGGGAACAAACAAGTGAATGGAGCAAAAAAGCTCATTTTCTTGCAAATATTCTTAACCTCAAATTTAAAGGTATTGCCTAACTTCTGAAGCTGCTGCTGCCATGGGCATCTCAAAATCCCTCCTCAGTTATGTCAATCAAATGTGCGTGTGTGAGATTTAATTCTATTTCTAATGTAGTATTACTGCATCTGTAGCTTGACACAGGTAGCAAATATTATGTACTATTTCCTAAATTAATAAAAATCAAATTAATGTACATCTTAGGTGTTGTAACATGCTGTGTTGAGCTGTAAATTAATACATTTTAGTGGTCATGTTTGCACCATTGTTTAAGAAATAGGTGAGGAAGCATCAAGGGGAAACTTGATTTAAAATGAGCCCACCTTTAGCATTGTTTGTAGTATGCAAAACTGTAAGGAATAAGGGGTCAAAATACACTGATTGAAGTGTGAAGAGACTGGAGCTATTGTATTCAACCAGTTCTATTATTCTGAAAATATTTGCAAGCCAACTAGCCACGCTCAAACAACCACCTGTGGCTAGAGTGTTGGACACCCCAAGTCTAGAGGCCAGGGATATGGTAGCAAGCTGGAAAGCAAGAAGAACTATGTACATCACATCAATCTAAACAAAAGTAGCCATGTGTGTTTTTTGTTTTTGTTTTTTTTAGAATTAGTTTTATAAATATGTGAAGTAGAACAGTCAACTAGAGTAGTTTGTGCCTAGATCACGAGAGTGATTAGTGCCAACCCTACTCCAAAACAACACTATTTGTTGACCTTTGGAAATCTCTCCTGCATTAAAGTGGACACAAATTCTTCTTAAAATGTTAGATCTCATAGAAACCTGGAATCTTTTTTTTTTTTAAATCATCCACTGTGGGTATTTCTATCTGTGAAACTTTTATACATCCACACAAAACTTTAAAGTAATGTTGCAATATCTTCAACACTGTTTATATTATTGGCTCCAATACAAACAGTGCTATAAAATCACAAAAGTCCTGGGAACTGTTAGTTTTAAATTGACATTTTTGGGATTAGATTTGGATCAGGTAACTTCACTGAAATTTGCAAGACAGATGTATGAGCATGAATTTATATCTAATAAGTAGTCTCCAGATAAAGCTTTGTCTAAAAGAAAGCATTGGCTATTTCATATTATAAAATCTCCTAATTTGGGGTTGAAAGGCACTGTTTTCTCCACTATTCCTCAAGTCACTTTACTTGGCTACAGTGTTACTTGTCCGTAGAAGCAACACCACAGGCGTGTCTATCAGAGATAAACACTGCCTCTGTTAAAATCAAGAAGCTATTTAGGCTAGTTTTCTCCCTTAGTATAAAAAAAAAAAAATAAAACATACCTTTTATTGTGGTGACTATGAAACAACTCTCATCTTGAAAATTCTGAACCATCTAGAAAGAAAATGGAGAGAGATTAAAATTTTGTACTATCTAGGTGGCACTCATATTGCTTGTTGGCCAAACTGATCCATTAAAATTTCCAAATAGTTACATAGAGCCTATTTTCACATTTTCTCACTACACATAGTAATACACAAAATATTCGTATAATGTACTAGATTTTCCCAAAAGAAGCTATTAAAATGTCATTATGTAAGGATGAGCATACTTTATAGATTACTTTATTTACATGATCACTACTTAAGTACTTCATGGGGACACAGACCTCAACCACACATTCCTGGAGTCCTTATGGAAATCACAACTAACAATGGCATTTAAACCTTGCTATTTGCATACTATGTTCCTTCAATGTGTATCTAGTCAAGATTAATTAATTTCATAATCAACTGCCCACGTAATCTCATTCCCATAATCTTTCAACTCCCACAATACTAATTGTGAGGAAGAGAGAAACAAAACAAAGCATCCTATAACTCTTAGATGTGTTGTTTACTGTTGCAAGATGAAAACTTCATATTACTACAGTTGATGTACAAGCAACACTGAATGTTCAAATATGAGTGGGACCTTATGCCAGTAGCGGCTTTGGTACTAGAATGTGGCTTAACCACTTGAACCAGAATCTGGTTAGAACACGTTCTACTTTGAGTTTTATGTAATGTTCTTTCAATCTTAGGGAGTGAAGAAAGGAGAACCTTAATTCAATGTATTTATTTAAAATGGCTTTGGTTCCAGTCACACTGACTATAGGACAAAAATAGGCATATGCTATGCAAGAGAAAGAAGGAGTGCTGCTCAGAGAAACTTAAAGAAAATATGGCTAAAACTTTTTTGAAATAAAACTTAAATAAAATGTCAGTTTTGAAATCAATTTAATAAAAGGAAACTTTTTAAACACAAAAATTTCATTACCTGATCACTAACGAGGATGTGGATACCAGTAGGACCCTGTCTGTAAACCTGATTGATCTGATGCAAAGGAATATTAAACACCAAAGCAAGTTTGCGAGTGACTTCTGAGGCTGCCATTTCTTCTAAGTAGATTGCATGATAAACTACAAGGGAAAAAAAATTTTTTAAAACTTTTAATAATTATTTTACTGGTTAGGTAAACATTCCTGTGAAACCAACTATGAAATTTACACCCCCACCCACTTAAATTTTCACCTTTTTTGCCCCCCATTACCTCTCTCAACAATGTTATGCTTTGCTTGGTAAACACTGATTCTTCCCATTCTCTTGTTCATTCATGTGCGCAAACAACTATGACATTTCCTTCCCATCTGTTTTCTCATCAGCATGATCAAGATTTCAGCTCAGTTCTAGAAATAAGGCTAGTTTGCATTTGTTTTGCTACTGAAACAACCTTCAAAGTATCCGTCAGGCAAAGTATAAGGCAACATGTATAAAAATCACCTTTAAAAATCTGTTTCAGTTCTGTAACAAAAATGACTAGAAAACTTTTTAAGTCATGACATTATCTACCATATTTTATTTTAAGGCAGATAATATATTTAGTCTAAATTACTAGGCTGTAATCACTTTGCTTACAAGGTTTGTTGCAAAGAAATCTCTCTAGAGTCCACCCAGATGATTTCCCTTTTAAACTCCCCCTTCAATTGTATATGGTTTGATGTGATTGTAAAAGTGAAGGTGTACAGCGAAACAAACAATGGTCAAAGTTGTTTCTTTTTCAAACAGTAGCATGGCTGTGGGAAGCTTATTGGTGGTTGTTGAATTGTACAGATTTATTTAACTGTGGATCCCCAGAGATGAAAATTAAAAAGCTTTATACCAATATGGCTTCAACAGTTCTGAACACTATTTGGTCAGATTTGCTGTACATGTCCCTGCAAATGCTCTGATAAATGAAGAGGTATAAATGTCTAGCAGTTACACATCTGGATATGTCCCTCCCTTGCCTTTTCTTCTTTCATAGCAATTTTGAACTGTGAATGTGTTGTCCAATTTAAATGAGACCACAGTTATTCAAGAGAAAGTTCTAGCTTATTTAACATAGGACATACACGCGATCCTCAGAATGCCCCAGGAATGGAGATGGAATGAAACATTATGAATGATCTAACACAATTGAACAGTGACTTTAATACAGCTTTGAAACATTACTATGCAGAAGAAAAACGTTGCTTCTCTTTTTACTATATTTGCCTTTGAGAAGAGTGGGGGAAGGGCCTCTACTGCCACGTGATTGCCTATTTCTGGTTCCAAAGAGGTGTGTGGTTGATTTTGGTCAGTTCATAACTGTCAGTTTTATTGTATGCCACATGAACACTCCCCTCTCTGCCCCAGTATCCTGGCTGGGAAGCTTCTAAGTGTTGGTGTATGATCTGCAGTTTGTCATACCCTCCCACCAGATATCCTGGGGAAAGTCACCACTCCCTGCAAAAAGCAATACAAGTGGAAGAGTAAGGTAAGTTTAGCTTCAAGTAGTGCCAGTGGCTCTAATAAATAGGAGCAATGTGGATTTACTTGTTTGTTACTGTGACTGCTGTGTAACGTACTCAGTTACATTCCCAATAGTGATGGTTTTCTGGCAGATAACAGTTCTGTTTCCATTAATGTACCATTCAGATATTTTCCCCTTATCAAACCATACTAGCTTCAAGTATATAAAGTCCTATCGTAAAAAGTAATTCAAATAGCTATGAAAATAAGTACCTTCAATTACATTTGTATATTCACCTAACGTGCATTTTTTGGCTGATGGCCATTGATCATTTGAGGGCTCATTTTATCCATGCAACAGAAAATATTTTTTCAAGTCACTTTTTATTCAATTTTCTGCTTTTAAAAGGTCTGACTTGTTCCACCACAGCAGCACATCTACCTTTTCTGGCTTAAAGTCTTAGAAGTACAGTCACCTCTGCAATGCTAAAGCAAATGCGACGTGTCACCATTAATCCACTTGCCTCTTCATACTAACTTTCTGGATACATTGTTATTGGTGCTCTGCACAGCAGTAAAGCCACAATTCTAGCAGTTTATAAGTTAGTCTAAACTATTACATTCCATTGAAAATCTATTCTTAGCTCCTCTTTTTCCTCTCCTCACATGTTTATTTCAAATCTTTCATTGCTCAGTAAGTCATGAAAAAGAACACCCAGTGCACACACCATATATTGCACCATTGCTGTGATCACCATTGGTTGCATCTTGCTGCCTTTCCAGTTGTATGCTCCTCAGTGGCTCCTGGCAGACATAGATTGTTAAACGGGGCCTAACAGACCTGCAATTTTAAAAGAGCATGTATAATTTTAAAAGTAAATGCTTGTCCAAAAGCTGCACGAAGGATTTATTTCAGTTATCTTGCATTAATGGTACTTAAAATTTTGCTGCTCTTCAAGCTATTTAAAAAAAAAAAATACAAACTATTAACCAGTGGCTTAATATAAAGCTCTAGCCTCAGAACCATTGAGTTGGTCTGCCAGGTGCTAGTAAATTTAAAAATGAATTCAACCATTTTACAGTCACTGATACAAAACTTGCTTGCAGTAGAATCCTGGAACACGAATCACTGAATAGCAATAATTACAGCTATTATAAAGACATTATGTTACTAAATATGTATTATCAGTTTCATTTGTCATTAGATTTCTGTATGTTTTAATTATTTAGCAGCCATGACCTCAAAAAACTTAGGTTCTTTATAGCTCACCTAAATGAGAAGTTTTGTCTCTTGGCAACAAACCCATCCGTCTTCAAGAAATCAGTACTGCCCAACTGCATTGCTACCAGTCTTACAGTCTACCTTTGAACTCATCAGTGCCTGCATCATATCTGTGGCCTGCCCTGAAGGTGTACACAAAAGTCTTCTTTTGAGCACATTGCTGCCAACTCGAGACAGCTAAACAGGCATATCTCAACCTAATTCTCAATTCATATCGCCCAAATCCCCAATTGTAAGGCAGGCATGGTACTATGACTGAACCAAACCGCTAAAATGTAAACATCTCATTTTACCTGGATTTCAGTGCATTATACAGCCGAATGCCATCAGCTGGACCACAGATTTGTACTAAGTCCTCTCTTGTCAGCTTTAATAAATCAGCACCTAAAGGAATTCAGAAGAGCAGGATTTAGCACCTTTATTTTAGGACACGGAAATATAATCCAATACTCATTACAAACAAGTTACAAGATCAGCCCTTGAAAAACCATGCAGTTCTGAAAGATAAATACCAACAGCAAGCAAAGCTAAGAGGGAAGTTGGAGAACATTACTGCAGAACAAGTTCTAGCTAATATTAAGAAATAATTACCTGATTTTCAGAGGCAATAGGGCACCTAGCGCCATCTTAATTCAGCACTTCAAAATGTTACCTCCATTTACTAAAAATGCTTTTAAAATATTAGACAGCTATATAGCTAATTCATAACTTAGATTTTTACATGGACTAGCCTGTTTCAGTCAGCTGCAAAATGGAATCAAAAAATAAATCAACACTTCTGTGGATGCATCACAGACTGCTGATCATTACAATATATCTTTTGTGACACTGTTTGTCCTAGGCCACATACACTGAAAATGCTCTGGGTTACACTGCTGTTCCCTAGGAAATCTGTGCATATGAGGAAATTTGGGGGAACAAAGTTACTCTAACACCCCATTACAATTGCTAGACATCTATGTTTGCTGTATCATCACAGAGTAGGGCTTCCCCAAATATTTACCAAGTTCCAGCAGTGTATAATGCTATACCACAAGATCAGCTGCTGTCCACTTCACCTAACCTTCTCTAATATGAATCAGTCACCAAAGAAGAGTCTCAGAAATGGTACCAAGAGCCACATTTACAGGGAAGTAACTATTTCTACTGTCTACCAAGCAAAAAAAGACCACAATATAAAGTGCAGTTCTATGCTGAAAAGGGAATATACAGAAGTGGAACCGTCCTAATAAATAGCGCGCTGCAACTCAAAAGATAACCACTTTACATCCATTGGCACCCCCATCCATCGATGTGGATGAAGATGTCTCCAGCTCATTTTTTTTCAATGCAGATATTCATTTTGTATTCAGAGCCATGCAAATCTGCAGATACCTGCTTTATATCCATGGGTATCTGCCTCTGCCGATAGATATACAGATAACTGTAGATCATTTTTGCAGATGCGGATAGCAATTTTGTATCTGTGCAGGGTTCTACAAATAGACACATCTGTATCCAAGGCTGTCTTCAGAGCCAGATTATTTTACACGACAATTTTCTTTTCAATTTTTTAATCCTACTAACTTTGAAGACCAAACTCAACCATAACATAACACATTCTATTCCATTTTGTTCTCGTGACACAGAACTCTGTATTCAATTTTTAAGGACTATTCCCCTCTACAAATCTACTGAAGACAGTGAAGTTACACAAATGCCACTGAGGCCATATTCTGAAAATTCAGTTCCAGTTTTGCAGAGGAACATTAGACAGTGGGGATCTTTTTAGGAAGGGGAAACTATACAGAATAGGCAGCTCCATCTTAATCAAAATGGAACCAGATTGATGGCACAAAAAAAATTAGGTTTTGGCTGAGTTTTTGGACAATGAGGTGTTCCTAGTTGATGGAATATGGTAGCTATGACATACTTCAACTACCATTCATGTGGCCATTGCATGTTTCCATAAAATGTCTCCCAGGTTGATGAAGATCTCTGGGAAATGTAGACAATCGGATAACACTGTAGTGATGGCACTGCTTCTATAACTGGAGTCAGTAACCTCCCCGGCATGGGTGCCTAGAGTGGAACACAAGCTGATTTTTGTCAGCATGCAAGGTGGGAGCTCAGTCCCGCTCCTCCTCCCCCATGCAGCGGGGAGCTTGCTCGAAGCCATGCTGCCTGTGGAATAACAAAAGGCCAACTAATGCTACCAACCACCACCTAAATAGTAAATCTTTGCATCTTTATTAATGAAGCTGTTGTAAGTAGAACTATTAGTGACTTTAAAAAGTTTCACCAGCCCTTAGACCATACATAATTTTGGAATTCTGCCTTGGGAAGGTTATAGAACCTGATGGCAATTAAAGAGGAAACTAATCAAAGGAGTTCTGAAGAAATTCAGATTTGAAGAAGAAGTATGAGTCAAATGAACATCTGATGTGCTAGCTCATTAACCATATCCTTTTTTGCTGCTACAGGCGGTAAAAATGGACTGGCCACTCCACTCTTCATGCTCTCAGATAGCAGCATGGTGAGGCAGAGAGTGTACATGCAGCTTCACTCCAACTCATAAAATTGTAGTTACACGCACATCTACAGTGGGATCCCCACTGACAAATGCTCTGAAATGAACACAGGGAATTTCAGTAAAATTGAGAAGTGGTGAATTCAAAACCAATAAAAAAGATTGTTCATACACCATGTGAACAAACAAACTCACTACTACATCGTGTTGCTGAAGTAATATAAATAAGATTAAAAAAAGGATCAACTATACATACAAGAGTAACATCCAGAGTTGTTTTAGTTAATGCCAACACATTTTGGGAAAAAAGGCTCATACTTCAGGACTTCAACCAATCTAACTACTAGGAATTAGAGGGGAGCCTAATTGGGAAGAAGAGGGGCCTGCATTATTTCCACAGCTGCCTTATGAGAAGTTTTTGGCACTTTCTTCTATAGCACCTGGTGCTGAGCTAGACAGACCACAGGCTAATCCAGTGTGTCAGTTCATTTTCTTCCTAAATAAGGAGCACATCAGCATTGAATTGACTTGGTGAACCATTTTTACAGCTAGTGATGCAGAAGGAAGAGCAAATGCAGTTTGACTTTCAGGTGTCAGGTTGAGTTTATAGAGCTGACAGTTTAAAAAAGGGAGTTCCCCCCCCCCCCGTAAGTGAATGTTTGGCCTAGAAATTAAGAGAACACTAAACATTCAATACCACGATACTTTTTATAGAGTAATTTTTCATAGAAGACTAACTCAGAACTTGAGGGAAAACTCTAAATAGAAAATTTAAAAAATACCTGAGAAATTTGAAAAAAGCCTTGTATAGGTAGAAAACCTATGTTTGAGTAACCACTGTTGAGTTTCCTGGATTGTGGCTGAAGGATGAAGTTGCTGTGAAGAAGACAATTTTGAGGTTAATTTTTTTTTAATCAAAATAAATCAACTTGTCTTCTTACAGCATTAAAAACAATTAAGCATCTCATTGGCTTTTACCAGAACACATCAGTAATGAAATCGGTATGCATCACCTACATTTTACTGATTACATACAGCCATTATGTAGTTTAGCATTGCGTAATGAAGACCAAACAGGAAAACATACTCACATCTCCAGACCCTTGAGAAGGTCCATCACCTTGATGATTTGGGGAGGAAGAATTGCTATGGTGGAGAGGTGGAACAAAAACAACAGCATTACTGGATTTTTAAAAGTTAGGAGAATAAAACCATTTAAGCATTACTGAAGAAGGTAATCAATTCCCAAAATGATAAAAGTCCCTATTTTATGGCAGCAGCATGATTCCTAGGTTAAAGGCCACTCACGAATAAACTGGCCTGATGGAGATATGCTGTAAGAAAGAGGAATATCATCACTTAGACTGTGCAAATCACTTGATTCCTAATCTAATCCCTCCTAGTCACCTGAAAAACAGCACCCATAATGAACTCACACATCCAACCATCTATCTTAAAAGGAAGAAATGAATAGTGGTCACAGGACTGAAGAGGTAAGAGAGGTGCTGTCCATCCTCTGATGCACAGGGTCAGTCACAAAAAAGGTAGAGATGCCAGGATCAGCTTTCTGAATACCCTGAAAAAAATTAGTGGTTCTCCTGAATGTTGCATTAGTGACAGTAAATTACACCAACACTTCACATTTATATAGCACCTTTTACCCAAATTGCTTATATTTCATACATACGTCACCACTGTAGAAGCCTGCGACACAGGGGGGCGGGGGGCAAGGGGGCATCAGCTCACAAGTGCGAAACACGAGATACAATAGGAGGCTAATCTTACTCTTACATCACACTCAGATTAGAGAGTGATTCAGATACTGGTATGGAGCTCTATTTTGAGGGCTGAAGGGTTTGCCAAACACACCAAAATATGAACACATTTGAAACATGCAGATATACACATCACTCATAAAAACTGGAAGAGACCAAGAGGTCATCGAGTCCAGTTCCCAGCACTCATAGCAGGACCTATCACCATCCCTGACAGTTTGTTTTTTTTTTTTTAAATCTAACCTGCCCCAGACCCTTGAAAGGCCCCCTCAAGGACTGAGCTCACAACCCTGGGTTCACAAGGCCAATGCTCTAACCACTGAGATATCTTCCCCCATTTCTAAAAGACAAATGATTTAAAACTGCTGTTTAGATTACTTAATAAGCCTTCCCAGCACAATCTATCAGTTTCAGAGCACGCATGTGCATGTGGTGTTAAGCTTCTCTCTCCAAGAAACATTTCTGTCAAACATCTTTTTCCCCACTCCTCAACATCCAGTTAGGCCAGTTTGAAAGGGTAAAATGTGTCATCTGCCATTGTCATGGTGTTTGCTTTTCGTACACCAGCATAGCAAAGACACAAGACTATTAATGTTTTCTGTAAGTGCTTCAACTACAGCACCTACAGTCAGTAAGCCACCACCCTTGAAAAAGTAGAAACACAAAAGGACAGACAATACTGTGTTGTTTCACTTATTCCTCCTTATTTCAATGAAGGAGGTGAAGATAAATCTCTTATTTAGCAGCTAACTCCTGATACGTCACAGATTACACTGTAACATTCCCTTCCCTTGCCAAAATAAAAATATAGTGGTACAAACACTTTCATACCAATATAACTATCCACACACAACAGGGAGGCTATACTGCTGCAATTACAGTAGTACAGTTTAAGTAGTCTGATTTTTGTGTTGATAAGGCCTTAGTAATATACCCCCACTAAATGGAAAAGTGCATTATATCAATTGTGCTAGGGTCAGTAAGGTAAGTTTCCAACAATGAACAGGGAAAATTGGATTCCTAGAGCTAGAGAAATCATTTAAAAAAGTTGAAGGTTTCGGAGTTCTGAAAAGTATTAGCCAAATTTCTTAATTTTCCTCTCCCCTTCCCACCTGAATTTTGGGGACTGGCAATCAAGCTCTCATATTTATACTTGATCTCTCTTGAAATTACAGGAAAATACTTCAAACATAAGCTTGCTTTTTAAAGAATAATTCAAATTAAACTACTGAAAGGAAACATACCTGTCTGGGACATTGTAGGTACTATGTTGAGCAGAGGTAAAAGTTGGTGTTGGGGTAGGGCTGTTGTTTACAAATGCTGTAGGAGTATCAGGCCATGGTGAACACTATATGGAGAAAAGAATTTTAAAATGTTTATCCTAAAATCTTCTGTCACTTTGGCAAACAGTCCTACACTCAAAAATCCTCAATTCACTATTACAGAATTTTAGTCTGAGTTTTCAAATAAAGTTTCCTCTGTCCCACTTGTTCCATGCACATATCTGATGCTGACCATGAATTTTTCACTAAAACAAAGCTGTTATACATATTCTTTCCTGTTCCAGGAGGAGAGTCCTACCTATTGTGAAGTTGATTATTGTTGTCAAATTACACAGTAAGATAGTGGTGAAGGAGCCAATGGAAGGACTGCACAAATTATTCTGTTAAAAAAAAAAAAATCTGAAACCCTCACACAAAAAGCCAAGTCAGCAGCAAATTGCTACAGAAGGTTCAATGATAGTGAGTAGAGGTAGAGCCGAGAAATGAGATTTCAGAATGGTATTCAGTCTGTCAGCTTCAAACATACCTACCTTGACAGTGGTCACATTTGTTTTTACTGAGAAATCTACCAGTATTTTTCAAACTATTATTGGATTGAAATTTGAATTGAAATTTAAGAGTGATTTATGATAAGACTAAATGGATGCCCATATGTAGTTCTGCTTTCTGGTGAGTGTCATGATACACTGGGAGTTTTACTCATGAACTGACTCATCACAAGCATTTACCGGTAAGCCCATTGTCAAGTTAGGTCAATATTTAACATAATCTACCACCCAGCTGAAAGACCCTTTAACACTGGCATTTAGTGCTCAAACTGCTTTATCATGATTAAAAATAAATTTAAAAATTATTCATATTTTAATAAGGGAAAGTGCAGAGACACATGGATAAACTTCAAAAGAAGCAGCCAAAGGTGAAATGAACTGAAGGCTAAGACCATGCTAGACATGCCAACACAGGTTTCTGATTCACTCTTCACAATTATGCATTAACCCAAACACAAACTAAGTTTCTGAAAGGCACCTGAAAAGCAAGAGCTAAACAGTAAGCCTCAGAATTTAAACTAGAGTCTATACTTCAAACATGGATGATTCAGAGAATTTGAAATAACTCACATTTTGGGTTTTGAAAGGCCCTTTATCAACTCACTCACAATAACATGAGAAAAATCTTGTACTGTCCACACTTTAAAAAAAAAATTAATCCTTTGTGCTGGAAGCCTGGCTTGACTTACCAACAGTGGGTACACCAACAATCCTAAAACCAGTTAATGTTGCTCGAGTCAAAGGGGCTTGATACTCACATGTAAAGTGGACTCACTCTAGTTGGTGTGGATTTGTGATCTTGTAATTTTTAATACAAAAAATATCATTGTTACAGTGTACAGGACTAGCCAATGCTAGTATTCTAGACTGCAGCTACACTCATACCAAACACAGTCCCTCTTCCATTCATACCTATGGGTCTCGCTCATCCAGAATAAGACGGTAAACTGTTTGGGACAGGAGCTGTATTACACGTATGTACTGTACCTCACACAACCAGGCTTTGATCCCTAATTGTCATCTTAAGGCACAATCACTATAGGTGGCTTGTTTGTTTTGTTACTGATATAGTGATTGTGACAAAACTAACAAGTCACCTATTTCTCTAGCACTAAGAGAAAAGTTTCAAGGATGGGCATGGCCAGGATTCTATAGTCTGCCTGCACTCCAGGGTAGCATCTTTCTATATGTACCTACCACTAAGACATTGTAATTTTCATTTGCCATTTTAATAAATACTTAAAAATCAGTCTTTTCTGCTGAAACTTACTTCAAGTGACATGTTTGATTAAGCTAACTGTTTGATTCTAAACCCACTACAAGTTGTATTTCTTAGTTAAAAAATAAAAAAAAAAAAATCTTTGGCAATGTTAACATTTTAGCTTTTATACCAAATCAGAACAACCTGGGACTCTGGTGTTCTGGAAGTATCACTGCACAGTGGGCTTTTGACTGAACTTAATGAGAAATAAAATCATTTCAGTTGGGACAGTTGGGTCATTTCCTTTATAGATTGTCAAAATTTCCAACCTCCAAAACTGACCAGTCTGATTCACTCACCTACTTTCAGCCATACATTGGCAAAACTACCGCTACTCATTTAGAAATCCAGGGCAGCGGAGGGAAGGCTCAATGCACCTCTAAGTCAAGAGGCTTCACTATAAACAAGGCAAGAATTACACCTGTCTTACTCCTTGGTTGCTTTCCTGAAATATTATTGTTCAAAAGACCTGAATTTTCTGATATCATAATTTGTTAGCAGGTACTACGTGACACTGATTCCCAGTAATATATTTAGAGTACAACATACTTGTTTTGCTTAAAATTTTCAATGTCTCCCCACCCTGAAAGCAGAACATTCAGATTAAAAGTTATTATTGGCTCTCAATGTGCCTGTTTACATTAAGCCATGCTGCCATTACTGTTCACGATATGTTAAAATGAGCAAGAAAATGAATAAACAAGACAGCAGGTCCGAGACAAGACAAAGATATTTGTGTCGACTGCTGCACAGTACAGTGGTTGCTTCTTATCAAAACATCTTGTGTTTTACATCACAGTAGTCAACAAATGAATATCCCTGATTTCAGTTTAACAGTTTCAAAGCTACTAAAATGTCTCAAGTTTTCAATGATCTAATACTTTTCACCCCTCCTTTCTCTACGGTTTGGAGTCAGTGTCATTATAGTCTCATGTGAACTTCATTTCTCTTTAAAGAGCCTGGTTTCATAGAGTTGGTTTGTATCAGATTAATTATTACACGACAACAGCAAGATAGATGCCTGCACTGTTGGAGACATCTAGCGAAAGAACCAGCAATACTTTCAAAGAAGCCACAGTTGCTTTAATCCCATCTGCAATATAACCACAGCTTCAGTCCTGGAACAATCCTTCATTATTCTGTCTTGTGATTGTGGGAGCACGAGCACCTGGTGGCCGGGCCTCACTCGCAAGGCAGAATGACCATACACTCCATCTTGGAACGCTATCATACAATGGCGGGAAGGTCTGAAGCCAGGCCAGGAGAAAAATCTGAAAGTTGACAAGTAGTTGGAGAGTCCCCAAAGAGAACATCCTGACAAGCAGATAGCAAGCCCCCAAAGAGAACAGCTGGGGCTAGTAGCTGGAAGCCCCCCAAAGAGAACATCTTGGTTGTACAACATCAGAAGGTCCCAGGGGAGGTTCAGAAAAAGACCAAGGACAGAGGAAATCTTGTAACATGTTCTGACAGGCCGGGAGGATGGAAAGCCCAAGTTAGGTAACAAACGCTTTAATTGGCCAGGTATCGAACCCCCAAGTAAGAAACAGTATAAAAGGTGATTTAGCAGGGACAAGGGTGTGGGCTCCTGGACACGAGGAGGAGGCTGGCAACTTCCAGTCCAGACAGCAGACCCCGGCCTGATCACCCGGACGTCACCACCACGAGAGGTCCCAACCAAGCCGTATCTCTGACTTGAAGGGCCGCTGTAACGTAGTTGTTGGTGAGATGTGGGAGCATTGGATGTTATTGGTAAGTCACATGTAATTATATATAGTTATATGTAACCTAGTATGTAGCCTATGCCAAATAAATAACTATATATATTAGTTATAACAAGTGTTAAGTAATTGTAGTTACGAATAAATCACTATTGGTAAATACCACTAGCTGGTCTAGCTGGATCTGTATAGAGAATTATTGGGACTTAGAACAGCCACAGGGCATTGTGGTGTTCACAATCGGAGTGTTATTGTTCCTGGTACTCATAATACTGTGGACACCTAGGTTTTAAAGTGGATACACTGAATCACATATTGCTGCTACACTATATCAGGCTGCTATAAAGGTGGGGTGGTTGGTCCCGGGCCACGCGACTTCCCCCGCTGTACCACACCCCACGCGCACCCACGGGACCTGGAGTAGGTCGGCACATCGTCAGTGATATGGAAGGCCCAGTCTCAGCAGCTTGGAGACAGAATTACAAGAGCATGCTTTAACTTTTGAGGCCTGCCCGAAGATCCTCGGTTTCCTTCATAGGAACATCAGGTCCTATTAAAGAATAAGGCTACCAGAAATAAAGACACTTGTTTTGACAGCACTTCTATTGGTTTGTAGCCAGCAGAAGCCGAAAGATTTTGCTGGGGGTTGGGGCAGCACTTAAATACCCGCACTCCTCAGCGCAGAGAGAGACAGGGAGCAGGCAGTGGACTGTCATGGATGGCAGGCAGGCTTCCCTGCCTCAGTGTACTGCTGGCCAGAAGCTGTTGAGCAAGTGCCTCCCGGCCACAGCCTTCCTCTGGTACTGCACCCTCTCCTGCACCCCAGCTCCCTCCCAGAGCCTGGACACTTCTCCTGGACCCCTGTTCCCTAAGCCAGAATCCTCTCCTGCACCCACGCACTTCCCTTCATCCACCCTGCACTGCCTCAACTTCTCCTGCACCCCAGCCCACACTCCAAGTTCCCTTCTGCACCCAACTGCCACCCCACACCCCCTCTATATGAAAGTGCAGCCCTTGGACATTTATTAAAATCCTGAAGTGCCCCACCATCAAAAATTATTGCCCACCCCTGGCTTAAAGTGTCTTGATTACAAGGGAAGAAAGGGGGCAGTGAAGACCTAAGGAAATCATTATTTCAGCCTATTTTTGTCAAACCTAAGGGAAGTTGTGCCTTCCTCTAAAGCATGGGTTCCCAAACTGGGGGGCATAACCCCTGGTGGGGCGTGAATAAATTTCAGGGGGAAGCTACGAGATGAGAGCCTCCCCCCTCATTCTCCCACCCCAAGAAAGAGCCCACTCTCGACTACAGACTCAACTGGTTAAGTACCAATTGAGTCCTCCTTCCTTCAGCATGCGCGATGCTGTGAGCAGCCCCTGCTGTTTTATGTGGGTGACCCTGCAGCCACTATAAAAAGGAGGTGGCTGCAAAGAGACATGTGGAGTGCCCTCCTGCAGACGTGAGTGAGTGAGTGAGGGTTGGGGAAGGGACACAGGAGAGAAGAGGAGGATGGGGGTGTCTGGCTGGGAGGAGGGGGCTGGGGGTGCCTGACTATGGAAAAGGGGAGGGGCAGGGCTCTGGCAGCTAGACCATGGATCTGGCTGGTGGGCAGCTTGCACAGCAGGGGTGCAGCTCTGGCAGCCTGTGCACAGCCAGGAGTGGGGTTCCTCTGGCTCGGATGGGCAGCTGGCAGGAGTCGGTCTGGTGGTCCCATGGCTTGGGAGGCTGGCCTGCGGCTGGCAGGGCTCAGGGTGGTGGGCCCGTGGCTGGCAGGGCTCAGGCCAGTGGGCCCGCATCTCAGGCAGCTGGCTGGGGCTCTAGCGGCCGTCCTGCAGCTGACAGAGCTCATGGATGGTGGGGCTCAGGTGGCTGGCTTACGGCTCACGGGGCTTGGGCAGCGGGCAGGCAGGACTCCGGCTGCGGGCCCACGGCTTGGACGCCTGGCCGGGGCTCATCATCCTTCACATTAAGTTCATTTTTTTCTGTGTTTGATATTAAATTACATTTTTATTAAATTTTTGGGACGGGAAAAACTATTTTTAAAATAACTTTTTTTTAATCAATTGTTGTGTTTATTTTAAACTATGAATTGAATTTTTTGTTAAAAGGGGGATGGATGATGGCAAATAAGAGGTGGGGTGTGTGAGGGTTTCTCAAGTGTCAAAAGTGGGGGGGGCGCGAAGCTGAAAAGTTTGGGAACCTCTGCTCTAGAGCAAGCCCCTGCCCCCAGCCAGGTGCTGCTGCTCCCCCCATCCCCGCACCACAGCCAGCCAGGCACCCTAAACCCCCCTACACCAGTAGTCAGGCACCCTAAGCACCCTGCTGTCCCCTGTAGCCAGGCACCTATCCCCCTCCTTCCAGCCCTGCAGCCAGGTGCCCTACCCGTCCCCCAGTGCCCCTGGTGAATTGCCAGAGCCACACAGACCCGAGGGCTTGGGTGGCAGCTCCTTGGGCACCACTCAGCTCTTGGGGCAGCATGGCTTGGTGCTGGGTGCCTCCTTGAGTGCCATGGCGCCTGAGGAGCCACCGCGTTGCACACAAGGAGCTGCTGTGCCGCCACAGAACCCTGGAGCCACCCATGCGATGCCTGATCCGCCGCACAAGCCCCCAAGCCACCCACTGACCTGCATTCGCCACAATATGCTTCCTTGTTCACCACAGGTGGCGAATGGGGAGCATCTTGGACACCGCAGCTCTAGAAAGCAACCTCTGGCTTTCCGGCACTTAAGAAGGATGCAAACTGAAGAGCTCCTTCCCACATGGGGACACCTGCCTTACAACTACCAGCAGCAACATACGGTAGACCCCACAACTTACATGATTTCCACTTATGCATTTCTTGCATTAATGTGAGTTGAAATCGTGGGTGGCAGGGAGCTGGGACCCAGGTGGCAGCCTGGTTCCTGGCTCCCTGACACTCACGGGAGAAGGGACCCAGGCACAGCCAGGGCCAGCGGACCTGAAGGCGGCAGGGCCCCTTCCCTCACCCAGTCCCAACTTGTCAAATGCAAAATTTGACTTATGCATGGTTGCCCAGGAACGCAACCTATGCATAAGTCAGGGGTCTACTGTACGTTTAGCAGGAGGCCACATTCCAACAGAGTCATCGAACACACGGAGAGAAAAATCTGAGCATTACCATACCTCAAAACACCAAATCTGTTGGAAAAAAACAACAAACAAAAAACACATGGGAACTCCATCCTCACCATCTGGAACTGCTGCCTTCACCGAAGTAGAAATGTTAACACACTTTATATACACTGAGTCCTGATCTTTTTCCCCTGTATACCTCTCCAGATGGACAGCCTACCCAGCAACAGAGGAATGTCTGGGCTGACAACAAATGCTCCAAAAGGAATTTAACAGTTTCAACTAAGGAATGAGGTATTCCAGGCAGCCAGTATTTTACCAAGAACAACTTTAGGTAATTTCAGACAGCTCAATGTTCAGTATCATGTTGACGTATGATCAAATAAAACAAAAAGTTCCAAAGAATTCACCCCGTTGTTTACAGGGCTTGCTTGCTGCATGGCATTTCACAAACAAAGAATGGGCAGGCCCCTTTCCTTGCGAAGCATACAACCTGAACTTCGAATAGCACACGGGAGATGGAATAGGGGGAGGGAATACTGATGGACATAAGTCAGTTAGTTGTCAAGTGTTTTATAATAAGTGTCAAGGAAACACAAACAAACCTGCTGGTTCAGTGAATTAAGTCAATTAAATGACTTTCACGACTGGACATGAATATATATGACCAATTTTACCAACAGGGAGATGCAGGATCATTACTTGACCAGACAAATATGTTGGTAGAGTCTACCTTAGTAATAAAGATGTCAGAAAATATTTATCATTCACTCTAAGTATCAACTTAAATACCTAAAGGTTAAAACTTGACAGGGAAACTACACAATTTACGTATTTGCTTCTTTTAAGCAGACAGATACAGGATTAAATAAAGGCTCCACATGCTGAGAGAAAAGTAGTGCTCATTAACATTAAGCCTTGTAACTGACTGAAGCAAAAGGAGAACAAAATGCACATGACAAGCAGAAACGAAGTAATACTACAAACAACCTCTCTACAACAGTACATGGGGCTTTAGAAGCGTAGATGTATACAGAAACTTACATTAAATGCAGGTGGAAATATGGGACAAAACATACATGCTTTAACTATATGTTGCTATTATCTTCACTTATTTTATATAAAGAAAGCAAATAGCTTTTAAAAAACATTAGCTATTTCAATAAAGGAAATGCAGGTGTAAACTGAAAGCTCTTGGTTTTTAAAAGAGAGTCACACAGTCCCTCTGCAACAATTTGTCTTAAGTGTTAGATTTAGGAAGCATTCCTCACTGAAACAGGGTAATTGCTGTAAACAAGAGGTAATGAAATTAAGGCAGTCAAGAGCTGTTTTTATTTTTGATCATGGAAGTTTCTCCTATATCTAACACTGCACAAGGTATCTTGCACAATGAAAAGGTAAGCAGAAGTCCCTTACAGTGCCTCGCTTTGCCAGAGAATCACCGTAGTCTGCTGGCAAAGTCCGCTTGCTGGACTTTTTCTGCTCATGTTCAACTGCATCTTCAATTATAGGCTCAAGCCTCATCTGGACAAACACCAAAGATCTGGATCAATTTCTTTTCATTATACAGTGAGGAAAGATCTAAAAGCCTTTTAAAAACTTTTGCAATCTTTTGAAAACTGTATAAAACTCACTGGTGTTTAAAATAAAAAAAATGCAAAACCCCAGTGAGGCTCTAGCCATAAACTCAGTAGTTTCCAAAAATATGGTTTTGAGCTCGAATTGACAGGTATAATTAAATCCTGAACCCCAACTTTTGTTTTTTAGGTGCAAGGTTTTTACAACTGTACATGAGACTTATTTTGGGTAGAGCACTGATTGTGCTGAATTCTAAGAGTATTTGAGTACAATATCTACTATATATCCAAGGTAAAGGTACTCAGCAGAATCTTAAAGATTACTGGTGTTTTTCTTTGGGACAAGTTTGTCACATTTAAAAAAAGCCTACCTTAACCTATGTTTATACTGTACCTCTCTCTCCCCCACCCCTTTTTGAGAATATAATTTATTTACTGCTAGTATTTATATCTTGTATCTAGATAATTTTCTTCACAAATACATGGAGTTCCCTTGTGTTACCTCTGAAAGGATTGTGGTGTCATAAGAAGGCTGATACTTTTCTTTTTCATGTGCAGTTCGCTTCTCCATCTTCTCTCTGTCGGTTTTCTGTTTTCTGTCTGCTCCTTTTGGCTAAAAATGAATAGTTGCATGAACAAGCGGATAGAAAGTAGCTTTGCAAGTGACATATGGGCTTAATCAACCAATAGGAAGTAAACCTATTTTCTGTGTCTAAGAAATTTACTGGGGACCATTATTTACAACTATTACCTTAAAAACTTTGATTTGGCAGCTGGCTGAATGCAGATGATCTGTGTAGTCTCCATTTTCAGTCTGCTTAAAAGTGTCAACCTGAATCCTAAAAGGAACTCCTTTTTCACCCCCATGTTTACGTGGGGTAAATTCAGTGCTGATGCAATGTACCTGAAAAACAAAATGAAGAGGTGTTCCATTCTGAGCTTATTTTTCGGACTTTTGCCGCTACCATTATATACTTTTTTCTGACAGGATGAGCAACAATGTATGGCTTATTTAGGAAACAAAATTGGAAATCCAAGGCAGGTAAGAACAAATTCCTGTATCTCTGCCAGGCCCACAAGTCAGTGGATAGGGACAGATTTAATTCTATGAATACATCACCTGTAATCTCTTCAGAAATAATACTTCAATTCCTATCTCTTTCACAAAATTTAAGAACTGTTCTGAATCCTAATCAAATTTGATTAAAAGAAATCCCAGTCAAATTCTCATACTCATCTTAAGACAAAAGAGCACAATAACTACATTAAAACATAATGAACAAAGATTTTTTTCAGGTACTAGTGCCCAGAGAGATAAGTTAGCTACCCTGAAGAATAAGATTTTTAAATCTAATGCCTTGAAATTTCTATCAAAACCACTTCCTGGAGCAATTGTCAAGCCTGACTTAAGAAAGGAGGCTAAAGGAGTAGGTGCCCAAATGACAGTGGAGGACACATACCCAACTTCCCACAGTTTCTTTGAAATACCAGAAGAAAGAGATTGGGTTGATGAGACATATAGTGTCATGGCAGTAAAAAGAGAGCCCTATATGAGGAAACAACATAACAGTCACAATGGTGTAGGGTATGAATGTCTCAGAGTATCACCAACGCCACCACACTACACACTCCCACCAGCCAAAGAGTACGAGTTGGCTAAGATTTACTTCATGCCAGTAGCACATGCTACAAGGTCAAAAACATAACTGAACAAACAAAAGTAAAATGGATGCCTGACCACATTCTACTCCTTGCAGGGAAGCCTGAAACAGAAGTGACATTGTAATAATTGTGCAATTCTTTGACAAAAATTTATTACTGTTAGGGTGCAGTAACACAATATTATTTACTGCCAAAGTGGAAATAATCTACCTAAACTAACAGGCTATGGGACACTGCTAACTCTTGCTTGGCACTTTTTTGCCTTACTTACGTGTTTTTCAGACAAAATTACCCAGAAGGAAGACTATAGCATAATACAAAAGATTCTAATCAAGTCTAATTCCAGGGAGGAGAGGAAAAAAAAGCTATTGTGACTATAATAAACAGTCTATCAAGCAGTTAACATCTTATTAATCAGGTGAATAAGACGACTGAAAATCAGTTTTGAAATTAGTGATTTCAATTGCTTTCTATTGGTAAAACGGATTAAATCACACTTGCGTCCTCACATTATGGCCCTATGGGAATGCATCGTTAGGAGATTAACACCCTATTTAACAGGAACTGAAGAAAGGTACAGTTACTTACAAAAAAATGCTTTGAAAATACACCTCCACATATTTATCCATAAAAGAGCTAATCTTTAGTTTTCATTTAAAAACATTCATATTATTAATCGGTTTTAAAAAGTTGCTTCTGTTCTAAGCTATGTTTAAAAACCCCTCATATACCAAGAAGAAAAGTCAGCTAGCATACCTACAGACCATGCAGTTGCATGGACCTACGTTTCCAAAACTGTTGGCATTTAATAGGATAATTTTGCTTTTTATTAGGATAATTATATACGAAGCAATTATAAAGTACAACTCTTATCACATTCATGACCTGACAAAGACCAAATCTGTACACATCCAGTAAAGCAAAAGTTTCAAACCTGAATAAAGGCAGATGTACGCTTTGCAGGATCCCACAGAAATTCGACTGCATTGAGCTGGCTTGGATTTGTCTTTATATCAATTACTCCAACAGACATTGGAATATCTATATAAAAATGAAAGTATATGCTATAGGAAAACTTTGCACTTAGAGCACTTGAATTGTTTGTTTTGAATAAAAACCTACTAATCTCCAAACTCCATTACAGTCACTTGTACTGTAAATCACCACACAAGAGCTGACAAAATTGCTTGTTTAATGACAGCGGTCTTATGATAAAGATGTGTACTTAATTTCTGGGAAATAATTTGAGGTGGTCGTCTGTTTTACTCTAAAGTGTATAAAAATATGCAGCAATTAACTTTATATGGCATATTGGCAATAAAGATGTTTGTCTTGTGCTCCTGATTACCAGAACACATCTTGTTCTCAAAGAATAAAAGCAGTGTAATTAAATTATTTGGTGTTGCTATTGTTTTCTGTTATGTTAGATAAAGGCCGTCAGAGATTTCTGTGGAAAACTCAGAATATAACATTGCTGAAGACATTTATATAAAACATGTTATCCTAATACAACAAGCAGCACATTTACATTGGTAAGTATGTTTTTGGTGTACCCACTGTTGATATATGAACCCATGCTATTCACATTAAGACCGAGTCTCCTAATTTAACCCCAGATAGCAAAACAACTAGTACCTAAGTCAAGAAGTCTGTCCCCAGGGCGATTCCACTTCCAACCTTCCAGCTGCTGGTGCTCTGTATATTGCAACCTTCTATCATGAAACACAACTCTTATGATGCTCTAGTCAGAAGACAAAATAGTTAAAAATTAGCCTTAGAATCAGTACACATTAAAAAGGAGATTAAAAATTAGTAATATTCTGAAAAATGTATTGGTGATTAGTACCACATTCCTTTAGAACAAAATAAAAGGAAGGCACGTAATCCAACTTTATTTAGTATACTGTCCCAGAACACTTCAGCTTAACTAACACAGAAACAAAGGTGATCAGAAGAAACAGGAACCTGAGAGCATGGGGTTCAGATGTAATATGAAGTGAAACGGAGAGCTGATGCACACTCTTCTTGTAAAGATTGTTGCAGATTATTTTAAAGAGAATAATGCTCTCTCAATAGCACAGTGGCCAAATTACATGGATACGGTGAGGTTAGGGTTAGAAAATCAGAAGCGGAATGGGGCAGGGAGCCTGCTGTCTTAGGGCTGGCTCAGCAGCAGAAGCTGAAGTGATGGACCAGTAGGGGGAACATCTGACCACACAAGATGCAGCTTTGTCCAGCCACCAGCTTTGCACACCCACCACACCCCACTGGCCACTGGACTCCTCAACTCACATTTGATGGGTAGGCAGCCAGCAAGCAAGGGTCTGCCAATACTGATGGGTGGGGGAGGGGGACACAGCAAATATGGGAAAAATTGCCTGTTTTTAAGAAACAGCTGAGACACCTGCAGGAAGGCTTAACACTGGGACATCTGATCACAAAGCAGACATCAAGAATGGTAACACACAGAAAGCAGTGGGAGAACATGACTGGACAGACAGTCATGGACATGAAAAACGCCATACTCAAACAAAAAACCCCTTCTGAACCAGGCTGCAACATGAGATAACAGGAACTAGGAATGACTCCCTCATTACAATAAGTAATTTTCCGCTTTAGGTATTCTCATCTTCTTATCCACTTCCACCCTGATTGAGTTAGCTTCGATGGAACACATCTCTGTAGCCCTAGCATGTGGTTATTTTTCTTTCCCTTCATGCATGTGATAAAGTGAACCGCAACTTATGCCATAATAAAATTGTTAGTTTGTTTGCCATTGGACTCCGTTGTTTCTGCTGAAACAGACTAACACAGCTACCTTCGAAACCTATACACATAGCGTTCTTCCCTTCTGCCAGCAGGGTGGATCAGCTGAAGGTAGAAACCTAATATGAAGACTAAAATAATATCTTTTTTAGAACCACCATCTTGACAGCATTCCTTCTCAATACAAACAGATTACAAACCAGAAGAGATTACAAAGCTCAGGGCTGTTTAGCTTACGACAAAAAAGACTTCTGAGGGCACGGGGAATATGACAGCAGTCCAAACATAAACGAATAGTGTGAAAAAACAGAAATGCTATTTACCCTTGCCCACAATGTTCTAACCTCTATAACCCTGATCGTTGTAGCTGCTCTTCTCAGAGCCTTTTCCAGTTCCCCTCTATGCTTTGAGATGGAGCAACTGGACAGTTTTCAACATGTGTGAACATCAGGGATTTAATATACCATTTAAAAGTTAAGATGCTCAGATTTGACTGTATCCACTATTTTCCTTTAATACTCCCTGGCTCCCACCCAGACTAAATTGCAGGATCCTTAACCTACAAGCCGTGACAGTCTCTAAATTCTTTATGGTTAAAGGAGCATGTCTGGGGGAGATAGTGTCACACAATTCCCCTGTTGCAAAGAGTAGAAGAAAAGTTGAAAACCACCAGGCTAACTCAGCAACTAGTAGTACTCCCATTAGTATTACTGGGGGAACATCTCTACTTACCTTCACCAGTTTTCCACTGATCTCAGGCATGTCTCCAATCTTCCGATTATCTAGCATCCGTATTTCATAGGACTGACCTGTAGAAAGATGGGTAGAAATCAATAAAAAGATGAGCTACGAAGCCTCTCTCCACATTCAATACAGAGATTATTTAGTTTATATTCAGCATGTTGTAGTAACAAAATTAGGGAACTCTTACAGGGAGTTTTCAATACACAGCTGGTTGCATAAGACTAGAGTGAAACTTTTATGATGCTGTTGAAACTACAAATACTTGCAATAGATATAAAGTAGGATACCAAGGGGATTAAAAGTGTTTATTCCTATTTGCCACAAAGGAACATACACACTGACAGTTAAACAACTTCATAGGTCAAACAGCTGAATGGCAGTACGTTGATGACAGAATAATCTCATAAGTACCACGTATTTTGATTGCAAAGGAACGAGGTTTTTACAATGATTACAGCTACATTTATGCACTAATTGCCTATATTTTAACTTACCTTTAAACACATGCTGCCTCTTGGGGGAATAAAACCCTTCCTGGAACATTCTAAAAATGGCAGATATTTAAAAGACTTAGTTACCTGTTATTTCATTAGGTGAGAGTTTGATGAATCCCACTGCTATGATATAAGTGAGTTTGTTTCAGTATGGGACAAAGCTAAGAGAAATTTATGTAAAAACTGATAAGGAGCATTTTTCCTCCTAAACTAGAGCACTACATGTTTGACAATACTATGTTTGTCCCTATTCAGGGACTCTGTACCAAACAGAGATCTTAAAAGGTTCACTAGGACCCGCTGGATTTACTCCACAACAACAAGTTCTCTTAACCTTTCTTTATTCCCCAACACCAACTGCACAGATGTTACATTTGCTGGCTTGTCTTAGCAGACCACTACCAGCAAAAGAGAAGCTATAAGCATCAGTTTTACATCCATCACACAGTGCAAGAACAGCACAAGTAATTTGGGAATTACTCATCCCACAGTCAAGCCATTGCTCCACAACTCTTATGAAGAAATTACTCCTGGCTAGGAGCTTCCAGTTAAAAAGTATGACCGTGTGCACCAAGACCATGTCTCTATTTGTATGTGTGTGCACATACCCAGATGTACGTAGGTACTCTTTCACATTGTAAGCACTTGATATGTACCATAGAAGAAAAAATGGAAAATCTAATAGTTTAAAATGTTACAGTATTCAGTAAACTGGAAAAAAAAGTTCATATACTTTCTCATAACTCTTACTCTTCGAAAACAACAAGAAGTCCTGTGGCACCTTATAGACTACCAGATATTTTGGAGCATAAGCTTTCGTGGGCAAAGACCTGCTTTAAGATGTTCTGTTCATGGTCATTGCAAATAGGTGTCTGCATGTACACATTAGCCAGATCTTTTCCCTAGCAGCTAGCCCACCTATTCCGATAGTGAGGAAGGAGGGCAGATGTTGTAATGGACACAAAAACCACATTAGGGATGTTAAAGGTTAGTTGATATAGTAAACCCTCGAGATACGTGCAACCAATGGCTGCCACCTTTGACAGGAGCGGCTTCCTAGTTCCTGAATGACAGAGAGCTGGGAACCAAGCAGCAGCCTGGCTCCCCAGCTCCACTCTGGTCAGTTTCCTGGCTCCATGGAGTGGAGGGGAGCTGGGAGCCAAGGTGCCCCTGGTTCCTGGCTCCACTCCACTGGCTGGAGCCAGGAAACTGACCAAGGCTGCTACTTGTGTCAGCTTCCCTGCTCCATAAGGGGAGAGGAGGTGGGAGCCACCAGGCAGCCTGGTTACTGTCTCTCCACCTGGGAAACTCACCAGCCATGCACTGGTCAGTTTCCTAAGACCTGCAAGTGGCAGGGAGCCTGGAACCAGGCTGCCCCCTCATCCCTGGCTCCCTACCATGCTGGTAGGCTGGTCACTTTCCTAGCTCCTGCACACCCACCACACCCTGAAGCCTGGTTCCCATGTCCTTTCGACTTGCACAAAAATGTGAGTTATGTGGGGATTGCAGGAACGCAACTCAAGGGTTTACTGTATGGGCTAACGCAGCCCCCTGCTCGCCATGGGCAGGGAGATGCTCTAGCCCCAGAGGCTTGCCACAGGTGGGGGTCACTCCAGCCATGCAGGAGTAGCCCTGTCCACAGCAACCCTAGGAGGAAAGGGGAAGCTGGAAAGGCTGTGGATAGGGGCTACTCCAGCCCAGTAAGAGCATCCCTTGTCTGTGGCCTTCTCAGCCACCACCCCCCACCAACCCATTTAATCAGTTAGACCTAGCATTTAACTGCTTAACCAATTAAAGGATTTTACATCCTGACAACACATCTCAAAGACCAATTGTTATGAGAAAATACATAACTTTTTCTCTTCAAGTAGTTGTTCATGTGCTTTCCAAATAGGTAAGTGCCAAGCCTGACTTCGGAGGTGGGGTTGGAATCCTCGTACTGACTGGATTACTGCTGTGTCAAATGCTGCATCATTGCTAGATTGATGGGTGCTACCTAATGGGTTGTAAACATGTGAACAGGTGACCAAGTTGCCAGTCTACATATTTCTTGGACCAGGATCCAAGCCCAGAAGGCTGCTGAAAAGGACTGCACTCTGGTGGAGCGTGCTCAGAGTGGCAGACGGGGCATCCCCGATACACAAAGCTATCCATGAAGAAATATGCTGGGCTGAAACAGGTAGGTCCTGCTTTCTGTCTGCTGTTGTCACAAACAACTTGGTTGACTTCCTGGATTGGTTAGTTCTAGGTGAAAGGCCAGAGCCATTTTTACGTCCAGAGAATGGTGTGCGATTTGAGTTACATAAAAATGGAAGAAAAATGTCTTGATTCATATGGAAGATGGAAACCACCTTGGACAGGACAGCAGGGTGGGATCCAAGCTTTCATTTTGTCACTATCAAACACTGTGAAAGGTGGCTGAAAGGTCAGAGCCTTAAGATCAGAGGCTCTTCCAGAGGCGGTTATTGCCCCTAGAAATGATACCCTGAAGGAAAGGTGGAGCAGGAAGCATGCAGCTAACAGCTCAAATAGTTGACTATATGCTTGAAGAAATAAATTCAGATCCCAGGGAAGGACAGGTGTCTTGACATGTGTATAATGCATCTAGGTGCTTTAAAAAGCAGGCAACCATCAGGTCAGTACATTGAGGGAGCCTTGAATGCCCAGGTGAAAAGCTGAAATGACAGCTAAATGTACTTTGACTGAGGGGCTTGGAAGGCCTCGGTGCTGAAGGTACAGGAGATCATCAAGGATCAAAGGGAAAGGCACTTACATGGCGATAAGCCATGCTGAGCCAACTACATGGAGAATCTTCCATTTGGCAGCATAGGTAGCTCTTGTAGAAGGATTCCTGCTTTCTAGAAGAATCTGCCTCACCTGTGCTGAGCAAGAGTTCAGTGCAGTTTAGCCACACAGTTTCCACATTGTGACGTGGACTGAGTCACGGCTAGGGTGCAGGAGATGGCTGGGGGCCAGCAAAAGCTGTCCCAGGAGCAAGGGGAGGGGAAGTGGAGGCTCCAACAACATATTTAGCAGGGACACGAGCCAAAGTCGACGTGCCCAAGGCAGGGCTGTTAAGTATGACTCAGGCCCTGTGCTGTTTAATTTTGAATCGTACCCAGTGAATCAGGACTGGGTGGCAATGTATGCAACAGTTTAGTTAGTTTGTGAGCTGGGGTGCCGGTGCTGAGGCCAATGACGACAACAGCAGCACAAATCTAGCTGATGCGACCGCGTACGCCCTGGAATGTTGACTTTGAGTTCTGCCCTGGCTATAACGAAAAGCCCAAAGGGTCCAAAAGTGCCACAGAGGCCGTGCCTGCCACTGAGGGTCACACAGTGCCATCTGACAGTGCCATTCTCTAGTGGAGGTTAACATGCGACTCCTGCTTCACCTCAATCTCCCTGAGTCAGATGCCAATTCCAAGGTTTGCGTATAGGATAACTGCAGGGGAGCCGAACTTCTTGGTGCTAATGCAGGATGGGAGGGGACACCGGTCTCAGTTGGCCTGGTGTATCAGGGAGCACAGTGCCAGGGAAGGAGAGTGTGAACACTACCCAGCCGTCTTGCCCCAGATGGTGCCCTCAGCTGGCCTGGTGATCAGAAGGATGCTTGTCCAGTGGAGGAGGTCCTGAGCAGCCCAGAACATTTCAGGAGTAGATGGCATATGAAACATCTCAAGGCTCTTCTGGGGAATAAGACAGCACAGGTGCCTTCTCAGTGGCATCAGGAGGTGGAGCAGAAGGTCTGGTGGCCAGACTCAGGCTATCCTTGATAGGGGACCTCCCTCTCTGACTTCTTGCAAGCCTCTCAAAGCATCTGAAAGGTTTTGAGTGCTCTTGGTTGAAGGCTGAAGGCCTAGTTGTGGTCTGAGAGTGCCCTCCCTTAGCAGAACCAACAAACACTGCTCCCCATCTTTTAATGGGCATGGCTTGAAGGTCTTACAGACGGGGCAGGGATCCTTCCGGAAAACACACGAAGCAGATATTTGATTAACAACATTTAAGGCCACATCTGAACATAAAGAACTGCAGTGGCACAGCTGTAACACTACTGGGGGAACTCTTAATAGAGTATCATGCACACGTCTGCTTCTACAGAGCTTTGGAAGGAGCACTCTTTCCTCCTTCTTGTTCCCATCTGCCCTCTTCATACCGCTAGAGCGGAGGCAACATAACAAGAGGTTCCTGCAACTGTGTCACACACACACACCAAACATTCCTTTTGATTTCACAGAAGCTACTGGGCAAGCAGTGTTAAGAACCATTTCCCCCCCCTCACAAGATGCTTATCTTTCCTGGATTTCACACGATCTACGGATCAAACAACGTTCTCGAGTCTATCCATCTAATCCACTTGCTACTACTTATCATCCAACTCAAAAGATTTCTGCCTATGCCACCTAGCCACTAATCTGAAAGATTTACTTAGAAGAACTTAATCTGACCCCTTTCATCTAAACCTTTCAATATCTCAGCAGGCAATAACCAGGACTGTTTCAATAGCTGAGGCTGTTTCTATAGTAAGTCAAATCCACTGCTCCACATCCACATGATCTATGATCCTTATGTCAACCGAGCACATGCTCAGCAGCAGATGTTGCACTGATGCAGAGTAGTGCTCCGTAGATAACCATCCAAATGTACAACTAGTTGCAGATGGCTCTGGGGAGAGGATTTGCAATCCCCCGTGGAGGCAAGTTCAATGTCACATGATACAGATTTCTCAAGCCCATCATCCCACGGACATCCTACTAGAGATTTCTAGCTGCTTTTTCAACTGACCTGGTAACTTGCAATCCAGTTAATTTTGGAGGAACAAGATATAGAAAAATGATTGGTCTTATCTGATCCCTAAAGCTCTATTACAATGCTGTACAGTCTTGAGAGTTACCCATCAAATGAGGATTTACTTATGTATCCCTCCACAAGCACAAATGCAGAGTGACAAGCCAGATACCTGTGACATCAAGGTCAAGATTTTTATAACTGGATTCCTGAAGTTACATGCCTACCTATTTGACCTGATTTTCCACAGTGGTGAGTACCTGATAAAATAAAACCCCAGGCTCTTTCACCACATAACTGCAACCAAGGATATCATCCAACTGCAGGTTTTTATTGCTGACATATTAAACCATCGAGGAATATACAGATCAAAGCAAATATGAGGTAGTGTGCCTCTATTTTTTTTTTTTTTAAACTTAGAATACATGTTGCCCTTAGATTACGGCATATTGCTAAAGTGGACCTTTTGTCACAAAGACTGAACATACTGGCATACGTGACAGTCACGAAATACATACAAGGAATACCACAAGCATTTCTAGAAGTAACTGAAATTGATAGCCAAAGTTGTAAGCAGAAACCTGCCCCAGCTGCACTCTCAGTCATTCATTTTCACATGGAACTTCTGACAGTGAAAATGCCATCCTTATTTTTGGTCCCTACACTTTTCAGTATCAAAATGTTCATTAAGCTATGTCCACAATAAACAACATATGCAGAAGACACATACTAACCTTGGTTCAAGTAAGTAAGAGTTTCATCGTGCAATTTGACTGCTGGAGATGTTGCAGCGCACATAACATATTGAAATGGTGGATGTTTAGTCTCGCTGTCTGGTGGAAGGGTGGAATCTTCCTGCTTGAAAATTGGCAGTGCCAAAACATCACTGAAATAAAAAAACCCCACATCATCAATCAGAAACAAGAATGGATTTACTTATAAAACAATGGCAAAATTAGAAGTCACTATACCTTTGAACAAATATTTTTCAAAAAGCCAAGTGGGACAAAAATTTAAAAACAAAAATATACATCTATTTAAATTATAGCCTATGTTAAGGTTTACAGTTTCCATAAATCTTAAAATAATTTAAACAACATTTTAAAGTTAATAAGATGTCTGCTGCAAAGTTTTAAAGAACAATCAAATCACTGAACTGATGTAAATTAGTGGCCAAGCTCTGGAACCAGAGTTTACTGATGTGCTAAATCAGCTTTTGAGAGCAGTAACGTCTGTAAATTCAGAAACAATTTTTCTTCATTGTAGTTCATTCAACCAATTCAGCTCATACACTAGATTATTCAAGAGATCCACAAAACACCTAGCTGATAAACTGGGGAAAAAAAAAAACAACTTGTTTTCCCTTTCCAGTATATGAATAAAAATGAGTTATAAAAGGATGAGCTCTGGAAGTGCTAGATTCTGGTGGAGCTGGACAGATGGAAGTAAGACACAGAGAGTTTTTCTAAAACTAATAAAGAGAAGACTATACGTCTAGAGATGGGGAGGGAGTAAGGCTATGTCCACGCTACGATATAAATTTCATTTTATAACAGAGGGCTTTATAAGTTCAATTTTGATTATCCTCACAGCCTCACAAAGTCAAGTCAGTGCTGCTACACTGAATCGCCAAACATTGACTATTGCAGCAATGCATTGTGGGAAGCTATCCCACAGTTCCCTCAGCCCCATAGCATTCTGGGATTTTTCACTGGTGCAGTATGGGGGAAAAAGGCCATGCAAGTGCTTGTGGGTATGTGATGTCATCTTTCCACACTGCGTTGTCTGCATTCTCCTCCTGTGGAATGCAAATCGCCATTTTCTCAGAAGGAAAAAAGGAAAAAGTGGGAATCAGAGGCAAAAGAAAACCAAATAGGCTGACTTCAGAAGGTGACTGAACCATGTAAACTGGTTGGTCAGCTGCTTTCCAGCCAGTGAAAAGACAACTTTACATAAGACTTTTTGCTTGATCAGCCTACTTGTGCATCAGGCAGGAGTCTGTCACATACACAAGACAGAATGACTCTGTCCCCTCGGATCACCCAGGTGACTGTGCCATCTCATCTGGTCCCCCAGCCACTTTTCTCCCCCTTGAAACCAGAAACATCCTCCCTGAAAATATTGCAGGAACAGATTACTGCTTGTGATATTTGCTGCCTCTCCCCCTCCAGGTGAACACAGCTAAAGGAATTTCTGCACCAATTTTCCAAAGCCTGCCCCGACTCAGGCCACTTTCTGGAGTGCAACCCAGTGATGACAGACACCATCGGAGCATGCTATTTCTGGGCCAATCTGCCTGAAGTATAGTAGGATAATAGCAAAGTTCAGGAAAGAGTAGGACAGTAAAGTTGAGGAAAGTGTAAACCGTAACAAAGCCAATCCCCTCAGACAGGGGAAAAGCCTGCAGCTCCCCATACAGTAGACCCCTGAGTTACGTGCCCTCGAGTTGTGCGTATCTCTGGTTATCGTGTCTCTAAGTATAGGGGAACACGAGCTCTGCTATGCTGGTCAGTTTCTCGGCTTCTGTCACAGGCAGCAGCTGAGATGGAGTGGGAAACTGCTCCTGTCTAGGGCAGCAGCTCCACTCTTGGCTGCTGCCCCTGAGAGGAGTGGAGCGGAGCAGCGGAGCCAAGAGTCAGGCTGCCGTCCCCTGAAAGTAGTGGGGAAACTGACCAGTGCATCATTGCTGGTCATCATCTCCTGTCCCGAGAGTGGCTGGCAGCCCATAGCCAGGCTCTCAGATGCCTGCCACTCACAGGAAACTGACCATCACTGCTGCCCTGGTCAGTTTCATGGCTCCCCTGAGTTGCACAAATTTTGATTTATGTGGGGGTTGCATAAGGATGCAACCCTCGCATAAATTGGGGGTCTACTGTACTCATGAATGGAAGGAAGACAATTTGGGGTTCACTGAGTTAGACAGGATTTTTGGCTTCCCAATTCACTACACAGACGTGTCCAATATGGGGCCTGGAGCTCATCAGAAGCTACCTGGGAGAGCTGTGCCCTGGGATCACCCAGGTGACTGTGCCATCTCAACTAGCCTCCCAGCCACTTCCTCCCCTTGCTACCACCCCTGCCTGGGCAGAATGGTAGAACTTCTATAATAATGAGCCAAATAACGCACCAGGCAGAGGACTGTCATACCGCCGTGGGATCACCCAAGTGCTTGTCATCTCAACTGGCCCCCACAACCATTTTCCCCACCCTAGATAGGACCCCTGCCTGGGCAGAATTGTAAGACTTCTACTACATCCATCCCCTCTGAAACTATTACAGGAACAGATTGCAGCTGGTCCCCACACACTCAATGAGGCATGTTATGGGGAAACTGGTTGAAGGGACAGTTGATAGGGTCCCTTAAGAGGCTGTCTCCAGTGGGGGGAGCAGCCCCTAACGCCAATGACTGTGAGGGCCAGCCCCACCACATTCAATGAGGACTGTGCTGGAGCAGGTGGTTGAAAAGCCAGTTGAGACTTTCCCCTGGTGACAGCCAGCCCCAAAAATCTTTGCCTGGGGGTAGGGGATGACCCCTCTCTGGAGACATCCAGCCCCCGAAAATCTTACCTGCCTTTGGAGCCTTTACCACGCCCAAGTCAGGACACGGTGCTGTCTGGCAGCATGGTCTGCACTGCAGCAAAGGCATAAGCTTTTATTGGGTTGGGGGCTAGCCACATGATGTGGTTGGGTGTGGGACAGACCCAGACTGTATGGTGCCTGTGGGGGAAGGAAGGCTTCCCCTGTAAAAATGTGAACGGCAGAACATAAGTTTCTCAGCCTCTCATATGAGCATGTCCCCCACAGCCTAGCTGCCACATGTGTGGTGGGGTGGGGGCTGGCACCAAGGCAGAAAAAACATCAAAGATTCTCCTCTTATATCCTGTTCAGGGAAGAAGCCTCCACCTTTTTTCCCCCCATGATCACTGCACTGATAATAAAGAAATGAATTCAAAATGGGTGCAGATGCCCACTTCAATTTCCTGGGATCCCTGGTGCCAAATTTAAATTGGCAGGCTTCCTGTTACTGACTTCCTGTGCACTTGGGAGAACAGTGGAGATGGAAGCAGCCAAAGTGGAAAACCGTGGGGCATTGTGGGATACAGAAGGGACACCTCTGGAAGCTAATGAAGTCGATCAATTAATTAATTTGACCTTTTTAATTCAAACTGAGTGATGGACAACACATCACATCTTCAGTTATTTGTTCCAATAGATAGTTAGCACCATTTAAGCCGTTTTTTCTACCTGCAATACATGGTGACTAACAATACACTACTACTCAGATCCATCAGTTAGCCACTTTTTAAAATTCATTTAATATGTACTAACAACATTGCAAAGGTGCTGATGTCACCAGCTAGCAACCAATGATTATGCGTGGCAAAGAGCATCTAAATAAGGTAAACCGCATGACTGAAATGAAGACTGAGTCAAGACAAGAAAACAAACAATGCCTCCATCAGCCAGACAGTGCAGGTATAGGTTAATAGCTCAGCTTTAAAAACAAAATATAGAAGATACTGAGAAAGAAGATCCCCTCCACACTTTGATAAATTAAATGTAGTTCCTTGTATAAGCCTTCCATACTCTGGTTAGTGGGGGTGTTCAGTATACATCCATGCATGAACACAGTTTGGATTCCAGCTTTGTGTCTTATTGGTATTCTAATTTTTCTCCACAATAATTGAGGAAGCAAGGCTATTTACCACCCTACATTTTTATCACTGAATATTCCCACAGGTTTTATAAAAAGCGGAGACTGGGGGGTTGGAAACCATGACAACATTGAAAGAATCCAGTGGAAGACCTGTAAACCTGAGTTACTACTTGCAACAGTCTGGCTTAAAAGAAAAATGTATTGAATCTTTTAGGATAGACTGGTTTCAATCAAGATGATTTAACTTGTTAATTTTAATAATGATGTAAACTTTAATAAAAGCCTTTATTTTTAGCTCACTTCTACATTTTTTAATTTTTCTGAAGAAAAGTTCATTTTTACTTGTTAATCTCTAAAATGGTCCTTCACAATTAATTATGAATAACTGTATGCTACGTTTTAGAGGTTTTGCTAATCAGAATACAGTGTATTTCTAGAAACAATTTAGTACTTAAGCAGTGCAACATGCACTGCTTCCGCACAGGTCCCCTGCAGCCCTGATATTTACTATGGATGGCATGACTGATAGAGGGCTATAAGCTGTCCATGTCCATGACAGCATCTTCCTCTTTGGGTGTTTGGCACCTACCCTGGTACTTAGAGCAAGCATTTATTACATCTACTCTTCTTACTATTATGCACTGCACAATCTGCTTCCCCACTAACAGTAAAATTTAAATTTGTGGTTGGATGTCCTGTAACATTGCTTGAAGGTCTTTTTAAACTTTAACACCATCAGCAACAGAGCAACTATCTTTCTGCAATTTATCCTAAGCTACACAAACTGGTTTCAATATACTTTGCATATCTTCTCCATTTATTTTCAGTCTTGCGTTCGGTCTCATGCTGACTATTTTGGCTGCAAAAGATCCATCTATTTTGTCATGATTTTCTTCACAACTTTTTTCAATTTAATAGGCAACATTTTAATAAATAGCTCAATATAGTCTACCTCTGCATTCTCTTATACATCATCGGGGAGAATGATTTTTAATCCTCGTCCTCCTCCTGTCTTCAGTGAAGCTGAAGGAAAGCAGCTCTTGCAGAAGACTTTTACAATTTCAAAAATTTGATTTATTCCTATAGCACGTGCTTGGCAAAAATATGTATCAAATAGGCACTACACCCCCCTATTAAAGATTTCAGATTCACTTCTGGATTTTTCTTAATTTCATCATAGTTTTATTTATACATTTTAGTAAGTTAACAACTTAAAAGTGTCAAAATTTCCAATGGTCTTATTTTAAAGAGAAAAGCTATAATATAAACAAAAATTCTCATGAACATAAAACACATGGACAGATTTTTGACCACTATGGCTGTCATGATGCCAAAAGTGTGTAATCTCTAATCGGTTTAGAAAGCTCATTACACAAGTAACTTTAATTCTGACATCTTTTGAGTGCAAGATTTTACCATATTAAAAATATACAACACCACTTTTTATTAATGTGCCCATTCTTCACTGGCGAATATCAGAATGGCTGAGCTCTACACCTGGAAATGGTTTTCTTGCCAAATCTAAGAGGTTACCTTCCTTTCCAAATTCACATCCCTTCTGAATGACTTCCTCTGTTAAGAAAACAGCTGGCTATCCAGGCCTCCGGCTAAATCAGGGAATCTTCACATCTTTATATAAACAGTAAGAATCACTGCATCAAAAATTTATGATCAAAAAGAGACATATGACCGACTCAATCTTGTATGATTTAGATTAAACACTTTTTTGAAGCATGGCTTTTTACGAAGCATATAATACACTGATATCCAGCTTTTGGCACTGGTGTCACTTTGGTGCGCTAAATTATTACTTCTGACTGTAAATGTATTAAGAAAAACTTGATATGTGTTAATGAATATTTCATAAGTTAAAATTTGTACTACCACAGCGAAGCTCTGCAATGTTCAAGTGCTCAAACCAGCCATATAATTACACGGAGACAGAATGCATTACACACCCAAATCCTTCCAAAGCTTTTCCTGCAGCCCCAGAAACAGTTCTGAGGTGAATTGGGATCACAGAGAGCAACTCCTGGCCCTTGCTTGTTGCAGCAACTCAAAAGCTCCCCTGCTGTATTACAGTTAGGGCCTTATGAAATTTACAGTCTACTTTGGTCAATTTCAGCACCTCAGTATTTCTAAAACAACAAATTTCATTGTGTGTTTTATGTATGACTTTTTATACTATACGTTTTTAAGACTGTAAATTCTTCAGGGTGTGGACGGTGTCTATGTTTTGCACAGCACCCAACATAACAAAGGTGCAATCCTAATTAGAACACCATTTTTGGGCCCATTTGCCCCAGGCACTCATTTTGTGCTTTATGTTAACCCTAAAAATACATTCATCATTGAGACAGAGAACACCGACTTACAGTGAGCATCTATGCCACACACTCTCTAAAAAACCGAGGAACCACTTGATCAAAATCCTTTACAATAAACAAAAGATGATTAAAAATGAACTCTATGAACTTGAAATTCTCATCAACAATTGGGCATCCACACAAGACCCCACAGAATGAGGCTTTACTTGTACTACACAAGAAATTTATAACACACACTTCCACTTCCTACAAAAATGAAAAGAGAATACACTTTCTAAATTACTTCATAATTCAGGATATTACAACTACAACAACAAACAGCTCAACTAACAATACTGAACCTTTCCAGCTACCAACTCAGACCAGCAGAAGAGTCTCTCTTATCCTGGGGTCTTTCCTTCTGCCCCACTTCCTCCATGAACTTAATACAATTCTGTGATGACCTTGAAGCTTTCTTTTGCCGCCTCCGTCTAAACAGTCTGACTCTCTCAACCCTCCCTACCAACACCAAAAAGAGAACTCTATGTGTACTCCCCCTGCCAGCTGTAGAGAAAGTCTGGATTATAAAGTACAATGCTACCACATCCGTGCTCAGGCTGACATTACACACAAACAATACCAAATGAGAGAATCTCAACTATGCTGAACTCTAATGCTGTCCAGAGTCGCAAAAATAACCCAGACATTATAATCAAACCAGCTGACCAAGGGGGTGCTGTTGTCATCATGAATAAATCAGACTATGAATAGGAGGCAGCCAGACAACTCTCCAACACCAAATTTTACAGACCTCTCTCCGCTGATCCCACTTTGGAATTCCAAAAGAAATTACAACAACTACTTAAGAAACTCCCTGCTGCTACACAGGACCTTATTCACTCAGACACACCATGTGAGCCCCAACCTGGATTATTCTATTTACTTCCCAAAACCCACAAACCTGGAAACCCCGGACGCCCTATCATTTCAGGTATGGGCACCCTCAACACCGCACTATCCAGTTACAAGGACTCCCGCCTCAAACCCGATGCCACCAACACTCCCAGCTATCTCTGAGATACCACTGACTTCCTGAGGAAATTACAAAACATTGGAAAAGTTATTGACAACACCATCCTTGCCACCACGGATATAGAGGCTCTGTACATTAATATTCCACACGAAGACAGATTACAAGCGATCAGGAATACCATCCCTGATGTCACCACAGCCAAACTTAGTTCTGACCCACAAATATTTCCGATCTGGGGACAATTTATATATCCAGATTACTTACAATACATTGATGACACCTTTATGATTTGGACCCATGATATAGAGACTCTAGAAGAATTCCACAGAGAGACTTTAATAATCTTTACCCCAACATCAACTTATGCCTCGACTACTCCACACGAGACAGACATTTCCTGGACACTACAGTACAAACGAAGGATGGCTTGACTGGAACCACACTCTACCAGAAACCCACTGATCGCTACACTTACCTACATGCTTCTAGCTTCCATCCTGCACACACAACTAGATCCATTGTTTATAGTCAAGCCCTTAGGTACAGTCACATTTGCTCAGATCCTACTGATGGAGACCAAAAACGACAAGATCTTTACCAAATATTCATAAACCTGAATTACCCACCAGGAGAAATAAACAAATTGACAGGGCCAGACGAATACCCAGAGACCAGCTACTCCAAGATAGGCCCAAAAAAGCCAAGAACAGAACACCACTGGTCATTACCTACAGCCCTCAACTCAAACCACTGCAGCACATTATTAAAGACCTACAACCTAGCCTTACTCAGGATGCCACACTCCAGAAGGCCCTAGGTGACAGGCCTGTTCTCTCCTACAGACAGACAATCTCCCAACCTTATGAGGCTTCTCACCACCAATCACAGTTTATACAGCAGGAACAGGAGTCCTGGAACTTTTCCTTGCAACAAAGCCCATTGCCAGCTTTGTCCACATATCTATTCTGGAGATACCATCACTGGACCTAACCAGGTTATTCACAGAATCATGGGCACATTCTCATGTTCCTCAACTAACATCATATGTGCCATCATGTGCCAACAATGCCCAGATGCTCTGTATATTGGACAGACTTCAAACTCTCTTAGACAAAGAATTAATGGGCACAAAACAGACATAACATTCCTGATCCACAAACCGGTCAGCCAGCATTTTAATGGAATGGGCCATTCTGTTAATGATCTGAAGGTTTGCCGTCTTACTGAAGAGGAATTTTCACAACAGATTAGAAAGAGAGGCTGCTGAATTCTCTTTTATATTCAAATTCGACACATTAACATGTGGTTTGAACTAGGATGGGAATTTTTTAGGCCCTTATACAGGCTTTTTTGCATACTTCACTTAATCTAATTCTTGACTCCCCCCAGCTTCTGCCTCTCTACTCTGCTCACCTTGATAATATTCTTCTGATTTGTCAACCTTGCTTACTATTTTTGGTTCTCTGTGCCTTAAATATCGAGTCTGCTCTGGTATGGCTATGGTCTGAAGAAGTGGGTCTGTCCCACAAAAGCTCATCACTTTATAAATTATTTTGTTAAAGTGCGACTTGACTGCTTTTTTGTATTCAACATTGACGTTAGATTCTTACATACAACTCACTATTTGCGCATTCTTAACTTAGTGTTTTAAGTCCTGCAGCTACAGCTACTATTTGAGTAACATCTTCTTAAGAGACCATGATTTATGATTTATATCATCTATGAACAGCAAAATTTCAGGATGAGTATCCAACACAAATGCAAATGTGACTGAACAGAGGAGTATTACTATAATAAGGAATGGGTTTACAGAATACAGCTGTACTGGAAATAAGAAACAGCACCATACAATTGGAAGAATTAAAACCTACAGCCACGAAGAGACACGAGGAATCACAAACAAGGCTCATACCACACACAGTTCCTTAGAGATATAACACAAAGAGCCAGAAGAAAAAGCATATTTTAACACGGGACTACATACAAGTCTGTTGGTTATCCCCCTCCGCTTCCCACATATGCACCTTTTCTTTTAAATAAAGCAAAGAAAATGCATCAGATAGGGAGCATATATAATCAACTGACATTTGCAGAAGCTACATGAACTATAATTTTAAAAAATAAAGAAAAAGGGGAATGATTTAATGGCAGTCAGACTGGTTACAGAAAATAAGTGTTTAAAAACATACCTGAGAGAAGAGCTCTACCAGCAACTAGATGACTAATAAGCAGGAAGAAAGGAAATGATAGTTTATTTTTTTAAGGGTAAGAAAATAAACCTCACAAAAATAACTAAACAAAAACAGCTCAAGCAAACATGACAGGCCCCACACCACCTGACTGAGATAAAGAGAGTCGGGCAGAAAGGCGGGTTACCATGCAGGAGAAATTTACTAAATAATTTAGCATTGCTGCATCTGTCTGTCCGAGTCCATTTGTTCAAAAACTCCTCCTAAACAGTAAGAACTAGGACCACTAAATTTAGTGTGCTGCTTCCTCTTACCATAAATTAAGCTAAGATTAGATTTGGTTGTGCGAGGACAATGGGATGTGATTGGAATCTGAGTGTTTTCCATAGCATGGAAAGGGAGGGGCCTGAGAGCAGGGACAGTTATGATCCACAATGTCTAGGAAAGGGTGTGGGGGAATGAACGCAGGGGACATCCATATTGCAGAGTGATCATGTGGCCGGGTGGGGGGGCGGGGGAAGAGGCCTGCATCAGCAAGGTCACGTGTAGAGTGATCATTCAACAGAAGTTTCTGCGAGACGATATTTTCTGACAAAACTTCTGTTGACAGATCACAGCCAGACTGCAAGCATGATCCGCTCTGTTTACCAAGCACAGTTGGACTACCTGGCTACTCTATCGGCAAAATGACCAACCAGAAGCACAACAGACTGGGCTGCCACCATGGTGCCCCAGAGGCCCTGTCTGTCAATAAAGGGCCCCTGGAAGGTCCAGACAGCTTTCGACCGACGCTCTGCCAGAGGCATTCTGCCTCATGGAGGAGCAGCAGAACACTGTCAACAGAAGGGCTGCATTCTGTCCATTTACTGTTGACAGAACACCTTGGGAACGTGGATGCTACATGAGTTTTCTCGACATCTCTCTCTCATGCAGACAGCCTAAGAGAGCAGGCAACAAGGGCTCTCCAGGTTGCAGGGCACCAGCCCAGATAAGTGGCCCCCCTACTCCATGACCTCCAGCCAAATTCCTGCCGCACCAGCAGCGGACAGGATGTGGGGAGCCCTGCTAGCCAGCTTCTCCACTGCCAAGGCCCCCAGGCAGGGCAAGACACATGGGCATGGAGCTGCCCTCACTACTGCATGTGGCCCAATTAGCACCTCCAACCCTCTGCCCTTACACCATGCCAGGTTATCTGTTTTTATCAAAATGTTTTGCCTGGTCCAAAAATTGTGCGTAGAGAAGGGTAACTTTACCAACAGCAAGCTTGAAATTAAGTTGTAGCAGATACATGTCTGAATCCATGTCTGCTTGCACCATCTATTCGAGATTTTTTGCTTTGCTTAAGCTATTCTAACCAGGTTCTGAAATCTCTTGGCACTGAGCCTAAGGCTAGGTTTTCCAACACATCATCTTTGCCCTTTAAGATTAGTTAACACCACTCTAGCGAATAAAGATGGAATATAATCCATTAAGTCTAAAGAAAAGCTTAAATTTAAGGACATCCAGATTCCATTAGGATGGGCACCTTAAACACTGCCAGCAGAAAAGTACTCTTGGAAGCTCATAATGGGGAAATATACCTAATGGAAACAGACTGATATTTTGTTATGAACTGGAAAAAACAACAAAAAAACGATAAAAACCAGAGCTATTTTATGTTGCATAGACGCTGTCATCATTATTAAGCAAAAGATGAGATTTCAAATAAAAGTTCAAACAGCATTCATTTCACCATAGAATCTATCAGAGTTCAAGAAAGACCAACAAAAGTTATTAGGGAACTGAAAAAAAAAGTTGCAGAACTAAAAATTACTTAACACAGTTCCATTTTGGTAAACGTGAAGAATACCAACAAAAAAACAAAAAACAAGGAATGTAGATTTAAGGGAAAAAGACTTTAAAACAGCAGCACTTCTGTTAAGAACAGCTGCACTTCTAAAACCTTCCTAGTGGGGAATGTATCAGGTTGCAGAAGTCCCATCCCTGGAAATATTTACAGCTAAACTAGACAAAGGCAAACCTATACTAAGCTCTATAAACATGGACTACGGGAATGTATCATCTGCCCGTCCCTATCCCCACGCCCGAACTCGTTAGCAGAAACAGACACCCTCGTCTCTACAGAAAAGAATGAATCTCAAGAAGGGCTGTGGGCACACGCTGGAGAAAGAAGGGCGGAGATCTGACGCTTCCTCCACCCTGCAGCGAGGCAGGGAGCACACGCGCTGCACTGGTGCCCAACATGCGGCCAGCGGCGGCGGGCAGCACCGAGGGCGGGGAGGGGCGGGTACCTCATGCTGTAGGCGCTGGCTCCCAGCTCCTGCCCGATGCCGGAGAGGCTGGCATCGAAGTCGTGCGCCAGCCCGGACTCGATCACCTCATCCATCTTCAACACCCACGCCATCTTCCGCCGCTCAGCGCGGCCGGGGAGGGGATCCGAGGGGAGGGGAAGGAGCCGCTCAGCTCCACCGCTACTGCTCCTGCGGGAGGCGGTGACTGGGCGGGGGGGGGGGGGGGGGGGGGGGGGACAAGAGTCCGCGTTCAGCCCCGGGGGGGGCGCCCTTTGCCGGCGGCGGCGGCAGCAGCACCAGCACCAGGGCGCGGGGCCTCTCTCAGCATCCTGACCTCGCTCGGCCGCCGCATGGGGCCCGAGACCCAGCGGCCGCGGTCCGGACACAGCAAAGAGCCGCCTCCGGCCGAGCTCCGACCCTGCCCGGCGGCGCCCCCCGCCGCATCGTTCACAAGAGAAGTAGACGCAGCAGTACCGCCCTACGCCCGGGGACCCGCCACCGGCTACACACCGGGCGGGGACCCGTCACCGTCACCGGCAGCAACTGTCCGCGCCACCGGCGCCGCTCCCCTCCCGGCGACCCCCCGTCCCTGTCCCCGTCTCCCGGGTCAGGCTCTTCCGGCGACTCCTCTCCAGCGCGGCTGCAGAACCTATACTAACATGGCGACTAGCTACTTCCCCTTCCCCGGGCAGGTCCCCTACCGGGGTGGGGCTCAGCAATAACCAGACAGCTGATTGGCTGACACTTGTTGGCGGGCAGCAGGACTGTCCAATCAGACCAGCCAGAGAAGACAGGAGATGTTAGCCAATCGAGAAGGATAACGTCTATTGCGAGCGACTCGGTGAGAGGCGACTACAAACCCTAGCATGCATCGCGCCCACCGTTCGCGTCAAGCCGTTGGAGCCGGCTGGTAGCGGTTGTCGACGAGGCCATAATTACAGCCCGCCCCCGCTGTGGGCGCTGACTTGTAACTTGCCTGCATGCACCGTCCGGCCTTCAGCTAGGAGTTTACGATTGGCAGCTGTAGGAGCCAATCCACGACGGGCACGGGGAGGGCACTGCACGCCCGACCCGAGAGGTAGGAAAGCGAACTAGGGTGCAGCAGAGTGACAGGGAAAGGAAGCTTGGCAGCCTGAGGCGTGTCATTTCCTGGCTGGGGCGGGGCCTAGCTCCTCGGGGCAATAGGGGTTGAGGCCACCACTGAGGCAATGCCAGGCGCTCCCGCCCCCAGACAGCCCTGCGCCTTGAGGGGATGGTGGGTGGGTAGGTGCTGCCCGTTCCCCCAGCCCTGCGCGCCCCTGTCGCCACGTGATCAAACAGCTACTGAAAGAAAGCCTGCGGGCGGGGGGGGAGAGGGGAGCAAGGGGAGGCTGTGACAGACAGACAGACAGACAGACCCCTCCCCTCCCCGTACCGGCCTTTGATCTTCCTGGTAATACAAAGGCCCAAAAGAGCAGGAGTGTCCCTACCCAACAGGCCCACAGGCCTGTAGTACTTTAAAGACATGGCAGAAACAGGGACACCTGAACAACCCCAGAGGCAACAGGCACCATAATGTGTAAACAGTAATTAACAAAATGGTTCACCAAGGTTAGGAAACAAATCCTCTCTTAAAGGTAGAGCAGGCCCCTGCCCGTAGGTTTACCAAACAAAATATTATTGTAAAAGAAAACAAGAAAGGGCAGCCCTGAACCCTAGGAACAGGGAAGCTGTTAAAAAAAAGGCTGAACTGACAGCAGGATGGTGGAGAGCCTTGTGAGTCTTAAGAAATGACCTCTGAAATGTGTAAAGGGTGGAGAAATGTGCAAAGGTGGTAAGAATTACATTAGAATATAACAGGATGCTAAAGTCAGGCCTTACTCAGATCAAATGCAGAAACCTAGAAACAGGAAATAAAATTTTTATCGAGGGATGGGGGTGGTGATTGTTAGGGTGACCATATTTCCCTGTCCCAATAGGAGACAGGAGATATGGATGGGGCAGGCAGCTCCTCCCAATTTCACCAATCCCCAAGGAGCAGGGAAGGAAACATCAGCCCCTCTCACTCCCTGAGAGCCCCAGCGAAGTGGCAGAGACTCAGCAGCCACCAGTGCTCCCGCAGCTTCCCTAAAGCTCAGTGGGGGGAGGCCCAAATATGGGACAACTAGTCCCTTTTAAAAAATCAGTAGGGACACCATTTTGGCATCCCAAAGACAGGACTGTCCTACCAACTATGGGATGGATGGTCACCCTAGTAATGGCTTGCTATACAATAAAAACAAGCAGTTCTATAGCACCTTACAGATTATTTTATTCATTAGATAATGAGCTTATCGGGTAGGATGAATCCGATGAAGTGGGTCTTACCCACAAAAGATCATTGCTTAATAAATAAAATCTTTAAGGTGCCACAGGACTACTTATTTTGTGTGAAGGTACAGACTAATGCATAATGCAGGGATGCAGACAGCCACAGGGAGAGAGAGGACTATCTGCGTTTCCCTCTCACCCCAGCAGCTTTGGGCCAGGTGAGATGCACTGCTCCATGGCCACTGAAGCTCCAGTGGGGCGGCCTGGCTGGGGAGGGATGCCACTCCACAGCCCTGTCATGCTTGGAGTAGCTGGGTGGGGGCTGCAGGAAATCCAGGGCTGTTCCTTACTGGGGTTGGCGGGCAGAGGTGCCATTCCCTAAGGCAGTTAAACTTTAGGACTGGTGGGCAGAGGCACCTCTCCCCACTGTAGCAGGTATGGGGGCTTGGGAGAGGGACCTCTTGCCCTCATGGCCCTCAGACCCTGGGCCGGGTTTAATAGGTGGCTGTGCTGCATAGAAGAAACTTGGCTGTGGAGCCAAGGATGATATCAGGGGCCAACTCTCCAGTAATTGTGTAATGTTTTGAAACAGTGTGGGCAGAAGCTCAAATAACTGCTCTGCAGATTTCTGAGATAGGGGCATCTTTAAGGAATGCTTTCAGAGTTCTCTGGCTGCTCACTGTTACCCTTCCTGTGTTACTGTCCTCTACTGGCTCTCCAGGCTGCTCTTGAATCTCACTTTCTGGGGTACCGTGACTCTACTGTGTCAGTGCCAGCCAACTTTCTCACCCTACTTCTTATAATTGTCCCTGCAAATTGCTTGCTCTCTATTGATTACACCAATAGGTGGCTCTGCTCTTCTCTGCCTCATCCCCTATCTTGCTGACAGTCTGTATCATCACTTTATTTGCTGTTTTTCAAACAGTTTGCAGCAAGCGGGCATTTCTGAAGTCCCCTTATATTCTGGCACTGTGCATCAATTTGCATAATGTCACAGACATCACAAATACCTTCTAACTCCCTGATTTGATCCAACAACGACCACACTCTGATTAACAATCTAAATCTGGCAGCTGTTTGCTCCAGCCAAGAGTGAATTGCCTCACCTGCCTCCAGTTCTGTGATACTAAAACAAACTTTTTCTTCAACACCCCTGCATTTTGGAAAGGAACTAATTACTCCTATTAAGCAACACAGAGCTGATTTATCTCCTGGACAGCCACCTCTTTTTTCTGCAAAGCTTAGTGGGCTTTACTTAAATGACTATTTACTTTTTCAGTTTCTGCCCAAGCGCACTGTAAGTACCAACTATTATTCCACAGCTGAAGATACATCTAACTATTTTCTCATTAGAGTTTTTAAATATTGTATGAAGTCATTTTATGTATTATTGTTTTAAGCCCTGTTATATAGAAATTTAGTTATTTTGTAGAACAGTTCCTAGAAGTAGGTAAGGTAAAGAAAACTTTCTCTGTACCCTTTATTTTTGGATTGCTTACTTGATTGCCCTGTTGAGTGAACGTGGTGTGAAAGGAAAGTCATGGAAGACAGGCAACTCCAGGTACTTGCAAGTGTTGGAGAAGGTAGATCCATGACCAGTGAGAAGAACAAGAGAACCTGTGAAATGGGCCCATTGAAAGTAGATTGGACATAGGGATGCCTTGGCACCAGCAAGTGCCTGCCTTTGGAAGCACCACCCAGAAAAAGGTGCTAAATCCATATTCATAAGATTGTGCTTCTAGATTCTGCATATGCATGAGAGGACACTATAAATGGAAAGCATCTTGCACAGGGACCTTGGGTTTGTCTTGTCAGCAGCACCAATCCCGATTGGGAGAAGCCTGATTCCACCTCTGCCCCATCTAATTCACCTGGCCAGTGCAATTAGGGGGAGCAACAAGACAGGAGGGTGTATGTGTGAATGTAATATATCATGTGCATATTATAAGTGTTGATTGCTATATGTGTATTACCAATCAATGTGGCATGTTGCCTTGTCCTCCTGAAAAGATCCAGTGCAGTACTGTTCAGGACAGCAGGGCAACCCCTTTCATCTCTTTAACCTGCCTTTTCTTCTGCTCTTCTCTCACATTAAACACCAGGACTCACAAAACCATTTAGATTACAATACTCAGGAATTAAGGAGTGGTAGAGGAAGATGAGCCAATCTGTCCAGGGGCAGGGCAGTTAACCATTCTGAACCACACTTGAAGAAGGTTCAGGCAAACTTGAGTTTAACCTCGTGTGCAAAGTGGGCGTGTGGCCCAAAAGGCTCAGACACCTGTGGACTAAGCTGAGTATGTAGATTGCAAAAATGTAGATGTGACAGTGTTCCAATGAAAACTGGATTTGATTTAACCAAATTACAAGACTTTGGAAATATATAATCTGCATGTGCAGTGAATTTTGTATGCATTTTCCTACTAAGACATCAGTTTGACCATCTAACTCATACACCAATACGGAGTCCCACTAAATCAGGGATACTGGAGGGCTCTGAACTAAATCACATTGCAGGTTTGTGACCTAAGCTAAAAGACGGCTAAGAATGGAATGAAATGAAAATGTAGCAAGTATCAGGTTATCTAAAAGTCTCATCCTATGCCACTGGTTTTAATAGTTTCAGGATTGGAGGCCCCATTATTTGCATAAGAGAGAATACAATTTACATAAAATTACCAATAATTCAAGATATACTGATGACAGCATAAATATGCAAGAACACAGTTTCGCAATGTAACAGGCTGCTACTCATGAATGCCCAATGTTAAAAAAAATTATGAACTAACTGAGAAATAATGTGGATCATGTAATTACACACTTTCATGATATAGTCTCACAAGGGAGCAGCCTGATCTTTCAGCTGAGTCTGTGTGGGTGGCACCATTGTTTTCTCACAGAACCCTTTTGACTGCCAGTTCCAGAACTAGGGCCCCACAGTTCAGTAAGTGTCTGCTGTCCAGAGCAGCTTGCAGGATTGTGACCTAAAACTGAGCAGGCTGTCCTGACTTTTTCCACTACTTTGTGAGCATTTAAAACTGTAGCATAGGTGCTGGTTTTGAACAGATTTATGAATATAATTTCCTTAAAACATACAAGTAGTGCTTCTGTACAGGGCCTCATTGCATGTTTATTAATATAGTACAGGAGACTAACCAAATTCCTATTAGTCAAATTCCTAGTCTCCTAAACGTTGTACTGGAATGAATTTGAGGATATAAAATCCCACTGAATAATTATGATTTTGCAACAGACCATCTGAGTTCCACTGTTTTGAGTTATCAGGATCCAAATACGGATTTCTTCTTTACGTTTCCAATAATGTAAATTTATAAACACATTTCAAATAGAAACCTCCTATTTAATAGTCCAAAAAGGATAGATGGAAATATGTTGTGATGCAAAACAGCATTTTACATAGTCTGAGAATTTTTCAGAAACATACTTTAGGATAGATTACTGAAGGTTGTTGTTATATACAAACAGTATATTCAAAATTAAAAGTAAAGTTCAGTCCAAAAAAAAAAGTAAACCAAATTATATGTAAAATACAATAGGCAAGACCACTGCCATTTTTGTTTAAAAAAGAAAAAAAAAGAAGAGGAGCCAGTACTCAGCTGCCTCCCCAGCCAATCACATGGCTAGGGCTGCTGAGGTGCTGGTACTAACAAGTATCAGCACAAAAAGAGCCCTGGGTAAGACTATCCTGAAACTATGTACTTACTTGGGTCCTTCCAAAAGCTTTTTTCTCCTTTAATTAGAAATACTAATTTTGTGTCTTAACAGCTTGATTACCAGAAAATATTTGATGTCAGAAAAGGTAAAGCAAATTCATAGTGCAGGGAAGAAGTCTGATGAAACTGGATATATATTACATTCAAATTTCACTATGTACCAGTTGTCATTGGCATGTGCTGAACTTAACATATGATAAACTGCCAACCCACACTTTTGCTACAGATTAAGTGAATGTCAGTAAATATGCCCATCCACAGTGGGATAGATTTGTGTCCTTAGGAATTTATAGGTTTATTCCATATACACTAAAAATACACACATGTAATATAAACTGGTTATGGACTTAACCCACATTGTATGCTTCAGTTGCAAATTTAATTTTACAATTATGTTTTATATATGTGTATTTAGTTACTAGCATATGTATTGTGGTACAGGTTGCAGTAATGACGACGTTTTAGTTATGCAAGGCTCCACTATAGTGAGTCTATTAAATATTTTTCCGGTAAGTGGGTTAAAGGCAACAGGCTTTTTATATTCATTACTGTATTTGGAGGGTTCTTTTGTAAATCTCATATTCTTTTAGTATGTATTTCACTTTTTTCTATATATGTGAAAAAAAATTTTTAAAGCAAAGAACCCCTATCCATTGTTTCCTTACCGCAGACAGCTGCTGTGATACTGGTGGTGATGATGATAATGATCAGGATGGTTGTGCCAGAAGAGCGTTTTAGGATGAGACAATGCACTGTGCTCTAATAAGAGATGGTCACTGCTGTGATGAGGAAGAAGAAAAGCAAAGTTAGAAATAAATTCAGATTAAAGCTGCTGGTTGGTTCCCTCTTGCACCATTAGATCCAGCTGCTCCTAGTGAGTTTGCCAGGGGTCAATCTCTCTGGGGCAGGAAGCAGTAGTGCCTGAGTAGTTGTCTCCCTGCCTTCTCCAGCTCTCCACTGCTAGGTTTTATTACTACTAGTTAACCTGTCATCCAGCTGCTGATCTGATCTCTCTGTTCCTCACTCTCAGTGCTTCCCTGTGCCACTTCTATGAACCGGAAGAGGAAGCTACTCAGTGCACAAGGATAAAGGAAGAATGAAGAAGCTTTTGGTCTCTCCCCAACAAGGCAACCCAGTGTTACATTTGCAGCTCTCCATTTGTGCAGTCAGTTAAAAATACTTGATCAACATAAGCATTGCTGAAATGAGATGCCTCGGGGATCTGAAACAGACAGACAATACAAAAAATATTTGCCAGACCTAGGATCTGCCTTCTCAAAACTGTTTGATACTTTAGTCCTTTTATCTGTTCACTGACTACATATGTTTCAGTGGCAGGTACTACATACCATAACACTATCCTGATATCTCTTTCCCCTCCCCTGGGGTTAAGCATAGTTTTTAATCCAAATTAATCAATACTGATCATTTGACAAAATATTTACTATTTGGAAAATGAAATGTCTCCCATTTCAATCTTCTTTATGCACTGACAGTGTCTACTGTTTAATTTTGTTTTCAACAAATATTCCTGTGTGAGATCTGAACTATTATATCCAAGCACCATGAGGAGGCCTGGGAGAATTCAGATTTTTTTTTCATTTTTAATAAGCTTGAGCTATCTATATTATTTGTAAGCATTTTTATTACATTTTCACAGTTGCACAAAATTACAGAAATTAAGTATTTCCTCTCCTCTCCACCAATCGTTAGCTATTTAAATTTTCAAATAGTTATGGGAAACTACTGAGGGGAGGTCAGGCAACCCAAGCAATGCATCAGATAACTATTTAGCGACAGTAGAGACAGTCATAAAATTGGAAAGAACCTTGAGAAGTCATCACGTCTGGTCCCCTGCACTCATGGCAGGATCAAGAACCACCTAGACTAGGGGTGAGCAAACTTTTTAAGTTGGGCCCCACTTTTCATTCCTGCAATTAGCAGGGCTCCCCCCAACCTGTATAATATAATCCATATCAATAGAAATTTCCATTATGTTCATAAGAAAAAACCCCTTTCAGCATGTGTAAGAAAACAGGTATGTATAATGTAAATACTATTAATTGGTACATAAATGTGAATACATGTACATAAAAAACAGTAACCTATTTCAACATTTTAATGAGATGGATGAGGCTGAGACCCAGCAGCCAATCGTATTGCGCCCTTCTTTTGAAATTTCATGCCCCCTGAGGGGGCCAGCCCCCCCCCCCTACTTTTCTTACCCTGATCTAGAGTATCCCTGACAGGTGTTTGTATCACCTGCTCTTAAATACCTCCAATAGTTAGCCACTGAAATAGATTCTACAAACATCCTTTGGCAATTTAACTCATTGGCTACATCTACACTAGCCCAAATCTTCAAAATGGCCATGCAAATGGCCATTTTGAAGATTACTAATGAGGTGCTGAAATGCATATTCAGCGCCTCATTAGCAAGCTGCCGCCCACGGCTCTTTGAAATTGATGCTTTTCGCTGCTGCATGGGTCATCTAGACGGGGCTCCTTTTTGAAAGGACCCCACCAACTTCGAAATCCCCTTATTCCTATCAGCAGAGTGGCATGGCCATTTTGAAGATTTGGACTAGTGTAGGCGTAGCCAATGAATTAAATTGCCAAAGGATGTTGTGGAATCTATTTCGGTGGCTAACCATCCTCCTATCCACCAAAGCTGTACAACCCCTCTTCAGCCTTTTATCATTTGCAAGCCTTATAAGTATACTCTCTCTGTCAGTATCTAAATTGATATCTAAATAGATGTCATTATCTAAATAGATGTTGAGGTTGAAAAAGTTTAAAGTATTATAGTCATCAAAAACCACCACAAATTATCAATGTCACGTCAAAATATACAAAAGGATCAGCCTTGAATCAAAATCTTAAATTCTCAAGCAGCTTTTTTTTTGTATTCCCTAGCTGTACATTTCATTTTTTTCCATTGGTTTGTGTGTGTTTGGTGAAATCAATATTTACCAATAAAAATCTAATTCTTCCCAAGCCTAACCATGACTTACAGTTTTACTTCATGCATGTATTATTTGACTCCTTTTATGAAGACCCTGATAGATCTACCTGCACCAGTGAGTGAGACCTTGATTCTGACTTCAGCAGAAGTCACGTGTTCACCAGCACCTGATAAGATTCTGTCATGGGCAAGCATGTATGTACAAACTAACTTTAACCATGCAGTAAAACAACATACTTCAGTGAGACTGCTCATAAACACGGACTTGGCTGCATCAGGGCCCTTGTGATTATTTTATACATAGTAGTGTGCATGTATATTACATGTGGTGGTGGGAGGAGAGATGGGCCTGAGTAGGCACAAATTTTAAATACAATAAGTCCAATTCCCATTCAAATCAATAAACGAATAGATGATTCAAGACTCTGTCATTCACATATTACAATTCAGTAAACCATTATACACTGTCTTTTTACAATACATATGAAAACAAAAATGTACCATTTAAACATTACACAATAGTCTAAAATTTGAGTATTGTCTATTGGTTATAGCATGAGACCTGGCACTAAAAATACTTCAGTTGTCAATTCCAAGTGTGTGTAATCCTATGTAAAATTAGAATAATTTTTTTGTAGCACACAGGGGTTTTGTGATTCATTATTCATAGGCTGTGTCTAGACTAGCCCACAACTTCAAAGGGGGCATGGTAATTGGGGTGTTGGGAGATTACTAATGAAATGCTGTGGTGCACGTGCAGCCCTTTTTTAGGCTAAATCTTCCCCATGGCAAGTATCAAGTGTGAAACTTGGAAGAGCTGGCTTGCATGTAGCTGTGGGTGCTTTGAATTGCCTGCGCCACTTTGACGTCCCTTTACTCCTCAAAGGGTTCATCTACACTAGGAACTAACTTCGAAGTTGAGCACTACATTGAAGTAGCCAGCAGAGAGTCTACACACACTTTTTTCCCCTTAGTTTGAAGTCCTTACTCCAGTCCTGGGAGTGGAGTTGTGCCCTACTTCGAAGTAGAGTGTATGTAAATGCTCTGCTTCGAAATTGCTTGTTTCTAAGTTGTACTTCAGAATCAGCAGCTTTGAAGTTATTTTTCTTGTGTAGAAACATCCAAGATTTTGACGAGTAAAGGGACTTCCAAGTAGTGCAGGCACTTCGAAGTATCCGTGGTACATGCAAGCCAGCACTTCAAAGTTTTGCAACTGCTGCAGGGGAGATTTAGCCTAATGAAGTGCTGCACAAGCACCACAGCACTTCATTAGTAATCTCCCAACACCCCAATTGCCATGCCCCCTTCGAAGTTGGGGGCTAGTCTAGACACAGCCATAGTATACAGTATTAAGATCTTCAGATGAGGGATACTCTAAAAAGTGCAAAGTAACATGCTATTTCAGTACAACAGAACACTGTGCAATAGCATACGGAACAGTCTAGTTGAGCACTGGTGACTATTTTAATACTTTCTTTTAATTAAAATCCCATTTTTGACTTGTTGCTGCACCAAAATAACATAACATATGGACACTTCTCAACCAAATTTTAGCTACTTTATATTGAGATAAAGTACTCTGCCTCCTACTTGAATTTACCCCTCATTTAGAGCACTCTAGAAAGAAACACTGCCTGCTGTTCTTGACTAGCCTCTAAAAACAAAGGAATGCTCTTATTTTTATAAACTAACTTTCTTGTCTGTCCTGATGTTTGGAGACAAATAAAGATGAACATACAGTACATTCTTAGCCTTTTGTGTTTATTTTTGAGGGCTTTGATTTGTTTTGTTTTATAGCATTTCTCAGGAACCTGATGAACCACATTCATTTCTTCAAGGGAACACTGTACACATAAGCAACAAAATACTGTTTACTTAATACACTTTTGCGATAAAGCTTCTGTTTTGTAAATGAAGATTCAGATTGCAGAGTTAAGGTGAGCTGAGAGAGTGTTTTGTGAATGCATGGACATGCAGGTCTGTGTGTGCTTCAGTGACAGTCTATGAACATTTGAATGGTTGGATTTCTCACAGGAATTTGACTCAAATGTGATGCTGTCTGCATATGTATAGGACTAAGATTTTTTTTTCCAGTTATTTTAAGTAGAAGTCAGGGATTCATCATGGCCAATGAACAAAAGCTCACTGACTTTAATTAAATATACCCTGGGTGAGACAAGCAGTGCTGCTGGGGCTTACACGTGCTCCTGCAGCAGGTGCTGAGTGGTGCCTACCCATGCTCAGCTCTTGCTTCAACTTGTGAGGGACCACTGTTTCAGCAGCATTGGAGCTGGCCAAGTCAGCTGCTGCTTCAGCAGCCCCAGGGCTGACAGCAGCTCCAGCCTTGCCCCAAAAGTCTCAGAGGTCCTGGAAAGTTATACAATTAGTGACTGAATCATAGATTTACTTACATGTCATACTGAGTTTGTGGAATGAGTTTGTGAAATTTACAGACAGCCCAAAGTCTTTCTTCAGCAGGTTATTAACTTTTCCCCTGTTATGAAACTACAGTAAGACCATAAGAATGGCCATAGTGAGTCAGACCAACACTTCTTATAGTCAAGTATCTTGTCTTCTTGCCTGCACTACATACTTCAGAGGGAATGAAGAGAAAAACAGATTTGAGTGATTGAACTTCTGGCAGTGGAGGTTTAGACTTTAAATACTTACTGCGATTTATAACCGAATATTTACAGCAATTACAGTATTCAGATCAAAGGGAAGAGCTTAAACCAATCAAGAGCAATTTATAATCCTTCTGGCTGGGGCTTGATGGACAGACATTTTGAAGCTTATTTTTTATGATTTACTTAATTGTAACTTAAGCAACTTTTATTACTATGGTAAAATGCTGAGCTGACAGTCCTAGACATTTCAGTTTTGTTTAAATATGGAACTGATATGCATGGGCAGTAGCAGTTCTTCAACTGTAATGTGGGGTGGGCCAGGTTTAGAGGTGAGAAAATAGTTCTGTTTCTGTCTCCATTCAGTGTTTGTACTGTTTCTTGAAATCATCAGCAACTACTGCCAATTATGATGGCAGCTTAGGGACGGGAATACCTGCCAGGCACTGATTTGAGACTATGGTCTAATTTCACATGCACTACTGAATAACCATCAGGTAATCATGCTATTTAGGCATTAGCCTAAACTGTATTTGAATTGAGAGTACACAGAAGTAAATGGCAACAGAGAGAAAGCTGTGCTAGTCTATATACTATCAAAACAAAAAAGCAGTCCAGTAGCACTTTAACACAATAATGTATTAGGCGATGAGCTTTCGTGGGACAGACCCACTTTAAGAAGTGGGTCTGTCTCACAAAAGCTCATCACCTAATAGAAGTAAACGGGCTTGTAACTTATTCCTAGTGGAATCATCTCATCCCTCAATTCACGTATTCCTGGATATGTACACAATGTATTCCTACCTTAGCCGCTGAAATAGCTCTACCACAACATTTTACTAATATATTTAGTTGGTGCTCTGTTCTTCCCTACTAAAAATGAAATAAGTAGTCTGTCAAGAGGATGCAGGTCTTTATAAACAGCACTCACATTTTTCTTTTCATATGGGGGATTTCGAATCTTTAGCCATAACTGTTCAAAGCTCAGGAAAACATTCAAACATTTCTCTTTTGTGAGCAGGTGTCAGGCATGATTTCCATGACTGCAGAGGTTCTCAAACTGGGGGGATGTGAAATGTATTCTGGGACAGCATGAGCAACTTTAGGGAAAAATAATTTACTGTGCACATCCAAAGCTGGGTGGCTGGACAGCAGCAGCTGCTGGCTGGGTGCCCAGTTCTGAAGGCAGTGCCACTGCCAGCAACAGTGCAGAAGTAAGGCTGGCAATAACATACCATCCTTGCTTCTCCACTGCTGCTGGCAGTGGCACTGCCTTCAGAGCTGGGCACCCAGCCAGCAATCACCGCTCAACCCTCTGCTTTCAGTGCTGGCCAGAGAGCAGTGGTTGCTGGCCAGGCACCAGTGGTGTAAAGTATTACAAATACAAAGAAGGGGTGTGTGATCAAATAAGTTTGAGAACCACTGTTAGTGAACCAATAATTCACACACTGACAGATTGCACAGAACTCACCAGTAAGCTTGTGTCAAGTTCATTAACAGTAGAAGCTCTGGTGGAGAGATTACAGATTTGTTGGAGTGAGGAGCAAATGCTTTTGCTCGTCTCTATTCATCATGTGTAATCACGTTTTCGCCTTACTTGCAGTATTACAACAGAATTTTGAAGCACAAAGGATTTCTCTGAAAAATTATCTGCTGCCGTGTACTGGTGGCTGGCTATTGGTTTAGCTGCTCTAACTTTCACTGCTAGCCATAGATCTTGCTGCTTGTGGAAGTAACAGAGAGATAGCCATGCTAGTCTATATACTATCAAAACAAAAAAGCAGTCCAGTAGCAATTTAAAGACTAACAAAATAATTTATTCGGCGATGAGCTTTTGTGGGACAGACCCACTTTTTCAGATCATAGCAATACTAGAACAGACTTTGAGAACAACAAGTAGTCTTGTGGCACCTTAGAGGCTAACAGATATTTTGGAGCATAAGCTTTCATGGGCAAAGACCGGCTTCATCAGATGCATTACTGGATGCATCTGATGAAGCCGGTCTTTGCCCATGAAAGCTTATGCTCCAAAATATCTGTTAGTCTATAAGGTGCCACAAGACTTCTTGTTGTTCTTGAAGCTACAGACTAACACGGCTACCTCTCTGATACTTAGAACAGACTTGTGGAAGTTTTTGCTTCCTTATCCCCATGATGTGACAATTCCAGTAAGTGAGAGGCACACTAGATGTGCTTTTGTTGTTTCGAGGAGGCATGAATTTCCCCAAATTCCTTAAGTTACCATAGTGCTCTGAAAGGTAAGAATAAAATGTTGTCAGGGTCATGATAGCTCCTGGTTGGTTGCATCTCTTTCGGGACCCAAAGTTGATGATCTTACCAAGTTGTCCTCTGAACCTATTCCTCTCGCCAGATTTAACATTTAATGGCAATGGAAATTTCTTGCATCCTCCTTCCATGTCATGGCCTGGTTACCGGATGGATGTCAGACAGAGAACCTGTATTAATCTGACATTGAAAACATTCTAATAAAACAATGAAAAGATTCAGCAGCCACCTCTATGCTGCCAATTGGATAGGATGAGAGATTGTGGATTGTCAGCATCAATAAGTACAGGCTGATTCTCAAAATCTTGGTATCTTGGACTATTTATGGCCAATGAAAATTCCTGATAGCAACAGCTCTCTTGGAAGGACCCTGAATACCCTATTTCTCAGACCTGCATGTCTACTCAGACTCTATCCCAAGTTCTTACATCAGGTTGCTTGGACTTTCATTTAAACCAAATGATTGCCCTACTGATATCCTTCCCTAAACTGCACTCTAATCCAGGGGAAGTTAGGTTGCATACTTTGGATGTCAACAGGTCTCTGCCCTTTTGTTTACAGAGAATCAAATCCTTTTAGCTCTTCTCAAACTATTTGTGGTATTTTCAGACAAAATGAAGGGTTAGATGATGGTCCAGATGGTTTCAGGATTCATTAAAATCTGCTAAAGATTAGCTAGGTTAGATTTCCAGATTAGATTAGGGATCACTCCACTAAGACCCAGGCCATCTTCTGTGGCTTTTTTGATGAGCACAGCTATCAGACAGCTGCAAGATACATGCTAGTGATTCAACAAATACTCTTAACAAAACACTACTCTTTTGTAGAATCATTGATGCCTCATACGTCTATTGCCAGAACGGGACTCTGAGCACCCCATCCCAGCCTCCTTTCCATTATCTCACTGCTTGGCATTCAGCAGAGTAGAGAATGCACAGACAAGTATGCAATGAAGACCAAAATGTGACTTCTCTTTACAGTAATTGGAGTTCTTTTCAGAGGTGTTTATGTATTCTACAACATATTCCTCCTTCCCTGCTACTTTGGAGTCCTATTATTCCAGATTCTGCAGTGGTGAAGGAACTGAGTAACAACTGGGCCTCCCAGTCCTTTATGCCCTTCATACAGGAGCATGAGGGTACTTCAGGCACATACAATATACGCTGCTGGTCAAAAGAGTATTCTCAGGAGTCTGGTCAACATGCTCAGTGCTCATAGATGCAATGTACAGCATCAGTCAAAAAACCCCAACAGAATATTAGTAACCGTAAGGAAAGGGATAGGTAATAAAGTAAATATCATAATACCACTATAAAAATCCCTAGTATGTCCACAACTGGAATATTACATGCAGTTCTGGTCACCCCATCTGAAAAAGGATATACTAGAAACTGAAATGATTCAGAGGGCAAACAAACTTGATTAAAGGCACAGAACAGTTATGACTAAGAGGGAGAATATGTTAGAAATATATAAAATCATGAATGTGGGAAAAGCGTTATTTACACCTTTATCTAAACAAGAATGAGGAATCACCTAATGAAATTAATAGGCATCAGGTTTAAAGCAAACAAAAGGAAATACCTTCTTCACACAATGCATAAGCAACCTGTGGAACTAACTGCCAGGAAATGAAGGCAAAAATTATGATCATGTTAAAAAAAGAATGAGAAGGTGATAGAGATGTCTACCAACAGCTATTAGCCAAGCAGGTCAAAGATGTAGTCCCATGAGCTCTCACTGCCATACGCTGGGATTACTTGATGGTTGGATCACTTAAGGTTTGCCCTGTTCTATTCATTCCCTTTGAAACCAGGACCCTTGGCTAGGTGGACCATTGATGGATCTCGTATGGCTATTCTTTTGCATAGCAGGCAGCAGCATAAATATTTTTATATTTTACACACACTCCTCCTTGAACTTTTCTATCTGTGCTGTCCATGGAAAACTTGAGAGAGAGTTCCCAGAAATTCCATTGCTAGGGAATTTCAGAACTTGCAAAATTATGTTCTCTGTCAGTGAGACAAACAGAAGAATGATGGGGGATGGCAGCTTGTGTTAGATTAGAATGGAAGGCATTCACACAATTCATTGCCTTGTTCATGGTTGAATATCACTGATGGGTACAAGCTCTCTCCACCTTATTTCAAATATTTCTGTGGGGAATCATCTCCTCTGTCTCCCTGACTAGATCAAAGTCATAAGTTTACTTTGTTCAGTGAATAAATTGGATTGTGGAGGGAAATGAAGAGCTGGAATAATTTTATAAGAAAACCTCTCAAGCCTTTTGCAGGAGGGTCCTCCCCAAAGGCTTGCTCTTCCATTTGGCAAGCCCTCAAGAGTGCTTATTGGTCTTGGGCACTAATGTACTTTTTCATCCTTTATATAACTGGATAGGATGTTTTGGAGAACTCTTCTGCGAATCTGATGTTCCTCTTCTGAAAGAGTTAGAAAGGATGGCACAGATCCTTTGCCAGGTGACTTAATTATCTGTTTAATAACCTAGCACAGGAAGCTGGCTTTTCCCTTTGAGGTGGATTGGACTAGGGTATTCAGAGGGAGTTTGGAATATATCTTAGCCGTTTGTGAAAATGGTCCAACTTGCTGACTCTTAGTTGCTGAAGATGACTGCCATAAAGGAGCATAAGTTAGAAGGGAAGCATAAGCTACAATGAGCCATCTGCACTCTGAGCTCCTTCTCAAGGCACACCAAGTGTTCATGGTCTGGGAGCACTTGTGACACAACTCCTTTCCTTGTCTCCTGAAAGGTCTTGAAACAGGAGCATCTTTTGGCCTTTGGTTTGCTCTGCTTATTTAACACTTTATTTTTGCGCCTCTTAATATTAGCACATTTAGCATACAATACCTTTTTATAATATCTTCTCAAAGAATTTGAAGAGCAACTAACAAAAGACAAAAACTAATAGGAAATTATTTTAAAGTACAACAGAAGCTGGAGGCCTGCCAAACAATCACTGGGGACTGCAGGTAAATTGAGGAATGCTAAAGAAGCAGTCAAGACAATAAGGCCATTACAAAGAGGTTAAATGAATTCTTTGCATTGGTCTTTATAGCAGAACATGTGAGGGAGTTTTCCTCACCTGAACCATTCACTTTAGGTGACAGATCTGAGAACTGTCTCAGATTAAGGTGTTCCTAGAATAGTTTTTGATAAAAAATGATAAACACTAACCACGGTATGTAGACTAATGCTTAAATCAGCCTCTATACCAGATGACTAGAGAACACCTAACAAACAAAATTAGCCAAGTTACTCTATCTTCAAAACCAACGTGAAGTCCTGCAGCACCTTATAGACTAACAGATATTTTGGAGCATAAGCTTTCATGGGCAAAGACCCAGTTGGTCAGATGCATGAGTTGTTATACAAAATTATAAGACACACAGATAAACATGACGTCTATGAAGAGTCAACATAGTTTTTGTAAAGGGAAGCCATGCCTCGCTAATCTATTAGAATTCTTTGAGGATTGTCAGCAAATACGGACAAGAGTGATCCAACGGATACAGTGTACGTGGAGCTTCAGAAAGCCTTTGGATAATGTCCCACACCAAGGGCTCATAAGCAGTTATGGGGTAAGAGGCTAGGTTCTCCCATGGATAGTAACTGCCTCAGACAGGAAAACAAAGGGGAGAGAATTAAAGATTAGGGTTCCTCAAGGATCTGTACTGGGACATAGGCTGTTCAACATACTGTTGAATTATCTGGAAAAAGGGGTAAAAGGTGAAGCAACAAAAGTTTGCAGATAGTACTAAACTATGAAAGATTTTAAATTTTCCCAGGCAGTAGTGGATTTAATTCATTAGTGGTTACTATTCCAGACGAATATTTGAGTCATCATGAATGGTTCTTTGAAAATACCAGCCAAGGAAAGGGGCAGGGAGTGGCAACAGCCAGGGAGCAGCACCTCTTGGAGGTTTCATCATACTGCTCTGATTGGCTGGAATTCTGGCCAATCAGAGCAGCAGTGGGCAGTGCTTGGGAGCAGAACCATGTGCGTCCTGGGGTGCTGTCCAGGTAAGCTGCACCCCTGTTGTACAGACACTGCACCACCAGGCAGCTTCTGCACTCCCTCCTATCCAGGCTCACGCCTGCATCCTCCCCTCCACAGCTGCCAATCCTACCCTGCTCCTGACCCCTCCCTCCCAGGCCCCACATCTTCAACCAACCTTCACCCCTGCCCCCTTTCACCCCAGACCCTCTCCTGCATCACCTTCCCACCCAGATCCCCCCACATGCAGCCTGCTTCTGCACCCGTCTCTGGCCCAGATCACCCACCCCCAGCCTGCTCTTGCACCCTCCCTCCAGCCCAGACCCCAAGCCCGCTTACATGCAGCCCTCTCCCACACTGAACCCCTCACTGCCTTTGTGCACCAGCCCCAGAACCTAGAAGGGCCCACAAAATGTAGTGCTCCTCACTTATGTGGTCCCCAACTGATTTGTCTATGGGAAACTGGTTCCCAACCCAAAAAGGTTCCCCACTCCTGGTGCATTGTCATGAGGAAATATGTATCTTTGAGATCCAGGGGTGAAAACCAGCCCCACTTTTGCAATGCTGGAATACCAGTAGTGAGAGTAATAACTCTGAGTCTTCATAAAGTTGTTCAATCTGCAGAAATTGAAGAAGGGACACCAGTCCTTTGGGTAAAAACAAGCTTTTCCTTTGGGTTAAAAATAATGGGAATAAAGTCCTTTCCATTTGTGCTGTGCAGAAATGAGTTCCTCCTCTCCTAATTGTAAAAGATGCTCTACCTCTCCATGTAGGTGTAATTTGTGAGAGGTTCCCTGAAAAGGGCAGGGAGTAGAAAGGAAAGGGACAATACAGCCGAAGAGAATAAATTCTAATGCCTGTCTGTTGCATGTTGTGGCTGCCCAATGGTTGTGGAAGGAATGTATGTGACCCACAGAAGGGGATGACATCATTCAGCATTGAAACTGGTGGGAAGTCTTCAAGGCCCTTCACCAAGGTTTCAAATTCATTTGCTGGGGGCTGGAGGGTGAGCTGCTGACCTGAATGGTTGGCATCAGCACTGTGATTTTTTGTCTCTGCTGGTGGTGGTGGTGCTGCTCATATGACTTCTGCTCTGTATAAGAGGGGTACCAAGGACATCGGTATGGCTAGTACCTAAATCATCTTCGCCTAAGTGCCTGGATCCCTGATGTGGATTCCCAAAAAGCAAAATGCAGCTCCTAAACCCTTCACAGTATGGAGGACATTTTAAAAACCACTTAATTACTTTTCCAAGTCAAAGGGGAGGTGGTCTATGGTAGATTGGATTTCTTTCGGAAACATGATGGCTGTGAACCAGGGGTCCTATGTACAAAGACAGGTGGAGTTCTGGATTGCGCTGTGATGCCAGCCACATTCAGTGCAGCCTCCAGAGCTATGCAGGTGAAGATTTGGCCTTTGGATACTATTGCTCTGGACTGAGGTCTTTTGCCTTTGGGATATCATTCACAAAACTCAGGAACTTTGTGTGCTTCCCATGATCATACTTCACCCGTCAGGTGGAATAAAATTGGAGACCATGTATTGAAGTGTAGAGGAGGCATAGATCTTCTGCTCACACAGGTCTAATCTTTTACTGTCCATCTCTGTAGAAGTGGATTTGAAGTGTTGCCATTTGCTGTGTGGATGGGCTGCTTCCACTACCAATCAGTTGGGAGCAGGATGGTTGAATAAAAATTCTGACGCCTTGATGGTACGTCATATTTGTGGTCAGCCCTTTTGCAGGTCTGTGAGATGGAGGCTGGCGTCTGCCACACAGTTTGGCGGGGTTTAATGATAGCAGATTGATAGGGAGCTCTATCTTAGAAGACAAAGAGGCTTGCAGAATGTCTGTCAGCTCACACTGTGTTTCAGACACCTTCTTGAGCGGGCCCACAACCCTTCTGAAAAGATCTTGGAAATGGAGGTTTCATCTGTTGCTTTCAGGAGTGGGGGGATTATTGTCTTGTGCAAGGAGGAGGAAGAACTGCTTGGTGGTGACGTATCAAGGGCTTGTTCCTGTGGAACTTCTGCCATAGGCTCTTGGGCATTCTCTTCCTGCTCTGTATGCACCTGTGAGGGAGATCTGCCTCACCCCTGCATGGGCTCAAATCCTCCTGGTGTACTTTTTGTAGGACCCCCGAGGGCTCCAGTAAGGCCAATGTCCTGGGTTAGGCATGGGTGGTGGCATCCACGGGTGCCCGTACCATTAAGGCATGCCACAGTCATAGGGGTGCACAGTGTGGTTCTTTTTGGTGGGGAGCGATGGGGAGATAAACACAGCCTTAGCCATTTCTTCAACTTTATTGGAAAACTGCAGTGTCAAACAGAGGAAACTCTGTTGTGGAGGTTACCGCCAGATCACTATGAAGCAGGAAGGACGGTGGTGCCAATGGTAACTATGTGCAAATGAACGGCTGCATTTGTGGCAGTGGCACTGTAGGATGAGCCACTGTGGATGAAGCCAGTTTCATGGTGCAGGGTTTAGAAGATGGCGCTGGGGTGGAGATCGGTACTGATTTCTTGGACTGCACCATTGGGCCTGCAGTGAAGACAATAATATTGGGACCTGCAATCTTGATGATAGGGCAGTCATTGCCAGCTGTGGCAATGTTATGGCTGATACCAGGAGTGCTGAGGTGAGGTGCCTTTGGCTCCGCTGAGGTGGATTTGGTCATTGACTTTTTTTTTTTTTTTTGCAATCTGTTCCCTGTCAGATACTAAAGAGCTTCTCTTTTTAGAAGACGATTTAGGTTGTGGGGATGGAGGTGGGAAATGAGCTGGAGTCGTTTGTTAGCTGGGATCTGAGGCTGATCTGAGAAATTTTTTCCATGAGCATGAACTTCAGCTTCGGGTCCCTATCTCTTTGGGCCCTAGCTTTCAGCTTGCTGCAGTGGGGTCGCTTCTGGGGTACATGTGACTCTACAAGGCAGTGGATACCGTGAGAGTCTCTCTTCAAGAAAAATGGTGTTTAAAGCCTGGTGAGCCCGGCATAGTGAAGCCGGCTGACAGGAATCTCTCTCTCTTTTTTTTTTTTAAATGAAGATTACAATGATTTGATTATCAATGCTGACTATGAACTATGCTATGTTAAATAAAACTTCTTGAGGACTGCAGAACTCCGTCTCAGGCCACAGATAATTGAGAAAGAACTGAAGAGTCTGAGGAAGGTAACACACGTGCATAGCCTGCAGAGGGAACTCTCCGATGGAGGGCGCAGGAATGCACATGCATAAAGAGTGGAGTACCCGCAGGAACAACTATATATCAACAAAAACTTTATGTATGAAAGATATAATTGAGAATTCTTTTAAAATGCTTCCTTTGCATAAATTTCAAATGTAGACAGTTGGGGTTTATCTTCAATAGACTTTCTTCCCCTGAACTGATTGCCAGTTCATTCAAAGTAACAAATAAGTTTGTAAATGCTAGCATGGATACTCCAAAGATATTTTTTTCCAGGACAAAAGCATTTTATCCTTACCCTAGGACTCAGCCCTTTAAACATTGAAACAATTCTGTTTCTAGTTTTTAAAGGACCACATTAAACACAATTTAAAAAAAATCAAGACAATTTAAGTCTACAGAGTACTTCCATATTTTAATAATTACCCCAAGTTCTTGGCTGCAGTTTAGGATAAGCACAGCACATCAGTCACATTTTAAGGCAACTGGTATGTTAAATCACTTTTACATTTATTATTCTAATTCTGGATATATTGTTTCACTCTTACATACAACTGCAAAATATAGACATTTTAACATCCACCCCCAACATTTTAAGAACCATCAGTATATGTTTCAAAATGCAATGTCTTGTAGCTTAAAAGTTTTGCATTAACACCTCACAAGGAAAGAAAGGATTTTAAGACATATCGTCCTTAGAACTATCTGAACTTTTTGCTTACAAACAAAACTGCAACTTTTTTCACTGCATGACATCTTTACGCTCATTAATTAGAGAGCTGAAGTTTAACATGTGTAAGACACCACTTATCACACTTGAAATTAAAGTGAGTTAGTTTTTATTTACAGTACAAGAAATAAAGGTGAAGTAAAAGATTGTAGGTCATTTAATGTCAGTGGGAGCAGCATGCATTTTTATTGTAAACTTCCATACTCCTATGATAAAATGAACACTCAGTTGAGTGCATACCCAGCAATCTGTACTCTATGACTACCAGATACGGTCAGGTTGACCTCAGGTATTATAGATAATTGCTTTTAACATTTACATTTAGTTTTTTATGGCATGGGATGTTTAAACATGGTGTGACACATGCCTGTGGTTCAAGTCTTTTTTTTTTTTTTTTTTTTTTTTTTTTTTTTTATAAGCATCTCTCTCTAAAAGGGACCTGTAGATTTTTTTTTTCTTCTGTCCAGTGTTAAGGAAAAAAGGTTTTAAAATTAGGCCATAAACATGTATGTAACCATATTTAAATAGAAAAGCAGTCAAGTAGCACTTTGAAGACTAACAAAATAATTTATTAGGTGAGCTTTCATGGGACAGACCCATTCTTCAGACCATAGCCATACCAGAACAGACTATTGCTATAGTCTGAATAAGTGGGTCTGTCCCATGAAAGCTCAACTAATAAATTATTTTGTTAAAGTGCTACTTGACTGCTTTTTTGTTTTGATAGTATATAGACTAGCACGGCTTTCTCTCTGTTAGTATTTAAATAGGGTTATTTTTGTAGCAGAGAAGGGACAGACTATGTTTAGAAAGAATGGACACAAAGTCCTCCTGAGCGGAACCCTTAAAAGAACCATCTTCAGAAACAGAATGAAGACTTTATATATACACACTTATGAAAAGGGCTAAAGTACCACTGTTAAACTGTAATAATCTAAGTGACAATTAAAACCAGGGATTTTCTGTACCATTGAAAAAAAAAAACAACAAAATCCTTCATAATAGCAGTTTTCAAACTTTAGCAAACCCTGAAGCTTCCTATTTTGATTTAAAAATTTTCTGGGAACCCCAACCTTCCCGGTCAGCCTTTGCCCTATCCCCTTCCCCAAGGCTTTGCCCATTGTCTGAAGCCTCAATCCTGCTCACTCCCCTGCTCTCCTCTGCTCATTCGCTCCACCCTCACTCACTTTCACTAAGCTGGGACAGGGGATTGGGAGTGCAGGAAGGGTTGTGGCTCTGGGAGGGAGGCTGAGTGTAGGAGGGGCAAGGGGAGCACTTATCTCAGGGGGCTCCCAGAAGTGACTAGCACATCCCTCTGGCAGCATCTTCCAGACGGGAGGGCCAGGAAATCTTAGTGCAATGTGCCTGTTCACAGGCAGCACCCGGCAGCTTCTGCAGTTTCTGGCAATGGGAGCTGTGGAGCCAGTATTTGGGGAAGGTGTAGCGTATGAAGCCCTCCAGTCCCAACCCCGTAACACGTAAGGATGTTTTATATGCTTCTGGGAGCAGTGCTGAGCCAGGACAGATAAGAAGTCTGCCTTAGCCCTACTGCACTGCTGGACTTCTAGTGTGTATGAGGCACTGGGAGGGGGAGCAAATGAGGAAGGGAAGGTGGAGGAATTGATCAGCAAGTCCCACGGATGCCTGGAGCACCTTCCGGCACCTTAAGGTGTCCACAGACCCCCAGTTTAAGAAATGGTGCTTTATGAGGAATGGTATACTTCAAAACATCTTAAAATTAATCCTAAGTGATGCAGTCTCCACCTAAGTGAATAAGAATTAATAGGCCTGTGAAAATTAAAAACCGGTGATCATAAAAAATTCTAGTCAATCTCTGAATCTGCTATTTTGGTCTGATGGAACTATATTAATTTGGTAGGCTTTATAGCATGCTTTTTAATGCCAGTTTAGATATGGAAATAATATGTGTAAAAAGCAGCACTCTGGATGCTCAACAATTATGCAGAATCTTTTAAACCCAATACTGGTGTCTACTGCATCTATCATCTTTAACATAAGATGATTAAATATAACAGAAAACAACCTGCATACATTATTAATTTTTTTCAACTAATGTTATGTACATTTTATTGCCAGTATATGCACAATGGTAAGCAAAGAACTATAAATACACAATGTAATTAAACAGTAGAAAACTAAGAATGTTGCATATAAGGGAGGACAGAAAGGGGAGATACTACTTTCCTGACGCAGCTGCTGCTAAAACCAAAGAGGCCAGTGACAAATGAGAATTTTACTTTTTTAAAAGTTCATACATACATTTCTACATCCCCCCACCACAAAAACAAAAACACAGCAACAGCAAACTGCTTCTTTGATAACCATGTTTCAACTTCCTCTGTCAGAGTAACTTCAGATTAAGAGAAAATGACCTCTCAAAGTATACAATTGCAAGTATCCAGCTCCACTTTTGTTTAAGGTAACAGTAATTGAAGTGCATTAGCAGGTCCTTATGATATTTGGTTACACGATAAAGAACAGGGCTTTAAATGCACAGCAGCAAATGGTGATTTGAAAAAATAATTTCAAAAGATTTCTACAGACAGTTTTTTCACAAGCACAATGGGCAGCAGCTCAGTCAAAAGTAATCACCCTGACGAGGTAGAGAGAATTTTAGCCTAGCACAGATCATCATCCTTGGCACTGCTATTTTCTCTCTTATCAGGACACATTTCCGAAAATTAGAGAATACCATGGTAAAAAACAAACAAAAAAACCCTTCAGATTCCACCATTCCTGAAAAGGGAGCTCTTTTCCCCTCCAGCTCTCAGCTAAGTAGCTTGTTGATTATATCTGAGAAATGGAAGATACTCAGTGACAAATCTTTACTTGATTTTTGTTCTCGCTTTCCATGATCATAAATACAAAACAACATTATTCACAATAAACTAAAATTTGAAAAATAAAACACCCAACCTGAAAACATTTTCACACCTTAATCCAGAGAGGTCTTGATGATGCTATTCAAGAAAACCATGCAAATAATTTGGTGCAGTTTTCCCAATTTATCCAAAACGTTTGAAAAAAGTGTCAAGATTCATTGCGCTTGTGATTCTCACCCACACCTTAAAATTCAGTGCAGAATGTCATAGTGCTTTTTAAAAAGATAACAAATGAAGAGTTCTCTGCACTATTGTCATATACTTCCCATGTGAGTTATGATACTACTGATTCCAGCAACTAGGTTGAGAGGAAAATTCTGTGATAAAGATAAATACATACTGCGCATGCGTGGGCAGAGCACTCCACTCTGAAGCATCCTGCTTGAAGAAAGGATGGTGACAAGGATGGTTCATGTCCATCAAGTAATCGTTTTTTCTGCTGCTAGAAAGCAGACTGCCACACTACCACCAGTTCTGCAACACTGGACCCTGAATGGGCTGTCTTCCACAACAGAATGTGCTAGCTGTACTGGTCCTCTACTGCTCACACTAAATGCTTATTTATGAGACAAACATACAACCAATGAACAATATCACTTTCAAAGAACTGGATCAATCCAGTTGTGTGTGTGTGTGTTTTTTTTTTTGTGGGCATAATGCTCATACTCCAGAATATCCCAAACAAGATGCAAACAACATGACGTACCACCAACACAGCAACTGAGTCTAGTTGCAGTTCAGATTAGTTCTACCTTGTTTCATATAATTTCCTCTTTCTACAAAAGCATATATTTAAACAAAACAGCAATAAAATGGCATGTTTTGCTTTAGCCAAAAAAAGCAAAAGAATTTAATTTTAACTTTTAAAGCTTAAAGCATTCCCGTTTAATTAGCATTTTTAAAGTTTTTTTTTTAATACAGTCATAACACTGGCAAAAGTTAATGGGAAGACACAGAGAAGTGTGAACAGGGAAAGTGATGGATTAGATTTTTAAAATTTATTTTGTTTCAATCAGATGATATTAATACTGTTTTCTCCTTGGATTTGGAATAATTCTACTGCAACAGTCACATGCAGGCTGAAGGCAGCCATAAGCTGAAAAAAATAACAAAAAAGAAAACAAAAACAAATAAAAAAGAGTTCCAAAATGTGTGTGTGTGTGGGTGTGAGAGAGAGTTTTCCTTCCACTGATGAGTGTCTGTCCTTTCTTTAGGAGACCTACTTCACTGTCGTCAGTTTCATTAGCTTTGTCCAGAAACATCTGCTGCTGTGTCACCTGCTCCAGAGCCCGTTTGTGCACGTTTGATGTAAAGGTTCAATAATTTCATCTGCGGATTTAATTCAGAAATAAATTTGTTTAACATGTAATAGAAACAAAGTTTAATACTAAAAATTCTAAAATAGTCTATCAGCATGGGTAAGAATACGCTGAAGAAATTTCTGAATAAAGCTGAATTAATAATTAATTCTTTGCTTTGCTGGAAATTCTGAAATTTTTTTTTTGGTATTTCAGGTCAAACTGAAAATGACTTTTTTTGGCAAATTAGAAAGTCTGAAAAAATTGAGGAAAATTGAAAAAACGATGTGTTCAACCCAAACATTTTTCTTTTCAGTTTTGGACAGTTTTACAAAGATAAAGGACTACAGTCACAAAAGGCCTGGAAGAGGGTGAAAGAGAACAGAAGTCATTTATGAACTTTAGCCCAGTACTTATGGTCTCTTCTGAAACACAGGAGATCTAGATTCATGACCTTCCTCTGCCTGATGTGGAGCAGAAACATGAACTGGGGTCTCCCACACCCAAGATGGATGATCTAATCACCTGGCTATAGAGTTACCCTTTTTTTTTTTCCCCTAGCCCAGTGACTACTGTCACTTTTAGCAGAAATTCACAGCCATTTATGACAACAGATAGTCATTTTGACAGGGTATGTGAGATCAACTCCCTTGTGTGGTTAGGACACACAAACTAGGCCGAGGCAGATCCAAGTCACTGATCCTCATGAGGCAGAAGGAACTATAAAGTGACCAGATGTCCCATTTTTAAAGAGACAGGCCTATATTTAAGCCCAGCAGGCGTCCCGATTTTCTCTCACAAATGGCCACATATTTTGTCTCCCTCCAGCATCAGTACTACAGGTCCTGCTGCTAGCTGGATCCCTGCTTGCCAGCTGCCCACACACCAGTGATGAGTGAGGGGTCAAGTGGCCAACAATGGAGGAGGATATGCAGTGCTGGTGGTGGGGTGGTGATGCAGCACACATGGCCAGCCCTCCTCCTTGTTCATCAGTTCAACCTTTACTGCACAACAGCTCTCAGTCGGTAGGGCCCTGCCCTCATCCCATTTCTGGCCAGCACTGGTGGAGCACTGAGAGTAGAAGTTGGCGTACACTGGCAGGCATCAGGCAGTGACTGTTGATGTTATCTAGGCTGCCCACCCATCAGCCCTTTACATGCTCCCCCTCTCATCTTCTCTCTTCCTGTTATGTCCCTTCATTCCCCATGAACCCAGCCCTGCTGCTCCTCCATATCCTCTCCCCCCCGAGTGGGATTCTAGAACTTTGTTGAGAACAAGCCCTTGATTGGAGCACTCAGATCACCGATAGCCAGGCTCCTTCCTTCCTCCACTGCTCTGGTTGGGCCAGTGCCACAGGAAAGGCCCCCTGGTTTGCAGCACAGGCCAGGAGGAACTGAGCCCTCCATGTGTCAAAGCACGTCACAACACTGACATTGTGGCTCTGGAGATGTGGGGGGTGGGGGTGGGGAGTGATTTCCTGTCTGTTCACACCCTAAATCTGTAGGCTCCTCAGCAGCCTCCACAGGCAGGGGCTTAGCACCCTCCTCACACATTCCCACCTTCTCCAGCGCTTCGTGCCCCCACAAGCAAGGTGCCGCTCCTTCCCCTACTGAGCCGCCTTTCTGGCAGAGTGGTTGGAAGCCCTATAGCCAAGTTCCCTGGTACACAATGCAACCTTAGGATTTAACCCCTTCCTGCCCGCACTGGAGCCGAGGGTTGGGAGGCAGCTAGGTTATGCCAGTGACTGGCAGCAACCTGGAGTTATCTGCCTTTTGACTTTGTGCAGGCAGGCAGGGACAAGCTGTTTCCTGTGATGAGGGAGAGTAGGGAATAAAAATGAGCTCTGCAAAGACATAGGCCAAGTCATCCCTCACCTCCCATCCTGCATTGCCTCGGGCTAGAGCAGCTTCTGGCCACATTTTGGAGTGAACCCTAATAGATATCCGGGGAGGGTCTGTAACCCTCCCCCAGAGTATCATCTCAGGAAGACACATCACCAGGTACCAAAGAAGTGTCTCTCTCCTGGGGGACCCAGCCAGGCATGGAGGGCAGAAAGCACAGGGCTGGTAGGGCCAAATCAGTCAGTCATCCGCTGCTCTCCATGTAAGAAAGGTATATAGAAATGTGCATCTGTCACCTCTCCCCATGCATGAATGGGGGCTTAGGAGTGTGTGTGCGCCTGTCCCTCCACTGTGAACCTTAAAGGTAAGACGGCAAAAAAAAAAAGTGTGGAGGGGAATCTTGTGTACTAGGATTTTTCTAACAGGATCTCAGTCAACTTGATATTAACTTGAACATTTGTATGGCACACTTCTGATTGATTGCCATTGAGCTTACTTGAACGGGTAATTTTACCAGTGAAAGAGAAATAGCTGTGTTAGCCTGGATTCTACCAAAAAAAAAAAGCAGTCAGGTAGCACTTTAAAGACTAACAGCTGCACTTTTGAGCTAACTATAACATCACCAAGTCTAAGTTAACGCAGCAGAACATGTGGCTAATACAGCATTTTTTAATACATCAGTGAGAACTTCACCTGCATAAAGGATTTATGATTTGCATATGTTTGAGTCTCATATCAAAGTCACCTTGATCCTCTATTTGCGAGTAGGTTCAGCAACCTGGGTTATTAGTCTTTCATATAATACTTTCCTTAGTTTTAACAGTTGCTCATAACTACACTGTAGACATATACATGTAATTAGGAGAGAATATTTCCGTAAATGGTATATTCCACTTACTTTACTGCCAGTGAGTTGACTGAGATGTGGTTTTAGTTCATCGCCAATTACTGCATGAATGGCTACAAGGCAGAAAACACAAGCCTTACGAACACTGCTCTCTGAATTATCATAACCCTAGAAAAAAGGAAATTAATATTAATAGCTGCCATGTGTCTAAAATACTGAGATATTTCTTTTTACAGACACACAAAACACTCCCACAATGAACAAATGTTCAGGTTACTAAGGGAAGCACGCCAAACTTAGGAAATGCCAAAATTAAACCTGTCCAAATAAACAGAGGATATTTATAAATAATTCTCGTTCTTTGAGAGTCATCTCTGTTTGTTCACACTTGTGGAGTATGGTACCTCAACAGTAAAGTTGTAGATCTGGCTTGAAAATCCATGCTCACTGAGAAGCACATGAGATAGCTTGCATGTGTGAACCATTGTTGTCCTGCTGCACAAGAGTACATCCACCAGAAACCCTGATTTCTTCCCTCTAACTTTAGAGTCTGGACATTACACAGAACTCTGAAGTAGAAAGGAAGTGGGTAGGTAGCAAGAAGAATAGCTTCTGTTCAGTAATCTCTTTCTTCAGCATGTATCTCTGTGCACCTCCCCAGGCAATGCTACATCAGGGTAATGGTGATTGAGGAGTTCTTAGCTAAATACAAACCGTAGTGCTGCTCTCCTAAACTGAGCATCAGAACGCAACTCTGTGGTTGAGGGGCAGTGCTTTGTAAAAATGGGCACTGAATTCCAACTTGCTGCTTTAGTTGTCTCACAAGGGAATCTTTACTAAGACATGCCACAGAAGCTGCATTGGTTTTCAGGGACAAGGGCTTTAAATCACAGGATACTGATTTTCCAGCTAAAATGCAGCAGTGTTCTAAACAGCTCCTAATCTAATGTGAAAATCTATTTGGTAACGAGTATTTCCTGACATCTCTTCCCATAGGCAATGCAGAACTTATTGGATTCCTTTAAAGGGCTAGATCTTTTACAGATAAAAATAGAGCATCCTCTTGACATCTAAGTTAGGGGAAGTTTACCCAAACTTGGAAAAGGGAGTAACGTAGTTAGGCAAATGCAGTGAGACTGGTGGCAGTCTGAGACGGACTTAAGAGCAAAGATAAGATGCGGCCTCCTTATGACTTTCGTGCTTGTGGCCCACAGTATAGCAAACAGTGAAACATTAAGCTCAGTTCCTTGCTTAACTGATGCAATTGCTGTAAGAAAGGCCATTTTGATCAATGAAGTGTTCAAAAGAAGCTTAAGCAAGGTCAACCCATCCATTTCGTTAAGACAAGATTTATGTTCCATGAAAGTGGGGGCTTTGTAGTGGGGCAAATGAATTTACCATGTTCATAAGTAACCTCTTAAACTTGGCAACTACAGGATGAGAGATGTTCATCCTTACTGTAACTGCAGTAAGTATATACATTATAAACTTTAAATGAGGTTGAATTTAAGCTCTGCGACATCAAGTACAGAACTCTAGGATTGAAGGATCATCAGCTCAGGATGGCATGAGTTCTCCAACCAATCACCTAGATAATAAACCTTTTTCATTTTTGTTTACAGCAACTTATGGTGGAACTGTTCACGGACTGTAAGAGGGTCTGCATCCTCCAAGAGGAGAAATGCTCCACATAATTCAGCAGATTATTCCATACTGGGCAAGGGGAGTTACTGGGTGTGGTTGCACAATCCTTTCTTGCTGTGAGACAGAAGGGCTGAAGACAAAGGGCAACAAGTACAGCATTTCTCTGGCTAGCTTAAGGGGATCAGGGTACCAAGACAGCATGGAGAGTCCCATGCCTGCTGACTCAGGCTATGAGACGCTTCAATTGTGTAGACGATTCAGCCCAGGCTGCAGCCCAAGCTCTGGCAACCTCCCACCTCACTGGGTCTCCAACTACACTGCAATTAAATAGCCTCAAAGTCCAAACCTGTGTCAATCACAGGTTTTTAACTGCGATGTAGACATTTCCACTGAGACTATTAAAAGCTGTTCCACTGAAAAATTTCAAAAAGAACACTTATTTGTGTGCATCTGTGCAATATGCTTGCCTTTTTTTCCCCCCCTGCCCTTGGGAGCATGCAAAGCTATTATTGGGTGGCTGTGTCAGCACTACAAAAATAACTTCAAAGTTGCTTACTTCAAAATAAGCAACTTTGAAGTAGAGCGTCTACACACACCCTACTTCGAAGTTAAACTCTGAAGTAGGGCACTACTCCAATTCATGGGAACAGAGTAAGGACTCTGAAGCTGGGAAAAAAATGTGTGTAGACTCTCTGCTGGCTACTTCAATGTAGTGTGTAACTTCGAAGTTAACCTTGAAGTTAGTTCCTAGAGTAGACACACCCGGTATTTCCTTCTGCATAATATGGAACTGGTGAGAGCAGGTTTCAACGACTGCTCAAGTTGATCCCGAGATCTCCTGCCCAAGATGTCTCCCTTCATGTTCTCCCGGTCAAGAAGCAAAAGCATCTTGTTAGATTTTGTCCTGCATGCTCCATACACAAAATGTTCTGGTCTACACTCAGAATGCACTCCTCCCTGTTTACTCTGTAAGCGGCTGTACTATTTGATGATGCAGAGAGAAATGAAAAGTTTTCAGGGCTCACTCCCAGGTGTTCCAAATGCCATGTAACCAATGGTAGATAATGCACACACTGTTCTAGACTGGAGGCAATGATAGCAACTAATGTAGGGAGCAAAGGATCCCTTCCCCCCAACCCCCAAAAGCTACTGTCCTTGTTTCCTCATCAAACAAGCTTTAAGTACACTCTCCTTCAAAGGTCATGTACATTTAGCGTGTAATTAATCTGTTCATGTTCGGACATGCAAAAAGGGTGACATGTTGGTCAAAGAGGCCATCAGCTCCAACAGCCTTAGGAACATTTATCTACCTATATTTGGACAACTGGCTGCTAGGCACCACTCAAAACAGGATCTTTCCTCAGAGAACAACTGCAAGAGACCATACAGTTTTCCCTTGATGTTGGAGGAATGCATCAATTACTGTAAGGTGCTTGGTCAAGACTTTCAGGGCTTTGGATAAACCAAAAGGAAAGACCGTGGACTGATAATGTCATGTCTCCACACAGAGCTTCAAACCCTTGAAACAAAGGTTGTCTCTTACATGAAAATAAACATTAAATTGACAGTCATACATCAATCTCCCCAGAACAAGGAAAGGATAGCCCCTGGAGTTAGCTCATGTTCTTGATTTCTTACGCACTTGTTGAAGTTTCTGAGGTCCAGGGTGGGTATCAGGCTATCATTCTTCTTGGGGGATCAGAAAAAAGCAGATGTAAATTCCTTTCCCTTGCTGTTGCTAAGGAACACGATCTTTGGCTCTCTTCTTGAGAGGCAATGCTCTTCTTACAAAGACATTCTCTCCTGTCAGAGGTCCTTGTAGAAGGAGGTTCTCATATGGTTGCTTGTGCAATCTTATTTCTGGAATTTCCTAACTTTTGAGGGCATGACATCATAACTTTAACATCTGTTTAACAGAGGTTTCTTAAAAGTGTAACTTCCTAATTCTTTTCAATGCCCTCTACCAAATATTATAGACTCAACTTAATCCCCAAGTTTGGAACATAAGGTCCAAAGACATCTACCACCAGAGCTCATGAGATAACTGTCAGCAGCAGCAGGTTGCCACCCCCTAATGTGAAGCATCATTAAAGGAGGATGATATGCACACTTTGCCGGTTGGTTTCACAGCTATTTGTGGACAGCGGGACTACCAAGTTAAATTACATACTTGGGTGGGGGGAGGGAGAATGATGCTCTCTAGTGTTTAGAGACCTTTTTGCCCTTCTTCTGCTCAGCCTCTTCTGGTCCCCATTGGCTCTTAGCCTCTCTTCTTCAGCTTCTTCTCTGCCACCCTCACCTGTCTCCAATCCTTCTTCTCTACTCTTACTCCTTCCCACACTCCTCACTGCTCCTATTCCCTATCTTCTATTCATGGCCTTCTCCAGCTCCTGTTGTCTGTCCCCCCTGCTTCACTTCTATCCTCCTACAGAGCTGATCTAGAACATATCAAGTATTTAGCTGTAAAAGACTAACATGTTTCTCCTACACACGGGCAAACAGAAGTGTTGTGAGGTCATGCTCTCTTCGTTTTGAGTGCCTCCCTCAACCTGACCATGCCTTCAGGTTGACCAGGTATATCGGACAGAGGTCTCAAGATCCCTTTAACCTTTCCTTGGGCCTCTGTGTGGGCTTTATATACCCCATCCCAGAGCCACAATAGCAACCTACTACCCAAACCCAAGTTCTCAATAAGAGTTGAGTGATATGCATGAGAGACTTGCACTTTAAAATTGCTTACATCTGCTATGGTTTCTTACCTGTATTAGACCTGGCACAATCTCTGGTAAAAGCTGAGCAAGGGTATCTTTAGATACTCTCTCTATCACTTTTGTCTGCATTTTGATTGCAGCCAGGTTAATGGGGTAATCTGCAGTTTGGATAATGGGACAAAGTACTTTGATGCACTGATCTGGGCTAATGGAAGTGGCCAGCATTGAAGCAGCTTCTTCAGCCGACCTCACCACCTAAAATAGATTAAATAAAATAATAGAGAAAACAGTTTTTTAAACAAATATTTGTACAGTCCAAATTCTGAAAGTTCTACTGTTGAACCTTGCAGTGAAATGAATAAATTAGTATGCTTATTTGTATACTTATTTAGTTATTATAATATAATTATGTCTCTACAACACTGAAAACTGGATTTGGACCTGAAGAGACCATTACAGACAAATTTTCAAAAAACCTGTAAATGCAGATCCTAAATGGAAGCAGTTCTTCTGAAAATGTGGGTGATAATTTGGCCTAGCCTCTGCATTTTGACAGTACAAACATCAACATGCTCCAAGTCTATCTGGCAACAGATGCTAGGTCAAGCCTGCAATCTCTCCAGTGATTGCTATTCCACATCCAACTGTGACAGACTACTGAAGATTTTGTTAATATTTCTGAACACACAGCTCTCCACTGGAATTTTCTGCTTCTTGTTTGTCAGACAGATTTTCCATTCATTAAAGAAAATTATTTTGTAACAGCACATATATTTTTACTTCTAAAACTAAGTCTTATTTATATAAAATTAAGGAAAAAAAGGCAAAAACTCAGAATCTTGAACTAATAGAGGATTTTGTGTGGGACTATTACAGTAATTAGCTGGGAGCTGACAGCTTGCAGGTCAAGAGCATGTGAATACAAATGGGGATGCTGAACAGGGTTCTGCCCTAAAAGGTCTGGTTCTGCAATTGTGCTACTTGTTGGCTACACTGCACACAGCCACATTTGTGATACATAAAACCCATGCTATGTGAAGCTCTAGCATGCCCCCATTCATTGGCTGCTTTTGGGAAGGACTAGGATGAGTGTGAACTCAATTGCCAGGGAATTAGAAGGAGCGCATGCATGAAGACATTCCCTCACCACTCCTGGAGATTGTGTACAGTGGGAACCCACGCGAGTGCTGGATGTAGAAGGTACCACTGGAGTTCTATGCACTGAGACTTTGGTGATTGATGCCAAGTCTGATTGTCTTAGCAGTGCTGGAGATGGGGTCAACCTCACGAGGAGGCCATGAAGCCAAAATGTTCCACTCCTTTTTGGTCCTTGGCTTGAAAGACTGGCAAATCTTGCACATGTCACTTCTGCGACCTTCGCCCAGGCAGCACAAGAAACTCTTGTGTGGGTCACTCAGTAGCATGGGACATTTAGAGGTGTCTCAGGATTTGAAAACAGGGGATCAGGGCATACTCCAACCATAGTGAAGTCCCAAAAGGGAAAACAAAGGTTTGAATTATCCAGGTACTCAAGTACTAGAGAATTATGTACACAAAAGCAGTGAACACTAATGTACTAACAAAGGGCTACAGTGGTTAGCTGGAGCAAAAGCACTTCCATGTATTGCCATTAGCAGCAAGAAAGAACTGAGGGAGGTGGCAGCATGTAGCACCCCTTACAATGCGCCAGAGAGGTGCCACTCCTGGGGTCACTAGAGGCACTCCTTTACAGGTACTGCTAAGAGAAAAACTTCCAGCACCAGTGCATGTGGTAAGCATGAACACCTACAGCGGAATGAACATGATCAAATCCCTCAGTGGCTTGGGGCATGGCGGGGGGTGAGGTAAGACAGGGAATATTGTGGCTTCCTCTTCTTGATAAATTTTCCCTCCCTGTCCTCTTTATACTCTGTATCTAATTTCTAGGTGTATCCTGTTTCCTCCTTCATCCTCTACTCCCACTCTGCATCACCTGGTTATCCTGTCATACTCATGGTTATTCCTTTGCTTCCTCTTTATTGCTGCTCCAATGCCATGAGAACAGAACTTTCAAGCATGTCCTCCAATGGTATAATTTGGCTAAAATGCTGGATAGAATAAAGCAATGAGCCCGTATTGTGTTTGGTCTCATTCAAGAATGTTTGCCAGTGGAGGTGATGGTGAAAACAACCCAGTGCAAGGCCAGGTGTGAAATTTTTTGTCTTGCTCACCACTGTTCTCAGACGCCATTTGGCCAAAGATACTTAGTAGGGAGAAAGATGAGGTACTATTTCACATTGATTTCAATGGAGGGCAGAGGTTTTTTTTTGTTTGAAGGGACACATTTAAAGATCCTAAGGACTACACAGCCAGTTTAATACCATTAAGTCACACTAATAACTGCATGTTACAGTAAACAGCAAGATAAGAAATTTCTAAAGCATCTTTATGCATAATTGAGAGCATTTCTGTATGTTAATGAAATGGATTAGCAAAGCTTTGATTTAATCCTGTTCCTACAAAACATTTCAGAATTCATCCATAGGCACAGAACCTGGTATGGGTTGAACCTCTCTTGTCCAGCACCCTAAGGACCTCACTGCTGCCAGACAACAGAATTAGCTGGATGAAAGGAAGTCAATGTTTTCTAGCACATTACTAGCACTCTGCTTCCCAGGCTCTTAGAAAACATTTAGGGGTATATTACAGCTAAATAACAGCACACGACTCCGAGAGACAGGCTGGCTGTAAACAAACTTCATGGAACCATGGGAAACTTGGCCACACCCATGATAAAGTGGTTGTCCAGCCAACTAAAGTCTTGCTGGATTACAGAGTTTGCCGGACAAGAGTGTTCTGGATTCGAGATGTTCGATTTGTAATTCCTCTATCTCTGATTATCATCATGTATGATATATGCAGCATCACTAGGCCATACAAGGAAACTCTTAGGGTTTTCCATTGACACTTTTCATTTACTTTTAAAGAGTTTCTAAATCTTCCGATAGCACTGTAGACACAACTTGCAGTCATTAATTCAATTGTTTTAGAGAAGAACTAAATTTTGAAAAGCATGTATTTGTTCTTTTCCTTCTGTTTACAAAAGTTATATCAAGATGCGTCTTTTCTCACTTCTCATCTACTAAACTAGATTAGCATACATTTTAGGTTTCTGCTTTTCTCAGAAATAATCTTTGAAAAGCAAAAGCATGATGGGGATGAAACAGTATAAAATGTTTCCCCATATACATATTGCCTCCCTATAAAGTTATAGGTCCTGGAAGAAATCTCCTTTATACTCCTAGTAGTGGTGAAAATGATCTGACACACATACTCAGTTGAGTACGTCTGTGTGTCATTTGAGGTTAATAAGTAACAATCTACTTTATTTAGGATTGAAATTGTGCATTTCAGGCTGTTCTATGGTCCTTCCTTCCTATTACAGCACACCTTTATTAACCAATATTTACTGAATCCTTCAATATCAAACCTATAACTTTCTCACTGGCATTTCACTAAATTTATCAAGCACATTCTTTGAACATATTTGATTTGTGCTTTGTTACATTTCACATCCTCAGAATACACAGAGCCACTTACTAACCTCCTTATGAGGATCCTTATGAGCTTCTAGTGTCTTCATAATTGTGAGCTCCGCATAATTTTTAAATCTTGCTGGTTGGTTCCTTAGAATTTCTCTTAAAACTTTCAATGCCAAAGCTCTGATTGCATGCTAAAGATTAAATATTGTATATAATCAAGTTATTGACCTTTGAACTAACAATGTGCTTTTAATATTAGCTTAGCAACTGGACACAAATTTTATTGATAGTGGAAATATAAAGTAAATTATAATATGCTCCCTGTTCATTCAAGCTCTAAGCACATGGAACTACCAAAATCGTTTACAGCATCCCAACTCATACTCTCACCCCCTCTCTATTGCATATTTACATGGTGCTATGAAACTTTTATTAAGCAATATATACACATGCATGCAAAGTCACAAGCAGTCTATGCAGATCATCCCTAGTACATATTTTGTCTAAAACGCTTAAAAAAAAAGTTTAGAAATATTTTATTTTCCAAAACTACATTGAAAGTTTTGAGCCCCTCTGATTAAAAGGATGTCTAATTACAAATCTAACTATAGTATACTAAAAACACAAGCAGCCCTGTAGCACTTTAAAGACTAACAATTGGTGCTAAAAGATTACTCGCTTTTGTTTTTTGTGAAGCTGCAGACTAACACAGTAGTCTAATTATACTGAACTGAAATGGATTTGACAATTATGACGACATTTTAAAAATCTCAAATTATTTATAATTGATTTCCTGTACGTAATGTTGCCTGTGTTTCAGGGTTTTATACCTTGTAATTAGGCAAGCCAACAGACTTGCCAGGCCCCTGGGTAAAGCGTGTGTCGGGGGAGAGGGCGCAGCACTCCCAGACGGGCAGGGCCTGAGCAGCCAGACTTCAGCACTGCCCAGACTACCTGGGGTTCTGCAGCATACCAGCGGCAATTTAAGGGGACAGGGACTCTGTCTGCTGCTGGGCCCCAATGCAAATTTCCCCCTTTGCGTCCCCCTTTCCCCGTCAATATGCCTGTTTGTAACCTAGCAGGGCTAGTGAAAGCTAAGTTTTGTATCCACCCTGAAAACTGGGGAAACCTTCTCTCCAGAAGAGTAGAATATGTATACGCACACTTATTTTTAAAGGCAAGCTTTGCATGGCATACTTCGAAGGGGGAATATTTTGAATTTCATAGTAATTAGCTGAATATCCCCAAACATAAGGTAAAAAAAGGATGAAAAATCAACTTTAAGCTTCCATAACTCCCAACCCCAAAGTTCCAACTAACAGTAGTTGCTATGCACAAAACACATTATATTGTCACCCACCCCAAAAATCACCTGAAACATAAAACTAGTAAAGGAAGTAGGGGATGGAGAATCAGATAAAGGCCTTTTTGATACAATCAAGTATTTTTTTTTAAAGTGCTCTCTCAAAATATAGTATGAAGAAAAAGCTATGGACCTGACCCCTCTCACTCTATTACAAGATGCTGTGCATACATAATACACAGAACATCGGTCAGAGAAGGAGACAACAAGACTGGATACTGGATGAACCCAAAAGAAAAGACGACCCTGTAAAGTAAACACGACGACTGCCTCTATTTACTGTTTGGGGCATTGGGAATACTCTTAAATTAATTGCATTTTCTCAATCCCACTTGCAGATCATATCATTAAGAAGTTTTTTTTTTTTTAAATGCTACCAGACACTTGACTATCCCCTTCTAGATGTGCCATTCAAACATAATATAATTTCATCGAGATTGGACCTGACAGGTTACTGAAGAATGGGCCCTAACGTCAAATGCAATTTTAGTGCACTGTCAACTTCAGGTTAATCTGAACTTACCTCTTTGTCCCCAAGAGTTTCAAGTAACAAAAGTAGTATTGTTTTGAAGTGCTCATCCCAAACACCAAAGGCTTCTTCTTGAGTCAATTTCATAAGTTCATACAAAGCAGCCTTTCTTTCTTCAACTCTCTCATTATGGTTTGACAATTCTTTCAGTAACTCTGCAACCAGATCAGAATGGTCCATGGGAGGCTCTATCAGAAAGGAACAAATGGACATAGTCCTCAAATTGCAGAGATGTTGAAAAGCAACTCCAATTACATAATGCAGAAGATAGTTTCTAGGCTGCTAAGCCTTAAAACCCTTCTTTATTTTCCTTAGCTCTGCCTGTAAGGATATCTTCATCCTCAAAATAAAAAACACTTACTCTATTTTCAATATGGTCAGCAACGCTAAGCAACAAATGACTGGCACAATGGCAAAAAAAACAACTTGCAAATAAACTGACTGAAATTTGACTCTTCCAATGAGCGAAAAGGGTATGTTAACCATATCCTTTTAAACACGATGGCCACGTCCACATGGAGCCTTTTTCCAGCGGTGTCACCAGCAGCTCTATGCTAAGCAGGGTTCTTGAATATGCAAATGGTTTTCTATTTGCATAACCAAACAGGCAATTAGCATAGCTGTGTGAGATCTCCCTGCTGGCAGAAGCTGCTGCAGGCAGTAAACAGGCCACGTAGACATGCTTCTGCCGGCACAAACACCCTCTGTCGCCAGTCCCTTATCCCTGACTTTCTTCAGGGACAAGGGGATAGGCAAAGAGAAGTTACTCACCGTAGTAACGATGGTTCTTCGAGACGTGTCCCCGTGGGTGCTCCACAATAGCTGTCGGGCTCGCCCCGGCGCCGCAGGTCGGATCTTTTCAGCAATTTCTGCCGGGCCGCGCATGCACCGGTGCGCGCCGCTCCCTTGCGCGCTCCCGGCCGCGTGCGCGATCCGGCTCCCGCCAGTTCCTTGACCAACCGCCTCGGATGCTCCTGAAAAATACTAAACAGAGATCCGAAGCGGGGAGGATGGGCGGGTGGTGGAGCACCCACGGGGACACATCTCGAAGAACCATCGTTACTACGGTGAGTAACTTCTCTTTCTTCCTCGAGTGTCCCCGTGGGTGCTCCACGATAGGTGACTACCCAGCAGTAACCCAAGATAGAAGGTGGGTAATCGGTTTATGTGCAGCTTGTCCCCGAGAGGACCGCTGTCGAGAGACGGGTATCCTCTTGGAATACGCTGTGAAGAGCATAATGCTTGGCGAAGGTGTCATAGGATGACCAGGTCGCCGCTCTGCAAATGTCTTTTAGCGCAATGCCCTTGAAAAAAGGCTGTTGATGCCGCCACCGCCCTAGTGGAGTGAGCCCAAGGTGGGGCCAGTAAAGGAGTCTTTCTGAGTTCGTAGCACATTTTTATGCAGGATACGATGTGCTTCAAGATTCTCTGCGAAGAGAGACCTTCTCCTTTTGATTTGGGAGCGAGAGAGACTAGGAGTCTATCCGTTTTCCGGAAGGACTTAGTCCTGTCTATATAGAAAGCCAGCGGCCTCCTCACATCCAGGAGGTGTAGGCGCGCCTCTTTGTTGGAGTTATGAGGCTTTGGATAAATGAGGGTAAAACTATAGGTTCGTTAATATGAAACTCTGAAGAAACTTTGGGAACAAAGGCTGGATGCAGCCGTAAGGTTACTGCCTCCTTGGAAATTACTGTGCAGGGTGGCGTTGCCATAACTGCCGCAAGCTCACTCACCCTGCGAGCTGACGTGATTGCAAGAAGGAAGATTGTCTTTATCGTAAGGAGACGGAGGGAAACCGTGGTTAAGGGTTCAAACGGTGGTCCCGTTAGCACATTAAGCACCAGGTCCAAGCTCCACGAAGGTGGAAGTGGTTTCCGAGGGGGGGTATAGGTTTACCATCCCTTTGAGGAACCTGGTAACCATGGGATGGGCAAACACCGTGTGCCCTTCCTCTTCATGTCTGAAAGCTGATATAGTGCCAAGGTGGACCTTCAACGAGGATAGGGAGAGTCCGCCTCTCTTGAGGTCCAGTAAATACTCTAGTATTACAGGTATATGCGCAGCAAGGGGGGCTAATTGCTTGGTAGAACACCATGTAGTGAATCGAGTCCATTTTTGCTTATAGGGCTTCCTGATGGAAGTCCTCCTGCTACTTTCTGGGACTTGTTGCACTCCCTCCATACACGTGCACTCTAGGGAGCTGAGCCATGGATTAACCATGCTTGCAGTCGCAGGCCTCGGGGGTGTGGATGCACTATGGACCCCTGGGCTTGCGTGAGCAGATCCGGCGCCACCGGGAGGGGCATCGGTGGACGGTCTGACATGCGCAGGAGTAAGGGGAACCATTGCTGTAGATCCCACGTTGGGACTACTAGGATCATTCGGGCTTTCTCTCTCCTGGCTTTCTGCAAGAATTTGTGGATAAGCACTGTGGGAGTAAAGGCGTAGAGCAGGGGGCCCCTCCACGAGATCGCGAATGCGTCCCCCAGGGACCCCCGTCCCAGTCCTGCCCTGGAGCAGAACCATGGGCACTTCTTGTTGTGTTGAGTGGCAAACAGGTCTATCTGGGGAAATCCCCATGCGTGAAAAATCGGTTGTAGCAGATCGGAACAGATCTGCCACTTGTGTGTGAGTGCGAAGCGCCTGCTCAGCTGGTCTGCCTTTACATTGTGAGCGCCTGGTAAATACGAGGCTTTCAAGGTTATATTGTTGGCGATGCACCAGTTCCACAATCGGACTGCTTCCGCACATAAGGCACGGGACCGAGCTCCTCCTTGCCGATTTATATAAAACATGGTGGAGGTATTGTCTGTACTGATCCCGACTACTTGCCTTGTATATGGTCTTGAAAGTGTTTGCAGGTGTTGAACATTGCTCTGAGCTCCAGTATATTTATGTGCAGTGACTGTTCCGGGGAGGACCACAGTCTTTGCGTCACCTTTTCGCCCATGTGTGCTCCCCACCCTATGTGGGAGGCGTCGGTAGTGAGAAAAACAGATATTTGTGGTTGGTGAAAGGGTACCCCTGTTAGCATGTTCTTGGGGTTCACCCACCATTGCAGGGATCCGTGCACCTCTGTCGTGGGCAACACCACCCTGTGGACAGTGTGTGCTGCCGATTTGTAGACGCTCGCCAGCCAGTCCTGCATGCTGCGCCTATGCAATCGGGCATTCTGTACCACAAACGTTGCTGCTGCCATGTGGCCCAGCAGCTGTGAGCACGTCAGAACCGGCACCGTAGGGCTGAAGGTGATGACTTGCATGAGGGAACCAATGGCGCTTAAGCGGGCATCTGATAGAGAAACCCTTGCTGTGATGGAATTTATGCGTGCCCCTATGAACTCTATGTCCTGCACGGGGTCTATCTTTGATTTTGCCAAATTGATGACCAGGCTCAGCGAAGAGAACGTGTCTGCTGTGACGCGTATCATGCGAAGTACCTCCTCCTTCGAGGCCCCTTTCAGTAGGCAGTCTTTTTTTTTTTTCCCCCCAGATATGGGAATATAAACACCCCCTGTCTGTGCAGGTAGGCTGACACCACTGCCAAGGTCTTGGTGAAGACTCTGGGGGCCGAGGAGAGGCCGAACGGCAGAACCTTGTACTGAAAATGTTCTTTGCCTACTATAACCCGGAGAAAACGCCTGTGAGCCAGGTGAATAGTTATGTGGGAACACGCATCTTGTAAGTTGAGGGCTGCGAACCAATCTCCATCATCCAGTGCCGTAAGTATAGAGGCGACTGTGATCATCTGAAAGCGTTGCTTGCGCAAGTACCAGTTGAGGCCTTGAAGATCTAGGCTGGGCCTCCAGCCTCCTGTCTTTTTCTCTGTGAGGAAGTATCTTGAGTAGAACCCTTTCCCTCGGAGTTGCTCCGGCACTCTTCCCACTGCCCCTATAAGCATAAGATGGCCTACCTCCTGCTTGAGTCTCGCTTTGTGGGAGGCGTCCTTTAGGTGGGGTCTGGGTGGAGGTCGTGGGAGCAACTGGAACGGAATCACGTAACCCGTGGCTATGATCTCCAGTACCCATTTTTATGTGGTGATCTTTTGCCACTGGTCGTAGAATGGTCAGAGGCGATGGTGGAACAGTAGCTTCGGATGACATTGCGCGATGGTAGAGACAGTGCAGCCCTCGATCTGTGTGTCAAACTTGTGGCCTTTGGCCCTGCTCCGAGGACGCACAGCTCTGTTGAGAACGTCGCCTGGGAGTTCTGTACTGTTGGTGCTGTTGATGTCACCCTTGCTTGTAGCCCCTGTGGTACTGGGGACGCTGTGGTTGATATTGCAAACAGCTTCTCCGTGTCAAAGGGGAGATCAACGATCTTCGCCTGCAGATCCCTCCGGATACCTGATGTCTGGAGCCAGGACTCCCTGCTCATGACCACTGCCGTAGCTGTTGACCATGCTGCCGTATCCGCTACGACTAGGGCGATCTGAACTCCTGTCCTGGAGGCTGCGTAGCCTTCCTGCACGATGGCCTTGAGCACCGGCTTCTTGTCCTCTGGAAGCGAGTCCATGAGGGAAGTCAGCCTGGAGTAGTTGTCGAAAATATGGTTCGCTAGATGCGCTGCGTAATTCACCATTCTCAACAGTAGGGTAGAGGAGGAGTAGACCTTTCTGCCGAACAACTCTAGTTTCTTGGCATCTTGTCTGTTCCCCCTGTCTTGTACTGAGAAGTTTTCGACCTCTGTTGAGACGATTCCACCACCAGAGAATTTGGTCGCGGGTGGCTGAACAGGAACTCCATGCCCTTCGTCGGGATGAAGTACTTCTTATCCGCTCTCTTGTTTATAGGCGGAGTGGACACAGGGGTCTGCCATATTGTGGTGGCGGACTCCATGATTGCTTCATCAGCGGAATAGCTATTTTGGAAGAGGCAGGAGGTCTCAGGTTTTTAAGGAGCTTATGGTGTTTCTCCTGCACCTCTGCTGTTTGGATGCCTTGCGTGAAGGCCACCCTTTTAAACAGCTCTTGGAACTGTTTGAGATCGTCCGGAGGATGGACGTCCCCTGGGGCCGTGGCCTCGTCAGGGGAAGATAGCGAGGAACCGCTAGGGGAAGCCTCTCTGGACCCCTCTGGGTCCTGTTGACGGTGATACATCCTCTTGCTAGATACTTGCGAGGGAAAATCTCAGGGTTCCAGAATCAACTCCCCCTGAGATATCTGCGTTTCCGTCCCCGTCTGCGATTGCCCTCGGGGATATTGAAACGTCTGGGGGGATCTGTCCCTGGGAGCATGCCTATGGTGTCTATGCCCCACGTGATAGGGGCGACCATGGCAACACGGGCACTGTTCCGGAGATGGAGACCTTGACCACTCTGGAGGCGCATACCCCCTGCGTCTGGGGGAGCGAGATCATCTGGGTGATTGAGATAATGGAGAGACTGATTTGTGGCAGTACTCCAGGGGTTCAAAGCCCAGGAAAGGCGATGGTGGTCCGAGCCATGGTGATGCTGGCTGTGGGAACGGGGATGGGGGCTCAGGGTATACTGGAGGTGACCCCTGCCGCCTCGTTGGAGTCCGCAGCATAAGTGGAGGGCTTAGAGCGAGTAGCCCTGCAGCCCTGTCTGGAGAAGGGCTGCGGTGCCGGGTTTTCTGTGCTGCCTTTCCCCTCCCCTGTGGGGCTGGCTCCACCCCTTTCCGCGTCGGGGATCTCGGCTCCGCTGCGGTGCCGCACGGGTGGTGTCCCCCAGTGCTTGCAGGCCGCATGCCTGCGAGCTCTGCACCGCCGGTTCCCCGGGGGTCGGTGCCTCTAGCCGCGGTGCCACCGGTTCCGGCGCTTGCCTGGCCACCGCCCTGCCCACGGTGCGGGGCGGCTGTTTGATTATCGGAGGCGCAGCCTCTGCCACGTGCGTCTCCGCGCCGCCGCCGCTCAGCTGTGACTGCGGCTGGGGGCTAAGCGCTCCACCTGTCCCGCTCGCTGTGGCTGCTGGCAGGGATCGGGTTGGTGAAAGCTTCCTCCGTTTTTGCGCTGATGGGGTTAGGGAAGCAGCTTTCCTTTTATGGGCCCCTGTGGGTCCCTCCTGCTGAGGCTGCTCCGGCGCGTCTGGCTAGAGGGCCCTGTCAAAGAGCAGCATTTTCAGCCGCATCTCTCTGTCCTTCCTTGCTCTGGCTGTGAGCTTTGCACAGAAGGAGCATTTCTGTGCCCATCTGAGGCCGGCATCGCTTTGCGGCATGACTCACACTTTGAATCCTGAAGAGGACATTGTGGTGAGTCTTTGAGTTGTTAATAGGGTACTTAGCACCTTCTCTGTGCCTGTTTCCCTCTCGGACTCAGCCTGCTGCGGCAGGAGGCCTAATGGCCTTACGTCCCCGGGCCTCCGCTGCTCCGCTCGCTACTAAGGCTGTAAAACTTTACTTTTTACTCTCTCTTTTTTTTTTTTTTTTTTGAAAACAATAACAAGCTAAGTTAAGTTAAAGACTGAAAAAGACGCTCTGAACTCTTTAAAAACATTAAATACACTAACTCTGGCCGTAGCCTGAGCGGATTCCGTCTGCAGCCGATGGCGGTTAAAGAGGAACTGGCGGGAGCCGGATCGCACACGCGGCTGGGAGTGCGCAAGGGAGCGGCGCACGCTGGTGCATGCACGGCCCGGCAGAAACTGCTGAAAAGATCCAACCTGCGGCGCCGGGGCGAGCCCAACACCTATCGTGGAGCACCCACGGGGACACTCAAGGAAGAACAGAGGGGATTTTGGCCAGCAGAGGCACATCTACATGGCCTGTTTACTGTTGGCAGCAACATCTCGTGCGGCTATGCCACTTAGCCAGGTGATCATGCAGATGGAAGGCCATTTGGATTTTTTAGAACCTTACTTAGCATAGCGCTTCTGGCAGCAGTGCTGAAGAAAGGCTCCACGTAGACATGCCCGATACGTACACAGACTATGTTCTTTCACTCCCACATTCAAAGCTGTGTATCACCTCTTGAAGTACTTAACATATTCACTGCTTAGAGTAAAGCAGAGGTGTTGCTCCTGGACAAAATATTTGGCCTTTGACACACATGCAGCAACACAGTGAAGATGAATAGACTGTGGGAATTCCAGAGGGATGCTGCTACTCAAGCTGCTGTCCCTCAGACAAGCTCTCTGTGTAGAAGAGTTTAAAAAAAAGGTAGGGAAGGGGTGCCATATGATGAGCAAGGCATAAATAACTAGACTGATACCCATTCAGATTGGGTAGGCAACTCAAGATGCCTGGAAAATGTCAATAAAACCTGGTCTCCAGCGTGAATTCAAATCTCAAATTGTTGTCTTTGCTTTATCATCAAGTACAGGTTGCACCTCTCTCATCCCACGCTCTTGGGATCTGACTGGTGCCGGACAAGAGAATTTGCTGGACAACTGAATATTTTTAAGCACATTACCAATACTGCCACTGCTTACTGGACTCTTAGAAGAAATTTAGGTATAAATTATAGCTAAACAACAGCATAGACACTGAGAGCCAGGATTGGTGGCTGTAAACAAACTTGATGGGACCACAGGAAACATGGCCACAGCCATGATAAATGGTCATCTGGATAACTAAAATCATGCCAGATTACAGAGTTTGGCAGATGAGAGCATTCTGGATTACAGAGGTTCAGCCCATAGTCAAACATGTCTGGCCTTGGAAAACAGAACTCTTGTGCCTGTGTCATGCTGTTCAGATAGATTAGAACCTCACCGTACTTTTCCAAGGAGAGAAATGTAAAAGATAAAAATAAAAAAATCGCTCACATAAACTATTTTACAAAGCATATAATGGAAGGAGTCAAGTTGTCTCTCATCTGCAAAACGTAGAAATTAAGCAGAGACAGTATTGTCTCTTTCTGTGACACTACTTCATGTTCATACTATATTACCAGGGAAAAATATGCAATGTTGGAGTGATTGTAGACAGTCCTCTGATAACATCTGTTCAATGTGCAGTGACAGTCAAAAAACCTAACAGAATGCTAGGAACTACAAGCAAAATGATAGATAAGATAGCAAACATTAAAATCCCATTATAGAAATCCCTGGTTCGCCCACACCTGGAATACTTCATGCAGTGCTAGTCACCACAGCTCTAAAAGGATATCAGAAACTGACAATGTACCGAGAATGACAATAAAAACATTTAAGAGTAAATTCCATATGAGGAGAAATTAAAAAGACTTGGACTATTCACTTTAGAGAAAGGGGATGGGGCAGAAGAGGAAAGTATGATAGAGCTATACAAAATCACGAAGTACGTAGAGAAAGTGAGTCAGAAATTAAGTATTACTTAATCCTTCACAAATACAAGAACCAGAGTCATTCAATCAAATTAACTGGCAGAAAGTTTAAAGTAAACAAACTGAAGTACTACTTCACAGTATACACAGTAAACCTGTGGAACTCATTTTTCAAGGATGCTGAAAAGACCAAAGTATAACAGGATTTTAAAAAAAGTTAGAAAAATTAACGGAGGATAGCTAATAGGCACTGATGGGCCTACGATGGTCAGAGATATACTCCCATGCTCTAGATGTCCTTAGGTCTCTGGCTAGCAAATGCTGGTAATGGACAAGAGGCAATGGATCACTTGATGGGCATGTTCTGTTCATTCCCTCTGAAGCATCAGGTATTGCTACTGTTGGAAAACAAAGTACTGAGCTAGACAGGCCACTGTTGTGCCCAGCACAGCTGTCCAGTTTTTTGGAATACTAGTTATCAACACAAATAAGAGTGAGTAGTTACATTCACTTCAACAAAATCCCCAGAAACACTATGGCTACATCTACGCATAACAAAACTTGCAGAGTATCTACACACAAAATGTGTTGTCGACAAAAAAGCCACGTAGATGCTCTGGGGTCCTTTTGTCAACACAGCGGATCAAAATATCAATCCGCTTTTATGTGTACACATGATCTGTCAAGAGGAGTTTTTTTGGAATATCTCTTCTGACATTAACTTCTGTAGACAGATGCTTCTAGTGTAGACACTACGTCCTAGCTGGTGAAAGAGGCTCACTCTGTAATTTGATAGTGTTCTACTAAATAGAGAGATTTGCTAATTATATTATTGCATAAATGTTACTTTAAACTACATGAAAAACTAAAATGTGCAATGATTAGTATTTCATTTCTTGTGTTAACGTATCAGTGACATGTAACGATGTTTACATTTCCAAAAATATAGTATAGCACTAATATTGGCCATTTATTCATACCGACCATGACTTGGATAAACAGCCATGCCAATAAGTAGAACTGCACTTGTTAGATCCAGTACATACCTTACCTTTTTTATCTTCCATAAAATATAATTCAAGACTGACAGTGGCTGTTAATACTGACAACTTGATCTATATATATATATAGATAGATAGATAGATAGATACACACACACACACCCCCCACAGTGAAGTTTTAAGAAAATAAAGCTGAATATAAGTTAATTTTCCAAGTACAGAACCTCATAAATCTAACTGATGGCAATTTTTATAATTGAATACAGTAGGGTGTCAACATTCGTGAACCTAAGGTTTGCGAATTCAAGTATTCATTAGCAGCCACTCATGGCTGCTTCCCTGGGGCCCAGATAGGGAGCAACGGCAGCTGCCACTTCCCCTGGGGCTTCAGGCAGGAGCACTAGCAGCTGCAGCTTCCCTGGGGCTCCGAGTCCCTGTATTTGTGAAATTCAACATTTGCAAGGGTTCTCAACATGGAACATTCGCGAATGTTGAGACCCTACTGTACAAACACAATACCAGAGACTGTACTGTTTCCTTTCTCTAGGAAAAGCTACTCCTATGACAGTGTATACTCATTCCAAAATATCCACTATCTACTGAAGCAAAACAGCATTAATAAACCTCCCCTTCCAATTCTTTTGTATTGCCATCATATTTCGAAGGTTAGCCTGACGTTTTCAGTAAGATATACAGTGTGTACAACTGGGAGTGTTAAGAGGCTGGGGCCTTTTGCTGGTGAATGCTCTATGTTAAAGTAAAAAGTAAAGATATCATTACAAATCTGTGCATTCAACTTAATATGAAATCATTTCATCATGAACAAAATAATTTTTCTATATGCTTGAATTTGTTTCTAAGAATTGAGCAGTATGCTTAAGTGTCTCTGTCTATTTGACAGTACAGTAAAGAATGTTTGCCAGCCACTAGTAAACCCATACAGGTACTATACGTTTGCTTCTGTTTTACTTGAAGAGGAATCTCTGTACTGGTCCAGTGTTATTGTCTAGCTACCATTTATGTGTGCGTTTTCTAACCTGTAACAGCATACCAAAAGCTGCAACTACTCCCTATCCAGTTGTTATACTACCCCTCTCTCCAACCCAAGTAACTTCAACGCAAAGTGCAAAGATGAGGAGACGGAAAATCTGCAAGTAGTGTAAAATAAATTGACTACCCATATGTATAACAGTGGATACTATAGTGATTGACACTGATGAAACAGTAGTGATAGAGAGAGGGCTTGGTAGAAAAAGCAGTGCTGCATAATCGTATCCACAGATAGAGTGTTCCATATCTGGCACACACAAAACTAAATTTCTCAACATGGCAATACTTCAATGATCAACATCTTTTTGTTTCAACAACATGTGGCCAGATCTTCTGGTGGTCACTAGTGGTAAACAATTCAGACCATTTGATAATTTGGAACATAAAGATCCCAATGGAGCCACAGCCAAACCCCATCTTTAGAAAATGTTATTATGCACTACACAATTAGGAAAGGAAAATGAGCAACAGAGAATAAGAAAAATACAAGTGCAACATAAAACACTTGGTTGTAAACATTACAAGATAATACACTGGAAAAGAGTAAAATTTAGCGTAAAAAGCTCATGAACCAGCAAGCTTAACATCTGTTAACGTGGTCTGACGGCAGCCGCCTTTTCAGTAAATGCATTTAAGAATGTTTAATCAACACAAAATACCCCAACCTTGTGTTTCAAATAAAAACATTTCTCCATCAAAGCTCTGTGCTCTTAATCTTTCATCTGTAGTCAGAACCAGTCTTACCCAGCTTTTCATTACATAATTAAAAAAAGATCTGTTTTCACTTGACAAATTGCAAAAAAAAGAGCAAAACAAAGCAACATAACCACAAATTATTTTTTCCTTCTTGATTATCATGCACTAAAATATACTTTCTAAAAGTTAAGCCCACATACACAGTATATGCTACAGTTAGCAATTCTCTTTCTCAGTCCCTTAATTTTCCTGTAACTTTGTATTTATGAGGAATTCCATTACACTGGACTTTTTTCTGACAGCTTTTGTAGCATTGCTTGCTTTTGCCATTACTCAGATAGGATTTATGACTGAAAAAAACCTAGCCTGAAAAACATGTGATTCATTGAATCAGCAGTTAGGTTTCTTCTGGAAATTTCATATATATCTAATATAGCTCAGCTACTGAATTTATTACACAAAAACCCTAATGGTTTGACTATACTACTTTTTGCAACAAATGCAGACAAATCTTACAATACGCCTTTTAACAAAGAATGGAATCTATAACTTACCATCAGGAAATTGTTCTGCATCATCATCAAACATAGCTTCTTTCAAAGCAGATTTGTTAAAAGAACCGATACTATCTGAGTAATTGTATGGGTTATAATCTCGTGAACGTGGAGAAGAGTGAGGAGGCATTGTGTTAAGTAATGATGTTTTGTTATCGAGAGCTGTTCGGCCGGTATCAATCGTTCCACCTCCTGCTCTTAGATCTGCTATTCCAGAGCCACTGCAAACCTGCCAGGAAAAAAAAATTTAAAAAAAAGAAAGCCCTTCTTCACAAATATATTTAGTATCTCACTTTTTAGTTCATTATTGCTCTTCAGTTAAGCAGTAAATAATGTGCTTGTCGACATAGGGAAGTTAACATGCAACACACTAACAACTCCACACAAATTCCTCTGTGAAAACACCTAATGTGTACTTAAAATGCTCTTGGGTGGTTTGGCTTATGATACTTTGAAGTCCAGTATTTTAAGGTGTAGTAAGCTAAAGTGCATAATGGCCCTTTCCCCACAGAGTAACAGTGACCTCATGTGGGAGCTGTACAGAGTAGGCAGTGTGTTGTAAATGTATCCACTAACCTATGTGCTGGAACTTGAAGTGAGGTGGGTGCTGTAGCACCCTTTGACTAGAAGCAGTTTCCATTATATACAGGATTTACAGTTTGGTTCAATGGCTCTCAGTACACCCAGGATAAAAATTGCTCCACCACCACTGCCCTCTACCTTTCTATGTTATGCTGTCACGGAGACAAGCCCAAAGACATTCTACAAAGTTTGCAAGGTTCCACAGATACCATAAATTACCAAAATTCACCTTTAATTGGTTCACTGTTCTCAACAATTAAGGCTGTACAGGTTGCACCTCCTAAAACTGGCAAACTCTGGTCTGGCAACATCCATGGTCCAACAGGACCACAGATGCTCCTGGACCTGAAAGCCCAGGAGCCGAAGGGCGGGAGAGCCAGCAGCATCAGGGCTGCAGCCATGTCAGCACAGGGCTGAGGTCAGAACCAGTGTCCCCTGTGGCAACGAGGAACCGGAGTCTGCCCCTCCCGCCCCCGCAGCAGCTGGGTGAGCAGCCCCATGCAGGGAGAGTTAGGCAAGACGGCTGCTGCAGGCTTGGGGTCTATTGCAGGGGACCTCCCCTGGTTCAGCAAATTCTCTTGTTCCGGACCAGTCAGGATTGGAGAGGCGCAATCTGTACAAATGAACATGCAGTTTGTGGCAGACTGAGTTGTAAGTCTACCCGTACAACTATGCTATATAATTCAGCAGAGATCATTCAGCTGTACTACATCAGCTCCTTGCGTTGTCATTCAAACACTCACTGAATCACCATCATCTTTTTTGATATCCCGTTTCATAGGCTCATTCATATCTTCCTGGCTACGGAAACTGTAGTTCTGAATGGCTTCAGTGACTCCACGAAGAGAACTGTAAATATCTTCAGAATTCATGTTTTCTGTGTCATAATCGAATGCACTGTAAATCAGGGGAAAACATGGAAAAAAGGTTCAATGTATTTTCTCTTATTTTATTGAGGATTGGGGCCAGAAGAGCAGAACCACACTCCTGTGGGAGCTGCCTATCAACTGCACTCTCCTTTGTAAAGGAGACCACCAATGAGAGACGTGACACCTCAAGAGGTCGAACTGGATGGCCAACAAGGGAGTTATTTATTTAGGAAGAGCATCAGTAAGAAGCAGGCTCTTGCTCCAGTTTCTACTGGTGAAAGTGTTAATGCCTGGAGCTACTGCACAGCTTCTCTATTAAATATCAACTACTACAATGAACTTGCCTAAAATTTTCACTTTTAAAACTTCTAACTACTAAATCATGGCCTATGAAATCCTCTAGACTGGTAGAAAATCACAGCTAAGATATGGAGCACTTCATTGGTTATGTCTCTCTGCCTTTGGAAATTTTAAGTTCTCTGGTGATTTGGTTCTCCATAGTAGTTTTTAATAAAGAGAAGTTACTCACCTGCAGTAACAATGGTTCTTCGAGATGTGTCCCTGTGGGTGCTCCACAATAGGTGTCGGGCTCGCCCGGCGCCGCAGATCGGAATTCTTCCAGCAGTTTCTCCTGGATCGCGCATGCGCCGGCGCATGCCGCTCCCCTGCGTGCCCCTGGCTGCGTGTGCGATCCGGTCCCCGCCAGTTCCTTGACCAACCGCCTTGAATGCTCCTGAAAAACACTAGACAGAGATCCGAAGCGGGGAGGATGGGCGGGTGGTGGAGCACCTACGGGGACACATCTCGAAGAACCATCGTTACTACAGCTGAGTAACTTCTCTTTCTTCTTTGAGTGGTCCCCGTGGGTGCTCCACAATAGGTGACTACCCAGCAGTAAACCAAGTAAGGAGGTGGGTAATCGGTTTATGTGCAGCTTGCCCCCGAGAGGACTGCTGTCGACAGACGGGTATCCTCTTCGAATACCCGATGTAGGGCATAATGCTTGGCGAAGGTGTCATAGGATGACCAGGTTGCCGCTCTACAGATGACTTTTAACACGATGCCCTTGAAGAAGGCTGATGACGCCGCCACCGCCCTGGTAGAGTGAGCCCTAGGCGGGGCCAGCAAAGGGGTCTTTCGAAGCTCGTAGCACATTTTTATACAGGACACAATGTGCTTTGAGATTCTCTGTGAAGAGAGACCTTCTCCTTTTGACCTGGGAATGAGAGAGACTAGAAGCCTGTCCGTTTTCCGGAAGGACTTAGCTCTGTCTATGTGGAAGGCCAATGCCCTCCTCACATCCAGGAGATGCAGGCATGCCTCCTTGCTGGAGCTGTGAGGCTTTGGGTAAAACAAGGGTAAAACTATTGGCTCGTTAAGATGGAACTCCGAAGAAACTTTTGGAACAAAGGCTGGGTGCAACCTTAAGGCTACTGCCTCCTTTGAGAATACTGTGCAGGGCGGCGTTGCCTTCACTGCCATGAGCTCGCTCACCCTGCGGGCTGACGTAATTGCAGGGAGGAAGGTCGTTCTCATCGTAAGGAGACGGAGGGGAACTGTGGCTAATGGTTCGAAAGGAGGACCCAATAGCGTGCTGAGCACAAAGTCCAGACTCCACGATGGTGGAAGCGGTTTCCGAGGGGGGTACAGGCTTACCAACCCCTTCAAGAACCTTGTGACGATAGGATGGGCGAATACAGTGGGCCCTTCCTCCGTATGCCGAAAGGCTGATATAGCAGCGAGGTGGACCTTTAGTGAGGATAGAGAAGACCTGCCTCTTTTGAGGTCCAATAAGTATGCTAATATTACAGGCATAGGAACGTCAAGGGGAGCTAACTGCTTGGCAGAACACCAGGCTGTAAATCGAGTCCATTTCTGCTTGTAAGTCCTCCTGGTGGAGGTCCTTCAGCTACATTCCAGGACTTGTTGTACTCCCTCCGTACACATGCTCTCTAAGGAGCGGAGCCATGGATTAACCATGCTTGTAGACACAGACCCTGAGGGTGAGGGTGCACTATGGACCCCTGAGCCTGCAAGAGTAAGTCCAGCGCCACCAGTAGAGGAAGTGGTGGGCGGTCCGACATGCGCAGAAGCAAGGGAAACCATTGCTCCCGATCCCAAGTTGGGACTATGAGTATCATGCGAGCTCTGTCCCTTCTGGCTCTCTGCAGAACCTTGTGCATAAGCACTGTGGGGGGAAACGCGTAAGGTAGAGGGCCCCTCCATGAAATCATGAATGCGTCCCCCCAGGGACTCCCGCCCCACTCCTGCCCTGGAGCAGGACTGGGGACACTTCTTGTTGTACTGGGTGGCAAACAGATCGATTTGGGGAACCCCCCATGTACGAAAAATGCGCCGTAGCAGGTTGGAGCGGATCTGCCATTCGTGCGTGAGTGCGAAACGCCTGCTCAGCTGATCTGCTTTCGCATTGTGAGCACATGGCAAGTACGAGGCTTTCAACGTTATGTTATTGGCGATGCACCAGTTCCACAATCGGACTGCTTCTGCACATAGACCATGGGATCGTACTCCTCCTTGTCGATTGACGTAAAACATAGTGGAGGTATTGTCGGTATTGATCCCGACTACTTTGCCATGCAGGTAATCTCGAAAATGTTTGCAGGCATTGAACACTGTTCTGAGCCCCAGTATGGTCATGTGCAGTGTTTGTTCCGCAGGGGACCATAGCTCTTGCGTTACCTTGTTGCCGATGTGCGCTCCCCATCTTATGTGGGAGGCGTCAGTAGTAAGAAAAATAGAAATTTGTGGTTGGTGAAAAAGGCACCCCCACTAGCAGATTCTTGGGATTTTCCCACCATGCTACGGATCTGCGCACCTCTGTCGTGGGCGACACTTCCCTGTGGGCAGTACGAGATGCCGGTTTGTAAACACTCGCCAGCCAATGCTGCAGGCTTCGCATATGTAACCTGGCATTCTGTACCACAAACGTCGCTGCCGCCATGTGGCCCAACAGCTGTAGGCACGTTAGGACCGGCACCGTGGGGCTGTATGTCACGACTTGCACCAGTGAACTGATGACGCGGAAGCGGGCGTCGGGTAGGTACACCCTTGCTGTGGTAGAGTTTATGCGTGCCCCTATGAACTTTATATCTTGTGTGTGTTCGGTCTTTGACTTTGCGAGATTGATAACTAGGCCCAGCGAAGAAAATGTGTCCGCTGTGACGCGTATCATGCATAAGACCTCTGCCTTCGAGGCCCCTTTCAGTACGCAGTCGTCCAGATATGGGAAAATAAACACCCCCTGTCTGTGCGGGTAGGCTGATACCACTGCCAGGGTTTTGGTAAAAACTCCGGGAGCCGAGGAAAGGCCGAACGGAAGAACCCTGTACTGGAAGTGCTCCCTGCCGACCGTGAAGCAGAGGAAGCGTCTGTGTGCTGGGTGGATTGTTATATGAAAGTAAGCATCTCGTAAGTTGAGGGCTGCAACCAGTCTCCATCGTCCAGTGCCGTGAGTATAGAGGCAACTGTGATCATCCAAAAAACGTTGCTTGCGCAAGTAACAGTTGAGGCCACGTAGATCCAAGATGGACCTCCAGCCTCCTGTTTTCTTCTCTGTTAGGAAGTAGCGTGAATAAAAACCTTTCCCCTGGAATTGCTCCGGCACTCTTTCCACCGCCCCTATAAATAGAAGGTGACCCACCTCCTGCTTCAGCCTCGCCTCGTGGGCAGAGTCTCTGAGATGAGGCCTGGTGGGAGGCTTCGTCGGTGGAAGGGACTGGAAGGGGATCGTGTAACCCGTGGCTATAAGCTCTAGCACCCATCTGTCTGTGGTGATCTGCCATTCAGAGTGGAACAGTTTGAGGCGATGATGGAACATGAGATGAGAGTGGCATTGAGCGATGGTGTTGATAGTGCAGCCCCGACATACCCGTCAAACTTGTTGTCTTTGGGCCTGCCCCGAGGGCGTACGGCTTTGTTGGGAACGTCGCCTGGGAGTTCTGTACTGCTGCTGCTGTTGATGGCGCCCTTGGTCGTAGCCTCTTTGATACTGAGCACGCTGTGGTTGGTAAGCGTAGCGTCTTTGCTGAGGATAAAATTTCTTCCTCCTGTATGGGGGAGTATAAATGCCCAAGGTTCTAAATGTGGCTCTCGAGTCCTTGCTGGAGTGGAGGACCGAGTTGGTTGAGCCCGTAAGCAGCTTTTGTGTATCAAAGGGAAGATCCACGATCTTCACCTGGGGGTTCCTGGGGATACCAGACGTCTGGAGCCAGGACTCCCTACGCATGACCACTGCTGTAGCTGTTGAACGTGCCGCTGTGTCCACCACGTCCAGCGTAATTTGCCATTCTCAATGATAGGGTAGAGGAAGAATATACCTTCCTGCCAAACAGCTCTAGCTTCTTAGCATCTTTATCCCATCCCTCCGATTTGGACTGAGATGCCTTTGACCTCTGCTGGGACAATTCGACCACCAAAGAATTTGGTTGTGGGTGACTAAGGTGGAACTCCATGCCCTTGGCTGGGACGAAGTACTTCTTATCTGTTCTCTTGTTCGTAGGCGGAATAGAGACTGGAGTCTGCCATACGGTAGTGGCTGACTCCATAATGGCTTCGTCTAGCGGGATAGCAATTTTGGAGGAAGCCGGGGGTCTCAAATTTTTAAGGAGTTTACGATGTTTCTCCTACACCTCTGCCATTTGAATGTCTTGCGTGAAAGCCACTCTCTTGAACAGTTCCTGGAATTGTTTAAGGTCATCTAGGGGGGTGACATCTCCGGGGGCCATGGCCTCATCTGGGGAGGCTGAGGAGGAACCACTGGAGTAAACCTCCCTCAAAACCTCAGGCTCCCACGGTCGATGATATACTTGCTCCCTGGAGGATTGTGAAGGAAAGTCTCGGGGTTCTGGACCTCACTCCCCGAGACAACTGTGTTTCCGTCCCAGAGTGAGAGTGTACACGGTGGTATTGAGCAGCAGGGGAGGACCTGCCCCTGGATCTAGGCCTGCGGTGTCTGTGTTCAGCATAATGCAGACGACCACAGCAGCATGGGCAAGGGCCCGGTGGTGGAGACCTGGGCCATGAGCGAAGAGTGTACCCACGATGTCTGGGAGAGTGGGACCTCCGCGACAACACAGAGATGAAACTGGTTTGTGATAGTACTCCAGGGAATCCATGCCCAGAAATGGTGAAGGTGGCCCAAGCCACGGTGAAATTGGTTGGAGGAACGCAGAGGGAAGTTCCAGATAAGCCAGTGGAGTCGCAGCCCGTCGGTGCGGCGTGTGTATCTCGGGGGAAGGGCTAGGTGATAAGGGCAGCGCAGCCCTGACTGGAGATGGACTGCGGTGCTGGGGTTTTGCTTTTTTTTTTTTTTTTTTTTTTTTTTTTGCCTTGCCCCTCCCTTGCAGGGTTGGCACCGCCCCCTCCCGTGCCCAGGATCTCGGCACCGCGCTCGGCACAATCAGCTGCAGTGCCGCGCGGGTAGTTTCCTCCGGCACCTATAGGCTCCGTGCCGGGTGCCCCTGCGCCGTTGGTGCTGCGGGGGCCGGTGCTGCCGATTCTGGCGCTTGCCTCACTGGCACTCTTGCGCCCTGCGTGCCGGCTGTTGTGTAATCGGAGGCTCAGCCTCTGCCATGTGCGCTGCCGCGCCGCCGCTTCCCTGAGCTCGTGGCTGGGGGCTCTGCGCGCCGCTCGTCCTGCTCGCTGAACTAGCCGGCAAGGATCGAGCCAGGGAGAGTTTCCTCCTTTTCTGCACCAAGGGGGTCAGAGAGGCTGCCTTCCTCTCATGCAACCCAGAGGGCCCTTCTGGGTGAAGCTTCTCTGGCAACTCCGGCTGGAGAGCCTTGTCAAACAAGAGCATTTTAAGCCTCATCTCTCTGTCTTTCCTGGCCCTGGCTGTGAGCTTAGCACATTGAGAACACTTCTGGGTAATGTGTGATTCCCCCAAGCAGCGGGTGCATTCGCTATGCCCATCGGAGGCTGGCATAGCTTCACGGCATGACTCACACTTTTTAAAGCCTGAGGAGGCCATCACGGTGAGTCCCTTACAGTTAATAGGGTACTTAGCGCATGATCAGTGCCTTTTCGCTCCAATAGCAATCACCGGCCTGCGGGGCAGCGGGCAGCCTAAGTGGCTTTCTCGTTCGCCCCTCTCTCTCTCTTTTTTTTTTTGCTGATATTCTCCTTGTCCTTCTTTTTTTTTAGTGACAAAAACGACAAATTACACGAAAACCAGCTATCTTATCTGACTCTGGCCTTAGCCTGAGCAGATTCTGTCTGCAGCCAATGGCGGTTGAAAAGGAACTGGTGGGGACCGGATCGCGCATGTGGCCGGGGGCGCGTGGGGGAGCGGCGCACGCTGGCGCATGCGTGATCCAGGAGAAACTGCTGGAAGAATTCCGATCTGCGGCGCTGGGCGAGCCTGACACCTATTGTGGAGCACCCACGGGAACCACTCGAAGAAGAAGTGATTATTACAAGTATCCAGTGATTTAAGGTGCATAAAATTTTTTCTGCGTTTTGGTGGGGTGAAATACAGGATCACAGAATCATAGGGCTGGAAGGGACCTCAGGAGGTCATCTAGTCCAGCCCCCTGCTTCAAGCAGGATCAACCCCCATCTAAGTCATCCCAGCCAGGACCTTGTCCAGCCGGGACTTAAAAACCTCAAGGGATGGAGAATCCACCACCTCCCTAGGCAACGCTTTCCAATGCTTCACCACCCACCTGGTGAAGAAGTTTTTCCTAATATCTAACCTACACTTCTCCCTCTTCAACTTCTGACCATTACTCCTTGTTCTGCCATCTGACACCACTGAGAACAATTTCTTACCCTTCTCTTTAGAGCTCCCCTTCAGGAAGTTGAAGGCTGCTATTAAATCACCTCTAAGTCTTCTCTTCTGTAAACTAAACAAGCCCAAATCCCTCAGCCTGTCCTCCTAGGTCTTGTGCTCCAGACCCTTAATCATTTTTGTTGCCCTTTGCTGAACCTGCTCCAGCAAATCCACATCCTTTTTATACTGGGGGGCCCAAAACTGGACACGATATTCCAGATGTGGCCTCACCAGTGCCGAATAAAGAGGAATAACTGCTTCCCTAGATCTGCTCGAAATGCTCCTCCTAACGCACCCCAGTATGCCGTTAACTTTCTTGGCTACAACGGCACACTGTTTACTCATATCCAGACTTTTATCCACCATAACTTCTAGGTCCCTTTCCATCGTACTTCTGCTGAGCCAGTCGGTCCCCAGCCTGTAACAATGTTTGGGATTCTTCCGCCCCAGGTGCAGGACTCTACACTTCTCCTTATTGAACTGCATAAGATTTCCTTTGGCCCAGTCCTCCAGTTTATCCAGGTCCCTCTGGATTCTCTCTCTACCCTCCAACATATCTACCTCTCCCCCTAATTTTGTGTCATCCGCAAACTTGCTGAGGGTGAAACCCAGTCCCTCAGCCAGGTCATTAATAAAGATGTTCAACAACACTGGCCCCAGAACTGAGCCTTGCGGCACTCTAAAAAGTTACATCTACTGAGTTATGAAGGAAAGCTATATTGTAGCCTTATCTTACCTTGGTGACAAAGTATTCTGTGATGTATTGGTTGGGGAAGTGAGAGGACTGGACCAACTGGCTGGTGAACGTGGAGTAGGTCTTGTTAAAGGACTTCCCATTGATCCCTAAAGAGCAAATGATATTCTAGTAAAAACGTTTCCTTTTAAAGTATATTACATTTCGCTTTTAACATCATAAAAGTTCTGAAATTAGGTAGCTAGAAGTAATTTCAGTAACCTTAAAAAAAAACAACAGGTGTGAGATACATTATTGCTTCTAGAGCCCTGTGCACATACAAAATTAGTATCCATATCTGCAAAATCATCTGAGGATAGCGACACGCTCATTTGCAGAAGCAGATATCTGCAGATTTGCAGGATTCCACTTGTGAAAGTTAAGAGCACCAAGAGCTAACATCATTAGTTTACTTAACAGTAATACTGAGAATTCTCCATTTTTTAAAACACACACACATATACACAGGCACACACGCATGCACCATATTCTAAATAAGAACATTGTTTACTATAAATAGGACACACTCCTATTTAGAAGCCCCTTGCCGATAAATCAAACCCAAACAAAAACACACCCAACTGTCCTAAGCCTATCCTCTTGTAACTGTTGTTCTTCGAGATGTGCTGCTCATGTCCGTTCCAAGAACGTGTGCATGCCATATTCACTATTGTTGGAACCTTTTCCTTTAGCAGGGTGGCTGTGGAGACTCTGGATTTGTGCATTCATGGAGGTTATGCAGGTCCCTGCTGACCTGTCACCTCTTCAGTTCCTTCTCACCAGACTACTTAGAGAGGAGCAGGAGGTTGGGTCTTGGAACAGACACAAGCAACACATCTAGAAGAAAAATGGTTACCTACCTACCTTCTTGTAACTGTTGTTCAAGTATGGGCTCAAGCATCTCCTACGGAAGACAGGTGAGAGCTCAGTAAGTTTCAGACTGCAGCACTACTCTGCCAAATGTGGCACCATCTCTGGCATACTGCATAATGGTGCAAGAGGCTGTGTTGAATGAGGATTTGCACAAGGATGCTGCTGAGGATGCCTGCCACGTGTAGAGTATGCTGTCGGTGTGGGGGTAGGTATCTTTGATAGGTCATAAACATGTCCTGATGCAGGTCATGAGCCATAAAATCCCTTCATTTGCTCTGCAATCACATTGAAGATTTTTACTGATTTCCAAAATGGCTTCATTCTTTTGATGTGAAAAGTTCATGTTCACCTGACATCCAAGGAGTGGAGCACTTCTTCCTGCCTTCTACTGTGCAGCTGAGGAAAGTGCACTGGAAGAAACATACCCTGATCTGCGTGGAATTTTGAAACTACCTTTGGGAGAAAAGCCAGATGTGGCCACAAATAAACCTGGTGTTTATAGAAGAGGGCAGATGGGCACTCAATAGTCAAGGCATTAAGTCACAGCCACCAAGAATGCTACTGTCCAAGAAGGTAGAGGAGAATGTTGCTAGGGGCTCAGAGGGAGAAGCCAATCTCAAGAGCAATAGGTTGAGAAACCCTGGGGCAACTGGCTGCTTTACTTGAGAATACAGCCTCTGTAGTCCTTTAAAGCAGCAGCCAACCACAGGGTTTGCAAAAAACCAACTGGCTGACTGAAATGGGATAGAAAACTGAGATAGCAGCCCAACCAAATTCATGGCCATGAAAGAGCTACCATGTGGCTAAAGTGCCAGTAACAGTGCTTTGGTGCTGGGGGGAGGGAGGCCCGAGCCTCACTGGCCAGATCAAGGCAAGCACTGGCTAGCATCCAGCCTAGAGGCTCTACTTGGAGATGGGAAGAAGCGACTCTGCACCAGGAACAGCAGGCCACGGAAGCTCTGTCCCTTAACCAAGTGCAGGCTCCATACTAGCCAATGGTAGAGGCAGGGGTCCATGTCTGCCCATCCACAAGCTGCCCCAGGTAGCTGCCCCCATCCCCTGTCCCCTCCAGCCCAGACCTCACACACCTTCAACTCGGCTTCTGCACCCACTCTGGACCAAACCCACCCTACACCTAAAGCCTCTCCTGCCACAATCTCCACCCCTACCCCACCCAGCTCCTGCATGCCCCCTCCCGCCGAGGCTCCACAAGATATATTGGGCCCCCAGAAGAGTTAACCCAGTGTAGGAGATGGAGGAAGCCCTGAGCCTTGGCAACCCTTCTCCCATGGGCCAGAGTGTGAGGGGAACCCTGGCAACCTGTGTCGCATGAGTGATGTATGTCTTTTTTTTTGCTATCAGTTTGGGTCCACATCCACAAGAGTTTTTTTGTTTTGTTTTTTGGGGAGGGGGGCACACTTCTCACTTGCACATGGTTCCAACTGATTTTTCTGTGAGTCAGTGGCCTCCGACCCAGAAAAAGGTTTCTCACCCCGGCTTACTGGAACAGGTGTGAGCACCACCCTGTGTGTTTATATAGAACATAGCTGTTGTATTGCCAGTAAACATCTGCCTTCCAGTTGAGTTTGAAATGCCTGCCAAGCAAGGAGAACCACTCTTAGCTCTCTGACATTTATGTAGTAACAGAGAGGAAGCCGTGCTAGACTATACACTACCAAAACAAAAAGCAGTCAAGTATCACTTTAAAGACTAGCAAAATTTATTTATTTTTTATTAGGTGAGCTTTCGTGGGACAGACCCACTTCTTCAGACCATAGCCAGACCAGAACAGACTCAATATTATTATTAAATATCAATGACATTTGTGTGTGTAGATACATCTTTGTTTTAACTATTTTCTCATTGGCATTTTTAAATATTGTATCAAATCATTTTGCGTGATTGTATTAAAGTATTTTTATACAGAAACCTTGTATCTTTGCATTTGGAATGTAGAAACTCTGTATTAAGTCTTTTCTTTGTGTGTGTCTTTTAGAATACTTCCTAGGAATAAGTGAGGTAAAGAAAGTCTCTGTATCCTTTATTTTTGGATTGCTTAATTGATTGCCCTGTTGAGTGAATGAGGTGTGAATGGGAAGGCATGGAAGTCAGGCACCTCCAGGAACTTGCAAGGGTCGGAGAGTCATCAGCCAGCGCCTGCCTTTGGACGCACCCCCCACTCTTTGAAGGGGAAGAAGACATCATTCAGGAGCACAGACTCACTTCATCGGATGCTGGTCCTGGAAATCTGCAGGGCCAGGTATAAATAAGCCAGAGCAAGGGTGGGGATAACAAGGTTAGCTCAGTCAGCAAGGGTGAGGCTCACTACCAGCAGTTGATCTGGAGGTGTGAACACCAAGGGAGGGGAAGCTGCTTCTGTATTTAGCCAGCCATTCGCAGTCTTTGTTTAAGCCGGAGCTGAGGGCATCGAATTTGCAGATGAGTTGTAGTTCAGAAATTTCTCTTTGGAGTCTGGTCCTGAAATTTCTTTGCTGCAGGATAGCTACTTTTCAGTCTGCTACTGTGTGGCCTCGGAGATTGAAGTGCTCTCCTACGGGTTTTTGTATATTGCCATTTCTGATATCTGATTTGTGCACGTTTATTCTTTTACGTAGAGACTGTCCAGTTTGTCCGATGTATATAGCAGAGGGCTGCACATCCACCAATATAATTTATGCCATTATGTGCCAGCAATGCCCCTCTGCTATATACATCGGACAAACTGGACAGTCTCTACGTAAAAGAATAAACCTGCATAAACCTGCATAAGAGAGGACACTATAAATGGAAGGCATCTTGCACAGGGACCCCAGGTTTTGTCTTGTCAGCACTGGAGCACTGACTCAGATCGGCAGAAGCCTGGCTCCACCCTTCCCCCATCTAACTCACCTGGCCAGTGCAGTTAGGGGGAGCAACTATTAGTAACAGCAACAAGATAGGAGTTTGCTTGTGTGTGTATATATGTGTGCGAGTGTAATATATCATATGCATATGGAAAGTGTTGACTGCTATGTGTATATTACCAATAAATGTCATTTTGCCTTTTCCCCTTGAAAAGATCCCGTGTAGTACTTTTCAGCACAACATGTGCTGCAAAAATTCCAGAATCCTTGAGTCTTCCTAGGTGTGCCCCATGCCCTATATTGCCAATGCCTCTATGACTAGAGATAGCAAGGGAGGAGGCCTGGAAAAGGGTACTCCTGCGTACACTGCTTCTGAGTTGAGCCACCACAGGTGAGAGCTGATAACAGGAGGAGGAAGCGCAACTTTGTTTCAGTGGTCTCAGTGTGGCCTGTTTACTGAAGCTGGAGCTGCAGTCTTGCATGCTGAGCTACATATGAGCAAGTGGTGATATGACTGAACAACTTCAGGCAATTTTGCCCCATAATACTAGGGTATCGCTGTAAGCCTTCTACAACAGCACCTATGGTCAGAAAACCCAGGACTGCTTTGATCTGACTTGAGTCAAGGACAGCACCAATGAACTCCATCCTCTGAGTGCAGACTAGTGTTGACTTAGTCATATTCAGGATCATTCCAAGTTGTCAAAAGTGGAAATTTCCAGGTTCTTGTGTTCCTCTACCTGAGCTCTGGTGCAGCCCTTGATTAGCCAGTTATCTACATATTCCAATACTTCTATCTGTTACCTCCTCAGGAAGGCAGATACTGCCAACATGCGTCTGGTGAACACTTGAGGAGCTGCCAACAGCCAAAAGTAGAGAAACATAAGAAGGGAGACAACGAGCAACTTTAGTTTTTCATGAATCTGTTGAGGATTTGCAGGTCTAGAATAGAGCTGAGCTTATGCTTGACCTTCAGGATTATGAATCAAATCCCTTGCCCCTGAACTCATGCAGCTTGTCCTCTACTGCTTCAGCTTCTAGGAGCATTTGCATCTTCTATAAGACAAGTTGCTCATAAGAAGGGTCCTTGAAGATGGAAGAACAATGGGAACACAGGTGAAGGAACAGACCTGGAGAGAATCTCTCAATTCCACTTTGTGTAAAACCCAATGGCCCAAGACAATCTAGGTCCAAGCAGGGTGAAAAATGGGATAGATGGTTTACGAACAGAAGAAGGGATTCAGGATTTTGCCAGGTGTGTTCCTAGCCCACAACAGATGCACCTTGAGAAGTTTTGTTTGGGGCTGAAACACTAACTGGTAATCCATGGCTCCAGCTGGAAGAAGGCTGAAGTGGCTTCATCTTATTATTTATGCCCTGCTTCCTGTTGTAACCCTGTCTAGGACGAACAGGACATAAGCATGAGAGAAGCTGAGGTTTGAAATGCTTCCTTTGTGGTGTTGGTCAATAGACACACCAAGAATCCAATGTCATTTGCAAGTCTTTGAAACTGTGGATATTAGAGTCCATTTGCTTGTAGTAGAGCCCTGATCCATCAAAGAGAAGTCCTGAATTTTCTGCTGGATCTCATATCAGAAGCTTGCAGCCAAAAACTCCTTTATATTGCTATCATGGTTGACTTAGCAGAATTGGTACCTGCACAGTGTCAAGCATGGCTTGCAAGGATGTCTTTGGTATAACATTGCCTTTTCAGTGATGGCCCCAAACTTGGACTGGGATTCAGCTGGTAGCAACTTTTAAAACTTAGTTTTAAAAGAACTGAAATCATAGAGGTTGAGGATCACCTGCTCGTTGGCAATCCAAAGTATGAATCCTCTTATAGAGTAGACCTTTTTGGCTGCAGAGGCCAATCTAGCTTCCTTAGATTTTGGTGCTGGTCCCTGGTGCCCTTGCCTCCCATTCTCATTTGTGGTGGCCACAACTAGCATGCACAGCTGATGGTGGATAAACAGGTTTTCATGTCCGTTTGAGGATACAAAGTATTCATTTTCCATCCCTTTCTTGGGGGCTGGGGAGGAGATTTGGGAGTCTGCCCCAGGTTCTTGTTGTTTTGGATGGTCTTAAGCAAGAATAAGACCACCCTTGAAGGATTGTGTTGTGTCAGAATATAGGTGTCCACCACACAGGAGATATCTGGGGCAGCTTCCTATGTCTTGAGTCCCAAACTTCTGTACCACCCTACTAAGCAGTTTCTAGTTGGCTCTGTTGTCCACAGATGGCAACGTGGCAGATGATCCCACTATTGTCTCATCTAAATAGGATGAGGATGAGATCCTCTTGCTCCCCCAATTTGAAGGGGTAACCCTGCACTGATACCTGTTGTACACCTATGGGATTCAGAAAGGCCACTGCACTGCCATCTTGCCACTGCAGTGGCCAGCACATCACAGGCAAGTAGTGTCCCCTGTACTGTCTCAAATGGTGCCTTCTCATGACTGTGCACATATCACTTGCACACCTACTTGGAATCCACAGGAGCAAATACCTTATATTAGCAATAAGTTGAAAGTATGCATCAGTAATCTCAGAGTGCAAAAACCAAGAACAATACCTGACCACCATTTCCTGTATTCCGTAGGTGGTTGTGGAGAAGCTTCGTTGCTCCATCCTGAAATGTTTTTGGTAAAGCACCCAGTAACATGGTAAACTCTGGGGTATTTAGTTCAAATAGGGCAATCAGCACCGACTGTGCAGCCTAGAGAAAAAAAAACAATTTAAATTTGTTTTAAAATGTTAGGTACTGAGCTTTATTCTACTAGTAAGGTTTCCAGAGAAAGGATTAATTAAAAAGATGGCAGAAATGATTACTGTTTTAATTAGATAAAATTCTTTATGAACAAAAGGTATTGGCAGACATGATTAAAAAACCCCAAAACAATGGACATTAGCTGGTATCACTGATGACCCTGCTCAGGAATCCTCAGCCTTTTACTGTCTATGATCCTCCTAGCAACAAGTCATTCTGACATATTTTTCCAGAGTGTTTTGTGCTAGTAACAACAGAAATAAGAAATGACGAAGAAAACTGTATATTGACATAAGTGATTTTAGTGTTAAAACAGAATAATTTTGAAATGACAGGCTTGTCATTGTGGCAATAGGCCTGTCACATTTCAATGAAAGGCAGGATACTGCTGAGTTACACAGACTTATTTAATACTTTCATTCTGGTATAAAGGTGATTCCAGATTAACCAGTTATATCGTGCAGCTCACCAACAAGGTCTGCCATGCTTTGGACAGAATAAGTGTCTAATGCTGGAAAAAAAATGATATACTTGCATATTTAGCAAAATATTTAAACAGGTAGTTTAGAAAACTCTTTCAGATAATTTTATTTCCCACCTTTTCTCTCCAAAGTAATAACTTATAATAACTTTAAAGTTCAATGGAGAGCAAAGACTGAGCTTACCCACAAGCTCATATTTGTGTTAAAATAAAATATTAAAATGTTCAGCATACATTTGCTGTGAACAATTGTTCTTCATTGATGACAGGCTACATGGTTAAACCTCTTTCTCCTTCCTGTGCTAGTGTCTTCAATTCAATGCATTTTAAATTAATAAAAGCCAAAAGGAAAGTGACAGATTGATCAACTCCAAACTAGATAAACTTACAAATGCAAGGTTAGAAGGGATTCATTAATTTGTCAGTTGAAACACAAATCCACCCCAGAATTCTAAAGTTTCCAAATTGGACCTGTCACTAATCTTACATATAGTCATGTGTTATTACGGTTATTCTACATTCTCGTTCTGTATTCTCCGTTGTACTCTAAACCACCCCAACCATCACTCAAAGGCTGTATCTACACTAAGACAAAACTTCAAAATAGCCATGCTAATGGCCATATCGAAGAATACCAATGAGGCACGGAATTGAACATTCAGCGCCTCATTAGCATTAGGATGCTTCCAGCTGTGGTGCTTTGAAAGCACCGCTTTCGAACATGTGCAGCGCGGCGCGGCTACACAGGGGCCCTTTTCAGCTGAGGGGAATAAGGGGACTTTGAAATATGTGGGGTCCTTTCGAAAAGGACCGCTGTGTAGCCACGCTGTGAGCGTTCAAAAGCGGTGCTTTCGAAGCACCATGGCCGGAAGTGTGCTAAAGCTAATGAGGTGCTCAATGTTCAATTCAGCACCTCATTGGTGGTATTCTATATGGCCATTTCAAAGTTTTGTCTTAGTGTAGACACAGTCAAAATGATTTAGGCTATGTCTACACTAGCGTTTTGTTGAAAAAACCCAAGGATCATCCAGATTCCCAAGGAGTTCTGTCAACAGTAAACTGGGAGAATGCAGCACTTTTGTTGACAGTCTTATCCTGCTCCCTACGAGGCATAATGCCTCTGTTGACAGAAAGCCAGTCTGGACATTCTGGGGACATGGGGAGGGCGGCCCTCTGTCAACAGACAGGGCTTCCAAGACACTGGAAAGCCCTGTCTGCTGTGCTTCCAGTTGGCTGTTTTGTCAAGAGAGTAGCCAGGCAATTCGGGTGTTCTCTGTCAAAAAAAGTGGATCGCTTTTGCAATCCACTTGGCAATTTGGCTGAAATTTAGTTAGTTTAAAATAAAAAAAGTGTGGGAGGGAGAGGTGATAAGCAACTTCAATGAAGTCTTAACAGTTAAAGAATATTGTGCTTGTCTAGAGAATACCTGTTCTGGTGAAATCCAAATATCTTCTTTTTAAACACTTTGGGAACCATAACCCCTCGCATTCCTTCAAAAAATCTCTGTAGAACACGTATTTTAGTTTTCCACAGCAAATGTTATTAACAGTAGCTTTCGTATGAACAGTTATTTCATGCCAAAAGAGCACCTTTATTAAAATGTCAGATTCCTATTGTCATAAGCTCACCAATTACTTCTTAAATTCTTTTGCCAAATACAAAGAATGTGCAAAACCAGATGCGAACATCCACCCATATGAACTATAAATTTAGTTTCTTACTCACCCCTCCTGTGTTCAATGTATTATTATAGGGACAGAAGGTGGTATTATTGCAGTAATATTAGATAAAGCTGTCTAGAGAAAGCCACAAATAAACTTAACTATCATATGAAGTGTTTTAAACAACAGTACTACTTTTACCCTACATTAGGTTCATCCCAGGCAACTAAATATATAATGTGCACAGTCTCAAGTTTTAAAATGTATTAGTAGCAACATTTAAGATCAAATATTTTAAAAACACACTTTTTCTTAATCTAGAGAAGGCCTTATTTTACCTGTTTTGACACTATACTCCAATCATGTATTGTGAAATGAAACAGGTTCTTTCCTACTTTTAAAGAATGAAAACTACAGAGCAATTTCTGTAGAACTTTTTTGTTGGAAATATTGTTTCAAATAAGAAAACCGTAAGTTTTGTTTTGTTTTGTTTTAAACCGCTAGTTAGGAATATGGTTAACAACCCCATGCAAACACCCCCTAACTCTGGTAAGACAGAGCAAAGAAACAGTTTCAGCTTCAAAAACTGTTGAAGAACCCTAGAAGTTCCACCTCCCTTGTCCTGGATGAGGAAATTTGTCAGCTGAAGAGAGGTCCCCTGCTTTGGCCACCTAGCCTGCTGCCAGCATCTCCTCTGCTCCCCCCGCACCCTTACACTCCAGCTGAAGGGATCCCTTACCTCCTGCCTGGACTTCAGCCCCTGCTGGGCCAAAACCAACCTGGTCACATTGGGCTACTGTTCACAGAGATCACGTCAGCCCTGGCCAGTCTGCCACACATGGCCCAGGCTCTGCGGGTGCCAGCTCCTGACATAGCCACAGCCAAGGCCATGTGGCATCAGCTCAGCCCCGACTGGGCTGTCAAAATGGCCCTTGAGGCTGGCGGCCAGCTCTGGCCCTTGCCCGGCAGACATCAGAGCAGCCCCAGCCCTGCAAACACCATGTGCAGCCCTGGCCACATGGAGGCTGGCTCCAGCTGGCTGTGCCTCTGGCCAGGGGCATAAGCCCCGCGGGGATCTCCTGCCAAAGGCAGCCAGGCTGTCCTTACTAAATTCCCACTCCGGAGTGTCTGGTCCAGTAATATCTGTGGTCCTACTGGAAGACAGATGTTGCTGCTGGATGAGAGAATGATGGCTTGGGGAGTTTCAACATGTACTTATTTTAGCATGAATGGGCATACCTTCCTAACATCCGAACTTTTAGGTTCTGTTGTCCAGGTGATGATTCGTGATACTGCCAATCGAGTTTCACTTGAATTTACAAAATCCCCTGGGTCCATCTGCTGTGCAAGAGTCTCTATGTATTTAAGAATTGCAACTTTAACCTGCAAAGGTAAGCAGAGTCAGGTGAATAGATACAAAAAAAAAAAAGTGTTCTGCAAATGTGAGTGCACTCAAGAAACAGGGTTCTATTTATTTACAACAAATAATCCAGAATGGCTAATATAATGGGACAAAATGAAATACTTTTTAATGTGAATTAAATATTGACAATGTTTCTCAGAACTCTTAGCTAAATTTAAACCAATTTACGAGGAGTCCATATTTTTAAATATCTACACAGCTACAATCTGTAAATGATTCCCTTAGAATCTTAATCCTCATCAATATTAAATAAAAAAAATTAGCATGCTGTTTGTGCAACTGTTTAGCCACTCACTTTATACACTTTATTTATATTTGGCACAGTGAACACCACCTGATGAACTGAAGAGGATACATACAGGTGTAACTGGCTTCTTCCAGTAAACTTTATATATTGCACTTGGAATCCCCTGGCAGTCCCTTTAGCAGCAGAAATCTATGCTGAGTATTATGGCTTTATCAGGAAATACATTTTGTAAAACATCTTCCCTATTAAACAAACCATAAGGGGAACAGAACTGTTACAAATAAACCAGGAAGTAAGCAATTAAATACACGGCAATCAGTACATACACTTTCCTTTGAAGGAATTCATTACATTAACGAATGCCAGTGTGTGTATGAATGGGCACAAATAAGACAAAGAAATAGGGTAGTGATTATTTGGATAGCCTGGTTTAAATTTTTAGCTGTTTCTGTCTCCATCAGCAGCACAAGCCTAAGAAGTGCAAGCAGTGCAGTATGCCATACCAGCAAGGTATTTCTAGCCAGTGTGGTGTACCAGAAGTCATTGTACCATCTCTAGCCATGGAGCGGCCGCTCCTCCAGCTCAGTTTGTATGGAGCCTCATGGGAGAACATGGCAGGGGAGGGTGGGAAGCTGGGAGAGGTACACTAATCAGAAGAGCTGCCAACATTTCTTCTTCCAATGGGGAAAAGAACAGAAGCAGAGGGGTCAGGGCTGGGGCTTCTGTGGAGCTGCGCCTTCTCCTGCTCCAAAGAGTGGGACTGGGAGCGCTCTGGCAGCCAGAGGAGCTGCCAGCATTCTGCTCCTTTCCACTCTATCCCTTCCAGTGATGAAAGGAGAAGAGCCCCCAGACCTGACCCCCAAACCATGTTCTCAGCAGGGCCGCCTCTGTGTGGAGCTACGGGGAAGGGCAGGGGTTGAGGGGCAGGTCTTCTCCTCATTTCTACATTGGCAGGAGCTGCAGTGGGGATGGGTAACCAGGAGTAGCGGATTGGCCACCTGAGTGGCCCACCTTCACCTGAGTGGGTCGCTGCAGTCCATGGGCCCACTGGGGTTCCACCTGAGGCCCTGCAAACCTTGTGCGCTCTCCTCCCGCGCACCTCTTATGCACCAGAGCCCCACCCTTACCTTCTCTTTCCCCTCCCTCCCCACATTTTCGGAGTGTGTGAACCACCTGATTCCCACTCTATCCCTGCTCCTCCCCTTCCCTCACAGAGCTGAAATGCCACTAACAGCAGGAGAAGGGACAGAGATTTTGTTGTGCTCAGAAAGTGCTGGGAGGAAGGACTAGGAAATGTAGTGCCCTGGTACACGAGAGGCATGTGGGGGGGAGGGGGCTAACTGGGGGTCTGCAGGCCACAGGTGGCGCCTCAGTGGGCTGCATGAAGCTCATGGGCCACAAGATTCCTACCACTGGGCTGCAGCAGAACTGCCAGCAGCTCCTCCAACTGTAGTACTGTCCACAGAACCCACCGTAATCCCGGTAACATGGGCTGAGGAGGGGAGGGAGGAGTGTGCGTGCTCGGTGTGAGGAACTGCATTTGGAACCACATGCCCTCCCCATGTAATGAAACCACAGGTTGAATCTCTCTAGTCTGGCACTCTCATGCAGCAACATCCATCGTGACTTTGGTTGGCTGGATGCCCACTTATCATCATGGGTGTGGTCAAGTTTCCTGTGGTCCCATAAAGTTTGTTTACAGCCACCAGTCCTGGCTCTCAGTGTTCCATGCTGAGAATTTACCCTTAAATGTCGTCTGAGAGCCCAGTTAGCAGTGGACATGTTGGAAATGCTGCTTGACAATGCTGACCACCCATGGTTTGGCAAATTCTCTCATTTGGCACTGTTCAGTTCCCAAAGGTGCCAGCTTAAAAAGAGGTACAAGCTGTAGATGTAATTTTACCATATCAATTCTTTCCCCCTCATGCAGACTCTTAAGATTTGCCTTCTCTGAAGTTACACATAACCCAAATATTGAAGCTATCTGTGATACATAAATCAGTGTCTGTGCTCTCCACCCCATCAGAATATGCATCAGCTTCTACAGTAACTAGGGAGGAGGCATTGTGAAGGGGCTCCTGTACAGAGCTTATCTGGGGCTTTCCACCAATAGAGTAGTTTAAGTTCTCCCAAGGGATCAATGCTAACACTAGGGGAGTGACTCCCCTTCTTGCGTATCTTCTTCTATGCAAAGCACCTCTCACTGAGATAGCACAAGTAAAAATGTTAGTGTAACTGTGCTAGCACAGAAAGCAATAGGAGAGGTGTGGCTGAGCCCTGACAAGCACATAGCGACTGGTTTCAGATGGGTTTGTAGTTGGCATGGTTCAGTTGTGCTTCCACTTCCACTACTCATTCTACCATGAGTATCTGTAACCACTGAACAGCTAGACTAAGGAACCATGTCAGATGTATCCAGTGAGGCTTGCTTACACTTCTACACCCCTTTACTAGGCCCCACTAAAATTGCCCCTGGACGATTGATCCCCACAGTGCCAATCTTCCAGTAAGCACAGACAAGGCTTATTAGTGTACAAAGGGGAATGAGCTAAGAAAATTATTTTAAGATAGTTTTTATGTTCAGAGATGCTTAAGGCAGAACACAAGTGGAAAACTACAACAATCATTTTAAGTGCAAACTCTGCCTAATTGATTGGCTTTAATTTTTTTTTTTAATTTTCTCTGAAGTATTCAATTTATTCCTTTTTTAACCCTATACATCAACTTAATTACTTATTGTAGTAACTGGGGAGGAGACAGATAAACTGAACCACACATTTAGGCCACGTCTACACTAGCTACTGCTTTTGGAAAATCAGGCCCATTTTTGAAAGAACACATGGAACATCCACACACAAATGCACTCTTTCGATCTGAAATCAAAAGACTACAGGTCTTCTTCTGGAAGCCCTCTTCTGCTCCCAGATCAGGAAGAGTCCCTCGTGTCAAAAGTTTCTTTACAAAACAGCATGTGAAGATGCTCTGCAGGGCCTTTTTTCAAATCCATGGCCCGTTCTTTTGAAAGAGCCGGGGGCTGTGTGGACGCTCTCTTATTGAAAGAACAGCTCAATCTTTTGATCTCCTTTATTGTGTGCAGATGAGCTTTTTCTAAAGAAGCTCTTCTGGGCGATCTCTTCCAGAAGATCATCTTTTGAAACATCACTGTAGTACAGATGCAACCTTATTGATTTTATTTCAATTGTAACCTTGATCCGATTATTGTACAGTGTTAGATTACATTAGATTAGTTTAGGAAAATTAGTAGTAAATAAATTATTCAAATTTGTTTTGTACTTGTTTTCCTATTTTTTTATAATAAATCCATAAAAGCATACTAGAATGGCTCCTCTCTTGCTGCCAGACAGCAACAGGAGATTGAGAGGAGGGAGGTATATAATACATAGGATGATGAAGACCTTATTCTCTGGAGCCCAGGGAAAGGTTAATTGGAGCAACTGGAACCAACTAAGTCCCCACCGGAAACCTAATAAAAAAAGAAAACCCTGCTTCAGTCACACAGGGAAGACAGGACATCTGACAGTTTTTTGAAGGTGTACTGGTGTTGACCAGATGATTTCAGCAGCAAAGGAAGTAAAACACTGCACAAGCAGAGCAGAAGGACTCCCACAGCACAGACAACCAAGAGAAACCCTATCTGGGGGAAAGAGTAAGAAAGCTGTGAAACAGATGGGCCTGAGACCACAGTAGGGTGCACACCTGAGTTCCTTCTCCACTCCCCACCCCCACCTTGGAAGGGCACTTGTGCAGCCCAAGAATAGGGGCAGGGTGCAGTGCACTGACCCAGCCACAAAGGAAATGTATGGGAACCACCACAGTAACACTGTCCTGTTGCCACAATGCATTGAGTAGCTTCATGTGTTTTATTTCAAATCATGTTCAAAGTACTACACGATACATTTGCCAAAATGGCCCTACATAACTTATCACTGTTCCAGATCAGGTAACTGCGGCTAAAAACCTTCACCCTCTTCTTTCAGTCATGGATCTGGTCAGTATTTCTCATGTACATGTCACTGTCAACTTGAACTCCTTTAATTCACTGCTTGTGAAGCTGAATGTAAAAACAACGTAAAGACTAGCCGACGCAAAAGGGAGTTAACTTGGCTGTAACCTCTTACATGGACTGGACCTGAAGAAGCACATTATTCCTGCGGTCAGGGCCCCCCGCCTTGACTCCCAGCGCAAGGCCAGTTCAAGGCCCTGCTTCTGATTTTCTAAGCTCGTACTTGGTCAGGTCCCAGCTTCACTAGAAACCATATTGCTGTCTATGAACCATGATGATAGCTGAGCTCCTTTAGAACAAAATATAAAACCACACAGTCTAGAGCACAGAATGTGAGAGCCAGAGTCAAGGCACTACTGTTTGAGACAGATGTCTGTATAACAATTTTCAGAAGACACGACCAATCAGAATCTGATCACTATTAGGTATTGTTAAAAGACCTTCCTCTTTGATACAGTTTTGCCATCATAACAAGAAAGATATTTCCAACAACCTCTACTCCTTCTCTCTAGTACATAACCATTCCTTCAGGAAGAGTTTCTGAAAACCAGAGAAAAAAGAGTTAGCCTCTAACCAGTTCACACGGAATCTTCTTTTGTTGATTCAATTAAGAGTGGGAAACACTCTAGTGCTAATGGCATGGATACCAGTACAAAATACTAAAGACAGGTCTGTAGAATCTTTAACACTACTGCTATGGCACATTTTGATTACAGCTAATAAATATGTTCTCTGGCACTTAAGTGACAGTAAGCTTTAGGAAAAAGCTAATGGGAATAAGGAATGGGGTATGATAAATTCTTGGATTGCTGAAGACAAAACTAGTGCCTATTAACTGCAGACTTTAGAAAAAGTTAATTCAAGTATTTTTTAAAATTCTGTTGTCAACTACACATACTGACACATTCATTTGAACTCACAGCTTTAAGAAATAGCGAGTTCTCTAGATAACTTCTAGTAGAGAAATCTAAATCTTATAGTTCTCTAGCACTGATGAATTTCATGATAATTTCTTGGTAAGTGTTCTCTAAATCAGCTTTTTAAATTATTTAAAAACCTTCTTCTGTCTTCAGGAGAATGGTGTTAGCTTTGACCAAAGTCTTTGAAAAACTCCTTGGATCACATCCTCATAGCGGAAGCCCATATGTTCTTTCAAAGCTGCAGCATGAGCCTCACAAAAGACAGCATATCGTGCTTTAGTAATTACATCAAATTTTTATGACGAAAGTAACTCAGAGGAATCAAGACATTAATCTTCCTGAAATAAACCTGTCTTAAGGACATGTTACAGAACAAATTGTGAGATTTCATTACTACTTGATTGGTTTTCTTCAACATCTCTGATCACATCATGAGACAGCTACTGTTTAATATACCACCACATAGTAATGGCCAAGTATAAATTGCCCTCGTGCAAATAGGGGGGAAAAAAAAGCAGGTATTTGCATGTGACTTCAGCCCAATAGTGTACAGGAAAAAAAGGGTATTTTGTGTATTGTTATGCTGCATAACATTCTGAATTGTGTAAAAATTGTCATGCAAGATAGAGCAGAAAATTACAGTGTTGTATATGCTTGTTATTTCCCCAATTTGCCTTATTAGTAATGACATTAGGATTTACAGCATAAATATTAAAGCCAACTTTTCCTCTAATTGTATGCCATAACTAAATCAATTTTAATTTTAGCTTGGAGAACCAATTTTATATTGACATATTCTTAAACTGTGATAGTGTGTGCATATATGCAACACAATTTTTAGAAGAGCTTAACAAATAACATGATGCACTAAACATAAAAATATATTTTGGAATGAAAATTTAAGTACACCTGTTGTAATATTTACCACAAACTACAACACAAAAGTAATTTCGGGAAAAAGCTCCATTGTCAGAACTATATCTAGAGAAGATGACTGGGAAATCACAAACATAAAATGAGAGAAGACCCAATAGAGTGAGTTTGCATAACCAGTTTGGTGTTAGGCGGCCATACTTTTGTTGCTCTTTTATTCAGGTGTGTATTCAAGTGTGGTCTTATCAGGTCTGCTTTTACAACTAATGCTCTAACACTAGTATATCATTTGAAATTGAATATCTGCATGCTTAAAGTTTCTTGCAAAGGTTAGTAGCCACAGGTGGATGCATACAAATAAAAAATTGTCATAAACATTGTAAAGTTTTTGCATTGGGTTAAAAAAGGCAATAATGTGGACAAAAAACCTTGGAGCTCCAAAAGGAGCGAAGCTGGTCCTGTAGCGCTGGCTTGACAGTCTGAAAGTTTATAAAAACAAAATCCACCACGTGAAAACCTTTTTTTGCAAAACAAATTGAAATAGTAAGAGACAGGAAATTTCTATCAACAAATATTTGTAATTTAGACTTGTTAAATCTTACCTTCAAGCTGGGTGTTTGGGTCTGGTCAACAGTGAATCTCATTAAAATACTGAATTGGAGATCATTTGGAAAAGATTCCCTGCAAAACAAAGTAATCAGGCAAAATGCATGACTTGCATAGGACATACATTTAATAGCTGTATAGGGAGGTTGCTCTTAAAGGCTCTCTCCAAATTAACTGATCAAAACTTCATCCACCTTTCAAACTACAACATATACCTACTTGTTTTAATCTCTGTAAATATGCTACATTATACTTTCAGAAACATTCAGCTAATATAGAACATATGTCACGTGATCTTACTACTTTCAAGCAATTATGTGTACTACTGACATGTAAGAAACAAAAATTCTCAGTGTGGCTTATTAAGTCCAGTCCTGCTAGGATGTGCATTACTGAATCTAAAACATATAAGAACATAAGATTGGCCACACGGGGTCAGACCAAAGGTCCATCTAACCCAGTATCCTGTCTTCCAACAGCGGCCAATGCCAGATGCCCCAGAGGGAGTGAAAAGAGCAGGTAATCATCACGTGATCCCTCTCCTGCCATCATTTTCCAGCCTCTGACATACAGAGGCCAGGGAGACCACTTCTACCCATCTTGGCTCATAGCCACTGACAGACCTAGCCTTCATTAAGGTACCTAGTTCTTTTTTGAATCCCGTTAAAGACACTGCCTTGACAACATCCCCTTGAAAACTGACTCTGTATTCATCTTTCAATGTTAAGTATTCAACTGGCCAGGATGATCTGAATTCTTTAAATTAGCTGGTATTCACTAAACCACCAATTTTACATGTGTTGTAGTTTAAAGATATCAACAGGTTCTGTTCTGGGACCAAAACCCTTATAATAGAGTAAACCCTCGATTTAACTGACTAACGGGGGGAGGGGTTTCCATTAAACCTGAAAGTCCATTAAATTGGAGGATTTACTGCCCACCCCTGTCTTTTCCCCTCCCCAGATGCCTGTGACTCACTGCTGCTGGAACTGGAACCACCACCGCAGCTGGAGGCCCTAACACTGTTGGGGGCACCACCATCATTGGAGGCCCCACCATGGCAGCAAGAGCTGCTGTATCTGGAGACTCCATCAGCGCCAGGAGGAACCGCCTCCACCACCACAAGCTTCTCCCACCAGTGGTGGGGTGTGTACACAAGTGCTGTCTGCCTGCCTATGCACCAGGAGCACATGACAGCTCTGGTGGCTCGAACTGACAGACCCTCCATCTGCGGCAGCAGCAAATCACCATACTTTTTTTTTTTTTTTTAAAATGGGGGTGTGTGAGGGTGTTAGGATTTTATGGGCTCCAGTTAAGCAGACTTCGGGAACAACAGCGGGGCTGGCAGATGTCTGTTGTTCCCGACATCCACTAAATCGAGGGCCACTAAATCCATGGTTTATTGTACAGCAGGAGAGAAATCTGGGACTATATTTTGTTGCCAATCAACACTGAACACACATTTTATCAGCAACGTATTACCTTGTGACATCAAGTGCCTTTTGAACTTTTGCTTGTACAGAACCAAGCAAGTCAGCACCCATTTTCTTCAACAGCTGTGTCAACAATACAAACAGCCAATCCTGTAGATCTTCTTTATGGACTTGGATGAAGTCGACCAATGTCTCCAAAAACATGCTGAACACCTAAAGGAAGTAGAAAATGGAAAAAAGAGAGAGATGTAGGGGGAAGAAAAGGAAAAGGCTTTGCCCTGTGCTGAACTCACAAATGATAAAAAAGCAGTAAGGGAATCAAAGGCAGACAGAGGCAGTGATTTGCAGCCAAGCAGGGGAAAAAAAAATCTGTCTTGCTTTTCATTGTTCTCCGTGATACAATAGTATATTGTTATTCAACCTCAGCTGAAGTTTGACAATTAGCTATTCCATGCAGTATCACTGGGTAAAGAAATGTGTACTGTGATGGCTGGCACAACTTCATTTTTTAAATTTAAACTTCTTTCCACTTCACACTTTATGTAATTAAATCCTCTCTAAATAGATCATAAAAATACCTTGCCTTTTTACAAAAGCAAGTGGTTACAGAGAACTAAATTAAAATTATGACCTGTGTAGATCTGCATCAAGAAAATGCTTGTTTCTTTCCATAGAAAACTTGGTGAATGGAACAGGCTTCCTTTGCTGTTCCTGCAGCACTCTGAAACAAATTACTCAGCCCCGTAGAGGAAACAGTAGAATACGTTTCTGATTATGACATTTTGAAATATATGGATTATTAATCTTTCTAAAACACCTTATCTACTACTTACGACATTTTGGAAGAGTGGTATTGGGAAACAAATATTCAGGAAAATAATCTATATTTATACTGCAAAGTCCCTCCTCCTGCTTTCCCCCCACTCCTCTATGGCAGTGATTCTCAGACCCCAGGTTGAGTGCAAAAAGCACAGCACAGATATTCTCACTTGGGCTGGAACACAGGCTCTGAAACACAGCCAGGATCTCAGAACCTGGACTCCAGCCTGGAGGGAACATGTGCACTATTTTTAACCCCATTAGCCAAAGCCCTATCAGCTTTAGTCACTTGACCGTGGCTGAGAATTACTGCTGGATTTTTTCTCCCAATCTAGATGTACCCTATGTCACCTTGTATACTGCAAACTGCACCAATTCTAAGTGTAAATTATAAACAAAAATTTAAAGTTGCAAAACTTACAGTACCACCTTAAGACCAACAAGATTAGGGTTTGTTCGGGGTTTTAAGATAATGTACATAAAATTTAGTGTTAGATGGCATTATTTTTCTTTTCACAACCTTTCACTAACTTTGGGATCTACATAGACTTATGCTAGAGAGTGGAACATACATGTTCTAGATATATCATTCCAAAGGTATGTATTCTGCCAGAATTCCAGCCTAACCTAAGTCTTAAAACATACTGCTGCATTAAATGCATGCAAGAGAGTTCACCATAGTTACTTTTTAACAATGATGTCATACAGTCATTAAAGTAAATATACCCAAAACAGTGAAGGTGCATATTCATATGATTAGTTGACAAATATCCTTAATTAGGTATTTGAGGCTGGCACTTAATACGCTTTGAATGCCAAAAATATAATGAAATTTCTTCAGGATCTTGCAGACACTAAGCAGTATCTCTTCAGGACTACTTTAAATATTTTAAATATTAAAAGTCATCTTCCTGTTTCAATTAGGTAAAAGGTTCCCCAACAGAAAACAGTTCCTTTCTGCCTAAGATGACATATTGTAGGGTGTATCCTTCTGCCGTCTATTATCCTTGATGTTTCCCTTGTTGCGTGAAGACTGAACATTACTTCAGTGTTGCTCCTGACTGAAGTGGAGGGAGTTACTCAAGAACCATATTAAAAAGTCCCCATGCCCAGCACACCAATCCATTGATAATTCCAGGACACAGAAAACAAGAAAATAAACTATTAAGCTTTGAGTTCCATTCTGCATAAGCAGTAACACACATATTGCTGTGAAGGCCATTCTAAATGTGTTGTGCAGAATTATTATATCTGTACATACAAATCTATGAACAGTAGTACTAGAAAGTCAAGTGATCAAATTGTGTCAATCAATCTGTCATACGACTGTAAGTGAACTGGATTTGTAACATGGCTTCTCAAGTGTCCTTTCTTTGCCCAAGAAAGTCCATTAGGTTTGACTGAGCTGTAAACAGCTAAAATATCACTATTTTCCCTTTAGTCACTTATGTTCTTTAGGAATATTTTATATCATATGACTGAACCTGAGCATTCTAAAGAGTGGGATCCATGCTGTCACTGCAACAGCATATACACTCCTGAGAATACCACAGTGCTCTCACAATAGCTGTAAGGGAAATGGTGGCGGTGGGGAAGTTGATGTCCCCCCAGCCCAACACAGACCTTCAGTTGTCCATCTTTACCCTTTTTCTCTTCAACAATGAAACAAATCTAGAAAATCACATGCAAAAACATTTTTTAAGAGTGTTACTTCAATTGCAAAATAGAACATTCAAAAGTTAGGAATGTCTTAAGATCACCTGTGAAATCTGCTCCCTGTAGACATAAATTATAGTAAAAGACAAAAATTGTAATTACCCTAGCTTAAAATTTTGAACATCCAAGTGCCTTAATTTTCTGCACAGACTTACAAAAACCTCTAGAAATGGGTCTTGGGAGCTCTTCAAAATTTTTATCCACAGTCCTCAATTACATGATCCCATACTTTTTTCCCCCCCACAATGCAGGGGCCCAAACTAAGGGCTTATGGCATTTAGCAGGCACGTCCTAACTTCTGAACATTTAGCTTTTTTAACACCCTTAAAATAGCCATTATTTGTGATCAGATGTCCCATTTTTAAAGGGACATTTCTTTATTAAGAGCCCTTCTGAAGGTGTTCCCATTTTTTCTTTAAAAAAACCAGGCAAATTGTCCCATAGTTTTTGTCTTCCCCCATCATTACTGGCAGATCCTGCTTTCCAGCCAGATCTGTGCTTGGCAGCTGCCTGCCCACCAGATGTGAGTGGAGGGAACCAGTGGCCAATTATGGCGGTGGGTGTGCAAACCTAGTGGCAAGGCAAAGCTGCAGTGCACTCAGTCAGATGCTCCCCGTGCTGCTCTATCAGCATGTCCCCGTTGCATACTAGCTATAAGATAGCTGGGTCCCTGTCCTGTTTCTGGCTTGCACTGATTGCACACTGCAGGAAGTGGTGGCTGGTGAGTGCAGGCAATTGCCAGGAAGTTGACAGTTACTTGTGGTCTGAGTAGTCCTTTACGTGCTCTCCCTCTTCCTGTCCTCTCTCTGCTCTGCCCCTTCATGCACCCCAGCCACAGTGCTCCTCCATATACCTCCCTTGCAGGGCGCACCCCACCTTAATGCTGTGGAGAGAACCAGCCGCTGGTTGGAACACTCAGCAACAGCCTGGCTGGTTGGCTCATTCCTTCCCTAATGCCCTCTGGCTGGGCAAGGGCCTAGAAAAATCCAAACCCTCCAGCACAGGGCACCACTGGCCAGGAGGATCTGAGCCCTGCATGTGCTAAATCCTTACAATGCTGGTATGGAGCCCCTCAGCTAAGCTCTGATATGGTAGGGGAGAGAAGTGATTTCCAACTTGTTTATACTCCAGTCCTGCAGGCTACACAGCAGGGTCCTGGGCAGGGTTTTAGCACACTTTTCACCTATCCCCAAGGAGCACAGGGCTGCTTTGTCCCTTAGGCACCTGCCCCTGCTAATTTACTTCTCTGGTTGGGTTTGGTGAAGTGCCTGTACTTAGGTTCTCAGGGCCTTGATGCAGAATGCATCCTTAGAGTGCAACCCTTTCCTGCCTGTGCTCTAACTGGAGGACAGGACACAGCTGCATTATGTCAGTGGCCAGAAGCAGCCTCAAGGTGTTAGCTGTATTTCGACACTGTGTGGGCAGGAAGGCACAAGCTGCTTTTAGACACAGCAGATTGTGAGAAGAGAAGAGATGAGCTCTGCAAAGACAAGAGCCAGGTCATCCCTTCCTCGCTCTCCTCCCCTGCAACTGGAAGCAGCAGCTTCCATCCCTGTCCTCCCACACAGGGCTGAAAGGCTGCTGCTGGCCACATTTTGGTGGGAAACACTGGCAGATATATGGAGGGCAGGGGGAAAAGAATGTGATTCTGTGTTCCCTGCAAGTGTTGCCTCAGGAAGACATAGCACCAGGAATCAGAGAAATGGGTCCACTGTGGGGGCCCAGGCAGACATAGAAACTGTAAAGCATAGTGCAGGGACGGTTGGGTTCATTGGTCGTCCCGTGTGTGTGTGTGTGCGCGTGCGTGTGCGCTCGTCCACTCCCCTTCCCTGTGTGAATCCTAAAGCTTTAACACTAAGATAAATAATCCAGATAAACAGCATATATTTGTAACAGAAGCTCACTCAACTTGATGTTAATTTTAATTTGAACATTTGTACTGCTGTTGAACACACTTGAATGAGTAATTTTACCGGGTGTCTTGTATTCAGCATGAGGAAATATGGTTGAGAGAGAGAGAGAGAGAGAGAGAAGATGGAGAGGAGAGAAAACATGGTTGAACTTAGATTACTCTCACAGATGTAATTTTTGGACAAACTACCTGACTTTTAAAAGACAGTGTTCACATACAGTTTAGTTTGAAAAACAATCTTTTTTTGTTTTGCCCCGTACAAGTCAAATTCATTCATCTACATCAGCTTCCACTGGCATAAGGTTAAAGAAAGTGGTTGATCAAGGAACCCACAAGCTTTTTTTTTTGGGCTGGGAAACAGAGCCAATCCCAAGAATGAGTGCTGGAAATACAGATCAGGCATTAAATATTGTGTCTTGGGCATGTATTGATCTTGGGCATTCACACAATAGACAAGAGACTAAATAAGCACAGATTGAAACTATTGTTTCCGTAAAGGAGGGAAGGCTTCATTGGAAGCACTGCCTGCCTTTCCTCACTGCCACTAGAAACTGTTAAGGTCAAGAATTTAACAAGATTGAAAAAGGGAACAGACACGGGACATTGCCACAGACAGAAACATATCTGGAATAGTCATAATTTCTAATTCATTATTGAAGGGATATTAAATATGTTTCAGGGCTTAAGGCCATATCTAACTATTGAAAAGGATGAGACCTAATGTTGGGGAAAGATCACCACACATCTACCCACTGTGAGGCTCTTACACCTTCCTCTGAAGCCTCTCATCCCAATCACTCTCATAGGAAGGCTATTGGACTAAACAGATCTCAGATCTAATGCAGTATGGCAATTCCTATATCCCTTCCAAGGGCATTAATTTTCCTCCTGCTGTCATTGACCTTCAGAATGGAGGCAGGTGAAAATTTCATCTCTTTTCACCAATGGAGAATACATCCAGCCCAACTTATTACATGTGAGGGAGAGGAGGAAAATCTGTTAATGCTATGCTTGAGAATTAAATGTACAAAAGGACGACTGTGTGAAGTTCTTATTTCCACAGCAGGTATAAATCTGGTATTTAATATTTTGTACTGCTGTGTACACATTTATGTCATTATATACCAATAGAGTTAGAATTACCTTTTTAATTTTCAACCATGATATTACATTAACTGTTTTGTCTAAGTTTCCTTCCTTTAAAAAAAGGCTTAGCTGGAGGGAAAACCTCCCAAGAAAATTGTGACTGATCTCTGCGATGGACAATCCATGTTCTACAGATTAAAGCCATGTGAAATTTCAAAGTTCACTTATTCTGAATAATAATGTAAATATAGTTACAAAATACAGTAAACTCTTGTTTATCTGGTATTTGATCAACTGGAACTCTCAGATAACTGGCATAAGGCCAGAAAACATTTTTTCTTTTTCAGAGATTTCCAGGGTGCTGCACAAGCCCCCACCATGCTGAGCGGAAGCCCCCCACCGCCATGGTTCTCAGGCCATGCAAAGGTGTCTGCCAACCCGCAAGTGGCTCCTTGCAGGGCTCTGCTGCCCCACAAGCATCACTGTGGCAATGTCCACAGTCATGTCCACTGCTCCGCAAGTGGCTCCCGCTGTTACCACAAAAAGATAAACAGGGCAGCAGTTGAGCAGCAGCTGGCACTGGGAGGAGCTGAATTTTCTTTTTTGGGAGGCCACAGGCCACTGGTTGTGCCTCCCCCAGCAGCTCTCCATTAACTGGAATATTTGAATATCCAGCAACCTCCGAGTCCCCGGGTTGCCGGATATCAAAGAGTTTACTGTAATTTGCTGTGTCTTACCACTTCTGCGTGCATAGGTGCACTTCAGTCAGGGGACTAAATAAGGAGCACAGCACAGATAACACAATTGTTTAAACAAGTAAGTTTTAAATCAAGCGCACTATTATATCAAATGTGGATAAGGACACAACATATTTTTCCGTTAGTTGGATAGCTTAGAAAATACATTAATTTTATAAGCGGATGTTAGAGAAAAGATCAATATTAATAGAGAGCTATTTTGCTAATAGCAAGTGAATTAATTGAAAATCTAAATTTACATACTATAATATTGTTCCAGGTTACACTGGCCCTTTAAGAGGGTTCAGACTCAGTCTCAACCTCTCCAGATGAGGGGTCACATGAGGGGAGAATCAAAATAAAAAGCAGTCAAGTAGCACTTTAAAGACTAGCAAAATAATTTATTAGGTGAGCTTTCGTGGGACAGACCCACTTCTTCAGACCATAGCCATACCAGAAAATGAGGGGAGAATGTGACTAGAAATTAGGTTTGCTTGGAAATATTAAGAGAATGATAGTCACTCAGATCACAGGAAAAAAGCTTGCTGGAAAGGTGACAACTCTTCAGAGCTTCCAGGCAAAAGGCCTAGAAGAGAAAACTGCAAGAACGGCACCAGTTTGAGGGACCTGGAGGGGGAAAGGAATGTAACGGATTTAGAACCGGGAGGTCTTTTATGAAGAGAAAGCTCTGATAAAAGACAAGAAGAACTTTTAAGCCAAGAGGGAGTGATCTGTAGATGTCAAAGTACATTATAAATTGAATGGAATAAATAAGCTCATGAAAGAGGGCTGGAGAGTTGTGAATTTTATTTTATGCTATACCCAGAAAAGGAAGCAATACTGTGAAAACACTAGATATGGTGTTCTGTTTGATGCAGTATACAGTCATAGAGCACTTCAGATTATCAAAGACAGATCAAACCTCTGGAGTGGGTTACAACGGAATCAATATAAACTGTGCTGTTCCTGAAGAGTTTCAAAGCTCCCACACCAATATTCTAAAATGCTTTTGCTCTGAATAGACAAGGTAAAACATTTCAACTTGCCTATAATAACCATTCACATTAAATTCCATGAAAGATCTTCACTCCTTGTCTAAATCTAAATCTCCACAAAACAAGTTTGACATATTCTTTCTAATTTTATCTGTGTCTATTTAGGTCTGGGAATAATACACAAATGGTTGAAGTGATTTTACTCAAATTAAAAACAAAAACAAAAGAACATCCCCCACCCCCACCCCTCTGACGCTAAGCCAAAGCATGGACAATTTGTTTGAGAATCTTACATGAGCACCCAAAAGGGTGAGATTAGAATGGAAGTTATAACTGAAACTCTATTTATAGAGAGAGCAATCCATATGTGCTATTGTTTCTCTAGATGGTCTTTGTTCATGATACAATTTTAAATTCTGAAATCAGTCTTTATCACATTTTGATAGTGGAAACAAACAGATATTAGAAAAATAACTGTAATTGAGATCTATTTTAAAAAGGAATTAACTTTCAGATGCGCCAATCACCACAATATAGAACAGGAGTGCATAACAAAATAAGGTCAGTTAATTAGTATAAAAACCATTTCAAAACATTACCACACAGTTTGCATAATTCTATATAGAGCTATATGAATTGCAAAAGGCTTGACACTGCATGAGATCTTTGGGGGAGAAAAAAAATAGAGAAAAAGCGTTAATTTCACAAACATGCAATAAGGTTAGGCTTCCAGCAAATATTGATCCAACTTACTCTCTAAAGAGAGTTCCAACACAGGGGACAGCATGCAAAAAGAAAAAAGAAAAAAAAAAGGTGGGGGGGAAAAAAAGACAAAAAACACACAAATTAGTTCCCATCAATGCAAATTTCCTGTATGGAAAAAAAAAACAAAAAATAAAAAGGTATTTTAAAACTTATACAGTAAACGTAAAATTATATTTCCAACTGTTCCTCGTTAGAATAATTTTGAAATAAGCAGTTGATTTGCTTCTGTTTTTTTGCTTAAAACCATTTTTTTCCCCCCAGAAGGATACTATTACATAATTTTTTTTTCCGTAAGCAATTCCTTGTCATTGGTTAAAGATGTACTGGAACGCATTAAAAATGTTAGATATTCACACCTTTATATGCTGTGATTATAACAATTCCTGTAGAAGATGGGAGAAAAAAAATCTTAGAAAAGATTTTAGATGGTCAGCTCATATAAAAATAACCGTACTTTAACTGTTTCACGTTTAGAGTTGGTGTATCTTATGGTGAAATGTACTGCAGGACAATCAGTGGTTGGTAATATTCAGTGGTGACAACACAGTCAGTGATTGGAAATAGAGGTTAATTGTAAATATTTTGAAAAGTCACTCATGGACAGTCAAGCTTTGGTTTAGCTACAATATGGATGATATCTCAGTTTACAAAACAAAAGCAGGTGTCATATCAATGTGCCCAGTAAACATAAAAAGAAGGGTATATATTATATACAGTGGGAATGCAGTATTCATTATACCTCAGTGCCTATTTTAAAGTAAGTTGCAGTCCAGAAAGATATCATGTATGCTTACAATGTTACTCATCTGTTTTTGTACACTGTTGTCAGGAAATAATTGAAATACACAGATACAACTGCAAACTGGAATACTTTTAATTCAGCGTAATCTGTAAATGAAAATAAGTTTTTAATATAAAGAAAATTTTCAAAGTTGTTCTTTGATACAAACTTGTTATGTTTGTCAACCAGCAGCCCAACTCCCATTAAATAGTTTCCAGATCAATTAGTGACAGATATCAGCAATATGTCACTATTTCATAGATGTTGGTATATTTATGGTGTTTATATAAATGCTATGGAGACTGATACTGCTAGTGCTTTTGAATATTAAAAGAATACTGCATATGCATGACCCACAAAATAATTCAGAAGTTTGTACAAGATCCTCATTCTTGTCTGTTTACCACTTTACTTCAACAACATCCACCACCACTATTAATCTTCTAGAAAAGAAGTTACTCACCTTGTACAGTAACGATGGTTCTCCAAGATTTGTTCCTGTCAGTGCTCCACTCAGGCCTTGGTGCTTCCCAGCACCACAGATGAGAAAGCTTTTCAGAGCAGTGACACCGCCGCACCCCCGGCCCTACACCGCACTTGCTCACTCAGCATCTTGAGCGGCTGCTGCTCTGTCGGAATGCGTGTGCGATCTGTTCTTTTTCTAACTGAAGTCCCTGTAGACTCCAAGCGGAGGGAAGGACTGGGGGTGGGGGGGTGAGACGTACTGGAGCACTCGCAGAGACACATCTCGGAGAACCATTGTTACTGCACTTTTCCTTCGCGTGGTCCCTGCGGGTGCTCCACTCAGGTGACTCCGTAGCAGTACACATTTGGTGAAGGTGGGTACTGGAGTCTTTTACGTTAATGGAGGCAGGACTGCATCTGCCAAAGCATAATGCTGTGCGAATGTATGGCGTGATAACCGTGTGGCCACCGTACAGATGTCAGCGCAGGGCAAATTATTCCAGAAGGCCATTGCCCACACGGGATGAGCCCTGATAGTGTGTGGCAGCTGTTTGCTTCTGAGTTGGTATGCTGTGAGTATGGAACCTGGAATCCACTTGGATAGGTGTTGTGCCAACACAGCTGTTCCTGCATGAGGTCCCAACCATGCCACAGAGAGTCTGTCTGATTTTCTGGTTCCTCTAGTTCTCTCAAGGTAGGATGCAACTGCCCACTTCGTATCCAGGGTGAGTAATATAGCCTCCTTGGAGGAGGCATGAGGATTAGAGAAATAAGCAGAGAAGTAGACGGGTTCACTTATGCGAAAATCAGTTATAACTTTTGGGAGAAACTTTGAATGGGGCCTGAGTATCACTTTGTCCTGGTGAAAGAAGGGTTCAACATGAAGGCTGCAATTATTGCTACCCTTCTTGTTGATGTTACTGCAACTATGAAAACTACCTTCATAGACACGCATTGTGTTGGCGTAGTGGCTAGTGGCTCAAAGGGTGGCTTGGTGAGTGTATCTAGGAAAGTTTTACTTTATTTTGCTACCTTTGCTTTACTTGTTTACAAACTGCTGTTTGTTTGTTGTGCAGGGAGCCCTCTCTTAACAGGCAGTTTTCCTGATATGAGGAGATGTATACTTTCTGCTTGTGCAGATGAGCTGCCACTACTGCCAGCACCTTGGAGAAAAGCCTGGGTGCAGTGGAGAGGTCAAAGGGAAGTACCATGTACTGGAAGTGTTGTCCACCCACTATAAAACTGAGGTATTTCCTGTATGCAGGCTGGATGGGCACATGGAAATACGTGTCCAAGGTCGTGAGTCACCAGCCAGTTGTGGTACTGCAGCTGTGAAGCCTTTACTTTGCCATGCGGCAGGATATGTGCACATGCTGATGGTGCCAACAGGTATGGGGCTTTGTTAGACCCACTATTTTGCCAGTAGCAGGGCACGGTGTTTGTGCCAGTGACAGTTTTAGGTTTTTGAGCCACATTAGTCTTAGGCTTGCCCAGATGTTTGGGCACTGAAGCCAGGTCTTGCAACTCCTGGGTCACATTAGGTGACAGCAGCCCCAGCAATCTCTTGTCTGGAGCCCTCACAGGGAACAGAAGAGGCTTGGAGTTGTGGGATCACTCTCTGTTGGGTGAGGAGGACTCCCTGTTAGCATCTACATTTACATTCTTAGATTGTTTAGAGGTTGCAGAGCTTGCAGCTGGAAAGCAGCTGCATTTATCTAACATCATGGTATGTGTGGTATGACCAGGATGTATAGAAAAAAAACCCCACTGATATTCATCAGTAAAACGCCGGAAGTAAAATAGCTGCTTTCCTGTGTAAGTATGGTTCTTATTTTGTTTCCGTTTTGTACAGGCACCTGAGTGCCCAGACCGTAAAGGCTGGCTGTGGAGATTTTCAGGGAGTGGAAAGAAGTGTCTGTGGACACCCCCAAGAATTCTGGACCTTTGAATGGGAGGTATTCCTCCCTTGCCTGATCCACCTTTGGGAAACCAGAAACATGGAGCTATGAGGCTCTGCTCATAACCACTGCCACTGCTAGGGAATGCGCAGTGGTGTCAGAGGACTTGAGGAAGACCTGAAGGGCTGTCCTCACTATGAATGAACCGTCATTAGTATCTGCTGTGAACTGCTCTCTTCTATGATCTGGAACATATTCAGTAAAGGTGGACATTTGTTCAAACATGTGCTGTGTACATTTTGCCATCAATGCTGTACAATTTTACATAGGTAACTGGAGGAAAGTAGAGGAAAATGCTCTTCTACCCATGCTATCAAGTCACTTTCTCCCCACATAAGGAGGACCAGATTTAGTTAAAATCTGTTTATCCCTCTGGATGGCAGCAGCAACAATGAGGCAATTAGCAGGGGTGTGTGTAAAGATGAACTCCACATCCTGCAAGGTGACACATTTCCTGTCTGCCTGGTTGCCCACTGGTAAAATGGTAGCTGGTGTTTGCCACACATCTTTCGCTGGATCCACGAGGGCAACACCAGTTTTACCAACAGCACGGCATGGAGTATGCTGGTGAGCTTATGTTGGGTATTGGGCTATGACGCTAGTGGAATCTCTAAAAAACAAGAAGTCCCGCGGCGCCTTATAGAGTAACAGATATTTTGGAGCATAAGCTTTCATGGGCAAAGACTCGCTTCATCAGATACACCAGTGGAATCTCTAACGTACCAGCCACCCTTCTGAAAGATACTGGAATAATTTGAAGTCATTGCCCTTAGAGGGAGGTGGTGGCATCAGCGTATCCTCACAGGAGGAGAGCAGCAATTCAGTGTGTGATGAATCATAGGAGTCATCATCACTGAGGAACTGGTCTGACTCAGCTGGATCTCCAGACACATCCAAAGATGAGTTTGAAGTGTGCCTCCAAAGGGCTGAGCAGCGTGTTCACATTGTTGTTGCTGCTGCTGTGTTCTGAGAGGTGCCCAGGGATACCAGTAGAGCTAGGAGAGAGGCATGGACATAACAGGTGGTTGCCACTGGCCAGGGAGCCACTGAGACATCACTGATTGTGGCTGACACGTCCCTTTTCTTGAGGGTGTTGGCAGGGGGAGCCTAAGCGAGACAACATTCAAGACACATCGCTTCCTCCTCACTGCACAGGAAGGGTGCGGGGGCTGTCATGTTTGAAAGATACAGCCTGGCCAGCAATGGAGAGGCATCAGTACCAAATGAAGTGAAAGGTACTGTGGTTGCACTTAACTGGTCTCAGGAGGTAAAAGGGTACAAGAGAGGCACAGGTGGCAGGCAGTACTGCAACTGTGGACACTTGCCTTCTCATGCTGTGGGATAAGGGCAAACGCCGATGGGGTAAGCACGGGGATCTGTTTGACCTGCTATATTTGCCGGTGGCAGAGTGCATTGTCTGTGACAGCAAAGCCATTGCTTTAGATATTTGAGCTGCATTTGGCTTAGGCTTGCCCGCTTGTTTGGGTCTTACAGCCAGTTCTTGCAGCTCTCAGGGTGTGACAGGAGATGGCAGCCCCAGCAAGCTCTTGTCTGGAGCGCCCCACAGGAATGGAGTCAGCTTGGTATCATGGAATTGCCCTCTCTTGGGTGAGGGGGAGTCCCTGTTAGCATCTCCATTCACTCTCTTAGGTGGTTTAAAGGGTGTAGAGGTCACAGCTGGAGTACCAGTAGCTGCTTCATCTGACATCATTGTATGAATACTGCAGAGGGAATGCAGAGAAACAGAAGCAGTAAAGCACTGAGGCCAAGTAACTGCTGTGCTGTGTAAACGCTGACACAAGACAGGGCTCACTCAAGAACACCCCGTGTGCTCAGCTACCCCCCGCCCCCAGGCAAATTAGACTCTAGCCTGGTAAAGATAGGCAGGTGAGAGTAGTGAAGTACATGCAGCAGCAGATGCAATAACTATGAAGTCAACAGAGGGATGGCGATTGAGGGGACTGATCTGAGGCAGTCTCCTCAGATGAAGAAAAGAAAATGAAAACAAGTGTACAGCACTGCTCGGCGCTGGAATAGCAGGCAGTGGTGTAGCAGCCTTGTGGGCAGCCGTTGTACGCTTGGGCTTTTAAGGATGTCTAGGAATGTTGGCCAGGTCCCTATACCCTCAGGGAGGTAATGAACATTGCCCCAGTAAGTGCTTTTCCAGAGCGCCAGTGGGATCACCCATTATTTATTCAAAGAAGATTCCCTGATAGCTGCTGAATGTGCTCTCCTCTGTATGGAGGAGACAGAGCAGGCAGCTGAGGCAAGAAGCACTGTGTTGCCAGACTTTGCCACTGGCGATAGCGTCAGCAGGAATGCAGGGTGACCAGGATCTGACGCTGGTCTGAGGGAGCACTTGAGGGAAAATGGTTTGGTGAAAAGACAGTTGGCAGCCTTGAAGAAAACAGCTCTTTGAGAGAAAAAAAAACAACCTGCTGTACTGTGTAAAACGCTGAGACAAAATAGGGTTCACTTAAAAACAGCCCTGGTCCTCAGTGCCTTCCCTCGCCCCCCTGTCTTCAGGCAAATAAAAAGGTTGTAGACGGGTAAAATAGGCAGACAAGTGTTGTAAAATATGTGCACAGCAGGAGCTATAAAGCCTGAGGTGACAAGAAGAGTAACTCTGAAGTCTGTCTTCTACCTGGGACGTTTGAAAAGGAACTGACGACGGCTGCGCCGCATGCACACTCCACACTCTAACAGAGTGGCAGCAGCTCAAGGCTGAGTGTGAAGGTGTGGCACGGGGGAGTGCAGGGGAGAGGGGGAAGGAAGGCACTGCTCTGAAAAGCCTTCCAATCTGTGCCGCCGGGACACACCGAGACCTGCTGGGACCAAAGGAGAACTATATTTTTCTGTACTTTTTGTGGGGGAAGAGGATGGTCATTCTCTCCCCTTCCAGCTGTTCACTGATCCTTTTGAGGCTTCTCTTCAACATTTCCCTTTTCCATTGTTTCTTCCCCCTTGACTTTCTATGATTCTCAAGGGTTTTAACATTCACATTCAATCCTTTGTTCTCATGTGTATCCCAAAACTCCCAAATTTACACTGTTGCCATGCCATGCCTTATCCTTCGGAAGGGCAAAAAGCTGACAAACTTTGATAACTTAATTTGGTGTTTTACTGTTTCTTTAAAAGAGTCAGGATTTCAGTAGTTAATGTGTCACTCAATTCTGAGGTTTTATTAAGCGTATCTTATAATTTTGATAGGCATCTTTTACTAGTCTATTACCAGCAGCAGTATTGTAAAATTTATAGTACAGTTTTAAAATTCTGAAATAATAAATTACTTTGTTTTGCTCTGAAGGTTTGTGACTATTTTTGCTATCACTCAATCGATACTGACAGATTATAGAACCTAGCATATGCTGTACATCTCAGATAACAGGAGCACCTGTTACTTTAAATTAGGGCTACTGGTCAATTGCATTTAACTCACAAAATTAAATGATTATAAATTATAAAATTTAATCACGATTAATCAAACTGTTTAACAGAATGTCAAGATAAATTACATATTCTGGATGCTTTTCTACATTTTCAGGTATACTGATTTCAATTACAACACAGAGTACAAAGTGTACAATGCTCAGTTTATACGATTTTGGATTACAAATATCTGAACTATAAAAATGAACAAAAATGTATTTTAAAATTCAACTCCTATAAGTACTGTAGTGCAATCTCTTTATTGTGAAAGCATAACTTCCAATGTAGATTTTTTTTTGTTATAGAACTGCAAAACAGAACAATGCAAAACTTGAGCCAGAAGTCCACTAAGTTCAGTCAATCATTAAGACAAGTAAGTTTATTTACATCTATGGGAGGTAATGTTGAGTACTTTTTATTTACAATGTAATCTGAAAGTGAGACCATGCATTCGCATGGCATTTTTATAGCTGACATGGCAATGTATTTAGGTGCCAGTTACACAAAACATCCATATGTCCCTTCATGCTTCAGCAACTATTCCAGACCACATGATTTCAAGCTTATGATGCTCATTAGAAACATAATGCATTAATTAAATTTATGACTGAACTCCCTGAGCGAAGAACTGTATATATGTATTCTGCCATGTATTTCATGCTGTAGCAGTCCAAAAGGTCATAGTCCACCTCAATCCCTCTGACCAGATGCCATGTCCGGTGGGTTCACCTCTATGCGACCAAAACTAATCAGTAAACTTTGGAACATGGACTATTTGGACTCTAGTGGATAACCCAGACAGTTGGTGACCTGAAAGACACATGGCAATTATTGCCCATGAACTGCAATGATTTAACATGGATACAACTGCTCTGGCAAAAACACATAGACCAGAAGACAGACAGCTAAGAGAAGAAAACGTAGGGTATACCATTTTCTGGAAAGGAGCCCCTAAGTAAGAAAAAATGAATTAACAGAGTAGGATTTGCCATCAAAAACAAACTGACGAAGATCCTATCTGAGTCCTTGTCGGCATCAATGAGCATGTCATGACTCTGTCTGAAGCTTGCCAAAAACCCACAGGCAACTGTCATCAGGACTTACATGCACCAACTGTAGACGACAAAGATGGTGTGAAGGAGAAGTTCGACACCCAATTAGACAGTCTTGAAAGACATCCCCAAAGATGACAGGATTCTCCTCTTGGGGGTGATTTCAATGCCAGGGCTGGAAGAAATGCAGACCTCTGGCAGACTACCCTTGGGAAAGGAGTTGGCAACAGCAACTCCAATGGAGCGCTCCACCTTCACAAAACGTGTGAAACACAAGCTTCTCAACGCAAACACCCTCTTCTACCAGAAAAACAAATTTAAGACCTCATGGTGACATACTCAATCGAAGCACTGGCACCACAGAGGCTGTGTCAATGTCTTTTTGCTTGGGATCGGCGTAATGTCCTTCTCACACATGCAATAACTAGTGCTGATGACTGCTGGACTGATAGAGAAGTTACTCACCTGTAGTAACGATGGTTCTTCGAGATGTGTCCCCGTGGGTGCTCCACAATAGGGGTCGGGCTCGCCCGGCGCCGCAGATCAGAATTCTCCCAGCAGTTTCTACTGGATCGCGAATGCGCCGATGCACGCTGCTCCCTTGCGTGCCCACGGTCATGTGCGCGATCCGGTCCCCGCCAGTTCCTTGACCAACCGCCTCGGATGCTCCTGAAAAACACCAGACAGAAATCTGAAGCGGGGAGGATGGGCGGGTGGTGGAGCACCCACGGGGACACATCTCGAAGAACCATCGTTACTACAGGTGAGTAACTTCTCTTTCTTCTTCTAGTGGTCCCTGTGGGTGTTCCACAGTAGGTGACTACTCAGCAGTGACCCCAAAAAAGGAGGTGGGTAATTGATTCATGTGCAGCTTGCTCCCGAGAGGACTGCTGTCGACAGACGGGTATCCTCATCGAACACCCGATGCAGGGAGTAACGTTTGGCGAAGGTGTTGTAGGATGACCAGGTCGCCGCTCTACATATGTCTGTTAACGCGATGCCCTTGAAGAAGGCTGTTGATGCTGCCACCGCCCTGGTGGAGTGAGCCCTAGGTGGGGCCAGCAAAGGGGTCTTTCGAAGCTCGTAGCACCTTTTTTATACAGGACACAATGTGCTTTGAATTCTCTGGGAAGAGAGGCCTTCCCCTTTTGACCTGGGAGCGAGAGACACCAGAAGCCTGTCCGTTTTCCGGAAGGACTTAGTTCTGTCTATGTAAAAGGCCAACACCCTTCTCACATCTAGGAGATGTAGGCGTGCCTCCTTGCTGGAGCTGCGAGGCTTCGGGTAAAACGAGGGTAAAACTATTGGTTCGTTAAGATGGAACTCCCGAGGAAACTTTTGGAATGAAGGCTGGGTGTAACCGTAAGATTACTGCCTCCTTTGAGAATACTGTACAGGGCGGCGTTGCCATCACTGCTGCGAGCTCGCTCACCCTGCGGGCTGATGTAATCGCAAGAAGGAAGGTTGTTTTCATCGTAAGGAGTCGGAGGGGTACCGTGGCTAATGGTTCAAAGGGTGGTCCCAATAGCGCACTGAGCACCAAGTCCAAACTCCACGACGGCGGTAGCGGTTTTCGAGGGGGGTACAGGTTTACCAGCCCCTTCAAGAACCTTGTGACAATAGGGTGGGCGAATACAGTGGGCCCTTCTTCTTTATGCCGAAAAGCTGATATAGCGGCGAGTTTGACCTTTAGCGAGGATAGAGAAATCCCGTCTCGTTTGAGGTCCAATAGGTATTCTAGTATTACAGTTATAGGAACGTCAAGGGGAGCTAACTGTTTGGTGGAACACCAGGCTGTAAAGCATGTTCATTTTTGTTTGTAAGTCCTCCTGGTGGAGGTCCTTCTGCTACACTCCAAGACTTGTCGTACTCCCTCCGTACATGTACTCTCTAAGGCGCTGAGCCATGGATTAACCATGCTTGTAGGCGTAGTCCCCGAGGGTGCGGGTGCACTATGGACCCCTAAGCCTGCGTGAGTAAGTCCGGCGCCACCGGCAGGGGGAGTGGTGGACGATCCGACATGCGCAGAACCAAGGGAAACCATTGTTGCTGGTCCCAAGTAGGAACTATGAGTATCATGCGCGCTCTCTCCCTTCTGGCTTTCGGCAGAACCTTGTGGATAAGCGTTGTGGGGGGAAACGCGTAGAGTAGAGGGCCCTTCCATGAAATCACGAATGCGTCCCCCAGGGACCCCCGCCCTATTCCTACTCTGGAGCAGTACTGGGGACACTTCTTGTTGTACTGGGTGGCAAACAAATCGACTTGGGGAAACACCCATGTACGAAATATGCGCCGTAGCAGGTCGGAGCGGATCTGCCATTCGTGCATGAGTACGAAGCGCCTGCTCAGCTGATCTGCCTTCACGTTGTGGGCGCCCGGCAAGTACGAGGCTTTCAACGTTATGTTGTTGGCAATGCACCAGTTCCACAATCGGACTCCTTCCGCGCATAACGCACGGGATCGTGCCCCTCCTTGTCGATTGATATAGAACATAGTGGAGGTATTATCGGTATTGATCCCGACTACTTTGCCGTGCAGGTATTCCCGAAAATGTCTGCATGCACTGAACACCACTCTGAGCTCCAGTATGTTTATGTGCAGTGTCTGTTCCGCAGGGGACCATAGCCCTTGTGACACCTTGCTGCCAATGTGCGCTCCCCATCCTACGTGGGAGGCGTCGGTTGTAAGAAAAATAGAAATTTGTGGTTGGTGGAAGGGCACCCCCACTAGCAGGTTCTTGGGATTTTCCCACCACGCTAGGGATTTGCGCACCTCCGTCGTAGGTGACACTACCCTGTGGACAGTGTGGGATGCTGGTTTGTAAACACTCGCCAGCCAATGCTGCAGGCTTCGCAGGTGTAACCTGGCATTCTGTACCACAAACGTCGGTGCCGCCATGTGCCCCAACAGTTGCAGGCACATTAGGACCGGCACCACGGGGCTGTACGTCATGACTTGCACCAGGGAGTTGATGGCGCAGAAGCGGGCGTCGGGCAGATATACTCTCGATGCGATAGAGTTTATGCGTGCCCCTATGAACTCTATATCTTGCGTGGGTTCGGTCTTTGACTTTGCGAGGTTGATAACTAGGCCCAGCGAAGTAAACGTGTTCGCGGTGACGTGTATCCTGCGTAGGACCTCTGCCTTTGAAGCCCCTTTCAGTAGGCAGTCATCCACATATGGAAAAATAAACACCCCCTGTCCGTGCAGGTAGGCTGATACCACTGCCAGGGTTTTGGTAAAGACTCTGGGTGCCGAGGATAGGCTGAACGGAAGAACCCTGTACTGGAAATGTTCCCCGCCGACCGTGAAGCGGAGGAAGCGTCTGTGTGCCGGGTGGATTGTTATATGAAAGTAAGCATCTTGTAAGTCGAGGGCTGCAAACCAGCCTCCATTGTCCAGTGCCGTAAGTATGGAGGCAACTGTAATCATCCAAAAGCGCTGCTTGCACAAGTAACGGTTGAGGCCCTGTAGATCCAAAATCGGCCTCCAGCCTCCAGTTTTCTTCTCTGTTAGGAAGTATCGTGAGTAAAAACCTTCCCTTGGAATAGTTCCGGCACTCTTTCCACCGCTGCTATGAACATGAGGTGATGTACCTCCTGCTTCAGCCTCGCCTCGTGGGCAGCGTCCCTAAGATGGGGCCGGGTGGGAAGTTTCGTTGGTGGAAGTGACTGGAAGGGGATCGTGTAACCCGTGGCTATAATTTCCAGCACCCATTTGTCTCTGGTGATCTTTTGCTACTGGGAGAGGAACGGTTTGAGGCGATGATGGAACATGAAATGAGAACGGCATTGAGCGATGGTGTTGATAGTGCAGTCCTCGACATACCTGTCAAAATTGCTGTTTCCGGGCTTGCCCTGAGGGTGTACGGCTTTGTTGAGAACATCGCCTGGGGGCCCTCTACTGCTGCTGCTGTTGATGGCGCCCTTGGTCATAGCCTCGCTGATATTGTGCACGCTGTGGTTGGTAAGCGTAGCATCTTTTCTGAGGATAGAATTTCTTTTTCTTGTATGGGGGAGTATAAATACCCAAGGTCTTAAGTGTGGCCCTCGAGTCTTTGCTGGAGTGGAGGACCGAGTCGGTTGCGTCCGCAAACAGCTTTTGCTTGTAAAAAGCAAGATCCACGATCTTCGCCTGTAGGTCTCTGGGGATACTGGACGTCTGGAGCCAGGATTCCCTACGCATTACCACTGCTGCGGCTGTTGAACGTGCTGCTGTGTCCGCCATGTCCAGGGCAATCTGGACTCCCGTCCGCGATGCCGCATACCCCTCTTGGACAATCGCCTTTAACACTGGCTTCTTGTCCTCCGGGAGTGAATCCATAAGAGGAGTGAGTCTAGAGTAATTGTTAAAGTTATGGCTTGATAGATGTGCCGCATAATTTCCCACTCTCAGTAATAGGGTAGAGGAGGAGTAGACCTTCCTGCCGAACAGCTCTAATTTCTTAGCATCTTTATCTGACCCCCCTGATTTGTACTGAGACGTCTTCGACCTCTGCTGGGACGATTCGACCACCAAAGAACTGGGTTGTGGGTGGCTAAACAGGAACTCCATGCCCTTGGCTGGGACGAAGTACTTCTTATCTGCTCTCTTGTTCGTAGGCAGAATAGAGGCCGGAGTCTGCCATATGTTAGTGGCTGACTCCATAATGGCTTTGTCCAGAGGGATAGTGATTTTAGATGAAGCCGGGGGTCTCAAATTTTTCAGGAGTTTATGGCGCTTCTCCTGCACCTCTGCTATTTGAATGTCCTGCGTGAATGCTACTCTTTTGAACAGCTCCTGGAATTGTTTAAGGTCATCCGGAGGGGAGACATCCCTGGGGGCAATGGCCTCATCTAGGGAGGATGAGGAGGAACCGCTGGGGTAAGCCTCCCCCAAATCCTCTGGCTCCCGAGTTCGGTGGTATACTTGCTCCCTGGTGGGCTGTGAAGGGAAGTCTCGGGACTCTGGACCTAATTCCCCCGGGACAACTGCATTCCCGTCCCAGAGCGAGAGTGTACACGGGAGTATTGATAAGTAGTAGGAGAAGACCTGTCCCTGGATCTAGACCTGCGGTGTCTGTGTTCAGCATGATGAGGATGACCATAGCAACATGGGCAAGTGCCCGGTGATGGAGACCTGGACCATGATCCGGGAGTGTACCCATGATGCCTGGGAGAGCAGGATCTCCGTGACGACAGTGATCGTGGTGAAGCTGGTTTGTGATAGTACTCAAGGGGATCCATGCCCAAAAATGGTGAAGGTAGCCTCAGCCACGGCGAAATTGGTTGGAGGAACGGAGAGGGAAGCCCGAAATAAGCAGGCTCAGGCTGGAGGGCCTTATCAAACAAGATCATTTTGAGCCTCATTTCTCTGTCCTTCCTGGCCCTGGCTATAAGCTTAGCACAGTGGGAACACTTCTGGGTAACATGAGACTCCCCCAGGCAATGAATGCATTCACTATGCCCATCTGAGGCCGGCATAGCCTCGCGGCATGACTCACACTTCTTAAACCCCAAGGAAGCCATCAAGGTGAGTCTTTACTGTTAATAGGGTACTTAACTACTAATCAGTGCTTTCTAACCCAAAATAACATTCACGGCCTTCAGGGCAGCAGACGACTTAACAGCCTATTGTCCGCCCCTCTCTCCTTCATTCCTCTTCTCTCTGCTATTTAATATGCTCTTCTCTTTCTCTCTCTCTCTCTTTTTTTTTTTTTTGTATAATAGTGACAGACGACGAACTAACACACAAAAACAACTATCTTATCTGTCTCAGGCTTTAGCCGGAGCGGATTCCGTCTGCAGCCGATGGCGGTTGAGAAGGAACTGGCAGGGACAGGATCGCGCACATGACCAAGGGCGTGCATCGGCGCATGCACGATCCAATAGAAACTGCCAGAAGAATTCCGATCTGCAGTGCCGGGCGAGCCCGACACCTATTGTGGAGCACCCACGGGGACCACTTGAAGAAGAACACTGCCTTATTTGATCCACAACAGTGAATAGGACTGTCACCAAATGGAGACATCAAAGGAAACAGATCAGGAAAGATCAACATACAAGGCTTTAAAGGACCTCATCAGGTGAAGTGATTTCCAGACAACGCTCTAAAGGAAGCTGCCGACAGTATACCCTTAAGATGTGGAATAACACTGGTCTCAACTGAAAAATGTCATCATTGGAGCTTGTGGAGAAACCACTGTCCAGGAAGCACAAGGGCTGGTTTGGTGAGAATGATGTGGAAATTGAACACCTGACTGAGGCAAAAAGGAAAGCCTCTAGGCCTGGGAAAAACTGACATTAACTGCACAACAAAGAGAGAAGTGCATGCCAAGGCCAGCATAAAACAAGGTCTCTGGAAAAAACCAGTGGTGGACTCAGAAGGCACACGTACTACACCATCTTGCAGACATAAATGAAATAAGAGGTTTCTTTAATGCTACAAAAGCTGTTTATGGACCGAGAAACTATGGAATCATCCCCTTAGATCAAATGATGGTACCCAAAACTTGAAAGACAATGAAGCCATTGCTTCTCACTGGAGGGAGCACTATAATGAGCTCATAAGCCACTCTTCCACTATGGTCCTAGAATCCCTTGACTAAATCCCTCCGCAACCTCACAGGGGCAATCTTGCAACACTTCCTACCCGTAGTGAGGTCCAACCTGCCATCAAAGCAATGAAGTACAACAAGGCAACTGGACTAGATGGAACCCCCACTGAAGTCTTCAAAGAAGGTGGGGCAGAGCTCCACAAACAACTCCACCTCCCTAGTCTCGAAATCTGGGTTAGGGAGCAGATACCATGAGATTTCAGAGACACTGATTTACAGTCTCTACAAGAAGTGCAACAAGTCGGACTGTGGAAACTATTGTGGTATCTGCCTCCTGGAAACAGCAGGGAAAATCTTATCTCAAATCCTTGCAAACTGACTCCTATCACTCTCAGAAGGAATTCTCCCAGAATCCCAGTATAGCATCTGACCTTCCGAGGAACAGCGGGCATGAGCGTCACTGAGTGGCAACTGAAAGAAAAAGTGTCATGAACAAAACCAAGACTTATACATGAGTTTCACTGACATGACCAAAGTGTTTCATTCAGTCAATCACAGCACCCTATGGACCATCTTCTCAAAGATCAGATGCTCCAAAAATTCATTAGCATCTGGATGCTGCTTCACAACAACATGACTGCCACAATATCGAGCAACAATGGATCCCAAAGCAACCCCTTTGAGGTTAAAATGGGAGTCAAGCAAGGCTGTGTCATCGTGCATCTCCTTGCCATGATGCTTCACCTCATTGATGGCAAGCTTCCAGATGGCATAAAGAATGTCGATAGAATGAATGACAACATAGTTGCTGCTCTTTCTCCTGCAGTCCTTCAGACCATCTTAAGTACCTTCACTGAAACATATGAGACTCTTGGCCTCATACTGAACATCAAAAAAAAAAGACCAAGGTGCTCCACCAACCCTCACTGATGGGACAATCTCATGAACCTTCTGTTGAAGTCAATGGGGGAACTGCTGGAAAATGTGGAGCACTTCCCATACCTTGGAAGTCATCTTCCGCTAAAGTTGACATTGATATGAAAATCCAGCATTGTCTGAGCCATGTAAGCTCTGCTTTCGTCTGCCTGAGATTAAGGGTCTTCTAAAACTAGGACATCTACCCAAAGATAAAGTTCCTAGTATATCACGCAGTGGTTGTTCCAACACAACTGTACGCATGTGAAATCTGGACAACATAAAAGTGTCATCTGAAGGTACTTGAACAATATCAACAACACTGCCTCAGGAGAATCCTAAATATCACTTGGGAGGATACGCACATGAATGCTAGTGTCCTGTAAGAGTCAAACATGACCAGCATTGAAGCCATTATTATTCAACAGCTTAACTGGACTGGTCACGTGGTTCTGATGTCTGATCAGAGCCTCCCAAATTAGATTCTGTTTTCTGAGGTGGAGGAAGGACAGGGAAGCGTTTGGGGCCAGCAGAAGAATATAAGGACATGATAAAGAGACACACAAAAAAGTGCAGCATTGGTGACACTTGGGAGAACCTTGTCCAACACCATCCCCAGTGGCGAATGGGAATCCATGATGGGCTGGTGCAATCTGAGAGGCCCTGCCGCAGTGCCAATGAAGAGAGGTGAAGAAGAAGAAAGGAGTGGCAAAAAATGCCCTGCGTCCCTCCAACAGTTACTGACACCCACTCCTTCTGTGATAAGGTCTGCAGCTCCAGAATCAGGCTGATCACCCATCAACTGACTCACAAATAGGAGGGTGACGTGAAGCAATCCTACTAATTACTGAGTGACCACCAAGGAAACAAGCATTTGAAAACACAGAAAACTTGAAAAATATTTCAACAGTATTATTGTTAAGTCTTTTAAATCACTTTACAGCCCTACTTTGAACACACAGAATATCTACAATTCAAGACAAGCCCTAAATTTTTATTTTTATACACACACAGTGCCTTTTTTGAAAGAAAGAAAAAGTGCTGATACTCACTGCTCCCTCCCCACAGCCAGTCCCATGGGTGGGGGCTGCTGGGGTGTTGGTACCAGCACAAAAAAGCACTATATATATAATTTTAGCATTTGTATTGCTGTGCCCAGTTATCTGAGATGTTTCACTTTAATTGTGTTTGTTATTAGAGCAATAAATAAGTCACAATAATTCACCTACTAGGGAGAGAAGACAAAGAAACAAAATTAAAAGTACAACCCAAAAGTGAAGATTCAGTAAAATAAAACTGCTCTTAGAAACCCAGAAGAATAGCATCCATCCTGATTTATGAAATAATTGTATATACTTGCCTTGTAAAAGCTCATGTCATGTAAACAAAGCATGTGTTAAAGATTCATATGTCCCTTCAGATTCTTAAACCTTGGGTTGAGTGCTGTAGCTATTTTTAAAATCTCGAATGGGTACCCTCTGTGTTTTGTCAATTGGCAGCAAAGCTGTTCTTAAAACTAACAATTAAATAACTAACATCATCCAACACTGCTATAGCATGAATACATGGAAGAAGTCGGATAAAAGAGAGCAGGAGATTTTCAATTTTTCCCCAAGGAGCTGAGTCACAAACAATTTTTTTTTTTTTTAAAACCATCATCAAAATGGGTGCATGTCCTCTGGAATCATGCCTAAAGCATATAGGCTAGCAAAGTGAATGTCTGTTCTCACTTTCAAATGATATTGTAATTAAGAAGCAAGCAGCGGCATGTCCATTATAACAAACTTGTTCACCTTAAATAGTAACAAAGAGGAAGCCGTGCTAGTCTATACACTATCAAAACAAAAGGCAGTCAAATAGCACTTTAAAGACTAGCAAAATGGTTTATTAGGTGAGCTTTCATGGGACAGACCCACTTCTTCAGACCATAGCCAGACCAGAACAGACTCAATATTTAAGGCACAGAGAACCAAAAACACAAAAAAAAAAATGTTTGTTTTGGTTCTCTGTGCCTTAAATATTGAGTGTGTTCTGGTCTGGCTATGGTCTGAAGAAGTGGGTCTGTCCCACAAAAGCTCACCTAATAAACCATTTTGCTAGTCTTTAAAGTGCTACTTGACTGCTTTTTGTTTTGTTCATCTTAGTGATTGTCAGTAAGAAATAGGATTGAGTGAACTCGTAGGCTCTAAAGTTTTACAGTGTTTGGTTTCTGAGTTGTGTTATGTAACCAAAGAAAATCTACATTTGTAATTTGTACTTCCATGATAAGAGACTGCATGACAATACTTGTTGGAAGTGAACAGAAAAATGGTGTCTTGTGTTTATCATTTTTACCATGAATATATTTATAATCCAAAACAATAATATAAAGTGAGCACTGCACATGTTGTATTTTGTTTTATAACTGAAATCAGTATCAATAACACAGAAAAATGTCCAAAATATTTAATATATTTAAAATTGATATTCTATTATTAAACAGTATGATTGATCACAATTAATTTTTTTAAACAGTTAATAGTGTGAGTTAACTGTAATTGATAGAGTATTTATAATACACTTTTATGGCAAAAGATTTAAGGGAACATCTACACTACATGGAAGATCAACCTGCTGTGGATCGAACTTCCCGAGTTTGATTTCTCATGCCTGGTAGAGATATGTGAAATCGTACTATCTGAGGTTGGCAGTCAACCCCAGTGCTCCTCAATATCACAAGGAATAAGGGAGGTTGACAGCAGAGTGTCTCCCATCAACCTCCCTCTCTGAAGACAGCCAGGTAAGTTGATTGCTGATGTGTCATTTCTAGCTAAGCAATTGCTGTAACTAGAATTTTGTCTGTACAATGGACTTAACGCCTAGTGTAGATCAAGCCTAAGTGTACAAATGAATACTTACAAATATCATATAAAGAAATGGTTGCGTAGTACTAATCTACAAAATTTCATTGTGCTGACTACAAGTAAATAAAGGAATATCAACAGAAAAGGCAAAACATACCTTGCTATGAGGGTCAGCGAACATCCTTGTGAAGATTTCACATAATCTTTTCAATTCAACGCGACTGTTAAAATGATTTAACAACTAATTAGTTTCCAACCATGTTGACTGCAAGGAATAATTTTTAAAAAAAGACACAGACTTTAAGTTCAAGACACAGACTGATACTTCAAGTTCGATGTTCAGGTCGAGGCTTTGCAAAACATCTTTTCAACAGAAATATTTTCATTTCTGTGTAAATTTAAATTTGAAGTTTAACTTCAATTTAAACATTTTTACATACTGTTTACAATCCAAATAATGTAATGCTGTTCTGGTGCTGAAAAAAAATCAGTGAAACTAACTACAAGCCCAAGTGAAAATGATAGCAGCTGAATAGTTCATGTAATAAAGTTAATCTTAAAATTTTCAGTTTTAATATCTGTTAATATAGATAACATTTGTTTTTAAATACAACTTAATCCAGTAATGTCCCTTTCTTGTACACACATTCACACATGACGTTGCATTTACTACACATTACATCACACATCTTTTGATTAGCTTGGCTACTTTTCAGGAACCAATTGCTGTGCAACATCCTCTGTCCACATACTATTCATGGAGATGATCATCTTGATTCCTTACATTCTAGTTTTAGCTTATCCATTGTTGCTAGTGTTAGAGTTGCTGAATTTTTAGCAAGCGCAGAGAACCTGATTCCAGCATACCGCTTGTCAAGTCCCTGTTTACAACCTCACTTTTCAAAAAAACAAGTAGTCCTGTAGCATATTAAAGGCTAACAAAAACCACACCCTCTAAGAAATGAGGAAAGTTACGTATGTCCAGCTAAATCTATATTATGCTGTTCTGTGGCAGTTCTGGAAAGGCAGCTTAGACCAGCTTTGGCCTCTCTTTCACTGAGGACCATAAAAGATGGGAGCAATCCTGAATAGTGCTTATCTTCAAGAAATTATTAATAGAATGATTTTTTTCCGTCTTAAAGGGCTCTTCATTTAAATTGTCTCTAATGCTATGAAATAAGGACTTCTGTCATTAATTATTATCTCTTTAGTGCTACCGATAATTTCAACATTCTTCAAGGATACCAGAAAAAAAATTATGTTAAACTAAAAAGCATTAAGGGAGGTTGTAATTATCCCCAAAATAAACATATAAATGCAGGAAATTCTGAGTTAAGAGTACATTTAAAATAAATCCAAATGAGTTAAGGTATGGGAATGCTGTTATAACAACAAATCTTAACTTTGTTTTAAAAAATGTCACTGCAATGACTAACAATTAGGATTACTGCACCACAGCCCCAGATTAAACTAAACTTATTTTTAAAGACATCTGATCATTTTTAAAATGGATTCCTTCTGGCTGTCATTACAAGGCAGAGATAAGGCTGTCTGAGTGCCTTACCTGTATATTTACATATTTTAACACATTTGGGCTTATTTTAAGTGTAATCTTACATCCGTATTTCTTAAGTTTCTAGTGCTTGTTTTTGGGTATACTTACATGTAATGTTCTTACTTACTAACATGTAGTACAACTTAACTACAGTTTAATCTAAATTCCCATTAAATGATTCGCTTAGAAAAACTAAACCAAATAATTTGAAGAGTAGGGTTAACTATGAGGTACTAATTTTGATTTGAAGATCTTCAGCATAAACTCTAGATCTTTATTTTATTTTAACTTTTAGGACTAGACTACCCAGCATGCTCTGTATGCTTTACTCACTTTGAAAGAACAGAAACTATTTGATCCTCCTAGAGTATATCTAACACAACTCCTGGGACAATGCTTCCCAGCACAGGCAAACAGGCACATGCTCAAGCTACTGCACTAAAAATAGCAGTGTGGTCAAAGTGGACCAGGCTATGGCTTGGATTTGTCACTTGAGTACAATCTGGCCTATCCCTCTGGGTATGTAGAATTGGTAACCTTAGCCCCTACCAATTGCTTTCGTGGCCACACAGTACGCTAAGCTTAAATAGAACTACTTTTGTCCGTCTGCTTGCACTGAAAAGCACCTTCCCAGGCGCTCTGCAGATGCATCCCTAATGAGTAAGAATGTTTCTAAATATACCATTACCTATTCAAGTTGTCAACTGGAAATTTAAAAATTATTTTGGTTTAAGTGTAATAGAACAGGTTTGCTGTTTAAATCTGGATGTGTGATACACCCTATAGCCAGCTCTTATGCTTGAGTCTCATCAACTCAACATAACATTGCTGTAAGCCAAATAGAGGAGCTAAATGATGGACTCTGGAGTCAAACTGAGAGATCTGGATCCCAGAGAACCGGATACAGTGTTCTCCCAGAACTGCACAATGGTCTCGATAAGCCAAGTCGAAAAGCTCTAAGAGGGAATCCTCGCACATAGGTATCTTAGCTCTTTTGTGAGGGTATGGCATAACAGCCCATTCTGAGCAAAGGGAGATTGTGGCTTTTTCCAGACTTTCAGCTCTCAATAATGTAAGAGTACTGGAATGAGGCACAGGAGTCTCTGGTACTAATGTAGTGTTGAAAGGGTTTAAGCAGGTTTCCTTCCTAATTTGACAACAGGTTTTGAAGTTTTTTCTGAGTTTGTAAATAGCTTGTTCACTGTCTTGCTAAAATAGTTTGTCATTGGTGAACTTTACATAGTTCACTGCGTTTGGCATGTGTGCATCTAATATCTAGATCTACAGTCACATATTCCTCCAGGCCATGAAAGACATGGCGTTTGCTCTTGGCATCCACAGATATGCATGCCTGGAAGTAGCAGCTAAAGAAATCTTACTATGAATAAAATCTAAATTTTCAAAAAGCAAAATCTGCAGCGTTTTTAGCTGTGTTTCTGAAACACTGTCTCAAGAAAGCAGGAAATGGTTTTTTGCCTATTCATAAGTCTTATAAATTAATACATACTAAGAAACGGGCTATCATAATTTTTGTCTATTTCCAGGATAAAGCATAGAAACACTGCAGTATGCATTATTTATTCAGAAGAATATACTATTACTACAAATTATCTCAGTAAACTGAAACATCAGTTCTGCCTGTAACAGAACAAAGTCTACAACTACACAATAACCTGACTGGGAAGATTCACTTCAGCTGCTAAATAATGGTTGTCTCTTCCCCTGCCACGACCCCAGGAAAACAATTCTTTTGTAAGAGACTTTTTCTTACCTTAAAGTCCTCTGATTTTTTAATAAATTCTGCAGACCTAGAAGACCTTCCTTTCTTTCCGACCAGTTGGTGCTAGCACAGCGATTGAGAACCTCTGCCACATCTTCCGTCTGCCGCATATATGTAGGTATGCTGCCATTGCGAGAACTGTATGATCTTTCTGAGCAGGCACTGGATGCATCACTGTTGGCATCATCATCAGAGTACATTCCATATGACTCATACCTCCTTCGTACAGGCTTTTTCTATCACATACAGACTCCCAGTTAGCAATGGTCACAAAGGCGTGTCTAACTTTGTATTTGTACATATCTATAGAAAGGCCAGCCCCTTCACTGATTATCTGCAGTGATGTTATGGCTCCAATTCCAACTTTCAACAAGTTAAGTAACATTAATATACCTTAAAGTCAGATTACATAGGATATCAAATGTAAAAATGAAGCAAACTGCACAACAGGCTATCTACGTAATCAGTTTTCTTCTCTGTAAGTTTTATTTGTAAAACATGCAAGTATTTATCATAACAGAGGGAGAACAAAGAAATTTAGCCATTTCACTCAACCGTACATGACTTCAAATCATAACACTATCAAGTGTAATATGCCATTTTTATTATTTAGTTTTGTAGTCTTAGTACATACTATATTAAAATGTTAAACTATCAAAAGAGGGAACAGTAATTTCTATACCTTAGTCCGTATGTCTCCTAAGAGCTGATAGCAGTAAATTATTAAAGAGAAATAGAGAAATTGAATATTGAGGACAATTGCTATATACTTGTACTATAATTTTCATTATAGTATCACCTATGACTGAAAACAAGCATTTTTAATATGTTGAAGACAATGGCTATTAGTATGTAACTTTATATATTTTTGCCCTATCTACAATAAAGTATGTAACACTGCCCAATCATACATTACCAATAATTTTTTATCCCACCTATACTCTTCCAGAAAAATACATCATAATACAATTTATTAGGTCTTCACAAACTGAGATAAGACCCAAAGTTCCCTTCTCATAGCCTTCTGAATTTCTCTTACACAGTGGTAATTCAACTTGAGGAACTGTTACATACAATCAACTGTCTCAGCATCAACCAAACAAAAGATTTTGGAACTTGACACAAATATTTTTCCCCTTTTTCTAACCAGCTCTGCTGTAAAATCTGAAACCTTTCAGTGTTGTTCTTGAATTGCAAAGTTCCATGTAGCAGGAAACAATGAAAAAAATAATTAGTTAAATTTATATATTACTAAAACGCCTTACAAGAATTTAAAAATACAAGCAGAAAAAAAGATCACTCCCCCTTTACTCCCAAAAACTTCAAACCCTAGCAGGGCAGGGGATTGAGAAAACCAGACTTACCACCTTTAAGAAAAACAACCAAACACCTCTAAATAAGAAACCAGTTAACCAAACTCAGAGAAGTGTAATGAAAATACTGTTTGAGTATATATTCAAAGAAGCAGAAGTATAAGTGAGTATTTTTCCCTTCATTGACATTACATTTTGCACAGAATTCTAATTCTATTGTTGAATAGCTTGAGCAATGTCCTTAAAACAAACAATACTGCAACAGAGAGTGTAACAAATAGGGCTTAACAATGTGCAGTGATTTTTTTTGGCAGCCCCAGCCATAGGATTGACTGAGGTGTGGGGTATGGGAGCTGGCTGAGTACCAGCTTCCCCCCGCACTCTTTTTTTAAAACAAAAAAGGCACTGCCTATGTGGGATTTTTTCATGGCCTTTGGAAGGAATCCAGGATGTGTTCATAGCACCATATTATCCCTATAAGATCTGATCAAAGCGGAGCAGTCAGAGGCTGAAGCTCTATCAACTGAAGTCTTTGCTACCAGGTAAATGAACATTTGTATAAGACATCTGAATTGTTAGAATTTGAATAGCTTGAATGGAGCTTTCATTAGTTTTGGGTAGACCACAGAAATACCACAACAGAAGGAGGGGAGGATAATTAATTAATGAATAGTTTTTTCTCACATATAGAGAAATGAGCCAGGTCACCAAGCACTACAGAGCCCTCTTTACATTCAAAAGACGCATTACAGGCCAAAACCGTTGCCAAATAAATAGGAATGAAAAGAAGTCTTTAATCCTGACTCAATTAGAATGGTAGGGCAGCAGTTTGGGAGGAGGGGTGGGGCATAAGGCTTATTTATATTTAAAAAAATTAAGTAAATCAAACATATGGACAAACTAAATCTGAATTGTTTTTAATCTGTAAAGCTCACAGAGCGTTCTTCACTATCAGAGGTGCTGGACATCTTCTGAGTACACCCAGGGGTTTCCCCAAACTATCAGTCACACCTAAATTATTTTTCTTTGACTGGATTTCAGATGTAATGGAGGAAAGGGAGAAATCTTTCCTGACTTCTACCTCAGACAAGGTATAAGAGTTTTAGAAAGCTATGCTACAGTTACTTTGGTGCAAGAGTGATTTCTGCCAGTAACACTAACCTATCTCCTTCAAATATTTAATCTATAAAAAACAATGTCCTATAAAAATAATGGATGAGAAAAAAAGAGAAGGAGAGATTTAACTGATGACTGGTTGAATGTAAGTGGCGTACTACAGGCCACAGGCAGAATGGGATTTCAATGCAAATGATTCTTCCTTTGAGAACTCAAAAATTGTATCTCACAGTAATTCAATGTCTTAAGTATGATTGCAGTGGTTCCCCCCACCCCAGTAATTTGTCTGCCGTAAAACTGCGGTAATTCCACACAGCAGTTAATTATCTTGACAAGTGGTATCTTAAAGATGCTAAATACCATCTTATGACAAAACACAGTATAACTCCTTTGATTTCAGGACTTGAAGTTAATCAAAGCTCTGAATCTGAACAGTTGCTAATGCGAAAATAAGTCTAACAAAATATAAAAGAAAGTAGTAAAATATGTCTATATGTGACTTGATTTAATAGAGGGAAAAAACAAATACCTTAAAACATTCAATCAACCATTTTATTTTGGTTGAGTAAGATATCAAAGAAAGATAAGTAAGAATGGCTGGAAATTTATTAATGGAACTTCTTTCAAAACAAAGCATCAATTAGTTGAAATTAAGAAGTCTGTGGGAATGTGTCCATTTTGATAAAATTTGATGGAATTTACGCACTTTTCCACTGGACACTCACCAATCAATGTTCCTGCCAGCTTGCTTGATGGACTCCTTGGCAGCCCAGCTGAAGATAACTACGGAGCCCAGACTTCCATCCTCCCAGCCCACACTCCCCAGAAGCTCATCTTCTTGGGTGCTACAGAGATGGAGTCTTTTGGGGATGTAGGTTGCCTGTTCCCTGTTTGACCAGTCCACCACCTGGACAACTTTCCACAAAATATTTTAAGTCCCCCCTCCCATTCTGCTATGGTCATTTTTAAAATTATCTAGAATTTTTCATGGAGCAAAAATATCATTGCTGCTTAGCTCAGCAAACAGGTTCTTCATTTTTTTTAATATAACATACAAATACATTAAGATACTAGAAACCAGAGCCATCTCATTCACAGGACATGGTGGAGTGGCCACCCTGGGTCCCCTGGGCTTTTGGGGGCCCCACTGTGGCAGCTCCAGCTGTCCTATGGACAGGAGGGAGGGAATATTTGGGGCCAGGCATGGGCACTAAGAGCAACCAGAGGCATGTGCAGCTGCAAGGGGTCACCTCCCCGGTGTTGCACTCACCACGCAGAGGGAATAGCAACTTTCTCTGCCATGGCCTCCTGAGTCGTTCAGCCATACTTCTCTGTAGGTGGCAGGGAGGCCTCCACTCCCAGCTGCCCACAGAGCAGTAGGGCTCAGAGGGCTGGGAAGGCATGGTGAAGCACTGGGGCCGGGGGGGGGTGGTGGTGGAGAGGCAAACCCCTGCAGTTGCTGCTGCAGGTAATCCCTGGCCAGGCTGGGCAGGAAGGGGGTCAGGGTATGCAGTGCAGGGTGGGAGATAAAACTGCTTTACCGTTCGGAATGCATATAAATATACATATGTAAACATCATATACAATATACATTTTAAGTCATTACACAATTCAAAGTTTTTAAGTTTACTTATGATGATAAATGGAGGATTCTTACCAAAGCATCTGCTACTGCTTCTTCTACATCAGAGCCTGTGTTCAGAACTCTCATAGCACTAACTGATGATGACAATCTACTTGACTGACTGATCCCAAATCCTGCTCCTGTGATAACAAAATAAGAAAATAAAAAAATCAGTAAATATGGTAACATGGAAAATAGAATTTAATCACTTAAAAAAACCCAAGCAGAAGTACAATTATTGCTAAGTGCTCTGGTCTACTTCATTTTTTTTAAATTTACAATTAAATGAAATGATGCGGCAATTATTTGATTTTTTTTTCAGCAAAAGAATAGTGAAAACGAAAAAGATTAATAAAAGTTTGATAAATATTTGTACTAATTACGAAAGAAATTAAAAAGCTCCATTAAGGCTTTTGGACTGTACTACGGAGCTATTATTTTTTAAGAGCACTTATTAAACTACATTACTCATTTTGGGTGTTTTTAAATAATTTTTTTAAACTAGAAAGCAAATATAAAAACTATCAACAGCACTATGTTAGAGAACTACATGCATAGAAGGTGCTATAAATATCAAATAATGAGAAACTAAAACAAAGTACACCTGCCAGTAAAAATAACAGTAAATGCATTGCTGATGGGTGGAGGTGAAAAGGACTGGCACTGGAAAAGAAAAGCTTGCAATATATACTCATCTGCCTTCATTATTCATAACACAGAACTCAAGTTAATGCAAATAATAAGTTTTTAAAAATGGATCGTAAGGAAAACCAAATGGGGAAATAAATGCAGGATGACTGCACAGATGACAGCAAAGTGTACTCATCCTTCACCTGCAGCCCCATATACTTCTGGGGTGTAGAGAGCACCAGTAGATCTGGAGTGATGCCTGGAAGCTGCAATAATAGGATCATATAAACCCTATCTATTATCATGGAAGCAAGGAACATTGCTAACTGTATAGATAAAAGCAATACTTTTTTGGAAACAGATGTCACATGAGTGCATGAAATAGAACAAATTGACAGAAAACATGAAATAAAGTTTCAGAAAAAAAAATCATTCAGCTATATAAGCAGCAGTACAAAAGCCACTTTACTATACACAATAAAAAGCAAAAATTCACTTTTTAAATTCAAAGCAAAATACACATATATGACTACGCAAGACTTTCAAAACTGTCTGTATCTCAGCTGCCAAGCAGACTTGACTCATCTAAGCTCCAGAGTCTGGTTGGAGTGAGAGCAGCCATTCTACAAAACACTTGTGCAGCACAGAAAATTAGATTGCACAGCATTACTGTATTAGCAACTATTTTAGCAGCATCCTGTACCTCTGAAAAGTGAAGACAAATTGCACTAACTCAAGTTAACAATACCACCAGGCTCAAATTAATGGATTATGTCCTTGGATTAAAAATATTTTAAAAGTATTTCTAATAAAACATTTTATTTTATTTTAATTAATTTAATTTAAACCCATTTCAAATAAAATTTGAAAATAAAATAATCTAAGGACTAAATTTACTATTAAACTGCTTAAATAAATACATGCAATAATTAGTCTCTTGAAATTTTAATAAGATTAAAGCATATTGCTTTTTAAATTATATTTAAAACCAGGTGGAAGTGTCTGTGATTTCAGAAGTCAGCTCAAGGTTTATAAAAATGTCACATAAGGTACTGCATTAGAGATCTGTACTATTTTCAGTCTTTACAATTTCAGTTACTCATATGCAGAAAAACTTGTGCCTTACTTCTAGTTTCAGTTTAGCTGGCAGGTACAGTGAGAGTATTTTCTTTATTTGGAGAAGCATATTTGATGCTGAGAAACTGACAGAGTTAAAAAGATGAGGAAAGCTTGTTTTGGTCTGCTAATCTCTGAATAAAAACCAGACAGGAGAGGATGAGATCTATTAATTCTAAATAGTTGAAGGATATGGGGCCAGAATGTCAAGCGTATTCAGGTTTTGATTCCAATACGAATTGAATTTACCCTACATATATGCTTTTCAAAATCTCACTAGGCAACTTTCTGCATCTTTAGGTGCTTAAGCATATTTGAAAACCTGTTCCCATGTCCTTAAAGCTTTTAAGATTAACTTTCCTTGTCAATAAAACAAATACCTTTAGAAATCAGACTTGTACTGACCAGAAAAAAATCCATCAGTTGATTAACTACACTTAATATTTCCTTTCTTTAATCTGTTTTAAATGCAAAATGCTTTGATAAATGTACATTTTTCTTATGTATCAACATATTTAAGTAATTTTATTTAATACAAGAATTTTAAACTGCTGATACTGTACTGCTTAAATTTAATTCCCATTTTCATCTAATTATGCCTTGACACTAGCCTTCAGTAAAAAGTATTATCTACTAGGAGGAAAAAATTGTACCATTCATCATTTTCTAGTTGTATAAACTAAGAATCTGAACAAATGTTGTTGGTAGTTCGTCGTGTTTGACGATGATGTCTTGAGCTTGCACAGGCTCAAGCTATATAACTGATTAAAAATGTGGATACATTATATAGATTTTGTACATCCTCTTGGTTAGCAAGAAGTATGATCAAATTTAGTTTGAATCAGCATGTTTTAATGGTTATACAAACCAATGAGACTGAACCTATTATTAAGAAAGTAGCTGAAGTATAAATGCAAATAAGGGTTGAAGTCAGTTATTAAATTAAGTTTTCCTGCTTGCTGATTTAAATAATGAATCAGTCTTTTAATGGACAGGACTCAAGTTACAGGTAACATTTCACTTTTAGCTTGAGTTAACTTTACAGTGAAGATAAACCCTTATTGGCTATGTCTACACTACAGCAGTCTTTCAAACAAAGTTCTTCTGAAGATGTCTTCCAAAAGAATTTCTTTGAAAACAGCACGTCCACACACTAAAAAGCAGATCAAAAAACTGACCCACTCTTTCGAAAGTGCATCCACACAGCCCCTGCTCTTTAGAAAGAATGGGCTAGGGATTGAATCTGGCACCATAAAGACTGCTCTTTTGAAAAAAGGGCTCCCAGGGCATCTACACCCCCCCCCGCCCCCCCAAAAGGCTCTTTCAGAAAAAGGCACTCTTCCTCATCTGGGAGAGGAAGACGGCACTGGAAAAAGCGCTGCATTCTTTCAATTTCAGAGAGAAAGGGTGAATTTTGTGTGCTGACACGCTGCAGGTTCTTTGAGAAAAGGCCCATTTTTTCCAAAAGAACTTGCTAATGTAAATGCAGCCTTAGTGTGAAACAAACGGCAGTGTGGTTTATTCTCCCCTCTCTAAATGTATTACTGGGTGTTTGTTTCTTTGGCAATCATCGGCTAGCATACTTAACTGGACATTCAGCTGTATGAAATAACACAAAATCAATAGCAGTGGAAAATGCTATCTGTAGGGTGTGGAAGACAAGCAATAGTGGGTTAATTTCTCGATAATCTTTCACTCACAAGGCCTTCAAGATTAAAGATATGAATTCAACAGTTCATAATGTCACCAAGAAGATTATAAAACAACCTGTCTCTCCACAAATACATAAAATCAGCAAGCCAAATTATGCTTATACATGGCTATAGCATATTATATAACAGATAATGTTGACTTCATTCCACAATCTATGCAAGAGTGCTCTTTATACTCCTGATGACATAATGGATCGTCCCTAGTTATTTAATTTGGTTATTATTCTACCAAGTTTTTAAAGACTTGTTACAATGAGAAGTATTGAAAAGAAGTAAAAAATAAAGTGCTTTCTTGTAAGAGGAGGTTAGAAAGCAGTCTAGAAAAAATATAAACCTCTAAAATTAACTATGTAATAAATCAATATTCACTGTCATATAAATTATAAATCACTTGTTTCTCAAAGCAGTCAATTAGAAGAGGTATCCCACTCATTTGTTCGATAGTCAGCGTCTGTTATTTGTGCCGCTGTAATGTGGGATTACAAAAAGGTTTATACACAATACACAGACATGGCATAAACTGAGGACATTATACGACAAACAAAATATTCGTTTTTCTGAGCCTTTAATAACAGACTACTGTTGCAGAATGGTTATATGTAACACTGTCACACACATTATAAAAGGAAGCTAAAACAGCTGATTTACATAATCTATATTCCACTTGAATCAGTGAAAAATTTGAGTAAGGGCTGCACAGCTTACTGAAACAAATAGACTTCTGACAATAGATTAATAATATCCCATCAGACAAACTAGCTTAACTAATCACTAGAAAAATTTGAAATGAAGAAGTAGAAAGGTAAGAAGACCTGTGATATTTATTTCCCTGTCATATTTAAGTCTTGTGAAGTTTACTAAAATTTGACTTGCATGTAGGTTATTTTATGTGCTTGAGACAAGCAACAGATTCAACCATCTGTGATATTTGGTATCTGAAAACAGAGGTTAAAAACTTCATTAACAGAAATACAGTTTCATGCAACAGCTGTCCCAGTAACCAAATGTCTAACAGCATTTATAGGGTTAGTTTAGTAATGGTGTCATAAATATGGAGCATATGGCTAGGCATAACATGTCACTAATATACAACATGCAAGCTGTTAAATTACTCAAATCCAAGCTGCAAAGTAGCAAAAGAAACACAGATGGATCTGAAAACACTCTACTGGTTGAAAACAAATATGCAGTACACTACAGAAGCTACCAGTACTAGTGGACTCTATACAATGTGTGCTCATCCACTAGGTTTCCTGATTAAACAGCACCTGGTTAAATTAACATCAGATACTGAGAAAGCTACTACTTTTCATCAGTAAAGATACGGCTGAAAGGAGCAATCTGCTTTTAACTATCCAAAATTAAGATCAGACCTTCAGATGCAAATTAGGAAAATACTGGGGTGCCTCAACTTCAGGCTGAAAAGAGAGCAAAGATCTTAATATTCTGGGTTTGAGCTGAGTAGCTGGGTGCAAAGAATCTCTGCTGGATAGTATAAGGAATTGGAAAGAAATAAAAAGGCACTAAAAATCTATTATATGTTCATAAAAAGTAGGTAAATTTCGATAGAACCTTCAAGTAATAATGCACTAAGAAGTTGCGTCACTGTTTCTAGTAGCTCTAGGAAAGAAGTCTGAAATATCTGTGGCTGTTCAAATCCAAAATGTAAAGAAGTTGCCAACCTCCTCTCCCCCCTGCCTCCGCCCATGTAGCAACCTAAATTACTGCAATTATGTGATATGCTGTTTTTGAGACAATAAAAGCAGAATTCAGCACAGGATTCAGGTTCATCCTCTCTTGACGGGGCCCGTACTGTTTGCTTCCATTTATTTCCAGAAAATGCATACTATTCTTACAAAGCAAGTCTGCACTGAAAAATGACTGAAAGTGCCATCTTCTAACTCCATGAGACTGCTACCAGGCTGCACTGAGATTCATACTGTCTTACTTGAGAAAAAATAGATTTTTTTTGGGTGCTTCAATTAGCACTGTAGTATTAATATGGCAATACTCCTTTTCTATCATCAGAAATACTTAGTAACTGCACATATCATTACTTCTGAATATAAAACCAATCATCAATCTTATCCACCTGATCCAGGGACTAGAAAGAAATCTAGATTTTGAGTTCAAGCAAACGAGACAGGTAAGTTTTTATTTGCATGCAAGCATTTGATATTGAAAAAGATGACAACATGTAATTGCCAAACACCATATTTAGTCATTTTTCTGAGCAGAAATGCTCTTTTTGAAGATTCAGTGTGGGAACTCTGTTGTAAAGTTAACTTCCCTTTTCCCAGGTTCTTGGTGTAAAAGGTAAGACACACACCAGTGTGACATTTACCTTTTTAAATGGGCATTTCATTGACATGTTGCTGTTGTCAAGTAACTAGCAAATGAGTCCCAAGGAGGTAAAAACAATGCTTACCTACTGTAAGTTAAATGAAGGTGGCATGGGTTCATTAGATGCAGACAATGAAGGGCATAGATAGCCATGCACAACAAGGGTCTCCAAGTACTTACCAAGGGGTGGAAAAGAGCGGACAGGGCTTGTGTCCCTGCTACTTTCACGGCTGGCCTCCCGACTGCACCCCTGACTCACACTAGGTCGAGGAATGCGGCTCCCTCGTGCTAGTATGATTCAGGGTACAGACAAACAGCAGCACAGAAAGGGAGAAGACACAAGAAAAGTTGTAGTTTTAATGTAATTTTGTTTGTGCAATAAATAAGATCAATTACATGTTTTTAAGAACAGGTCTTGCATCTATTCATCTAGCATTACAACACTTTCTTTGTTCTGGTATTTTATGGATTTGATGAATTACACTGAATGCAGCTAGTTCAGGTAAAGTATCTTCCCCACAACATCAATTAATGTGATTTTGGTACCTCTCTAAAGAATAGTTAATAAAATGCTTGAAAAGGATTTTTCAGATTATAGTTGAAACATTGATCAGTACAGCCTGTGAAGAACATACCAACACAAGTAGTTCATTCAGAACTTAACACAGTTTAGTTCCAGCTAATCTTTCTTTTTTAATATGGAACTAAATGCTGTTTCTGCTACATTAATGTACAGTACAATGATCTATTAAAAAGTGGAAAAATCAGTTTAAGGTAAAGATAAGATATGCTTAAATAAAAAATACTACAGAAAATCAGCTTATGGATACCAGTAACAGTAGTTTTATTTACTGACATATTTTGAGAGCGCGCAGATAGCTGATTTATACCATGAGGCTGTACTTGGGGTAAATATGAAGCATATTACATTCAATTTTATAATATTCCCTCACACACGTATTTAAAGGAAGCTCATTGTCTTGATTTCATCTCCCCAGTTTTCAGTGTTTCCAGTGTACCATAAAGATTTTGAGGGTTCCCCACAATGGTGGGCCCTACGTGCTTACTCCTTCCATAGGCTCTTTTCTTTAAGAGTAAGCATGGAGGGCACAGATCAGTGCAGTTGGAGAACAGTACATTTCACAGTCCCACCTTAAATTTGAAAATGTGTTGTGTGACACCTCTTACGTGTTGGCTTTGCAGGTCCCCAGTCAGATTTTAGAGCTTCAATTATATGTTTTCCAACCCTAGTATCTGTCACTAGGCAAATAAATAATGCAACATCATTCATTAAAAACAAAACAAAAAAACCTAAGCTGCTTGAGAATTCTTACCTACTGACAATCTAGAAGGACTTGCTTCTCTACTGCATCCTTGGCTTCGTGGGATCTTGCTCCGTTTTTGTGCTGTTGCGGGATTGATTAACACTCTCTGAACACCTGTGCTCATAGTCGAAAGTGAAGTTGTAGTCAAAACTCTTCCAGGAGATCCAGATCGACTGCCAGCTGAAGGCAAAATAAGTAAAAATAACTTCAGAAAAACAACAAGGATTAAAAGGACAGAAAAACACCACACTTGATTGAAATGATTTGAAAAAAATAGTTTGAAAGACCTTACCAGATAAAATGGAAAATTTGAGAAAAATCTGTAAAATCTACGTCTTTTTTTTTTTTTTTTAAAAGCACCTCTCAAAGGGTATCAGTATAAAAACAGCAGCGCAAGTCTGAAAATTCTCAGCATGGTATTCAGGACTACGTTAAGAACCACAGCAATCAACTGTAACCAAACACCAAAAATAATATTCCTTCCAGTAGTATTTATAAAAAAATCCAATATTCCCAAATCTGAAAATAGAGAGGTTACTTACCTTGCAATAATTTAAGTGCAAAATTTGTCTCTGTGGATGCTCCACCATATGATGTGTGCATATCAATGCACTTTTAATTAGAGACTTCAAAGTAGAGTGTGAGCCCATACCCGTACAGAGCAATACCTCCTGCTGTGAAGGAGGACAACTAGAAAGACATCAGCCTACCATCAGTTAGCTCCAGTGAAGCTGACTTCCACAGTTTCTTTGTAGAATGTGGAAAGTATAGCACAATATCCTCCTGTTCCCCTCATTCACCTTGCTGAGGTGATGGCAATTAGGAACAAAATTTTGGAGAAAGATGGATGGGAGTGCAGGTTGCCACTGATATGATGGGGGGATTTTTTTAGGACATTAAAATTCAAATGAAGTACCACTGGGGAGCCGGCTGTCAAATAGGAAGCAACAAATTATAGAGGCACTGAAGAAACCTGGTTGCTAATGGCTGAGGCAAAACCTGAGAAACCCTAAACAGATGAGCGGAAAGCTGTGAGGATGACAGAAGTTCTTTGACAGAGTTAATAGGCCCAGTATCTTTAATTTAAATAGGCAGTCTGGGATTTTAGAAAGCTGAACCTCCTAGGCTTTAAAAAATGGGAGGAAGCACCAGGACTGGAAGTACTTTCACCTCTGCAAGCAAGTTTAATGAGTACTAAGCTTTCTACTAGATAAGAAAACACACTAAGCTCCATCCAGAAATGCCAATTCCATGCTTGTGAGTCACTGAGCAGCCATGTTCTCAGATTCAGGGAGAAGGGGATGGGAGATACAGGACACAGAATTCTGTGCCAGAGGACTTCTTGTAATAGGAATTCTGGAGGGTGTTACCTCCAAGAGGTGAATGAGGTTTGAGTACCACACTTGTCTCAGCCAACCAGGTGACATGAGGCTGACTCTTGCTACTTCTCAGTACAGCTAGAGAGGGGTCTTGAGGATTAATTGTATGGGTAGGTAAGTACAAGAAAGGGTACAGACCATACTGTTATCATGGTATTCTGAATCATGGCTGTGACCTCCATTGAGATAGGAGACATTTCACGTTGTTCAAGGTAGCAAAGAGGTCTACTCCAGTGTACCTCAGGTGGAAGAGTGCTTGAGTTCCAATCATGATTTTGCTAGAAGTGTCTGCCCAAGGAATCTGCAATTTTATTCTGGAGAGATAGCAAATAGGCTGCTAATGATTACATCTGATTAGATACACACCAGATGCATAGTTATTAAGGTTATGAATGTAAGGACAGGGATCTTGCTCTGCCTTTGCAATTAATGTGAAACACCACTGCCCTGTAGCCCAGCATTACTGAATGAGTGACTTTGTATGGTGTGATGGGACTGATGGGAAAGCATCTCATTCTTAACTCCACATCTCTGATTTTGAGCACTGATTCTGGTGGTTGATGAAGAGGCCTGAGACAGAAATAGTTTTTAAATGGTCTAGACATTGCTGTCTGGACCTCTGGGGTCACCAGCTTCTGAGAAGCCTGTTATCCAAAATAGGAGAACACTGATATCCCCCAATGATGGACACAAGCTGCTACCACTGACAGAATCTTTGTGAACACTCTCTGGGATGTGGCAAGTGCAAAGAAAAAGAACTCATTATTAGCATCAGTGTCCCCAACAGTGTAAATTTGTGTGCGGGCTGGATAGCTACATCGAAGGAAGGGTCCTGTGTATCAGTTACCTGGACATAAGGATGGAATTATGGTAGCTTCTGTTACCATTAAGTGTTTTGCTAGGATATGATTGTTCAAGTTTGTAGAGACAACAACTGGATTCCCTTGTTCCTAACAAAGGTGGTAAAGTCACCGGAATAGATCCCTCTTCCAATGAACTGTGGTTGGAACAGATCTATTGCTCCCAGAATAAACTTTAGGAATCCTTTGTGAGACAAGTCCCAGAAACAGGACAAAGGAGTGTAAAGTGGGAGGAACACAACGCAAGTGGATAGAGTAGTCCACTTTGATGATCTCCAATGTTACATCTACACTACGACATAAATTCAAATTTATTGTAATTGATTTTCACAGAATCACAGGGCTGGAAGAGACCTCAGGAGGTCATCTAGTCCAGCCCCCTGCTTCAAGCAGGATCAACCCCCACTAAGTCATCCCAGCCAGGATCTCATCAAGCCGGGACTTAAAAACCTCGAGGGATGGAGAATCCATCACCTCTCTAGCCAACACATTCCAATGCTTCACCACCCTCCTGGTGAAGTAGTTTTTCCTAATATCTAACCTACACCACTCCCTGTTCAACTTCAGGCCATTACTCCTTGTTCTGCCATCTGTCACTAATGAGAACAGTTTCTCACCCTCCTCTTTAGAGCTCCCCTTCAGGAAGTTGAAGGCTGCTATTAAATCACCCCTCAGTCTTCTATTCTGTAAACTAAACAAGCCCAAATCCCTCAGCCTGTCCTCATAGGTCTTGTGCTCCAGACCCTTAATCATTTTTGTTGCCCTCCGCTGAACCTGCTCCAACAAATCCACATCCTTTTTATACGGGGGCACCCAAAACTGGACACAATATTTCAGATGTGGCCTCACCAGTGCTGAATAAAGAGGAATAACTACTTCTCTAGATCTGCTCGAAATGCTCCTCCTAATGCACCGTAGTATGCCGTTAACCTTCTTGGCTACAAGGGCACACTGTTTACTCATATCCAGCCTTTCATCCACCATAACCCCTAGTTCCCTTTCCGTCGTACTGCTGCTGAGCCAGTCGGTCCCCAGCCTATAGCAATGCTTGGGATTCTTCCACCCCAGGTGCAGGACGCTACAACTTCTCCTTGTTGAACCTCATTAAACTTCTTTTGGCCCAGTCCTCCAATTTATCCAGGTCACTCTGGATTCTCTCTCTACCCTCCAACATATCTACCTCTCCCCCTAGTTTTGTGTCATCCGCAAACTTGCTGAGCGTGCAGCCCAGTCCCCCTTCCAGGTCATTAATAAAGATGTTGAATAACACTGGCCCCAGAACCGAGCCTTGCAGCACTCCACTTGAAACAGACCGCCATCCAGATACTGAGCCGCTGACCACTATCCGTTGGGCCTGACCGTCAAGCCAGCTTCCCATCCATTCTATAGTCCAAGGAGCCAATCCATATTTCTTTAACTTATGGACAAGAATGTTGTGGGAGAGTGTATCAAAAGCTTTGCTGAAGTCAAGATATAACACATCCACTGACTTCCCCATGTCCCCAGAGCCTGTAACCTCATCATAGAGGCTAATCAGATTGGTCAGGCAGGATTTGCCCCTGGTGAATCCATGTTGGCTATTTTTGACCACTTTCCCCTCTTCCAAGTGCTCCAAAATGGATTTCTTGAGGATTTCCTCCATTATTTTCCCAGGGATTGAGGTAAGGCTGACCAGTCTACAGTTCCCTGGATTATCCTTCTTTCCTTTTTTAAAGATGGGCACTATGTTTGCATTTTTCCAGTCATCTGGTATCTCCCCCGATCTCCAAGAGTCTTCAAGGATAATGGCCAAAGGTTCAGCAATGACCTCTGCCAATTCACTCAGTACCCTTGGGTGCATTAAATCCAGACCCATGGATTTGTGTACATCTAGTTTCTCTAGATAGCTCAGAACTTGTTCCTTCCTCACAGATGGCTGCCTTCCACCTTCCCATACTGCATTGTCAAGGACCGTCATGTGGAAGTTGACTTTGTCTGTGAAGACTGAGGCAAAAAAGCACGGAGTACTTCAGCTTTTCCTATGTCATCTGTCACTAGGTCACCTCCCTCATCCAGTAACGGCCCCACATCTTCTCTGATAACCTGTTTATTGTTAACGTGCCTGTAGAAAAAGACACTTACCTGTTCTGTAACTGGTGTTCTTTGAGATGTGTTGCTCATGTTCATTCCAATTTCGCATGCCCAGTTGCCGGAAGCTTTTTGCCCTAGCTGGTAGCCCTAGGGTCGGTGCGGCCCCCCCTGAAGTAGTGCCTACTTTGCTGCCCAAGCATGTACTGCCCGACCTGCCCTCTGCTCAGTTCCTTCTTGCCAGCTAGTCTGACAGACGGGAAGGTGGGAGGGTTTTGAAATGGACATGGGCAACACATCTCAAAGAACACCAGTTACAAAACAGGTAACTGTCTTTTCTTCTTCGAGTGATTGCTCACGTGCATTCCAATTTGGGTGACTGCAAGCCAATGTCTAGGAGGCAGGGTCGAAGCCCCGAAAGGAGTGCAGGACAGCCCTGCCCACCACAGCATCTTCCCGTGCATGCTGCGTAACTGCTTAATGTGCTGCAAACATGTGAATGGAGGACCAAGTGGCCGCCCTGCAGATGTCCTGGATACGGACATTGGCCAAGAACACCACAGAGGACCTGTCCCCCCGTGGAGTGAGCCCTGACTGGGGGAGGGGGAACCCCCACCAGCTTGCAGCACTCTCTGATTCAGGCCACTATACAGGAGGACATCTGCTGAGAGGAGACTGGGTGCCCCTTCATCCTGTCTGCCACTGCAACAAACAACTGCTGCGACTTCCGGAAGGGTTGGGTCCTGTCCATATAGAAGGCCAGTGCCCTCCGGACATCCAAAGCGTGTAAGCTCTGCCCCCTAGGGAAGGCATGGGGCTTTGGATAGAACACCAGTAAGGTGATGTCTTGGTTAATGTGGAAGGGGGAGACCACCTTAGGCAGAAATGCTGGGTGGGGTCTCAGCCTGACCTTATCTTTGTGGAACACTGTATAAAGTGGGTCCGCTGTCAGGGCCCTGAGCTCTGACACCCTTCTGGCTGAGGTAATGGCCACCAGGAATGCCACCGTGTAGGTAAGGAACACCACAGAACAGGAGGCGAGAGGTTCAAATGGGGGAGCCATAAGCTTAGGCAAAACCAAATTAAGGTCCCATGTTGGCGGGGGGGGTCCAAACCTGTGGTTTCACTCTTTCCATTCCTTTCATGAGCCTTTTCACCACTGGGTCTGAGAAGACAGATGACCTCCCAGCCCCTGTGTGAAACGCCAAAATGGCTGCCAAGCATACTTTCAGGGAGGATAGTGACAGCCCTGTCTGGCTTAGGGTCAGCAAGTAGTCTAGCATACATGGTACTGGGGCCTCTCCCAGAGGCAACCCCTTTTGCGTGGCCCATATGGTAAACCTTTTCCATTTGGCTACATATACTACCCTCGAAGAGGGTTTCCTGCTGTTCAGTAATACTTCCCTGACAGGTTCGGAGCAGGCCAGCTCAATCGGTCTGAGCCATGAAGCCTCCATGCTGTAAGATGCAGCGCCTGGAGATTGGAGTGCTGCAGTCTCCCCACCTCCTGTGTCAGCAGGTCCAGGTGCAGCAGAAGCACCTCCGGGGCACGAGAGGACATCTCCAAGAGGGTCGAGTACCAGTGTTATCGAGCCCAGGATGGGGCCACCAGGATAACTGATGCTCGGTCCAACTGAATTTTCAACAGTGTTCAGTGGATGAGCGGTATTGGTGGGAAGGTGTACAGCAATGGACCCAACCAACGAATGCTGAAGGCGTCTGCCCAACAGTCCGGACTTCAGTTCTGGTAAGAGCAGAACGTCCTGCACTTTGTGTTGAGATGAGTGGCAAAGAGGTCTACCTGGGGACATCCCCACCTCTGGAGAATTGAACTCAGTACTTCGGTGTGTAATGACCACTCGTGGCCCAAGAAGGATCTGCTGAGGTGGTCCACTAGGGAGTTGTGAGCCCCAGGCAGGTAGAATGCCCTCAGCGTGAGGGCCTCGAGACACAGAGGCGACAAGCGTGCACCCCCTTGTTTGTTTATATAGTACATTGCTGCAGTGTTGTCTGTGCTGACTGCAACACACTGCCCCTTCAGTTCACTCTGAAACACTCTGCACGCCAGCCAAACTGCTCTGAGCTCCCACATGTTTATTTGGAACTGAGCTTTGGTCTTGCTCCACAGAGCTTGAGTCTGTCAGTCCCCCAAGTGTGATCCCCAGCCCAGGTCCGAGGCGTCTGTGACCAGGGAGAGGGAGCGTTGCAGGGGATTGAAGAGCACTCCCATGCAGACCAACCCAGCTTCTAGCCACCAGTGTAATGCCATTAACACTCTTGTGGGGACTGTAACTAACTTGTCTATATTGTCCCTGAGAGGCCTGTATACCGAGGCGAGCCACAGCTGGAAGGGGCGCATTCATAACCTGGTATGCTGGACTACGAACATGCATGCCACCGTGTGCCCCAACAGTCTGAGGCAGCCCCTGGCCGTTATGGTTGGGAAACTGATCAGGCCTTGGATGCAAGATGCTATGGCTTGGACCCTGCTCTGGGGCAGAAAGGCCCTGGCTTGCTCTGCATCTAGTCGGGCACCCACGAACTCCATGACCTGAGCTGGGGCAAGCCCAGACTTTGCCTTGCTCACTAGGAGGCCTAACGTGTCAAATGTTTCTTGTATCAGCAGTACATGTGTCATCACCTGTCTCTGTGACCGACCCCTGATCAGCCAGCCGTCTAAGTAGGGTAACAGGTGCACTCCCTGCCTGCGTAAGAAGGCTGCCACTACTGACATACATTTGGTAAAGACTCTCGCGGCTGAGGAGAGTCTGAACAGAAGGACTGTGTACTGGTAATGGTCCTTTCCTAGCACAAACCAGAGGAATCTCCTGTGAGGTAGATAAATTGTTATATGGAAACACACGTCTTGCAAGTCGAGAGAGGCAAACCAGTCCCCTAGTTCCAGCATTGGGATAAGTACGCCCAGGGATATCATACCAAACTTTATCTTTTTCACAAATTAGTTCAGGTTTTGCAGGTCCAAGATTGGCCGTAGCCCCACTTTTGCTTTTGGGATTAGGAAATAATGAGTATAAAATCCCTACCCCCAGAATTCCTAGGGAACCTACTCTATAGCCCCCTTTTGTAGGAGGGCCCCTACCTCATGTCTGAGAACTGTCTTGTGAGAGGGGTTCCTGAAGAGGGACAAGGAAAGAGGGTAGGAAGGGGGGGTAGAAAGAAAATTGGATAGCATATCCCTTTTCTGCCATGCGGAAGACCCACTGGTCCGACGTTATGCTGCATCATGCATGGTAGAATGGAGATAGGTGGGATGAAAATAAATACTGAGCTGAAACCATGGGGGTGGCTGGTGTGTCGCTCCCAACTGCCCCATCAAAACTGGTGTTTAGACCCCAGTGGGGGTTTCTGGTGGCTCTGGTCCTGTGTCTGGAGACCCTGATGTCTCCAGTTATGGAGGACCCTTCTCCTGTTCCCATCCCGTTGTTGTTGTGGGAACTGTCTGAATTGGGGTCTCAGGGTAAAATGTCTTCTCTGGGTCGCTGGTGTATATAGACCCAGTGAGTGTAGTGTGGTCCGTGAGTCCTTCATACTATGAAGCCTCTTGTCAGTTTTTTCCGAAAATAGGGAGGGGCCCTCAAAACCAAGGTCCTGAATGGACCGCTGCACCTTCTGAGAGAGTCCTGAGACCTGAAGCCATGCCCCCCTTTTCATGGCTATACCCGAGGCCATGACCCCGATGGCCACATGGGCTACACCTACGGTGGCCTGTACTGCTGCTCTGGATATGAGTCTCTGCTCCTCCACCAGGGCCCTAAATTCTGACCTGGTGTCTGGCGAGAGCAGCTCAGCAAAATGGTCCATGGAGCTGGCTATATTGTACACATACTTGCTAACCATGGCTTGCTGGTTAGCAATTCTCAGCCGGAGGCCACTTGTAGAATGAACTTTCCTACTGTACAGATCTAACCTTTTGGCCACTTTGTTTTTAGGGGAGGGCCCCTGGACCCCCTTACCTCTCCCTATTGTTCACAGCATCCACGATAAGGGAGTCAGGGGGAGGATGGGTGAACAGATGTTCATTTCCCTGGGCTGAGACAAAATACTGGTGCTCATTTTTCCTAGCCGTGGGCAAGGCTGACGCCGGGGTCTGCCCCACTGTGTTCGTTGTGTTGGCAATTGTCTTTATAACAGGCACTGCCACCCTGGACAGTCCAGACATTGAGAGGATATTTGTAACAGGGTCTATTTCATCCCTGACCTCTTCCACTTGCACTCCCAGACTCTAGGCCACCCTCCTCAACAGCTGCTGGTACGCTCCTCCACCCTCCAATACCGGGGACACAGAGGATGCAGCTAGCACCTCATCTGGGGAGAACAAGGGCGAGGGCATCACGCCCTCCAAGCCCATCGGTGAGGGGGGTTCTGGCACTTCCCTTCGAATCCCTGGCATTGTGGTTTGCGGTGTCATGCTCGGTGCCTGGGGTGAAGGGCCCCCTAATGGTCTCTGGTACAGTGCCATGAAGATGGGGCCACCCTGCACCTGGGATGGCATCAGTACTGTCTGTGCCAGTGCCCACTGCACCACAGTCCCCGGTGTTTGCAGGGGTGCTGCCCATGCTTGGGTTGCCTCTGACTGCATGGGTGCCGGTGCCGGCACCATCATCAGTGCCGGTGCCGACAATTCCGCTTGCTCTCTCGGAGGGGCCCCCAAAGCAATGGTTGGTGCCAATCTCAGCACCTGAAGAGTGCCGGGTGCCCTCAACAGGAATCCTGCATCCTGCCCCTGTGCCTCATGGATCGCGCACGGGGTCCAGAAGGGCCACTGTGGGGCACCTTGGGGGGGCCTTTACCACTCTCCCTCCAAGGGGCGTTGGGAGTGGTGTTCATGCCCGCTGCGTTGAGATGACCTCATACTCCCACTACGGGCTGAGCTGGAGCAAAATGAGTCTAACTCCGACGCGGCTCTCGGTGTGGCATCTGTAGCAGCATCGTAATTTGCAGGAGGGCTTGCGCAATGCTAAAGGCCTCCAATGTCGAGGGCAGTCTGGGAGAGCACAGACTCCCGCCTCACGTGGGAGTTGACGCCTGCACTTCATGACCCCGATCACAGTGCCATCTGGCGGACTCCCCCGAAGCTTACCTTCGCTGCCTCCTTTCTTGGGATCGACCCTGGTCCAGTCTTCTCTTTTTGCGAGGCACCGAGGACTGGCTCTTATGGTGCCGGGAGGCACTAGGCGCCGAGTCCTGCTCTCTTTGCTGGGAACTTTCCAACAGCACCAACAGTGCTAGAGTGCTCTGCACCAACAATGCGGCACTCTGAGTTCCCGCCGGGGAAATGTCCGTGTGCAAGGCTGATTCCATTAGTAGACCCTTCAGCTGTTGAGCTCTATCTTTTAAAGTCCTAGGCTTGAAGACCTTGCAAATAGAACAGCGCTCCCGGAGGTGTGCCTCACTGAAGCAACTCAAACACGCCTTATGCGGGTCGCTTTTGGGCATTTGTTTGCCACATTTTGAACAGTTTTTAAACCCTGGGGAGCCAGGCATCCCCTGGTGATGAGGGGGTTTAAAGACCCACCTCGGCTCACTAGAACTAAGAAGAGCTATTTACCTATGAAAGATAACTAAACTATTTACAACTAATTAAAACAATAAAGGCTACTGGGGAACGCTCAACAAGGAGGGAGCTCCAGCAACCGACAGCGCGGAGAGAAGGAAATGAGCGGGGGGGAGGTGGGGGTGGGCAGGGCATATATGGGCAGCCATACGGGCACCACTCCTGGGGGTGCCGCACCAACCCTAGGGCTACCGGGTAGGGCAAAAAGTTTCCGGCAACACACCCAAATTGGCATGCACATGAGCATTCACTCAAAGAAGAACCCTTCTTGTTACTCTTCACATCCCTTGCCAGCTGAAGTTCCAGCTGTGCTTTTGCGTTCCTGATTACTCCCCGGCATCCTCCAGCTGTATGCTTATAATCTTCCTTGGTCAACTGTCCACATTTCCATTTCTTGTATGCATCCATTTTGAGTTTAAGCTACCTAAGGATTTCTCTGTTAAGCCAAGCTGGTTGCCTACCATGTTTGCATTTCTTACTATGCAGTGGGATGATTTGTTCCTGTGCCTTCAGTAAGACTTCTTGAAAATACTGCCAGTTCTCTTGAACTCTTTTCCCCTTCATCTCCATTTCCCAAGGGATCCTGCTCATCAGTTCTCTCAGGGAGTCGAAGTCTGCTCTTTTGAAATCAAGGGTCTGTATGTTACTGCTCACCTTTCTTCCTTTTGTCCAGATCCTGAAATCTATGATCTCATGGTTGCTGCAGCCCAGGTTTCCACCCACTTCTATTTCTCCTACTAGTTCTTCCTTGTTTGTGAGCAGCAGGTCAAATTGCGCACAACCCCTGGTTGGTTCCTTCAGCACTGGTACCTAAAAGTTATTCCCAACTTTCTCAAAAAACTTCCTGGATTGTCTGTGTGCTGATGTATTGGTCTCCCAACAAATGTCCAGACGATTAAAGTCTCCCATGAGAACACTGGGACTTTTAAATTCTAATTTGACTATCCTCACCTCCCCACAAATTCCCCACAAAGTTGACTTATTGCTGCCACACACTATCCCCAAACATCAGCTGTTGCAGCAGTGTATTGTGGGAATGTATCCCACAGTTCCCTCAGTGCCATAGCATTCTGGGTATTTTCGGTGGTGCAGCATGGGAAAAAAATGTCCCGCAAATGGTTGTGGGTATGTGATGTCATCTTCCCACATTGCATTGCTTCCAGTGGGAGGGGAGTGAGGGAAAACAGCCATTTTTCCATTAAGAAGGAAAAGTAGGGAATCACAACATGTACGTGCTCTGGGATCACTCAGATGACTATACCACGTCAACCAGTCCTTCAGCTACTTTTCCTCCCTTTGAAACCACAGTATGCAAAAAAAAAGATTGTGATCACCAAATTAACTGACATCTCTTGCTTTTATAACTGAATTCTCAAAGCATCTACAAAAAGCTGCAGGTGTCTGTCTTCTCAACTGGCCCTCCAGCCACTGTCCCCCATCCCTTGATTACAGAAACATGATTTTGAAAATAATATAGGAACAATCCAAAGCTTGAAGAAAGAGGAAAGGTTACGAAAAAAGAGATTTTTAATGCAGGATTTTTGGTTCTCACTTCACTACACAGAGGTGCCCAACACGGGGGATGGACCTCCATCGCCTTAGTGTGTGAGGTCTGAGGTTGAAGGGCCAGTTGGAACGGTCCCTTTAGTGTTGCTCAGGCACATGGTAGCAAGTCTCCAAAATCTGTACCACAGAGGGATTCTTTCCCCCGGCAGCAGCAAGCTCCTGAAAATCTTTGTTGCTGGAGGCAGACTTCCCCATGGCAACAGCAAGCCCCTGAAATCTTTGCTGTGGGGGTAGACTTCCCCCCAGTGACAGCAATCCCCTGAAATCTTCGCTGCAGCAGGAGACTTCCCCCCCAGTAACAGCATGCCCCTGAAATCTTTGCCCCAGGGAGTAGACTTCCCTCCCATGACAGCAAGGCCCCAAAAATCTTTCCTGCTTTTGGAGCCCTCACCACACGCAAGCCAGGACATGGCGCTGCCTGGCAGCATGGTCCTCACTGAACAGCAGGCATGTCCTTTCATTGGGTAGGGGGCTAGCCACACAATGAGGTCGGGAACAGAAAAGACCCCAACTGTGTGATGTCTGTTGGTGACACAGGGCCTCCCCTTTACAAATGTAAACCGCAGAAAAGAAGCTTCTTGGACTCATACAAGCACAACCCCACAGCCTAGCTGCCAAGTGGTGCAGTGGGGCAGGGGCTGGTGCCAGCACTGGAGGAAAAAAAAATCCAAACGCTGGGTTTACAGAACCAAGAATTCCATGTTGGAGCTATCTTTAGTGGGTAGATGGGCTCACCAGGCTGATAGCAAAGAAAGAATGAAGCTTCTCCGCCTCTCTTACAAGCATGATTCCACAGGCTAGCCGCCAAGGGCTTCCTGGTGCCTGAACACAATTTCACAGGCTCCCTGTTACCTAACTGGCTTCCTGTTACATAATTCCTGCACACCTGGAGAGCAGCAGAGATGGAAGCAGCCAGAGTAAATAACCGTGGAACATTGTGCAATTAGCCTCTGGAGGCTAACAAAATCTATTAAAACACATGGCATTTCCACCCTACCCTCAATTCGAACTTTTAAATCTGAACTTGATGCTACGTTGAGTCACTTCTCAGTGTTATAGGATCCACACTGGTGCTGCGTAAAATTAACATCATGATATTTGCAGTGAAGATGGTGACACTGTAAAATCGAGCTAACTGCCTTAAATTCAACTTTATCATGGAGTGTAGACAGCTCAAGTATCACTTATCTGCGGTACGTACCATTATAGAGGGGGCAGGTAAACAATAAGTGAGCCAGTGGAATTGATTGCTGCTGGCTCTTGACTCAGTATCAAGACTGATTCTTTGAGGAAGGACTGACTGAGAAGAAGGACGTGAGTGAGTTCAAGAGTTTCCAAAGGGCTATTGAACTTCATCTCTCTCATATTATGGCAAGTAGTTAATAAAATGTGTAAATCTAGAGTATGTCTTAAAATCATATTTCACTATCAAGGGCTAGGATTTGGCACTACGAAATTGGAGAATGGCTGGTGAGTAGCTCTTCCTACCCAGAAAGTTCAGCAATTTAGGTAATTTACCACATTAAACAGGTTTAGAGCAAGTTAGAGAGTTCCTTGCACTGTCTGCATCTACTATAAGGGAATTATGGTTAGGGTGGGGGTAGTAGTACTCCATTTCTTTTAGTGGGATTATCTGCCTGCTTACAAATTGGTGGGATTGTAGCAGGTGTTTGCCAAAGAATACATTCAGGAGATAAAAAAGCCTCATGAGATGAAGGCTCTTGTGGTATCAAGGTGATTATAGCGTCATTCCTGCTTTCAGAAGTATGATGAGATAGTAGTCCTTTATGACTATTGGTCTCACAAGGTATCAGATGGTGCCACAATGGCAGTAACTTTGTTGACAGATGCATCCAAACAGAATTTCTTCCACAACCAAAGCCTCTTTATCAGACTCAGTCAGAGCCTCCACTGTACTGTGGAAAAGGATGAGAGGTCTCACAAAAGAAGTTCTCATACGTTGCTTTGCCCCTTTTCTTCACTTCCTTGCTCAGAGAGGTATGTAAGTTTTATTGTTCAGGGCTGTAAACTGTGATTGAAGCAGTCTGCAATGCTGATGTACTGGGAGTTAGAGGGGAGAGGCAGATCCATCCAGAGCTAGGGTAAGTTTTGTTAATAGGAACCCAAACCTAGTGTTTCTGTCCTTCTTGGATCTGCCTTTGAAATCGAGACAAATCTTACATTTAGAAGGGTTGTGAGATCCCCACAAACCCTTCAGGTAACTGGAATATTCATCAAATTGGGGAAAGGGTCTGTGGCAAGCCTCAAACCCTGGGGTTTGGGGCATAACAAACTGTGCTCCAACACAAAAGACTGAAGAAAAAGGGAAGAAATTCCCTTACCCCCAATCAACCAACAGTTGGTACATAAAATAAAGGTAACAATGAAAATAGATACCTAAAAGTAATTACTAAAATGAATTAATGAAGTAAAAAATTCCTGAAACGAAGGTGTGATGCTTAATGCAACAGACTCTTTTGAGCTGCAAGCAGCTGAAAAGAAACAAGTGGCAGGCTTGCTCCTTCTTACGGTCCTTTGTTCAGCGTAAGTGGCACCCCTCTCTGCATGTCTGCTGACACCTCACAGTCTCTGAAAACATATACACATCCTGTAGTGGGGCACCCATAGGATTATATAATACAAGGACAACTGAGTGTTTGTTTTTTTAAATTACTTGGAACTGGTCACATAACCACCAGCAGTTAAACCAAATAGATACTTATATTCTGCATAATCTCTGGACTCATCACCTTGGCTTTCACAAAACAAACACTACCAGAAAAATAAATGACTTCATTTTCTAAACATATGCAGGATGAAGTAAGCCCTGGTATTTCTTCAAATCCTGCTCTCTTGAAAGCCAACCTTCTAACACTCATTATAGACAACGGAAAGACTCCCACCGGAACAACAAGAAGTCCTGGGGCACCTGATAGATGAGCAGATATTTTGGAGCATGAGCTTTCGTGGGCAAAGACCCACTTCGTCTCTGCCCATGAAAGCTTATGCTCCAAAATATGTTAGTCTGTTAGCCTATCAGGTGCCACAGGTGGTCTTGTTGTTCTCCAAGATACTGACTAACATGGCTAACTCTCTGATACGTGTCCCACTGGAAGTTATTCCAAAATGTTTCAATTCAGAAAGCTTTTTTAAACTACAGATTTTCAATCTTTGGAACATGTTATGAAAAAACACACCTGATCAAGATGTTAAAAATTTGATCTTTGATTTCATCATATTGCATCCATTTGAAGAAACTGAACATTTAACCTGCTATCTTCAGCCTAGTAAGTTAAGCTATGGAGAACTTCTACTTTATGTCCATTAATATCCTTTACTGATATTCTAATTAAAAACAACCTTATGGCAAAAATTAGTTCATTTATAAGTCACTGATGCCTAGTGCAGCATAAAATATTTCACCTAGAAACTTCCATTAAAAAGCAAAGGTATTTTTAACTGAAATCAGCTGAAGTTAACTGAAATCAGCTGAAATTGTTTGACTGAAATGAGGCCTATAACAATTTTCCTAACTCCATTTAAAGGGGAAGAGGGAAAAAAAGCAGTGTAAGCATAGCAACACTAGAACAATAGTTTTCCATGCAACATTTACATAAGTTTCTAAATACTTTTACATTACAAGGACTACCAGTGTAAACCAGAAACCAAAACACTGTAAAAATAACAAGTGCACAGGCATATTTAAGGAGCACAAGGTGACTAAGCTTGAAAGTAAGAAATGATAGGAAAAAATGTGGAGGAAACAACAGAAAACAATGCATCATGCATATGATACATGATATGTTGATTGAACTGAGACTTTAAATGGTTATTTAGCAAAATGCCCTAGTCTAGCTATGGGCCTATTCAGCAAAAATGAAACATGCAATATTGTGCAGCATGTAAGTCATGAACCTAGCTTCCGTTATTAAGATGAAAGCAGATATTTCTAGAAGTTTTGCGAGAATTAAGAGTTCATGCAGAGCCTCTGCATATTATCTAGAGCATCCCAATTGATTCAATAAGGCTTGGAAGAACACAGAATAGCCATCTTCTATACTGTAGGATTTCCAGCATATTCTCTGCAGCATCTTGCAAAATTTGATAATCCTTTACCCTCCCCTGTGCTAAATGTACAAAGTGTGCTTGATCAATAAAAAATGACATACATCACTCTGCTGCTTACAGATGCATTTTACATCTGGTTGAGCCCTACTGCAGAGTAAGTGGATGCACTGAATATGTTCACCAGAGTATGGTATTTTCAAAACTGTGCGCCTTACACACAGAAGCATGAGCAGTTGGTTGCGGGCCTAAGCAATCAGAAAAAAATTACTAACATGATATTCCACAATTGCAAAGACGACATGTTTTTGCCTTCTAGAAAGGGATTACATTAAATGAAGTAATTGTAGGAACAGGGAAACTGAGCTGGAATTTCTGCTGAATAGGGTCCTATGTTAGGGATAATGTAGACAAATGATCAAACAACAATGTACACACAAATTTTAGAGTCTTACCACCAATGGGGTTAGCAGACTGTGATCCTGAACAAGTGTAAAAGGCAGGTTTAGGGTAAAGGTTTATAATCCATGAAGAGGAAGGGAGCAGAGCAGATTAAAAATGGATGGCAAATGGAAACAAGAAAGCTTTAGTCAGTTCACACAGGAGATAAAAGGCACAAAAGGGTTATGTGAAAAGCAGTGCATTTTAGTAGCTTCTACAACTAAAAAACTAGGTTCAGATGAAGCAAAGCAGCACAAGCAAATTATACATTTCCACATAATTAATTGATTTATTTTTAATTGAATATGAACTCAACTTTCAGAATGTTTTCAAGCAATATGAGACTGCAAAAATTAAAGTTTTAAAAACTGAAGAAAGCAATTTCATAAAAGGACACAAACATTTTCCTACTTAAGACAAACACAGTGACAGAAAATTGAGCTTGGAATGGGGTTGGTGGTCAAAATAGCTCCAAAAGATATTGAAACATACTTATAATTTGGCAAGACACTTTCAAATAGCAATTATAAAACGGGGGAAAAAAAAAGAAAAAGTTTAGGATTTAATTTTAGGATTCTATGATGCTAGTTAAACCTAATATTCTACTTTTCTGTCATTATCTGTATCATAATCTGAGGGTTAAAGGCAATTCCTATGAAAAAATCTATTCACTTTCTCTAATAGACATAAACGTAATATCATGCAAACCCTAATAAATTAGCTGTAATCAAAGTGAAAACAAGAGTAGCAACTTTTCCACCCAAGGAGTAAAGATCCTGTATAAATGCATTTAATACTATCTGTTTAGAAATAGCTCTGAGGGTGGGAATAGGAGGAAAGATACTCCATAATCTCTAATCATGATTATGTAATTTTCCACAAAACGACCCAACCTTGCAAGTATCAGTCAAATATTCTATCCTTTAAACTTGAAGTACATCTCTTATCCCTAAATTTGCACAACGGCTTTGATTTCAAAATAAATTATATCGCCACATGAGAAAATAATGTATTGTTTGAAAATGACTTTTTAATATGGGGAATTGGTCTAAGAAAACAGAAGGGGGATGCTATCCTACAATTATCTGTATGAAGTGAGACTAAGTCTAATATGTAACCCATTATAAAATAGGCTGACTACACTGGGACCTTTCACTCACAGGTTCTTGTTTATAATTCTAACTGAAATTAGAATTTTAGAAAAAGTATGCCACAAAATGCCTGGCACACTTGGACTTCAGTTGCCCTCTCCTGTCCATTTTTATTTGCTCTATTAATTCTCCTTTTCATTATGTAGAAAATCTTATTTTTCAAACTCCTAAGATCTGTATACAATGAGTTCTACTAAAGAATTAATCTGAGTGGAAAGTGGGTTGCCAGGTAGAAAGGCGGGGGATGTATTTGTCCACACTACCACATGTAAACCCACCCTATTAGTATAACATCAGGTCGTTCTACCCAACTTATCCCTTAAAGCTCTGATACACACAGAAAATGAGTTCTTATGAAAACCACAAGTGCAATTTAAATGATCGAGGTTGCATTTTATTGAAGGTAGTTATTTGCTTAAACTGAATTAGAATACAAACTCTCAACACCTGCCTCCTCTGTAGAAACTGAGTATCAGTAAATGATTTAGGCACAACCCTTGAATGCCATTTCTTTTGAGTAATTTTCCATCCAAATTTCATGATTAATAAAACTCTTCCATAGGAATTTATTAATACTAGTGTAATGTAGATGTCTGTTGATCTTTAGATTTTGTAAAAGCTTGTTTTAACAAAACCTGTGAAATTTGACTAGCATCCCTTTGAAAATAAACAGGCCTTCAGGAAAGTGTTATTAAAAATGAATGCAAATTTATGGTAAGGAAAGTTTTATAACAAAAATAATTAGTTCACTTAATTTCTTCTACTTTCATGACTATCTAAAGAGGGGTATGTTATGAACTAACGACCTTTTAAATTACTATTCTTTCTTTGTACTTTAAACTGTCATTCTGTTCTGGGAAGTGGTTAAATTATATTGAGGGTGTCACGTCTCACTATTTTCATACCAAACTTGCCAGTTTTACAAAGAGTTTACATACTGACTGCTTGCACCTGACCAGTATTTGTATGTGTTCTTTTAGCTAACTGCACAATAATCAGTCATATAAAAGTGTAGGTACATGTATACAGTTGCGGTCCCAGATAGAGACCAGGGGGTGGGGGCAGACTTACAGAAAGGTGTTCTGAAGGCCTGTTAAGAAGCATTTGGTGATAGAATGGGCCAGGAAAGAAAAGCTCCTCTTCAGGTTGATGAAATGCTGCCAAGGCCGTGGCGTGTAGTCAAGCCACGCTCAGACTAGGGTCAGACTTACACAGGTGAAAGAGGTAATCCAAAAGGACAGGGAAAGGAACAGTATGAGGAGATGTGGAATGATGGGAGTGCATCCAATGAGAAAATTGCAGCCATTTATAAAGGTGAGACTTGTGTGCTGACTCCCATCTATTGTTGACAAGGACTCTTTTTACTTCCTCAGAGCACGTAGTTTTGGCATTGTGGAGTCATGAAAGAGCCATGCATAGAGATGCAATTTTAGGCGATCAGGATACAGAGTGAGGCCAAAGTCCCAAGACAGAAGGTTGCAGCGAGGAGGAAACCGATAAGGAGCCACTACTGACATCCAGAAGAGGTAAGCGTACCAAGTTTGTCGGGGCCAGGCTGGGGCAACTAGGATGATGAGGGCTTTGTCTTGTCTGACCTTCACAAGCACCTTGTGGAAAAGTAGAATGGGAGGGAGTATGTACAGCAGAGGTGTGTCCCACTTGATGGTAAAGGCATCCACGAGGAAGTGCCTCCTGAGCCCCCCTCTGGAACAGTACCGGTGACATTTTCTTCTGTCCCTGATAGTGAACAGACCTCTGTAAGGGTAACCCCACAGTTGAAACAGCCTGGTCAGGGCACCCATGCTAATTTCCCATTTGTGATGGTCGGTGAATGTACAACAGATTGACTTGGGGTCAGATGCACCATGTCCACAGTCTTATGGCTTCTGCACTGAGATTGTAAACAAACTCCCCATTGGGGGGCTGATGTAGTACATGGACATGGTGTTGTCGGCAAAGATATTGACTGAGCTGGCAGACAGAAACTGCCGGAAATGTTTGCAGGCATAGTGGACTGTTCTTAGCTCCAAAAGGTTGACGTGGAGCATTAGTTCAATGAATGACCACCTGCCCTGTACCAGGTGATGACCAAAGTGCGCTCCCCAGCCCAGCAGGGAGGTAGCAGCTGGTGAATGGCACAGCAGCGAGAACATTGCCCAGGCCCATCCACCACTGGAGAGAAGTGAGAACTGATTGAGGGATAACTACTCTCTTGGAAAGCAGATCCCTGGCAAGGGCTTAACAAGTGGCCAGCCATGACTGAAAGCAGTGCCTGTGAAGCCTGGCTAGCTTGACCACCTGAGGGGTGATGGCCATATGGCCCAATACTGCTAGGCAGGCTCGAACTGTAATGGTGGGAGACAGATGTGCTGCCTGGATGAGGTTGCACAGAGTGCGAAATCTTTGTATGGGCAGGGTAGCCATGGCCATGACAGTGTCTATGTGCACTCCTTTGAATTCCAGAACCTGAGTAAGATGGATGGTAGACTTTGCGTAGTTGATGTAGAAGGCCAGGCTGGGTAGGAGATGTGTGGTGACATGCACTATGTGTCATGCTTTGGGGGACCGATGGTCTCTTTACGAGGCAGTCATTCAGGTAATAGAAAATAATGACCCGTTGATGACGAAGATGGGTGGCCACCACCACCAAGATTTTGGAAAACGCTCGTAGTGCTGTAGAAAGGCCAAATGGGAAGACCCAATATTGGTAGTGGGAGCTGCCCACCATGAAATGAAGGAAGTGCCTGTGAGCCAGATGGATGGTGATATGTAAATATGCATCCTGTAGTTCAAGAGCTGAGAGCCAATCGTTCTTGTCCAGGGCTGGAATAATGGTTGCAAGAGTCACCATCCTGAAACTTCTGCAAAGAACATACTTGTTGAGTTGTCTGAGGTCCAAAATAGGCCTCGATCTGCCATTCTCCTGAGTGAGAAAGTAGGTGGAGTAGAAAGCCCTGCTCAGGAATTCCTCAGGACCAGGCTGAACCACCCCCCAAATAAGGAGGTGTTGGACCTCCTGGTCAAGGAGAGTCTCATGAGAAGGGTCCCTGAAGAGCGATGGAGTGGGGAGGGGCACAGTAGTGGGTGTAGAAATGAAGGGATGGAGTATCCTTGGGCCACCAGTTTCAAAACCCATCTGTCTGTAGTGATGGCTTGCCACTGACGCAGAAAGGGATGGAGCAGTGGTATGGTGTTCTGCTGGAAATGATGGATCAGACTCTTGACCACACACCCAAAATTTCTGCTTGGAGGGTTGAGAGTAGGACGTCAAGGGCTGTTGGCTTTGATGATGTCTGCCAGAATGCTGGCATTGCGACTTATGCCTCTGCTGTTTTTGAAATTGAAGTTGTTGCCAGGACTGTCCCAAGGGCATTGGAATAGAGAATGTCAAGCCCATTTAGCCAAGGGCATATATATCCCCAAAGTCCATAATGTCACCCTGGAATCTTTCAGGGAGTGAAAGATGTGATTGGTCTTGTCTGCAAAGAGATGTTGGTGATCAAATGGGAGGTCTTTGATTTTGTGTTGAAGCTCCTTTGATGCCCCTGAGGGAATGAGCTATGAAGTATGGCACATGACTACTGCTGAGGCGGTGATACCTGCCACTGTGTCAGCCATGTCCATGGCCAACTGGACAGCTGAACTGGAGATGATATGGCCATCTTTGAAGAGAGCATCTGGTGTTGATATTCAGGTTCCTGAAGCTTAGAATAATTGAAAGTTGTAGTCTTCCCGTATCGCTGTGTAATTGGCAGCATGGAGGAGAAGCGTGACAGAAGAATACACTTTCTGTCCCATAATGTCCCATTTCTTGCTGTTTTTGTCTTGGGGGAGGAAGTGAAAAGAGTTTGTTTTGTTGCAGACTGCTTCCACCACTAACGACTTAGGGGGTGGGTGAGTAAACAAAATTCAGTGTCTTTGGATGCAACGAAGTATTTCTTATCAGCCCATTTGCTGGTGGGGATGATAGACACTGATTTGCTACAGGTCTGCCGCTGGGTCCGTGACGGCCTCATCCACAGGCAACACCACCCTGGAGGATGATGGAGACTGTACTGTACATAGAAACCAGTACTACTTTACCAGGCCTTCCTGAGTGTCCTAATCCAAAGATTGTACTACACGGCGGAAAAGGTCCTAGAATGACCAGGCGTCATGCGCCAAAAGAGGAGACAAGGAGAGCACCCAATCATCCAGGGAAGAGGGGCGCAGAAGAGTGGCTCCTTCCCCTTTGGAGAGAAATTCCTCAGTGCCATGGCGCACTGACGGCAGAAACTGCCAGGGATGGCCATGGTGAAGGCAGGCATGATTCTGACACAGTTGACATTGCCTACTGGGTATGTTGGTGCCACGATGGCTTGTGCAACGAGGGCCACTGCTGTTCCAGATGGCAATAATGGTGAGCAAACTTGGAGGTGATAAGTGGTATTGCATGGTAGCTGGCACTGGAGGGTCATTCTGCCAAGGGCCTACGAGGATGGAATGATGAGGGGAAAAAAAAAAACACACTGGCACCTAACATTGAATGCCTACTATCGGTAGCAAATGATGATGTCAAATGGTAAGAAAGGGATGGCAAAGATGGCAGCCTTTGCGAGCAGTGCCAAGGAGATGATGCCACCCCGAACTGCTGCCCAATCAGTGCTAGTATTGGTGCCGGGTCTCCTGGTGCAGATTGCTGTGGCTCAGAGTGTGGACGATGCACCATGCTTGTGACAATGCCACACCGCATCCCCTGGTGCCCGAGAGTAGGAGGGAGTACTGCCCTAGTCTTGCGCGAACCATCTTGTTGTGGTGAGCGGTGACATTTTCAGACAGGTGCAGTTGTAGGCGCAGACATTGGAGACGTCTGTTACACCTTGGCTGACGGTGGACTTCCAGTGCCATCGGCACTGCTGGTGCCACCAAAATTGATGCACTGTGCTTCTGCTTTGGCATGGAATGCACCTGTTTGGTTGCTGCTGGCAGGGACAGTGCCAGTGAGCCCAAGATGGCTTTCCCTTCCCTACAGACAACTGTGGTATGGGGAACAAGTGGTTTCATAGTAGTTGCATCATATGGTACTATAGCATGATCTAGAACACCCATATTGCTGGTATGGGATTGATGGTCCCTTTCCATCATCCCACTCTTCTAAAGATTAGAAGGTGGATTATTGTTCCACTGTGGAGCTACTGGAGCCAACAAAAGCATGCCCTGTAAACCCTCAGTGTAATGGACTAATGGGGCGGGAGGGAAGGGGTATCTGTTAATGCTGAAAGTCCATTATATCCGAATGGTAATACTGTATGATGATGCACTGACCTTTCCAGCCCATCTTTTACTCCTTTCCTCTGCCCCTGCTCTTCCCTTCCCCCCTCCTGCCTCATTCTTCCCCTCACACCTCCATCTCCCTCTCCCAATTACCAGGAGAAGAGCTGAATGCCGGCCTGGCTCCTTCCACCTCCTGCAGCTCTCAGCGCTGCGGCTCCTCCAGCCCCCATCTGCAAGCAGCCCATGAGAAAGAGCATGGCTGCCCACAGCTTGCCAGTGGGCAGCAGCCTCTGACACCATGGCTGTTTCTCAGTGCCACTGAAGGCAGCAGTGGCTGGAGGAGCAGAGCTCCTGCACCCACCACAGCCTCCCCCCGGTTCCTGTGGCCCCAGCCGCTGTGTTAGCCCCTGTAGCCCCCTCAGTCCCAGCTGCTCCAGGAGCTCCTTGAGCCCCGGCAGCGGCTCTGGTGAGTCTCCAGCATTTACTTGGTTGGGGGGAGGGGAGGTGGTAGACATCATCCATTACTTCCAAAGTCCATTATATCAGGGTCCGTCAAATCGAGTTAATTGTAGATTGAGCACGAGACTCAGAAAACAGTGCCATTTAATGAGGGGTAGAGAGTCTCTCTAGAGGAAATGGGTACCAACAAGCAGGGCAATCACAGTTCCTCTAAAATGAAGGTGTCCTGGAGCTCAAATCCTTCTTCCAGTCTATCAGATGTCAGTGGTAACTTCCTTGCATTGAAACAGTGGTGGACTAGAGTGAATGGGTCCAGCACTTGATGGGGTACCACTGCTGATTGCATGTATGATCACCAGATCCCTTTCGTTTGTTGGTCTTCTTTTCATGTTTTTGCGCTTCAGAGTGCACTCCCTCTCCATGACTCAAACTCATGAAAGCAGCATCTCTTTTCTTCATTTTTGAGAAAAACTTAACACCATGCTTAACACTAGCCCTGGAATGGCAGGTCCACAGTGGTAGCACTGCCAGTGCTGGAACCAGACTCAGTAGCAGGAGTTGCATCCCTGTCTGTTTCATGCCAATGTACCAGGGGAGGAGGGAAGAAAAGAAATTTCCATGGCTGGGGTCAAACAAGGCTTCATGGCAACTTTCATAAGGTGCATCTGAAGATGGAGGCCTTGGACTTTTTGGGGACAGATGTGGGAAGACTGGCAAATATTGCACTAGGATGCAACATGGCTATCTCCCAAGCAACAAAAGCAGCACTAAGTTTGTTGCTGACTGAGAAGAAACACTGGCAAGAGGCACAGAATTTGAAACCCAGGGTGTTGGGCATTGTACCTGCACGAGAGTACAGGGTGCAGCAGGAGGAAGAAGGAGTGTAGGAAAAACAAATGCCACAGCCATCTTTATTAATCACTAAAACTATGGTAAAACAGCTAAGAACATTACAAATTGTAATATTCTAGAACTATATACAACTTTTTAAAGCACCATCAGGGACAAGGACACTTAAAAGTTCTGATATGGACCATGCAGTGATGAGAAGGAACTGCAGATATGGTTGGTTCTCCTCGCCCTTTATCAACATGGACAAAACCATTAGCAAACCAGCATGCATGGGCCAACAAACAGTATTTTCAAGTTCTCGGGCTCCAGATGCCTGGTGCACATGCGTAAACCATCAGTGGAATGTAATAGGTGACCATCACCCAAAGAAGTTAAAGGTTTATAACTCTTGAACAAATTAGCAACATCACGTGTCAAAATATGCAAAGTAAATATCTTTTAATTCAAACTCTATTACGTTCTCAAGAAGCATTTTTTATATTTTAATGATCAGTGGAAATATTTTTTCATTAGTTTACGTGTGTACAGTGAAATAGATGTTTACTGGCATTTACTGATAAATATCTAATCCTTCCAAGACTACTCATACTGTTGATTTCAAACCTTAAGTATACACTGTCATTTCACAATTTTCCAAATCACTTAAAATCTAGACAGAAAAATTACTTTTAAATATTGTGTATTTTAAGTAACCACCACCTTAGATCAAAAATTAAACCATCTCTAATTGATGCTGAAGTAGAAAAAAGTCCCAATGATAATCCCTCAGTGAAGGATTTAAAAAGAAACATTAAGTACAAAACCATAGGGGCTTGTATACACTATCTCCCTCCTTCGAAGGGAGCATGGTAAGTAGGGTGTCAGGAGGTTATTAATAATGTGCTGCGCTGCATGTGCAGCGCTTCATTAAGCAAATTCTCCCTTGTGGCAACTCTAAAGCGTTAAACTTCGAAGTACCAGCTTGCGTGTAGCAGTGGCTAACCTGCCGATACTTCTAATTTCCCGGGGTACTTTTAAGTCCCTTTACTCCTTGAAATTTTGAGGAGTAAAGGGACTTCTAAGTTGCCCAAGCACTTCAAAGTACCGGCAGGTTAGCTGTGACTACACGCGAGCCAGCACTTCAGAGTTGCCGTGGGGGGGAAATTAGCTAAATGAAGTGCTGCATATGCAGCGCAGCACTTCATTAATAATCTCCTGACACCCTACTTACCATGCTCCTTTTGAATTGGGGAGCTAGTGTAGATAAGCCCTAGGAAATTTGAGGAGTAAAGATACTGGCTGTATGTAGGAAAATAGTGTGCACCCAGGTGACTATGGTATTGTCTACTTTATAATGAAAGGGGAAAACAAAGATTACTGAATTGTAGTTTTAGACTATTAACTAAAAATAAGAGGTTTTGGGATACCAAAGGACTAGATTTTCAGCTCATCTACAAGTACTAGAAGATACTACTACCATTACCTAATTTCCAATATTAGATTTTAAGTTTTCTAGCTAGTTAGCACAGATTTTTTTTTAAAAGACTAAACACTGATTTTAGGGGCAGATTTAATTTCCTGTTATACTACATATTTTAAGGAGGGAACTAACCCTAGTTTTTCCCCAAAGTATGACAACACACATTATCAAAGATTCCAAAAGCATGCAAATACTACTGACCCAAAACACTGAAAAAAATACCTTCATTTTTGTCTGGCGATGATGAACCTAAGGCACAGAACAACAACTCAGTATGTGGCTTATATTTTTAAAATTAGCTTTGACCATTGCCATTGGTCAATGAATGTCTGCTAAGCATATGACCTATCTTTATCCAAGTATTACTGAAAAATGAGTAATACATACGCTGAGACTGAGACACCACTTTCGTTCTACTACGTCCTCTAGAATCTGTCTTTGAATTTCCAATTCCAGAGGGAGTTGAAAGCTTTGTTCGTACACGACCTATAGAGTAAAAATAACATTAATTTAACAAAAGTTTTCAGTCATAAACAGATGTGAAATCATAGTGTAAATTAGTATTTTATTTACTATAGTTGAAAACTGAATTTTACACTTTGGCAAACGATCATCCAAACCTCACTTGGAACAAAAGCAAGTATAAAATTATATACGGCACTACAATTTACTGCAGGTTAAGAAACTTTTTTTTTTTTTTGAATGTAGCTCAGTAAAGAATTTACTCATTACCAATTTTTAAAATTAAACTAGCTTATCAACACCAATTAAATAACTCTAGTTTTCTCCAGTAATACACTGGCTTTATATTTTTGAAAGTAAAGATTATGAAGTAAGAGTCAAGGAGAATATAACTCTACTCATTACTTGAAAGCTGTAATTTTGCTAACTTTCCCTTCTCGTTTTCTAGGTAACAAAGCCAACCCTGGTAACCTTTTGAACTGACCACTGAGGATTCTTGCCAACAACTGAGCAGCACTCCTGTGTTTTTAAGAGACCTGGAATCTAATTTCTCTGTACCACAGAATACCACAACAGGGGGTCCTCATTATAAGTCCAGATTACATTCCTACATCATGCAACTTACAGTGAAATGACTTATAAATGAGAGTTAATATCCATAAGGAATAATGTAATCAGTTTGAGATACGTTCCCAACACATACATCTCACAAATGTGTAGTACACATAATGTACCTATAACCCACAAAAAACAATAAATAAAAATAGAAATAAATAAATAAATAAAATAAAATAAATAGAAAGAGATAAGCACACTCTCCACCACTCCCCACTGGCTTCCTGGAATTCCCCGCCAGCTCCCCACAGTACCCTGCTGATCCCTGCCACTTCTCTGTCTACCAGCCAGCTCCACCCCGACTCCTCCTGGCTCCCTGCAGCTCCCCACCCGTTCCTTATGACTTCAGGGCATACTTCCAGGGCCCCTGCACTACAGCACCTGCTACCTGGCCACCACAAAGCTCAGCTATGTTCCTGGCTTTTGGATCCTTGCCCCTAAATGACTTAAGTGCATATCAGTGTGACTTATAATGAATCTGCTTCCTTGAATTAACAACTTATATGCAAAATGATTTATAGTGAAGTCACTTATAACAAGTACCCCCTGTATATTCATGACAGACAAGCTGGACACAAAAGTACTTTGCAAAGACTAATACAAGTAAGTTTCAACATCTGTGGAAGACAGAGAAATACAGCCTGTGTTTGACAGAAGAAAGAACTGACAGACAGATCTTTTAATGAGTATCAGAGGGGTAGCCATGTTAGTCCGTATCCACAAAAACAATGAGAAGTCCAGTGGCACCTTATAGACAAACAGATTTTTCTGGAGCATAAATGACATGCATCTGACGAAGTGGGTCTTTGTCCACGAAAGCTTATGCTCCAAAAAAATCTGTTTGTCTATAAAGGTGCCACAGGACTTCTCATTGTTTTTGCGGATATTTTAATGACTTCTCTAAGGTTATTCAGGAATTTGTAGCAAAACCCAAACAGAATTCATTTCTCTCCTGAATGCCAACCCACAAAGTGTGACATCATCTCTACTCCTCAATGTTTAGACAATACACTGAAATTATCAAAGAAGACACGATTCCAACAACATAAATTGACAGTCAAAATTATTAATATTAAAGTTAATAGCCAGAATTCTGAATTACAGTTCCTAAACAAACAGGACAGCCACACCGAAAATCAAAATCAGGAAGCAGCAAGTTGGATGCAATTTTGGAAGGTTGGAAGAGGAAAGTTCTTGAGAAATGATGCTGTAGTGCAAGTGTCTGCAACTGGCTCTGGAGCCACAATCAGTTCTTTAAGGCCTTCTTTGTGGCTCCCTACACTATAACGTCAAAGTGTTTTTTAAAAAAAAAAACAAAAAAAACACCTCCTGATTATTTTCAATAAACTGCGAACATCTAAAAGCCCAATGAACAATTCACCTAAATAGCAAATATGTGATCTTGAAACTTTGGACAATTCTCTATGTAATATGTGCAGTACACTGCGGGGTATGATACTGTATCTGTGTTTTGATCATGTTGCTAATAAAGTCTTGATTTTGAAAAGGAAAAGGAAGCTTGAGGCATTCCTGCTGTGAAGGGCAACGCACATTAAAAGAAAAAAAACCATGAGGTAAAATTGGCATAATTAAAGTGGGTTCAGGAGTGAAAAATCAGGAAGATAGTGGTACAGACACATACATGTAAAGTGCGAGGAAACAGAATATGTAAAGAGTTTGTGAATGTCCTGCAGTAAACGGGTCACACTACAAATCACTGTGTGTGTGCTATTCTTAAAACTGGGGTTACAAAACCCATATTCTGATGTTATTTATTAAGGACCATCTCATATTCACAGGCATTGCAGATCTTGAATTACTGATTTTATAATGAATTAAAAAGAAGGCTCTTGCTATTTTGGTTGCTGACCCCTTCTCTAGTGCAACACTTAACTCAATTTAAGACTGCATTAACTTTAACAATAAAAACAAATAGGGTCAATCCTTGACCCAGAAGAATTAGGCACACACACACTCATATCTATTTTCCAGCCCCTTTGGGCTTTCCACATCAGGATTTCAAGACCAGCCAACATTATTATTATTCATCCAAGTAGAGCGAACAGTCCACAGAAGAAAGTCTATGGGAAGAGAGCCAGGATAAAGGAGTTATTCACTTTAGCTACTAGAAAGCAATTACCATTACTGGTTCAATTGATTGGGACAGACTCCACCCTTAGTCTCCCCATGCACTGACAATGTTTTTCCACTAAATGTAAATAAGGTTTTCAGTGCACTTAACTTACTGCAGAATCTGACCCATAGAGCACAAATATAGATCATCATTCATTTTATTGATGCTGAATTTGAAAGACTTGATACAATTTCCATTAAAGTAAAAAACAAAATTCTGTTTGAATTTAATGCAGCAAGCACACTGATTCATTCTCTGGTGCTATATTAGAAGGGTTTTAACAATCAATTTTAAAATGTTCTGCCACCTTTTCAACAGACACAATAATAGAATCTGTTTCCTGAGAGTGTGAGCACATCTCATCAACAGATGAGTTTTTCTAATTAGTTTCTAATTTAAAAGATAAAAACAAACTCCAGTAATTATACTAAAATGTTAAGCAATTACATTATTTCATATGATTTCCTAAGAATCAAAATCATAACGCAAAAGAAATTACAAAAATACTTTTTCAATAGCAAAATATTAGATGTGTAAGTCAAATGGAAGCATGACCACCAGAATGAGAATTCTACTTCTAGAATTTAGTTTGTAGAAATGAAAACATAAAGATGAAAGTATTTGCTATTCTAAAAAGATTAATTTTTCTTACCATCTTCAGAAGCTGTTCCTAAACAGAAGAAACAATAAAACAATGATATTCCAAACAGCACTATTTTTGATTCAATTCCTTTTTATAAGACTACTTATATGAAATCAAAATACCAGACACAATATGTTTGTTATGTAAGAATGGATCTCATCCTCTTCTTTCTTGCATTGTAACTATCATTAAACTACAGTGGATAGCCAATCCCTACATTGCAAGCTGACTCCAGAAATACAAAATGCACTGCTGAACTCCAAACTTTCTTTGAAAAAGCATGGACTATGACAGAAAAATGCAAGATTTAACCATGCATACAAGCTGAGGGACAATTAAGCAGCATGTCAAGAACAGACCTTGCTATCAAGCATACTAGCACAACTGACTGCTAAGCAAAGTGCGTGACAGATGCACATGGTGCATATTGGCATACACAATTCCAATACAAACTCCATATTGAAGTAATCTATCCAAATTCAGTGTATTAAACCCCTTGGAGAGAGAAGCTGATGGAAGATATCAGAAAGGACGATTCATTCAAACTAAGTTCAAACTAATGCCTTAAAAAAATTATACCCTTTTAAACCAACTCCCCCAAGTAAAAATGAGCTGTGAGGGGAAAAAAAGGTTAGTGGAACTAGGTCAGAGTTGGCATGTGTATTCTACTTTAATGAGGCAAAGCATCTACATATGTGAGTTATGACAAAACCTGAGAGATTTAACGCATCAGTGCCCTCTCTGCAGACTTTGGTAGGATTGGGCATGCTGGTTCTTCAAGACTGAGCTACTCTATATGCTTTGTTTATAGCAGGGTCACTCATAAAACCTCATAAGGTCCAGGTAGCGGAGACTGCAAACCTTGTGTCTTTTAAAGTGCCATGCTATCCTAAGAATGACTTTTTAACAATCAAGTTGTGGGATAGTGTCTCAGTTTTCCATAACAAGTTTGCTGTGCTTGCATACACATTTTTTAAAACTGCCAGTTCTGCACGTTCATCCTGGACTCTACTCAAGTTACATTAATTCCATCTTCAACATCATCAGAAGTAAGAGAAGCCCCACAGAGTAAATTATGTCCTCAGATATACCTGAATAGCCCCATTCTCTTTCAGATGCTTCTGAAAATCCATTGAAGACCAGAGGATTGCACAGATCTCACAGTAGAATTCAGCCTACAGAGCCCATATTATTTGTAACGATACACACATACACACAAAAGAGGAGAAGTGAGGAAACAGCTTGACTGCAAGAATTCAGGGTAAATTTGTGTTGCTGTTACTTATAAAAGCTATACGCAACCTAACCATATTTTGATTTGGAAATCACTGAGAAAAAAATACAGAACTGTACAATGCTGTTTGATAGGGCAGACCAATACTTTACAGAATTTGGGCTGATGTAAGCAGCGAGTTACTTGAACTGGAGTTTGAAAGAGTACTTACTGTACATTCTCAATTATATATATTCAATCACCTTAGGGCAACTGCTTTTTTTCCAGCTTGATCAGCCAGAGTACTCTTGCTCCTCCATTTGGAGCATCTTTTCCTCCTAAGCTGCTTCTATAAAGCCAGAGAACATACTTACAAGAACTAAGACAGAGGAGAAAGAGGACGGGAATTATGAATATGCCGAATAACCTCAAAGAACTCCAGTGACAGATAAGTAACCTTCATCTCTTCTTTGAGAGGCTCTGAATATTCCAATTTATAGTCTAGATTAACAAGCAGTGCCTCAGATTTATCTGGAGATGGGAACAGAAACCTAGTTAAATAAAGACCAAAGCATCACTTTGACAAAAAAAGCATCTACTCTAGAAACTAAATTCAGAGGATAGCGAATGTCTCTGCACCACTGTTGACGTTGTCAAGCCAAGGCAATGAGTATTATTCCTTGCTCTGTCCAGATGTATCTGTCACCTTTTGTATCTAGGGAAAAAGATGGATGGCATACACTAAGCCCTCCGCCTCCCCCATGCAGAAGTAAAGCATCCAAGAGAAACATACTGTCCCTATTTGTGCTGGAACAGAAAATACAACACTTTTTCTGCTGACCTTTGTCATGAACAGGTCCACAATTGGTTAACCCTATCTGGAAAAAAGGGCCTGAATTAACTGTCCCTTCAGGAAAGTATACCAGCTTAAGCAATCTGCAACTACAGCGTTTTCCCCCTTCCAAATGTACAGGTACACAAATATCATGGCAGATGCACTGGTTCCATAGCTTTAATGACTGTCCACAATGGTGTGGAGCAAGCACCCACTTGTTTAATGATACAATAAACTGCTGTCATATTGTCCAATACCACTTACAAACCCTTTCCTTTGAAGGGTGAAGGAAGAATGATCTGACAGTTACTGGAATGGCTCTGAGTTCCACTACACTGACGTGCAAAATTCTTTCCTGAGAAGACAAATTTCCTTAAACAAAGTAGTTCAAGTGTCTTCTCCACAGCTCCTCCAATCTTGGCATGTACATATGAAATAACAATCTCAGATGGATCCAAGTGACTGAACCGCACACCTTTGAGACACTTAGTCTTGTCTGACTACATGTCTAGCGTGGCTATAATTTCTGGGGCATCATGAACAAATTGCAACATCATCTGCACAGATGAATTTGCGGGATTATGTGACAGGTGACTGAACAGGGTAGGATTTAAAATAGATCTTTGTAGGAGGACAGTTCAGTCTCTGTGATTTGCTAGCATATTCACCAACATGCACAGCAAATTTTCTATTACTCAGTATCTTAATGACTCTGATTGTTACCATTAGCTTTTCCACACCAAATTCAGACAGAGACCTTTGAGCTATCCAGTATCATATTCAGAAGAAAGGTCAATGAATGCTGCTGCTGTTTTGAATTTCCCTTGATAGATTTCACACACTATATGTAGCTGGTTAAAACCAGTACCTGATCACAGCAGCTGTGATAGGTTCTAAATCCAACTGGTCTGCTCTTTGGGAACCTGCTGGTACAGTACTGGCTGTCTCCTTTGAAGTAGGAGACATTCTAACAGTTTATAGCAACCGTGCAGGAGTAATATGGGCCGGTAACTTTTTGGGTCAGTGACATCTTTTCAAAATGGTGAAGATCTTAGCAGCCTTCCCAATTTTTGCTATTACACCAGGAGTATAGATGTTGTTGAAGACGTCTGCCTGCCACCGTCTTGTCTTATAGCCAACATTCTGCAGGAATTCTGGATATACTCTGACCTTTCATACTGCTTTTGAGGGCTAACTGTTGGGGAGACCTCATCTACTGTTAAGGGACAGAAAAGGGTGAAAACAACTGGCACTACTTTGTTGAAGAGTAAAGCTGTTTGTGGATTAGCTGCTGTGTTGTGTTTTTTATCTATTTGCACATGGGAGCTGGCAATGAACTGTGCAGCAATGGCACTTGTACTTACTTGAGGTGGTTTACAAGCTGCTGGAGCTACCTTGCCTAACCAGAGATGATTTAAGGATCCATGAACGGAAGGCACTTACCCTCTCCTTCCTGTGTGCCATGCACTTCAAAATCAAATCCAAGACACCATCCAGAGGTAGATGGTAGAACTCCTCTGAACCAAGGAGATACCTGGTATTAAGGCAGCATCTCCATCTGTCTGTGATACCTAATCCAATGGTGCACAGAGTTAACCTCCCTCACTTATGTGACTCGGGGTGAGGCTGATCTCCATTTAGAATCTGTAGTAACATTATCTGAAATAAGGAGAACTGACAACTTTGATGCATGGGAACTGGTACTGCTAACATTGGCAGTCTTGTGCCTATGCTTCTTTTTTCTGAGTACCACACTATCTGAAGCTGATTATCCTTTTTCAGAGGCACCTGTGCCCATCTTCCAGAATTTGGAAGATGTAATTGGGAGACAGTTCTCCAGTTGGAAGGTCCAGTCAAAGTTAGGCCACTGTAAGGCACAAGATACTGCCCTGGTGAGGGTGGCCAGACTTGTCCTTCATATGCCCTTTATAACTAAATGGGAGGGATCTGATCACACAGGGCCTGGTTTGGACACACATCCTTGGAGGCTTGACAAGGAGAGGCACAGAAACCAAGCCCACCCCTATCACGGACCACATTTTTTTTGCACCCTGCAGTCTGCAAGAGCCACCAGAAACCACCAGCACAGAGGCTGGCGGGTTAGTCCTTGGAAGCAAACTCTGAACAGAGGATCTAACTGTAAGGGCCTCCTTAAAGCAGGAGTAGTTGCAGGTGAATCTCCCCAGATGTGTGTCTGGTAAATCAAACACCCAGATAGCAAATGGCCTTCACACCAACACCTTACAGACCACACATCATTATCTGATAAAGGGAAAACAGCTGGAGTGGAAATCTCTCTCTCAAATCCAATTTTCTTTGGATTTCTTGAGTCTACCATTCACCAGAACTGGATAAGTACCCTAACTCCTACGTGGTAACTGAAAAGCTAGCACTAACTCTGAAGTCAGGGGTTTTGACTTCAAACAACTGGAGGGTGAATATCAATCCCGCACTGCGATCACATTGGAACGAACAGAGGTGAGGAAGCATTTCACCCCTTTTTATAGCCACCCTTGGGTGTGTCAGGATACTAACTGGTGATATGGGGTGATACTCTAGCTGATACTGCTGCAAGCAGGTTCTACCGTAAAGCAACACAGGTTGGTGCAATACCTACAAAATGGGAATACGCAAAGCCACCTGAAGAATATAATTTGTACTTCATGATATTTACTGGCATACAGTTGCCTGCAGAGTGCAATTCACCATGCTGGTTAACTATAATTAGGGTTCAGCGTTCATCATAGAGGCTGCAGAATTCACAGATTCTGTGACTTCCCATGACTGCTGTGACTTCTCCAGCAGACATTGTGGTTGACCCAGAGGCCAGCTACTCAGGAGGTGCAGGGGATAGCCAGCTACTGCTGGAGTGGCTTTGAAATCAGTCATACTAGTCACTACTAGAGCAGCCCCAACAGTGTGGCCAGATGCACTGGCTGCTTCTCTGGCAGCCTCAGGGAGGAGGCCCTGGGGATTGCCCAAGCAGCAGGCTAGCTGGAACAACTGCTGGTCCCCCTGGGATTTCCCCCAGCAGCTGGTGCTGCAGGCTTGTTTCTGCCAATCCATCCCATCGTGCCCCTACCCCCCGAATTCCCCAAGAATCAGTCAAGAATATTTAGAATATTTATGGTATAAGTCTTAAAGGGATCACAGGCCATGATTTTTTGTTTCTTCCCTGTGATCTGTCCATGACTTTTACTAACAGTGCCCATAATTAAGCATAGTTGTATCTATAATTCTTCAAATGGTTTGGGATTCTGGTATTTTAAATGTCTCTTCTCCTCCGTCTCATATTGCTGCATTTTCAGTAGTAACATTGGTTCTGGAATTCAACTGCTCTTGAGGTCTACTACATTTTAATGGTTGTTATGATGTAGTTCAGGATGAGTGTGTATTTCATATGATTATTTGCTCATTTGATTCAATAAAGGAAGCAAAACCATGATAAGGAATGGTACCTGCTTTGCTGCCAGTAGCTATTCTTCTTCTTCATTTTTACATATCACTACAATACATGTGATGAAAGTTTATATGGAAAGATTTCAGGATCTTTTCAAGTCAACACAGGCAGTGGTAATAACCTTGAGCAAATATCAAACAGCTATTATGGCAAGGATGAAAGATGATGTTACAGTGAATTACTGGAAGCAGCTAAATGTAGCACAACAATTGCTACAGGAATGCTGCTTCTCAGAAGGCCTTTTCTTTTCTTAAGGAGATAGAGCTGGTAACTAGCTAAAAGTTGTTTAAATATATAGCTAGAACAAGTAAGTACTAAAATGCTATCTGAAGTTAAGTCTATAAATCTTTAAAATAGTCTGTTAAACATGCTGGAGGCTATGTAATCCACAAATGTAGGCCCAATCAGCAATACCTATCTTTATGATGAATTACATTGTTTAAAGTTGATAAGGTCCTGTTAAATGCCTCCTAATTTGACTGTTTTAAAATCTACATTCTTATAGTGCACTGTTTACATGATACATCTGATTTTTACAGTAATTCTCTGCTTGCTTGTTGATGTTTATGAAGGTCTTCTCCAAAAAAGAAAGACTGAGTTACTATACAGAAGAAATTGTGAACCCCCAAACAATATACAAAGCACCACCAAAGACACTAACTAGTCACAGTAGCAGATATAAAACTCTCAAGACTGAATTTTCAGTTTGATGGTAACCTAGCTAGTGAAGTCAGTGTCTAAACAAAGAAGGACAAAAGGTACTATTCATAATATGATTGGTCATTACAGAAACAATAACAGATTTAAGATAAATGTAATTTCTTTTTTTTTCTAAAAGCTGGACACCTGCCATCCATAATGTCAAAACATATTGACAAATACAGTAATAATACAAAATACTAGACAAAAATGTGTACACAGAGGAGTTAAAAAATTTTACATCTATTAACGAGGTCTAAGAGGTATGCAGTACAAACATCCAAGTACTTTACATGAAATACAAATTCAAAAGATGTTTTAGTAAAATTAAAAGGACAGACAAAGGTTCTTACCATCCATCTTGTCAGAAGTATCCTCTTTGTTGAAAGAGCAGGCAAAGAAACAGGAAAAACTTAGTATGTTAGAAAAAGACATTCACAACACAATCCTAAAAACATTCATTAAGAAACTATATCAAGAGTAAACACTGCCAACATTTGCATGCATAATTCATGTCTGGGTCTACATGGCACAGCTTTCCTGGCAGGTCCATGCTAACGAGCAACCTCGAAATGGCAAACGGCTGCTCATTAGCATGGTCCCACAGCTCATGAGCAAAGCCACGCGAGAGCTTGGTCTCAGCAGAAGGGGGTGCCGGCAGTAAAGAGGCCTTGTGGACGTGCCCCTGCTGGCGCAAAGCTCCTCTGTTGCCAGACCCTGACGCCTGAAAAATCCCTCGAAGGATTAATGTAGAGTACTTTACTAAATTTCATCTGGTTGATTCCTAGCCAAATCTCTAATTTTTCAAGGTTACTTTGAATTTTAATCCATTCCTTCACAGCACATGAAATCCTTCCCACCCTGGTGTCACCTACAAATTTTTAAGCATACACTGTACTATATTATCATTCGTTAAAGAAAATATTGAATAGTGCCGCAGCCAGGACTATTTCTGCAGGATATCATTAGAGATCTCCTCTCCAGTTTGATCGAGAACAACTGATAACTATCTCTTGAATATGACGTTCGACCATTGGTGCAGCCACCTTATAGTAATTTCATCTAGACAATACTTCTCATTTGTTTATGAGAACTTGTGGACTAAGCCTTGCTAAAATAATATCCTTTCTACTGTGCCTTACCTATCTGCTGTGCCAGGAACCCTGCCAAGCAAGGAAATGACATCACTTGGGCAAAAATTGTTCTTGACAAATCCATGCTGGCAATTCCTTATAACCCATATCCTCAATGTGCTTACAAATTGATTATTTAATAATTTGTTCTGATATCTTTTCAGGTACTGTAGATATGCTATCCATTCTACAATTTCTTTGGACACCTTTTTTTTTTCCTTTTTAAAGAGAGGCCGTCTGTTTGTCCTCCTCCAGTACTCTCTCACCTCCTCTATCCTCCATGAATTCTTGACAGTTGCCAATCATTCTGAGGTTGCATCAGTTAGTTCCTTACCTACACTAGGATGACTTTCAACAGGCCCCACTGATTCAAATACATCTTTTCCCTTACTTTGGCTTGCTTTCCTTCACTCGTTAATACTAACTAAGTTGGGTATGTAGTTGCCATTAACCTTTATAGCGAAGACTGAAGCAAAACAGATGTTAAACACCCAACATTTCTTGATGTCGTCTGATACTAACTCCCTTTTCCTGCTAAGTCATGTTGGGATTTACATGTTCTGATTTTTGAGACATTTAGCTATTCTGAATTTTTAAACACTTACTGTGGCTTCAAATTTGGTTATTTAGGTATCTTAATTTTGCGCACAGCAATGCTACGCTTAGCTGGTTAGACAAAAGTAGGTGGAGGATGCAAAGGTACATTATAGGGTTAAAAAGTTACACAAAAATTATTTTTGATACCCATTTATATCTTTTATTACACTTTGTATTGTATTACACACTTTGAAATTAGTCTGATTGCTTTGCAGGAATTTTTATAATGCACAATTTACAAACTGATTTACATTCTTGACACATTTATTATTTTGCTTTTTGTATTTTTTTTCTTGAAATTTTAGCTAGTTCAGACTTTTTGGGGGCTTATGAACCACTTGCTTATTTTAATTAGCAAAAACATTTTGTTTTTTAGTCTGCTGATTCATTTACTTTTAAGGCTTACAAGTAGAGGATGTGCACTTAATTTGTCATTCTTTGTGCCTAAAGTATTTAATGTGCTTCTTATTACCTTTTACAGACTCTGCTAAGCATAAACCATTTTGTGTGTTGATCTTTGTGATTGTCTCTATGTGCTTGCGTATCTCTTCTGACCCATTCCTTAGCAATTCTTCCATGCCTCCATTTATTGAAGAATTCTTTCAGTTTTCAGTTAAACAGCTCCTTATTCCTCTATTTTTTTTTTACATTTCCTTCACACTGTTATAGTTGGCAGCTATTCTGAGTACAGTGTAAGAAAGGCTTATTTAAAAAGAAGCCTCATGTGACAAGGAAAATAAAAAACCCAAACATATAACTGTAATTATATAGACAAAAAAATAAAAAAATGTTGCAGTAGGTGGTACATTTTTCCCACTCTCCCCTCTTAAGAACATAAGAATGGCCATACTGGGTCAGACCTCTTCTTCTCTTTCCTTCACTGTTCATCTCCACAATTCTAATATTGTTGCATTGCCAGTCTATAAAGACTACACTTAACATACCATAATAAATTCAAATCGGACAGACTGTTAATGCTATTATGATTCACATAGTTTCATGCAGACCATAAATAAGAACTTGGTATCGCAGAAAAAAATTATGTTGCATTCTAAATATTAATTCTTGTAGAAGTTCTCTCTACTAATTCAATCTATTGTTTGGCACTCCAGAACACAAAGAAGGGTCTGAAAAAATGTTTTCTGAATTATTTCTTGATTACAAAAATTCTCTCTCACTTGCATTACTATTCAACACTACCCCACTTATACAGAGAAAGAATGAAGACAAAATAATAGCTATTTCATTTGGACCATTATACACTCATATTGTATTCACCTTCTACCCCCTGACAAAAGCCACAAAGAGTATTACTGGGATTCTTCCATTAAGCATCTGTTCATTTTTTCCATTTTAACTTAAGAGGCTGTGATAGAATGTATATGCATCCACAACTGACACACTCTTGCATAAATCTTTGTACAGGTTTAACCTCTAGAAAATGGGACTCTGTGATCCAGCAACACCTGTTGTCCAGCAGGATGAGAGATATTCCTAGTACGTGGAGACCCAGCACTGGGATATGGAGGACAGCACAGCCTGCCACTGGGAGCCACTCCAGGCCTGATGGCAACAAGGACTAGCGGCCAGGAGTCCAAATGGGGCCAGTGGCAGGGAGCCAGCAGCCCAAGCAGGGCTGGCAGCTGGGATCCAGCTAAGGCATGCAGCCCCAGTGGGAGCAGGGCAGCAGCCTGGCTGGGGTTCCCAGCAGCAGGGCAGGAAGCCTTAGCAGGGCTGGTAGCCAGAATTCTAGTTAGGATATGAAGCCCGAGTGGGGCCGGGAGGAGCAAGACTAGCAGCCCAGCCAGGGGACTCTGCAGCAGCACAGACAGCCCAGTTGGACCCGGAAGCCCAGCCAGGGCCAGGAGCCCCACCAGGGTTGAAAGCGGAGCCAGTCTGGGAGGTGGAAGCTGGCAGCAGAGCTGGGCTGGGGTCCAGCAACCAGGCAGGGAGTTGGTGTAATTGGGGCTGGGTGCAGAGCTAGGACCTGAACTCAGATCTGAGTCAGGCAAAGGGGCTGCAACTGACCACCTCTGGTCCGACAAACTCCCTTGTTTGGGACAGTGAGGTCCCATAGGTGCCAGTCCAGGGAAGTCCAATCTGTCCATCCTTTAAGAGTATGGTTTGAAAAATCAATTTGTCAGTCATTATTGTCCTGATAAAATGTGTGTAGCAACAATGCATGCAAAGTTACAAGATTCCATCATGCCGCTTTATTAAATTGAAGTTGGCAAATAGGTCTGTCTCAAACAAACCTACATGTGCTCTACTTCATTTTCATTTAAGCAGTAAACAGTCATCAAGCAGGAAATAGAACAAAAGAAACTCAAACCCTTCCCCACAGCTTTCTGTCTGTTGGATTAGTAGTCCATCACCTCCACCACTCAGCCACCTCACCAGAGGTAGGCAGCTAGAAATGCTTCTCAGGAGAGAGACAGCAAAAACAAGGAGGGACAAACATGCCCAAGGGCACCTCTCATCCTTTGCTTGCCCATCACATACAGGGCACCAGAAGTGACAAAAGTCACATCTCTTGAATTCTGCGAGAAGGGGGTGCTGAATTAAAAAGTCTGGTCAATGAGTGAGAAAATTTTACTATGAGTGTCTGAGGTTAGGCTTGAGCTGCATTTTACCTTTAGTTTTCTTATGAACATTTCTGACTTTCATACCTCACTACTTGTATTCACTTAAAAGCTCTATACTGGAAGTATTTTAATAATTTTTTATAAAATGAGAATTTGAGATTTCTATTGGTGACTCATACATTGGTTCTAAAATATGATGGAAACCATGACCGCTCCCCTCTATTGAAAGAATTTACAGTCCATTTATTAGCATCTCATGTATTTTTAAGAGCATAATAAAGACACTGTTTGCACTGTCTGCAAAGGATCCAGAGATCTTCCATGACTCAAAATTAGCTTCCTCCATAATCATCCCCAGAAAAAAAATTTCATGCACAGGGAACCAATACAATAACTCCTAGTCATACAATACTGATGCCTCTTAATTCAAGCATGTAGTGCATAGGTATTATTATTACGAGTGCAACAAAAATTCATTGATAATGCTGTCCAATAATAAATATTTTAATCATTATTTGCTTACTAAGAACTCCGAGAAACAGTTTACAATAGTATAACCAGGGCTCTCTCACCTAGAGAAGCATAGGATCCTGGAGGTAGACCAGCAGCAGACAAGCGCCCAGCTCCTGTTGGCTGTCCAGCAGCATGGCGTGCCTTTGCTCCAGAAGCAGCATTAACATCAATATCACTGCGGGACCTCTGCAATGTTCCAGGACTTGGAGCAGTCTTACTGCTACTTCCTGAAACTAAAAAGAGTAGAGATGGTAAACTTAAATCTAAATTAAGCCCCCATGTTACCATAAGGGTAACTTGATTCAGTACATTCAATATAATCCCATATAACATAAAATATGAAGGCACTTTATTAATTGCAGGCTAAGGTTATTAAATCATGTTCCCAAAAGGTACTGAAATGCCAAAATTGTGGTTTCCAGTGCAACCTTAATTTGGCCCCTCTGTGTGCATGTATTACTATATAACTCTTAATTACAGGACCACATACTATTTTTTTCAATAGGACCTCAGTCTTATTTAGTACATAGGATGGATAGTGCCCAGGGAGGGGGAATCATTCATTTTTTTTTAATCTTCCTTATTGAACACTTTTCCCCAGGCCTTATTTAGTACAAACCATTCCACCCAAGAGGAATGTACAAAGTATAAAATCATTAATTTTCACATAAACAGTTCATATAAGCCCATTCACCACAGTGAGTGCTTCAAAAACATTAATTTTTCCTTCATATTAACTGTGAGATTAGGTCCTATTATTAACTCCAGTTTGCAATTGAAGACTTGAGGCAAAGAGATAAGATCATGTTTGTCCGCTTATTGAAAATCACCACTTTGATGCAACCAGGAGTGATTTTTAAGAGTACTCAGAATTTTTGTAGCAGCTTGTATGTTCAAAGCACAGCTCTAGTCACTTCACTTACGGTTGAAAGTGCTCAGCACTTCCGCAAATCAGACCACTGAGTGTAAAGTTTGGCACCCAGAAAACAAAGGACCACACAATTATTGTTTAATTGTAAAAAAGTTATATTTAAATGACTTCAACAGCATCACATAAGAACTATGTAACAGAAACTGGGGTAGAATTCGATTTTGGAGGCAGAATTCAACAACCATGCCTATGAGACCATCCCTTCTCTTCCTATAGTCCCCTGCCTCACTCAATACAGCCTTCCAATTTCTCCAACAGATGAAGCAAAGTCCTACAGGCAACAATCTCATTCACTACACAACACTGAGTCATTCCCTGATCAGGTCCATCTTGTGCACTGAATGATACAGGCATCCTCTGTAAAAAAACAAAAAAACAAAAACAAAAACGAAAAAAAAAACCCATGGGATTCTGTATCAATGCAGACACACAGGAGGATGTATTAAGGTTCCAGTTAACTGCAATTCTTGTGTTCTTCTATATTCTGAGGGCTACAATTTCAACCCACTACAGTTTTTTTTTTTTTAAATATCTACTTATTTAGGAAGTGTTAATAGGTCTACAAATCATGGTCATGTAAATATCAGAAACAAAAGGATAATAATAACAGTGAGCTCTTTTGTTTGTTTAGATTAACTTTACTTGTTAAATCCCACCTAGCTTTGGGGGAGTAAGGCAATGTCGAAGTGGGGCGCTTATTTTGAAGCTGCCCACATCTACATTGTCAATCTGCAGTTCGAAGTCTGCACTTTGATATTCGCACAGCTGTTATTATGCTAATGAGGCACAGACTATGCTTGCTAGTGCTTCATTAGCTTGCTTCGAATTGCCTCATTACCATGCCCCCTGTGATGGGAGGGGACGAGCGTAGAAGCAGCCTAAAGGACACATACTTAATAAGAAGGCAATTATCCTGCCAAATTTCAAGAACTTGTTCCAAACCACAGGGGCATCAGACCATCTCAAATTAAACAGCTATAGGATTTTTTAACTTGTATTTTAAGTTAATCTTGGTCTCAGAAACAGCTGAACTATATTACAGTAAAACCCCGAGTTATGTGGGGGTTGTGTTCCTGCAAATTTTGCGTTTCTCAAATTTTCACATAAGTCAGGGTGGGGAGCCAGGAACCAGGCTGCCACTTGGTTCCCAGGTCGCTGCCACTTGCAGGACCCGGGAAATGGAACAGCCGACCAGGACCGTCAGTTTCAGCCTGACAGCAGAATCACTGGGGGAAGGCAGGGAGAAGGGGCTCTTAAGACTGCCTAGCTGCTCACTGCAGAGCAGCTTCAAGCTGTGCTTAACTCAAGTTAAAATGAGTCATGCGAAACTTGAAGCCGCGTACTTTAGGGGTTTACTGTACCTGAAAAATAAATTCCATTTGAGTCAGGCAATCACTCTAGAAAATTTCAGCCCAAACAGCTGAATTGTAGCAAAGTTATAAACAGAAAAACTAGGGCTCACAGCGAAAAGTGATAGTCCAAATTATTGGTGGAATTTGTATCAAGGCATATAATAATGCAATTCTGTATCAAAATAAACACAGAAAAAACAGAAGAAATCTTAAATTGTCGTTAAGTCTTTCATAAAAATATAACAAAACCTTTCTACATGTTCAGTTTATAAGAAACAAGTCTATATTTGTTTATTGTACAGAAATGTGCATACCTTTGCCAGCTATACTTGCTGGACTGGCTGTGGACCACTTAGAAGATAAAGGACGACTGGAAAAAAAAAAGCAAACAATAACTGAGAGGTGTAGTGGATCCAAAGAACAATAATGTAAATACTTTTCAGTCCTTCATCTTTTTGACTTCTTTTTCTATTGCTACTTTCTGAAGTACATTCAGGTATCATATATTAGCATATGAAGGACCTGTAGGACAAGTTCATCCTAGTATTTCATCTGTTTTTGCACATTACAAAACTTATTCTTTGCTACAGAATTATTTAATAGTTTAGTGACTGCCAACATCATACAGTTTAGTATAAATTGCAGACATATAGAACTACCAAGTTCCAGACACAGGCTTGAGCGAAATATGTTGGGTACAGACAGTGGCTGGATCCTGTTCTTCTTGCTTTGCTTTCTACACATTCTCACACAGATACTGTCTTTTAACAACAAACAAAACTAAAAAAAAAATTCTCATGAACATACACCCTGCTCCAACTCTTGTTCTACATTTTACTCCAATCCTGCTGGTGATGATTAGTGCTGCACAAGCAAAATTTTCCAGGCTACTCCTCAATCACTTTAACTATCAACCCTCCTCTTTTTGCATAATGCACAGATTAAGGGGCCAATAGCCAGTTATCTTTTTCACAAGAAACACTCCCCTTATTAGTGCTCAGCATCCCATTCTGGGATTTTATTTCATAAAGGAGAAAAAAGAGACCAAAAGACAAAATGAGATTAACACTAACAGAATAAGGAGCTAGTTGACAGCAGGATAACTTTGTTAACTGATTCATCTACAGGGATGTCTATGTTAAGACAGGTTGGAAAAGAACAGTTTGCTACTTCCCAAACAGCTCCTAAGAACCGAGCTGGCTGGCAATTTGACAGGACATGGACTGTGCTGGCACATGGCTGTATAGTATCCTGACACGTCTGTTAAGTTGCTATGCTGGTTTCAAGAACCAGTTTTTAGTAGAAAATCTTTAGCTGTATGGTTGCAAAGAAAAAAAGACAGTTACCTGTTCTAGAACAACAAGAAGTCCTGTGGCACCTTATAGACTAACAGATATTTTGGAGCATAAGCTTTCATGGGCAAAACCTCAAGAATCTGACCAAGCGGGTCGTTGGAGCATAAGCTTTTGTGGGCGAAGACCAGCTTCATCAGATGCACAAGGTCTTTGCCCACGAAAGCTTATGCTCCAAAATATCTGTTAGTCTATAAAGTGCCGCAGGACTTCTTGTTGTTCTCAAAGATACAGACTAACATGGCTACCTCTCTGATACTAGTTACCTGTTCTGTAACTGGTGTTCTTCAAGGTGTGTTACTCATGTCCATTCCAAGTTTGGTGTGGGCTGGCGCACGCCAAGTCACTGGAAGGTTTTTGCCCTAGCCACTAGCTGTAGGGTTGGTGCAGCGCCCCCTGGAGTGGCGCCAATATGGAGACCAATATATGCACCATCCGACACCCTCCCATCCCCACCACTCAGTTCCTTCTTGCTGGCTACTCCGACAGTGGGGAAGGCAGGAGGGTTTTAGAATGGACATGAGCAACATATCCTGAAGAACACCAGTTAAGAACAGGTAACTGTCTTTTCTTCTTCAAGCAATTGCTCATGTCCATTCCAACTTGGGTTGATACAAGCCAATGCCTAGGAGGTAGGGTTGGAGCCCCAAACGGACTGCAGGACAGCCCTGCCCACCACAGTGTCTTCCCATGAGTGCTGCATCAAAGCGTAATGTGCTATAAATGTATGAACTGAGGACCGGGGGCTGCCCTACAGATGTCCTGGACAGGCACTTGCACCAAATATGCCACAGACAATGCCTGTGCTCTTGTGGAACGTGCCCTAACCGGCGGGGGAGGAAGCCCAGCAAACTTGCAATGCTTCTTGATGGCACATGACTATCCAGGAGGAAATCCGCTGGGAGGAGACTGGAAGGCCTTTCATCCTATCAGCAACTGCCACAAAGAGCTGCTGCGTTCTTCTAAAGGGCCTAGTCCTATCCATATAGAAGGCCAGCCCCCTTCTAACGTCCAAGGTATGTAAACATTGCTCCCTCGGGGGAGGCATGAGGCTTTGGGTAAAATACTGGAAGGGAAATGTCTTGGTTAACATAAAACACGGAGACCGCCTTATGTAAAAACCTGTGGTGAGGTCTCAGCCTAACCTTATCCTTGTGCCGCCTTTTGACTACGAGGTCTGAGAACAAAGATGATGTTCCATGACCTCAGTGAAAGGCTGAGATCGCAGCTAAGTGTACTCTAACCAATGAGCAGGACAAACCCTCCTGTAGCAGACCCCATAAGTAATCTAAAATCAATGGGATGGGGGCTTGCAAGGGAGATAGCCCTCAGACACCCACACTGAAAATCTTTTCCACTTAGCCAAACAAATCACCCTCATGGAGGGTTTCCTACTATTTAACAATACTTCCTTTATGGGATTCGAACAGGCCAGCTCCCAGTCCCTCAGCCATGGAGCATCCACGCTGTCAGGTGCGATGACTGGAGATTGGGATGTTGCCGTCTCCCCTCTTGCTGTGTCAGCAGGTCAGGCTGCATCGGCAATGTTGTTGGCTTGCGGGTCAAAAGGTACAGGAGGGTCGAGTACCAGTGCTGATGGGCCCATGCTGGTGCCACCAAGATGATCAATGCCCCTTCTGCGTGAGTCTTGAGGAGGACCCTGTGAACTACCCATATTGGAGGGAATGCATATATCAGCCTGCCCGACCAGGGGACACTGAAGTCATTTGTCCAGGACCCGGGGCTCTGATTGCGGTAGGAGCAAAATGTCCCGCATTTCACATTGAGGTGGGAGGCAAACAGGTCCACCTGGGGATACCCCCACTTCCTGAAACTAGAATAAATGACCTCCAGGTGGAGACACCCCTTGTGACTGTGATGGAGTGGGGGATACCTGTGTGTGTGTGTGTGTGGCTCACAGAGGGTGTGGGGCTCCTGCTGAGGGTAACCCTGACAACCAGGTAACACCTTTGTACTGCAGACAAAGGAGGAGGTGGAGCCTGAGGGGTTTGAATTGGAACTGGGAGTTGGAAGCAGTTAGTCTGGGCTGGGAGAGAGAGAGAGACAAAGGAGGGGGCAAGGCCCCAGCTCTGGGGGCCCCTCGGGGCCTCCTCTCCCCAACATGGATTGGACTGGCTGTCTCTGCCTGCTGTACTGACTCCTCTGTACGATGCTGTGTCCTGTCGGCTAATAAACCTGCTGTTTTCCTGCTGAGTGAGAGACTCTCCTGCCTGCGGACAGGGTGCAGAGCTTGGGGGACCCCAGAACCCCATCACACTGGTGTCAGGAGTGGGATGTTCTGCACCCCGAGGATGGAGCATCCAGTAGTAAGTGACGGGCGCCATGGAAGAAGAAGAGGGGCCTGTGAGACCCAGGTGTGCTGACGGGCAGTGAGGTGCAGTTTCCCAAGGCAGAGGGGCCTGCGGCCGAACCCGAGCAACTGCGGTCGTGGTCCTTGAGAGGGGGTGTCACACCCGAGGAGGGGTTACTCCTGGGAATCTGTTGGAGTCGGTCCCAGAAGGTGGAGGGGCCGAGAGCCCAACCCCCAGGAACAAGTGACCCACAAAGAAGCGGACGCTGAAGGAGTTTGTCCCGAGACAGGGTGCTCATGGCCCTTGAGAGCGGGTGTCACACTGAAGAAGGGGTTCCTCTGAGAGTCTGTTGGAGTCGGTCCCAGACGGCAGAGGGGCCTACGGCCTAACCCCAGGGGAGCTTGTGACCCGCAAGGAGCCTGGCACACTGAAGGGATTCTTCCAGGAATCGTGGGGTGCAGAGGGCATCCGCCTGACAGCCTGCAACCACGCTGAGCAACTCCGCTGTGAAGTGGCAGCACCTGGAAACTGAATTGAGATTAAAGAAGCTGGACAAGGCAGCGTGGATGTACAGTGGCAGAGCTGAGGGTTAAGGAAAATCCCGCAGAGGTGAGCCCAGATCGGGGCAGGGAACCCTGGACTGCATGGAGCTCTGAACCGAGTGGCCTGCCGCAGCTCAAGGAGGGAAGGAGCGATTCCAGCCCATCGTCTACTAGTGGCCAAGACAGACCTGCGAAGAGTTTTCCAGGCCTGGGCCGAGGAAGGTGCCTGTGTGTCTGTGCAGGAAAGCAGCTTGTCCACTGGGAATGGCAAGTTGTCTCTGAGAGAAGCTGCCCCACCTTCTGTGTGTGTGTGGAGACCAGCCGGGGGGCTGGACAAAGGAGAGAGTGTCTCCCATTGTCTGTCTGTGTTGAACAGCAGCAGCAGCCTGGGGAGAGAGCAGAGCCTACATTTGGAAAAGGTGCCAATGAGGAAACTAGCCCATTGTCTGAGGAAGACTTCCCCAGCCTGGGGTGGCTGGAGAAGGAACCACCAGGAAAGAGCATTCCAGGTGTGCCTAAACCCAGCCATGGGGGCTGGAACAAAGAGAATGGTTCTGGGATGGGCAGTGGTATCCCTGCTAAGGACACTGGTCCTTGGTGCAAGAAAAGTGCTTCTGCTTCTGGGGAAGTGAATCCTTTGTCTGAGCCTGTGGGGGCTCGAGATGGAGCCAAGATCCCAGAGCTGGATCTGAGGGCAGCTGAAGCCCAGATGGGAAGTGGGCCTACCTCTGTCTCTCTCAGGGGGGATGATGCTTTAACTTGGTCTAATCCAGTTAGTATCATCAGGGAATCCCAGAGACCAGACGATTCTGGTACTTGTTCTTTGCCTGATGCTGAGGTGTTACTGGGAGGGGGTGAGAGGACTCTGTCCTACCGGAGTCATCCTCTAGCCAGGACACAAGAACAGATGGGCAATGGAGTTATGCTGACTGATGAAGATAAAGAAGCTGGCAGCAGAAGGGAGGAAAGGGACCCTAACCTTCTGTCCGGTGGTACTGGCTGTCTGCCTAGAGGGGGATTACGTGGGAATCTGCCTGATGGGCCAGAAGTGATCCTGGGTGTAGGTGAAACCCAGGAGCTGGTTGTGGCTCAAGGGAGCAGTGCCCCTGTGGAGCCAGACAGGGGTGAGTTATTGTTTGGGGGAGCTCTTGAGGAAGAAAATTTCCCTGAAACTTTTCCTGACCCATCTGTGGGGACTGCAGAAAATGGGAGTGAGGTGAAGGAGAGTGAACAGGAAAGGTGCTTGTCTGTAAGCACCAGAGCCAGCCCTTTGCCTGGGGAGAAGTTTGTTTCAGCTCCTGCCTGAGTGTGAAACCACTGGCTGTGCTCTGCAAGGGTCCAAAGCAGGCAGGGTAAAAGTTTCTCAGGAATTGGAAGTTGATGCAAGTAAAGTGAAAACTATCAGGGAGTGTGAGCAGCCCTGTGAGAACCAAGTAAAACAGCTGCACAGTCAGTCTCTGTAGGATGCAGGAGAGGGCCAGCAATTCCCCATCTCCAGATGGTGGAAACACTTATATTCGTATACTGGACTCCACTTCTGATTCCATGGGGAGGCAGTAGTTGGAGGGGAAAGAACAAAGGAGCTGTGGTCCTGGTGGGCCAGTAAGGGATAAACAGGGATTCCTCCATGTGAATTCTGCGTCTGGGACTCACAAAACAACTCTCAAAAAGCAGTTTGGTTTGCAAATTTCCAGGCTGGCTGGGAGGGGGCCGTCTCCCTGAGATCATCAATGGCCCAGCTCTTGTTAGAAGGGAGGGCACAGCCAGAGAGATCAAATTTCCAGCCCAAGGGGCAAGAGAGAAGATTAGAACTTGATGGTGCTAAGAAAGGCCTCAGCCACTGAGCCGCAAAATACCAGATTCTCAAGGATGTTGCACAAAGGTTGTGGTCTACCAAAGAGCAATGTAAATGTGCAGTTGCAATGGGTTTGTTCTGTTACTCACGCTGACTGCTGTAACCAAGGGGTGCTGCTACCAAAAGCTGTAGAATTGTACCATGTACTGAATGTTTGGAAAGAGCCATGTGACATGACGACATGGATGTAGAAGCATGAGCTGTATGTTGAAGGAGTCTGTAACTCTGAAATGTCACCACTGTTCCCTGTAACTAGTCTTGCAACCTCTCACATAAGGAGGAACATTCCAAACCTGTTGTGTGGCATGGAAGGGGAAACTGAGGCACACAACCATTTTGGTGGTCTGGCTAAATGCCAAGGGTGGAAGCATTTGTACCTTCCCTTACTGGGCTGTAACTGAAATCCAAACATTGGCTGGAGCAGCTGTATGGACTGGTGGGCAGACAGGGCAGGGCCCAGACCAGAAAAGAACCATTTGATCTGTTGGTGCTGCAGCATCTGTATGGGCTCTGCCTGCCCGACTTGAGAACGTGGCTGATGGACCAGAGACAGAAGCAGGGAGACCGACCAACCTGAGGGAACTAAAGAGACTTGCCCGGCTGCATCACATGAAAAGGGCCAATACCAAGCTCCTGAGTTGGAGCCTCCCCCAGCAGGATTATGACATGGAGGTGGTGCACATCAAGGGGAGCACTAAGGGTACAGCTGATGCCCAATCACAAGGGGAGGGCCCCAAACTTCCCCAGGTCACTGGCTGAGTGACCCCGCTCAGTTCGGTCTGGAAGCGGGGGGAGATGTGATGGAGTGGGGGATACCTGTGTGTGTGTGTGTGTGTGTGTGGCTCACAGAGGGTGTGGGGCTCCTGCTGAGGGTAACCCTGACAACCAGGTAACACCTTTGTACTGCAGACAAAGGAGGAGGTGGAGCCTGAGGGGTTTGAATTGGAACTGGGAGTTGGAAGCAGTTAGTCTGGGCTGGGAGAGAGAGAGAGAGACAAAGGAGGGGGCAAGGCCCCAGCTCTGGGGGCCCCTCGGGGCCTCCTCTCCCCAGCATGGATTGGACTGGCTGTCTCTGCCTGCTGTACTGACTCCTCTGTACGATGCCGTGTCCTGTCGGCTAATAAATCTGCTGTTTTCCTGCTGAGTGAGAGACTCTCCTGCCTGCGGACAGGGTGCAGAGCTTGGGGGACCCCAGAACCCCATCACAGTGACCCGTAAAGGACCTGCTCAGTTGGTCCACTAGTGAATTGTGCATATCCCCTCTCTGCCATATGCCGGACCCACCGGTCTGTGGTGATGCTGCACCATGTACGGTAAAAGGGGGCTAGGCAGAATGAAAAAAGCAGGAATGATGGAGTGGGTGAGATCGACCCAACGCTCCCGACTGTGCCTTCAAAACTAAGGATTAGGTCTCTGTGGGCCCTTTTGGTGGCCTTGAGGTTGTTGGCCTGAACAACGTCTGCCCATCTTGTTCCACCTGCTACTGACATCCCTTTCTGGCTGCGGAAACTGTTTTTGCTGAGGATGGGGATTAAAATGCCTGTGCTGGTTGGCAGGTGTATGCAGGCCCAAGGAGCAGAAGGTGGCCCTACAGTTTTTCAAACTATGCAGTCTTTTACCTGTTTTATCTGAAAATACGGTAGGGCCATCAAAGGCGAGGTCCTGGATTATCTGCTGAATCTCATGAGGCAGGCCGGAAACCTGCAACCAAGCCCCCTTGTGCATTGCCACTCTGGAGGCCATAACCCTCATGGCAGCATCCACAGCATCCAATGCTGCCTACAGGGCCGCCCTTGAAATCAGTTTATTCTCCTCCACCATGGCTGTGAAGTCCTGCTGGGCTTCAGGTGGCACCATCTCAGAGAACCTAGACAGGGCAATGACTGTATTATAAGCATATCTGCAAACCAGAGCCTGCTGGTTAGCAATTCTTAATTGCAACCCTCCCGTTGAATAGACCTTCCTCCCATAGCAGTCCAAGCATTTAGCTTCTCTATTTTTCGGGGAGGGACCCTGGAAGCCTTGACGGTCTCTATAGTTTGCAGCATCCATTACCAGGGAGTCAGCTGGGGGGAGCGTGAACAAATGTTCATTGACCTGGGATGACAAATGTACTGTCTCTGATTCCTACGGGACATAGGAAGGGCGGAAGCAGGGGTCTGCCAACTGTTTTAGCCATAGTCGCAACTGTTTTGATTATGGGCAAAGCCACCCAGGTGGGGCCTGTGGAGGACAAAATGCCCACAATAGGGTCCATTTCATCCTGGACCACCACCCCTAAGTTTTGGGCCACTCTATTAAGGAGCTGTTGAAAAGCCCTGCCATCCTCCAATACAGGTGAGGCCGATGAGCCCAACACCGCCTCATCCAGAGACGAAGATGATGATCACTCTTGTGCCTCCATCTATACAGCCCAACACTGCCTCATCCAGAGAGAAAGAAGATGATCGCTCTTGTGCCTCCATTTGTAGGGGAAGGGCAGTAGTGACCTGCTCAGGCACTTGGCCCCCCATGGAAATTACAGGCAAAGGGGATGGCACCATAGGTGGAGCTGGCATAGGCACTGGCTGGCCAGAAAATCCCACAACAGGTGGCACAAATGGCACTGTTACTGCTCCCTGAACTTGAGTTGGTGCCAGTGCCCGGGCTGCTGTCTGCCCCATCGGCACTGGAGGTCCAACACTGGATGGCACTGGCACCGAAGGGGTCCAGTCCTACTGTGAAGGTGCTGATGAGGATGCCAAGGTCGATGCCGATGAGGTAGACACAGGCAGCTCCACAATGACCACTGCCTCCTGTCTTTGTTCCAGTGGTGGGGTGCCCAGTGATGGCAACGGTACCAATCACGGGATCAGCGTACCCCCAGCAGTGTTAAAGGAACTCCAATGGCATGGCCCACTGCCTCACGAAATGGCCATGGGGTCCAGAACGGTCACTGTTGAGTAGTCTGCAAAGCCGGTGGCCAACCCGCATAGTCTGAGCAATGACTACGGTGTCCGCGATGGTTATGATGCGACCTTCTCGAGCTCCGTCCAGAGCTCGAATAGAAGGAGTCCAACTCCGACAACAATTCAGAGGCAGATGACCACAGCGGAGCCATCAGAGTCAGCATCAATGTGACGTGCACCAAGGACGGTGCCGGTACCAGAGCATGGGGCACCTGAAACTGGCCCACAGTCTGCTGGGTTGGCACTGGAGTGCTCGGCACCAAATACAGTGTCGGTGCTGGCACCAACGTGAGTTCAGCAGTTGGCGCCGGTGTCACGCCCATGAGCCCCGATCATTCTGTTTCGGTGCTATGGCGCCTGTCCTCCATAGATGGAGAAGGACCCAGCATCATCATCTGAAGAAGTCCTCGTGCTGCTCAAAATACCTCAGGCACTGATGGCAAGTCCAGTGCTTCAGAGCTCCCACTCTACACTGGCTTCAATGTACGCACCTCATGCCCTTCAATAGTGCGCGCCGGAGCCTTGCACTTGAGGCTGCCCTGCTTTGACTTTGGCGAGAGATGCCTCTTGTGCCACCTCCTCTTCTTTGGCACTGGAGATTGACTCCTATGGCGCCGAGAAGGCAATAGTGCCAGCACCTGCTCTCAGTGCTGGAAGTCCTTAGGCAGCAATGTGGTTTACAGCGCTGGTGCACTTGGAACTGAGGAGGCTCCACTCTTTGCTCCTGCTGGAGGCTCTTGAGCTGAAGAGCTCTCTCCATCAAGAGCACTTTAAGGCGTTGGGCTCTATCCTTCAAAGTTCTGGGCTTAAAGACCTTACAAATAACAGTGATCATGCAATTGTCCTTCCCCCAAACAAATCAAACAGGCTGAATGGGGTCACTTTTGGGCACACATTTGCCACATTTTGAACAAGTCTTCAAGGCTGGGGAGCTAGGCATTGCCCAGTGCGGAGGCACTGAGGGGGATGGAAAGCCCTGCCTCGGCTATTAGTTAAAACACAAAGACTAACTGTCAAGTACTAAACTATTCACACTTCTTCAGGAACTATTTACACTATAGTTGGCTACAAGCTAATGATTTGAGCAGAGAAAGCAAGAGCTCCAACGACCTGCAGCGCGGAGAGAAGGAACTGAGTGGGGAAGGAGGGATTTGGGTGGCGCATCTATTGACTGACATATTGGCACCACTCCAGGAGGTGCCTCACCAGCCCTACAGCTACCGGCTGGGGCAAAAAGTTTCTGGCAACTAGGAGTGCACCAACATGCACCAACCTGAAATGGGCACGAGCAATCACTTGAACAACTTTAAATATACCAAGTATTTGAGCAATGCAGCTATTTCTATGAGTGTGCAAAAAGCCTGGAACAATGTGTCTGAAAGGCTGTGAATTGAGCAATGCATCTGTTTCAGACGTTAGTTCAGATACCCAGTGAACATTTGTGTCTCAGAATTAATTTAATTCCTCGTATGAGAACAGAAAAGGAGAACGCAGATCTGCACAATTTACAGAAGTGACATAACATTTGTGTGGCACATGTAAGTGTCATTTAGAAGATACCGTAAACCCTTGATTTAACGGGCTTTGGAACTAATGGATGCTGTCCGCCAGCCCCCTCTCCCCGCAAATAAATGTCAGCGGCTCATTAGAGCTGCTGCCACTGGAGCCCCTGGGGCCAAAGGAGGGAAACTTCTTTTCTGTGGGAGTGCCAGCCTTGGGTGGGTGATGAGTGGCTTGTAGAAAGCGAGCCCAGAGCCTCTGCTCTATGAACAGCACAAAGACAGAACTGCCAAGCTCTCCCCCCCAAGACCGCTATGCTCCTCCCTGGTCTCAGACAGAGTGCTCCCTAGTGCACCTTGCAAGGTGCCTTTAGTCTTGCAGATTCTGATTTAATGGACTTTTGACGTTAACGGACACTCCTTCCCCCTGTTAGTTCATTAAATCGAGGGTTTATTGTACTGCCATTTATTTTACTCAACTTAAAAGAGAATGAAATGTAAGGAACCCAGCAGAGCACAAGCTCATACAAGCACCAGTGAAGAGCAGCCAAGCTCAAGAAGTTCAGTGGACTTCAGACAGGAGGCCCAATTTTATTTTGAATGCTTGCACAAACGTGTTCATTTTTTTAAGTGACTCTCATGAGTGAAGCTTACGTTGTGACCAGAGCTTAGAAGAGTACTTTCCTAACTCCCCACTCAATTCAATCTCTAAATGCCACGACTGTAGCACAGTCAGGTATGTAAATTAGATAAGTACCAGTCTCTGAGTAGCTTGATCAGTACGTTGAAGATCCTCCCTTTGTCAAGTAATCGAATTACCTTAAATTAGTTTCCTGGTAAGACTGAAGAAGTCCATTTACCAAGCTTCGTAAAGCCTCCATATTGATGGACATTACTGAATAGAAAATTTAGTTCTCAACTCCTTTGGCTACTGTTTAGAAGAACTACACAGGATTTTTTCCATTATAAAAATGTCTAACATTAATAGTAGAGGCTAAATGAGGAAAAACAGTAATATTTAAAACTGAATATACAGCTAACTTTCAAAATTTCCCTTTTGTAAGTAATCAGAATGTTTAGTTAAAAAAATAACTTCCCAATCTTGCAAATCTAATTTAGTCAGGCTATTGGCATAAGTAATATCACTTATTCATACAACAAATGTGTCCACAATATACTATACAATTTATCTTGGGAACAAAGTATCTGTAAGATTTAATACTAAAGATTCTTATATGCTAAGAATGTTGAAAACTGTAGAGAATCACATACACTGATAAAGGTGACATATTGATCTAGTATCAGAGGGGTAGTCAGGTTAATCTGTATCCTGAAAAACAAGAAGTCCCGTGGTACCTAATAGACTAACAGATATTTTGGACCACAAGCTTTTATGGGCAAAGACCCGCTTCATCAGATGCATGAATGATGGGCCGGGGGTGGGGGGAGGGGCAGTCCCAGAGGAAGGTCTAAATATATAGGGTCATGAAAAGGAGGGAGTCCCAGTCAAGGGGAGGGCCAGAGTTGACAAGGTCAGTATAGTCACAAAGGATGTGGCCCATTAGCAGCAGCTAATGTGGAGTTGTGAACACCAAGAGGCGAAACCAGGTCCATTCAGTCAGGGAGGATGTAGCCCATTATCTAGGCAGACTCCCAAGCTCATTATAGCAAAGTGAACAATCACAATAAAAGCCAAAGTAGTAGCTTCAAGTAACTCAACAGGTAAAAATCATTCTTACAATTTACCTTGACTAGTTTGGAAAAGTTGCATGGCTTCTAACACAGATATAAAAATACTACTTAATAATGTTAACTGTTTGGGGAAGATTCTCTTCATAATTCAATTTTCAGCTTCAGTGCAACCCATCAAAATTCAGGAATGAATTACCAATAAAGTTCCTAGCAGAAATTATGCATCAGCCGTAAGCTAATAGCATGCAAATCATCTGTGAACATACATTATCACTGTTGAAAATGCAAGTGTTGCCAACACCATTCACTATAAATTTCTATTTTAAAATACTGATATAATTACAAAGGACATACTGCAGCTAAAAACTGGCATAAATGAGGAGGAAAGGGACTCTACTGTAAGAACTACTAGTGAAAAATATCAGAGAGGTAGCCGTGTTAGTCTGGATCAACAAGAAGCCCTGTGGCACCTTACAGACTAACTGATATTTTGGAGCACATGCTTTTGCAGGCAAAGACGAAAGCTTATGCTACAAAATATCAGTTAGTCTATAAAGTGTCACAGGACTTGTGCTAGTGGAAAATACCGCTGTCTACAACATTTTAGTGGTAGAAGAGTGTGAATTCTTTCTATTCCCCCTTGGTCCACAAACAAAATCAATGAAAATGAAGTTAACTTATTTTGGAAATCGCTTATGTAGACTTGAAAGTTTGGGTTTTCCAAAATTTACCACCATTATCAGACTGTTTCTGAGAGCCAAAGCTGTATACAGGTCAGACCTCCCAGCTCCTACACCCCTCTCCCCCCCACCCCAGACCTAACTTGTCCTGAATGAGGGGATTTGCCAGACTAGGGGAGGTCCCCTGCCACTGTCCTGCCTCCACCTCAATTCCGGCCCCACTGCCTCCAGCCCCCCTGCCACTGGTCCCACAGCTCCCCTGCTGCAGGTTCCAGCCCAGGATTCTCTGTTCCTAGACCAGAGAACACCAATTTTTAGAGGTACATCCTGTGTTTGTTTTGCACACATAGATTTCTATTGCAGCCTAAAGTATATGTGACCTCACATTAGGAATGTCTTCCATCATGTGAAGGGCAGAACCTCCACCTACTGCTTTTTCCATCACACTATGCAGCTTCTGTTTTAGAAGCAATGTCTGTTCTTTTCCAATTAAGCTTCTCATTGAAGATATAACACACTTACTGAAGGTAATAGTACTGTCCTGCTGCTAAGTGCCAATTTTAACTTCATTTTGGCAATTGTAACTACAATACTGAAACAGCAAACTGAAGCAGTAATTTGTGAAGATGCATTTAAATCTTTTTGTCTGTCATAGCACTCACACTATTCCTCTGTTCTGATTAATTGTATGCGCACCAGAAATAGAAATTTTTCATTCTTTCAGAATGGGAATGATTTAAGTGACCCTTACTTGAGACTCTCCTGTGAACTGGAGGATGACCTGTCTGACTGAGGGAGAGACGCTATACTTCCGGAATTCTTCAAGTAAGTCTGGAGGCTTCTTTGATAAGATGGCTCAAGGCTATTGTACAGGACCTCTGCTTCACCAGGAAAGTGATTTCTAAGACCCAGGTAAGTCCTACAACACAAAACAATCACCAAGTATAATTGTTACAGGGTTGGGTTTTTGTTAGTTTTTTTTTTTTAAGCTACAAAAAAAAAAATGAAAATCCAACCTAGAAATATGTGCTGAATGCCACCCCATTAGCCAGCTTATGGAAGCATCTACCACAAAATTCTGAACTAATCTTTCCAAAATATTTTCTGTCCTCCCATTGCCTTCTCCACTAAATTGTTTTGATAGTTTCTGCTTCAGAAAAAATACCCTAGGATATACCATTAAATATTATCAGACAATAGTATCTGTGATATCACAGAATGATCAATCAAGAAATGTTCAACAAACCCAGCAGAGTATAATTTCTCAAAAGATTTTTTTTTTTTAAAAGTGCAGTGAAGAGGACACAGAACTGGGACTCAGAGCAAGGAACAAAACCCAGGCCTCTTACCACAGACCTGCTGGCTGACACTGGGCAAGACATTTTACCTGTGCCTCTAATGGGCAGGTGGGACTTATTCACCAGGGCAGGCCATTCACCCAAAGAGAAGAAAAACTCTAACTTCAAACCAACTGCTCTCTATGGTCCAGCCAGCTAGTCTGTGGATAATGTGGCCACCACACATCCTCTATGGGTCTGTACCAGCAGACCCAGCTGACAAGACAAGCAAAGTGGTACTAATTTTGTCTTCCCTGCTGTATTGTCTAAATGTAAGCAGGAAAATAAAATGCTACAAAGGCATATAACATGTTTTAAGATTCTATCTACATGAAAACAAACGTGTGGCCCTTTAAGAAACTCTCACATTGCACATATTGTACATTTTTAGGTTTATATTTGAGAGTAGCTAGACATTAGAAGTGTGTGCAATGTGAAGTACCACTTCAATAAGGATTTTAACTTTTTCATTTATTGACCTTCGAGCATTTAAATCTGTAAACTTAGTAACTGATGAAGAATTTTTGTACTCTTGGTTTTAATAGATTTAAGTGAGACTATAGTAAGAGTAGGACTTGAAAACTAGATTTATCTATTAATTTTCAGTCTTATTTCATACACTTGTGTTTTATTCAGGTGTAACTGTATGCCTCTATATATGACAAAGACTCCCCAAGAGAAAAAAAATTATAACAGAAAATAATAAGCATTATAGTCATAAGGCAAGGCAGATTTCAAGTTAAAATCTTGCATAAAAAGATAACTTTTTATGGGGTCTCTCATGCTATTAATATGCTTCCTTTATATATTTTGAAGGATTTTAGTTACTTCTATTGAGGAAATATAGATATAGGTATAACTTATTTTATTGTTGTTGGCCCTGCAGAAACCAGGCATAGGTGAACGAGCAGAATTATTTTCCATCTTAACAAAAAGAACTGTTAAGTGTCAATTATTTTTTGCACTCATGGAACTAAGGCACTGACTAAACAACAGCTGTGACTTACAATATTTCCAGTTTACTGAAGTCCTTAGATTCTCCAAAACACAAAAAGCAATAAATGTTCTACGTAGGGAATTTTGCATGGAAACAAATGTACATTTTAGGACTATATTAAAATAATTAAGTTCAGCCAAATTTGAGCCTTGCTCTTCATGTATTAACAGCTAAAGCATGGGTGTCCAACCTTTTGGCTTGCCTGGGCCGCACTGAGTGAAGAGGAATTGTCTTGGGCCGCATATAAAATATATAATATAGTTAATGTATATAAATCACATAATAATGTTAAAAGTTTACGATCTTGTGGGGCCGCATTACTAGCTGTCCAGGGCCGCATGCGGCCCGCGGGTTGGACACGCCTGAGCTAAAGTCTTTAAGCATACCACAATACCTAGACTTCTCACCCTTCGGTATAAACTGTCTAATCTTTCAACGAAGATTACAAGTTCATTCAAAATTCTTACTTTCTTGCCTCCACTCTTGCCTCAGCATCAGCATCATGAATGCCTTTCTTGATGGTTTCAACCAAGACAGTGACATGCCTAAAAGATAAACAATTCTCAAGTTACCTTTTACTATTATGAATTTAAGTACAGCTGGGTAATTTCCTTCCTGTTAATTAGGTTTCCCTAATTTATACAGTGTACATCAATAGTGCAATGCAAAAACAATAAAACCAAGTCTCAGAGCTGCATCAAATGACTCGAGCTTACAGCGTTCTGGCTGCAGAGCTAAAAATGGCCATACAGAATTTCTGGCTTGGGCTAGAGCCTGAGCTTAGAGGCTCACACCCTTCACCAAGGCTCACAGCTCATTAATTTAAGTCACCAGTGGGTAACATACTTTTTCTGGGAAAAATATTTAGTCACAGTATTTCCAACATCATGGTGCTATTTTGCACTTAAGACAAAAAAAGTTAGATGGGTTGAATCTCCCTGGTCCGGAACCCTCAGGACTAGTCAGGGAGTTTGGTGGACTAGGGTATGTCCAATGACAGCCCCTCTGTTGCTGGCATCTGGACTTTCCTGACCCCAGCAGAGCTCCACGCTGCTGGGGCTCTCTGGGCCAGGAATATCCATGGTGCTGTTGGACCAGAACGTCCCAGAGTAGAGATGTTCAACCTGGATGAAGGTTTAGTTTATTGGGAGAGAAGATAAAACAACTTTTCACACCTTTCAAAGAGCTTCCTACTGCACTCATGCAACCCAAAGCATAGATAATACAACACCACCAATCCAGAAAGCACTTCTAGTCATAACAAGGTTGACTTTTCCAGTATTTCTTTTTCTTTTTAATGAGGCCCACATAACATCCTCATGGCCATAAGGGCAATATATATTGTGTGGATGCAGCCTATATAACACAGAGAGCTGCATACGTGGCCCACAGTGGTAAGTGGTCTACTAGAACAGCTCTACCAAAGTAGAAGGCAAACAGTCTTATGTCCAAAGTATGAAGATTGACTTCCTCTCCTGAAGAGCAAGGCTTGGGGTAAAACACTGGTAATTGAATGTTTTGACTGATGTAGAAGTCTGATGAAGCCTTAGGCTGGAAATAAGGCTGGGGACATAAAGTCACCTTATTATGGCAGAATATTGCATAGGTATATAGGCCATATGTGCTCCCAGTACTTTACCCTTGTAGCTGAGATGATGGGTATGGAGATAAGTTTTGAAGGGTAAATGATTAAACTCAATAAGCAGCTCTTTGTTTCAACAAGGCATTGAAACTAACTCAAGGTCCCAAGGCAGTGGAGACTGTTTTAGATATGGAAAAAGCTTATACAAACCACTTATACCATTTGGTGGTAAGGTATGCAAAAACTAAAGACAAAACTAGCAATGGTCCTGTTAACGACAAACCATAGGAAGCTCCTGTCAGATGAGTGCATTTCCTTTTGAGGTTGGGGAACAGGTGTGGTTGTTCCTAGAAAAAGGAAACATTATGTTTCTTTCTTTTGGAAAACCTTGTGAAAAGGATCTCTAAACAACATGGTATGTGGGGAGCATGGAACTGAAATGGATATAATATCAAATAATTACTTTTGGGTCAGTAAGTCTGAAGTAATGAGCTCCCAGGAAGATAGGAAATGCGAGAGATGGTCTCTACAGAGTTACAGGAGAGTTGGTTGGCTCAGCATGAGATCCAGATTAGGGGCGATCTGTGGTCCTTGACCAACAAATCAAAATAACTGTTTGGAAGAGGTAGCCAACTAAGAGGTCAGTATAGATGATGGCCCTCTCCTTGTGGTTCTGCTCATCTTAGGAAGGTTTGGTATCGGACTGGGTAAAAAATTTGCTGTCTGCAACTTGCTATATTTTCTTATTGTTGAAAAAAACCACAAGCCATAAAATTGTAGAGTTGCCGTAAAATCTGCACAAGCAGATGGGTCCATTGTATCACTGAAGAGCTTAGGCTCACTGAGAGGAAGGTCCATCGATAGTGTTTTGTAACCGCCTAAGAAGGCTGGATACTTGCAGCCGCAAAGCTTGTCATCTAACTCTGCAGCTCCTACAGAACGTGAGACTGTGTCCTCTACAGCAACAGAAGCCTACAAGGAAGACAGTGAGATTATTTGGACTTCTATAATGAGAGATTCAAGCTGTTCTTTCTGGTCTTAAGGCAAATGTTTGAAAATGTGCACATTTTTTGTACTTCCTGAAGTTCTATTTCAATCAAGACCTGAGAGCTGGCATCTCAGAATTGCAGAACAGCCAAAGAATAGCTATGTCAACCGAGGAGCTCCAAATACTTAAGCTCTTTGTTAGAGGTGGTCTGGCTGGATTAAGACTGCTTATTTATTCTATTAAGAGCATCAACTACCTAAGAGCAAGAGTAGGAGAAAAGATACTCCAAACCCGTAGGAAGTGTATAGTACCTTTTGTCAGTCCTTTGGCACGTGGGTGGAATGGTCACCTGTGCTTGTCACATCATATAGGCTTGCAATACTAAAATATCATTGATAGTCAAGGCAATCTTGCTTTGAAGGGAAGAAAGAAGACTATCCACTACAGGACATTAACACTGTTACATTTCTTCAGAGGGGAACTACAAGGTCTCTGGGCTTTTTAAAATCTCTTGAAAGGTTTTAGAACTCATCTAGTATAATAGTGGAATCATAACTGACTTGGTACATGGTGGTGGTGCCTCTTCTACTCTTAATTCCCACATCCCTGAAGTATCTCCCTAAGAGGGTCCTGAGATGCTGATAACTGTTGATCCTGTTGAGTCCTCTTGTGCAAGGGCACTCAATTGAACTGGTCACTATAAAAGGGCCTAAGGGTTCCAAAAGGCCCACTGTTTTGGGAAATTACAGAAAGAAGGGATTCCAAGAATGTCCCTGCCAAGGTTGGTGAGTCATTTGGCTCCTAAGGTCCTATTCTTGGGATACACCTTGAGGAAAAAAGGCTGGCATCTGATGATGGTGGGATCCTAGAGAGAAATGCCTCAGTATGTGAAAAATCTTCCCTTGTATACAATGGAGAAGCTATGGTTAACTGTACTGGAGGCTGCATCAGTATCAAGGGTGAAGCTGGGAATACGCTCGTATTGTCAAGTCTGTGCAGAAATGTCAGGATAAACTATGTCAAAATTAGGCAATCAGTCAAGGTTTAGTAGTCACATGAAGGATTTATGTTTTGAAATTCATTAAAAAGTTTTCTAGATGACAAAGATGAACACTCTGCCTGTACCTTTCCAAGGAATGAGTCTGCCACTCCTGCAGTAACAGGTCTAAAAATTCAAAGGAGCGTCTAAAACAAAACAGAAAAAAAAAATGTTAAAAACCTGCAATTATCTATTATGCTGAAGCAATAGCTTTTGTTCTTTTTTCTCCTGAAAAATATCTATTGCATATTAAAAAATCTAACATTTAATATATCAGGAAGTAATTAACATTTTATATTGTAATACCAGAAAATTTTGTTAATTTGCACAGTTTATATTTTGCTACTTATATGCAATCACACTGCATTTTTAAAAGCAGAAATGATTCATATGACCACCTGATGTTCAAGTAGACATGCTACAAATTAGGGGGGGGTCAATCAGTTAAAAATTGTGATTAATCATGATTGCACTGTTAAACAGAATACAATTTATTTAGCCATTTTTGGATATTTTCTACTTTTTTCAAATATATTGATTTCAATTACAACACAGAATACAAAGTATGTACGTTGCTCACTTTATTTTTATTATAAATTTTATCTGCCGTAAAAAATTGTATTTTTGAATTTATTTCATACAAATACTGTTGTGCAATCTCTTTATTGTGAATGTGTAACTTACACATGTAGGTTTTTTTCGTTATCTAACTGCGCTCAGAAATAAACACTTTAGAGCCTACCACTAAGACAAACAAGTCTGTTTACATTTAGTGGAGATAATTCTGCCTGACATTGCAAGGCATTTATGTGCTAAATATTGATATTCCCCTTCATGCTTCAGCTTCCATTCCAAAGGATATGCTTCCAATACTGATGATGCTTGATTTAAAAAACAACACACACACATTGTGATTCAGCACCCTTCGGGGGCAGGGGAGAGAGAAATACTTATCTCGTGTTCTATTTTACCCACGTTCTGCAATACATTTCATGTTATAGCAGTCTCAGACGATGACTTAGCACATGCTGTTAGTTTTAAGAATGCTTTTCTCAGTAGATTTGACAAAACACAAGGAAGGTACCAATGTGAGAAATGCAAAAGAGCTGTAGCACTTGACCCAAATTTTAAGAATTTGAAATGATGCCCCAAATCTGAGAGAGGTGAGGTGTGGAACATGCTTTCAGAAGTCTTAAAAGAGTAACACTCCGATGTGGAAACTACAAAACCCGAACCACCAAAAAAGAAAATCAACCTTGGTGGCATCTGACTCAGACGATGAAAATAAATATGCAGCAGTCCACTCTGATTTGCATAGTTACTGAGCACAACTTTGCATCAGCATGGACGCACCTCTGGAATGGTGGTTGAACAATGAAGGAACTCATGAATCCTTAGGGCAAATGGCATATATATCTTGTGATACCAGCTAGAACAGGGCAATGCAAATATCTGTTTTCACTTTCAGGTGACAATGTAAACAAGAAGCAGGCAGCACTGTCTCCTGCAAATTGCAACAAAAATTGTCTACGTGACTATCTGAACAAGAAGTCAAACTGAATAGGCTTGGAAGCTCTAAACTTTTACACTGTTTTGTTTTGAGAGCAATTATATGCCATAAATAACTCTAAATTTGTAAGTTACACTTTGACAATAAACAGATTGCATTACACTATTTGTATGAGACGAGCATGTATTTGGGTATGTATTTGTAATCAAAAATAAATACAAAATGATCACTGTTCACTTCATATTCTGTGTTGCAATAAAACTAAACATATTTGAAAATGTACAAGACATCCAAAATATTTAATACACAGTTATACTTATTCAATTTTGACAATGCAATGAATAAATTTTAATCACGATTAATTTTTTTCAGTTAATCACGAGTTAACTGCAATTAAGTTGACAGACCTAAGACAAATACATATGGTTTAACATGTTTTGCTCAAAAGTCCCCTTAGCTAAGTTAAGTGGCAATTCCACAGTGAGAAATTGACCACATTGAACCTGTGGAGAAGAAAGCTACTGAATTTTCAAGAAGACAGCAAATCTTTTTCTAAACTTGGAAGTATCTTTTGTGAACAGCCATAGCTAAGTAGTGTCTTTTAAAAGTCCAGCACCAACACCCTGGAAAATGCAAGGGACTTTCCATCTTTTTATACCCCTGCAGAAACTTCAGATTGTTTCAACTGAAGTAGGCTCATTAACACTCTCTCCCTCCTCTTGCTGCCTGGAAAGGCAAATCTCACTACACCTATCCCTCAATTTATTTATTCCATAAAAACTGTCTGTAAAGGTGAAAATTCATAAATTGAAAATGAAATTCACATTAATTTCAACGTAAAAAATTCTGACTGGTTCTCAACTCCCAACCAAAAAAAAAAAAAAAAAAAAATCACTCAATATTTTCCCCACGTTACAATATTATACAATCAAAAATGAGAACAGTGCTGCTTTATGACTTTTTTTTTCTTTTACCACTAGTCAGTTCTTCAACGGTGGTGAAGATGGTGGTGTTTATGAGAGTTCCACAGGATCATCCGTGTCATCACTGGAAATGGCTCTATAGTGACTTCAACTTCCTTGACTGGGGTTTTAGCTTCAGCTTTTGGGATTGAGGATCAACTGATGGTGATAAGGGTTTAGGAGGAAATGATGAGGTGGAGGGATGAAAAAATGATAGAACTGAACTTTGTACTGCAGCCCTCTTCTTTCTCCTGTACAACTCCTGATAGCATCAAATGGCTTCACGAATTTGTCATTTGCATGATGAAGTCTGTTCTAAGCTTGGGTCATTGTTGAGAATTTGTGTAGCTGCCTCCAATGCACTGACGAATTTTGAGTGTTTTAGTGTCCAGAGTTTTTTGTGGTTTATCCAATTGTTTCTCCTCCTCTTCTGATAACCTTTCTGAATCCAGCTGAATTAATTCTTCGTTCGTCAATTCTTCACGGTTTGATAATGACAGGTCTTGAACATCATCTGTGTCTACCTTGTTGAATCCTGCTCGAGTTGCCAGTTGCACAACAGAATTTGAATGTCTTCCACTTCACCCTGAAAACTTTGGAAATCATGAACATATTTCAGCAATAGCTTTTTCCAAACATCATTCAGGATACTTTGAGTAATTATATTTCATGCAGTTCGATATTTTCTAGAGCCATCTTGCTGCTGTAGCTCTTCCACAATTGCTTAAGTATTGACAAGTATCAGAGGGGTTGCCGTGTTAGTCTGTATCCACAAAACGTGAAGTCCTGTGGCACCTTATAGACTAAAGATATTTTGGAGCAAAAGTCTTTGTGGGCAGAGACCCGCTTTACCAGATACATGTGACAAAGTGGGTTTTTGCCCACGAAAGCTTATGCTCCAAAATAGCTGTTAGTTTATAAAGTGCCACAGGAGTTCTAGTTGCTTTTTACTTAATTGTTGGTTTGTCTTCTTCGTCTGATGCAGATATCGGATACCTCATCCCCTATTGCAGATAGTAAGCTTTAAATGTAGCAATAATGCCTTGATCCATTGGTAGAAAGATGGAACCGGTATCTGGGAGCAAAAAAAGAAAAATCACTCAAATATTAATGACATAGTCTTTGACACTGACGGGGTGACCGGGAGCATTATCGAGGATCAGCAGATATGTATTTTCCAGATTATTTTCTGCACACTATTTAGATATGAATGATGAAAGGTAGCTTTTTATATAATCAGCAAAAACATGCTTTGTAATCCATGCCTTTTGATTAGAACGTCAGACCACAGGTAATGACGCCTTGGTTAAGCCTTCAAGCACCCTCAGATTTTCTGAATAGCAAACAAGGAGAGGCTTCAATTTCACATCACCGTCCAATGTAAGCCGATGCCTTGAGGCCTTGAAATCTGTTGCTTTTGTTTTATCCCTTGAAATACAGTAATCCCCCAAAATACGCACATTTGAAATATATTTATCTCACATTTATGTGAAAGAGGGTGGGAGACCTGCAGCCTTGGGGCTGGAAGCTGCCTGGGCACCTGGATGGCAGAGCCAGCCACAATGTCCCCAACCAGGAGCAGCCCCATGAACTGGTCAGTCTCCCTGGTCAGGACCTGTAAGCAGCTGGGAGATGGGAACCAAGTAGCAGCCTGGTTCCCATCTCCCTGCCACTTGTGGGACCTGCAAAACTGACCAGCTCATGGCTGGTCAGCTTCCTGGGTCTTGCCAGTGCAGGAAGACTGGTTCCTGCCTCCCCACCACTTGTGGGACCCAGGAAATTGACCAGCTCATGGCTGGTCAGTTTCCTGGGTCCTGCAAGAGGCAGGGAGACCGCAACAAGGCTGATGCCCTGGTTCCTGGCTCCCCTCGACTTGTGAGAAAATTTGAGATATGGGGGAGTTGCAGGAATGCAGTAACCATCTACTCGAGAGTTTACTGTAAGGTTTGAGAAGGCATTCTTTTCCAGAAAAGCCCCATTTTGTGAACATTACAGATCTGTTTTAGAGAATATCCATCTTCTTCAGTTATTTGTTGCAATGCATCTGAGAAAATGTTAGCTGTCTGAGTACCAGCAGATGCTGCTTTGCCTCTAACACACAGACCATGATAATGTGAACACACTTCAAAGCGCTCAAACTGTGACATGTCTCGAACGTTACTCCAGCAGCCCCAACTTGCCTCTTTTCCTCAGCTTTCTCCTGCAGGTCCTCAAATAAAAATAACGCCTTCTCCCTTAAGATGAGGAAGCTCAAAGGCATCTTGCATTCATTATGGCTGTCGATCCAAAGTATTAAAAGTCTTTCAAGTTTACACATTATTGCATCCTTCACCTTTGTTATTCGATCCAACTTTTAACTCCACAAATATACATTTCTGCCATTGCTTTTATCTTTTTCTGCACAAAGATCATATACACTGTCAATAATACTGCTAAGCTTATCGCCAAACATATGTCCTCTGATTGCAGGCTCTCTTCAATTCTTTTAATAACTGAATTTGATAGCCATGAATATTGCTTTCCTTGGTTTCTTGGCCTTAGTGACAAGCTCCTGAAGAACCTTTGTCACAAGTAAGGCCCATGGTGATCACAAATAACAAAGATATCTGAAGATTTAATCACTCACAGTCAGGATGACATGAAAACTACGAAGCATGCGAACCAACTGGGAAGAGCTGGGCAGCTGAAGAAAATGAGTCAGCCTCGCATTCCATACTGCTTTATTCCTCCATGTTCGTGGATAAAGGGTGGTGGTTCTTCGTTGTGAAAATATGTTCATAAATTGAAAAATAGGTATAAATTTACATATTTTCTTGCAGCAAAAATTCATAAATCAAAAGTTTGGAAATCAAAGGATAAGTGTACTCCACTCATGCCCTTCAGGGAGCTGTGAGAGTGGGAGGCAAAATATGTACTGCTTTTGAACTGCTCTTCCTCCTCCATGAATAACCTCAAAGTCTGTCTCAGCTGCTGATCCTAGCTTTACAAAGTAGTAGCATTTGCTCAAAAATGGCATCCTTTTGATACAGTCACTGTTGTTTAATGGGTTTAACTGAGGCCTCTCACGGATTTGCTAGGGAAAGTTCTTCAACTCATGACCAGCATATGGATGAATGGTCTCCTTTGTTGACTCTCAATTGTCTGGAATGGACGATGGCTAATTAGATAATAGAGTTTCACATTATTTCTTCAATTACTACAATAAAATAAACTATGTTGAAGAATAATTTCCCTGGTAGCACTATTACAAAATTAAGGAAAATAAACAATTTTAATTTTTTTTATTTATAAAATACTCACCTCCTAACAGCAACTGATTTTGAAGTACAGTTGCTTGTTATTAAAGGTATGAGCCTGGGCACATGGGTATGCTGCAAAAAAAAAACCAACACCACAAACATTACGACATATGGTAGCCAAAAACATTCGTGAAATCAGAATATTAAATCTCAAATGAATATAATAAATAACCTTTAGCAACAAAGAAAATAATAATGACCAAATATATTATTTTTAAATGCTAATTGTTTAGATTTAGAATGGTGGATAAAAGATACTTCACAGACTAAGTCATGAACACATGTAAAATATAGTAGTAGTAGTAGTAGTAGTAGTAGTAGTAGGCATCCTTCAGTCTGCATAGACTATGAATCGCGCCCTTTAAAGTTTCAATTGAGGACTTCATTTACAGCGTCTATTGTGACTATAAAGACCCACAGTCCTTGCTGCATCTCTTGCAGATGTGGTGGGTGTCTGGCAAGTCCTTAGTGTGCTTTCTGTGCGTTCGCTTCTCCTCTGCTAGCTGTCTGATCTTCAACTCGCCCTTCTGAAGGCCCTTGTGTAACACCTGCCTTCATCTGCTGCAGTCGTCTGCTAGATCTTCCCAGTTGTCCAGCTTGATGTCTACCTCTCTGAGGTCTCTCTTGCAGACATCTTTGTAACGCAACTGGGGGCGTCCGGGAGGTCTTTTGCCAGAGGCTAGCTCACCATACAGGATGTCTTTTGGAATCCTTCCATCGTTCATTCTGTGGACGTGGCCAAGCCAGCGGAGTCGAAGCTGCCTGAGGAGGGTGTGCATGGTTGGGATTCCAGCTTGCTCGAGGATGGCGGTGTTGCTCACTCTGTCCTTCCATGATATTCCAAGGATGCGCCTGAGGCAGTGCAAGTGGAAGACGTTCAGCCTCTTTTCCTGGCGGGCATACAGGGTCCAAGACTCGCTGCCATAAAGGAAGGTGCTGAGGATGCAGGCTCTGTAGACTTGCATTTTGGTGTGAGTGTACAGCTTGTTGTTATTCCACACTCTCTTGCTGAGTCTGGACAGAGTTGTGGCCGCTTTTCCGATCCTCCTATTTAGCTCAGTGTCCAACGACAGGGTGTCAGTGATGGTGGACCCTAGGTAAACGAACTCGTGGACAACCTTTAACGTATAGTTGTCAGTGCTGATTGATGGGGATTCAGCAACATCCTGACCGAGTACGTTCGTCTTCTTTAGGCTGATGGTAAGCCCAAAGTCCTTGCACGCTTTGGAGAACCGATTCAGCAGTTTTTGAAGCTGGTCTTCTGTGTAAGACACTACAGCAGCATCGTCTGCAAACAGCATGTCTCTGATGAGGACTTCTCGCACCTTAGACTTAGCTTTCAGCCTTGCAAGGTTAAACAGTTTCCCATCAGATCTTGTGTGCAGCAAGATGCCCTCTGTTGAAGATCCAAAGGCATGCTTCAGAAGGAGTGTGAAGAAGATCCCAAACAATGTCGCAGCAAGCAGGCATCCTTGTTTGACGCTGCTCCTGATTCTGAAAGCATCCGATAATGCGCCGTAATATTGGATGGCTCCTCTCATGTTTTCGTGGAACGACTGGATCATCTTCAGTAACCGTGGAGGATAGCCTATCTTGTGGAGCAGTTTGAACAGTCCATCCCTGCTGACCAAGTCAAAAGCCTTGGTCAAGTCGATGAAGGCTATGTAGAGTGGCTTTCTCTGCTCCCTGCACTTCTCCTGCAGCTGCCTTAGAGAGAAGACCATATCAATGGTAGACCTCTCTACGCGGAATCCGCACTGCGATTCGGGGTACACCCTCTCAGCAATCTTCTGGAGTCTGCCTAGGATGACGCGAGCGAACAGTTTACCAGTGACGCTTAGGAGGGAGATTCCACGGTAGTTGTTGCAGTCGCTTCTGTCTCCTTTGTTCTTATACAACGTTAGCGTCATGCATATCCTGTGGAACCTCACCCTCTTTCCAGCACAGGCACAGTAGCTCATGCAGGGGTTCCAGGAGTGTGTCCGCGGCACATTTGATTACCTCTGGTGGTATACCATCCTGACCAGGGGCCTTTCCTGCTGCAATGCTGTCGATGGCTCTCTTCAGTTCATCCACAGTCGGCTCTTGGTCCAGTTCGTCCATTACTGGTAGGAGCTCGATGGCATCGAGGGATGCGTCAACCACAACATTCTCGCGTGAGTACAGCTCGGAGTAGTGCTCAACCCAGCGCTCCATCTGTTTGGCTTTGTCAGCAATGACTTCACCAGATTTGGATTTCAGAGGTGCCATCTTGTTCTGGGTGGGTCCTAATACCTTCTTCATACCCTCGTACATTCCTCTGAGATTACCAAAGTCGGCATAGGTCTGAATGCTGCTGCATAGCTGGAGCCAGTGGTTGGTGGCACAGCGCCTGGCTGTCTGCTGTACTGTTCTTCTGGCCTCTCTAAGTGCTTGCTGGGTACTCTGGTTCGGTGAGCGTTTGTATGCCAGGAGTGCAGCGCGCTTCTTTTCAATGACTGGAATCATCTAATCAGAGTTAGCTTCGAACCAGTCATTCGTGTTTCTAGCTCTTCTTCCAAACACTGACAAGGCCGTGTTGTAAACTGTATCCCTCAGATGTTGCCATTTGGATGTCACATCGACGCCCCCAGGGCCGCTGCGCAGATTTTCCTGGAGGGTGTCTCTGAACTTTTCAGCTTTCTCCGAGTTTGCGGTCTTTCTGGTGTCAATGAGGGGCCTTCCAGCAGGTTTAGAGCGGTACAGCTTCTTGGGTCTCAGCTTGAGCTTGGAGCAAACTAGCGAGTGATCTGTATCACAGTCAGCACTATGATAGCTGCGTGTCAGAAGGACGTTTTTGAGGTTATTACGCCTAGTGATGACCACATCTAGTTGATGCCAGTGCTTCGAGCGTGGGTGTCTCCACGACACTCTGTGCTGTGGCTTTGTTCGGAAGAATGTGTTTGTGATGCACAGATTGTGGTACGTGCACAGTTCAAGGAGACGCTGTCCACTGTCATTCATTTCTCCCACACCGAAGTGTCCTAAGCAGGAAGGCCATGAGGCCCAATCAGCTCCAACTCTTGCACTGAAGTCACCCAAGATGTACAGTTGTTCACGAGCAGGTATTTGTGCTACAGCAGCGCTAAGCACGTCGTAGAACTTGTCTTTTACTTCTGGTGTGGCATACAGGGTTGGGGCATAAGCACTGATCAGGTGGACAGGACTGGCGCAAGTTTGAAGCGTGATCCGAAAAAGTCTTTCTGATCCGCCCATCACTAAATCCACCATTTGTAGAAGGGTGTTTCTGACAGCAAAGCCAACACCATGCTCTCTGGGTTCTTCTTGGGCTTTACCATGCCAGAAAAAGGTGTAGTCCTTTTCCTTTAGAGATCCCGAATCTGTGAGTCGCGTCTCTTGCAGTGCAACGATATCAACTCTGAGCCTCTTCAGTTCCTCGTTGATGACAGCAGTCTTTCGGGTGTCACTGATGGCCTGAAGATCTTCAGTCAAGCTGGTCAGCATGGTCCGCACATTCCAGCAAGCAAGCTTGAATTGTTGATGTTTCTCATTTCTTGTTGATTTTCTTATAGGTTTGCCTGGTGCCCAAATTTCAGTCACTTGTCAGGTTCAGGAACCTTAAGCCTCACGCACCCAGCGAGGCAGGTGAACTGTGGCGGGACAGTACCCTATTAGCTGGGGGCTGCCCAGCTTGAGGCGGGCGGTGACTGTCCAGTGAGATGCGAGGATCCCTTCCACCATCAAAGGCAACCCCTGGCGCTCGTTCTCTATCCCAGTCGAGCAAGAGTTTATAACCGGTAACTGTTGTCTCCCGTGTTGATGCAACGCTGTTCAGCGATGCCGGAGTACCTCTCCGGGCGCGAGCCTGGGCATTTGTTATGGAGACTCTGGGCTGCCCAGACACCAGTGTCCCCCTCTCGGCTTTACTGATATAGTCCAAAGGAGAGGATAACCTCCACGTCTGGTACCAGCTCAGCTGCAGGAGTTGCCAGGACAGTGCCAGAAGTTGACACCGAACCGCCTGAGGACTCCACTCCGGATTTTCTGTCAGGGTTTACTCCCTTAGCCTCTCTCCTTCCCAGGATAACCCACAAGGCAGTGGGGTGTGGAGAATGTGGTTAAGGATTCTACTACTTCATACCGCCCTGTCACCATAGCTCCCTGTGGAGCCATGACCTCATATCCCCGGGACCCTCCTCCCTACCTTTCGCCCCTCCCCCACCCCAGCTACCATCACCATAGGACCCTCCCCAACCCACTACTCCCCCTCTGCTCCCACGTCCGCCCTCTTCACTGCACTGGCCCCTCTCCCCCCAGCTGCTCTCAGTGCCCCCAGGTCCACCTTCCCCCCTCACTCTTCAGGCTCTTTTCTTTTCTCATGTAAAATATATAAAAATAAAATCTATGCAAAAACATTTCTGACCATATCACAATCTTTCCATTTATTTGTCGTTCTGACACGAAAATAAAACCTTTGAAGGCTCAAATTTACCACGTCTATTTTTCCCACAGAATATCTAAAATTATGTTGCTTCTATACAATTTTGGATATTACTCTAATCAGTACCTTTAATGAAACAGCAAGAGAGACAATAGTGAGGTAGACAACACAAAAACAAAACAGAAAAGTAAATGAAGGTACTATATAGAATGCTTTATGCTTATCATTTTGCTAGAATTAATACAGTTAAAGGCTAAATTTAACTCACTGCCAAATATATAACCAAATCAATAATTATGCACACTATATCTAGAACCCGAGCAAATTCACAACTGTAAAAAGCACACCAAGGATTCATCATAATCAATTAACCATGGGCTCAAAGCCCATTGGTACCTGATGCCTCTCTCACTATTTCCTTCCATCTTTCCCTGTCCAGTGCGGAGTGGCTTTGTTTCTGTAGACTAGCTCTGCACCAATCTACTTAACATCTATGCATTCTCTGTGGGGTCTGTCTTGCCTATTCGAACTGTCCATTGTGCCAAATACTTGGGTTTTGATTTTTCGTTCATTGTTCATACTGCAAATATGCCCAAATAGTTGCAGCTTCCATTTTATAACCTGCTGCAGCAGGTTCTCTTTCAACTGTAACTTTCTATATAATTCCTCATTGGTGACTTTCTGCATCCATCTTATTCTCAGAATCTTTCTATAACAATTCTTTTTGAATACCAATATTCTTCTTCTTGAATCTTTCCTTATCACCCATCTCTCACGTCCAAACAACATGCTGCTGAATACACACATTTTCAAGATGCTCAGCTTCATCCTTAAACTAATCGCTTTGCTATTCCAGATCTTATCCATCGCCTTGAAACTCACTCTTGCTTTCCCTCTTACAGTCTAGATCATATGTTATGTTACTCCCCAGATGTGTGAACTTCGACATTTTCTAGTTCAATAGCATTAACACTGACCCTCCTTCCTATTTCCTTATCTCTGAATACCATTGTTTTTATCAATGTTCATAACCAGGCCATACCGCTTCCCTTCTTTGTTTAACACAAGCACCATTTCCTCTAGCTTCTCCTCATCTTCCTCAATGATAAATGTATCATCTGCAAACCTCAAGTTGTTAATTCTTTTCCTGTGCACAGATATCCCTTCTACCTCTTCCTTTGTCTTGTTCATCACTCTCTCCAGATGTGCGATGAAGAAACTTGGTGATATTGATCTCCTTGTCTCGTACCTCTATTTGTTTTAAACTAACTTCCCAACTCCCGGCCTGTTCTCACTGCTGCCTCCACATTGTCACTGATAACCTTCAACAACCATATCAGTCTACTATCCACTCTGTATGACTCCAACACCGCCCAAGTCACTTTCTGACCTATACCGTCAAATGCCTTTTGAAAATCGACGAAGCGAGTGTGTATGTTCTTATTCTTTTGTTGAGATTTTTCCACTATCAGTCTTAGTGCCAATATCTCCTGTATGGTACTTCTATCTTTTCTGAACCCTGCTTGCTCATCTGCTATATGTTCTCCTATCTGCGATCTTAGTCTCTCAGTCAGTATCAGCAGCAGCACCATGCCTAGATGACTCGTTGGGGCAATCATTCTGCAGTTCTTGCACTCCAATGTACCTCCTTTCTTGGGTACTGTCACTAGCACAGATCTTGTCCGTTCCTTAGGTGCCTTCCCTTCTTTCCGTGCTATGTTACATAGTCAGTGTATTTCCTAAATCTTGCTTTCTCTGCCGTATTTGATCATCTCTCCCATAATCTTACTTCCAGGGTTCCTGTTGTTCTTTAGTTGTTTCATTTTCATACACCAAGGATTGTGAAAGAAGATCCTCCCCCCATGAAATCTAGCTATTGGTGGGGTGGGAAATGGTAGGACCGGGAATACTGCATCTATACACTGCTAGAGAATGCCAGGCAGTAATCAGAAAAGCGAAAGCACAATTGGAACAGCACCTGGCAAAGGAAGCGAAGGGTAACAAGAAGGGTTTCTACAGGCATGTTAACAATAAAAGGTATCAGAGAGGTAGCCGTGTTAGTCTGATGCAGCTCACAGATTTCTCTCTGCACTTGATTTTTAAAATTTTTTTGTTTCCTCACAAGGGCCACGTCTACACGTGCCAGCTACTTCGAAGTAGCGGCGCCAACTTCGAAATTGCACCCGTCACGGCTGCACGTGTTGGGTGCTATTTTGAAGTTAACATTGACGTTGGGCGGCGAGACGTCAAAGTCGCTAACCCCATGAGGGGATGGGAATAGCGCCCTACTTCGACGTTCAACGAACGTGTAGTCGTTGCGCGTCCCGCAACGTCGAAATAGCAGGGTCCTCCATGGTGGCCATCAGCTGAGAAGTTGAGAGACGCTCTGCCCAGCCCCTGAGCTCAATGGTCGCCGCGTGCGGTGGCCCCTTAAAGCTCCCTGCCCCCTACCTTCCTGTGCAGGAAGCTGAGAGAGCGTGCAGGCAGCAGCATTGCCACAGAGCTGGCCTGCACGTTCCTCCGCGCCCACACACCCCCACCCACGCCGATGGCCGCCCCCCAGCCCCCCAAGCGCCCCCAGGGGACTCCCACCAAGGGGAGCCAGGGCTCCCAGACCAGCAGCCAGGCGCAGAAGCGGCAGCGAGGCCCCTCCTGGACGGAGGCCGAGCTTCGGGACCTGCTGGGGCTCTGGAGTGAGGAGGTGGTGCTCCAGGTAATGGGGAGCAAGAGGTGGAATGCAGATGCGTTGGCTCGGCTGGCCAAGGGCCTGGCTGCCTGGGGTCACCCTGCCCGCACTCCGGATCACGTACGCAGTGAAGTGAAGGAGCTGCAGCAGGGTTACGCCTGGGCCCGGGATGCGGCCCCATCACTTGCCCCTTTTACAGGGAGCTCAGGGTCATCCTGGGCCCCCGGCACACCTCCTCCCCTCTGGCCACTCTTGATACCTCGACTGACAAGCCCCAGCAGGCCCCGGAGGCAGAGTCCGCTCCGGAGGCAAGCCCCGCACCCCGGGGGCCCCCCCAGGAGCCCACCCCTGGGGCAACGGAGGAGGAGGAGGAGGAGGAGACGGAGTCCTCCTCCAGCGGCGCTGGCCTGCAGATCGCCATCCCATCGCAGAGCTCCAGCAGGGCGTCCGCCCACTGGGTGTCCCCCGACCGTGGGAGTGGACCATCAGGTATGTACCCCCCCCAGTGCACACCCCCGGGGTTGACGGGCGGGGGTAATAGATATGACCAGGGCCCTCCACATGCCTAGATGACCATGGCCCCAAGGACAGCAGGGGCATGTCCCTCAGAAGAGTGCATCAGCCCCTGGCCCCCAGCACGACAGTGCCATGCCCCATCCCTGGGGCTGGGGGAGCGGAACCTCTAGGGTCCCCCGGGGGGAGGGGGTGGGACACCCATCAGCAGCAGCAGCAGCATCTGACAGGGATGGGGAACCTGCAGCAGAGGGGTGGGGGGGACAAGGGCCACGGCTCGGGGCCCACACTAACGGCTGTCTCCACTCTTCTTCTCCACCTCCTGTGTTCTGCAGCTGCACCATCGGAAGGACCGGAGAGCGCCGGCGAGGTGTCAGTGGTCCCAGACAGCCCACCGGGGCCATCACTCTAGGCCAGCCCCTTGGTGGAGGACCGACCAGCCCCACAGCAGGGACGACGGCGGACCCAGCCCCACCACCCGACGGTGACAGACCCCCAGCTGCTGGCCGTCCATCGCTGGCAGCTGGAGGTCGCCGAGCAGCGGCTGCGGGTGGAGGAACGCCACCTCCAGCTGCAGGAGTGGGCGCTGGCCTGGTGCCAGGAGGTACGGGGGCCTTTATGCGGACATTCGATTGTATTGCCAACTACCTGGCCCCCCATGCCACGCCGTCAGCCGCTGCACCTGCCCTGCCTGCTCCACCCACTGCGCCACCCGCTGCGCCATCCGCCATCGCACTGCCACCCGCCACCGAGGGCCCTTCTGCCAAGGGGGACCTGGGGCCAGCTGACACCCGCCGGCCGTATCTACTGGCCCGCCTGACCCCCAGCCAGCCCCGGCCAGGGCTGAGGCCGAGGCGTGGGTTGCGGCCGCCCACCCCCAGCACTGGACCTTAGGGGGTGTGGGGCCCAGGACATGACCCCCCTCCTCCCCTTTTGTATATATTCCCCGCAGTTTATTGTAATTTTGTAAATAGTTTTTATAGTAGACCCCTGTTGCTATGCTGATCCTTGCCCCCCCATGTACATAGTTCTCCCCTTCCTTGTCTTCCCCTTTCATCTTATCCTTATTTATAATACATATATATATGTTTGATTTTGCCTGTAAATAGTTAGTCTTGATAATAATAATAAGAGTTCTACAGATATTTGATTTGACGAGCAAATGTCTGCTTTTATTTACAAGAAAAGTGGTGGGGTGTGCTCTTGGGTGCTCTGTGGTGTGGGCACAGGGGCAGGGAGTGTTGTGGAGGATGGGGGGGGTGTAGGGGGGGCCTGCCAGCATTCACCCTGCGGACTCGTCGAACTGGGCCCACAGGGCCTCCCGGACCTGGGTCCCGTCGGGGTCCACCTGGCGACTGGGGGCAGCGGGTGGCTGCACATTGGCCCTGCTGGCCTCCACAGCCCAGCCCTGAAAGAAGGCCTCCCCCTTGATTTCCACGAGGTTGTGTAGGGCGCTGCACGTGCCCACAATCTGGGGAATGTTGGTGGGGCCCGCATCAAGGTGGGTGAGGAGACACCTCCAGCACCCTTTGAGGTGGCCAAATGTGCGCTCCACCACCTGGCGCGTGTGGTTCAGGCGCATGTTGAAGCGCTCCTGGCTGGCTGACAGATGGCCCATGTAAGGGTGCATGAGCCAGGGCCGGAGGGGGTATGCTGCACCTGCGATGACGCAGAGGGGCATGGTGGTGTCCCCCACAGGGATCTCCTGCTGGGGGATGTAGGTTCCCGCCTCCAGCCAGCGGCACAGGCCCGAGTGCCAGAATACCCGGGCGTCATGGGTGCTGCCAGGCCAGCCCACATAAATGTCCAAGAAACGGCCCCGGCTGTCCACCAAGTCCTGGAGGACCACTGAGTGGTAGCCCTTCCTGTTTAAGTAGCGTCCTCCACTGTGCTCCGGGGCACAGATGGGGATGTGGGTCCCACCCAGTTGCTTTGGGGCTCTGGATAAGTCCAGGGTGGCAAAGCCCGCGATGGCGGCATCCGGGTCCCCCAGCCTCACGAGCCTGTGGAGGAGCACGGCACTGATGGCGCGGATGACCTGCAGGGGAAGCACATGGGAGAGCATCAATGAGGGATGTGCAGGGTGTGTGTGGCCCTACCCTGCCATGGCCCTCCTCCCCTCCCCTCCCCTCCCCTCCCAGGGCTGCCTCCCCCTCCCCCCGTGGGTCCTCTTACCTCCATGAGGACAGCCCTGACGGTGGCCTTGCTGACGCTAAACTGCTGGCCCACGGATCGGTAGCTGTCTGGAGTGGCCAGCTTCCAGACAGCAATGCCGACCCGTTTCTCCACGCTGAGGGCACACTGCATGAAGGTGTCCTGGTGCCTGAGTGCAGGGGTGAGCCACTGGCATAGCTCCAGAAATGTCTGCCAGCTCACGCGAAAGTTCTGGAGCCAGCAGTCGTCGTCCCACTCTCCGAGCACCAGCCGCTCCCACCAGTCGGTGCTCGTGGGGTAGCTCCACAGACGGTGGCGCATGAGGTCGGGGGGGGTGCTGCAGGTTTGGGGGTTGAGTCCTCCTCCCCTGCGGGCAGCTCCTCCTCTGTGGCAAGGATGTGCTCAGCTGCCTCCTGCATGGCATGGAGCAGGGCGAGCACTGCTCCTGCAGGGGCGGCTGGGTGGACCTCTGGCTGCTGCTGCTGCTGGGGGTCCATGCCTGCGTCGCTCAAGGTGTGCGTGGCTATGGCTCTGCAGACCGCGTGCTGTGCAGGGAGAGTGTGTCTGGGAGGGGCCCTTTAAGGGAGCAGCTAGCTATTGCCCCAGAAGCACTAGTCTGCCCTGTGACCCTGTCTGCAGCTGTTCCTGGCACCCTTATTTCCATGTGTGCTACTTTGGCGTGTAAACGTTCCCTCGCAGCGCCTATTTCGATGTGGTGCTGCCCAACGTCGACGTTGCCAGCCCTGGAGGACGTGTAGACGTTATTCATCGAAATAAGCTATTTCAATGTAGCGCGCACGTGTAGACGTAGCCAAGGAAAACAAGAGAACACCACTGACCATCACACATAGCCCCCACCTAAGGCCTCTCCAGCGCATCATCAGTGATTTGCAACCCATCCTGAACAATGATCCTTCACTCTCATAGACCTTGGGAGGCAGGCCTGTCCTCGCTACAGGCAGCCTGCCAACCTTAAACAAATCCTCACCAGCCACTACAAATCACAAACCAGTGACTCTAGGCCTGGAACCAGCCCCTGCAACAGTCCTCGCTGCCAACTCTGCTCACATATTTACACCAGTGACATCATCACAGGACCTAACATCAACTATACCATCAGGGGCTCCTTTATCTGCACATCTACTAATGTAATATATGCCATCGTGTGCCAGCAATGGCCCACTGCAATTTACATTGGCCAAACTGGACAGTCTCTCCGTAAAAGAATAAATGGACACAAATCAGACACCAGGAACGGTGATGTACAGAAACCTGTGGGTAAACACTTCAATCTCCCTGGACATTCAGTGGAAGATTTAAGGGTGACAGTTCTGAAACAAAAAAGTTTCAGAAATCAAATGTGCGGGTAAAGGAGCCCCTGATGGTATAGTTGGTGTTAGGTCCTGTGATGATGTCACTGGTGTAGATATGTGAGCAGAGTTGGCAGCAAGGACTGTTGCGGGGGCTGGTTCCAGGCCTAGAGTCACTGGTTTGTGATTTGTAGTGGCTGGTGAAGATTTGTTTAAGGTTGGCAAAAAATCAAATGGAGAATGAAATCTCTGAGCTGCAATTTATTTGCAAATTTGACTCCATTAACCATGGATTAAACAGAGACTGGGAGTGGCTCGCAGCTTACAAAGGCAGCTTTTCTGTGTTGGGCACTAACAGTTCCCCATTAGACTCTGACAAAGGCTCAAGTCTGATCTGACTTGTTTTTTCCTCTTTTGATAAGTACTGTTGATACTGGGCCATTTCCACCTTGCTGAATAGACCCTGTCAGCTCTGGCCCTCCCTCTTACTGGAATCCCACTCTTTAAATACCCCTCTGAAACCAACCCCCCCACTCATGCATCTGATGAAGTGAGTCTTTGCCCATGAAAGCTTATGTTCCAACATATCCGTTAGTCTATAAGGTGCCACAAGACTTCTTGTTGTTCTTGAAACAATAACAGGGTTATCAGGGAAGGTGTGGATCCATTACTGGATGAGAGAAATAACCTGATGATAGATGATCAAAACAAAAAAGCAGTAAAGTAGCACTTGAAAGACAAACAAAATAATTTATTAGGTGAGCTTTCGTGGGACAGACCCACTTCCTCAGACCATAGCCAGACCAGAACAGACTCAAGATTTAAGGCACAGAGAACCAAAAACAGTAATCAAGGTTGTCAAATCAGAAAAAAAATTATCAAGGTAAGCAAATGAGAGCAGAGGGGTGGGGGGGAAGAGTCAAGAATTAGGTTAAGACAAATATGCAAAAGAGCCCCTATAGTGTCCCAGAAGATTCGCATCCTGGTTCAAACCACTTGTTAATATGTCAATATGAATATGAAAGAGAGTTCAGCGGTCTCTCTTTCCAAAGCAGCGTGAAAATTCTTCTTCAGTAAGATGCAAACTCTTAAGTCATGAACAGAATGGCCCACTCCATTAAAATGTAGACTAACTTGTTTGTGGATCAGGAGTGTTTTGATGTCCGTTTTGTGCCCATTAACTCTTTGTCTGAGAGAGTCTGAACACTGTCCAATATACAAAGCATCTGGGCATTGTTGGCACATGATGGCATATATGATGTTAGTTGAGGAACATGAGAATGTGCCCGTGATTCTGTGACTGACCCGGTTAGGTCCAGTAATGGTATCTCCAGAATAGATATGTGGACAAAGCTGGCAATGCACTTTGTTGCAAGGAAAAGTCCCAGGACTGGTGTTCCTGCAGTATAGACGGTGGCTGTTGGTGAGAATCCTCATAAGGTTGGGAGGTTGTCTGTAAGAGAGAACAGGCATGTCACCCGGGGCCTTCTGGAGTGTGGCATCCTGATTAAAGATAGGTTGTAGGTCTTTAATAATGCGTGGCAGTAGTTTGAGTTGGGGGCTGTAGGTGATGACCAGTGGTGTTCTGTTATCGGCTTTTTTGGGCCTATCTTGGAGTAGCTAGTCTCTGGATATTCATCTGGCCCTGTCGATTTGTTTTTTTTATTTCTCCTGGTGGGTAGTTCAGGTTTATGAATATTTGGTAAATATCTTATAGTTTTTGGTCTCCGTCAGTAGGATCAGAGAAAAATGCAATTGTACCTAAGGGCTTGACTGTAAACAATGGATCTAGTTATGTGTGCAGGATGGAAGCTAGAAGCAGGTACGTAAGTATGGCGATCAGTGGGTTTCCAGGAGAGTGTGGTACCAATTAGGCTATCCTTGATGTGTACTGCAGTGTCCAGAAAATGTATCTCTTGCATGGAGTAATCAAGGCATAAGTGGATGTTGGGGTGCAGATTGTGGAATTCTTCTAGAGACTCTGTACCATGGGTCCAAATCATAAAGATGTCATCAATGTATCTTAAGTAGAGAAGGGGTAATAGGGGACGAGAGCTGAGGAATTGTTGTTCCAGGTCCACCATAAACATATTAGCATTTTGTGGGGTGATGAGGGTGTGTATAGCATTCCACTAATCTGGAGATATCAATTGTCCCCAAATCGGAAATAACTGTGGGCGAGAAAGTTACAGAGGTCAGATACCAGATTGGTTGTGATGACATCAGGGATGGTATTCCTGAAACCTTGTAATCCACCTTTGTGTGGAATATTAGTGTACAGAGCCTCTACATCCATGGTAGAAAAGATGGTGTTGTCAAGAACATTTCCGATGCTTTGTAATTTCCTCAGGAAGTCAGTGGTATCTCGGAGATAACTGGGAGTATTGGTGGCATCGGGTTCGAGGAGGGAGTCCACATAACTGGATAGTCCAGTGGTAAGGGTGCCAATACCCAAAATGATACATCCAGGATTCCCACGTTTGTGGATTTTGGGAAGTAAATAGAATAATCCAGGATGGGGCTCAGATGGTGTGTCTGAGTGAATAAGGTCCCGAGCAGCAGCAGGGAGTTCCATAAGTAGCAGTTGTAATTTCTTTTGGAATTCCAAAGCGGAATCAGAGGAGAGAGGTTTGTAAAATGTGGGGTTGGAGAGTTGTCTGGCTGTCTCCTGTTCATAGTCTGATTTATTCATGATGACAACAGCACCCCCTTTGTCAGCTGGTTTGATTATAATGTCTGGGTTATTTTTGAGACTCTAGACAGCATAGTGTTCAGCACAGTTGAGATTACGTCTCATTTGGCATTGTTTGCGTATAATGTCAGTCTGAGCACGGTTGCAGAAGCATTGCACATAGAAATCCAGACTTTCACTATGGCCGTCAGAGGGAGTCCACATAGAGTTGTTGTTCTTCTTTTGGTGTTGGTAGGGGGGTGTTGAGAGAGTCAAACTGTTGTTCATAGTTGTGTTGGAAGAATTCCTTTAGATGGAGGCGGCGAAAGAAGGCTTCAAGTTCACCACAGAATTGTATTAAGTTCGTGGAGGAAGTAGGGCAGAAGAAAAGACCCCATGATAAGAGAGACTCTTCTTCTGGGCTGAGTCGGTAGCTGGAAAAGTTAACAATATTGTTAGTTGAGCTGTCGTTATTTTAGTTGTAGTATCCTGAAGTATGAAGTAATTTAGAAAAATGTATTTTCTTCTTTTTTTGTAGGAAGTGGAAGTGTGTTTTATAAATTTCTTGTGTAGTCAAAGTAAAGCCTCATTCTGTGGGGTCTTGCATGGATGCCTGTTTGTTGATTAGAATAATCCAGTTCAGAGAGTTCATTCTTAATCATCTTTTGTTTATTGTAAAGAATTTTGATCAAGTGGTTCCTCAGTTTCTTAGAGAGCGTATGGCATGCATGCTCGCTGTAGTCGGTGTAGTACGTTGATTGTAATGGGTTTTTCACTGTCAGTCCCTTGGGTACAATGTCCATTTTCTTGCATTTGGACAGACTTCAAACTCTCTCAGACAAAGAGTTAATGGGCACAAAACGCACATCAAAACGCTCCTGATCCACAAACCAGTTAGTCTACATTTTAATGGAGTAGGCCATTCTGTTCCTGACTTAAGGGTTTGTGTCTTATTGAAAAAGAATTTTCACACTGCTTTGGAAAGCGAGACTGCTGAACTCTCTTTCGTATTCAAATTTGACACATTAACATGTGGTTTGAACCAGGATGAGACTCTTCTGGGATACTATAGGGGCTCTTTTGCATACTTGGCTTAATCTAATTCTTGACTCCCATCCCCCACTCTCTGACTTGCTCACCTTGATCATTTTTTTTCTGATTTGTCAAACTTGATTACTATTTTTGGTTCCCTATGCCTTAAATCTTGAGTCTGTTCTGGTATGACTATGGTGTGAAGAAGTGGGTCTGTCCCACGAAAGCTCACCTAAAATTATTTTGTTAAGTCTTTAAAGTGCTACTTGACTGCTTTTTTTTTTGATAGTATAGAGACTAGCACAGCTTTCTCTCTCCTAATGATAGATGATGTAAGAAAAGCTGAAGTAGTCAAAGCTTTTTTTGCCTCAGTCTACACTGACAAGGACTAGTCCTACACCATGGTGCTAGACAATGTAGTATGGGAAGGTGGAGGACAGCTGCTGGTGAAGAGGGAACAAATTAAGAGATACCTAGGAAAACCAGATGGACACAAGGCCATGGGTCTGGATTTAATGCACCTAAGGGTACTGAGGGAATTGGCAGACTTCATTGCAGAGCCTTTGGCCATTATCTTTGAAAACTCTTGGAAATGGGAGAAATCCCAGATGACTGGATAAAGGTAAACGTAGTGCCCATCTTTAAAAAAGGAAAGAAGGACAATCCAGGGAACTATAGACCAGTCAGCCTTACCTCAGTCCCTGGGAAAATAATGGAGGGGACCCTCAAGGAATCCATTTTGGAGCACTTGGAAGAGGGGAAAGTGATCAAAAATAGTTAACATGGATAGTTAACAGGGCTTTGGATTCTTCAATCATGGGACACTGCTCCAGGCACAAGGATTATTGGGAAGAGATCGGGTCCACCTTACCAAGAGAGGAAGGAGCATTTTCGCAAGTAGGCTTGCAAACTTAGCAAGGAGAGCTTTCAAGTAGGTTTGCTGGGGGAAGGTGACCAAAACCCTGTGGGTAGAAAGGAACTTGGAGGCCGGGAAGAAATGTAAAGAGAAAAGTACAACAAAAGTGGACCCTTGGTTCCAGTAGTGAGGGCGGGGAGATCGACTGGTTATCTAAGATGTTTGTACACCGATGCCAGAAGCCTTGGTAACAAGCAGGAGAAATTAGAAGCCCTGGCTCAGTCCAAGAACTGTGACTTGATTGGAATAAGAGAGACTTGGTGGGATGACTCGCATGACTGGAGTGCTGCCATGAAAGGGTATAAACTGTTCAGGAAAAAGAGGCAAGGGAGAAAAGGAAGAGGAGGAGTTGCACTGTATGTAAGAGAGCACTATTATTGCTTGAAACTCCAGTACACAGAGGGAGAAAAGCCTGTTGAGAATCTATGGGACACGCTTAGTGGTGTAGGCAGCACTGGAGATGTGGTGGTTGGTGTCTGCTACAAGCCACCAAACCAGGATGAAGAGGTAGATGAGGCTTTTTTTGGACAACTGAGAGAAGTTTCCAGATCACAGGCTCCTGTTATCATGGGGGACTTCAATTACCCTCACATCTGTTGGGAGATCAATATGGCAGTACACAAGCAGTCCAGGAAATTTCTGGAGAATGTTGGGGATCACTTCTTGGTTCAAGTGCTGAAGGACCCGACCAGAGATTGTACGCGGCTTGACCTGCTGCTTACAAAAAGGGAGGAACTAATAGGGAAGGTAGAGGTGGGGGACAACCTGGGAAGCAGTGATCATGAGATGGTAGACTTCAGAAAAGCAGACTATGACTCCTTCAGGAACCTGATGGGCTGAATCCCCTGGGATGTTCTTATGAAGGGAAAAGGAGTCCAGGAAAACTGGCAGTATTTTAAGGAAGCCCTATTGAAGGCACAGAAAAACACTGTCCCGATGCACAGCAAGAGATGTAAATATGGTAGGAGACCAGACTGGCTTAGTGAGGAAATCCTTGGAAAACTTAGGCACAAAAAGGGAACTTACAAAAAGTAGAAACTGGGACAGATGTCTAGAGAGGGGTATAAATATATATCTCGAGAATGTAGGGCAGTTATCAGGAAGGCGAAAGCGTGACTGGAATTGCGACTCACGAGGAATGTGAAGGATAACAAGAAAAAAGTTTCTACAGGCATGTTACCAAGAAGAAGGTGATCAGAGAGGGTGTGGGGCCCCTATTGGATGAGGGAGGTAATCCAGTGACAGATGATGTAGGGAAAGCTAAAAGTATTTAATGCTTTCTTTGCCTCTGTCTTCAAGGACAAAGACAGCTCCTGGACTACTGCGATAAGTGACGGATTGTGGGATGAGGGTAGACAGCCTTTGGTGGGGAAAGAACAGGTTAAGAGCTATCTACGAAGGCTAAATGTACATAAGTCGATGGGCCCGGACCTAATTCATCCTAGGGTTCTGAGGGAGTTGGCGCATGTTGTTGATGAGCCCTTGGCCGTTATCTTTGAAAAGTCGTGGAGACTGGGAGAGATCCCAGATGATTGGAAAAAGGTAAATGTAGTGCCCATCTTGAAAAAAGGGAAGAAGCATGATCCAGGGAACTATAGGCCAGTCAGTCTTAAATCAGTCCCTTGAAAAATCATGGAGAGGCTCCTTAAGGAAGTCATTTTGAGACACTTGAAGGAGTGGAGACTGATCAGGAATAGTCAGCATGGATTCATGAAGGGCAAGTCATGCCTGACCAATCTGATTAGTTTCTACGATGAGAACTGGCTCTGTGGACAGGGGAAAAATCAATGGATGTGATTTGTCTGGACTTTAGCAAAGCTTTCGATATGGTCTCCCACAATATTCTTGTTGGCCAGTTGAAGGAATATGGATTGGATAAATGGAAGGTAAGATCGATAGAGAGCTGGCTCGAAGGTCGGGCCCAGAGGGTAGTGATCAACGGCTCAATGTCAGTATCGCGGTCGGTTTCTAGTGGAGTGCCCCAACGTTCGGTTCTGGGTCCTGTTCTGCTCACCATATTTATCAATGACCTGGATGAGGGATTGGACTGCACCTTCAGCAAGTTTGCGGATGACACTAAGCTAGGGGGAGAGGTAGATATGCTGGAGGGTAGGGAGAGGGTCCAGATTGACTTAGACAAATTGGAAGACTGGGATGCAAGAAATCTGATGAGGTTCAATAAGGACAAGTGCAGAGTCCTGCACTTGGGCTGGAAAAATCCCCAGCATTGTTACAACTGGTGTCTGACTGGCTCGGTACTAGTTTTGCAGAAAAGGACCTGGGAGTTGTAGTGGATGAGAAGCTGGACATGAGTCAACAGTGTGCCATTGTAGCCAAGAAAGCTAATGGCATATTAGGTTGCATCAAGAGGAGCGTTGCCAGTAGATCCAGAGAAATGATTATTCCTCTTTATTCGGCTTTGGTGAGGCCGCATCTGGAGTAGTGTGTCCAGTTCTGGGCCCCCAATTATAAGAAGGATGTGGATACACCGGAGAGGGTCCAGAGGAGGGTGACCAAAATAACTAGGGGGCTGGAGCATATGACTTATGAAGAAAGGTTGAGGGAATTGGGACTGTTTAGTCTGCAGAAGAGAAGACTGAGGGGGGACTTGATAACAGCCTTCAACTTACTGAAGGGAGGCTGCAAAGAGTCTGTTCACAGTGGTCACGGATGGCAGAACACGGAACAATGGTCTCAAGTTGCGGTTGGAAAGGTCCAGGCTGAACATTAGGAAAAACTTTTTCACTAGGAGGGTGGTGAAGCATTGAAATCGTCTACCCAGGGAAGTAGTGGAGTCTCCACCCCTGGAGGTGTTTAAGTCTCGCCTTGATAAAGCCCTGGTGGGGCTGATCTGAAGTGTTTGGTCCTGCTTAGAGCAGGGGGCTGGACTGGATGGCGTTTTTACGTCTCTTCCAGCTCTACTGTTCTATGATTCTATGATTCACCAAGGGCAAGCCCTGCCTAACCAATCTGATTAGCTTCTATAACGAGATAACGGGCTCTGTGGACATAGGGAAGTCAGTGAATGTGATATACCTTAGCAGCAGTATAGAGGAAAGAGACCTATGGATTATGGCGGATGAAAGGCTCGATATAAGTCATCTGTGTGCCCTTGTAAACAAGAAGGCTAATGGCATACTGGGGTGCATTAGGAGGAGCATTTTGCACAGCTCTAGAGAAGCTATTGTTCCCCTCTGTTTGGCACTGTTGAGGCCACATCTGGAACAGTGTGTCCAGTTGTAGGCACCCCAGTATAGAAAGGATGTGGTGAAGCAGGTTCAGTGGAGGGCAATGAAAATGATTACGGGGCTGGAGCACATGACCTATGAGGAGAGGCTGAGGTATTTGATTTTTGGTTGTTTAGTTTGCAGAAGAGAAGACTGAGGGCTGATTTAATAGCAACCTTCAATTTCCTGAAGGGAAGCTCTAAAGACGATGGAAAGAAACTGTTCTCAGTGGTGACACAAGGAGCAACAGTCTGAACTTACAGAATGAGAGAAGTTGGTTGGATATTAGGAAAAGCTACTTAACCTGGAGGATGGTGAAGCATTGGAATACATTGCCTAGAGAGGTGGTGGAATGTCCATCCCTAAAGATTTTTAAGTCCTGGCTTGACAAAGCCCTGGCTGGGACGACTTCGTTGGGGTTGATCCTGCTGGAAGCAGGGCGCTGGACTCCATGACCTGCTGGGGGAGAGTCCAGGAGTTGAGGTGAGTCTGATTAATCTTTGATGCTGAGAGCATGCTTGATAGAGGCTCCTAACTACTAGCTCTGGTTAGGCTGGAGGGGGACCAGACTTCCTCTCCCCCAGCAGTAGGAAGGTCTGTGGCTATCTGCCAAAGGCCAGCTTTGAAAACAGGGAAGAACTGACCATGGCAGATGACGCCCCTCCCCCGCATCAATTTTGTGACCCCCCCGCTACTCCCCACAACCCTCCTTTCTCCTGGTTATGATACCAGGAAAGTTCAGGTGTAAATATCTGAAAACAGGAAAATTTAAAACTCTCTTCCCATGAAACTGAGCAGAACGTACTGTGAATTTGTAGGGCTGTAAATATATCCCATGTAAAAGTGAATTAACATATTAAATCCATGTGAAAATGTGTAAGACAGTGCCTAGTAAAGCATGCAGAAGCACTGCATAAAAAGTTTAAAAAAGGTTATAAATAATATAGACTGCATAAACTTTAAAAAAAACGTATTAGCAACCCATTCTGTGCTTCTGAATGTTTGATACAACTGTTTGAACCTTTTCATAACAGCAGTTATTAAAAATAAATTAACAGAGAAAATTACAGAATATCAACGGATGTTGTATTTTTATTTAATATTGACTTTCAAAAATTAATATACATTTATTTGTACTTTGTACTCCTTTCATCAATTTGATCAACATGTAAGGCACGTGGTAAAGAGATCCTAGTATGGAAGGAAAAACTTTTTATAGGCAACAGCCTTATTTTAGAATAAATAGAGCTATTTATATCATTACAGGCATTTCAGAAAAATGCATCACAAAATTTAGATGATTGAATATTTCTGAAAAAAAGAATATTAGCTGAGGGCTTGCTATAAACTGTCTTCAATATTACACTAACAAGATATCTTTAATGTTATGAACAGATACTTTTAAAAAAAGGATCTAATTTCAACATCTTAAATACTGAAACCAGTGCTCAACTGCTTAAGGTAAATCCCATCTCTCTGGTGGTGGGAGGGACTCCTCATGCTGGTGTCTACCCTTGTCACAACCTGCCTCTACTGTTTTTTACATGGAAAAGAGACTACACTGTGCACAGCGACAAGGCAGGGAATAAGAAACACAATGAAAGCGCTAACAACAATAGAGGTGGGACTAAATCTCCTTAAGCCTGTTCAGAGACTGAAGCCGCTGGAGGATAAGTGGGATCTCTTATTTCACAACATATGACACCAGTACCCCAAGATCCATGCTGGCAACTAGCTGATCTCTAGGGCGATGTCTTCGCTTGCCCCCGGAGGGGGCATGGTGATCAGTCTGATCGAAGAATACTAATGAAGTGCTGCAATGAATATGCAGCACTTCATTAGGCTGATTCTCCCCATTGGCAACTTTGAAGTGTCAAACTTCAAAGTGCCGGCATGCCATGTAGCGGTGGACACTTCGAAGAATTTTGGGGAGTAAAGGCACTGTGAAGTAGCACGGGCACTTTGAAGAGCCTACAGCTACATGGCATGCTGGCACTTCAAAGTTGCCACAGGGAGAATCAGCCTAATGAAGTGCTGCATTTTCATCAGAGCACTTCATTAGTATTCTCCGATCAGGCTGATTACTTCTTCAAAGGCAGCAAGGGTAGACATAGCCTTGGAGGCGTTTAAAGTGTTAACTTTGGCCTATCAAGTCCTAAAGGCCTGAGATCTGTCCCCAACAGACCACCTCTCCCACACTCCCTGCAAAGCCTGACCACAACAAACAACATCAGTCAAGGTGCTTGACCATTTGTGATCTGAGACAGAAGTCAGGGTGTAGCATGTTTTCTGTGAGGATCCTTTGGCTCATTTCCAGTGTTTGATACAAGAGAGCCTAAATTTGCTGACTTTCAAGGCACACTGCAAAGCTATGTATTTGATAGGGTTTCAGGGCACACTGGGATAGTAAATTTGGCAATCATAGAATTCGTATCTGATATGCTATCATCTGTTGTTCTTTTGTGGAATACAAATGTAAGCACGGGCATAGGCCTTATTTTTGTATTAAACTGCAATAGGCAAATGATTGGTTATATTCACTTTTCAAATCATACCCCCTAACACCTAACTAGCCTGGCATAGAGTTTGGCATCTGTGAACAACCAGAATAGTTATTTTGGTGTGTACAGGCATCTCAACTCATGCCTCAGTAACTGAAAAAAACTACTCCTTCTTCCTCGCCTCACTGTGCACTTAGACATCGCACAATGAACTGAAAGAAAACAAAACAAAAACAAAAAAACACCAAAAACCCACCACCCATGGCCCTTAGCACAAGCAGTAGTTATTAGGTTCTAAGGGACAGCTAGGTGCGGATGCCTTCAACACACTCGTAACTACTAAAGATGAACAGACCTCTAACAACTTCAAAACCAAAACAAACAAAAAACACTTGCTGCAGCTGTACTGTGAAGAAGGTCAGTGTAAAAAAGTAAGTACTATGTATACAGGTTAAAGAAAATCACAGCTTGTTACATATACACTGCAGGTAGGATTTTTTTTTTTTTTAAATAAAATAGATGTTTTGCTTACTAGGAAGTTCACAGTTTAATTCACTTTGTCCTTCCCTCAAGGTAACGTTATTTCTTTGTACATACTTAAATAGCTCAATCTGGCAAAACAGTAATGAAATGTACTCGCTCTTCCCGTATCTTGTCCCTCACTCTTTACCATGATGGTGGCAACAGATGATGAATAATATTTGCCCAAGGTAGACTTTACAGCTCAGTGATTAAAACAATGACTACGTACACATGGATTATACACTCATCTTTCGCTACACGGCACAATTGGTTCCCAACTTTCCACTCATAGGCAAAAACTCCTAAGGACACTAAATTACCATTATATACACGTTGAAGTCTCTGACTGGTTCCTAGTGCTCCAAACTTGGCAAAGGAGTGGCAGCATACGGAGCTGCTTTTGAAAGGTAAGTGAACCTTGGGTTTGGGAACAGGTGGGGGATGGGTTGGAGAGGGTTAGAGGCTGGGGGCAGTGTGGAGCCATGAGTGGGAGAGAGGGTTAAAAGCTGATGGTGGCTCCGGTGGAGGAGGTGGCGGCTCGTTCCTCCGGGCTGCACGGGGGGAGACAACAGGCCGGTGGTTCGGGAACTGGGCTGGGGTGGGTGTTGGGAGTGGGCTGGGCCGGGAGGTACAGGGGGAGCTGCGGGCCAGGAGAGTGCTGGGCCGGGGGGGTGCACAGGGATCTGCAGACCCGGGGTGTGTTGGGAGCAGGCCAGGCTAGGGGGCAGGAGTGTGTGGGAAGCTGCATGTTGGGGCAGTGTTGGGAGCAGGCCGGGCCAGGTTGTGCTGTGCACCAGGGGAGTGTTGGGAGTGGGCCAGGCAGGCTGGGCCAGAGGGTGCAGGTGAAGCTGCAAGCCAGGGAGGTGAGGGTGTTGTAGAGCTGGCTGAGCCAGGCACTGCAGTGAGTGGCTCGAGGCGCCTGACTGCATGGCTGCAGGAATGCGGCCGCCCCGCCATGCAGCAGGAGCCGCTTTGACAGGAGCAGCTGGAGGTACTGGCAGCTCCTCCAGGCTACATCAGAGATATGTAACTCTAACTTATCTGAGTGGGTGGGTTAGGGGACCGGGGTAGGTGGGTGCTGGGAACGGGCCAGGTAGTGGGGTGGGGGGAGGCTGTGAGCCAGAGGGGGGGAGGGGGTGTCAGCCTATGGCAGGTTGGGGCAGCAGAGCTGGTGGGGGGGGGTGTCAGGCTAGGGCAGCAGAGCTGGCGGGGGGGCGGTATCAGGCTGTGGCAGGTAGTAGCCACGCGGGGGGGCGGGGGTGGTAAGCCTCATATTAGCGGTGGGAGTTCACTTGTCTAGCGAACAAAGGAGAGTATGTGTGTTCCTCATTTTAGTGAATACTTGTAAGTAAAGTACTCTTTTAATGACGGATGAGTGCCTATTAAACTGGCCATGTATTTATGCTAAGAGTAGCAACAGTGTTACTTTTCAATGAAACAAACCCATAAATCATCATCAGAGGCTTACTTACACGAATGACAAATCTGATTGCTGCACAGCCAGAAGTTGCCATAACTTTGGCGCTGTTAGGGACCAGATTAAAAAGAGTAGGCACAATGGCTTCAGCCCCATGGTCAAACTTGTTTCCCAAAACTGTTGAAAGATGACTGTTAAGGAAATGAAATAAAATTAGTAAGTAAAAATTCATTTTATGGCTGCAAAACAACAAATGTAAAGTTAATCACACATTTCAAAGATTAATCTTTACAAACAATGGTTATAACGGTACTTAGTTTATAATTTGCAAGTCTGTAACTTCCTAATGAGAGAAGATGCACAGAATTCATGAATATCGCAGTGTTTACCTTGCAGACAACCTGGAAGCTGAAACATTAATACATAATTTTCTCTCAGGGTTCTTTATAATGAATAGTACATACAAAGTACTCCATTAATGCGTGTTCAGTTACTTATGACTGACCATTGTTTTTGGTTTTCACCATACTACGACAGTATAATCCTGGGGAGAAAAAGAAATCTATGTGGCTGTTCTCAAGCATACTAAGCGCTCATTGTAAATGCAACATATTGGCTACATCTACACTTGCCCCATTCTTCGAAGGGGGCATGGCAATCAGGGTGATGGGAGATTACTAATGAAGTGCCGTGATGCATATGCAGCACTTCATTAGGCAAATCCTCCCAAGGCAACTTCAAAGCCTCAAACTGAGAAGTGCCAGCATGCTGTGTAGCCACAGGCACTTCCAAGTGCCCACGTTACTTCTAAGGGCCTTTACTCCCCAAAAAGGCACTTTAAACTTGTCACGCGGGAGAATTTGCCTAATGCATCGCAGCACTTCGTTAGTAGTCTCCCATTACCCTGATTACCATGTCCCCTTTGAATAAGGGGGCAAGAGTAGACATAGCCATTAAAACTGAAATGGAAAAAATAATTTCATATATTTAATCTAACAATATTAAATGACATTTTGAGGTTTGTGTAATTTATCCAGTCACAGGCAAAAAGATAAAATTTGTCAAAGTTACCAAGCATGAAATCTGCAGTCCCTCCCTTACTCATTTATTCAAGAACTGTGGCCATAAATTCAGAGTAGATTATGATTTCCATACTCATAGTAGTTTAATTCTCCACTGCTGGGAGCCAATAGGTTTCGCCAGTGCAGAGCAAATGCAAAAAGCACTTTTAATCAGAAGCTAGTGACATACTGTCACCAGGATTAAATAATGTCAATGAAAGCAGTGAAAAGGGGGAGTGCCTGTCTATTCTGTTGTAAAGTACAGATAAAGTCTACTCCTCCTTGTGCAGCTTTGAGTATAGCATAAACATTAAAGCTGTGTCTACACTTGCACAAAATATCGAAATAAGCGGCCCTCTTTCGAAAGAGCAGGAGGAGCATCCACACATGTAACACTGTCTTTCAAATGGCAATCGAAAGAACAGGGTGCAGACATTGAAATCCGAGCCCTGATCCCAGATGAGGAAGATCAGTCCCTTTCGAAATACTAAGTTGGAAGAGTACATGTGTAGATGCTCCACAGTCTGCTTTTTGGAAATACGGGTCCGCCATGGTGCCGCTCAGCTGAAGAGCAGGGATGCGCCAGCTGGCAGCAGCAGGGCTCTATGGTCCCTGAGTTCAGCTGCCTTAAAGCCACACGCACGCAGGAAACCCGTGGCAGGAAGCTGAGAGCGTGCTAGGAGCAGCCTCTGCATGTGCTCCAGCACCACACTCCAGCATCACAGCATGGCCAGCAGCCAGCCTCCTCGCGAGCCCCATGCCCCCCCAACCCCCCGCCGAGCCCCCACAGGGCTGCCAGGGGGAGGAAAAAAAGGGCCCCCTCCTGGATGGAGCAGGAGCTGCGGGACCTCCTCAGCCTGTGGAAGGACAAGAAGGTCCTGCACGAGATGGAGGTGACATGGCGCAATGCCACTGCCTGGCTCAGGGCCTCCTGACCGGGGGCCACCCAGAATATATCACAGAGCAAGGATGCTCCAAGGTCAAGGAGCTATGGCAGGGCTATGCCCAGTCCGGGAACCAGGATGGCTGCTCCAGGGCATCTCCAGGCACATGCCCCTTTTTCCAGGAGCTCCTGAGGCATCCTGGGCCCAGGGACAGCTCCCCATCCCCGGCATTCCTGGACACCTCAGCTGAGGAGCTGCAGGTGGAGGAGGAGCAGCAGCCCAGACGGGGGACCCAGGAGGGCGCGGGAACCACAAAGTGGTCGAGCAAAGAGGGGGACCTCACCATTGTCATCCCCTCCCAGTCCTCCAGCCGGGCAACCGGGAGACAGACATCATCGAGGGATCCTCCAGTACACACGTGGAGGGGCACACACCACGGTGAGGGCGACGCAATGGCTAGTCGGCCGCACGCAGGATGGGTGGTCCCGGACCGCGCACAGACAAGCCCCCACATAGTATGCAGCACCCCGTGCTGGCCCACCAGCGATGCCCAGCACTTGCCTTCAGTGGACAGCACAGCACAGCACAGCCACACAGGGGAGGCGGCCGGTCAGTGCTGGACAGCACCTGGGGCCTGCACAATGCAGGCCAGGAAGGGCCACCTGCATGAGATCCCCTTGGCTGCAACCCCAGGCGGGTAGGCCCAGCCCGTAGGGGGCGGGGGCCCCATGGAGTGGGCTCAGGCAGGTGGGCCATAGCCAGGTCCCCTCCCTCCGGGGCACATTACTAACATGCTGTTCCCTACTCCATACAGCCGCACCATCCGTGGGCTGGGAGACTCCTGCGCCATCCTTCGTCCCCTAGAGCAGCCCTCAAACGTGCCTGGACGCCACCCCACGCAGTGTGCTGAAGGGCCTCACGCCGGGCCGAGGAGGACCCAGCCAGCTAGCACCAGACTGAGGTGGCTGAGTAGCACCTGAGGCTTACCGAGGTGGAGATGGAGAGGTGGAGGGCGGCCTGGGAGAGTCTGCTGACCACTTTGGAGGGCACTGGATAGACATTGCCCGCCTTCTGCACCCCCCAGGCCCACTCTCTGGCCTTACCTGGCGGTGCTCCCCGCACCCGGGGAGGCAGGAGTTCCAGGGGCCAACAGGGCTCACGGCTCACCACCCCTGCCCTGGAATGAGCTCCCTACCCCCTACCAAGATAGATTCCCTCCATCCCCGTACATAGTTACCAACATGGTCTCGCTAAATGTTTATTTTAATGTTCACCACTTCGTGCTATGCTCCTCAGGAGGATGGTGGGTGGTGGACGTGTGGGTGCGGTGGTAGTGGGGCTGGCGGCTGCAGGGACAGTGGGTGGCTGATGTGTGTGTGCATGCGGGTCAGAGGTGGCTGTCGGCAAAGGCCTGCCTGAGGGCCTCCCGTATGTGGTGGCTGTCCTGATGGGCCTGGCAGAGGGGGCAGTGCCTGGCTGCTCATAGCCAGGGCCAGCTGGAGGGCGCCCCCCGGGGACATAGGAATTCCCCCTTTCCCTCCACAACAGGTGCCCACCACCTGGGGCATGTTAAGGACCCCAACCTCCAGCTGCATGTGGAGGCACCTCCACCACCCCTTTAGGCGCCGAAGGACCGCTCCACGCCGTTGCAGGCGTGGTTGAGGCGCTGCCTGAATGCCTCTCGGGTGGGGTCAAGGTGTCTCGTGTACAGCCTCATGAGCCACAGCTGCAGGGGGTATGCTGCATCTGCCACCAAGCAGAGTGGCATGGTGACTACCTCCGCCACCAGGATCTCCCGCAGGTGGACGAACGTGCTGGCTCCCATTCGTCTGCAGAGCCCTGAGTTCTCGAAGACCCAGGCACCATGGGTGCGGCCAGTCCAGCCCACACAGATGTTGGTGAATCGGTCCCTCACGTCCACCAGGCCTGGAACACCACTGAATGGTAGCCCTTCCTTGTGACGTACTGGCCCAGCGCTGTGGGCACAGATGGGGATGTGCATGCCATCCAAAGCGCCAATGCAGTTCGAAAAGCCCAGGTGCCAGAAGCTGGTGACGGTGTCGTCCAGATCCCCCAGGTGGACAACCCTATGGAGCAGCATCGTGTTGATGGCTCTGACAACCTGCATGATAGGGGGAGGGGGACGTGCTCTAGTGCAGGTGGCGGGTGATCTCCCCCGCACCTTGGGCACAGCCCCATCCAGCCCCCCTCCCCTCTCCCATCCGGCCCCTTGCAGCAGAGGGTTCCCCTCGCCCTAGCCCCCCCACAACCCCGGGGGACATATCACCCAGCCCTACCTTACTTCCATAAGTATGGCCCCCGACAACGGCCTTGCCCATCCTGAACTGCTGTCCCACAGAGCGGTAGGAGTCCAGGGTGGCCAGCTTCCACATGGTGATTGTGACCCATTTCTCCAGGGTGAGAGGTGGCCGCAAGCAGGTGTACTGGTGCCGGAGAGCGGGGGCGAGCCAATGGCAGATCTCATCGAAGATCTGCCTTAACATGCAGAAGTTCCACAGCCACCTTTCCTCACTCCACTGCCCCAGCCCCAGGCGGTCCGACCAGTCAGTGCTGCTGAGGTGGGTCCAGAGGCATCGAGGCACCCGGGGGGGGGGGGGGGCTTGTCAGTGTCCTGGGTGGGAGAGCCCCACAGCCCCAAGGGGACCGCCCAGCCACCCGATGAGATGGAGTGCGGCTGCAGTGATAGTGCACAGCACTGCCAGCAGTGCGCCTATGATGAGGGTGTCCTCTTGCAGGAGCTGTCGCTGTGCCTCCATCTTGAGCACAAGTGGGCTTTGCCGGGCTGGGAACGGCTGGGCAGCACTCGGTTCGTGCAGCGTGGAGGGTGGGGGCCCTTTAAAGAGAGTGGCTGGCAGCAGCCCCAAAGGGCTTGTCAACCATGGGACCCTGTCCACGGCATTTCCTACCTCCCTTCTTTTGAAAGAGGGCTTGGAGCCATGTGGACGCTCTCTTTCGTAAGACCGCAGTGACACTTTGAAAGAGCAGATCAAAATGTCGATCCGCTAATGGCGTCAGGTGCTTCCTTTCAACGACCGCTATTTCAACCGCTGGACGTTGATTTTCACCCTTTTGAAAGGATGCTCATGTGTATACACAGCTTAAATATATTTGACTAAATACACGTAGCTGATAAAATACTGAAGTTACTTATTTCATATCTATTTTGAATCAACTGACTATGAAATATTATGGGCCTGCTTCAGAAAATGCTACTTGGCTCAGTGCTTTGTTGACTATGAGTAGTCACACTGAAGTCATGATAACAAGTACTCTAAAGTGTTTTGAGCTGTGGGCCACAAATTTTGAGTAAACAGTGATTACTGCAAGGTGTAAACACATACACTTTGGTTGTCAAAAGGACAGAAAGGAATAACTAAAATGACTCATTGTTTGTTCTGTGTGTTTTTTTTTTAAATCAAACAAATGCACTTCAGACCTGAAGAGAATGTAAACTTGGTTTCAACCTAAATGAGATTTCTGAAGGTCATTCAAGACTTCATATGCTGCTCAGAACAAATAATTTTGACAATGCATTATTGAAATATAAAGAACATGAATTATTCTCAATAGAAAATTGAAATAAAACGTTAATGTGGCTACATCTATGCTTAATTCACGATACGTTCACATATCTTTTCCAGCTTTTGTAAATTATTTTAAATTTAATATTTCACTTAATAAATATTCCCCTGCTGTTTTTATATATATGCGCACCTTTCAAGCTGATTTCTTATTCAACCAGAGTAAAGCGCATCTTTTACACCATGGAAAATAATTACAGTTAAAATTAAGAGTGCTGACTTGGATAACATATATTGTTTTTATCACTTTCGATCCTTATTTCACCCTCCAACTACGCATCACGCACAGAAACTCAACAATGCTATTGGCACAGCCAAGATGTACGTTGTAATCAAAGTTGCTAGCCATGTACCTTATTTAGCTCTAGTTCAATTTAAAACCAATATCATACAAAACCAGGCAACATCTATATCACTCATACTTACGCTACAGTAATGCATGCTTCTCTAACCACCTGGGATCTAAGATCCTTAGCTGATAATTTAAAAGCTCCATCCAACAACCGTAGATGCTGGAAAAAGCAGTCATACTGGGCAGCTCCAGCCACAAGCAGAGACCGGACTTTCTTGAGCTACAACAAAATTAAGAGTTATCAGTGTTCCTGACTGCACAGATGTTTTAAGATATGTGAAGCCTACAGGCAAGTGTCACTATTTTTAGAGCACATATGCAAGTATATGTGCACACAATTTTGTACATATGCGGACCAAAAGAGGTCCTTCAGAAAAATTATCACAAACGCAGTTTGAAATATATTTCAGAATTTTTTTTTAAAAAAAACAGCTATTCTAATCATATACCACCACCATTTAAAATTTGAACAATTCAACCTTTAAAAGTATATCTATCATGAAAATGTCTTGAATTACTCTCAGTTGTAAACACCACTTTGTGACATCTCTTTCAGGACAGATAATCTGTTTGGATGAGAAGCATACCGCATTGGTTCGCTGATCCCAGTCATGTTTGTCATCTGAGAGAATTTCCCTGATTTTGTTTAATGTTTCTTCAAGCTCTCTACTTGAATAGATCTGAAATTTTAAAATCAAATAAAAGGTAGATTTAATATTTCCAAGTTTATCTGAAGAAAAGGAAAAAACTCATTTTAGACTTAACAGAACTATAATTTTGAAAACATTATGGACAAAACTCCAGAGGCAGATTGTAGGGCAGTTTCCGTTTTAGAACAAATTTTTATTTACATGCACACCTGTCATTTGAGCCCTTCTCAACACAGGAATTCACACTCTGTTTATACGTTAAATCAGTCAACAACCGAAGTGATTTATAATTTTGTTAATTTAATTTTTTTGATTCAGCTACAATTCAATGTGATTAAAATGTTTAGGGAATAGGTTCATAAGTTGTGATTAAATTTCAATCTAATTTCCTAGTATGGAAATAAAGTTGTTCTGCTACAGAAATAATATTGTAGCAGAAACTCTCTTTTTATATGCGTATATAGTACCAGCTGAACTGCTGAAATCCATAACACTCTTGTCCATTGGGACCATGGATGTTGCTGGACCAAAAAGCCTCAGGGGCCAGGAGTGGGGAGTCAGCTGAGAGTCCAGCAGCTGAGCAACTGCTACTGGGGTAGGAAGCTGACAGGGGCTGGACTGTGGTGGCTGAGAAGCCGGTGGCAGTCAGGAAGCCTTGGCCAGGGGCATAAAGCAGGCAACAGCTGGGGAAACCACAGCCATGGTAAGGCTGCTGCAGCCATAGTCAGGCCACTGCAGCTGGGGGACTGTAAAGCCAGTGGCAGCCCTGGAGCCACAGCAAGGGGGCTGGAAAGCCAGTGGTGGCTGAGAAGCAGAAGTTGCAGCTGGGAAGCAGGAGCCCAGAGCCTGGGGGGGCCAGCGGCCAAGAACAGGCTAATGCCTCAGAGGGGAGCTTCATGTGTAATGTCCTGTAAAGGCATGTAGGGAGCTTCAAGTTGCCACCTTACATATATTTATAAAAAATACATCTTGCAGAAATGCTAGGGAGGTTGCTTGAGCTGTGACTGAATGGGCTTTCACCTCCTTCTGGTAAAGACGGGGAACGGGGGGGAGAATATGAATTAGCTGTTAACTAAAGATGATGCAGCTTGAAAATCCATTAGAGAGTCTCTGCATACATAGACCTTGACCCCTTAATCAATCTACTACGGTGATAAAAAGCCCAAGTGTTTTTCATACAGCTTTTTTTCTCTGTGGAACAAAGTCCATGAGACATCTGTGGAGCGATGCCTTCTTTCTGCATCAGAAGCATGTGGCTGGGGGGGGAACCCTCCAATAAGTGAATACTATGATTCATAGGTTCAGAGGGGTAGCTGTGTTAGTATGCTAGTATCACAAACAAGTAGTCCTGTAGCACCTGAAAGACTAACACATTTATTTATTACATAATGAGCGTTCATGGATAAGATTCACTTCAAATGGTCTTACTCTCAAAATCTCATTACCCAATAAATAAATGTGTTAGTCTTTCAGGTGCTACAGGAATGCTTATTAGTCTGGTTCATGTGAAACATCAAAATTACTTTAGGGATGGGTTTCATCTGGAGGCAAAGATATACTTTCTGAAAGATGGTGTATGGTGGGTGTTTCATGAGTGCTTTCAGCCTCTTCACTGTTTTTAGTTGATGGGATAGTGAAAAGAAGACCACACGCACTGAGAGATGGGAGAACGAACAGGTGGCTCATGGTCTGAGGTGAGATTTGGTGGGAATGAGATGTTGGTTTCACCACTGCTGGAACAGTTCTAATACGCCTCTTCAGGAATCTAGTTATTTTGGGCAGAGTAAAGATAATCCTCAGAGGATGAAATACTCAGACTGATGCAAGATGGGCCTTCAGGAAACTAACAGAGAGGCCTGATGTGTTAAGGGTAAACAGGTAATCTAGGGGAAAAAAAGGGATTCCAGGGCATCTGGAAATGGCTGGAGTCATGACGGGGAGAAGCAGCACTTCCATTTGGTCCAAGAGCTTATCTTCACAGAGTCCTTCCTCCTTTGGTTAAAGACAGACTGGACTGACACTGAACATGAATGCTCTATCTCTGATGCCTCTTCAAATACCAGACCTTGTCTTGCAGTGATCCCATGCTGGTACACCCAATTGTATCATTGTGTTGTGTCAGCGGGCCTGAAAGTGGTTAAATGTTGATTGGAGGATGTACTACAATCCTGAAGAGCTTCAAAAAACAGAACTGCTCTGGCCTGTCAGGCACAATAAGGCTAACCCAAGTCCTGCTGTATTAGGAAGAAGAGAAGAAAGGTGTGTCTGAGGTGGGCCATCTAGGATAGCAAAAAAGCACTGTCCTTTGAGATGCAGACCAGAGTTGCTGTACCAGAATACGGGAGAAGTTCCTTGTTCTCTTGTGAGGTAAAATGATCCCCCAGGGTATTCCCACTGGTTGAACAACTCGTTCAGAACAGAAACGCCTATCTTCAGTTTCTGACTTGCAGAAAAATGCCTGCTGAGACTGGTGACTAGCGAGTTCTCTGAACATGGCAGGTATACTGCCCATAGAGTGAAGTGGTTTCTGGCAGTCAATCTCTACACACAGAGGGAAGAATTTTGTTCCCCCCATGTTTATGTAGAAGACAGTCATTATACTATCTATTACCAGGCTATGTTAGGACTGGATGAGTGACAGGAAAGCACTGCTGGCCTGATGGACTGCTCTGAATTCTAACAAATTGATATGCATCCTTGCTTCATGAAGAGTCCAGGTGTCTTGTGTGGTGTAATTGTTCAGCTGAAATCCCTGTAACAGAAATCTCAAAAGAAGGTGTGAGGAAAGGCTCTCCTACCTGAATTTTGTGTGCCTGAGCTCCTAATTTCACTGTTTGGGCCTTATGCTTCTAAATAGCAGAAGACTGATATTACTTCTTCCCATATGAGCACTATAGTAACTCCCTACCTATTGCTCACCTCAGCGGCTCAATATGGCTGTGGCTGCACTATAAAAGTAACTTTGAAGTTGCTTACTTCGAAGTGCAACTTTGAAGTAGAGTGTCTACACACACCCTACTTTGAAGTTAAACTTCGAAGCAGGGCACTACAATACTCCCAGGAATGGAGTAAGGACTTCGAAGTTGGGCTAAGTCAACTTTGAAGCAAGGGAAAATGTGTGTAGACTCTCTGCTGGGTACTTCAAAGTAGTGCCTAACTTCCAAGTTAGTTCTTAGTGTAGATGTGCCCTTTAGCTCTTAGTCTAATCCCTTTACATCAGTGGTAAGTTGTAGTTTGACTTGGTCATTCTCATTATTAGCGAAGAAAGCAGGGGAAAGGGGAATGTGGAAAAATCTCAGTTTGTGGATGTGGAGGCAACAGAAATAGATCGCTCACCCCTGTGTCTCCCCCATCCAATAGGTATTTTAGGGATGACTTGGGGTTGAAGGGGCTTTTCCCTGAGCAGCATTCTCCCTGCTCCTCACTTATGTACGTGCAGGGTTACCTTCTGCTACCTAATAGCATCCCTACAGTTCCTGTTCTCTTGCAGCACAGCCTCCTCTCACCACTCCCAGTGTGCCTCAAAACTGACTGAAAGGGAGGCTTTTCACCAGTTCCTGATAGTTTGATTCCAGGTGCCCCATCAGCTGCCTCCAGTTCTCTTATTTAATTTTACTGTCTCAACTGAATTCAAGGAAGTTCTTAATTTACTCCTGGGCTGTGTCTACACTAGCCCCAAACTTTGAAATGGCCATTTCGAAGCTTACTAATGAAGCGCTGAAATACATATTCAGCGCCTCATTAGCATGCAGGCAGCCGTGGCACTTTGAAATTGACACGGCTCGCTGCCGCACGGCTCATCCCGATGGGGCTCCTTTTCGAAAGAACCCCGCCTACTTCGAAGTCCCCTTATTCCTGTGAGCAGATGGCCATTTACATGGCCATTTCGAAGTCTGGGGCTAGTGTAGACACGGCCCTGGTGTTTTAGTTAACCTGGAGTAACTGAAGTTTGACTGCCATGATAACAGGGATTTTTTGCTTAGCATAGGGCTAATATATCTTTTATTGCTTTCCGGTAGCCATCCTGCTTCTTCATATCACCCATGGCAATCTCCCAATGGGGAATTAAGCATAGGTCACTCCTATGAAATCTGTGGATCTTATGGGCATTAAATTAGTTTCTCACAATTGACAGATTTCCAAGGAAGACAGAAGATTGAACAGAAATAAAGTCACCAGTTGGATTTTCCTGCTGGTACACAGTTCTCTGGATAGCCATATTCTGAAGGATGCAGACTGATCTCATATGCGTCATGGGTTCTGTGTTGTCCAAGTAGGAGGAAGTAACATCTGGAATGACAGGCTCTTGCTCTACTAGTGGTTATGTCAGTACTGATGGGAAGATATTATGAAATGCGGACATATTAGGAGAGGATCCTCCTCCTCTCAAGGTGATTTCCTCAAGCCTAGGGACATCTCCAAGGAGAGCCAGGACCAACATAAGACAATATTGTGGTTACAACAGAGTGAAAATATCTTCAAATGAGGTAAACTTTTAGTCTTCCCTAATGTCTGGGGAGCTCTTGAGAAGTGGATCATCAGATCCAGGGCATCCAATAGTCTAGTACGCAAAGGACCCCATATAGAGTGATGGAACCACTGAGGGAGTGCCAAGGTGGAACTCACAGAAGGGATAGACTGGTATTTGTCTTTTGGATCATGAGAAGACACCAAAAAAAGGACTGCAAGCTTCTTCACACTTCTTCTTAAATGACAGGTTTATGGTGGCCTTAGGAGCTGTGGATAAGGACTCACCCTTGGACTGAGATAGGCAAGGATCCTTTTACTTAGATGGAGAGCTGAATGAAGATCTGTCTTTATTTGTATGCTCTCTCGAGAGGATTTCCTTGGTTAAACAATCATATGATCTGCTCTAGAGCTCACACTCCAAGAAACACTGCTTGCAATCTGAGACCACTATACGGGATGGCTCTGAAGCCTTATAACCAGCTCCTCCATGAGATGTTTCCACAGATGGAGCTCTCATCCCTCATAAAGTCAGGGAGATAAAAGTGGCAGAAACTGCATTTGGGAGAACCATATTCCTGCCCATGCCCCAAATCAGACAGTGAAGGGACTTGAACATGGGTCTTTCACATCTAAAATGAGTGTTCTACCTACCTGGGTGGCTATAGGATATGTTGGGCAGGATGGGTGCTCTCTCAAGTTCCCTCATGAACAATTTCAAAGGATTTTGGTTTTGTTTCATATTGAAACAGAACACCTACTATACTTGGTAAAATGAAATTCCTATTTTCCAGCTGGGTCTAAACAATGGTGTCATCCTATCTTCATTGTAAACTTTGGGTGGGGTGGGGAGGTAATATCAGGAAAATTCACAAGTAATACATAAGTTTAAAACTATTCATTACATGGAGCATGAAACAAAAAACAAAGTTCACTCCTTCTAAAGAACAAAAATACAGAGCGAGCAACATTATTTGTAGTACTGTAGTACCAAGGAGCCCTACTCATGGATAAGGAGTTGTGCTAAGCCCTGTGTGACACAGAATGAAAAGGCAGTTCCTGCCCCAAAGAGTGCATGACTTAAGTATAAGACACAAAATGGACACAAACCAACCAATGGGGAAGTACAACAAAACAACAAGACAGCATTAACACAGTTGGTCTCAGCACCTAAGTGGTGTCACGCTTTTTGTAGGACTCACAGCAAAGGAGAACATTAATGAGTGTTTTCAAGAAGGATAACGAGTTAATATTTATGTGAAGCTTTTACCAGGCATAAGAAACATGGGAAACAAGTGCTTGTTTCAAACATCAACAAGTGGATGATGGAGGCTACCACTGTGGGCCAGTCTGAGGCACGAGTCAACCTTTTGATAAGAATGAACCAAAATAGCCTGGTTCAAGGTCTGTAAAGTCCAATGAAGAGATCAAACCATGAGAAAACACCACAGACAGAGACTGCATTTTCCAGCTTTGCTTTTCTTTTCTCTCCTCTTTTGTATTCATTTGTCTCATTCTGTGACTTAGAAAACATGGCTGGAGCTTTAGAAAGCAGCAACAGCTCCAGTCCATTTCACCCAACTTCTCTTTTTTCCCCAAAGGGACAGTTATTACAATCATCTTTAAGAGACTGTAACACACCAAGGTTTTTTCCTTCTAAAGACTATCTCCAGTTAATGCAAAACAAAATAAAGCATGTGGTTAAAATGAAATTATTACTTAATGTTTTACATTTCAAAAGCTTTACCTATTTTTCCATCCATTCTGTATTTTTATTAAAATGGTTTTAATGGAGAGGTTGCAGTGGTACTAAGAATGTGAGACGTACGTGTACCAAACTGTAAACTTTGCTTAATTTTACTGCTCCAACATGTACTGCTTGCTAAGGGTATGTCTATGCTGCAGCTGGGAGTGAGCTTCAGCTAAGAGGGGCAGACTAGTGTTAATGAGATTCATTCTAATGTGCTAATCATAGCTATGGGAGACAATGGTACTGGAGGAATGTCTGCTTAGCTACGGAAACTCAAACCAAGCATACCTTGCCTCCTGGACCTCAGCTTGGGCGGCTAGCCTGAGCCTGTGCCAGTGCTGCAATGTCCACACAGCTAGATACTTACAGCAAGCTTGAGTGAGAACCCACTAACAGGACTGTACATCTCAGCCAGGAGGCTCTCTCCCAGCTGTGGTGCACACATAACTAGAGCTCTTTGCATATTTGGAGTACACACATCTGACGAAGAATGTACATGTGCATAAGCACTTGAAGGAGGTAATCTTGCTACTTAGTCTACTTGCTACCATGATACATTTGGGGGAGGCATCCTCGTTTCAGTGACAACATACACTTGTGGGAAACAGTGCATACATGATACATTTCAGTCTCCCTGCCAAAAGACAATCTCAATTGCCATGATAAAACCACGAATCACTATCCCATTCTTCACAACCCACAAAGGGTGATCTGTTCCGATTAAATTCGGGCATTTATTATCTGAATATTCTCAAGCGATTATAAGGGTCTGTAAAAGGTTCCTAAGTTTATAAAACCAAATTATAGACTGACCAAACCCTGTGCTTCAGAGCATGTATCTTCAGGGCTGACCATATGCATATGCAAAATACCTGAAGGCACAGAACACCTGAAAATTCAGGGCAACAAATTTTCAGGTGCCCTTACACAGCCACAAGCTGCACGTGTATGGGGCTGCTCTCAGCTGGCAACAAGGCAGAGCTGCACACCCGCCCCGCTCATCAGCTGCAGGATGACAGAAGCTCTGCTCAGCCTCTGTGGATTTGCTCTAGCCCTATCTCCTCTTTCACAAAGGCTTGGCACGTATCACTTGGACATGCAAGCAGGGTATAGGGGAGACAGGAAAGGAGAATCAGCAACAGCCACCAGGACTTCTGTCTGCCATTCATTTCAGACAACTGAGCTCACCTGTGGCACAAACCCCCCACGTCCTCCCTGTGCTCTTGCACACCTGCCTGACCTGGGACAAAACTAGCTAGGTGGCTGCTGCTCATGCAGCTCCATCCTGTTCTATGCACCCATTAAAGTCCCACCAGATTTGGAAGGCAGAAGCACAGGCACACTACTGATAGAAACCCTAACCCGTAAGTTCTTCCTCCTCCAGGTAAATCCTCTTGGTCCAGGACCCAGCCATGGAGCAACTGCAAGCTCTGTTCTTCCTGCCCCATGCCCCATCACCAGCACCTATGGGAGGGACTGTACCATCTTCAGTTCCTCCTGTCCTCCCCTCCCTTCTCCCCACCTCCAACTAGTGTCCCTGAGTCTAGGGATGGAAGTGGGCTGAGCCCAGTTTGGTTCATGGAGCAGGCAGGCAGCAACCCCGACCTCAAGCTGGTATTACTCAGCGACTGTGCCCCCTCAACACACTAGGGTCAGTGGGGTACCATTTTATAATCCCCCATTGGGCCCCATAAATCTTAAAGCCTGCCCTTACATACCTAAAATAAACTATTCCCTTCACAGAAATCAGCAGCTGCACCTTTGCCTGTAGGTGTTAGGGGAGTGGACTTGATCTCGAGGTCCCTTCCAGCCCTATGACTCTATGTCCTCAGAAGTAGAATCATAGAACAATAGAGCTGGAAAAGACCTAAAAAAGCCATCCAGTCCAGACCCCTGCTCTAAGCAGGACCAAACACATCAGATCAGCCCTGCCAGGGCTTTGTCGAGGCAAGACAAACACCTCCAGGGATGCAGACTCCACTACTTCCCTGGGTAGACCATTCCAATGCTTCACCACCCTCCTAGTGAAAAAGTTTTTCCTAATGTTCAACCTGGACCTTTCCAACCGCAACTTGAGACCATTGTTCCGTGTTCTGCCATCCGTGACCACTGTGAACAGACTCTCTCCAGCCTCTTTGCAACCTCCCTTCAGTAAGTTGAAGGCTGTTACCAAGTCCCCCCTCAGTCTTCTCTTCTGCAGACTAAACAGTCCCAATTCCCTCAACCTTTCTTCATAGGTCGTATGCTCCAGCCCCCTAATTATTTTGGTCACCCTCCTCTGGACCCTCTCCGGTGTATCCACATCCTTCCTATAAATGGGGGCCCAGAACTAGACACAGTACTCCAGATGCGGCCTCACCAAAGCCGTATAAAGAGGAATAAACATTTCTTTGGATCTACTGGCAACGCTCCTCTTGACGCAACCTAATATGCCATTAGCTTTCTTGGCTACAACGGCACACTGTTGACTCATGTCCAGCTTCTTATCCACTACAACTCCCAGATCCTTTTCTGCAAAACTACTACCGAGCCAGTCGGACCCCAGCCTGTAACAATACTTGGGATTCTTCCGGCCCAAGTGCAGGACTCTGCACTTGTCCTTATTGAACCTCATCAGATTTCTTGCATCCCAGTCTTCCAATTTGTCTAAGTCAGTCTGGACCCTCTCCCTATCCTCCAGCATATCTACCTCTCCCCCTAGCTTAGTGTCATCCGCAGACTTGCTGAAGGTACAATCAAATCCCTCATCCAGGTCATTGATAAATATGTTGAACAGAACAGGACCCAGAACCGAATGTTGGGGCACTCCACTAGAAACCGACTGCCATCCTGACATCGAGCCGTTGATCACTACCCTCTGGGCCTGACCTTCTAAGCCAGCTTTCTATCCATGTTACCCTAGCAATTATAGACCGGTAATTCTAACATCAGTACCGGGCAAATTAGTAGAAACAATAGTAAAGAATAAAATTGTCAGACACGTAGAGGAACATGATTTGTTGAGCAAAAGTCAACATGGTTTCTGTAAAGGGAAGTCGTGTCTCACTAATCTATTAGAGTTCTCTGAAGGGGTTAACAAGCATGCGGACAGGGGAGATCCAGTAGACATAGTATACTTAGATTTCCAGAAAGCCTTTGACATGGTCCCTCACCAAAGGCTCTTATGTAAATTAGGTGGGTCATGGGATAAGAGGAAAGATCCTTTCATGAATTGGGAACTGGTTAAAAGACAGGAAACAAAGGGTAGGAATAAATGGTAAATTTTCACAGTGGAAGGGGGTAACTAATGGCGTTCACCAAGGGTCAGTCCTGGGACCAATCTTGTTCAACTTATTCGTCAATGATCTAGAGACCGGGTAAGCAGTGAGGTGGTAAAGTTTGCAGATGACACCAAACTGTTCAGGATAGTCAAAACCAAAGCAGACTGTGAAGAACTTCAAAAAGATCTCAGCAAACTGAGTGATTGGGCAGCAAAATGGCAAATGAAATTTAATGTGGGTAAGTGTAAGGTAATGCACACTGGGAAAAATAACCCCAACCATACATACAATATCAGATCAGGAAAGGGATCTTGGAATTATAGTGGATAGTTCTCTGAAAACATCCACGCAGTGTGCAGTGGCAGTCAGTAAAGCAAATAGGATGTTAGGAATAATTAAAAAAGGGATAGAAAATAAGACAAAGAATATATTACTTCCCCTATGTAAAACTATGGTACGCCCACATCTTGAGTACTGCATGCAGATGTGGTCTCCTCACCTCAAAAAAGATATATTGGCATTAGAAAAGGTTCAGAAAAGGGCAACTAAAATGATTAAGGGTTTGGAACGAGTCCCATATGAGGAGAGGCTAGAGAGACTGGGACTATTCAGTCTAGAAAAGAGACTGAGGGGCGATATGATAGAGGTATATAAAATCATGAATGGTGTGGAGAAAGCAAATACAGAAAAGTTCTTTACTTGTTCCCATAACAGAAGAACTAGAGGACACCAAATGAAATTAATGGGTAGCAGGTTCAAAACCAATAAAAGAAAGTTTTTTTCACACAGTGCACAGTCAACTTGTGGAACTCCTTACCAGAGGACGCTGTGAAGGCCAGGACTCTAACAGAGTTTAAAAAAGAGCTTGATAAATATTTGGAGGTTAGGTCCATAGATGGCTATTAGCAAGGGGTAAGGTATGGTGACTAGCCTTTTGTTGAAGGCGGGAGATGGATGGCAGGAGATAAATCGCTTGATCATTGTCTTCGGTTCACCTCACCTGGGGCACCTGGCATTGGCTACTGTCTGACCCAGTATGGCCGTTCTTATGTTCTTATCCAATCCACATTCCTTTAACTTGCCGACAAGAATATTGTGGGACACCGTATCAAAAGCTTTGCTAAAGTCAAGATAAATCACATCCATTGATTTTCCCCTATCCACAGAGCCAGCTATCTCACTGTAGAAACTAATGAGATTGACTTGCCCTTCATGAATCTATACTGACTATTCCTGATCACTCTCCCCTCCTCCAAGTGTTTCAAAATGACTTCCTTGAGGAGCCCCTACATGATTTTTCCAGGGACTGATGTAAGACTGACTGGCCTATAGTTCCCTGGCTCATCCTTTTTCCCTTTTTTAAAAGATGGGCACTACATTTGCCTTTTTCCAATCATCCAGGATCTCTGCCGATCTCCACAACTTTTCAAAGATTACGGCCAAGGACTCGTCAACAACATGCGCCAACTCCCTCAGAACCCTAGGATGAATTAGGTCCGGGCCCATCAATTTATGAACATTTAGCCTTCGTAGATAGCTCTTAACCTGTTCTTTCCCCACCAAAGGCTGTCCACGTTCATCCCACAATGTATCACTTATTGCATTAGTCCGGGAGCTGTCTTTGTCTGTGAAGACAGAGGCAAAGAAAGCATTAAATACTTTAGCTTTCCCTACATCATCTGTCAGTGGGTTACCTCCCCCATCCAGTAGGGGCCACACGCCCTCTCTGATCACCTTCTTCTTGGTAACATGCCTGTAGAAGCTTTTCTTGTTATCCTTCACATTCCTCGTGAGTTGCAATTCCAGTTGCGCTTTCGCCTTCCTGATAACTGCCCTACATTCTCCAGCTATACCTTTATACCCCTCCCTAGACATCTGTCCCAGTTTCCACTTTTTGTAAGCTCCCTTTTTGTGCCTAAGTTTTCCAAGGATTTCCGCATTAAGCCAGTCTGGTCTCCTACCATATTTACATCTCTTGCTGCGCATCGGGACAGTTTTTTTCTGCGCCTTCAATAGGGCTTCCTTAAAATACTGCCAGTTTTCCTGGACTCCTTTTCCCTTCATAACAACATCCCAGGGGATTCTGCCCATCAGGTTCCTGAAGGAGTCAAAGTCTGCTTTTCTGAAGTCCAAGGTGTGTAATTTGCTGCTCTCTTTCCTTCCTTTGCTCAGGATCCTGAAGTCTACCATCTCATGATCACTGCTTCCCAGGTTGTCCCCCACTTCTACCGTCTCTATTAGTTCCTCCCCGTTTGTAAGCAGTAGGTCGAGCCGTGCATGACCTCTGGTCGGGTCCTTCAGCATTTGTACCAAGAAGTGATTCCTAACATTCTCCAGAAATTTCCTGGACTGCTTGTGTACCGCCATATTGGTCTCCCAACAGATGTCAGGGTAACTGAAGTATGCCCAAACGACTGTGCAGTCACATGGAGGGAAGGCAATATACCACTGTTAATCAGTCATACAGAGGACCCTTTAAGGTGATCACAGGCCACAGTGAGTTCCTCAGTGTTCCCTTTTTGTTTGGGGTTTAGGTAATTTTTTTCCTCCCCCACTAGTGAACTTAACATAGGGCCCAACCACAAGAAGCATCAAATACCTGTAGTTCAGCATTCTGAAAAGTCAAACCACTGAATCAAAGGTCAAATGTCAAAAACTCAGCACCCCTAATTTAGGCACCCAAGTAAAAGGTTAGACTTTTTAAAAGTTCTATTAGAGATGAGTATGGTTGAAAATCTGTCTGGGCATGGTGGAACCAGGTCCATGATTTCAAGCACCCAATGTTGAAAATCCTGGCCTTGGTTCTTAATTAATATACAGATTAAGCCCCTCTAGTCTGGCACCTTCAGGACCTGACTGCTGCCACAAGAGAGAATTTGCTGAACTTTGGGAGGTCAGTATTAACCTACCAGCATTAACTTCCATTGCTTATTGGGCTCTTTAAAGAAAACTGGGGTAAATTAAAGCTAAGTAACAGCACAGAACACAGAGTTAGGACTAGGGGCTATAAACCAACTTTATGGGACCATGGAAAACTTGGCCACAACCAAGATAAGTGGACACCCAGCTAACTAAAATAATGCCAGAACCCAATATTACTGCATGAGAGGGGTTCAACCTGTGGTTCAGCATTTGAAAAAGTTACACCCATATATTTTTCCATAAAATCGTGTTTGTCCAGCATTCACAGCATGTATAAACATTCAACAGATAAAATAACCCTTCAGTGAGAACAAGGTCATTTCTCTCAGCAGTTACCGGGAAAAGATTTATTAAAATAATAATAATGGACTTGAACATCACGAAAAGAAAAAAAACAGGCTGATTAGTAACTAAGACTTGAAACAGTTTTGGAACAAGCAGTTGGAGGAAAACAAAGTTTCCTAGAATGGTTGGAAAAGCCATCAATGAACAACTTAAAGACTAATTTGACACTGTTTACCAAGAACTATGTAACGACAATAGAATACACTCTACTATGATGCAAAACTCAATTACACATTTGCACTTATTTCCAAAGCAAACATTTCCATGATTAGCTGCTATATAAAAAATATATATATTTTCACTTTTTAAAAAGAGTTTAATTTTTCATATGATAGGGACAATGACTTAGATAGTTTATATGAACACTTCCAATGCAAGTAACAAAAAGGCCTATGTAAACATAGGCATTGTATGAGTGTATTAAACAATTCCCAAAGCTATTAGCTTGGTAAATTTTCATCTACTATTCACAAAGAACAGAAAGGAAATCTGTAAATGTGAATCAAACCTTTTGTCAGTTTATTTAACACAATCAGACTCTTCGGTATTCAAATTTCACAAGAAAGCTGTTTAAAAAACCATAGGGTTTTAAAGGGTTTTTCAGTATAGTCAGAACCAACTGTCCTTTGCACATATTAGAAATACTATTAATGACCTAGACCAAACCAAATATATCAAAGTTCAATGCAGGACAAATCTTTTTAGGCTAAATTTCTAATTCTAGCCTAAAAATAGAATGGAAGCAATCCCCTATTTTTAGTATGTATATGCAAGCACTTGCAATAATCTGAAGAGGAAAAGTTATCAATTCCCAGCTAAAAGACGATCATTTCATGATAAAGCATAGTTAGAAAAAAATTAAAGAGTATTGTTGACACAATCAAAAAATAAAACTGAGCATGACTGACAATGCTTTACCTGTACAGAAGGAACATCTGTAAATGCCTTAATAAAATCATCCTCATCAACCGCTCCAGCTCCTCCTTCTTTAGATGCACCTATGTAAATTTTTAAACAAAAAGCTGGTTAATGGGCTCCAATACATTTCATATTTACAAAGATTTTCTGATCCAAACACATTGTTAAAATTTCCTGTATATATTGGAAATTCTATATTTATCAGTTCTATGAAATGTTTCACCTTGTTTTCCCAGGCAATAGAGATTACACTGTAACAATCTACCATCTGTTTTCTTCTTTAACCTGGACAGAATCAAAATACCAGAACTTTTCACAAAATAGTAATTTATAAAAAGTTCTGATCTGAAAATGTCAGAAAAAAATTAACATTCTTGATCAACATAAAATGCTTGAACACCCTTGAATTGAAACATTTAAATGTTAGCCTAATATATTTTTCAATGTTACCATAGGAAAAAAATTCCTGCTCAAAATCAACTCTTTACAACGAAAATTTTCATTTGTACAGAAAGGATATTTTCTGCCTAAAACCACTGAACATTCCAACTTGCTCTAATATTTAAATCCAGCAACACCTATTAGTATGTTTTTAAAACTTCTCACTCTCCTCAAACAACCACTGAATCAGCTACATCAGCTTAATATAAATAAAAGACTCGGTGCAGCTACATAAATTATATGCAGAAAATTACACTGAGAGAACATTATGAAGGTTGCAAAGTTAAGCACTCAAAAATTAAGTGATGCCAGAATTAAGATTACCTGTGCAAACTTTGTTTGGTACAGATGTAATTATAAATTATTATTTAGTCTAATTCCATCATTACATACCTTTTTTCCCCATATATCCCCTGCCTTCTTCAGCCCTCAAATGGACAATGCCCTCTTAATGTGAAGCTGTTCAACATTTTGCTTTCTCTTTGATAGTCCATGTGCGGCTCTATGCCTTACTTACTGCACACTATTCAAACGCTGGTCAACGAACAAAGCTATTAATTTCTTCCTTGGGTTTTTCAATAGTTCTCATCACCACAGTATGAGTGCTTCCTAAGAATTAATTTATTTTCAAAATTCACCTGTGATATGACTGGGGATTATCTCCATTTTACAGATGGCAAAATGAGGCAGACAAAAATTAGAGTCAAAAGTATCTAATTTTGGGTGCACAACTTCATACACCTAGACCTTAATATGATCTTTGATTTCAACTTTAATTAGGCACTTAAAATATTACCATATACTTGGTGATCACCTGTGAGAAGTTTAGCTTAGGTGACTTTACCAGAATTACAAAGGATAAATGAGAGAGGAATAGATTCAAATTCTCCCAGATGACATTAATCTGACACAAGTAGAAAGTCACCAATTCTTTTCCTACAGTCCTCTGCCTCATTCACTATACATGTTCCAACGTCAAGATAACTGAGCTCGGGTCATAGACACAGAATACTAGAACTGGATGGGTCCTCAAGAGGTCATCAAGTCCAGCACCCTGCCCCCAATGGCACGACCAAGCAACATCTCAATCACCCCTGACAGATGTTTGTCTAACCTGCTGTTAAACAGCTCCAGCAAAGAAGATTCCACAACCTCCTAAGCAATTTAAGGCCACTGCTTCTTGTCCTATCATCAGAGGTCAAGGAGAACAATTTTTCTCCCTCCTTCTTCTAAAACTCTTTTAGATATTTGAGAACTGCTACCATACCCCCTCTCTCTTCCAAACTAAACAAACCCAATACTTTCAGTTATCCCTCACAGGTCACGTTTTCTAGAGCTTTAATCATTGAAATGTTTCCATTTCTCCACATTTCTAGAAATGCAATTCCCAGAACTGAACACAATACCCCAATTGAAGCTAAACCACACAGAGTAGAGCAAAAGCTGCCCTTCTTATATGCCAACTACACCTCTGTAGAGCCCAGCCCGATTTAGCATGCTTCATCCCCTCACAGTTCCTCATGTAAATCGGATAGTAAATGCAACATCCCTCCACCATAAGTGAGCATGCTCTAGTCCAGGCTTTACCCCTGTAATCCTGACTTTCATGTAATTAACTGCTGCTCCCAGCTGGAAAGGGGCCAGTCACCAGAAGAAAGAACTGGATGCTTTTATGTAACAGAAGAAGTTAAATTATTATGATTTTACCTCTGTCATGGAGTCAGCCAACAACCAGCACTGTGCTGTGAGTGAGTCCTATTTCTACTACCCAGGGAGTGTAGAAGAGGAAGCAGTCTGATTTAACTGTGAAAGGAATAAGAGCTAGGCATAGGGCATAATAAAGAAGGACCACAGGAGCTGATTGGAAAAAAGGAGCCCATGGTAAGAGGTAAAGACAGGGCCTGGAAGTTGGTGGTGGGCAGATTCTAAGTCTGTAACTAGGGAGGGAAATGTAGGGGGATGGGGAGAGGGGAAACTTACTTGAGAATAGCATCTGCATTGCTAGGAAGGAATTAATATGATGGAAGGAGGGAGACTGGTCTGACAATGAGCCAAAGTCCAAGGGGAATTGTGACTGGCAGGGAAAGAGACAAAGACCTGGGGGAGGTAAAGACAGAGCTTGGGATGAGGAGCCCTCAGAGGGAGACTGAAAAAAAATGTATGTTCTTAATTATAGGTTCACATGCTATTTTTTTTCTCCCCTGCTTTGAGGTGACTCATATAGTGTACTCAAAAAGACTATTGACCGTAGGAAGCGGTAGACGAGGAGTTAAGCAAAACATCTGATATGGCCTCGCATGACCTTACCAATAAACAAGGGAAATAACAACCTAGACAAGGCTACTATAAGGTGAGTGCATAACAGTCAGGATAGCCATTCACACAGGGTGGTTATTAATGGTTCATAGGCATTCTACAAGTACCTAAGTGGGATTTTGCACAGGGTTAGTTTTGGGACTGGTTCTGTTCAATATTTTCACCAACTATTTAGATAATGGCATACAGAGTATGCTTACAAAGTTTGCAGATGACACGAAGCTGGGGGGCTTGCAAGCACCTTGGAGGATAAGGTCATAATTCAAAATGATATGTACAAGCTAGAGAAATGATTTGAGGTGAACAGGATGAAGTTTAGCTAAGTACAAATGCAAAAAGTGTTCCATTTCAGAAGGAACAATCAGTTTCACATATGCAAAATGTGAAATGACTGTGTGGGAAGGAGGATTGCAGAAAGAGATCCAGGGGTCACAGTGTACCACAAGCTAAAAATGAGTCAGCAGTGTGACACTGTTGCAAAAGAAAAAGAAAAGACATCAGTCTGAGATGCATTAACAAGAGGTTGTAAGCCAGACATAAGAAGCAATTCTTCTCAAAGGCTTGTGACTTGGCCAGGTCTGGGTGGTTTTTCAGAAAGATGTTAAATGTTACAACTCTGAAAGAAGACATCCCAGTGCCAAATTCTAAGCTCCCGTTCTAAAGCAGGGGTGTGCAAAGCAGGGGGTGGGGTGCTCTCTCTTTGAGGGTTGTGAAATTTCATTAGGGGAGGTACAGCACATTTGTTCGGTGAATGTCAGGCTCATCAATCTTATTAAAAATGTAGAACTATGTTACTGGTTTTTGTGTGTGTGTAGTCACATTCATATACCAATTAATGAAGTTTTTACATTTCATATACTTTTTTTTTCTTACACTTGCCAAAAGGGTTTCCCCCACTGCCACATGAACAACTGAAATGTTTTTCAGTTCGGATTACATTAAACAGGTTGAGGAGGCCCTGCTGATTTCAAGAACGAAAAGTAGGGCCCAAAGTAAAAAGTTTGCTTACCCATGTTCTAAAGCTGGGAACACCAGATTTTTTTTTAAAAAAAAATACTTTTTAAAAATTCCCTACCATTTTTCTCAGGAACACCTGAACTATTTTGGCTGACATTTAAAAACAAAATCAGGCTTAGACTGATATCACCTCCTTAGGTCCCTTCCAGCCCTACGATTCAGCCCTAGAAACTCTTAAAGGAGTTTGTCAGCACAACAAAGTGGCACAAGTAAAAATTCAACCCAGACTAAAGTTTGGCAAAGTTATAAAGCAACTGAATTCAGGGTCTTTTCATGGAACGACTCTTGCAACCTTAAAAGAAAGAGATGATGTTTCCAGCCTCACCTATAAGAAACAAGATACGAATATGATCACATCTGAGATACAGCTGTAAAATGTGCATAAAGCTAATCGGTGGCCCTGCATTTAAAACCATAAAATGGCAGAATATGGCATTAACCACAAGAAAAAAATATGTGCTTCCACGTCAAAGACCAGCAAAAGGTGTCTAAGAAACAGTATTCCACTAATTCTGTTCAAAGGTCATTTAATACACACATCTTTAAGGAGCTCACTTATGTTAGAAAAACTGTTTGACATGCCACAAAGAAACAGCATTAGTACCTTGGAAAACACACTGAGACCAGATCTATGCTAGAAGATCTTTCCTGGCATAGCTATACCAGAATAATATTTCAGCAAAATACTCTTAGTGCTGGTCTATGCAAAAATTAGACTGACAGCTCTATTACTCCAATAAGAGGGTTATCAGGGAAGGTGGGGGTGATGAGAGAGATGTAACCTAGTGATAGATGATGTAAGAAACGCTGAAGTACTCTGGGCTTTTTCACTTCAGTCTTCATGCACAAGGACAGCTCCCATACTACTATGGGAAGGGGGAGGGCAGCCCTTGGCAGAAGTGAGCGACTTAAGAGCTACCTAGAAATGCTAGGTGTACACAAATTCCTGGAACTGGATTTAATGCACCCAAGAGTACTGAGGGAATTGGCACATGTCTTTGCAGAGCCTTTGGGCATTATCTCTGAAAACTCTAGGAGATTGGCAGAGATCCCGGATCATTGGAAAAATGCAAATGTAGTGCCCATCTTTAAAAAAAGGAAAGGAGGACAATCCAGGAAGCTGTAGACAGGTCAGCCTTACCTCAGTCCCTGGGAAAATAATGGAGGGGATCCTCAAGGAATCCATTTTGGAGCACTTGGAAGAGGGGAAAGTGACCAAAAGTGGTTAACATGGATTCACCAAGGGCAAGTTGTGCCTGACCAATCTGATTAGCATCTATGATGAGGTAACAGGCTCTGTGGACATGGGGAAGTCAGTGGATGTGCTATACCTTGACTTTAGCAAAGCTTTTGATACAGTCTCCCACCACATTCTTGGCCATGAGTTAAGGAAGTACAGATTGGATACATTGGATACGTGGCTGGCTTGATGGTCAGGCTCAACAGGTAGTAGCAATGTCTCAATACCTGGATGGCAATCGGTTTCAAGTGGAGTGCCCGAAGGCTTGGTTCTGGGCTGGTGTTGTTCAACATTTTTGTTAAAGACTTGGATAAGGGACTGAATTGCACCCTCAGCAAATTTGTGGATGACACCAAGCTAAGGGGAGAGGTAGATATGTTGGAGGGTAGAGATAGGATCCAGAGAGACCTGGACAAATTGGATGATTGGGCCAAAAGAAATCGGATGGGGTTCAACAAGGAGAAAGAGAAGTTACTCACCTGTAGTAACGATGGTTCTTCAAGATGTGTCCCTGTGGGTGCTCCACAGTAGGTGTCGGGCTCGCCCCAGCGCCGCAGCTCGGAAAATCTTCAGCAGTCTCCGTCGGGTCGCGCATGCGCCGCTGCGCGTCAGCTCTTCGCGCGCTTATGGTCACGTGCGCGATCCGGTCCCCGCCAGTTCCTGATCAACCGCTCCGGATGCCCCTAAAAAACACACAAGCAGAGCTCCGAAGTGGGGAGGAACGGGTGGGTAGTGGAGCACCCACGGGGACACATCTCGAAGAACCATCGTTACTACAGGTGAGTAACTTCTCTTTCTTCTTCGAGTGGTCCCCGTGGGTGCTCCACAGTAGGTGACTACCCAGCAGTAACACCCCCGAAAAAGGAGGTGGGTACCCGATTTATGCGCAGCTTGCCTGTGAAAGGACTGCTGTTGACAGGCGTGTATCCTCATCAAGCATCCTGTGCATGGTGTAGTGCTTGGCGAAGGTGTCATAGGAAGACCATGTCGCCACTCTGCAGATATCTCTCAGCGCGATGCCTTTGAAGAAGGCTGTTGATGCCGCCATTGCCCTAGTAGAGTGGGCTCTTGGCGGAACTGGCAGAGGAGTCTTGCGAATCTCGTAACACAGTCTTATGCAAGACACAATGTGATTTGAAATCCTCTGTGAAGATAGCACTTCTCCTTTTGACCTGGATGCAATGGACACCAGGAGTCTGTCCGTTTTCCGGAAATGTTTAGTTCTATCGATGTAGAAGGCCAGTGCCCTCCTTACGTCAAGTAAGTGCAACTGTGCCTCTTCATTTGAGTTGTGAGGCTTAGGATAGAACGAGGGCAGCACTATTGGTTCGTTGATGTGAAAGTCTGAAGAGACCTTCGGAACGAAGGCTGGGTGTAATCGTAGAGACCACCGCTTCTTTTGAGAAAATCATGCAGGTTGGTGTGGACATTATGGTCATGAGCTCGCTCACTCTGCAAGCTGATGTGATTGCCAGGAGGAAAGTCGTCTTAATAGTAAGTAGTCGAAGGGGGACCGTAGCCAATGGTTCAAAGGGCAGTCCCGAGAGGGTGTGTAGAACTAGGTCTAAACTCCATGACGGCGGTATTGGTTTCCGAGGGGGGTACAGGTTCACCAACCCCTTTAGGAAACGCGAGACAACAGGATGGGCAAATGTGACTGATCCATCCTTTTCATGCCGAAACGCTGATATAGCCGCCAGATGCACCTTTATAGAGGATAGCAAAAGTCCATTTTGTTTGAGTTGTAGCAAATAATCCAGAATCGTAGGTATGGTGGCATCCTGGGGTATTAGTTGCCTGGAGGAACACCATTCGGAAAAACGCAACCATTTGTGCTGATAAGTCTTTCTGGTGGAGGTTCTCCGACTACATTCAAGGACTTGTTATACTCCCTCTGAGCATGTAGTCTCTAGGGCGCTTAGCCATGGATTAGCCAGGCTTGTAGCCGAAGTCTCTTCGGGTGCGGGTGCAGTATTGACCCCCGAGCCTGAGAGAGAATGTCCGGTACTGTTGGTAGGAGAAATGGCTGATGTTGAGCCATGCGCAAGAGCAACGGGAACCACTGTTGTCGGTCCCATGTTGGGACTATGAGTATCATGCGTGCTTTCTCCCTTCTGGTCTTCTCCAAGACCTTGTGTATAAGTGTCGTGGGAGGGAATGCATAAAGTAGAGGGCCCTTCCATGGGATCATGAAGGCGTCCCCCAAAAACCCCTGTCCCATGCCCGCTCTGGAGCAGTATTGGGGACATCTCTTGTTTTCTCGGGTGGCGAACAAGTCGATTTTGGGAAAACCCCATCTGCGGACACTTGGTGGAGTAGATCTGGAGGGATCTGCCACTCGTGAGTGGGCGCAAAGTATCTGCTGAGTTGGTCCGCCTTGACGTTGTGGATCCCCGGTAGGTATGAAGCCTTTAGAGTTATATTGTTGGTGATGCACCAGTTCCAGAGCCGGACCGCCTCCGCACAAAGCGTACGAGACCTGGCTCCCCCATCAGTTTATATAAAACATGGTGGTGGAGGTGTTGGTATTCACGCCAACTACTTTTCCGCGCAGATAATTGAGAAAGTGCCTGCACGCATTGAACACTGCCCTGAGCTCTAATATGTTTACGTGCAGTGTCTTCTCCGTGGGGGACCATAATCCTTGAGTGGTTTTGTCGTCCATGTGAGCCCCCCATCCCATGTGGGAGGCATCTGTTGTAATGAACGCCGTGATTTGCGGTTGGCGGAAGGGCACCCCTGTCAGGAGATTCCTGAGGTTTCCCCACCATGTTAGCGAGCTTCATGCCTCTGTTGTAAGTGACACTCTCTTGTGGACGTTGTGGATTGAGGGTTTGTATACTGTTGCCAACCAATGCTGCAATCCTTGCATATGCAGCCTGGCGTTTTGCACCACAAACGTGGTGGTTGCCATATGCCCCAACAGTTGTAAGCATGTGAGAACTGGAACAGTGGGGCTGTATGTTAGTAGTTGTACGAGAGATTCGATGGCACGGAAACGTGCCTCGGCTAAATACACCCTTGACGTGACTGAGTCTATCCGAGCCCCTATAAACTCTATATTTTGTGTGGGGTCGGTCTTTGATTTTGAGAAATTGATGATGAGGCCCAGTGAGGTAAATGTGTTTGTGGTGATGTGTATCATCCGTAGTACCTCCTCCCGGGAGGTCCCCTTTAACAGGCAATCGTCCAGGTACGGGAAAATGAAAACTCCCTGTCTGTGTAGGTATGCCGACACCACCGCTAAAGGTCTTGGTGAAAACTCTGGGTGCTGAAGAGAGTCCGAATGGGAGGACTCTGTACTGGAAATGATCTGTACCCACAAGGAACCGGAGGAAGTGCCTGCGGGCTGGATGAATCGCAATATGAAAATACGCGTCCTGCAAGTCGAGGGCCGCAAACCAATCGCCCTGGTCTAGTGCCGTGATTATTGAAGCCATCGTAGTCATTTTGAAGCTTTGTTTGCGTAGGTACTGGTTCAGTGCGCGTAGATCCAAAATGGGTCTCCACCCCCCTGTCGTCTTCTCTGTCAGGAAATACCTGGAGTAGAAACCTTTGCCTTGAAACTGTTCCGGTACCCTCTCCACCGCCCCTATGAATAGCAGGTGGTCCACCTCCCGCCCTAATTCCGGTAGGTGAGAGGGGTCTCTGAGGACAGGTGCGGTGGGAGGATTTGGTGGAGGTAAAGACTGGAAGGGGATCGTGTATCCCGTGTTTACAATCTCCAGTACCTACTTGTCCGACGTGATGCTTTCCCATTGTGGGTAGAATGGCTTGAGTCGGTGAGGGAACATGTACTGAGATAGGCACTGAGGTACGGTCTTGGCTTTGCTGCTCTCGACATACCCGTCAAACTTGCTGTCTCGCACTTTGCCCTGCAGGGGCGCTGCCCTGCTGAGGCTGGCGCCTAGGGCCTTTATAATGTGTTTGTTGATGACGCCCTTGATCATACCCCCGTTGAAATTGGGCACGTTGTTGTTGGTAACCATAACGGCGTTGTTGAGGATAAAATTTCTTCCTTCTGAACGGTGGGGTATATATCCCCAAGGTCCGAAGCGTCGCTCTGGAATCTTTGCTCGAGTGTAGAACTGAGTCAGTCGATTCAGCAAACAATTTTATTTTGTCGAAGGCGAGGTCTGCAATTTTGACTTGCAACTCCTTTGGAATGCCGGATGTATGAAGCCAAGACTCTCTCCGCATTACCACTGCAGTGGCCATGGCACGGGCCGCTGTATCCGCCACATCGAGTGCAATCTGCACACCCGCTCAAGAAGCCGCGTAACCCTCTTGCACGATTGCCTTAAGAATTGGCCTTTTTTCCTCTGGAAGGAAGTCCATGAGGGCAGTAAGCTTGGAATAATTGTCAAAATTGTGATTCGACAAATGAGCGGCATAGTTGGCCATACGTAGCAATAGGGTAGAGGAGGAGTAGGCTTTTCTACCCAGAAGATCCAACTTTTTTATGTCCTTGTCCAATCCCCCAGATTTGTACTGGGACGATTTGGACCTGTATTGGGACGATTCAGCGAGTTTGGCTGTGGATGACTAAATAGAAATTCTATCCCTTTCGCAGGGACGAAGTACTTTTTGTCCGCCCTTTTGTTGGTAGGCAGAGCGGATGCTGGGGTCTGCCATATATTAGTGGCTGCCTCCATGATTGCATCGTCCAAGGGAATAGCAATTTTAGAAGAAGATGGAGGCCTGAGGTTTTTAAGGAGTCTGTGGTGTTTCTCCTGCACCTCCGCCACTTGAATATCTTGGGATTGAGCTACCCGTTTGAACAGCTCCTGGAACTGTTTCAGGTCATCTGGGGGAGAAATGTCTCCAGGGACCACGGCCTCGTCTGGCGAGGATGAGGAGGCGTCACTATGGTATCTCTCCTCCAATTCCTCTGGATCCTGGCTGTATTGCTGTGATTGTCTTTGTGGAATTTCGAGGTGGGGTTCAGTGTCCTTAGACCCAGCCTCTGATTGGGGCAGCCGTGGTGTTCCCCCAGGTGGAAGCAGAACACCTTGGCGTTGAGGAGTGGTCGACGGGGATCCATAGTGAGACGTCAAACTCCTATGATGACGCCCCGCATAATGATGGCGGTCGTAGCAACAGGGACAGGAGCCCGGCGATGGAGACCTGGACCATGACCCAAGGATGTAAGGGTGCTGCCTGGAATGACGAGACCTCCGAGATGATACCGACATGCGAGGAGAGCCTCTATGAGAAGACTCGTAGGGATCTCTGCTAGATGCTGGAGAAAAGCATGCAGATCCCTGTGATGGGCTCCGAAGAAAAGGAGAAGGACGTCTGTGGTAGGCTGAAGGTGTTGCTGCCCGTCGAATCTCTGGTGGTGATCGCGTCCTCGGTGCCGATGTCTTCGGTGCCGCCGTCTCCGGTGCCTCTGGGGAAGTCCCGATCGGTGCCGCAGTAGCTGGTGCTGAACTGATTAGTGCCCGCACGGCTCTCGGTGCCGACTCCCCAGTCGCTGCAGGGCCTTGAGTTGTTGCATGCGCCACGGCTTTACCAGTAGAGGAAGCCAGCGTGCGCGGGCCCTTTGTTACACTCGTCCCACTCCCAACAGTCAGGGGCAGGGATCGAGTAGGTGAGGCTCTTCTTTTCTTCTGCGCAGAGGAAGTCAAAGAGGCAGCCTTCCTCTTGTGCGCTCCTGAAGAGCCCTCCACATGTACTGTCTCCGATGTGGCAGGCTGAAGTGCTTTGTCAACTAACAGCATCTTCAGCCTCATTTCTCTGTCTTTTCTAGCTCTATTAGTCAACTTAGAACAATGGGAGCACTTCTGAGGAACGTCTCTCCCCGAGGCACCGTATGCATTTGCTATGGCCATCCGAAGCAGGCATGGCCTCCCGGCAAGATTCACACTTCTTAAAGCCGGGGGATGGCGTTGTTAAAACTTAACTCTGAGTCCTTTATGTGCTAATAGCGCACTTAACAGTCTATTAGTTGATGTTAAACAACCATTGGCCTTTGAAGGCTGACAACAAAAGCGGCGGGCTCGCCCAGAGGCGGCCGCTGCTGTTCTAAGATAGTCTTTAGGTTTTAAACAACTTTAACAGAGAGACTAACTATAATAACTATAGAGCTGCTAACTATAACTGTTAAAACTATTAACACTAGAAAAGAATAAGGATTTATCTGTCTCGGGCACTGGAGCCGGAGAGGATTCCGTCTGCAGCCGTTGGTGGTTGAGAAGTAACTGGCGGGGACCGGATCGTGCATGTGACCGTAAGCGCGCGAAGAGCCGACGCGCATCGGCGCATGCACGACCCGACGGAGACTGCTGAAGATTTTCCGAGCTACGGCACCGGGGCGAGCCCGACACCTACTGTGGAGCACCCACGGGGACCACTCGAAGAAGAAGTGTAGAGTCCTGCACTTGAGACGGAAGAATTCCAAGCACTGTTATAGCCTGGAGACCGAATGGCTAAACAGCAGTACAGCGGAAAGGGACCTAGGGATTACGGCGGATGAAAGGCTGGATATGAGTAAACAGTGTGCCCTTGTAGCCAAGAAGGTTAACGGCATACTAGAGTGCATTAGGGGGAGCATTTCGAGCAGATCTAGAGAAGTCATTATTCCCCTCTATTCGGCACTGGTGAGGCCACATATGGAATAGTGTGTTCATTTTTGGGCCACCCAGTATAAAAAGGATGTGGATTTGCCGGAGCAGCTTCAGCGGACGGCAACGAAAATGATGAAGGGGCTGGAGCACGTGACCTATAAGGAGAATCTGAGGGATTTGGGCTCGTTTAGTCTGCAGTAGAGAAGACTGAGGGGTGATTTAATAGCAGCCCTCAGTTTCCTGACAGGGAGATCTAAAGATGATGGAGAGAGAGCAGTGGTGACAGACAGCAGAACAAGGAGCAATGGTCTGCAGTCACAGAAGGATAGGAGTAGGTTGGATATTAGGAAAAACTATTTCACCAGCAGAGTGGTGAAGCACTGGAATACACTGCCTTTAGAGGTGGTGGAATCTCCATCCCTAAAGGTTTTTAAGTCCCAGCTTGATGATGTGCTGGCTGGGATGACTTAGTTGGGGTTGATCCTGCTTGAAGCAAGGGCCTAGACTCAATGACCTCCTGAGGTCCCTTCCAGCCCTATGATTCTATGATATGAAAAATTCACTGCCAGGTGTCTTAGCTATGCCAGTCTAACTCTGGTATAGACGCAGCTGCATTGACATGCTTCTGATGACTTAATCCCACTGCTCGAGGAAGTGGAGTTTCTACAGTGGCAGAAAACACCCTCAGCACTGTAGGATGTGACTGCACTACAGCACACAGTTTACACTTGTAAAACAGTTTTTGATGTTACAGCTTATTCCCAACATGCACACACATGCAAAACACCTATGTAAAAGTGAAACTTTGCCAGTATAACTGTGACTAGACTAAGGGCTGTTGTCAGCTCATCTATGTCAGTCAAAGATCACACCTCATCACATCCTTAACCAATGCAGCTATGGCAGTCAGTGACTGTAGCGTAAATTTGGCTTCAGAAGATAAACTTTGCACGTTATTGCTAAGTATATGATAATATTTTAATTGCCCAGCTAGAGACCATTTACTGTACATTTTGTAAGTTAGTGAATGGATATCTCCCCAAATACTGCAACTCTTACAGGAGTCTGCCTGCACAAGAAAGTGGTATCAGTAAAACTTCAGGCAAGAATCTAAACAGAAATAATTAAACCAGTTTTAATAAAAACCTCAAGTGACCAGATGCTTCTGTGTAACAGTGGCTTACTTCAGTTTACCATAAATCAGTTAGGAAATGGGTTTAAGATAAACCTAAATAAGTCATTCAAACTGATATGAGTGTCCATAGAGGTTTTTGCATTGGTTCAACTACATTAGTTTAAGAGCCAGTTCAATTTATACTCATAGGCCGTTTCTACACAGGCCACGTCCTTCAGAAGTGGCATGCTAATACACGGAGCAAAAGATGCTAATGAGGCGTGGATGCAAATTCCCTGCACCTCATTAGCATAACATCACATGATTTGGAGTCCCGAAGACTGCTCTTCTGGACTCCAAAACACTGTGTTGAACCACGGCCCCTTCTTCCCAGAAATTTTCAGGAAGAAGGAGCTCTGGAAGAAGGACTTCCTTCCAGAAGCCCCCCGGGTCCGCGCTTCTACACGGCGTTTTGGAGTCCGGAAGAACGGTCTTCCGGACTCCAAATCATGTGACATTATGCTAATGAGGTGTGGGGAATTTGCATCCGCACCTCATTAGCATCTTTTGCTCCATGTATTAGCATGTCACTTCCGAAGGAAGTGGCCTGTGTAGAAACGGCCAAAGTTACATTGGTAGACTACTCCTTATGTTTTTTAGGGCCTTGCTAACAAACAAGCTTGCACCAGACTATCTAAAGGTGCAGATTTAAACCAAAACTGAAACTAAAAGTGACATGTAAACATTCTTCATACTTGTTTAATGCTCTAAAAGAATTGAACTTAACTGAAATCAACCACCCTTAAACCCTTAAACCTAAGTGAAACAAAATTAGTAACAAGAATTTCTTCAGATGGCTTCATAACATTTCTGCCCCAATTTTGTAATCTTAATTACTATAGGTGGTGGAGATAACAACATCTATTAAGGTTGTCCCACACAGCACATTACAAAATTACCTTCAGTTGCTTTTCACTTTGCCAAACCTGATTCGTTTGGGCTGAGCTTTTTCCATTTTGGATGTCTACCTATGGCTAATACAGATTTCCGCTAAAATGGTTAAGCTGTTTCTGAGAATAGGATTGCAGACAAATATTGCATCAAACAAAGCAGGTCTTTGCTCACGAAAGCTTATGCTCCAAAATATCTGTTAGTCTATAAGGTGCCACATTTGAAAAAATATTCTTATGTTTTTGCTGACCTCAGGCACTGTTATGCTTTGAAGCATGGACTCGAAATTTGACAGGTGGTTGGCTGCCTTTGTGACAGGGATGTGCCCTCACTGTTCCTGTGAAATGCCACTCAAAATATAGGTCCAAGAAAAATCTTGTTTCATTCTTGCTCTGCAGATTTCAGAGGTTGCCAACTAACTTTTTGAAAGATTCTGCTTGCATGCTCTGTTCCCTCAGTTCCCGTGCGCCAGCTACACTGTGCATGCACCATCCCCACAGAGAATTCTGAATGCAAGAATAGCACAGGCTGAAAAGAATCTTCTATGCAACTATTCATCCTAGCCGCTACACAAAACTTTGGCACTAGGCACAGAAACTAAGCTTGGAATGCCCCCATTGGTATTCAGGCATTGTGGAGAAGGAGGAAGTGTTGAATACAGAATGAAAAGGAAAAATTACAGGAAGACATGAGAAAGTTGGGTAAGAGCAAGAGTCATCATGCGGTAGAATGTGGTAATAGCTGGGGAGAAGAGCTGAGGGATAAGAGGTAAGAAGGTGGGGGTAAGAGCTGAGAAGGGGCGAATAGTAGCATAGGAGGATAAGGATGGGTGTGGCTGAACTGCGGTGACGAGACAAAGGGAGATGGGACAGTGTCAACTAAAATGCAAGCACACATGCACACAAACAACTGTAACCTTTATTTCTGAGGGTACATCTTCACTACAGGGGACACGCTAAATTAGGACTTATAGGCTATCCCCCATCCACCACAGTACTCCTACCCCCTGTTAGGAGTAAGGTAGTGGAAGAGAGTGCAAGCAGATGGCATGAAAACCCAAATTAAGATACGTTGTCACTACCTGCCTAATTAACATAGCTGGAACTGGGTACCTTAATTTGACCTTCCTCTGTAGTGCAGAACTACCCCCAGCTTCAGCATTCCTTTGGAGCTGTGACTGAGACACATAATGAGCTATAAAAATTGTAAGTACTATAAAAACATTAGGCTCTGGGTATCAGGTTGGGCACCCAATTTTAGTAGCCGCTTTTGACAAATTTGACCTCAATCACTGAATCTCAGTTCCCCAGCCGTAAAATGCACATATTACCATCATCTAATCTATAAGGTACGTTATGGAGATAAATTCATCAATAGTTGTGAAGCGCTTTGACACTATGATGAGAACAGCAGCGAAACAGTGAGGAAATTAATTTTGCATTCAGTGCAGATTTTGCATGGTGCACTCTAAAAAAGGTCTGGGACCCACAAGCATATAGAGAATAAGCAAAAAAAAATTGATTATTTGTCTATTTCCTGAACGAGGGCAGAGAAAAATGGGAAACCTGAATTCTGGTATTTCTTAACTTTTGAATGCTTGTCTATCCAATCTTAATGATTTTATAATAAAGTTTTTTTTAATGTAATAATGTGCAGTATTTGCGTTTTGCAGTAGTTAATAGCTAATCTTAAACTGGATTGGACCAGCTGGAGGGTTAGGAGGTTTCTTAGGCTATGTCTACACTAAGAGAAATTTGATTTAAGGCAGTTAGCTTGATATTAACATGACTGTCTTCACTATAAATACCACTAGCTTGATTTAGGGAGCACTAATATTGATATATCATCATCAAAACCTGCCGGGTGTGGTGTCAAGTTTGACTTTGAAAGTTGAAATAAAGGCCGGTGTGGGAACTCCTTGTCTTAAAATCGAACTTACTGGCCTTCAGAGGTGTCTCGTATGTAACCCACAATGCCCCTCGGTGATCTAGTCTGGCAGCTGCTCTCTGGGTGCACAGAAATTATGTGACAGTAAGACCATAAATTTCAAATTGGGACCAGGAAGCCTGTAGAGTCATGTTAGTATGAGAGGCTGATGAGGAACACCTTTCTTTCTTTGCTATTAGCGCTGTGAACACATCTACTCATTACAAGTAGCCCCAGCACGAAGTTTGTGGTTCTGTTGCTACACTTGGTATTTTTTTCTGCACTGCCTGGAGCCAGCTGCTGCCCCATCACATCACACGGCAGCAAGGCTGTTGTGAGAGCTATGTTTGCATAAGAGGCCAAGAAACTTCTTCTCAGCTGTTTACACTTGTTCCCACAGGCACCATGCAATCAGGGTCTTTTCTGTGCTCAGCCACGTCACATGGGTAGCCCCGAACCCAATAAAAGGATGCGCCTGCCATTGGTGCTGACCATTCTGCCTAGCAGCACCATGTCCTGGCTTGTGTGTGGTCAGGGCTTGAAGGGAGGGGAAGATTTTCAGGGTCCTGCAGTCGTCCAGGAGGAACAGTTCAAGCGCCCCTTGAGCCATGAACCCCACACCCCAAAGCCAAAAAATATTTTCAGGGACCATGTCAACTGGTCAATCAACCTCCCAAACACCAAACTGCCGCACTATGACAATGAAATTTGGTGAGCTGCATCCCCCATGTAGTGTCTGTGCAGTGAAGAGTAAAGACAAAAGTCTTTTCCTAGCCTTTTCTATCCTCTTTCTTCTAACTCTGGACCCCTTTCATATAGGGAAGAGTAGATGGAGGACCAGTTGGGAACGCAGACTATACACTTCAGTCTAGTGGACTGTGATCCCCAAAACCCTCCCTCAGCAACTCTCCTTTTTCCAAATCTTTACTATCTAGTCTGTCTTCATACTTTTCCATTATCCCTGTATTATTTTCAGGGATCAAAAGCAATCAAGGGACAGGAGACAGTCAGTGGATGGATGGGAAGACACAGATGCTGATTTTTTTATAAAATCCTTCATAATTTGGTTACAGCTACAGTTTTAAAAAGCAATTCAGGTTATGGGATTTGTCCATGTTAATTTGGAGATCTTTGTTAATGTGCTACTCTTCCTTCCTTCCATGTAGAAAAATGAAAGTTTGCTTACCATGAGAGGACAATGAGGGCAATGCAATGTGGGAAGGTGTCAAATACCAGCAAAAATACCCAGAATGCTACAGGAATGAGGGAACTGTGGGATAGGTTCCCACAATGCACTGCTGCAACAGTTGATGTTTGCTGATTGAGTGTAGCAGCAATACACCCATTTTGTGAAGAGCACATGGGGAGGTGAGAATAGTCAGATTTGAATTTATAAAATCCAGCATTACAAAATCGATATTAAGAAATTCAAATTTATCTCGTAGTGTAGATGCAGCCTTAGTATCTGCCTGTCCAGTAACTAGGAAAACTAGAAAATCTTGTGAGCCACCAAGAAGAGACACTAATTTCAATTACATGTTGGAACTCCAAAATCTGGATGAGGGATGTCACCGGACCTGCAAGGAGGGTGCAGCCCATGTCTTCTGGCAGCCTGGAGAAGGTGGGCCCTGCAGTGGAGCCCACACCCCCCCAGCAACCCCTGAGGTGGGGCAGGTGCACAGGGCTGGGACTGGCATCCATCAGCATCCCTGCAGGGCTTAGGGCAGCCCCACCCCACAGAGACAGACCCAGCTTTCCTGCTCCCACCCCTGGAGCCTCCTCAGGCTGGGGCAGCTGCATAGGGTTGGAGCTGCATCCCAAGCAGAAGCCAGAGCCAGCTTCCTCTGGCAGCCATGAGGCAGGAAGTAGAGGAGCAGCTCAGTGACAGGGGGGATGGTGGTGGCTTGGGGGCCGTGGCAGGGAACCTTCTGTGGTTTCGCAAACGCTCGTCTGGGACCGGCCAGATCCCAACCATGCCAGACCAGAGAGGTAGAATCTGTACAGACTTGAAAATGTATGACTGTTTCTTTTTGTCCTACTAGTTCATAACACATATCTTAAAAAATTATTTTTGATCACCCCAACTTCCCTTTGATCTTAACTTCATTTCTAAAATGATTTATATCGCCAGCATATTGACAATCACAGAAATGTAGGGCCAGAAGGGACCTGTCTGAGGCAGGAGCAAATAAACTTAAACCATCTGTGACAGGTATCTGTCCAATCTGTCGTTAAAAACCTCCAATCATGGGGATTTTATAGCTTCCCATCGAAGCCTACTATAAATCTTAACTACCCTTTAGTTAAAAAGCTTCCCTAATACTTAACCCTAAGTCTGTCCTGATGCTAATTAAGCCCATTACTTCTTGTCCTACCTTTATTGGAAATGGAGGACAACTCATCATCCTCTTTGTGACATCCTTTAAACACACCTGAAGAACTATCAAGCCCCTCTCCCCCTCTGACTTCTTTTTTCCCCCACAACTAAACATGCTCAATTTTTTCCAACCCTTCCACACAGGTCAGTTTTTCTAAATCTTATCGTTTTTGTTGCTCTCCTCTGGACACCCTCCAAACTTGTGCAGAACCCAGACTTAGGCACAGTAGAGGTTAAACCTCTCTCGTCCCGCACCCTTGGAACCTGACTGGTGTCAACTGAGAGGATTTGCTGGACCACAGGAGGTCAGTATTTTCTGGCAGTAATACCAACACTTCCATTGCTTATTGAGCTCTTAAAAAACATTTAGTAGTAAATGATGATTTTGGAAAAAGGATCAGTAAGAATCTTTTCCCCTCATGCTTGTGGAGCAAGCCTTTTAATCTTTGATTCCCTTCTACTAAAGGCACAATCCATGCTTCTCTGGAACGACACACATTAAACACTAAGATGATGGGAGTGAAGATGACACACATTCATTCCCCACGCTCAATTCTTCCTCTGAACTGTTTAATTTCAATGAGTTTGACCAGAAACACACTAATGAGGAGGGACAGTTTATCTCCTGAGGTAGCACACTCTAGGTGCCTTAGACTGCATCTAGGAGGAAAATGGGTGAGAAACTAGTCCTCACACCAGCTGTAGCTAGGCATTTGTGTCCCTGGTACAAAATGATCAGCCAGGCCCCTTGCTTGGAGTATCCCTGCTTCTGGTCAATGAATGAGGTTTAAAGAGCCCAGAATATATGGCTAATTTGCATGAGACAATAAACTAGCCTTTTTAGCTTTATAACTTCCCATTTCTGCAATACCTTTTATGTATTTTAAAACAGCTCACACTATTAATGCATAACACCACAAGGAAGTGACGAAGGGTATTAACTGCATTTTCTTAAGAAAGAAAACTAAGACACAGAGGACTTAAATTTGAGACATCACACAGCTTTACCAGGTGAAAAACAAGGTATCTATGGGGGCATTTATATATGCAGTTGTTGATTACAAACATATTAAGACCATCTGACTCCATTAATAATAGTGAGGAAACCTACTGCCACAGGTTCCTATTACAAACATATCTTGATGGAACAAGAGCCAGGTCAGTGGCATAAAAACTCAAATATTCTGGCTACAGATTGCTAAAAACTGACATGCTCTGCCTTCAAATTTTTTTTCCTTGCAGCAAAAGTCTATCCTGGGATTTATAGTCTGAGCTGACCAGATGGTATCCTCCTCATCCTTAGATTCACTGCCAAAATGCTCCAACTGATGGTGACCCGGAGCCCTGCAGAGGACTATATTTTAATCCTACTCCTGTCCTGCCCTGCAATACCACTTCCACATTGTTTCTTGCATTTTCAGTCTGCTCCCAACCACAAAAACCTTAGATCCTGCAAATCCCACAACAGAGATCAATTCCCCCATACTAGTGGGAAAAAAAAAAAACCCTATACACTTTTGTTTTTTGTTTTTAAATTGCACAAACAAGCACATATCTATACACACATTTATGCATACTAGGGCTGTTGATTTATTGCAGTAAACTCACGCAATTAATACCCCAAATTAATTGCAATTAATCAGTTTTATTTGTACTGTTGAACAATAACAATTGAAATTTATTAAATATTTTTGGATGTTTTCTACATTTTCAAATACATTGATTTCAATTATAACACAGAATACAAAGTGTACATTGCTCACTTTATATTACCCTTCAAAGTAAATAGTATTTTTTCATTCACAAGTACTGTAGTGCAATGTCTAAGAAGGAATGTAGAGCACAAAAATAGGGTTGTTTATATAACGTAACTGTACTCAAAACCAAAATAATATAAAATTGTAGAGCCTACAAGTGCACCCAGTTCTACTTGTTTTATATTTATGGCACTTTAGTATATCTGGCACATAAATACCTTGCAATGTCAACTACTAAACATTCATATTCATTTGTCCCTTCATGCTTCAGTCACCAATTCAAAGGACATATTTCAGTGCTGGTGATGCTCATTAAAAACATTATGCATTAATTTTTTACTAAACTCCTAGGGGAATAATTGTATGTCTCCTGTTCTGCTTTACCCACATTCTGTCATATACTCCCATATACTTCATGTTATGGCCGGCTCAGAGGATAATGCAGCACATGATCATTTTAAAAGCCATATCACTGCAGATTTGACAAAACACAAAGAAGGTACCAATGCAAGAGCTCTAACACTAGCTACAGCACTCGACCCAAATCTTCAGAATCTGAAGTGCCTTCCAAAATCTGAGAGGAATAATGTATAGAGTATGATTTCAGAAATGTTAAGAGCAACACTCTTATGAAGAAACTACAGAAACCAAACCACCAGAAAAAGAAAATCACTCCTCTGCTGTTGGTATCTGACTCAGATGATGAAAATGAGTATGCATCAGCCCACACTCCTTTGGACTATTATCAAGCAGAACCCATCATCAGCATGGACACATCCTCTGGGACAGTGGTTGAGGCACAAAGGGACATACAACATGTAAATATCTTGTGACATCAGCTACCACAGTGACATGTGAACACCTGTTCTCACTGTAAAGAAGAAGCAGGTAGCACTATCTCCTGCAAATGTAAAACTTATTTGTTGGAGCAAACAAAAAGTAGGACTGAGTGGACTTGTAGGCTCTAAAGTTGTACACTGTTTTATTTTTGAATGCTGGATATTTTGCACATATTTCCACATTTGTAAGTTCAACTTTCACGATACAGACTGCACAACAATACAGTAAACTCTTGAAATGTGTGATTCCACATGGTGGTTAATTCACAAGTTAACATTAATTAAACGCAACTCAAAATCTCACTCCTCCCGGCCCTGGCTCAATGCCCCTCTAACCCCGCTCCTAGCTCCAGCTCACCTCCTACCCCTGCGCCTGGCTCTGGTTCCAGCTTGCCACCCCCATATGTGGCTCTGGCTCAAACCCTCCCCCACTCCCCACCCCCCCAGCGCACACACAGCTCTGGTTCCATCCCCCCACTCCCCACAGTTCAAACCCCTCATGCACACAGCTCTGGTTCCATCCTCTTTCCTCCCCATTCAAACCCCCCAGAAGCACGGCTCCAGTTCCATCCACTCCCCCACCCCGGTTCAAACCTCCCCATGTACTTGCAGCTCCAGTTCCATTCCCCCCATGGCCCAGCTCACCACCCCTGTGCATGGCACTAGCTCAGCACCCCCCACCCCACCAATATGCGGCTGCGGCTCAACTCCATCCCTGCTCCACTGCAGCCCTAACCCACCTCAGGCTTAACTCCCGTGCCCCCCATCCCCAACCCACTACCAGGCTTAATCCTCTCCCCAGCTGCCACTCCCCACCAACCCCAGGACTTATCTTTCAAAAGGAGCTTCAGTGCTCCTGCTGCATCCCTGCCTGCAGAACGTGCATTCCTCAAGAGAAAAAGCCGCCCCCTGGACTTATGGGAAATTCAAGTTATACAAGGGTGCATGGGAACACAACTGTGTTTGTAGTTAGGGAATTGAAAATAAAATGTTTCTGTTCTTTACAATGCCAACATTTATAATCACAAATAAAGTGAGCTCTGTATACTTTATGCCATATTGTATTTCAAAATGCAGAAAACATCCAAAATATTTAAATAGGTGCGGTATTATTAACAGTGCCATTAATCTTTATTAATTTTTAATCACGACAGCCCTAATATAAATCAAAGTAACTGTTAGATGTGTTTGACATGTCTCACTTTTGTAGATTAGTGTAAAATCTAATTTCCTGAAACTTGTTCTCTAAAATGTGGCAGTCAATCAGGAAAGGAAGTAAGCAAAATAAAGTTCCAGAAATTTAAAATTCATTATTTATAGTTACTATTTATATTTATTCTGAGATAAAGTTCCAAACAGTTTAGTAGGGTGGTTTACTGTTTAGTCTACAATTAACAGAATTACCATTTTAAAAGTTTGGTAAAAGCATGCTTTCCATCAGAAAACAGGCAATTTGGAATCTCAAAAATTCACTTCTAGTGCAATGTCTGTGTAATATTTGAAAGAAAATAGTACAATCCTCTAAATGTACAATCTTATTCCTTTTCAAAAACAGCTTACACCATAACAGGACCTACAAAGCACACAATAATAATTTAAGTTGTATTGATACTGTACAAAACATCCACAGTAATTAGGATGCAAAATGTATTCAGCAAGAAAAGCAAATATTGACTAACTTTAAAAAAATGAAACAAGGTAGGTAAAATCCTTTTGTTTACATACATCCTACTTACATCCAACTTCATCATAAACTGAACTGTTAGATTAATACTTCTGTCACCTTCTCAAAATATGTTCAGTGAAAAACAAAGTTAACATTATATTGGAAGGGAAAAATATATACATTAGTTGTATTTTACTGGTATGCTAATGAACATCACAGCTTGATTGGTGAGCATACATAATACACATCTGTGCTAATTTAATTTTCCTTCCAGTGTGCAGTTCCACATTTGACAGACTTTATACGAGAAACCTAAAACTGAAAAAAAAATCTTGCACACAGGTTCTAAAAAAACACTTAAAATACTTAGCACTGCATAAGATTTCGTATCTAAACACTGGCTTATTAAAAAATTCACCTTCAACTGGTTGAAATCAGACCCTTTTAATTTGCAAGTACTTCAAAGCAAATATGGAAATAAATGTTTTCACAAACTACAAAGATTTGGAATGAGATCCATACGATGAGTCTGATACCACAGATCACAAAACAGATTTCTCTAACCAAAATGGTGAACTTCCATATGCAATAAGAACAAGCTATATACTAATTTCTTTTGCATAAATCATGGTAACAGATTTGTTTATTTCCCGGGTTTTTCTATTTTTCAATATACTTTAGTTATTTTATACAGTTCAAAAGGGCAAAAAACTGAAGAGTGTACTGACGGTGTACTGTTTCCTTGAGGCACATCATGTTTCTTCAACCACTTGCAAAAAAAGATGGGCCTCCATTACAACTTTATAGAATCTTCAGTAGATTTGCAGAAACAAACGCATTTTTTGCAATTGGCTGTCCTGGAAGTCATCGGAGGCCCACACTTTTATTCAGAACTTTCACCAACCTGAATTCGACTTTCAACTTGTTCATTTGATTTATAATACCTGGTCTATGACACAGACATTTGTAGCCTTTTGTGTGTTAAATGTAAGCTTACATACCCACATATATAGCAAGTAAAAGCACTGCATCAACTGAGTAAGAAATATTAATGATTCATTAATGAAGCTTTATTAACTGTATATGATAAACAATCATCCTCCAAAGTTTTTTTATTTGTGCTCACTCTCATGGTCCGCAGAAAAACATACCAAAGTGTGAGTAGATTTACATTACCTCCAACCTTAGGCCCACCAGCTGAACCTGGCTTCCTTGCACTGTTTGAAGGATTCGCCAGTTTTTTAGGTGCAGGAACCTTGAAAGCAGAAGCAGCAGACGACGGCCTATTTCCATCCACTGACTCCTCATCATCAAAGCTTTTATCTACAAAAGGATACATTAAAAAAAAAAATTTACCTGTGTGTACAGAGATTTTTTGAAAAAAAAGTCTTGCTGCACTTTTCACAGAAAAAATCAAATAAAAATCAATACACTTTATATATTGACCTTTGTCTGCAGTATGGGAAACAAATGACAGGAGAAAAAAAGCATTTTAATACCACAAGATTATATACAATACTGCCATTTGATTTGCAATTATCATTATAATATTAAACACAAAAATTAGTCCTATATATTCAATATCACAAAATGAAAAATTCTCTGCACAAATTAAATGTTATCTTCCCAAAAATGAACAATTTTCCACAGATTCTGGGCTATCAGACTAACATTTTTCCCTTTTCTGCTACTCATGCATGCATTCTCTGCTACACATCCTCCCACAGTGTGTCTAGCAGCACTCCCTGTCTCATTCCTTCCACCCAGATCTTGCAACTTACAATCACAGATCCGCTTGCAGATCAACCGCCTCATTCCTCTGATAGCTCTTAATTCCCTTCACACTAGGATGCTCAATACCTCACATGGCCACACACAATAGATTCTCAATACCAAAGATTCTATCCAAAACTGACAGAAAACACCATAGCTCCACCACTGAGATTTGTGCCGGCATTTTTCTCTCTCTTCCCTGCACTAGGTACTGAACAGCCAATCAGCTTCAAGGTGACATCATCTTCTGGTAGCCACTGCCAGATGAAAAGGTGAAAATTCTTCTTCTTCTTCTTCTTCTTCAGATAGATATAGATAGATAGATAGATAGATAGATAGATAGATACAAATTCATTCCCACACACACAATATTTGCAACCACAATTTCAATCCTTTAAGACCCAGCCCCTGCTTTGCTCAAGTATTTTCCACTCACCTTTCTCCCCCCCCCAAGTACAAGAGATTATCTTTTGTTCAGCCAAGTCAGAAACTCATCTCCAGTAACAGTTAAAATATTCTCAATACAGGATGTTCTGCACTTGGACTCTAATTTAAAACAAAAATGGGGTTCCATAGGCAATTTGCGATCATCATTTTGTAATTCATTTAGTACAGAAAGTTGGATTTCTCAGGAGCCCTGAAATGCACGTGAAAAACAAGTTCATATAATAAACAAGATGGGTGAGGCTGATACGCAGCTGCATAGCAAAAAGCCAATTTACCACCTATTTCTTCACTGAAACCTGCGAATTCTAAACAAATACCACAGCATTGTTTTTATTTCAGGAATTGTCTATTTATTTAACCTGGGTGTACACTGAATGGCAAAATGTTCCCAATAAATGAACTCTATTTAAAAAGAGAATTTCCTGAGGGAAAACAGTCACTCTCATATCAGAGCAAGCGTTTTTGTTTTTTTTTTTTCCAAATGGCATTTATAGTGGCTGCTGATATAAAAATACTAAACATTCTGCCATTTACTTTAATTTCCTAATGATAGCAAGACTTCAGAAATATTTTTGTTCAACTTAAACAATTTATAGAACTAACAACCTCTACTTTCATATACAATCAAAAATCTAGAAGGTATCAGTAAAGGCACAGCAGAAATTTTTCTCCAACGTGCTTGTTATCTTTCAACCATCATTGTAAGAGAATGTGATTAGGAATACTTCTGAGTATGGATATGTAAGCAAATCAGAATGCAAGAGGGCAGTGGAAAAAACACTATTCCATGAGTTACCATGGAAACAGCACAGTACTCAGTCCTCCCACAAGAACCTACGCTTCAATTCTAAGACACTGATTTAACACCGTCTTAAATGTATTTGTAGACATTAGCATTTTCTTTAAAAAATATTAGATTCATTAATCTAAACACAAGAATAAGTTTTATAAATTGCATGAAATAAATGCTAACAGTGGTTAACTAAGGATTCTGACTGAGGGAAATGTCACAGATGAATCCTATTTTAACATTTTTGTTGTTTTTAATATGTGGAAAAGGTCCCTAAATATTCTTAAATTATGATACTAAAACCAGCTAATTATTAAAACTCAAATCTAAATTTATTTTTCACTGTTAATACATTCTACATTTTTCAGCTTTGATTATTCAGATTTACAGTCAAAGGCACATTTCAGCAGTATGAGTTTCCAATACTATACAAGAAGGTGATTTTTATTAAAAATAAAAATGTCTCCAATGAAATTAAAAAGTAATGATGAGATTTCTGCTGATTTTACATTTGTAAAGGTTCTTATTCTAGAGTATATATACAGGGCTGTCCTTGGGATTTATGGGGCCCTACACAAGTACAGTACCTGGTGCCTTTAAGCCTCATGACAGTCTAGGGCAGGGGTGGGACACCTGTGGCTCCGGAGCCACAAAGAGCCCTTTAAGGAGTCAGTGGGTGGCTCCAGGTGCTGCCACCACTGACTCCTCTTGCGTTTCCCCATCCTGCTGCCACCGAAATAATGGAACTAAATTTAATCGGTTTAACAACCAGCAGGAGGGATCTGGCCATTAAACCAATTAAATTTAGTTTCATTATTTCAGAGGCAGCAGGGCAGGGAGCCACCCACACTGCAGGTGGTGGAAGTGCTAAGCCTAAAGGAGAGGTGGGGGAGGGACATCTGAGCATGCCCCTGCTGGAACTGTGCAGCCCTGCTGAGAAGGCAGCACCGGTAGCAGAAGAGCAGTGGCAACACACATATGGAGGAGCTCGTCAGCTGAGGCAGGTTAATCCCAGGGATGGAGTGGCATGTTTGGGGCTGAGGGGCTAAGTCTGGGGATGGGATGTAAAGCTTGGGAATAGGGGATGGATCTGCGGTCTCAGGTGGGTAAAACCTAGAGATGCAGGGCGCATTGGTGGGTCATGAGGGGTACAGCTAGGGATTGTGGGGGTGGGGAGAAGGCATGGAGAGTTGATGTGATGTGAACAACGCTCCTACCTGCTGAAGAGTCAATCCACAGGTACAGAATTTCCCTTGCTCTCATATGCTCTCCAATCTAGGGGTGAAAGTAACTTATACCTTCTAACTGTTACAAACGACTGTGTGTGCGCTGTTCTTAAAACAGGGTTTACAAAAATTACGGTTTGACGTTACTTATTGAGGACTGACTCCTATTCATATGCATTGCAGCTCTTGAAGAAATGATTTTATAACTGAATTTGAAAAAATGGCTCTTCTCGCTGTTTTGGTTGTAGACTCCTGGTCTAGGGAGGAGGCGGCAATGGGGAGGACAGTTAGGAGAACAAGGATGATTGTTCAGATACATGATTTTATAGTGTTCACTAAAACAGGAATAAAATCTGTTTAAAACAAATTTTAAACCATAGGTTGTGAACCAACAGCCAGTGGGTCAGATTTGGCCCACAAGGATCAGGACACTTGCCCTCACTTCTTCAGGGGCGCAAACCGGCACTGGCACTCCAGCCAGATGGGTGGGGTACCATGGCTGGAATACCAGCCCATGCTCTCCATTGCAGAGAGAAGAGGGAGCCTACACTTCCAGCCTGCTCCTGCACACACACACAGTTAGAAGGTATAAGTTACTTTCACCCCTAGATCAGAGCTCCACAACCTCTTCAAGACAACACCCCCAGCCCACCCCTGCACCTTCTCTCCTGCCCAAACCCCCCACACCCAGAACCCTCCCTCCCGCCAGACCCCGCATTTCACCCCAATGCCCTCCTGCACCCTGCCTTCTGTCCAGGCCCCACACAATTACCACCCCAGCACTTTATGTCCCACCCTCTGACTCCCAGCCCACTCCTGCACCTTATCTCCCTCCCAGACTCCACACCCTAAACTCTCTCCTGCACCCCACCTAGTGTCTGGACCCCACATCCCCATCTCAACCTCCTCCTTTGCAGCCTCCTCCCATGCACTGAACCCCTCATTTTTGGCCCTACCGCAGAGCCTATGGGGTCCCACAAAATCTACTAAACCAGAAGCCAGCAACCTTTCTGAGGCAGAATGCCAAAATTTGACCTTTGGCCACAATGTACGGTCCGAGTGCCAGTGATACTTTTTAAAGTCACTAACAGTCTTATAACAGATTCATTAATAAATAAAGATGTAGAGCTTTACCTTTTAGGTGGCGGTTGGTAGCATTAGCTTTTACACTGTTAACTAGGTCCTCCCCAGAGGAAGCAGAGTCACAAAACAGGGACAGGAAGAGGCAGATGGGTGGACATGAAGACCCAATTGAGCCTCAAATCTTTGGGTGCCCTATGCAGCTGCATATTGGGCGAATGGGTAAGGATGGCTCTGTATCTATTAAGCTGCAGGGACCTTACAAGGAATACTGACGGAACAGATTTCAACTAAAACTACACTCAAATTATTCTATAATACTACAAATTTGACATTGGCACCTAATTTCATAGAGAATTTAAAAAATATAAAGTGGTAATATAGTACAGTAGGGACTCAACATTCACGACCTCAATGTTAGCAAATTCAATTACTTGTGAGTGGCCACTTCCCCCAGGGCTCCAGGCAGGAAGCTCCGGCGGGAGCCATATTTGCAAATTTCAACATTTGCGAAGGTTCTCAACCCAAAACTCACAAATGTTGAGACTCTACTGTATAAAGTCTCAGATGTTAAGTCAAAATTTAATTCTAATTTTTATAGAAAGTACAACTTCCCCCAGCCTTTTGTGTATTTCTGCTTGTCTCTCTCTTGGTTGTATTAAAAATAGAACCCGCACTGATCTTCCAGAAAGCTTCAGTTCCAGAAAGATGCAGGATGGCATTTGCAGATATCCAACATGATACATCTATGCTTACAGAAACTATTACCAGTTTACATAAATGTATCACATTTGCTCCAAGTATTATGTAAAATGCACATATATTCACACATCTATAAACAGACACTTATCTGAATACTTAATCAATAAATACACCTGTATATATTTTTGTCTTCAGTAGTCCAAATTTGGGCACCTTTTTCAGCAGGGTATAATTCCAATAAAATCAACTGAGTTGAACTGATGTATCCTGGCCATAACTTAAGTCACCATGTACAGCAGAAACACTGCATCTGGCTGTCTTGGGATTAGCAGCAGAGGTAGACTCATGCCTCTCTGTACAATTTTCAAACTAATTTCAACAATTCTAATTTTTAAATTAACTTCACTATTTCCAAATCAAATTTCTTCACTACGTATAGGATTTTGCAATAACTGAGGATGTCAAAAGCATATATGAAGTTTTAAAACTGGCTGAAAATTACCTCAAAATATGAAAGAGAAAAATATAAAATACACCTCTCCCATTATGGGATCTCTCAAAATGGGCTATTTTCACACATACGTAAGTATCACACACACAAATTAATACGTATACAACCAGAACCCTCAACAACTTTTTTCCTATAAAGCTACATGTTCCTGAAACCATGAGTTATGCAAGCTGATCCGTAACTTTAAATCAAGTGTTGCTATAACACATAGTATTATAAAGCACATGTTCAGTTCTTTTGTACAAAATATCAGATTTTCAGGAAGCAACAGCCATTGCCAGCAATGAACAGAATTAAATTGCAAGGGAAACAACGATTTGGGTTTAATAGTTGAAATTTCAGCTATTTTTCCACATCACATCTTGGTGACTCAACAGCTTCACTTTAACCCTACAAGCTGGGTCTACACATGAGCGCCCTTTCGAAAGGGCGAAAATTGAAGTTCAGTGATCAAAATAGTGGCCATTGAAGGGGAGCACCCACTGCCATTTTCAGATCGGGCTTTCTCAAAATGCCGCCTCAGGTCTTTGAAAGAGAGAAGGGAGGCAGGAAATGCCACAGACGGGGTCTCATGGCCAACAAGCCCTTCCAGGGCTGCAGCCAGCTGCCTCCTTTAAAAGGCCCCTCCCTTTACCCTCCCCTCTGCATAAGCCGAGCGCTGCCCAGCCTTTCCCAGCCCGGTAGAGCAGACCCGTACCCACGATGGAGGATCAGCGACAGCTCGTGCAGGAGGACGCCCTCATTATGGATGCCCTGCTGGCAGTGCTGTGCACCATTACCACAGCTGCATCCAATCTCATCAGGCAGCTGGGCAGTCCCCCTGGGGCTCCCCCACGCAGGGCACCACTGGGTGCCCCGATGCCTCTGGAACCACGCCAGCAGCACCAACTGGTGGGAGCGCCTGGTGCTAGGGGACTGGGGCGAGGAAAGGTGGCCGTGGAACGTCCACATGTCGAGGCAGACCTTTGACGGGATCTGCCACTGGCTCGCCCCCGCACTTTGGCACCAGGACACCTGCATGCAGCCAGCCCTCACCCTGCAGAAACAGGTCACAGTCACCATCTGGGAGCTGGCCACCCTGGACTCCTACCGCTCCATGAGACAGCAGTTCGGGATGGGCAAGGCCACCATTGGGGCTCTACTTATGGAGGTTAGGTGGGGCCGAGTGGGTGAGGAAAGGGGAATCCTCCGCTGCAAGGGGCTGGATGGGAGGGGGGCAGGGGCAGAATGGGCTAGAGCACGTTCCCCTTCCCCCACTGCAGGTCATCAGAGCCATCAGTGCGAAGCTGCTCCATAGGGTCATCCGCCTGGGGGATCTGGACAACACTGTCACCAGCTTTGAGGACCTGGGTTTTCCGAACTGCATCGGCGCTTTGGATGGCACACACATCCCCATCCACGTCCTGCCACACAGCACCGGCCAGTACGCGAGGGGCTGGTTCACCGACCTCTACATGGGCTGAGCCGGCCGCACCCACGATGCCCAGGTCTTCCAGAACTATGGCCTCTGCCGGCGCATGGGGGCTGCCACCTTCATCCCCCAGCAGGAGATCCTGCTGGCGGAGGAAGTCACCATGCCTCTCTGCATGGTGGCAGATGCAGCATAACTACTGCAGCCATAGCACATGAGGCCATACACAGGACACATCGACACCACCCAGGAGGCATTCAATCAGCGCCTCAACCACACCCACACCCACACCATTGTGGAGCAGGCCTTCGGGTGCCTGAAGGGGCAGTGGAGGTGCTTCCACACACGGCTGGAGGTCGGGGTCCTCAATGTGCCCCAGGTGGTGGACACCTGTTGCATCCTCCACAACGTTGTGGAGGGAAAGGGGGACGCCTATGACCCCGGGAGGGGCCCCTCCGGCCGGCACTGACTATGAGCAGCCAGGCTCTGCCCCCATCTATCAGGCCCACTGGGACAGCCACCGCATACGGAAGGCACTCAAGCAGGCCTTTGCCGATGGCCACCTCGGACCTGCATGCACACCCACATCTGGCACCCGCCACCCCCGCCAGCACCACACCCGCACATCCACCACCCACCACCCCCTGAGTAGCACAGCATGGACTGGTGAACAATAAAATAAAATTCATCTACAATATTCTCATTGTTAACTATGTACAGGGGGTGGGAACCTAACTTGGAGGTGGGCAGGGGAACCTAACTTGTACAGGGGCGAGGCACTCATTCCGGGGCAGGGGTGGTGGGCTGCAAGCCCTGTCGGCCCCTGGAGCTCCTCCTTCCCCAGATGCGGGGTCCCCCACGGGGAAGAGAGGGTGTGGGTAGCACCAGCAGATACTGCCGGCAAGTGGGCCTGGTGGGGGCGGGCTCAATGGGGGTGGGGTGGGGCAAGGTCAGCAGGGGGAGCTGCCGGGAGGCCAGGAGACGGGCAATAGTGGCTGTGCGATCCCAGAGGATGTGGCCAATGTCCTCCAGGGTGGTCAGCAGCCTCTCCCAGGCTGCCCTCCTCCACTGCATGTCAGCTTAGGTGAGCCTCAGGTGCTGCTTGGCCACCCTGGCCTGGTACTGGCTGGCAGGGTCCTCCTCAGCCCAGCAGGGGGCCCTCTGGCCACGGCCCCCATGGCATGCTGCCTGGGGTGGCATCCAGGTGCCTCCGAGGGCTGTGGTGGAGTTCTTGGGGATGATGGATGGCACAGGGCTCTCCCAGCCCATAGATGCTGTGGCTGTGTGGAGAGGAGGATAGTATGTCAGCAATGTGCCCCAGATGGAGGGGACCAGGCTGTGGGCCACCCGCCCGAGCCCACCCCCTGGGGCCCCCGCCCCCACAAAAGACACTGCCCCCCCCCAAGTGGCACCAATCCACCCCCCATGGGCTGGGCCTCCCGGCCTGGGGGTGCATCCAGGGGTCTCTCATGAAGGTGGTCTGTCCCAGCCTGTGGTGTACAGGCCCCAGGTGCTGTCTGGCACTGACTGGCCACCACCCCGTGAGGCTTGCGGCACTGGCAACTGAGGGTGGGTTCTGGGCATTGCTGGTGCACCACCGCAGGGTGCCGCATCCCATGTGGGGAGTGGCCTGTGCGCAGCCCAGGAGCACCGGTCCTGTGTGTGGGCAACTAGCCGTTGTGTCGTCCCCACCCTGTGGAGTAGGTGCGCGCCCCTCCCTGTATGTACCGGAGGGTCCCTCAGCAACGTCTGGGGATGTCCAGCTCCCAGTCACCCAGCTGGAGGAGCGGGAGGGGACGACAATGGTGTGGTCCCCCTCTTCACTGGACCACTCCATGGTTCCCTCGCCCTCCTGGGTCCCTGGTCTGGGCTGCTGCTCATCCTCCTCTGGCTGCAGCTCCTCGGCTGATGTGTCCAGGAATGCCAGGGGTGGGGAGCTGTCCTGCGGCCACAGGATGCCCCGGAGCTTCCGGAAAAAGGGGCATGTGTCTATAGCTGCCCCAGAGCAGCCAGCCTGGTCCCTGGCCTGGGCATAGCCCTGCCGCAGCTCCTTTACCTTGGAGCGTACCTGCTCCGCGGTACACTCCAGGTGGCCCCTGAAGTGGCGGCCCTGCACCAGGTGGCCTAAGGCAGTGGCATTGTGCCACCTGACCCTCATCTGGTGCAGGACCTCCTCGTCCTTCCACAGGTCGAGGAGGTCCCACAGGTCTCGCTCCGTCCAGGAGGGGACCCATTTTTTTTCTCCACCTAGGAGCCGTGTGGGGGCTCGGAGGGGGGGCTGGATGCTGGCCATTCTGTGGAGGCTGCTCATAGCACTCTCTCAGCTTCCTGCATGCATGTGGCTTTAAGGAAGCTGAACGCAGGGACCATAGAGCCCTGCCGCTGCCGGCTGGAGTGGCCCTGCGATCCAGCTGACCGGTGCCATGGTGGACCTGTATTTTGAAAAAGTTGACTGTGGAGCATCTACACGCATGCTCTTTCGATTTAGTATTTCGAAAGGGAGCGATCTTCCCGATCTGGGTTCGGATTTCCAAGTCTGCGCCCCGTTCTTTCGAATTTCTTTCAAAAGACGGGTTTACCCGTGTGGATGCTCCTCCCGCTCTTTCGAAAAAGGGCCACTTATTTCGATTTTTTGTGCACATGTAGACACAGCTACATAGTAGAGAAATGCACTTTAGGAGAGTATGATTTCTAAAGTGCATTAACGTCTTATGCACCAGAAGGGCCATATACATCAAGCTGGTGTACGCTGATCACTTGCCTCATGCTGGCACTCTGAGTGAAGGTAATGGGGGCCAGCTAGCATAACATGGTCAAACCCTGCCTCTGAACATCCCATAGAGACAGAAAATTCTCCCCAATTCCAGTTGCACCAGAATCAGTTTGTAGCTGCCATAACCCAACTGCAAAAATCCCTTTTCCAGAAAAGAAATCACTTGGGTATCTCTTTTCTGAGGGTGCCCTGAAATCTTTTTCCCAAGGAGTGGGCAAAGGAAACAACGATCTCTGATAGCGAGTTGGCTGAGCTAAACATTCAGTCTGAAGACGCCCTATCCCCCTCACATATGCGGTTTATAGCAAAGGGCTTAACAAAGAAAAGGTACTTTATTAAACAGAAGACATATTTGCAAGCATGCTTAATGGATTTGTATTAGAATCCACTACAACCAACGTGTATCACAGAGATTTTAATCCCTGGATGAAGAAACTCACAGGCTATGTCTACACTAGCCCAAAACTTCAAAATGGCCATGCAAATGGCCATTTCAAAGTTTACTAATGAAGCGCTGAAATACATATTCAGCGCCACATTAGCATGTGGGCAGCTGCGGCACTTCAAAATTGACGCGGCTCGCCGCCACACGGCTCCTTTTTGAAAGGACCTTGCCTACTTCGAAGTCCCCTTATTCCTATGAGCAGACGGGAATAAAGGGATTTCAAAGTTGCCAGGGTCCTTTCGAAAAGGAGCCCTGTCTGGACGAACCTCGCAGCAGCAAGACATGTCAATTTCGAAGTGCAGTGGCCGCCTGCATCCTAATGAGGCACTGAATATGTATTTCAGTGCTTCATTAGTAAACTTCGAAACGGCCATTTGCATGGCCATTTCAAAGTTTTTGGCTAGTGTTGACACGGCCACAGTGTTTGAAAAACATAATAAAGTTAAAGCCAGTTCTCAACCCATAAAAATAAAAAACTCCTTAATGAATTTAAACACTTCTTCCTGCTTACACAGTTTTGGTGATGTTGGGGGAGTTTTTCCCAGGGAACTCACCCCATCCTACCTCCCAAATGCTTAGGACCGTTCTGCATGACCCTTCTCTGACCACACAAATGACTCTCCCCTCAATTCAAAAATCCCTCCATTGGCCCACCTGGCTATTTGCCAGCACAGGACACCCTATCTCTGGGATTAACCCTTTACAGGCAATTTAGTTAACTGAATACTGGGATGTCTAGAAAAGGAGTACTAGCACTCTTCTTTATCACAGCACTAATGGTTAATTACAGCAATTTACCATAAAAGCATACTAGAAGTACTGATATGGATCAATTCATGCGCAACACTGTAGCATGCTTTAGAAATCATCCTCCCACACGGCAAGTTACTCTATCATCTAGACAGCACATACCACCATCATGTATATGAGCCTTTAGGCACCCTTCTTCCCACTGAAATTCAGTGACAATTTGGTATGTAATTCCCTCATGCTATCCTGAAAATCTAAGCCAATATTCCTACTAGTTAGTGACAATGCACTTCCACCATGAAACAAACCCTCTCCTAAAACGGAGAGTTTCAAACTCAAACTCAATTTCATTTAATTTTGACTTTTAAGGTTAAAAACCCAGAAATGGCAATTCAGCGTGGACTATCTTGAGTTGTTCTTGCTTTCCACAACTACTACAACATATACATATACACATATACAGCTTTAGTCACCTGGCATCTGTGAAGGCCTGGGTATTTTTAAAATACAGGTTGCACCACTGAACGCAACAACAAATACAGAATGATCCTGAAAGCTTTTAATACATAGAGGCACAGTATGCCACATATCAAGCACAATCACAGAACACCAGAGTCTATCACAAGGGTCAGCAACCCCGGCACTCGTGCCAGAGAGGAAACAGGGAAACGGAGAGGACCAGCAGGCCCCTTGGAGCATGAGGGGAAAGGGAAGGGTAGTGCACCCCAAGCAACAGGGAAGGGGGATCAGCAGAATCCCCAAGAGACAATCACATGCTGGCTGCACCAAGCCACCATCAAGAGATGTGACAGGGGCAGCATCCCTGGGAAGAGAGGAAAATACACCACTTCTGCCCCAGCAGTCTCCCTTACCACCAGAAAGGAGGAAAGGGCCTGTCTGAAACCAACAGTGCTCTGGCCACCTGGGAGTGGGCAACCTGCATCCATCCATTACTTCTAAGCACAGAAACATCTTGCCTTGTTTGTTATTCCCTAGTATAATAATGGAGTTACTGCCAAGCATTTAAAACTCGTAACTGTCCTAACAATGAATTTGTATTTGATGTCTCTGTACTCTATTTTGATCTGTTAAAGAGTAAGACTCCCCAGTGTCCAAATGGTAAAGCTCTGCATCTTTATTTAGTAATTAAACTGTTCTAAGTAGACCTGTGGCAGTTGGACAGTACAGCATAAGGTAGTTTTGTTAACTACACTTGCATACTTAGAATTTGCAGGGAGTGTCTATTGTACCATAGCAGCACTGTGGCTGGATGCACAATGAGCGCATGGCTCTCAATCAGAACGCACCTCACTTCGCCCACTTGTCACCTTAGCAATACCAACAGAAAAATAACTACGTGGATGGAAGCCAGTGGAATCTGGCAACCCTGTTCGTGAACAATGGTAAACAAAATGGTCTGGCGGGGCATACGTATTATTCTATCCTATTCAAAGCTTGCTCACCACTGGGTTATACTCTCCCTCATAGAAAACCAGAGCAAATCAGGGATCAAAGGAATGGGAAGAAAAACATAAATAAATAGAAAGATAGTATCCCACTTTTATTAACCTGAGACCATCTCCTTGTTGAAGGCTGAATGGAGGGTCAGCCATCATCATATAGACAAAGTTCACCAACTCTCCTTGGCAAACTGACAAGAACGACGAACGCAACTTTCAGTGAGAAGGACATGAAGAAAGATGCCAGTGCTTGACATGGGAGTTCTGTTAAAGCTAAAAGTACCAAATTCAATTCACATTGAACTGCAGTCATTAGAAGGGGAGAAAAGATTCTGAGGGGCCTTTCTGAAATCTAGGGTTTAACAGGTATGTAAAAACAGAGCAAACCTCTACAGGTTGGCTTGTTAGCATAGACACATCCTACTCATCCATTTGGCTAGTTTCTGTTTTGAGGCAGTTTGACCCACCCATCCAATGTTCCATTATGGAAACAAATAGTCCCTGTGATCTTCTAAATTATTTTGTTCCTTCAGTATAGAAAGCTAATGCTGTCCAAACATCCAGGGTGTGGAATGAGACCTCTTTGCCATCTGCATGTGGCTTGGGGGCAGGGGGGAGACGGGGACACACAGCAAAGTAAATTGGTCGGTTTAAATGAAAGGGGAAAGAAATTTTGGCTATGAACTTAGAATATGTTGCAAGATTATGTTATCTTTAAATAATGTTATACAAAGAAACATGTGCCTAATTCTCCCACCAGTCTGTCAATGTAAAAAGCCCCTTTCATGCATAAGTGTAACAAAGCAGGTTGCAAGTGGTTCAAACTGCTTTCCCATGAGTTCATGTGGAGCAAGGCTGATATCCCATGTGGGTGCAGAGTTTCTTATTCTGGGATAAGTGTTTTCAATACCTTTAAAGAAACAAAACAAACCAGCAGCCATGTAGCACTTTAAAGACTAACAAAATGATTTATTAGGTGATGAGCTTTTTGTAGGACAGACCCACATCTTCAGATCTATGGAATTTCCAGTCCAGACATATTTATATAGTACAGCGGTCCAAAAATTGCAATAAAAACTGAAATCAAATATGTGGACATCTCAGGCAAGACACCGAAACATCCCCCATCCCTTACCCCACTCCTTCAGTTCACGTATTTGATTTGTCAGTTTTTATTGTTTTATTCATCCACCTACCCTTGATTTAGTTCTCAGTTCTTGTTCACTTATTGAGTACTGACTCATAAGGCTCTGGAAAAGGCTGATGAAAGAAAGAGAATGACAAATTACTGCAGTAAATATATTTTATCAAAGATTATTTAATCCAGGTTTTTCGAATAACCTTCCCCTGGTTGGTTTGTTATAGGCTTGGAAACACTAAAGTAATTATGTTCTCTCCTTCTTCTCACACTATATCTTGAATAAATATGTCCCCCTCTCCTCCTCAAGTATTTCTTTAGCATATTCCAAACTACTTTGACAAACCTGGGTTCACACTTCACTTAAAGATGACCATGGCTGACACATGCATCTTTCATCAAGCTTCAGTTGATTCTGATTGACTGAAAGAAAAATGTACTTTGTCTCCTAACCAGGTTGCAAACTTGGAGTGATTACCACAAAGCAGTCACACAGATTAGCGAGATTAAATCCAAATGTCAGTTAACAGAACTTGACATGCTGAATCACACCTTCCTCCAAAACTCTTGACCACCTTATCAACTGCATATGCTTATTAGAGCTAGAGATATCTTCTCTTCTTCCCCCTACATATCCAAACTTTCACATTCCACTTTATTCTCTGAATCTTTCCTCTCTAGTCTTACCAAAGAAGCCTTTGTCCATGTCATAGCTTGAAAGTTTGCCACACACTTACAACCCCAATTAAGCCTGGTAAAGATGGTGAAACGTGCCACATTCTCAAGCAACAAAACATTAAACCCACTGAATTTTCTGGCAAAACAATTATGTTGTATATTCTCCTTTCTTCAACATAACAACCAATACTACTATTTTGTTAGGTCTGAATCTGAGGGTTCTTTCACTTATCACTTTCAAATTACACACATATCCATGTGTTCAAATCCTTCCACAGAACAGCTCTAAAATTCTGTCTTTCCTCAGCCCCCATATCTAAAATCCCTCTTGCATCTTGACCAACATGGTCTCCTCCCTGATATCTGATTTTGGTTACCTACCATCTTTCATCTAATCCTAAGAATGGAGTGTCTTTGAGCAAAGAGCCATCTTATTTCATGTTGGTACAATCCCTCACTGAACTCTGAAACTGCTTCTACATGAAAGCCAACTTTTTATGTTTTTTTTAAGTTAAGGTATTTCACTTTTTTCCTCTCTCATTTTAAAAGAATTTCTCCCTTTCTCAGTTTCACTCCATTTTTTCCAAGTGCGTTTCAATATTATTTCCTCTTTTCTCTCCTTCCACTCCCTTGCATCTTTCTCAGCCTTCCACTACATTTTAAGTCTGCTAGTCTCACTTCTATTTCACAGACAATTTCATAATCAGTTCTATTTCACAATCATTTGTTTCAAGTAATGCTTAACTTCCCTTTGGCCCTTTTACTTGTCACACTGTATCACTCCAGCTACTTAAGATCCCAACAGATCACAGTATTTCCCTCTTCACAACCTTTTCCCTTTCACATCAAGAGCAAGCATCTAGTGCCAATGTTTATAGTATTTCACAAATGCACCTCTATACTCTACTGCAAGTTCTGCCTTTCTGCTCTCATTAATTCCCTTTCCTATTACCTGAGCTCCCACCATGTCACCTTCCTGGAAGTTGTATTAGTATTTCCTACTTTCACAATGTAGGGGAAAGACCATATTTGGACAAAGACTGGCTAACCTAGTGAGGAGGGCTTTAAACTAGGTTCGACGGGGGCAGGGGAGCCAAGCCCACAGGTAAGTGGAGAACATGGAAACCTGGGTGATGGGTCAGAAATGGGAGGCAGCATGGGCAACAATGTCAGAGTAAAAAGAGGGTCAGGGCAAAACAGGGAGGTAAGATCAAATCAATATCTTAGATGCCTGTATACAAATGCAAGAAGTATGGGTAATAAGCAGGAAGAACTGGAAGTGCTAGTAAATAAATATAACTATGACATTGTTGGCATCACAGAAACTTGGTGGGATAATACACATGATTGGAATGTTGGTATTTAAGGGTACAGCCTGCTTACGAAGGATAGACAGGGAAGAAAGGGGGGAGGTGTTGCCTTATATATTAAAAATGTACACGCTTGGACTGAGGTGGAGATGGATGTAGGAGATGGACATGTTCAGAGTCTCTGGGTTAGACTAAGAGGGGTAAAAAAACAAGGGTGATGTCCTGATAGGCGTCTTCTACTACAGGCCACCTAGCCAGGTGGAAGAGGTGGATGAAGCTTTTTTTAAACAACTAACAAAGTCAAGCAGGGCCCCAGATTTGGTGGTGATGGGGGACTTCAACTATCCAGATATATGTTGGGAAACTAATACAGCGGGGCACAGACTATCCAGTAAGTTCTTGGATTGTACTGGAGACAATTTTTTATTCCAAAAGGTTGAAAAAGCTACGGGGGGGAAGCTGTTTTAGATTTGATTTGAACAAATAGGGAGGAATTGGTAGAGAACTTGAAGGTGGAAGGCAGCTTGGGTGAAAGCAATCACGAAATCAGAGAGTTCACAATCCTATGGAAGGGTAGAACAGAAAACAGCAAAATAGAGATAATGGATTTCAGGAGGGCAGATTTTGGTAAACTCAGAGAGCTGGTAGGTGAGGTCCCCTGGGAAGCAAAGCTGAGGGGAAAAACAGCTGAGGAGAGATGGCAGTTTTTCAAAGGGACATTAGTAAGGGCCCAAAAACAAGCTATCCCGCTGTGTAGGAAAGATAGAAAATATGGAAAAAGACTGCCATGGCTTATACAGGAGATCTTGCACGATCTCAAAATAAAAAAGGAATTGTATAAAAAATGGAAACAAGGAAAAATTACAAAGGATGAATATAGGCAAACAACACAAGAATGCAGGAGAAAGATCAGAAAGGCTAAGGCACAAAATGAGCTCAAACTAGCTATAGGCATAAAGGGAAACAAGAAGACTTTCTATAAATATATTAGAAACAAGAGGAAGATCAGGGACAGGGTAGGGCCACTGGTCAGTGAGGAGGGAGAAACAGTAACAGGGAACTTGGAAATAGCAGAGATGCTTAATGACTTCTTTGTTTCGGTCTTCACTGAGAAGTCTGATGAAGGAATGCCCAACAGAGTGAATGCTAGTGGGAAAGGGGTAGGGTTAGAAGTTGAAATAAAAAAAGAACAAGTTCAAAATCACTTAGGAAAATTAGATGGCTGCAAGTCACCAGGGCCTGATGAAATGCACCCTAGAATACTCAAGGAGCTGATAGAGGAGGTATCTGAGCCATTAGCTATCATCTTTGGAAAATCATGGGAGACAGCAGAGATTCCAGAAGACTGGAAAAGGACAAATATAGTGCCCATCTATAAAAAGGGGAATAAGAATAACCCAGGAAATTACAGGCCAGTCAGCTTAACTTCAGTGCCAGGAAAGATAATGGAGCAGGTAATTAAAGAAATCATCTGCAAGCACTTGGAAGGTGATATGGTAATAGGAAACAGCCAGCATGGGTTTGTAAAGAATAAATCTTGTCAAACTAATCTGATAGCTTTCTTTGATAGGATAACGAGCCTTGTGGATAAGGGAGAAGCAGTGGATGTGGTCTACCTAGACTTTAGTAAAGCATTTGACACGGCCTCTCATGATATTCTTATCAAAAAACTAGGCAAATACAATTTAGATGAGGCTACTACAAGGTGGGTGCATAACTGGCTGGATAACTGTACCGAGAGAGTAGTTCTTAATGGTTCTCAATCCTGCTGGAAAAGTATAAAAAGTGGGGTTCCGCAGGGGTCTGTGTTAAGACCGGTTCTGTTCAATGTCTTCATCAATGATTTAGATATTGGCATAGAAAGTACGCTTATTAAGTTTGCAGATGATACCAAGTTGGGAGGGGTTGCGACTGCTTTGGAGGATAGGGTCATAATTCAAAATGATCTGGATAAATTGGAGAAATGGTCTGAGGTAAACAGGATGAAGTTTAATAAGGACAAATGCAAAGTGCTCCACTTAGGAAGGAACAAACAGTTTCACACATAGAGAATGGGGAGAGACTGTCTAGGAATGACTACAGCAGAAACGGGTCTAGGGGTTATAGTGGATCACAAGCTAAATATGAGTCAACAGTGTGATGCTGTTGCCAGAAAAGCAAACATGATTCTGGGATGCATTAACAGGTGTGTTGTGAACAAGACATGAGAAGTCATTCTTCCGCTCTACTCTGCACTGGTTAGGCCTCAGCTGGAGTATTGTGTCCAGTTCTGGGCACCACACTTCAAAAAAGATGAGGAGAAACTAGAGAGGGTCCAGAAAAGAGTGACAAGAACGATTAAAGGTCTAGAGAATGTGACCTATGAAAAAAGGTTGAAAGAATTGGGCTTGTTTAGTTTGGAAAAGAGAACATTGACGGGAGATATGATAGGAGTTTTCAGGTATCTAAAAGGGAGTCATAAGGAGGAAGGAGAAAACTTGTTCTTCTTGGCCTCTGAGGACAGAACAAGAGGCAACGGGCTTAAACTGCAGCAAGGGAGGTTTAGGTTGGACATTAGGAAAAAGTTCCTAACTGTCAGGGCGGTCAAACAGTGGAATAAATTGCCAAGGGAAGTTGTGGAATCTCCATCGCTGGAGATATTTAAGAACAGGTTAGACAGACATCTATCAGGGATGGTTTAGATAAGTCCTGCCATTGGGGCACAGGGCTGGACTCGATGGCCTCTCAAGGTCCCTTCCAGTCCTAGTGTTCTATGATTCTATCAATGTCTCTTTATGACTGGAAGCCCACTTGTTCTCTCATCATATTACAGCCTTCCCATTTAACTATCTCCATAACACTGTAGTTTTTCTGAACCTTGCACTTACAATTTATGCATTACACCAGAACCCAGAGATACACGCATTCAAGTTGCACAAATCTTCGGTTAACATGACTAAGTGGTAGGGAGCTGGTGCCTGGCTCTGGACTGCTCGCCACTCAGGGGGGCTCGAAAACTGACCAGAGCTGCTGTGCTGGTCAGTCTCCCCACTGCTGTCAGGGATGGCACCCGAGAGCCTGATTCTTGGCTGCCACCACTGACAGGACGGGGAAACTGGTCGTCGGGAGCGTCAGCCTGACTCTTGCTGTCCCTGACAAGAGTGGATTCCCCGCTTCTTTCGGGGCAGCAGCCTCCCCACTCCTGTAGGTATGGAGAGAGTCAGGCTGCTGCACAAGAGGAGTATTATTTATTAGGTAATGCACTGTCATGGGAAAGACCCACTTTTTCCTCTCAGTTCTGCTCCAGAACCTGAAGAAGTGGGTCTTTCCCATCAAAGTGCACTACCTAATAAGAAATATTGTTAATTTTTAAGGGCTGCTTGCTTTGTCTTTTCTTCTCTAGGTTTGTTTGTTCAAATGACCAAACATATTTTAAACAAATACTTTATTATTTGTAAAGACTTTTTGGTTAACATACTTTGCCATGATTTTTAAAATAAAAGCTAATAGATATAATAAAACATGCCAATGGCCACAAAAATGCCATTACATGTGGGTTGCAAACTGAATACTAAATAAATATTTATTGCAGGGGTGGAGAACATATGGTCTGCAGGATGGACCCAGCCACTAGCTTCCTTGGATTTGGCCCATGTCAAGTCCTGGGGCTTTCCCTCTTTCCCCAGTGTGTGTGTTGGGGGGGCAAGTGGATGCTTGTACTCCAGCCCCAAAGCAAGATCCTCAGCCCTTCTCCCAGCCCCATGAAAGACAAGTCAGTGAGAGTTTTTTGGTGGGGGAAAATGGGGGCGGGGTCTGTTTTTGTGGTGTTTTTGCTTGTTGGGAGCCAGGTCAAATGAGCTTTGGGGGGTTGATTTTTTTCTATTTGCTTCTCACCTGTGTACACCCCTGCCCCCTACTCATTTTCTGTGGGTCAGCGGCCCCCAACCAAAAAATGTTCTCCACCCCTGAGTTATTGCCTCATAAATTAGAAAAACCCATGTCAAGTATTTTTAGCAAATGTACCAAAGAGACACAAGGACTTGTTCTTCAAAGGAGACTATTCCATGATGGGCATTTTTTGCTTTCCCCACAGCAACTTATATGCTATTTTGTCTGAGTGTCTTGAGTTAATGGGGATATTCTACCAAAAACATACAAAATCCTATATCAAAGCCATTAAAGCTAAAATACTTTCAAAGTAACCACAAGGTATGTTCAGTCAAGTTCATGGCTCAGACAGACAATGGTATAAAAGAACATTCTCACATGAACAAGGTATTTTGAACTGACCTATATCAACAGAGACCAAAAGGTCTTACTGATTATTTGATAACTAGAACACTGTACAATAATGGAGACACTTGCAAGTTACTCAGTTTTTAGATCATAAATTAACAGTTTAAGCTTTACACAACAACCACATACCTGGCCAGAACACTATGTCAAACAAGAAACACGGAAAATCCATATTAGGACATGGCCGTGGAGTCTCTTAGTGATTTGTGGACTTTCCCTTGTTTTCTTCAAAATTAACATATGTTCCTACCCTGAAATGCTATTAAATGTCAACTGCCATTTCTTCCTTAACTGATTTGCTCTTTAGTTCTGTACAGTTAGAAAGCTATTGGTGACTCAGCTTACCCTGGCTTCTTTCATCCCATTTCCATAAACATAACAGAGAAGAATACGGCTCTCACAAACACTACTGCTGTAGATTATATATGAATCAGAAATGATAGCAGTCAACTTTCAAATCTCATATTAAGTTTGCTCGTTCAGCTGTGAAATAATCAGATTATGTTTTGAAAACTGAGTAAATTTCATTTAGAAGTCACTAAAAGAAACTGGAATGTTCCAGACACTATTTTATTGTTACTTTGCACAGAAAAACTGCACTTTCAGTTTTTATTGAGAATGCAAATTTCTAGGAAAAGTCTGAACTGACCCATTTTAAAATGTGTAGTAACAATATTCTCTCATAACAATTTAAAACTCAAAATTAGGTATTTCACTGATAATATCTGCTACAGGTACCCCAGATAGTATGCATCGGTGTGGTTAAATTAATTGAAAAGGATATTTCACAGGAAAAAGGTAAATTTAAAACACATATACGAAGGATGCTTTATCACATCCTCCTACTTGCCACAAAGTATTCTGTATAGGACGAAGATGATGTAACAGCACCATGAATAAGCTGAGAAGAGGGGACAGAAAGAGGTACAGGAATTACAAGGTCTGTGCAGCAAAGTTTGAGGAGGAACATAAAAGATGTCAGGGTTGAAGATGTTTTTAAAAGGAACAAGACTGAAATATGTAAATTTTATTTAGAAGCTATTCACGTATATAGCTTTGGAAAAAGTTATTTTTCATAGGTGTTTGAGAGATAATTTCCTTTTAAAATGCTTCAGATTTCTCCCAACTTCCAGTTGTCCTAGTTTTATATCACCTGTCTGACAGCAACAACATACCTGTGCAAGACACAATACAGCTTCAATTAGAGAAGCTAAAGGCTCAAAGCTTAAGTAAGCCCCACCTATGAAAGATGTATTTTGCACGACCTTTTTCCTGTTCTGCTCTAATAACAAATTTTTTTTTATTTTAAAAGATGCGATGCAGAGCAGAACAGTTTTTTTTTTCCAACATTTTTTAAAATTAAAGAATTCCTAGAGCTTTGAAATAAACACAGATGTTTTAAGGACAAAAAATATGCTAAATAGCATGTGGCAAAACTTAAGACATTTTTCTCTCCACATAATTTGGCCTAAATTTTCAGCAGTAACTGAAATTTTTCAGTGCCCAGTTAGACTCCCTTTAATGTGATCTGATTTTCAGAGTATAAGTACCAGAGAGGAAGCCGTGCTAGTCTATACACTATCAAAACAAAAACCAGTCAAGTAGCACTTTAAAGACTAGCAAAATAGCTTATTAGGTGAGCTTTCGTGGGACAGACCCACTTCTTCAGACCATAGCTAGACCAGAACAGACTCAATATTTAAGACACAGAGAACCAAAAACAGTAAGCTAGGAGGACAAATCAGAAAAAGATAATCAAGGTGAGCAAATCAGAGAGTGGAGGGGTGGGGGGGAAGGTCAAGAATTAGATTGAGCCAAGTAAGAACTTTCTGAGTCACTATAGGTGCATGTCTGCATACTTGGCTCAATCTAATTCTTGACCTTCCCCCCCACCCCTCCACTCTCTGATTTGCTCACCTTGATTGTCTTTTTCTGATTTGTCCTCCTTGCTTATTGGTTTTGTTCTCTGTGCCTTAAATATTGAGTCTGTTCTGGTCTGGCTATGGTCTGAAGAAGAGGGTCTGTCCCACGAAAGCTCACCTAATAAACTATTTTGCTAGTCTTTAAAGTGCTACTTGACTGTCTCCCCCCCCCACCCGCACCCCTAGAGTATAAGTGTTCATTAGAATAGAAAGTCAGACTAGAAAACTGATTCCAGAAACAAGAGAGTTAGTCACAATATTTCAGAAACCTCTGGCTCGGTCAGGTTCCACTGTATTAAAAAAGAAAACCACATCAGAAATAAAATACTGATCACTTCTATATTCTAGCCCTGGCCACTTCACAATATTTCTAGAAGAGACATCTTCAGCATATGCTGGTCTGTCCCACCTGCCTCTTTCTCAACATATATACTGGTAAGTGCTCTTCTTGCTACAAAACTTGAATTCGTCCTCTGAATAAGATGGTTAAGACTCGGGAACAGGAAAGGTTTTCAAACAAAGCTATAAAATTAACTGAGGGAATTCCCCACCACCACCACCCCCCCTCATTTTTATCCTTTTTATTTATTTAAATGAAATTCCTGTGCAATGTGTTGTTTCAAGAGATAGGAATAATTAGAATTTGTGATAATCATTTAAGTGACTCAAATCTTATACAAACACATGGGAAAAATCAATAATTTTGAATTCGTCTAATTCCATACAAAGATTGTTCAGACTTTTTATAGTACTCTGAGTAAAAATTAAATTTCCCTCATAAACCTTCTATACAAATGCTTTGTGCCTGGACCTATGGGAACTTGCCAATACAGTTCTCCTTTTTCTTCCAGTTATTTTGCTACTTATGATATAAATATTAATTACGCATAAAATATTAGAAAGAGGAAATTATATTCATATTTATATTTGTACTGGATATGCTTATTTGTTCAATAATTGTTCTTAACCAAAATTTGAGATCTGTAAGTCATCACACTTCCTTTGGTCTTATTTATACCACACTATTTTTCCTTCAAGGTCTTATACCATGGTTAGCTCTCATAAAGCTTAATTGCTGGTAAAATTGTACGTCCCTAGAACAGACAAGATGCCAGAAGCAACCAGCATCCTAATCATCATGAGATTGATCACTGTTCCATTAGAATCAAATGGAGTTTTTCCACTAACTTGTACTCAAGCAGGATCAAATTCAATATCCTCCAGAACTGTCATGTCAGTCTAGACAGAGTGGTTAAAAAGCCAGCTACCTTGGGGCCTTTCACTTTAGCGCTCTCAGCATTGCTAACAGTGAGGAAGCTGCAGCACTGGTAGCAACAGAATGATATTGTAGGCAAACGATTAGTGTGTAAACACAATTAACATGGTGATGGGAGGGAGAAAGGATATGTTTATAAAAGAAATGAAGGGGGAATGTATTGATTTATTTCCGTTTCCCCAGAGTACACTTTGACTGCCACTATCCATAACATTTTTTAGAAAGTGTGCAACCCAGCTGCGTCCTGTAAAAATACTTTAGCGCAAGCATGAAGAAGAGTTCATGTGCAAGATGGGTGTAACAAAGTGAATAAAAGTGACTTCCCTCTTTGATCTATGGTGTGGAACTGACTTCTCTCCAAATGGAGTAACTTCTAAGCCGTGCCCATATTTGATGCACGTTCCCTTTGTATGCTTTTCTAAAATTACAAATAAACCTTCAAATATATCTAAATCTACCTAAACCTTTAATGTTAAATATTCACAACCAAAAATAGAACACTAAATTGTACTGCTTCCAAATATCATGGAAACCAGTAAATCATAATATGTACTTGCTAAAGACATTTCAGTTTAAGAAAGAATGTTAGGGAACAGAAAGCTAGGAGATAACTGCACAAGTGCTATAGGATTAAATGTGTATTAACGTAGTATTTTTAAAAGTAAGTAGGAGCATAAATTGTTAAACTTATTTCAAATGAGAAATGCAGCACAATGCCTCTGAAATGACAAAACAACACTGCACTAATTAACAACCAACAACGTGACAAAACCACCAAATTGCAAATTAGGAAGAAGGATGCCTACCCTGTATTGATGGAGTACACCGCAATTTTATTAGCCAGAGCCTAAAAACACTAATCTGGTTACCAGTAGATAAAGACAGCTCATTATCCTCTTCAAGGAAAGAGCTCACAAGATATCTAGTGCCAAGAACAGTTCTTGAATGATTCTCCTCAGCAGCCTCACAATTTCATTTACAAAAATCAATAGTGCACCTACAACCCCCAAATATGTGAAATGCCTTCAGAAGACAGAATGTGTGACAACATAATACTGCATACAGTGAAAATGGAAATATTTACATTGTTTGAGATACACCATAATTTTTTTTAATATCTGCATTTACACAAAACAGTGGAGAGCAGCTTGAGACAACTGATTGAAAGTATATAAACTTACCATAAATACAATTATGGCTCAAAATCTATTAACCAAATACAGTAAAACCCCGATTATCCAACCACTGGTTACCCACTACTCTTGTTTTATCCAACACTGCCTGGGTCGGCGTGGGATAACATGCAATGTTGGATAACTGGGGGTCGGATAATCTCCCCCAGCCCTAAACGCCTGACAGCCTATTTGTACTGGGGCTCCATGCCCTGGGGCAGGCTGGGACTCTGTACCCAGGGCTGGTGGTGGTGGCGGCGGCGGCGATGGATGCCTATCTGACATTTCAGGTTATCCAACCATCAGTTGGTACCACTTATGTTGGATAATCAGAGTTTTACTGTATTCTAATAGTGTTTCTCAACCTTTTTTTCCCCACCCACTAAGTATCTCCTTTTTAAAAAAAACCTATAAGTACCCCCAGTATGCACAATTTTCAGACACGCAAAACTTTTTTTTTTCTATCATTGCAACACATGTGTTTAAACAACTTAATTGTAACTGGCTGGTTAGAAGAAATTGCCGATAGGCAATAAACTTGCTATTGTACTTATGATTGTGCACAGAGGATAAATTAAAAAAATCAGATGAACATAAAATAAGTCCAATTTTTTATTCATACATATGTACATATTTTTATACAAACATCAATGAACGGTGATCACTGAAATTATGAGAAGAATATAATTAATTTAATGCAAAATTTGAGTTGGTTTGGAGGAAATCAAATGTTCAAACCTAGGTTTCAAACTGCTGAGAGCCAGAATTAAACCAATGTTTCTGATACGGTTTCCTGTGTACTATCTTCTTCCAAATCTGCAGTTGTATTCTTTGTTTTCACAAGGAATCTGTCCATTTTTAACCTTTCAGCTGCAATTATAAATAATAAACTAAAATTGTACAAATAGCAATTTTATCACTTACTTGAGACAACAAGCATTCCAGAGCCAGGCACCCTCAGCTCCCTGCTTTAACCCAATCCCCCCCACCTCCTCCAGAGCCAGCCCCAGCCCTCTCCACCTCCCACTTTAACCCACTCCCCCAGAGTCAGGCACACACCACCACTGCTGTAATCTAATGCCAGCAACTCACTGGAGCCACCATCACCACCACTATCACCACCTGCCATGTGCTTCTCCCTCCAAGTGCTAGCGATGGATGCATGCACAGAGTGGTGCACAGCACTCTCGCGGCTCCAAGCATTTTATTGCTCAAAGAGCCACACATGGCTCCAGCATGTGTACTCCTGGACTTCTCTTCCATACCCTAAGCGTATGCATATGATGCATTGAGAAACAGTGTTTTAATATACCTTTTTGTTTATATTAGAGAGATAACTAAAGAATTGCCCCCCCGCCAAAAAAAAATCACTGTTACTATCAGCCAGACTGCCTATCAAAGATTTCCTTCTGAAATACCAATATCCTCTCACAAAATTTTCAAGTTAACCCCTAATCTTTACATAGCTGAACTTTTATATCAGCTATCACAGGGTCAAATTTGAATACAATTTGAAGTTGACTCAACACTGCAAATTCAGGACAGTGAATTCTCTGTATTTGTATGACATTTTCCAGAATTTTTGCATCAGTCTTCACAAACTGCAAACAAACAGTATCAATATTCTCTTCATTATGAAAGGGAAAAAGTTAGTATTTTGTAATGTGAGGATTTAAAAATCAAGATTACATTTAGATTTTTAAAAAATACATTCAGAAAGTGTTTATAGCCTATGTTTACCAGGCACACACAAAACCAGCATGGTAGTCTCTACACTTAATTTTTTAAATGGGATCAAGTTTATTGTACATTTACTATTTTTTCTTTATTTTAATCATTCTATTATACGATGCCAGAAGACCAAATTCCTCAAATATATGAAACAGTAGATTTAAGCAAGACAAATTGCTACAAAAATCATCCCACACTGTTAATTGTATCTGACATAATTGCTCAAAGCTCCTACACAGAAAGTCAGCTGTGTGCTTGAACAGTACTTTTTTCTTAGTTCTTATGTTAATGATGGTTGAACTGATATAAAGAAGAGCTCCATAACCATCAATTCTATAAACCTGCATTCATCAGAGAGCTGCAAAAGTCCTATGGCCTTGTTGTGGGAACATGGTTGTTTGTTAATATGTTCCAGCTTGCACCCTTGAGGTATAAGTTACCACAAACTATACGCATAATATGCATAAGAGGTTCCTTACATGAAAATCAATTATAGCTAAAGGTACATGACAAACACCTGGAGTGAAACTGTTTAAAATTTGCTGAGTTTCATAAATAAATCCTTTATTTTCTGACAAAAATAAAGGAGCTTGCCAGTGTTACAGAAAGGAAAAAGTAAAACAGCAGTGCGTAAAGGTCAAACATTTTTTTCCCAATAGGGAAAAAAACATCCCTCAGGCTTAAGGGAAAAAAAAAACATCTAGCAGGTGTAACTGGGATAGTTTTTCTTAAATGTTAATAAGTAATGGACGATATTTCTTGTAATACAACACAGCAATTTTAACTGCTATTCTCATTGCAATATTAAACAGCTGCTAGCTGAAAGAGTCAATATCCAAAAGCTCACATTCTGTAAAAAACTTCCAGGATGACTTAGAAACAGAGAACATCTTTCAGGATACCAATGTAGATGTTTTAGCAAAATTAAAGTATAAGACATGCAACTTGCCTTCTAAGATTATATTGTTTTAAATTATACATATGTATAATCACACACAAAACCACAAAATATTTAAATTAAATTTGAGCACAGAGATTTTCAAACATATTGTAAGGCAAAGGAGCTTTCTGAAAATACCATATAATTAGAAGAATTTTATCAAGGCTATCTGGTTATGCAACCACCTTTGGAAAAACTGCGAAAGTACACAAAGAAACTATGCCACATTTTTTATCCACATAAACTATCTAATCAAAGCAAAGCCAACTTATTGTATCTGTCTTGTAATACTGGACCATTCATATTGATTACATAACAACGCTATTATAAAGAAAATACAATAATATTCCACTTATTTCTTGTATTTCAGCTCTAAATGTAAACCTTTCTTAATCCCCCAAAGTATTGGTTAGGTTATTTTTTCTTTTCTTTTCTTTTTTTTTTTTTTTTTTTTTTTTTAATACTCTTACTTATAAGCAACACACTACATTCAGCACCTCTCAGTTCTGTTAAGATAAACCTAGGTAGCAGCATTTTTTTTTTCCATTTGTGGGACAGACATGCCTACACAAAATGCACATGGGAAACATTTAACCTATTTAACAATAACTATTCCAATATGCCACAAAAGTCCAAAGATCTGATTTTAAAATATTTACCAAAATATTTTATAAAGGTTAATATTTTTAGTGCCTAAAAAAACCCTTTAGGTATTTCTACTATCTTTGCATATTGGAACTTCAGCTGATGCTAAGCACATCAGGATAAGATATCAACCTGCCACACTGGAGACTTTGATGCAATTAATATGGTCGTACCTTGCTACAAAAGCATCAGTCATTGCTCCAGAAGGTGACTTATCACTAAAAAGCATTTGAACATTTTCCTGTAATTTACATAAACAACATGTCCTCTTCAGCCCCATTCACCATCACCACAAAAAACCACAGACAAGTATTTGGTTTTCAAAGCAAATCATCTTCTTTTCATCAGCTCAAATACACTAAAAAAATAGTTTACAGAAAATGTCCATTAATATTTGCCCAAAATATTTTAAAGACTAAAAGATGGTTTCAGTCACACAGACATACACAAAAAATAGACATGTACAACCATAAAATCTTACTCACCATCCCCAACAGCCATTATACAACGTAGATGCTATTGGGAGCTTTCTGAATGAACCAACAGATCAAGTAACAGGAACTATATGAGGGACTCTATCTGCCTGCGCCACCCTCAATCCAGTGCAGCATGAAGACAGAGCACTGTGTGACCCTGTCAGATCTGCAGTTCTATGCTGCAATAGCCAACAGCTGCTACACCATTTCAAAATATAAGTCCTACCGCTTGCAGAAAACTGCTTTCAATCCTACCCAGTATCATTCTAGCCTAAGCAGCAATGGTGTGCACACTGTTAGATTTTGGGTCTTTCCCACCTCCTCCTCTTTACAAAGGGTCTAGATGTAAATAAATCTCTCAGCCAATGAACGTTGTTCCATGAAGAGCATTTAATGCAACCATCAAAACACAATGCGTGCGGTTCAGTAATCACTTTCTGCATCTGCCCCTAAAGATGCCTTTGCAACCAGTGACCATATCACATGATCTGATGGATTATCTGATTTACATCTTTTCAAAGAGATTCTTGCCCATGTATAATTATCCTTTAATATTTACAAATAGAAAAGACATGCACAAAAACAATATTCCAAATCTTCTCAATTCATCTCTTATTGTGTAAAAAATACTTCTGGTTGCTGTAAACAAATCACGTCAAAGACAGTCTGTGAAAGGCTTTTCTGTGTGCACAAAGCTGTGTCACATTAAGCAAGAACTGCTTCTGATGGAGACAGAGACAGAAATTCAATTAACCATGCAGCTGCAGAGTCTAATGCACGTTTTGTCAAAAAGCAGCACATTTTTATTTTCCAATCCCGCAAGGAGAGACAAACACTTCCTACCAGGAAAGATGAAAAAATGCATACATTCTGCCTCCATGAAGAAAGAATATAGCTATTTGTTTATTTACAAGAATACCAATTCATGCTACTCAACTACATACAAAGAAAAAAAAATCTAACTTTCATATAAAATTTGTATTCAGAAATTGATAAAAGATCTCCTCATTTGATATGAGAGTCCCTTTATTTAAGGAGACAGCTTGCAAGCTTTTCTTTTTTAAAGGGAAAAGATGACTGTGTTAAGAGATAGATGCACAGTGATCTAATTATATGGGACATTCAAATTTACTTGAAACTTAAGAAAACCCTTCCCTTTCTTTTCAAATGAGACCAGCAACACTTGATACACTCAGACACCGGTGGTGTCAACATCTATCAAAGAAGCCTGTTGGAAAATGTAGCTATTTCTTATAATATCTTTAATTTATTTTTAACATTCTTACATACCATATTACACAATACAAAAAAAAGGCATAAAGAATGTACTAGTGTAACAAGGCAATAAATATTTTAAGGTATTTAAAGATATAGTACCTATTGTAAAAAGAAAACTCCCCCAACCTATTTGTTTCCGACACCATGACAAACCTTGACAAAGAAATGCTACACATGAAATATGCATTTAACTATAGAATAATTTTAAATATCATATATAAAGAAACAGGCACTGATTTGCTGAGGACAGTTCAGAGAAATGTTACTTAAAATTATATCAGTGAGAAATGTAGGTATTCAGCAATACTGGTAGAAAAACAGAGACAGAGTCTCAATATTTTGTTACAGGGTTACACTAACCTATCCTGGGCTAATGTCTTGCAGATCAATAGTTTTAGGAATCAAAAACTATTAGCTAGCTAGGACGACAACAGTGAAAACTGAAATTAAAAAAATACATGATTATCTCTTGGCCACTTGGATTATGTTTGTTAGTCAGAAAATGAAAGAAATTTAAATGAAACATATAGCCATGACAGTCTCAGCAAATGGCCATATTCCCATGCTTGTATAGAAATGCATTTTACACCACATTTGGGATCTTAGCCAACATCAATGACATCAATGCTTCCACAGTAACTATGCTTACTTAGAGACAAGGGCAGAGAGAAACTTGAGTAAAACATTAAAAAATAATCAAAATAAATGACAAAACAAATATATTTGTGATGGGGGATATTATAAAGTTTTTATTGTTTGGGAAGAACTACTTAACTCACCCATAGCTCCTATGTTCATAATATCTGTCCCACAACAGTGACACACCACGTCATACTATCATTTTATTTTTTATAAAATGGCCATTGTGAGTGAAGAGATGCTACTAACTGAGCAGACTGTGTCTAGATAGCCAATTCAGACTGCCCGCAAGTTATTTCATCCCCTGAGGAGGAGAAAGAATAAAGAACATAAAGTTGGGGAAGGGGAGATATTTACTTTGACTTTTATTTCATCTTCACAACATTTAAAATACTGTAGATTAGATCCTCAAAGCAATCATATTTACAAACCTCAGCCTGCAGAAGTGTTCTAACAGCTCCACTGTTGGCTGCCACTCCTGTTACCATGGAAATGCACACATTTGCTGAAAATAGGGAGGTGCTTTAAATCACCTTCTCCAGCTTGTAGGGATACAACATTGATTTCCATGGAAATGGAGGAGAGCAGAAGCTGGCCGTAAAGCTGTGGGCTGGTATAACCAGCACGAGTTTATACCACCAAAGTATTAAGCACAAAACTGCCATCTTAATTCTACAACTGTAAACAAAAACCCAAATCACAAAGGTAAAAGTTTTCATAACAGCTGATTCATCCATGTTATACATGCTGCTGAAAAGACATCTGCTTCTCTTGCCTACTGAAAAGGTGACTGGCAAGTGATCGGAAAGAAACCACTGAGTGATTGCAGCGCTACTGGAGCCACAGCGAGAAAAAGAAAAGCTCAGCTGAGGACGTGGGTTACAGAATGGTTACTGCTGAAAACAAGTAGCATCAAACCAAAGACACCATGTATCACTGCCTTGGCTCTCCCACTGGTCTATGCAGGCCCTTCCATTTTTCCTCCCTTCCTTTGGCTTTTGAGAATCTGTACTTTTACCCCAATGACTGTCCATTCAATGCACATTTCAGAGGGTCCTCAACTCTCACTTCACATGAAGATCCCACACAATTCTATCCATAACAAAAAGTATGAAGTGAAATTATTTAGTTACTTCAGTGCAAGTCTGTGTGTTGACACTAGCCAGTCTGATTCCAAAATCAGACTCCTCTTCTCCCACTACAGCCTTTCCCTGGTGATTTCAACTCTTCACCTCTGATTGTTGCCTTGATGTCATTAAACATGTAAACCATCCTTCTGTATCTCTCCAGATCCCCTACCTTGGTCTCTATATAAATTCTTCTGAATCTTAGTACAAAGTTGTAACTCTCTTGTCCAGCACTTTCTCATCTGGCAACATCTGTGGTCTAGCAGGACCATGGATGTTGCTGGACCAGAGAGCTCCAGCTACTGGGAACTGGTCTGGCTGGTGGGCAGAGCAGAGCCTGGCTGGTGGCAGGGAGCACCACCCTGCTGCAGGGAGCCTGGCTGGTAGTCTGGTAGTGATAGGAAACCAGGCTGGGGAGCCACTTTTCCCCTGCTGAGGGAAGCCAGCTGGGGTCGGGAGCCTCAGCTGTGGGGAGCCCTGTGCTGGCAGCCACACAGTGGCAGGGAGCCAGATCAGTGCTAGGGATCCCGGCAGAGGTTGTGCTGTGGTGAGCACAGCTGGGCAGGGGAGCAATGCCAGCAGCCTGATGGAATGGAGTCAAGCCAGAGCCAGCAGCATCACAGTAGGAAGCCCCATGGCCGTGGGGCGCCACACTGAGGCAGGGAGCCCCACGACAGCAGGGAGACAGAAGTCCCGTGGTGGTGGAGAGGAGGGCCAGCACCAGAGAGCCCCACAGGTGCAGGGAGCCTGGCAGGAGTTGCATTTTTGGGAGTCCAGCAAGAGCCAGTGAGCCCCGAAGTGGGGAACCCCATAGTATGGTCAAGTAGCCCTGCCAGCAGTGCCACAGCAAAAAACCCCATGGTGGCAAAGAGCTGGCTGGGACTGGGATGCCTCACAGCAGCAGGGAGCTGGGCTGGAGCAGGAAGCCAGCAGACCTGTGGCACCAGGGAGCCGAGCTGGCTGGGGAGTCTTGCAGGGAGCCCAGCCAGGGTTGGGGATCCCCTCTGGCAGCCAACAGGGAGGCCCATCAGGGGCAGATCCTCCCAAACAGCCTGAGGCAGGGAGCGGGAAGTGGCCAGGAGGCGTGGCCCCTGGGCAAAGCCAGAGGTCTGACCTTCCCTAGTCAGGCAAAGTCCCTCATTCAGGATCACTCAGGTCCCACGAGTGCCAGATCAAGCAAGTGCAACCTGTATTAACTTTAAAGTTGACAAAAATCAGAACTTAGTGTATCCCTACACTGAATCAAGAGAGGTTTAGATTGGATACTACAAAATATTTCCCAACTGTCAGGGTGGTTAATTGAAGCAGCAGCTTACGGTGGTTATAGAATCTCAATCCTTCGAGATGTTGAACAACAGGTTAGACAAATATCTAACAGGGATGATATAGATGGGGCTTGGTCCTGCCATGGTGGGCAGGGGACTGGACTTGATGATCTCTTGAGGTCCCTTCCAGTTCTATTGTTCTATGATTCTATGAAGCAGAAAATGTGTAGACTAAAATTGTGGCAGTTATTCAGCGTAAGCCTGTGTATGAAGACTTATTCTGGAATCAGACTGACTTGTGTCAATACACGGACTTGAGCCAAAGAAACGATGTAGTTTCAAATCACACCATTTTATTCAGGTGCAAACTTGTGTGTAGAACAGACCTCAGATTACTTTTTTAGGCTAGCATTTGCATTAGAGTGGTTGAAAGTTATATTTATCGAGATTTTTTGCTTTGTTTTTTGTTCTGTGTTTGGAACCATGTGACAGGACAGGAGATAAAATAGTTCACATTCACAGCAACATGATTTTAAGACAGCTCTAATTCTGTTACTGCAACAGGAACTGCTAGTGTTCCTTCTCATTCAATGCAACAGAGATGTTATTTGATAAAAATACAGCCAAGACAGTTTTAAAGAGAAAAGACTGGGGTTATGTATTTAGCTAGTTTATAGTTTGATAAAGGAGGACTGTAATGTGTTCAGGAAAATGTTCAGATTCAGAAAGAAAATTTAATTCTATTTTGTTTTTTCTGAGAGGTCCACAGGCAATGGGAGTTTTGAATTAAAAGTAACATTGTCAATTAAGTCAAGTTAGCAAACATCTGTACATGTTACTTTAGACATTCCACAAATGTTTATTGCAGGGTAGAGACATTTGTGGTTCCTATTTGGGCCTAACTCAATTCAAATGGCAAAACAATTTGAATTTAACTGTAATGTAGATAAACTTCATGAGAAATAAAACATTTTTTTAAAAAAACAAATACGATATAAATTAGATCTGGAAGTGATTTTCAAGTTGTTTTAAACTAGTATTTAAAATTTTGTTCAATAAGCATTAATTGAAATACTTTAACAGTTAGCAGAATGTTATTTGTAAGGCTGTACCAAATTCACAGCCATGAAAAATGTGACATGGACGATGAAATCAGGTGTATTCTTGTGAAATCAGATCTTTTGTGTGTTTTTACCCCACACTATGCTGATTTCATGGAGCAAACCAGAGTTTCTCAAATTGGGGGTCCGAACTCTAAAAGGGTTTGCAGGCAATCACAAGATTATTTTAAGGGGATGTAAAAGTACTGTTACCCTTACTCCTATGCTGCCTTCCGAGCTGTGTGGCCAGAGACTGGCAGCTGCTAACTAAAGGCCCAGCTCTGCAAGCAGGAGCACAGAAGTCAGGGAGGCAATATCATAGCCTCCTTACTCCGGCAGTGCTTCTAGTGGTGGCTCTTCTGATGGTAGCCTGTGCAGATGCTGCTCTCCAAGCCCCCAGCTCTGAAGGCAGCACTGCTGCCTGCAGCAGCACAGAACAACAACAACGCCACAGTCCTCCTAAAGTAACTCTGTCATCTCCCCACAACTCATTTTTGGGTCAGGTCCCCTACAATTAAAATGATAAAATTTCACATTTAAATAGCTAAGATTTACAATGACCAGAAATATGCTAAAGTACATATTTAATGCAGAAATTTTGCCTCCATGGCAATCTCATTGAAACAACTTAATAATTTGCACTTATATAGCACTTGCTGTCCACAGGATCTCAAAATCCTTCATCGAAGTGCAAAAAGCGTTAATGCTTGTTTTACAAATAAAATAGCCAAGGTTCAGACATGGTAAGTAACCTGCTCAAAGTCACATAAAAAGACTGAGGCAAAGTTCAAACTAGAATCTCCAAGAGTCCAGTAATGAGTGCAATATAATGGTACATTTACAACACTTACACTAAATTTGATCTCTAGAGGACAAAAAGTTGGATCGTAGAATTGTGAGATACTTCAAGAGGATTCCAAGAACATGAATCAAGAGGTGTTGTGTCTGCATTGCAAAGCAGTATAGCTTGAATCCTGGAATCCAGCTTGACTCAGACCGACCAACCAACCCTCCAACTCAACCCCATGAGGTCCCCGGATCCTGGGTCAGCATGATTTGTATGTACAAAACAGGGATTAAGACTTGAGCCTGGTCTTAGGCTGCACTGTAGACATATCCTAAATGTCTTGATACATATGCACTGTTCCCACTCAAGCGTTCAACCCACTTGACCACAGCTCTCCTCGGAAATGTTGAAGTTTCCTCATAGTTAAAAAATACGCAACAGGTTTCTCTGAAAACTTTTCTAGAAGTACCTGTTTCATAGCAAAATAAATTTGTTTACCATATTAGTAATCATTTTCTTGGTTCCTTGTACAATATAGTCTCTGGAAACAATTTTCCAACAGATATGTGCTAAAAAAAATTAAGTGGATTTCTCTCTAGAGAATTTCTTTTACTGTTCTAGATGACTGTTAAGACTTAGGTGCATCTCATATTGGCATCCATGATATAAGACACCTAAATGTCTGCGCAATACAGAATGTGGGGGAGGTGGAAAAGATGTAGATACAATTAATAGGGAGGCAGGTTTTCTGAAGTCTTCTGCTTTCATTCAGAGCAGATGTGACAATTTCAGAAGTGTTTACAAATTTTTACAATATACATTTACATATAATAAAACAGGATGACATTAACTAAATGTCTGTCCTCCTCAAAATTATAATAATGCCCTAATAAATCAACATGGCTGTGGCCACACTTGGTCAAAACTTTTAAACGGCCATGCGAAGGGCCAAATCAAGAATACTAATTCAATTCAGCACCTCATTAGCACTTGCATGCTGCCAGCCGCGGTGCTTCAAAAGCGCCACTTTCGAACGCCCGCAGCTCGGCACGGCTACACAGGGGTCCTTTTCGAAAGGACCCCACACATTTTGAAATCCCCTTATTCCGCCCAGCTGATGATGGGAACATCAGGATGTTCTTGATTGATGAATGATGTAAAGCTACAAAAGGCAATCTTAGGCTACGTCTACACTATAGCAATCTTTTGGGAGAAATTCTTCCAGAAGATCTCTTTTGAAAAAACTTCTTTTGAAAGAGCGTATCCACACGCTCAAAAAAAAGGGAATCAAAACATCGATCTGCTCTTTCGATAGAAAGCATCCACACAGCGCCCGCTCCTTCAAAAGAATGGGCCAGGGATCGAAAAATCTGGTGCTGTGAGGACTGCTCTTTTGAAAAAAGGGCCTGTGGCACATCTACACACGCTTTTTTTCAAAGGAAAAACCGGAACCGGAAGAGGCCTTCTGGAAGAAAGGCTGCGTTCTTTTTATTTCGGATCAAAAGATCACATTTTGTGTGCAGACACTTTGCGTGTTCGTTCAGAAAGGGGGAGGATTTTCCGAAAAAAACTTGCTGGTATAGACGCAGGCTTCTTGAAGTCACTGATGTAATCTTTTTAGTCGCAGTATTAATTTTTATAATTGGTTTACATTTATATCACAAAACTCCACGTAATTTGTTAATTAAAATAATTATGCTTCTGCTCTTTCACTACACTAAAATCGTAATAGGTAATCTACAGCAGGAGTCTGATGCACAATAGTTTGCTTCTATGAACTGCATCAAAAATAACAAGAGTTTTAAAAAAAAAAAAAACAAACCTAGGAAAGTAAATTTGCTAGTACAGTGAACATGAGTAAGATTACAGACCCCTTATTTCAACACATGAAGTTCTTTAATAGCTACAATAGTTTCAAAATGCTCTTACAATTGTTTATAGCCATTCAATATTTTTATTTTAATGAAAAAACTTGATGTATTTATATTTAATTTCTGGAGAGACACATGATCTAAGTTAATTAAATATTTTGAAATGAATTACACTTATTTAGATAGCTATTTTGAAACCTCCTCATTACCCCTTACTGAGCACAAAAATTACTATTTTGAAGATACTTTGGGGAGCTAACTTATTCAGAAATGCTGCAAAACTAGCAGCTTTCCCTGCTTCCACACTGCAATGGTGCCGGGATGTGAATATGAAATATTAGCAGCCACTGGAACATGGTTTAGCCATTCACATGGTGGGCACAAAGTGCTGTACAGAAAAGGCTATTAACAATGACATCAAGAAAGGCTGTCAGCATGAAAGAGTAATCATTTATAGAATTACACAAACATGTAACTTTCATATTGTCTCTCATATGCATATTTCAACAACAAATTAACCTGACCTTCATGTTGGGAACGCTAGCAAACAAAACAGATTACAGTGCTTAATAAAAGTTAAATGTGAGTTACATAACCTCCTACTTTGAATAGCACTGTGTAGTTGCATACTTACCACTGACATTACTTAAAATCAGGTTTCCAGAATCTCTCACTTCATCAAATTTTGCAAATATTGTTTGTAACCTGAAAATAAGGGCAAAGATCAGTTTTAACTTCTATCTGAAGCAGGGATATTTCCCCAACCCCAACATGGAAAATAAAAACTTAACTCCAACTAAGTTCTACATTTTCCTCAAAAGCAAATTTATAGAATGGTTGAAACTCAAGCTGTTTATTATTCCATCCATTATAAAGCTATGGAAACAAATGTCTTGATGACATTTCTTCCTCTTGAATAAAATCAATATATTCTCATAAAAACATAATTCACTTAGCAGTTATATATTCCAATTACATATTCCAATTACAGTAACATGTTTTTTTTTTAAAAAAATGGAAGTCATTACGTTTATATCAAGGAATACATTAGGCATTATGAGTATACTAGCATATTTATATAATGCTCTCAAAAGTAATAGTGGGTGTACTGTAATAATTCAGAATAAAATTCAATTTGTTTGGAGGAAATTACCAGATTTGTCAAATAAAGCAACTGTTCTTAAGAGTCATTTGCTTTCCAGCAGCAGGGAACAAATAGTCACATTTCACTTTCAAAACATGTTAAGAACAACTTAGTGTTATTAAAGTCATGGTGTCCAACACACTAGCCACTAGCCCAGGGGCAAATCTGGTCCCACACGCCTTTCAATCCAGCCTGCGGCAGGTCCCTAGGGCTGCAGAAGGAGCAGAGCTTCGAGTGCTGTGCCCATTTCCTCAGGAAATTCTCTCAGCTATTATTGGATGGAAACCAGCCAATGGGAACTGAGAAACTGGGCTGTACTGCCCCACTCCCACAGGAAAATCTCTCAGTTCCTGTTGGCTGAATGCACAAAACTGACCAATGGGAACAGAGATTTTGCTGAGGGTACAGACAGTGCAGCACAATTTCTCAGCTCCCATTGGCTGGTGTTTGGCCAATAGGAGCTGAGATATTTTGCTGGGAGTGGGAGCAGAACTCCCCTTCTCTCCCTCCCCAGTACAAAGAGCTACATGGAACAACTTTGGGGCTGGCATTGCTCGCAGTCAGGGAAGCCTGCCTGAGAGTGCTGCTGGCCAGGAGTTGCTTAGGTAAGCACCTTCCTGCCAGCATCTGCTTCTAGCACCCCATCTCAGCTCCCTCCCAGACTCTGCATCCCCTCTCGAGGCCCTTCCCCAGGGCAGAATCATCTCTTGCACCCATACCCCCTCCTGGATGCTGCACTCCAATATCTGGTCACAACCCACTCCTTCATCCAAACTCCCTCTGCGACCTCCCCACTGTCTCCTGCACCCCAGTCCCCTGCCCTGAGCTTCCTTCTGCACCAAACCTCCTTCCCAGATCCCACATCCAGTCTCTAAAAACTGTAGCCCTTAACCACTTAGCAAAATCTTGGAGCGACCCCCCCACCCCATCAAAAATTAATGTTCACACCTGCACTTGCCACATATGACTACTTGGCCAGCTGAGTGTGGCTTGTAGGCTTGAACAATAAACATATTTTCAGACTAATGTGTCTAGTTCGCTATAGCTGTAGCCACTCTAATGGTAATAATTTTTCATCGGGGGGCGGAGCTACTGCTTCAGAACTGGCTGCACATTATCGTATTAAATAACATGTTATGTAGCATCACAAAAATAACAGAAATATGCTGAATGTGCTAAGTCAGTGGTTTCCAACCTTTACAGTAACATGGCACACTTCCATGGCATAAACAATTCCATGGTATGCTCAATTTTTCTCTTGTGTGAAAGAAAGCCCACCATGATAGAAATAATAAGAGGAAGTTTCAGTGGTTACCTGATTACTTGCAGAGGAGGAAGAAGCTCCAGAGATCAGGTCCCCCTCTCCGCCAGCCCCTTAGAGCTGTGTTTAGTCTATTTTCCCTCATCCCACTCTTTGCAGAGCCAGGCAGGAGGAGGGGGAATTTATGGCCCAGCACCAGCTGGGGGCTCAAGCAGCAAGGCTGCCTGAGTCCCACCTGGAGCAGGGACATCAATTTCCCTCCACTAGTCACTCTGCAAAGCCTCTGAGAGGGGAAACTGACCAACTTTGTGCCAACTGGGAAGCAAGTGTGCTGTGAAATTTCATCAATTCTCTCCCCCCTGACTTTGGCTCTGAAAAGAGCTGAGGGCAGGGTAACTGATGAAATTTCTGCAGCACACTTAGTTCTCACAGCACAAAGGTGTGCTGTTGCACACTGGTTGATAACCACTGCCCTAAGAGCATGCTAGTAGACAGTAAGGAAAATTATTCAGTTAATATACCTATATTCCTCCTTTAGCTCAGAATGTCATAAGGTAAAAAGCATTTGTATCTATGTATTACTGAAACAGACAAATATAAAAGTAATAGATGACAAATGCAGTTTAACATAAAATAATTCAAATCATATTTACATTTTCCAGGTTAGAAATACATCAGTATAATATGTCAATGCTTTACAAAAAGAATGGAGCACAGAATAATTAGGCTGAATCTACAGTAGTGACTATACATGCATCCATACATCTGACTGTGCCATAATCTCTTTCCTATGTCCATCCACAAACCCCAGAAGTACATGCCTAAAGTAGTAAGTAAGCTAGCGCACCTAAAGGGTATATATATAAGTACATGCCTTTGCTATGGCAGTCCTGTACTTGTGGGGAAAGAGGCATGTAGCAGATCCTGAGTTTCAACAGTCCTCCACCCCGCTTGCACAAGGCAGAAAACCCTTTCCTGCTCGACCCTTACCCAATCTACGAAAGTCCTTGTCAGCAGTGACATTGTCACCAGTGAGTTGCACTAATCACTTCAAAGGGGTCTTCCATAAAGCTCTTTAGCTCAGTACAGGTGAACATGCATCTACTCAGAGACTAGCCAACTGATCCTTCACCAACATCCAGGTCTTCAGCTGCATGTGATTGGAGCACTTCATCCTCCAGAACTTCACCTATAGCTGCAGGAACATGCATATGTACTGGGAAATTTCATGTTGGGTGGAGCAGGCGGACATTCACCAGATTTCAGCCTAGACATACAAATACATGAAGCACTTGAGGCTCCTGTACTGGAGGGGAAAAGGTACAATTGCTCTTGGAGTGATTCTTCTACACACACCCATTCTACAACCAGATGCTCTCGAGGGCTCCCAGTACAGAGCTAGATGTGACTCTTAATCCCTTCCTTAATCTGTCAGTTTTACAGTCTAAAAGGAAACAGATAAGGGCTAGGATGAGGAAGCAGCAGAGTCCAGAGAAGCAACTACGGAAGAAAAAAAACATGTTGTCCTGCACTTCTACACCAAGGATCTAGCACAGCAAACCCTCCCAACACCTGCACAATCTAAGGAGCAAATCAAACTGCAGCAGGAGCCAGAACCTAAAGCTGATACGTTACAATGGCATGCCAACCTCTCACCAACAACCCCTCTTGCTACAATGATACTGATAATGATAATTTCTGATTTTAAGCCCAAGCCCTCACTCCACTCCAAATGTTCTGTGAGAAAAACAGTGCTATAATAATCCTGTTGGAATTCTGCAACTGTTGCACTTGGAGCCATAGTACTGTTAAAGAATTCTAATAATTTTGAGTGAGTGTCCACTATTAAACATTTGGCAAAAGCTATAAAGTTTATGCCACAATCATCTCCTCTGTACCTGTGCACATCCTGGCTAGTATGCAGGCAATGCAAACTTGGGAGATCATGCATACTTGGGAGAAGGGAGGTCCTGTTTGGATATGCAAAACTGGTTGTACAAGTTAACCCTTCTCTCTTCTTCATTGGAAGATTACACAGTGTCTGTGCTATCTCCCTCACTAGTCTTAAAGTCTCCTTACAAAAGAAAACTGAACAGAAGTGTGGATGGTGGGGAGCTGAGAGAAAGGCACAGTTAGATTCAGTAAAGGGAATTCTTTGGATGTCCAAAGAATAACACAGCAGCTCTCTGTTCATTGGAAGACAATTTTTGTTACCTTCCCTGACCCTAGTATCTGGCTTTTCTCCACAATGAGCTGTGCCGCACGAGCTAGGAGACGCAGGGGTCGGGGAGGTAGATCTAGTCCAGCAGTTGCATAAATACAAATGCTTTGCACTTTGCAGCATAGAGGTGAGGGGGTTATAGTTTTGATCTGAAACTTCAGGGAATGACATAAAGCTCTGGTTAGTCTTATTATTTCCCTCTTCTTTTCATCGCTATTAGCAGGACATAAGCCAAAGACTACAGCGATGTCAGGAGTTTGGTGGGTGTATGTGGTACACTGAAAGCTCTGGTAATGCTACCTTAGATTACAGTAAACATCCAGCTGAATTGCCTCCTTCTTCCATAAGCATATTTCAGAAAATTTCTGGTGTTGCAGTGTGACATCTTCAGGATCACTCAGAGATTTCAGGGAATCTGTCACTGTCTGCCCTGTAATTTTGCATGACTACAGAACACCACTAACCAACCTACAAGCACAAAAATCTTACAAGGGCTGAGAATTGGGGCAGGGCACAGAGACCCGCTTTTTTCCCACATGCCATGCAGACACACGCTGGCAACAGAATGCTTAAAGACGTGTGTGTAGCCACTGTGGTCACGAAGCATGCCTGAGGGTCTTGCTGGGCTACTGGCTAGGTGCAGCCTACAGTAAGCACTTCCTGGCTAGAGCCTGCACCTGGCACCCCAAACCTCTGTCCAACATCACAACTCCTTCCCGAACCCAAACTTCCTCCCTAACACTATATCCCTCCCTGTACCTCAATACTCTCCCCAGAGCTCCCTCCTGTAGCCAAGCACCCTCCCAGGCACCACATTCATCCAGTTACATCACAGGAAAGTGCTGTCCCTGACCACTTACCAAAAACTTGGAGTGACACCCTCCCCACTAAAAATTATTGCCTTGCCCTGGTCTTACATATATAACTGCTTATGAAAACTAAGTAGATACGCATATAAAGAAACAATATGAGCACACTAAAACTGTAGACATAATAAAGGGAAATGTTTTCAGTTATGTATTAACTTTACCACTCATGATCCGCCTTGTAAGCCATTGTCACATAACAGAAAAAGTTTAATACTGTTGAGAAGCTCTGAATGAGTCAATTGCATTCAACCTGTAGACCACAGAGTATTTTAAAACAATGGAAGTTACTCATCCATGCAGCAGCAGGAAAGTTTCCATAAGAGTAATGATCACGTCAAACTCTTGCTATTTTGAAGGTTGGCCTTCACCATCAACAAGCAGAAGTGACAACCATATCAGTCTAAACCAGCATTGAGCTACTAGAATTATTTCGTGTTTGTCTTTTCTGAGATCTGCTCCTGGGAGGACAAAGGAACACAAAAGTTTTGCTTTTTGTCAGTATCAGTGTGGAAGGTAATAGCTTTATGTTGAGGTGAATTATTTCACCCACCCCTCCTTGATCCAGAGACCACCTGAGAGAGCTTATTCACAAGATAAACTCAGTCTACTACTGCTGTCTCCTTGCATGCCAGGTTATAGAATGGCTGTACAATGTTCTGTGGGACAAAGCTAAATCCCTCCACCAAAGGACTTCCTAACAAGCACAAGTACTGCTCCACTTGATTTTGTGAAACATGATGCTCCAAATGCCTGCCTGAAGCAGGAAAACAGGAAACTGCTACTCCTACATTCTTCCACTCATCTTGGGTGCATTTACATTCAGATGATGCTCCACGAGAAACAAATGTCCTTGAGAAAATAATATTTCTGTGTGGTCTACCAATTTCAGCAAGGACACATCTGTAATCACTACAATTTGAAAATATGTGCCTAATTGCAATTTGTCCCTGGAATGTCACCAGGCTAGAAAGGCCAAAATATAAAATTATTATGCAGATAAAAATCTGATGGAATTCTTGTATGTAAAGCTGTTCGCATCAGACAATGCATCTTCCAACAGAATACATAAAATAAACAGTTTTCAACTCTGGTTATATATAATTTGTTACATAACAAGCAGAATTAGAAACAGCAATGATGTTATAAAGAGGAGGAATTGACAGGTCGTGTAAAAATGGTACTACATATTTAACAATAGTAGGATTTTAATGCATTCTAGGCACTGAGTAAAATAATTAAGTAGTAAAAATTAAAGATGATTTACCTTGCAGCAGGAATTCCCCTCTTATTAAGGTCTGCTCTTACTTTCTCTCCTACATATCTATAAATCTCCACAATTGCCAATATTGCAGCATCTCTCACCTGTGAATGTATATTTAAATAGTTATTTTAAATTGCAGATTATATTTGATACAACACAATGAATATTGAATCGTCCAGTGCCCCTACAACAATGCAATACGTGCATTTCGTTCATAAGCAGTTGGAAACAAGAGGATGGAAGAGAAAAGTAACGTTATTTCAAGGACTCTGCTAGCCAGTAAGTCTACTACACCTGGGAACCACTGGTAGAACCAACTAGGTACGGACAAGCCGAATTTTCTATAAAGAGTAACAGGCAGCAGCAAAGGAGAGGAAAATGCTTTAAAACTGTAGAAAAACTATGGAAACTGAGAGAAAGACTCTTGCAGAGAAGATACTGAGACCATGGAAATTAATTCAGTTATTGTGGGGACTGGACAACAGTATTCCCTATAAGCTGTGCACCTGTGGGGCTGCTCAGGAAAGATTCAATGCCACCAGCTGATTAGCAGAGCACCCACAGCTACATTTTTTTGGTCCTATTGGTGATGCCTATTTGTACATGCCTCAATGTACAAGTAGAAGGACCCTGAGATACAGGAATTTGAGGCCGTGGCCATCTTAAAGCTGGGGGTCCGACTTCTGTGTTTAGTTTTAACTCTAAGTTAATAAACCCTACTCCTATGCTAAGATTATTTCACTGGACTCTCAAAAGCCAAAACTCCCTTGAAAATAGGAAGGGAACTAGGGTACTGATGCAGGCCCACCTGTAGTGTGACCTTTGGTGAAGGGACAGTGGGGAAGGGGCCATCCCAGTGACATCTACAAAGAGAAACACTGGATGGGATGATATACAGATATCAAAAAATCACAGATAGGGAATGAGTAAGGTCAGAAGTTGGTAGAAAAATATATGCAGAGAAAGCCGGAAGGGAGTATCTCCAAAAACTACACCATACCTATCACATGAAAGATAAAACACAAGTCCTTAATATTACTATTCCATGGAAAGAATTAACTTACTTGATTCCAGAATGCTAGTGATCTGTGAAAAGGAAAGCAAGTGATCCACAACAGACTCATTTGATTAAGCTATGTTCCATACCATGACTATTGTTTTTAAAAAAGCCACGAAATGTCAGAGCTACTTTCAGACTTGAAAACTCCTCCCTATGCTATTAAGGAGACAAGAATCTAACCTAATTGAAAGCTAAAGCATGTAACTTAGATGAAAGACCTACTGTTTAGTCTATATTCTATCAAAATTGTCTTTTCCTTACTGTATTTTCTAGTGCTTTTCCAAATCCATTTTTGGAGACATCATAAGTGGAGATTTAACTACTTCTATTTGAATGCTACTGTGCAGATGTTTCTATTCAGAAATTTTCTTGTTTTCATTTTAGCAACATCTTTGCTTAATTTCACCTCATTACTAACCACAATCATTGTATTTCCCTGCATATCCCACTTCACCTTTCTGCATCCTGCAAGACGTGTTCACTTTTTAACTGCTATGTTTCTGTACTCCAATGGTCAACCTATGTGAATTTTATTTTAATCTTCTTTCTGAGCTTAATCTTTCCTGCCACTCAATTTTTGTTGCTCTTTTCTGAAAACGTTCTACAGAAAATGACTGACTAACAAGCAGTAACTTCATTTAAACTGCTGAACACAGTAAACGCACAAAATGAGAGCCAACAAGCCCCACTGAGGCCATCACCATGTTCACCACAACCCCATGTCCATCTGGCAACATATACATACAAAATATAAGGCTCAAGGAAACAAAATGCATAGCTTGAAGAGATTGACTTAAAAGGCTTAACTTATGTACTTCATGGGTTTTTTTTAAACAGTATGTAACACTAATTGAACATCTTTTCATAACAAACATACACTGTACAAGTAATGTCTAAAAATAAAATCCTTACCTGACTGTTGGAGTCTCCAAACAAGATGCATAAATGTGGTACCAACTTGCTAAGAATTAAAGATTGTGCACCATATCTAAAATAAAAAGCTCGATCAAAAACACAGAAAAACTTTTTCACTCCAAAACAGCAGCTTTACTTTGTAGCTTACTATCACTAAGTAACCATTTTCCTGGATCCCCAGGTTTTGGTATGGTGGTTACCCCCTTTTTATATATAGGGGTGGCAAAAGAACATTCTTTCAGCTAACTGCAATCAATTGCTCAGATCTTCCGTTTATGAAGAGCATATTTTAAATGCACCATGCTTCTTGAAATATCAAATTGAGATGCAAGTCATTCAGAAACCAATAGGATAGAGTTCTAAAATTTATTATTTTAAGTTTCCATAGAAAAAAAGGTGCTTACATTTTCAAGGTTGCAATGAGACACAAACAGACTCCTTCTCGGGATCGGTTGTTCTTGTGTTTAAACCCTGCAGCAAGACGTTCCCAAACACACTATTAAAACAAAACAATTGCTTTTAATTACTGGAAGCATAATACAATTCTGTTCACCTATAATAATGTTATCATCAATAGTTTGATGAAGTTTTGATTTAATGACAATATTTTAAATTTGTGTTGTTAAGTGGAGAGTTTAAAAAAATTTTTTATTTGTTTGTTTTACAGGATTTACAGTGTAGAACACTAACTCTACCTACCTTTCCCAAACTGGGGATTATTTACATTACAAAACAGAAAATATTCCATACCTGAAAAATTTCTGAAATGGTTTGCCTTTATACATTCCCAATATTTCATTTGCCTAATCCAATGCACATGTTGAACCTCTCTAGTCCGGCACTCTTGCCCAGCAACATCTGTAATTCAGCATGATTTTAGTTAGCAGGATTTAGCACTTAGCATAGGTGTGGCCAAGTTTCCCAGGGTCCTATAAAGTTTGTTTACGGCCACCAGTCCTAGCTCTCAGTGTTCTGGGCTGTTCTTTAGCTGTAATTTACCCTAAATGTCTTACAAGAACTCACTAAGCAGTGAAGGCATTAGTAATGTCACTAAACAACATTAACCTGCTATGGTCTAGCAAATTCTCTGATTTGGCACTGACCAGGTCCAGAGACAGCTGGACTAGAGAGGTTCAACCTGTTTTCTTAAATCCTGTTCTTTTTGAAAAGCCAAAGCAAAATTTTAAAATTTCAAACTACTATGGCATAGGATTATATTTATTTTGTCCAATATTTTACTAAATTCCCTATTAAAATCTCCTCCCATTTCCTATGTCTTCCTATCCTGTATAATTCTTCTACTACTGTATTAAGTTTCTTCTGCCTTTCTCCATATTTTAATTTTTCCCCCATTCATTTACACTGGTTCTACTTTCTCTCCAATTCCATTTGTTTCTGCTTGTGTGTTGGTCTCCTGACATTTCTTTTACTATGAATTTCTTGCACTAAACAATTCCTCATTTGCTCTACTGCATATAATTTTTCATAGTCTTTTGTCTGTCTTTATTCATTCCCTTATAATTTTATCTTTTTCACTCTCCTCTTCCCAATAATTCTGGAGCTCTCTATCACACAGATAATGCTACAACTTGGAGATTACAAAACTCTGGATTTCCAATGATATTTCAAAGCAAGTGCATAGGCTGAAACTGTAAGGCCCTTTTAGCTTCAATGTTGCCATCACTGAGCAGGCATGTGAGAATGTCACCTAGCAACAGCTGCAAACTGCCTGAGGAAGAGGGTATTTTTCAGTGTATACAGCATTCTGTAATACAGACTCTTCAAATGGTGCAATTCTGATGTAGCATAATTACACCAAACAGTACACTCACTGCGTAGCATGCCTATGCAAATTATTAAAATTGCATTGGTCTTACTGCAAAACACTGACAAAGCTACAATGCTAATCAAAAAGAGATAGTATAGAAAGTACTGAACATTAGACAACATCCTCTTTCATAATCATGTAACATACTAAAATAGCTATAAAAAGGTCACACTGATCAATGATTTAAAAACAATTTGCACTTGCAAATCTTAGAATTTATTTTTTATAAACAACAAAGAACAAATTAGAGAAGACCCCAGCAATACTTGCTTGCCAAAATAGTCAGATGAACAATAAAGTACAGACAAGCAAGGAAAAAAAATATAAATTTCCAATTAGCCCGTCTTCTGAGGCAAAAGAGAAAATGAGGAAGTCTTTTTGACAGACAGAGAAGAAATAGAGCAGTAACTCCAAGGGACTATAGGGCAGAAAAATAAAAGTTTTCAAACAAATTTAGGATAACCTAAGCTACCTCTCCACTATCCCCCATCTCTCCAAAATCACGTGGGTCTCTGAGAAATCTGCTTTCTAGTAACAGTTAGCATCTCCTCCTCCTATTTGGCTTGCTACACCCATGCGTTTAAACATTGTCTCTGTATAAATGATGCTACTCTACCTTTCCATGTTTCATTCTGTATTTCACTGCCTTTGCTTATTTTTGAAAAAATATATATATATATTTTTCTCAACATAAGCAAGTAAATCATCTATTCCTAGGCTACGGCTACACAAGAGGGTTTTTCCAGCAAAACCAGTCCTTTGTCAGAAAAAAAAAACACAACCATGGAGCATCTGCACACAAAATGCACTTTGTTGGCAAAACCCAGCACCACCACTGGCAGCATTATGCCTCTCCCCGTCCAGGTATAATGCCTCTCTTGACTGTTCTGTCAAGAAAACAACTGTGTAGACACTCAGGGCTTCTGGCTCACCGGGGAGTCCTGTTTGCAGAGCTTCTGGTCACCCATTCTGTCAAGAGAGACACAGTCTGGCTGCTCTCTGTCGACAGAGTGGATTACTCTTTCAATCTGCTTTTATGTGTAGATGCAATCTGTTGACAGGAAGTTTGCCAGGAAATCTCTTCCAACAGTCACTTCTCATGCAGACGTAGCCCTTGATAACAGGCTATTATAGAAGTGATGAAAAGCTTAGTAAGAAACCCATGTGATTCAGTCCTTTCTGAATCAGGGCAAGGTACAGAAGGGGTAGAGGATAGAGCACTACGTGTTTCTAAAGATTGCTTAAATCACACCAAAATACTTTTGGCCACACAAACAAATTTTCAAAAGTTCTACTTGCAGATGAGGTTTATTGATCCAAGTTCACAGCACATTCATCCCCACATCTCTGACCAAACACATGGGGGGTTTAGGGGGTTTAAATTACCTTGCTCTGATTTGCAAAAAACCAAGAATGTCCATCTCATTTCAATATCTAAACTTATAAAGATAATTTTCTTTAGAGGTCATTAGTAATAGTTGAGTAACAACAACATTCTTATTGATGATCCCTCTTCCAAGAATCCCCAATACCACCACTTGAAACAATAATCCTGTTAGATGGTCGTGCTATTGTTCAGACTCCCATTAACAGTAGTCTTACAGAAGCACCTAAAAGAACCTACCATAAACAGAGTCCTGTTGTGCTAGGTAGTGCACATAGTAAAAGATTTTCCAACACAAAGCTTACAGTCTAAGGTTATGTCTACACGCCCTTCAGTCAATAAAACTTGTCGCTTAAGGCTGTGAAAAAACACTCCCCCCTTCCCCCAACAAAAGTTTGACTGGGAAGAGCGCCCGAATAGACAGTGCTTTGTTGGCAGGAGATGCTCTTTCACCGATAAGGTAACCATCTCTTGTTGGGGGTGGTTTTATTCGTCAGCAGAAGAGAATTCTCTTCTGACCAAGAGTGGCTACACTGTGTACCTTATAACAGCAAGGCTGTAGTGGCACGGCTGTGTCACTGTAAAATTCTCAATACAAACAGCCAAAGTACACATGACAGACAAAAGAGGAAAGAGAAGAAGTATGTGTAGCTTATTTTATATTCAGGAACTGAAGTTCAGAGAGACTAATACTTTGCTCACGATCTGGGAGGAAGTGGATGGCAGACCCAGGAACCCAGATTTTTGGGGGCTATAATTTAGTGTCTTAACCACACAACTATCCTTATGTGGATATATTACTCACCCTAGGTTTTTAATTTATTTGACTTTGAGGAAACTATCAAATACAACTGTACTAATTCAAATCCAACCATCTTCTGACCATGAAGTTGCCATAAATCAACTTGGGTATTGCCTGACAATCGTACACAAAATCAAATCGATCACTTTGCAGTTCAAAGGAAATGGCGAAAATCCCTGGAAGATGTGCATGCTAGGTGTGGAGCACACATCAGATCAGAGCACCACTTAGTAGTTGCTAAACTCCAAATGCAACTTGTGGCAAGAAAACGATAGCCCAGCACAAGAACCAAATTCCATGTGAGGAAGTTGAGGATACAAGAAACAAATGAAGCCTTCCGCTCTACCTTGGGAAACCGCTTTGAGGCGCTCCAAAACAAGGGAGGTGAAGAAATTGTGGAGGGAGTCTGGAGCTCAATAAAGGAAGCTATGGTGGAAAAGTGAGATGTGGTGTTACAGAGACCTCCCACTACCCAGAAGGAATGGATCACAGATCAGACATGGAGAATGATCGAAGAATGGAAGGCATTCAAACCATAGGTCAATCAAGCAAAAACAAGAGGCTGGAAAGAAGCTGCATCATCCACATACCATGAAATCACTGGCAAAGTAAAGAAAAGTCTTCATAGGGATAAAAGAAATTTCCTAAATGAGATTGAAAAAAAACAGACGCAGCATCTAAACAACAGGGCTTGAAAACCCTGTACAATATAAAATTCAAGCCTTGAGCAGAAGGAAAAGAAACCCAGACTGGTCAAAAACAAAGATGGTCAGCTACTTACCTCAGTGGATAAGTAGCTAGCCAGACAGAAGGAAAATTTTGAAGAAGTGTTAAACACACCACCACCAACAAATCCACCACAGCTAGAATCAGGAGAACCCCAAGAAATCAACACTGGGGCAATGACAAAAGAGGAAGTCCACTAGGCAATAAGGAACCTAAAGAGTGGCAAGGCAGCAGGGCCTGATAATATTCCACCTGAAGTACGAAAAAGGAGGAAGAGCTGCTATATTAGACTAGCTACACAGTTTACTAAATCTGATATGGACAGCAGGAGAGCTTCCAAAGGATTAGAGAAAACGGCTGCTAGTGAAACTCCCTAAAATCCAGAGATCTGTCACTGTGTGAAAGGTGGAGGAGGATCACCCTCCTGTCCATTCCAAGCAAAGTACTAACTAGAGTCATCTGGAATGAATGAAAGATGACAGACCACAAACTATGAGAAGAACAGGCAGGCTTTAGGAGAGAACTAGATAATAACACTTCAGATCATCGTAGAACAATGCATCGAATGGCAAGCACCACTCTACATCAACTGCATAGACTTCATGAAAGCCTTTGACAGCTGGACAGGCAGTCCATCTGGACCACTGTGTGACATTATGGCACCTCAGGCAAACTGATTACCATCATCAAGAAACTGTATGAAAAATACTCCTGCCAAGTGATCCATGATGGAAAATTGTTGGAAAAATTCCAGGTTAAAACAGGTGTACACGAAGGCTGCCTTCTTTCTCCATTACTCTTCCTGATTATAACCCACTCTAGGACAAAAACCGCATATGCTGACTCAGGAGGGGGGTACCAACGGACCCAAACTAGGAAACCTGAAGATCTAGAGTTCACAGATGACTTAGCTCTGCTTGAAGACAAGCTAGAGCCTGTGCAAGAGAAGACAGATGCCGTACATGAAACAGCTGAGTGAGTGGGCCTCAAGATCAGTCAAGAGAAGACCAAGCTGATGCTCATTAATTGTAGACAGGAAAGCAAAATTACAATTGAGGGAAAAGCAGTGCAAGAAGTTGACCAGTTTGTTATCAGCAAGAAAGGGGGCACTGACGAGGACATCAGTGCAATACAAAAGGCCCAACAAGTGTTTGCCTTATTACAACCAGTTTGGTGTGCAAGAGCTGTTTCAACAAGAACCAAACTACATATTTTCACTCCCAACGTGAAATCAGTGCCACTGTATGGCTTGAAGACATGCCAATTGTCCAGAGCAACATTAAGAATATTCAGAGACTTGTCAATAAATGCCTTGACATACTCTCCAGCTAAGGTGGTACAATAGAATGCCAAATGAAACAGATGAAAACAAACCACAAGCCATCAGAGATCCAGATCAAGAAGAGAAAATGGCAATGGGCAGGCAATATCCTGTGTAAGGACTGCGAGGAATGTAAAAGAGGAAAAGGGGATGTCCCAGACAAACACGGTAATGAAGTTTCCTGGACCAAGTAAAAGCAGAGCCCTTAATGTGGGATCAAATCAAAACTATAGCCAAGGATCGCAAGAGATGGAGAATGACTGTGGAGTCCCTATGCTCCACTAGGAGTCCAAAAGGATTAATCATCAATTTATATCCATGCCCATCTGTTTCAAACATGCTTAATTAAAATACATTTGCCATCTTGAAATGAAAACATCTACTGTTGATACAATATATAAATGTAAAAAACAGTATGCTTAGTGCTGAGTTACATTGCTTGCACACAGATAATGATCCACCTAAAACTTGCACACATAGTTAACTCACATCATTCAAACAACTTGTGTATCAAGTTAAGATCAAATGTAAACTGCGTGAGATCACAGCTTAAAATGAATTTCCAGAAGTTGTCATACCATGGGTGTTGCTGTCTGGTCCATTAATTTCAATATCAGACTCTGTGCTTGTTCTCGAACTTGGTCTTTGGCATCTCCCATTCGATCAATCAATGCTAGAAGAACTACAGGACAAAAAACAAAATATGTATTCCTCAAATTAAGAATAACCACTTTATAAGAAATGTTTCTTAATATAAAATTAAGATACTTCTTCTAGTTCAAAAATCAAGACATCATTTAAAACAAGTTCAAACTATTTTAAAGATATATTGAAATGAGCCACTAATCACTTTTGTGTCACACATATTTAAGACCAATGTATTGGACTGGAATTAAGAAACAGAAGGCTATCAAAATGGCTAGGACAAAGATAGTATTTTCCTTCTCACCAACCATATATATTACTTCAGTTTCATCTTCAAAAAGAGGGTGTCAAAGACTTCTCAGTCTATATTATTTCAGAAATAGAACATTTTGCCCCAGCTCAAAAACAGGCCTGGAAATTATTTTTAAAAACTTTTAGTAGTTCCCTTATTTTCCAGGCATAACAATTACTAAAATCTGTAGAGAATTATAATATGTATAATTGAATTAAAGCTTTATCTTCCAAAAGAATCAGGGTATAAAGCAAAATATTAAACACAAGATTCCTTAATACAGGTTGAAACTCTCTATTCCAGCACCCTTGGGACCTGATCAATGCCAAACCACAGAATCTGTCAGACCACAAGAGATCAATATTGACTAGTCCCATTACCAACATTTCCACTGTTTAGTGAGCTCTTGTAAGACATTTGGCGGTAAATTACAGCTGAAAACACAGAGCCAGGACTGGTAGCTAAAAACAAACTTCAGGGGACCGCAAGAAACTTGATCACTTAGCATGGATATGGCCATCTGGCTAACTAAAATCATGCCAGATTACGGATGTTGCTGAACGAGAGCGCGCTGGAATAGAGAGGGTCAACCTGTATTATTTAACAGCAATAAATTTAATGACTTGAAGATAGTCACAAAATAAACAAGCTGTAATGGAAATCAATATCAGACTTACAAAATCTTTCATCAGCTGAACTCCCAAACTTCAACTTAACTGTGATTAAAAGGCAGCATTACAACAGGGAGGACACCATTATTTACTTCTTTCCATTCTGAAAACTGACCATTACCCCACTTGTTTCTTTAACAAACAAAACAGTTATCTATCAATGGGAGGATCTGCCCTCATATTTGATACTCTTTTCTGTAGGATGTCATAGGATAAACACTTAAATACCATGCATTTGCTATCTTACACTGAAGCAAGCAAAAATTTGCAGGATTATTCTCATCCACTAGCCCAAAGTAAGCATTTTCTTTTCATTAACAGTTTGTCTTGTTTTTAAATCAAAATAAATAAATGTTAACAATGACATTTGGTGCCTAGGATGGTAAAATGCAAATATTTTCAAGCTGTTATAATAAAAGAAGCATTATAGAAAGTGCTCAAAATGATTTTTGGTTCAGTCTGTTTCTCCCCTGCTCAGTTTGCACATACTTAAGGTGTACTTCATGACAAGCCTTGTAAGGCAGCACATGGTATTTAACATAATCTCAAGAAACGCAAGTAAGTCTTTTGATAGTTTCAGCTTTAACTCTTCAGATTTACAAATATAAGACAAGAAGTTTATTCAAGGCAGGGCCTTATATTTACTAAGAAAGGATCACTATTTTCATTAGTTCTTGAGGTTAGTCAGTGCTATATGCTGACAAATGATAGAGATGGAGAGGTAAAGGAGAAACCGTACTTTACATTACAGATAAAATTAGGGAGTACCATCCCATGACCTATCCTTCAAGGGAAACCTGAATAATAATGTCAGTAAGTACAAAACGAACAATGACAGAGCAATGGAAAGACATGGATGTGGAACCATGAACGAAAATCAAGAGAGGCTTGATAATTACGAATGGTCTAGTCATCTGTTACTCTATTTCAACACTGTAAAATTCACGAGCTGATGATATGGTGCTTTCCAAATGGCAAAAATAAGAACCAGACTGACAGATCAGTAGCAAACGTCGACGCTCATCGAAAAGGGGGCAAATGCTGGCAGCAGCCACTACTAGCAACAGCCTCCATCAAGCTAAAATTGAGAAGTGTGGATCCACCAAACAAGGGACATACATGTTAAGACACTGACAAATCCAAGCCCCCTGAACTTCATTCTGCAATTAAAGAACAGATTTCAGGCACTTGTAGACTAACAAAGAGGAAGCGAAAGCGGATGAGATCAACAAGTGGGACAAAGTAACAGCAATTTATAAACAGAACAGTGAGGTCTATCAAGGCTACAAGCAGAAAAGAAAGTAGTGGATTACACCCTACACATGGAACATCACAGAAACCAATAAGCAATGAAAATAAAGTTAGACAGAAAATGCCAGAAGTAAAACGAAAACTGCCAGGAAAAAAAAAAAAGTATATAGGCCAAATGCCTTGTGAGAGCAGACCAACAAAATTATGTTGATACTCTGGCAACAAGAAGAGAATACAGCTGTTCTTGGTGAACAAGAAACCATTTACAAAATGACAACTTGTCAGTGGTAAAACAGCAGACACAAAAAAAACCCACACTCATCCAGGAAAACTGAAGTCACCTATCAAAATAGAAAAATAACAAAAAGGATGCACTGAACAGAACATTTCAAAAACATTTCTTAACAGGGCGCCCCCTAAAAAGAAAGCAAATAGCCAGGAGACAGAAGAAAATATTGATATCAATACAGACACCCCACTTAAGGAAGAGACAAGACATCAAATCCAAGGATTTGTCCAAGACATCAAATCCTTAAAACAAGGGAAAGTTCCTGGAAAGGATAACTCGATTTACCTTGAATGCAGAATTGTTCAAATTAGAAGCACCTATCCAGGCCCCTACATTTACATCAGTCTGGGAAAGGGGAGAAGCGCCAAATGAGTAGTCCAATGAGGTTATAATGAATAGAGCAAAGAAAGGAACTCTCACTGATTTTAATTACTTTTTTCTGTGCCAAGCAAAGTATTGTGTAAAATCATAATGCTGTGTATATGAGTTGATAGCATTCTAAAAAAGAGCAAACCAGTTTTCAGAAAGTTACGGATGCCCAGACTAGATCTTCACTGTATGAACTACCACAGAACAATGCTTAGAATCGCAATGACAACTCTACATAAACTTCATAGACTGTGAGATAATATTCACATGACCAGTCTATGGTGCATTATACAGGCATATGAAATCCCTGTCCACACAGTCATCATTATAAAAAGCATGTACTTCAACTTTACACGCAAATTTTGAAATCAAGATAGGAATACATTAGAGGTGTGTTACGTTTGCAATCCTCTCCAACACCGCCACAGCCTGTGTAATACAGAATACAACAGAAGACATGCCCAGAGGCATTAAATGAACAACCTTCTCATCCCTTGAAGACTTGGGCTTCGCAGATGATCCCCTTCTCTTAGTATATACACCCAACACCATATACAAGAAAACAACTCAACGCATTCGGCCAACAAACTGGACAAAAAAAGTCAACTGAAGTATTATGACCTTTAATGCTGCCTCACCATCACCAATGTAAAAATGTTCACATACTTGGACAGACCCATCAGACAGGACAGCTAAACAAGTCAGGACATCCAGAACAAAACCCAGAAAATCCATAAAGCTGAGAACATCTTCAGGGGCTTAAATAGTCTGGAAATCATCAAAATACAATACCAAAACAAATCAAGATTTATCAAAGCTGTGTACAGTACTTTATTGTGCAGAATATTGCAAAATAACAAAATACAACACAGCCAAACCATCTTCATACCATACAACTTGCCTTGGGAAAAATCCTCCATATCTTTTTGGCCCAGAACAATCACAAACCAAGATCTAATGATACAGTGCAGCCAAGAAGTTATGAGCACCATCACTGCCAGGAAGAATGCCCATGTTCTTGTTTTTTCTTGTATATGGTGCTGGGTATGTGATAGCAGAGCAAGATCATCTGCGAAGTCCAGGTTTTTAAGGGATGAGAAGAGTGTCCATTTAATGCTACTTGGCATGCCTTCTGTTGTATTCTGTATTGCTCAGTTGACAGCGGAGAGAATGAAGAGAGTAAAGAATAAAAATCATCATGATGTTCCTACTATGCCACTGGCTCTCAGGGTAGTGACAAAAAATTCCTAAACAGAAATTGTTTCATAACTGTATGTTGATGTTACATTGGCTTCATATTAAATATTGAATTATTAGCTGAGGAAAAGCTACTTTCGTGCAGGATAATATTCAGGCTAGGATTTTTAAAAATGGCTAGTAATTTTTAAAGCCCCAAGATGGCTACAGAAAATTGAGGCACCCAGAATTACTAATCACTTCTGCAAACCTCAGCCTTAACTTTGATGATATTTTAGGAACCTATAGCCTTAGAGCAATAGTTAAGACCAAGGCAGACTGTGAAGAACTTCAAAAACATTTAACAAACCTGAGCGACTGCGCAACAAAACGGCAACTGAAATTTACTGTGAATAAATGTAAAGTAATGCATATTGGAAAAAATAAGCACAACTATACATACACAGAGTAAGCTGTGCTAGTCTCTACACTATCAAAACAAAAAGCAGTCAAGTAGCACTTTAAAGACTAGCAAAATGGTTTATTAGGTGAGCTTTCGTGGGACAGACCCATTTCTGGTCTGAAGTGGGTCTGTCCCACGAAAGCTTACCTAATAAACCATTTTGCTAGTCTTTAAAGTGCTACTTGACTGCTTTTTGTTTTGATAGTGTAGAGACTAGCACGGCTTCCTCTGTTATGATTTAAACCATGTGTTAATGTGCTGAATTTGAATATAAAAGTCAGCTCGTTGCACCGTTTGAGAGAGAGAAGTGGACGAGCTGACTTCTATATTCAAATTCGGCACATTAACACATGGTTTAAATCGTGATGGGAACTTTGAGTCACTATAGGGGCTCGTCTGCATACTTGACTCAATCTAATTCTTGATCTTCCCCCCATCCCTCCACTCTCTGATTTGCTCACCTTGATTATCTTTTTCTGATTTGTCCTCCTTGTTTATTGTTTTTGGTTCTCTGTGTCTTAAATATTGAGTCTGTTCTGGTCTGGCTATGGTCTGAAGAAATGGGTCTGTTCCACGAAAGCTCACCTAATAAACTATTTTGCTAGTCTTTAAAGTGCTACTTGACTGCTTTTTGTTTTAACTATACATACAGTATGACAGGGGCTAATTTAGCTACAACTCATCAGGAAAGAGGTCTTGGAGTCATCATGGACAGTTCTCTGAAAACATCCATGCAGTGTGCAGCAGCAATCAATAAAGCAAACAGCATGTTGGGAATCATTAAAAAGGGGATAGAGAGTAATACCGAGAATATATCTTATTGCTCTTGTACAAAACCATGGTACACCCACATCTTGAATACTATATATATATATATATATATATATATATATATATATATATATAATGGCATTAGAAAAGTTTCAAAAAAGGGCAACTAAAATGATTAGGGGTTTGGAATGGGTCCCATATGAAGAGAGATGAAAGAGATTAGGACTTTTCATCTTAGAAAAGGGGAAACTGAGGGGGGATAAGATAGAGGCATATAAAATTATGAGTGTTGCGGAGAAAGTGAACAAGGAAAAATTATTTACTTGTTCCCATAATATCAGAACTAGAGGGCACCAAATGAAATTGATGGGCAGCAGGTTTAAAATAGGTAAAAGTAAGTTCTTCACACAGCGCACAGTCGACCTGTGGAACTCCTTGCCAGAGGCGGCCGTGAAGGCTAGGACTATAACAGGGTTTAAAAAGAGCTAGATAAATTCATGGAGGTTAGGTCCTTTAACAGCTACTAGGCAGGGTGGGTTAGAAATGCTGTCCCTATCCTCTGTTTGACAGAAGCTGGAGATGGATGACAGGAGAGAGGTTGCTTGATCATTACCTGTTCGGTCTACTCCCTTTGGGACACCTGGTATTGACCACTGCCAGCAGACAGGATACTGTGCTGGATGGAACTTTGGTCTGACCCAGTATGACCGTTCTTATGTTCTTAATACTACCAGAGGAACACTGGTTTTCTATTCTGCTCTGTTCATAGCCACAGATCAAGTAATCTCAACATGAGTGAACTCCTTCAATAAAGCAACTGGCTAGAGGAAAGTGTAAAATTAATCTCATGGGTGTTGTTAACAGACTTCACTCCTTACGGAAAATGAGTTATACAGGGCCTCAAAAAGCACTCTTCTTGTGGCATTGCTCCACATTTATTTTATTTTTTCAACCTCTTACATACCACTCATTTAAAAATACTTCAATTGTTTTTATGAATCATAGAATGTGATGGAAAAAGTAGAAATCCATGTTTATGTAATCTCGGGATTTTGTTTTAATCACACCTTTGTGAAATCGGTGTTAAATTATACTAGAGCCCAACATTATTTCGAGAACAAACCTCTTAAGTGTTTTATTTGCTTCATTTCTCTAGAATACAGCTCTGTTTTTATGACTTATTAGGTACCTTAAGGTATAATCTCTTTGGTTGTGGAGCAGTTCAATCATCTCCAAAGAATGGGTCATCACATTATAAAATACCATCACTAAAATGCAAGACTGTTGCCAAGGAAATTCAATTCATTCCCTTCTATCTATGATATACCACAATGCAAAATTACTATTGTGCAATTCCAGTCATATTAAAATAGCTGCATTGTAACTACTGTATTTACTGACTTTGGATAAACCTAACTCTTGAATATAGGTAGTGCATAGAGCTACATAGATAACAGTGCTTTTGTTTTACTTTCACTCAATAAAACCATTTTTTATTCTTATGTGAGCAAATACCATAAATGACAATTATCTCCCTTGCCCCACCTTTAAAGAATTACATTCCATTGTAACTGCACAGGTCCATGTTTTGACATGTTATGCTTAGGTAATGTGTTAGTTCAGTAACTACTGGGAGTGTATCAGGCATAAGAACATTCCAATAGTTTAAAAAAAAAAATACAAAGAAGGCATAGAGTGAGGAAACGCACGGTTTGTTTTTTAGGGGGCGGGGCTGTTAACATGAGACAAACCCTTCAATTTATTTAATTAAACACACACACACACACCCCCCAAAAAGGCAGACATATTTCCAGTGGGGTTAGGGTGGACTTAAAAATGTACCCAATACCATTATATAAATGCGTAGCAATTTAGTCTCAGAATAATGGGACAGAGTGGTGCTAAATACGAGAAGTGATCATACTTGGCTACATACAAACTGGGACACTGTTTGAGTAAGAATGGCAAATCACAAAGACTTTTTCCTGGTCTTCATCATCAATAACCATGGGCTCAGCACCCGTTGGTGTCCGATGCCTCTCTCACCATTTCCTTCCATTCTTCCTGGGGGGGTGGGGGGGGCACGAAGAAAAAGGAATGTGTGTGTGTGTGTGTGTGTGTGTGTGTGTGTGTGTGTGTAGAAAAAGTAATGGGGGAAATTAACACCTTGCATCAGCATTCTCAATTTTCAAAGAAATACTCAAGAGTTGATAGGAAAAGTTCTCTACATCTCTACTCTGTGGCTACATCTACACAAGAGGCTTTTCCCAGCTAAACTACACTTTTGCCAGGAAAAAACTGCAGAGCGTCTACACACAAAACGCGCTTTGTCAACAGTTTGTTGACAAAACCCGGCACAACCTACCTCTCCCCATTCAGCTAGAACACCTCTCTTGACAGCGTTCTGTAGACAAAACAGATGTGTAGACACTCTGGGGCACTATTGTCTACAGACAAGGCTTACAGTTCACCAGGCAGCCCTGTTTGCAGAGCTTCTGGTCAGCCGTTCTTGAGAGGGGGCTGTCAGTCTGGCTGCTCTCTGTCAACAGAGCAGGTTGCTCTTTTGATCTGCTTTTATGCACAGATGCAATCTGTCAACAGAAGTTCTGCCAAGAAATCCCTTCTGACAGTGGCTTCTGTCGACAGAGGCTTCTCATGCAGACGTAGCCTGGGTGTATGAGATCCAAGAAAATCATACACAAAGCAGCAAATTAGAGAACCTATATATCCACTAAGAAAAACATTCAGAGTTGCTACACATGTTGCCTACACAAGAGAGTTTTGCCAACAAAACTCCCAGAATATTTACACACAAAATGCATTTAGTCAACGGTATGCCAACCAAACACAGCACTTTCGCTGACAGCCTTCTGCCTCTCCCCCTTGAGGCAGAATGCCTTTCTTGATAGAACCTGTCAACAAAAAGGCCATGTGGACGCTCTGGGGAACCCTTTGTCAACAGACAGGGCTTCCGGGTCACTGGACAGCCCTGTCTGCACTGCTTCTGGTTGGTTGCTCTGTCGAGAGAGGGCCAGGCAGTCTGGCCACTGTCTGTCAACAGCGCAGATGGCTTTTTCGATCGGCTTTGGGGGGGGGGGGGGCACGCTCTGCTGACAGAAATTTTGTCATAAGATCTCTTCCAACAGCAACTTCTGACGACAGATAGCTGTAGACATAGCCATCCTACCTTCTATTCAGAAATTTTATGCTTCTCTCTCACTCAAGAAACAGAAGCCCTCTCACAATCCCCATATATATCAACACTACAGGCTGAACACCTCTAATTCAGCATCTTCAGGACGTGATCAGTGCCAAACTAGACAAGTTTCCGAACAGGGAATGGCAAATGCTGACAGTCAGAGGGTCTCTGCAGACATGGGAAGTGGCAGGGGAGACATGCAGCATCTCCAGACTTTGCACCCAGCATGGCCCCATGATCAGCCTGCTGCCACTCAGGGTGCATCTCCACTAACCCCATGCCCAGGGTCCCAGCTATGGGCTCCTCTAACTACTCACTGTTTTCAGTCCATAGCACCAGCTCCTAGCTGCCCAGAGATCCCAGCTACTGGTAGCAGGTTCCAACTGCCAGCCTCAGCTCCTGGCCACCTGTGGATCCTCTGCAGCTGGTGTGTCTCAGCTGCTGAGCATGGGGCTCCTGACAGAGCTCTGCAGAAGGTTCCCTCTAAGCCATGGTTGTGCAAAGTGAGGGGTGGGCCTGCACGGAGCAGGGGCAGGAAATTTTGTAAGCAGGGCACAGAATGATCAGGTGCTAGATCTCTGGCTCATCCATCTCATTAAAAATGTTGAAATATGTTACTGTTTTTATGCATTTGTACTCATACTTACATACCAATTAACAACATTTTTACATTCTGCATACTTATTTTCTGACATGCATGGAAGGGTTCCCCCCACCATATAAACATAACCAAACTCCATCAGTTTGGATTACATTAGACAGGTTGGAGGGGTGCTGCTAACTGCAGAGATGAAGAGTGGGGCCTGACGTAACAAGTTTGTTCACCCTGGCTCTAAGCTGCATCCAAGTGCAGCCACACAGCCACTTAATCAGCCTGCCACTTAACGAGCCCCACCCAGGGCTGCCACGAAGGGGTTCTTTCTCCTCAGCTGCAGAAGCTCTGTGCTGAGGATACAGGAGCTTACCCTCACCCAAGCGGTAGAGAAGGAATGAGGTAGTGGCTGTGGAGGAAGTCAGAAGGCAGGGGAGTTTGGGGTGTTCTGTCTCCCAGAGGAGGAGACAGGCCTAGTTTGATTAGGGCAGACAGGTTTGGCTGCAGCTAACCCAGCACTCTCCTCCTGGGCTGGGATGGAGGAGAAAGCAGGCTGTGTGGGGTATGAGAGAGAAACAGGAGGTGGGTGGATGCTGGAGTTGGTAAGGTGGAGGTGGGGAGTTTGTGGTTTGTCCTCCTGTTCTGACTGCCAAATGGGTTTCGCCTGCTGGGGCCTGCAACTCAGAGGTAGGATTCTATCCCAGACCCTAATTGGGCTGGGGCCAAGCAGAGCAGACTACATGGGTGTAGGTAGGGGAAAGAGGAGGTGGGTGGGTACTGCCAATCTGTGTGGTTAAGATGGGGATTGGGGGAGAGGGGTTGTTTAGTGTGTCCTGACTCACTCTCATCTGAACTGTGGGAAGAGTCAAACCCTTTCTGTCTCACAAAGCAGCTCTAGCTGAGCTGAAGCTGCTGGTGCAGAGAAGAGACAAAGCACTCTCTCCTAGGCTGGCAGGGGAGCAAACTGCATGGGCAGCGAGGTGGGGTGTGGGGGGGCGGGGGTTGCCAACATTTGAGGTAGGTCATGTTGGGACATGAGAGGCATGTGGCTATGTGGGCGATGGGGTGCTCTTTGAGAGACTCCCTTCTCTCATTACTGCATCAGAGGGAGCTTAGCCCAAGTGTATCTTACCATTTCTTGTTGAGGATGGAGCGAGGAGGAGTTGGTATTAATTACCAAATAACTGGTCACAAATACAAAATCTGAAATATGGCAGGAAAAATATGATTGGGGAAATAAGGTAGCACCCTGCTATTTTCCACTGTCAGATTTGTACAGCAAACACAAAACGGTGAATCCACTGCAGTTCCAGATGAAATTATTTTTCACTTAGTGTCAGGAGGGCAAGATAAAGAGCTTGCCATTGGCCATGGCGCATTTGTTAAAACCTGGGCTAAAATTTAGTTTGGTGGGAGACTAATCCAGAACAGAAAGATTCTGTATTAGCTGCTCTTAATGCAGGATGTGACTTCACTTGTGTTGGTGTTTGTAAAGCATTTAGACTGCTTTTGTGAATAGACCCAGCTCATGTCATTTGCAGGATTATATTTCAAATAAAGTTCATCTAGGTTAATGGCTTAAGGTTAAGAAAGAAAAGGATTCTTTTAACAGAATTTTTGGAGTATTGTAGATATCCGAAAACTCTGATCTTGGTAATTTTTCAGAAAAAATCATTAAGTCATGCATGGTATATTGTTAAAACTAGAAGAACTTTACCATTGATCCCGTAACAGGGGTTAGCAACTTTTCCGAGGTAGCATGCCAAAATTTGACCTTTTGATCTTTAAAAATTATGACTGGCACTCAGATCATACATAAAGTCACCAATAGTCCTACTCACAACAGCTTCATTAAAAAACATGCAAAGCTTTACCACTTAGGTGGTGGTTGGTAGCATTAGCTGGTCTTTTGGGCAAGTTCCCAGCTGCGTGGAAGAGGAGAAGGAGAGGGGCTGAGCTCCTGCCTTGCATGCCAATGAAATCAGTTTGCGCGCCAATCTTGAAACCCAGGCCTGGAGTTGCTGACCCATTTTAGAATTTGTTTTGGGGGCAGGAGGTAAACAGTGCTGGTTCTTATGAGTCAATGGGTGTACACAAGTAGCAAAGACTAGGCCTTCTTTAGGGTGAAGATCTGATTTGCAAGTTCTTTGAAGAATGGCTCAGGCTACAGAATCCAATGCCCTGTGCCAACGTGCTCTGGGGCTTCTACTCTTTGGGCTTGTCTACACTGGGAGGTGTTTTTTTTCCCCCCCTTCCTATTTTCAGTGATTGTTTCTGGCTTTGTTTGCGATATGCGCTGCTTTATTACTTACACTTTTCTATTTTTGTGCACTATTAATCAAAGAATGGACATCACAGAGAAACTGTATAAGCCCGAGGGAGTGCCTTTTACTCGTCTTCCCAGTGTCAGTAAATATTTTATTAATGTTTGCAAGGAGAGCATGACTATTACTAGTTGACTCATATTAGTTTAGCACCTTAAAGCTACAACATGCAAGAAGGACAATTTTGTGAACTGCAAAATTCTGTAGAATGCTAGTGTTTTGGCTGATGCTTCATTTATGGAAGCAGCTTTAGTGGCGAGAGGCCAAAGATTTAGTGGTCTATAAGAGTTGGTTGTTAAACTGGGGCTCCGGCACACATTTTTTGTGCTTTTACTTACTGGCCATGTCTTTCATTTATTTATATGGCTGTTTTGAGTATGTCCCCATTTTCATGTTTGTCGATATAGCTTGACCAGACATAGCAGTGACCTGAAGACAGACAAATGACTCAACATATCCAATACTACTGCTCTGATTTTCGGAGATTTTTGCTGCAGTAACAAACTCAATTTATCAACCAGCTTGTCCTCAGCATTTCTGGAAAACCACTTCTGAATCTACAGTCTTATACCTCTGTTGAAATTGCGTTCGTCTGACATAACTGTTTATTTAATGTCTTGACAAACTTATAAATGATACTGAGTTCTAAAATTTTAATCCCATTTTTATTTTTTTTTTATGTTCCCAAATGCTCATCTACTGGGTGGAAAATTTTATGGAACTCAGGTCTGGGAAAGTATTTTCTTATTTTATTGTGGGGTTGAAAATCACACAAACAAAAAAACAAAAAACAACAACAAAAACAATTCAGCCATTTGAGTATGAGTAAATGGAAGGCAGAAATAAAAGTTCCAGGGCTGGTGTTCCTCCAGTATAGACTGTGGCTGTGGGTGAGAATCCTCATGACATTGGGAGGCTGTCTGTAGGAGAAACAGGCCTGTCACGTTGGGCCTTCTGGAGTGTAGCATCCTGATTAAGGATAGGTTGTAGGTCTTTTATAATGTGTTGCAGTGGTTTGAGTTGGGGGCTGTAGGTAATGACCAGCGGTGTTCTGTTCTTGGCTTTTGTGGGCCTATCTTGGAGTAGCTGGTCTCTCGGTATTCGTCTGGCTCTGTCGATTTGTCCTTTTATTTCCCTGTTCTTTCCTACACACGACCTCCCAACCTTACGAGAATTCTCACTCACAACCACAGTCTATACAGCAGGAACTCCAGTCCTGGAACTTTTCATTGCAACAAAGCCTGCTGCCAGCTTTGTCCACGTATCTATTCTGGAGATACCATCACTGGACCTAACCAGGTTATTCACAGAATCACGGGCACATTCTGATATTCCTCAACTAACATCATATATGCCATCATGTGCCAACAATGCCCAGATGCTTTGTATATTCCACAGACTTCAAACTCTCTCAGACAAAGAGTTAATGGGCACAAAACAAACATAAAAACACTCCTGATCCACAAACCTGTCAGCCAGCATTTTAATGGAGTGGGCCACTCTGTTAAGGACTTAAAAGGTTGCATCTTACTGAAGAGGAATTTTCACAACAGTTTTTGAAAGAGAGATTGCTGAACTCTTTTATATTCAAATTCAACACATTAACACATGGTTTGAACTGGGATGGGAATTTTCTAGCTCATTATAGGGGCTCTTTTGCATACTTGGCTTAATCTAATTCTTGACACACACACACACCTTCTGCCCCTCTACTGTCTGATTTGCTCACCTTGATAATTTTTACCTGATCTGTCAACCTTGCTTACTATTTTTGGTTCTCTGTGCCTTAAATATTGAGTCTGTTCTGGTACGGCTATGGTCTGAAGAAGTGGGTCTGTCCCATGAAAGCTCACCTAATAAATTATTTTGTTAGTCTTTAAAGTGCTACTTGACTGCTTTTTTGTTTTGATAGTATATAGACTAGCACAGCTTTCTCTCTGGTACTCCTCTTTAAGAAGTTTGACCTATATTCTGCAGTATTCCAGAGCAGCTGGCATATTTTGTGGCAGCTTCAGATACATGAATTATGTTATGTAATAAAAATCAGCAGTCACAGGCAATTTGTGTTTGTTATTTTTCAATGTACTGGTGAATTTTACACTGCATTTAAAAATGTGTGAAAGTAGGGGTTGTTAGAGGAAGGGAACTGGAGGCTTTAACGTTTGAGTAAAGTAAAATTCAGTAATGGGAAACTATGAGCACTCTGTGGGATAAGTACATTAAGATAAATGTTTCTGCTAAAATGACCAGTAGATAAATAGTTCTGACATTTAAATACAGTATCAACATTAATCTAGGCTCAAATGCAAAACCCCATAAGTTGAATGGGGCAGTCAGGTCAGACAACTCAGAAATTTGAAGGCTTGGACAGATATCACCACACCCACTTGTAATCAGTAGATTTTTAGGTTTCTTTTCAACTATAACAGGCTAATGTTTCGTTTTAAGAAACCTTTAATCCTACCGCACAATTCTGAAGCAAGAGATGGATTCTGTGACCATATAATCAAGTTATATATACTTGGAAACCTGGTTAAGTTCTTGTACAAATAGAAACTGCAATTTACTAAAACAATTTTTAAGTAATACAATTAAGTTGTCATATAATTTTAGATAAAGAAGAGTAAGCAATTGAGTAGCTTAAATCAGTAAAGAAAAAATTCTTGTAATCTTTAAGAATCCCACTACAGCTATCTTAGAATATCAAGATACAGTGCATATATAACATTGACAAGTTAATTTTAGTATCTGTAAGTCGAGCCCCAAGGGGGCATACAAGCAAACCCTCATTCTATAGATACAGATTCTCCCTCTGTCATATATTAGGGTCATAGTTACTGAAAAAAGTGCTTATCCATTTTAATTGGACAGAGAACTGAATGGTTTTTCACTCACCAGTTGGTACATAGGATTTAAAGCGTCCTGATAATCTGTCAACAAAGGCACCTAGAACATCTAATCCAACTAACGCCACCTGCAGAAATAAAATCAAGTATTAGATGTATATAACGTATCACTAGACAGTTCTTTAAAATATTCTAATCTATCAACTGATCAATATTCAAATTCTAAAAACTACAATTATTTTAAAGGTTTTATACAAAATAATTCTTCATTTTACTCTATACTACATTTAGGTTTAATCTAGTACAGTTTATGTCATACGATGTACTGAAAAATCTGAAGTGCTTCTTGCATTCTTCAGCCAAAAAGGTGCAATTTTTAGGAATGCAGCATTTTAATATTTTCACCTTTAACTGATTTCACATTTAAAATCGAACAGGACTTACCTAAAATAAATTTGCTAATGGAACAAAAAATACAGTCAATAGCGGATGCGGAAAATTAAATTGATATGAGGTCTTAAGATCATTCTAGGTCACATGACCTATTAACTAAGGAGGTTATTTTTAAAAGGCATTCTGTCCAATTGTCTACATACATTTCACTATTGCAGCTGAAATCACACATTTAATGATACCTTATTGTACTTGCCAGAACTTTCAAGTTTGTGAATTTATTTCTATTCCCTTTTTTCCAATATTAAAATACATACTCACTGAGTATTCACATGCCATCTTCCATATTTTGATGTGTAGTTTAAAACTGCAACAGATACAACTGGATTTTTTTTTTTGTTTAAAATAAATATTTTCTTTTAAAAAATAAAGCTCTTTAAAATTAAATTTGAAATTATGACAACCTCTGCTAAGGCCTAAATTACTATAATTTAAACTTTTTTAATTTAATTTAATAATTAAGTTAAGCCATCCACCCACATCCCAAGCAACACTGGTAGCAGGCAAGGCACAGAGGAGCAGGGCCAGAAGATCAGCCTCTGGCTCCCATGGCATGTGGGCCCCCCACATCTTACTGAAACGCAGGTTCCCCAAAGCACAAGACTGAGGGCGCATGCCCTGAACGAGTCAATGGACGGGACAGCTCTGGCCCTAGCACTCCTATCCTCACCACTGTTACGTAACTGTGATATGTCTTGTGCAAAGTAAGCTTGTGAGGTATTTTTAAGAGGCTTGACCTGTTGAACACTGATACCCTTGTGGATTGTATGTGAAGTTATGAAGTTTTGTTATGCATGTTACTGTAATACACTGTAAGATTGCAAACAATCACAATGAGCCTTTGAGGTATAACAGTGGAGAAGCCATAATAGCCAGTTAAAGGCAATCCACACTACCAAGGAGTATCACAGGATCTATATACAATGAAGAATTCTCAAAGGGAACATACAAACAATGGATGCTGCTTTACTTGCAGCATAACACAAGATTTTTCCAGCAAGCTCAAAGAACCTATAAAGATGTTATTCGGCCTCTTGACTCCCTGTCCCCAGCTTCCCATCCCCTCTGCCCCCCACACACATGAAGTCATATTTGGTGGACAAAGATTTGAAACAGGGGGGTGGTCCAGGCTGGAAAAGATAATCTTAGCTTCTATATAAAAGAACTACACCACTAAAGGACTCAAATCCTGTCTACTTCATGGAAGTTGTGGAAGAAACAAAAGCTTCATTCTGTGTTTGGTTAGAAACTGTCAGAGACTCTTTATTAGAACATACAAGCAGCTGCAGGGGAGAGCACCAACTGACAGAGTTTTCCCTAGCCAGTTATAGGTGTCTCCACAAATACAAATTTGGGCAGATATATATGCGTTTAAAAGAAAAGAAAACAAACAGTCTCATGACTTAGTAACAGAAGTTTCAAAGCTTATTCTCCTAATTAATGGGAGTTTTGTACTGCCTGGGTCTGGCTAATCTCGAAGCTGCTTGACGTTATCAGTATGCTAGAAGCACCTGCCTCTCATCTTTCAGCCACCTTACCTTCAGCGTAACCACCATCATTCCTCTCAGGTCAGGCTATGGCTTGACCAAACTTTTGCTAGGTTTCTGGTCTTTTGCTTTCACGAAGTCAAATTGTGATCTTTCATCAGCTTTGACCTGTATACTCATAATCACTCAAAATCTATCAGTTATATTTTACCTGAAACAGTGCGTTTTGGTTGAACGTCTGGTGAATCTGATTAGTATAGTGAAGCTGATGCTTATCCTTTCTACACTGAGGCTGTCTCTACACTAGTACTCCCCTTTCGAAAAGAGGATGCTAATGAGACATTTTGGGATATGCTAATGAGGCACTGCAACAAATATGCAGCGCTTCGTTAGCATAAAGGCGACTACAGCACTTCAAAAGTGCTGCTTTCGATCTCACGCAGCTTGTCTACACGGGGCCCTTTTTACAAGGACCCTGCACAATTTCAAAATCCCCTTATTCCTACAACCAAATGGGAATAAGAGGATTTTGAAATGGACCCCCGTAGACGAGCCGTGCGCAATCAAAAGCAGCACTTTCAAAGTGCAACGGCCATCACTCTGCTAATGAGGGGCTACATATTCACTGCAGCACCTCATTAGCATAACCCAAAGGGTCTCATTAGCATCCCCCTTTCAAAAGGGGGGTGCTAGTGTAGACATAGCCTGAGGGATAGGCAGACATCTTAACAAACAGTCAGATTTCTGATCAGGGTAAGATGGTAAACCCCTGGGAGCTTAGACTGGACAGCTGGGGGTAGCAGCAAATTGGCTGAAGCCTCTCTGTTATTGGGTCATGAGTATTTTAGGAGAAGGATTTGTGTTACTCAGCTGGGTGTATTCCTGCCTGTTCATGGCTGTGTAAGTTCAGTATCTGGAGAGGTTTTCTTATCAGAGCATCAGAATGTGAGAAGGAGGCTAAGCTGGTATGCCAGAGGGTTCAGTAGCACCCTGGAAAACCCGTCAGACACAGCAAAAGTAGTCAACATCAGATTTGTAGGAGATAAGCTTATTGTACTGAAAACTATTTCCAAGGTTTGGACAAACTTCAGAAATACAGCTACTTTACTGCTTATGCTGTTAAAATTTGGAAAGAATTTTAAGCACTATTGCAGGAAGAAATACACAACACAAAGTTGAATCGCAAATAAGCAGCAAATGGAGCAAGCACTTACCCACTTCACTTCCTTGCCAACATCCTCAAGAAAAATTATCAGAGTAGATGCCTAACTGCTGAAGAGGAAGATACTATTGTAACATGGATGTCTACAATTATCCATTAAGCATATCAACCATAAGTATTTTTTAAGACGGAAGTGAACCATCCAAGTGGTATATGTTTGGTGCTAAAGTTGTGAGAAGTCAAGTCACTGAACTGGTAGAAGTCTCTTGTCAAACACCTGGAACCAGATTTTACTGAAGCGTCAAACCAACTTTTGACGGCACTAGTGCCTTCTTCAGGTGCATTGAAAATACTGTCCTGAATGTGTAATCGTCAAAGCGTAGGCAATGTGGTTTTATTAGGTTGCAACCTTTTTAATTTAACTATTCTGGAAACCATCCAGTAATAGGTCCTACACTGTGTGGTATGATTCCTTTCCTATTGTTTTCAGGTGGTAGAGAGCTGCTGGCAGTCTTCCCTCTCTCCATTACACCCCCTCAACCTGTAACTTGGACTTCAACATCCTCCCCTAACACAATAGTTGAGAGGCAAGAGGAAGAGAGTGGTCTCCTCACAGTGTCCAATGTTAGGAGTCCCATATCCATTACACAGTCTCTTTACAATCTCTTTACTCCTTCCAATACAGTCCATTTCCAATTTATCAAGGAAATCAACACCCTATGAAACCAGTACCTGTACTGGACACATGACACCTACTAAATGATGACAACACTAACATTACCCCCTGGTTTGCACCACAGGGTCACTAAACTCCTGTGAGCAAAGTAAAAACCATCCATGCCAATATGGCAGTGAGAAAACTTTCTTCCCACTGGTGGATGCTACTAACTCAGGTGCAGCAGTGGCTCGAGGTGGAGAAACAGAGTTTATGTATGCTCCCCAGTGCATTCAGGGGGCAATGGCATACATGAGTCCTGCCAGCCTACTCACCTAATAAGATGATTACTTCCTGCCTTCCTAACAATCCCTAGTCTGTAGCCACACTCAAATGGGTGAACATTTAAAGGAGTCATTCCACTTCTTTCCCACCGGCTAAGCTTTTCTACTTTGCCGCAAAATGTTTTTACCTTTAGCTCAACAACTTCTTATGGTGATCATCATCCAGCTAGAATGCTGGAGTCTAATATATTCTAGTAGCATACAAATTATTTTGATGTAATATTGGAAAATCTTACATTAGTGCAGCCTTCAAAAACTGACATGAAAACTCTGAAGTTCAAAAGCTCAGGCACAAAGTCTGACGAAAACAGCAGCACTTTTCTTACCCACCCAAAATACAGTAACTTTACTTGGCCTCAACAGACAAGAAAATAATGTTGATCAAAACTGCAGTGATAACATTACTTAGTGTGGTTATCTTAATTAGAATGACTATTAGAAAATACCAATAACTTCATTCTTTCCAAATTAATGTAATTTACTTGAAATTAGACTTAATTCCTGAACAAAATGTTATTTTAAAAAATAAAAACAAACCAACAGCCTGGTTTGTGTAAAGTGGCTGGATGGCTTCATCCGGTGATGCCCTCTTTTCTCCTGGATGGAGTGACTGATACTGGCAATATTCCAGTAAAGACACTACATAAATGCAGTCTACAGCCTGAAGAACAATGAGTCAGAAAACCACAGCAGTAATTACAGTTTGTTTTGTACAAAGCAGAATGGAGAAGTTGCAGTGATAGCCTGGTAAGGATGGATTCCATCCTGCATTTAAATGGAAATTCAGTCTTTGTTTTACATGAAGAACCTTGCACAAATGTACTGTACATGAACTTATTCTGCTCCCCGATTGAGAACGTTCATATAAATAGGTAAGAGTTATTAATGCAAGGGGACTTTAAGAAAAAAAAATCACAACAAAAATATCCAAATATCCCAGAGAAAGTCAATGAAGTCCAGTAAGAATTTCACTGTTACTACTGATTTTTAGGGAGAAAGAGCTCAGGTGATAATAGGCTGCAGTATAAAACTTTAAGGTACAGAGACACGTCATATTTTGAGTCTCAATTTCCAGGCTCCTTACGGATAACAAAGAGAAGTTACTCACCTGTAGTAACGATGGTTCTTCAAGATGTGTCCCTGTGGGTACCCCACAATAGGTGTGGGGCTCGCCCGGTGCCACGGATCGGAATTCTTCCAGCAGTTTCTATTGGATCGCGCATGTGCTGACACGCACCACTCCCTTGTGCGCCCCCGGCCATGTGCGCGATCCGGTCCCCGCCAGTTCCTTGACCAACCGCCTCGGATGCTCCTGAAAAACATCAGACAGAGATCCGAAGCGGGGAGGATGGGCGGGTGGTGGAGCACCCACGGGGACACATCTCGAAGAACCATCGTTACTACAGGTGAGTAACTTCTCTTTCTTCTTCGAGTGGTCCCCGTGGGTGCTCCACAATAGGTGACTACCCAGCAGTAACCCAAGTCAGGAGGTGGGTAATCAATTCATGTGCAGCTTGCCCCCGAAAGGACTGCTGTCGACAGATGGGTGTCCTCTTGGTATACCCGATGTAGGGCATAATGTTTGGCGAAGGTGTCGTAGGATGGACCAGGTCGCTGCCCTACAGATGTCTTTTAACGCGATGCCCTTGAAGAAGGCTGTCGATGCTGCCACCGCCCTGCTGGAGTGAGCCCTAGGCGGAGCCAGCAAAGGGGTCTTTTGAAGCTCATAGCACATTTTTATACAGGATAAAATGTGCTTCGAAATTCTCTGGGAAAAGAGGCCTTCCCCTTTTGACCTGGGAGCGAGAGACACCAGAAGTCTGTCCGTTTTCCGGAAGGACTTAGTTCTGTCTATGTAGAAGGCCAACGCCCTCTCACATCTAGGAGATGCAGGCGCACCTCCTTGCTGGAGCTGCGAGACTTCGGGTAAAACGAGGGTAAAACTATTGGTTCGTTAAGATGGAACTCCCGAGGAAACTTTTGGAACGAAGGCTGGGTGTAACCATAAGGTTACCGCCTCCTTTGAGAATACTGTGCAGGGCGGCGTTGCCATCACTGCTGCGAGCTCACTCACCCTGTGGGTTGACGTAATCGCAAGAAGGAAGATTGTTTTCACAGTAAGGAGTCAGAGGGGTACCGTGGCTAAGGGTTTGAAGGGTGGTCCCGATAGCGTGCTGAGCACCAAGTCCAAACTCCACGACGGCGATAGCGGTTTTCGGGGGGGGCGAATGTGAACAGGTTTACCAGCCCCTTCAAGAATCTTGTGACGATAGGGTGGGCCCTTCCTCTATATGCCGAAAAGCTGATATAGCAGCGAGGTGGACCTTTATCGAGGATAGAGAAAGCCCGTCTCGTTTGAGGTCCAATAGGTATTCTAGTATTACGGTTATGGGAACATCGAGGGGAGCTAACTGTTTGGCGGAACACCAGGCTGTAAAGGGTGTCCATTTCTGTTCGTAAGTCCTCCTGGTGGAGGCCCTTCGGCTACACTCCAAGACTTGTCATACTCCCTCCGTACACGTGCTCTCTAAGGCGCTGAGCCATGGATTAACCGTGCTTGTAGGCGTAGTCCCTGAGGGTGCGGGTGCACTATGGACCCCTGAGCCCGCGTGAGTAAGTTCGGCGCCACCGGTAGGGGGAGTGGTGGACGATCCGACATGCACAGAAGCAAGGGAAACCATTGTTGTCAGTCCCAAGTTGGAACTATGAGTATCATGCGCACTCTCTCCCTTCTGGCTTTCTGCAGAACCTTGTGGATAAGCACTGTGGGGGGAAACGCGTAGAGTAGAGGGCCCTTCCATGAAATCATGAATGCGTCCCCCAGGGACTCCTGCCCTATTCCTGCTCTGGACCAATACTGGGGACACTTCTTTTTGTACTGGGTGACAAACAAATCGACTTGGGGAAACCCTCATGTACGAAATATGCACCGTAGCAGGTCGGAGAGGATCTGCCATTCGTGCGTGAGTGCGAAGCGCCTGCTCAGCTGATCTGCTTTCACATTGTGGGCGCCCAGCAAGTACGAGGCTTTCAGCGTTATCTTGTTGGCGATGCACAAGTTCCACAATCGGACTGCTTCAGCGCATAGCACACGGGATCATGCCCCTCCTTGTCGATTGATGTACAACATAATGGAGGTATTGTCGGTATTGATCCCGACTACTTTGCCATGTAGGTATTTCTGAAAATGTCTGCACACATTGAACACCACTCTGAGCTCCAGTATGTTTATGTGCAGTGTCTGTTCCGCAGGGGACCATAGCCCTTGTGTCACCTTGCTGCCAATGTGCGCTCCCCATCCTATGTGGGAGGCCTCGGTAGTAAGAAAAATAGAAATTTGTGGTTGGTGGAAGGGCACCCCCACTAGCAGATTCTTGGGATTTCCCCACCACGCTAGGGATCTGCGCACTTCCGTCGTGGGCGACACTACCCTGTGGACAGTGTGGGATGCCGGTTTGTAAAGCACTCGCCAGTCAATGCTGCAGGCTTCGCATGTGTAACCTGGCATTCTGTACCACAAACGTCGCTGCCGCCGTGTGCCCCAACAGGTGCAGGCATGTTAGGACCGGCACCGCGGGGCTGTACGTCATGACTTGCACCAGGGAGTTGATGGTGCGGAAGCGGGTGTCGGGCAGGTATACTCTTGGTGCGATAGAGTTTATGCGTGCCCCTATGAACTCTATATCTTGCGTGGGTTCGGTCTTTGACTTTGTGAGGTTGATAACTAGGCCCAGCGAAGTAAACGTGTTCGCGGTGACGCGTATCATGTGTAGGACCTCTGCCTTTGAGGCCCCTTTCAGTAGGCAGTCGTCCAGATATGAAAAAATAAACACCCTCTGTCTGTGCAGGTAGGCTGATACCACTGCCAGGGTTTTGGTAAAGACTCTTCATGCCGAGAATAGGCCGAACGGAAGAACCCTGTACTGGAAATGTTCCCCGCCGACCATGAAGCGAAGGAAGCGTCTGTGTGCCGGGTGGATTGTTATATGAAAGTAAGAGCCTTGTAAGTCTAGGGCTGCAAACCAATCTCCATCATCCAGTGCCGTAAGTATGGAGGCAACTATGATCATCCGAAAGCGTTGCTTGCGCAAGTAACGGTTGAGGCCCCGTAGATCAAAAAATCGGCCTCCAGCCTCCTGTTTTCTTCTCTGTTAGGAAGTAGTGTGAGTAAAAACCTTTCCCTTGGAATTGTTCCAGCACTCTTTCCACCGCCCCTATGAACACGAGGTGATCTACCTCCTGCTTCAGCCTCGCCTCGTGGGCAGCATCCCTGAGATGAGGCTGGGTGGGAGGTTTCGTCGGTGGAATTGACTGGAAGGGGATCATGTAACCCGTGCCTATAATTTCTAGCACCCATTTGTCTCTGGTGATCTTTTGCCATTGGGAGTGGAACGGTTTGAGGCGATGATGGAACATGAGATGAGAATGGCATTGAGCAATGGTGTTGATAGTGCAGCCCTCGACATAACTGTCAAACTTGCTGTCTCTGGGCTTGTCCCGAGGGCGTACGGCTTTGTTGAGAACGTCATCTGGAGGCCCTGTACTGCTGCTGCTGTTGATGGCGCCCTTGGTCATAGCCTCGCTGATATTGAGCACGCTGTGGTTGGTAAGCATAGTGTCTTTGCTGAGGATAGAACTTCTTTTTCTTGTATGGGGGAATATAGATACCCAAGGTCTTAAGTGTGGCCCTCGAGTCTTTGCTGGAGTGGAGGACCGAGTCGGTTGAGTTGGCAAATAGCTTTTGCTTATCAAAGGGAAGATCCACGATCTTCGCCTGTAGGTCTCTGGGGATACCGGACATCTGGAGCCAGGATTCCCTACGCATTACCACTGCTGCTGCTGTTCAACATGCCGCTGTGTCCGCCACGTCCCGGGCAATCTGGACTCCCGTCTGCGACACCGCGTAGCCTTCTTGGACAATCGCCTTTAACGCTGGCTTCTTGTCCTCCGGGAGTGAATCCATGAGAGGAGTGAGAGTCTAGAGTAATTGTCGAAGTTACGGTTTGATACATGTGCCGTGTAATTTGCCATCCTCAATAATAGCGTAGAGGAGGAGTAGACCTTCCTGCCGAAAAGCTCTAGTTTCTTAGCATCTTTATCCGACCCCCCTGATTTGTACTGAGACGTCTTCGACCTCTACTGGGATGATTCGACCACCAAAGAATTGGGTTGTGGGTGACTAAAAAGGAATTCCATGCCCTTGGCTGGGACGAAGTACTTCTTATCCGCTCTCTTGTTCGTAGGCGGAATAGAGGCCGGAGTCTGCCATATGTTCGTGGCTGACTCCATAATGGCTTCGTCCAGCGGGATAGCGATTTTAGATGAAGCCGGGGGTCTCAAATTTTTCAGGAGTTTATGGTGCTTCTCCTGCACCTCTGCAATTTGAATGTCCTGCGTTCATGCTACTCTTTTGAACGGCTCCTGGAATTGTTTGAAGTCATCCGGAAGGGAGGCATCCCCGGGGGCCATGGCCTCATCTGGGGAGGATGAGGAGGAACCGCTGGGGTAAACCTCCCCCAAATCCTCTGGCTCCCGAGTTCAGTGGTATACTTGCTCCCTGGCGGGCTGTGAAGGGAAGTCTCAGGATTCTGGACCTAATTGCCTCGGGACAACTGCGTTCCCGTCCCAGAGAGAGAGTGTACATGGGAGTATTGACGAGTACTAGGAGAGGACCTGCCCCTGGATCTAGACCTGCGGTGTCTGTGTTCACCATGATGAGGATGACCATAGCAACATGGGTAAGGGCCCGGTGATGGAGACTTGGACCACGATCGGGGAGTGTACCTATGATGCCTGGGAGAGCGGGATCTCCGTGACGACATTGACAGTGGTGAAGCTGGTTTGTGCTAGTACTAAAGGGGATCCATGCCCAAAAATGGTGAAGGTGGCCTGAGCCTCGGCGAAACTGGTTGGAGGAACGGAGAGGGAGGCCCAAAGTAAGCCGGTGGAGTTGCAGCCCGGCGGTGCGGCGTGTGTATCTCGGGAGGTGGGCTGGGTGATAAGGGCAGCGCAGCCCTCCCTGGAGATGGACTAAGGTGTCGGATTTTAGCTCTGGCCTTCCCCTCCCCTGCGGGGTGGGTGCCGCCCACTCCGGTGCCGGGGATCTCGGCACCGTCAACAGCGGTGCTGCACGAGTAGCTTCCTCCAGCACCGGTAGGCTCCGTGCCAGGTGCCCCTGTGCCGTCGGCACTGTGGGAGCTGGCGCCGCCGCCGATTCTGGCGGTTGCCGCGCTGGCGCTCGCGGTGCCTTCCGTGCCGCCTGTTGTATAATCGGAGGCTCAGCCTCTGCCACGTGTACTGCTGCGCTGCCGCTTTCATCAGCTCGCGGCTGGGGGCTCTGCGTTCTGCTCGTCCTGCTCGCTGGGACCGCCGGCAAGGATCGAGCCAGGGAGAGTTTCCTCCTCTTCTGCACAGAGGGGATCAAAGAGGCTGCCTTCCTTTTACGCGACCCAGAGGGCCCTTCTGTGTGAGGCTTCTCCGGCAGTTCAGGCCAAAGAGCCTTATCAAGCAAGATCATTTTGAGCCTCATTTCTCTGTCCTTCCTGGCCCTGGTTGTAAGATTAGCACAGTGGGAACACTTCAGGGTAACATGAGACTCTCCCAGGCAGCGAATGCATTCATTATGCCCATTTAAGGCCGGCATAGCCTCGCGGCATGACTCACACTTCTTAAAACCCGAGGAAGCCATCGCGGTGAGTCTTTACTGTTAATAGGGTACTTAGCCACTAATCAGTGCTTTCTAACCCAAAATAACATTCACGGCCTTCAGGGCAGCGGACAGCTTAACAGCCTTCTTGTCCGCCCCTCCTTCGTTCCTCTTCTCTCTGCTATCTATTATGTTCTTCTCTCTTTTTTTTTTTTTTTTTTGTATAATAGTGACAAACAAATGAACTACACGTAAAAAACAACTATCTTATCTGTCTCTGGCTTTAGCCGGAGTGGATTCCGTCTGCAGCCGATGGCGGTTGAGAAGGAACTGGCGGGGACCGGCTCGCGCACATGGCTGGGGGCGCGCAAGGGAGCGGCGCGCGTCAGCGCATGCGTGATCCAATAGAAACTGCTAGAAGAATTCCCATCTGCGGCGCCAGGCGAGCCCGACACCTATTGTGGAGCACCCACGGGGACCACTCGAAGAAGAACAAGAGTTTTTATATTTGTACACATAATTCTCTGGGCATATATAAAATTTTTAAAACAAATAAATACACACACACAATTTTATTCTAGCTTAACAGAAACTGTTAGTTGCTTAGAGCTTGCGTCACTACAGGTCGAAATCTTTCTACCCTGCGACTCTCATCCAACAACATTCTTAATCTGGCACGATTTTAGTTAACTGGATAACCACTAAGTATGAGTGAGTGTGACTAAGTCTCCCAAGGTCCCATAAAGTTTGTTTCCAGCCACCAGTCCCAGCTCTCAATGTTCTGTGTTCTTATTTAGCTCCTAAGAGCCCAGTAAACAATGGAATTGTTGGTAATGCTGCTGGACAATGTTGACCTCTTGTGGTCCAGCAAATTCTCTCATCCAGCACCAGTTGGGTTCTGAAGGTGCCAGACTAGAGAGGTTCAATCTGTATTCCCCGTTCTTTGACAGTCAATTGGAAGACTTTCTGAACTCTTTAGTAGTGTAAAACAAAGGAGTCTTATATCCCAAAGGCCTATTAACATTCACACCATCTGAAACTGAAAGTTTCCACAGTTAAGGGGAAATTGCTCTTTAGCCCTACGCCATTCATATTTTGTCAAGAAGAAAACAGAGTAAAAAGACTATCACAAATATACTGTTCTTTGTGAAGAAAGTGCCCATCTGGGTGTCTGGAGAAGAACTAGCGGACCCACTTAGAAGGGAAGGGAAGTCTGGTGGCAGTGGGAGGTAGTAGAAAGATAAACTGGAGGTTCAAAATCTTCATAGGACAAAAGTTAAAAATGTGCAGTGTATTGGCTGTGTTTTATGGTGGTTATGATAATTACAAGATGTGTGTGTCGAGATAAAGGAGAGATTAAGCACTATATTACCACACTAACTTTCATTTCCTTTAATGCTTTCTGTTTAATTATGTGCAAACCAACTTTAAATCTTTACATATGAATATCTACAGTACTTTGGTAAAATATTAGAATTTCATTTAACAACTGTACTCAAAAGTCAGTGATTAGATTACATAAATAAAAACAACACAAAAGATTATTTTTATTATATTAAAGATTATATTTCGAAGTTGACGGGGTCCTTTCGAAAAGGACCTGCGTCTGGACAAGCCACGTGGGAGCGAAAAGCAGCAATTTTGAAGTGCCGTGGCCAGCAGCATGTTAATGAGGTGCTGCAGATGCATTTCAGCACCTCATTAGTATTCTTCAAAATAGCCATTTTGAAGTTTTCTCTAAATGTAGATGTAGCCAGAATGTCTGATATTAGGAAGAGTATGCCCAAAGCAGCAGACACATTCTGTGAGAAATCAAAATTATGAGCAATTTTATCTATCTTCAATCTACTACTCTGGACAGAAGTAGCAGTGACCATTTATCCACTAATAAAGGAAAGACAACGAAACTGACAAAATACAGTAGAAATAACAGGAAGTAAGGAATCAAAAACATCCACTAGTAAGCTCCTCACACTAGAGTGAGTCAGATTTAAAAGCTACCCAAAAACTACTCTCATAGTTTTGAGCTCAAAAATTAAAGGATTATTTTAATGCACTTATAATGTACAACTTCATCCAGACAGACAGCAAGGAAAGACAGCAGGCTTTGTTGTCCAAATGTTATCTCCTAAGACTACTACTAAGAAAAAACACTGATAACCAGGAAGCATCCTTACAGATTTTCACAAGAGCTGACATTTCTCCCTCAATCATTGCACACCTCTGACCCAATGAATATCAAAACCTCAAATCAGATTCCTGATTACTTATCTATCTGGAAAATCAAATCATGTGATCCACCTGGCAATATAGAAGCTGATGTATTTTGTGGTCTTTCCATGTGGCTTAAAACACAAATTAAAAGCAGTTGATATATTTTTCTTTATTTGGGTCATAAAATCTTTTTGACCAGCCAATCTGTGTAACTCCTTACCAGAGGACGCTGTGAAGGCCAGGACTCTAACAGAGTTTAAAAAAGAGCTCGATAAATATTTGGAGGTTAGGTCCGTAGATGGCTATTAGCAAGGGGTACGGTATGGTGCCTAGCCTTTTGTTGAAGGTGAGAGACGGATGGCAGGAGACAAATCGCTTGATCATTGTCTTCGGTTCACCTCCTCTGGGGCACCAGGCATTGGCTACTATCAGCAGACAGGATACTGGGCTAGATGGACCTTTGGTCTGACCCAGTATGGCCGTTCTGATGTTCTTATGTTCAGAAATATATGTTTACTTTCTAGGAATAGTCTGGACTGTAGCCTTCATATTAATTCATCAACTGCTTCCTGCAAAGTTCAGCATTCTAAACTGGACTCGGTGCAAGAATGGTCTGAAGATCATGTAACCTGTGAAACTGAAAATAAGACTCTACCATAAAACACAAAGTCAGTGATCACTTATCCTTTCTCATAGCTTTCACTCTCCCAGGAAGATTACCTAGAGAGTCAGAAGACTGGAAGATAGCACACCACAGACAGTTGTAAAGAGAAGTTACTCACCGTAGTAACGGTGGTTCCTCGAGATGTGTCCCCGTGGGTGCTCCACAATAGGTGACTACCCAGCAGTAACCCAAGTAAGGAGGTGGGTAATCGGTTTATGTGCAGCTTGCCGCCGAAAGGACTGCTGTCGACAGATGGGTGTCCTCTTGGTATACCCGATGTAGTGCATGTTTGGTGAAGGTGTCATAGGGTGACCAGGCCGCCGCTCTACAGATGTCTTTTAACGCGATGCCCTTGAAGAAGGCTGTTGATGCCGCCACCGCCCTGGTGGAGTGAGCCCTAGGCGGGGCCAGCAAAGGAGTCTTTCGAAGTTCGTAGCACATTTCTATACAGGACACAATGTGCTTCGAGATTCTCTGTGAAGAGAGACCCTCTCCTTTTGACCTGGGAGCAAGAGAGACTAGAAGTCTGTCCGTTTTCCGGAAGGACTTAGTTCTGTCTATGTAGAAGGCCAATGCCCTCCTCACGTCCAGGAGATGTAGGCGTGCCTCCTTGCTGGAGCTGTGAGGCTTTAGGTAAAACGAGGGTAAAACTATTAGTTCGTTAAGGTGAAACTCTGAAGAAACTTTCGGAACAAAGGCAGGATGCAGCCGTAAAGTTACCACCTCCTTTGAGAATACCGTGAAGGGCGGCATTGCCATAACTGCTGCGAGCTCACTCACCCTGCGAGCTGACGTAATTGCAAGGAGGAAGGTTGTTTTTATCGTAAGGAGATGTAGGGGAACTGTGGCTAAGGGTTCAAACGGTGGGCCCGTTAGTGTGCTGAGCACCAGGTCCAAGTTCCACGATAGTGGAAGTGGTTTCCGAGGGGGGTACAGGTTTACCAGCCCCTTCAGGAATCTGGTAACAATAGGATGGGCAAATACCGTGGGCCCCTCCTCTGCATGCTGAAAAGCAGATATAACGGCGAGGTGGACTTTTAGCGAGGATAGGGAAAGCCCACCCTACTTGAGGTCCAATAAGTATTCTAGTATTACAGGTATAGGAACGTCAAGGGGAGCTAACTGCTTGGCGGAACACCAGACAGTGAATTGAGTCCATTTCTGCTTGTAGGTCTTCCTGGTGGAGGTCCTTCGGCTACTTTCCAGGACTACTTGTACTCCCTCCATACATGTGCTTTCCAGGGAGCTGAGCCATGGATTAGCCATGCTTGTAGGCGCAGACCTTGAGGGTGTGGGTGCACTATGGACCCGTGGGCCTGCGTGAGTAGGTCCAGCGCCACCGGAAGGGGGAGCAGTGGGAGGTCCGACATGCGCAGTAGCAAGGGGAACCATTGCTGTCGATCCCACGTTGGGACTACTAGAATCATGCGGGCTCTCTCCCTTCTGGCTTTCTGCAAGACCTTGTGGATGAGCACTGTGGGGGGGAACACTCGTAAAGTAGGGGGCCCTTCCATGAAATCGCCAATGCGTCCCCCAGGGACCCGTGCCCCAATCCTGCCCTGGAGCAGTACTGGGGGCACTTCTGGTTGTGCTGAGTGGCCAACAGGTCGATCTGGTGAAACCCCCATGTGTGAAAGATCGGTCGTAGCAGATCAGAGCGTATCTCCCATTCGTGCGTGAGTGCGAAGCGCCTGCTCAGCTGGTCTGCTTTCACGTTGTGAGCGCCCGGCAAATACGAGGCTTTCAACGTTATATGTTAGCGATGCACCAGTTCCACAGCCAGACTGCTTCCACACATAGGGCACGGGATCGGGCTAACCTCTTGTCGACTTATATAAAACATAATGGAGGTATTGTCTGTATTGATCCCGACTACTTTGCCCTGTATGTGGTCTCGAAAATGTTTGCAGGCGTTGAACACTGCTCTGAGCTCCAGTATATCTATGTGCATTGACTGTTCCGCAGGGGACCATAGTCCTTGAGTCACCTTGTCGCCGACATGTGCTCCCCATCCTATGTGGGAAGCGTCGGTAGTAAGAAAAATAGAGATTTGTGGTTGGTGAAAGGGTACCCCTGTTAACAGGTTCTTGGGGTTTACCCACCACTGCAGGGATCTGCGCACCTCTGTCGTGGGCGATACCACCCTGCAGACAGTATGGGATGACGGTTTGTAGACACTCGCCAGCCAATGTTGTAGGCTGCGCATGTGCAGTCTGGCATTTTGCACCACAAACGTTGCCGCCGCCATGTGGCCCAGCAGCTGCAAGCACATTAAGACCGGCACCGTGGGGCTGTATGTAATGACTTGCACCAGCGAACTGATGGCGCGAAAGCGGGCGTCGGGTAGATACACCCTTGCTGTAATAGAGTTTATACGTGCCCCTATAAACTCTATGTCTTGTGTGGGGTCGGTCTTTGACTTCGCGAGGTTGATGATTAGGCCCAGCGAAGAAAACGTGTCTGCTGTTACGCATATCATGCGTAGGACCTCTGCCTTTGAGGCCCCTTTCAATCGGCAGTAGTCCAGGTATGGGAATATAAATACCCCCTGTCTGTGCAAGTAGGCTGACACCACTGCCAGGGTTTTGGTAAAGACTCTGGGGGCCGAGGAGAGGCCGAACGGGAGAACCTTGTACTGGAAATGCTCCTTGCTGACCATAAAACGGAGGAAGCGCCTGTGTGCCGGGTGGATCGTTATATGAAAGTAAGCATCTTCTAAGTCGAGGGCTGCAAACCAATCTCCATCATCCAGTGCCCTGAGTATGGAGGTGACTGTGATCATCCGAGAAACGTTGTTTGCGCAAGTACTGGTTGAGGCCTCGAAGATCTAAGATGGGCCTCCAGCCTCCTGTTTTCTTCTCTGTGAGGAAGTAGCGTGAATAAAAGCCTTTCCCCTGGAGTTGCTCCGGCACTCGTTCCACCGCCCCTATGAACATAAGATGGTCCACCTCCTGTTTCAGTCTCGCCTCGTGGGAAGCGTCCCTGAGGTGGGGCCAAGGAGGAGGTTTCGGCGGTGGGAGCGACTGGAAGGGGATCGTGTAACCCGTGGCTGTGATCTCCAGTAGCCATTTGTCTGCGGTGATCTTTTGCCATTGGGACTGAAACGGTCGGAGGTGATGATGGAACATGAGCTGGGAATGGCATTGCGCGATGGTAGTGATAGTGCAGCCCTCGACATGCCCATCAAACTTGTTGCCTTTGGGCCTGCCCCGAGGATGCACGGCTTTGTTGAGGACGTCGCCTGGGAGTTCTGTACTGTTGCTGCTGTTGATGTCACCGTTGGTCGTATCCCCGTTGGTACTGAGCACGCTGTGGTTGGTACGGGTATCGTCTTCGCTGAGGGTAATACTTTTTCTTCCTATATGGAGGGGTATAAATACCCAGAGTTCTAAGTGTAGCTCTGGAGTCCTTACTGGAGTGGAGGACCGAGTCGGTTGAGTCTGCAAACAACTTCTGCGTGTCAAAGGGAAGATCCACAATCTTCGCCTGCAGATCCCTCAGGATACCCGATTTCTGGAGCCAGGATTCTCTACGCATGACCACTGCTGTAGCCGCTGAGCGTGCCGCCATGTCCGCCACGTCCAGGGCGATCTGGACTCCCGTTCTCGAAGCTGCGTAGCCCTCTTGCACAATTGCCTTTAGCACCGGCTTCTTATCTTCCGGAAGCGAATCCATGAGAGAAGCCAGCCTGGAGTAATTATCAAAATTATGGTTCGCTAGATGTGCTGCATAGTTTGCCACTCTCAATAGCAGGGTGGAGGAGGAATATACCTTCCTGCCAAACAGCTCTAGCTTCTTGGCATCTTTGTCTGAACCCCACCCCCCCCCCGATTTGTACTGAGAAGTCTTTGATCTCTGCTGAGACGATTCTACCACCAGAGAATTTGGTTGTGGGTGACTAAAAAGGAACTCCATGCCCTTCGCCGGGACGAAGTACTTTTTATCCGCTCTCTTGTTCATAGGCGGAGCGGAGGCCGGGGTCTGCCATATGGTAGTGGCTGACTCCATAATGGCTTCGTCGAGCGGGATAGCGATTTTGGATGAAGCCGGGGGTCTCAAATTTTTCAGGCGTTTGTGATGTTTCTCCTTCACTTCTGCCGTTTGGATGCCTTGCATGAAAGCCACCCTTTTAAACAGCTCCTGAAACTGTTTGAGGTCGTCCGGGGGAGCAACGTCCCCGGGGGCCGTGGCCTCATCAGGGGAGGACGAGGAGGAACCACTAGGGTAAACCTCCGTCGAACTCTCAGGTTCCTGTGGCCAATGGTACACCTGCTCGCTGGAGGATTGCGAAGGAAAGTCTCGGGGTTCTAAAATTAACTCTCCTTGAGATAGCTGTGTTTCTGTCCCCGGCCGGGAGTGTCCACGGGGGTATTGGACGGCCGGGGGGGACCTGCCCCTAGGTGTAGGCCTGGGGTGTCTGTGTCCAGCATGATAAGAACGACCATGGCAGCACGGGCACGGGTCCGGGGATGGAAACCTGGACCACTCTCGGGGTGCGTACCCCCGATGTCTGGGAGAGCGAGATCTCCGCGATGATACAGATAACGGTGAAGCTGGTTTGTGATAGTACTCCAAGGGATCCAGTCCCAGAAAGGGCGAAGGTGGCCCAAGCCATGGTGACGTAGGTTGGAGGAACGGAGGAGGCGGCTCTGGATAGGCCGGTGGAGACCCAGATCTTCTCGGTGGTGTGTGCAGCATAAAGGGAGGGCTTGTTGACAGCAGCATTGCAGCCCTGTCCGGAGAAGGGCTGTGGTGCCGGGTTTTTGCTTTCGCCTTTCCCCTCCCCTGCGGGGCTGGCACCGCCCCTTCCCATGCTGGGGATCTTGGCCCCGCTGTCGGCGCCGCGCTCGGCCCGCTCAGCTGCGGTGCCACGCAGATAACGTCCTCTGGTGCCTGCAGGCTCCGTGCCTGTTGGCCCTGCACCACTGGCGCTGCAGGGGTCGGTGCCGCCTGTGGCCATGCCGCCAGTTCCGGCGCTTGCCTGGCCGCCGCTCTAGGTGCCGCGCGTGCTGGCTGTTTGGTAATCAGAGGCTCAGCCTCTGCCACGTGCGCTGCTGCGCTGCCGCTTGTCTGAGTATGTGGCTGGGGGCTGTGTGTGCCGCCCGTCCCGCTCGCTGAGACCGCCGGCAGGGATCGGGCTGGGGAGAGTTTCCTCCGTTTCTGCGCCGAGGGGGTGAGGGAAGCCGCCTTCCTTTTGTGGAACCCTGAGGGCCCTTCTGGTTGAGGCCTCTCCAGTAAGTCGGGCTGGAGAGCCTTATCGAACAGGAGCATTTTCAGCCGCATTTCTCTGTCTTTCCTGGCCCTGGCTGTGAGCTTAGCACAGTGGGAACGCTTCTGTCTAACATGTGATTCCCCCAGGCACCGAATGCATTCGCTATGCCCATCAGAGGCTGGCATAGCTTCGTGGCAGGACTCACACTTTTTAAAGCCTGAAGAGGACATCACGGTGAGTCTTTTTGTTGTTAATAGGGCACTTAGCACTTAATTTGTGCCTGTTTAACCGTCACGGACACCGGCCTGCAGCGGCGGGAGGCCTACTGGCCTTCACATCCACACATCTTCTCCGCTCCTCTCTCTCTTTTTATCATTTTTCTTTTTTTTTTTTTTTTTTTTTTTTTTTTACTCTCTTGCTTTCTCTCTCTCTCTTTTTTTTTTAGAAAGAAAAAAACAACAATTTACACGTAAAACTCTAGCTAATCTGACTCTGGCTGTAGCCTGAGCGGATTCCGTCTGCAGCCGAAATTTCTCATCCCCAATCCCATTCCAGAGCCCACAACTCAACCCTTTGGCCCAGTCCCGAGGCCCTTGCACACTCCTTATCCCTTGGTCCCCACCCCCACCCCATGAATTTTGTTATATGCCACAATGTGAAGGTGTCCTCACACTTCACCTCCATATGGGTGCAGATAAAATTCATTCTGCACGTGGGTGGGGAAAATTAGAGGGAACATTGTTATTCCTCTGACTGAGGCTAGACTCTGTAAATGACTCAGTAACCCAGTAATGAACAGTAGTGTTCCACAAAAGGCACTTCACATAATGCAGAAGAGTCAGAACCAAAGTAACCTTTTATTCAGAGTTCTGTAGAATTCAAGACCAGAAAGACAAGCACATCATCTAATCTGATTGCCCATACATCACATAGACCATTGAATTTTACCTGTTTACTCCCATACTGGAGTCCAAAACCTTTTGTTTAGCTAAAGCAGATCTCACAGAAAGGCACGCAGACTGGATGTGAATATGCAAAGAGATCCTCAATAATCTGAGCCAACAGTCAATTATAATCACTGCCATAACCTGCGCCTTTGTCCCCCAAAGAGAATACGTCCAACACAGTTTCTAAATATTCGTTATGTTTCTCTCTGCCAGCCTGAAGAGCTCTCTGGTGCTTGATATTCTGAAGAAGCAGATCTGCCCCACGAAAGCTCATCACCTAATAAACTATTTTGTTAGTCGTTAAAGTGCTACTTGACTGCTTGCTTGTTTTCTTCCCCATGAAGATACACACACGTCAGTTAGTTAAGGAATATTTTCCAGCCCAGACATCCCTTCTGGCTTTTTTTCTGTACTGTGTTTTAAAATGCATGTTGACAGTTTTGTAGAAACCAGAACTGTACACAGTATTCCAATACTGGTCTCACCAATTATAGAACACTAGAAGGGACCTCCAGAGGTCATTGAGTCCAATCCCCTGCCCTCACAGCAGGGCCCACCATTAAGACCATCCTCAATAGATGTCTATCTAACCTGCTCTTAAAATCTCCAATGATGGAGATTCCACAGCCTCCGCAGGCAACCTATTCCAGTGTTTAACCATCCCAACAGGAAGTTTTTCTTAATGTCCAACCTAACCTCCCTTGCTGCAGTTTAAGCCCATTGCTCCTTATCCTATCCTCAGAGTCAATCAATGTCACAGATAAAAACAAAAGTCTTACTTCTGTGTGCTAGTCCCCTGACATACATCTAAAAAGACAGCATTAGCGTTTTTGCAATAGCAGTAGAATAAGAGCTCATATTCACTTGTTCATTATGATGCCTAAATCTTTTCCATACTTCCTGTTTTCCAGGATGCACTTCCCTCATTTTGTAGGCATGGCCTGCATTCCTTGTTCCTAATGTATAGCTTTATATTTAGCTGTATAAAAATGCATTTTGGCTAAATGGATCCAGCTCATCCACTCTGTACTGTTGTGGGTCACTTCCATGTCATTATTTACCATTCTGCCCATGTTGCATCAAATTTTACTTTCACTAACTTCATAGTTTCTCCAGATCACTGGTGTAAATAATTAATAGCTTCAGGTCCCTGGGAAGGCCCAGTAGAAAAATCCCCATTTGCTATTTCGCCCTTTGACATCTGTCAATTAGCCAGTTCTTAATCTATTTAATTTGTGTTTCACTGTGCTAACATTTTTATCAGAATCTTGTGAGCTACAAAGCCAAATGCCTTCCTAAAATGTGTATTACATCCATGCAATTACCTTTCTCAACCAAATCTGAGATTTCATCCGAACATCGAATCAAGTTTATCACCATTTTAACATTCTAATCAAGTGAATAATTCCAGTAGGTTTCAGTAATACCATTTATTAGTTTTCATCTTAAAGAGAACTTCCAATTCTGCATCTGTTACACCATCTATGATCAAAGCTATTGAAAAATTTCTCTCAACATTGTCACATTTGTTCGTTGTACATTAACTCAGGGCTGCATCTGCCCTCTTAGCACTCTTAACTGTCCACCCCAGTCTTCAACTAAGATTAATATCCCCTCTTCTGCCACCTGAGATACAAGTCTTCAATATGGATGTTGAAGCGTAACCAGTTAATCAGTAAGCCTCATCCTAAACAGACGAGGCTTACCAGTGTGACAAGTCCATTGTCAGTCCCCCTCAGGGTCCTGTGCTTCCTGGCCTCAGAGACTCGAGGAGGCCCTCTTGTTGCCTTGGGGTCATTCCAAAGGTCAGAGTCTCTGCTTACCAAGCCATCCTCATCACCAGCAAGTCCCAGGTGGGGAGGGGGGGTGAGGGGAACAAGCCCTCTTCTGCAGGTTTGGATGCCCCTGATCCTTCCCAGAAGGTTGGCTCTCCAGGGGAAGGTTGAGGGAAGCCCTGGCCCGCCTACCACGCTGGATTCTACCCAGGGACCCTAAAGGAGAAGCAGCTAATGGGGCTCTTGTCTACCCCAACCTCAGCAGCCTTTCCCTGGGCCACTTCTCCCACCACTTCCCTTCAGCACCTTTCCCCTACACCCAGTGGCTGCTGCTTGTCTCCCCAGTACCTCAGTCATCCAGTTTCTCTTCTTGGTGCGACTCAACTCCTTCCTGCTTCTGCCTGGAAGGGAAGCCTTTTATAGTGAGCCAGAAGGCTTACCCTGGCAGTACGTGCCTGATTAGCCCTTTACTGCAGGCTGATCCTTAATGAGCCCCAGCTGTGAGCTTAGTTAGGCAATAAAAAGGCACTGACCCAATTCCCAGTGTACCTGCCTTCTATCAGGTTCCTGCAGCCTGCAGGCTCTGGTCTGCCACACCACTTAAGGTTAACCATTACAGGCTGGAGCAGCCACTACAGAAAGGGAGTTGCTCCAGCCCCACAGGGCTGCCATGGGTGGGGGCACTCCAGCTGGGTCAGAATAGCCACATCCACAGCATCCCTCAGGGGAGAGGCAGCAGTGGGATGGCTGCTCCAGCTTCTCTAGCTGCCCTGATACACACAGCTGTTTGATGGGTTAATCAGTTAAACCCAGCCACAGAAAAGAACCATCACTACAATGGCTAACATGCCTGCCATAAGACACAAGTATCCCAGGTGACACAGAAGAAGATTCTTAACTTCCTGAAAAATACTGAAACACTCTTAAAAGGGCTGATCAGAATATTTCTGGGGAAAATATAATTTAATTTCAATTCACTGGCAAACTAGGAGAACTCACCTAATGAAGTCTAGCAATGATCTGTCCCAGGGTCCTGTACTACTCAGTATTTTCATTTATGACTTGGAGAATGGAGTGGACAGCATGCTTACAAAATCTGACACCAAACTATGAGAAGTTGCAAGCAGTATGAAGGCAGTTGGACAACTCTTCCAAAATCAGCAAGGCTAAGATCATCCTGGGACATATTAACAGCATATTAGCAGAAGTGCAATATGTAATATAGGTTGAACCTTGGGACGTGCTGAAAGAGAATGTTTTCCTAACCATGGGAGGTCAACATTGTCTAGCAACATTACCAACATTTGCACTTCTTATTGGGCTTTTAGGAGACATTTAGCGGTAAATTACAACTGAATGGCAGCACAGAACAGAGAGCCAGGTCTTATGGCTGTAAACAAACATTATGGAACCACAGGAAACTTGGCCACACCCATTATAAGTGGACATCCAGCTCACTAAAATCATACCAAATGACCAATGTTGTCTGACAAGAGAATCCCAGGCTGGAGGCTCAACCTGTACACAGATGATCACTATCCTGATCTAACTGGCACTGGTGAGGCCTCAACTACCTTACTATTCCCACCGCTGGATGCCACAATTTACAAAAATTGTGGACAAATCAGAACCAGTCCAGACAAGAACAACAAAAGTGATCAAAGACTGAGAAAACCTCTTACAAGAGCAATGTAATCAAATACAAAAGCCTCAGCCTTTTTAGTTTTGAAATGGGACCTCATAATTGTCTTCAAATACACTAAGAACTGTTACAAAGAGGAAGACTAATTATTCCCCATGTCCAATGAAAATAGACTTTTAAGTAATTGGCTTAATTTAAATTAGAAAGTCTTCCATAATGTCTAACCACATAAATAAATACTAGAATAAGCTTCCTGGGGAAATCACAACCCCTTTCCTTGTCTAACTCAGCAGTTCCCAAACTTTGGAGGCCTGCATCCCTCGCTCCCCACCAGCCCGAGAGAAAGGGATACAGACAAGAGTAAGGGAGCCAGCGCTAGTAGGGAGGCTACAGCCAGAGGTCAAGGCTGGGGGCAGGAGCCACAGCCTAGCCTTGACCGCATCCCAACCACAGCCCAAGACTAGGAAAGGATCTGCAGGCAATGACAAGGCTGCATCTACACTGTGAGATAAAAATCGATTTTAAGTCAGTTAGCCCGATTTCTCCCAGTGCCTGTCCTCACTGTAAATTCCATTAGCTCGATCTATGGACCACTAAAATTGACATGATATTGAAAACCTAAAATCATAGTAACCTGACAGCTGTAGCTTTCAATTTAAATTTAAAAATCAAATGAAGGGTAGTGAGGATGCTGCATGTCTTTAAATCAAATTCATTAGCCTCCATCAAAACAAAAAAGCAGTCCAGTAGCACTTAAAAGACTAACAAACCAATTTATTAGGTGGTGAGCTTTCATGAGACAGAAGCTCACCACCTAATAAATTGGTTTGTTAGTCTTTTAAGTGCTACTGGACTGCTTTTTTGTTTTGATAGAATATAGACTAACATGGCTATCTCTCTGTTACTATTAGCCTCCACAGATGTCCCATATGTGCCCCACAATGCACCACAGTTCTCTGTTGTGGGTGGGGTTGTGCTTGTCTGGTAGTATAAGAAACTTCTTTTCAGCCATTTACATGTTGTCCTGATACCATCCCCTTCCTGCCAGAGGCGCCACACATTCTGGAACATTCTCATGCCCAGCTGCGTCCCACGGATTGACCCCGAACCAATAAAAGGACATGCTGCATAAGGTGCCAGACAGATTGCACATGGTGAGGGTAACGATTTTCAGGGGCTGGCTGTGGCCAGGTGTCTTGTAGCTGCCCGGGGAACGTCTCCCTTGGCAGTCAGAATATTTGGGGCCTGGCTGTAGCCAGGGGCCTTGTAGCCACCCAGGAGTTGTCTCCCTCGGCGGTCACGATTTTCAGGGGCTGGCTGTAGCTGGGGTCTTGTAGCCGCCCAGGGGTCTTGCAGTCATCCCAAGCCATACATGTCTCAATGAAGGCAATGTATTAGCTATACAATTACTGCAGTTGTCAAATTAAGGCTTGCAGTAGGGAATATTCTTGTCCTTAGGGTCTTGCAAACCTAACTGTAGTCTTGGGTCTTTTAGCCTGATGAACGATTCGAGTTTCAGTGTAGCAACTGCATCTACTTAGACATAAGGGCCTTTTTTGGTACGTACCTCAATTTAAGCTACCTGTGTGTGTCAGCAGTAAGTGGATTTTGTGAGGAGCATGTGGGAAGGTGAAGATGCTCAAAATTGAATGGATAAAACCCAGCATTAAAAAACTGATTTTAATAAAATCTATTTTATCTAGTAGTGTGGGCACAGCTCAAGGCAGGCCCAGGCACGAGGCTAGGAGCGCAGCTATGATGGAGGTGAGAATAGAGATGGACTAAAAATTTTGCTCCCTCCCTAATGTGCGATCCACCTCATCCTCACCAACCCCCCCGAGGGATGTGGGGATTAATGGGATGGAGGAGCTGATGAAAGGCAGTAGCAGCAGTCTGGGCTCCCCCTGCACTCACCAGAGCAGACAGAGCAATGGGTAAGCAGAATGATGAAGCAGCCTCTGTTCCACTATACTCCCCTACCCTGCCATTGCCCAGGCCAGCCCACTCACTCCATGGAAAGCAGAGTGCCTCAACCCCAGTGTGAGCTGTCTTGGGAGATGGCAGCAGGGCGGAGCAGGCTGCTGCATGGCTCCACTGTCCCACAGTGTGTGCAGGGGTTCTTGAACCCTGCTGCCAGCCTGAGCCAGCCCAAGGCTCCACAGACTAACCTGAGTATGAGGTACTGTCCCATCCATAAGATGTTTAGGGCTGCTGCTGCAGGCCCCTCCCCACAAAACCGCAGGGCCCAGGACGGAACAGCTCTGGACACACCTCCCCAGAGCTACAGGGAGATGATGGCAGTGGCACCAAGATAGCAGCTAAAAGCCACTCTAGCGTCACTGTACTTCTGGTGGTGGTGCCAGAGGGCCCTGGAGATCTGAGGGGAGGGTTAAATCACTGGTGGGCAGGGATCACATGGGCCAGAAAGACAGGCCAGGAGACACATGGAGAAAGACACAGATACACACATCAGAGGCCTGCCAGAGAGGGATGCCCTTTAGGAGATTTGAGGACTGGTGGACTGGCACTGGCCCTAAGGTAAATTGAGTTTGAAACCTGTGCCCTAGGAGATCACTAGTCTAACCTGTTCTTAAAACCCCTAAACAACTGTCTGAGGTGGTCTAAGTTGTGCTGTCTTGCCTCAGACTACAGGGCTGGAAGAGGTGGCCTTTCAAGCTCCCTTCTAACCCCACCACTTCTGTGATTCAATTCATCAGCATGCAGTCAGAGCCTAACTGCCTGAATTTTGAACAGAGCCTTTCAAAAACAGAACGATGATCCACAAGAGAAAATACACATTTTAGATTCCAGAACGAGACCTACTAGCTCAGAGAAATCAAAGGCCATACCCTGCATACACAGTGACACCAGGCATGGGGTCACTCTTCCATATTTGCCCTCATAGCACAGATTCTCAAATTTCTCTACGACAGAATAAAGCGAGAACTTGCAGTTCAATCTGTTGCTTTGTCTAGCTTCCTTAATGAAAGAGTAGTAGTGGATTTTCCCTTTTTCCATATGTACAGTATTTTTCTCTTTCACACCCTCCAGAAGTATACCGAATTCTTTCATGGGACTGTAGCATGATTCTCAAGGCCATTACAAGCCTCTATCTGAGCTACTCATGAAGGTATTAACATTTTCTAAACTATTAAAACTTGCAGGGTCATAGTCATGTTGCTTGAATGATATCAGAGACAAAGTGGAAGACTTTGTCCTCACCCACAACTATTTCAGATTTGGGGACAAATTATACCTTCAAATCAGTGGCACTGCTATGGGCACCCACACGGCCCCACAGTATGCCAACACTTTTATGGCTGACCTGGAACAACGCTTTCAGTTCTTGTCCCCTAGCACCCCTCCTCTACCTACGCTACATTGATGACATCTTCACCATCTGCACCCATGGAAGAAAGCTCTTGAAGAGTTCCACCGTGATTTCAACAGTTGCCACCCCACCATCAACCTTAGCCTGGACCAGTCCAGACAGATGAGCGATGGTCACATAAATACCACTCTATACCGAAAACCCATGGACTGCTATGCTTATCTGCATGCCCCCAGCTTCCAACCAGGGCATACTACACAATCCATTGTTTACAGCCAGGCACTAAGGTACAACTGTATTTGCTCTGATCCATCAGACAGAGACAAATATCTACAACACCTTTACCAAGCTTTCCTCAAACTACAATACCCAGCTAAGGAAGTGAGGAAACAGACTGATAAAGCCAGACGGGTACCCCAGAAGCCGCCTGCTACAAGACAGGCCTCGCAAGGAAAACAAGAGAACACCACTGACCATCACATACAGCCCCCACCTAAGGCCTCTCCAGCGCATCATCAGTGATTTGCAACCCATCCTGAACAATGATCCTTCACTCTCATAGACCTTGGGAGGCAGGCCTGTCCTCGCCTACAGGCAGCCTGCCAACCTTAAACAAATCCTCACCAGCCACTACAAATCACAAACCAGTGACTCTAGGCCTGGAACCAGCCGCTGCAACAGTCCTCGCTGCCAACTCTGCTCACATATCTACACCAGTGACATCATCATAGGACCTATCATCAACTATACCATCAGGGGCTCCTTTACCCGCACATCTACTAATATAATATATGCCATCATGTGCCAGCAATGCCCCACTGGAATTTACATTGGCCAAACTGGACAGTCTCTCCATAAAAGATAAATGGACATAAATCAGACATCAGGAACGGTAATGTACAAGAAGCCTGTGGGAGAGCATTTCAATCTCCCTGGATACTCAGTGGCAGATTTAAGAGTGACAGTTCTGAAACAAAAAAATTTCAGAAATCAATGGAGAGAGAAATCTCTGAGCTGCAATTTATTTGCAAATTTGACTCCATTAACCATGGATTAAACAGAGACTAGGAGTGGCTCACAGCTTACAAAGACAGTTTCTCTGCTTTGGGTGTTGATAGCTCCCCATTAGACGCTGACAATGGCTCACATCCCCCTGTCTAATCTGACTTGTTTTTTACTCTTTTGATAAGTACTGTTGATACGGGGCCATTTCCACCTTGCTGAATAGACCTTGACAGCTCTGGCCCACCCTTTTACTGGGACCCCACCCTTTAAATACCCCTCTGAAACACCCCCCCCCCCCACCTCATGCATCTGATGAAGCAGGTCTTTGCCCACGAAAGCTTATGCTCCAAAGTATCTGTTCATCTATAAGGTGCCACAAGACTTTTTGTTGTTATCTAATTGTACGTTATCTAAATTTGGAGTACTTTTCTAAGAACCTCAATACTGTACATTCAGTGACTCTACATTTATATCAAATATTAAACAGGAAATTGTCCTTCCACATAACTCCATTGTACCACAAAAATAAATTAGTGCTTATTTTGGTTATCCACAGAGGTGTCAAAGTACATACTCATAACGCAGTTTAGAGGAACAAATGCTTTACTATTTGGGGTCAAGAAGAAAGGCAGCTTCCAAATCTTCCATTTACAAGTGGCTAAGATATTGTATCTCAGAAGCATACAAGCAAAAAGGGGCCAGAAAATTTCAGCAATCACACTTTCGTTACTCTCTCTCTGAACTATAGCAACTTTATTCTCCCATGTCCTGTGCCAAATAATAGATTCTTTCAATGTAATGAATAAGTCTGTTTTTTTCTTAAGTGAGAGCCACGGGTCTCTGACCCTTGAGTTTTAAACAGACCCAGAGTTTGAAACCTCAGGACATAATCCTCACCTCTCAATGACAGGGATGAAGCAGAGCCACAAGGAATACAGTAGAGTCTCAACATTCACGAGTGCCACATTTGCGAATTCAATTATTCATGAGTGGCCTTGCTCCCCTGGAGCTCCAGGTGGGACTCCGAGACTCCCCTCTTCCAACCCATTCACGAGAATCAACATTCACGAGGGTTCTGAACATAGAACCCATATGAATGTTGAGACCCTACTGTAGTAGGGAAGTCAGATACTAGACAAACCTCTGACCAGGGTGAACTGAAGTGGCAAGATATGTTTCAGAGCAACATTGTAGAGGACAATGTCTCTTTTCTATTTTAAATATGACTACACAGCAGGTAGCAGATACGGATGATGAGAGAACAGCTGTGAGTTGCCTTGGATATGCCACATTTTCCTTTCAGACAGAAAACAGAAGAGAATTCCAATACCTAAAGTACAAGATAGTGTCCATGCTGGAGAAAGAGACATAGCTGGTTAGCAAACACAAATTTCAGTATTGCATGAAGCACCTCTGAAGTTCCCATTACGAACAATCTTATTTTTGCCTGCTGAGCCAATTGGGTCTACCTACGAACATTAAAGGTTAACTGGTGGAACCGGAGCAGCTCTCATCCAACCCAGTCCCCTACCCTGTTTAATTGGTTAACCCATGAGTCAGCAACCTTTCCAAGGTGGAGTGCTGAAATGTGACCTTTTGACCTCCATGTATGTCAGAGTGCTAGCGTTTCTTTTTAAAGACACTAATACTCCTACTCGCAACAACCTAAATAAATTAGGATGCAGAGCTTTATCGTTTAGTGTGATTGTTGGCCTTGCTTTGCCTTGGCAAGTTTTGTGTTGGTGAGCCTCCCTCCTCCACCCCACTCTACTCCTTGGGGTCAAAAGCCCTGCGTTGAGGGCATAGGTCTGCCATCTGCAGACAGAGCACTGCCCCCAGAGCAGGCAAAGCTTTCCTGCCTCCCAGAAGGGCTGGCCATGATCCCTCTCCCAAGGGCAGTGGGCCACAGGGCTGAGGCAGCTGGCAGAGGCAAAAGACCACCTCCCCTCCTGGGCTAATAAACAGCTGCAGACTCTCAGCCACTGAGCGGGGCCCGACATTCCCTGGTGCCCGTCAACTTGAGCCCAGAGGGCACATTTCCCCCACTCAGCAGGCGCTCAACCAGGCCAGCCATACTCTGTGCTCTCCTTGTCTGCAGTGGGGTCCCACAGCTGGAGCCCTGGCCCCACGCAACTGCAGGGGCCCCAGCCTGGCTCCGTGCTCCCCTGCTGCATGGGGGGAAGGATAGGCAGGGCTGCACTCCTGCCAGCATTCTGCCCAAAATGGGCTTGTGTGCCACAAGTGGTAGGTGTGCCAGGGGTTGCTGACCCCTGAGTTAACCAGTTAAAAGTAACCTTTGACAGGTTAACTAATTAAATGGGATTTTACATCCCTAGCTGTAACATTCTTCTTCCCTTGGAGAGGAGAAAGGGACGCCTCACTGGTTTGAGCATTAGTCTGCTAAACCTAGGGTTGTGAGCTCAAAAAAAAAAAAGACAAAACAAAAAACTGTCAGGGATGGTGCTTGGTCCTGCCAAGAAGGCAGGGGACAGGATATGATGACCTCTCAAGGTCCCTTCCAGCTTTATGAGACATGTACGTATGAAGTGAATAAATTGCAGGTCCCCTCTGTCACAGTTATCAGGAGGTGTGCTTTATATGAACAGATACCTCAAAGAAACTCAACTGCGGTGTTGCCATGACACAGCGCTCCAAATATGGAAACACTGCCTTGAGATCTTACTGGATTGCCTTAACTGTCTGGCCCTGTGTGCAGTGTTTGCTCTACTCACTCTCTTGTTTAGACCAGATTCTTTAGACAGCTCATGTCCCCATTTCAATACCCCAATTCTCCACGAGTGCATCCATGGTGTCGTGTTATCCAAGCAAACTAGATTATGTCCTATGGTCATCATCTGAACAATTTAAGAATCCTCCTGAGAAGAGAGACCTTAACCGTGGGGTGGATAAGAGGAAGCACTGCAACAACCTCGTGAGCACAAGCCATACAGAAGACCACTATTCCCAAAACAGGGAAAAAAAAAAAGAAGGGATGTAGTTTAGAATAGGGGTGTATTTTAGCCCAATAAGGTGACTTGAGAACCTGGACCACTAAGTACATACTTCAGCCTCTACCAAGAAGTTTAGACACAAAAACCCATACCTATACAATCTCTATTCCAAGTTCAGCAATTTGAAGTCAAAAACAATCATGCTACATAAATCGATAAGAAACCATCACTACACCACCGTGACTGGTCATAACTGATGTGCTTGTGAAAATAGCTGAAATCAATAGTTTTCAGACAACAGTTCAAAAGGAAGGTGTAAATGTAAAATAATTCACAGATCTGTAACATTCACTGAAACATACCACCATCACAAACATACATTACTATCAAAACAAAAAGCAGTCAAGTAGCACTTTAAAGACTAGCAAAATGGTTTATTAGGTGAGCTTTCGTGGGACAGACCCACTTCTTCAAACCATAGCCAGTCTGAAGAAGTGGGTCTGTCCCACGAAAGCTCACCTAATAAACCATTTTGCTAGTCTTTAAAGTGCTACTTGACTGCTTTTTGTTTTGATAGTGTATAGACTGGCACGGCTTCCTCTTTGTTACTATATATTACTATATGAACAGTTCTGGTATTTGCCCACTGGGCTGTAACCTTCAAAGAACTATTGAATCAACAGAGTAATTTGAGAGGTACTTCACAATGAATGACAAATCAGGTAGTTTTAGGTACCTAGCAATCACTTTATATATAAACTGCCTCACTTCACAGATGTTAGTCCAGCATTATGGAGTAGCACTGCCACCAGCTGACTGAAGTGTAAAGCAACTGCAGTTAAAACAGTGACAGAGGGATAGTTAACAGCAATGAAGGGTCCTGTGGCACCTTATAGACTAACAGAAAAGTTTTGAGCATGAGCTTTCGTGAGCACAGACTCACTTCATCAGATATTGAGAACTATCAGAAGGATAGTTGTGTTAGTCTATATACTATCAAAACAAAAAAGCAGTCCAGTAGCACTTCAAAGACTAACAAAATAACTTATTAAGTGGTGAGCTTTTGTGGGATAGAGCCACTTTTTCAGACCATAGCCATACCTGTCTCTTTGCCTTAAATACTGAGTCTGTTCTGGTATGACTATGGTCTGAAGAAGTGGGTCTATTCCACGAAAGCTCACCACCTAATACATTATTTTGTTGGTCTTAAAACAAAAAAGCAGTCCAGTAGCACTTTAAACAGTTAAAACATTTGCTTAAGTGGACAATATGACCATGTTGCCAATGTTTCTGAGGGCTATCCAAAAGCAAGAAAATTGACTATATTAATTCCATGCACCATGATTTGTGCTCTTTTGCACTTGAGCTAAAAATGCATTAAAAAAAAAACAACCCAGGAACATAAGTCATCACAGACCTCCAGAAAGATACATTATACTTACTCATGCCGAGAAAACCATACAAAAAGAAGCCACTAAAAAACTCAAATTCACACTTGGAACTTGAAACATCATAACTAACCCCTATGAAACAGGAAAGTTGATAAAATATATATTTAGTGAAATATCACGTATATTGTCTATAGAAAATAATGGCAAAGCCAAAAATATGTACCTGAGTTAATATAGGGTGTACTGAAGAGGTCAAAATCAGGACAATTTACAAGGTAAGAAAACAGGGATATTTGATTTTGGCTGTCCATAATCCAGAGCAACAGTAAAAAAAATATGACAACAAAACATCTCTCCATAAATTACTTTTCTTACTGCCATATTTTAAATGGCCAGTCCTAGTTCTGTGTTTATCCAGAAACAAAAGCAGAACACATATTAATCTATTTTAAGTCAAACATTTGTTGTGAAACCACCTTTCCAACCAACAAAATCCATGTTTAAAAAAAAACAAAAAAAACACGTCTTTCAGAAGGAACAAACAACAAGATATATGCAAGGAAACTGGGGTCCTGTTCCGTTCATTTAAGCATTATTCATTAAGCATTATTCAGATCAGCATTCCTTTTTAACATGAAAAATCCTGTTCTTCTTACACACAATCCCTGCACAAATCACTCTCACCTTAAAATTACTAGAGTTGACCCATGCTGTTAATTCGTCGATCACTTTATCAAGGCGCTGCTGATCCTGCTCGAGGTCAGTGGATTTACTTGGGTCAGCCAGATACTCCAGCAGTTCTTGGCCAATTTGCATCCTGCGGCCCACGTCTTTCTGTTGTACCTGATCGCAGAAATAATCCATATTGCCAGGCTCCATGGTTGATTTGAACATGAAAGTTTATCAGGCGAGAAGTCAAACTGCCTTAATACTACAATCAAAACACACGCGCGCACACAGAGCAAAGGGAGCTGCAGCCAAGCAGCCAGTAACGCTGAGGTGTTCAGGCAGCCTCCCCGCCTCCAGCTCCAGCCCAGCAGACAGGAGTCTTGTTTCCCCTTAGTCTTCCCAAACAAACCCCGCAGGGTGAAATACAACACTTTTAACCAAGAAACACCCTAACAAAAGTCCTTCCCAAGTGCATTACAAATTAAATCTCCAGTGATTCCCTTGTGAAGCTGCTGGTGACGCAGGCGAGCGGGTCCTTGTTTGCAAAATCCGCTGAGATGGGGAAGCTGGTTTTTATTCAAGTTTTCAGCGTTCTTCACAATTTCCCCCAAGGCTTATTCCGCAAGAAGGTCCAAGCCAGGGCGGCAGAGCCGCCGGCACTTTCTGAGGCTACCCCCAGAGCTGGCGCAGCTGCGGTCTCGCCACAGCCCGCAGGCCCGGCGCGGAGCCGCCGCCGCCCCCTCTCAGAGCAGCGGGCAGCGGCAACGCGTCGCCAAACTCCGCCGGAAGCAGCGTTGGGTCCGGAGCGGAACTTTCATGCTCCCTGGCCGGCGGGACATGTACGGCTCCGCATTCCCGCCCCGTCGGAACCGCAGAGGCCTCGACGCCCCCTCCACCCGGGCCGCCAGGAGGGGTGAAGGGGAGCAGCAGCCGCGGGCTCCCTTAGGCGCGTGTCTCGCCGGTGGCGGCGGCGGCGGCGGCTCCTCAGTCCCAGGGAAGTTGCGTCCCTGGCCCGGCTCAGCCGGCGCCCGCCTCCGTCTGGGTGTCACTCATCCGGCGGGCCCCGCCCCGCTCCTCCCCGCGCCGCCTGGTGGCTCCGGGAACGCGCGACCATCCAGCGCGCGCTCCCCTGCAACTGCGGTGGCTCCCAGCACCGAACCCGGCTCCCTCCTCCCGCCGCCGGCCGCGTGTCCCCTGTCTGCACGAGTCCAACGCCCGCACGTGCACGCGCACGCGCTATGACCGCCTCCTTCCACCGCTACCCTCTTTCCCGCCTCGGGCTGCCGCGGCCGCGCGCCTCTCCCCGCAGTGAGAGTAAGGGAAAGGAGGGGGGCGCGCGCCTGAGTTTGCGGCTTCACCTTTACAGCCCGCTTACACGGCGCGTGCGCTTAACCTCCGGCGGCCGCCGCCACCCCTCCAATAAAGTATGTGTTGGGGGGGGGGGTGCCATCCTTAGGTGCCTGCGCAGGGCCTGTGTACCCCGCTATGCGTAAATAATCCGTTGGGGGAGGCAGCGGGGTGGGACTGAGTCGTGGAAGGGAGAAGGAACGTAGGATAAGCGTAGGGAAGGACGGCTTGAAAGTAGCCGTGTGTCTCAGGCAGTGCCGTAGGCACCCCAGGGGGGGCCTGGGGCCCCTTTGAAACCGTGTGCGCGCAAGACGCAGAGCTCTGGCGTAATCGTCGGTGGTCAGGGTCTCGATGGCTGCCGCGCGCCAGGTGGGGCGGGGCCGGGCCGGGCCCCTCCCCTCCCCTCCCCTCCCGTGCCCTGGCGGGGAGGGATAGAACGTTGCGCCTGATCGGAAGGTTGCTTGAGCGAGAAACGTCGAAGTCAGGGAGCCCTCCCTAGTGCTGGGGGGAGGGCAGAGGGGGTCCCCCTAGACTCGGATGTGCGTTACCCCGCTCCCACCTTAGACATGAGCAGCCTTGTCTGCCTGCGGGGGGGGAGAAACTTCAAGAGGCAGTGTGGGCCAGTCAGCCTGAGGCGGGAGCGGCTCCAGCACGGAGGTGACCTTGCTGTCGGAAATAATGCACTGCAGTTGTAGCCTGGGTGGTCTCAGGCTAGACTGTGGCTGAGGTAATAGGAGTCCAAGAAAAGCTATTACCTCACCGCTGTGTCAGCCAGACTGCAGTGGTCTCTGCGGCTTTGCAGGAGCTCTCTCTCAGGTGCTGCTCGTTGGTGACATCCCCTCCCTTTGTCCACTCTGTCCCGCAGTTCTCAAACCTAAGTACAGGCTAGCCCTCTTTGACAACAAAAATTACTACACGATCCCGTGAAGCCTGAGGCCTGCTGCCCCAGGTAGAGGTGCAGAAGCCAAAGACCAAGCGTTTCAGTCCTGTGTGGGGAGGTGGTGAAGCCTTGGGGCTCTGGCTTCAGCCTTGGGTGCTGGGTCTCAAGGCTCTGCTTCAGTCATAGGCCACAGGAATTCTTAGGCAACATCGACACTTAGGCCATGTGGAGAAATCTTGGAAATAGCCACGCTAATGGCCATTTTGAAGAATACTTAATGAGGTGCTGAAATGCATATCAGGCCATGGCACTTCGACTCCTGTGCGGCTTGCCCATACAGAGGTCCTTTTTGAAAGGGCCCTGCCAACTTTGAAATCCTGTTATTCCTATCTGCTATTTTGAAGTTTTCTCTAAGTGTAGACACAGCCTTAATGTCCAGCTTAATGATACTATTAATCAGTGCTTTTTTTGTACCAAAACCAGAAAGAGTTGGTACTGAGCTGGCTCCCAGCCCCACTCCCTAGCCAATCCTGTGGCTGGGCTGCTGAGGTGCCAGTACTGAGTACTGGCAACGATGGCACAAAAAAAGCACTGCTATTAATGCAGCCTCCTTCTTGCTAGCCTGCAGTCTGAGACTGGCTATCTAATTAATTCCTGCCCAGCGGGAACTTGACACATTCAGGGACAGTTTCTTAATGTGGGGTTGGGATGTGCACTAGAAAGTAATAAAAGAGCTGTTGAATGCTGCTTTAATAAGTAGGTTTGCATCAGGACCAAGTATCCATTTTAATAAAGTGTAATAAATAAGCTGTTCCAGGCTTAATATTTCCTTTATTAATGCAAACCACAGACACCCCCTCCAGTCTCTACAAGTCTATAGCCGTCAGGATTGAAAAACACCTCGCCTTCCCCCACACCAATGAATTAACATGACATTTGCTGTGATCACACAGTTCACTTTGGTAGTGGGCTTATTTCTATCTCTTACCTTTTTTTCCCCCATCCTTAGATGCCATTGCAGGATTGTGACACATGTAAAAAAAGCAAACACACCAGAAGTAATTCTCTACTCTGTGTTGATTAGGTCTCAACTGCAGCACTGCATTCAGTTCTGGGTGCCATATTTCAGGAAAGATGTGGACAAATTGGAGAAGGTCCAGAGAAGAGCAACACAAATGATTAAAAGTTTAGAAAACATGAACTATCAGAGAAGATTGAAAGAACTGGGTTTGTTTAGGCTGGAAAAGAGAAGATGGGAAATTAAAACAGATTTCAAGTACCTAAACAGTTGTTTCAAGGAGGATGGAGAAAAATCACTCTCTTTAATCTATGAGGATAGGTAAAGAAGCAAGGAGCTTAAATAGCAGCAAGGGAGGTTTAAGTTAGATACCAGGAAAAGCTTTCTGTCAGGGTGGTTAAGCATGAAAATTAATTGTCTATGGATGTTGTGGAATCTCCATCATTGGAGATTTTTAAGAGCAGGTTAGACAAACAACTGTCAGGAATGGTCTAGATGGTGCTTCATCCTGCCATGAGAGCAGGGGACAGACTTGATGACCAAGTAGGTACCTTGCAATTCTAGTATTCTATTATTCTCTTGTACATTCTTTGGGGGGCAGATGCTGCCTCTTATTCTAAAAATTTTGCACACTGCTAGCACAATGCATCCCCTGTTCTTGGTTGATTCCTAAGCACTGTCCTCATAAACACAATAAAAACGGAGTAAGTTCATTTATTTAAATTAAAGATGACTAATTTTAAATATGAAAAGGTGAGTATTTTCCCATGGTGATAGCTTTTCACTTTCATATCCCCACATTACCGAGACATTCTAAATAACACCTAATTTGGGAATGTGACTGGGGTTTTTGCAGTCCTGTACAGTTTATACTAGCTAAAATTACCTGAATTATGAAAACTTTTGGTGGCATTTTAATTGCTTTTATTACAAATGTCCATTTGAGCAACTAATTGATAGGTTTATCTTATCAGTGAATAAAATAAATACACAAACAAGAAAAAAACAGTTCTTTAACTATATCAGAGAGGTAGCCGTGTTAGTTGGTAGCTTCAAGAACAACAAGAAGTCTTGTGGCACCTTATAGACTAACATATTTTGGACCATAAGCTTTCATGGGCAAAGACCTGCTTCAGATGCAGGATATGATGGAAAGTTGTAATGAAGACTGAGTTTCAAATTTTGCTTTTTCTAAAACTTTGTTTGATGGACTGAAACTTTCTACGATATTGGGCTATCAATAAATTTTTGGTACATAAAGAAAAATCTAGTCACATAATCTTTTAATACATCTGGAAAAAATTAAGGAATGCACTACTTGTACTTATAGCACTATAGAGCTTCACAACTCCAGAGTATTAAACTATTGAACTATGAGGAATATCATAGTTCAAGAACAACAAGAAGTCTCGTGGCACCTTATAGACTAACATGTTTTGGAGCGTAAGCTTTTGTGGGCAAAGATTCGCTTCATCAGATGCGTGAGTGCGGGGGTGGTTCCAGAGGGATATTTAAAGAGTGGGGTCCCAGTAAGAGGGAGGGCCAGAGCTGACAAAATCTATTCAGCAAGGTGGAAATGGTCCAGTATCAACAGTACTTATCAAAAGAGGAAAAAACAAGTTAGATCAGACAGGAGGATGTGAGCCCTTACACTCTGACAAAGGCTCACATCCCCCTGTCTGATCTGACTTGGTTTTTACTCTTTTGATAAGTAGTGTTGATACTGGGCCATTTCCACCTTGCTAAATAGCCCTTTTCAGCTCTGGCCTTCCCTCTTACTGGGACCCCACTCTTTAATTACCCTTCTGAAACCATCCCCCCACTCACGCATCTGATGAAGCGAATCTTTGCCCACAAAAGCTTACGCTCCAAAATATCTGTTAGTCTATAAGGTGCCACGAGACTTCTTGTTGTTCTTGAACTATGATATTCCTCATAGTTCAATAGTTTAGTACTCTGGGGTTGTGAAGCTCTATACTGCTATAAGTACACATAGTGCATTCCTTATTTTTTTCCAGATGTATTAAAAGATGAGGTGACTAGATTTTTCTTTATGTACCAAAAATTTATTGATAGCCCAATATTGTAGAAAGTGTCAGTCCATCAAACAAAGTTTTAGAAAAAGCAAAGTTTGAAACTCAGTCTTCATTACAACTTTCCATCATATCCTCACAGGAACCAACTGGTTTTCATAGCTGGAAGTGTTAGCTCAGCTCTCAAGAGAAGCCTTTTGTGTTCAGGTCGGAGCCTTGTAAAAGAGGACAGCTGCCACAAAGTTCAGCACCTGCTGCAGCATGTCTGTATGGAGCCATTGCAAGCCCAGGGGCAGCTCTGGTGGCATGGTCCCTTCTCCCCAAACACAGGGTATGCACAATGGGTGCTTGGAGAGCTCTGCTGTCCCTTGCAGTGGTAGGCAAGCCCACAGCAGAGTCAGGGACTGGCTGTCTGGAGGGATCCCTTTAAGTGGCCATCTCCGCAGGACGCTGGCACCAGCTCCTGGAAGGAACAGGTGAGCTGCAACCCTGGCTGACGTTTCAGGTGGCAGTTTTGTTTAGAGAGCAGCCAAGCTGTGTTATTGTTCTCTGTCATAGAGCAGATTGTTCTTCTGATCTTCCTTGCTGTCTGGACACTCTCTGTCGACAGAAGTTTTGTCTCAAGATATCTTCTGACACGAATTTCTACTGATAATTCCCTCAAATGTAGACATAGCCAAAGTGATTCTTACTTATGTATCTGCTGTTTTCTGAAACTCATGATATTGATAATAGGCAGTCCTTGAAACTATGTACGGAGATTTCATCCAGCATCCAATCCTCCCCATTGCTGAGAAATAAGAAGGATAGAGGAAGAATATGTGGAATTAGTTGTGAGCCCATGCCATCACTCTACTTGCAAATCAAATGCTGTATAGGGCCAGATTCTGCAAAGCTTGCTTGCTTGAATAATCTACAGGAGATTATTTAAGAAAGGATTGTTTGAGAAAGGATTATTTGGGTGAACATGTGTTGCTGGAACAATCCCAAAGAAAGAGGTAAAAAAGGTTTTTGCTCTAATTCTGTTGGGGTGTGTGTGTTTGTGTATATATATATAAAATATGGTATGATTTTGCTTTAAGATTTGTGTGACCTAACATGTTGTGATGAATTTAGGCTGAAAGGGAATTCTTTGGCACTTACATAACTACATTTTCTTGGGCATGTCCAACATACTTGTTTATCTGGCTGCATCAGGGCTCCCTCTTGTGGCTATTCTGTGTACAACTTTTACAGCCTGTAGTGGACAGTGAAATGAAGGCAGATTTGATCTGCACGCTCTATTATTGGTGTTGATGAGAACAAAATAACCCAATCAGAGTTTGCAGGGTGGGCAGTTAAAAGAAAAATAATCTTTCTGTTTGTAAACTCCTCGTTTTGATATGGAAATATACATTAAACATGGAATCCCATGGGATTAAACAAAATTGTGCAAAAATTAATTAGCTTTGTAATTGGAATTTAGTCAACAATTCTATGTACCAGATTGTAGTATTTAATACTAATTATGCATTAGTCCCTAAGGGTCAACTAGCACATGGATCTTTTTTACTAGCTGCCCTACAAACACAGTAAATGAGACAATCTCTGCCCTAATGAGTTTAGCATCCATTTTACACTTTAATCTGGGTTGGCTTTGCAGAACAAACAGAAGCTAATTGCAGTAAAAATTCTCATTTGTCACAGATATAAGCAGATATGACTAAATGTGTACAAGGGGCAGATCTGAGTGTGAAGGTGCTATTTTTAAAGTCACTTATCAGAAAAAAGTATAATTAAAAAGTCAGTCATATTAAGTTTGGGTGAAATCTACTTTGTCCATCTAACCTCACTCTGTGTGGGCAAAGTGCAGATGGGCTGGGGAAGTAAGATTTGCTCCCACCTCTTGATCAGCAATGTGATGCTACAGTGCCAGTGGAATGATGTAGTAGCAGTAATTCCAGGGAGCCATTTTTGTAATACAGTGGAGCCACAGGAATTTACCTGAATGCAAATCACATGGCTCACTGCTTGCCCACACATATTGGTATACTTCTCTCTACTCAATGCCAGGTAATGCAGAAACAGTTTTACAGCTGGAGGAGCAGCAGAGGCTCTTATCTCTCACGTTCAATCTACAAAGGTAGTTAGGCACCTACATCCTGTTTTTAGGCATGACTGTGATCCACAAAACTCCTGCTTGGCAATTACCTAAGCCTGTAGGCACCTAAACTCACTCAGTGAGTAAGTTTTCCTGCATCTGAGCATGCATGCTGCTGTCTCCCTGCAGTTGATAGATGGCTCTCTCCTGCCTAAGCCCCAGACCTGTTCACAAGCCAGGGAAGACAGGCTAATTTGTCATGATGAAACCATGTAGGAACCATGCCTTCAGGCAAAGTTTCTCCAAATTCAGGTGGAGAAAACCTGACAGCCTGTTACAGAAGGTCCATCTGAAGTGGGGGAGTTCATGCAGTGCATACAGCCACGTGTATCAGCTAAGGATACCAGGTCTGCCTAGGCCACATTGAACTTGGATTTGTCAACACATGTATCTTGTGTATCTGTAAGAGCAGTGGTATTGGAGGGAATGTATAAAGGAATGATGTGTCCCGTGTGATTAGGGAGGTATCTACCAGTGATCAGGTTCTCAGTCCTGCTATTAAGCAAAATTGTGAGCATTTGTGATGTTGTGATGTCACATGTAAGTTGATGAAGCCCCATCATTGGAATATGGACTGTAAGACTGATGTTCAGTTCCCATTCATGGTCCTGTGAAAATTGCCTACTTAATTTGTCCACTGTTTTATTCTGGTAACCAGGGAGGGAGGGGGACTGAGACACTTCTATTGAAGTTTATGCATCAGTTCCATCGCTTCATGGCTTTGGTGTATAGAGAGTGAGAGTGGGCTCCCCCAGTTGATTTATACAAGGTGATGTTGTCTTTCTTCACATGTACTGTTTTGTTCTTTATCAGTGTGAGGAAGTGAAGACAGGTGTTGTGAATTACACGTAGTTCTAGGAGGCTGGTGTGTAACTGAGTCTTTGTAGAAGACTAGCTGCCTTGGATCATATGCTGGTTCAGGTGGGCACCCAGACAGTCAATGAGGCCTCTGTGGTGATCATTATGGAGGGTGGATCCTGGTGAAAGGGGATCCTTGTTCATATGTTCTTTAGGCAGTGGATGCAGCTTTCCCTTGGATAGACTAGCCCCCTGTCCCGCCTCTTCTGGCCAAGGCCCTGCTTCTTCCAGCCAAACCATGCCCCTGTTTGCTGGTCTCTGTTTCTCTGTAACCCTGAGGACTGCAGCCATGATACCCTGGGCATTATTATGGACTTGGTTAGGGTTTTTTGCCACTGCATTTGACACATCAAGGGATGTTTGTAGTGCCATTCCAGTGACCAGCTGTTCTTCAGTTTGTATGGTTTTGAACTATGCATGATTCTCCTTTGGGAATTTGTAAATAAATGCATTCACTTTGCCATAATTATCATAGTCATATTTAACTAGGGACACTCTGTTTGCAACTCAGAATTGTAGGGTCACCAAACAAGAGACCTTTCATCTGAAGAGGATGAGTCTCTTATACTGCGGTTGTTTGCTGCATTGGTTTACAGCCTCTGCTGCGAGGAAGTTCGGTGGGGTGAGGAAAAAAGGAAGTCCACACCTTTGGTGGGCACATCATACTCCCCAGCTGCCCTCTTACATGTCAGTGGGGCAGTTGCTGGTGTTTGCCAAGCAGTTTCTACTGGTTCCCTGAGGCCATCTTTTATAGGCAGCACCATTTTAGAAGTCAACCATGTCTAGACAATTTGGAGGATTGTGTTGGGAGTTCTTGAGTGAGATCTCCTGGCTCCATGTTTCTCTTTTATACCTTTCTTGGAACTATTTGAAATAGTCAGCTGTGTTGGGAGGTGGAGGCACTATGGCTTCAGCTGGCAACGATGATAAGTTATGGGAAGGTGATGTTACGTCTGGCTCAGTGCTCTCTTCCCTTTCATCTGCCATCCTGGGCTTCAGAGGTCTCCCATATGGAGGATGATAGTGGTGATCTTATTTCATCTCTGAGTGCAGTTGAAGTTCTATTTTTAACAATCCCTGTATGCTGCCCATGAGCCTTTAGGTGGCCTTTGCATAGGAAAGGGCATGGGCTGGCCCATCCACGGCAGCCCATGCCAAAATTATAGGTCTTGTGCATAGGGGGCATTTGATTTCATGGGCACCCAGGGTCATCTGCATTTGGTGGATGAAGAGTAGTCACCCTGTTATCCTCATCACCAGAGGACAGTGGGGCAGCAGGCACATCTGATTGGTCTGGGATGTATGTTCAGGGAAGCTATCGGTACCAAAGAGTAATGACTGTGCTACTGAATGTACTGTGGTGTCTTTTTGTTGGAAGAGTTGATGTGGTGATGTTGGTTTTGGCAGTAGTAGCATTGACATTGCTTTAGATGGTACTGTGTATGGTGCTGATGTCTTGTGACCTGATTTATTCAGTGTGGACTGTGCCACATTGGCTCCCTCTGTCAGTGCAGATGGGGTCATTGACATAGATGATGCAGGCATAGCAACTTATGAGGGTCTCAGTTCCTTGTCTCTCACTGGAGGTGTCAGGGCTGTTGATGACCGTCTTGACCTTCCTATGGGGCTCAGTAGAGATCCCAGTGAAGCTGGTACATGACGTGCTCACTGCCCCAAAGATGCTCAACCTGAGGGCCACAGCGTGGCAGGAGATGGGTTCTTTTTGTTTGCCTGTCTCTGTGGTGAAGACATAGCTCTTTCCGACAATCTTTTAGAGGCATGAAAATTGTTTTTAGTTGAGGACAGTATACCAGAGGAGCCCCCAGTGGAAGGAATCTATTGTCCTGGACTGAAACAGTCAGAGATGTCTCTGTCAGAGTAAGTTTTAGATAGAGGTCTCAGCCATGCCTGGGCAGGGGCAATATGTGCGGGGGGGCTATGTGGGAACATGTGCCTCCAAATCCCATGGGTGTGAGGGGCAAGAGGCTGGCCAGCAGTTGGTGGAGATAGAGTCCCTGAGCATCCAGAGTGAGTAGCAGGGGGTCTGGTACCAGCAGCAAGGGGTGGCTCCCTTGCACTCACTGTAGCTTCACTCCCTGCCCCGTGTCACCTCAGGAGAGGGGGTGGGACTACCCCCACATTGGCCAGTGGCAAGTAGAGTGATGCAACCAAGGGCTGAGCTAGCTGGGACTGTCACTCCATTTCCCCAACCACCAACAATGAGTCAGCGGGGCCTGGATCCCCACTACTTACTAGTCCCCCAGGCCCCAATGCTCATGGGGTGGGATGGGGCAGAGCAGGGGTGGAGCTGGGGTGGAGGGGGTTGTACCAGCCCTTCCCCAGATGGGGGAACAGTCCCATTGCCCGTGTCCTCTCCCCCACCCCCCTTTTCCCCCCCTCTCACCAGTGACCCCTGTGCCTGGCCCTTGCCTTCAAATTGCTGCAGTGACTGCACTTCTGGGGCATGTGCAACTCACTGAGGCAGCAGACTTGGAGAAAATGAACCGGACACCCACTGCTACCACAAATCTCCAATCAATGGCACTGGGATGCACCAACACCTGAAGTGGATCACCCACAGGAACAGCACTTGAAGTTAGTTATGTTTACTGAAACCGTTTTTATTCTTCTATATACACATTCTGACAAATACAGAAGCTGCTATTTCATATTGGCACACATCCTTTTGTTACATGAGCAAAAGGAAGCTGACATGTTTATTTTAATCTAATTAGTAAAGCTGCATCAATCAGAGGGATGTCATAAAACAAAAGTCAATTTAGCAGCATCTTTTATACTAATTATTTTCTAAGCTTTAACTCTTGCTGTATTCCAGAGTGAAGTGATTTGATAAGGGAACTGTAGAGTGTTTTAAACAGAATCACATTGAACACAATGTTTGAGGTAGGTTGTGAATTGGGTTTTTGTTCCTCCTTCAGAGCTGCAGTCTCCACTGAAGGAATTGCTCATCCAACTAGCACAGTGGTTCCCACACTTTTTGGCATGATGCCCTTGATTTTTGAGAAACTATAACAACACAAACTTGATATAAAATGTTATTTGAAATTGAAAATAAGTACAAATAGTTTTTCTTGGCCCCTTGTGTGCCTGGTGCAACCCCAGCTGGCCAGATGCCTGAGCCCCTTTCCAGCTGCCAGAGCTGCCTGCACCAGTTACCCACCTGCCTGAGGCCTGTGCTGCCAGAGCTGCCCATCCAAGTGACTGAACCCCACACTGCCAGAGCCAGCTGCCTACCAGCCTGAGCCACCCAAGCCCTCCAGTGCTGAGCCAGCTGCCTGAGGCCCCCCCCAGTCCCCCCACTCACTCCATCCCCCTCCCACAAGCCAGGCACCCCCAAGTCCCCATCTAACCCCATCCTTCTCCTCCTCCCCCACCCCTCCACAAACCACATTCACTCTCCTTTACAGGAGGCACCTTGTTCCACATGGGTCTTTGCCAGCTGCCTGCTTTTTACAGCAGCTACACAGGGTTGCCCATGTAAAATGGCAGGGGTTGAGAGCCAGAAGCAAAGGCCAGCTTTTTCTGTGGGTGGGGGAAGTGAGGGATGGGTCGTGTCACACCCGCCCAGGAATTTCTTCATGCCCCCCCCCCCCCCCCCGAGAAGCATGCTCCCCAGTTTGGGAAACCATGAACTAGTATGTCTTGCTGAATTAAAAAAAGCCATATATACAGATAAAGGGAGTGAGAGGTATCAGATTTCAGTGGAGACAGACAACCATACTATGCCCAACTAAAATATTGAGTATCAACATGCAAATTCTTGGAAACAGAAAAGAGCTCATTTTATTCAACACTTAACTGGATAACGGCAGTCTCTGTAATCCTTCAGTGATAAATATTTGTTAATTAGCACCACTCACTACAGAAACATTATGTCCATTGCCAATACTTCAAACACAATAATCAGCCTATTTTAAAATAAATATGTTGAAATGGAAAAATGCATGTGGGAATATATTTCATACTTTTGGGCCCTCCACTACTTGTATGGCTGTTCCAGAAAAAGATGAAAGTGTGTGTAGGCCCACTTTTATAAATGAGCAAGTAGAGCAATAGACAAACTTACAATATCCAGCATAGAATCAAGAGCTATTTTCTAGGAACTGGTTGAGGGAAGTTATTCTACCATTTCTTTTAAAAAAGAAAAAAAATGGTATCAGTGATATGCCTAACCACCTATTTGTGAAGCTCATTCTATACATAATCCTGAAGTCAAGAATTCATTTTAAATATTTTTGATTGCTTTAAATTAGTTTGAAGTGCCAGAGATGGGCCTGATCCTTGTTCACCTAAACTGTGAATTTTTAGCTGGACAAGGAATGTAGGATTAAGGCCAGTGGTTAAAAAGTGGTGGGAAACCCCCAGCCCCAGACCACAGCTTGTCTGGATCTGGACCCCAAGTCTCAGGACCTGAGGCTTGGGGGCCATAACCTGCCTTGGATTCTGCTGCTAATCAGCGCTGTTCTCCCAGCTGGGGAAAGTAGCAGCCTGGACAGCCTACCCAGATGTTTCCTACAGCTGCTCTGATTGGCTGGAATTCTAGCCAATCAGAGCAGGTGGTGCATGGGAGCAGGGGGGGGGAAGGCAGCACAAATCAAGGGCATCCAGTGGCTTTGCACCCCCATTGCCCAAACTGCATAAACCAGAGGCAGCTCCTGTGCCCCACTCCCATACAGAGCCCACCCCGTTGCTGCCGCCTACCAGACCACTCATCCCCACCCTGACCCCTCCTTTCCAGAGCCCAGACCCCAAACCCTCCTGCACTCTCTCACCCAGACCCACACCCCCAACCTGTTCCTGTATCCCACTCTGGCCTAGACCAACCACCCCCCACCCACTCCTGCATCTTCCTGCCCACCCAGATCCCAGGCTGCTCCTCCAAGACCCCATAGCTCTGGCCCCCATAGTCAAGGATCACATCGGTGAGGTGGATTTTTTGTTTTTCCACTTCTGTGGCCCCAAACTGATCTGTCTATGGGTCAGTGGCCTCCAACCCAAAAAAGGTTTCAATAAAAAGTATGCCTTTTTCATATTTAAGCCTTGATTAAGCCATACTTATTCAGACTGAAGCACTTACCTTGAGGGGTAGCCCCTTTAACGTCACTATTTATGTCATGTAGGTGCTCACAAAAGCAAGGAATGGTGGCACAATCAGGCCCTTACGAAATAATGATGTGTGTGTTATACCGCCATTGCCGGTCCTAAGCCCGGATGAAAAAGGAGGAAGGCTGGGCGTCAGGCTAGCAACTTGATCCTGTAAATCCTACCAATTGCTACAGAAACAAACAAAATAAACAAAAATTAACTCGGCGCGAAGGTATTGACTCTTTTTTTTGTCGTGCTGGATGAAAGCCAAAAAGTTCAGTACCTGATGCAGAGCTTGATTTTAAGTGCCAAAAGCACAACAAAAATTGGAACATGGAATGCAAGGACCTTATACCAATGTGGAAAGCTAGTGCAATTACTCCAAGAATTTGACAGTTATCGAATGGACAACTTATGCACTAGCAAGATGAAATGGACAGGGAGTAATAGGCTAGTTAGTGATGGGAAAACCATTCTTTATTCAGGGAACGACAAGTCAGCATATATGCGGCATAGGCCTGATATGAAATAAGGAAGCGTCACGGGCATTGGTTGGATGGAAGCCAGTGAACGAACGTATTATCACAGCGAGATTCAAGTCAAGGCATGCGAAAACTACAATTATCCAAGTTGTATGCACCAACCAAGGACACTGATGAAGCTGAAAAAAAGATGCATTTTACGATTGTTATAAGACACCATCAGTGATGTTCCCAATCATGACATCAAGTTACTCATAGGAGATATGAACGTGCGAATAGATAACAGAAGACAGGGATGGGAACATGTGATTGGCCCGTACGGATCGTCAATGCAAACGAGTGACAATGGAGAGCACTTACTACTATTCTGTAGCATGAACAACTTGTGCATTGGAAACACCTATTTCGCACACAAGAATATCCACAAGAAAATATGGCAGTCACCTGATGGTATTACTAACAATGGAATAGACTATTTCTGCATCAGCAAGTGATGGCGACCAGCTCCACTAGATGTGAGAGTGTACTGTGGAGCTGATGTTGGGTCAGACCACCATCTTTTGATGGCATCGCTCCGTCTTTGCCTTAAAAGAAAACAAGAATGGCAACAGCTCGGCCCTATGCATTTGAAAAGTTAAGAGACCAAGCCATAGCTGAACAGTACAAACTTATACTTAGAAACAGATTTCAACAAATGCAACGTGAAACTTCACTGCACAGTGGATGCAATGCAAAAGAGCAGTGACTGAGATCGCAGAAGAGATGATTGGTCAAAGGAGAGGCACACAAAGAGAACGCTGGATACAGGACAGGACCTGGCAGTTGATTGATGAACATAAGGTTGTGAAGAGGCAAAGAGATCAGGCAAAGTTGCCAAGTGAGAAAGTGGAAGCTATGGCGAAGTACCAGTTGCTGGATCGTAGAGTCAAGAAAAGCTGTCGCGCTGACAAGAAAGAATGGTTAGAACGTAAAGGTGCTGAAGCACAAGAGGCAGCGAAGAAATGCAACACTATATCGTATTGTCCGGGAGTTAACAGGAGCAAAAAGCAATAGCAACGCTCCCATCAAAAAAAACAAGAATGGGAAGATCTTACTCAGTAAAGAGCAAGATGCACACTGGGTAGAACACTTCAAAGAAACACTGAATCAAATCGAACCCAACCACAACCTACGACTTCAGTAACTTCAATCTCCCTGATGAGCTGGAAGTAGACCTAGACATGATCACGACTGAGGAAACACAGAGCAATAAAGGCGCTAAAGAACAGCAAGGCTGCTGGCCTAGACCAAATTGCAGCTGAACTATCGAAGGATGGTGGAAACTCCGTGGTGCAGGAACTGACAGGGCTGTCTAATGAATGTTGGAGAACAGAGTGTGTCCCAGGTGAGTGGAGGAAGGGAACGATTGTCAAGTTACCAAAGAAGGGGAATGTCACTGATTGTAACAGTTGGAGAGGAATCACGCTCCTTTCAGTCCCAGGTAAGGTCTTCTGCATCGTCCTACTCAGGAGGTTGCAGAGTGTGGTGGATAAAACACTGCGTGAAGAGCAAGCCAGATTTCAGTGCGGACAATCGTATAGTGAACAGATCTTCATGTTGCGCAACATCAAACAGTATCGAGTTCCAACGGCCACTGTTAATTAACTACATCGACTTTAAAAAGGCGTTTGACAGCATTCATAGAGAATCATTATGGAACACAGCGCGAACATATGGCATCCCACAACACTACATCAACATCTTCCGAAATCTTTATCTAAACTCTAGTTGCTGCTTGAGGACCAATAATGGGATAAGAGATTTCTTCAACATCGACTCTGGAGTGCGTCAAGGGTGCGTCCTGTCTCCATTCTTGTTCCTTCTGGCAGTGGACTTCATTATGAGAAACCTAGATGTGCGTCGCTCATTGCCTATCTCATGGAAAGATCAGCGTCGACTCACGGATCTGGACTTTGCAGACGATATTGCACTGCTAGCAGGAACGAGTGAATGCTTACAAGGCATGATGACAAAGTTGGGCTGAGCATAAATAGCGATAAAACAAAGTTGATGCGGGTTGGGAACACTCAGACGAACACACCACTAGTGGTCGGACGCCAACCCATAGAAGTAGTACAGTGGTTCACCTATCTTGGCAGCACTCTGTCTAACGACAGAGGTGTCAAGGCAGATGTTAACTGCAGAATCAGTAAGGCATCAGCAATGTTCCAAAGACTGCGCCCAATTTGGTCTGCACCAACAATTGACACTGCAACAAAAGTTTGCCTGTATAACACCATTGTCATGCCAGTCGCCATTTGCGCTAGCGAAATGTGGGAAAGAACATCAAGAGTAGCACACAAGCTCAATGTATTCCACCAATGTTGCTTACGAAAGATCATGGGTGTCACCTACTGTGATCACGTTACCAGTGAGGAGATACTGCAAAGATGCGGGTCACGGGCACTGCAGGATATCATGACAGAGCGCAGAGTGCGGTTTGCTGGACACATTCTGCGTCTGCCAGATCAACTACACCCAAAGACTGCAATGAGATGGATACCGGCAGAGGGAAGAGAGGCAGGCCACTCAAGACCTGGTGCACCACATTTAAGGAAGACTTAAACATTGGAATATCATGGGAGGAGGCAGAATTATTTGCAGCAGACTGAAATCGCTGGTGAGCACTTGTTGCCCAGATGCACAGGCAGACCTAAGTCTAAGTCTAAAGTGGTCTCTAAACCCTAACACAGACATTATTTTTCATGAACTATGAAAATGTGGCCATTTGACATAAATAAGCAACATGCTCACAGCAGATGACAGAAAAACCCTCTTCCACTGGATGCACTTCAAGTAACTTTGCTAAAAATTGGGTACCCGTATCACAGATCTCATCACTAAGCATTGGGTGAAGCAGGAATAAGAACTGCAGCAAAGCTAGCCCAGTCAGACTCTAAAGTTTAGCTAGGCCTCAGCTGCAAAACCGAGGTTTGAATCTAGAATTTGAACCTTTGTCAATATTCAGGGCTCACCACATTTGAGATTTTGATTTAGCCCATTACAGGACACAAGATGCAAGGGTCAGATTCAGAAATTCAAACATCTTAGTTTTGAGATCTGCTACAGTTCTTTCTTAAAGAAAAATCACTGAATTGAGCAGGAGTTTGCCTCAGTAAGAGCTGCAGGGATAGCTATTTTAGATATGTGCATCTGTTTGAGAGTCTGTTTGTTCAAGAACTTCTCTTAAAACAGTAAAAGCTAGGATCACCAAGTTCAGTATATAGCTTCCTTTTTTATCATAACTTGCAAGGTAAGTGTTCGGTTTTGCCAGGGAAGTGCTTGGAATTCCGTTGTTTCTTATAAAATGAAAAGGAAGGGGTCTGGTAGCACCACAGCCAGCCCTGGGGACAAGCCAGAGAGCAGAATTCATGGCCCTTACCTGTCCTCTGCCCCAAGACAGCTCTGGGGAGAAGCCAACAGCCACCCTCAATCCCTGCCTTAACTCTTGTACCTCACCCACATTGACAGCCCCTGCTCTAAGCCCCTCCTCCACCCCCAATCCTGATTCACCCTGGCCCCCCCCAGCTTCCTACCCTGAGTCCCCCACATCCCCAAGCCCCTGCCCTCTAATATATTGGGGTTTCTGAGCACAGCTAAGGGAATCAACTCAAGCATAAAGCCAAGCCATTTACAGCCCAGGCTGTGATTTCCTTCATACTGAGGCAAATCAAACCAGCCACAGAAGTACTTCTGCCAGCTCCACTGGCAAGCCAGAAGCCACACAAACAAATCCACAGATTCTCTGGCTGCTACAAAAGCCCAGACCAACAGCCCTCTATTCTCAGTTGAGAGGTTATTAAACGCATTTCACCAACTCCAGACTCTTCTGGGCCCCAAATGGTCCAACCATAGTCCCAGGTCAATATATACTTGGGTCTTACTCAAAACATCACACCATGCCAATCCTTTAAAATCTAAAATGTATTTTTTTTTTTATTAACAAAGAAAGAAAAATAAGGAGAGAGAAATGTGTTAAAGTGATATACGACATACATCAATTGCAGTTATTGATGCAGGCCAGCAATGTTGTATGCTGATTTCTTGAAAATCTCTGAAAACATACCCCATGAGGGGGTGTGATCCCAGGTTACACTGACTTAATTCATGAAGACTGAAGCACCGGAACACAGGAACTCTCGAACCAAGATGGCCACTTTCCATCTGGAGACGGAAAGTCCTTTCTTCTTCCCTTGAGGGTCAGGGTCATCTGACCCAGGTGATCTGCTTTGGCAAACTGCCATTGGTTGCTGGTTTTGCTAGCACATCCCAGTCCATTTACATGGATGTCTGGGCTTCTGATTTCAGTTCCGTTGCTCAGTCCAGGTCACCTGAGAGGTGTATTTGACATCTGAGCCTTTTGTTTCGTCCATCACCGTGGCTGGGGGGAGTGATCACACCTCCTATTGTGAATCTCACCACTGGAGCACTTCTAACTTCTATAGAGCCAATATCTAACTTCACATACAAACATGGTACAGACATACAAGGAACAAACAGATGCCAGGCATCATCAGCTTTCATTAGATACCTCACTTGGCCCAAGATTTGGTGCCGCTATATACAATGGTGACAGAAATGGCCTCCATATTCAGTAGAAGAATCCAGTAATGTCACTCTCGTGCACTGACCCAACAACTAGCTCCCTACCCTGAAGGACTTGAGAAACACAGTTAAGTCTTCTAATGCCTCCATATAGGCATAAACATTTTTGCAGTATTTACAGTCATGCCCCAAGATACACCCATTTGAGTTATGAGAAGTCAACTTTATGAGGAGTTTCCTTTAATACCCCCACTTCAGCTTACAAGGCATTTCTTCACATTTACAAGGACCGATTTGGAAATTGGCAGCTCTGGTAGGCAAGCACCGAGGGGATGGAGTCAGCTGCTTTGGTCTTGACAAGGCTGTGCAGGGGGGTGGCGGTCTTGTCCGAGTGCCGGCAGTAGATCAGGCTGCTCTGCGAGATGTGGATGCTGGGCATGCAGCCCATCCCAGCCCCGCTGCTGCCGCTCACCCCCCCGCGTGGCTAGGGGGCCACCACCACCCGCCCTGTGCAGCTGTGCCTTCCGCACTGCTCGCTGTCTGTGGCGCTCCCTCCCATCTACTGCCTGGCTCGCCCACAGCTGCCACCTCGGCTGCTGCCGGCGGGGCCTCTCTGCCGCGCAGCCCCACATGAGAGGGGCATCACCCCTTGCCAGCCGGGGGCCCCCATGCCTGCTTAGCTCCCCGCACAGCCAGCCCCTGGCAGTGCTCCCTCCCTACTTAACCTAAGCTGCGCTCAGGCCAGGCTGCCTCCCTGTGCCCTGCCCGCCCCCTTGTACTGGATTTAATAGGATTTGGTGTTGTTTTAGCATAAATGGGTGTACATTTTGGGGCTCAGGAACACAAAATTTTTTCCCATTGAAATTAGTGGTAATTACATTTTTGACTTATGAGAATTTGCCCTAAGAGGGGTTTTTTGAGGAACAAATTACCCTCATAAGGTGGGGAAAGACTGTACTAATGCACTTAAATATGCAAACACTCTTGATGCATGTCAACATTCAAAACCAGCCATATACAGTATACATGTACCACTTTAAAATAGAGATATCTATTACTGTAGCCTGATGAGGTGCTTGGTTGTGCCAGCTTGTGATGAAATGCACCTATTAAACAAATTTATTATATATATGGGAAGGGAGCTGGGACTTGACCATCTGCTTCATTCCTGCAGAGGAGACAGACTAATCAATTAGACTTTGCCATCAAAAAAAAGTAAGTTGTAGAAGACTCACCTGGGACAATGAGGAAGCTCACCCATAGGAACAGAACTTGTGGGTAGGGGCAGGATTCATGGAGTAGGACAGGTAGGAGCCAGTGTCAGTAATATGGTCTTTAGTTATGCACATACCTTAATATTGCCTGATGAAGTATTAACTCTGGATTTTTGCCGAAATGAGGTAGACACTCAAAGACCACCTATTTTCAGCATCTAAATATCAGATTACGCACTGGTTTCAGTGTTTACCAGTCTACGGTACTCCACGCTTCAGTCATCAAGAATATATGTCTGTTCCTGAACTGTCAGGTGAGTGACATTTACACGTCTAAAACATATGCAAGTTCTTCCTCATCCCCTGCCTGAACTGATTTGATTTTTCCTCTTGATGTTCACAACTCCAGATTAACTGCAGATAATGGGCCACATCCACACTGACTGAACAGACCTTGTCAGCTTTGGCCCTCCCCTTTTCCTGAAATTCTCCTCTTTAAATCCTCCTCTGAAAGCCCCTGACTCCTGCATCTGATGAAGTGGGTCTTTGCCCATGAAAGCTTATGCTCCAAAAGATCTGTTAGTCTATAGAGGTGCCACAGGCCAACTTCTTGTTTTTGCAGTTTAATTGTCTCCCATCCTTAACTAGTGTTTGGTTGTTATTGAATCCTCCTTCTCAACATCCCACCAGCCTGAACTATGCTATTAACCTGACCATCGGAAGTGTTGCACAGTTACTATTTATTTTAGGTGGTACTTATCACTGGAGACAAAGTCAAGGTTCTTATAAGGCGAAAGACCAGTATTTTATCGTTAGGTAATAACACTGTACAGTTTAATTTTTTCCACATTGGGAACTGAGTTTGTCGTCATCACCACATGCATAATTTGCAATCGATGTTCCAAGTTTCCCAGTTCCACTGGGAACTAGATCAATGGCACAGAATGAAGGATATTAATTTTAGCTTTCTCCTGTAGCTAAAAAAATGAGTTTCCTGTCACTTCTACCAATCTCCCCTTAGTTATTGGTGAGGCAGTGAAGGAAGAACAATTTGAACAATGAGTCCTGGTTTAAAAGATTTTAGATTTTCAACAGTAAAGCCAATGCACAAGGAATAAATCTCTTCATAAAGAGATCAATTTACGGAAGCTTTCAAAAACATATTGAAAGTTAGTAAAATTATGATATGAGATTATCATAGGCTCTGTGTTTCTTTAGTCAATGCATGGAAAGAAGCTTCAGAAGGCAGATGATGAAAGTATGAGTCTTCCATAACTCCTCACCCTTATAAAATTCTACTAACTTGGGGGAAGTAGTTTTTATTTATTACTGTGGAAATTACTGACACACACACTTCAGTAAGTGATAAGTCTGTATATCGTCTACTTGGGCTGGTAAATTTGCATGACCATTTTGGAAGATAGTCATGAGGCATACTGTACAAGATTAAACTTGTTTGTGTTGTAAGATAATCCCCACACAAAAAATAAAATATATATTCACTACACAACAACTTGCAGCACATCACTGTTTAGAAGTCACCCTATTCTAGGAGGAAATATGCTTTCCATACAGAACTCAGCTTTTGACTCCCTTTGATTTTTTTTATAGTAGCGTAGTAACCAGTTAGAATATGGAATTGTGCACGACAGATTCATTCCTGTATCAATACAGTCTACCACAGGGAACAAAAGAAGAAACGCATGCTTTCTAACAACCACCACCTCCTAGGGTTTCTGGAGACCCACATGATCCTGCCCTAACTCGTAGCACTACCGCCCCACTCTCGCCTGCCCTGGGGCCATTGTAATATTGCACCTGTACACAATAGCTGGTACATAAGGTCAACATGGTTATGCCTCCACTTTTTCCTACTCCACCTCTACCCTGAAGAATCCTTTAGAAGCTGGGATTCAGAGAGCATAACCAGCTCAACACGTGCCAGGAAAACCCTTCTGCTAGAGCAGGGTCTTAGGGATAGGGTAAGGAAGTACAAGAGGGAGGGGAAAAAACTTTTGGCTATAGCACACGATCTGAGATTCCTGGCTTAACTCTACTATTGAGTGTGAGAGCTTGGCAACTTCTCTTCTATTTTAAATAGGCTGTTCTAATATTTTAAGGCCTTAGAAGGTTACTGTGAAGTTCAATTAACATTTGCAGAGTGCCTTCAAGTCTTTTGGGGAAAAGGCATTTGTAAATGCCTTCAGTGATTCAGTAACAGCTTTCCTCCTTCAAAATGTAAGCATTTAAACTATATTACATTTCCTTCTTCACAGCACAAAGAAAGAAATACTTACATAAACTGCGTCATTATCAGTAAACAAATTCTGAATTGTCACCTTGTACTTAAAATACTGAATGGGATCATTTCAGGGGGATAAGGCAAAACACCACATTTATTGCTAATACAGTATGTCTCAACATTTACTAACCTGAATGTCACAAATTCAAGTATCTGCAAGCAGCTGCTTCCCCAAGGCTCTGCGACAGCTTCCCCAAGGCAGGGAGCACCAGCAGGCATGGCTTCTCCAGAGCTCCAGGCCTGCTGGGGCAGGGTCAGTTTCATTCCTGGGCCCCAGGTCCTCCGTTCAATCCACTGGCCCCACCATACAAACCCTGTTACCCTTGCTGGGGCAGCAGGTGGTCTGGGGGGTTGGAACCTGGTCCATACCCACTTGTTCCAGGTTCCAGCCCAGGGATCCTGCTGTTGCCTGCATAACTCTCTCATCCCTTCCACACTCAGGGACATGCACACCTTTACTCAATCCATAGGGCTCAAGGCGTGACCCTGTTAATTTAAACACCCACCCTTGTCCAATTCCTAGGGCTCAGGGCATAATTCTCTGTGGGTATGCAGGATGTGAGCCACTGAAAGAGCCTTACCCAGGAATATTCTTATTCTCTATTTACAGTTAGAAAGAAAGCAGAATACATGCTAAGCACACAGTATCATGGTCACCAATCCTGGTAAGGCAGGCAGACTTCCACTTTTGGGACAAACAAAGTCACTCTCTGGATGCTGGTTCCTGCACCTCAGGGTCTTGGGGGCAAGTCCTTTAGGTGTTCCTTCTTCCCGCCTGTTGGATGTTCTGTTCTTCTTTTCCCCTCTGATGTTAGCCTACAGCAACAGAATTACCTAACCAAATCATAACCCACCACCTTAACTGATTTACACCTAACAAAATTAATTATACAGCAGACAGAAGCAATTACAAACCAGACAGAGAATATACAGAAAACAATATTAAAAAAAAAAAATCAGTAGAAAAGTAGAGAATCATCAGAGAATGGTGGTTCCACCTCAGCCATTGATAAGTTGTTGCCTACCAGATGAAATGCTGTTAATTAAGTTTTCTTTACCCATTTTGTGATCTGTTTAACAGTGGGTGGCCCTAGGATGTGGTCTTCTTCTTAACAGCCTGATATGCTACTACTGTGCTGGAATGTAGATAGAATGGGAGTATGTAACTTGTAGCTTCACAGTTAGTGGCTGCTGCTATTTAGTCTGGCTGCAGACAAGTTATAGGCCTCTCAAAATGGCTAGAGAAGCCATATTGATTATACTGTTACAATGTATGACTGCTACCAGCGAGAGCTGACTCCCTTCACCCTTGCCCCTGCAGCTCCTCTCCCTGGGCTACTTCCCCCAGACAATTCCCCCTGGTACCGCCTTCCACTTGTGGTAGCCATGGAAGCAGGTCCCCTCCTTTGTTTGGCTCCTCCAGCTGACCAGTTCCTCACAGTCTCTGGTTTAGCTTCAGGTCCCCTGGGGATGGGGTGGAGCAGCCTCACACCCCAGGTTGATGAAACTCCTATCCTCTTTTGTGGTCTCTGGTGTCCCTCCAAGTCTCCTTCCCTCTCCCCCACTCACTTCCAAACTCTCCTTAACCACCCACCCCTTGCCATGTTTGGAGAAGGGCTTATAAAGGTAGCCCTGAGTGGGATCAGCTGGCCCTAATTGATTTAGGACAGCCTACTCCTCAGCTGCTGCCACTTTGATTGTCAGCTCCATCTCTGCCCCGTTTTTACTCCTCCCTTTTGTCTCCTGGCCCCACCCTGCCACACCCTGTATTTGTGAAATTCAACATTCGTGAGGTTCTTAACATGCAACCCTCATGAATGTTGAGACCCTACCGTACATATAACTATCACAAGTTTATCATATGCATATGATATACTAGTAAATGTACCCGGCCTTGCTTAGCTCTTTAAGCAAAGTACTTTTTCAAAATGAATGAAAAATGTACATGCCATTTCAAATGATAGTATTTTTCAAAAATAGAGAAAAAAAGGAAGGCTGGAGTGAGGAGGAGTGGGGGGTAGCTTAGAGCAGAGGGTTGGTGGGGGCGCAAGGTAGATGATAGTCGTGCAGAAGTCAAGGCAGGTGAGGAGGTACAGAAGTTAGGGCAGGGGTCTCAAGATACAAGGCTTGCAAGTGTGGGGATAGTTATTAGGGCCACCCCAGCAGAGAAAGTGATGCTACCATAGCAGCAGCCCATTCCAGGGGACTAAGGCAGTGTTCTCCAACCAGCGGATCCTTCTGAACTCCCTGCCCAGTGACTCCTCCTGGGAGGGAGGGACCTGGGGCCCTGTGCTTGTCCAGTGGGAGCTGAGGCTCCACAGATTGGCCCCTGCTCCATCTCTCTCCCTTGACCTGCACCTGGTGGGGTGGCAGCACTCTGGTGACAGCACCCAGCCTGCAGTTGGCGGGGGTCTTTGCTTGGGGTAGGGCTGCTCTGTTCTCCAGTCTTTTGGAGGCAGGGCAGCACTCTGTGGGCTCATCCTGGCCTCCAGCTGCCCCTGCCCTTGCCCTACACTGCTCTGGGAGTGGGTCAGCACTTTGGGGGCTACCCTAGCCTCCAGAGGCCCCCTCCATCCTGCAGCCTGTTTAGTGGAACACTGCAGGGGCTGGCCAGGCTCCAGGGGCTGCTCCCCACCGCCTTTGCACCTTGTCACAGCAGTATCAATTATTAAAAGCTATCATAAACAATCTTTTTGGCTTAAAGTTTCTCATCTTCAGTCACAGTTTCTCTACTTTCTGAATGATTTATCACCCACATAAACCCAAACTCCATATGCAAATAAAATTTCCAATCTCCTGCTGACTTGGTTGTTCTGCATAAAATGTATGATGCTAGCTTTTGTATGCCTCATAAATGGTAATGCTTACAATTGATTTACTGTGTAAATTCATAGACAATAAGAACTGGGACATACAAGCAATCAGTGTGTAAACAACAGAAAATTACTAATACATCATCCACACAACTTAAGTAAGAAAAAAATATTTTTCAGTCATTTCCTCACTGAAAATAGGTGTCTCGTGAATCATAAATACACTAACATGCTAAGCAGATAACACTAGTGAGGTCAAGTGGAAAAAATGACACTCATTACACAAACCAGAACACATGATCATAGAAAGAACTGGTCCATTCTGATGAGTCATGTGTACCTAAGTACTATGACTCATGCCCTTTATGCACTGGGTGAGGTGGAGGAAAAAGATTAGAAAAAACATGTAGCTGGGGAGGCACAGAGAGAATACATAAAAGCAAACACACACATTGCATAGTAAAGACTCAAGAAAATTGGGTAATGCTCATATCGCACATAAGAAAGTGGAATGATTTTCCTTCAAATTTTATCCATTTAAGAAGTCTAAGTGCAGCTATAAGATACCTTGTAAAATAGTACACGTTCCCATGAGCTTTAAAGAAAACAAAACAGAACACAAACCCAGGGCAGACCAGATTGCTGTGAGTGCATGAAATACTGGTAGGTATAGGCTTCCAAGCTCACAAAACAATTTGCATATTAGCTTCCTTGCTTTAATATTGCTGGTATTATCTGAGCCCTACTGAGCTGTTTCTTAGGATGGCTACCAGCCAGGATCATAAAAATGAAGGCCTGGAAGGGACCTCAAGAGGTTATTTGATCCAGCCTCACCATATTGAGGAAGGATCAAGTATACCTCAACCATTCCTGACAGCTATTTGTCAAATTTATTCTTATAAAATCTCCCAAGTTAGGGATTCCACAACCTCCCTTGGAAGCCTATTTCAGAGCTTAAGTATCCTTGTAGTTAGAATTTGTGACTATTTAACCTAAATCTCCCTTGCTTACTTGTTATATCTTCAGAAGATATAGAGAACAATTGATCGATCACTCACCTCTTTACAGTCATACCCCGAGATACGCCCATTAGAGTTATGAGAATTCGACTTTACAAGGAGTTTCATTTAATACCCCTACTTCAGCTTACAAGGCATTTCTTCGCATTTGTGAGGACCGATTTGGAGGTTGGCGGCTCTGGTAGGCAAGCACTGAGGGGATGGAGTCAGCCTCACTGGTCTTGACGAAGAGGCCATGCAGGGGGGCGGCGGCGCCCTGTGAGAGGGCAGCAGTCTGGTGTGGGGAGGTGGACATCTCCAAGTCCCAGCAGTAGATCATGCCGCTCTGCGAGATGTGGATGATGTGCGTGCAGCCCACCTTGGCCCCGCTGCTGCTGCTGACCCCCTGGGCAGCTAGGGGGGCTGCTGCCACCCACCCTGTGCAGTTGTGCCTCGGGCGCTGCTCGCCGTCTGCGGTGCTCCCTCCCATTTAGTGCCTGGCTCACCCGCTGCTGCTGCCTTGGCTACCGCCAGTGGGGCCTCTCTGCCGTGCAGCCCCGCATGAGCGAGGCATCAGCCCTTGCCAGCTCGGGCCCCCCTGTGCCTGCCTAGCTCCCCATGCAGCCAGCCCCTGGCTGCGCCCCCTCCCCTCTTAACCTAAGCTGTGTTCAAGCCGGGCTGCCTCCCCGTGCCCGGCTCTGCCCTGCCCACCCCCTTGCACTGGATTTAATGGGGTTTGGTGTTGTTTTAGCACAAATGGGTGTAAATCTTGGGGCTCAGGAACACATACAATTTTTTCTCATTGAAATTAACGGTAACTACATTTTTGACTTAATGAGAATTCGCCCGAAGAAGGGTTTTTCAGGAACGAATTACCCTCGTAAGGTGGGGGAAGACTGTATACTAGCCTTTCATATACGTAAAGAGGATTATCAGGTCTCCCTCACATCTCAGCCTTCTTTTCTGATGATTAAACATACCCAGTATTTTAAGCTTTCCTGATAGGTCAGTTTTCTAAATCTTCTGTCATTTTGGTAGCTCTCCTCTGGATTCTCTCCAATTTGTCCACATTGCTCCTAAAACCTGGCATGCAGAACTGGAAACAGTATTCCAGCTGAAGCCACACCTGTGCTGAGTGGAGCAGGACAACTTCATTTTGTGTCCTACCTACCATACTTCTGGTAATACATCCCAGAATGACAGTACCCTTTTTTGCAGCTGCATCACATGGATGAATCATGTGTGAACAATAATACGCCAAATTATGCTGTGATACATCTTGTGTAGTCATTAACTTCAGTGAAATCTCACAGCATGAGATTGCTCATTTGGTTTCTCTTTAACTTGCTCCAATTAATGGCTGAGTCATGATGTTTTTCTTGTTTCCTAAAACATATGTTTGCTACACAACAGATCAAGTCCAACCTCTTATACCAGTAGAGAAAGACAGCAAATGCTAAATGCAAGGAAGCCCCCATAAATGCTTTTTAATTTTATTGCAAAGATTTTACATGTAAAGAATTACTCGTAATGAAAACTTTCTCTTTTTTTCCCCCTTTTCAGTGAGAGGCGAGTTGTTAAACTTTGAACATAAGTTGTCAATGGACATGAAGCAAACCATGAAAATATTGTGGGTGGACCCACAGGGATTATGCTCCAGCTGATTTTTGGCTTTGGAAGTACTACCTCTATTCAATCACTTTGACATCACCCTACAGAGTGCCTTGCTGAATAGACAAATCACAGCATCCTTCACTATTTATCATGATAGTATGGCAGGCAATGTAGTAACAATCAGGATGTGGATTGCATGTCTGATCAAACAAGCATATAGGCACATTCTTGGAGATCCCTGCTCCCACTGGAGGACAGAGGCTTCTTGGCTTGTATCCAAAACAACTTGCTGATTTCAGTCAGGGTATGTGTGCAGTCAACAGGAAGACCGATGTTTATGACAGTGTTCGCAGGACACAAGATTGCTTTATGCAATGAAAGGGCAGCAGTGGCTATTTAGAGCTGAGGTTTACTTCAGACCCATGTCTATTTAAAATCCAGAAAATGAAATAGTTCACTAGTACAGGTCAGGCTGCTTAGTTATCCAAAACTCTGGTTTTCAGTAAAGATTATTTGGAAGCACTGGAATGAATCTCAACAGCGTAGAGACCGATTCTTCTGAGTTGCATGTAATTTACTGTATGAAGCTCTTTTTGGTGAGACCTTAGAAATAAAAGTCCTGGCAACGTCATTAACACTTTTCAGAAGGTCCTTAGCCAAGATTCCTCCTATCCATCTACTGAGTAGTCTACTATATAAGAGCTGATTGCCAGTTACTGACACCCCCGCATCTCAAACTAGCAGTATTTTAGTGTGGGTGAAGCAAGTCCTATTAGGGCTGTCAATTAATGCGCGTCAATGCCTGTGATTAAGGCATAGCAGAATTAATGCATTAAAAAAATTAATGTGCATTAACCACAGGCTTTAACTTTAACTGACAGCCCTAATGGAAATGGGGCTAGAGCTGGCTTTGCAGTCGGGGCTGGAGCCGGGAGCCTAACTCTCCAGTGGGACTTGGTGATGGCTCCACAGTTCTCAGGCCACTGCTGGAGCCAGCTCTCTGGCTGGGTCTGGAGCTGGCAGCCTAGCCAGAGCTTGTGCCCACCTCCAAGAGGCCAGGGGCTGGCTGTGGGTAAGGGGGACTCTAGGGCTGGACGGGGGGGGACCTCAGTTAGGATGCCTCCCGCAGACGTGGGACCTCAGTCAGGGGGAGCCCTGCAGCTGCATAATCCCAGTCAGAGGCAGCCCCGCAGCTGCAGTATCCCAGTTGTGGGCATCTGCACAGCCACAGGACCCCAGCTGGGGTCAGTCCCAAGGCTGTGAGCCAGCTGGGGCCCAGAGCCCCATTGGCAGTAGCCTCTCAGCCATGGGACCCCGGACTGGGACAGCCCCACAGCTGGGAGACAGCTGGGCACAGAGCCCTGCTAGTAGCACTGCAGCTGCAAGGACCCTGGCTGAGCCCAGGGAAACCTGGCTGTCCCACAATTAATCGCATTATTTTAATTGCTTGACAACCCCCGCCCTGTGATGGCAGAGATGTATGGACAGAAAGGGAGGGATGGACTACACGTCAGTCCTGCACTAGCAGCTTGAGGGCCATGTCTCCCACTCCCAGGGGGCAGCAGTCCCCCACCCTCCCATCCAACGGCACAGCTGACATGGGGTGTCATGGGCACTGTGGCATAGGTCAGCCCTGCCCACCCCCTCCCCACACATGCTGCTCATGGTGTTGTCTACAGCGGCGGGTGCTGAGTGTTGCCGGCGGCTGTTGCATCATGTTGGGAGCCATAACCATCTGGGAGGTGTCCATCCTGGGTCTGTTGGGCGTGTGAATGGCCTGCTGGTGGCTGATGTGCCTCTGCCCTGCAAGCCGGAGTATGTGTCCTGCTAGGTACTTACCAGAGGGTCCCTCGCTGAGGTCTGGCGATGCCTGGCTTAGTGTCGCCCAGCTGGACAACCGCCAGGGAAGATCAATGACCAGGTCCCCCTCCTCGCTGGGCAACTCCATGGGTGACTCTGTCTCTGGAAGGGTGGTGCTGCCTTGGGGTCCAGGCTCCTCTGGTCCTTGGGTTGCATCTTGTCTGCCATGGTGGGCAGCAGTCCCGGGGCCCCAGGAGGCTCTGAGCAGCTGACTTTGGCCTGGGCATAGCCCTGATGGAGCTCCTTGACTTTGCTCCTCATCTGGTCTGGGGTGTGGGCAGGGTGTCCCCGGGTGGCCAGTTGGCCAAAGGCAGCCACATTATGGCGCTTGCCACCCATCTCTCTCAGGATCTCCTCCTCCTTCCATAGTCCTAGGGGGTCCCTGAGCTCTGGCTCTGGCCAAGAGTGTGCCCTTTTTTTCAGGGGCTGGCTGGGCTCCTGTGAGCCCTGTCAGGGGTCTGCCGTGGGCCCTGGGGCTCCTGAGGTTGCAGGTTGCTGGCCGTGACTGTCTTTCAACATTCAGGTGGGGGCATAAGGGCATGCGGCTTGTGGCTCGTGCCTTTGCCACCAGTACACTCTCAGCTTCCTGCCACAAGGTTTCTGGGTCCATGCAGTTTTAAGGGTGACTGGACACAGGGAGCATAGAGCTCTGCTGCCACTGGTCAGAGCGTCTCCACACCCCTAGTGGCCAGCGCCATGGTGGACTGCTCGTTTGGAAGAACAGCCCTTGGAGCATCTACACACATCTTCTTTCAAAAGAATCTTTTGAAAGAGGCCACTTTTCCTATTATGGGACCAGAGGAATGCTTTCAAAAGCAGCACCATGTTCCTTCAAAAGAGTGCATTTTGTGTGTAGACGTTTTGAAAGAGTGACAGATTTCCCGAAAGTACTTACTAGTGTAGATGTGGCTACTGACTGTGGAGATTTCATGCCAAAGTCTGGATTGGGTGACTTCAGGCTTCTTTACACTGGAAGTTACTAGGACAGCATACTGGTACACAGCAAGGGCCTGCTCTACACTTAAAATTCAGGTTGACATAGCTACAATGCTCTGGAGTGCAAAAACACACAATCATGAGCACCATGGCTATGTCAACTCAATCCCAAGGGTAGATAGGGCTAAGTCAGTTGAATAACACTATTATCATCTAGAGATTATGTTTCTTTCAAGTGACAGAAAAACGCCGTCTATTATTGTAAATTCAATCTCCACTACAGAGTTATGCCTATTGTCCCTGCAGTGTAGACATATCCAAGCCATTAATCTTTACAGCAGTAGTTATATCTCTATAACTCCCCATGGCTGCGTCTACACGTGCACGCTACTTCGAAGTAGCGGCAGTAACTTCGAAATAGCGCCCGTCACGTCTACACGTGTTGGGCGCTATTTCGAAGTTGAAATCGACGTTAGGCGGTGAGACATCGAAGTCGCTAACCCCATGAGCGGATGGGAATAGCGCCCTACTTCGACGTTCAACATCGAAGTAGGGACGTGTAGACGATCCGCGTCCCGCAACATCGAAATAGCGGGGTCCTCCATGGCGGCCATCAGCTGGGGGGTTGAGAGATACTCTCTCTCCAGCCCTTGCGGGGCTCTGTGGTCACCGTGGGCAGCAGCCCTTAGCCCAGGGCTTCTGGCTGCTGCTGCTGCAGCTGGGGGTCCGTGCTGCATATACAGGGTCTGCAACTAGTTGTTGGCTCTGTGTATCTTGCACTGTTTAATGAAAGTGTGTCTGGGAGGGGCCCTTTAAGGGAGCGGCTTGCTGTTGAGTCTGCCCCGTGACCCTGTCTGCAGCTGTGCCTGGCTCCCTTATTTCGATGTGTGCTACTTTGCCGTGTAGACGTTCCCTCGCTGTGCCTATTTCGATGTTGGGCTGAGCAACGTCGAAGTTGAACATCGACGTTGCCAGCCCTGGAGGACGTGTAGACGTTATTCATCGAAATAGCCTATTTCGATGTCGCAACATCGAAATAAGCTATTTCGAAGTTGGGTGCACGTGTAGACGTAGCCCATAAGAGTATAACTCCTGCAGTATGGATTCATAGCTTGCCTTATGCCAGTAAAAACTTCCTGATACCTCCCCATGCAGGTAAATCCTTCACTAACTCCACTTAAAGTTGGACATGTGCATCAGAGGGAAGAATGTGACACTTCAGTAGTATGGAGCAAATCTCAGATCAATACAGCTAAATACAAAAGGTTTATCCAAATCTTTTGTTTTGGGAAACAAATTTGCATTTTATATGGGCATTTTCAAAAATTTCACTGTTTGACAATACCTGCTGGAACTATTTCTCATTAAGCTGAAAACAGTCAGTATCCTCCCCAAGGTTTTTGGTTTGCAAATTTTATATGAATGTGAGGATGTACCAACAACACAAATAAAATATTGTATCAGGACAGTAAAAAGTACTTAGTTTGTTGCTGTTTAAAAGAGTACCACAAAAAAAAAAATCACCCTGAGTTTGAGAACTGTTTCATGATAAATGTTTTGAATAGCTTGTTCTTTTGAAACATTTTAAAAATAAGTTAGAAAAAAGTTACAATGAGTTTATTAGTTTCCAGAGACCCAAGATTACAGCTTGCATTGTGGTGTAATGAAGAACTACTTTTCCTGTATTTTTAAAACCACAGTACATTGTGAATTTGCATAACAAATGCAGGCATAGCAGTAACCCACCGGCCTCTGGAGGCTACTGATAGAAAACTTTAAGGAACATTCTGTTCAGAAACAACTGTGCATATAACTAATGTTTTTGAAATATTTTATGAATGCCTGGACTCTTGACTCCTGCTCCACTCCATTCAAAAGGCAGCAGATAAAATTATTCTCCTAATTTATGTATCAGTATGAGATCATCCCAACTTTGTCGAATTATCCCAATGGCTTTATTGTATCAAAGATAAACGTCTTATCCTGACTTTCAAGAGTGCTGCATAACTCTACCCCTACCTCATCTCAAATATACTTTGTGCCCCTTCTGTCATCCTAGAGGCAGATCTTGGTTTGAGAGGTCGAATCCCTCCCTGCCCCCATCACAACAAGTTTATTGTGAGCATTACAGAAAAGGCAAATGTTCAGGATAGATTTAAATGCAGAAGGGCATGTCACTGGAAAAAAGGTGCAGAGATGTTTGATGCGGGGGCCAGGGAGGGAGTCTGCCTTTCAAGCCACCATCTGCCTCTAGTCCCAAAAGCTTGATTCCTGTTTTTTGGGAGTAAGGGAACTTCTAAGTTCAGCATATACTTTAAAGTGCCTGCGACTACACTGCCTGTCAGTGCTTCAAAGTTAGCAGCTTTGAAGCGCCTGCAGCAGCCATTATGCTCGTGAGGTGCTGCATGTGCATCACAGCACCTTATTAGCCTCCTTTTTAGCATGCGCCCTTTGAAGAAGTGGGCTCCTGTAGATGCACCCTATGTGTCCTTTAGGTCTGACCCATGGCAAGCAGCATTTTTTTTTTTTTGTTAAGGAATCTCTGCCCCCAGAGTTCAGTGAGCATGAAGATCCCAGTTTCTCTGCTAGGATTTTTACCCCTTTCAACCCAGAATCTAAGCTGATGAGATAAGTTCATGTGCAGGCCTCCCCTTCCTGGGGGAGTAGGGAATGCAATTAACAGGGTCTCTGTTCTTTGGCCTCCCTTTCCTTCTCTTCTCACCCTGCTATATAAACCCTGGATTCTATTTTTCTACTTCAATCTTTGGATTCTATTTTTGTTCTCCTGCAATTTTTCATCTGCATCTTACCCACAAAAGCTCATGACCTAATAAATGTATTAGTCTATAAGGTGCTACAGGACTGCTTGTTATTTGTGAAGCTACAGACTAACATGGCTACCTCTCAGACTATTCACCATGCAAAGCACTGCATTTAGCCCTTTGGAGTGGAAATATATCAGCTAGCTACATGAAGAAACTTGCAAAGGCACAGACAGACATCACCTTACACATCCTACTTAATTTGCTTCACTGGTCTTACCAGGACAGATAACCTTTTTATTTTCTCTCTTCCATCACTGCTATATTAACCCTAAATTCTATTTCTCTTTTACTCCAATCACCTAAAAAGATGGGTCTTACTCACAACAGCTTATGACCTAATAAAGTAGTTAGTCTTTAAGGTGCCACCTGACTGCTTGTCATTTGCCTTCAGTGGGCTATGTTGACTGCCAGACCAGCACTTTACCTTAATTAATGGTTCTTTTTCTTTTTGGTGAGTTACCATTACAGAGGTTTGCAATGGAAATTGCTCAGTATAGCTTTATACCATGGGATTCAGATATTCAGCATCCTACAAGCACTCCATAATGTCTAAGCATAAAACATATTCTTATAACATTACTTTCACCAACCCACAAGTATGTCAGACAGTCCAATATACATTTGTCAGGGGTCAGTGAAGACTGGGCCTTGGCATGAGCCAGTCCCTGGTCTGCCAGCATCACATCAGCTCTCATTTAATTCAGTAAATGCAGTATTGGGCCCATTGTCTTTTATTTGTTCATAAAGAAAGCATCATATCCATTTTTGAAGCTGGATAAATAATAATTTCATTCAAAATCTATGTTAAAATAAATTTATTCAGGTTGTTAGGTCTAGGGCTGATAAATTAGGAAATGCCAGATTTCTGACTGCTTGAGCATGCTTAATTCTGCCTCTTCATGTATCCAATCTTTGAATTGAAATGAGGAAGGTGCAGAAAAAACAGCATGTGATAATGCAATCTTTAACTGCATTATCTTATATATAAAGATTACAGGAGCAACTGGAATTCTGGTTTCGCCTATCCTGTGAATGTTTGACTTTGCAACTTTAAATCACTTTCTTTTAATATTGCTTTTTGCATACAATTTTCTAGTTTTATTAAAAATAATATAAAAAATTATGTTCCCTACCACTGTAACAATCTCCCTTCACTATTAAGCAGTGTTTTAACCCTGAACCTTCAGCACAGATTGCCACTATTCATGCTACAATATGAGTTGGTAGCAAAAAAACCAAACTCACCCAAATTGGAGGGGGTAGGGGAGTGAGAGGTGCCATATATTCTATTTATGGGGTGGTCAATAGAAGCCCAGTTGAAGTATTTCTCTTCCCTTCAACTACTAGAACATAGAAGATAGTCTGATCCTCTTGGTGTTCCCTGTGAGGGAAGAAGCAGTTGGGATCATAGACTAGGTCCTGGGATTTATGTGAGCAGAGTGTGGTCCATCTGTCTCTCCCTATGGAGAAGCATTATGCATTAGCAGGTCTTTTGTTGAGCCAAAGGCAGCATGGCTTTGAGAAAGCTCCCGGCTGCATGGGGGAAGACAGGTGGGGTAATACGAAATACCAGTGCAGAAAAACAAAGTTTAAAGCACAAGTACCTTCTGCTTTGTTGTTTTGTATTACATTAGCACCGAGAGATCAGCAAAGCTAGGCCCATCTAGTAAGGAACACTATGCTTGCAGTCTTTCAATAAGAATAAACAAGCAAACAAGGGGGAGAGAGGAGGAAAGGAGAACCACAGGGTAACAACAGGGCAGTGGGCGAACTTTCTTGTGGCTCATAACAAAACCAGGCAGCCTGCATCGCTCTCGGTGCTGGGGAAGTGAGAACACCAGGGGCAGTGAAGCCACAGGCAGCCGAACAGGCGCCCAGCGCTGCATCATCGCTGCAGGTTGGGAGGTGGACCAGACGCCGGCTGGTCAGGACTAGGGAACAGGGGAACTAGGCGGGGCTAAGAAAAGAGGGAACTAGAGTACGACTCTCGGGGGGAGAAGGAGGGGGAAGTGGGCGGGGCTAAGAGGGAGTTGGAATACAGGACGATGCTCGGAAGGGAGGAGGGGTAAGTGGGCGGGGCTAAGAGAAGAGGGAACTGGAATATGACACCGGGGAAGGAGGGGCAACGCGCGTGATTGAGGTGACGCGGTGAGGTCAAAGTTCGCGCAGATCCCGGAACTGCGGCGGGTGGGCGCGGGTAGTGCTCTAAGTGCAGTGACGGACGCGCCCACCGAGTGCAGGCAGCAGGGGGAGAAGGACGAAACATGGCGACTTTTATCTCGGTGCAGTCGAAGAAGGCCTCAGAGGTGGACCTGGTCAAGCCGCTCTCCAAGTTCATCCAGCAGACGTACCCGTCCGGGGAGGAACAGACCGAGCACTGCCGCGCGGCCGAGGAGCTCAACAAGCTGCGCAAGAGCGCGGTGGGCCGGCCGCTCGACAAGCACGAGAGCTCGCTCGAGACGCTGCTGAGGTGCGGCAGAGGAGCGCGCTGGGGGGCGGTGTGGGGTGGGAGTGGCCCCGTGCGGAGAAGGTCGGCGCTGTGCTCCGGCGAGCTGCAGAGCGAACGCCCGCCGCGGTCTCTGGCGGTGGGAGCCGCGAGGGACGAACCGGGCGGCGGCGGGCAGGACTAGGGAGGGACGGGCGGTAACTGTAAGACTGCGGAGCGGCGTTGGCGTTTCCCAGCCGGGCCGTGGAAATTGCGCTCCCCAGTGGGGTGAGTCCTCCCTTCCTTCGGGGGGCAGCGGGGTGGGTCCCCGTCTCCCCCACCCCCCGCCTTCTGGCAGAACGGCAGGTTTTTTTTAACCTCAGCTGAGTTCGCGTCACCTGCGTGACGTCAGGGGTCCGCGCGCCGTGCCGGGGCCCCTTGGGCGGGTCGCGTCTCATTTGACGCTGCAGGCGCCTCCCCGGGCCAAGGGGTGCGATTGGGGCCGGGCAGGCAGGTGGGAGCTGCGTCGGCGGCCTCTGCGGCCCGCTGCCATGAGTGGTAACTCCTAAGTGCATTCTTACTGGCGCTTGCCGAAGGCCTGCAGCCTTCCCCCCGCCACGCGCACGGCGCCTCCGTTTTCATTCTACTTCCCCCTAGACTGCTGCCCCTTAACTTTGGGGTGGTTTCTTGTGTGCCTTGCGTCGCTTCCCGGCTTCCCGTGTCTGGGTGCTGCTCACTGTAGGGCCCTAATGTCCAACCAGTTCTGAAGCAGTAGCCACAGTAGTGAATTAGCCGCATTATTTTGAAAATATATGTATTGTTCAAGCTAACTAGACACACTCAACGGGCCAAATAGCCCCATGTGATTAGAGTGTTTGCCGTCACGGCTACGGGGAATTCCCTGTGCCAGGGATATTTGCACTTCAGGCGAGTGGCATGGCATTGAAAAAGGAACTTGGCACAGTTGTGCTGCTGCTCCAAACCTGCTGGACTGTTCATGTGAGCAGTTTCTGTGTCTAACATTTGGGGATGTTATGGGAATCACTTGCTCCTTAACCCGTGGGAGTGCTCCACCTTTCTTCTTCTTGGCTGGATCAGGCAGAGCTTGCTTGGGAAAACATGGATCTGGGGGCTGATTACAGGTTTCAGCCTACCAAGTGACTTTTATTAATATCTAAATAACAGAGTGCATGTTGGGACTTGTAATGACTGATCCCTTGCTAAAATTGAAGGAATGACTGCAATCTGTTTAGTTTTGTGTGACTGGTGTGAAGTCCTTTGGCAAGTTGTGTCAGAGAGGTAGCTGTGTCAATCTGTATCTTCACAAAACAAAATACACGGTGAAGAAGTGGGTCTGTCCCACAAGAGCTCATCCCCTAATAAAATAATATTGTTAGTCTTTAAGGTGCTATAGGAATGCCTTTTTTAATGCTTTGGGAAAATGCTGCATTAATGAGGCAAAATCTAGTTTTACCCATCTTGGAAATACCCCATATAGCCACTTTGATAGCAAAGAGAGCAAGTTATGCTGCCCACTTACACAGGCAAAAGATACTGTAAAAGGATCCATATGAGCAACTGTCCTCTAAAATGGGAATTAGACCAAATGTAGGCTTACACTGCAAAGTGTTTTGAGCAGCATCCTCAGTAGCTTTGTGAGTTCATTCTGCTTACTGGTACAGGACAGCTAAGTTAATCACCCTTCACCCCAATCTCCTGCCCTCGTTCTGCACAGCAGCCCTGTTGCATTCTCCACACAGACAGACAGACAGAGACAGCTTAATTTAATTCTTGACACTCCTCCCCCCCTCCCCCCGGGTCCCTCTGCTCTTTGATTTGCTCACCTTGATAATTTTTTTCTGATTTGTCAACTTTGATTACTGTTTTTGGTTCTCTATGCCTTAAGTATTGAGTCTTTTCTGGTCTGGCTATGGTCTGAAGAAGTGGGTCTGTCCCACGAAAGCTCACCTAATAAATTATTTTGCTAGTCTTTAAAGTGCTACTTGACTGCTTTTTGTTTTGATAGCGTATGGACTAGCTCAGCTCCTTTTCTGTTAGGTCAAAGTAGTTCATGGGTGTATGGCTGGGGGGGATGAGAATGAGCTGATGTTGACAGAAGTGATTTTAAGGTTGTTTTAAAAAAAAAAAAAAAAATCACATGCTGAAATATTTGTATTTGCTTCCTGTACACTTCTAGGTCCAATTCAGTGTGTTAGCAATTAATGTATATTAGATCCTTTAAAAAGTTACAGGCCTGGTCCACATGAAAAATAAGCTGACCTAGCTACATTGTTCAGGGTTGTGAAAAAGTTCACACCTTCTGTGGAATTAGGCAAACTTAACCCCCCACTTCTTCAGAAGTGGGGTCTGTCCCATGAAAGCTCACCTAATACATTATTTTTCTAGTCTTTAAAGTGCTACTTGACTGCTTTTTGTTTTGATACTTCGACCTAAAAATGCTTTTAGTAGAAGCTATCTTGGAATGCTAGAAATAAACTGATTTGCCATCTGAAGTCTATTTGAATGTCCAGTTTGCAAACTGTGTACAACATTAATCTCTGATTAGCACTTTTAGAGGGCCTGTTATATTCCTATCAGAGCAGAGGTGTTACTGAGGAAAAGGAGGAAGCAGTTTTTCTGCATGGCTTGATTTAAGTTTTGTCACCTGCCGAGAGTGAGATATAGAGAAAAATGTTCATTTTATCATAGAACGTAAGACCTGGAAGGGACCTTGAGAGGTCATGGAGTCCAGTTCCCTGACCTCTCCTCAGGACCAGGCACTGTGTAGACCATCCCCAATAGGTGTCTGTCTAACCTGGTCTTAAGTATCTCCAGTAATGGAGATTCCACAGCCTCCCCAGGAATTTACTCCAGAGTTTAACCACCCTGACAGCTAGGAAGTTTTTCCTTATGTCTAATCTAAACCTCCCTTGCTGCAGTTTAAGACCATTGCTCCTTGTCCTATTTTCAGAGGCCAAGGAGAACAATTTTTCTCCCTCCTTGTAACCTCTTTGAGGTATTTGAAAACCACTGTAATGTCCCCTCTGAGTCTTCTGTTTGCTAAACTAAACAAGCCCAGTTCTTTCAGTCTTTCCTCATAGCTCTTGTTCACTAGACCTTTATGTGCTCTGCTTCTGTAAGGTATGTTTCTAGAATTCAGGGATCATGAAATAGTTTCGTAAAGTTGTTAGTCCTTCATTCAGAGTTGTCTTCCTTGCTTTAAATCAGTGTAAATACACCATATCCCATATTTTAATCCAGTATTTATTGGCGAAGTGAGGCTCTAGTCAAAGTGATGACATTTCTGTCTGTTGGATGTAGCGTAGTTCCCGAACATTGTATCAAATCTGTTCCTTCCGGGAGTGTTCTCAGCCTCACTGGGCAGAACCCTATAGATTTTGATGAAAATTAGGAAAACCTGAAAAGAGGCTTGTGCGGCTATGGAGTGGATGATTAGCCAGCAGAGGGAGTGAAGAATAAAAAGAGCTTTATTCTTCTAATGCCCTGCCTTCAGTTTGGAAGGGGATGGGGGAGAAGGAGAGGGTTTCTCCTTTCCAGTTCAGGGAAAGGATGGGTGTGTTGCAGGAGAAGATGAAGGGAGAGAGAGTCAGAAAGGCCTTGGCATGAGGAAAGAATACTGAGGGTTTTTCAAGGAGTCGCTAAGGAGGAAGGGAATGGGTGTGTGGCACAAAGGGATTTTATGGGGGTGACTGTAGGGAAACTGAGCCCTTGGTGTATGCAATAAGTTCAGTGAATGGAAGTGTGGAACCTTCTGGTTTACTTTCATTATTGCTGGCCCCACAGTAGTAGAGAATTGGGTCCCATTGTGCTGTGACAACACAGTGATCAAAGAATTTAGACAAATGGTTGGTGGTAGAGAGAATATACAGGTTGTCAGCAGTGGTGGTTGGCAAATTTTGCGTTAGTTTCATCATTTTTAAAATTTAATTTATTTCTTGGTAACACAGCACAAATGTCAAGGGCAGATTTGTTTCCCTGTTTGTACCTTTGCACAAGAAGCTCTTTACTCCTTCTATTACCTGTGTATAGATGGAAGAGACAAGTCATCTGTGTGGTTTGCCTTCCATCCACATCTGTCCCGAGATACACAGTGGAGGCACATTATGCATTCTGCAGTCTCTCCCAGGATGTTGCAGAGTAGTGGGGGGAGGTACATGGCTTGTATGTGGAAAGCCACCCGCTTTTTCCTCAATGTAAACAAAACCTATATAAGTCTTAATCTGGTACTTACCTTAGCCCTGTTTTCTGTTGCTTTAGATACTACGATCAGCTGTGTTCCATAGAACCAAAATTTCCATTTTCTGAAAATCAGGTAAGGTGTAGATTATGTGCATTTCCTTCACATATAATATATCAGGGCAATATTTCATGGAAACCAGATGTGTATATTTTTAAGACTGTTTGTTTGTTTGTTTCTTTTACTGCTCCTTTTAGGTCAATGTTTAATCCTGTATGTCTCCCAGGAAAGACAATAACATAAACGTGTGTGTGTGTAAAATGTATTGCTACATCATTTTCATCTCCTGATTTTTAGTAATTTATTTTTCTGCTGCGTATCCCTTGAAATCCTTTTGCGTACCATGCTTCGGGAAACACTGTCCTAGGATATAGGACAGGGATTGGTGAATACCATCTTGTGGACCAGATCAGTTCCTCAAGATTTCGTACTTGGGTGGGCCTGCATGTCTGTATTTACCTATGTTTCTGCAGGTACTGGGCAATTGCAGCTGTCATTAGCTGTGGACTACCATTCGTGGTCAATGGGAGCAATGGCAAGTGGTGTCCTGGTCCATACCATTTCCTGATACACCCATTGGCCATGAAGGTAGCCTGTTACCTGTGGAGTCGCAGGTAAATATAGCGGTGTCATTCCAGCAGTGACTAATTCTGGCAGAACACTGCTTTTTTTTATTGCTCATCCTTGATGTGTATGATCTCGTCTAAAAGCGTACAGACTACTATTTAATTACTGTTTTTCCTGGCAGGTCGAACTGAATTCAGGTGCCAGTGGTTCTTTCCAGTATGCATCTCTGACCATTTGTGAATAGGGATCCAAACAGCCTTCCTGTAACGGTGTTTTTTGTTCTTAACAATAGGGACAGAACATTAAACAAAAAAAAAATAAAACAAAAGGTCAAGACAGGGTTCTCTTATGCTCAGACTCCAGGCAGACTTAGTTTGCACCATACACCAAACCTCTGGGTTTCTGCACCTGTCTCCTAATGCTCTCTCCCCATTGCTGTTGAGGGAGTTTAGTAGTGTTTTAAAGTCCAGCTTTTCCTTTTAGCGTGGATCTGCTTGGTAAAACCAGTTTGAATGCTGGTTTCAGAAGCGGAAATTCAAAGTGAATGTCTTTGTATAGTCTCTGAAGTGTTTGCTGCGAAGTGTGTATCGGGAGCCACATATGCACACCTAAGAAGGAATGTGGATTTCTTCAACAGTCCTGTTGTTAACTCAGTGTATGTATGCAGTAAGCAGCACAATAATCTCTGCAAGAAATGGTATTCACAACTTTTATTTGTAGAGTATCTTTAAATCTGTCATAGTTTTTCCCCTGTGGTGCTCTACCCCATCCCCACCCCTGCGGGGGGGGGCGGGAAGTCAATATACTTTGGAGAAAGTTTTAAAATTCCTTGAAGCTTTGGAAATTTCTCATGGTGGTGCATTCCTTAGGAGAAGGAGGTTCTTTTCTGTCATTCACAGGTATAAGTTTTCTTTTGAAATATGAGCATTAAAAACCTATTTTGAGGATCTGTGAAACTTGTTTATTTGAAGAAATTTTGTGTAAAATCAGTTTCAATTACACATTTTCCTACTCAATTTTCTAAGACTGTAGTCTTAAGGTTCATAGGGTTGTAACACTTTGCTAGACATTACAATACAGTAAACCCCTGAAATGCGTGACTTCAAGTTGCGCTTAACTTGCCTTAACATGAGTTAAGTGCAGCTTGAGGCCACTCTGCGGCTGTCTGCCTGCATGGCTCCCCCAGCTGGGGAGAAGCTGTGTCTGGCTCTCTGCTTACTGGAGCCAGGAAACTGACCAGCGATGAGCTGGTCTGTTTCCTGTCTCCTGTCAGCAGAGGGGAGCCTGGAGCAGGCTGCTGCCTCCTTCCCAGCTCCCCACCTCACTGTGGGCACCAGGAAACTGAGCCAGGTCCACTTCCTGGACCCAGGAAACTGAGGAGAAATCAACCCCCTGCGTAAGCTGGGGGTCTACTCTACTTTAATTAGAAGAAAACAGATAAAGCTGTGTAGCGAATGCCTTTTTAAAATAAGTCTTTCTAAAATAAATGCAGAGCGGTCTTCTCTTCTTTCAGGTCTGTGTGACATTTACATGGAAAGATGCCTTTGATAAAGGGTCGCTTTTTGGAGGATCTGTCAAACTTGGTATGTAAATCTTCTTCTAATACTGAATTTTGAGACTACTGATGTTGTAATGGTGGTCTGATTTTTCAGCATCCCTTCTTTTTTAAAACTATGGCTGTTGCAATGAATCCAGGCACTAGAATTCCCCCTGGCAATTTTATCCTTTTGGAGCTATGCAACCAGTTGCCGCAGCATTGCAGGAGAGCCTATTCAGAATAAGGCAGCTTTTATTAGCCAATTGGAATATGGTATTTTAAGGTACTCTTTTAGCAAGTAAAAGCAAAACTTACACATTGTGACTGTATTGCCAGCACTGCCTTCCTCCCTGGGCCCCACTATCCAGGGTTGTGTTTCTGTACTGAGCAGCAGAATACTTATTACAGCTCCTGATGCATTCGTTGTTTCAAGCTCTACTCCTGTTTTCTTGTGCCCTGCTGACAAAGGGAAGTAGTTGTTTGACATTGTCTGGTGGTTGGTCTTCCATATTTTCTTCAAGGAAATTCAGTGTGATGACAGTTATTGGGGGTCCATTCTTACCAACCCAGAATATATACATGACCATCATCCATCTCTTATCCCCCGTCTTAGATGAGAATTTAAGCCCCTCAGTTTGCTAGGACATAATACAAAAGTGAGTGGAGAAACAAAATACTCGCAATTCTCCTTAAACACAAACATTTCTCACATGGTAGTACATGAAGTCACTGTATTCAGCTGGCTTGCCTCTCATGGCTGGTATGTCACTTGGCTTCTTATTGAAGCCAAAAAGATGCATTTATTACAGTTCTGCTTGATGTTGTGGTGTTCTGCTGGGCCATACTTCCTCTCCATCAAGTGGTGAAACATTGAAGTCCCTGGGTAACAACAAGAACTGAAGGGAAGACAGGAATAGTTTGCTTTCTCCTTCAGCTGTTTTGTGTCAGCTGTATCACTGTGCACCTGTCTTTTTACCTTTCTTTCCTCTCTCCTGTTAATTTTTCTACAGTATGCTTTATTGTGTGGGGAAAGGAAAGTATTTAGGGAAGAGACTAGTTTAGTGCAAATGGGTGGGGAAAAGCACTAACAGCAGCAGTGAGTTCACCCTGTCACTTCATGTCAGCTGCCTATGACTAATAACCTCTTCAAGGCTGCTGTTGGGTTTGGATGCTTGATATTTAGAGCCAAGTGTTTCCCAATATTTGGGTTAATTACGTCATCTTGGATGGGGAAGGACTGCTGGCGTTAGACAGACCATTCAGTTCTCCCTAGTGAAGGTTTAGTTGAAATAAAGTCTACCCTGCAGCTGGGAGGTGTAATACCGAACTGCGACAGATTTCTAAGAGGCCATACTGAGTCAGAGTAGAAGTCCATCTAGTCTGGCATCTTGTGTCTTTTGATGTTTCTGAGAAAATGAATAGAACAAGGTAGTTTTGAGTGATCTGTCCCATTATTTAGTCTCAGCCACTGATAGCTGGAGATGAGGAACGTCTAGGAGATGGTGTTCCTCAGGTTAGCTTTGCTCAAATGAATGCACTAAAAGAAGCAGAGTAGATATTTTGGCACAGGTAGCATATCAAGCTAATTCCCTGAGTATAAGCCTGCCAACCCTCTGGGCATAAGTTCAGGGGGCCAGCCTAAGCCTCTGCCTGTGCTGCAGCGCCCACACTGCCATTTTTATCATTCTAATTCAACAAAAGCTAGAGCAATGATTCGGTCTGTGCCGAGAATCATACCTCTTATCTGCACTGTTGGCTTACCCTAGGTTTCTTGCTGTTATGCTTGCAGTGATAATCTTGACAACTTGAAACCAGTTCAAGGAATATAGAGATCTGCCAGAATTTACAGAGATCGTGGAACAATAACTCTCAAGTCTGAAATGCTCCATTCATTTCAGTAGGTGCTAACTTGAATATCAGAGATGACATTTAAATGTAAATAATTAGCTATTGCACTGATTGTTTCAAGTATCAGGCACAGCTACACAATTTACTCTTAAACAGCTGCTCACTTTGAGCAGACCTTCAACAGTAACACATTCTGGAACTGAAGATTTGTGACCCCATTTTCCTAATATGGGGCTTATCTTTCAAAAATTTGGGAAATGGGGTAGGTGTAAGATTCAGCCTTCTCTGGATAAACAAGGATTCCTCTTTCTTGGTAGCTTTCTTTAACATGTAGGATCAGAGTGATTTTTAGGTGCTTACAAGCTCAATACAGTTGCTTCCTTAACTTCTTGTTTGAAACTCTTGGTAATTTCTTAATTCAGAAAGCATGTACCCTTTTGTAACCATTGCCTTTTGGAGTTCAGGATATTAAAAGCTTCTTTTTACAGACTGTTCACTGTCACTTTTTTGGTTTCAGCTCTGGCAAGTTTGGGTTACGAGAAGACCTGCGTTTTGTTCAACTGTGGAGCATTAGCTAGTCAGATTGCATCAGAACAGAATCTGGATAATGATGAAGGACTTAAAACTGCTGCTAAACATTATCAGGTGTAGTAATCTCTTTATACTGACTAAGAAGTCACTTAAGCTAGTTGGAAAATTAAAAATTTTCCAGATCAGGAAACGAAAACAAAACATAAATTTGCCGTTACCAAAAAGCTTAAAACTTACGACAGTTGATTGAGAACCGGAGTGCTGATTGGCCAAACTCAGAACACTCCAAATAAACCTCTCTCAACCTGTAAAGATGACTTCCCACAGTTCATGCCTTGCTTTGAGTGGTCTGTTTAGCTGATGATCTTTACTGATGTTATTTAGAAAAGAGTGAGTAAAGTATGACTGTTCAATAAGTCATGTTTGCAGATTCTTTGAGAATCCTAAATAGGTGGCAAACTGTTTGCTGAGGCAATTGAACTGCAATGGCTGTGTCTTAATAATAAGTTGTTCAAAATCTTTAACTTGAGTCCGTCACATCTCCCCACTCCAAAATTAGGAGCCCAAAGAAATGTGAGCATTGCAATAAGGCTTCACCACCACATCCATTTGCTGTTGTATTTTTGAGGACTTGCTTTTACTATTATGAAAATGTACAAGATTTCTCCAGTGTTCTTTGAAAATACTGGTTTTGGTGGTTGTGATAAGAGCATAAGACTCTTGCCTGGTTTTGGATCAAACAAGGAAGACTGGGATATTGCAGGATATTTTCAGCAAAAATGCAGTTTTGCTTCCAGCTAGAGTCAGCTTTGAAATGTTTGGTAACAATAATGAGCAGTCAAAATACTGTAACTTTGGTAAATTTATGATAGAAAGTTGAGCTCAGCTCTGTTCCCTGTAAGCTGTGGGCTTGTGTGGGAGAGATTCTGATGTCACCCAGCTGATGAAGCAGAGCATCCACAGTTAGGTTTGTTTTTTTTCCTGGTGTCATATATTTTACACATAACAAAATTTATTCTGCACATGGATGGAAAAAGTCTGTAGCTGAATGGAAAAGATTAGATGGAACATTGGAGAGTGGGGTGGAAAACAAGGACTATGAAAAATGTGGATTAATGGTCTCAAAAGTGCTGGTTGTCCATCTCAAATGTCTTAAAATATAAATTTACTGCCCCTTTTAAAAAAAACCATGAAGAAATACAATTTGCTGTGCAAAACATTAGACTTTCATAACTTGTTTTTTTAAGTTAGAACAGCCCCTTTTTGGGAGGTAAAGAGTGACGAATACAGCCATCAGTGTTTCAGAGGAGCGCAACTCTGATTTTTTTGAAGTACCATAGCTCAGGCCTCAGCCAGGTATTAAGGTTCCATTTGTGCAACCATAACAGTCGGCTCCTATCCCGAAGAATTTCTTCTAAGAAAATAGGACAGATCTAAGGGAGGAAGAAGGAAAAGATGCACAGAGATGGTGACAGGATTTGTCCTAAGTCATTCAGCAGGTCTCTGGCCAATTTTGGGATAGAACTCCAATATTTGGAATTTGATACTGCCTCCTCTAGAATGAGAATAGCTTTCTGTAATGTGCATAAGGAATACTTAAGTATCACGAGAGAGGTGACAACAGGCCTGAAAGTTTGTGTATAAATTCTGAAGGATTTTACTGTAGAAATGCAGCGTGAATGCATCTGGTGAGGTGCTTTTCACTCCCAAAAGCTTTTGCCTAAGTAAATCTGTTAATTTGTAAGGTGCTACAGAATTTCTCAGTGATCCTTTAGACATTGAATTATTTACATCTATAGGCTGTCTTATTCTTGTCAATTTCATGGCTGCCACACAGAATTTTGGTTCCCTGGTCCCTGTTGGGCACACCTGTATTCCCAGTGGGAAACTGGGAGCCTGGCGTAGATGAGTGTCTGGTGTCCAGTTGAGTTCCCTGTTCCCAGTGGAGGCCAGTTATGTCTGCTCTGTTGGTGAGCAGCCTGCAGCGAGGTGGTCGCAGAGCTCAGAAGCCTGCCTGCAGGTGCAGAGATCCTCCAATGCTTCCCCTCCTAAGCTGATAGAAGTACTGCTGGGGATGGATGCAAACCATCAACAGAAGGCCAGTTTTGGCCTGAACCACCATAGCAACTGCAGAAGTGACTATAGGTCAACCTAATTTCGAATGATTTAAGTTTATGATGTAGGCAGACTGTCAGTTGAGTAAATTATGTCTTCCATATTTATATAATCTTCTTCCAAGATTAGTTTATAGCCTAGGTCAACTTAATACAACTGAGATATCAAGTCTTACTAACCCTGTGTTCTACATTTTGTCCTTTCTGGTCTCCCTGTTGCTATTACAATTCTTAGACATCTGTTTGTGCTGTACTTTTTCCATCAGTAAAAGTCTGTTTTAAGTGTATGAAGACTAATATATTCATTTGTGCTTTGGTTCAGTTTGCTAGTGGTGCCTTTCAACACATTAAAGACACAGTCTTATCTGCACTGAGCAGAGAGCCTACTGTGGATATCTCTCCGGATACAGTTGGAACCCTTAGTCTTATTATGTTGGCTCAAGCTCAAGAGGTGTTCTTCTTAAAAGCAACAAGAGGTATGACTTTGCCTTTTACGAATGTATTTAAGTGCGCTTCACAACCTCCACAGATGTTTTGATTTTTGATGTATTACATTTTTTTTAAATATCTCATGGGCCTTTCAGAACTACTTCACTCATGTATCAGCTGACAGGCTGTAGCACTGTAGAGACTAACAGATGTATTAGGTCATGAGCTTTCATGGGTAAGAAGTGAGTCTTGCCCTAATAAATTTCTTAGTCTCTAAGGCACTACAAGATGGCTTGTTTGTGAAGTTACAGACTCAGTTAGCTTCTCTTTTCACCATAACAGAGGTGCTGGTTGTCTATGAATAATAGTAGTAATATATAAAATCTCTTTAACTCTTCCTCCTTTTGCTGTCTCTTGTCACAGTGAACATCAGTTGTCCAGTTATGATGTGATGTTGCGTAATGCGATGTACCATTTCATCATCCCTTCTTTCTGTTACTGAGTCCCTCAGGACTGAGCATGCTGAGTGAAAAGTGACCTTGTTCATGCCAGAAATCTAACCCAGGTCTTGCATGTGGCACAGAACACTATTTGCTAGACTACTGCATAACTCGCATTGTGGTTTTGGATTTAATTTTCCTTGATAAAAATGCTTCAGTGTTATTTGGGGCATTGAACTAGCTTTTGTTTTTTTTTAATTGGCCATTGCAGAGAGAGAGTTGAAGCGAAACATCCGATAGCATGCTATGAAATACTGAAAATACTTACAAGTGTGTCCGCTAGTAAACCACGCAACCACGTTTTTAAAACCTCTGTCCGGTGACCAATTTATGGTGTTAATGTATGTTGCTAAAGCAGACTGCTCATGTTAGATCTGCTGCAGGGTGATCAGAATGGTGCTTCACAAAAATAAGTAGAGATGCATCTGTCGTGCTACACTCATAACTTGGGAGGCAGAGTGGGGCGTGTTTTGAAGTGCATTGTGTAGACTGTCTCAAAACTTTCCCATACATGTATCACAACAGCTGAACAAACAATTTATTTTTTCAGTTTGGGGGCTGAAACGGGAGGGAAGAGTTAATTGGCTTGAACCAAAATTGATTATTTTGGGTTTTGTTCGTGCTGAAATAAGTTTTGAGACCAATAAAACGTTTTGAAGCAACAAAATCTTCTAAGTATTTAGTTTTGAGAGATGAGGTATTAAATCTTTCTTTTAGTGAAATTTCAAAGCAAAATATTACTTCAAACATAAAAGCTGAAATGAAACGCTGTTGCAGGATGGTCTCTTCCCCAAATCCAAAATGAGTAGTGCTGGGACGTAAAATGTAATTTCCCATAAAAAATTTTGCCCAGCTATATTCCTGACCCACTTTTGAATGAAAAATGTTTACATGAAATCTTCCACCTGATCATAGGCAGCAACAAGTCACATGAGTATTTATTTGTAAGTCTTGGTGAAACTCCCCTTCTTACTGAGATGTCTGGTTCATAGGCTGGATTACTGTCTCACTTCTGTACAATGAAGATGTTATATTTCTTGGTGGTTAGACCATTTGTTCCAACCTCCGATGTAAAGGAGATTTTGATAAAGAACTGTCTGAAAAGTATCCTAGATGCATCTTAGTGATATAGGCAAACATTCTTGCTGTTATCTGCTTTATCTCAGAGATACAATGTGGGGTGAGACAGTTACTTTTTAATGGCTCTTCTTCTGTTGGTGAGAAATTAGTGGGTCCAATAAAAATATTACTTCACCCACATAGTGTCGCTAATATCCTGGGCCTAACAAAGCTATAACTGCATTGTGTATATAACACTTTTTCAAATAGACATTCTAGATGGAGCTCATTGGAAGATCTGTGTGTGGCATTCCATTTGAATGAAGCACTAAATAAATTTTAAACTAGTCGTATAGCAAGTTTGAGATTTTAAACTTAGAATATTCCAAACTCGAAAACTTTACTTAATCATATTCATAGCAGTGCCGCTCTTCTATGGACACTTCTATGAAGCACTTAATTGCCAGAGAAGCGCAACTGCCGCATCCATGTAGAGTCAATCCTGAGCTCCAGTTACAAGTAGGGAACCTTTCTTGCCATGAAAACATTGGTGTTGGTGACCTTCTTTTTCTTTTTTTTTTTTTTTTTTTTTAATTCTAGATAAAATGAAAGATGCTATCATAGCTAAACTGGCTAATCAAGCTGCAGATTATTATGGTGATGCTTTCAAACAGTGTCAGTATAGAGACACTTTGCCCAAGGTTAGTAATTCTAATAAAAAAACCATAAAATGTACCAGTTTAACAGAGAGGTTGCACTATTAGTCTGTACTCTAACAAAACAGCAGAAATGTAGTGCTTTAAAGACTAACAAAATGATGTATTTGGTGATAAGCTTTTGTGGGACAGACCTACTTCATCAGATCAATCTCATTTCCAATCCAGGCTGAAATTTGCAAGTACAGAGGACCGAAAAAAAAGACAAATCAAGTCCATAGGATTATCTGAGTCAGGACTCTTAACATCCCCCTCCTCTTACCCCTCTCCTTCAGTCCTATGTACTGGATTTTTTCCATTTTCATTGCAGTTTTTTTGGTCCTCTGTGCTTATATATGTCATTCTGTATTGGAAATGAGATTGATCTGAAGTGGGTCTATCCCATGAAAGCTCATCACCGAATAAATCATTTTGTTGGTCTTTAAAGTGCTACATTTCTGCTGTTTTGTTTAACTCCTAGTTCAGAGTATTACATTCTCTAAATCATCTGTAAGAGTTTCTCAAACCTTTTTCTGATCACACCAATGTAGCAAGGTTGTGGGATGGGTGGGAAGATGGGCAACTGGGGATTTTTGAGGAACTGCAGGGTTTTCTGGATTCCTTCAGTTAAAGTTGTCGGCTATGAGAAACACACTTTAGTTTTTATTAAAAGCTAATCACTTTCAGTATTAAAAGTCACATTGTTTTGAAATAGTATTTTATTAAAACTGTTATTTTGGGTTAACTTGTGACAGTGTATTTAGGGATGGCTCGCTTAATGTCTGTCTTAGTAAGTTTCTCAAACTAATACTTTCTAATGCGGGGGCTTGTATGGGTTCTGGTCTTACTGTTCGGGTCCTGGCAGACTTTATTTTCATATATTAAAATTTTATTTTGTTTATGTATCCTTAGAACTGTTGGTTTTTTGTAGGTCTGCCGATAATTAAGTACTCTTGGCTACCTGTAAATGAAAACTTTTGTAACAGTGGTTTCTGAGGGATAACTGTTTTATTACCCTTAATAATGGTCACATGGGGATAAAAGTAGATGGGGGGGGGGGGGGGGCGGGGGAAACTATGACATCAGCATCTGAGGCATGGTAACTGGGTTACCTAAGAGGGCTAAATATGCTTTCAGACTTTTTGGAAGTACTTTATCTTGGGGATCTTTGTGATATCTTCTCTGTTCTTACTAATGCACGTTTGAATTCCTAATCTTCGTAAAGTAAATGCTGTGACTTTATGGCTTTAATTAAATGAAGTGCGGTCCTCAAATCAACGTAGAACATTTGAAATAATTTTATCAGCGCAGTATTTTTACTTTGGCTGAATTAAATCCATGCAGTCACATGTCTCTAACATTTACTTTCAATGTTTTAATCTATCTAATCTCATTAATTGGGTGAATCTAATTTCCTTTTCTTCTTCCTTTTCTTTCCTGCATCCCGTGTTGTCTGTGGTGGTTTATGTGGTTGGACTTTCCCTGGTCAGTATTTTTATTTCCAGGAGGTGTTTCCTGTGCTGGCTGCGAAGCACTGCATTATGCAGGCCCATGCCGAGTATCATCAGTCTATCCTGGCAAAGCAACAGAAGAAATTTGGTGAAGAAATTGGGAGACTACAGGTGGGTAGGGGCAGAACTCTTAAGAAAAGTAGCATGACTTTCTTTGTATGAAAAAGCTAATATACTCTGAGGTGCAAAACTTAGATAATTAATAGTAGCAGATTTCTTTAAAATCTGTCAAAACAAACCGCCCCTCCCCCGCCAACCCACATGTTGAATGCGTCTCAAAGGTCTTTGAATTTTCATACTAGAACAATGAGAAATATCTGTATTTCGAAGTATGTGTTTCAGCCAGATCTTTGAAAATATAAGAGTACAGAAAACATAAAGTCCACATTGGTTAGACCAGTGGTCCATCTAGCTCAGTATTGTCTTTCTTACGTTAGCCAGTGCCAGATCCTTCCAAGAGAATGACCAGAATAAGTAGTCAAGTGGTGCATCCCCTATCACTCGTTCCTAGCTTCTGTCAGGTTTGGTTAGGGATAGGCTATTAGCCAGGAAGGGCAGGGATGGAAAATCATGCTCTGTCTTCCTTACCTGATTCTTTGTTGAACTAATTGGTACATAGGTGTCTAAGTCTTTCTAATGTATTTGGCAATAATTGCAAGTGAGAAGCAAATTTTGTAGTTTGGATGATGCATCTGTGACATTACTGAAATATTGGCTGTACTGGTATAAACCCACTACCTTATTTTTAATCTATAACTTGATTTAAAAAACATATTCCTAGCCACTGCATCTCTTTTCATGGCTGGGAAATATCTGTTATAACATATAAACAGTGTCACAGGCAAGGTGTGTGGTTTTTTTTAAAGCAATAAGGTCCACTGGTATTTGAAGTACAGTAGAGAAAGTTGAGCTCTGTTACTGAATGCCTCAATATGCCTGCTAAGGAAATGAAATTTTAATCTTTGGGTTTGTATTATTCATGAACTTCTGTTAGTGTTGGAAGGGGTGTGGGAGTACCACATTGCATGTTACACGTTGATATAATATGAAACATAACAGAGAGAGAGACGCATCTCATAGAACTGGAAGGGACCTTGGGAGGTCATCAAGTCCAGTCCCCTGCCCTCTTGGTGGGGCCAAGCACCATGAGATTAAATGTCACATGACACTGAATGTAATAGCTCTGTGTATTGATAGGGCTTAGAAGACAGAATGTAACTTTATTAGCAGTAAGGAAGTAAACACCTGGGCCGTGTCTACCCTAGCCCCAAACTTCGAAATGGCCACGCAAAATGGCCATTTCGAAGTTTACTAATGAAGCACTGAAATGCATATTCAGCGCTTCATTAGCATGCGGGCGGCCACGGCACTTCGAAATTGACGCGCCTCGGCGCCACGCGGCTTGTCCCAACGGGGCTCCTTTTCGAAAGGAATATTCCCATGGGAATAAGGGGACTTCGAAGTAGGCGGGGTCCTTTCGAAAAGGAACCTCGTCGGGACGAGCTGCGTGGCGCTGAGGCGCGTCAATTTCCAAGTGCCGCGGCCGCCCGCATGCTAATTAAGCGTTGAATATGCATTTCAGTGCTTCATTAGTAAACTTCGAAATGGCCATTTGCATGGCCATTTCGAAGTTTGGGGCTAGTGTAGATGTAGCCCTGGTCTGTCAAATCCAACAAACTTTTTGGCAGCCTTTGTTACTTTTGTGGGCTAAATGTAATTTTTTTCCATATTTTTTAATTTTCTACTGGTGTGGTATTTGCAGGTGTTTCATTTGTTTAAAGGTGTAGACCTACCCAAATTGGAGAGAAATATATCCTTTGTCTCTTTACACTGTCTCATGAAAACAAAAAAGCAGTCAAGTAGCACTTCCAAGACTAACAAAATAATTTATTAGGTGAGCTTTCATGGGACAGACCCACTTACCTAAAGCTCACCTAATAAATTATTTTGTTAATCTTTACTGCTGTTTTGTTTTGATAATATATAGACTAGCACAGCTTTCTCTCTGTTATGGTCTCATGAGCAATTAGTAAGTTTTCAGAGGAGCTTAAAATACTATCACTTTCTCTTTTTATTAATAAAATGGTGACCATTTAATAATTGTTGGTCCTTAGCACAAGCACAGAGAATGGCCAGCCTTAGCAGCCTTCACCTGCATCTTCATGAATCTTTCATGTAGTCAAGTTTGTGAGTGATACAGATAGTTTAAGTACTAAAATAAATGACTGGGGGATGGACAAGTTGACCGAGATTAAACAGAACAATTTGACAGCTATTAAAAAATTAAAATAAGAAAGAAAATACACTTTTCTTGTCCCTTACTTCCGTATTTTCAGTTTCTGGCAAATGCCATCTGAAAAAATCGGAAGAGGCTGGTTTTGTTACTTCTGGTACAACTGAAAGCAGGAAGAACTCAACTAGTAGGGACACCTTACGCTATTTCAAGGTTCCATTTTACAACCCTACAACATTTTGAGTTTGTCTCATTTGGTGCTATTCTAACCCAATTTATGAGGGCAGCTCATGGCTGATCTAGGGTTGCTTGCTTTATGCTTATGCCAAAGAGAAGTTTTCATAAAGCTGATGCTAATTTTTTGCTAATGCCTTCCATGGTAGTAGCTCTTAATGTTAGTGATAGACTCCAAAATAAACAGTGTCTAATGCTAGCAAAGGAGGTTAGAAAATCATGTGGAATTTGTCCTTATCACTTTAAATTTTCCATTATGCATTTAAGTAATTTTCAGTAATAAACCTAACAAGGTTTCACTAATCTTCATGATGGTGTGTGTGGTTTTTTTTTTTTTTTGAGTTTCACTCATTTAGCGCTGACTGAGTTTCAGTGGTCGCCTCCCTCAGATTTTCAGACTTCACTAGTGATGTGTGGCATTCTCTGGGTAGAATATTCTTCTGTGCTGTGATCCATCATTCTGTATACATTCCCATCTTAGACTGTTCCTCCTCCTCCTCCAAGTGTACCTGAGGGTATGTTACACAGGAGCAGTAGGTAGGCATCCTTCGATCCCAAGGGATCATGGGTTTGCACCCCAGTTGGACTGATTTGAGCAGCGTCTTCTGTGGCTGTGCAGTCCAATCTGGGAGTGGCAGTCTTTTCCGCACTGTGAGCAGCAGTAGGCAGGTGTCGCTCTGGTATCACGGACACGGATCTTCCTGAGGGCTAGCTCCCACTATCTATAAAATGCTCCCATGGCATGCATTTCCAATAGCCTCTGACAACCGAAGTCCAGCTCCTGGCCTTCATGTGTGGCTTAGTTTCTAAGCCCGGCGAAACTGTTTGTACTGACAGGAGAAGAGGCGAAGGCGGATGACTGGTGCCTTAAAACCAGCTGCTTCGGGCAGATGGGGCTTGTCAGCCTGGGAAGGCCGCCCACCTAGGAGAAGGAAACTGATTTAAAACCTCCGCTGCCTTGCGGCAATACCTAGTCATGGGAGAGGCTTCGGGAGTAAACCCCGAGGAAAAATCTGGAGATGGAGCCCCTAAGGCAGTTTGAGGTTGTGCTTGGTCTCACTCTGGCAGCTCCTGCGACGACATTGGTGCCAAGCTGTATGGCTTTCACCTTTCCCTTGGATTACATCAGTGGCTTGGAGAGGGGGAACCTTCTGCTGGGCATCAGCTGGTTCTTCAAACTTACTTGCCCAGGCCTGCGCCCTGGAGAGGTTGCTCCGGCATCGCTTTCTGAGCGGTGACACAACACGGGAAGCAGCAGTTACTGGTATTAAGCCACTGCACTCGATTGGCGTAGAGTGAGGCGCCAGGGGTTGCTTCCAATGGTGGGAGAGGTCTTCAGATCTCATTGGGCAGCTACCGCCTTCCTCAAGCTGGGCAGCCCCCAGCCAAGTAGGTGCTGCCTCGCCATGGTCCACTTGCTCCACTGGGTGTGTGGGGCTCAGGGAATCACCGACAGGTGGATCGTTAACCTTACACCAGGCAAAACAAACAAGCAACAAAATAATCCAGCCTTCAGGCTGGGCACATGGAATGTAAGGACCATGACTCCGGGCCTTACAGAAGACCTACAGAGCACTAGTAATTAGTACACAGGACCATTGGTAGCAATATTGCTGTATGGCAGTAGTATCTAAGATGGAAAAGGCTTGGTCAGACATTACTTTAACAAGATTGAGGGCCACAGAGTGCATAAGAAAAGAATTTTCATCCTGTTCTACTCATCAGTTCACTTGGCAAAGCAAGCTTACATGTTTCCTTCCCCTCAAAATCTGAAATATGGAGTGGGGGGGTGTTACATCGAGTCCTGGGGCAGAGAACTGGAGCTGCAACTGATTTTTGGCTTTTTTTCTACCTTCAGCTGCTGTGACAGTGGAGGGAGGGGAGTGGAGCTGTCCTTTGGAAAGTGCTTCTATAATCTCAAGCAGATCCACTCACAATCCTGTTGTAATTGGCTTAGTTGTTCCCAGGAGGACCTGGCATGGATATAGACAATGGAGAAAGACAGTGTTTTATCTTCTCTGCTCTGCAGCACAGAAGATGAACAATAACGTGCTTTGCTGAGCAACTGCAATACACTAGTGAGAGCAGCTGTTCAGCGCTCTCCTGAGTAGTTCTGGGGATTCTCCTGAGCCTGGAGAGGAAGTGATAAAATGGCATTTTTGTAATCAATTGGGCTTATAAATTTATCCCAATTTGAAGCTCAATTGTGAAAAGTGGAAGTTCAGAAAATGTCCCAGGAAGCCATAACACATGTCAAGGAAGGAAGGGTGTAAAGTGAAATTGAATTAGTACAAATAACGTCTTAGTGATATTATTCAAGGAACATATTTGGTAAATGAGAATAGGTTCCAACACATCCAGTTTTAGTCTCACACTAAGCCTACTTGAGGAACAAAATAATGAGAGGATGAATATTCAGTCCGTCACTACTTTTGATGTCCTCCAAAGAAAAAGAGTGAGAGAAATACTGCCTACTGGAGTGAGCTTCAGTAACACGTCATCCATCCTGCTATCACCTGGGAACTCTGACATTTTTGTCCTTCTTCTGAAAAATTTCCTTACCAGACTACGCCAGATAGGGGTGCCATAAATCATTTCCCCCTTCACCAGCTTCAACCAAATCCTAAATACAACCTGGGATGTAAGACTTTATGTATCTTCCCCCCTCAAACCCTTGCCCAGCTGTATTTGGGTGGCTGATAGCACTGTGTGTCATACCTGTATTTTTCCTGAGTGAGGTTGCAAATGAGTCGAGCAAAGAAAGATCCTGAATTTTCTGTGTTTGCTGTTCTTTTCTTTCCCCATTTAATTTGTTTTGTCTTTTAGGAAGTGGTATTGGTCTTTGAATAATGACGACTCCAGTCCATCTCAATTAGTACATTTTCTCCTAAAAAGTTATTACTGTCTTAAATTCCATCGGAGAGACTCTCAGGCAAAGGACGTTTTCCTTCAAAGAGCTCTCTCCAGTTATGGGGAACAAGTGATGATTTTAACATGGAAGCCTTTCTTACCGCTTTACATTTAAAATTCTGTGGCTTTCTGTGTCTTTTAATACAGTGGCTTTCATTTATGGACCCCCTACAGAATTTCGGATGAAAGTAAAGACCACTTTCGAAATTCAGCCTGTGGTCCGTGGACCATTACTATAGAAGTCCTAGACTAGAAACCAACTGATCAGAATTGAACTATAAATGTTTCATGTGCTTAGCACGGCATATGTTTATGCAGTGTGTGATGGAGAGCTAAACTGTGGGCTTCTTTGACAATACTTCTAGGTTTTGATCCATAGGTGGCAGGTATTCACCTACTGTTGAGAAAAATGAATGTGTTTTCTGGGATCTGAAATTTTTCATAGTCCTCAACTTCTGTTTTATTAAAAGATCACAAAGAATGTTTCATGATGTTTGTCATGGTACTAAATAGGTTGAGGTATCTGTATACCAAATCTCAAACCATGTTTAAAACTATTCAGTGATTGAGTTACACTAATGCCTTTACACACACACACACACACACACACCCCCCCCCCCCCCTTCTAAATCATTACAGCAGTGCCCCCTCTTTCAGGTTGGTTCCAAACATTTCAGTTTAAAAACAACAGGGCATGGCTTAAGGAACACGTTTCCCATTTATAAATATTTGTTTTCAAATGTGCCCTTAATTGAAAATATTTTATTAAATGGTTGATTAATGTTGTAAGTATGTTAGGTGTAAATAGAAAAGGTTATAAACAACTTATTGGCAAGCTCTAGTTTATAACAGTTGAATAACTACGAAGTAGTCTTTCACTTTGTCCCCATAATCCAATAGAATTGTTTTAGCCCTCTTGGTCTTGAGGCCATGAGTGGGACAGTTTTGTGGCTTGTGGTGGTGGTTGTTCAAGTAAGGAAATGATTTGTCAAAATGGGAAGCCTATGCTAAGGGGCAGATTCAGGTGGGAAGATGGGTCTCCTGTGGTTGGTATTGGTGGTATGGAAAAGTATGTCTGTGTCTCTTGTTTGGTAATCGGAGTGACAGGTATTTTCCCTGGGGTTAGGTAGCAGGTCAGGTTGGAATAGGGTTCTGTGTTCTGTTAATACGAACTTTTTAGAGCCCGAGCTGGGGCTTAACAGCACAGAGATGACTGGGGGCAGGAACTAACCCTAGCTATGCAACTGTATCTTAGGCTGCTTCTACACTCGCCCCCTCCCACTGAGAAATAGGCAATAATTGGGGAATGGAGTGGAAGAACATGATGTCTCCCGTGAACCTTTAACAGCACACAGGGAATACCCACAAAGCAACTGCATATTTGCAGCATTTGTTGTAAAGCTCCTTGGACTGGGAACAGTCAGTTTAGCTCTGGTCCTTAGAGCTGAGGTAGTGTTGGCTTTTTGGAGTGAACTTGTGAAATAATTTGCTTCTTCCCAAATTATAACTGAGTTCTTTGGATTTGGGATACTACTGGGGAGGTTACTTAGGGTGAACTGCAGGAGGACTCAAGAACCCATTAATGATGAACTGTATATCAGATCAGTGAGTGTATTTCAAGGAGTAATTTTTCCTGATCCTTTTCAAAATGTCTAGGGAATTCCCTTAGTAGGTAGGGCATTCTTAATACTGAATCCTATGCTTTTGCAATAACCTTAGTTAGCTAATTAAGACGATCAGGTGCTTTCCTATATACTGTTCGTGTGAGAGATGAAATGTGAATATCTGAATTGTAATACTGTGTGTTTTGATTTTTAGCATGCCTCGGATTTGGTGAAAACAGTGGCATCTCGTTATGAAGAATACATAAATGTAAAAGATTTGTCTGACAAAATCAGCCGCGCCCTTACAGCTGCCAAAAAGGACAATGACTTCATCTATCACGACCGGGTTCCTGACTTGAAAGATCTAGAACCCATTGGCAAAGCCAGTCTTGTGAAATCTACCTCTATTGTTATCCCCCTCAGCCAGAAATTCACTGGTAAGGAAAATATTCAGAACAGATTTTGAGGTGAAGTGTATTTTATCTGTAGATTAATATGGGCTCTAGAGTTCACTCACAAGTGATCTATATGTACGGTAAAATTCCTTTAATCTGGCACGTTCTGGACCGGACAGGTGCCAGATTACCAAATTTTCCAGACTATTGGACGTCTCCATAACCCCCAAGCCCTAGTTCCAACCCCCCACCCCCGGCCCGTCATGGCTCACCACCTCCGTGACCAGCTGCTGCTCACCACCCCTGCATGTCCCAGCTCCAATCCCTGCATGCCCTGGCTTAACGCCTCCCTGCAGCCCTAACCCCCCCCCCCCCATTCCCCTCCCCCACGGCCCCAAGCCCCCTGACTTAAATGAATTTCGAGGTATGTGTATCTCGGGGGATGCTTTACCATCAGGATTTCTGGACCATCGGAGGCCGGATTTAAGGAATTTTACTGCATAATATAAAGGTCAGTGTTCAATTTCCAAGAGTGTATTTCAGCAAACTAGCATTTATATTTGGGTAATTGGTCTCTTTTTATTCTTTCGCTATTCGTTGCTGAAAATCTTGAATAAGTATGTTGGGTATGCAAAGAATATCTGAAATATGTGAAGTTGTTCTAATGTGCATATCAGGATGCTTTCTGAACTATTCTGTTGTGTATTAAGCCATTGGTTTTAATGTTAAAAAGATTACTGATGGACCCCCTACAAAAGTTTTTCACGTTTATAATTATTCAAATCTGTGCTACTGTCTCCAGTTGCTTGGATGAAACACGTAATGTGGTCTCTGAAAAAGGAGCTTTGCAGAAGAGCTCTTTTCCTCCTATTAATGAAAAATCTTAACTAGAAAGTTCTACCAATTTAACTTTGACAACCCCAGTTGTTAATCTTACAACTTGCTTAAATGCAGTATGTTGAAGTTGTGTACATATCCTCTATGAAGATTCTTTCTCAATAAATCTGAAGTGGCAAGTTTTTGAATGCTTATATCAGGTCTGTGGAGATGTTAACTTGATGGTATTTCCCACTTACCTGGATTTGTCAAGTTTCTCTTTTCAAACTACAGGTTGAAACTCTGTAGGCCGGCCCTCTCTTGTCTGGTAATATCTGTTGTCCTGCATGGCTTTAGTTAGCTGGATGCCCACTTATCATGGGTGTGGCCAAGTTTCCTGTTGTCCCTTAAAGTTTTTTTACAGCCACCAGTCCTGACTGTTCTGTGCTGTTCTTGAGCTGTAATTTATTCCCAAATGTCTTTGAAGATCCTAGTAAGCAGTGGACATCTTGATAATGCTCTTAGACAATATTGGTCTCCAGTGATTTGGCATATTTGGTACAGGGCAGGTCCCGAGGGTGCTGGATAAGAGAGGTTCAACCTGTATCAATAATTGTCTAGATAAGTGGTTCCCAGCTTGGAGTCTGCGGACTGTCCACGAGGGGATTACAGGAGCTCGTGGGGGGTGGGAAAAATGGAAAACAAATTTTAAATTGCAAAGTTGCAATCAATTATTTTTAAATATCTTCCATTAGTAGTAATTGCTGTCTGAAAAAAATCTGTTATGGCTTCCTTTTTCATTTAATGACGTGTGCATAGCAGCTAGAATTGGCTTTGATAACGGGTCCATGAATTGTTTGAGGGGGTGGTAACTGGGGGTCTGCACTAGTGAAAAGTTTGGGAACCGCTGATCTAGATGAATCTTTAAAGATACAGCAAAAGAACCTGAAGCTGCAGGTTTTTGGATACCTTTATAGTTGCACTAAAATAATTATTTTGCCTTAATTGCAGATCTTTTTGAGAAGATGGTTCCTCTGGCAGTGCAGCAGTCTTTGAGCATCTACAACCAGAGGAAGGCAGACTTGGTAAATAGATCAATAGCCCAGATGAGAGAAGCCACCAATCTAGCAAATGGGTAAGTATTGGTTATTCAGACTTCTTAGCTTTTTCAAAACACTTTAACTGTGTCCAGAGTGGTGAAAAACTTACCTGTATCCGCTTCACTGAAGATTTATTTAAGTTCTTTTTTTTTTAAATTTCTGGTTGGGTGGTGAAGAGAAATGTGTGAATACCAGTAATTTTAAAATGAAGACCTAGTCACGCAAAGTTTGTATTTGCTCCTGATTTCCATTAGCTCAGCACTTTGCAGTAACCCTCTTACAGGACTGGGCCAGCAAATACTATAGTAGTTAGACTTTTTCTGTTGTTGGACGTAAACCAGGTTGTGTCTCAATATTGTCTGGAAATTTTACCATATACCTAACAGACGATTAAAATCCCACTAGTGACACATGGGAACAAAAGGTTAAGGGTCACACTGTTTGGGGCAGCATCCAGGTTTGAAGCTACTTCCTTCCCCTCCTAAGCTTCTGGGAAATGGAAGGGCACTGAGGTGTCTGCCATAGAGCTGTCCTTAGGCTCTGCCCCATTGATCTTGTATTTTTCTTCAGTTAGTAGATAACCTATATATTGAAGCCCTTACCCACCACCTGTGGCTGATAGGAGGAATGGTCTCTCTCCTCATCCTGGTCACCTCAAAGATTCCTCATGGCTGCCCTGTTCTATATGGCTTGGCTGAAGAGGGATAGAGCAGTGGGGACACTTTGTTTCATCAGCTGGAGAACTACTTTGCTTTCTGTCTGCTGCAAGGAATACATCTCCAATACGCTATCCCTTTCCAAATCTGTTAAATAGCTCCAGTGTGCTTCCGCTTTTCTGTCTTCCAAAGTAAAGTTCAGGTGAAATTGATCTAATTCTCACTACTCTCCCTAATACTGCAGACATTTGAATCAAATAGCTATCGTAGTTTGGCAAAACTATGAGCAGCATCAGAGGCATTAGTTTCTTCTCTGTAGACATAAGAAAAGAGTTTTACACTTATTTTTTTTAGGCTTTCCTCGTGAACAAAGTTGGTTTTTTTTGTTTTGTTTTTTTTTTTTAAATTCAATTCCACAAAGGCTGATGTGTGCTCAGAAAAAGTTCCTATTCTCAATCTTCATGATTGGATTTTTTTTTTTCAAAGCCTTGACTATAGCGAGTCATTGGAAGAACAACTTGTCTTAAAGTAAACACAAGTTAAATATAAAACCCAATGTTGTGGATGAAGGTAGATGAACATTTTTTGTTCAATATTGTTTAAAATGATCTAGTAAGTTTACTGCTATACATTTTTATAGGCACTAAAATACCAAAGAAAATGATAGACAAGTTAACATATCTTTTTAAAAAGATTTAAAACTAATTGCTTTTTTGATTTAAGTGTGTCATTTGAATAATTTGTAAACTTCTCCAGCCTTATCCAGGATTACTTTTTTTTTCTTCTTATGGCCTGTTTAATTTGGATTCCAAAAAACATCACTTTTGGTGCTGTGTGTTTTTCTGAGGTACTAATTGTAATGTGACTGACATTGACCTTTTCAGAGTATTGGCTTCTCTAAATCTGCCTGCTGCCATCGAAGATGTGTCTGGTGACAGTGTTCCTCAGTCTATTCTGCAGAAGTCTAAGTCTGTTATTGAACAGGGAGGCATTCAAACCATTGATCAGCTGATCAAAGATCTACCAGAACTGCTACAGAGGAACAGAGAGATCTTAAATGAAGTAAGTTTAGAAACACCTGGCACATTCAAGTGTGCAACTTCACGAATCTAACTTGGCCTCTTTAAATAGAAGTGTTCATGTTGTAACATGTAAAATTAATTTAGTTTTGCCTAAAATGATTTATCAGAGAGGTAGCCATGTTAGTCCGTATCTTCGAGAACAACAAGAAGTCTTATGGCACCTTATAGACTAACAGCTAGTTTGGAGTATCAGCTTTCGTGGGCAAAGACCCACTTCACGCATCTGACGAAGCGGCTCTTTGCCCATGAAAGCTGATGCTCCAAAATAGCTGTTAGTCTGTAAGGTGCCACAGGACTTCTTGTTGTTCTCTAAAATCATTTGTCACTTTAGTGACATAATAAAACCAGTTGATTGTATGAAGATTTTGGCTTTTAAGACTGAAGTCCAAAGATGTGCCTGGAGCTTGTTAGACACTTTATCCACAAGTGTTCTGTGTTACAGGTAGCATTGTCTTAACAGAATTTTTCATCTGTAGATTATGGTCTGGAGGGAAGCTATGGCAAAAGTCAGAATGTGATTCCTGTTGACAGTCTCCGATGCCTGAGCTTCTTATGCCAGATTTGGTGGTTCTGTTCTTTCTTCAACCCTAGACTTCATTCCAAAACTCCACTTCTCCACAGAGACTGCTGCTCCATAGCTATCTAGAGTAAAACACCTATAGAGATGAAGGAGAAATAAAGGTTATTCATCCTGTGCGATAACTGTAGTTATCTGAGATGTGTCCCCCTATAAGTACTCCACTATTCATCCTCTTCCACTCTGCTTCAGAGCTCTTCAGCAAGCTCCATTGTAGAGAAGGTGCCAAGGCAATTTGCCTGCACAGCTCCATATAGCATTTGTGCAGAGCATGGGGCTGCGGTGCACGTATGTGCAGGCTGAATGGATACAGTTACCGAAAATCTCTGATCTGAGGTAAAAGGGGTAGAAGTGCACCTTGAGTGGAGCTCCATATGGGGTTGTACCCTAAAGAACCATAGTTACTGTATAGGGTAAATAACCTTCTCTTTTTGGCTCTTATTCACTGAAATAACTATTGGGCAGTTAGATTTAGTAAGTCTATTTTCATCTTCTATTATGCTTTAAAATTTATCTTTTGCAATTCATAGTTGTACAGCCACTTCAGAGTTAAGAAGATTACATTGCATGTAACCCTTTTTTAAAACTCTTTTAAGTCACTAAGAATATTGGATGAAGAGGAAGCCACAGACAATGATTTGAGAGCAAAATTCAAAGAGCGCTGGCAAAGAACACCATCCAATGACCTCTACAAACCTTTGAGGGCAGGTAAATCTCACCTTTTCACTTCGCTGATCCTGGAACTGATGACTGAAAGAAATTCTCGATTTAAATCTACTTCGATTTAATTTAATTTACCCACTATTAATTCCAACAAGATGTATGCAATTAAGAAAGATATTTCTGTACTCTTGTTAATCTAAAAGAGCCATGATGGGGATATTGCCACAGGAGCCTTTTTTGCTGGTTCTGCTCCATCAGAGCATTAATTTTCCCCAGCAAATAAGGTTAACTCATAGAGTACTGCAAATCTGTGGATAGGCACTTCCTATCGGTGGACCAATTTGATGGATCAGATGCAGATACGGATTTTTGTATTCATGCAAGGGTCTATTAATTCATCTAGATGTACTATTTGTGCAGCCAGATCCCACTTGTGGTGTGCTGAGAAGAGGCTGCCCTATGTCAGAATATCAAGCTTATTCTGTATCATTGGGTATAATGAACGTCATCTGTCAGGTCTGAAGAAAATTGTATGTTGCCTTTTTTTTTTTTTTTAAAGTTTAGGACGGATTAGAAAGTCACTTATTGCCCTTTTCTGAAAGGATTTTCTTCATAAAAAATCCTGTTCTTAAATGGCTGTCCTCTCCAGTTCATTACACTACAACTTATGACCATTATCACATTCTCTGAGTTCTGTTTGTATTTTTTTGAGTAACTGACGTGCAACCTTAAACTTGATGAGCAATTCACATCACGTAAATTTAATGTACTTTGTAATTCTTGGAATAGCCAACAAATTGGATTTTAATTTAGACATTTTAAACCTTTCTTTACATGACTAGGACTTTTTTTGGAAGGTTCTTGATTAAAATTGATTGAAGATAGAAATGTTGCTGTATTTTGTAAGACTTGGTTTAAATCAGTGTTGTAATAGTTTAAATATTACCTTTGTTTTATTGCTAGAGGGAGCCAATTTCTCTAATATTTTGGATAAAGCTATACAAGCAGATGGACAGGTTAAAGAACGCTATCAGACTCACCGAGATACGATTGCGCTTTTGTGTAAACCAGAGGCAGAATTGAATGCAGCCATTCCTTCTGCCAATCCAGCAAAAACCATGCAGGGAAGTGAGGTAAGACAAGAAAATTAAAGGCTCTGTATAACTGGCTCTGTGAACGTCAGTGTATTGGGAAAACAGTTATTTAGAGTCTTGTCTCTGGTTTCTTCAAGGAAGAAAAATAATGGATCTGTGAAATTAAATGGGCAATTATCTGGAATACCCTGAATATTTAACATTATTTGTCTTGCACAGGAAAAGACTGGCATGGAAAATTAAATGGTGCTATTTTACATGGGAGTGCTAGAACTTCCTTCTGTACTTCCCAAACTAATTCATCTCTAGAGTATAAACTGGAATTAAACAGCTGGTACTGAAATCAGGGAAGCTAGCTCCTAGAAAGGACTGCAGGATAATCTTTTAGTAACCCATGGATCTCATTTTTTGTTTTCTTCACTTTTTTCTCTTCTGTTCATTTTCATAAAATCAAAGGTTCATGGTTTGAAAGTAAAACCTCATTTAATACATAATGTCTCTGTAATCGGATGTTACTCAATGGTTGTCGTTACTCTGTTTGCATATAAAATTTAAATTAGGATTGTTAGACAAGCTCTTTGATACATGCTGAAATTCTCACTTGTGTCAATAATGGTGAAAACTTCTGGACAAAAATGAAATATTGCACGAGTGAGCTGGCTGCCTCCATTATCTGGATATTGTAGCGAAATGTTTTCGAATATAATCTGAATATCGGAGGTTATCAGTATTGAATAATTGATGAGGAATGCAAGATGAATAGGCGACAGTATAGCTTGACAAAAGTGCTTCGAAAACAAAGTACAAATGTTAACTGACTTAATTTTGTTTCATAGGTTGTTGGTGTGTTAAGATCTCTACTAGCCGGCCTGGATGAGGTGAAGAAGGAGAGAGAACAACTTGAGAACGACCTAAAATCTGTTAATTTTGATATGACAAGCAAATTTCTGACTGCACTTGCGCAGGATGGTGCTATAAATGAGGAAGCAATCTCTGTTACTGAATTGGACCGGATATATGGAAGTTTAACACACAAAGTGCAAGAGACCTTAAAAAAGCAGGAGGAACTTCTCAAAAACATTCAGGTACAAAACATTAACAGTAGACGTTGTACTAGGTTTCAAAAATGTGGGTGGGCCTGAGGGTGGGTGATCAGTTACCAGTGTAGGGCACTGGTTTCTGGGGACTGACAGTTCCATGTTCTGCTACTTTCACCATTGCAGTTCCCTGGAGAACCCTACAGATTCATGGGTACTGGATTAGATCCCCTCTGGTCCCCAGGAGAGTCCTGCTGTTCTGTGCATGCCATTTTGTACTGGTGGATATCTGCATCCATGAATATAATTATTTTTATCCATTCAGGACTTTCGTACTTTTTGAAATCGCTCATCTGTTTTTCAGCTAGAAAACAACAATTAGGGTGGTGAGAGAATTCTAATGACAGGCCTTCTTAGTTATTTCTTAAGAAAGAGAAGGTTGAGTTTAAAAAGGAAAAATCAAATTTTTGGTCTATTTCAAAAATGTTTCTGTATGAGTATTAAAATAATTCAGTAGATGTTGATCAGGTGTCCAGGAGTTTCTGAATAATTATTTATCTATGAAATTATTGTTTATAACTTAGTAAAAATTGCTATAATTTCTACTTCTCTGGGTTTTTCATGATGAGCCGTTCTTCCAGCCAAAGGAAAGAGTTTCTGAATGACAGTGCCATTCATATTTACAGCCTACTTTTTAAATGCAAAAGTCTCTTAAATGAAGACAATCTTCGATTTTAAATTTCAGGAGTTTTATCTATCCTTTAGGGCTGAAATGGTTCATTCTTTTTTTTCCCTTCCCCCCAGAATACACATCAGGAATTTTCAAAGATGAAACAATCAAACAATGAATCTAATTTAAGAGAAGAAGTTCTGAAGAATTTAGCTGTAGCAAATGACAACTTTGTGGAACTTGTTGCAAATTTAAGAGAAGGCACAAAGGTATGGTAATCATTAGGAAGCCAGCAAACTGTTCACGGAAAAATGTAAGAAAGCAATGAAGGATAGCAAACTTTGCAGTTGTCACATTAGATGCCTTTCTTTGGCTTCCTATTTTTATTCTGAAAGTTGTCTCCTGGACAATTTGTCTTGCCTGTTTATCGGCCTGTTTATAAGAAATTTGATACTATAGTAATTACTACAAGTGTACTAATCTGATTTTAAATTTTATTTATTATCTCATACTTTAAACATTCTGATTTCTATTTGACCTGAAACAAGCTTGTCTTGAATTTATAATGATATATTTGTTTGTGAAAATGGTGACTTTTGAGGCATGCAGTTGCCAAGACTAGTTGGTTGATCCTGGTGGTTTCCAAACAAAGAGCAATTGTATCTGTGTGCTGTTGCTTCATTCAATCGGTTTATAAAAATATTAACTTATTTTTAAATGGAGTATGTATTTGTATTCATTGCAATGTATTTACTTCTTCGTTGCTAGTTTTACAATGAACTGACGGAAATCCTGCTGAAATTCCAAAACAAATGCAGTGACATTGTGTTTGCCCGTAAGACCGAAAGAGATGAACTTCTAAAGTAAGAATCTTTTTTGTTTTAAGCGTTATTGAAAGTAATGTATTAGTCATTAAAAGTACACTGACGGTACATACTGTGGAACTTAACTGAGAGGAGGGAGAAAGTATATCTCTCTGGATGAAGCACAGCTCTCATAAGAATAAAATATACTTTTCAAACACCCTAAAGTTATTTGAAAAGATTATCTAAACCAGGGTGGGCAAGATATGGCTTGTGGGCAGGCTCTGGACCAACAAGCCTTTGAACGTGGCCAATGGCCCACCCCACCTGGACTCTCAGGCAGGGAGCAGCTGCAAGCCGCTCAGAGTGGCTGTCTGCTCTGTGTCCCTCTCTGTACTGCATGCCAGGAGTGGGTGGGAGAGGCTTTGCACTACTTTCACGCACAGCAAAATCGCTCAGCTTCCACTGGCTGGTTCTGACTACAGACATGCATGTTAAATGGAGTGTCTTATTTACCCAGTTTTTCTTAGTATGCATGTTGCTATGTATTTGTTTTTAAAAAAAAAAAAAAAAAAAAAGGTCAAAGAAATGCCCCTTACACTTGGGGTGAAACGTAATGAGGGAGTTACAAGACTGTGGGATGAACTCCTCCTGTATCAACCCTGAAGAAAAAGCTGTTTTCTATCGTCACATGACATTTTGTTCTATGATAACCCAATTGGCCTTCTCTGTACTACACACAAAATGTCCTGTTAAGATTGTATGGAATAAACTAAGTCTGTTCTCTTTCAGAACATTGCTTCTTCCACAAACCCCTCTGTTACCTCTGCTAGTTTTTCTGTACCTTTCTTTGGATCTCTTTGTTTCACGTATATTTCTGAAGGGAAATATTCAAGCTGAATGGTTCAGGTCATAAGGTGATCACCACCTAGCATCAGGAAATCATCTTGCTGCTGGTGTGCACAGTGATTGTAAACCTAGTGCTCCCTATTCAGTCTAATACATTGTGGTGATCTTGGTGTGAGGCTAAGATTTTTGTCATGGTTATTCTTATAAAAAGTCATGAACAGGACACGGGCAATAAATAATAAATGTACACATACTAATAAAATTTTCACTACACAATACAGAAGCTTTTGAATTGTTCAACTTTGTGATTTTTTTTTAACTACAGGCAAAGTTAATTGTTAGTGTAAAATGGTCACTTACTAATGTAGCCATCCATGTTTCTGAAATAGCTTGTATTTCACCAGCTTGTCATCTTTGAGTGTCATTTCACAAAATAACTTTGTAAGACTAAACTGTTCTCTACCAGCCTGAACTGTTGTCAGGCACTGATAAACATCTCAGAACTATTATGTCTATACTTGGAAAGTGATCTTTTAAGCTTCACCAAAATTTTACAATGTGAGGGAACTTTCAGAAACTGTTCTGCTGTAGCTACAGAACTCTGGTTTTGCCAAATCTGTGGGAGTAGACGCTCATATCTTTAGTAATGCAAGGTCAAGAAGCTGGGTCCTAATAGGAATCATTCAACAGGCTTTTAAAACAATGTGGCACCTAGTTGACAGAATCATTCAGAACCAATCAGATAGGCTTTCTTAGCTAACATATCAGTAGTGCCACTGAAGGACTTCACCCTGTTGTCAGGATCAGCCACCTTACGTGATATGATTTCTGTTATTTTTATAAGCAGTGAGTGTTGTCATATTTTTTATGCAAACAGTTTTAATGCTGCAATATCTGGTTTTATTTCTGTTTATGTACTTCGCAACCACATCTTCAGCAGATGAGTTACAGCTTTGTTTGCACTTCTTAAATAATATATTCCACGTAATCCCTACAGGTGGCTGGTAAGAAAATAGCTTTAAACTATGGGTTCCATCCTATAATTACCAGCAAAGGTAGAATTGCAGGCACGTTCCCTTTGCTGCAATGATTGATGGAACTGTGTGTTATGGGGCAGGGTAGGCAGTAAATATGCTTTTTTTTCTTTTTCTTTTTTTTTTTTTTACAGCAATGACAATTTCATTTACTTCTCCAAATGGTGTTTCTCCAGGTATTGCCCACTATATTGAGAAGATATATAGTGCATGTTACATGCACTGCATTTTTAAAAGGTGCTTTGAGGCTGTTCCCAGGTGTTCACGTATGTAGCATTGTTAATGACAAAAACTTTTTCAGAAAGAATTCCATATTTCTGAATTGTTTCCACCATTGTGTGATTTGGCTAAAGTTTAGTTGTCTCTAAACACGCGCACATTTTTAGGAAAGAATTCAATCAGAAACTTCCTTCTCCTCGTCTGCTTGAAATATCTTCAAAAGACAAACAGGGCACTGCCAGGATATTCACTATATATTTTAGTCTGCCATGAGACTAATTCCAAGACATTGATTCAGCAGTTCTTTCAGGTACAGGTTGAACTTCTCTAAGCAGAAACTCTCATCTGACAATATCCATAATCTGGCATGATTTTTAGCCACCCGGACAACCACTTACCATGGGGGTTGCAAAGTATCCTGCAGCCTCATGAAGTTTGTTTACAGCCACGAGTCCTGGTTCTCAGTGTTCTGTGCGTTGTTTAGCTGTAATTGACCCCTAAATGTTTTCGAAGAGCCCAGTAAGCAGTGGAAGTGTTGGTAATCCTGCTAGACAGTATTGACCTCCCATAGTCCAGGAAATTGTCTCATACAGCATTGGTCAGGTCCCCAGGGGGCCAGATGAGAGGTTCAAGTCCAGCTACATTAATTACATAGCTGGAGTTGATGTACCTTAATTTGAGCTTCTGCACTATGTTATGGGAGGTCAGTGAGCACAAATGTGCCTGTCAACTTCCATTACCTCTCGTAAGGGGTAGGAGTACTGGTGCTGACAGGTGCTGTGCGCTTTCAGTTTAACACGTCCCTATGAGACACGGTAAATCGAACTCTGGAAGATTGACTTCAGCAGAACTGATCTTGGGAAGATGTGCCCTAAGACATGTAAGCACTGCAGAAAATCTCTGTAAACATTTGTCCTACAATGCATCTTGCCTTTGATCTTCACAGTAAACTGATGCTGTTATTTTGTTTAGACTTCTTGCCAAGACCAGACAAGTTCTTGAGGTTTTATGTCTGTGCAAAGCACTCTTTGTATCTTTGTCACAGCTTGTTTTTTACATGTTTTTTTTACAGGAGTGTTACATGCTATTCAAAACCTCCATCTGTCACTTCCATGAAATGTTCCATTTGAGTATTTTACCTCTGCTCTCTTTAGCAGTTGTTTTGCCATTAAGCTCTTCAGTGTAGTTGGCATTGCCATTTTCTCAACCATGTGAAGCTCCTACGTGTGCTGCCCATGCTTGACTGCTCAAATATTAAAGTCTTACTGCTAAGCAAGAACAGGCTGGCATTAGACTGACTGTGATCCATCCAGGGTAGAAACTAAAGAGTGGATCCTCACCCCTCCACCCGAGGCTGAACTAATGGAATTTTGAGTAAATAATGGAAGTCTCATAAAAGTCACGGAATCTGTGACTAACTCTTAGCCTCAGTCTTCGCCTTCCACTGAATCAGCCAGGATGGTCAAGTGCTTGTGATCTTGCTACGGGCCTGGACTGCTGTCTGATCGTGTGTGACAATTATGTTGTGATGTAATTACTTTCACCATGAACAGTTGACACTAGCACAGCTTTTCAGCCTTCATCTGCAGGATTGACAGTATCCTGCTGTAGCCATGCTGTATAAGTGGGTAAGGTCAGTACAGTAATATGCTTTTTGAAGGTTAGACTTAAGAAAATTTTGTCAAAGATACATATGTTGTCTTTCTAACCAAATCATCCTACTCACCAAAGCACTGGTGGAGACTACTTGTTACTAAAGATACCTTTGGGAATGTGTTACTTTAGTCATTACACATGCCTTATCGAAACTCAATCCTCAAATCCTATCTTTCCATTTTTAGAAGTGTTTTTATATGGAAATTGTGCCTGTAAAGTAAATTTTAACATTGACAGTATTGCTTCCCTGCCTGCCTCACCATCAAGCCAACAACGAAGAACCTACATTTCTTCCCTGTGGTATATTTGTGGTGAGGATTACAAAAGTGACTTTTAAGCCTGACAGTGTCTGTTGCTCAGTGTATGGTATTAAAACTATAAAATCACTACAAGTAAAATTACCATTCTGTCAGTAGTTGCTTAGTGTCACTAGCATTGTTTCCACTTGTACTAGGAACTGATTGTCTTACCCTGACCCAACTACAATTTTCTTTTGGCAATCAGACTCTTTGGGATATTTGTAGTATGGCTTAGTGTTTGAAAACACTATCTAATACAGAGGTTAGCAACCTTAAGGGGAAGTGCTGAAATCCGACCTCTTGACCTCTCTATATAGTCTTGAGTGCTGGTGGTGATAATTTTTAAAGCCTGTAGTAGTTCTGCTTTCAACAGCTTTATTAATAAATAAATGGTAAAGCTTTGCATCTTAATTTAGGTGGTGGTTGGTATCATGGACTGGTATTTTGTTAATCCACAGGTGGCATAGCTTTGAAAAAGGTCCTGGCTGCATGGGCAGGGCTGAGCTTCTGCCTTGCATGCCAATGAAAATCAGCTCACATGTCATTCATGGTACCCTTGCCAGGGGTTCTTGACCTTGATCTAATATCTGTTCTTACCAGTTTAGTATCGCTACTAAAAACTCTTCTGCGTTATACAAAACCTAAAATCGTAGTTTAGTCAGTAAAACTCCATCCCCAGCCCAGCAGGTTGTGTCTTGGTTGGTTTTGGAACCGCTATTTGACACTTTTCATAGTCATGTTAATCAGGGTATAAGGGGGAACATTAAAATGGACTTCTCCAGCATTTCTAAAGAGCTTTGTAGTTTGAAAGACTGGCTTTTTAATCTTTGTATTGCTAAATTGGCAACAGTATCCTGAATTCTTCTAAGCATAAGTTAAGCTGTGTGTACTCAGGGCTGAACTTCAGAGAGGGAGAATGCTGGTTAGTTGTTGGATCACCCCTAGATACACTTGCCTAAGGTGTTTTTTGTTTGTGACTCTTTTGGGATGACATAATTAAAAAGTAGTTCCACTGCCTGCAGCAAATTGAGTTTGGCTGTTCATATAACGTCTCATAAAAATCCATCAGGACGGTATTGCTGTCTTGTTAAAGATTTCCTTCTCTTAACTGCAGTGACAGTTTTCTTACTCACTTAACCAGCCAGACCAATAGTTGGTCAGTTCTGTCCCCTTTTTTGAGTTGACCTTCATATTCATTTCAATTCTAATTTATTTTTAGTGAGAAGGGAGAGAGTGATACATTTTTGTATTTGTCAGTTTTCTATTTCAAAAAGCCATGCATAGCTATCCAGCTGTGACACTTTGATTTTTACCTAATTTATCATACTTTTTGGGGATGTCTACTTCACATAAAAGTTAAGTGGTTTCCAAAGACTCTCAGTAGCATTGACCAAGTCTCAAATATTTAACTTTATACGAATATCCTAGAATATGCCACATTTCTCAGAAGGTCTGACTTAAATCTCCAAACGTCTGGTTTGGAATTTCTGTGGAACTATAGTATCACAAGAAAAAAGGTAGCTAATTGGTGTTGCTTTTATTATCTTATAGTATCTTAACACTTCATTAAGCAAGCATCTTATAAGGTATGTAAAGTGTAACTAAAAAAAATAGAATGCTGAAGAACATGAGAATAAGGGTTCTGAGAGCTGCAGGTTTCTGGTAGTTTGTGTTACTCAAACAGGTTCTCTTCTGCTTTGGTTTTCTTCAGACTTAATTTTAGTCCAGAAAATCATATCCACTGGGGTGTCTAGTAGACTAACTTTTCCATCCGACTATGAGATGTGGCCAGTTTTATCTCAATGTGTATGTAATCTGAAATTTTTTGTCCTTTGTCTCTGAAACACAATGCCTTTGCAGAACAAAGATCTTTAGTTTTTTTTTTTTTTTTTGTCCGTGTGCTGTAGTCAAGAGGTAGAACCTTTACAGCCTAACTGTTAAGAGGTTCTCACTAGCTTGGCCTGAAACTAGCATGTTAAAAATAGCAGTGTGGGCATTTTGGGATAGCCACCCAAGGTTGGATAGAGGATGGTAGGGAATGAAGGTGTTTTGAGCTTGAGTGGCTCATCTTAGCTAGTGCTGTAACATCCAGGCTGCTGTTTTGTAATACGTTAGCTTGAGCCAAGGTAGCTTTAATCTGTTTGTCTGGGCTAGGAGGTGCTCTGTAGACACCTTTGGAGACTCTCAGTTGTGAAAACTTTCCTGATCTCTTCTCCACACACCCCACTCCCCAGAATATATTGTTCACAGAGCATTGGTTCCCTTAAGCTATGTTCCAGGTCAGCGTTCAGCAACCAAAATAGCAAAAAGAGATTTTTTCCAATTTGGTGAAAAGCTCAATACCTTGAACGGCAATGCGTGTGAATACGAGACAATCATTAATAAATAATGCCAAACCATACTTTCTGTAACGCCTATTTTAAGAACAGAGCACACACTGATTTGTAATGCGATACACGTTTACTGCAAGATGTTCACAAACTTTTTACATATTCTATTTCCTCACACTTTATGTGTGTTTGTAACACTGTCTTCCTGACTTTCACTCCCAAATCTTCTTTCTCTGGAAGACGCTGGGGGTGTTAGGCAACCTTTTGAGATCACATCATTTGCTATTCAGATGTGAGTTCATTTTTTTTGAAGATAATCAGGGGTTTGTTTTTTTTTTACTTTGCAATTGTAGCATCAGGAGCCACAAAAGTCCTTAAAGAGCTGCAGGTTGCAGCCTCCTGCTCTAGGTAGATTTAGAGCTTGAGCAAAGGCCCAAATAAGAGAGAGCTGTGCAAGTTAATAAAAGGATTGGCTGGAGGAAGGACTGAATAAGGTGAGATCATTCACTAGTCAAAAGTGGGTCCAATTTTAAGTGTTACATTTTAAAATCAGATTGATACTGCCAAATCCTGAGTTGCCTCACCTCAGGTTGTGATCAGAATATAAAGTCCATCTAAAATCTAAGCTATATTTTTACTCTCTTTTAATAGAGACTTGCAACAGAGCATTGCTAGAGAGCCAAGTGCTCCTTCTATTCCTTCGCAGCCTGCGTACCAAACTGCAACAGGCGGAGGAAGTAAACCTGCTGCATCACCTGCGCCAACTCCAGCACCTAGAACCATGGTGGTAAGTAAAGGATGTGTTTATACTCAAGTTGATTATAGATGGGCCATCCTTAGTAACAGGGGTTTAAAATAAATTGATATGCTAAAGTTGTTATAATTAATGTACAGGGGTACAGTAGAATCTCAGAGCTAGGATTGACTGGTCAGCTGTACACAAAGTTGTTACTTCCAGTTTCAGTCAGGCAGCGCTGGAGAGTTTCACACACTCACACCCTGCTCCCCCTCCCCACCCAACCCCAAAAAAGGCAAATATTTGTCCTGTGCCTGTAAGGCATGTGAAGGTGGGCTGCTTGGCCCCACCTGTGCTGGGCACTCACTTAACAGCTGTTTTTGTCCCTGTCTCCCCTGGCCAGGAGGGGGACCAACCATTGCGCATGTGCGCGCGCGCTCTCTCCCTCTCACACACACATGCCCATCCACAGCCAAGATGGGGACAAACTTGCGAATGTATACTGGGGCTGAGTAGGGAGCTCAGCTGCCATTGAAACCAGGCCAGGAGTGTCAGCTGATGAAACTGCTCTTTGTTCAGAGTTAGAGACAGCTTCCATTCCCAAGGTGTCCATAACTCTGAGATTCTATGGCTCTTTTTTAAATGCCTATTGTCAAGTTAAAGAGGCGTGAAACATTCAGGAAATATCATATGGTTTCAAATAATAAAGTTGGTAGTAAACTTTGTTTCCTTTTTATCACCTTTCACTGTAACTTTCTAAAAAGATTGAATTAAGAAAGTGTACAGCAGCATGAATGCAGTGAGCTCTCAGCGCCACCTAGAGCAGCATGCTGGGCTCTCCCACCAGCCTTCAGTCACACAGAGTGGTGCTTCTGTGGTGTTTCAACAGAGCCTGGGGCTCCAGATGCTGCTTCAGGAGCAGTGGCGGTGCCTGGGGGCTCCGGGCCATTTGAAAAGCTGTATTCCTGTGCGTTTGCCCCTCCACCCTACCCCCTTGCTGGCTTGTCTGCCCCTCAATGATGTGGTTTACCTAGAGCAGTGGGGGAGCTGTCACCTAGCATTCCTGGAGTGGCTGCGCTTTAAACGTCAGTGTAGACACAGTTCACTAAACTTTATAGAATTGAATCTGATACATGCCTTGACAAACTTGAGCTACCTGACTTTTTTTACTATATTAAGTCTAGTAAACCACAACCTCCAGCACGCCCTCCACCACCAGTGTTTTCTGCAGCAAGTACTCCCTCCACTCCTGTATCAACAGCTGCTGGAGCCACAGCTTCTTCAGCTCCTCCGGCTGGTTCACCTGCAGCTACCATTGCACCCTCACAGGCACAGGGGCCGCCATATCCAACTTATCCAGGATACCCAGGGTAAGCTATAAGAAAATCTAATTTTCAGAATCAGAGAATTGAAATTAAATAAGATGCTCTTACTACAAATGTAAAATCCCGTTTAATTGGTTAACCAGCTAAACGCTAGGTTTAACCAGTTAGCTGATTAATCAGGTAGAGGGGGTGGCTGGGGAGAGGTCCCTCCAGCCCAACTGAGCTGGAGCAGCTCCCCTACCATGGATGGGGATTCTCTGGTCAGGCTGGAGTACCCCCTCCACGGTGTCTTGGGGACCAAGGCTGCTTCGGCTTGACTGGAGGATCCCTGGGAGTGCTTCAGCATGGTTGAAGCTGCCCCTGTCTGCAACTGTTACGGTGGAGATTGGAGTTTCCATTTTTGTGTAGAAATCTGATATTTCTTTGATTTGTCATGTCTACAGTTCAGATGCGACAGCAGTTCTTAATTCGGGACTGCTGTGGTGGACCTTGCTTAACTGACTGGTCGCAAAGTGCTAGCGCTTGTTGCTTCTAGTTCTTGCATTAAAGACAGCGACAACCTGTGGTGATTGCCAGACCAGCATCATGTAGTTGACAATGGTCCCTGATGCTGCTTTTGCATGTGCTCAAGTGTACTCTCATTGTGGGAGAATATATTATGGACCTCCTTCTGTTGGCAGTATTGTCTTCATGATCAACAACTAGTATTGGGCATTAACTTTTCATATCTTGTGTCACTCACTTCTTTAAGACTAGTAGCTAGACTGTTTGACCTTCCTGAAATACCCTTACTTGATTTAGAGCAGGATGGACAAACAGCTAGAGATGCTAAAGTTTAACTGCTTAACCAGTAAGCCAGAATCTAAACGAATGAGGCTTACCTGTTGCAGTTAACTACTACAAGCTGGAGCAGCCCCTCAGTGCCACAGGCAGAATATCCTTATCTGCAGCAGCTCCAGCAGGGGAAGGAAGTTGGGGAAGGGCATCTGGAAAGGCTGCTCCAGCCCAGCTGGACTGGAGGCTGGAGCATCCCTCACCTGGCATGCCAGGATCAGGACTGCTTCAGCCTGGCTGGAGTGCTCCATAATGCACCTAGAGCTGTGAGTGCCAGGGACTGTTCTGTCATGGCTGGAGTGCCCTGCCTCCTCCGATGCCCCCAGGGCCCCTCCATCTGCGGTGGCCCCAGAGGGACAGGAGGTGGTAAATGAAGAGGACGCAGATAGGGGCTGCTTCATCAGGGCTGGAGGCCAATGCGCCCCTCCCCAGTGAGCCAGGGTTGGGACTGCTCTGGGCCAGCTGGAGTACCCCCACCCACAGTGCACCTGGGGCTGCCACAGAGGGGGACGGCTATGGCCAGGCTGGGTCGCTGCAGATGGGTTGCTTCAGCCACGCATCCCCACCACCTGTTTAATCACTTAGCTGGTTAACTGAAAAAACTAAACAATTACAAAATTAAAACACTTTTAAAAGAAGAGAGTCTGTTTGGGATATTAAGACTGTAGGGTGTTGTGTATTTTGTGAGTGTGCTGTCACTAAAAGAGTGGTAAGAACAATTTTTAGTGAATTTAATAACTACTTGAAAGATTAAATGTAAAATGAAGACTTCATTTCCATTTCAGAAGTCTTCCTTAACATATACGTATGAAACTTATTACAATGATAAATATACATGTACGTGTAATAAGAGCTGTGCTCCTTGTCAGCAATACAGTTAACTCAGCTTGTAGTCTTGTGTTGCGGAGAGCTTTGAAGTCAGGGCAAGGGCAGGAAGGAGCCGTCGATAGCTGATCTAGCAGCTTTGCAGAGGTGACAGGAGAAAGAAGGGAAAGTGGAAGGAGTTGTCTTTATCCAAGAACCTGTGGTCACCCTCAGCAGTATATATGACCTGTCTCCCTTTCGTCTGGTGCCTGCTGTGGTGTATGCTCCATATGTCATCCTACTGCCCAAAATACAAATGTGAAAGGAGGAATGGAGAATTAAATAGCAATGAAAGCCAGCACTGGGGAGAAGAGACTAGTAAGAGAATTCTATACGAATATTCGAATGAACTCCTGAGTTGAGACTTCTTTCTCTGCACCCTAGGAGCATTTGCAGAATTGGGAGTCATCTAAAGCTCTGCTAATGCCTGCTTATCTCCTCATGACCTTCTCCTACTCCTCTCTCTCTCTCTCTCTCTCTCTCTCTCTCTCTCTCTCTCCTGTCTTGGAGCCAGTAGAAGGAATAGGATATCTCCATTTCTGAGGCAGATACTCTTTCTGTTAGTCACCTTTGTTGCAAAGAGTACTGTCCCTGATTCAACTCTGTGCTATTCAGGCAGAACTTGTCTTAGCCAGTAAGTTGGCAAGGTCTGAAAATACTAAATACAATTATATTTATCTTGGTTTAGAGCAAGGTCAGGTTATGAGAAGCTGTTTTTTCCTCATTATGTTGGATTTAATACACGCTTCCTAAAGGTTTTATGTGCAGTAGTAAATACTGTGAAGAAGGAAATAAGTTGAAACTCTCTCCCATGTGTCCTTGCTTAGCTTTCTTACTAATGGCCCATCCTGTTGTTGCCTCATTATATAACTTGTAATTTTTGCAATTAATGGATGCTGTTTTCCACAGGTATTGTCAGATGCCAGGGCCAATGGGCTACAACCCTTATACATATGGTCAGTATAATCTGCCATATGCACCACAAATGTATCAAAACCCTGGACAAGCACCATACCCAGGACCACAACAACCTGGATATCCATACCCTCAACAGCCTTATTACCCACAGCAATAACACTCACAGAGAAGTTCCGCTTGTTTAAAAATGAAACTTGCAATAAGCATACTAAACTTTTAGCTCCAATTAATGTATCATACTGTACTTAATGCAGTCTATAGCTCCTATCTGTTAAATACTCAAAGCTGTATTCTACTTTCTGATTGCACTAAACTTCTTGACAGATTTCCTGCAGTTGCAGTGTGAACACTAAGCATGATGTGGTCAAAATTAAATTACAGCATAATTCAACTGTATGAAAACTGTAACTGCACTTAAACTAGACCAAAATGTTTCTTTATGAAATCTTCATTTCAGTAGTAATGGGGATATTTGATAAGAAAAGCTGAACAGTGCTTGCACTGGGTGTGATATATTTTACAGAACTACATAGGGTTTCCTTCTATAATCTGTTGGTTTGTACCTTTTTTGTTTGTTTAGTTACCAACATGCTATTTTTGTCTAATCAAGGCTTTGTAAATCATAAGTAAATAAATGACATAAGAACAGTTTAATTTTTTTAAACATTTGCTAAGCTCATTACCAGAAAAATGGGTGGGGCAGGGGATGAGAGGTTTGATGTACAAGCTGCTCTGGCGCTGAGAGAGGGTGAGATGTTTCTCTCTGACTGGATTTATCCTTTGACTTCTGCTGGCCTGCCTAACAGAAGGCAGCCACTCCCTAGCTAAGCTTGTGACCTGAGTTTCCATTTATTCCACCTGCAGTTCTGCAAACCAAGACACCACGACCTTGGCACTGTCAGGGCTCGCTTGAGTCAAGGTAGATTTAATCTGTTTGCCTGGATTAGGACTAAATCTCTGGTTGGTATAAAATCTTTACCAAATTTAAATGAAATTTGGCAAGAGATTTGTTAGGACACATTAAACATAGTTCCTCAATTCAAAAATATTTAATTTTTTGTCACTTTATGCTCTCTCCACTTTCCATCTGCCACCTCCAACTCAAAAAAGAAACCAGAAAGTGAGGAGCACTAGCTGCCTACTGCATTCACCTATTCAAGATCTGGGGAATGAGCTTGGGACCAGAGAAGTTAATCAAAGACATCTTCTCGAAACAAGACAGCCAAGGCTTAAAATTAAGAAACTGATGACTGCTGTAGACTTGAATTTAATTTCCTGTTAGGCCAGTGTAACAAGCAGGCAGCACAGCACACCTGAGCAGCATATCTGGCCATGAATGCCTAAGGTTGCTGGTGAGCTTCAGCATGGAGCATGCACGAGATCCAGGGGTGGGGTGGGTCAGTGTGAAGGTGTGCTGGCAGAACTGTGAAGCTTCAAAAGAGACTAACATATATGCCAAGATCTTGCAGGACATGGTGGAAAAGAGAGACACCAGGGATGCACAGCAGTACAGTCCGTCAGACAGGCATACCAAAAGACAAAGCAAGCAAATGGACATTCTGGTCATTGTCACATTCATACTGCTTCTGAGTGGCTGCATGGGACTCTGGGGGTACCCAACCACTGTCCCCAAAGAGTCAGTGGATACTTCAGGCTGCCTCTGGCAACATGGTGGGTGAGGAAGAGGAGGAGAATGGTGAGCAGGTGAATGGGGCAGCTAGTCTTACTGACAGCCCAAGCTCTTTTTAAATTTTGGAGCCAGTCTCCACCCTGGAGGATATTTTGTTATTGGACCCTGATGGTTGGGACTGTACCTCCTGCGTGCTCATTTTTTAGATGTGCTACAAGTGAATGAAGGTAACTGACTGTGATCTCTGGCAGGTTCTGTAAACTACATAGTCTGGGCACCCCCGAGCAGCTTCCTAATGTGTCTGGAGATGGAGCAGGAATCCTTCCTCTGCTTCTCAATAAAGCTTTCAGATGGTTTTTTTTTTTTGTTTTGTTTTGTTTTGGTTTTTTTTTTGTTTAAAATCCTTTTCACGTTGTTTCTGGGACAGCCTGCATTATTCTGATCTCTGCCAACAGGATACCTTTCCCTGGCAGGATAGCAGTAAGTGATCTGCTATTGCTTCAGCACAAAGCAGTGCAGCATAAGGAAGAACCTTTGGTCCGCACTGCTTCAGAGAAGGCGATGTTGCACACAGCAACTTAGGTGAACCTGTATGTAACTTGAGAGAAATGTTCACTGTCCTGGCAAAATGGGGAGGGGAAGCCCACAGTTACCAATGGAAGCATGCAGCCCCCCATAGTAAAAACCCCACTGCCAGTATTTCCTGTAAGTGAGCACTTGTGGAGGTTATCCAGGAGAGATTAGGGTGCCACCCAGCTCATTAGCAGAACACCTACAGCCATCCACAGTGGGCAGCATGTGTTTGTGTTAGTGGTGTACATCTGCACATGCCTGGATGCATGTAACAAAACTTTTTCTGCCCATAGATTAGAAAAAATTAGAGCAAATACTGCCATGCCTGATCTCTCACCCGCTCTGCCTCCCGGCTTCCTGTGGGTAGGGAAACTCGCTGTCCCAGCAAAGAGAGAGCAAGGGGAAGCATGGTATGATTGTCAGAGCTGCACAGCCCCAATAGCACAAGCTGCACCACCATGCCTGTACCCTCATGCCCTGCCGTGGGCTCCTGGGGAAAGAGAAACTCTCATATTCCCAGCAAGATGGGGAGGGGAAAGCATGTGGCAACCATGTAAGCCACAGCCCCACTAGCACCCCGTAGGCTTTCACAGTGGAAGGACTTGTTTTTTGAATCCACTGACATGCACGTTGTTTGAAAGCATACCCCAATTACCATTCCTTGGCAGCAGACCGAGTCAAGCAGCTCTCTTAAGGTCTCATTGTTGTACCTGCTGCCTAAAACCAAAAATTTTTCCTTGTACATAACACATCCCTGTTGTCTTCCACAGACACTGTTCTATGAAGTTGCTTTGTGTTGTAAAACTTCTCACCTACAGTGAATGTGCCTCCCTAATGTCTGGCCTTTGCTTTTTTTGTTGCAGTGTGTGCAACAAGTTTTTACCACTCCCTTGCACCTCCAGCTGTTAATCTAGCACAAATCTGAAGGTGCAATAGGGAAGACAAATTCTGAATGCATGCAAGGGCACAGTTAAATGTATGGAGGAGAACAGTACTTCACAAGAGGATAGTGCATTGCAAGGAGAGGTGAGTGCTCAGGGAACATTAAGTCCAGACTTAGAAGGAAATGTGGAAGCGCATGCTACAGCAAACAGAGCTCCTGAGATGCCTGGTAGAAGAGCACAGAGCCTTATCTTGAACCACATGCTCTCCTCACCATGTTCCACAGCCTCTTGCCCTTCTCCCCCTAAGTGACCCAGAATGCAGGAGAGGAGAAGGGGGGCATGGCTTTCTTCTGTTCAGCCCCTGGGGGTGTTTCCTGTAACAGAAAGATGACATACCTACACCTCTTTCTCACCCCCTCCTGCCACAAACTCCTTTACTGTTTGCTTCATTTTGTTCTCTAAGTAAAAATTCATAACCTCTCAACAGTGTCTCGTTACTTGTGCTTTACAAGGGGGGTGGGCTGGGAGAGAGTCACAGGTCTGCACCCATCATAGACCTTTCAGTCATAGGCATGCATATACACAGACCCTGCTGTAGGATAGGGTGAGCAAGCTTTTCGTGTCAGAGACCACTTTTCATCCCTGCAATTAGCAGGACCCTCCCCAACCTGTCTAATGTAATCTAAAGGGATGGAAATTTCAGTTATGTTCATATGAAAAAAAAAAATTCTGAACATGAAGTTTGTAGGATGTAAAACTTTAATTGATATGTGAATACACATACTTAAAAAATAGTAACATTTCATCCTTTTTAATGAGATGAATGAGCCTGAGACCTGGCAGCCATTTGTGTTATGCTCTGCCAACAAAATTTCATGTCCCCATAAGGAGGCCTGCCCCTCATTTTGTGCACCCCTGCTGTAGGACACAGGGATCAAATCATTGCATTTAAGAAATAAAAGTGATGTATTGACATAACAAAAGACTTGGGTGGTAAACATACTTTGTTGCTGAGGTGTTACAGCCAAAAAAAAAAGAGGTAGGTCAAAGCATAGAGATTACTTCCCTGGAATTCAGTTTAAAAGTTACTGTACAAGTGGGTAAGTTAGCCAGCCTGAGAAGTCCCGCACCAAACACAAAAATAAATAAAACCCTGGTCCCTTCTGACTAAAACATTGCCTCTCTACTTAATGTATCTGTATACCTGATCTTTGTGGTCTTGATATTTACTGAATTTCTAAGTCTGCTCGGGTTTAAACATCTGTCTCTTTCCTCCAGAGACTCCTCTCAGCAGGTTAACTGCTTCAATTCAAAAGGCCACTTTTTCTCCTCCTCTGGGATTATCTGGCTGCTTCCTAGCAGAGAACCCACTCTGTGGGTTTAACCCTTTATGGGCATTCATTCGTGACAGGATATGAAAATAAAAATTACCACATCAGATGTGAAAGGGAAACTCACAGTTTAATGTGACCAAAGTGTCAGGGAGGAAGTTGGATAATTTGCATCATAGAATTTTAAAGGAACCAGCCCATGAAATGGCAAGCCCAATAGTGAGAATTTTTAGTGAATTCCTAAACTCAGGGATTGTACCCTACGAGTGGAAAATTGTAAATGGAATAAATATTTATATTTAAATAATGAGGAGGAACTGATCTGTGAAATTACAATCCCATTAATTTCATTAGAGTTGCATACAAGGTCTTAGAACAAGTGTTGAAAGAGAGTAATTAAGGACATAGAATGGTAAGTGGGATAAAATACAACATGGTTTTAAAAAAGTTAAATCTTGCCAGATCACCTTGAGCTTTCATTGAGAAGATAAGTGATTTTTCTAGACAAAGTAAAAGCAGTAGCTCTTACCTACCTGGAACTCAGTAAGGCAGCTGATGTGATTCTATATAGGATATTATTAGTTAAATTGGACAAGAAGGGGATAAATATGAAAATTAAAAGATGGGTGAGGGATAATCACTGTCTGCAGGGAGGTTACTAATAGAATTCCTCAGGGATGACTCTTGGGACATATATTTAGCATTTGCATTAGTGACCTGGGTACAAAAAGTACAGGTGTGCTACTAAAATTTGCAAATGACAAAGTTATGAGGTATTACCAATACAGAGGAAAACAGGCATACTGTATAAACATTTGGATGACCTTGAACATTTGAATGATAAGCGGTAAAATTTAGTAGTTAAGGTAATTCATCTGGGGACTCAAGAATTTCTGCTATAAACTTGGGATATATTATTTGGAAGTAACAGGCGAAAGTCCTGCACATAGTGGTTGATAATGTGATCACTATGAGTTGCCGATGTGAAGTGGCATGGGAACCAATCCCAGGCAGTACTATCATGCCAGAAGAAGTATTTTCGTTGGAGAGAAGAGAAGAACAAATGGATACAAATGGGCCCTCAACAAGCATAGTCAAGAAATTCAACTAAGGGTTCTCACCATCAAATGAGTGAATTTCTGGAACAGTCTTCTCAGGGGTATAGTGGAGGGAAAAATCCTAACTTGTTTCAGTCCAGAACTTGATAAATTTATCAGGGGAATGGTAAAATGATATTGCCTGTACTGACATATGGTCTGTTTACTGTTAGCAAATACCACCAGCTGCTGGAAATGGAATGCTAGATTAGAAGGACTTTGTATCACTATAATATATACATCACATTTCATAGGGCTGGAAGGGACCTCAGGAGGTCACTGAGTCCAGTGTCCTGCCCTCTTAGCAGGACCAAGCACCATCCCTCACAGATTTTTTTTTTTCAATCTATTTGTCTCAGACCCCAAATGGCCCCTTGAAGGATTGAATTTACAACCCAGGGTTTAGCAGGCCAGTGCTCAAACCACTGAGCTATAACCCTCCCATATTTTTTCTCAGCTGTCCAGCTGGTGGGTCTGACTTGCATGCCCAAGGTTTAAATAATGGCCATAGGTGGGGTTGGTAAGGAATTTTCTCCCAGGTCAGATTGTCTGGAACCACTTGGGGTTCTGTTGCGAAGCTTCCTCTGTAGTTTGGGGAATGGGCAGCATGGGGCTTGAACTGCAGTAAATTAGGGATTCTCTGTAACAAGAAGTCTTCAAATCAAGACTTGAGGACTATAGTAAATGAATCAAAGTTTAGAAGTCTATGGCAGGATGGATGCAATATGCAGGAGGTCAGATTAGATCAGGGTGGCCAACCAGTTAGAGATGAAGAGCCACAGATAGAGTCCAAAGAGCCACATACATAGATATATATATATATTTATAGCTAGACAGATATAGATAAATATATATGTGGCTCATTACCCTCCTCCAGAGCCAGACACCCCCAGGCTTCCCCTCTCCCTGCTTTTACTTGATGCTGCCACCACGTGCTTCTCCCAGCATGCAGTGGGGCATGTGCTGAGAACAGCAGATGGCATTCCTGGTGTGCGGCTTTGAGGAGGAGCCGCATTTAATGGCTCAAAGAGACGTGGGTTGGCCACCCCTGGATTAGATGATCATGATAGTCTGCTCTGGTCTTAAAATCTGTGAGTCTTTTTGCGTAGCTATCACCAAGAGAAAGTGTAAAAGTTCATGGGAATAGTGTGCCTACTATTGTCAGATGGTCAGACACTGATGAACAATAGGAAAAGTAAAATATGGGTGAATACCACACTTCCCACACAGCTAACTTTGTGCCACCCTCCACCCTCTGCCAACACAGCTGAATGGAAGGAAGCATGAATGATGCTTGAATTTAGCATTTCTAATGAACATAGAGTACAAGGTACCAGAGAGGGTGGTGTCTGTTATCTAGTTGACAGGGGCTATTTATAGGCCTAAAAGATGATATAACTCCATTTTTAAACCAACTGTCCAGGGATCATTTCTAAGAGTTACACCATTTAATTTGCATCCTTTCTCTATTCAAACTCTCCTTCCCTGTTCCCCTTCTCCTGAGGACCTGCTTCATCAGGAAATATATAATTTGCTATGCCACTGAAGCACTTCTGGTGCACCTCAGGAGGGAGAGCATATGCATGGGCTCAATGGACACTGCTAGCAAAAATCACCGATTAGAGGCACAAAGGGCCACATACACCTAAAGAGGAGCGCACACAGGTAGAGACATCTCAAAGAACCATCACACTGCACACGGTGAGTAACTTCCTCTTTTAGTGCCTCCATTTATAAATCTTCTTTTACAGAGATACAAACATTAAACTTCTGGATAAATAGATGTATAAATAAAAGTAATTAGAAATTCTGGGTTCTGCATTGAGTTTTCACTTCAATGTTCTTGAAATTTTTCTGGGAAAGAAATAGAAAAATCCAGCCATTCTTTTCATGTATAAGCTGGTGAGCTTCTTCTGAGCTGAAGCTATGATGAACTTGAAGCTACAAGGAAACTCATTGGGTTGGGAGTTGAAGGGCTGCTCCTCCCAGAGCCCATACTAGAATTGGGGTGGTGCCTGGGAAGCTTGTTAACATGCGCAGACGTTTTTATTGTTATGAATGTTTTCTCTCTAGTTTTAACCTTACAAATAAAATAGGAGTGCATAAAGTGAGCAGTGTGGTAATTATAACTGCAGGCAATCATACTGTTAACCATCTTTGATTCAGACAAAGCAAGCGGGCTTCTCTCTGCTGGGAATAACAGTAGCCCATTCAGTGGTTGGTGAGCCAGAGGTCAGACAGCTGCCTGGTTAAAGCATAGATGGGGAATACAGGTGCAGGTGTCTTGAGCTGTGATCGTGGTGTCTTGTGTTTATAAGGAGACTTTGTAGCCTGTGTTAAATGGTTCATTTTGTACTTGGATGTAGTTTATCTATGGCAAAATTAATACCCTTATCTTTATAGTTGGGCCCAAATTAGACTGATACAAATTTGTGCCTATTGTTGGCACCAGTGGCTGCATGCAGACTTCCCAAGATAGGCCTGGGATACTAAAGTTTACCTTACTCTTATTGGTGAATATAATACTATCACAGAAGAACTAAAGCAAACTGATTATGACACCATTGCTACATTTAACAGTTTTTCATTGGTAGCCAAGCGGTATGACAGTGGAGAAAAGTGATTAAAAAGGGGGTGGTGTTTTAAAGTTTGGATTGTAAGTTTTATGAGAAGACTAGAGAGAGGACGTTTCTTAACAATGTCAAGGGTGTGAACTTGCTCCTTTATTCACTAGTCACTATGCTGTCAGAAAAATGTTCATAATAGTTAATTTTACTGGCAGTTTCAAAGGAAAAAAGGAACAGATGAGACTTTACTGTGGTTAGCGGGTAAGTAGAGTCCAAAAACTTACAATATTTATTTAGTGCTCTTTTTGTTTGCACTGGGATACAAATTTAATCAACACAGGTATAATGTATAGTTATCTCAAGATACCAGGGGGGAAGCTATTACTATCATGGTCTCATTCATTGCAGTTTTCCTGCTGAGGAGCCTTGACAGCACGTTGGTGGGAGAAAGAAATGATTCTTTAACCAGAAGTAGTAAAATTGAGCATCTACCTCAATTCTCGCATTGGGGTATTAATATCATACTTACACACTCCAAGTTCATTAATGCTATATAATTTGAAAGGCAGCATCACATAATTGTCTTGAGCCACAAACTCAGTGAAATTAACGTAATTCTACAGTTCTATATTATTGTTTGTTACAGTGTTAGTTCCCAGTGACCCCAGTCAGTTATGGAGCCTTTTGTACAAATACATAAGCTAATGTGGTCCTTGTCTTAAGATCAGTCACTCACAAAACTAGGGAAAAGTATATCTGTGTACAAACACTGTATATGAGTGTTTAAGTTATTTTCCATATAGTTAACATTAGTTATTTTATCATCAACAACAACCATAGGCTCGGGGCCTGTTGGTGTCCAGTGCCTCCCTCACTCTTTCCTTCCATCTTTCCCTGTCCAGTGCGGAGTGGCTTAGTTTCTGTAGACTAGCTCCGCACCAGTCTACTATATCATCTACCCGTTCTCTGTGGGGTCTGCTGCTCCCATTCTAACCATCCATTACGCCAAGTACCAGGATCTTGACTTTTCGCTTGTTCACACTGCAAATATGCCCCAATTGCTGTAACTTCCATTGTACAACCTTCTGCAGTAGGTTCTCTTTTAGCTGTATCTTCCTATGTAATTCTTCATTGGTTAGCTTCTGCATCCACCCTATTCTCAGGATCTTTCTATAACAACTCCTCTCAAATGCCAATACCCTTCTCTTTGAATCTTTCATTGTCATCCTTGTTTCACATCCATACATCATGCTGCTGAATACACACATTTTCAAGACTCTCAGCTTTGTTCCTTACCGTTTTTTTATTTTTCACTTTTTTTAACCTTACTGTCATATAGTAATATAACCTATTTCTTTACACATTATTTTTCATAGATCTCCCCCTCATCTCCCAAAATGGCATTAAATCAAATGAGAGCGCAGCTAGAAAAGGCTTCTGAAACAAAGCTGTTATTTTAGTCACCACTGCCTAGTATGACTGCCAGTTGATTTTTTTCATAGTCTTAACAAGAACACCACAGATAAATCATGTTGCTCATTTATTGCTAATATTTCTGTGTAGTATTTCCATTTAGTTGTTACTGTTGATTGAGTGATATATCATTAATGAATTAAGGGAAACTAGTATTTCCATTAGTAAAGAATTTCTCTGAATATAAAGTACAAAGATTTGATACTGCTGGTACTGTAACGTAACACATACCCAGTTTTTTAAATAAACAGTTTTATAATAATTGCTACATGAGATTTGTATGTTAAGGCTTTTATCACAGGTAAAGTTCTTATGGAATTCTGGAGTTGACAGCTTACAGATTTCTATTCCCATACATAGGAAATAACTGGTTTTGGAAATACTTTCTTAAAAACTATTTAGATCAGCCTTATAGAAGGAGCAAGATAACAACACCAAATGTAAGAGTTACTTATCCATTTTCATTATAAACCCTCTTTTCCCAAATGCTTATAATTGTGCCAGGTTTTAGTAGTTTTCCATGCCTCTTCATCAGCAAAAATCACTTTGCCAATTCCAAGAGTGAGGTAAATGAAAAAATAGATTTTTCCCCCCAGCCAATGTTAACATTTTTCCTACTTATTTCTTTGCAGAGTTCTAGCACTGCCACACTTCAAAGCCTGAACATGAAATTTTGTAGAGAGAGCGAGCTGGGTGAACGGGGGATACCTTTGGCTGTCCCAGTGAAAATCAGTTAAAGTTTTGTTGATTCATAGCTTCTGAAGGTTGTTATTTGTACATGCTCAGTAGTTGGCTTGCTGTTAAAATACCTGAACATTCCATCTGTACTGAACATTCTCCTGCCTGCAAGTGCTTCTTTTGAACCAAGAACCAAGCATGTTCTCTGGGCTCCAGGTGAATCTCATAAGTAAGGTTAATTTTGTGCACTTCTTAGCGTCAGGCAGCACACTGCTATCCTAGGAAGCAAGAACCATTTGCCCATATTTAAAAATTTATAATTTAACAGAGATTGCACAAGATCATCCCTTATAGAGCTGGTACTAGAAACCAGATCTCTTGTATAGTACACCCAGTTCTTATCCACAGTGCTTTTGAAATGAATGTGATGAATCTATGCACTAGTGTAATTATTACGCTTTCTTGGTTAACTTACAGACCAACACGGCTACCTCTCTGATACCTTTGTAAAGTACTTTGAAATGAATGGAAGAAAAGCACTAATTTTTTTATTTTATACTAATAAGATACTATTTTCAGCTAAATGCCTGCATTCCAGTGGTAGGTAGAGAGATTTGCTTTGCCTGAAGACTTGCTGTTTATTTTATTTGTAGTGAAAGAGTTCATTTTATCATCCATTTATCATTGTATTATTTGATGCTATGATCAAGTTGTATACTGTTTCATATACAATCAATATAAGCTCCACATATTTAAATTCAACAATTACAGAAGTATGTGACTGAGAAGTATTTAGAAGTGATGAGTCTGTATTAGGTATATACATAAAGCAGGGCTAGAATGCTGAGGCTCTAAGGCTATGTCTACATCAGAGGGTTTTGTTGACAAAACTGGTGGTTTGTCAACAAAACCCAGGGAGTGTCCAGATTTGTTGACAGTAAATTGACAGAATGCAGCACTTTTGTTGACAGCTGTATCCTGATACCCACGAGGTATAATGCCTCTGTTGACAGATCTCTATCAACAGAAAGCCAGTCTGGATGTTCCAAGGGGGCTTCTGTTGACAGAACAGGCCTCCGGGGCACCACACTGATGTCCTGGGGGACACCCTGTCCACAGCAATCAGCATTCTATGGTGCCTGCCTCCAGCCATTCTTAAAGCTTCAGGGATCCCTGTGGCAGGAAGCTGAGAGTGTGGGAAGCAGCAGAGCTACAGACTGCAGTGCCCCATGCCTTTGCAGCTGCTCCCTGTGACCGAGCCTTCCCAGATGGCAGACAGCCAGGGATCCTGAGACCCCCAGAGCTCTGGAGGAAGCAGCTGAGGGGTCACCAGACCCGCCTACGGCACCAAGCGCCAGGCCCCATCCTGGACCTGAGGTCCAGGCTGTGTTGGACCTGTGGGGTGAGGAGGAGACCCTCCTCGACCCCAGGGCTAAGTGGTGCAACGTCTCTGCCTACGCCTGGATGTCAACCGCCCTTGCAGAATGGGGCCATCCCACCTGGAGCATGGAGCAGGTACAGGAAAGAGTTAAGGAGCTCCGGCAGGGCTACACCCAGGCCCGCGATGCCAGCCAATGCTATGGGGTCAGGACCAGCTACCTGCCCCTACTACAGGGAGCTGCACCAGATCCAGGGCGGTGGGGGGAGGGATGACACATCACTTCCACCAAGCCCCGCCAACATGGCGCTCGAGGCCCCCCCACCCGCAGCCAGAGGCCCCAGAGAAGGAGGAGGAGCAGCTCTCCAAAACCCAATCCCCGCTGCATCCAGACATGGAGATGGAATTGGAAGCCAGCAACAGCACCCTCATGATTGTCCTGTAGTCAGTGCCTGCCAGCCAGGCCACCTCCAGGGTGTCCTTGGAGCTGGTAGATAAGTTATGAATAGGGCCAGGGAAGGACAAAATTAAACACATATCCTGTAAAGGTTACATTTGGCTGAAAAGCATTTTTAATCCACTGAGCCAACTACAGCAGTCTTCGGCTGCATCTGCTCTGATAACGAACTGTGGCATGCATAGCTCAGAATTTTTTCAGTGCAAACCTAACTTATAAGGCAGCATTCAAGGCTGCTCCTGGCTCACCTGCCACCCATGAGGGGCATGCTCTGTGGCCGGACACCCCCTTGGGTGCTTGCCTGCTCCCTGGGGGGACGCAGGGGTCAGGGTGATTAGAATCATAGAACACTAGGACTGGAAGGGACCTCGAGAGGCCATCGAGTCCAGCCCCCTGCTCCAATGGCAGGACCAAGTACTGTCTAAATCATCCCTGATAGACATCTATCTAACCTGTTCTTAAATATCTCCAGCGATGGAGATTCCACAACCTCCCTTGGCAATTTATTCCACTGTTTGACCACCCTGACAGTTAGGAACTTTTTCCTAATGTCCAACCTAAACCTCCCTTGCTACAGTTTAAGCCCATTGCCTCTTGTTCTATCCTCAGAGGCCAAGAAGAACAAATTTTCTCCTTCCTCCTTATGACTCCCTTTTAGATACCTGAAAACCGCTATCATGTCTCCCGTCAATGTTCTCTTTTCCAAACTAAACAAGCCCAATTCTTTCAACCGTTTTTCATAGGTCACATTCTCTACCTTTAATCATTCTTGTCACTCTTTGCTGGACCCTCTCTAGTTTCTCCACATCTTTTTTGAAGTGCGGTGCCCAGAACTGGACACAACACTTCAGCTGAGGCCTAACCAGCACAGAGTAGAGCGGAAGAATGACTTCTCGTGTCTTGTTCACAACACACCTGTTAATGCATCACAGAATCATGTTTGCTTTTTTTGCAACAGCATCACACTGTTGACTCATATTTAGCTTGTGGTCCACTATAATCCCTAGATCGCTTTCTATAGTAGTCGTTCCTAGACAGTCTGTCCCCATTCTGTATGTGTGAAACTGATTGTTCCTTCCCAAGTGGAGCACTTTGCATTTGTCCATATTAAACTTCATCCTGTTTACCTCAGACTATTTCTCCAGTTTATCCAGATCATTTTGAGTTATGACCCAATCCTCCAAAGCAGTCGCAACCCCTCCCAACTTGGTATCATCTGCAAACTTAATAAGTGTACTTTCTATGCCAATATCTAAATCATTGATGAAGACATTGAACAGAACCGATCCTAACACAGACCCCTGCGGAACCCCACTTTTTATAGTTTTCCAGCAGGATTGAGAACCATTAAGAACTACTCTCTGGGTACAGTTATCCAGCCAGTTATGCACCCACCTTATAGTAGCCTCATCTAAATTGTATTTGCCTAGTTTTTTGATAAGAATATCATGAGGCCGTGTTAAATGCTTTACGAAATTCTAGGTAGACCACATCTACCACTTCTCCCCTATCCACAAGGCTCGTTATCCTGTCAAAGAAAGCTATCAGATTAGTTTGGCACGATTTATTCTTTACAAACCCATGCTGGCTGTTTCCTATTACCATATCACCTTCCAAGTGCTTGCAGATGATTTCTTTAATTACCTGCGCCATTATCTTTCCTGGCACTGAAGTTAAGCTGACTGGCCTGTAGTTTCCTGGGTTATTCTTATTCCCCTTTTTATAGATGGGCACTATATTTGCCCTTTTCCAGTCTTATGGAATCTCTGCTGTCTCCCATGATTTTCCAAAGCTGATAGATAAAGGCTCAGATACCTCCTCTATCAGCTCCTTGAGTATTCTAGGGTGCATTTCATCAGGCCCTGGTGACTTGCAGCCATCTAATTTTCCTAAGTGATTTTGAACTTGTTCTTTTTTTATTTCAACTTCTAACCCTACCCCTTTCCCACTAGTATTCACTCTGTTGGGCATTCCTTCATCAGACTTCTCAGTGAAGACCGAAACAAAGAAGTCATTAAGCATCTCTGCCATTTCCAAGTCCCCTATTACTGTTTCTCCCTCCTCACTGAGCAATGGCCCTACTCTGTCCCTGGTCTTCCTCTTGTTTCTAATATATTTATAAAAAGCCTTCTTGTTTCCCTTTATGCCTATAGCTAGTTTGAGCTCATTTTGTGCCTTAGCCTTTCTAATCTTTCTCCTGCATTCTTGTGTTGTTTGCCTATATTCATCCTTTGTAATTTTTCCTTGTTTCCATTTTTATACAATTCCTTTTTTATTTTGAGATTGTGCAAGATCTCCTGTATAAGCCAAGGCAGTCTTTTTCCATATTTTCTATCTTTCCTACCCAGTGGGATAGCTTGCTTTTGGGCCCTTACTAATGTCCCTTTGAAAGACTGCCAATTCTCCTCAGGTGTTTTTCCCCTCAGTTTTGCTTCCCATGGGACCTCACCTACCAGCTCTCTGAGTTTACCAAAATCTGCTCTCCTGAAATCCATTATCTCTATTTTGCTGTTTTCTGTTCTACCCTTCCTTAGGATTGTGAACTCATGATCATGATCACTTTCACCCAAGCTGCCTTCCACCTTCAAGTTCTCTACCAATTCCTCCCTATTTGTTCAAATCAAATCTAAAACAGCTTCCCCCCCGTAGCTTTTTCAACCTTTTGGAATAAAAAATTGTCTCCAGTACAATCCAAGAACTTACTGGATAGTCTGTGTCCCGCTGTATTAATTTCCCAACATATATCTGGATAGTTGAAGTCCCCCATCACCACCAAATCTGGGGCCCTGCTTGACTTTGTTAGTTGTTTAAAAAAAGCCTCATCCACCTCTTCCACCTGGCTAGGTGGCCTGCAGTAGATGCCTAGCAGGACATCACCCTTGTTTTTTACCCCTCTTAGTCTAACCCAGAGACTCTCAACACGTCCATCTCCTACGTCCATCTCCACCTCAGTCCAAGCGTGTACATTTTTTATATATAAGGCAACACCTCCCCCCTTTCTTCCCTGTCTATCCTTCCTAAGCAGGCTGTACCCTTCAATACCAACATTCCAATCATGTGTATTATCCCACCAAGTTTCTGTGATGCCAACAATGTCATAGTTATATTTATTTACTAGCACTTCCAGTTCTTCCTGCTTATTACCCATACTTCTTGCATTTGTATACAGGCATCTAAGATATTGATTTGATCTTGCCTCCCTGTTTTGCCCTGACCCTCTTTTTACTCTGACATTGTTGCCCATGCTGCCTCCCATTTCTGACCCATCACCCAGGTTTCCATGTTCTCCACTTACCTGTGGGCTTGGCTCCCCTGCCCCCGTCGAACCTAGTTTAAAGCCCTCCTCACTAGGTTAGCCAGTCTGTGTCCAAATATGGTCTTTCCCCTCCTTGAAGGGTGAACACCATCTCTGCCCAGCAGTCCTTCCTGGAATAGCATCCTGTGGTCAAGGAAGCCAAAGCCTTCCTGGTGACACCATCTTTGAAGCCAGGCATTCACCTCTGGGATGCACCTGTCTCTGCCTGGGCCCCTACCACTGACAGGCAGAGACAGGTACCACTGGAGGCACTGCAGAGTTCCCGTGTGGCAGGGCCTGTTGTGCAGGCCACACATGGCTTTGTTCCCAGGACATTCCTGTCCCTTGACCCATGGGGTGTTGGTTGCTGCCCACGGTGGAGGGCAAGGCCTTAGGGTCTGTGTTGCATGAGTGACTCACCATCCCTCCTCCTTCTCTTCTTTACACCTGGACCTGCACCTTGGGAGGGCCAAGCCACTCCCACCCCAGGACCAGAGCAAGCTAGCCCCACCCAAGCACCGGGGTGGGCCCGCCGCCAGAGGGGCTGTCGCTGGGTGCAGGAGGATCTCCAGAGGGACCACATTGTGGCCCTCTGGAGGATGATGGAGCTCCTGGGGTGAGGTTGGACGCTGGCCTCAGGTATGAGTTGTAGTTTAATACTACATTATTAAACTCAGTTTATTTTTTAAAAGGCTACAGCTTGTTTGTTTGTATTACCATATCACCTGGGAGCCCTAGGTAAGAGCAGGACACCATTGTGCTAGGTGCGGTACAAATAAAGAGCAAAAAGACAGTCCCTGCCCCCCCAGGATTTTACAATCTAAGTACAAAATGAGAAGCAATAGACAAAGGCTATGTCTACACTATGAGATAATATCGATTTTAAGTCATTTAGCCTGATTTTACCAAGTGCCTATCTTCAATGTAAATTTCATTAGCTCAATTTATGGTGTACTAAAATTAACATCATACTGATATCGTACTATCATAGTAACCTGACGGGTGTAGTGTTCAGTTTGAATTTAAAATGCTGAATGAAGGGTAGTGAGGAAGCTCCTTGTCTTTAAATTGAATCCATTAGCCTCCAGAGATGTCCTGTATGTGCCCCACAATGACCCACAGTTCTTTGCTCTGGCCTCTTCCATCTCCACTGCTCGCAGGTGTGGAGGAATTAGGCAGTCAGGGGTGTTTTATCTATCCAGGGGAAGTCTCCTTGGCGGACATGATTTTTGGGGCTGGCTATTGTTGGGAGTCCTTTATCCGTCTGGGGGCAGTCTCCCTTGGTGGACACAAGTCATGAGAGTGGCTGTCCTTTCAGAGCAAATTTTTCTGTGTGCTTTATCCAGAGGCCATTGAAGGCAATTACCACAGTTCTCCAAGAAAGGCTTACAGCGACCAACTGAGCCGACTGATTTTATGATACGTTGCATTTTCAGTGTTGTGCTCGTGTCTGTTACTTACAGATGCATTTCCAGGTTTGGCAGTCTTTGCAAGGATGAATACTCTTGTTCTGAGCATCTCCTTTGCCTGGTCTAAATCTAGATCCAAGCCTGGGCATGCTGGTAAGAGGCGCAGGTGGTGGGTCCTGACCCGGAGTGTTGGTGAGCAACCAAAGCAGCTGTAACTGATTCAATGATCTACTGCTTTTTCAGTGTAGCTCGCCTGTCTACTTAAACACATATTTCAGTTGAAAATTCTTGTTGTGAGGGTCTTCTCTTTCTGGGCTAAACCTAGATCCAAGCCTGGGCCTGCTGGTAATAGTGGGTAGTGGGTTGTGCCTCAGAGAGTCAGACAACATACTGTGCCCGGATGTAGTGCTGCTACAGCTCCTTCCCCTTCACCTGGACTTCCTCCATGCTGCAGTGGGGCATGTGTGGGGGGCCTCATTCTGCCAGGGTGGTGACCATCTGGCATAGGCTTGGGCACTACAGCGCTTCACCGTGGAGTCTTGGAGTAGATCGTCCTCACCTCACAGGTCCAGGATGGTCTGCACCTTTTGTCCAGTCCAGGAGGGACCCACCCCTTGGTGTCCTGGGCTGCTTCTTGGGCCTTTGAGACCAAATTATTGATCTGAGCATCTTCTTTGACAGGAGGTTTAAATCCGGATCCAAGCCTTCAGAGAGCCAGTGGTTTTGCATCCTGTTTTGAAAACCTATCAGTTGGGAAACCTGAAGTATTTTTTCTAACCTTTCCTAAGCACTTGACTACCCTTCCCCTCCCCTCAATTATAACAAGCACATCTCTTATACAGACAAGCCAGACCCTGCCTGGAAAAAGGGAGATCTGATTAACACGGCAGGGGTATGAGGGAAATGAAATGTAGGAAATGAATTGTGAAAAGATGTCGTCAGATATCCACAGCCACTTGCAGGGCATTTTTTTCCCCATTCAGCACCAGTGGTAATAGCCAGAGTGCTACAGGGCTCAGGGAACTGTGGGATAGGTTCCCACAATACACTGCTGCAACAGTCAATTTTGACTACTTGCGTGTGGCAGCAATAAGTTGATTTTATGGGGAACATGTAGGAAAGCGTGGATGATCAAAATCGAATTGATAAAACAGTGAGACACAGTGGTATCTGCAATCAGCAACCTGCAATGCAAGTGTTTTGTGGGCATTATGGCAAAGGAGAGTTTTGAGGAGGGATCTGAAAACAGGTAATGAGGAAGTTTTGTGGATTTTTACAGCAAGCTGTCAAGTGTATGAGGTGGCCTGGGATTAAAAATGATGGTGTTTGTCTGAAAATTTTGGAAGTGGTTAGTGTAGGCTGGCTTAATGGGCTGATTGGAAGTGAGCATCAGTAGTGAATGAGAGATGATAGGGTGAAGATAGACTGCAAAGGACTTTGAAAGCTAATACAGGCAATGTGGATAGAAAGGGCTAAACAAATAGAAGATGCTATTATAACCTGTCAGCTAGTGACTGTGTTATCAGTCTGTGGATGTGGCTATGGGTCATTAAACCTCCGATTTGTTGTTCTGCCATGTCTTTGCAAAGAGCTTCTAATTCTCAGTGTTGTCAGACAATGCAGGCTCTCTTTTATCTGTGTACATTAACTATTTTAGAGTCTTTCTTAGTTGGTAACCAGATCCTCTCATTAAAAGAAATGTATTTCTGCATTATATCTTCAAGTTCTTCTTTGAGTGATTGCTCATGTCTGTTCCAAACAGGGTATGCACGGGCACACACCCAGTCACTGGAAGCTTTTTGCCCAGCCAGTAGCCGTAGGGTCAGTGCGGTGCTCCCTGTAGTGGCACTGATATGGCAACCAATAAATGCACTGCCTGACCCCCTGGCCACTCGGTTCCTTCTCGCCACACTGCCGGTCATTGGTGCTCTTGCTTTCTCCGCTCAGTTTTTTAGCTAGTAGCCTATTGTAGCATAAACAGTTCTTGAAGAAGTGTGAATAGTTTTAGAATTTGATAGTTAGTTTTTGTGTTTTAACTAATAGCTGAGGGAAGACTTTCTGTCCCCCTGGCTCCCCAGACTTTGACTCGTTCAAAATGCAGCAAGCATATGCCCAAAAGTGTCTCCCATTCAGCCTGTTTAATTTGCTGGGGGTAGGACACTTGCATGATCACTGTTCAATTTGTAAGGCCTTTAAGCCCAGAACTTTGAAAGATAGAGCCCAGCCTCTTAAAGTCCTCTTAATGGAGGCGGCTCTTAAGCCTCATGAGTCTCCAGCAGGAGCGGAGAGGGGAGCCTCCTTGGTGCAAAGTGCACCGGTGCTGTCAACCACAGTGCCGCCTAAGGACTCCCAGCACCGACAGCAGGTGCAGGCACCGTCGCCTTCTCAGCACCATAGGAGTCAATCTTCAGTGCTGATGAAGAGGAGGACGCAGAAGAGGCATCACTCACCAAAATCAAAGCGGGGTGGCCTCAAGTCCAAGGCTCCAGTGCACACTGCCGAAGGGCAGGAGGCACATTTGTTGACGCCTGTGTGGAGCGGGAGCCCGCAGGTGATGCACTTGCCCTCAGTGCTGGAGGCATTTTGAGCTGCACAAGGACCTCTTCAGATGATGGTGCTGGGTCCTTCTCCGTCTATGGAGGACAGGGGCTGTAGCAGTGAAACGGAGCGATCGTGACTTATATGGATGTGACGCCGGTGCCAGCCCCTGCGCTCACATCGATGCCGGCACTGGCACCATATTCAGTGCTGAGTGCTCCAGTGCTGATCCAGCAGACTGTGGCCCAGTTTCAGGTGTCCTATACTCCAGCACTGGCACCGTCCTCAGCGTGCAGGACAGTGGTGCTGGCTCCAAGGGCCCCGGCCGTGGTCATCTGCTTCTGAATCAGTGTTGGAGTTGGACTTCTTTTACTTGAACTCGGTATGGAGGGGGAGCTCAAGAAGGTTGCAACATAGCTGTTACAGACACCATAGTCGTTGCTCTGACTATGCTGGTTGGCCACTGGCTTCGCAGGTGATTCAGCAGTGGCCCTTCTGGACCCAGTGGGCATTTCATGAGGCACAGGGCCAGGCCATTGGAATGCCTTTAATGGTGCCAGCGGCCACACTGATCCCGCGCTCAGCACCGTCAGCGTCACCAGGCACCACACCACTGGAACAAAGACAGGAACTGGCAGTCATCGTGGAGCCGCCTGTGTCTACCTCATCGGCGTTGCCCTTAGCGCTGTTGTTGGTGCCATTGCAGAGGGTCTGGACCCCTTTGGTACCGGCGCCTTCCATAATTGTACCTCTGGTGCTGATGGGGCAGGCACCAGCCCAGGCACCAGCACCAATTCAAGTGCAGGGAGCCGTAACAGTGCTGTTTGTGCCACCTGTTGCGGGGTTTTCTGGCCAGCCAGTGGCTATGCCAGCTCCACCTATGGTGACCACCAGTTTGCCCATAATTTATCCATAGGGAGCCAAGTGCCTGAGCAGGTCACTACTGCCCTTCCCCTACAAGTGGAGGCACAAGAGTGATCATCTTCTTCCTCCCCGGAGGAGGTGGTGGTGAGCTCATCGGCCTCACCTGTATTGGAGGATGGCAGGGCTTTTCAACAGCTCCTTAGGACAGTGGCCCAAAACTTAGGGGTGCAAGAGACAGAAGTCCAGGATGAAATAGACCCTGTCACAGACATTTTGTTCTCCACCGGGGTGGCTCTGCTCATAATCGAAACAATTGTGACTATGGCTAAAATGGTTTGGCAGACCCCTGCTTCCACCCTTCCTGTGGCCCGTAGGAATCAGAGACAGTACTTTTGTCCCATCCCAGAACAATGAACATTTGTTCACGCACCCCACACCCGACTCCCTGGTAGTGGACCCTGCTAACCATAGAGAACGCAGCAACTCTTTGTGGCAGTTGCTGATGGGATGAAGGGCCTTCCTGTCTCCTCCTAGTGGATTTCCTCCTGGATAGTGATGTGTATCAAGGGGTGTCACAAGCTCAAGGGGTTCCTCCCCGTCCAGTTAGGGCATGCTCCACAAGAATGCAGGCATTGTCTGTGGCATATTTGGCACAGGTGCCTATCCAGGACATCTGTAAGGTGCCACCTGGTCCTCAATTCATACGTTTACAGCACATTAAGCTTTGATGCGGCATGGGAAGACGTTGTGGTGGGCAGGGGTGTCCTGCAGTCCACTCGGGGCTCCGACCCCACCTCCTAGGCATTCGCTTCTATTCACCCAACTTGGAGTGGTCATGAGCAATCACTCAAAGAAGAAAAGACAGTTACTTGTTCTGTAACTGGTGTTCTTTGAGATGTGTTGCTCATGTCCATTCCAGAGCCCTCTTGCCCTTCCCGCTGTCGGAGTAGCCAGCAAGAAGGAACTGAGTGGGGGAGGTTTTGGGTGGTGCATATATTCGTCACTGTATTGGTGCCGCTCCAGGGGGCACCACACCAACCCTATGACTAATGGCTAGGGCAAAAGGCTCCCAGAGACTGGGCGTGCACCAGCGCACACGCAACTTGGAATGGACATGAGCAACACATCTTGAAGAACACCAGTTACAGAACAGGTAACTGTCTTTTTTAATGAATACAGATAGTTTGGAAATCTATGAAGAAGGGTCATAATTATGCATGCTAGATAAAAGCTAGTCTTCATAGTTCCTAGAAATTTTTAAATACTTGCTAACAGATAATGCATCACAAAAGAACTTTTTCAGTTGGAGAGATGCTAAGTGCTGTTTCTACAGTAGAGGTCAGTCTAGTATCACTTAACATGAAAACTGCTGCACATTTTCAACTGGTATTGTTGATTTGATAAGTATATATAAGAGGGGCCACTTTGTAGTACTTGAGGTCCAAAGGATGAACTATCACATTTAATTAGAAATGCCATATTTTAGTTAAAAGAATGTGTCATGTTCATGGATGCTACCAAATTGATGGCCCTGAAGTATTGCCTGATTATCTGCAGAACATATGCAGCACAGGAAACAAGGTAAGTTTCCCAACGCTACTGTACCCATGCATTGGAAGCTTGACATGGAGCATCTCTCTGTGTAGATGAGGGGATTGATCAGTCTCCATGCACATCCTTTACCTCTGGAAAAGCTCTGAATCCCATACCCAAGCGATTTTTGCAAAACATATGATGGATTGAGTGCTCAAAAAACTGGAGACTACTAAAATGGGAAATATAGTACCGGTAATGTTGACAGTGGCAGGGAGAGGAAAAGAGGGTGTTTCAGAGGAAAGATATGGAGGTCAGTTTTGGCCATGTTGGAGTTGTTAATGAGCCAGCCAGGAGGAGATGGCAAATCAGCAGAGAAGTGGGATTGACAGACGTGAGGAGAGGAGAGATGACCGCTTAAACCATCTGAGCAGAGGATGTAGTACAGGCAAATGGTGCAGAGAGAGAGAAGGAGGGGACTAAGGGCAGAGACCAGTTAGAGGCAGAGAGACCTGAGGACCAGGAGAGGATGATGACATGAAAACTAAGGGAGGATAGGGTGTTAAGTGCGTGATCAATAGTGTAGAAGCATTTGGAGATGGAGTAGAATTAGGCTGGAGTAGAGGTCCAGAGATTTGGCCAAGGTGAATAATGGAATCATAGAAATGTAAGGTTGAAAGGGACTTGTGAGATCATAAGGTTCAGCTCCCTTTGATGAGGCAAACCTAGATCATCCTTAAGAGATGTTTGTCCAACCTTCTCTAAAACACTTCCAATGATGGGGTTTCAGACTCTCCCTGACAAGCCTATTCCAAAGCTTAACTACACTTATAAAGTTTATTTTTCTAATATCTGACCTAAATCTTCCTTGCTGCTGACTAAGTCAATTACATCTTGTTCTGCCTGCAGTGGATATGGACAACAATTGATTGCAGTCCTCTTTATAACAACCCTTATTAATATATTTGAAAACTGTTGTCAGGTCCCCTTTTCCCACTCCCCCTGTTATGTTTTCTCAATACTAACACAACAAGCTTTTATTAACCTTTCCTCCTAGATCAGGTTTTCTAAACATTATGTCATGTTTGTCGCTCTCCTCTGGACTCTGCAGTTTGTCCACATCTTTTTAGAAGTCTGGCACCTAGAAATGGACACTATACTTCAGCTGAGGCCTCACCAGTGCCAAATAGAGCAGGACATTTATTTCCCTTGGTCTACATAGGACATCCCAGCTGATGACCCCAGAATTGTATCAACGTTTTTGCAGCTGTATCTCATTTTCACTCATTTAGTTTGTGGTCCACTCTAACACCTTCCCCCATCTTTATCAATAGTACTACCCCCTAGACAATTATTCCCCTTTCTGTTGTGCATGTGATTTTTCCTTCCTGAGTCAAGTACAGCGCATCTTTCTATTGAATATCATGTTGTTAATTTTAGACCCCATCTCTAATAGTAATACATATTTAGAGACCATGTTGGGAAATTTTCCAGTGGTGCGAGAGAAGCAGAATTGAGGTTTGAACTGTTTAAGAACGGACTGGGAGGAAAGACATTTGAGGCAATGGTTGTAAATGGCTCTTTCAGTGAGTTTAAAGGTATGGGGAAGCAGGGAGATGAGGCTGTAGCTGGAGAGGTAGTCATCACAGGTAGCATTTCGATGATGAGGGAAAATGAGTATGTGGTTTTATTTTGATGTGAAAGAGTCAGAAGAGAGTGAAGCCACTGGAAATGGTGTGGGGTGAACATGTGGGGCGAAAGAAGTTAGCAGCGAAGGGGTAGGATCATATGGCTAGGTGAGAAATACTGCAGTTAGTGGCACGTAAAGGAGCAGGCTCACCAACGGGGAGAGCAAGGGGGACCCCTGCATAAAACCCTTTTGAAATGTCATGGGAGCATCACTCCACTGCTACACACAACTCCTGAGGGCTGAGGTGGGGGCACCCAGCACTGTGGTCTGGGCCATGCTAAGGGCTGAGTACAGTTGTCCCCACTGCTTCTGCCTGAGGCTTCAACCAAACCATGCTCCCTTACACCTTGCCCCTAGACTTGTGGTTGTCAGCCCCACTGTAAAAGTGGAAAGGTCTTGAGGGAAAAATGATCACAGCAGTTTACATCAGTTTTCTCTTCAAAACAAATGGGATGAAGGTGGGTTTTAGGAGGGAATCAGAGTTTGAAAATAAGGGATGGGAATGTCCAAGGAGTTAGTCACCTTAGTGAATGGGGAAACTGACCCCATCCCAAAAGTGAACATTAAGCAAAGTTAGAAGCAAGGAGGCCGAGGACTAGGGGCAATATGAAATTTTAAGTCTGTAAGCAAAGGAGTAGAGGTGTGTGTCCAGTATCAAAATATGAAAGCTAGGTGGTAATGGGGAACATCGGTGCTGATGGCAGCTGACAACAACATGAAGAAGAGAGCCTTTCTTTAATTCTGGTTGCTTTATGCACCTTAGCTATTGTTATTAGTTATATTTTTGATAATGCCTAGGATGATGCTTCAACATCATATATCAATTCAGTCTCCATTAGTCTGTAGATGCCTGCAATTGTTTAGTTCCTTAAGTAGAAAGGCAAATGGATCTACTAAAAGTTTTCTTTAACTGATGAGACTACAGGGACTGAGTTGCCAGACTGCTGTATTAGTTTCCAATGTGTGCATCTTGCCAATTTTTACCAGTTTTTTTAATACATTAAAATAAACACAATTTTGTTTCCTGCGTCTAACCTTTTTTTACTTACGTAGGAAAAGAACCCTTTCATTCCTAATTTGCTAACACTAGGTGGCGGTATATGAAAATAAATGGGCTGATTATTACACTGAGTTATCCAGCACATACTGCACTGCTGTTAAACCTCTCCCTAGCATCATTGATTTTGTGGAAAATTTTCAACAGCGTTGTTAAGGGTCAAGATGAAATGATACAGGCTTAAGGAAGAAAAATAAAGGCTGTAAAAGGAGATTGTTGGAAGGATATTAGCAAAACCCGGACACCAATTGTAAATCTACAGAAACTTTCACAGAATGAGGTATTTGGGCTTCGGAAACGGCTTTATTTTTTGACTCTGGCTATTGGAAATATGTGGTGCCTCACCACAGGATTGTTAGCAGCTGTGTACAGGAACATCTGTGGGAATTTACATATATTAAAATCTAATGGACAGAAAACCAACCCAATCGCTCCTCAACTCACAGAAGAATTATAGATAGGTTGAAATACTGGTGGACTGTTGCAGGATTCCTGTGGCATCAGATAATAAATTCTGCATATTAGAGGGTAGACGATTCACCTTCATTTCTCCAGAAAAGGCAATTCTGCATGTAATAATTTGTCCCACCCCTATGCCAGGGTCAGCAACCTGTGGCTCCAGAGCTGCATGTGACTAAAGAGTCATTTGCGGCTCCAGACACTGACTACTCTGTGGCTCCGGATGCTGTAGTGATCCTGCCTTGCTGCTGCTGGACTGATGGCAGCTATCTCCAGCCAGGCCGGCACTCAGCTGCCTCTCCTTCCCCTCTCCCATCTGGCCAGTTCAGGAGTCAGTAGGGGGTGAGGCTGGCCAGCATGACTGGGCAGGGTGGCAGTGAGGGGGCTGGCCCTATTGCTGTAACTCTTGGGCTCCGGCAGAGTGTGGCACAAGGGCTGTAGTGAGTGGAGTCCTGCTCCAGACAGGTGCAGAGCGCGTTGGGTGTCTCTTCTCCCTGCTTCTCTGGTTCCCTTTCCTGCTCCCGAAGCTGGGCTCCTCCTGAATCCCTCTCTCCTTAGCCATGCTGCTCTGTCCCCAGCAGCTGTATGCTGACCCCTCATGCCTCCGTGCAAGCCAAGCGAGCACTGTCTCCACCACTCTGCTTTTGCCCCGAGCTCTCTGGGCGTGCAGCAGCATCCTGACCCCCACCCTGCTCTCAGCGCTGTGTGTGCTGGTTCAGCAAAGCAGTGATTGCCTGCTGAGCCTTTTGCTGCTCCCCGGCCGGGTGGGGTGGGAGAGGGTGCAGCATGGTGATCCTCACCCTAGGAGTGCCCGCAGGATATGCATGCAGAGCATCACTGTCAGTACATGAGGCAATGCGCTCTGTGTGGTCCTGTTTTATAGGACAGTGTATCGCAATGACCAGTCGGAGGGCTGGTGTTGATCACTGAAATCTCCCTGACACAATTTTAAGAAGGCAGCAACCCAGTCTCTGGTGCCAAAAAGGCTTAGATAGGAGAACTGGCCATATGGTTATACAGCCATAACCCTGCCACCGAACAGCTATTAATGATTCGGAGCAGCTCCAAGAAAATAAGTTCTGCTAGCTAACTGAAGCATCTACTGTTTGGGAAACGCTATTTGCTATTACTTATTACATGGGTAGTAAGCATGGTTATAGAAATAATTATGTTTAGAGCCCTAATTCTACAAATGGCTTTAAAAGCATGTGCAGTAGATGGGGTCTAGATCATCTGTGCAAAAATATCTTATTCTGGCATCCTGGAGGACAGACCTTGTTCTAAAATGGGCCAGATAACTTTGATGTTATTTATTAAGGACTGTCTCGTATTCACATGCAATGCAGCTCTTCAAGCATTGATGTTGTAACCGAATTTGAAAAAAATGTCTCTTTTGCCACTGTGGTTGCCAGTCCCCTGCCCTATGTTACTTCTCTTACATATGCCATGGGCCAGATCCTTGGGCACAATGTCACTCCAGTAATGAGCTTTGTCCATGAAGCCTAAGCGGCCTCTCAAAGATCATGCCAATGGAAGCGGATTGATTGCTGTAGTGGTGTTGAGCTGGTATTGAGACTTTTGTACTACCTCTTTTTGGCGATGTAGTAGGGAAAAGGAATGTGGTTACTGAAAAGGGCATGGGCTTATGATGAATTTTCACTGTGCAGATCCTGACCTAAGTTTCAGCTTATTGTTGCCAGTATAAGCTGGTAGAGCTTTTCTAATACACAGAGCATGGCATATAGAGAGCAATCATGGGATCTGGGCAATACAAGTGAAAGACTATCCATTTTGCACACCACCATTTGTGTTCTGCATATGGGGTTACCTGGGGCACCTCCCCTCTGTGCATTGGCAGGGGAGAAGGACAGTGGCTGTGTATCACAATAGCTGCAAGGAAGAAAATTTGCCAACATTTAGTATAATGTTGGAAGTTCTTAGCTTCTGATTTTTGCTTGTGCACGGATTGTAAGAAATGGCTGAATGTGTAGCAGAAGGTACAAAAGAGAATTTTAAAGTATCGTTAAACACCAGTGACAATCACTTAAATGTCACAGGTTTAAATAAAGTTACAGTTTCCTTTCTAAAACACTGATTAACACACCTTCTAGTGTCATGTGTCTCAAACTGGGGGTCCACGGACCTAAGGGCTGCAGGGCCAGGCAGCCACGGTAAGGAACGCTGTCAGGAACCCTGCACCCCCAGCCTCATACCCCAACCCTCCCCTCCCACACCCACACCCACACTCCTTCCTAGATCTGGCACTTCCAATGCTCCAATCCCTTGCCCCAGCCAGGTGAAAGAGAGGGATGCAAGGGGAGAGATCGTGAGCGAGAGAAAAGGTGCTGGGGGAGGAAGGGGTATGGAGTGCACAGGAGCGGGACCTTGAAGAAGGGGCAGGGCAGAGGCAGAGCCTCAATGAAGGTGTGGGGAAGGGGGTCCTTGAAAAATCTTCAATCTCAGTGAGGGTTCCTGGGTTGCTAAAGTTTGAGAACTGCTGTTCTAGTGGTTTTGTACGGCTGAACTAGGTAGTAGAGGCAGCGAGGTGTTTGGCTTCTTGAAGTATGTGTACAACAAGTGTTACTGTGTCGGTGGCAAAAATCCCAGTTTATAAACCAGTTACTAAGGATTGCGATTAACTGCTTGTGCTCCTAATTCTTACCAGGTAGCACAGTCAACATGGTCTTTTCTGCCTCCATAAATGTTCTTATTAATTATCATTATGGTGGTGTTACTGTGCACATTGGGTTGTCATGTTTCTCCACACACAAAATGCACACAGTTTTTTCAGCCAGAATGGTGCTGATTTTCAACTGAGAAACATAAAACAAGAAAGAACAAAAATCAAGTGTCCAGAGGAAAGCACTCAGCGTGTCTCTTCTCTGATAGCCTCTAGGGCAGCAAATGCAAAAATGGCTGCCGCTCCCTGCAGACAGCAGCGTTCTAACAGAAATAAAGGAGTAGGAAAAAGAAAACAGTTGCATAAGTTATATAGTCATGAGCTATTACAGACTACTGAGGTTCTATGTAACAGGAGTTTCTTTCTTGTAATTTGATAAATGAGTAATGGGGCTAGAGGAGCATACCAATTTGTGAGTGCACAGAAACGCTGAGGGATTGGTTGAATAGTCTCAGAGAGGCAGCCATGTTAGCCAGTATCTTCACAAAACAAAAAAAGCAGTCCCATCGCACCTTAAAGACCAACAATATTATTTATTAGGTTGATGAGCTTCTGTGGGACAGACCCATGGAATTTTTCAATCACCATGGACTCAACAAAGATCTCAATTATCTTATGGGTTACAAGGACAATTTCCCCACCTTTGATATCTGCAGCGATCGCAGGCATTCCACTTAACTTAATAGACACTTGCAAAGTTTTTTTTCTCCTCCTTTCTCTCCCCTTCCTTCCCCCGCATCTAGCTGATTTGTCAGTTTTTTTCCTTTCATTTTTTAAAATTCTTTCTCTTTCATTTATTCTCCAGATCTGAAGAAGTGGGTCCATCCTACAAAAGTTCCTCACCTAATATATATTATTGCTAGTTTTTAAGGTGCTACAAGACTGCCTTTTTTTTTGTTTTGTGAAGAATCTGTTGTGTTTAGGAAGTATGAAATATAGCTACAGGCAGACATTCATGAATCATGTTAGACAGCCCTAATCTTGATGGGAATCATTACTTATTCATTGCTTAATGTACATAAATTGTAAGACCTAGATTATGTAATAAGTAGTCAATTACGGAAGAGCAAAGAGACCAACAAAATTTGCTGGCCAGTCTTACCAGTTTTGTTCTAACAAGCTTCCTGTTTAGTTGTATGAATGGCAGTTGTAAATGGCAGGATAAGACACCAGAAAGGAATGACAGCCAATAAAGACAGAACAATCAATTATTCTGTTAGCATCTCAAATTTGCAAGCACCAAGGCTTGCAGTTTGCATTTATTTAATAGAAATCTCAGTAAGTCGACATACAAGTTTTGGCATCAGATATTGTCTTCTATTAAAAAAGTATAGAACTGTAGAAGTGGAATATACTTTTTTAGACTATCCTTTCCAGGCCCCAGCAGGGCTGGATTGTCCCCTTACAGTATGTTTTATATATATGTTTGCACTGTTTTGTGAAGAAGGCTGTGGGTTTCATTTTTAATTTAGTCATGGTGAGCTTTGATAAATGAAGAACAAACCTTGGCGCTTGTCCCCATCTTTCCTTTCTCCTCAAAAAAAATTTTATGAGAACTCTTGCCAAATCTTCAGCCCTGCTAACATCACTTTATGCTGCTAGAGCAGCAGAGACCTTAAACCTGCCCTAATTGGACAGCTAAAGATTCCTTCAGCTTGTAAGAATCTTCCATTGGTGTAAAGCTAGTGCACCCAGCCTTGCAACAGCACCTCCTGGCCCCACCAGCTCTCGGAGGAAGAGTTCTGCAGACCAAAAGAAGAAGGGCCAGAGTACTGTGTGATCTGGTAATCTTTGCTGGCATAATGGTCCTCAGGGTGCCAGTCCTTAGTCATCTGGAAGATAGTCCCAGAATTGAAGGAGGAAGAAAAATAATGTAGAGCCACCTTTTACCTCTCCCACCAGTCAGCTCCACTGAGCTCAGTGCAAAACTGTGTTGAACCCATAGTCTACCACATAGAGTAGGTACACATAGCCATGATTACGCAAAGCATTTAACACCTACAAAAGTGCATTTGCAACTTGTATATAAGCAAGATTCTGCTTTGCAGAAAAATCTTGCATTTTATTTCATCAACATAAGCATCTGCTACTAATTAAAGTAGCAGCATATAATTATACCCTTTCTTATTAGTAGATATGGAGTCTGACAGTTGCTTAGATACAAAATAAGCAACTACAGATTGTCTTTTGCACTTTAGCAAGAACAGGGAACTGGAACAACAGAATTGGAAACTTCTGTATTATGTTCAGTAAATGTGCCTGGGAAAAAGATGTTTAATCTCATTGGTAGCTTGTAATTTTAGCTATAAGTTTGTCCCATTACTTCTTCTCTCTCTCTTTCCCATAAAATACTACGAGCCTAAAATCTCCTATGGGGGAGAGGAGAACATCTCCTGTGGGGAAACATTAAAATGAAGGAACAACAGTACAGTTAATGGCCACCACTTTGCTCAAATCCCATTTTCCAGATTTTTCATTTCCATAAATATACATTTTTCTTTGTGATTGACGTTTTGAAAGCATTAAAGAACAAGGCATGTACAGTTACATCTATCTACAGATAAACTGTAATTTAAAAAATGATGTTCTAGCAATTACTATAACATTTAAGAGACAGATACTGCAAATTCTAGTCAGCAGACTTATGGTTTTACACACTCAGCTGAAACACTGTTGTAATAAGACAAAATAAATTCAGAGCCACCCCAGCAGTGTCACTGTTAGTGTTGTGAATCTTCTGGTGAGAGCTGTTAGGAAAGCCTGTTCCTTTTGCCCCACAGACTTTAGATCTGCTGCACCCTGGGGTGTGCAGTTCAACACATGTCCTTTCCTTTCCTTACATTCTGTTAATAAGCCAAGAGTCTGCAGTTCTGTTAATACAACTGCAGTCATAGTTCCCTTGTTATTCAACTGTAGGGAATGCAATCAGAGTAGTTAATGCTATGATAATACTCTTGGGCCATGCACTTAGTTTTCAAGATCTTGGGAGGGATGCTGCCTGTACACACACTGCTGTCTGTAATGGATATTTGGTACGTAAATCTTTGGAAAAATATGCAGTGTGCACCCTGAAGAGTTTGCATACTGCAGCAGGATACAATAGAGCTTCAAACTACTTTAGTATCAACTATCATAATATCGTCATCACTTGAAAGAATCAGGTACTTTATTTTTAAATTAGCTGTCTGTGGGAAGAGTTGATTTCCTCTGCACAACCTTTCTGGTAGCGTAGGAGCCACAAACAAAGGGAACACAATTACAGTGAAGCACTGTACATTTGTGAATCATGAACTGACCAGTAGGGGGTGTTGTATGAGCACACCAGTAAGCGTTCTTCTCTGAAGACACAATTGTCTCTGAGTTTGTTCAATTTTTGCCTCTTTGGAGACATGAAGGGAGGGGTGAGAAGTCTCAAGTTTCCTCTTAATTTGGACATATCAGAGTTATCATAATTTAGGATGATTTTTCATGAAAATCTGAAGGTAAAGATAATAAACAGTAAACTTGTTAAATCTGTCTTCTCAATATAGGTATCTTAAGCATTTCTTACCGTGCTGCTAGCTATAGAACTATGCAGCAGTGCAGCTTATTGCTTGCTATGCACAAGATGATTCGATCTAATTATTTTTCAATCAGCGGGATGTCTTCCATGAGCTGTTAAATTCTCGATGAGGCTCTTTATGATTGTGAATCATTGCTAGAAATGAGTCTGAGGTGCCAAATCCAGACTGTAATTCCTCTGACCTTTCCTAAATTGGAGATATTTGGATCTCAGGGTTTTAGTGTAGTTCTATCTTTTATTGCTGCGCTCACTTACAGTAACAAGCAATCTGCACAAAGCAGCGTGATATATTTCAGCTGTGTGAAGCAGACTAGGTCGGAGTCCAGCTACATACTAATTAAACCATTGGATTTTCAAACTGTGGGGCACGTCTCTCTGCTTTGGATGGGTTAAACTTTTACAACATAACTGAAAGGATTCACCGTTTTTTTTTTAAACAAGTTTATTTCCATGTTGGCTCCGAATCTTGCATGCCGCCAGGGACAGGGAATGATCTCAGAAATTCTGAGTCGGGAGTGGGGCTTGAGCTGTGGTGGTTATTAATTAGGGGTGTCTCCTAAAACTCTTTGAACCTGGCCCTTGCTCCTGGCAGAAGTGTTACAAAAGTTATATCTTGTTTCTGACTAGTACAATGGGTCTGAAACACCCTCTTCTCCATCTGTGACATTTTAGTTCACTGTAACAGACAAATGATCCGTGGCAAGTGAAGCAGAGAAATAGAGCTCCATGTGGTCTAAGTCCTTTCTATCTGAACAGCTGCAAGATCATTTTTGAAAGCTTATGCCACGGCTGTGCAAAAAGCAAAGATGGGGTTCCTCACTTCCCTCGGCACCAGCAAAGCCCTGACTAGCAGGAGCTGTTCTAGTAGGTTGTACCTGATGTGAGCTGCATATATATTGATATGAGGAATTTGCAGGTAGGAGCGCTCGATTCTCTGGTAGCAGATCTGTGCCTAGAGGAGTCAATGTCTTTCTTGCTGGGGTGGTGTCACTGACGGAAGTTCTGTAAGTGTGGAGAAACGTGTGGGCTGCACCATGTGAATTTGATTGATGCCACCCTTATCAACACCTCCACATGGAGGAAGAGATGCCAGCTTCTGTTAAAGAAACAATTGTGTTACTCTCATTGATGAAATCATTCCTTAGTCCTGATAACTAATCTGGTTATGCCCCCTATCTCAGAGCCTTCTTGTTTGGAAGACAGTACTGAGGAGGATGTAGTGAGTTAGTTCCAGCAATATTTGCGTCTGTGAGGGCATGTCTACACTGAAGTGTAAATCTGGGCTCAGACACAAGTTTGTACCCAAACATTCCTTCCTTTTACCCACAAAACCCCCACACTTGGATCTACAGGCCTAGGACCCTGAGGGGGTGGAAGACTCAAGCCCGAGTCAAGCTGGGACTCAGAGTTTGAGCACGATTGCTTTTAAAGTGGAGACACAGCCTCTCCATCGTGGGTCCTGTGAGTCTGCCAAAAGTACCCCACAGACCAAAGGGCTGGCCTGCTCCTCTTTATCCCAAGAATCATCAATGAACTTCAGGGAAACAGAAGCAACCCCCGCACCCCCCGGTGTAGTGCAGCAGCTCAGTGAGTCAACATGTAATGCTTCCATTGTCTTTTAACTGCTGTGCTGAAAAAACACCATCCGAGAGCCTTCTGCAGTTGCAATGGAGTCTGAACAGAAAGTCTTTTGCCAGGAGTGCTGCTCCCCAGTCACAGGACCAGATGCATAAAGTTGTATGTGTGGGGATTTTGATAAATGTCTGCCACGAGGCCAACAAACCAGTGGATTTTGTAAGCGTAGCAAGAGCGCTTGCTCATATCAGCAAATTCTGAAGAAGCTGACAGCACCACAAATTTGCTGGACCCATATTGACCAATGCAGGGAGCAGTTTAAGCAGTTTCAGGCTGAGTGCAGATGAACAAGGGATGAGAGCAGCACCTCAAGCAACTTGCTGACCTCAAGACTGTTTTATAAGGAGAAGGTCCTGGGTACTCTGCTGAGCATGGAGCCGACAGAGGTTCACGATGATCCAGTCAGCTGGGCTGGTGTCCTGCTGGCCCAATAATGCAGCATGGGGACTGATGGGAGTGAGCAGCAGGCTCCAAACGAGTCCCACAAAGTGACTTGTCCCTGAGGGAGTTTTGCTACAGGACTAGCAACAGGAGCACATATTGGGGTCATACTCAAAGGAGCTTTTGGATGGCCCCTCTGAACAGCAGCCTGCTGCAGACCCTGCAGGAGACACAGAAAGGAAAGAAGCTGCCCCAGAACCTGGTAAGTATCTGGATCTATATTACTATAAGAAAGCGGGATCTTCATTCTGAGAATGAAGACAAAAGTGATTAGGACCCCAGCTAGCCATTTGAATTGGCTAATGGTGGATTGTTTCCCAGTGGCTTGGCTCATCTCTGCAGTTCAAAATGGTGAGCAGGAAATAGAAACGGTAAAAAAAAAAGAAAGACTTGCAAGTGAATTTTTGTTGTAGAGGCACAGCTCCTGTTTGTTGAAATAATAACCATACATTGCTGCTCCATAGCCTCAGCATGGGGTAATGAACCTCCCCGAAACAGTGAACTATGGTGGTTAGGGGTGGGGGAATGGAAATGTTCCATTTACAAATCTGGTTCATTTCAGTTCAATGCAGTCCATGCAGTCCATATGTGATACATTCATTTGTCCCAGATTGGTCTGGGGTTTGAAATTTTGCCCAGCACTGTGCTGGGGGACAAAAGAGTTGAGGGTGGAGGCAGTGGAGTTCTGTGTTTGCACGCAGTCATAACAGGCTAAATCAAATGCAGAAACTAATGCAGCATCCTGTTTATTTCCTTGTGAACTGTGCAAATAGCTGAAAACCTCTTCTGAAGCAGGAACTCCAGATAGGTAATCACTGCAGAGAAGGGCCCGTTTTACAGGGTCATCTCAGTGGATGACCAGCCCACTCACAGATGTGCTGGTCAGTCACTGTATGTTTGAAAACTTTGTTTGCATGTGCTGTAGGTTTCCCACATGCAGCTTGGAATAACATCCCCCTTTGTCAGTTGGGCACCGTAAGAACAGCTACGTCCTCCAAAATCATTTCAGGATGGCCTGAAATGATGGAACAAGTGTTTTGAGCGTGGACTCTGACTGCCCTTGTCTTACCACCAACCCAAGTATTGCAATTTTTGGAGACGAGGGAGGGGAGAGGAAAGCCGCTTTGAGTTTTTAACCTACCATTGTCTTTGTACGACTGGGCTGTGTCCTGGGAGTTTCTGTGATCTGAAAACACCCATCTCATAATATGTTGAAATTCCAGTAGGAAACATAACATTTTATATCCTTGGCATTCCCCAAGGTTTTTCTCAGTGCTCCTGCGCTGAGCTATTTGAGACAATATCCTTCTGTGTCTTGTCTTATGCCAGCCCCTTGACTTTCACAGGCTGCAGTATCCCCACAACTTGTCCACAGTACAGCAGAAACCTCAGTCAAATATACCTTCATGGATTATTCCAAGAGAACGCGTTTCTGTGAAGAACATGTGGTGAAGTTCTGGACCTGGCCAACAAGCAGGCTGAGTACCAAAGCCAGGGGGACTTAGAGCTAAAAGAAAGGCATAGCAAGTGGAAAGACACAGACTGGTTGAACAGCTTGAGGACAGGGTTCAGCATGGGAGGAGGCCTTTGTTCACTATTCCTGGAACAGCAATGGCATCTAGGTCAGGAGAACCAAGCTCAGCAGAAAGAACTGTTGAACAGTTGGTGACTCTAGTGGCTGCAAGAGTACTAGCTCCTGCTGATCGCTCACACCACAGTCTGCCTTCCCTCCATGGTACCCTGGGATGGAGTCCAGAAACAGCTTGGAAAAGTCAATGGGTAGGTAGCCCATGCAATCAGGCCCATGAGTGATGAGAGAAGGCAACTTTGCCCAATGCAGTCCTTCATAGTGATCCCTTCCCATGTGGATTCCTCCATGCCTGGCACCAAGAGCATGGAAAACAAGGAAAGAAGGGAAAGGATAATATGGGGTCAGGTGACATGCAACATGAAGTGAGGTTCTGTCTTGTACATAGCTTCACTGTTTGCCCTTGTTCACGCATTTTGATTTTCATTTTTCTCCTTTTTAAGATTCTGTTCTTACTGGTGTTTTGGTGTGGTAACGGCAGCTGATGTGCACAGCAGCAGGTGAGTGTTGTGATGGGCTGGCTGGACCCTGAAGCTCCCTGCTGAAGGCTTGTGGCCTTGCCACACCCTGTATCAGTAACCATAGAAGACTCCTCCAAGGGAGGCTAAAGTGTCAGCAAGAGGAATCAGCCAATCAGGGTCCAGGAAGAGCTTAGATGAACAGCTGCTGGACCGGAGCCAGTTCAGTACAGTGGATTGGCTGCTGGAGCTGGGGCTGGGGCTGAAGCAGCACCATGCAGAGCTCTATGTGAAGAGGTGTTAAGACACTATAGAATGATTATTGATAAATGGTCATGGACTTATAGTAGCACCCTAATCTAAGTATGAGGATGCTGCCACTTGCGGTGCAGGGGGGAAGCCCTGGAAGCACCACTCCTGGCCTACGTGGGGAAAGGACAGTGGAGGGATTTTAGTGAGGGCACCTGCGATGGGTCCCAGTTAAATGGAAACCCTGGAACAGGCTTTTGTGAGGCATATTACTGTCTGACCTCAGCCAGAAGGCTGAGGTGTCTAAGAGGCTTTGGAATTGCAGAAGTGCAGAAACGTGCATTTGTCCAAACAGAGGCACTCATGAGAAGTGAGAGCTGCCCCGTTCCTGGACCCCATTAGATTTGTACTTTTAAAATACGTGTTAATAAATAAAGCTTTGTGTTTTATCAAGAAAGGTTATTGCTATCACTGCATCACCTCATACAAAATGTGTATTTAAAATAATAAAAGTAGAAGTATGATCAGGGACAGTTAGGAATTAATATACCACCAACATTTTTCAGTACAATTAGTTACATCAGTCTGTACTTCAATCACTTCTGGAACTTCAGGAACATTGATTTTTTGCTGTGACTTAACTTGCTAAGTTGTCAGGTCATACTTAAGTCACTGCACAGCAGTCAACCCCTCTCCCCAAACAATGAAACCCCCTCCCCCAATTAATCAGCCTCTTTCCCTACTACGCTCACATTCATTCATAAAGGCATTATTCTCCCTCTTCCATGGGGCCATGCAAATGTAATTTAGCAGCTCCTTTTTGTCATAGGTCCATTCCAAGAGAAACGGCTCACTTCTGGCTTCACAAAGATAGGGATGTGTACTCCAAGCCATGGTAACGTGGACAACATTGGTATCCAAAGGGGTCTGTAAATCTCTGCAATGGGATGTGAGTCTGCCTAAAGCACATTCCTCCACTCCTGCTGAGACTGTAATTAAAGCTTCTTTTGCCAGGGCCACTGAAATCAAAATGGCTATGGTTACACTGTCACTGACCTGACCTGCTGGCGGCAGTATGCAAGTGGATGGTCTTGAAAATGCAAATAGCCAGTCACTTGCATATTTGCTCACTGGCAGATGCTGCTGCTGCTGGCACAGAAAAGCTGTGTAAATGCATTTCTGCTGGCGAAATCTCCCCCTTTACCAGCAGCCTCTGACGCTGGTTTTTTTTTTCAGGCATAAGAGACTGCTGGCAAAGGGTGGGTTTTGCTGGCAGCACCACATTTACACAGCTTTTTTGTGCTGGCGGCAGCATCTGCCAGTGACCGAATATGCAAATGAGCATCTATTTGCATTTTGAGACCATCCATTTGCATACTGCTGCTGGCAGTTTGGGTCAGCGTAACCATAGCCAATGAGGTTTCATAAATCAAAGCAAAAGGGACTATGTGGGGGGCCTCCAAAAATGATGAGGACAGTAATTCAATTTATGACATTGGCTTTTGACAGAAATACGGTCCCAGCAAGTCCTGATCAACAACAAAACCCTGTCATCACAAACTTTTCCAGTAAATCTCATGTTTATATTCATAAATTGGTCTGTGGTCTACAAGGTTCAGCATAACAATGGGCTAGTATCCTCTGTGCTTCATGTAACACAATGAGACTTTAGGAGATCAAATGAGTCCCATCAACGGCCCAGGCACAGTTTGGAAGCTCCATTCCTTCAGATCCAGCAGTTACTTCAGGAATATCTTGTATGCCCACCAGCTCGGGGTATACCATGTCCCTGGCTGCCTCAGAAACCTCCATCACCATTTAACCCATAGTCAACTTTCTAGCACAATAATACTTGGCAGTAGAGCTGCAGAAGTTTGGGGTGGACAGCGTTAAACGGTCACTTACCCCAAAAAAATCACAATATCCAGGTAGCTTCCAGTCCAAAGAGACCAATGATTCTTGCCCCAATTGGTACCCTGTATCTTATGCCAAAAGCAATGCTGTAGCCAGTGCTGCAATGGAGGGCACGGATAAGGGCTCAAACTAGTGCTCCAACCAGTAGACTAAATTCAGTCAGGAATCCTGGTCACATGTCACCTGATAATAAGCCATCTAAAGGCTTATTAAATAGGAAAAAGAAATGGAGTTATTTGCAGATGAAAGCAAACAAACATATCCACATCAATAGGTTTATCATTTAATCCCAAGAGTGACAGAGTTTTAGTGACCTATCAAATCAAAGTGTCTTTCAAGAGGAACCCAAGGGGGAATCCCTGGGGATCTCTGCCTCAGTTTAGAGTCTCTGGCACTGTCAGAATCCAAACAAGTGAAGAGATGGAAAATTTTCCCGTGGCTTTGTTTTGTTTCCTTCATTCAGCTTCCAAGTACACAGGACAAGCCTTCCTGCACGTAGAATCTCCAAGATGGGACACGGCCATTACATTATATTGCAATGTTCCTTGATGCTTCATCTTATTTTGTGTGTGTGTGTGTGTGTGTGTGTGTGTGAGAGAGAGAGAGAGAGAGAGAGAGAGAGAGAGAGAGATACCGGTGTCTGGATTCAAAAGTTCAGGGGAAATATTTTCAAAGTTATAAAGCAAAAGTTACACGTTTTCTTACAGCATGGAATACTGACATTGCAAGTGGGTTTAATGCATGCAGCAGCTGACAAGCATTTCATGGAGTCTTAACATTAACTGCATTCTTTTAAGACTGCTGCCTATTCTGATCAAAATTAACATTCAGTTGAGCTGGTCTGTTCTCCACCTATGAGTTTGTTAGTCCTTAGCTAATGCCAGCAGTCTTGGCAAGAAATAGCATCTAGTTTTCCCCTGTTACATAGGTAACAGATGCTAGGAGCGCATTATTTATCATTGGCACATGGTTTTTCTTCAGATAGATTTGAACATTGCCATGGTCAGCCATGTCATTGCCACACTCCCTCCTGCATTCACTGCACTGATTCTATGTATTCTACGTGGGGCTACACCAAGCAGAGAGAATTGAAAAAGAGAAAAACAAACAAACAAAAAGCCTTACATTTGAGTTTTAACATTCACTCAGTTTTAACCAATATAATCTGTTACTCAGGAATTTTTAAAACATATTATTCTTTTTGTGCCTGAGGTAATATCAGTTTTTGGACCAATTTCTCTTGGGGAAAGAGACAGGCTTTTGAACAGGGCAGAGTTCTGTTTTAGGTATGGGAAAAGTACTCAGATTGTCATACGTATATCAAGGTGGAACAGATTGTTTAGCATAAGTAGTAAAAGTATATTGTAAGAGACCGTTCCCAAGCAGAAGTGGTCTGGTAACATGTCTGCAGTCATAAGACAAAACCAGATTGTTAGTGGGTGTTGAAAGCTGACTTTGTGCTTTAGATTGGCGCTACCACCAAATGGTGGTACTCTGGCCTGTAATTCCCAATGCCTAGTGTCCAAAGGCGTAAAGCAGGTACAGAGCAGGAAGTGTAAGGGGCTAGATTTATGCTTTTCTTCTGACATTCATATTGCCTAAAACGTCAATAGCACACGCCAGCACTAACTCCCATGTCCAACAAATCCTACAAGCAGCTCTTACTTCTGCTTCATCAATCTTGCCATCTAATGCAACGGTTTGTTACCTCAGCAATGCTAATGCAGAAAAACTTTTCTGTGCGTGCAGTATGTGACAATCAGCTTGCTGACTTGTTGACATAGTTAATATAAAATCACGTGACTGCTCCTGATTTTTCAATCCCCTGTTCTTAGACATAGACTGCATTACTATACAGCATTTAATTGTCTTACCTGGACACCTGGGAATGCACAGTTAAATGTTTAAAACTTCCTTGAGATAATGTAATTTAATCCATATTTGCCTAAATGTATTACAGTAAACTAAATATTCACTTTAGGCTGAATGTTAGGAAACCGTGCCTCTGACATATGGCAAAATAATATGGTGTATGACATTGTCACCCCTGGACGTTCAAAATCGTGAATTGAACTACAAAAAAAAATCATGAGATTTAAAAAAAAAAGAACAAATTTGGATTTTTTATTTGCCTTTTTTCTTCAAGTCTTTAAAATGCACTTGGGTCACATTTTCAGGCAGTCATCTGCAACTGCAAGGACTAGAATCTTGCTTGTTTAAAAAGATGAGATTCTCACAGAATCACCAGACTCCAGAAGTGCTAAGAAAAACACTGAATATGACACGATGCTCAGTAACAGAAATGGGAGATTTCAGCCTATGAAATGGAATGGCTGACTCAAAAACCATACTTCTAAAAAAGGAGTACCAGTTATAAAAGTTGCACATGAGTCAGCCTGGTGGATGTAAATAGTTCAACTTCACTTAAAATAAAAAGATGAATGCATTGTTACTGAGAAAAATACTAGTGAACCAATTTAAAATTATACCAGTGCATATATGTAGATGTATTTACTTGCTCTAATGTGCGCCTGTGTTGAAATAGCATCACATTTACTGCTGTGCAGAAACATAATATGTGGGTAATCACTTTACCATCTAAACAAATAATCGGGTGTAAGCAGTGACTTATCCTTTTGCTAGCGCTTTGCACAAGGGTGAATTTCACCAGAGCTGAAGAAGTGGGTCTGACCCATGAAAGCTCATCACCTAATAAATCATTTTTTTAGTCTTTAAAGTGCTACAGGACTGCTTTTTTGTTTTGTGATGATACAGACTAACACAGCCACCTCTCTGTGACTTCCCTTACTATACAGAAAAACCAGCTACATCATAATACGCAGAAAATATTTTTATCTCTTAAGGATATTTTTATGTGGTGAAGTGCTTTGTATAAAGGCATTTCACAAGTGGATACCACAGTGATCGGGCACTTCAGATAAATAGGATTTCGGTGGACATCTTTCCAGTTCAGAAGACTTCACAGTTCTAGTGGTTTTTAAAACCTAGTCTTAATTTAGCAACCCTTAACTATTTGGTCTACAGAAATTACAAGCCACACTTAAGCGAAACACATTCCTTGGACTGGAAGTATTTGTAAGCTTACAGAGTCCCAGAGCCGGTGTTAGGGGCTGGTGAGCCAGGTGGTCGTCTGGGTCTGCTACTTTTAAAGGGCTGCCAGTTTTCTCCTGCGCTGAGCACTCCACTCCTGGGCTGCTTGGTAGTGTGCAGCACCGGGGGAAAGCTGGTGACCCCTTAAAGGTGCCCCAGGCAACCACCTGCTTCACTGGCCTATAAGACCACCGCTGCTCCCGGGCTGGCCCCTGCCATGCTGCCTGCAGTCCTGGGTGGGCGCTCCACTCCCAGGAGGCCCCTGCCACACTGCGTGCTCCAGGATTGGGCTGGCTGCTGAGTGTGGAGCTGGGGTGGAGCACTGGGCTCCGGGTTATTGTGGGGGGCACCATTTTCAAGGAGCTGCCAAAATTTGCCAGGGGCCACCAAATGGCTAGGACTGGCCCTGCAGAGGACATCAGCGCTGTCTGTGCAGGAGGGTGCTCTGAATGGGAACTTTTTTAACATCATTGGGATGTATTTAGAAATTGAAATACAGTTAGAAAAGCTCTAGGGAATATGCAGATATTGCCAACTTTATGCATCAGTAGATTAAAAATACTGACCCAGTTCTCAGTTTGCTTTTGAAGTCTCAAAGGAGGCAAGTTTGATGTTTCAAGCATTAGCCCTGTAAGTAAAGCATTTTGGATCAGAACACGTAGGGAATTTAGGTCCTGATCCCACAGTCAGTTCCACAGGGACAGGTCCTTACAGCTCTGAAGATTAGATAGCTGGATGAGGGCCTGAATCTTTCCCGGCTTATGTAACTGAAAAGTGGTTAAATTAACTTTTGTTCTTCTTTTTTTTTCTTAAATCACTTGTGTTTTGAGACCAAGTATAGTAATTTTAAGCCTGCACAACAGAAGAACATTATGAGCAACTGAGCAGCGGGGCTAGAGTGAGAGCTGGAGTTCAGTATTTGCCGTCACCAAGAGCCAGTGAGCGTTTGGTGCTTAACTGCCATGTGTGCCTTTTGAAATCTCCCACAGCACTAACATGGTGTCAGTGAGCCTTTCAGAGTTAACGTAATGTGGAAGGACCTGCCTGGTGGAGGAGAGCTTCCCATTTTTGCTGCTTAATGTAGTCCCTATTTTATTCCTCCTTTGCTTTGAACTCTTCTAGAAGTTATCTGAAGCTGTCTGAATCAGCCATCAGCTGAAGCCCTGGAGAAAGAATGTCAGTGTAATGAGAGAACACTAATAAGACGCCTGCCCTTGGAAGATACGAATACATACAGCATGGAAATTTTTTTAAATAGCAGTGTGAGGCCCAATATGAGAAGGAAAGCAGTGTGGGGCAGATGAGAGATGAAATTGTAGGGGTTGTTGGCCTTCCATGCTTCCTTATGGAACCTCAGTAGTGGGAGAATATGTAGCTTGGGTGATTTTCAAGGATGAGGCCTGGGCATCTATGTCTGACTCCTGTTTCAGTCTCTGCACAGTTAACTTCAGAAACAAGTCTTTGCGTGCTACTTTTTTACCTTGTAAGCAGAACAGTATTAGACTTGGCTTAGTGAGTTATGCTTCATAATTTTGTATCTCACTTTGAGCCAAGTTTTTCTTCTAATCTTTTTGTTCTTCAGACCAGGGACTGCAAAGGCTCATGGGAATTGAAATAAAATCTTCATAAGCTTTCTAGGAGGCTGGTTTTAGGGGTCTGATTGGAGTTTTGAGCATCCAAAGGGAGCTGGGAACAGCAGAAATGGTATTGCCTTTTATGATCACATGACTTTCTCTTCAGGATAACAGGGCTGATAGAGTTAAAAAGGAGTTGTGATCATTTCCTCAGGCAGGGGCATCATTAACAGTGGGAACCCCCTTTCCAAACCTGCCTCTGCCATCCAGTGTAAAGCTTAAAGAAGTAAAAGTAATCTACCTCCTACTGCTTAGCTGTATTTATTTTCCATGGCCTGCAGCACCACTAATCTCCCCAGAGCATCTGAAACCATTTATTTTCTATTCTCTGCCTGAGGCCACGATAGTGCACTCTAGAAAGCTTTGCTCAAAGCCTTCTGGGGTGTTTTGGGGGTGTTCCAGACAGACAAAGAAAATAAATAGGGAACTTTCACTGTTACATCCACAGCTGGAGTTTTGGCCTCCTACATCTATGCATATGTTTTCAGTTTTATAAAGCGTGCACAGATACATCAGGAAGTATCTGGTGGGCAAACTTACTCCACATAGTGGTGTGCTTGCTGATTGTATAGTCCTTTTAGGAGCTGTTCGAATGACACCAGTACTTTTATAAACACAACAACAAATGCTAATGGGGAGAGTAACTAACCACTGGAACAATTTTCCAAGTGTTGCGGTGGATTCACTATCACCAACAATTTTTAGATCAAGATTGGACATTTTTCTAAAATATCTGTCCTAGGAATTATTTTGGAGAAGTTCTAAGGCCTGTATTATGCAAGAGGTCAGAGGAGATGACCACAATGGTCCTTTCTGGCTGAGGAATCTGTCAATCTATAAGTTGTTATCACTTGTTTTAAAAATTAGTATTTGAAACTTCTAATGTTTTCTACTAAATTTTGAAAATACATAATATGTGTTTCCAACTTTTATCTACTTTTTAAGCATGAGGTAAGCGTGGAAGAAAGAATAATATTAAGGAGAACAGATTTTTACTTACCCTACTGTGGTTGTGGGATATTGTTCAAGTTTCTAAGGTTTGTTCCTGGTATGATGAACATAACAAGCCTGTAAGAGAAACTGATACAGACACTCTTCTGCTTGTGGCCACGGGTGAGTCAGGTGTTTGGGGACACTGGAGCTCAAGACTGAGCTACCCAACTGCTTTTGAAGAATGATGAGTCCTAGATGGTTAAATGGTTACCAGTCTCAGCTGTAAGGAGACTTCTTTTCTGCTCCTTGAATTCAACACAATCCTTTATTTGACTGGCTGCTTTACAAGTACTTGGTCACCTTTCTTGAGCTGAGGTAGTGTAGGGTTCTGGTTTTTATCAGCTTCTGATCACCTTTTATAGTTGTAGCTAAACTAACATTTTTGTTTATATTTCCTTCTCTTGCAGTAGCACCAGGTATGGCAATAGTGGGTGTAATAGTGTACATTAGCTACCAGCATTTCAACTGCTATGCCAGCTAATCTTTTTCTGAGTTGGTTTACATCAGGGGTCAGCAACTAAAATAGCAAGAAGAGCCATTTTTTTTCAAATTTAGTAAAACTCTTAATTCAAGAGCCTCAGTTCATGTAAATACAAGGCAGTCCTTAATAAATAATGTCAAACCGTACTCCTTGTAATCCTTGTTTCAAGAACAGTGCGCACAGAATGATTTGTAATGTGATACGTTTACTGCAAGACATTCACAAATTTTTTACATATTCTGTTTCCTCACACTGTACATGTGTGTGTTTGTACCACTATCTTCCTGACTTTTGCTCCCGAACCCACTTTAATTATGCCAATTTTACTTCATGTTTAATTTCATTTTTCTTTCTTAAAACATTGCCCTTCACAGCAGGAATGCCACAAGCTTCCGTTTCAAAATCAAGACTTTATTAGCAACATGATCAAAACACAGATACCGTATCATATCCCACAATGCACTGCATATTCAAGGGGCAGTTATCCAATGTTTTGAGATCACAGATTGTTTTCTATTTAGATATGAGTTGTTCATTTTTGGAAATTCACCATTTAGACATTCACCATTTATTGAAATAATCAGGAGGTGTTTTGTTTCTTTGATCTGGTGGTTAAGTACCAACTGCACCTTAGCCTCCCTGGACTCACGTTACAGATTTGAGCAAAAGAACTTCAAAATCAGACTGCAATATGAAACTGTTGAACTGGAGTTCTTATGCAAATTTGACATAATCAGAATGGGCCTGAATAGAGACTGTGAATGGCTTTCATGTTTATAATGAGTAATACCCCTTCAGGTATTCTTACCTTCTTATCACTGTTGGAAGTGGGGCATTTCCACTCTGATTGAATTAGCCTAGCTAACTGTTAAATGGTTGTAACACTCCCATGTCTGTCTGTATGTTTATATCCCTGCCACCTAATTCTTTCACTTCATGCATATGATAACATGAGCTGCATCCCATGAGCAGCATGAGCTTATGCCCTAATATATTTGCTAGTCTGTAAAATGCCACAGGACTCCTTGTTGTTTTTGCTGAAACAGACTAACATGGCTACCCCACTGAAATTTATATGTGATTAGAAACTCAGTACCTGTTCTTATACCTTCCGTTCCCCAATTTAGATACTTTAAGTCTGTAAACGTAACAAAAACGTGTTTCATTGGGAATGCTCATAGGCTACATCCACTCTACAAAGTTCTTTTGAAAGTTTTTTTTTGAAAACTGGGGCTCTTTCAAAACATCCTGCGGAGTGTCTACACAAAACACATTCTTTCAAAAGTAAGTTGAAAGAATGTGGCGCTTCTTTCGGGGGTGCTCTTTCACTTCTAGATCAGGAAAAGTGCCTTCTTCTAAAAGATGCTTTCAAAAGAAAATGGGCTTAGATGCTTTTCGGCTGCTCTTTCGAAAAAGGGGTTCTCCTTGGTCAGCTCTATGGTCCCTGTGCCTGGCCATGTTTAAAGAAGAAGGGACCCAGAAACCTCATGGCAGGAAGCTGAAAGTGCCCAGCAGCATGCCCTCAGAACAGTCCCAGAGTTGACAGAGCCACTCAACCACCACAATGGCCAGCAGCCAGGAGCTTCGTGACCCCAAAGAGCCCCCCAGTGAGCCAGCTGAGGGCTCACAGGAGCCTGCCCAGGACACAAAGAAGCAGGCCATGTTGTGGATGGAGCTGAAGCTCTGGGATCTCCTTTGGCTCTGGTGGGATGAGGAGGTCCTGCTTGAGACCACTGGCAGGTCCTGGAACGTCCCGGTCTTCACCCAGCTGACTGCCAGCCTGGCCACCTGGGTACACCCCACCTACACAAAGGAGCAGGTGCACTTGAAGGTCAAGGAGCTATGGTAGGGGTATGTCCAGGCCAGGGATGCAGCTGGATGGTTTGAGCAGGCTTCCCCACTGCCCTATTACCAGGAGCTCCAGAGCCTCCTTGCGGGCAACCACAGCTCCACCCTGGTGCTGGACACCTCCCAGGATGAGCCAGAGCCCAAGGCAGAGCCAGAGGAGCAGCTGGGACCCTCCTCCTGGACCACCCTCCTACAGCTAGACCCAAAGCTGCCCTCAGACAAGGAAGGCTCCAGTAATGGGGTGCTGAGATGATCGCCATCCTCTCCTTGGGTCCATCCAGCCAGGAGCCCTCAAGCAGGGCCTCCAGAGCCTATGGAGCAATCCCAGAAGCTCCGAGTGGTGGAATCAGCTCATGATGAGTGAGTAGGATGATGCCTACTGGCTCCAGAGCTTCAGGATGACCAAGCAGATGTTCCTGGGTCTGTGCCACTGGCTCGCCACCACCCTCCAACACCAGAACACCCACACAAGGCCCAATCTACCCCTCAAGAGGTGGGTTGCCAAAGTGGTGTGGAAGCTTGCCACCCCAGACAGCTAGCAGTCTGTGGGGCACCAGTTTTGGGTGAGCAAGGTGACCATCAGGGCCATCCTCATGGAGGTAACTCATGCTCAGGTCAGACACCCACCATTGGCAATGGGGAGCTCCCAGGCAATAGGGACCTTCAGGACCCAGAGGGGGCAAGAGACAGGAGGGCCCAGAGGGGTCAGGGAAGGGTGGGGCAGAGCACCTTGCGATGCACTCATGAGCGCATGCATGCTCTATCCCATGCAGGTCATCAAAGTGATCAATGTCGTGCTTCTCTGGAAGGTCATCCACATCGGGGACCTTGACGTGGATGTTGCTGGATTCACAGCACTAGGGTTCCCCAGCTGTTTCAGTGCACTGGATGGGACCCATATCTATGTCCATGCCTGGGCCACAGCACGGACCGTTTCATAATAGGAAGGGCAACCACTCGGTGGTGCTCCAGGCTCTGGTGGATGTGAAAGGACAGTTTATGGATATCTGCATGGGCAGGTTGGGCCAAGCTCAAGACACAGGGGTGTTCCAGAACTTGGGGCTTGGCCGGAGTTTATAGGAGGGGACCTACATGCCCCCACAGGAGCTCCTGGTCAGGAACATCACCATGCCCCCTGCATGGCGGTGAGGCTGCCTACTCCCTGCAGCTGTGGCTCATGCAGCCCTACACTGGCCACCCAGACCCCACTCAGGAGCTTTTTAACACATGGATCAACCAGGCCCGCTACCCTGTGGAATGCGCATTCAGGTGCTTGAAGGGCTATCTTAGGTGCCTCCTGACATGCCTGGAGGTTGGCCTTCACAATGTGCCCTGGGGAGGGGGCATGGACAGGACGCCAGGGAGAACTGCCTGCATAACTGTGGTGGGCGGGGGGGTGGTTGTCACCCACCAGAGGAGGTGAAGGGCGGCAATGACCACTGTGGCCAGCAGGCAGACCACGGTGTTGAGGATGTCCCCACTGGGGAGCTTCTGGAGATCCATGTAGCTCTAGAATGGGCATCTGGTCCCTGTACCAGATGTACTCTGCTATTGGTGGCAAGGTAGGCCTCAGCATTTGCAGGGAGGGGGTGTTGGGGCAGGGCCCTTTAAGTTAGTGGCTGGATGAGGCTCCCTGAAGGGCTTGGCAACCATGTGACTCTGTCTGTAGCGTTTCCTGCTCCATTCTTTCTAAAGAGGCTATGGGGCTGTGTAGACTCTCTCTTTTGAAAGAGCTGATCACAGGATTGGTCCGCTTATTGTGTGTGGATGCGCTCTTTTGGAAGACTACCTTCTGGAGGATATCTTCCCAAAGATCTTCTTTTGGAACGGTGCTGTTAGTGTAGACGTAGCTCTAGAGCAAGGCAGCGTTTTAGAAATTCACTAAGACCTCTCCCTTCAGTTTGAGCACATTATCCTCTATCTCATTGCTGTAGTAACTAATCGAAACCAATGGGACCACTAACAAAATGAGATACTAGCTGGTGTGAGCAATGGTGGTGTCATCTAGCTCTTACTTGGTTAACTTATAGTGTATCTCCACACGGTATGGATCTGGCTGATACTCTCAGGACACAGCCACTAACATAACTCATTCCAGGCTGATTCATTTGTGGCTTCAGCCAAGTGCTTCTCGGACCCGCTGACTGTGGAGATACTGGAGTCTGCAGGAGCTTGTGATGAGCCTCTTTTATCTCCAGCTGTTCTTCATCTGAGAATTCAAGCTTTCTCCCCTGTATCAAAAGGTATCTGGGAAGTCTCAAGTGTGTCAAGCCAGTCTTGATTTCTCAGTACCTCAGACTGCCTGTTTCCATAATAGATGACTGTGGCATTGCTGGAGGATAACAAGTGTTGCTATCTTCCAGCTGTCATCTTCTGTCCTCAGGTGGACTGATGTCCAGCTGTGAGCCAGGTGAGGGGTTTTGAATGGCTGTAATATTATAGTATTTTTCATTCCCATTTCTTAAGCTATCTGAGTTAAGTAGGGATTTGAGTATCTTTGAGAAACTGAAGTCTAGTGGGAATTAAAATCCTAGCTTGTGTGTCTACTAACTTTTGAGCTAGGGAAGATGATCCTTCTCTTAATGTATTTAAGATTCAAAGGGACTAGACACACATCTTTACTGCTATGTTTAGCTTTCTTAACAATATTTTTCACTGCCTCAGTTGCAATTTTGGCCATCCTGTTACTCTGCAAGTATTTTGGTGACAAGCTTAGTTACTGTAGTGATAGGTGTAATGGAAAAACCTCAGCTAGATAGAATTACTGTGCTCAAACTGATAAGTCTTATCAAACACCTTAAAATTCTGCCCTAGGGAACTAGCTTTTGTAGTGATTGGAACATCTTGATTACTGCACTTGCAAGTTGGTGTAGGTTATCACTGTTCAGCTGCTTCAGTTTTTGAGCTATGAACTGGAATATTAGTAAATGGGTTTCTCTTTAAAATTCGAATAACTCCCCTACTTAGTTTATGTTATGGTCTGTTTGGGACTTCATGACCTGGCATCAGTTGTTTCGTCTATACTTTTCGTAAGTGATTACATCTATGCTGGAAGCACATCAACTGGCCGATCATTTAGCCTAGGTTGAAAAAATGCTTTTCCCTTTGCTTATGCTTTGCGTTATATAGGTGGCTACTGTCCTGAGTGGTGAATGAAGCTGTAGCTTGGGCAGGCAAGCTCCCCTGCCTATACTTCACCCCTGCTCCCTTTAGGCCCTGGCCCGGTCCTACTCTTGCACATCTTCCCCATTGTCTCCCTCTTCTCTCTGCTCACCCATTCCAGCCAAATCCTTGAACCCAAATGTTGCAAATGACGTTTGGGAGAAAAAACTCTTCCTAAATTTCTTTCTGAAGAAAATGGAGCATGTTTTCTACTGCATGGCCTTATTGTGAAGACTGGACATGCAGAAGGTATTTAATTAAAGCACTAAATTTGGGAATAAAAATATCAGTCGCAGGTTTTGTGATATGACCTGAAGTTTGTAAGAGATTTATTTGCAAAAAACTTTGTAGTGAGGGAAAGTCAGTTGTCCTGCTCAATACAGCATTAAATATTATGGAATATATGGTGCAGCCCTTCTCTGTTTTACATTTTCTTCATCAGTATTTCTAGGCTGATTTTATATTTTAAATATACTCTCTTGCCTTTCTAAAGTAATTGTTCTAGAGTGCTACATATTTAAACTCATTGAAACAAAGACATTATTTGAAATTAATCAGTCAGAGAGGTTTAGTGTGTTCATAATAAAGTTGGTGGCTTTTAGAAAAAGGGAATCCTATTTTGTGTGATTTTTGTCGCAACAGATGTTGATGAAAGTTCCCTGTGTTTATGTTAAAATATGTTTCCAAAGATTTTAGTCATACCAAAGGAGTTTATATCTTGGTAAGATACTGATTTTGGTGGAGGGTTCTCTTAAAACTAGTTCATTAAATAATCAGAAGTAAAAGGGAAACTCATTTGTGCAGCTGTCTGGAAGGAAAGGAATATTGTCTGTTTAAGGGCTGTCTTACCCCGGGGCGGGGTGTGTGTGCGTGTGTGAAGCGAGAGTAGGGATGGACAGAAAAGGAGAATGTGTGTATTTTATATAAGGGTTGTCTTTTGAAGAATTTATTTAACAAACTATGTGTGAAGACTCAAGCATTTAAGGCTAAAGATCAATTTTCAGATTGTGCAAATAAATATCTATGGCTGTGTCTACATGAGCCCCAAACTTCGAAATGGCCACGCAAATGGCCATTTCGAAGTTTACTAATGAAGCGCTGAAATGCATATTCAGCACTTTATTAGCATGCGGGAGGCCGCGGCACTTCGAAATTGACGCGCCTCGCCACCATGCGTCTCGTCCCCACAGGGCTCCTTTTCAAAAGGACCATGCCTACTTCGAAGTCCCCTTATTCCCATGAGCTGATGGGAATAAGGGGACTTTGAAGTAGGCGTGGTCCTTTCGAAAAGGAGCCCTGTCAGGATGAGCCGCGTGGCGGCGAGGCGCGTCAATTTTGAAGTGCTGCGGCCGCCCGCATGCTAATGAAGCATTGAATATGCATTTCAGCGCTTCATTAGTAAACTTCGAAATGGCCATTTGCGTGGCCATTTTGAAGTTTGGGGCTCATGTAGACAAGGCTGTAGAAACACATACCGGGTGGCACCTGAACCTCTCCTTGGGTGGCCGCTCAAACACTAGGCTTGCAGGGAACGCTGATGCCAAGCCTGCAACTCATATAATTGTCAATGGACACTGTGGCATGAAAGGCAGACTGGCAAAATTGAAACACTCATTTTTGTAATGTGTAACTTTTTTACAACACACACATTAGTCACTGGGGACCCATCTGTAGATCTCATACTGACACCCACAGTAGTTGGGGCTGTGCTAGTTTATGCAAGCAGAGGATCTGGCTTATAGAGCTTTTAAACTGAAGTTCCCAAAGGTCTTAAAAAGAGTTAATACTGTTATCACTGTTTAACAAATGGAAAACAGAGGCACAGAAAAAGTTAAATGTCTTGGCCAAAGCCAAACAATGTGCTGCGTGTGGAGCAGGAAAGAAAGCCCATCCATATTCTCCATAGCTTTCTGTCCTCTGGATTTAGCAGTGATTTGAGAATAAGCAATGAGCAGCCATCAAAAACATACTTTGATATTGCAGAATTTCAGGCTGACACTTTTTGAGGGAAAAACAGAGGCTCTGAAAATCAATCCATGTGGGAAGTGTTTTTTTTTAAATTTTTTTCTAGCCCTTCCTCATTTTCCCCTACCTCTGGTCCATTCTCTGAACTGTGAAGGTGTTTGAAGTTTTCTGCATTGACTGTCATCCCTGAGGATATGAATCAGCAGCCAGAGGATGGACAGGAAGTTCATGTTCTGTGGTTTCTTTATTGGGATATGCCTGTCTGTCTGGAGGCAGTTTTCCTTTTCAGGTAGCGGGGGGTCTTATCAAATGAAAGAAGGTTGTTCTTGACAAGGTATGATAAAGGACATGTCTGGTGAAAGCAGGTAGGAAGATTCCCGCCCCCCATTTAAATGCCTTCAATTGTGTGCTAATGTGGTCTGTGGCAGTAGCCGCCACAGACGAGCATCCCTGGGAAGAAATTGGGTCTTGGAGACTGTTGGAATGAAATATGTAGCCTGCCTAGGCTCTTTTTAAAAGAAATCTGAATTCAAAAGTGTCACTTTTCTGTTTTTGACGGTAGCTACAGAAAGAATCAGCAGCTCTGTCTGTGCAGGCCTCATTTACACTGCACACAGAATAGCATTAATTGTAGTTGTGTTCCGACACAGTTGGAGGTAACATAGTTGTGTGACTATGGGGAAATAATGTTCTTTGCAAAACTGTTTATTCTTTTCTGTTCTGTTCCTTCAATTGGGTCCATCATCCTGGCATCTAAATGCTTTCTAGGGTTAAAATAAACAAGAAGACCAGCCTTCATTTTGTGGTTTCCTCTGTTCCTCTGCTCAGAGGGAAAGATTAGGTGGATGTGCTTTCTTTTTCTTTCTATGAATGCCCTACTTCATGGAAAAACAAGGATAGAGAAGTGAAGCTAGCATGTGGTGAGGTTCCTCATCATGCTTTGGGTTGTCTCAATTAGGGGTTTTAAGATTGTTTGACTGCCAATTAACTTATGGTAACTAACATGTTTGCATGTGCTGTCTGTATGGTTTGCCCCAGGATAAAGTTGTTTGTGACTTATTCTAAGTATGCTGTACCAGTTACATTTTTCTAAGTTAAGCCCAAGTGTACAACACAGATGATTGTGTCTTGAAACAAATGTTTGTGGAGTTAACTAAATGGATTTCACTGTCCAACTTGAGTTTAAATACTCTGGTATAGGCATATCCATGTCTCCTGTGGAAGTGATTTCTGTAGTCTTGGGCCATCTCCCAAGAAAGGCTTGTCACCTGCACATACATATTTCATTCTTTTGATAGTTCAATTTTTGCTGAGGAGTAGCGATGTCAAGAGAGAAGCGGTCTTTTAGGTATCCTGGCCCCCAGAGCATTTAAACCCTTGAAAATATCTTCTTCTTCATCACTCTCTTTAGAAGAGCAGTCAGCTGTACCCATCATTCACCATTTGGTCCAGTCCTGCACATACTCAAGCACTTAATGGACCAAGAGTCTAAGATCAGAACAGACTTCATGAACTCATGTAATAGGGGTCTGCCTCTGGGTCACTTCAATGCCTTGGCTGGTGGGATTTTATCCTGGATGTTATTACCCACCTGGAGAATGACAACTGGAACTTCTTGTGGTGTTCTCATGACAGGTCCAAAAAGCATAAAGAACCACTGGCGCACAATGGCCCCAGTACTCTGTAGACTAGAGCAACCATAAATATATGCATTACAAATGAAGCCATTCCACTTTATGCCCAATATATGACATTGGCATTTTGTGTGGAAAGCCTTCAACTTTACCCAGTGTGACCAGTGTAGTTTCCATAATTTGCAGCCATTCAATGGTGCAGGGAGAGATATAGCTCCAATAGAGTCTGAACTTGGGTTGTCATGCTGAAATGATGTTGCATCTATATTAGTTGTAAATGATCCACACTTGATTTTTCGATGCCAATGTGATGGAGAACCTCCGTGTGAGAGCTGGAGGAAAGGGGGAATTCTAGAACCCAAACAGCAAATGATGGAGACTGCTTCAACAGTTTTGTTATTCAGAGATTGGAGTTGCAGGTGTACCTGATCCCAGATTTTTCAGCTTTGTCTTTGTCCATGAAACATAGAGGCCAATATTAGTCAACTTGAAAATACAGACTTAGGTATTAATTTGATGTAGTGTTCTGAAGCAGATAGTGAAAAGAGTGAAGAATGGGGTTGGGGAGTGATGTTAGACTGACGAGGTGGCACACAAGTGTTGTATTATGTACCAGTTGAAATTTCCTCTGGACTGATGGCCTGAAGTCATTATAAACAGAACTGCAATAATCTAGTCCAGAAGTAACTAGGGCATGCATGATCAAGACCAGGTCACTAGCAGTAAGGATGCATTGTCTCTTAGCCAGAAGCGGTAGGAGGCATTTTTTTGGGTGATGGTATGTGCGAGTCCAGAATCAGCAAGGTCTCTTGAAACCCCTTTGAACTGCAGGACATCTTGATGATTGTGATTTGTCTTTGACTAATGGAGGCAGTTCTGTCATGTCAAGCTATTCAAAGTGTTTCCTCTACCTTCTAGTGAGGATTTAACTTTCCTCAGCCTTTTCTCTGTGATGCCAAGAGTGACAAATGGCTGTAATCTTTGAACAGTTTACCTCAATGTTTTGAGCGGAAACAATGGCTTTTGTTCCTACCTGGATAATTTGCCCACTTTTTTATGGCATCCCAGGAAGATATTGTGCGGCACCTATGTACGTGAGTTCATTGGGCTTTTATAACATTTCCCAGTCTTGAGTGTATTGAGTACTGTTGGGGGACCCTTTAGGATTTCATTTCCCCCCATTAAAGATGACTACAAGAGTGTAAGATTCTAACTTTATTAGCCACTGAGCTCAAAGTGAATGAAAGAATTTTCTTTAGGTTCCCATGGCTCTAATCTCAATAGGCTTTGATAATATAACAACCGGGAAAGGGCAGCATGTTGTGATAGACAGTTTAATATCACCTGCCTGCTGTGAAGTACACTGGCCAACCTAGAGAACTGCAAAGTATAAATTGTCTTTTTAACACTGGTAAACGGGGCGGGGGGGAAAGAAAATATTACATCTTAATTGTAATTCTCTGCAGGGATCAGCAAATCTAGTTAATCTTTGAGTTATTCCTGTTGGATAAATCTCCTAGCTGCCTAATAATTATTTTTTTAACCCTTAGAGGATCGCACTTTTATCAGTGACAGTGAGACAATTGCACAGTAGCCTACTGTGCAATTTTTACCCATTTTCATTATATAAACCAACTAGCCAAATAGCAATCTACCTGCTCCAGGGGTTCTTAAGCTTATTCATTATGTGCACAACATGTTAATATGAAGTTGGTCTTGCGGACGTCTCCCCTCCCATATGTAATAGAGCAGACCACTTTCCACAGCTTTTGTGGTCATTTAACATCGCTGTGGCAAGTACATGGGCAAGTGATATTAGGAGGGCAGGTGGGCATTTTGTAGATACCATTTAACGTGGGATTGTATATAAAGGTATAGAAGAGGAGCCAAAGCCTCCATGCCACAAATTAACTCTTCATATGAACTTTCTAGACCAATGGTGTCTTACCTGTATGACTAGTTGCTTGCATAGTCTTAGAGGTTCTCAGTCAGGCCTGAATAAAGACAAAAGAGTAAAAAGAACTCATGATATGTCTTAATCAGCTGATGAGAGCAGCAAAATAATTGCCTACAGATATAAATACCAAAAAGGAAGGATAGTTCAGGGTCATCCAAGGAGGTGTATATCTAGAAGACCTGGGATGAAATTAAAAAATGGATAGTTTAAACTGAATACTCATAACAAGCTGCTAACTTAGAAGACTATGAGACTATGGAATAGTGACCAGGGGGATTCGGTGGAAGATCTAGTGCTTGAGACATGTAAAAGCTCTAAGACAGAGATTGTACTGGAGAATGTAATACCTTACAATAATAAGTGACCAGATCCACCAGATGTTTCATGTGCTTTGTGCTGCTTTGGCAACCCAAAGCAGCAAAATGCCCTGGCTTTGTCACTGGTGCAGCACAAAGCAGATGGAACATACTGACCAATCGTGCCACCCAATGGTATTTTAGATGATTTATCACTTTCCATGGAACGCTTTACAAATATTGTACAAAAGTTTTCATGTGTTCTGGATGAGGAGCCTGAGGTGCACCGAGTCCGTAACTTGCCCGAGGCTACCAGGAAATTTAGAAGGAATTGAGAAATAGAAGGCAGCTTGCCTGATAACCTGACACTGAAGTGTTTATTCAGATTTTATGCCAGCGTGGTGTAAAACTGGAATTATGCAGTGGTGAAAGAGATCCATTGACCTTAATGTTATGAAGAAAAATCTTGCTCCAGCAGGGGGCTGCATTTGATATAATCAGTAGGCCTGTCAGAAAGGCTTATATTTCCATAGCACTTTTCATCTGTAGATTCAGAAGTACTTCGCAGTATTAATTAAGTTAGATCCACAACATTCCTCTGAATTAGGTAAGAAGTGTGTAGGAATAACTTCCCCTACCACTGAAATGCAGCTCTCCTGGGGAGGAATGCAGCAGCTGTTCAGTAACTTTCAGAAACACAACATAATTTAGTTATCTGTAATGATGGTAAACAGTTAGAACGTTGTTTTTTCCTCATATTAAAAAAAAAAAAAGGCAAAACAGAAAAGATGTCCCCTTCAGCAGGATAGTACCTACTAGCATCATGGTATATCGCCACATACCGAAGCATGAACACCCCTTCCTGGAGCACCTAGATGGTCCCTGGACAGGCCTGTCAACAGGGGTGGGGGTCAGGGGATGAGGGGCGGAGGGAGCAATTGCCCTGGGGTCCCTTTGAAGAGTTGTGGCAGCACAAGGAGCAGCAGCACCACTGATTACCCTACGCACCGCCCGTTCCACCCTGGGCCCCACCTATTCAGCCTAGCCCTGTGAGATTTGAAAGGATCTCAATATGGAGCGGTTATAACAGAATAATGTTTTCTCTGGCTTCTATGATTCTATTATTCCCATCTCAGGGGGGCAAAGTGGTGCTCTTCTCTCATGCTCCAGGTTGAGGGAGAAGAATAATTTGCCATAATCAATACACTTGAAGTAAATTTAAAGTATAATCCCCAAATAAATATTAGTCAGAAGAAATGCTACTTGCATAATATGTCATTATTATTAGAGACAAAGGGACAAACATTAGTTGCTCTTAATTATGTGCACATTAATGATATATACTGCTTTAGTTGAAGGAACACTGTAAGCCTATTTCCTGCCTTAATTTTGTGCTGTGCTGTTTGAAATGCTAATGAATTCAGAATTCTCAAAGGTCGTAATCTGAATACACTGGGTATTTTTTTATTTAGTTTCAAAACAATTAAAATGAAGTTCAGTTCCTAATTTTGCTAGCAACGTTAGCTTTTCCATTAATTACAATGGGTTGAAATGTGTCCTCAAACTGGTCATTTGCAGAATGGAAAGGCATTTTATTTTCATTTAGATCACTCCTTGGTGTTTTATTCCTAGGGATGTTTCCCCCCCCATTGATTATAAGAAAGAATTGGCAGCAAGGGGGGTCGGGGGAGAAAAGAAAAGTGCAAATTTAGCAGAACCCAGTGCTGCATTTTCCAAGGAGCCATTTATCATCCTTAGAAAGTTTTGGTTCTTCACAAATAATAAAGAAAAGGGTTGTTAATTGCTATAGTCAACTAATTGACAGAATTGTGTCATGAAAGAGGGAGAGTTTCTGCATTGCCTTTCCTAGTGACACTCGAAGGTTGTTCTAAACTTTTTGTTCCTGCTAAAATAGGAAATCATTGCATTGCTCTGTTCATTGTTAATCCAGTGGCTGACTTTTTTACTTTTGTTTTTAGACTATTAAAAGACAGGGAGGTGGCAATTCATCTAAGTGTGAAGAGAGGCAGGTAAAGAATGTTTCCATGGATTTGGTTTGTATAATGCAGTTGTATATTTTCACAATACACATTTAAACTTTATAAACTACTTACAGTGCCTTATCTAACTTCCGCTGAAAACATTTGGAAATCTTTCTGTTCATTTCCATGGGAGGTAGCTGATGCCCAAAGTATCTGTTGTTAAATTCTAGATAGTGGTTTCAAATATTAACCTTTGTTCTGTTCCTTATAGTTTCTTCATATTTTATGATTGGAGACCTTCATCACTTGACACAGTTGTCTGCCCTGTTGAGCATATGAATACTAATAGTGTGCTCTTCAGTTAAATGATGATACACACGTCCTTCCAGCATACAGGTAGAAAATGTCAGGGTTATGCAGGTTAATGCAGATTCTTTTATCCATCTGATAAAAGCTTGGTGCTTGGTTGAAATAATCCTATTCCAGTGAATTTTGCACAAGTAAAGTCTATCCGATATTGGTGCAAATCTTGTGCACGTACATAAGAGGCCCATTTAGGCCTTTTTAACGTGAGTCCTTAACATTTCCACCGCATTAAACAATCCCGGAACAGCAACTTTCAAACCTGAACCTCAATTGGCCATGAAGACCATAAACCAAGTCTCTGAACTGAGTTCAGCGCACAAATAGCACATACGTACTGCAGAGGCTTTCTTGGCCAGCCCCTCTGCACAAAGATGAACTTTGCCCTTGGCTGCTGCCTGGTCCTTCTGCCACACGGCAGGGAGGAAGGGCTTGTTACATACAGATCTGCAGATTTTGGTAAGACAACAAAATCAGGCTAGATACCATCTCCAGCATCCAAAAATGCAGGACCTTAAAACCACTCTCTGAGGTGATGTGGGAGTACCACTGAAAACTTCTCGCTGTGGGGAGCAGCGTGCAAGTGTATCTGCGTGAGGAGGAGTGGGGCTGTGGAGCAGAAAGTAGTCTGTTGCTGGAGTGCAGAGGCCAGATTGACTCAGCCTTTGACCCCAAAGTAATCTGTCACAGACAGACCTAACATCCCCTGGGGAGACTCTCGGCCCCAGCAAGGGTGATGGTGACTTTGCTGGGACAGCACAAGTTGGGATGCAATGGAACAAGAGTGTGACAATCACAATGGCACGTACCTGAGAAACAGAAAAACTAGGCCTGTCCAAGTTATTTATATTGTAAAGTATATGGATCTTAGGTACATGCACAGATTCCCATATCAAGCATCTGAGCACCCAGCTTCTCTAGCGTATTTTACTCAACGACTTTAAGGTTAGAAGGAAACATTATGATCATCTAGTCTGACTTCCTTCTCATCACAGGCAACACAACCTCGCCCACCGACTCCTGAAACAGACCCTAACCTCTGGCTGAGTTAGTGAACTCCTCAAAGCATGCTTTAAAGACTTCAAGCTCCAGAAAGTTCACCATTTAAACTAACTTAAATCTGCAAATGTCCCATGCCCCATGCTGCTGGGGAAAGTGAAACCACCCCCCGGGTCTCTGCTAGGCTGACGTGAGGGGAAAAAATTCCTCCCTGACACTGAACATGGCAATCAATTAGACCTGGAGGAACTGAGCAAGCCCCACCAGGCAGATCCCGGAGAGAGAATTCTCTGTAGTAACTCAGAGCACTCCCCATTCAGTGTTCTAGCTCCAGTAGTTGGAGGTTTTTGCTCCTGTGGAAGTCACCAGAGGGCCACATCCCTCATCTCCATTTTCCCATTCTCCCCTCACTTCTCACCCTCTTCCCCTTCCCCATGCAGCCTTAGTTACCGTTGTCAGGGATCTGTTTTATGACTGGAAAGTCTGGTCTAAAGGAGACCAGGCAGCGTCCGCTCATCACTGCAGAGTGGATGCTAAAATTCCAGCAGCAGGAGTCACTGCAATCGGGCTCCCTTCTGGGAGGGCAGGAAGAACAGCAGCTGCGCTGCTCGTGGAGCTTGGAGGAGCTGCTCTCTGTTCACTGCAGGTGGAAGGAAATGGCTGGCTGGCTCCCAGGCCCAGCTCCAGCCTCTCTGGCAGCGAGGTAAGTGCAGCATTGCTGCTGCCCAGGAGACAGGGATCCTATCCAAACCCTGTGTGGCTGTGCTCCCACCCCACTCTGTGTTGGGGACCACTCTCCAGCCCTGGTATGCCCCCCACCTCACACTCGCACTCCATGAGCTGCTCCCTGCCACCCACCATGGGCAGCTCCACCTCAGCTCCTCCCAGCTTGGCTCTCCAGGCAGCAAGTGAGTCCAGCTGGGACGAGGAAGGGTGCAGGCGACAGGGTAGAGGGGGACTGAATAATGGAGGGAGGTGGGGAGAGGAGTGAGCCGAGGGCGGGGCCTTGGGGAAGAGCCTGGGATTGGACCTCTGGGTGAAGGGGCGGAGCAGGAGTAACCAGTTTTCAGCAATCAGGAAGTTGGTGACTCTAAGCTGAGCAGCGCTGCTGGGGTGTTGGCAGAAATGGGGGGTGGGGTGGGTCAGTGGCAGGCGACCTCAGGTTCACCCCTGCACCTTGCCCTTGTCCCTTCCCTGGCTGTTGACACTGCAGCCTCCTCCTCTCCACTCTGAGATCCTTCTGCCTGGAACAGAGCTCACCTGTGCGCTGGGCTGGGAGCTGCAGTGGGGCTGGTGCTGGTGGTGAGGCGCTCCCGTAAGTCAGGTGGTGGTGGTGGTGATGTTGTTGCTGTTAAAAAGGCTGTGCCCTCCCTCTGAGCCCATCTTGCACTGCTCCAATGTCCCTAAACCCTGGCAGTGCCCACCTGCCTGGAGGGCACAGGGATATGAGCTGGGGCTGCTCTCAGGCACACCACTTCCCTACCCATGCCTGGTGAGGGGTCCAGAACCCTCACAGTGATCTGAGTTCCCTGGCTGGTTCTGGCCTAGCTCTGGATTCTGGCCTACCCAGGTGGTGGGCTTCCTGGGGTTGGGGGATGGCGGGAACAGAGGAGCAAGGGGTACGGTCAGAGTTCCAGGGCTCCTGGGGTGGCCAGGTTAGCTGAGGGCCCTGAGCACAGGCTCATTGACCTCTGCAGTAATCTACACTGGGGAAGGACAAAAGAAGTAGAACGGGGAATTGAAGTGAGATCTGCTACATTTCAGGCTAGTGCCCTCACCATGAAACCATTCTTCACCTCTAAGATGCTCAACACTTCTTTGTGTTTTCAGCGGCTGAAAAAAATAGATTGTTTAAAACACGTGAACATACCGTTCAGGGAAAAGGTAGAGTTTTAGCAGATTTGGAATGTTTCATGAAAACATGTTTACAAGCTCAGGATGAAAAGGTTAAAGTAAGATTTTGTGGAAAATTTTTTACATGTTAAAAAAAAAAATCCAGTTAACTGAGGCCAGATCGTCGTTTCTTGGCAAAAATTCCCCTTCCCCCATCTTCTTGTCTTCCAAGCTAATTATGGATTTTCGTGAGCACACTTTGCTAATCAGGTTTAATGATACTAAACTGCCATCACATTATTATTTTCCAAGGCTTTGTTAGAGACATGCCACATTAACCCAACAGAACAAAGCACCTAGACTACAGCAAAAACCACTGAAAAAACAAAACTCTTTTTAGGAGCAATGGGGCGTGTCCCTTTTACAACATCGCATATCTAGAGATTTATAAATAAATATAAACAACGAAAAGCTAGAGGTGTCATTGAAATATATCACAGGAGCCTATTGCATTAAAGATCAAATTCTGCGGAAGCTTTAGCTCTGACTTTATCCTCATCCTTATTGCTGTGTCCAGTTGAATAGGCTAATAGAATACAAATAGGTAAAATACCAATCTGCTTTTTTACGCACCATTACAATACAGCATATTACACTGCTCATCAGAATTTCTCTTTGGAGCATGCAGTCACCAGAGCCAGCTGTACAACACAGTTATATGACACCCAGTCACTTAAGCCAGGGCGGTCCCATTGCATAGAAAGAAATATAGCGGAGGGCTCAAAGGAAGGAGGATTTCCCCACAAGGATTGGCTTGTGGAGTTCCTCTCCTTTCTCTCCGTTAGGAGGCACACTTCCCCAGAGAATAGCATTGGGTGGAAGGTGTTAGTGACTGTAAGTTTTTGATCTGTAAACAGTTGCAGGCTGAGTTAAAGCCAGTAGATGTGTCTAAGCACAGTGTTCTTTCAGGAACAATGGAAGAGCAATTAAATGCCCCTTTATATAGTAAGAGCTAGAAGAGATGTGGCTACTGCCCAGTGCAATCGACTTCATGGGGAGACCAGGTCAGGTGCTAAGACACATGGCCTGACCTGGTTCCCTGATTGCAAACCCAAGGGTTTGAACATCGTCTGGCAAGCTATACGTGAGTGAGAGGGAGGAAGCCAGCAGAAGTAAAGACCCCACAGACCACAAGAGAAGCAGTCATGAATGGAGTCCTCAGAGTGCCCTGAGTGGGGGCATAGAGACAGAACTACTTGGGGCAAAGAACTAATCAGAGGGGCAGAACTGAAAATTGCAAACAAGGGCATGATTTGCTTCTGCTTTTTTTTTTTAAACGGTGCTCAGGGAAATGACTCTGTACCATAGAACCTCTGAACTATGAACAGCAGAGTTGTAAACTGATCAGTCAACCACACATCTCATTTGGAACCTGAAGTACAATAATCAGGCATCACCAGAGACCCCCCCGAAACCCTGGAAGTGCAGCACAATACTGGTGTTAAATGTAAACTACTAAAAAAAAGTGTGTGTATGCGGGGGGAGAAGAAGGCATTTTTCTTCTGCATAGTAAAGTTTTGAAGCTGTAATAAGTCTAATGCTCAGTTGCAAACTTTTCAAAGAACAAACACAATATCCTATCCAGAGTTACAAACATTTCAGGCTTATGGATGACTTCCATTCCTGGGGTGTTCATAACCCTGAGGTGTTACTGTGCATTCTTTGTAAATAAACAGGCTTGCATAAGAATATACCTGAAGCTATCATCACTTTTTCTACCCAACAGAAACAACTCAGCAAGGCACCAAATGTTGGCTAACTGCTGGGTCCAAAAAGAAGCAACAATAGGCCTGGGTAGCTGTGGGAGGCCATTTTTGTCAAGAGCTTGTGTTTCCACGTTAACACTAACCCGGGCAACTCCTCTTCTCTGGGCTTGCCAGGAGAGAGGGAGAACTTTTGTAGAATTATTACAGCCTGAGATTTTTTTTAGCTTAGGCTGAATGGGATGGGAGGTGATGGGTAAAATTTGCATCACCCATGTCACAGCCACTCTTCTCCTGTCTCTTCTTCCTTCTGCTCCCCAGATTGATGGGATGTCTTCCAGAGAGTAGGGAGGGAGGAAGGAAGTGTTGATAGGGCAGTACAGGGGAAGGGAATGGCACAGAAGCAGATGGCTGTCCTTTCCCCTCTTCCCAATGTCTACAAAAAAGCAGGCAGATCCTTGTGCAGTCTTGGATGATCTTAGGCAAGAATTGCAACTTATCATTTAAAGGTAACCTGCACAAGACACACAAAACCACCATTTTTTGTATTTTTTTAAAAGTACACATACAAAATTAAGGCAAAATTATATTTTTCTATTCATCTACATTGGAAGTCTCTCTAGATTTTGGGGAAGCTGATAGGATACAAAATCACAAATGTCACATAAAATTAACTGATTTAGTAGAGACCAGGAGTAAATTTTGGTCAGACTGTTGAAACTCTTTATTGGATGTTAACATCTTCATCATTAATGCTTGGGGGGAAATGTATTCTTGAAAAGTTGACTATGATGAAAAGCTCAGTATATTGCTTTTTGTCCTTAAAAATAAATCCCACGCACCAACTATTACCCTTGCCTCTGTATAGTTTTCAAGGCATTCCTGCACAATATATGGGTCATTTGTGCTCACATTAAAGTCAGTGGGAATTTAATCATAGGCTTGGGTGGGAGTGGGCTCAGCCTATAGTGTATCATGCTTATATTTTTATATGTGTACATACACTGATTTTTTTGTTTAAAAAAATAAGAAAAATGAAAAAGGAGCTGGTCCTCAGCTGGCTCCCTGCCCACATGCCTGCAGCCGGTCCTTGGGATGCCGAGGTGCCAGCACCCAGTACCAGCTAGTATTGACACAAAAAAGCACTGTGTACATGCATGTAGATACATACCCACACATAGATTATTTTTTATTCATAGAAAGAAAATAAAACTATCTATATATGACACTCTCGGTGCCAATCTATCATGCCACATGTTCTAAAATTAATTGGAATCTGATCAATAGACTCCAGCAGAATAAGATGAATAATGATCAATAGCATTCCACTAAAATCTTGCATGCAGGGTTCCTTAAATATACCAGAAACAACTTCAGCTGCAATTTAGTATGTGCATTGTATTGTGTGTATGCAATAGGTACTGAGTTGATATAACTGTAGTAATCTACCTACACTGAATGACATATACAAATAGAACTGTACTATCAGATACCATCAATCTTTTCTCAATAGTTCAGAAAGAGAATCCATTTTCTTTGATAAAAGACCCATTGGTCTTGTGATGTATAAATCATCCTTTCAAAAGGAGCCCTTCGAAATATCAGTTCCAGGTATTCTCTCAGAACATCATTTTATAACTTTTTCCCATGATGGAAGATAATCCCCAGACCTATCAAAAAGGCAAATCCATACCATTTTTCACTGAGTTTTACAACTTTAGCAGAAGCTCTCTAAAGGACCAGTATTCCATCTCTTGTCTTCTGTACCTTGTGAATTAAGTCAGCAACCTGGTGTCAAAATGGCATTTCTCAAACGTGTGGGGGAGGCTGGAGTGATGGAAATGAAAACTGATCCAGATAAAGCAGGGCGCTTTCCACTTGCAAATCCCCAGGCCCTTCTGTGTGAACCTGGAACAAATTTATTGTAACAACTGATTTCCCAGTATTGATGTGCTTTAGGGAACCCTCTAGGATGCTTTCTCTCCAGTCTCCTTCAGGGGCCTCATTTAGTATGTCAGTTTTACAGATTCCTTATACCCACTTAAATATTTGATGTCAGCCTAATCATTTGGCTTCATTCACTCGTACCCAGTTATTAGTCTGCTTTTCTGATAATCATAATTAGAGATGGACTGAGGAATGTTCTCCTGAGAATATTTTTAGTGGGAGTCAATGTTTGGATTTGAAGTTGACTCAGGGTAGGGGTCAGGTTTGGATATGATTGCTTTGACTGAACCATCACAAGCTGATTTTGAGACATGATTGCCCTAAAACAGTGTTTCCCAAACCTAAAACATTTGTGTGCTACTTTCAGGACTTTGGCCTTATCGGCATACTCCCTCTCCCAGTGTCGTCCTAGTGCTTACCCCCCGATTTTTAGTAATTTATTTTCTGCCGTGTACCCCTTGAATCCTTTCACATACAACCAGTGGTATGCATACCGCACTTTGGTAAACACTGGGTGAAAACATTAGCTGTAAGATTAGCTGATACAACTAGATTTCTGCTATTCTGACTGGCAGAAACTGTCAAATTAATAACACGTGATTGTTGTTGTCTCGTCTAAATGCTTGCAAGAATGGTTATTTGCTGGGGTGGCATGGCATCTCTCCAAACTAGAAGCAAAAATTTGGCCCATTGTTGCAATAATCTATGAACAATCTCATACAATTTGTTCACGAGCAATACTCATTTCCTTTGAAAAGTGAAACATGGAAAGTCTCTAAATGCTGTGTGTATTCTATCCTGGGACTTTCTGAGGCTATGGTTACACGAGCAAGTTTTGCCAACAAAACCCTGGTTTTGTAGACAAAACTGGTGGAACGTCCACACGCAAAATGCATTTTGTTGACAGTTTGTTGACAAAACTCAGCACTTTTGCTGGCAGCGTTCTTCCTCTCAGCCACGAAGCATATTGCTGCTGTCGACAGACTCTGTTGACAAAAAAGCTGTGTGCTTACTCTGGGGGGCCTTCTTGTGACAAAAAGGGCATGCAGAACAATGGGCAGCCCTCTCTGTTGTGCTTTCAGGTGCCTGTTTTGTTGAGAGAGTGGCTGGGCAGTCCAGGTGCTCTGTTGACAGAGTGGAGGGCTTTTCCGATTGGCTTTTGTGTGGGCCCGCATTCGGTCGACAGAAATTTTATCGGAAAATCTCTTCTGACAGTGACTTGTCTGGAAACCTCTTCCGACAGTGACTTCTGTCAACAGAGCACTGTAGCAGAACTGCAGCCCTAGGATCTGTATCAGAAAACTGCTTATTCAAAATTCTTCTGTAAACACACGTTTAACTAGTCAGAACAAAAAGCAGTCAAGTAGCACTTTAAAGGCTAGCACAATAATTTATTAGGTGAGCTTTTGTGGAACAGACCCACTTCTTCAGACCATAGCCATACCAGTGGGTCTGTGCCACGAAAGCTCACCTAATAAATTATTTTGCTAGTCTTTAAAGTGCTACTTGACTGCTTTTTGTTTTGATAGCGTATAGACTAGCACGGCTCCTTCTTTGTTACGTTTAATCAGTGGTTAACTTCTGAGAGTGATAGGAAGTGAAAGAGCACAAGTGGCTGGATACAGGAATGAGGGACTTCGCACTCAGCAAGTCTGAGGCTTTCACAAGAATAAAGCTGCTAGCAGTGATGTCCTCTGCAAAAGGCTGAAGAGGAGATGGCCCGTAGTCTGTTGTGTGGGTGGCATTGTACATCAATATTGGCTACCAGGACCTCTTACAGTAAACAATAAAACATTCTTATCCAAGCCCCCCACATCATGAGAGTATCTTAAACATAGTGAGTTCAAAGAAAGTTGGGATTCTTTTTATTGCTGCGGCTGTTGGTGCACTGATGGCCCTGGTTTTCAAGCTTTTCTCTGCAAGCATGAAGAATACAAACTACATTACAATGGAAGCTCAGAGTCTCACATAGAATCTCTCATAGTAATAATCTGATTGCGAAAGCTGGAACTTTATGAAAACCACACAGAATTGTAAATCTGTCAATATAATCGAGAGACTCGATAACATTGCCAAAGCCGTCCCATCCACAGGACAGTTCAGGGCAACCATCCCAAGCCCCACACTTTGCGGGATCCCTCAACAGCTGCCCCAACCACCCTTTGGTCCCCATATCGATGTTACCCACAGGACGCAGGGCAGCTGGGGGGACAGGACTACCTATGGAGCCTGGCCAACCCTGCACTCACTGCAGCTGTGAGAAGTGGAGTGACCCAGCAGCCTGTGCTGCTCGGCTGCTATCTTACCGCAGTGGCAGGAAGGGGAGTGCCATGGCCCTAGCCTGCCCTGCTCCACATCCCCAAGTAACGCAGGGCTTGGCGAAGTGGAGAAACTTCTAAGTCCCTGCCCTTCCCATAGCTCTCACTGCCTTGGTGAGAGCAGGGGAGCCTGACCCCTGCTGCAGTCCTGTAACAGGTGCCTTGTAATCCTCTACTTGTGTCTCTTGGCTTCAGGATAGTGGTGCAGTGCAGGTGGGAGGGGACAGAGCAGGAGTGGGAAGAGGCAGGGTGGGGGTGGAATGGCAGCAGGGCTTGGCAAGGGTTGGAGTGGAGTGGGGATGGAACAGGGGCAGGGCCTGAGGCAGGAGGGAGTTGGCCCAGGCCCCTATGCAGCCCTAAGGCTGGCCCTGAAAGTTACAGTTCCAGCTTAGCTATATCTCAGTGGTAGGAAAAGAGAATAAGGCTTAAATGTACATAGTAGTTTAAAAATGCGTTATAGAAATCATAGAGTATCTGTTTTATGGAAATATTCCTTTCAGCTTCTAAACAGCTGATTATTCTCCCCAGAAGGCACATTGTTTGCAGTATTCTGTCCTCTGGGGATGTTTTTGACCTCTTGCAATGTGAATGAGGGGTACTCACCCAAATGCAGTGACACTGCTTTAGAGAGAATCCACAGCATGACTGCATTTATAGCTTTCTTCATTAGACTTCATCTTTCTCTTTTCTTCCTTGTTTAATTCATCTTCTTTGTTTGGCTGGCTAAGTGCAGCAGGGTATGTTGTGAGGTTTGTGAGATTAAAGTGAAGAATTAGGTTCATGTTATCCCGTCTTACCTTTTCCAGTTGTAACACATTAGTAGAGATCCTTGATCTTTTAATTTCACCACAAGAACATCTAAGCACTCTAAATCCATAAAAGCATATTCTTAGATGGATTGAAGGAGTTCTGCTAAATGACACCAACTGAGGATTAGGCACATAAATTCTGAGAGCATCATATTCAGCAGACCCTCGAGTTACATGAGGGTTCTGTTCCATGTACCCTCTTGTAACCTGGATTTTGTGTAAGTGGGTGTCTGGCTTTTTCCCCAGTGGAACACACGTTCTGCAGCCGGGGAAGCAGCTGAAAGATAAGTCCTGGAATGAGGGGGGCAGTTGGGAAGGGTTAAGACGGGGGTGGGTTAGGGCTGCGGGGGGGCGAGGGGCGGAGTTGTGCACGGGGGTGAGCCCTGCTCAGGTGGTGAGCTGGGCCATGGGGGGCTTTGAGCCAGGGTGGGGGGGCGGTGTTGAACTGGAGCCTTGTGCGGGGGGTTGAACCAGGGCAGGAGGATGGAACCGGGGCCATGCATGGGGAGTTTAAACCAAGGTGGGGAAGGGATTGAAGCAGAGCCATGCTTGAGGGGTGGGGAGCTGGAGCCAGAGCTGGGTGTGGCAGGTGAGACAGAGCTGTGCATGGGGGGTGAGCTGGCAGGGGGTGTCGAACCAGGCCTGGGGAGGTTGAGCTGGAGCCGTGCCTGAGGGGTGGTTAGCTAGAGCCAGAGGTGGCGGGTGAGCAGGAGCTATGCACTGGTGGTGAGCAGAACTGGGGCAGGGCTGAGCCTGGGTTGTGCAGACCCAGTGAGGTTGAGCCAGGGCCAGGGGGAGCGAGTTAAGTGCAACTGGAATTTGTGCATTTCCAGTGTTGACTGTAGGAATTGGGGGTCAACTGTGCAAGCACGGGGTTGCGTATTCTGGGTTCGCATACTCTGAGACCTTACTGTAATCTTCAACATTCTCCATAGGCAGGAGATATGTATCAACCCAGTTCTTTCTTCATGTCTTGTAGGACAGCACTGCAAAATTGTCATGTAAATCTACCAGCCTCATTACAAAGTCTGTTTGTTCATGCTCTGTCATGATAATAGTGTGGAAACACATAAACAACATGTTTATTTGCATGCACAAAAACAACAAAAGAAACAACCCACTCTTGAATAAATGGAATTTTGCATGGATGTTTTGTGTCCCTGGAACACTTTCTGTGTATATATTATTAATCTATATAATTTAAGGCTTGTTTTTTAAAAACAAAAACCTGTTACAGGGCTCTTATGGAATAACTTCTCTTCTTCTGATCAACTCTAGAATATCTGATGTTAAATCATACAGCATTCACCATTGTCTTTCACTCTAATAAACTCTTCTATATTTTCTTCTGTAATGAAATTCCAGATCATTACGTATGAAGACATTTGCATGCCGCAGACTGATTTTTCACAGTTGTCACAAATGTGTAAACCAACAAAACTAGAGCATGGTGTCCACTAGTATAACCCACACACCTTCTGGGTGAGGTATACTGTCCCATCTAGTGACACTGACACCACTTCCTGAGCAAATTAGTCCAGGATTTTGTAACAATGAGTTTAACAGTTCAATTATATATTGTGTGGAGTACTATTTTTGTCTATCAGTTTTAAATGTGTTGCTTTTCAATTTAGTTCAATGACTCCTTGTTGTGTATTAGGAGAGAATCAACTTGAGTGTCTGATTTACATTCTCTGTTCTATTGTTTGACATACCTTGTTTACCATCGTTATTTAATAAAAACCAATTGGTTACCTCTACCGTTAGAGCAGCCTAACTCTGTTATCCTTTACACTGGTGTAGGAAATAACTTCATTTAAGTTGGTGGCATACTGCTGTTGCAAAACTACTCTGCGTGTCATCTGAATCATATCAGACTTTCTTCTCCCAGGAGATCATTACAGCTCCCCAGACCAAATTAATTTTGTGATTTTTGGCTCCGGAAATTGTTCTCTTAGTTCCTGGCTGCATGCTGATCTTCTTCAAGCCCTAATGTTAGGGACATATCGGGGATTCTTACCAATCATCTTTCAAGGGACCTTCCCCACTCTCACAGGGGAAAAGTTCCCAATATTTCACAAATTTATTTCCTTAAATATCTGTGTATATACATTAACATATGTTCATTGTCTGCCTCAGCAGGCATCATCGAGTTACAGATGATCTCAATAAGATGCCTATGGGTTTAGTGATGACATTTGTTCTGTTTAATTGAAATAATTTCAAAACATTCTAAAATGAGCTTTTTGACCCATCAAATATTCTCTCTTCAATTATTTACGTGCCTTACAAATTATTTTCACATTCTTCCTAATTTATTTTTATATTATGCAGCTATTTTTGTGTGGTTGCATAATAATGTGTACTTCATCTGAGCTGAAATCCTTGTTTTGTTGCGTTCTAGGAATTATTTTCTTTCCTAAATGCGATAGACGATAAGAACAATGCATATGGTTTGGTTGAAATACATAGGGTCATTTCAATCTTTTTGTATCTGCATTATTCCTTTATTGCAAGAATAAGTTCTATTAATATGTCTTCCTTCATATTGTAGCCTGCCCATTGTTGTAACTAATCTAATGTTTTGAGTGAGTAGTTGAATGAATGATGGATTGTAAATGCAGTTGTATTGTTTTGATTGAATGCACAGGCCCCATTCTGCCCTTCATTGTGCTTGTTCCAACCCGCTGAAATCGCTGAGGCTGAATGGATGAAATAGAGCCAGACTGAGCCCAATTAGCTTAGCTTACCAGTGGGTGAGCACTCTAACACAATCTACTTAAAGAGTTTACATTAGAATTGGAAGTGGAACAAAAGAGAAAACAGAAGCAAGAGTTCATAAATGTAACACTGCCCTGGGCTCAGAACCTTCACTGAAGGCTTATTTTTATCTGCTGAAATGTTGCTTCCTCTGAGCACAGCTGTCTTCTGGCCCTCTTATACATTTGATATTGTAACATAACAATGGCTTTCAATGCATTAGCAACAGCAACTCTGAGCACTAGCTGGCTGTGTGAAAACTCTGCGCTTTGCTTCAGTTGAAATTCACAGCAAAATCAAGAAGACACAGTCAACATTTTCAAATTTGCCAGACAAAAGTTAGGTTCCTAAATCCATACTCAGATAACCAAGTAAAAATGTCTTGATTTTTTTTTTCCAAAGGAGCACAGCATCACAAATCCCACTGAAGTCAACTTGGTGAAACAGAAGATTTTTTTCAGGTGTCCAAATGGGGATTGAGAACTGGCATTTTCACCAGCACCTAAATGATTTAGGACCCCATGTTCTTCAAATCCTAAATTGCATGTGACCTTTGAAAAGCCCACCTAACTTTTAGGCATTTAAGTTTAAAAATCTTGTTTTCAGGGTACAATTTCTCTAGCTTGCCAAAACATATTGGCAGTTCCTCAGTTCTTTCATTAAAAACAGCTGATATTTTGGGGTTGTGTACTAAGAGATCACTGATTAGATTTAAAAGTCTTACGGCTTGGGTGGTCAACAGTGCTGCACCGATAGTGTAGGGTTGCGTTCATGCACCGGGAGAAACTGCTTTGCTTTCCAAACAAAATAACTTTCAGCAGTGTGAAACAGAATTCTTGGGAGAGTGATAACATTTTTCTTTAATCTTAGTCTAGAGGTTAAGCATTAGTATTCATTAAAAACAATCTTAGTGCTAATCTTCCTCTTCATTCTTTTGAAATATAATGCTTTTAACTTTTTTCCTTACTCCTATAAAAGTTTTTAATATGCCTCCTACACATCTTTCATTGAACATGCTGTCTTTAATTTATTAATGCATAATATATGCTAGAAATCATCTTAACTGATTGCCAGCCATCATTTAGCATCTATTCTTCTCTTATCTTGGAGAATGTATTTCAAAATAAGCCTTAACTGGGACTAATGTGTTACAGAGGCTGGCATGGGCAGGACCAGTGTACAGGATCAATTTCACCTTAATCTGTGCAGATTCTAAGCAACAGTAGTGGTGGCAGTGGCTGGGAGCTCCAGGCCCTTTTGTATTGGAGCCCCAGGGCAGCTGCCCTCTTTTCTCACCTTGCTACTCCCCTGTTGGCATGCCTGGTAAGCAAGTTTCTGATCCAGAGCCCTGCCCTAGTATCTCAGTCCTCATTTGTCATATCCTCTGTATTTCTGTTCTTGGCCTTTCCTGAGACTATCATCTTGTGATGAGGTCAGCCACAGAGCAGGCTGGGGATACCAAATGATTTGTATTAGTAACCTAAGAGAAGATTCAAACATACAGTCCCAGCAGAGGCAGATTATAGTTTTGTGAGGGCCAGAGCAAGAGCAACCGGAGGCCTGTCCCCCCACATTCTTACTTTTCCAGCAGGCGTGCCAGGTAGATCGAGCCAGCTGGAGTGTGATGGCTCCCATTTTTTTTGGGGGGGGTCCAATTGTCAGGAGCCCCAGGCACAAGCCCCTTTGTCCCTGTGGTTAATACAGCACTGAATCCCAGAATGAAAGGCTAAGGGCCTAATCTGGTGTTCCACCCAGCTCATAAAATAGACTCCGTATAACAATACAAGCAATTCTGGTGTTGTTGTGTTGTGATGAATCAGAAGGGATTTAACAATAAACTTAGAAATGTGAAAGCAAGTGCATCATGCAGTTGTAATGTCTGCCATATTGGCACATCTGGAATGAAAAGCCTTAGTCTCAACAGCTAGAGTTAAAGAAGCCGCCTAAGTGATGGAGACATGTAACAGATTCACAGTCTCTCTGGACTGGGAACAGATGAGGATACATACTAAGTGCTGAGCAGTGGGTTACACAGCATTAGTACGTAAAATTAGGAAAACAATTGGTGAAAACAAAGAGCTGAAATTTGGACTGATACATGGGAGGGGGAAAGAGTGGAGTTAAGGACACTTCTGATGTCAGTGGGTGATTAATTCCACTAAGCGGGAGTGAATTGAGTAGGAAAATGGTCACCCAAAATTAGCCAATTTGATGTTGCATTATTTAACCTCATTATGTGATGTGGAGAGTAGTAGTAGTAGTTTACGAGTAGAATCTATAGAGGTCCTTGCAGATTTGGTTCCAAAGTGTTTTATGATATTTTTGTCATAATCAATTAGCATGGGCTTGCAAGCCCTGTGATTAGCAAATTGTTTCTTTATGGTCAAATCTCTTTGCTAACTAGTGAACAAAGCTCAGGTCATGTTTGTTTTCTCTGGTTTACTGCTTCTTTATGTGTCGGACTAGTGACCACAGAGCGTGACCTCCCCTATGACTTGTTTTGGAGCACATGGCACCGATTTGAAATATACGATGAGCAGCAGCCTCGGTCTGCTGAGATCTGCACAGAACAAAGGCATTGCAACAGTCTTGAACGAGTAGTTCATATGCACAAAAAATCATTAAAGCACCCAGTGTCAGAATCCAAATTGCTGTATGCCGTGTGATTCGATGGGTCAACAAACACAAACAACAAAACAAAATTAGAAATCAAAGCATTTAAAACCATCTAAGCCCTTGTCTGCATGAGAAAATTGTGAGCTAAAGCAATTCTAAATTGAAAAGAGAGTCTTTCCTGGAGAGGGAGGCATGCAAACACTTTTCTTGTGTAGTCAAGACCAAAGATTCCCTTTTCTTCTCAGCCGTTCAACTTCCTCTCGGCTCTTGTGCTGTCAGCAGCTCCTTGGTTCTTTAGTGGACGTAGGCCATTTGACACCAGATAATTTTACCCACCATTAATTCTGGCATAAGCAAGGTAGTGGTGGTGGTCTTTGGTATTTCTACCACTGCGTCAGTTAAGCCTGCTGTGAACAAGACTCTCTCTATTTGGCCAGTCTGATTTGGCCATATGACACATGCAAGGCTTACATATCCATTTCATGTTTTGAGAAACACACATAAACCACGCATCCAGAAGTCACACACATACAAATGAGCTGCTCTACCTTTAATACCTGCGCTTGTTGCCCAGGTGCATGTTTGGTCCATGTCTCATTATAACCTGTGATCAGCACAAGTTACATCAACACAGCTGCCAAAGTGAGTGTATTGCTTGGGCATACTTGGCTGCCTGTGTTGGTGCTGCATGTGCTCACCATGAGACCCTGTGTCCATGAAGGTACAGTGCCTCATGGGGAGCTATCCCAGAATGCCACATACTGCTTCCTGGTACAATGCCTTTTGGGAAGCTTTTGCAACGTGTTCTGCATCAAGAATGAATCCTGCAGGGGTCTCAGGGAGTTCCCAGCCCATAAGGCCATCCATACTCCATAATTTTTGCATAATTTTTTAAAAAAATCCCACAAAGCCACCAGGCACTTTTGGGTGTCCACCATCTCTGACAAAAACATCAAACCCACATGACTTTGTGACATTCTCAAGAAATTCAGGGCACAGGCTCCTTGGGTATTTGCAGACTTGCTGGAAGAATTACAACAATGGGGAACATGATGATTTCTTTGAGGAGAGATTGGCAAAGGACATAATGAAAAACAGTTCAAGGTTGGTTGGTAGTGTTCCCAGAGAAGTAGCAGAAGATGGAATGCTGCTTCTGGGCCTGAGAAACAAGCATTGACTGGTGAGAGTCACATGGTAGTGCAGGTTTGGGATGATATGCAATCCTGCAGAACTTTTGTATGTGAAAGGCCACAGTCCAACATCTGTGTGTGTTGCTAACTCCAGCCTCCCAGTTCAGGAACACCTGACGGGGAGCTGTACTGATGCTGGAGAAGTGAGTAGCAATTGCATGCTAGAAGCTTGCAGTGCTGAATTGCCACTGATGAGTGGGAAATCATTTTGGAGTTGGGAAATCCACAGGGTGGGGGATGTCGTCCTGCAGGTGTGTAGATTCATTAATTGTCTCCCGTTATGCAGGACTGAGAGACTCAGCAATGGGTAGGACAGCAGTGTCCCATAGGAATTCAAAGATTGCCATGTTTGTGGTTGTTGTTTTACCATATTCACCACATTATATTACACAAAACTTTATAGAGCCAGGCACTCCCATTCCCCACTCCGCCCCGCTCTAAATATAAATGCCCTCCTTCTCCCCCCAGAGCCAGGCTCCCCCATTCTAATTCAATGCCAGAGACTCACCAGAGCCACTGGGGCTGCCACATGCCTCTCCCACAAAATGGTGAAGAACGTGCATGGAGCAGGTGAACGGCACTCCCTGCGTGCAGCTCTCAGGAGGAGCTGCATTTAGGGGCTCCTAGAGACTCATGCGGCTCGACAGCCACGGGTTGGTCAAGCCCATATTTGCCACCATGCAGAGTCCTGTTTGCCACCATGTGGTGAGTGGTGAATGTATTGGACACCCCTGGTGCAGTGGATGGATTTGTGGCAATGGGTTTCCTGACTGCTGATGAGGCTACGGTGCCTCTCTGGTACTGTCCACCTGGCCACATTAACAGATAGGTATACATTATCCATAACGATGCAAATGCTGGTGGATCACTGGAGATACATCACTGGTATCGATGTGGGCTAGTCAGGGATGGGGCTTATTGATGACTTCCTTAGGAACACAGGCCTGTTCCGAAAGTTACAAACAGTGGAATTTTTTCCTGACTGGTAGCTTAGCATCGGCAATACTGAAATGCCCAGAGCGACCTTGAGAATCCCAGCCTATGTCTTGCTCCCCACAACATAAAACCATACACTGGCTGCCTGGACATCACCAAGAAAAGATTCAGTGAGTGGGGTGGCAAGTGCAAATTGATATCTGAATTTGCTATTGGTAGATTAAAACAATGCCAGTGGTGTTTTCTTACACAGCTGTGTCTGAGTGAGAAAAAGACCCAGGGGTTATAACTGATCTGTTGTGTCCTGCATAATATCTGTGAGGCAAGGAGGGGAGGCGCAGAATTGCCACCAGGGTGGAGGTGGAGCAGATGTCTGCTGAGTTTGAACAAGCACAAACAAGAGATCAGTATGGCTACGTGGTTGTGGAAGGCTTGGAAAGAACACGTTTACAAGTAGCTTTGAGTATGTGATGCTATCTGCAATGTGTGTGGTGAACTGATTTATTATGTGTTTATTTTAAAAATATAGAATATTATTGAGTAACAACAATAATGCAAAATTACAAGTGAAAAAGGACAAGACAATATAAACTTTAACATCAACTAATAGAATGCAACTTTAAAATTAAAAAGGCAGTACATTTTTCTATTTCAGTGCACAAATGCAATCTGTCATTTCACTAACCAGGCCTCTCACAGGTCAGTGTAGGTAAAGCTGGGGTTGTCCTTTCTATCTACTGATATGGAGAGGTAGGGAAGGGATGTGACTGTAATCCGAGTTCTCTAGGGACTTCAAAGGGTGGACAGCCCATGAGGGCTGGACCTGTAAGTCAGCCAGGGTGTGCAGATTTTGTGTTTCCTGACCCAGAAGCCTCATTTTGTCCTGGTATAGCTCATTCACCGTTTTCTCTTGCTTGGATTCCTGGGTCTCACTCCATTTAATTCTGTCTCCCTTGTCCCTCTCCATGTCCTCTAACAGCTTTGCAATCTGATACAATGCTGGCTCGTGGGACCTCACTTGATCTATACACACTAGTCCTCTTCTTTCACCTCTTTCTCAGGGCCAGACTGGTGTGTAGAAGGCATCCTTCAATGCTGCCATGGCAGAAGCTGCAGGTAAAACAGACAGCTGTACCACTGCAATTACAACCACAAGATAAGTTTCAAAATTCCCCTTATCCTAGATATATATTTTTAAAAGACAATGCACAGTGATACTTCAATTGTCTACACACAGCTCTCCAGGCCCAGCCACGGGGAGTTTGGTCTGCCAGAGGGCGAAGACGATGGGAGGTGGAAGAGGGTGGGGAGAGGGAAGAAGGAAGGCATTACAATTCTCCGTTACATGAAATGGTAACATTTGGTTCCCAATGTCCATAGCTGTGAATGGGGCAATGGTACTGTGTACTCACACTGTGTTCCGGGGCAGTGGTGAGTTTAGTTGAGCCTTCTCTCTGCAGGGTATCAAAGGCACAGAGAACACAGCTGCTGGTGTCCTGAAGCCACCCAGGCCCGTATGCCACTAGCCTATTTACTGTAGTGCTGCCAGTCAAACTCATTGTGGAGTGGTGTGAGGAAATATACCTCCGTGGAAGAAGTACTAAGGCTGCCATCCTGAGAACCAGTGGGAAAGGACTGCAGAGTGTCTCTGGGAAAGTTTCACTGAGATCTCACAGACGGATATAAGGAATATCTCCAAGCACATATACAAACTGCTTCATCCTGCTGTACATAGCCCCACAGGGGAATCAAAAGCAGATGCCAGCTCTATCTCAGTGACACTGCTACCTCTTGTAAAAAGACTGAAACAACGAGAAGTTGATAACTATGGCTCATTAACCTGGTCGTGTGCTGGGCAACATCATTACATTTAAACTAGGGCTGTCAAGCAATTAAACTTAATTTTGATTAATTGCACGATTAAACATTAATCGTGATTTATCATGGGATTAATCACACTGTTAAACAATAATAATTTATTTTTAAAAAATATTTAGCCTTTACGGTTATAGAGAAAAAAACTTGAACATGGGAACGCTGAGGAACCATAACCCAGAAAACAAACAGAACCCAAGTTTTATTTTTCTACACATCTCCTAATTTGCAAATAAAATTTCCCAGTTTTTGAATGCTTGGGGTCAGCAATACAGGGGAAGGTGCAGCATGCAATTTGCCCAATGTGCACAGGATTTCCTGGAAGTGCTAATTCTGCAATAAGATCTGCTAACACAGACCCATGCAGAGTCCTAGGACAGGAAAAAAGCATCCACAAGAGCCAGACCAGGATTTTATTTGGTATTGTGCCTCCAGGAAAGTGAACCAGACACAGTGAACCTGGCCCATGTGTGGTGACTGGAGTAGGGGGAATTTCTAACTGAGACCTGGTAGCTGTCAGCCTGTGATTTGAAACATAACATTCCATTAACCCTCATTACAAAGGATGTTGATATGCTCCAGGCCTGTTGAAAAATGTAATCACAACCTTTGAGAGATCTCTCTGGCTCCCTAGACAACATATTGCTCCTTCTCTAAAGTATCCACGTGGCTACCATTCTGCAAGCCAGCAGTTTTCCAAGAGATAATTCCAGCACCTCCACCTTTTTGTGATCTGACACTCCCCCAGCACCTAGTAAATTACTTTCCAATCAATTGTTCTGGCTGATCCTGCTTTAGGCAGGGGGCTGGACGAGATGACCTCCCAAGGTCCTTTCCAGCCCTAGAATTCTATGATTCTATGTTTTATGAACACACAAACTTTTTGTTATGGGTGGTCAGGGCTTGCAAAATTAACATTTAAATGGTCTAAGGCCAGGGTCAGCAACCAAAATAGCAAGAAGAGCCATTTTTTTTTTGAATTTGGTAAAAAAACTTAACAATTCAAGAGCTGCAAGGCATGTGAACATGAGATAGTCCTTAATAAATAAATAATGTCAAACCATACTCTTTGTAACCCCTATTTCAAGAACAGTACACGCACAATGATGTGTAATGTGACATATGTGTACATCAGGACATTTACAAACTTGTTGCACATTCTGTTTCATCACACTTTACATGTGTGTGTTTGTGTCACTATTTTTCTGACTTTCACTCCTGAACCTACTTTAATTATGCCAGTTTTACTTTGTGTTTAATTTCAGTTTTCTTTCTTAAAACATTGCCCTTCAGAGTAGGAATGCCACAAGCTTCCTTTTCAAAATCCAGACTTTATTAACAACATGATCAAAACACAGATATAGTATCATATCCACAATGCACTGCACATATCAAACGGGGAGTTATCCAATGTTTTGAGATCGCATAATAGTTTTCTATTTAGATATGAGTTGTTCATTTTTGGGCTTTTAGACATTCACCATTTATTGAAAATAATTAGGAGGTCTTTTTTTTTTTTTCCTTTGCAATTATAGCATCGGGAGCCATAAAGAAGTCCTTAAAGAGCCGCTTCTGGCTCTGGCTGCACAAGTTGCAGACTGGGTCTAAGGGAATGCCAAGTCATTTCTACTGCAATACATAACAAAGTGGAATCTCTGCTTTGAATTACAACAGCTTCAAGTGCTGGGCACTGTAAAGGGCAGTGTAAAGGGCAGCACTGCCAATTAATAAGCCTTAATGTGCATTAATTTTTTAAAGCATTGTCTGCCCTGCATTAATCACAAGCATTAACACACATTAATTGACATCCCTAATTTAAACATTGCAAGGGAAATGAATGCACACATTTACCTAGTGTTCCTTCCTCTTCATTGAACGTATCCATACTTGGCTTGCAAGACTAGCTAGGCTGTGGCAGAGTAGCAAACAGGTCTGGGCTCACAACCTAGCTGCGTTCCTCCAACTGGTCTCTGCCCCTTCCTTCCTCTACTCTGTTGTCTCATTGTTCATGGCAGGGGTCTTTGTCTTGGGCTCCACTGAAGTAACCAAGGGGCTCTGTGGTATGCCTCAGGTGTCTGCACCACATATGGCACGCAAAAGCTCATCATAAAAGAGGCAGGACTGTGTCACAGCACCAAATCTATTGTTCATTTCTCTGGCCTTGGGATGTGCCTGCCTTGGTTCCTTTGCTTTCGTGTAGCACAGCCACTGATCCCTGTCTAGTAGTAGGCATCCTTCAGTCTACGTAGACTATGGATCGCGCCCTTTATAGTTTCAATTAAGGACTTCATTTACAGCGTCTACTCTGACTATGAAGACCCACACGAGAGTGACAGTCCTTGCTGCATCTCTTGCAGATGTGGTGGGTGTCTGGCAAGTCCTTAGTGTGCTTTCTGTGCGCTCGCTTCTCCTCTGCTAGCTGTCTGATCCTCATCTCGCCCTTCTGAAAGCCCTTGTGTAACCCTTGCCTCCATCTGCCGTGGTCGTCTGCTAGTTCTTCCAAGTTGTCCAGCTCGATGTCTACCTCTCTGAGGTCTCTCTTGCAGACATCTTTGTAACTCAACTGGGGGCGTCCGGGAGGTCTTTTGCCAGAGGCTAGCTCACCATACAGAATGTCTTTTGGAATCCTTCCATCATTCATTCTGTGGATGTGGCCAAGCCAGCGGAGCCAACGCTGCCTGAGGAGGGTGTGCATGGTTGGGATTCCAGCTTGCTCGAGGATGGCGGTGTTGGTCACTATGTCCTTCCATGATATTCCAAGGATGCGCCTGAGGCAGCGCAAGTGGAAGACATTCAGCCTCTTTTCCTGGCGGGCATACAGGGTCCAAGTCTCGCTGCCATGAAGGAGGGTGCTGAGGATGCAGGCTCTGTAGACTTGCATTTTGGTGTGAGTGTACAGCTTGTTGTTATTCCACACTCTCTTGCTGAGTCTGGACAGAGTTGTGGCAGCTTTTCCGATCCTCCTATTTAGCTCAGTGTCCAACGACAGGGTGTCAGTGATGGTGGACCCAAGGTAAACGAACTCATGGACGACCTCTAATGTATAGTTGTCAATGCTGATTGATGGGGATTCAGCAACATCCTGACAGAGTACGTTCGTCTTCTTTAGGCTGATGGTAAGCCCAAAGTCCTTGCGCGCTTTGGAGAACTGATCCAGCAGTTTTTGAAGCTGGTCTTCTGTGTGAGACACTACAGCAGCATCGTCTGTGAACAGCATGTCTCTGATGAGGACTTCCCGCACCTTAGACTTAGCTTTCAGCCTTGCAAGATTAAACAGTTTCCCATCAGATCTTGTGTGCAGCAAGATGCCCTCTGTTGAAGATCCAAAGGCCTGCTTCAGGAGGAGTGTGAAGAAGATGCCGAACAACGTCGGAGCAAGCACGCATCCTTGTTTGACGCCGCTCCTGATTCTGAAAGCATCCGATAAAGCGCCGTCATATTGGATGGTTCCTCTCATGTCTTCGTGGAATGACTGGATCATCTTGAGTAACCGTGGAGGACAGCCTATCTTGTGGAGCAGTTTGAACAGTCCATCCCTGCTGACCAAGTCGAAGGCCTTGGTCAGGTCAATGAAGGCTATGTAGAGTGGCTTCCTCTGCTCCCTGCATTTCTGCTGAAGCTGCCTTAGAGAGAAGACCATGTCAACGGTAGACCTCTCTGCGCGGAATCCACACTGCGATTCGGGGTACACCCTCTCAGCAATCTTCTGGAGTCTGCCAAGGATGACGCGAGCAAACAGTTTACCAGTGATCCTTAGGAGGGAGATTCCACGGTAGTTGTTGCAGTCACTTCTGTCTCCTTTGTTCTTATACAACGTTACAATGTTAGCGTCGCGCATATCCTGTGGAACCTCACCCTCTTTCCAGCACAGGCACAGTAGCTCATGTAGGGGTTCCAGGAGTGTGTCCGCAGCACACTTGATTACCTCTGGTGGTATACCATCCTGGCCAGGGGCCTTTCTTGCTGCAATGCTGTCGATGGCTCTCTTCAGTTCATCCACAGTCATTGTGATCCAGTTCGTCGGTTCCTGATCCAGTTCGTCCATTACTGGTAGGAGCTCGATGGCATTGAGGGCTGCGTCAACCACAATGTTCTCATGTGAGTACAGCTCGGAGTAGTGCTCAACCCAGCGCTCCATCTGTTTGGCTTTGTCAGCGATGACTTCACCAGATTTGGATTTCAGAGGTGCCATCTTGTTCTGGGTGGGTCCTAATGCCTTCTTCATACCCTCGTACATTCCTCTGAGATTACCAAAGTCAGTACAGGTCTGCATGCTGCTGCATAGCTGGAGCCAGTGGTTGTTGGCACAGCGCCTGGCTGTCTGCTGTACTGTTCTTCTGGCCACTCTAAGTGCTTGCTGGGTACTCTGGCTCGGTGAGCGTTTGTACTCCAGGAGCACAGCGCGCTTCTTTTCAATGACTGGAATCATTTCATCGGAGTTATCTTCGAACCAGTTGTTCGTGTTTCTAGATCTTCTTCCAAACACCGACAAGGCCGTGTTGTAAACTGTATCCCTCAGATGTTGCCATTTGGATGTCACATTGGTGCCCCCAGGGCCACTGCGCAGATTTTCCTGGAGGGTGTCTCTGAACTTTTCAGCTTTTTCCGAGTTTGCCGTCTTTCTGGCGTCAATGCGGGGCCTTCCAGCAGGTTTAGAGCGGTACAGCTTCTTGGGTCTCAGCTTGAGCTTGGAGCAAACTAGCGAGTGATCTGTATCACAGTCAGCACTATGATAGCTGCGTGTCAGAAGGACGTTTCTGAGGTTATTATGCCTAGTGATGACCACGTCTAGTTGATGCCAGTGCTTCGAGCGTGGGTGTCTCCACGACACTCTGTGCTGTGGCTTCGTTTGGAAGAATGTGTTTGTGATGCACAGATTGTGGTATGTGCACAGTTCAAGGAGACGCTGTCCATTGTCATTCATTTTTCCCACACCGAAGTGTCCTAAGCAGGAAGGCCATGAGGCTCAATCAGCTCCAACTCTTGCATTGAAGTCACCCAAGATGTACAGTTGTTCACGAGCAGGTATTTGTGCTACAACAGCACTAAGCACGTCATAGAACTTGTCTTTTACTTCTGGTGTGGTGTACAGGGTTGGAGCATAAGCGCTGATCAGGTGGATGGGACCGGCGCAAGTTTGAAGCGTGATCCGAAGAAGTCTTTCAGACTCCATCCATCTGCATCTCCTGTATAGTCTTGTCCCAGGAGGCCACATTTCGCTGGTGGCTTGTAGCTGCACGCACACAGCCTTTTCTCCTCACAGGCCCAGGAAATCCAGCATCTCCTGTCTACTCCAGACCAGCACACATCTAGTGCATGGAACTGGCATGTCTGGGTGGGAAGTTTGCATGCAGCAAAGGAAAGCAGCTAGGTGTGCTTGCCAAGATGGATGATCAGGAAAATATATTTCAAAAATATGTGGGGTGTTTTAAGAAGGATGGGATGGCTTCTGTCTCTGAAATCCCCATGTGGTAGAGTTCACAATTGGGAATTGTGCGACAGCTGTTGGAGGACTGTTGCTAAGGCTGACACAGGTCATGCAGGGATTACACTTGTGCCGTGTCAGCCTCAGTAGGTGGATCCTGGCTCAGTGCCTCTTTGGGAGGTGGCTTTACTGTGGTGCCTTAATGAAGTGCTTACATATGTCACAGCAAAATTGAGGGTAGACACAGCTAGGTTGTGTGACAGAGTCAGGCCAGAGGTCTACACAGAACAGAGGAAAGGACATATGTTAGCCACAGGTTAAACAGGTCCCTGCTCCCAGAGTAAACTAACAGAAGCTACTCTAGAACTAGCAGGAACTTGCCAGAATCAATCAGGGCAAGCAAGCCATTAAAGCACCTGGGGCCAAAAAAGACTGGTTAAAAAAGGCTCCTCTTCTGGTATCTCAGTGCATGCAAGGAGATGAGGAAAGAAGGTGCTAGGTGTTATGGGGGATCTGAGAGGAGCAAGTGTAAGCAGGTATCAGAGTGAAAAACCTGCTGGTAAGGAAGGTGCTGGGGAGGGCTGTTGGGAAGCAGCCCAGGCAATTGTAGCTTTCATGCAGCTGTTATTGAAGAACTTTGCAGGCATCTGCTTTCACAGGCTGCCTCCACTGGAGCCCAGAGAAGAGGGCAGGCCCAGGCTCCTCCACCCCGCTTTCCCCATTGCAGCATGGGAATAGGTCTGATTTTGGTAAAGGGGTTTGTCCTGTCTAGTACCACTAGGAGGGACCCCAGAGACAATGGAATTTGGTTTCCCCACTTTTCCCCATGCTGCAAATGCTGAGTAGCTCAACCAACAGGAAGCTGGTGCCCTAGAAAAAGTGCCTAAACTGAGGGCTGCTGTGGGCCCGTGAGGCAAGCAATCCACCTAAAAGCACAGGACCTGCCATGGGTGAGGAGGAGCTTTGTCACAGTTGATAAGAGGTGAGTCACTGTGACCAGCAGACCAATGCTCCCTCTAATCTTTTCCACCTGTGGATTTTTTCATCCATGTGCGGAATAATTATTGTTATGTGCACGGAGGCACATGCGAATGTGTACCACCAGTAGAAACAAAAAATCCCTAGCTGTGGCCACTCTGCTAATGAGCTGAGCAGCACTTGAATCTCTCCTGAGTGGCTGCACCAGCACTTGGCTTCCAGGAACACAGGGGCAGACCAGGCTTTGTGCTAAATCCGTACCTGTTTTTACTGCCTTGCACTGTGTTTGTATGTGGATAGTTTATGCTTATAAGTGTCAAACAGTGATCACAATTCATGCTTACATTTATGTATGTTAAATAAGTAGATGGTGAAAAAAAGTGTTGAGATGAGCGTAATATGCTGTGCAGTGAGTGCCGAAAGCATATTTGGCCCTAAAAATCATTTACTGGGGAAACAAAGAAAGGCTCCCACAAGTGTCAAAACAAAAAGCAGTCAAGTAGCACTTAAAAGACTAGCAAAATATATTATATTATATATTATAATAATATTAATATATTAAAATATATATTATTATATATTATTTTGCTTGTGTTTAAAGTGCTACTTGACTGCTTTTTGTTTTGATAGTATATAGACTAGCATGGCTCCCTCTCTGTTACTACCCCACAAGTGTGTGACTCCTCCTTTTCTCCATCAGTGAAAGGCACTCTACTCTTCTTTCTCACTCCTGGCACATTCCATCCTCACTCAGATTTTTCTAGCAGAATGGAAGTCTTTGAGGTACACTGACAGAATCAGCAGGACACCCATGCCCACTCATCCACTTTATCAGGCTGGTAGTATTACACCCATCTTATAACGGTGTAAATGACTACATAAGGCGAAAGGCAGGACAGGGAGCAGGCACCACATTTGTAGGACAGTGTCTGCAATTTAAAGTGGTTGTTAAAATGTTATTTTGACTTTTACAACCTTTTAACTGTCTTTGACCCAGCAGCAGTGACATGTAAGAGACCGTCTAAAAATATGATTATGTTGGTAGAGATTGCATTGCGTTACAGGGATCCCACCACTACCCTGAAAATTGACTTGAAGGTACAATAAAACTCTTTCATGTCCCGCAGCTCTGAGACTGGGAGGTTGCCGGATATTCAATTATTCTGGATAATAGGGAGGTATACCTAGCAATGTATAACACTAAAGAAAAATTAGATTGGATATTAAGAAACAAACAAAAATGTATGCAGAGTACTTTATTTACCAACCACAGTAGTATTGTACACTGTAAATTTTTACTGTATTTGCTGTATTTATTTGTATTTCCTTTCACTATACGGGACTTCTGGAAACATAACCAAAATTTACTTATGATTAAAATGCCACTTAGTTGAACACTCTGCATGGCATGATAGAATGCTGGAAATGAAAGAGTTTATTGTAATGCAGTATAAAGATGTTACATACAAAACCAGAACAGCTAAATGTAATTTTGAAAGTGCCTCTGTTTTTTTACAAGAGATTCACTTTCTTATAATGGTTTTGTCTTTAAAACCAAGGTAGATTCAAACTTAGACCCGAACACTCCTTAACTTTGGAAAACAGAGCAATTGGGTCTGCAGACTGGTAATTAGCTATACAAATAACCTAGCTTGTATGGGCAAATGCTATTTTACTCTTTCAAAGTTTGGTTTCTAGGGAACATTGGACAGCACACATGTTTTGCCACGTGCACTAATTGTTCTTTCCTTTGAAAAGCTGACTGCTAAAATCTGTCTTGTTTCCTTTGTTTCTGAGGAAAGGATAATTAGGAACACAACATGCCTATATGTAAACAGCTGGAGTCAGAACAGCTCCTTAGGGAGATGGGTCTGATTACATGGGAAGTGGAGAAAAACTAATGGGAACTAATCCCCAATCCTGTAAGAACTGAAGCATGTAACATGATGTATTTCCCGGTTGGCTTATCAAGCAGCCCACAAACAAAAATGCAGTAAAATGTAGGCTCAGGAGCTGTTTGTTTTGAAACTCTGGTCACTTCTAGAGCATAGTAGAGTCTTCGCCTCAGGTTTTGCATCTGGCACAGCCTGTATGTATCTTTTTGCCCAACTGACTTTTTCAATTGCTTTTCAAATCTCACCTAAAAACACAGACTTCTTTTCCTTTTTCTATGCCTCAATTCCTCTGCTATTATTTATTGTTTGGCTAAGCTGTATGATTTCTCTGTATAAAGGAAAGCATCATCATCCTCATCATCATCAATAACCGTGGGCTCAGCTCCTGTTGGTGTCTGATGTCTCTCTCACTCTTTCCTTCCACTTTCTCTATCCAGTGCGGAGTGGCTTAGTTTCTGTAGACTAGCTCTGCACCAATCTACTATATCATCTATCCATTCTCTGTGGGATCTGCCTCTCCTGGTTGAACCATCCATTATGCCGAATACTAGCGTCTTGATTTTTCGTTTGTTGTTCATTCTGCAAATATGTCCAAATAGTTGTAGCTTCTGTTTTATAACCTTCTGCAGCAGGTTCTCTTTTGGCTGTATCTTCCTATAGAATTCCTCATGGGTGACCTTCTGCATCCATCCTATTCTCAGAATCTTTCTGTAACAACTCCTTTTGAACACCAATATTCTTCTTTTTGAATCTTTCGTTATCACCCATGTCTCACATCCGTACAACATGCCGCTGAATACACACGTTATCAAGATGCCCAGCTTTGTTCTTAAGCTAATTGCTTTGCTTTTCCAGATCTTGTCCATCGCCTTCAAACTCGCTCTTGCTTTCGCTATTCTAGTTGCTATTTCCTTCTTACAGTCTAGATCACATTATGTTGCTCTCCAGGTATGTGAACTTCTCTACATTTTCTAGTTCTGTGCCATCAACACCGATCTTTCTTCCTATTTCCTTATCTCCAAATACCATTGTTTTTGTTTTATCAATGTTCATAATCAGTCCATACCACTCCCCTTCTTCGTTTAACACCCGCACCGTTTTCACTAGCTTCTCTTCATCTTCCTCAATGATAACTATATCATCTGCGAACCTCAAGTTGTTAGTTCTTTTCCCATGCACAGATATCCCTTCTGCCTCTTCCTTGATCTTGTCCATTGCTCTCTGTAGATGTGCAATGAAAATCCTTGGCGATATTGGATCTCCTTTTCTCGTACCTCTACTTGTTTTAAACCAGCTTCCCAACTCCCCACATGTTCTTACCATTGCCTCCGCATTATCATTGATATCCTTCAACAATGGTATCAGTCTGCTATCCACTCTGTATGACTCCAACACCACCCAAGTCACTTTCTGATCTATACTGTCAAATGTCTTTTGAAAATCGATGAAGCAAGTGTATACATTTTTATTCTTTCGTCGAGCTTTCTCCGCTATCAGTCTTAGTGCTAATATCTGCTGTATGGTACTTCTATCTTTTCTGAACCCCGCTTGCTCATCTGCTATATGTTCTTCTATCTGCAATCTTAATCTCTCAGTCAGTATCATCGTCAGCACCTTACCTAGATGATTTGTTAGGGCAATTGTTCTGTAGTTCTTGCACTCCAATGTACTTCCTTTCTTGGATATTGTTACAAGCACAGATCTTGTCCATTCCTTAGGCATCTTCCCTTCTTTCCATGCTATATTACACAGTCGGTGTATTTCCTGAATCATGCTTTCTCCGCCGTATTTGATCATCTCTTCTGTGATCTTATCATTTCCAGGGCTCTTGTTGTTCTTTAGTCGTTTCACTGTTTTTTCTACTTCCTCCTTCGAAATATGAGTCTCACTCTCAATGCTCAGTGGAGATATCTCTTTCAATTCTTCAATCAGTCTCTTTGAGACACTCGGGTCCAACTGTACTTTGTATAGCTCAGTGCAATATCTTCTCCATCACTGCACAATTTTCTCCCTGTTCATGAGGACTTCTTCGTTCTCATCTTTGATCACCATCTGCATCTGGTTGCCATTTCCTATTAATATTGCTAATTGTCTTATACACCTCCCTGGTCTTACATTCGCTGTAATACCTCTCGATATCTTCACATTGCTCTTCTAACCATTTCTTCTTATCCTTTCTGGCTGCTTTCCTTACCTCATTGTATTTCACCCTATATTGCTGTTCTGCTATTTCAGAAACATCTCTTCTGATCTTCAACGCTCTCTTCTCTTGAACCAACTTCATTGTCTTCTAGGCAATCCACTTCTTACTGATCTTTGCTTCTTCTGGAACAGTCTGCTCAGTTGCCTCTTCTATAGTGATGGCTATCCCTGCGACTCTCTTATCTCGGTGTTTCTCTGTGGCGATATTGTTAATCTTCTCTTCAAGTGCTGCTCTGTATGCATTCCCTCTTTCTTCCTCACATAGCCTCGCCACATCTCTTCTTTTCTTAAATGGTGTCTAACATTTTCTTTTGAGTTTTATCTTGATGTTTGTGATCACTAGACTGTGGTCTGAGTCTATAGCCACTCCTTGGAAAGTTCGGCACTGCTGCACTGATGTTATCCATCTTCTTCTTATCAAAATCATATTAATCATGTTCTTGGACTGCCCATCATTCCATTGCCACGTCCACTTCCTACAGTCCTTTTGTTGGACTCTTGTGGTGCAGATCACCATCTCATGCTCTGTAGCAAACTCTAGCAGTTTCTCACCTCATTCGTTTCTTTCTCCATATCCAAACCTTCCCATGACTCTCTTCCAGCCTTCATTATCTGTTCCAACCTTTGCATTCCAATCTCCTCCGATGACCAACACATCTTTCTTTGGTATCTCCTCCATCGTCTTTGTCAAGTCTTTATAGAATAGCTCAATCTCTTCCTCCGTACTGTCTGACGTGGGTGCATACATCTGAATGACTGAGATGTTAAACGGTTTTGCTTCGAATCACGTGACCATCATTCTTGCACTCCCCAGTTTGTATCCTAATAATGCTCTTCTAGCTGTTTTGCTGAGAAGGAATCCAACTCCTGCTTCATGTTTCGTTTCGTTTCCTGACTAAATGACTTCGCAACCGCATATCTCTTCTGATCCCATCCAACGCATCTCTGCCAGTCCAAGTATATCACATCGGTACCTCTCCATCTCCTTCTGAAGCAGCTCTAATTTTCCAGTTGCTCATAGTGTTTGGACGTTCTACGTTCCAATAGATAGCATATGTGTTAGCTGAAATTTTCTTTCAGTAGCCAACTTATCAACCCAACCCGGATCGCTCGATTGGTATCACGGACCTTGTTTATCTGGGCGATGTCCGAATCGGCATCTTTTAACATTTAGTTATACTGGCATCAGATTTCATTCATATTGTTGTTTGACAGTCAGCGCATAGACACACATCTGACCAACCCTCCTTCTTCATCCAGGCTTGGAACTGGCGTGGAGCTCTCAGTGGCTTCATGGCAGAGTTATAAAGGAAATCACACTGCAGTAAATTTTTTTTTCCAAATATAAAGCTTCTTAGGACACTACATAATACATACAGCAGGTGTTATTTGCTTCCAATCCAACTCTGAGACAGGACACAATCAGAGTCCCTTTGTGGGGTTATTTGTTACGAATGATTTCTATAGCTCTTCCAATTACAATGCAGAAGAACAGAGATGCAGCTCCTTTGTCTCACGTCTGTACATGTCCCTGTATAACACTCTTATCTCTGTCTGTTTAGAGCCCTTAGTATTATTGCTTAAAAAATATGCAGGAACATTCTGGCCTTTAAAACTAGTGAAATGCAGTGTTTGGAATGTAATAGATTGAGGAAAAGTGTTTGTTCACTCCAGGTTGTTGCGGCAGCAGCCCCATAGCGGGTTTAAGTGTTATATAGCAAGTACTGTACAGTGTATAGGAGCACACAGTCAAGATAAATTGTCTTAATAAACTCTTTTGTATTTGGTCAAGCAACGATAATAAACTTCGGAGTGTGTGAACTGGCAGGCAGGTCAATAATCTGCTTCCTGAACCACTCAGAATTACATTAAACCACTCAGAAGGAAAAAGCTTATTACAGTTAATCTTCAACATACATCTTTAATCTTTCACATTAAAGCCAGATGAAACCCAAACTCAGGTATATGGAAATGGAAGTTGCGGTGACGTTCCAAATACGTTGCCTAGAAAAAATTGTATTTCTATTTTTATACTTGATTAAATTAAACTAACACTAACACAACAGTAAAGAGGGGGAAGGGATATGCAAAGAGCTCTTAAGCCATAGATAAGGTGGAACACAGTAGCTGCTTTGGTAATGCAATCAGATTACACACACAACAACAACAAAAAAATTATGGACAAAGTCTGATGTTAAGGGGCCTTCATGTAGTTAGGCAGTAGCTCCAATGAGGCTACACAGGTAGAACAGAGAACAAGTGTGGCCCTTTAAGATCATTTTGTAGCCAAAGATAGATTACATTTTGTGCCTAACACGAGTGGAGCAATATGTTGTCATTTGGGGACATATTAGAGCTTGACCCCTGCTTTTGCTAATTTAACATTGGCTTCACCTATTTTAAGGATGGAATGGATAGAAGTGTGGGAGGGGCGAAAGACCCTGCTCTGCTCTGCACTCAGGACAGGCAGATTTTTTCAGGTAGCTAGGGAGTTTATGCTGTTGAATTCTCCACCCCTATGTAGCCTTGAAAGCTGATGAGCCCTGTTTCTTTCTCCACCTGACTTGTTCAGTCTCCATGGATGATTGGCAGCTGAGGAAGAATCAGCTGTATTTGAACTGGGCCTGGGGCATGCATGCTCAGTGCCTGAGAGATACAATTCCTTTGCCCTTAGGTGAATCGCAGTCACAGATTTCATTTTTGCATGTGTAGGGAATGTGGCAGAAGGAATGCAGTGCTGCTGAAGGCTGGGCGGAATGAGTCTCCCAGAGGTCATCTGCATGAGAATGCAAAAGGTGTGCATGTGTGATACCTTTTCAGGCAAAGCCTAATGGGTAGCAAGTAAGCCATGAGATTTGGTCTATTGTAAACATGTAGTTGTAAAATCACAATTTAAGCTGACACTTGAGGTGGGAGTTGTGAGATCTCACCAATGCTCTGGGTTGTTGTGGGGGGACAGGGCAGTCGCCTTAGCTGTGTAAGACATTGATTACACAGGGCTCCCTGGTTTAAAGCATTGTGAGAGAGCAAGGGGAGGGGTATGGGTTGAGCCAGCTTGCTGAGTGCCTTGGCCCTGCCTATGCCTTGGCCATATAGCTATAAGCCTGGCTTGACTAACCCTCCCCACCTGTTAAAAGATAGAGTTGAATACTAGGGTGTTTGTGAAACCCCACACTAGCGATACCAAGAGCTGAAATCACAGAGTGGCAGCTGAGGCCACACAGAGCTGAAATCACTGAGTTCTGCCTTAGGGCAGTCCCAAGCAGTGGGGTTAGGACTGGTGGACAACAGCAGGACCAGCGGGCGGCCGGTAGGAGCGGTGGCGGTAGACGACGGCGACCGGCGGGCGGGCGGCCGGTAGGAGGGGCGGCGGCGGCGGCAGATGACGGCGGGCGGCCGGTAGGAGGAGCGGCGGCGGCAGACGACGGCGACCGGCGGGTGGCTGGTGACAGCAAGGGGAGGCTACAGACAAGTGGACAGCTAGTATTGCCCTGGTGATGTATCTGTGGGCTTTGAGTTTGGGACTGTACCGCAGAGGGTACACCCTGTAACTGTGTGTGTGTGGAAAAGGGCCAAGAGCCCCAGCAAGAGACTGAGTTCTACTGCATATGGGGATGGTATCTGGGTAAAAGGGGTTTTGTCTCTTCTGTGCTGAGATATACTGCATCTGTCGCTGTAACCTTGGGGTAGGGTTACGGTCATTAAACAAGCCATTTCTATCTCAGACTCTGTGCTTGCGAGGGGGGGGAGAACCGCCTTACAGGCACCCAGCACGGGGGTGAAATTGTCCCAGGCCACTGGGTAGGGGCTCGAGCTGGTTGATTGTATCCTTGATAGGAAAACCCCACAAGAGTTGAACCCGGCCCTTCTGGCAGGCATCTGGCGTTAACAGAAGGGTTACACATGGATGGATCTGAGCATCCCTAGAAGCCATAGATAGCACAGGTATACCCTGTCCCGAGAGGAGAGTTTCTCAGGAGGATGGGTGCAGCTATTACTACTACTGGTCTATCAGGGACCTGAGGTGGTCCATCATTCCCAGGTAGAGCAGCCTAACAGCTGAAGTCCATATAGAGTGGCCCTTATTTGTACGGCAGTGTAGTTTATTTGCCAGAGTCTATGAGACAGACCTTAGTTACAGGGCAGCTCAGCCTAGTGGCCACAGTCTATGGGGTAGTTGCTAGATGGTGGGATAAAAGCCCCAGTAGGGGAGCCAAGGTCTACCACTAGCTCACTGAAACACACTGAGTTCACTCATGTGGGAGATACCATACGCACACCCTCTCTAGGTCACTTCCTACTGTCTGTGGGTGATCTGGGAAGCATCAGGGTCCTCAGATTCCACAGTGTAAGTTGCTCCCCAAGGCTCCATTGGCCCTGGGGTCTTGTGCTAGTCTCCTGGGTCTCTGGCTTCTCCAGGCTGGGGCGCCTGTGGCAGATCCTTCTTCTCCAGCATCCGCCCAAGACTGAACTGAGGTTTTATACTAGCCTAGCACTTGGAGTATGCCCAGAATGGCTAGAGACATGGAACTTCCTCTGCTCACAGTATATTAACCCCTTCGGACCCAGTGTGGCCTAGGTACCTCCAGTTACACTACCCCTGAGGATGGTAGAGATATCACTATTTGGTGACCTCACAGCAGGGAGATCATAATAAAGATTGTGTCAGAACTTCTGTTTTACATGGTCTCTAGTTTGTTCCGAATCCCTTTTTCGGTAAATATGCCATGGGGAATTTGAAGAAAACTTGAACCACTCAGTGCTGTGTGTGGAATGATCTCTGCTGTGTTTGTATGTTGTTGGTTGTTTAGGAAATTTGGAAAAACTGGCCCACTAGAAAAGCCTGATATTTCTCCCACTTGGTGCACGTTTGCTTCCTCCTCCAAGTGCCTGAGCAGAAACTTTGTTCCATCAGAAATAATCAGCTACTCGGCTCTCCCTCCTTCCAGTTTATCTGCATATTGGCAAGAGTCACTATGTCCCTGGTTGTCCTGGCAACTGCTGCCTTTGGTAACAGATACACTTCAGAGGAGCATCATGTTGTTGCAAACAAATACCACATGAAGAATTGCAATGGAAGCAACACTGGGTTTTGAGAAGTTCCTGTTCTGCCTCTCTGGGTTTGTACTGTGATAGGTTACGCTGCTTCTTATCAAAGGGGAATTGTTTGTTACTTTCCTCAAAAAGGGTTACATGAATTTTAGATGAAAAATTCCAGATCTGTTTGATGTATTGTATTTGAATGCCTGTTACAAATTGAGGGCTATTGCTTTCTCAATATTCAACTTTTTTAAGAAGTGGAGAATAGCATTAAGTGAGACTGCCATTTAGAATTTGCAGTTAAAAGGAAGATCCATTAAAATGTTTGGTCTGACTACAGTGTAATTTAATTATTTTCAATAGACTGGTCAACATGACACTGAGTGGTGAAATGTGGAGCTTCACAACACTAGCAGTGGTAGCAAAATTCACACTGAAGAGGACAATTGTGTAAGTGCTTTATTGTTTAAACAGCAATATAAAATATTATCTTTTTATTGAAAACAAATTAAATTAATAAAATTCAGACTGACCCTTCCATGTGAGGTGATGAAGGAGTAGAAGAGAGCAAGCCAGCTCCACCAGGGGTGAATGTGGGGGAGAAGTTCATGTTACCACAGCTGGACTCTGGCTTTTGGCCTGGTCATGGGGCGGGGCTTTGGGGAGAAAACAAGAAGCAGGGCAGGGCTTTCGGGGCAAGATGAGGGGAAGGGCAGTAGGATCCAGGGCTGGGTGCAGAGTTCTGGTTCTCCTGCAGAGCTCTATGGGCGTATTCATTAATCCACCATTGTCTGTAGGGTCACTGCCTCATTTGGGAGGATTGCATTCATTGTAGTAATGGGGATGGTGGACTACAGGAAGGGAAAGGGTAGTCTTCTGGTTAGGGGAGCTGAATCTGTCCTGGAGAACTGACTGCTACCCCTACCTCTGCTCCTAAGTTTCAGTGGCTGTGGGTACACTAGCAAGTTTTGGTGGCAAAATCCTGGTTTTGTTGACAAAACTCATGGAGCATACGCACACAAAAAGGGATTTGTTGATAGTATCTTGACAAAACATGGTACTTTTGCAGACAGTGTTCTGCCTCAAAGCTTTAGTGTAATGGTAGCCTATGTGAGGCTCTGCAACTCACACCAAACTTCTCACAGCTTCTCCCCCTAATTGAAGATGTCATCGTAGTCTCTTGTTGCCTAGGCTAGCAGGATTAAAGCCCAAAGGCCTGCCTACCCATGCTTCCATCACGCCTTTGCTTTGTAGTGAAGTCATACCCTTCGTGTTGGGCCTGTGTATCAGGCCCCAATAACGGGCTTCAAGCCTGCCAGAGCTGCACAACCCAGGCTGGGCCATTCAGAAGTTTGCATGGTAATCAAATCACAAAGAACAAATTCATTGATCGTTCGTTATGATTGCTCTCATCACTAAACCAAACCATAAAAAAAGAGGGAATAGAAAGTTAAGGATTAAACGATTACTAACATCAAGCACTCTTAGTTTAAGAAATACCAGAATGCGCCTTGACCATACAACTTTAATTTAACCTTCTTGGGCCTGTTGCGGATGTAGTGGAATGGGCTTTAGCATCAGCTAGACAGCCAAAAACCTACCTAGATTTCCTGGTGGGTTTGCATTTGGCTGGCTAGCCCATGCTCCCAGCCTTGGCTGCTAATCATTTATTAATCGTTAATGCTAGCATGGCTATGCCTACCCATGTTACAATGGCATCGAAGCTTTTGCAGTGAAGACTTAGTTTCACTCAGCATTCTTAAGATTAGAGTGAAGGGCAGGCACCAGTTTCACAGCAGTTCATGGGCTTTCTTTATACTTATTATAAAGTATATTTTTCAGATGCTAATCTACTAAATATGACAGAATTTGTCTGTCTGGCCAGCTGTGATTCTGTTTGTTCAAGGACTCCTGCTAAATCGTAAAAGCTGCACAAATGTGGTGTGCAGCTTCCTCTTATCATAACTTAAAGCAAGGTCACAGTTTGGCTGGTTCTCTGCACAGTGCTGGGAGTAGGATGCACCCTGCTGGAGCGGTGGTGGAGGAGTGACACAGCTGAGGGGGCAAAGGAACACAGCAGGGAGAGGGGAAACATGTAGAGAGCCGATGTGTGGGCAGTAGAGGCGACATGGAACCAGTCGTCCCCGCCTGTGCTCATCAGCTACTGCCACAAGTAGCCAGTGCTGGGTGGAACTAAGACAAGGGGTAAAGTGAACCTCCTGGCCAAGAGAAGGCACACAGCAGCGACTGCACTGATGGACCAGCAGGGGGAGCCCTTTGCCTTGAATGCTGTAGCTTTGCCCAAACATCAGCTCTGCGCATCCATCCTCATCTTCAGCCACCAGAACCCCATCACTCACTGCTGGTGGGGTGGGTGGGCAGCTGGCAAGCAAGGATCCAGCCAGCAGCAGCACCTGCCAGTATTGATGGGAGGTGAGAGATAGAAAGTACGGGACAAGTCTGCCCATTTTTAAAGAAAAAGGTAGAGACACCTGGAAGAGGGCTTCAGTATGGGACTGCCCCTTTGAAAATGGGACATCTGGTCACCTTAAGGTTTTATTACTCCCAGTCCTTGGCCTTGCTTATTATATAAGACTGCTGTCTCAGCCAGCTGTAAAAATATATTTGTTGTTTCTCTACCTGCCTTGCAAATGCGAGTAAAAAGGAAGGTTGGTTTATAATCTCCAAAATTAGCTGTATTTTTGGTTTTTGTGTTTAGAACAAAGGGTTGGTGTGCTATCACAATGAATGCATTCAGGAGTGGAGGTAGGGAGGTATGACCCATTACTCAGTACCACCAAGAGATTTTTAGAGGGTACATGGTACGGGAAAGAAGTTGAGGGTATTTCCCGTCTCCAGAGCAGGTTCTGGCAGGGTATGTGTGGATGTTATCCTAGAATGCTAGGACTGGAAGATACCTCAGGAGGTTATTGAGTCCAGCCCACTGCCCAAAGTAGGATCAACCCCAACTAAACCATCCCAGCCAGAACTTTTTCAAACCAGGACTTAAAAACATCTAGGAATGGAAATTTTACCACCCCTCTCAGCAACACATTCCAGTGCTTCACCACTCTCCTGGTGAAATAGCTTTTCCTAATATCCAGTGGCTCCTAAAGGATCAGACACAGCTAGGGAAGCTGTTCATTCTTTACGTGGCTTTAAAAACACGATACATATGCCTAACAAACAGCTGTTAGCACATATATTGAACTGTTATGTTGGTCAGGTCAAGAGTCCTCAAGATGGGAGGGGTATGGGTAAGGAAGGTTTAGAGTGTTTTTGATTCTGTTTCTCCCCATTGGTCTGAATTGTCCATGTTTATACGGCATCACATCAAGTCCAAGGATGAAATCATAAGAGAAATGCCTGTCTCTGCTTGCCCTGACTGACCAGAGGAGGTTTGGAGTCTGATGTCAGGCCAGTTCTGGATTCTGACGGGAATCAGATGTTGTCCCCAGTGTACAAGGAATTCTTTGCAGCCAAACTAGTCTAAGATGCATTTACCTGGAACGGGAGCAGCAAAACAAAGAAAACAATTGTCTCATTTTCCTGCTTTGTGGGTAAGAGCTACAAATAACTACAATGCTGGATGATGATGGCCTTAAACCAGCTGCTTCAGGAATCTGCCAAGAACTTTGTTGAAAATATGTTCTTCATCTTTACAACGGAGCTAAGACTTATCACACATCTGCCCACCTTTATTCGAACAAAGCTCCTTCAGATTTGACTTGGAACCCAATTCTGTAGATACTTAATCGTTTATTCAATCCCATTGAAGACAATGGAACTGTTTAAATGTCTGTGGACCCCTTTTGAGTAAGAGTTTCAGGAATCTGTTTTGTTCCTGTAAAGGAAATTGAACCTCCCTTCGAAAAACAATGTTTAGGTGCAATACTAATATGTAGTGCAGGATACAGTTCTAATTAAAAATTGTCTTTTAATAAATCATATGTCTGCTGAAATGGCTCCTTTCCCAACTTCCATTTTGCATATAAGCAGACTGAAACACTACATATCTGGGAGTAGGTGAGCATGCTGATGTTTGTAGATACAAACACCCATTTAATCTCCACACTGGAAAATAGAAGTGAACTTTCTGTTGAATGTGAGGAAAGTTTAACAGCCCCACTTGTTCTCTGTGTTAATCAGTGTGTACCTGAGAAATGTACAACACTTCTAGGAGAAAAGTATCAGTTCTCACTTACTGGGGGGAAAAATCCTTTCAGCTGGTGTTCAGAAGAATGCTATAGCCTCATAAGCAGAAGGCAGAGAAGACCCTTGCACATTATGACCAACCAAATATTATTAATATTAACTAATACCTCAGAGAGACAGATGTTCACAGATTTGCAAACCTTAAACCTGTGCTGTAATTCTTTAAATAAGACATTGGGAACCTTCTTTGGGTTGAGTGCCAAATAAAAGTGAGAGGCAAAAAAAACAAAAAACCCCCACACAGAACAAAACAAACCAACCCCCAAACCCTTGTGGACGTGGCCTCTGATTGAGGAGCAGAATAATAGACACAACCCTCATTCCCCTCGCACTCCAGCCCCATGGGGCAGAAGGGAGGAAAGGACCAAGGTTCAGGGCTTCCTCCTGAGCTGGATTATCTCTTCTGGAGGTTTCCCTAGGCTCTGGGGTGGGGCCAAATTGGGGGGGGAGGTTCAGTGTCTGGGTGGTGGCTGCTGGGGAGTGGGATGGGGCAGGGAGTGTAGGATGTGGGTAGGCAACAGGGTGCTGGAGGAGCAGGTTGGACATGGAGGTGTGTGGGGTCTGGACAGAAGGTAAGATGCAGGAGCAGGAATTGGATGGGGTGCTTAACTGGGGAGAGGTAGGGTGCAGGAGCAGGATGGAATTGGGGGTTCTGGGTGAGAGGTAGGGTGTGGGAGTTGGGGAACGGGGACCAAGCAAGCAGATCCCTGTGCTGCCATTCTCCCAGCTTGGGGAGAGGGAGCCGCAGGGCACAGAGCCACTTCCTCCCTGCCAGGCAGAGCCTGTGGGCTGGATATGACCCTGGCTTGCCTGGATCTGGCCCATGAGGCTTGGGGCTCCTTCCCTGCAGCAGGAACACTGAACCCCAATACCTTGAATGTGTGCCAGCCAGTATGTCCTCACTCACTAACGGCAGAGTCACGCCTGGGCAGCCCTTCTAGGCTAACCAGGGTTATGCCACTGGCTCCATCTCTGTTGTTACATAGTCAAAAACAAACAGGGTGCTGGCACAGTGCGGGTGTGATGTGATTTTTTGTGAGCATCTCTTTCGGGAGGGGTGTGCATGTGATGTGGCTGGCATTTATGGCTGTAGGATAGAAGCAGTCCTGTAGCACCTTAAGATTAACATGTTTGTTTGTTAGGTAATTAACTTTTATGGGTAAGACCCACTTCCTCAGATGTTCCGATTGCTGTTTTTATGCACATCTATTCATCTCGGTACCGGAAGTTATGACTCAACTATGTTTACTGCCTGTTTGCTCCTGTGGTGATTCTCACAAGGTATTTAGCCAGCAGGTGAAGGGACATGTCAAGTTGAATGGCCTGACAGACACTTGAAAATGCCTGTCTACACTTACTGGTTTTTTCCAGTGTACATTCTAACTAGACTAGCTAGACTATGGGTGGAGGAAGACAAATGGGGAGCTTGCCTGGCATCCAATGATTCAAAGGGACTTGGGGCTCCCAGTCTCTGCAAGTGCAGCACCCAGAGTGGTTGATGGTCAACTCCCACCTGACTGTGACAGGTATAGATGGGACCCTTTGGAAGGTGCCCGTAGCAAGGATGCATCTGAAACAGGAAGATAAGGAAGGCACCAAGGAGATGGGCGTGCACCATCATTTGCCAGTTGATGTACTAATGGGGGGTAGAACTGGATGGATGAACATGCCTGGATCCTGTTCTTGACCCACAGTTAAAGGAAGTGAAGGGTGCTCTGTCTTGGTTCAGGAGAGAGCACCCAGCCATAGCCACAGGGTCCTACCCTTGGAGACAGGGGACCCCAGGAGCGGGGCCTGCCAGGCCTGTGGTCCTGGATGCAGGCAGAGAGGAGAATCAGTTCCCACCCCTTCCCTGGCCACTGAATTCCAGGCCAAGCTGCAGAGAGGTCACTTCTTGCAGAAGCTGAGGGACCTGGCCAGCCTCAGCCCAACCTCACCCTGGGTGGTGGTTGTAGGGGGTTACAGGGCAAGATTCCTGTGGGAGAAGAGATTCCTATGTTGTGAATGGGTTCCCAGAGCTAAAATGGAACTGTGGGGGGTCCAGAGGCAGCTAATTGATCCCCACAAATACTGCCACAGGCTGCTGTACCTGTCCCGTGATGTTCCATTTTTCAGGACACCATATTTCTTTTATCTTTGCCCATGGACTTATGAGGTGGGTATGACACAGAGACAGTTCTAGCCACATTGATTGCTGATTTTCCCTTGCAATAGGCAAAGATTAGATGTCTTCTGACTCAAGGGCTGATGGTTTTGTTCTTTCCTCTCCAAATGCCAAAGCCTTCTCTCATTGAACACGTTTGCTACACTCCTTTTGATTTCCGTGGGGAAAGAATTTGGCCTCAAGAGATCAGAGACTGCGATTATGATCAGTTGCTCATCTGTCGACAAACAGTTCTTATGTACGTTCTGCCAGGCGGATATTGATGGCCACTCCTGTATGTAATGTTGTGGAAAACAATAGAACTATTAGGGCTATTGTTCTATCAAGATATCACATGGAACACCCAGTTTTATGCCTCATTCCTGTCAAACTGAGAAGGCTGTAGCATCTTTGCTTTCCCAGTGCCTGGCAGAGGCCAAGACTTAGATAAAGACAGGCTAGCAGAAACTTAGTTTGGTCATAAGGGAGCACTGGTCATGTGTCAAGGGACAGCGGGATGATTGTCCTTCCCAGCCTTCTTTTGTTTAAGAACTTTTCAATGTGGGGTGCTACAGGCTCCTCTGACACCTGGAAGGACAGTGGGCACCACGCTCTCAAAGCATCATTTTACATCTGCATCTGTTTAGCAGATACAGTTGTAAAACTTTTGACGGGTAAGGGGTGTATTAGAGAGGATGGAGAGATGGCTGGGGCGGGCTGAGGAAGAATCATGCCCTCCCATGAGTGCAGTACCAGCAAGCAATGGTTTCTACTTGCACTGCTGAATAAAGCTGAGACAACGGAGACAAGGATAAAAACAAACCTTGACAGGCTGGCATGGTAGCGAGTCATTAGTGGGGATAGACTGAAAGAGTCTCTGCAAAATTTATGGGTGTGTTTATTTCCATGCACAACCCCCACTTTTGTGTGCACAGCATAGATATTTGTGTGTGGACACTGGGCAGATGAGCATGCAGGTTCCCATCTGACCTGCATAACTACCTCTCTGGAGGCACAAAACCCATTTTGGGGATATGTAAGTGGAGGCTGGCTGAAAACCTATCCCCTCAAGAGTAAATGCATTGGTTGGTTGGTTGACTTGAATTGCTTCTTCACTGAAACACAAAATAGCTTATGTTTAAGGTTCAGACTATATCAATTCAGACCTAGCAGGAAATAGATTGAATAAAACAGTATCTTCAATCAATGGTGTTTTTTCAGTTGTTGCCATAACAGATTACCAGTGGGCTAACAAATTTGCATTCTCCTTACAGCTGTATTACCTACCAAGTTGTATTCACCCAGAAGTGAAATTCTAAAATTTCCAATCAAATGTTATTGCTTCATATGTGAAGTAAATGGTGATTTATTTGCCCAAATGGTTGTTTGTTGCTGTGCAGCTGGGAGATTCCTTTGCTTCAAGCTTAGCCTTGATTCAGCAAAATAAGTAGGTCAGGTCTACACTAGAAGGAAAAATTGATTTTAGATATGCAAATCCAGCTAGGAGAATTGCGTAGCTGGAGCCAACTTATCTAAAATCAATGTTTGCCACCGTTCACACAGCAGGAGGTTGACAGGAGAGTTTCTCCCGTTGACTTCCCTTAGTCCCCGCGACTGCCAGGAGTACAGGGTTGCCAGTGGCACCATGCCAGTTCAATTTATCGTATCCCCACTAGGACTGCTAAATCGAGCCCCTGAAGACTGACCACCAGTGCATCAGCAATCTCCTAAGCGCAGACATATCCTCAAATACTGGTTTAAGTCCTTTTGAAGTCAATGATCTAGATGTACTTGCTTTGCTGGACTGAAGCTTTAATCTGCATGCTCATCTTCCTGTCACTGCCTTTCTTGTCTTTTGGTTTGGTCAGATATGGTACAAGTTAACTTCCAAGACAAATTTCCAGCTGCAGGATTGGATTTCTTTAATATCTTTGCTCTCTATCCCCCTTATATTTTGAAATGAGTCTCAGTTCCTAAATTCAGATCTGGATTGAATTTCCACAACATTTGATGCTGTTTGGATCTTGATTTTTAATTGGGATTATTACAAATGTAGAGTCAGTAACAAAATTCTGATCTGGCTCTGAAATCCTATGAAGTTCAGAGGTGTTTGGCTCTGGAAGTTTTTTATTTAAATGACTGACCTTCTGATGCTGTTATGATGGTTAGGCAACCCCTTGCATGTGAATGTGCCTGGGCTCGTTAGCTTTTCTTTTTCACAAGGAAAGCTTTCTTTTGGCATATCAACAACTCCAGTGTTTCAAAGACTGCTGCCTCGGAAGTGCTCTGCAGTGCCTTCTCAATCATACTCCTCTTATCATCTGTGATCCCAACAGACAGAAACATCTTGCACGCATTCCCCAATTGCCCGATGCAAAAGCAGATCACTCCAATATCTTCTCAGTCCTTTGAATTTTGAAGAGCTATATTCCCTTATGGAAAATAGAAGAAAGAAACTAGAAAAAATCCAAGTGATCTGATGTGATCTTCTAGGCTTTCCATTCACACACTGAGCTATTTCACAAATGTTTTTTGTATTTTTCAACAATTAACAGGCAAGACATCAAGAAAACATGCCTCAGCTGCACCAGCAGTGGAGACTTCAGTCCAGTGGGAATGTAAAGCATGAAATTATGTATAGGGAGTGGGATTAGCAGTCTGGGGCCGTGTCTACACGAGCCCCAAACTTCGAAATGGCCACACGAATGGCCATTTCGAAGTTTACTAATGAAGCGCTGAAATGCACATTCAGCGCTTCATTAGCATGCGGGCAGCCGTGGCACTTCGAAATTGATGCGGCTCGCTGCCGTGCATCTCGTCCAGACGGGGCTCCTTTTCGAAAGGACCCTGCCTACTTCGAAGTCCCCTTATTCCCATGAGCTCATGGGAATAAGGGGACTTCGAAGTAGGCGGGGTCCTTTCGAAAAGGAGCCCCGTCTGGACGAGACGCGCGGCGGCAAGGAGCGTCAATTTCGAAGTGTCGCGGCCGCTCGCATGCTAATGAAGCATTGAATGTGCATTTCAGCGCTTCATTAGTAAACTTCGAAATGGCCATTTGCGTGGCCATTTCGAAGTTTGGGGCTCGTGTAGACATAGCCTGGGTCTTACTAGGAAATGGGCACTTGTGCCTTTAGGCAGAGGTGGAAAAAGTACCCAAAAAGTTACTTGAGTAAAAGTACAGCCGCTTTGGGGGGAAACTACTTGAGAAAATGTACGCACATGCACGCGCACTCACACACTTCACATCTAGATTGTACTCAAGTACTCAGAAGTGAAAGCTGTTGCATTTTTACTCAAGTAATTTTCTGGGTACTTTTCCCACCTCTGCCTCTAGGTAACCAATTCAAAGCTGGATCAAGCTGGTAATAATCAAAAGTCTGTTCCACTTGATGGCTTTGTAGCTGCAGTTGGGGTTTCCTCTATTTTCACAGTCTCAGTATCACAAAAATTACTTGAAAGTAACACTCTGCAGATGGGCTTAAGAATGAACTGGTGCAGAGCCAATACTACCTTCTGCTAACTGCAGGTGGTTTCTGTATGTTCATGTTGAGGCAGGAGAAATCTCCTCTGTCACGGTACAGATGACTTAGTCTCGACACTACAAGACCGCCAATCCAGCAGCTTTTGAGCTCTAAATTCACGTAATTATTTTAAATAGAAAAAAATATGGATAATAGGATGAAAGAACCAATCTCTTTTTTTTTTGTGGACTTTATGAGCTAGGACCTTTTTTTGGCATGCATATCCAGGGAGTCTGAAGTAAAGATGGTGAACATGTGGCAAATCCCAGGAGAGCATCCAATTTTACTTTTCAAACCTCACTTTTTGGTTGTTACACTAATGTAATGAAAGGACATTAAATGAGCCAAGATTATTAAACCCTAAAGGTTACTGAGATCTATTGGGGATTGCATGCAAAATGTAATTAAAGCAAGCTCAGATATCTTAATTTGTAGCTGGAGATGCCTCCTATACAGCTTGATTTTTGTCCCTAGTTCTAAACTTTCTTGAAAATCAGATTGTTCATTTATTTATTGTTTTGAAAAATAACTTTAACCTCTTCTGTCAGTTCTAATAGACCCATAAGTACCATACCGTAAGGTCACAGTTCAAATCAACTCTGTGTTCACAAAGACAGATGAGTTATGTCTATATTAAAATTCATGAGTGTTGAAGTTGTTTAGCTATCAGTGATATGAGTCAGAGAACAGACATCTTCTCTGAACTTTAGAGTACCTGATAGCCTATACTTCCAGAACTTTCCATGACTGATTTTGCTCACCATTAATCATTGTGTGGGCATGGGCAGTGTTCTGAGGTATTACTTTTTCTGGCTAATGAAGTTGGGATTGTGTAAGAGAAAAATCCATTTTTACAATTACATATATTCATATTTCCCTTTCTTCTGTTCAATCTTCTCCCCAAATCTGGAGGAAGAATATTTGTACGTTTATTCTAATGTTTACTGCAGGCAGGAGTTTTTTAACTTTGCTGCACTTCAGCACGCTGAGTCACTTAGAAAATGGCTTGCAGCAGGTATCGTTGAGTGAAATCCTGAGGCCTGTATCATGCAGGCTCTCTGGCTAGGTGATTATAATGATCCCTCCTGGTCTCAATACCTGTTAATCATCTTATGTGAGAAATTCCAGGTCCCAGTTCTCCTCTCTCAGCCCGTGAACAACTCCCATTGAAGCCAGTAGGAGATTCCAGTGCCAAAGGCTATGGATGCAATCATTGAAGACAGTTGTGAGGGGTACGTTGACCAGAAGACAGAATTTTATTCAAGGTAAAAATGACATCATTGGGAGAGAATGAAGATAGTTCACAAGGGCTGGATCTAGGCCAGTTTCTGTTTTTATCCCAAAAATGTTTTTTATTTTTAAAAAAGTTAAAAATGGCTATTTATTATGTAATTGTGCACCTATTCTTTCTAGTAATGTAGACTTTTAAATTCACTGTATCATTGCAATTGTTCTTTTTCATTCTCAGTTTCACTTAATTTTAATCTCCTGCTCTGCATCTTTTCCTGCCTGTATTAGAACATTTTCCCTTCAGTATCATTTCAGCACATGGGCTACATTTACACTAGACAGTTTTTTTGACAACACTCGCAGAGCATCCACATTACAAATGCATTCTGTTGACAGTAAATCGACAAAATGCAGCACTTCTGTTGGCAGCATTCTTCTGATGCTCTAGGAGGCAAAACTCCTTTCTCGACAAGGCAAATTTACTTTACTAGGGCAAATAATAATAGTTTAAATCCTAAAATTCTTAACTTTCACTTTTCACTCAGTTCTTATTCAGTTGAAATGCTCATTGATTTAAATGAGATTTTTGACCAAAAAAGATTTTGAATTGGTGATTATATTGTTGCAAAGGAATTAATGAGGCCTCATTTGGGACATTGTGCTCAATTCTGGTCATTTTATGATGATGATTTTCCTTGAACAGGAACTGGCAAAGGAATTAGATTAATGATTATGGTGCTGTGAAAGGAATGTTTCTGGTTGTTTTGTTAGGAATGTGAGTGATTATTACAGGGGTGGTGGCTATACCTATGTAGTGGTATGCCTTCAGGTGACACAGGGACATTGGCAACTCGGCCAAACAGAAAAACTACAGAAGCCAGGTCTTTGGGAAAGAAGTGGCTAAGAAGTGACCTCTGATATACAGTCTACACTGTTTTGAGGAAGGTAAAGTGAAAAGTATCTTTGCTGAAGGAAGGAGAAATTATTTTGGATTAGGTCACATATAAGAACTAGAGGGTACAATTCAAGTTAAGCAGAGTCAAGCTTAAGAATGTAAGGATGATCATACTGGGTCACACCAAAGTCCATCTAACTCAGTATCCTGTCTTCTGACGGAGGCCAATGCCAGGTGCTGCAGAAGGAATGAACAGAACAGAACGGGTGATCATCAAATGATCTATCCCCTCTCACCCAGTCCAGCTTGAGATTGGCTGTGCACTGTGTGAAGAAGTACTTCCTTTTATTTGTTTTAATCATGTTGCCTATTAATTTCATCGGGTGACCCATAGTTCTTGTGTTATAAGAATGGGTAAGTGACACTTCCTTGTTTACTTTCTCTACACGAGTCCATGGTTTTATAGACCTCTATCATATTCCCCACTTTAGTCATCTCATTTCCAAGCTGAAATCTCCCAGTTTTATTAATCTTTCCTCATATGGAAGCTATTTCATACCACTCATGATTTTTGTTGCCCTTTTCAGAACCTTTTCCAATTCCAATATATATATATAGAGGGAGTGATTATATCTGCATGACATATTCCAGATGTACCATGGATTTATATTGAGGCAATAAGAAATTCAGATAGGATTTCTCTACACAGAGGGCGTCAGTATTCTAAAAGTGCCACTCCTGACTCTAAAGTTAAGGCTGAGTTTTGAATTTAAAATCGAGATTCAACTATTTTGTTCCTTAGGTAGTATGCAGTGCTTTCTCCCCAGGATTACGGCATGAGCACAGAATGCATTTACAGCGCATTTACAAGTAAATCAGCTAATGAGTTGAAATTAATTAAAAATGAGTCATGTAAGTAACCTAGCCCCAAGTGTCAGACCATTATTTTGTCTTCAGTGATCTTAATAAGAAAATAATGCTAATATTTCATTTCACGTCTGGTTAATACTAACTGATTTATGCACTGGCTGCAGATGAAGAATTTTTTTTTTCAGGTTAATGGTAGTTTTTGTTCCTGCTCTGCTTATATGAAATTTTCTTCTTCGGCAAAATCTAATGAATATTTTTTTGTCGTACAGAGCTTCAGGAAAAAATGACTGTCTTTCACAAAGACTAGAGGGAGGCTACAGGCTGCTCTTCACCAAAAATGCTCTCTTTCAAAATGGCCCCCAACACCCATTGCTCCCTGACTGCATGTGCAGGGAACCATTGTGTGCATGCCTACATGCGTGAAAGGCAATTTTAGGGGAAAATTGGTGTGTGAGTGCCTAGGAATCACACAAGCTGTGGGAAACTGGCTAGTATATAGTGTCTGCTTTGCTCTGCCCCAGAGTGTCTGGAATGTACTTCTGAATCTGACCCTAAAAGGTAAAGTTAAAAGAATATTTGTGGTTGAATCTACATATGCTCAAATCATTTGAAATACCACATGGCAACGTTCTATTTGGGTTCCTTATTATGATATTGTTTAAAAAGGAAATTCCCAGTTAACAAAAGAAGTTAAACAGGAATGAATGTTGAAAGTATAGCCCAGTAACCTGATGCAAAGTTTTGTTTGATATTAGCAAAAACCAAGCATTACAAACCCAGAAAATTCAGGAGTTAAGATTAAATATGAAAGAAAGCCAAACACGAGGCTATGTAAATGTACATTCAAAGAACCCAACCAATTTTGACTCCAGCTTTTAGTAACACAAAGAAAATGTAACTTTACCTATATTTATATCACTATCTAGAATATGTCTTTTAAGAATCAGTTTAATGTAACTGGGTGCACAAACATTTCTATCAAGTAATTGTAATGGTATAAGTATTGTGTACTGACACTATATGGTGGTGCTCAGAATCTCCAAAATTTGATAGTTGTTTATGCTGAGATGAAGGTTAATTTAAAACAAATTCTTATGAGAAGGAGGTGATCTTTTGAAGAATTATATTTTATAATATGTGATTTGCAGGATTGGTTAAAAGGAATTAAAAAGTTCTGCAGATAATTAATTGCACAGAATAAAGATTTTAAAGAAAAATATAAGGAGCTAAAAATAAATTAAAAAAATATTCCTGTGATGCAAAACCAAATAGTAACTGTTTTGCCAGACAATCCTTCCGTCAAAAGAAAGACAGCAGTCAAGTAAATATGGTACATTCATGTACCGTTCCAAGATGGCAGCCATGAATTGGTAGTTCAGCATGCACTGCTATATGTTTGCTTCATCCTTTCCTCTTTGTACAGTTGCAGTTTCTGTTTTGTTAGCAGTGATGCTTTTATTTATTTTCAATCTCCATTTCTCTATGAAGAACATTTGTTGTGATGGCAGTGCTATTGAAAGCATGATTAAGGTTTCCAAGCTCCTCTAGCTCAGAAGACGGTCAGAGGAGAAGACTTAAAGCAGAAGAAGATGGGACCAACTCATGATGTTTGGTGCCATACTCCAAATTTCCCTAAATCATCCAACTCCAGGTGTTTGGTCCGGTCCAGCTCCAGCTGAAAATTTTCTAGGGTAAGCACTGATCTGCAGGAGTGAATTTCTCTGTAGCAGCTCTACTTTTCGTCTCACACTCTATTTTTCCTGCCATGGTGTCAATCATTAACAATATTGGAATAAAAAATTAAGGGAGACCATATTAAGGGAGACCTCTTCCAGGGGCAGCTAGAGCTTGAAATCAGCATGTGGGGGAGAAGACTGAAACTTTTGCTGACTCCCTACCACCTTCATCCCTCCCACTGGAAACTTGAGAGCTGCTGTGAATTTCTGCACCCATGTATACAAACCATGCACAAGCACCAAGAACTTTCAAAGCATCATGTGAATTGCTGTAGGGAATTATATCCTCAGTGGTGAAGGATGATGATGTTATTTAGAGGAGAAATCTTGGTAAATAATTTCAAAACCGAGAGACTTGTGTATGCTTAATGCAAAGGAAGTTTGAATTAGAAGCACTGGTGGATGACATCTGGAATTTTTTTCACTGTTGGGGAAAAATAACCATAATTGCTAATACTAATGGAACAAAGTTTCTGGATAGGATCCCTGGCCAACTTGCAGACATAACATGAACAAAGAGTTTATTCTCTGCATGAAATATAAAGTTTACAGTGTTATTTAAACAAATGATTTCCACTGATTTATGTATGATTTATAAATGCCCACTTTATGTGCAAATTGTATTTAAATAGGCGTTAACCAAGATCTTAAAATGCCTGACATAAGATATGTAAATTATTACTATTTATTACTTGCATCGTGTTAGCAGTATTCAGAGACATAATAAGAGATCGTCTCTATCCTGGCGAGTTTACAGTCTAATTAGAGACAAGACTCAACAGAGGAATGTAACAAAAATGTGAATGTGTAAGGAAAGTGAGCCTAAAATAACAGTAATAAGAATATGCATCTACATAGCTAAGCATACCATTAGATGGCTTTCAGTCAATTGATTTAAAAACAACAAATACATTATAAGACAAATATCAGAAGTTCCCTCTGGACTCGCTATCTAGCCATTGGTAGGTAGAAGTGGATCTTATGGAGGAATTTGAAGGTGGATAGGATTGTGGCTTTAAACTATGTGAACTAGTTTGTGGATTAAAGTGTGTTTGACACAGGCCCCAGACAAACAGTTTGCATCCACATTCACATTTCAAACATCCCAAAAGGGAACTGGGCATTTAGATCTGGAGGTTTGGTTTGGTTTATTGTGAAGACAAGGATCTTTTTTTCTTTCAAAATTTGGATTTGTTCTGAGGTTTGGATTTTGAACAGCCACAAGATTTGGGAGTGTTTGCCCAAGACCATCCCCTGGGAAGAATAGTAATCCTTGATGCAGTGCTGCAATTTGAGAGGTCCCGCCACAGTGCAGAGGAGGAGAGGCGGAGAAGAAGAAAAGCGCAGCAAAAATTTCCCTGCATCACTTCAACAGTTATCACAGAAAGAGCAGGTGTTGGTAAGACCTGCAGCTCCAAAATCAGGCTGATCAGCCATCAACGCACTCACAAATAAGAAGGTGAAATGAAGAAGTCCTACTCGTTATTAAGTGACTGCCAAGAGAGAAAGAGTTTGACATGAGCCCCAGGCACAAAGTGTGCACCTACATGCAAATTCAGACACCCCAAAGTGTAGGATGCAGGAGGGAGCTGGGCATTTGGATCTGGAGTTTGGTGTGGTTTATTGTGAAGATAGGGACTTTTTTGCAAAATTCAGATTTGGTTTGAGGTTTGGATTTTGAAACCCCCCAGACTTTTGGGAGTGTTTGTGTTTTGTATTTAGGTTTGGGACCAATGTAAATGTGTGTAAAACTAATATTGGTCAAGAAAGTCCCTGTGTTCCAGCCCTTGTAATGGCGCAAATGGGCTGGAAACTAGCTTGATTCTGGACTATTGGTACGGACCACATGTAGCCAATATCTGAACCATGCCTCATCTGACCTGGCATAGGGAGTGTGTGAGGGCTAAGAGGGCGTGAAGGTAGGCTGGACTGTACTCCAGCAGTTCCAGCATAGCATACCCTCCTTTGGTATTGCCTTTGCTATACATTAAAGCAACTGTGGGGAACAGGGAATCAAGGAGCCATAACTGTGTCCATGATGGGTGTCACCCCTATTTCCTGTACCAAGCAGATCTTGGTGCAGAATTGTATCTGGGCTATTAAGAATAATTTAACAAACTTTGTTCATTGAATATCATATTCCAAGGGTCCATTTACTGGAATAAATAGGAAATAACTGAGTTTAACCCAATGAACTTACTTCAGCTCTACACCAGTATAATTGAGATCTCATCTGGGTCTGAGTAAGCAGTGATTTACAGTAAGGTGCAAATCAAAGGTGGCTCTAGATGGATTGTATAACATTTATATCTCTGAAGTAGTATGTAATTTGAGGAATTGTACCACAGTACAATATACCACTGATGTATGCATATATCCATCCTTCATTTTTCATGCAGTGATTTAACTGGGTCTGGCTAGCAAATGAATAATTGTCATGCTGCTGTTGTGAATTTTTACATATTTTTCCTTTGTCCAGAACGTGCTGTTTCAAACGTGACAAAATAAAAGAATGGTCATCCTAGGAGTTTGGATGCCAATTGGAGCTTTCATTTTTTAAAAATATGCTTTCAAAATAAATAATACTACCCATGCCAGGTGATGAGATGACCACTGTTACTTAATTCAGTGGCTATAATCACCGGGTTTTTCCAAGCCACCAAGTGTTCAGCCAAAAGCTTGCCTAGACTGATATATCTTATAGCATGGGTGGCATGTACCATAGGCTGGAGGGGAGGAGCTTTGCCTCCCCAAACAGCCTGACATGGTCTCACACATGATCTGTCTATAGTCCCCCCCACCCATGCTTCCTCCTCTGCATGGCTCCAGTCCTGCTGTGCAATGGCCATGGCTCAGGCTGTGGCTGGGATGCCTGCCCTCATGGTGCCCTGGGGGTACGAAGGTTGTGGCTGGGTGTCCACCTTCCTGTTGCTCTGTGGTTGGGCGTGTTTGGGTTGAACCACCTGCCCTCCCACTGCTGCAGGGTTGGTAATGCTAACACTCCTGGTGCTCCAGAGTTGGTAATGCTAACTGGGGGGCGGTGGCTGCAGTGGAAGGACTTTAGTGGGGTTCATATGGAAGGCAAAAGGGGAGGAGCTGGGGGGGCTAGCCTTCTCCATATGGTGGTTCATGTGCAGCCATGCCTTGTACTATGCCCTGAATGAAACTGACAAGAAAGCTGGATAGCTAGAGCCATCTCCCTCCACATCCCACGCAACTCCCTGCTATCCATTCAGGGAAGAGAAGCCAAGGTGAGAACGCCCTTGCTCCCAATGGGGAGCAGGGACCCAAGAGCCAGGCATAGAGGGGCAGCTGGGCTGTGAGAGAGGAGCTGTGCACAGCTGAGCGCCCTGGCTCGGTGTGCCCCACACTGCCCCTCTTTAGTCATTTGAAGCACTCCCTCCCCTGGGCTTTACTGCGGTGGCTGTAAGTCGACTTAACATATGGCAATGTAGGGCTGCAGTGTAGGCATACCTCCATGTCTTCCAACTGGCTGACCCTATCATCTGTAATCCTATTCATCAGAAGTGTTCTAACATCCCTGAGGCTTTTGCCTAAATGGCATTTATGCTGTATTTGAATCGTGTTGCTTTCTTTCCTTGTTTAAGTTTGCTTAGCTATGGACCTCCCTCCACCCCAAACATAGGTGCAATTTGCAATAATTGCAAATTTAATAGTTAAATTTAAAAATGTTTCAGATGGCAAGTGTAAAAGCAACCAAGGAGATTTTCTTCAGCTGCCCTGTGCTCCAAACAATAGTCTTTCATCTGAGATATGTATATTGATTTTTTGAGAGGCTATTTTGGTCTTGTTCATTTTTGATTGTGGGTTTATCCCTCCCCGCCGCAAGCTTTCTTTACCAAACATTTTCAAACTTATTAGTTTAAAAAAACAACAAAAAGAAGACAAAAACATAAAAGCTGCGGGACATATCTAACATTCCACCTGGCATCAGTATGGCATCACAGTATGAATCATGAGTCTGACCACCAGATCATTACACTATTTTTCTTTCTTCTTTTACTGGACTGTCAGTGGTTTGAGCAGTGGCCTGCTAAAGTTGTGAGTTGAATCCTTGAGGAGGCCATTTAGTGGTTGGGGAAAATAGATTAACAAAAAAAAAAAAAAAGTCTGTCAGGGAAGGTGCTTAGTCCTGCCAAGAGAGCAGGGGACTGGACTCAATGACCTCCCAAGGTCCCTTCCAGTTCTACGAGATGCACATCGTCATATATCAATTATGTTTAAACAACTCTACAAACCATTAAGGCTGAATTAGGCACATAAATGTTTTTTGTCAGGTAATGAATACTCTGAATCTACTACACAGAATTTACTATTCACTTAGGTTACAGCGCCTATGAGAAAAATGTCTTCTGATAGCGCGAGTGCTTTTAATCTTTAAAGTATTTTACAAACTTTCATTTATTAATCCTCATAATACTCCAGAGAGAGGGACAAACAAATGTTCTTGTATTTTTTGTAGACTGAGAAACTGAGATGGAGAGGTTAAATAACCATCTAAAGGACAGCGAGGCAGCTGAGTATCAGAGCCAGAATTAAAAGTTAGGAGTCTTTGTCTGAGGTTGTGAAGGCCAGAGTCACAAATCTGATCCTTGTCTGATTAAGAGCTGTGAACAATGGGTTGCAGTGCAAATCCCATGTTATTTATATCTTTTTTTGAGAGTCAATATACATAGTTTGTTGCTATATCTCAAATGCAGTGACATGAGTACAAGATTCAGTAGAATCAAAATGAGAAGAATACAGGGTATTTGTTACAGATGTTAGCCTTGAGTTTCATATAATGACATCTTCATATAAATGATAATTCAACAATTCTATGGTAGAATTATCTGATGATGACAAAATTTTCAGACTCAAAGGTATGAGGATAATTAGGCCTCTTGTTAATCATTCTGCAGGTTTTTTCCCCTCCTCAATGGAATGAAATTCACACAGATTAATTACTACCTGCTATAAATAAATTCTGAGAACAGCAATCTGCATAGCAGAGGCAGAGGGTAACTGTCATTTAATATATCACAGCTTTCCACGCACCTGTTCTCCCAATGCTGTTACCATGGAAACCACACTTTATAAAAGAAGCTATGCATAATTATCATGGATCGAGGTCTACATCAGTCAGAATAATTGGGAAGGATACTAGTAATGCAAAGGAGAAGACGGAGCTAGTTGTCTCAGTAGGAAGGTATCAGACCTCTGCTGTGTGGTAAATGGAGAGGCAGCTATTGCGGAAAATCAGCAGAATTAGTAATTCTGTGGTTACTGAATTACACAAAAGCAATGCTAATTTCACCAAAGGACAAAAGCTTTGTCCCCTTGAGTTTCATTATAAGCATTATTTTAAAAAAGAAGGGCACTGAAAAATGTAAGAAATGGTCATAGAAACATGCTAATACATTAGCACTAAGGTAGGTCTACACAGCGAAGTTATTTCAAAATAAGAGGCAATGTTTCAAAATAACTTTGCTAGCACCTATGCAATGCAAGTGCCATCTTGAAATAATTTCCCATTTGGTTTTGGGAAGAAGGGGCTTTCAAAGTCCTGGGGGGAGGTTGTCCTTTCGAAAGGCCCGTCTACATGGGCAACGTGCATTTTGAAAGTGGTGCTTTTGAAATGCATGTGGCCACCGTTATGCTAATGAGGCACTGCTTATTCATGGCAGAACCTCATTAGCATCTGATGAAGTGGCTCATTACCATGCCTCTTCCAAAAGGGGAGGGGGGGCTAGTATAGCCACAGCCTATTGTGTGTAGATGCTCTATTTCAAAATAGCTGAGTGCTATTTCAAAATGCATTTTATGTGTAGCTGTGTTATTTCAAAATAAGCTATTCCAGAAAGCCTCTTCTGGAATAGTATAGTTTGAACTAACATTGGTGTGTAGGCACATCCTTATTGTCCAGACACAAATCAGGACATTCCAGTAATTTCCTGATAAGGCTGTCAGTTCTGCAAGAATTGTGTGACACAGGCATTCCCGTAAATGGACAGCTTTGCTTCCTGGTCCCAGTCACCTGGGTTACAAAGATATATAATGCACTGTTTTCTGACTTGTACAATATTATAGTCACAGTGCTGTGAACTAAGGATGGAACAATAGCTTGAACTTTATTTACTTGTGTCCCAAACATAGCTTCTAAGAGAAGGTCTAATGGATTTTTAAAAATGTCTTTAAAAATCAAAAGTAGTTTTAAAAAGAATTGATAGGGGGTGAGTCTGTGAGAGAATTAACTGAAGATTCATATAGTCTTGGCTCTGAATCTCTGTTGAACCTGATACAATTTCAATGCAACTGCTCCAGTACTGAAGCTACCTGGCACTCTTTGTGGTAGTTCATCAGACAATGTAAGGGCTCCCGTTTGAATGCAGCGACAGGAATTTCTGTCCTAAATATAATAAGCAATAATGATAAGATCCATCAAAAGGAAGAGGGGAACAAAAGGAATTTGAGCTCTCATCTTCCTGTTGGTGGTTCCTGGCACAGAAAATAGTTTCAAATACAAAGACCAGTACACTAGCAAAACTTATCCTGACACAGTACTCCCATTTACATGTAAATGTCAAGATGTGCTATGTTGTATTGGCTCAACTCTTAAAGATATGTCCATTGAAATTACATCAGACCTAAAAGATTTGCAAACTGTATACAATGGGTAGTTAAAGTTCTTTGATGCTATATAATACATAGTTAAGTGTTCACTTTAGATTGGACTCATTGTAAAATGCAATGAAAGTCATAAATCACTTTAGTTTATTTCAATGGACTTTCGTTTGACATACTGTGAAGGTAAATCCCACTTATCTCAATTATTTTCTCCATCCGTAAGCAGATTTCACTGTTAAGTGCTGCACTACAAACTGATTAGATCTCCTCCATTGCTCAGTGAAAATATGTATTACCCTCGGCATTAAGCATAAATATTATAGCAGTTACATAGCCTGGATAGTCTTATATCTTTACTACAGTCTTGTTCAGTTGTGCTAAGGATCTCATCAGCTGGAGTAAGCTTTGGCTTAAGTAGACAGGAAAACTATCAGGTTCAAAATATAAGAAAATTTTACAATAGCAACAGGTGGGGTGTTACTTTCCTAGCTTAGTATCTGGAACACTAATGTGGGAAACCAAGACAAAGGAACTGAACAACCAGTAAAGGAACTGGGAAAAAGTGATGGGTTGAATTTTAATGACTTGTAAAGAAATGTGTAACTTATAAAATCATCCTATAGCTAACACCAGCTGAAATGTGTGAACACACATTCTGTGTAAGGATAACGTAATGACACTGCATGAACTAGTGTCCTGGAGACTATTCCATGTAGAACCTCTGTCCTGTATAGTAAGTCCCCAACTTCCATGGGTCTGAGTTACACGGATCCTTAGGTACATGGATACATGAGTGGGATCCTTAGTTCAACTATCCCTCAATAGATGGCGTAACTTATTAGTGCACTCAATCGTTAGTTCAACTGCCGCTCAACAGATGGCGTTACTAGTACATTGACGTACAGCTGACAGCATTGCTTTCGCCATTTTTATTTGTTATCCTGTGGGTGCAAATTGTGTCTTGTTACTGTACTACTCTTCATAAACAAACTATAAAGCCTCATCATGTCTGGGAAACGTAAGAGTGGTGAAAATGTTCAGAGTTTTAGTAAGAAGAAGCAAACTATAACTATAGAAAATTAAGTAGAAATTACTGAATGGTATGAAAAAAGTAAAAAGTTTGTAGATGTTGCATGTGCTTATGAAATGAATGAGTTGATGATGAGAGCTCTTATGAGAAATAAAGACTGACTTATGCAGCATATAAAAAGTTCTGTGTCAATGCAGCCCACAATTATTTCCAAGAAAAGAGGCATATTAGTAGAAGAAATGGAAAAATTATTGAGTGTTTGGACTGAAGACCAACATCAATGATGAATGCCAATAAGCCATATGCTCATACAAGAAAAAGCCTTAAGTCTTTTTAAAGACCTAAAAGATAAACATAGTGAGAGTGTTGCTGCTGCTACATTCAATGCAAGTCATGGATGGTTTAAGGCTCCTGCTAGACTGCATAACATTGAAGTGACTGGCGAGGCTGCCAGTGCAAACACAGTAGCAGCCACAGAGTTCCCTAAGGCTTTGGCAGAAATCATTGAAAAGGAGGATTACCTACCACAACAGATTTTTAATGTCGACAAAACTGGATAATGCTGGGAAAAAATGCCATATTGTTCGTACATAGCAAAAGAAGAAAAAACTATGCCAGGATTCAAGGTATCAAAGGACAGGCTGATGCTCCTACTTGGTGGAAATGGTGCTGGGGACTGTAAAATAAAACCCCTGTTAGTTTACCATAGTGAAAACTCTAGGGCCCTCAAAAACATTGCAAAAGCTTTGCTGCCTGTTGTATGGAAATTCAAAGGCATGGGTGACAAGGAATTTTCCAAGACTGATTTTTCCACCATTTTGTACATGAGGTTGAAAAATATTGCAAGGAAAATAACCTACCATTTAAGATCATGCTGTTGGTTGATAGTGCCCCAGGTCACCAGCAACTTTGTGTGACTACCACGAAAACATCAAGGTGATGTGCTTGCCTCCAAACACTACTTCTCTCATACAACCTATGAATCAAGGCATCATACGGACTTTTAAAAAATATTACCTATGAAGAACATTGAGACAGGCAGTGAAAGCTACTAAAGGGGAGAATGGAATACCATTGAGGCAGTTCTGGAAAGAATATGAGATTTACAAAACTGTTAAGAATATTGACGCTACCTGGCATGAAATTACATCTAACATGGATGATGTTTGGAAAAAGTTCACCCCCCCCCCCCCGCCCGTTTGTTCAGGACTTTGGGGGATTTGAAGAGCAAGATGTAAACAACAATCCCATGGAAATGAGCAGAAAATTAGAATTAAATCTTGAGGAAAATGATTTCAATGAATTGTTGCAATATCATGCAAACGAATTGAGCGATGAAGATTTAATGGAGCTCAAAGTCCACCGAAACGAAGATGAAGTTTCAGAGGAAGAACAGGAGACCAAGCCACCAAAAAGATTTGTGGCTAAGCAGATGGCAGAATGCTTTGATATGATCGAGAAAGGACTGGCTGGTTTAGACACTCAGGACCCAAACACCTGAAAGGTTCACGACGGTGTCTATAGCAGTGCGTGACGCTATTGTATGCTATAAGGTGATTTATGATGAGAAGACAAAAGCTACAGTACAAACATCACTGGACAAGTACATGTACTTAAAGAAAACAGAGAGTAAAGATCCAATGCCATCAATATCTGCAGAAATCTGAGCCACAAATTATTGAATAGTAAATATTAATTTTCTTAAAGTGATGTTTTTATATATGTACTGTGCTGAACAAATTTTCATTTTCTTAACATTTTGTTTTTATAAACCCTACTTTTTAGTTTTAACTATCCATTGCAATGAATGTACATGTCAAAAATATATCATATTTAAGCAGTGCTGGACTTCCATGGTTTTCAACTTGCATGGTGACCTTTGGAACAAATTAACAGTGTAAGTAACAGTGTATATTATTATTGGTTCAGAGCAAAATACCCTGATTGATATTGGTTATTTGCTCCTATTTAATAATGAATCAAAGTGTGGTAAAGCAATTAACTGTACAGTTTATCAACAAGGTGTTGCTATTCTTCATCTCCATGCACCTTAAGGACTGGAAGTGGTAGGGCAATATGTTGACATGGTCACTTTCCACCCATGGAGTGGAGGCCATGTCTTACGTTTTCCTGCGACTGTGGCTGTTGAAGAGATGAGGATGTTGATTCACCTGTCTCTGTTGGGACTAGTGTTGCCTCCAGCTTAAAACATGACTGTCAGAGGGTGAGATGAAAGACCTGGTCCATTATTTCTGATGCTTGTAGGGAATGGGAGAGAGAAAGCTGTGGAAAGCCATTGGATCTCTGGGTTAAAGCTATAGTGAAACATAGCTCATAGGGAATTATTTGGACCGAATACTCATCCATACCAGTTGTGTGCCTTTTATGGATTAAATGGATAGGAAACGGGAGCCACAGTTCACTAATTCTGAAGCCACTTGAGTACAGTTTATATGTCAACGTTGTCAATAATGTCACTGCTGATGATCTTAGCACTAACACCCAGGAGATATGCTTAGCTCACAATCTCTAACTGCATCTCATACTTACAGATGCCAGAAGTCCTGATTATTCCCTAAGCAACTAATAAAATCCCCAGTTTCTCCTATGATAACTTTTGTATCTGAACCCTTTGGGGAAGGCTCAGGAACCTTAATAACAGAAAAGGTCAGGCTTACTCTATCAATCTTTCACATAGCTCACACTCTTCTTTTCCTTCTTCCCTTGCATTGCCTCTTTTCTTGGGGCATCCTGGGAATTGTAGTTTCTGGATCAGAGGCTACAGGGCTACTTAGGAACAAACTTATAAACACAAACTGGGTAGTTATCTGCTCTAGCTAGATACAACATCTACATTACAGATATATGTTGTGGGAACAGCAACATAGATGTGCTGAAACTAAGGGTGCCAGGGTGCCCCTACAGTGAGGACTCGATTAAGAAGGGGGCTTTAGGGCCTGGAGCTCAGGGCCGGGAGACCACATAAAGATCTCCTGGCTACCAAAAGTGCAAATCTTTTTGTGGGGACCTTTAGCCTGGGGCTCTGGGCTGCAGCCACTGAAGCTCCTCCATGTTATCTGGGCCTGCCTGGTGATGGGGGAAGTATGTGGCTTCATGTGTTGTCATTCCTGCCCCTGCCTTTGCTGGGCTGGAGCTGCAAGCACTTGAATCTTCACCTGCCTGGTTCCTTTGCCTTCGGCTCTGCCTCCAGAGCTCCCATTGGCCAAGAATCATGAACTCAGGGCAGTGTGAAGAGCCATCTGCCCCTTTCTCTCCCTGAGGCCTGCACCACCAAAGGGGAGCTGCCTCAGGTAGGCACTCCGCACATCAACCCCCAGCTCTCTCCCAACTCCTGCCTAGACCCTGCACCCCCACCCCCATCTTCTGCACTGAGGCCGCTCCCCCACTCTAACCCCCCAGGCCTCAGCCTGAAGACCCCTTCTGCACCCCCAATCACTCTTTCCTGGCTCCTCCCCAGAACCTGCACCCCCAGCTGGAACTCCTGCTTCCTCCTGCACCCCAACGTTCTGCCCAGACTGGAAGCCCCTTACTGAGCAGAATGGGGTCCAAAAAATCTAATACCCCAGGCCTCCATAAGGGTTGATCCAGCCCTGCCCTCATTCCATGGCTTGCAGTGGTTTCCATTAGATACAGGTTTTGCATTTGGTTCAATGGGTCTCTACACATTGTTCCAGCACCTTTGCAACAACATGCACCGTTTGAGTACTTCAGCACACTTCAGTCACACCAGGGAACTTTAAAGGCTCTGTCTAGACTGCAGGCTTCCGTTGACAGAAGTTTTGTCGACAGAGCGGGCGGCCAGACTGCAGATCTCTTGGAAGATCTGCTGGTCAGGAGCGTTCCATTGACACCCCTGTACACCTCGTTCCACGATGAAGAAGGGACATCTTGACAGTGGGTTTTGGCCTAGTGTGGACAGGCCCAAATGTTGGAAAAGCCTCTCCCAACAGAACTGTCAGCAAAAGATACATAAATAAGTTGCACAATTTGCGTATCCTTTGCCAACAGTTCTTGGCAATCTAGACGCAGCCTTTCAGACTGGCTGATCTATCCTCTGTACGTAAACAGCTCCACTTCATGAAAATAATACTCCCTCTGGTCAAAAAAGTACTGGATCTTCTAAAATGCCCTTTGGAAATGTCTACATCTTAAAAATCCTCCTCAACCCCCAAAACAAAAAAACACCACTAAATTATTATTTGTTCAAAAAGACTGCCCAAAAGTTGTGAATTAGTTGAACTTGATTGGATAAAGCTGGGCTGTCCCATGAAAGCTCGTCACTGAATAAATCATTTTGTTAGTCTTGAAAGTGCTACATTTCTGCTGTTTTGTTTTGTTAGAATACAGACTAACATGGCTACCTCTCTGTTGTTATGATTCAGACAGTTTCAGAAACCTCCTGTAATTAGAGCTAGCTCTGATTTGTACTTGGGTAAGTAAGAAGAGAACTGGATCCCTTGATTCTAGCTTTGGAAAACATTTTGCAGTTGTACTGATATGATAAGTGAAAGAGAACACTTTAGTAAGAAAAACCTAAAATGCCTGAGAACATAAATTTGGAAGGCAATATCTCTGCTGTATTGGGCTGGATGGAGGATGTGAAGGTGATAATTAGAAACCCCTTTGACTCCAGACCGAATTATTCTGTGTCCAGCAAAGCAGCGTGCTAGAACGTCTTTGTGTGGCTATTTTCATTTTTTTCTAGAATTGAGTTTTTGATGAAAACAGCTGTACGTTTTGTCCGCTCTGTCAAAATCAAGAGCGAAATTAGGCGAAAAGTTGCCTTGAAACATATCACTTTTATCTGTGCCTTTTCCCTGCACATATTGAAAGGGAGAGGATTAATAGAAAGTTCTGATGGTTCCACGCTATGGACAATATGTCTGGAATGGGGATTATTTTAAGAGCTTGTTTTTAGGGTTTGCTAAAGCTGCCAAGTGGACAGCATTGGAAATGGACATCCTGCATTTATCAACAGTGAAAAACTTCAGCCTGGGCGCATCTTTCACACTTCTCCACCCATGTGCTTCAACACTGACACCAAGGAACCACCAAGCAGGTTGAAAAAATGGTTCCTTAGAGGGGTGGGACGTGGGATAGGGCTGGGGCTGAGGGGCTCAGCGTACAAGTCTTGGTCTCTCATCTGAGGCCACCTGCTGTGGTAAGGACACTTTCAGACTAAGAACTGGATTGAGACCACTCGATCATTTCATGCTGGTTAGTAGGGGGTGGGGTCAGGTGGCAGTGGTGGTGAGTTATATGGGCCCATGATGTCCATGCTCCTGCAATATTCAGGGTCTGGGGGCTTGGCCGCACTGATTTTCAGGGCTTAGTCTTTCCCCCAGCCCCACTGCCACCCCCTCATGCCTCCCCCGGAAAATCCCTGCCTGTGTCTTGGGCAGGGGGTGGCTGCTCTGTGGCTCTGCACTGTGCTCCCTTGCTGGCTGTGGTTGTGGCTGCAGCTGGCTACAATAAAGGGAGTGGCTCTGGCAGAAGGCTGAGGGTGGCTGCTCCCCTTGGCACAGGGAAGGTGAGGGGCCTTCCGGGGTGTGGGAGGGGCCCTAGGAGCATGTGCAGTGACAGTGAGGGGGGTGAGTGTGCTGTTGGGCAGGAGGGAGAGAGCTGATGGGACTCCTCTCTGGCTCCAGCCCCAGGGCAGCCTGCCTGTACCCCAAACTCCTCATCCCTGGCCCAGCCCTCACTCCCCTGCACCCTAACCTCTTTCCCAGCCCTGAGCCCTCTCCTGCACTCTGAGATCCTCGTCCCCAGCCCTGCCCCACAGCCCAACCCTCTGCCCTGCCCTGAGCCCTCTCCCCCATGCCAATCTCCTGGGCCCTACCCCATTAATTTTGTTCTGTGTATTGATATGGTAGTGATTTGTCAAACATCACCTCCATATTGGTGTACATGGCAAGATTCATTCTGTGCAAGCCGGTTAGAACACTGGGCTTGTAAACTGAGGCTTGTGAGTTCAGCCTTTGAGGGGCCTTTCGAGGGTCTGGGGCTGGTTATATTTAAAAATAATTGGTCAGGGAGGGTGATAGATCCTGCTGTGAATGCAGGGGACTGGGCTAGATGACGTCTTGAGGTCCCTTCCAGTTCTGTGAGATGTGTATATTCTTGGTTAAATATTTTTTCTTATAACAGTGATATTGTGCAATACAGGGAAATTGTTAAACAATTATTTTTCTAGGTCATTTTTACATGATTTTTAAAATATATATCAGCTTACAAAGTGGATGAGGGAGGTGGAACTTGGACTTCTTCTGGACACCACCAAAAATTATAGAAACCTGCTGCCCCCTGGAGATTTCCCCCCCTAAACCTCTCAATCAATGCTCATCTTTTACGATTACCACCCTTGGCCTCATTTGAGCCCATGAACTCAAGCTGAGAGCCTCTTTATCTTATTACCAGTCCCTCAGTGCCAGCCAGAGTATGCACAATAAAAATTTAATCATGGTCTCTGCCTAAATTTAATAAGTCTTTTTGAGGAATGGAAGGAATGCACAAAAGTCCTTCGCACTCTGCCCTTATAGTTATTGCGGCAGACCTGTGTGAAAGTGACAAATCCTCTTCCTTCTTAATTTAGGAAATTAGGTACCAGATGTTCCACAATATCTCTGCTACTTTGGAAAGCAGCTGCGGGAAAGTGGCAACATAGAGTGGGTTTCGTCAGTAGTTCCATACAATTTTTGGTGGCGCTTTCCTACGCCACTGGAGAGGGAATGTTTGGGGTGTGCATGGAATCCTGGTTCATGAACAATAATGGATGCAACAGGCAGGCAGAATTATAGGAAAGAGCTCTTCATTGAATATGCAGAGGCCAGCATTATAGCCTGATGGGCATGTACTTGTCTCTTAGCAGACTGGCCCCTGAATCCTATAGGTCTCATTTTACTAAGACCGTCTTGAAGCACGAGCATTTTTTCTCCAGTTTCACTCACCATATTGCCATATTACCTCTTGTGACCATGTGTGTCATGCAGAACCACAGCTCCCATCCTTTCTTCTTCTGCTTCATTTCCATTTTTTCTTTTCTGATCTGCTTCTTTCAAGTCCAAGGCTGTGAGATGATGGATTTAAATATGAAGAAAAATGGGCAAGTCATATTCATAGCTGTAAATTAAATACTACCTTTTACAGACTATCTAAATCTAAATATTATCACCCTTATGCCAGTATTATGCTAGTATAACTGTATTGATTGAAAGGTAAAACTGGTGTTATGCAGTGGTGGGTAACCTAGGCTACTGGGTGGATTGCATGAGTGGCCCTCCTCCATCTCAGTGGGCTGCAAGACTAGCATAACCAAGATGGTTTTGCAGGATAGGGTGATTATGCAAACTGTGCTTGTGTACCTAGAATTTGCAGACAATTGATCTGTAGCAGCACTTAGATTGTATGCAGATGGAGCCCACAGCCCTCACCATCAATGTTAATAAGATAAGAACATAAGATTGGCCACACTGGGTTAGACCAAAGGACCATCTAGCTCAGTATCCTGTCGTCTATCAAAGACCAATGCCAGATGCCCCAGAGGGAGTGAACAGAACAGGCAGTCACCAAAGCGATCCCTCTCCTGTCATCCATTTCCAGCCTCTGACAAACAGAGGGCAGGGACATCATCTCTGCCCATCTTGGCTAATAGCCGTTGATGGACCTCACCTCCATGAATTTACCTAGCTCTTTTCTGAACCCTGTTAAAGTCTTGGTCTTCTTGTCGTCTGCAATCACCATGCACCTCACTTCACGTGCCCTGGCTTTACATGTGTCACTTTAGTATTACCGTGAGAGGAAAAAACCTATGCAGGCGAAAAACAGCAGAATCTAGCAACCCTGAGCATGGGCAACAGTGTCTTGTGGGCCGCACACAGAGCTCCAATGGGCTGCTGGTTGCTCCCCAATGGTGTAATGGAGTGGTGACTTGTACCCATGATTCAGATATTTCCCTACCTCTCCCATTGCTTGCCCTGGGAGACAATCCCCTAAATCTGAACTCAGTATCACAAAGGAGTGGAAGAGAATATGAATTCACTTGCATAGCCCCTAATCACTACCTTGCCTTGTGCAGTGGGGACACATAAATTCTTCATCTTCTGGGGCCTGCCCCTAAGAGAAATGGAATGTGTGCAGTGTGAGGATCTTTAGAAAGGCACTTTGTCTTCCTCTTCCCTGGAGATTGAAACCAAGAGACAAGGACACACGTGTTACCTGCTGAGCCTGTTGCCGACATTAATGAGAAACTTGGCTGATAAATCAAACTAGAATAAAAAAAAGAAAACCAGCCTTAACAAATGATCGCGTGAGAATAACTCAGCATTTTTATCCACACTCTGCCTTTTACACTTAGGGCAGCATAGAGTTTTTAAGGTAGTAGAGGCTGCTTGACTTACTTAACAAAGTCTTTCCCCACCAAAGTAGGCGCACACACAGCTCTTTGCTTTTATTGCTGATGTGATGGATTCTTGGTGATTCCCTGCTATAAGCCCCATGCAAGTTATTTACAGCTATAGCAGAGGGACCAAAAAAAAAAATCGTAGTGTTAACCAGCCTCCATTGACACTTCAGGTTTCCGATTCGCTAAGAAAAATGTTGGCTCTGGCCCATAACGACCCATGTGCCGTGCATTTTGATGCAGATTTCCTTTACACAGTTGGAAGCACAGTAGTCATGCTTGTACAGGGACTTAGACTGATACCTGAAAGTGATGAAGTCATGCCAGCAACAGGGTAAGCAGGTAACACGTCTGTCCTTGTCCCTTGGTATCAATCTCTAGGGAGGAGGAAGAGCAAGTGCCTTTCTAAAGAGCCTCAAGCTGCACATGCAAGTCATTTGAGCTTGCGCTAAGGCCTACAATTAGTTACAATGACGGAGTGCTTCTGGAATAGTTGGTGATTAAGCCCATTTTGTACTTATTCTAGGTATGGAGTTGCTATTCATTATTTGTATTGTGGCAGAATGGGGAGGCTCCAGCCCCTGATGATTATGGGCTGTAGAGAACAAAGACATGACCTGTTCTGAAGAGTTTTAAAAAATCTTATTTTTTTTCCCTTTCTTGATCTCTCGATCTTTGTGCAGCAGCCCTAGCTGCAGCTAGTTTTTTTTATTTTTTTGGATGAATTATAATTTAGGAGTCAATTTTACAGCTGATGCAGAATCAGAGGCTAACACTTCTGGCAAGGGCAGAGCACAGCTTTGGTGGGCAGTGCCTGGATATCCCCACTCAGCTCTGCTGCTGTGCTTCAGCCTCACCTGGGACATCTCTTGCTCTGTCTGGCTTACTCTGTCATTGTCAGAGATGTCCAGTAATCTTCTGCCAGGTCCCACTGATCTACCATATTAAACTTCAAAAGCTTTTCTCCTGCTTACCCTGCATATTGTGTCATTGATGTGGCATTGCAAAAATGGCTCAGATGTGGAAGGCCCCCATCAACGTTTTATGTCTGATTCAAGTCTATGTTCAGAGAGCTGAAATTTTACCAAATCATGCTTACCATGGGGCATTACTTTTTGATCTAGGTCTCTTTGTAATGAAATGTGCCAGAACAGCAGCTAGTTCTACAGTTTTTCTGAAGCAGAATCCAGCAAGATGTCTGGAAGAGATTGCTGTATTATAGTCCCGATTTATTGCTGCAATTAAAGAAACAAATATCAGGTTATCTTTCTAATTTCATAATTACCTCTTTGAAATAATAACTGCAATCCAGGTGTTTTCTAAAATAAAACAGCCAGGGAAATTAATTTCAATTAGAAGGGGAAAAATACAAGTTGAAGTGGAGTTGGAAAAAAAAAAGAAACCAAAACACTGATACACTTTCCCTAGAGGGTACTTCATTTAGATAATTAAATCTCTGCAGCATGAATGAACCATTGGCAGTGATGCCCTTTAAAGAATGACATTCAAAATACATTAATCTGCTGAATTCTGAGGCTTCCCAACAGGTCAAAACACATCTGGAGGCAAAAAAAAGCCCATAAACTTGTAACAAGAATAGGTAGTTTTTTTGGTAAGCTGGTCAGGTGCTTTAGATTTGCTTGCTTAGATCACAGAACCATAGAATCATAGAACACTAGAACCAGAAGGGCCCTCAAGAGGTCATCGAGTTCAGTTCCCTGGCCTCTTGGCAGGACCAAACACCATCTAGATCATCCTTGGTAGGTGTCTATCTAACCTGCTCTTAAATAGCTCCAGCGATGGAGATTCCACAACCTCCCTAGTTAACTTATTCTGGTGTTTAACCACCCCGACAGTTAAGAAGTTTTTCCTAATGTTAATCTAAACCTCCCTTGCTGTATTTAAGCCCGTTGCTCCTTGTTCTGTTCTCAGAGGCCAAGGGGAACAATTTTTCTCCCTCGTCCTTGTATCCCTGTTTGATGTACTTGAAAATCGCTATCATGGCTCCTCTAAATCTTCTCTTTTCTAAGCTAAACAAGCCCAGTTCTTTCAGTCATCCCTCAGAGCTCATGTTCTGTAGACCTTTAATCATTCTTGTTGCTCTTCTCTGGACATTTTTCAGTTTCTCCACATCTTTCTTGAAATGTGGTACCCAGTACTGGACACAATACTCCAATGGAGGCCTAATGAGTGCTGAGTAGAGAGGAAGTATGACTTGCCGTGTCTTGCTCACAACACTCCTGTTAATACATCGCAGAATCATGTTTGTTTTTTTGGCAACAGCATCACACTCGACTCATATTTAGCTTGTTGTCCACTATGACCCCTAAGTCCCTTTCCGCAGTACTCCTTCTTAGACAGTCGCCTCCATTCTATATGTATGAAGCTGATTGTGCCTTCCTAAGTGGAGTACTTTGCATTTGTCCTTATTAAACTTCAGCCGGTATACCTCAGATCATTTCTCCAGTTTGTCCAGATCATTCTGAATTATGATCCTATCCTTCAAAGCAGTTGCAACCCCTCCCAGCTTTGTATTATCTGAAAACTTAATAAGTGTACTCTCTACGCCAATATCTAAATTTTTGATGAAGATATTGAGTAGAATCGGTCCCAAAACAGATCCCTGTGGAACCCAAATTGTTATGCCCTTTCAGTGTGGATGCGAACCATTAATAACTACTCTCTGAGAACGGTTATCCAGCCAGTTATGCACCCATCTTATAGTGGCCCCATTTGAGTTGCATTTGCTTAGTTTATTGATAAGAAGATCATGTGAGACCATGTCAAATGCCTTACTAAAGTCTAGTTATACCACATCCACTGCTTCTCCCTTATTCACGAGACTTGTTATCCTGTCAAAGAAAGCTAACAGATTGGTCTGGCATGATTTATTTTTTACAAATCCATGCTGGCTGTTACCTGTCACCTTATTTTCATGCAGATGTTTGCAGATGAATTCCTTAATTGTTTGCTCCATAATCTTTCCTGGCACAGCAGTTAAATTGACTTCTCTGTAGTTTCCTGGGCTGTTCTTTTTTCCTTTTTTATAGATGGGCAGTATGTTTGTCCTCTTCTGGTCTTCTGGAATCTTTCCCAAGTTCCACGACTTTTCAAAGATGATAGTTAATGGCTCTTCTAAGTATTGTAGGATGCATTTCATCAGGCCCTGGTGACTTGAAGACATCTAATTTTTCTAAGTAATTTTTAACTGTTCTTTATGTATTTTATCTTCTAAACTTACACCCCTTCCCACTAGCATGCGTCATGTTAGGCATTTCTGCATCGGCCTTCTTGGTGAAGATCGAAACAAAGACATCATTAGGTACCTCTGCCATTTCCAAGATTCACGATATTGTTTCTCCCTCCTCATTGAGCAGTGGACCTACCCTGTCCGTGGTCTTCCTCTTGCTTCTAATACATTTATAGAATGACTTCTTGTTACCCTTTATGTCTCTAGCTAATTTGAGCTTGTTCTCAGAAACATGAATCTATAAGCTCAAAGGATGGTAGAGCATCTACCAAGAACATTTACATTTTAATGATCCATTGCCACTATTTCTCCTTTTGTTTTGTAACCCCCTCAGTCACTCTGCCTACTCTTATTTTAGTGTCTTGTGAACATCATGCACCCTCTTTTCCTCTTGATGCCTGACAGGGTAGCAAGGGGGACACCATCTACAATGAGACCTGTGGAACATAGCTCAAGGAGACCTGCTAGATCTGGAAGCCTTCAGGAGAAAGCCATGCTGGTTAAAGCTGCAAGTCTAAAACTGAACTGTATGCTAACCCCTCTTTCACGCTTTAGTTCAAGGCCACTGATTTCCTGTGGCAGAGCTCACAAGAACATACAATGAGGCATACAAGCAACTCATGGGGGTCAGAACTTTTCTTATGCATATTTCAAAAAACATTTGCTGACACTAGTTGTATTGAGAGCTGCAGTGTGTCTCTCAAAAGGATGGGGATTTTGGTTCAGATGTCTATGTGGCACTTGTAAAGCTAGGCTACAAATTTTGTTTGAGCGGGCTGGTAATGCTACCCCACAAAATTTCTTGGGGCACAGTTGTGCTGTAGTCCGGGTCCTGCATGAAATCAGAAAGTACAGAAAGAGAACGGTGAAAATTAAATACAAATGTGAATTCTCTGGATGCCTCTCCAGGGAGATAACTTTAATCCTGTATTCTCTGTCCTCTGTGCCACAGTAATCCACTAATGTTCATATCCTGGAACAAACATTTGTGGAATGTCTAGATCAGCTTTTATTTACCTTTGTATTAGTTACTGTGACTAAATGTGCACTCCATTAAGTCAAGTTTAAATGGGGCCACAGACTAAAGTCTAAACAACTCCTGTGTGAGAAGCTCATTAAGGGGTATGAGTGAGAAATAGAACTTGAAACAGGCAGATTCAGTAACAATAGTCTATGCCTGGAAGTGGGAGGGAGAAAGAAGCTTTAAATAGGGTGTGGTTGGACACACTGAAGAGGTAGATATTGGTGTATACGAAATCCTTGGATCATGAATCTGAGAGAGAGAGAGATTCCTTGCAGGGAAAGTATTCATAACAATCTCTGTCAGATATACATTCATTTGCCTTAAACATATTTTTTCATAATTGTTCTTTCTTTCTTTGTTAATAACCTACGTTATTTGTATTAAAGACTTGTTCCTTCATAGCCTGCCTTCCTCTTCCTCTTTGATCCTGCAGTGAAATCATAATGCTGTGTTATTTGTCATATTACAATCATTTCCATGGCAACAGACCGATGGCCAAAGCACAGGATCATGACTTCAGTGTGGGATCAAGCAGGAGGATAAAAAGTCCTTATTAAAACACACACTTTGTCAATAAGAGTAAAGAGAACTCATAAAAAATCCATTAATTTTATTATTCCTTCTCCTTTACAATTTAGCACTAGTGCAAATGAAAGTACCGCCTTTAAAGGACCATTTAATTCTTGTTTGTTGGCTTTGATCATTCTCACAATGGTTTTGATAGCTTGAGGAAGATATGAGCTAAAAGGCAATACAGAAATTATTATACCAAGAATTTGATTATGCAGCTGTTTGCTAATAGTCCTGGTAAGGTCAATGAGACTGCTTCTAAAAGAACTATTCAATGGGTGAAATTCGTGCTGGCACAAGTGGGCCACGCGGAGACTATGTCCCTCTTAAGTACTCAAAATAGGTGGTACTTCCGTGGCACATAAACGCTGCACAGGCTCTTTGCACAGGGATGAATTTTACCCTCTGGCTACGTCTACACTAGGACACTACATTCAAATAGCCTATTTCGAAGCAGCAACATCGGAATAGGTTACTTCGACGCGCATTGTCCACACATCCGCCAGGGCTGCTGCTGTCGACATTCAACGTCGAAGTAGTGATGGAGAATGTTGAAAGGAGCCACCCCGGAAGGAAATGTGGAGCATCCGCACATACAAGTGCTCCCCATCAAAATAAGGGGCCAGGAAAGCCTACAGACGGGGTCACAGGCTGGACTGGCTCTTCCGGGGCAGCAGCAAGCCGCTCCTTTAAAGGGCCCCTCCCAGACACACCCGGCCTGCACAGCACAAGGTCTGCAGAGCGCTAGCCACACTCTCGCAGACCAACGCACAGCAGCCATGGACCCCCAGCAGCAGCAGCAGCTGGAAGCCTTCCAGGTTGTCACCCAGGGAGCAAGCGCCCTGCTAAGTGCTGCACGGGAGTCCGCCCAGCAGCTCCTGGTGGGGGGGTTTCTCCCAGGGGGGGCAGACGGGGATGCCCCTGACCACCGGGCTCCCCTGTTCCTCCCCCACCAGGTGTTCCGCTGACTCTGGAGCTACCCCACCAGCTCCGAGTGGTGGGAGCAGCTGGTCATGGGGGAGTGGGATGATGACATGTGGCTGCAGAACTTCTCCATGAGCCCGCAGACCTTTCTGGAGCTCTGCCAGTGGCTCACCCTCGCACTGAGGCACCACGACACGTGGATGCGGCGCGCCCTCCCTGTCAAGAGAAGGGTCGCAACAGCTGTCTGGAAGCTGGCCACTCCAGACAGCTACTGCTCCATGGGCCAGCAGTTTGGAGTGGGAGAGGCCATGATCGGGGCCGTCATCATGAAGGTAAGGAGGCCTGGGCATGCAACCACTGGGGGGTTGGGGGGGCTGGGGAGGGGGCTGGCTGTGGGGCCGGGGAGGGAGGTGTAGCAGGGAGGGAGGGGGCTGGGTGTGGGGCCTGGGAGGGAGGGGCTGGGTGAGGGGGGGTGCCTGGAGAGGTGCCCAGGAGGGGAGCCTGGGGGGAGGGGCCTGGGGCACCCTGCACACACTCATGGACACTTGTGTTCCCTCCCCACAGGTGGTCCATGCGCTCAATGCCATGCTGCTCCAGAGGATTGTCTGAGTCGGGGACATGGATGCAGCCATTGCCGGATTTGCCGCCATGGGGTTCCTGAACTGCTTTGGGGCCCTGAACGGGACCCACATCCCCATTCGCGCCCTGGACCACAGTGGGGGAAGATACGTCAACTGGAGGGGCTATCACTCCGTGGTCCTGCAGGCCATGGTGAACAGCTGGGGCCACTTCCAGGATGTCTATGTGGGCTGGCCTGGCTGTACACACAATGCCCGCATCTTCCGGAACTCGGGCCTGTGCCGCCGGCTGGAGGCAGGGACCTACATCCCCCAGAGGGAGATCTCTTCTGGGGACACCACTGTGCCCATCTGCCTCGTGACAGACGCAGCCTACCCCCTTCAGCCCTGGCTCATGTGCCTGTATGCTAGCCACCTCACTGCCAGCCAGGAGCGCTACAACGCCCGACTGAACCATGCCCGCCAGGTGGTGGAGAGGACCTTCGGCCGCCTGAAGGGCCACTGGTGGTGCCTCCTTGCCGCCTGGACGTCAGCCTCCAGAACATCCCCCAGGTTGTGGGTGTGTGCTGCACGCTTCACAACATTTTTGAGAGCAAGGGGGAGGCCTTCGTCCAGGGGTGGGCAGTTGGTGTGAGCACAGGCTTCCCCCAGCCGGCTGCTGCACCCAGTCGTCAGGCCCGCCACGAGGGGGTACATGTCTGTGAGGCCCTGCAGGCCAATTTTGATCAGGGAGACCCCTGAGTCCCTCCCTGGCCTTCCTCAAAGGGCCCCTCACACACCACCCCCACACCGCCTACTCTGCCCGCACACTAACCCCGCAACAAGAACATGTCTCAGGTTCTTTGGAAAACAAAACTGTGGATATTGAAAACCGGCAAACCGTCTTACGTGCAGAACAAAAACTGGAACCAATATACACAGGAGGACAGCTATATACAAGGGGAACAACTATATACAAGGGGGACAACTATGTACAAATGGGGGACCAGTGGATGGCCCGGCTGTTGGCCCATCAATCTGGGTTGGGTGTACAGTGGTGAGACCCCTCCCCCCCTTTGTCTGCGGTCCCCAGCGCGGCTGGCTGGGGGTGGCAGGACCGGCAGGTATGGCTGGGATGCCTCCACCGGCTGGTCTTCAGCCCCAGTGGGCCCCAGTCCTGGGAGGCTGGCAGGCAACACGGCAGGTGGTGCGGCAGGCGGCAAGGCAGGCAGCGCAGCAAGTGGGGTGGCAGGGGGCGAGGCAGGCAGCACGGCGGGTGGGGTGGCAGGGGGGACATTGGGTGGAGTGGTGGGGAGGGTGGCAGGAGGCGGGAGCTGGGCGACAGCCTCCCAGATCGACCTGGCTATGTCCTGGAAGATGCCCATGAATTCCTGCCATGCCGCCCAGTGCCGGATGGACTTCTCCCTATGGAAGTGGCACCTCTCCTCAGCCACCTCCACCTGCCGCCGGAGAGCTGCCAGGAGCTGGGGGTTCATGGGTGCCATCCCCTGGGTCCGGCGGTGGCGTGCCCATCCAGCTGGCTTTGGAGGTGTTCCTGGGTGCTGGTGATGCCTGACCTCTGGCGGGCTCTTGGGGACCATGGAGGGTGCCTGGCTGCCTTGGGCCTCAGATCGTGCAGCTGTGGAGAGAGAGGGAAGGGAAGGCTGTTAGTATTTTGCCTTGGCCCATGGCCCATTCCCCCCCATCTCCCCTTGGGTGCTGGGTCTCCGTTCCCATCGGTGGGTGTGGTGTTCCTGTTGGGTGTCCCCACTGCATGGTCCCCCTGCCCCTGGGGTTAGGGCACAGTGCTGTCCATGGGTGTGGGTGCTGACAGGTGCTGATGGCCATGCCACCATCCTGGACTGTGCTGTGGCTGGATCTGCTGGGGGTGTGTGGGGCTCCCGGTCATGTCTGGTGCCCCCGCCCCATGGCCCGGAGGTGTGTGCCCTGTGGGGTACGTACCTGACCGTCCACTGCTGCAGTCGGGGGGGAATCCCGGTGGGTGGACGCCTGGCTGGTGCTCCGGGAGGGGAGGTCTTTGAGGAGCCCCACCTCCTCACTGCTGGACCTCCTCCTGTGCCATCCCGAGGGGTGGCCCCTCAGGTGGGCCCCAGGATGTGGGGCTGGCCTCTGGGCTGGCCTCCAGCTCTGAGGCCTGCTGGGACTCCTCGTCTGTGGTGTCCAATGTGGCCTGTGAGGGGAGGAGGTGTCCCAGGGGCCCAGGATGGCCCTGAGCTCCCTGTAATAGGGGCAAGTGGTGGGGGTGGCCCCAGACCAGCTGGCCATGTCCCGGGCCCGGGCATAACACTGCTGCAACTCCTTCACCTTGCTCTGGATGTGATCCAGAGTGCAGGCAGGGTGATCCCCCAGGTGGCCAGGCCCTCGGCCAGTTGAGTGAACGCTTCTGCGTTCTGCCACTTGCTCCCCATCATGTGAAGCACCTCTTCCTCACCCCAAAGCCCCGCTAGGTCTTGGAGTTTGGCCTCTGACCAGCAGGGGCCCTGCAGCTTTTTGGCTCCCCGTTTGGCTGCTGAGGGTGCCTGGTGGAAGGCCTCAGAAGTAGACACCTGTAGGAGCAGTAGTTGGCTGGGAAGTTAGGGATGGTGGTGGAATGCTGAAAGAAAAGCTGCAAGGACTGTGGAAGCACCACTAGACAAGCACTGAAGGGACACTGAGACCACTTTGTGTTGCTTTGTAATGAATCTTTGTGTCAAGGTTAATATGAGAAAGCTCTAAGCAAAGAAACTGGAACCATTCTGCTTAGGAGTATGATTTTACCTCCCCACTTTCAGTGGTGCATAGGTCCCAAGTGCAAATGCAAGAAGGTGGCTGATGAGATGCTGCCTTAGACATGTACCCATCAAGAGCAAGAAGGAGAGATGGACAGTCAGGAGAGAGGAGACTGAGCAGGCCTCTTAAAGAGTTACTGAGAAGATACCAGTAAGGACCAATGTGAAAACAATATGGACAATGGGTTTGTTGAACAGATGGCTCTTCATTCTGTTATAGTGTGGAGCCCTGTTCCCGGGGAATAAGACCATCACAGATATCAGAGGGGTAGCTGAGTTAGTCTGTATCTTCAAAAACAACAAGAAGTCCTGTGGCACCTTATAGACTAACAGATATTTTGGAGCATAAGCTTTATGATGAAGTGGGTCTTTGCCCACGAAAGCTTATGCTCCAAAATATCTATTAGTCTATGAGGTGCTGCAGGACTTCTTGTTGTTACCATCGCAGGTGTGTCGAAGGACTGGGTGTCTGAAGGTCTCTTCTGATCCCAGGTCTCCTGCATGGAAAAAAATAACATAAGGCCTTTCTATGATGATCCCCTCCCTCATTTCTCAATGTTCTGTTTGTCGCATGCTTGCTTCAAGGGCACTCGTTATGTTGAAGACACAATTCTGAATCTCTAAGTGCCAGTCATTGTCCCGGTCACTTCAACAGGAGTTATTTTTACTATTGTTCTTCACTTAGCTGCGGTGGCAGTCAATAGGTTTTTAAAAAAGGGACAAATTTTCAACTGGTGAAAGCAAAATTTCTAGCTTAAAATACTCACATACATGAGCTATATGGAGAGACAGTCCGCTTGCAGTGTGTTGATCTGTCTGGAGTCATGAATGTTGGTCTTCAAAATGGCATTGAGACAGTAAAGAAACAAAACCAAACACACCAAAATGAACTGCCTGCCCCATCTCCACAAAAATGAAGGAGCTGACTTGAGTAAGGGCCTAAAAGCTAGCCTGGAGAATGATTGCGATCCTGGCAGCTCGATGAAAAGTTCCCCCGTTCCTGCACAATAGGCTGGGTTCTGTTTTGACTAATGCAGATGCAAATCAGGAGTAACGGCACCGAGGCAGCCCCAGCCATGGTTGGGGTGGGGTGGGGAGAGCTGGCTGAGTACTGGCTCCTCTTTTCTTTACAAAAAAGGCACTGCCCAGGTGTAATGGTGGTGTAAGCGAGCGGGACAGTCAAGCCCTCGTTTCTGTGTGTAAAGACAGCAAGTGTCCATATCTCGTCTCCCATCAAATCACGCAGTGACTTATGCATACCATAGCATCACTGGGAGAAACAGATACTTACATTGTTAAAAAGGGCTTTTTCTCCAATGCCTGAAGCCAGTGAGCAGAGGGTATGTTACTAAACCTGTGGTGAAGGAGCTATAGGAGAAGAAAGGACCAAAAAGGAACAGGGGGGAGAAAACAACAATCTGAAAATGAATGACTATAGGAATTCTTTGTGTTTTCTTTAGGACAAAGCTTGCTTGATGAACAACCTCGCTTATCAGTTTTGAAGCAGTTATTCAACGTAATTTTAGAGATGGTGGGGGGTGAGTGTACATGAATCCTTCCTAGCTCTATAGTGATGGGCAGATGTAAACAACGATAGAAATTTGAGGGTGGGGGAAATAAACACCCTCTGTGGCTCCCTCGTGGTGGTTCCACGGCCGAAGGAGCCCTAGATTACAATCCAATTTTCAACACAAGTGCATTCTGGGAACACTGCCCCAGCTCTTGCTGTGTCCCAGAGTCAGTTTTCTTCTCTTTTCCTTTTAGTGGAATCAGGGAAGGTTAATTTCTGATCTGGTTACTAAGTCAGCTCCTTCCTTGCACTGTATCTAAGGCTAGACTGTTTCTGCAAATATCAGCGTCCTGCTTTTTTTCCTCCGCAACGCGATCCCAGGGTGAGACAGAACAGCCTCTCACTGTAAGCCAGGGCCAGGAATTGCATCAAACTGGCAGGAGTTAATCTTTATTAGGCAGATGCATATAGGCCTAGCACAGACTCTATAGCCCCTCTTTATTCTCATACTTACCATTTCCTTTATTGATTTGCCTGTCTAAATGAGTACTTCTCAGCTCTGTGGGAGTTTTCCAATTAGATAAAAGGCAATTCATGTCACCCTGCTGCCGCACTAGTAACAGCCATAACCAAGAGAGCAAACTGAGGACTTCTCAGCAGAACAACCTAGTTTAATCAAGGCGACCCCCTTCAGAGCTACCTCATCTGCACGACAGTTCTCTTAATATGCAATGCCTGCTTTATTAGAAGTTTGGAATAATGGACTGCAGCTCACTAACAGCTGTGGTGGCATTTTACAGGCCAACTCTCTGGTTAGCGGAGAAGATGCATGAGCTTCCTTCCATTCCATAGGCTGTTTTTTGGAAAGTGCTGCTTCTCAAATGAGCTGGTGGGTGTTGCGCACACAGCTCAGTGCACTGTTCCAATCAAAGCTGCTGGGGGCATGACCCCTTTTCAAACTAGAACACAATGTCTTGGAAGAAAGTGGTTGTTGCTAACAGAATGTCGCGGCCCTTGTGAAAATCTGCCTCTCTGAATCTGACAACTTGTTAATGTACAGAATCCAAAGGAAGTGGTACGCTAAGTTCTGTGTTCCTCTGGTGAAATAAAGATTCTGAGCTGGAGTGTGGAAAGTGTCACCTCAGATCTCTTTGAATGTACCTATGAGAAAGAGAATGTGTATGTGGCAGAGACACAGGAGTGAGCTGAGTACAAAAGCCGAGGGAGGGGCGGCAGGATTCCTTTCAATTAAGCATGGAACAATTCTGCTGTTCATCCTGATCTAAATCCTTTGAATTGGCTTTTCTACATGCTCCATTCAGCTTCCTCTGCCATGTTGCTTGCCTTCCCCTTCCCAGCTGACCTGCCACCAGCCCTTCCTGGTGACTCGCTTTCCAGTCCCTGAAAACATCCCTGCACTCGGTGATCCTGACTTTAATCCCCTCAACTGATTCTAAGAGCTCTCCCATTTGTTGTGTGTTACTAACCTAGACTCCTGGCAACACATGGCTCTTCCTCCTGTGAACACAGAGACAGGCATAGACATCCTGTAGTCTCTATGCCCAATAGGCTCTTACTCCTAGCCCCCTTTGGGGAACATCAGAGGGAAAGTTCCCAGGCTTCTCTGAGCACAGGGAGTGATCTGTTTCTTTAAACAGGTAGCAGGAAGCCAGACAGGAGGAAGTATGGGCAAAGTTCCAAGCACGGGCTCTCCCTCTGTTGCTGAATAAGGGGGAAGAATGGGCACAGGCTACTCCATGTGCATAAGATATTTACCCAGAAATCCAGACTGACATGCGCTCCAGAGGGGAAAGAATTCTCTGCTCCATATATTGGTAAGCAGCGGGGAAGTACAACTACAGAGAAAGTTTTATACGTACAAGCTTTCTGCCCAGAATTCCTCCAGTTACAAACTAGGAGTCACCATAACTGTACACAAACCCAGAAATGGTTGGGTAGAGGACCTGAGTTAAGAATTGGTCCAGGTGTTCATATTGTGGATTAGAGCCTGATGAAGGGTTTTGTATGCGATTGGTTCCTTACTCCCAAAAGACTTCTAGGTCTGCAGAGATCTTTGCACTGAGAAATGTCATGCGAATGACTCCATCAGGGTGTGCAGGAGTGGGAGGGGCTTTTACTGAAGTTGCAGAGGACAGTAGCACAGCTGAGAGAAGTGGGTGAGGCCTGGCTGAGCTAGCCACTAAATCCATATAGTTGGGTTAGGTGGCAGAACCTCTGAACTATAGCATGCAGCACTTCACTGCACCAAAATGAGAGTGTGATTTAGTGGTTGGGGAAGAAGGAAGTGGTGTGCTGAAGGACAGTTATCTTGTGCTCGCTCTAGTGGGTGGTGAACTGTGTTAAGGGACAGCTGCCAAAGTTGTTGCTGTGAGACAATGTTTTCTTAACATTCATTTTGAGTCATTGTTGGTGTGTTCCCTTCCCCACCTCCATTAATATGTCCCAGGTTTCATACACGTGACTCAGTGTTTGTTAATGGGGAAGTACAGCTGAGCAAGGTTGCCAAGCAAAACCAGGGATGATATTTAGTGATTCCAGAAATTCTGGCTGGGGCCTGGAGCTGATTACATTTGTGTGTGGTTAGGGGGATTCCTCACCATTGTTGCTGCCAAAAAATCATGGTTGAAGTCAGTGCCTTTTTTGTTGCAATAAAAAAATGGAGCTGGTACTCAGCTGGCTCCCCGTGCTCCCTCCCACCCCCTTTCCCCCAGCCAACCTGATATCTGAGGCTGCTGAGGTGCTGGTACTCAGTACTGGCAAGTATTGACACAAAATGTGCACTGGTCCAAGTTATGTGTATTTCAGAAGTCACAAGAACCCTTCTGCAGCAGCATTGTGTATAGGTAGCTAGGCCTTGTATGATATATGTTCAGAAAACATGGTTGTTTGGTCCTCACTGTGCTTGAGTGGTTCCTCTATATTATGTGTATTGTTTAAACAGTAGACACACCCCCGGGGATTCCACTGCGTCCTTTTTTCTAGTAACATTCCTTGTTCAGTGTTAGAAGAAAGTGACGGTTAGTGATGCTCTGCACTCCCCAACCCTGCATAGCAGTGTGAGGTTTGGCCGAATTTGGCTCTTTGTTGTTCAGGTAGAAGGGCACAGTATTTATAACATCTCTGCAGCTGGGCTTTCTATTCAGACTGGGTACCGGAGAGGATTCTCCACTTGGGGATGGCCATAAGTACAGTGCATTCCAAAGAACAAGATACTTCCAGTCAGAAGAGCCTAGGTGGCACCGTGCTGCAGTACCAGGAGGTGCTGTAGTTTCCTGAGAGCAGTGGTAAAGTCTGACTTTGCAAATCCGGCCTGAGCAAATAAACGTTGCTTACTATGACTAACCGTTGAAAAACAGTGCTTGTTGTTGACCAATAGCTCTCGGTGGGTGTTTGAACCAATTACCTGTATAGGCATGAGGCAATCTTACAAGGCCACTGGAACCCAGCCCATGGTTCAAATCACCACTGTAAAGGGACAGTACTATACGTTTTACTCAGTTGACCCCTTACTTACTCCCCTGTACTTTCCCCTACTGTATTTTCAGGAGAATAATACCACGACAGCGACAGTACAGACCACAGACACAATATATATTAGCTAAAAATCCAGAACAGTTAACGAAGTACATCACATTCATTTCTTTTCAATAACAATATCAAACAGTTTGGCCCTGACAGGGCGCATTTTTTCAGCTAAGATGGTATAAAAACAATCACAATCTTAATAAAATAATGATAACAATAAACAAAATTCCTTTGGAAACTATTTTTTAAATAAATAAACTTTCCTTGGCAAAGTTTGCAACCCAAATATTGTGGCATTCTGTTAGAGCGAGCGATACAGAAATTGACTCATCTGTTTTCATTGTTCAAAATGGGAGAAAGTGTACTAAAAAAGCCAACCTTATAGCAGCAGGAGAGTAAGGGAGAGGCTGAACATTATTTAATTATGGCTAAAATGGTATTACTAGCCAAAGCGAGGAAATCTGCTGTCTGAAACTATTTTGAACCTTTTTAGCTGATATTTTACACAATTGCTTAATGACCATTTATTAACCTTAAAAATTCTTTTAACTTTGCTTCACCTCATTTAAGGGACTTAACCTGGCCCAGGGTTGTGTAGTCATGTAATAAGCGTTGCATCACTAAGCAAGGTGAATAGAACTCAGGTGGCATTGGCACTTTAGCTCTGAATTTCCCAGCGCTTGTGGGTTTAAATTCTATACATTAAAGTCCCGGTACTTTTTGATTTTCTTTTTTTAAATTCTTCAACACATAAATTAACAGCTCTCTTACTGCTGCAGTGTGGTGATTGCCATTACTATATAGTGTCTGATTTCCTATGTACAGGCTAGCTTTGTTTTACCTAGTTTGCTAAGTTTTGCTGTCTGACATGGGGGAAAAAAAACCAACGAGAAAAAAAAAACAACCCCTTTTCAGCTGTGTGGGTAGTTAAGTTCTGGAAAATATTTCCATGGAAGGCTCAAGTCCCATCTTGAGCAAGGGGACATGGCCTCCCTCAGACACTGACAGTGAGGGAGCGCCAGATGCTCCCAGGTGGGCAGAACTCTGAAGGCCTAAACTGCCATGCCAAACGCGGGAGAGTTGGACAGGAAGTATAAGAGGTTGGCCCTGCTGCTCAGTTGAGCTGCTGATGGAGGCAGCTGCTTGCAGCCCACTGCTAGAGCTGGAACCCTGAAAGACTTGGGCTGTCCCCAGGAGACCGCCCAGGTACCAGGACTGCCTGACATGCCTGATGCTGAGAAGTGGCTGTGACTGACACTTGCAATATACCCTGGGGCAGGCATGTCACACTCACAGCCTACTGAGGGCCGAATAAACAAAATCTGATAGCGTTCAGGGGCACTAAAGAAAATGTATTTCTATCGTCAAGTCAGACTTATTCATTATTGTAGCTTATAGTTTTCGGGTCTTGTCTGAATGTAATACAATAATTTTAACTGAGAATTTAATACCTCATATGAATTTTATTGTTTTATAATTTTAGTAATAGCTCATGAAATTTGAGAAAAGACACACCTAGCAGTGAGGGAAGAAAGATAGAAAATACTGATGATGAAAGCAGACCAGTGAGAAAAGCCAAATCAGAAAAGCCAAAACATCTTGAAGAAAGAAGGGACGGATGGTTTAAGCCAGGTATCAGGACATCTGCATTCTGCGGCTAGCTCTGCACTCTCTGTGCTGTCAGTTTCATCATCTCTAAAAATGAGGATAACCTGCCACACAGGAAAGTCATGCCTAACCAGCATAAATGAATGAATGAATGGGCTTTGAGATTTGTGGCTGGAAGGAACAGCAGGAAGAGTTAATTTAAAGAAGGGGTATCTGAGGGGAATGGAGCTATACAGACTCGGAGAATGAAGATTAGGGCTCAGAGAAACTGATCGTCACCAGCTCACTGGTGAAATGCCCCCATGCTATGTCGCTAAGGGAATACTTACGCTGGAACATTTCCATGGTACAGGGTTTGCTTTGTGCATCATTGTGACAAGCTTCGCATGATATTTTGGCTGACTTTATGTATTTCCCTCTGGCCTTTGTACAGTTTGGGTAAAACACAGTGAAACCCCTCTCTGCTCCAAGAGCAGAAGGTGACCATCTGTCCCGTGCTGGGCGGGATGGTCCTGTACTTGGGACACCAAAAAGGCATCCCTAGTTATTTTTTAAAAGGGATGAATTCTCCTGTCTTTGGGCCCTCCCCCCACTGACCTTTTGTGCCAGCAGCTTTGCAGGAGCAGCTGCTGGCTGGAGAGCAGGTAGGTCACTTTCCCGAGCCTCAGGGAAGTCGGGGGGGCGTGTGCTGGGAGACACTCCTCCCCCCCATATCTCCCTGTCCTGTGTTCGGGACTGGGACATATGGTCGTCCTACAAGAGCAGCCTCTCTCCCCATTTGGAGACTAGACATTCCCCTTTCCCCCACCCCCTTTCAGTGGGCCATAGAAGACGTCACAATCCGACATTTTTTTTCCTGCATAGAGGAAGCGGAGGGAAAGAAAAGGGGCACTGGGTGGGACTGGGTGGTCCCCAGTAAGGGAAGGGGTGGTGAGGAGAGACCAGGTCAGGTTTCACAGCTTTTGCGGCTATTGTCCAAAGTCCGGAAAGGAGATTTTCTTTCAGTACCACCGAAGGAGAAGCATTACATTCCCCTCTTCCTCGGAGACCCCCTCCCCCCAAGTTTCTCTGCACTGCCTTCTCAGACATTCTGGGGTTTACACTGCAATCCGCCATTGCGCTGTGTTCCCACTCTTCAGGCTCTTTGAGGCTTGTATCCCCCCCACTGCAGTGCAGCCCCTCACTGCACCACCCCCAGACCCCTTAAGGCTTGCACTGCCCCCCCACATGCACTACCCCCAGGCCCCATGAGGCCTGCACTGCACCCCGCCATATGTGCTCCCCATATTACTCTACCTTGCATGCCTTGGCTGCCCCTTGCTCTGCTCCCCCCCTTGGCTCCCTAGCTGCTGCTGCCCCAGGGAGCTGCCCCTCTCTGCCTCAGCCAACGTGGGTTTCACCATCCCTCTCCTTAGAGTGGTCACACACTCTTCTCTGGCACACGTGAGTGGCAGGGGGCAGTGCACACACCAAGCCCAGCTTCTCAGGCTGTCCCTGTCTGGTCTGTGTGTATTAAAACCCCCTTGGCTCCCTGGGGTTTTAAGCATGCTCTGGACATGGACAGCCCAAGGAGCTGGGATTGGTGTATGTCCTGCCCCTGCTGCTTGCGCGTGCTGGAGAAAGGTGTGTGACTGGGCAGGCCATACTTAGATGTTCTATTAACACCTAGTCACAGGCTGCAAAAGAAATTGGTCGGGCCGCATGCAGTCCCTGGCCACGAGTTTGACATGGCTGCCTGGGGAGACGAAGAGGTGCGACCAAGGGGGTGTGTAATAATCAGCGTGGGGAACCAGACTGCCACGCGTCTGCAGTACCACCAGAGATGTGCTCGGTGTGTTGGGGGTGGATTCCCTGCTGACTGAGTGGCAGACCATGCTGCCACCATTACGGCCTTAGGCTGGGATGTGGTGGAGTTGGATGGGTCTGAGTCTCCTCTGTTCCCAGCCCTAGGGTGGCAGTATGTCCCTCCCTTAGGTCAGGAGGCCTGTGCTCATGGGCACCCCTTCCCATAGCCAGCTGGCTTACTTGGTGGGTGCTCAGCCTCTACTTGTGCTACACTGTGTGCTGGGGTCGCAGTCCAGGCTCAGGGTTTGGGTCCTCTGAACCACTCGCAGCCCTGCCCTGCCTATGACTTGGGACCAGAAAGCTGATGTCCCCAGTTACTTAGCCTGTTGTTTCCATACGGTGTGTAGCAAAGAGGCAAAACCCACTTCAGAGACTACAGTGGGGAAAAGCCACACCCACCTCCATGCCTACACCATCACTGAAGGTTTTTAAGAACTGGTTGGGCAAACACCTGTCAGGCATGGTCTGGGTTTACTTGGTCCTGTCTTGGTGCAGGCATCTTCCCGGTCTATATTTCTGTGCTTTTGTAAAGAGCAGGTGTTCAGAGACCTTGCAGCAATAAAAAGAAGACCCAGGTTACCTTGATTGAGAAATTGGCCCTAATGTGTTGGGAAGTGAGTGAGGAAGATAAATAAAGCTCAGCAGTCAATTAACTTTTTTATGGATACTATTGAAGATTATCATCAATGGAGGCTTTGCATAGAGATGTGGCCATGGTACCAGTCAGGGAAATATTAGAGCAGGTGGCATTTCTGACCACTTGTGTACAGTTTTGAAAGCTTTCCCATTGTCAGAAGACATGGATGATGCATTTCATTTCAGACAGCCTGAGGGAGTTTGAACGGGAAGGTTATATTGCAGATATATTTTGTCAGCAGAGACCGTAATTTTGGGACATTTCAGGTTAACAGGATTATGGACACTATGGACGCTAATTGAGATAGCTAGAACAACCTGCTCATAGGGCCAAATTCTGCTTCTGATCAAGTCAATTACCATGGCTAGGATCAGATGCATAGTGTTTGCTCTGTGCTGCTGAAATATGAGGGAAAGAGCACTGGCAGCTTCTTCAGATTTATAAGTATCTGGGTAATAGTCTCATTCTCTATGGATTGGGCATAGGAGAAGACATGCAAAGTGCACTGATCAGTGACTTATATGTGCTCTCGCTGAAGGTGTATATGCATCTCTACTTCACAACCATTCCAAACTACATCTGTCTGCAAAATTTTTAGTCCACCACCTAGACTGCAGCAGTCCTGAAGTCTAGGGCACATCTCTGGGCATCCCTGCTCCCCCTAGGCAGCATTCACTGACTGGAGCAGGATTTGGCCCGTAGACTTTAGTGATGGAAAGGGCCTATTGGGTAATCAAGTCCATGGGCGTGCCTAGTTTCTGATTGTTTCCTAAAATGTATTTTCCACTGTTTTGTCTCGTCTAGTTTGAGTCAACTGATAGGGCTTCCACTCTGTGCCTTGAGGGACAGATTTCAAAATGTAGTAGACTTCCCTGTAAGGAGACATTTCCTGATATCCAGACTAGATTTTCATGTATTTAATTACTATTGGTCAGGGTAAAATGGCACTGGTAATTATCATTGCTGCTTTTATGTGTAAAACTCTGGTGCCAAGTCTACACTTAGCTGGCATTTTAGAATTCCCAGTCAGGGTGATCAATAGAACTGGTAATTATTCAGAAAACCCAAGCCCTGGGTTTGAAAATTGTTTTGTTACTGAGTGGAGCAAAAACTGAAATTTTTTCTAATGTAGATGATTTTTTAATAATGAAATAAAATGTAAAAATATGCAAATGCAGCACAGAATTAAAAAAATTCAGTTTGAAATAGTAAGCCAATTTGTTTTAATGAAAACTTTTTTCAAACGGAAACTTTTGTATTTTATTTGTGTATTAATTTCATTTCATTTTTTAAAAATGATTAACAATATCTCAGATTATTATTGTTTTAAACATCTTTTCTTCTTCAGATTGGCACCGAGCTTCTGCAGCTACAGACCAGTTTCACATTTGGAACCAAATGGAATGTTTCAGTTCTGTGGAATCGTATTTTCCAACGGAGAAACGGCTCCTTCTAAAAATTTCTCACCCTGCCTGGCGGGAAAGTTGCGAAGACAAAGTGACAAATAACTGCACATTGGTTTTGCTATTGGTGTTGGAATTCTGTCTTGTTACTGAAGATATATTGATATGCCACTCTGTCCACTACACAGGGATGAGCCATAGTTGGGTGATTTTATAGGTTGGCAAGCGTTAATCTTCATAGAGTGCAGTCATTATTTCAGCTTCAGTGCATTTTAATCATGCTTCTTTTGTCAAACATAGCAACAATTCTGATTTTTGACCAAGGTCTCTGTTTCTCTCAATATACATAATCAGAAACATAACAGAATAGTAGTGCCATGGCAGCTGATATGCTTTAACCAGACGAGTTATGGGTCTCCATCGCTAAGTAACTGGGTGAAATTTAACAACACGTGATGTACAGGCAGTTAGACTGATACAAAGATCCTTTTGCGGCTTAATTTCTATGAATCAATGCTAGTAGCAGAGGTAGAAAATTTAAAATGTGTGTCTTTTTTTTTTTAAGCATAAGCCAATTTCCAGAATACATTTACTACTCTGGTCTACAACCGTATTTAAGGGAAGGACATCTAGTAACAGGAAGGGAAATTAAACAGCGGTTATTTCTTCTCCAAGGCTGATAGCTTGGAGGATTTGCAATTCATAGCCAAACTACAACAGGCACAAACAATGAGTACAAACCTGCTCTATGGACCCAGGGTCTTAAGAGAGGAATTCCTGAGTTCTTACCCTGGCTCCATAACAGGTATGGTGTTTAGTCTGGGACAAATCACAGTGTCTCTCTATTGGCTTTTCCCATCTGTAAAATTAGGACAGTAATATTTCTGACCAATGCAGCCTGAGGATTAAAATACAATGCACTATAACTGTGTGTAGTGTTATTTTTCCAGCTTGAGACTAAACACAGGACGGACTTCTCTAAGGATATTTTAATGGACGGCTTTTCCCCTTTAGAATCTGTATTAGAATGCCAGTGTGTTTAATACAGTGGTAATATCAAATGGTAATGGACACACTAGTGCAAGTCCAACAGAGGACCAAAGCTCACTATTCACTGAGTGCTTCTTCCAGCAATAATCACGAAACTGACTGCTCTTCCCGTTTCTTGGCACTGTAACCCTTGTGCTAGGTGGAGTCAGGAGCAGCCAGGGGTGAGTTCAATACGGAGGGACTCCTCTGCATCCATCCAACACAGACCTGACTTGAACCCCCAGTTAGTAACCTGGGAAATTTACATCCCACCCCTGGGCACTTCTGAGGGGCAATGCTTCCCCAGTCGCAAGCACAGAGACTTTTGTTAAGAGGGAGGGAAGTAATTTGACATTAATCTGGGAAACCACTGCAAACAGGGATCATAAACGTGAACCAGGAGTAAAAGTCTCGCCCCAAGTAGGCTGGGAAGTGTTCTTTTCCTCTCAGGTTCTTAAGTTCGGCAACATAAATGTCCCCTTCACATGCCCAGACCTTCTCCGCACCCCCATTCACAGTAACTGCCCTTGGCCAGTGCAAATCCAGAGTTCAGAGGCACATCCGCAGAGTTCACCTCCCATCCTGCATGGAGGGAAATAAAGAGACATGGTACTCAATCTGCCGGTCACCTTCCATCCTCCTGATCTCTGCTCTCCACTGCTGCCCTGCTGGCTCCTTATCACATGACTCTGCTTGCACCCTAGCTGCTGTCCCATGACTTCTGCCTCTCAGTTTCAGTGATTTCAGTTATTAGTAAGCAGGAAGAAGAAGCACTGCTACCACACTATCAACATAAGAAAGAGGCTTCTGATAAGGCCTGTGTGTGTGTGTGTGTGTGTGTGTGTGTGTGTGAGATAAGGCCTGTGTGTGTGTGTGTGTGTGTGTGTGTGTGTGAGAGAGAGAGAGAGAGAGAGAGAGGGAGAGAGAGAGAGATGTCAAACCAAACCAGTCTAAGCAGGGGAGACTATCCACCCTCCAAACCACAATGACCTTCTCACACTTTCTCTCTCTCACAGATTTGAAAACTGAGCCCCTGCCTAGCAAGCATTTTTCTGCTGTGAGCCTTTTCCTCTGGAACAGCTTACCACAGTTCTACTTTTCTGTATTCGCACAAAATTACAAACATTGGTAACTATCTTTCAGCTACCCTGCATTTAATGCAAACATGGCTGGTGTGGGGTCACAAATAAAGTTGATTACAATGAGCAAAATACCACTCCATTGGCTGAATAGCCAACAAATCTAAGCAAAGCAGGAGCAAACTGTATTTACATAGACACACCCGGGGCCTCCCCCATTCCAGCTAGCTGTAAAGGAAGCATTCTTTCAGATCCTGCTTACAGTACTGTAGGACTAGAGTGGTTGACTGCTTAGAGGGAGGCATTCTGAACTTTCATTTAGGGCAGGGGTCTTAAACCTCTGGCTCCAGAGCTGCATACAGCTATTTAAGGACCTCTTTGTGACTCCCTACTCGATAATTGCAAAGCAAAAAAAAACCCCTCCTAATTATTTTTGATAAACGGTGAACATCTAAAAACCCAACAATGAACAACTCATAGCTAAATAGCAAATGATATGTGATCTTGAAACATTGGATAACTCCCCCTTTAATATGCACAGTGCATTGTGGGATATGATACTGTGTCTGTGTTTCGATCGTGTTGCTAATAACGTCTTGCTTTTGAAAAGGAAAAGGAAGCATGTCGCATTCCTGCTGTGAAGGGCAACGCACATTTTAAGACAGAAAACTGAAATTAAATGTGACGTAAAACTGGCATCATTAAAGTGGGCTCGGGAGTGAAAGTCAGGAAGACAGTAGTATAAACGCACCCGGAGAGTGAAGAAATAGAATGTGTAAAAAATTTGTGAATGTCCTGCAGTAAATGTGTCACATTACAAATGATTGTTGTGCGCTGTTCTGCAAATAGGGGTTACAAAAAGTGTGGTTTGGCATTATTTATTAAGGACTGTCTCATATTTGTATGCATTGTAGCTGTTGAATTTTCAAGACTTTACTAAATTTAAAAAAAAATTGGCTCTTCTTGCTATTCTGGTAGCTGACCCCTGATTTAGGGTATGTCTACACTGCAGTTAGATGCTCATGTCTGGGCTATGCCAGCTGACTTGGGTTAAAGGGCTGTTGATTTTCATTGTAGGTTTCAAGTTTGTGGCGGAAGTTGGACTGTAGGACACCTATGAGGTCTCTGTGTGTGTGTGTGGGTTGTGTGTGTCCCAGAACTTCGGCTACAGCCCAGATATCTTACAGTGCAATTAAATAGCCCTTTGGCATGAGCCATGCAAGCCCAAATCAGCTGGCACAGCCCAGTTGTGGCTGACTAATTATAATGTAGACATAAGCATTAGAGACACTATACACAGATGCAGCATGCCGCTGGAGTGCACGCCCCTTCAGTCTCCTGCAGAACCAGAGGTTGTTTCTATCAAGCTGTGGTCTAAGGGGAAACCTTTGAGGCAGCTAGTGGGAAAAAGGTGGCGGTGATAATAACTGTGAGTATATAAAGGGCGAGAGAGGAGCTGCATGGACTAACTTTGTAACTCAGGCAAAGTTTGTCTTGCCTGGGCAAGACTTAGGCTTGGCCTAAATTGCAGTTTAAGATGTGTTTGTGGTGTGGATACATTACTTCTGCTAGCTTTAATTGAGCTAGGAGAGGTAACAGTAATAATGAAAATAACAAGAAGTCCTGTGGCACCTTATAGACTAACAGATATTTTGGAGCATGAGCTTTCATGGGAAAAGACCTGCTTTGTCAGATGCATCTGATGAAGCGGGTCTTTGCCCACGAAAGCTGATGCTCCAAAATATCTGTTAGTCATTAAGGTGCCCCAGGACTTCTTGTTGTTCTCAAAGACACAGACTAACGTGGCTACCTCTCTGATAGTAATAATGAAGCCTCGAGTCCTCAGTGGAGTTGTACTGTCAGCCCAAAACAAGCATAAGACACCACTAGCTCATATGGTGCACATCAAGGCACAATGTGGGATAGCTCAGATCCTTTCACCTGGAGCTTTAGTTGTTAGGCAGAATTCAACCTTCTTTCCCTGATACCTCCAGCCATTTTCACAGTCTGGCTATTACTGTTCTCCCCAGTTTGTGGTTGTTTTATTGGAGCCCTTCCCCTCATGATTGCCTGGCAACTGGCCCTTTAAAAGTGGAGAATAATGAGCAGCGGTAGCCTGAGGGGATCATTCTGCCTGGGATGGTCACAGGTTTGGAGCCCTCAGGGAGCCAATAAGCATTTCAGCAGCTTTTCAGATACACTCTCCAGGCTTCTTTCTCAGGAGGTGGCACATTTTCACAGTAGGGCTAAAGAATAGAAGGAGGGCTGGGTTGAGATGAGGAGAACTTTCATCTTCTTGCCAGAAGGTGGCAAGTGGCTAAAAACAGAACAAAAAAGATACAACAGGAACAAAACAATTTGGGGGAATTTACTCTATCCCTTATTTCCAGTGAGCAGCCACGTATGGTTTCAGGGCTTTAGGTGTATTGGAGAAACTTATTTGGTCTATCCAAACTTACATTTGACCCTATGGCTACATCTACACTAGCCCCAAACTTTGAAATGGCCACACAAATGGCCATTTTGAAGTTTACTAATGAAGCGCTGAAATGCATATTCAGCACTTCATTAGCATGCGGGCGGCCACAGCCCTTCGAAATTGACGCTGAGCTGATGGGAATAAGGGGACTTCGAAGTAGGCAGGGTCCTTTTGAAAAGGAGCCCCCTTGGGACGAGCCGCGCGGCGGCGAGGCACGTCAATTTCGAAGTGCGGCGGCTGCCCGTATGCTAATGAAGCGCTGAATATGCATTTCAGTGCTTCATTAGTAAACTTCGAAATGGCCATTTGCGTGGCCATTTCGAGGTTTGGGGCTAGTGTAGACACGGCCTATGAGTGGTATGTCTTAAGAGTGGCTGTGTACTTACATGCTAGCCTTTTAAAAGCTTTCTTTTTACAAAGCAAGCTCCATATGTGCCACACTCATTTCCATATGTCTTTTCCTTCTCTAGGACAACGACTACAAGTGGAACCACCATCTGAAGTCACTGTGGCATTTTCTTTTACATAAGGTCCACACTTATGTCACCAAAGGCTGAGGCAAATTCTGTTCTGATTTACACTGTTGACATCTGAGGGGATGCACGAGATGGAAGTCCAAATACCATAACTGATCCGGTAATTCCTAGAAGAAAGAGCAAGAGTAGATGATATTTTTTTAAAGGGCCTATACTCATCCCAATTATCCTTCACTAAACTAACAGGGCTTTCTACTAAGCCAATGAAGTTATACAATTACAACAGCTTGTCTACACTAGCCCCGTCCTTCAAAGGGGGCATGTAACTGAGCCCGATTGAAGAATAACAAAGAGGTGATGTGCTGCATATGCAGCACTTCATTAGCCTAATTTCCGCCATGCAAACTTCGAAGTTGCAAACTTCAAAGCACCGGCAAGCCACATAGCTGTGGGCACTTCAAAGTACCCACGCAACTTCGAAGTGCTCTTACTCCCATCTCGTTGCTATTCACTGCTTGGGCTCATTTACATGTCCCCTTTGAAGGAGGAGGCTAGTGTAGACAAGCCCGAAATGAAACTGGAATCAGATACAAAAATCCTGTTTCCTTAGAAATATTCTCTAGTGAAGAGAAAACAGTGAGGGAAATATGGCACATCTCGGAAGTAATCTGAAGTGTTCTCTAATTTTGTAACTACTTTATCGTTTGATCATTGCCTAGCAACTGGATGGCTTTGTGACTAGCTGGCCTGTGATGCCATCACACAGTAGAGATGGCATCATCTGTTGCACCCTCGCTTATTCAATTATTTTTATGTTTTCTTTCTGACTGGAATGTTGTGGCACATGATAACTAACAATATTACATTCCAATTCCCTTAATGGCATTTGCAACCATTTTAATATCCTAATAAGAAATAGAGAGTATTAGTACAAAAGGCTTTGTGACTACTGGTTTATGTACACTGAATTAAAAAGAATAAGCAGGGGTTCGATAAAGTATTCTGTGGAGGATTAGTCCATATAAATGACATTTAAGCTTTCTTCATAAAGCTAGCTTTGACTCATCAGCTCTTGATTTGCAGAAATTTCCATTATACACCATTGCCATTAGCCCAGAGCTATTCTGTGACTTTTCTTTGTGGCTCCCTTTGGAACTTCACATTAAAAAAAAAGAAGTCTTTTCTAAAGTTTTTGTGAGAACAGTGAAACAAACTAATACATTCAAGTCACTAACCCATCATTTCTGTACTCAGAGGGTTTTAAACAAGGCTATTCTCCCCACATTCTGGAATAAAATATGTTTAAATGTATTAATGAAAAGAACAGTTATAACTGATGTCAAAATTCTTCCTCAGACAACTGCTTTAACAGTCCTGTGGATGTTGGGAGAACAAAACTCTGAGGCAGAAGAACATCAGTTTAGATCAGCTGAGGTGCTGAAACACTGGCCTGTTACAATTAAGGAATTAAGATCTACTATGTAAAATTGAGAAGCAACTGGTGTGATGACATTGACCTAAAACAGAAGATAATAATTAATTACAGTGCTCTGAAGAAGTGAATCACCATGTAAGTCTAAAGTATTTTCATAATCTTATTAATATTATAATAGGATAGGTTTTGCTTTCAATGAAACTTAAAAAAATGTGCTTCTCTGTCCTATTTGACTGTGGAGTCAGAAGGAAAATAAAATACAATCTGACTTCCATTATTGGTACTAAAGCTCCAGTGTTTTACCTGGGCAAGCTGTGGATTGCCACAGATATAATTAACCACAGTTTTTGAAATTCAGTAGCTTGTCAGGAAGAAGAAGAATTTGCATCAGTGGCTAGGGCTAATTGTCAGAGGAGGAAGAAACTAACAAGTCTTATTTTCCTGAATTTGGTTATGCATGATGAGAAATATTATGGGATAATGTTATTTTCAGGATTTGTTGTCCTCTTTATTTTAATGTACGTTATTTGACTGTGATCTGTATGATTTTGTGTGAGGCGGAACATCTGGGGGCTGTGGTAAAGAAGAAAGGGTCATTATACTTGAAAATTGACGTGTCCACGAATGCTGTCTCTCTGAACTGACATAAGCATAGTTGTAATTCTGACTCTCTGTTAGAGGTCCATGTTTGCAATGGACGCAGCACATCACAATTTTTCAGACTTCTTCACTAGGGAAGAGATTTTAAATGCTGCTAAAAACTTGGATGGGCACAGGACTGACGGACTTTTATTTTCCCTTGAACCTATCTCAGTGCTTTTGACCCGTCTTCTCTCCAGCACATGTGGTGGCTAGCAGTTTCAGTGTGGTAGTCTCTTTGATACAGGAGGAGTACCTTCTTCATTGTCACTGTAAAAAATCTGTTATCTTCCCTGTATAGCCATTGTGGATATTTGCTCTCCTACTCAGATGCAGCAGTTGGGATAGAACCCAGGCGATCGTCTCCTGAAATACACACCTCCCTGTCACTTACGCCTTTATCTGTTCTTGCTGTTTGTAGTAGTAAGGCTTTTTATGTTCTGAGAATCATCTCTGGTATATTATATCATCCTACGAGATGACATATTTCTCAACCTTTTCCATTGTTTTTTCTCCCTTTTGCATCCTAGAGTGCATTCCAATTTCATATTGACTCATTCTTTCCTCGGTCCCCTCTTCCTAGGTCAGTATGACACTGATGTTCAGGCACTTTATAATTTTTTTACCTCAAGCAGCCAGCACCGGTACACAGTTCAGATTTAACTAAACTAAAACAAACCTTCCTGCTTTGTATATGTTCTTTTTACAGTTCTTTCTCCTTAGTGGGACTATTCTGAATAACCATTCTGACATTCTTGCTATTTAAGTCATTAATGGACCAATGACGAATTGCAAATGGCACTCTTTAAAAAGACCCATTTTCTTTGAGAATGCATGCTGGCTGTCTTTTGTCAATTAATAATTCTTTTCATTTAATTTCCTAATTAACATCACATGTTCTTTTTTAACATTTGCTGGTTTTGGGAAGGTTTGAATTTGCTGTCACCATCCCATAATTTAAGGACATCATGCACATGTTTTAACTACTAGAAGCAAATAAATAGACAATAGCATGCACCTTTGCAAATGAACACAGCTGTTTACTGGGCTGCCATTTAAAACAGAATGTTGCCATCCTGGTCTTTGACCCTAAGGAGGGAGAGTAGTTTTGGGAAATGTCGATGAGATGACCTTAAATATCCCATAGACCCATTCACATTCCATAGTGTGATGTCAGCGAGGCATATGATATGGTCTTTGGTCCTACCTTGGAAACTGATCCCAGTGAGGCTCTCTGGAGGTCCATGGATTTGTTGTGGGACAGGAGCCTGTTTTCTCAAGCTATTAGAAACCCCATTGAAGTCAGATTCTGGGCACTGATAAAGACAAGAGGAGGCAGATTATCTCTGTGTTCTAGCCCTTTTGCACCACATGAGTTTGTAAATCTGTCTACAGCTGCCCAGTGGAGAATACACCATCTGAGTGTCACCCCCTCACTGCAGAAAAAGCCAGGACTGCTAACTCCTATGTCAACTCCCCCACCACCCTAATTTAAACCTTGGCATAGAGAGTACATTGGAGGGTAGAACTGAAAGGCTGGGGAAGAGTGTGGTAATGCACCACAAATTTTTAGCTAGCTGTGGCAAGGTACCCCTGTGTCTTGCTAGGTCCCCCCCACAACCTCTGCCTTTGGCTGGGAGTTTAGGTGGTTGGGGCCAGTGGGTCAGTCTCTTCCCCTCTACCCACAGTCAGGGCTTTCAGTCTCACCAGGGGAAGGGGAGCCCAGGCACTCTCCCCTCAAGCTACTCCCTTCCCCCTCCCTGCTGTCTTCTGCAAATGCTCCTGGTCTCCTTACCTGCATTGTCTCTTCTTATCTCACGCTCCACCTCACCACTTCCCTGACGGGGATGGCTTTTAAAAGCCCTGCCAGTACACTCGCCATGAGATCAGCTGGCCCCTGTTGATTAATTGCACCCCCTCCCTGATGCTTCCCCAGGGGTGCTTAGCCAGCTCTTTCCCTTCTTGCCCTGGTTGTGGCTATATCCTGAACTGCCTTTTTCCCTTCTTACTGTGGTCTGCTGGTCTGAGCCTGTTACATATCATATATTTCCTTTGGCATGTAGCCAGCTGTTGCAAGCGAGTTCAGCCTATAGGCTATGTTAACAGCTGGGGCAGCTGGAGCTTGAAAATGAGGGATCTGTAACCATCTCCCCAAGAATCCCCTTCTTCCACATGAAGGCAGACAACTAAAAAGTGACACATTTTATAAGTCCTTGTGTAAAAATACTAGAAGTCTAAATATTCAGATGGGTGAAAATGAGTGCCTGGTATTAAATGAGGCTATTAATATACCAGGCAGCACAGAAACTTGGGGGATAATGACAATGAATGAGCCATGGTAATACCAGGGTGCAAAATATATAGGAATGACAGAGTAGGTTGGGCTGGCAGGGCTGTGCCACTAGATGTAAAAGGAAGCTCAGAGTCAAATATAGTAAAAAGCTTAAATGAAACAAACAGGACCATAGAACCTCTATGGATGGAAATTCCATGCTTGAGTAATAAAAGTATGTCAGTAGAAATATACTAATAATCACCTGACCAGGATGGTGGTGATGACTCTGAAATGCTCAGGGTGATTACAGAGGCTATGAAACTGGAAAAGTCAATAATAATGAGGGGATTTTAACTATTCCCCACACTGACTAGGTACACGTTACCTCAGGACAGGGTGCAGAGATGTAGTTTCTAGACACCATTCATGACTACTTCTTGGAGAAGCTAATCTCCCGGCAAGGGGAGAGGCAGTTCTTGATTTAGTTGTAAGTGATACACAGGATCTAGTCCAAGAGGCGAAGCTGTCTGAACTGCTGGGTACGGTGACCATAATGTTAGTCAAATTTAACATCCTTGCAGAAGGATCGGGGAGATATTAAAGAATCCAGGTAGAGTAGCATTTAACATTAGAAATGGAAACTGCTCAAAAAATGAAGATACTAGTGAAAAGGAACAATCACGTGAAATAATTCCTGTGCAGTTTGTAGGCATTTAAAAACACCATTACAGAGGCTCAAACATATACAGTGAATTAAAAAAAAAACAGTAAGAGTACCAAAAATGTTACATTGGCTAAACAGCACTGTAGAAGAGGTTTTAAAGGCACCCTTTAAAAATTGGAAGTCAAATTCTCCTGAGAAAAATAGAAAGGAGTTTTAACTCTGGCAACGCAAGTGAAAATGTATAATTAGATGGCTAAAAAGGAATTTGAAGAGCAACTGGCAAAAGATTCAAACATTATCAGAATTTTTTTTCAAGTACATCACAATCAGGAAGCTTGCAAAAAATCAGTGGGACCATGGGATAGTTGAAGAGCTAAAGGAACAGTCAAGGAAGACCAGGCTATTGCGGAGAAGCTAAATTAAATCTTGGCATTATTCTTTACTGCAGAGCTGGTGAGAGTGATTCCCACATCTGAGCCACTCTTTTTAGGTGACAGATTTGAGGAACTGTTCTAGATGGAGGTCTCAATAGAAGAAGATTGGAACATATTGATTGATTAAGCAATAAGTCACCCAGTCTAGAAGGTATTCATCCAAGAGTTCTGAAGGAATTCAAGTATGGAATTGCAGAACTACGGAGGATGGTGTGTAAATGATCACTTAAACCAGCTTCTATACCACATGACTGAAGCACAGCTAATGTGATGCCAGGTTTTTGGAAAAAGCTTTAAAGGTGAGCTGGGCAATTATAGTCCAATAAGCCTCATGTCAGTACCAGGCAAATCGATGAGCATGATTTCCTTTTACAGAACCTATATTGACTGTTTATGTTCATTTAGGTGTCAGATAATTCTGTTCTTTTCCATTGGAATTCTATGTGGATAGCTTTCTGAAAACTCAGTGTGCAGTGAGAGTCAAAAAGCTCTGACAATGTTAGGAATAATTGGAAAAATGTTAGATAAGACAGTAAATATCACACTGCCACTGTATAAATCTACTGTGTGTTCACACCTTGAATACTGTGTATATATTCTCACAAAAATGGAAAAATGAAGAGAAAGGTGATGAAAAGCATTAAGCTGGAGGTCCCTAAATTGTGGGGTGCATCCCCTAAAGGGTTTACAGAGCAAAGTTTGGAGAGAGAGTGGCTGGCCTGGGCCACCCTCTAGCGTGGACAGTGTGGGAGAACCACCCAGACCCATTTTACCCTGAGGTCTCTCTGGCCCCACCCCACAGCCTCAGCCCCTTGTCCAGGGCTCTGCTGCTGGTCTCACCTGCCTTTACTTGTGACCCAAGCCTTGGCCTCCTTACCTTTCTCCATATTCCCAACTCCTCCAGGCGCTGGCAGGGTGGTGGAAAGAGGGTAAATGCAAATAGGGTAAGGTGGGACATGACCCTGAAATGCTTTTCAACAAATGAATTAACAGTATGCAACAATTTCCATATGAGGAGAGAGAAAAAAGACAGAGACGGTTCAGCTTAGAAAAGAGACAAGAACATGGAAATATGCTATAGTCTAAAATCATGGTGGGTGTGAAGGAAATGAATAAGGAAGTGCTATTTACCTCTTCACATAACACAAGAATCAGGGGTCATCCCATGAAATTACTAGGCAGCATGCTTAAAACAGACAAAAGAAGATATGTCTTCACACAGTCCACAATCAGCCTGCGGAATGCATAACTGGGGATGTTGTGAAGGCCAGAAGTATAACAGGACTAAAAAAAGAATTAGACTGAATAATGGAGGATGAGTTCATTAATAACAGTTAGCCACAATAGTCAGGGATGCAACCCCATGCTCTGGATGGATCACTTGATCATTGCCTTGTTCTCTTCAGTCCTTCTGAAGCATCCAACATTGGCCACTGTTGGAAGGCAGGATCCTGGGCTAGACGGACCATTGGTCTGAGCCAATATGATTGTTCTTATGTTCTCTCTTGTGCCAAGTGGACTTTGGAGCAGAACAGAATCTGTATTTTAGGAGCAGATGAAGACAAAGGTTAGTTTTTCCCCAAAATCCTTAATAGGGGCTTTCTTTTGTCTGATGTGGCTACTGCTAATGTGGTCTGCAGCAGGCAGAAAAACAGAAGACTGTGCTGGGTCTAGGAAATACCAATTTATTTGCAAGGCAGAACAACGAGAGTAAGGAATTAGTGCTGTTACCCAGGCTCAGGTATTTACTACTATCTCTTTCATGAATTGTGATCAGGACTCCCATTCAAGGAGCTTTTTCTCAGACTCAGAATTCTGAGCCTATGTTTACAATACAGCAGAAAGTTGACCTAAGGTATGCAACTCCAGCTCCACTCTGGGGGGTCAATGGGAGAAACTCTCCCATTGAGTTACCTTACTCTTATAATTGGCGGAAGAGTACGGGGTCATCAGCAGAGCGATTTGTGCTTGATTTGTGGGGTCTTCACTAGACCTAAAATGACCACCAGTGGACTGAACTCAGATCATTGATCTCTGCAGTAGTGTAATTACAGCCTGAGACTCAGAACTATGTTTGGCGAGTGAGAGGGGAGAGATTATCACATACTATAGGTCTTCATCCTTCTCTGCTTTGGTTTGTGGTTGTTTAAAAATAAATAAGCACAACATAAGAGAATCCAGCCCAAACCAAAATCCCAGTAGACTGCTGTTTGCGTGGTTAAAATGGAACATGCAGTTCATTTGGATAAACAGGGGACTTTTCAATGTAAGTGGTGCATGGGTTGGGGTCCTAGCCAATTTAAAATGAGGTTGGCCTGTACTGCTCTCCTCAGAAGGACTATCTGAAAGCTCACAGACCAGGAAGCATTTCACACCATTACATAACTTGTTACGATTATTTGAATAAAATAGAAGACTTTTCCTCATCATAATTGGCATTTCTGAGTCTCCTTCTGGTGAGCCCCATCTTGCTTACTGAAAAGGTGATATAACTTGTGACACAACGTAGGATTCTGCAGTGAAGTTTTCATCTTGATTTCCTATGGTAACAGTTTGGCACTTTGATTTAAATATTATATATATCCTTTCTTCTATGCTAGTACTGATTACAGCTTTAAGGTGCCTGTATATGTATGTAGCATTTTTACCCGAGCTGATATATTTCAGATCATACCATAGATCCCTAGAAAGATTTTAAATAAAGAATGAGTCTGGGGAGCGAGGGCTGATGAAAGGCTTGTATATTAACCAAGTTAGTGTTCTGTGGATGCACATAGTTTGCTGTGTGGGTCACAGACATTACTACCAACATATTAGGGTTATTTTGGATAGTAGAAATGAAAGCAGTTGATGGAGAAGAGCTGTTGCTTCTATCCAGTATTAGGGTCAGGGTGCTTTAGGATTTTAACTTCTAAGGTACAAAAATGCAGGACATCTGGGATGATCCTGAGCCTAGAAAACTGGACAGATGGCAGTGTGTACTGAGCACTGGCCCCCTCCCATGCTTTATGAAAATTGGCTTATGAATATGAATATGTATAACTTGAAGAAGCTTTAGGCAAAATACATAAAATGACATATCATTTTTAAAGTTACAATCTGCTGAATGTGTATATTCTATTTGTGTGCATATATCACTCTTGCATGTGAAGTATATGAAATAGGAAATATAAACCTGCTTATTAATCTAGAATTTATAGAGAGAACCATTAGTGAAACTTAACAACTTAATGGCCCAGTGCTCAAGGTAACAACCAGTGAATATTTTTTGATAAGCCTGGATTGTGGTTGTTCTGCCAGGACATGTGGCCAGACCATCTGATGCTGGAACCCATTTTGGATCTTGTACTTTTCAATTCAAGGTGAGAAAAGTTTGAGCTGAACACAAAGAATTCCCATCTTCAGCAAATAGGATATAAAAGTGGGAAACCAAACAACAGAGCAGTTGCCAGACATGAGGAGATCCCCCCACCCAAGCTGCCTGCTGGAAATCTTTAAGTGTCAAGAGAGTCAAGGATCGGACCCAAGTTAGCAATCTGCCTAGCTTGTGAAAAAGGTGAGCTACTGTTAAGGTAAGTATCCGAGAGGTGGCCATGTTAGTCTGTAGCTTCGAGAACAACAAGAAGTCTTGTGGCACCTTGTGGACTAACAGATATTTTGGAGCATCAGCTTTCGTGGGCAAAGACCCGCTTCACCAGATGCATCTGGTGAAGCGGGTCTTTGCCCACAAAAGCTCATGCTCAAAAATATCTGTTAGTCCACAAGGTGCCACAAGACTTCTTCTTGTACTGTCAGGGTAAGAATTTGAATATAACAAGTTTCTTAGTGTATTAGCTGGTGTGTTTTGTTTTATATTTTTTTGCTTAGTAACTTACTTTGATCTGTCTGGTACAACTTGCAATCATTTAAATTCTACTTTTTATATTTAATAAAAACACTTTTGCTTATTAGCTAGCCCAGTGTAAATAATGGTTAAGTGGGATGGAGCAACAGCTGTACCTCTCTCTCTTTCATTGATAAAGAGGGCAAACAGCTTTATGAGCTTTCGCTGTGCAAAACTTTTACACAGAATAAGAGGGATTTTTTGGTGGGGGGGTTGGTTCCTGTTGGGGAATGGCTTCCTGGGTGCTATCAAAGCCCTGTTGCTCAGCCCTTCCACAGCTGAGTTGTTCACCATCTGTGTTACTCTGCTGGGGGCTGTTACTCCAACTCTGTAAATTAGCTGTGGGAGAGAGAACCTTTCCACTTACCATTTCTGTTTATTTGGGGCTTATCCAAATTTCCAGTGAAGTCCATGAGTCTTTCCATTGACTTCAGTAGCATTTGGATCAGACCTTTGAACAGGAACAGATATCTTTGAAATGTCTACTCAGAAGTCAACCCTCTGCAACCTGGGTGCTAGAGATACAATTGCAGTGGTATAATTGCGGTCTCAAGGGGCGAAATTTGCCTCTATACAAGAGGATCAGCACTGATCCTCTAGAAGAAACTTAATTTCCATTTCATCCCTAATCTTGTAACTCTTCAGCCAGGTGCAGCCAGGGCCAGGTTCAATTTCTCAGGGTTCCTCTCCATCCATCCAACACAGAACTGGCTCAAGCCCCCATCGAAGAACCTGGGAAATTCACACACTACTCCTGGGTGCCTCTGAGAGGTAGTGCTTCCCACTCACAACCACAGAGTCTAAGGGCAGAAAAGAAACTTTTAAATAAAAAGGAGGGAAGTAACTTGTCATTAATTTGGGACAACACCACAAACAGTTCATAAATTAAACCACTAATAAAAGTCTGACCCCAAGTAGGCTGGACAATGTCCTCTTCCTTTCAGGTTCTTAGGTCCAGCAATCCATATATCCCCTTAACATGTCCGATCTTCCCTGCACCCTTCTCACAGTTACTGCCTTTGATCAGGCCAGACCCAGAGTTCAGAGCTGCCTCTGCAGGGTTCACATCCCATCCTGAGTCAGGGAGGTAAAGCAGCCTCTTACTTACTCCACTGTTCACTCACCATCTGCGTACTCACCACTGTCCACCCCCACTCTGCTGGCCACCTGTTGCACCACCTCTGCAGTGCTGCTCCACTGGCTGCCCTGCTGGCTGCCTTGCTGCTCCTGCCAGCCGCTCTGCCAGCCACGTGGCTGTGCTCACTGGGTAACTGGCTCACTACTTCCACCAGCTTGTTGTGGATTTGACTCTGGGCAAAGCTCAGTGATTTCAGCTCTTGGCTCAAAGCACAGTCCAGCTGTAAGAAGCCTCCGGCATCCACTGGAGTAAATTTAATGTAATAAAAGGGACTCCTCATGGAGCCTGTCTTGGCTCTGTCATTGAACGCTGTGGAGAAACAGGTTGAATCAGTCTCACAGCTCGCACCTGGAGGGCATGGAGGCTGCTGGCTCAGAGCCCTAACCTTCCATGCTTGTGTCACAGAATTCTGGCAAGCGGTCCTGGTCCCGTCAAGGCTCTTGGAACTGACAATTTCTCTCTCATTTTGAAATGGGTTAAGCACAGTCTGTCTTTTCTGTATTCTCACAATAATTGCAAGCCTGGGTGATCACATTGCACAAGTCCTGTGCTCACAATTAACATAGTGTGTGGTCCCCAAAAGACCCTAATTGATTACAGTAGGCGAAACACCAATGTATCTGTTGAATAGCAGATGTAAGGACACTGGAACAAACTGTCTTTACATATGCACACCCAGGGTTTCTCTTCCATTCAGCACACTATAATGGAAGCATTCCTTCATAACCTGCTTACAGTCTGAAGGCTTGTATGGAACTTAAGTGTTGCATAGGCCTTTGAGGTGGATTTCATTCATGATGTGCAAGTACTGCACTAGTACTGGACTCATTTCCCTCTTTCCAGTACTGGTAATATGAATGAAACTATTCTTAACCTTGACCTTGGTGCCATTGAAATCAAATGAAACATTTTCATGTTTTCCAGGATGCATCACTTGACTTGTATTTTTACCCCAAATCCTTTCCCTCTGTCTTTTAATGCTGACTGCCAGTCAAATAACCTATGCACATCAGTTCTGGGGAAAATTTTCTGATCATGCCATTAAATATACACAGAACGTTAGTATAATAAAAGCAAATATGTGGTGCTCGGGGGAAAAAGTAAAATAGTCCAGCTCTTCCGTGGGCATAATTTGGAATAGCTTAGCTGAAGCCAAGCAGCCAGGCTGATTCATGCTACCTGAGAATCTGGCTCATCATTAGCCCGGAACATTGGTAAGAAAAGAATGTTATAGAACAATACAGGTTGAACCTTGCTAGTACGGCACCCTCAGGACCTGACTGGTGCTAAACGAGAGAATTTGTAGGACCATGGAAGGTCAATATTGTCTAGCAGCATTACCAACACTTCCACTGCTTACTGGGCTCTTAGAAGCCATTTAGGGGCAAATTACAGCACAGAATACTGAGAGCCAGGACTGGTGGCTGTAAACAAACTTTATGGGACTGTGGGAAACATGGCCACACCCTGATAAGCGGTCATCAGTACAGATGTTGCCCAACAAGCAACTGCTGGACTAGAGAGGTTCAACCTGTACATGAGCTAGCCATCACATCACATACAATTTGTTAAACAAAAGTAGGTCCAGCTTCCCTCATTATCATGGGTCCTAAAGGAAAATCTTTCAAAGTTTAACAGCATGCATGAAAAATACCCAAAACAAGTGCCTGTGGTGGGGTGGTAAGCACATGCAAACAGATGGAGATATGCAACTGTTCGAAGCAAATACGTAATTCAGGAAAGAGAAGCCAGTAGTGCTGAGAAGTTTTCGAGAAACAGCTGTGGAATGAAAAAGAGAATGTGCATCCAGGTACATGCGCATACAAACACACACTGGATTTTATATTACACTATGCTGAATAAACAAAATAAACATATTTTACTTAGCCTTACAGTACACTGGAGCAACATGCCTGCTGAGAAGAGGTGGGGACAAAAGGACTTTTGCAAAAGAAGAGAAGGTAAAACTGGATACAATTAGGCCAGACTGAGAATTTCTTACCCATCTCAATATAGATATCCATCACTGGAGATATTTAAGAGCAGGTTGGATAGGCATCTGTCGGGTCTGATTTAGATCAGTGGTTCTTAACCTGGGGTGCACACACCCCCTGGTGGTGCATGATGCCCTTTGTGGGGGTTTGAGATGTGCCAGATTCTTTTTAGAAGGTAAACTATGGAAAACACAAATTAAGCACAGGGTTGCAGGGTATTTCTTGACGCACGTGCAGATGATGTGGCAGTGTAGCAGCTTTGAATTCAGTTAGCAGCTAACTGTTAGCTCATCGGTTACAGTTTACTTCCACAGCAAAACTCCGCAGCTTCTCTGGGTAGTATCTGGGTATTTTTGTATGCCTACTGTACTATTATTTGTGGTGAGTAATAACGTAAAACTACTTTACATATATTTAATATGCATTTAAAAGTGTATAGGCCCCCCCCTCTCCATTTTTGATTTTTGATAAGGGGTGCGAGAACATATTTTGAGAACCAAAGGGGTGCAGGCTGCAGTAATGGTTAAGAACCACTGAACTAGATGAACAACAAGAAGTCCTGTGGCACGTTATAGACTAACAGATATGTTGGAGCATAGGCTTTCGTGAGCAAAGACCTGCTTCATCAGATGTGCATGTGATGAAGTGGGTTTTTGCCCACCAAACCTTATGCTCCAAAATATCTCTTAGTCTATAAGGTGCCACAGGACTTCTTGTTGTTCTTGAAGATACAGACTAACACGGCTACCTCTCTGGTACTGATCTAGATGGTGTTTGGTCCTACTGTGAGGGTAGAGGAGTCGACTTGATGACCTCTTGGTGTCCTGATAGTCTATGATTCTGTGAATCAAAGAGGAAAAAGCAAAGTCAGATAGTTGACGTGAATTAATTTGCTGGAGCCAATCCTGCTTCCCTTCCTGTATGAGAAGCCCCAAGGAACTCAATAGAACTAGTTTAGATTTACACCCAGGAAAGTGAAAGGAGAAGCTGGATGACTGTCCTCTTTGGGCTTGCTTCATAAGGCAGGCAAAGTAGTCTCTCTCTCTCTCATAACAATTATGAAAAGAAATCAAATTGTTCCAGGTTTTAACAATGCTACTTTACATTTGCTGCACTTAAAGCTAAAGCTAGGAAATTAATTGGCTTCTTGAGCAAATTTTAATCTTCCTGATGAGCATATGCAACAAAGGGCAGGAGACAAAAGAAGAGAATTACTAGGGTGATGCTTAATTATCTAAAATCTACACAGTAATTGACAGTTTGCAGCATTCAGATGAAACAAACCACTTAGAAGACATGGCAAATATTGAATTGTGTAGTTTTGTTTTTAAAATTGGCATACTAAGTGTTGTTTTATAGTTGCTTAACACTATGGATTGGATTGCAATACGTCTCTTGATTTGCATCACTGTGGGGAGAGGGGAAGCATTTTATTATTTTATTGTTCAAAATAAATGTGCACGTTTCTGCAAAACATAGGAGAGGGAATGTGTCTTGGTACTTGCAAGATGGTGTGCTGGAGAACTGGGATGATGAGCAGTGACTGAGGAACTTCAGGATGACCCAGCAGACATTCGAGGACCTCTGCCACTGCCTTGCCCCAGCCCTCCAGCACTGGGACACCCAGATGCGGCCAGCGCTCCCAGTGCAGAAGAGGGCGGCCATCGCAATGTGGAGGCTGGTCACCCCCGACAGCCACTGGTCCATTGGCCACCAATTTGGAGACAGCAAGGCCACCGTTGGAACAGTGCTGATAGAGGCAAGTCTGGCGCCCACCACGGACTCATCCTGGGGAGGGGGCCACTGGGCAGGGAAGAGGGGCCCTGGTGGGGAGAAGAGAAGGGGAAGGGGAGGGGAGAAGAAGAGGAGGAGAGAAAGGTAAGGGGGTCCCTGGTGGGGAAGGGGGGGGTAAGGGGAAGGGGGGCCTCTGTAGGGTGCGAGAAGCCATTGTGATGGTCAAGAGTGCAGTCCGACCCCCTCAGTGAACCCTCAGGAGAATTGCAAACAGACCAGTCTGTGTAAGGTGAAAAGCTGCAAAACAAGTATCCTGCCAAGGCGAACAGCTGCAAAACAAAGTACGATCACCGATACTTCAAGGCTACACTGGCAGTAGGCCACAAGAGATAGTAAGAGTAGTGCATAGGCAATTTTAAGCAATTTTATGTAAATGAGTTTAAGCTTTATTAGTTAGTGTTAGGAGGCCCGTTATAGAGCCTCTCCCCCGAGCGAAGCTCCGATGTGTCGGGTTTTCCCCCACTGGTGACTGCAGCGTTTCCAGGGCTCCCGTCATCGGTGTCACGCTTTCAATAAACCAAATATAGCACTCACCTTCTGGGTGCAGCCTCGTTTCTGGGGAACCCGAGCCTGGTTGGTTACATTTGCCGCAGTGAGCAGGGTTCTCCAGGTACGATGCCTTTTTGGTTGAAGGCGGGGGAGGCAGGGAATCCAGAGCTGGCCCTGCAGTGCATACCAGGATGGCCCTCGACGGAGCGATGGGGGCCAGTAGCGCGGGTGGTGGCCTGTTGGGCAGCCCTGGCAGACTGGCCAGAGTTGCGGGAGGTGGCGGGCGTGACGCCGGTACAGGTAGAAGGGGCATTGCGTTGGCTGTGGCTGAGGCGCTGGCCAGGGACAGAGAAAAGGGTGGTGGGAGAGGTAGCATGGCTTTTCCTAACTGCCCTCTGGGCCCTGGATGACGAGCTTCTCTGCTTGCAGAAGGCACTGGCGGGGAAGGAGTGGGAATGTCACGATTTGGCGGACGCGCGGGCAATAGCGCAGGAGGTGGTTACCTCGCAGTCCGAAAGGAAGCAAGAGTTAACCCATCGTTGTGAGGTATTGGCGGCGAGAGTGGCAAATTGGCGGTGCGTGAAACTATGGAAAGAACCGGTGTCGACGGCCCAAGCGCGTGTGGTCCTTGCGCTAGCTACTTGGGACCCTGAGACCTGGGATGGTAACATTTGGAGCTCTTCCTCGTCTGAGGAGGAGGAGGAGGTCGGCTGTGCAAACCGTCCTGAGACAGGCACGCCCCATTCGGGAGATGAGGTTAGAAGGAGGCCAATTGCAGCCTGAGGTCTGGTGGACGTTTAAGACAAGTGAGTTGCAGAAGATGGTGAAGAGTTTTAAGCAAGAGCCAGGGGAAGGCCTTTTGGCCTGGCTGGTGCATGTGTGGGACAATGCGGGCAACACTGTGTTGCTGCTGCTTGAGGAACTCCGTCAGATGGGCGTGTTGTCCCAGGATTCACAGGTCCGACAGGCGTTGCAGAACTTGCAAGGCTTTACCGATGCACAGGGAAATGCTGTGGAGGCACTGTCCCTGTACCGCTGGTTGACTGTGGCGGTGGACATGGTCTACCCCTCCCCAGGGGAACTGGAAGCACTGGTGAGGTTTGCAGAGCTGGGGTTCCCAAATTGTTTCAGAGCACTGGACGGGACACATGTGGCAATCGGGGCTCTGGACCAAAGTGGGGGTGCCTGCATTAACAGAAACGGTTACCACTTGATGGTGCTCCAGGCCTTGATGGATGCAAGGGTCCGTTTCCTGGATGCATGCATGGGGTGGCCGGGAAGGGCCCATGATGCTTGGGTGTTCTGGAATTCATGGCTGGGACACCAGATGCAGGAAGGCATGTATGTCCTGCTTTGGGAACTCCCACTTGGGAACATCATGATGCCCCCCTGCATTGTGGCTGACACTGCATACTTGCTGCACCTGTGGCTCAGGTTTTATAATCCAGAGTTTAGTAACTCAAGACAGGGATATGCTTTCTGGGAACTGGATTATGAAATTAGGTTGCAGAATTTTCTTCAGTCAGAAATACAGTAGGAAATGATTGCTTTAATGGAAAAAAATGACTATAACAAGATAGATGGGGACCGCCCATCAATGGCAGTGTAGCCAAATTCTGTGTGTATGCAGGTTTAGGTTTTCTATTGAAATCAGACTGCATTCTACAGTGCAGAATTTGTTCACTAATAACAACCCTGACAGGCTAACCCCACATAACATTCACCTCGTCCTGTTTTAGGATAATGACAACAATCTGTGTTCCAAACTAAAAATGGAACATTGTGATCTAGGTTTAGAGTTTTCCTGAAGAAATGTGATGTGTGCATCTCCTGCATACATTAGAAATGGGAAAGGGCTATCAGTTATCGTCCAAGACCATTTCCCTGCCATTGTAGGATTGTTCCCTACAGTACAGTTTCTAGTGTATTGCCCAGTTAGTTTTATATGCCCCAATTAATGAGGTTTCCATCATTTCCCTTGGAAACTATTCCACAGCATAACACATTTGACCATAGGAAATACTTTGGTCATTCATCTTACACAGGTTTTAATTTTATGCCATCCCTCCCAGTTACACCCTTTGGGTCACTCTAAATAATATTTTGTCCTCTTTGCTGTTAAGTCCCATTGAAAATGTGCAGGTTATTATGTCTCCCCTTCATCATTGCTCAGCCATCCTATAGATATCAACTTGTTAACCTTCCCTCATATCTCAGTACCTCTAGCACCCTGCTCTTCCTCAAACTTTGTCTAATTTGTTGACATGAAACTCAAATGTAATAATGTAATGCTGAAGACTGAAAGCACTATTGCGCGCACAGACACGCTGGCACCATAGAGAATGGGACTTGTACCTCCCTGATTTCTAAGCTATCATCATATTGAATGACAAATGTATAATTTTTTTACTGCAATATCTTAGTTCTTTAAAGCTGTCAGCTACTCATGAATGTCAATTTTGACAGGAACCCATTCAAATGCAGGCTGAATAGGGATATGTGTTACCACCTAGTTGGTTCTTACCATGGGAGTAATAATGGGCTTTCTCCTCCCTCATCCAGAGTCCAGTAAAGCTTTGATGTGTGTATAGACTTCAGAGATGCTTGCAGAATTTTAAGCCCTCTTTTGCCTGACATTGGTGCTGGTGCCCCAGCTCTGACTTAATGCAACACATTCCATTATTGGAGCCAGGTTGGTCCCAGGATATTAGAGAAACATGGTGGGTTAGGTAGCATCTTTACTAGACCAACTTGTGTTGGAAGAAGAGCTCAGTGTGCCTTAACAGCTTCCCTCTTTTACTAACAAGAAGTTGGTGCAATAAAAGATATTACCTCACCCACTGTGTCTGCTGAATGAGATAAATGATAGGGGGTAGAACTTTGACACTGAGTGCAGAGGACAAACAAAACAGACCAGTTAAAAATACCCCACTACTTTCCTTTGCCGAAGGCTCGCTTGAGAACTCACTGGAAATAGTTGTAGCCATCTGCTGCAGATAGAGATGTATTCTGCACTGTAGCTTTCTAGCCAGGAACGCTCAGTGGTCCAGGAGTAAAACCTGTTACAATCATTCCGTTATCACGTCCCAGGCGCAGTGTGATGAGACTCATGATGAGGAAGAACAACAATGAATGATGGGTCTCATAGATGGGGGTGGGGATATTAACTGCCAGAAACTACATTTTGGTTTCACCACTGGTAGCCCATGTGTGCCTTTTGGCATCAGTAACTAACTGGAGAAAGTATTGGATCCAATTTTACTCTGATTTATGCCAGTGTTAATCTGGCCAAATACCATCCTGACCAAAGTCAATAGGGAAACTATGAATGCACACCAGCATAACTGAGAGCAGAATCTGTTCCTTTGTGTGCACATGATTTTTCCCCGCAGCAGGAATGTTGTCCACTAATTAACTTTGTGTACTTTCTTGTCCATATAGACATATTTATTACTCTTTGGACTATATGAAAATGTTAAATGGAACAGCTCTCTAACATACCAAGTAGCATGGCAGCGTGTAGCTGAGCCCCATTAATGTCCTACATCTCTATTCCTTAAGGGTGAAATTGTCCACATGCCAGGGGCTGCCTAGGCCTGCATTGGCTCTACACGGATGGGAGGGAGGTGATGGAGCAATCATGCAAGGGAAGCTATAGGATACCACTGAATGAGGTGGGGTGCCAGCACCAAAGAGGCCATCGCAGAGCTCTCTATATGAAGCCTTGCAATTGCCCTGGGGACAAAGGAGTGATTCCATGGCTGCAGTGATGTTGTGTTTCTACATAATGTCTGAGTACTTTGTGTGTGTGTGTGAGAGAGAGAGAGATAGATAGAGAGAGATTTATCTGTAACGCATAGCACTCTTTGGAATTTTAATACTTGTGTATATCACTGACAATCAACTGATAACTGAGAACTTGTTAATTAAGTTATAGTAATTCCATGAAATACTGTTGTTTTTTTGATGATTTAGAGAAACACCAAGCTTTAGAGTAATGAAAAAGCAAATTATACATTTGGCTTTAGTTCTGGGCACTTTAAATCTATCATGGCTGATTGAGGCCCAAGACGACTTTGAGATGTAACATATCATCTTCACTCAGACGTGCATAAAAAATATTGCAGTGTGTGATCAGTAGAAATAAGTTCCTGTTTATTTCCAGTAAATCTTAATTTGTGTGTGTGTTTTGAACTTATTGGTGTAACTATGCAGGTAACTGAAACATATTATTTAGTAACCTTTTCATACTGAGAATCACAATTAAAAGTAATTGATTTTAAGGTGAAATACAACTCTTTTAAAATTTTATACACACTAACACACAGGGGATACTCTTATGTCATGTAGAGATGGTTTTCTTGTTTTACTCTCAGTGTTCTCCATCTGCCTATGTTAAACCAGTTGTGCCTGAGAAATGAAAGAAGCCATTTCCTGACAAAGAGGCAGTGTAATAGGAAAAAAACCCACAATGTGCCAAGAGGTGAAAAAAAAAAAAAATCTGATCACTTGCAAGAGAGAAGTAGTAAATGTGTATCAAGTGAAAGGCATTTGTGCAAATTGCTCTATAAATGTAAACCGCATAGGCTGCTGTGATAAGGCATTTAAGACTGAGAGGTTTTATTTGCAGCTCTGGTGCTAATTGTAGACCAGAAAGAGTCTGTTTATAAATGCAACATGCATTCCATTTTTGCTTATAAATTAAAGATACAAATTGCACAGCATGAAGGTTTTATACCTCTGTAGAGGCTTTGAGTGTTTCCTCCTGACCAGCTTCAAAGGGAGGCCAGTCTTTCACTAGGTCAACTAGCAAGCTGTCAATCAATTGGCAGGGCTTTTGCCAATGGCAGTCAGTCAGTGGTCCATGGCCCAGGCCCTTTGGGGTGGCGGCTGGTAACCAGCATCCTGTCACCTCAACTCTTTCTCGGGCAGATGGCAGCCACACTCAGGTTCCAGCACTGTGACCAGGGCAGAGCAGTTAGCAATCTTTAGCCCAGCCTCCCTGGCTGTGGCAGACAGCAAACAAACAGGCCTTCTGGCTTCAGGTGAATAGGCTGACGCTCAGAGATGGGGTTGGTGGCAGGGAGACCCAGGCCCAACTTACTGCACTTCATCCTAGCCCAGGGCCATCCTTAGGATGGATGGGGCCCTATTCAGTACTATAAAACTTGTGCCCTTATTCCAGATGGCAGCCAGGGGCAGGGAGAGGATTTATTTGTAGAGATATGATTTTATAATCTTCAGCGACACATGAATGAAATATTTTTAAAGCAAATTTTAAACAAAAGTCCTGTTGACTAACACAGTAAATTCAGAAACTGACAGAATACATTACCATGTGAATGGCTCTTTCACAGATTCAGTGTTCTGTGAATAGCTCCGATAGGTTTACTTACTTATAAGTTAACTAGCTCTTCTCCAGAGGAAGCAGAACCTCTGAAGAGGGATAGGAAGAGGTGAGTCAGTGGCTATTAAGACCCTAGTGGTGTTCCAAATTTTTGGGTGCCCTATGTAGCCTATTCTGCCTGTGAGTAAGGATAGCCTGACCCGGGCCCTAGCAGTGGTGAATGATGCTCCCACTTGGTCAGCTGGGACTACACTACAGAGTGCTTTCTCAGCTCCCTGCACCACACATGTCTGGTTTCCCTGGACTCCTTCCTGTGCCAGTCTGTTCATAGTCCCAGCAGCTCCTCTGGATATTCAGTGGATGGCAGTAAAATAGGGATGTCTGCATTCTTCACTGACTGCAGCCCAACTAAGCTTAAGGCCCAGCCTCTTATACTGCTTGCCCTTCTCCTGCTTCACATCTCCTGGCCTAGCTCCACCCACCCTGGATCGTGGAGTGGTTCCTCCGGGTGAGCACTGGAGGTGCATCACTCCACCTCACCACAAGTTTTATCTCATGACTAAAGGGAAGTCAAACCAAGTCCCCAGATCTGGACTGCTCTGATTTTTGGGGGAATGTGGGAGGACAGGTGCTAAAGAAGGGCTGATGAGGCAGAACCAGACCCTCATCTCTGGGCATCTCAGGCTTTGAAATCATTGCTGTGAAATGCTGTGGCTTGAGTCTGATGGGGAGAAGGCCACCAACAAAGAATAAATCCAAGTTCAGCTACCACAGGAATAAGTAATTGAAGTTAAGAGGACAGATTTCTTGCATAACTCATGGCTACCCAGCATGAACTGCTAGGCTCCCACAGTCGGAGGGAAGTGAAGAGAAAGGGGATGGAGGGATCCGCCCCTAAGGACAGACAAGCACAACCAGTGAATACACAGAAATAGCAGATTCTTGCTCTGTCTAGCTGGTGGTGGGCACAGCAGCGTGAAATGCGGAGGCAGCCTACTGGAGCCATTTATAGCTCCCTGACAGCATTCACCCAAGAATTCTGAAGGAACTCAAATGTGGAATTGCAGAACTACTAACGCACTTTGTAACCTATCATTTAAATCAGTTTCTGTACCAAATGACTGTAGGCTAGCTAATGTTTCGCCAATTTTTAAAATAGAGCTCTAAATTGGGTCCCAGAATTACCAGCTGATAAGCCTGACTTCAGTACTGGGCAAACTGCTTGAAAATATAGAAAAGAAAAGACTTATCAGGCATAGACATGAACGTAATTTGCTGGGGAAGAGTCAAAACAGAAATCATACCTCATTAATCTACTGGAATTCTTTGAGACGTCTCAACAAGCATGTGTGGACAAGAAGAATGTTGCCAGAGGCTGTTATGAAAGCCAAGGTAAAGATGGTGTCCCTTGTTTCTGTTTGCCAGAAGCTGGGGATTGGTGAAAGGAGATGGATCACTCGATGATTTCTTATTCTGTTCATTCTCTTTGGAGCACTTGGCACTGACCACTATTGGAAGACAGGATACTACAGCACACAACTGTTGGCATAAGGATCATGAAGACCATGGCAAAAGTGGCCATTCTTAAGTAGGGTAAATGACAAAGACAAAGTAGTTTTCTCCAGAAGACAATGCTAGGCTTAGGAAGCACATTTTCCAAACTAGTGGCAACATAATTGTTATTAACATGATGAAATGTCGTAGGCATTTAAGAGTGTAAGTTGAAAGACACTTTGTTGGGCTTTTATCTGAGTGTGAATCTAAAATGTATGCTATTAAAAACTTGCAGAAGTGAGTGCAGAAGAGATACAGGCTGAAGCAGGGAAGGTGAATACGGAAGAGAAACATGTTCAGGATGCCTAAGTCTTCAAAAATTTTAAAGCTCCCTCAAGGATCTAGAACAACTGAGGTCAATGGAAATGTGCTTGTCTGTACGTGTATGTAATGACATACAAGTCAAAGCAAAATTAGTTAATCTAAGCCTGTGATCTTGAGAGAAATCACAGGATAACTCTGTCATGCTTGCAGATGGTGTTACTTGGCGTCTCTGTGAACTATTTGGCATATCTTAAAATAGTCTTCACATGGCTTCTTTTCAAGACTGAAGACTTATTATAGTGTGTCCAGGGGCTAGACAGATTCACCAATCTACTTTTCACAACCCAAAAGTATGGGGGGGGGCCCACAAAGAATTTTTAAGGTCTTATGAATCCTTTTTATCAATTTTCTCTATAAGCTCCCTCATTCCCCTCTATTAGTTTTTCTCTGTTTTTCAGCCCTCCTGTTTTCAACCAGCTGTTTTTTGTCCACTGTTTTGTTGTTTTTTTCAGTTGCCTTGAAGCTTCAATCTCTGCCAGTAAATGGTGAAGTAATTTAGTAGCTGATAAAATAATGGACTAGTCAAGTGATGTACATTTGTAAAGGATTGTGTGTGATTTTTGCCAGATGCCAACCTACCCAAATATGAATGTTGGTTGGAAACTGATCACAAGAAAAACACTTATATTATTCTTTGCTGGCTGCATGTTGTCAGGGCTTTCTTTACATTGGGCTAAAACCAAACCAAAAACCTCACACAACAGGGAAAATTTTCATCTGAGATCCACATGATGGAGTTCATCTGATTTCTTTTGCTATCAATGTTGTCAAAACTCCTATTGACACTAATGGGAGCTCTGTATGTGTAAAGAGAGGAAGCACAATATCAGTCTTAGCTGCTCAGTGGATCTGAGCTAATTTTGCTGTCAATTAGTTTTCCTACAATTCTTAAAAAATCTTTGGGTCTAAACGGCAGCAGTTTCCCAAGAACATTATTTACTGGTATGAAGGGTCTGTCCTGAGCAAAATTTCCAACAGGGCGAGAAGAGGATTCCAAGCTGCCACTGGAAGGAAGGAAAGGTTTTAATCATTAAGGAAAGCTCAAAATACATTTAAATTTTGTTATTTGTTGCTCTGGAAGTGATTGAGCCAAGGGCCAAATTCTAATCTATGTAGCTGAGTGATCTCACGAGTGTGCAGTTTTTCCTTCTCATGTCTAAAGTCAAAAGACAAGATGCTACAGGAATGGACCATACAGTGTGCCGTGAATGAAAAATTGGTTCATAGGTTGAGGAGTGAGGTTGCTATTTAGAATCTTCTGCTAGATAAAATGGTATAAAGCAGACAGTTCCTTTCATTTTAATCCACTGGTAGGTTTCTCTGGTTGCTCATGGTTTTTTGCAACTTATGGATGGTGCAAAGCAGTTTAACTCTGTTTTGTTGGCTAGCGGACTATAGCATACAGTTGTTGGCATAAGGATCATGATGACCATGGCAAAAATGGACTGATTTGTGGTATTCCTGAGCTCACGTTAGGATAACCCTGCTGAGTGGTTGGGTGCCTAAGTAACACAGAGTAGTCTTCAGGCTGCACAGCGGACTGGCCTAGCATGCAGTGGTTTTAGGCTCAGGGGCAGGGGCTGCCAATGAAATTTCCAGGACTCTGGGCAAGATAGAGGGACCAGCTCTGGACCCCAAGATGGTGCAGGGCCTTGGGCAGAAGAGGCAGAGCTCGGGGGCTAACCTTCCCCAGCCAGCCCTTCAGTGCTGCCTGGCTTGCGCTGCCCAGGACTCCAGTGGCTATTTAAAGAGCCCAGGGACCCAGCCACTGTGGTGGCCAGGGTAGCAGGGGTGGTGGGCAGCATCTCTGAGCCGTTTTAAACAGATTAGCCCCAGGGCAGCTGCCCTGATTAGGCGACTTACTAGTATGGCAAAATCCACACTGACACCGAACACAACTTAGCTGGTTTGGAAGAACCTGGCTCCTAATAGTTGTAAATTCAAAGCTCTGCTGGTTCTCATTGCATATTAATTTTAATGGAGGATTCTTTTTTTTTCCAAAGTGGTCCTTCTAAAGATAATGAAGCTTGCAGCTCCCACCCTATTGAACAGCCACGTGCACTATGCCACCAGCTGGAGCAGCAGCACCTTTTCACGCATTCTCGCCCCAGAGAAATTTGTTGTGATGTCTAACTCAGTAAAAGAAACGATGGGCCTGATTCTTTTCTTACTTTGGTTTTACGCACAGTACTAGGCATAAGCAGACTGAGCAACTGCTTAGGGCCCCAGGCAGCTCAGGCTGGAGTCCCCCATTAGCTTTTTATTACATATCGGGGGGGGATATATCTGCATCAGGCCCCCAAAGCTTTACCATGGCATCTCTGTACATAAGTAGACAGCTCCAATGTTGTTCTGATTCTTACCAGAGAATCTTATTGTGGGGTCCAACCTCTAAATCTGGAGTACAGGCTGAACCTCTTTGGGACCTGACTGGTGCTGAACAAGGGGATTTACCAAACCATGGGAGGTCAGATCAGGGGTCAGCAACCCTTTTGAGGCAGTGCTGAAATTTCACCTTTGACTACTATGTACAGTCTGAGTGCTGGTGATACTTTTAAAAGTCATTAATAGTCCTACTTACAACAGATACATTAATAAATATCTCAAGATGCATTTAGATGGTGGTTGGTAGGATTAGCTAGTCATTTGTTAATTCACAGGTAGCACAGCTTTGAGCAAGCTCCTGGCTGCATAGGGGAGGAGGGCTGGGGCTGAGCTCCCACCTAGCATGTCTATGAAAATTGGCTCATGTGCCACTCCTGGCACCCGTGCTGGGGTTTGCTCACCCCAGTCAGGCTGCTTATTGGGCTCTTAGGAGACATTTAGAGGTAAATTATAGCTAAATGACAGCAAAGAACACTGAGAGCCAGGACTGGTGGTGGTAAACAAACTCTGTGGGACCCGGGGAAACTTGCCACACCAATGGTAAGTGGTTGCTCGTCTAGAGACTGACAGATGAGAGAGGTTCATCTGTATCTCCATTGACTTAACTGGAGATAATACCAGTGTAAATGAGATAGGACTTTGGATGTCGGTGGGAGCTGCAACATGTGTCCTTTATCTGAGGACAGAACTGGGCCCATTACTGCAGCTGTAGCAGTTTTCAAAGGTGTTAGAAATGCACATCGTGGCTGAGATGGGTCCCTAAATTTAGGAACCACAGATCAGCACTTAGAGGTTTAACACAAGTTCTTAAATGCCTAAATCTAGATTTCAGTACTCAGTTTTGAAAACAGGTTCTCCCATGCAGATGAGAGAGATGGTTATGTGGGTAGATCATTGCATAGGTTCTTGTTATCCAAAATAAATTACAGCCACGTTTGATGGATGGATGGATGTAAGCACAGAGAACAAAGTGGGCAGAGGAAGAGAGACGTGTGGTAAGGAGAAGAAGAAACGAAAACAAGGAGGAATGAAGTAATAAACAGGGAGAGGAAATGCAGCAGGGGAGAAGGATGAAGCGAAGCATCAGTGAAAGTTATTAAGCTTGTATTTATTACCAAATAGGGAAAAACTGCAGAATTTTCATAATGGATCTTGGAGTTCTTACACAGACAAAACCCTCAGTGGGGATTTTGGCTAAGTAAGCATTTCAGAAATAACTTATGGGCTCTTCTTGCTTGCTAACTGCATAGCTGGCCAGGTGGTGTAAAATCCATTGGCTTTATTAAAAACAGTGAGACTTGCACCTGTGTAACAGTGAGAAAAAGTTGGCTCAGTTTCTTGTTATATTATACCCTGTTTGTGAATTCTCTCCATTTCGTTCCTCTAGAAAATGCTGAATATGATGGATAACTAGCTTTCCTCAGATTAGCACATTTCCTATTTTGCCATCTAAGGTAAAAGATCATTCCAGCACCTGAATTTTAGATTCTAGTCAGACATTCACCTTCCTGCATATGAGTCATTCTCGTTATTATGCAAATGTCATTTTTTACCTGAAGGCAAATTCTTGCCTCTTAATATTTAAACTCCATCTAGTTTTCATTGATCTCTAAACAACACCACATCTTTGAACTTTTCTTAGGAACATTTTAAGGGACAAAAAGTCTCACTTTTAATAATGGAATTACTGGCTAATTTCACTGGAGCGAAGACCATTCTTTCTCAGTACAGATAGCTGATGAACAGATAGCTGATGAAATCTCAGTTTTAATGTTAGAGAAATTACAATGTCATTTACATCTAGTTTGCTTCTTTAAACAATGGAATTACTGGCTAATTTCACTGGAGCGAAGACTATTCTTTCTCAGTACAGATAGCTGATGAACAGATAGCTGATGAAATCTCAGTTTTAATGTTAGAGAAATTACAATGTCATTTACATCTAGTTTGCTTCTTTAAACAAAGAAATATTCACTAAAAGACTATAAGCAGATGTAAAAGCAGCAACAGAAGCACTTTCTTCATTATTCAGTAAAGCCATACAGCAAATGAGTTGAAATCTAAATTTAAATCAACTGTTTTCTGCAGTTTGTATGACCAAGAAGGTTATAGATACTTTTGAAGGATAAATATTGTATTTTGAAGTGACCATGCTAAGCACCTACAGCTAATTTCAACTAAAACCTATCTACTAACTTCTAAATGTTTTCCTTGGACAATGTAAACAGTTTCCAAGTTGAGAATAATTTTAACTCTTGAGGAAAGCAGGTGGAATGTCTCTATCAGTTATCCTTTGGTGTTGGTCTTCATCAGCTTGAGGTATCCCTGCCCAGCACAAAAGTAACTGAAGAAAATTTTTTCATTAGGGAAAGTTCAGCAGTTCTTGAAAATTTGTCAGCTGCAAATACTCTGCAGGCATTTAGATTTTAGAATGCCGTTCTAAAAGCAGCACTGTTCAAAGACTCAGATGTCAAAATCTTTTTCTTTTTTAATTACCTCCTGCATGAATGTATCTGCTGGATATGTGGCCCTGAACATCTGCTACCCTTTGACAGTGCCAATGGTTTTACTTTTCTTTGGGGAAGACTGAGGTTTGTCAAGTATTTACATTTTTGTCATGTCATCACTTTGGCTTTGTGTGTGTGTGTGTGAGAGAGAGAGAGAGATCGAGAGAGGGGGAAGGCAGGAGTGGCTGTTTTGAAGCTGTCAGAAAAAAATACCAAGAGTTCCTTGACTGTTTTGCTTATGAATCTGAATATGGGAGAATAGGACATAATACAGAGCCAGGAGTAATAATTAAGAAGCGCCGCAAAATGAAGCAAACATAGATAGCTTTTTAAAATGATAATGAAATTTCTTATATGAGCCAGTGCTGTTACACAAGAACAAGTTTTACCCAGAGCAACTGGATTCAGATATACTGTAATTTCCAGGTCCTCATTTTTAGTACACTGTACAGTTGGGTTGATCTCTTGTGGGATCTGGATACTAACTTACTCTGCCAAAGCGTCTCATTGGGTCAGTAATTCATCCAAAATATGAAAAAGAAACCTTGTGGCCTGCCCTTTGCCTGTAACCATCAAGTCATAATGTCTCTACATCAGACACCCTTAGACAAGCAATCTTCAGTTTTGTCCCCTGTGACATACTTTCAAGTCCTAGTTTGGAGTTTTTAATAATAGTTTCATCTCGACTTATTTTTCTCTTTGACATTTTCAGTTGTGTGTCTATAAATTACCTGGTTATTGGACCTTGGAACTCTTGCAATACAACTTTCAGCTGTAACCTAAAATAATATTCCTCTCTTAGTCGATGTAGGTGAAATATACCACAACTTCAACTTTTTTTTAAACACGCTTCTGAGTGAACATAGTGCTCCAAAATTCAGGGGGGAACGTAGTGTACAATGTTGGCTTGAACCAGACAGAATGGAAATTGTGACATGAAATGTTCCTTCAACTCTCTCCCAATGCCTCTTGTTGCTGCTATCTTGCAGCAGCCCCTGCTTTTCCAGTCACAGTCTCTTTTTGAGAAGAGATTGGTGGTGGTGTGATGTGTTCAAACAGATATTATACCTAAGACCAGAAAACTTATTTTTGCGTGTGATCTGCGTATAGAGGCAGATCACCAGCTGATGCCTGTTGACTTCAGCTGAGGGATCAGCTGCAGGCCAACAACCAGAACAAATTTTTCATGGATCCCCTGGCACAGTACTACCCAGTCAATGCACATTCTGCTGTGGTGCCCAAACCCTGTGCACCTGATTTTGCTGTGATTACCCTTAGGGAAAATCAGGAGCAGCTTGATTCATTACTGAAGTCAGTGGAGTTTCCGCAGTGCAAATGAAATTAGAATCAGGCTCCAACAGAGTCTTTAGTACCATGTTTATGCGTGGCTCCAATTTTTGCAGCAGTGTGACAGATGCAGCAGTAATCTTGAGCATTCATTTCTGAGCCTGCATGTCATGGTATTTTTCAAAGTGACTGAAATCTCTGGAAATATAAACAATATATAGTCTACTCTAGCACTGTATCTGTCTACTACCCAAACATATTCTGGCCCACAGATTTCATATTCCATTGGCAACACACTGATGGAAGATTTCAATATATTTTTGCAAGATTTGCTTTTAAAACATAAAAATATAAGAGGTTCATGAGTTATGTCCTTTAATTCAGTGGTTCTCAAACTGCAGGTTGGGAACCCAAAGTGGGGCATGGCCTTGTTTTAATAGGGTCACTGGGGCTGGTGTTGGGCTTGTTGGGGTTCACAAGCTGACACCAAAATCTGAGCCCCATGCTCGGGTGGTGGGGGTCGGCCTTCTCTTGACAGACAGGGCATTCACAACAATGTGAAGCCCTGTCTGCTGTGCTTCCAGGTGCCTGTTTTGTCGAGAGAGCATCTGGACAGTCCAGCTACTCTGTTGACAGAGTTCAGCGCTCATCCGATTTGCTTTTGTTGCGGCCGCACTCTGTCAACAGAAGTTTTGTTGGGAAATCCTTCCGACAGCGACTTCTGTCGACAAAGTGCTGTAGTGTAACTGTGGCGTAGTCCTCCTGTTCCATGCTTAAGCCCTTAAACTTTGGCTTCCTCTTTGACCCTACTTTTGAAGCTGGTGGGCTTGGGCTTTGGTCACCCTGCTTGGAGTCCTGTAGCAATTTTTGTTGTCAGAAGGGGGTCGCAGTGCAAGGAAGTTTGCAAAATGCTGCTTTAGTTAGTGTTCTTAACAATGGTGGTACCAAAATTTATTATTTCTTTGTTGCCTAATGGACTGTTATGGCGACTGTGTATGTTTTGATTCATGTTTCGTCACACAAAATGCGTCCTTCCAGCCAACTGTTCAGTTCAACATGATTTTAGTGACTTCTTATTGGGATGCAAGGAAGATTTTTGCCTGCCGTATTTTAGGTAGATTCATTATGATCTTTACTCAGTGCCATTAAGGCTCTGAGGATGCTGTTGTCTCATTTTTTTCCTACCTTCTTTCAGATGTCACTAGCCTCCGCTTCATTTTTGGGCATAGTTTAATTTTTAATCAGTCTAATTTAATTTTATTTTAACCTGGCTTTTGTTGCCAGCTCTGGCATTGAGTCATGGACAAGCCACGCTTTTATCCATCTTTAAAAAAAGGAGATACAAATACTTGGACTGATTACTGTTTGTAAAGCACTTGAAATATATAAAGTACTATATAAATACAATGTATGATCTTTATTAATGCCTCAAAACTGAGAAGGCTAAAGTATTCTTTAACAAAACCTATGGGTTATTTAAAACCATTCAAAACCTGTTATTTGGATGTGTATGAGCATATATAGAGTATGAATGTTTTTGAGACTAAAAAAGACATGAGTCTGATCTTATTTCATATCAGTGGAAAAATCTGTTAATGTCTGTGAGGTACACTACATTAATGTTGGTGATAGTGAGTCCGGAGCTGGGTCCAAAGTCTATAATGTTAAAGGTTATTCTTGCCTTCAGGCCTATTAGAAACTTTTTCCTGTGACCTTTCTGAGTTTTTCCCCTTGATCTCGCACAGGCTGCATATTTAATGACATAAAAAGCTGTGCAGGAAGTGGCATTTGTTTTTTGGTATTAATTGCCTGAATATGAGTTGCTTTTTTGTCTATTGTCTTCAAAGTTCAGCCCTGTTCAAAGTGTGGGCTTTCTCTTACATTGTGTTAAAGGGCTTTTAGCAGGAGAATGATACTGTTTATGAACAGGGTGATGTTGGGCTTTGATCAGCAGCTTTTATGCTTGTTGAACATCCTTGTTCTGTTCTGTATGCTGTGTATGTGCCTGTAGGCCCTTGATCTATGTGCAGTAAATTTTGTTTACTATAGTTCTTGTCACTGTATTATGCAAAGCTTGTTAAAATGTGGAAACTTTTTTCCCTCTGATTGCTTCTCCTGTGTTATTCTAGTGACCTCTAGCTGAGGTATAGACTGTATATTCCTTATGTACTAATGAGCTTTGGTTTATGCCAGTAATTTTGTTTTGTCCTAATCTGTACTCTAAATCTATCTAGGTTACTGCAATATGTATTCAGGATTGCAAACTCTGTTTCTTTTTTCTCTGCTTTCCATTATACCCACAAATAAATAGATATTGAACTGACAGAAAACTAATAACAGCTGTTCTCCCTTGACAAATATCAAAGTTACCAGGACAAGGGACTGACATTCTCATACAGTGGCAGCCTTTCCTGCTGATTCACATGGGATTCTCTGTACTAGATTTTTTGATGCCAATTAACTTAAGATAGTTAATATATTGGTAAACACTTGTGTGCACATATCCCAAAGTTTGTGTCAGAGTGTAAGCTGAGGTATTGTCTTCCCTGCTAATCAAAGTTGTCTTCGTGTTAATCAGAAGTTTTTTAAAACTTCTGATTAACGATTGTATAAAAGCTATCCTGAGATTAAAATCTAGAGCTGGTGAAAAATTTTATTTTGACAATTTTTTTTTTTTTTTGGTTTGTAAGTGGCAATTTATTGAAACTGAAGCATTTTGTAGAAATGTATCAGTTTTGAGCCAACTTTCAGTTGGAAGTTTTATCAGGTCCAGGGTGGAATTTTTGGTCAAAACCAGGCAAAGAGAGAGAAAATGTGTTTGAGAGCCCAGAATAACCAACAGTGGCCAAGTGCAAGTCCATGCTCTGTGACCTGTGTCTCCCACATCCCAGGAGAGTGCCCTGATCACTGGGCCGTTGACTATTCTGGGATCTGCCTGTCTGTTTTTTTTTTCCTCTCTAATTTTTCACGAAACCTTTTGGAAGGTCTCATTGCATGCGGCGCTGTGAAAAAAATCATATCTTAAATTTGAAATTTTTCACAAAACGGCACTCTTGTTTTCCGGTCAGCCCTAGTAAAACACGGCGAAGATCAGGCACTTTAATTTTACCTTGAGGTAAGCTAGGGAAGGTCAACCCCAGACAGGGACTGGGCACTGACTTTGCCTGGTTTGCCTCCTCGTAGTAAAAGTCAAGAGTTTCTCTTCATTTTTTAAATACTGGGGTAGCTCACGTGTGTTAGTTATCCAGAGGTAAAAAAAATGTCTTTTTTTTTTCAATTATGAAGACAAGATAAGAGCTATGGAACACGTCTTTACAAATGTGTTAAGTACCTCATTCTAATCCACCACTAGTTGAAGTAAAAAAGCCAAGTGTACATACCGCTATTGTCCTCGTCTCCCTTTATGGCTGCACTGAAGCTGGTATTTGCAGCAAAGGATGCATTTGTATGTAAAGCATATTGTTGAAGGTGCTAGTGTCAAACACAGTATCATTACTACTGCTGTCTCAGTATTTTCTCAACAGTATGGCATTGCTTGTCAATCAAAATTAAATTGCTACTATATTTCTATGCAAACTCATTCACAACCAAGCAATCTGAGAGAGAGGGAGGAAGAGACAAGCACAAAGAATGTTCAAAAGTGAAAGTCAACACCATTACAACAACAACAACAACAAAAACACAGTCAACATAGTGAGCTCACTCTTCTCCAGTGAAAGAGGCAACTATGGCAAGAAGCAGAATTTCTAACATGCTAAAGTCTCTATTCAAGAACTTTGTTCACGTAAGCAGAACTTTTATCTCTCAGTTTATGAACTGCTGTTTTCTGTTTTCAGTTGTTACAGCTCAGAGAGCCTCAGTTTCAAAATCAGTTACTCTGTATTCACACTGGTACAACAAAGAGCAGAATTTGGTCCTGTGTATGTAAAATGCTAGGACACTGAGGATTTTAATCCCATTTGAAAATAAGAAAAGGTTACAAAATGGGAGGGAAACATGATTTTTTTCTGAATGAGGTGGTTGAGTTAAGAAAATTCTACTTTACACTTTTCAGAAATAGAGGGCCTGATTCTGATTTCATTTACATTCGTTTTATATTGGTGAAAATGTAATGATTTCAGTAGAGATGACTGATTTACAATTGCATAACTGAGATCAGAACCCAGGACATTAATTCTTCTATTTAGAATTACATGTTGATTGATATAACACAAACCTTATGTTATAGTTTTTAAAGATCTAGCTATACAAGCATACATATTTAACAAACAATACAAATTCTTTTACTTTAATCATAGAATCATAAAATGACGGAAATGGAAGGAACCTTGAGCGGTCATCAGGCCCAGTCCCTGGTATTCTAGACAGTCCCCCAAGCAGCAACTAGACCATCCCTGACAGGTGTTTGTCTACCCTGTGGAATCCCCAAAGATGGAAATTCTGCAACCTCCATTGGTAATTTATTCCTGTCAGTAACCATCCTGACACAAAGTTTGTGTAATGTCCAACCTAAACACGCTTGGCTGCAATTTAAGCCCATTGCTTCTTGTCCCATCATCAGAGGTTAAGAAGAATGTTTTTTTCTCCCTCCTCCTTATAATGTTTTAGGTACTTGAAAGCTATTATTATGTCCCCTTGAAGTCTTACCTTCTAGACTAAATAAACCCAGTTCTTTCAATCTTCCCTCATAGGTCTTGTTTGCTAGAACTTTAATAATATTTGTTGCTTTTCTCTGGAATTTTTCCAATTTGTCCACATCTTTCCTGAAGTGCGATACCCAGAACTGGCTACAATACTACAGGTGAGGCCTAATTACTGTGGAGTAGAGCAGAAGAATTACTTCTCATGTCTTGCTTAAAACACTTCTGTTCATATATCCCAGAATGATTGTTTTTTTTGTTTTGTTTTGTGTTTTTGCCACAGTATTACGCTGTTGACTCATATGTGGCTTGTAGTCTACAATGTAATACTCCTTTCTGTAATACTTCATAGGTAGTCACCTCCCATTTCATATGGTTGAAATTGATTGTTCCTTCCTAAGTGGAGTACTTTGCATTTGTCTTTTTGAATGTTATCCTGTTTTTCTCACACGCTGTCTCCAGTTTGTGCAGATCATTTTGGCTTATAATCCAACCCTCCAAAGCACATGCAATGACTCCCACCTTGGTATCATCCACAAAGAAGTCATTAAGCACCTCTGCCACTTCCACATTTTCTGTTACTGTACTGTTCCCCCCCGCCATTCATTGAGTAATGGGCCTTTTCTGTCCCCAGTCTTCCTCTTGCTGCTAATGTGTATGTAGAATATTTTCTTGTTACCATTTATATATTTAGCTAGTTTGAGCTCGTTTTGTGACTTGGCCTTTCTAATTTTGTCCCTACAAACTTGTGTTATTTGTTTACATTTGTCCTTTGTAATTTGATCTAGTTTCCACTTTTTGTAAGACAATTTTTTGATTTTTATGTCACTGAAGACCTCCTGGTTAAGACATGGTGATTTCTTGCTACGCTTCTTATCATTCCTATGCCATGAGATAGTTTCCTCTTGTGCCCTAAATAACGTCTCTTTGAAAAACTGCCAACCATCTTCAATTTTTCTCTCTTAGACTTGTTTCCTCATAGACTTAATATAAAAACATCACTCTTCAACTGTGTTTTAAAACTACCCATGGAGAATGCAGCACAAATCATACGGACTGAAGAATTCCAGCAAGGTATTTAGAAATGGTCCATCTAATCAATCAATTTTTGTATGTAATAATAGCATTTTATTGTAGTTTATGAGCCACATCCACAGCTGGTGTAAATCAACGCAGCCCTAGTGACCTCATTGGAGCTGTTTTGATCAGCTGGGGGTCCATCCATTCCTGTTCAAAGTGCTGGACCTGGATAAAACAACCTTGCTCTAGGTTGAAATGCAGTCTATATTTGCAGTTTTCCATATTTCATGAAGACAAGTTAAAATTAAAGCTCATGTATTTATATGAATTCTTTTGAAGTCATAGGGGAGAGAGAGATCAGATTTGGTCTTAAATGTGGTCAGCCCTTTCCTAACATTTACTGTTGCAGTAGGATCATGAAGCTCGCTCTGCACTGCTTCACAGCCATGTGAGCACCTTCTCCCTTACATCATGCCTTATTCCTCCTGATTGGCCACAGCTCCCAGACCAGACCCCTTTCTTTAGGGGGCAGTCCCAGACCCAGACCCTTAGCTCAAGGAGCAAGGCTCCAAGCTGAATGTTTGAAAATACGAACAAATCACCATGGAAGCTGGGTATCTGCTTGAGTCAATCTTGCCATGTGCCAGCAAATCTGTGGTGCGACATGAGCTTCCCAATACAGCTCACACAAGAGATAACCAAGAGATGTGGTGAAATAGTGATACTACATGTTTTGAAATTATTAGGCAAAATTCCACCAGCATTCATTCCCAGTGGAGATGCTTCTAATTTTCCCGAGTGTGACTCAGGGCAGGGCCTAGCCCTTTTCTTTTGCTCTATATTTTTAAGGTTGATTGTTTCTTCTAAGTGTTTGGGTGCATGTTGCTTGGAGCTGACTGCATACAGCTATGCACCATAAACCATAGTCAGGGATCGGTAGCTTTATAGAGGCATAGACCAGTGGCAGTGTAATTTCAGGCTAACTAATAATCAGTACTTCTATCAGGTTGCCAGTTTTTAGATTTGTGAGTTGAGACATCTTGAACAAAATGTTACTGAGAACATTTCTGCAGCGTCTTGCTGACTGAATACAAGATGCTGCCGAGTTTGCCATCTGCCTGCACACTCACAGTGGTAATTATATCAGAGTCTCACAAGTGCTGGAACAAGAGGGATGTCAAATGCACTTTCCTTCTTTTTGAAGGTAATTTTCATTTTCTCAGCTCATTTGGAACTGCATATGATTATCAGCTGCAGGTGTGAGAGCGGCACAGAAAAAGAGATGTACAGACAGAGAGAGAGAGAGAGAGAGAGAGAAGTCTGAACTCCTAGAGTAGCCAGAGAAGAGTGTATATGCTAATCCTAGCAATTTTAAATTAAGTGTAAGGCTGGATATGTTCCTTCATTATTACTGCACATACTTTTGACTGCTATCTTAAGGTGTTTTTTATTAGTCAAATGGTCCAAAGAGCATTTTTCTTTTTTTGAGTGGCATTTGGAACAAATAAAAAAAATATAATTGTAAAGCTACTGCAAGTGAAATGGTACTCAATTTGCTGCAGATGCAAAGAATTGTATTGTTTTTGTTGCTGCTGCTGTATGGGTTGTAGTTCCAAAAGATTATGGGGTTAAGAAGGTTGGTGGGTAGCAGGGGAGGTGATTTAGTCCTCAAGACACACGACTTAAAATATGGACTACAGGGCTGTAGACAAGCAGGGTCTAGCATAAGAAGAGCTGGTAATTATTATTCCTTTCAGTGGAGAAGGGGAGATGTCAACATTATACGTCAGCACTCCCTGCTGGCTGATCCCGAAGAGCAAGAAGGTTAATTTATATAGACAACTCTGGTGACTCTTGACATGACCAAGAGATTTGTCAGGTGGCCTACAGAAGAACAGGCAGGTTGGAATTAACCTTCATTTTAGGAAGTATTTGAAGAGCTCTGTGGATTGGAACACTCCAAAACTTTTGTGAAGTTTGGATCTGGCTCTACAGCAGATTTTTATTGTCACAGTGGGCTGATGCAGCCCTCAAACACTGGGAATGATTATCAAAACAAAAAGCAGTCAAGTAGCACTTTAAAGACTAGCAAAATAATTTATTAGGTGAGCTTTCATGGGACAGACCCACTTCTTGACTGCTTTTTGTTTTCATAGTATATAGACTAGCACAGCTCCCTCTCTGTTACTATTGGGAATGATTAGAGTTGGATTGAAATAGTGTGTCTTGAATCTACCTCATGGAACTTGTGGGATTGGAGCTATGTGGGGGGAAGCTTCATGAGGGTCCTCTTCTCTAGTTTCTCCCTGACTGAGCTGTCCAGTGAGGAAGAGATTTGCTTCTCAGGAGGTGAGCTGTGGAAGCTGTCAAGAAACTGCAAAGATCCCAGGAGAATCCACTGAAGAACTGAACCGTTCATAGTAAGTTTGGGCCCATAGCAATCCCTGTACAGGTCTGTAAGGAAGTTTGGCACCAGAGACTTCTCTTGGACATTGCCTTTTTAAGTGTCCTGAAAGGAAGTCTCAGTGTCCAAACTTGGCCTCTCTAATACCAGCACTACTCACACCCGATTGCAATTTGCCCAGTCCTGCCACCTTGTAGCCCAGTCCCAGGGAACACCTTCCTCAGACCCAGGGTTGTTAACCTAACACTTGAGTATCTTCACTCATTTGTAACCCCAGGTTAGGAATTACTGAACCCTCAGCCCAAACACTTCAGCATCTACACTGTTGGCAGATTGCAGACCTGAGTCGTGCCACCCTTCTTCCCTCAAATGTGACTGCACTAGCCCTTTGTGGTGCATTGAGGGAAAACTTGACTGTCCACCAAACTAGGCTTTCCAGGGGATGAATAAAGTTGGTCTGTGGGCTTGTGGAATATTTTTGTCATGCATCCAGAATGCAAGACACTGGGGCCCTGTCTGCCGTACAAAATGGAAAACTTGAACCCTGCATCCTAGCTTGACTCAGGCTAAGATCCTCCTCCCTGTGGCCCCAGGACCCTAACTCCAAGCCTTGGTTTAGTATAATTTGTGTGTATATATGGTAAGGGGGCTTAAGCTTTCTCCTGACTCGCACCCTGAACTTGTGCTGCACTGCAAGATCTGGGACCCACCCCACTCATGGGCTCCAGAGCTCAGTCTCCAGCCTGAGTTCAAACATCTGTATCCCAATTTTGCAGCCCAGCAGCCCACGCCTCAGTCAGCTGGTAGGGCCAGCCAAAAAATTTTTATTGTACTGAAGGCATAACCTCTGTGCCTAGATGTTTGCAGATTTGGGGACAAGTTGGTGGCAGAGGCAGGAAGAGAAGCTGGCTTTTCTAACTCCTTATTCCGTGTCACAACTGAATTACCACCCTTAAATCACTTCATTTCTTTTCATAGCGCCATGTAATTCTGTAGCACCAAAATTCCTTGCTATTTCAAGAAATAAAGTTATATTCATTTTGGAAGTCTTTCACTATTCAACAGTATTTGAATCACATTTTATTTTCTTCCCAATCAAGGCTCCTGCAGCTGCTTACTAATATTTGTGGGAGATTTTACAGGTAAGGTCACCAGCCAACAAATGGAAAGTGGACCATGTATTTACTACCCGATCTGCATTCTCCCCTGCAGATTTAGTGCCCCTTGCCGTAATTTAAAAACATCCCACAAGGGTAAAAAGCCTTCTCCTAGCAAGAAGAAACAAAGAGCCTGGCATATGACATTTGTATGACTGTATACCGTGCTATGTGTAGTGGACCCATTGAGGCTTAGGACAATAAGGTTTCTGTCTAGGGACTGGACAGGTTTTATCTAATTTGAAATTTTTTAGCATAGTGGTTGTTTTGGGGATAGCCCTACATATTAGTGAGTTACAACAGCTGAACAAAAATTGTCACTCATCCTGCATGACTAAGATAGAGATATACAGTTGAGGATAGTTCTGTTCCCGTTTCCAGATATAAATAGGCAGAAAACATCCCCTTTTGTAATTCAAAGGATAGGACTATTGGATAGTACATCATTAGAAAAATTACTCCAGAAAGCTACCTAGCTAATATTTTCCCATATTGTCGAACTCAGCAACCTCCTAATTGTGTCTTTAGGTCTCTTGTGGTTCAAGCCTGTGCAGAATCCTAGTTTCTATTTTCAGGAACTTATTCTCTTCCCAGGGCACTTTTGGACTTTTCTCAGTTCTGTAAGGCTCCACTCTGTTCACCCACAGTTTTTGCGCTAATCACTACCGAGTTTCTACCCAAAAGGCTTTAGCAAGCTTCTTTCTGATCAGAAGAATGGACAAAATTCCACTTAGAATCTAAATGGTTTAAGCTTTGAGTGACATAAAGCCTTCCTTCTCTGTAGGGAGATAAAGCTGCTGGGTCTCATTCTCCATTTGCCCTCCACCTTGTGTACCCATTTAAATCAGAGTAACGTTTGTGTGATATGGCGCCCTTCGGATCTGATGGTATTTTACACCCACTATGTAGTCATGCAGTGTAGTCATGACTATACCATCATGCAAATGATAGTGAATTGGGCCCTTGGTCACCACAGAATTACTGGTACCTGGCACAAGAGCCCTAGTCAAAGACTGAACCCATATCTCCTGTATGGTAATTGTCATGGACACTTAGGTTGTGTGCCACTTGCTAGCCTTTAAATGGTTCCCTGGATTCCATTCAGTGTGACAGAACCGCCCCCGCCACCAAAGGGTTCCACTCTTTCTTAGAGGTAGGCTACAAGGGCATAATGCCTCAGAGACTGAGCCTCTGGAGTCCTGCTCTCCTGCTTAGCTAACTGGAACACAGCATCAGGAAGTCCTTAGGTTAGCACAGAGAAGCAAAGTCGAAGACATTGGCCATACTGGCTAAGGTACAAGTTAGCAGTCAGTTGTTTGGTTGCCTTTGTCTTTGTCTCCTTCACGAATATGGGTGGGTTTCAGCAAGGCCTTTAATGACCCATTCCTTCCACCACAGACAACTACATGATACAGTTACCTCTTGTTTCCAGCTCTGCCCTGCAAGCAGATGCAAATCCTTTTGCTCCCAATGATTGGCAGCTCCTAGTTAAGTCAATCAGTGCCGTGCAAAGTGTTCATTAAAATAATACAGAAAATTCTTGCATCATCACAGTCGTGATGAGCCATGCCCAGCTGGCTATGGTTTTGCCTGTTGTAGAATAACAAGTGCTTTATGCTAGATCTAGATAATTTTTTCATATTATGGGTCACATCTTAAAGATATTGACTGGTGGACTGAACAGTGTGCACTTTGGACCAGCTGCTTCTCTACCTTGTGACTGCATGGCCCACTCATTCTTTCACATAAGATCCCTGTTGTACTACAGTGGTTACACTGGGGAGTATTTAATATATTTTTAGTTGATTTGAATGCGGTAAGTGTTTAGTGCTTTTTGAAAAGAAAATAGTTGTACTATGCCTGCTTTTTTGCTCTTCATTTAATCTCTCCCTCCCATCTCTTCTGTTTCTCTCTGATGTGAAAAGAAGTGCCAGCACCCTGGGCTTGATCTAAGCCCACTGAAGTCTATGAAAATACTCCTATTGACTCCGAACAGCCGATGAAGTCCTATATGACCAAGCAACTCACTGTAAACTACCAAGAAAAGTGTTTGGAAACCTTCTTTGTAGAGTATTCATGGTACTAGTTACCAGACACACAAAATCAAACTCTGGAAGATCGACCCTGACTCGGTCAATCTTCTTGGAAGTATGGATGTGCTCTATGTGTAACAACAACACCTGGTGATCACTGCTGTAACAGAATAAACAACTTCCAATGGATGTTTAACTGACAGTTTCTGATGGAGGCAATAGAGGGGTTGGATCAACAATGTCTGGTGTGATTTTAACTAGACCTGAGTAAACACTAGAGGAAAAGATATTTTATAAATATTTGGAATCAAATTTAGATTTAGCTACATTTTGATGTTCATTTTTCATGAACATTTTGCTTTACAGTGCAAGTATTTGAAACAAGTGAACTTTAGCTAATATTCACCATAAGAAAATATCAAAATGTATATTCAATTGTAAAAAAAAAAAAGAAACCTTCATAAATTGCAATTAATGCCTCATTGGCTGATCAGCCAAACAGGGAGTGAAAAGCACTTCCTAGCAACTTATGAACCATACCAGCAGCATGTCGTGCCACCGCATGCATTTTGAATTGTCAGTATTTGCAAGTTGCCATTGTTGCTTGATCTGTAGCCCAAGGATTAATCACCGAAGAAATTTTGAATTACGAATAAATCCTAGAATTTCACAGCCTGTGGACAGCTATTGGTAGGGGGAACAGGGTGAAATTAACCAAATAAATTATTCATTATGAATTATTCATCCAACTTTAATTATGTCAGGGTAGGTAGCAAAATAATTAGGTTCTGAAAAGTGCTGGGCTCATCCTACTGACAGGTTGTATCTCACATGCACGTGCAACTCCATGGAAATGCACCACGAGCACAGTTCTTAGAGAATACTGCCTATTGTAATTATAGCTTCACGTAAGACTGATGGGTTTGAATCTACTACATGCACAACTCGTAATCTCATTTTAGTTCAGGCCACTAGGCAAACATGAGTGGTGGCAAATGGCTATACTGACTTTTTTGCCTTCATTTAGTTTAACAGCTTTAAAATGTTTTCTTTCTGTATTAGAGAGATCATTAAACTGCTGTGTACTTTGGGATTTGAGTGCTAAAGAAAAAGAACAAACAAACAAAAAAAACCAACCAAAACCTTTCAAACCAAATATTTATACTGAATCAAGAAGGCTTTCTGACCTGATAAAGACCTCCCATTTCATGGACTGCAAAATCAGAGTCCTGTGATCTTTCTCTCTTTCTTGAAAGCAAAAAAGCAGTCATGTAGCACTTTAAAGACCAACAAAATAATTTATTAGGTGATGAGCTTTCGTGGGACAGACCCACTTCCTCAGATCATAGCTGAAGTGGGTCTGTCCCACGAAAGCTCACCATCTAATAAGTTATTTTGTTAGTCTTTAAAGTGCTACATGACTGCTTTTTCATTTTGATAGCAAATAGACTAACACAGCTATTTCTCTGTCACTCTCTCAAAAGCAGTTAGTTATTTAAAAATATTAGCTTCTTTCGTCTTCAGCTGTCAAGGCCTGTTTCCTTCCTCAGAAGCCAGTGTTTACTGATGCTCTTTGAGTGACACCCTCCTCAGTTCTAAGATGGAGCAGAGAGTGAAAGAATGTAGCATTTCACTGATGGATGCTGAGTCCCTATCAAGAATGTTGCTTAGCAACCTCCATGGTTCTGCATTTTGGAGAAAGCAGCGTAATGTACACATTCAGGAGACTGTATTAACATGTTTTTAAAAGGTAGCCAGATTGCTGAACCACTGAACAATTTAGCTCCAAGTTCCTTAACAATTTGGTAGGACTGGGCCTGGCAAACCTTACCAGAGGCACATAAGCAGTTCTATTGAAGTGACACTGCTCACACCAAAAAGGAGTGCACGAGTGAGTAAACAAGATCTAATCCTTAAGTTCTTGCTGTTATTCCTCCTTATTTAAAAAAGCAAATTCCTTTTCATGTGCTCTGTTCCATAGAGATACAAAGCAAGTCAGTGTTCTAGGATTCTTACTTATTACCATATTTAATTTATTACCTATAGGGTCATATCCTGAACCTTCTTTTAGTTGCTGAGAGCCCTTGTGCTGTACATCTCACAAGGGCTAGTGATACTTGTGGTGCTGGGATTGTGGCAAGCTGAGGGTATTAACAGTGAAAGGTCATAAACTGTACTTTTAGGCTGCTTCTGGAGATTTTTATTTGCTGTTATTAACCACCTGAGTGCAGTGCTTGGGATAAATGTCAGGTGGAAGTCACTGGTGGAGAAATAACAAAAGAGAACTGGCATTTATTTCTGTGCGATTGCAAGAGAAGGATCGTCCATGGTCTTGTTAAAATGATACAAAAAAGTGAGAGCACTATATTAAAGTTTATGTGTATTAGTGACATATTCAAGTAATCTGCCTATGGCAACTTTTGGGGACAGCAAAGAAGTTAAGTGTCCTGAACAAAATAAATGGAATGACTATTGGAAATTTAAGATGCTGCATGCCCGTGGATTTGTTCCAAGGGTGTGTGGTGTCTACAAGTGGCACTCTTTTGAATTTATCCCTTGTCATGGGTCCTCTCTTCCTCTATTATAACTCAATTTACTACACTGCAAAAATACCCATCAGTCAAATATAAATAGCCCAAGCTGCTAGCTTTCTCTAAAGTCAAGTTTTAAAGCAGAATGTGACCTATACACAAATAATCATAAAAGGACCCAGAAGTGAGGGCAACAAGCAGAAAGGATGACGAGAAAGAGGAGGATTATTCTGTGTATGCATCACAACAGCCTTTGTGTCATCCAAGAATCCCAGCCCGTGGCTTAGGATGAAACCATATCATATCATATTAATAAAAATAAAATTCCCACAAATAGCACATTCTTATAAATATATTTACATTTGATTTTTTTTGTCCTCTAAATATATTACACTGGTGACTTTTGCTCTATCCTAGCAAAATTCACAGGAGAGGGAAATGGCTAGTCATAAATATACAATAAGGCTTCCATTGCTTTCTCTTGAATATCAGATCCCCAAATACCACATAATAGTCCACAGAGTGCCTGTGACTCTGGGATTTTATAATGCTAGCAATTTGGAATGTGCTCTCAGTGTTTTTGCCTGGGTGATAGGAAATCAATCAGCACTGCAGAAAAGGAAAAGAAGCCAGCATCATGTATTTGTCAGCTTCAGTGCATTACAAAACTCAGATTGCTACATGCTGAATACAAATGTGACTAGAAGTGCTCAGATATTGCAATCAAATAGCTCTGAATGTCAAACGAAATTACTTTGGGAATCTACTAAGCTCCTTTCTTAAAACACATTGGTACGTAAATCCCCTTCTTTCACTTGATTAGTCCAAAAGGCTATAGGATATATTGTTACATAACAGAAAACATGACCAAAGTGTTAGTCATTAGCTTCATGGAATGCAAATTCCCCAAGGTCCTAATTTATTTTAGTTCCATATCTTCTGAATGGAAAGCCGGTCATTGAACTTACATTTTTGATAAAAATATACTTTAGAGTCATTCACACTTGCTTATAAATACATTTTTCACAAGGATCCCTTGAGCCATGAGCATCATCCCTGCTCCCTTGCTCAAACTGAATGTGATAGCAAAATAAAAATATAGTTATTACATGCATGATAAATAAGCAGTGTGGACAAAACTTGTTTTGTTTCCATTAGATGATAAAAGCCTTGTCTGACAAACTCTCAGATCATAATAATGATCAACTCTAAACATAGATTTCTTTCTAAACTTAATTAAATCACAATGGCTCATACTCAGTCTTATTTTGACAAGCTGCTGCAGCAGCAGAGCCAGCTAATCAAATGTCACTATAACCTAAGAAAACTGTTAATGAAAAGTGAAGGCTTTGTAGTGCAGAGGCATTGCCATAAACACTGGAAGAAACGCAAGCTCCAGTTCAGGAAAACATCCTTAAATATGTCCCTAAGTCCCACTGAGACTTAAATATGAGCTCAAATTTAAACATATCCTTAAGAGGCTTTTTTTTTTTAATTGGATCCTAATGTTGCCACAGAGTGGTATGGAATTCCTGATTCTAATGTACTCCAGGATTTTATGTATGAGAGGCATTATATATTGTCAATGCAATTACAGTATTACCATCAAACACAGTAAAAATCCCCAAAAGTATAATATATTCCTCCAGCTTGCAAATAACAGGAACAGATCAGAAGGGAAAACAATAGAAAGATAAGGCTGGAAAAATGCGAGATTTTTTTATCTGTCTAAAGATGTGGTTGACTCCATTCTGCTTCAGTTTATTTGTGCTCAGAAGTTGGCTCCTGTGTGAGAGAAAAATAGAAAGACTAAATCAGCACTTTTCCCTTCACCCAAGATTTGTGTGTATGTTGCAATTAGTGTAACAGATTATACCTCCAATTTTAGAAAATTTTCTGTTTAAATTTGCAAGTATGTATACACCTCTACAATATCTGACATCTGCTCATGCATGCAAATAATTGTTTTGACACTGTGACAGTTGCTGAGAATGTTTTTTAATTTTTGAAACATGTCAGACTGGTAATTAGAGTTTAATTCCCATTTGCGCCAGTGACATAGATTTTTGAGTCAGGCATTTTCTGACTTTTGCGATGCATTTTTCCAAGTCCATACTTGATACTTCAGAACACTCAAGGTGTCTCTGAGAGACTCAAGCTTTTTCTTATTCAATAACTTGCTCTCCATTTTCCTCACTGCTACAAATCAGGTTGTTTCTGTCTGTTTCTGGACATTTTAATGGTTTTGAGACTTTTTTGTAAAGAAGGACAGTCTTATGCTTCATGCACTGACCTAGATTTGACCAGATTTACATTCACTTCCTGGCAGTCCTGCATAGTGTCTGTATTATTTGTCATTTATATTTCCATAGCTTCATAAGCACAACTGAGCCAGAACCTCATGAGTGCATAGACCTAATAAGAAACATACCCTGCCTCAAACATCATACAAACCTATGGATGAGACAGACAAAGGGTGGCGGGGGTTAGGGGGAGTGGGGAGAGTGTTTATCGTAATTTCATATGTGGCATGGAAAGATTAAGTGACTCACTACAGCTCATCTCTTTTTTTAGATTGTACATGCTTTAGGGCAAAGGGCTGTCATTATGGCTATGTCTACACTTAGAGAAAACTTCGAAATGGCCATGGTAATTACCATGGCCATTTAGAAGTTTTCTCTAAGTGTAGACATGGCCTTACTGTATGTTTGCACAGACCCGAGAGCTATGGGGGCGGGGCAGTCTCAGCTGGGCCGTGGCAGCATTTCTGTAACACATTGTGAGTAAAGCATTCCAGTGTTTTTGCAGTGAAAACTTGATAAATATACAGTGGTGCATCACATATATTAAATAAGTGTTCTTCAAAGGGCGAGGCTGATCTCCTGACTGATTTCTTCCAGGTGCGCTAACCAGGCATGGCAGTCATCATGGCTGCAGAAACAGCACCTTCTTCTATAACTCTCCACTATCTTTCCCCAGTCCTGGGCTGGCTTCTTCTTGGAACTGCTTCCCAGAAGGCTTTTCTAGGGCCTGGTTCTCTAACTGTGGCAGAGACAAGCAGCTGCCATCAAGTGGCCATGTTGCAAGAGAATTCCTCTGACTGCCTCTCCCTGCCTTACAGCTGGTAAGCGTTCTCAGCTTCGGCTGGGTTTTTCCTTTCTTATTTCAGCAGAGATGATCCATCAGGCCGGTGTGCAGGAATTTCTGGGGGGGGAGTGTGTTTTTTTGTTTTGTTTTGTAAATATGGCTCTCCCCACCCTCAATCCTCCAGCTAGCCCTGCCCCCTCACCTTTCCCTCCAGCTGTCCCTGCCTTCCTCCATCTCCCCCAGGTTTGCCTCCCCAACAGCTGAACAGCTTCCCTGCTAGGCCCAAAGTTCCCCCCTCATCTCCCACTTGGTCCAAAGAACCCTCTCCACACAACAGCCGCTGCCACAAGGCCCCAGCATCTCCCACACACTGAAACACAGCCCCCCCCAACCTGAAAGACTCCACCTCTCTATTTGGCCCAAGAACCCTCCCACCCTCTCAGCCACAGGGGTCACCTCCCCACAGCCTCCCTACCTTCCATGCTCACCATGGGGCTTCACCTCAGCCTCCCGGCCTGCTGAGCCCCACTTTTCTGTGAGCAAGTGGGAGGCCTCTGGCTGCCCAGTGGAGCTCAGAGGGCTGGGACGGAGTGGTGGAGTGCCCCAGGGTGAGTTTGGGTGAGGGATACCCTGCAGCTGCTGCTGCCTGTCCACCCCCTGCCCCAGTAATCTCTAGCCAGGCTGGTTGGGGTGTGGGCAGGGCTGCCCACTGGGGTAGGATGCTTTCACACCCCTTACATCCCCACTGCATATGGACCTGTACATCCTGACAGCCCCTGTCCTACAAATATTAATGCATCTACATTACTTATCTCATAGAATCATAGAAGAGTAGGACTGGAAGGGACCTCGAGAGGCCATCGAGTCCAGCCCCCTGCCCTCATGGCAGGACCAAGTACTTTCTAGACCATCCCTGATAGACATCTATCTAACCTCTTCTTAAATATCTCCAGTGATGGAGATTCTACCACCTCCCTTGGCAATTCGTTCCAGTGTTTGATCACCCTGACAGTTAGGAACTTTTTCCTAATGTCCAACCTGAACCTCCCCTGCTGCAATTTAAGTCCATTGCCTCTTGCTCTATCCTCGGAGGCAAGGAAGAACAAGTTCCCTCCCTCTGCCTTATGACACCCTTTTAGACACCTGAAAACTGCTATCATGTCCCCCCTCAATCTTCTCTTTTCCAAACTAAACAAGCCCAATTCTTTCAGCCTTTCTTCATAGGTCATGTTCTCTAGACCTTTGATCATTCTCGTTGCTCTCCTCTGGACCCTCTCCAATTTCTCCACATCCTTCCTGAACTGCGGTGCCCAGAACTGGACACAATACTCCAGCTGAGGCCTAACCAGAGCAGAGTAGAGCGGGAGAATGACTTCTTGTGTCTTGTTCACAACATACCTGTTAATGCATCCTAGAATCATGTTTGCTTTTTTTGCAACAGCATCACACTGTTGACTCATATTTAGCTTGTGGTCCACTATAACCCCTAGATCCCTTTCTGCTGTACTCACTTCCTAGGCAGTCCTTTCCCATTCTGCATGTGTAACACTGATTGTTCCTTCCTAAGTGGAGCACTTTGCATTTGTCCTTATTAAACTTCATCCTGTTTACCTTAACCCATTTCTCCAGTTTATCCAGATCCTTTTAAATTATGACCCTATCCTCCAAAGAAGTTGCAACCCCTCCCAGCTTGGTATCATCTGCAAACTTAATAAGCGTACTTTCTATGTCAATATCTAAATCGTTAATGAAGATATTGAACAGAACTGGTCCTAAAACAGACCCCTGCGGAACCCCACTAGTTACACTTTTCCAGCAGGATTGAAAACCATTAATAACTACTCTCCGGGTACGGTTATCCAGCCAGTTGTTCACCCACCTTATAGTAGCCCCGTCTAAGTTGTATTTGCGTAGTTTATTGATAAGTATATTATGTGAGACCGTGTCTCATGTGTGCAGTCTCAATAATTCCATACAGGTAAGACTCTACTGATTTGACTCAAAGAAAGCCAAAGGAATCTGGAAAAATGGTTAACTCTCCTTTCTTAATCATTTCCATGGAGGACTAAGTAAACATGGAGCCACTGTTTGTGTTGAGAATGTTCTGTGGGTAGCATTTAAGGGGTTCTGAGACAGAAATGAGTTAGTGTGAAACGGAACCAGAAAATTTGTCCTTGTCCGTGTGTGTAAAGGATGATACACTACAGGTGTGTTTGTTCCGTGAATGCATGTGGGCATGTGCACATAGATGTTATATTCTTCTGGAGAGGTTTTTACTCTCCTCCTTTTTAGTGTTTACCATCAATATTTCTGGACTCAAAAGGAGGAACCTGATGACCAAGGTTTCAGAAAACTGCCTAAAAACTGAAGGCCAATGCCACTGCTTGTAAAAATAAAGCTAAAACAGTGTTCCTGTGCACCCCAATACAGTGTAACCTGTTTCTGGATTTGTGTTCCCCTCTGTGTCTGGTCCCCAGAGGATAGAAGTCTGTGAACAGCCCTACTGTGGAGCTTTGGCTCAAGTTGTACCACCTCAGTCACTTGTTCAGTCCGGTGTGTGTTGGTCCAAATGTCTACTGTTAAAATAGCACCCACATCCAAGGGTTTTATGTTCTCCATGTATATTCACTGATTAAACCTCATGACACTCCTGGAATGCTAGGCTGTACTAGTAAGTAAAAATAGCTAGGCAGATTAATAAGAGAGGTTTGGAGATAGTCTATTAAAATCCTGATCTCTTGAGTTCCAATTCTCTCCTATAACAATTAGATAAATGCTGCTTTTGTTGTAAAGACTCCTGTTTTGAAGGGTTCATTGTAGCAGGCATCTTGTTTCTCTCTTTCTCTCTCTCTCTCTCTTCTACCAGGAAAACTCTGTCTGAAGGCTTTCAGAATTGCGACATAAAAAAAAAAACTGATTTCACTGTAAAATGTCTCCTTTGACAAGTTTGAGGCTGCATCAGTAAAATCATCTGGATGCGCTTGTGACTAAGCTGGAGCAATAGCTGGATAAAGTGACAGTGCCCATGGTACTGGCAGCGTCTTTGGAAGATTTATGCCTAATACTAATGAGATCGTAATGGTGGCTTAGAGTTCTGGTAAGAATTAAAATATAGTTCTCCCATGAAAGACCTGTTCATTGCACGTCTTCAGCTGTAGCCACTACATTCACCTCATAAAGGTTAACTTGCATCCAGGATTTTCTGAAGGGTGTTTAAGGTGAAGGTTGGTGGGTTTTTTTAAAAGAAAAGGATATTGTGATAGAGGTGTAGGGCCAGCTTTAGGGCAATTTGTACAGTCTGTTGATGGTTCAACAGGACAGCGGTTGGATCAGCCTTTAGCACAATTTAAAGCTGTTTCACATTTACTCTGAACAACCAGCTAGAGATTGCTGTGAGGCTTTGTTTCCTACTTTGCCCGCCACCCTCCCTCTTTAGCTACCATGCTGACAGGTGGGGTGTTCTAGAACTGAGCTTACCTGCTTTGCCACACATACGATTTTATATATATGGTGATATACCTATCTTATAGAGCTGGAAGGGACCTTCAGAGGTCACTGAGCCTAGTCCCCTGCACTCACAGCAACACCTCTCACCATCCCTGACAGATTTTTTTTTTAATTTGTTAAAACCTATTTGCTGCAGATCCCTAAATGGCCTCCTCAAGGATTGAGATTACCACCCTTGGGGCGCTGGGAGGGGCAAATGCTCAAACCACTGAGCTATCTCTCCCCCATCACTGGGAGGGATTTCTTCACTTGGAGCCAAGTCCATTGGTCCCTTTGTGATGGGAGCTCCTAGGCACTATGACAATACAAACAATTATAGGTAAAAAGATTGTCTGTCTGCATTGAAACAATATCCAGTTTTAGCTGTAATATTTACAGAGGCACCGACATATTCTGTTCTTTCCCAATTTAGCCAGCATTCTGTACTCAGCTAGTCCTGCATTAAGTATGTATTTTATACCATTGTAACAGAAAAAGGTGTGTGTGTGGGGGGATACTGAAAAACTTCTCTCAAGTTTCCTTCCAGGAGAGATGTTCAGGTACCTGCTGATACAGTACCGAGGAGCTTGGGACAGTTCTGGTTTGATACCTGAGCTCTCTTTAAAAACCACTGGTCAAACCTAGGCTTCGGGGTGACCAGGAATATGTGATTTCCCTGGCATCTGAATCGAAGCCTTTGTGGGTTTTCCTCTTAATGGAGCATGTATGAAATGCTCAACTGAAAATTGACTCTTGCCCATATGTAGTTGTTTCCCCACATAACACAGGTAAATTTTATAGCACAGGATGGCTCTCCCTGGTCCTGCACCCCCTGGGACCAGACTGGTCCTGAATGAGGGATTTTTACCAGACCGAGGGTGGTCCCCAATTGCTGGCCCCTCACCAGTGCTGCTGGCCCTACTTCCGGCCCTGGCTGGCTACCCTGCTACTGGCCCAAGCCAGTCTATCTCTGTGGCAGATAGCACAGTGGCCCCAGCTCTCAGCCCTGCTGTAGCCCCATCTCTGAGCTCCACTGCAGCTGCCACCTCAGCCCTGTCTCCCAGCCCTGTCACAGTGGCAGACATGGCAGGGCTCAGAGCTGGGGCTGTGATGGATCTGGGAGATGAGGACACTCTGGCAGCCCTGAGCTGCCTGCGATCCTGCTCGCTGGATCCTGGCCACCTGGTTTAGGGAGGTGTGCCCTGCACTTAACATATAAGCCACGTCTACACTAGCCAGCTATTTCGAAATAGCTGGGCCAACTTCGAAATAGCGCCCGGTGCGTCTACACGTGCCAAGTGCTATTTCAAACTTGAAATTGATGTAAGGCGGCGAGACGTCAAAATCGCTATCCCCATCAGAAGATGGGACTAGCGCCCTACTTCGACGTCCAACATCGAAGTAGGGCATGTGTAGTCAATCAGCGTCCCGCTACGTCGAAATAGCAGGGTCCTCCATGGCGGCCATCAGCTGAGGGGTTGAGAGACACTCTGTCCAACCCCTCAGCTCTATGGTCACCACGTGCAGCAGCCCCTTAAAGCTCCCTGCCCCCTTATTTCCTGTGGCAAGAAGCTGAGAGTGAGCACAGCCTGCACACCCTCCAGACGCCCCGATCCACCACCCAGCACCCATGGCAGCCAGCCAGCCCCCCAGGCGCCCACAGGGCACCCCCCCAAAGGGGACCCAGGGCTCCCAGCCATCCAGCCGGGGGGGGATGAGGCGGAGGGGCCCCTCCTGGTCAGACGCCGAGATCCGGGACCTGCTGGGGCTTTGGGGTGAGGAGGAGGTGCTCCAGGTAATGGGGAGGAAGCGGCGGAATGCAGACGTGTTCGCCCGGCTGGCCAAGGGCCTGGCTGCCCGGGGTCACCCTGTCCATACTCCTGACAATGTCAGGAGTAAGGTCAAGGAGCTGCGGCAGGGTTACGCCTGGGCCCCGAACACGGTCAGCCGGTCTGGGGCCGCCCCCGCCGCTTGCCCCTTTTACAGGGAGCTCAGGGAGATCCTGGACCCCAGGTACCCCACCTCCCCCCTGGCCACCCTTGACACCTCAGCCGACGAGCTCCAGCAGGCCCCGGAGCCGGAGTCCGACCCAGAGGCCAGACCTGCACCCCAGGGGCCCACGGAGGAGGAGGAGGAGGGCTCCAGCGACGGGGGGCTCCTCATTGACCTCCCCTCCCGCAGCTACAGCAGGGCATCCGCCCAACGGGTGTCCCCCTACTGTGGGAGCGGACCGTCAGGTAAGTACCCCGGGTGCACACCCCTGGGCTGAGGGGTGGGGACAAGGGACATGACCAGGGCCCTCCACACACCCAGCCAGATCACGGCCCTGAGGACAGCAGTGGCATGTCCCTCAGAGCCTGTCAGCACCTGCCCCGCAGGACAGCGCCATGCCCCATTCCTGGGGATAGGGGGGAGCAGAAGCTCAGAAGGGGCCCACCCCGGGGTGGGAATACCACACCCATCATCATCATCTCTGGGGACAGGAGATAGGGACCCAGCAGTGGAGGGGTAGGGGATGTGGGCCATGGGTCAGGGCCCAGACTAACAGCTGTCTCTGCTCTTGCACCCTCTATTCCGCAGCCGTACCATCTGAAGACCTCGACAGCATGGGCGCTGCATCTGTTGTGCCGGACAGCCCACCGGGGTGATCGTATCAGGGCAGCCCAGTGGCAGAGCAGGGACAGGCCCCAGGATAAGCCCGCCACCGCCAGAGCCAGCCACAGGCAACCGCTGACCCCCAGCTCCTCGCCACCCTCTGGCGTCAAGTGGAGGATTCAGAGCGCCGCCTGCAAGTGGAGAAGCACCAGCTCCACTTGCAGGTGCTAGCGCTGGCCTGGCACCAGGAGGCTTGGGGGTCATTCATGAGGACTTTCGAGCGGATCACGGAGCAGATGGCACCCCCCGCTGCTCTGGCCGCCATCCCTCTCAGCCGCCCTCCACCTGTCCTGGAGCCTGCTGAGGAGGGGGACCGCAGGGCTCAGGAACCAGCCCAGCCATACCTGCTGGTTCTCCCAGCCCCCACCCAGCCTCGACGGGGCCTCCGACCCAGATGTGGGTCGCACCCCGCCCATGCCAGGCGCTGAACAGTAGGGGCGAAGGAGGCCAAGGACTGAGTCCCCCAGGCCCCCTTTGTACATATTCCCCCCCATTAATTGTACATAGTTGCCTTGTCCCACCCCCCTTTAGTAGCTGTCCCCCCCCCGATGTACATAGTTCCCCATCATTAATGTAAAAGTTCATCGTTGTTTCAAGAAGGTTTGGTTTATTTAAAACAATGTGTGTGGTGATGTGTGCTCTTCGGTGCTCAGTGGTGTGGGCGTGGGGGCAGGTAGTGTTGTGGGGGGCAGTGGGTGGCTCACCAGCTGGCTCTGCCAGCGTTCACCCCGCAGCCTGGTCAAAATGGGCCCGCAAGGCCTCCCAGACCTGGATCCCCTCATGGTCGGCTTGGAGACTGGGAGCAGCGGGTGGCTGGGCATAGGCCATGACAGCCTCCACAGCCCAGTCCTGCACGAATGCCTCCCCCTTGCTCTCCACCAGGTTGTGGAGTGCGCAGCACGTGCCCACAACCTGGGGGATGTTGGGGAGCCCTGCGTCCAGGCGGGTGAGGAGGCACCTCCAGCGGCCTTTGAGGCGGCCGAAAGTCCTCTCAACCACCTGGTGTGCATGGTTCAGGTGGGTGTTGAACCACTCCTGGCTGGCACTGAGGTGGCCCTTGTAGGGGCGCATGAGCCAGGGCCAGAGGGGGTAGGCTGTATCTGCGATGAGGCAGAGAGGCACGGTGGTGTCCCCCAGAGGGATCTCCTGCTGGGGGATGTAGGTCCCTGCTTCCAGCCAGTGGCACAGGCCCGAGTTTCTAAACACCCGGGTGTCGTGGGTGCTGCCAGGCCAGCCAACATAACTGTCCAAGAAGCAGCCCTGGCTATCCACCAAGGCCTGGAGGACCACTGAATGGAAGCCCTTCCTATTCAGGAAGCATCCTCCACTGTGCTCCAGGGCACAGATGGGGATGTGGGTCCCATCCAGTGCCCTGAAGCAATTAGGGAAGCCCATGATGGCAAACCCCACGATGGCTGCATCCGGGTCCCCAAGCCGCATGAGCCTGTGGAGCAGTAGAGCATTCAGCATGCGGACCACCTGCAGGGGAAGGACATGAGCACCCGTGACGGGTGTGCAGGGTGTGCATGGCCCTGCCCCGGGCTCCCCCTGGGTACTCCCTCTGCCCCTGGGTCCCCCCTTTGCCCCCAGGCTCTCCCCTGGGTGCCCCCTCCTCCCCCCTCTCCCGGTCTCTACCCCTCCCCCAGGGTCCCTTTACCTCCATGACGACAGCCCCGATGGTGGCCTTGCCCACACCAAACTGCTGCCCTACGGATCAGTAGCTGTCTGGAGTGGCCAGCTTCCAGACAGTGATGCCGACCTGTTTCTCGATGGTGAGGGCACGTCAGATGGGGGTGTCCTGGTGCTGAAGGGCAGGGGTGAGCCACTGGCAGAGCTCGAGGAACGTCTGCCGGCTCATCCGGAAATTCCAGAGCCAGCGGTCATTGTCCCATTCCCCAAGCACCAGCCACTCCCACCATTCTGTGCTGGTGGGGTACCTCCATAGCTGGCAGCGCGTCCAGCGAGGGGAGGCTGGGAGGGCTACATGGTCTGGGGCGGCTTCTTCATTCCCGGAGGAGGACAGCTCATCTTCTTCTAGGAGATGCTGGGCGGCCTCCTCCATGGCACTGAGCAGGGCGGCCACTGCTCCGGGGGCGGCTGTGTGGGCTTCTGCCTGCTGCTGCTGGGGTGCCATCCTGCATGCACAGGGTCTGCGAGTGGCTGTGGGCTCTGCAGACCTGTGCTGTGCAGGCTGAGTCTGCCTGGGAGGGGCCCTTTAAGGGAGCGGCTGGCTGTTGCCCTGGAAGGGCTAGTCCGCCCTGTGACCCCCATCTGCAGGCTTTCCTAGCCCCCTTGTTCCGACTGGGGCTGCTTTTTTGTGTAGACTCTCCCCTGCGGGGCCTATTTCGATTTAGCGCTGTCCTATGTTGATGTTGAACATCAACAGCACCAGCCCTGGAGGATGTGTGGACGCTACGCATCAAAATAGCTTATTTCGATTTCGCTACGTCGAAATAAGCTATTTTGATGTAGTGTCCCAGTATAGACATAGCCATAACGTGCTTTTCCATTTAAAAGTTGGAATCGCTCTTTAATAAAACAAACTATCACCATATGCTACCCTGTGCTATCTCTCAAGAAATTGTCACAATAAAGGGCCGGGCTTTGCTCTCAGCCATACCAATATAAACCTGGAGTTACTCTTTGTGTAGTTGACATCAGTGCTGTTATAAGGCTGAGACTTAGGAATGACAACTCTGTTCAAAAGTTCAGCAAAGCTCAAAGGCCGAGGTAGAAGCTCTAATTTCATATTCTGTATCTTTCCTGTCTTTGTACCATAATTCACTCATTCCTTTCCACAGCTTGAACATACTCATTTTACAGAGGCATTATTACTTGTGCCCAGTGACTATTTAAGCATTTCTTACAAACGTGAAGGGCTTCAACAGGAAAGATTCCCACCCCAGAGTGCCTCTCCTGTAGCTCAGTGGAAAGAGTTCACCCAGTACGTGTTCTGTCCTCAAGTTCCTGCTCTGAATCAGGTAGAGGAGAGATTTGGAGATGGATCTTCTACATCCTCTGTGAGTGCTCCAGCCTGTGGTTTATTGGGTGTAAAGTTGAGAAACCCCACTGCTGTGTTTTGTGCACAGCACAGTTCGTAGCTATGTTCTTAGACAGCCTCTGAGCACACTAACTAGGTCTCACTGCCGGTGAGACTGGGCATGGAACACATAAAATAGCAGTTAGATGCCCAGGTCCCTGTGAATCTAGCCCTGAAGAAGAATAGGCTGCATAAGCCAAACACCTGCTGCAGGTCTGCACTTTTTTTTTAAGCATCACAGGTTTAATATACTCCCACTGGTGTTCCACAGAGCTGGAAGTATTTGTTCCTTGGATAAGCCATTGAACACTGTGAATTTCCCACTGTATCACAATTACAGAAATGGAGGCACTAAGTGAGTTTATGCTGATCCACTGGGAACATTTTTAGAAAGTTTAATAGCCCTTAAAATTTCTCATTTCTAACCTGTCATGGGGTTGCCTAGAGGCTGCTCATTTTGCTGCACTATAAAACACGTAGGTAATCAGGAATCTGACTCAAGACATCATTAAAACCTTCTTTTTAGGCGGTAATAGTCACATGCTACAGAGGTCATTGTGCCCATTTCTTGCTGCACTTATACTGGAAGCACAGCAGCATATTGCAGGACTTGAAATGCTTCTGATCTAATTAGAAGGGCTTACAAAAACCCGTGTAAAGATTATGTGACATTTTCACTGGAAGGAATAAAAAATAGGCAAATCTGATGTTAGAATCCAGCATATTGCATATGCAAATGAGTCATGAAATATGAATTTTGTTAATAACATTAGCTGTATCATTGGTGATTATAGAGGGTTGATCACCTTGTACACAAACAGAAGCAGCTCCAGTGCTTCATAGGCTATGTCTACTCTTCTGCTGATACCAGATTTGCCCATTACTTTGGGGTATGTTCATTTTTTATCAGTACTCTGCTAAAGGGGGGAGTTGATAATTCTATCAGTGTGCTGCTGGTATTCTCATATGGCGCTCCACATCTCCCTTCTGCCAGCTCCCTTCCAATGGAGCGATCCTGCAGGACCTAGGTTCCCCAGGCCTGGCATCTCCCCACTCTACAATCAAGTGAACACACACACTCACACACACAGAGCATGGCTGAGATGGCCAGTTAATCAGCATTCACAAACTGACCCCTTATATGTCTCTTGACTCAATAGGCTGGGTTGGACAGCAGTGGCAAGCTGTGACCCTCATGTGCCCTGGCATTCAGTGGGGTGGCGGTGGGGTTAAACATCATTTTAAGCTGCCACCCTTATATGCCACCAGGTTCTGCGTGTCCCTACCCTGACAATCACGCCGCAGCCGTTCTGCTAGTGACCCATTTGATGAACAAATCCTACAGGATTTTTGGGTGCTATGGGGATCTTTACCTTAGATACAAGGAGCATTGCTGCAGAGCGAACTGGGAAGCCCAAAACAGCACCCGAGAGAAGCAACCAGCTTATCCATGAAATTTATTTATTTCCATGTAGTTAACCATATAAGGGAAGACTAACAAAACAGTTATAATCTGACTGACTAAGCTCTGATTGTAAAAGTTAGGGCTAGCAAACTGTAACGGATCACATGAGGCAATATCAGGAGACTATACTGAGAGACTGTCTACATGTGCCAATTCTTCTGGAAGTGGCATGGTAATGAGCTATCTGGAAGAAGCTAATAAGGCATGGATGTAAATTTTCCACACCTCATTAGCATATGGGCACATGATCTGAAGTCCAGAGGAAGGTCTTCCGGACTCCAAAATACACGTGCAGATGCGTGGCCCGCCAGAATCTTCTGGAAGGAAACCCTCCTTCTGGAAGCCCCTTCTTCCTCAAAATTTTGGGGAAGAGGGGGTGTCTGGAAGGAAGGAGGGTTTCCTTCTGGAAGATCCCTGCAGGCTGTGTGTCTGCACATGCAGTTTGGAGTCTAGAAGAGCTTCTTCAGACTTTGAATCATGTGCCCATATGTTAACGAGGCATGGAAAATTTACATCTGTGCCTCATGAGCATCTTCTGGATAGCTCATTACCATGCCGCTTCCAGAAGAAGTGGCATGTGTAAACACAGCCAGAGAGATCTCACCACTATGTGAAACTTGAATCAATCGGGGTTCCCAGGTGGTGGTGATAGCTGGGAGTCCAGAGTGTTGGACACAGGCAGAGGAGAGTCCCCAGCATGATCTGACAATAGAAGATAAAGTCCCAATGGAAGTGGTGCAGAATTTAGATCCAGGCACCAAAATCCTTTATTTGAGCATGGGTAGGGGTGTTTGCAGAAAAAGAACGATGGCTCAAGGGAGAACACTAGATTTGTTTATGGATAAACTTCTGCTTTAAGGGAGTGTTCCACATTTGTTTTATTCAGGCTAGACAATAAGAAATTCTCATTCCTGGCTCTGGGTGGTGTTTCTTCAAGGGAGCTTATAATGCAATTAGGCACCTTCAATATTTTGGATTCCAATGTCTACTCACACATGCAGATATACACAGATAGATATCGGGATCCACAGATCGGGCAGGTTCTACTCCTAAGAGCCTTTGTGGCCAATGGGAAGGAGCATGGCCCAATCATGCCTGGGATCCAGGGCCTCACGCCATCAGTTCCTCCCAGCCATGCAGCTACACTGCTCCCAGCCCTGTTGCCAGCCTTGGTGTTTCCTGTCTGGGGTCTTACAGCCCTGCTGGGAAGGAACTACATCCCCTCCTGCCCAGACTCCCCCCACCTGAAGTTTCATCCTTCCCCTCTCTCCTGCCCAACCCCCACCCCCAGCCTGCTTCTCCACCCCCACTCTGGCCCAGACCACCCATCCCCAGCCTGCTCTTGCACCCTCTCTCATCCTCCTGACCAGACCCCATAGACCTGGCTTAGTTCTTTAGTCCTTGCTCGCTCCTCATGCCCTATCTAATGTTTTGCTCCTTCCTGCTGGCTCAAGGCTTCCTGGTGCTGAGAGAAGATCTGGCAGGTTCTGGCAGTAGAGCCTGGCAGGCGGCGTGGGACTTGGGTGCTGTCTCTCAGCCAGGGTGAGCAATACACTCCTGGGCCTCGTTTCTGTGGATGCAATTGTACCAGTGAGCCTTGCTGAGAGCCACCCAGGTTCCGGGACCCCTGAGTTTGAAGGGCTCCTGTGCACCTGCACTGGCTGTATGGGCTACGCCTCCCCCAGTGCAGTGGGCAGGCTGGAGAACTAGCCTAAACATGAACTCTTGATGGGAAATCCAACTGGTGCTCAGAAAGGAGTTGATTAGCACCTTCAGTGCAGCTGTACAGAAAGGCGGTTAAAGACTTCACTCTCCCTCCCCACCCCCCTGTGAGCTGACAACTTAAGGGAAAGTTCTGTTGCTAGGAGACTGCAACCACAAAGTGCCATGTTAATTCATGTGTTTATTTTGAACAAGAAATGTTGATTAATGGTTAGATTTAATGGAGTCGTCTTTTATTCTCTGCTCCTGTACGGATGGAAGATCAGAGCCTGGAGGCTCCTTTACTTTGTGCCGGAGCACCAGTTGAGCAGAGGGCTTCCCCAGGATTGTGGGGCCTACACAGATAACTTAGGGATGCTCTGGACGTTCATCAGCTGCAGCCAAGGATCGGTGCCAGAAGCTCTAATTGAAAGGGGGTTAAGATGAAGAATTTACTTTTGTTTAGACCTTCTGCTACAGTAGCCTAAAGACTTAAACTTAACGCCACCAAACAACCTCCTGCAGGAACACAAGAGTCCCACAATAGATGCTTTTAACCTTCAGGGTACAGAAACAGTTCGAATGCGTTTTTATTGTCAATTTGAATACTTTCTTGCTACTTCATGCTCCATTCTTACTGGAGTAGACGAACCACTCTTTAATGGAGAGAGAGACGGATAACTCTCTTGTATTCTGCCCCTTGTAGATGTATAATCTCTACTTTGTAGGCCAAATCTGAAAAAAAAAATAGACGATGAAACTCAGCTCCTGCAAAGTACAGACCAATCTGTCCCTCTGCCCATCCTGAGCCCCACAGACTTCAGTGGATCTCAGTGTGGACACAGGCGTCTGCCCCAGTGCATCTCATTGCGAGGTTTGGAGCTTTAATTTGCAAACTAAGACGGTGGTGGTTTGTTGGTTACTGTACGTGCCAAGTATGCCTACACAAAGCCAGATCCTGAAGTGCTTACTCTGTGAAAAGCCTCATGACATCAATATGAATTTTGTTTAGTTAACAAATAAGAGCTGTGCCATTTGTAATGTGCAGTCCTGGCTATGCTGCTTAAAAGTGCCCAAATTAGTGATCTATTTTTGGCCTCAAGGTCTGATCCTGCACTCACAGAAGCCAGTGACACAGCTCCTGTTGCCTTCAGGTACGGAACTGGGACCTAAACAACAAACCTCTGGATGTTATGAGTGGGATTCACAGTGGGAGATTTAGATGCCCAATTACCATTGTATGGACTGGTTTCGGCATTTCGTGCCACTGGCATTCACAAAATCACTGCTCATCAGTAGCTGTCTAACTCTACATGTGCTAAAATTGCCAGGGCGTGCCTTTTGTACCGTTGAAATCTCCGACTTGCCTGCATTCCTGTGGTGGGGCCGAGGGCAGCCAGCTATCAGCACCACCCATAGCATTCCATGCTGCCCCTCTGACAGTCCTTAGAGCTGCCTGCGGTGTGTGGTGTGACATTCCAGCAGTGATTAAAAGGGCCCAGGGCTGCTACGGGGCGCTTTTGAATCTCCAGGCACCGGAACAACTGCCTTTTTGCCCTCCTTCCTCATTGGTGGGCCTGCCCCCCACCTAGCTCACCTTGAAGCCTATCCAGTAGACCTACTTGTGGATGTCAGTGTGCTCCATAAACAGGTGGGAGAGGTGCCTCCGTCCAAAACTTTAGCTCAGTGGATAAAGCACTCACCCAGGATACAGAAAACCTGGGTTTAAACACCCAACCCACCACCCCTTGACACGCATTAGAGTCTGCTGTGGCCTCTGGAGCATGTGGTACTCTGGACCTGAACGCTCATGGTCTCTCCTGTTAAATCTGGTCCACGCTGTAGAACGAATTGAATATTCATTGGGCTGGAGAGAGTGAGTCAGAATGATTCCAAACCCCCATGGTTAGGGTGCTCAGCAGGGAGGTGGGAAAGCCAGGCTCTGGTGCCATTGCTTCAATGAATGTTTGTTTATTTGGACACAGCAGCTTGGCTTCCAAAGGGGAGCTTGAGAGACCACTGCCCCTGGGCTCAGGCCTTCTCCTGAAAGGGGAGCATCCTGAAGCTCAAGTCTTTACTCCACAACAGGCAGAGATGAGAACTGAGCCAGAGTCTCTAACCACTGGGCTAATGGCTGGGGAAGAGTGGGAGGGCTCCGCTGACTTAGTTTTTCTTGTGAAAGGACTAGCCTAGCTGGTCTAGGCACCTAATTCCAAGACGGGGCTCACAGCTGAGAGTCCCAGACAGAGATGGGCACCTAACTCTCTGGGGAAAGGGGCTTAGGTCCCAGCCTTCTCCTTGGCCTCTTCTATTGGCTAGCTGGAAACCTCCGTTTAGTTGCCAGCTTCCATGGAGCCCATTATTAGGCACCTACCTCTCTCATGCATTGGATAGGGAGCCTGGGTACCAAATACAAGGTTGAAGATTCTGTATGGTAACAGGCAGCGCCATGCTCAGCAGTACAACAGTCAAGCCTCCCTTGTGAATTGCAGCCTCTGGTCTTTATTCTTCCCACGTAACATTAATGAAAACTCCATAAACTGGTTCACTCGCCCTCTTGTCAATTTTAACACATGACACGACACATGTTGATGAGGTGCACTCAGCACACATGAAAGTGACGAAAGCTGTTTGAGTGGATTGGGAGCTTTGTGAGACGGTTTTAGTAATTCTCTCATGGAATGCAGCAAAGGGAGTACATCAAAAACAACAACTACAGCAGCCTCCAAGACGGCTGTGCCATCTCATAAAATAAATACAAATAGTAGTAAAATGGATGCAGTCTGATGTTAAACCAAATGCATGTAAATAGCAGGAGGGTTGTAACACGTATTAAGAGATTTAAGGCAAAACAACACGACTGCTGCATCAGGATAGACAGAATATGAGGTGAAACTTCGTACCAAGCAGAACATAGCTCAGTGAATCAGATTTGGAGTGAAAGTGACAAATGATCAGGAACCCTTTTCCTGGTCTTTTGTTTTTCCTCAGCTGTTAGCAATAATCTGGTGGGCGGGGAAAAATCCTGTTTGTGATCTCATTGTCAAACCAATTATTGTACATCTGGTAATGTTACTGCCAAAAGCCTAGCTACTGAGCCCTTAGAATAAGTTTCTGTGCCACTGCAAGCCTCCTTTCTTCAGGGAGGCTGTTAAGAATGCAGGGATGCTCTTGCTGTGATGATAGGTGTTTGCAAGTTCTGAACTAAATGCTTGTCGTACACTAATATAACTGTTGGCTTTAGAGGAGTTTCTGCTGTTTTTCAGTGATGTAAGTAAGAGGGAACATAAGAACATAAGAATGGCCGTACTGGATCAGACCAAAGGTCCATCCAGCCCAGTATCCCGTCTGCCGACAGTGGCCAATGCCAGGTGCCCCAGAGAAGGTGAACAGAAGACAATGATCAAGTGATTTATCTCCTGCCATCCACCTTCTGCCCCTGTACTGAAGGCTAGGGCACCATACTTTACCCCTGGCTAATAGCCATTTATGGACCTAACCTGCAAAAATTTATCGAGCTCTTTTTTAAACCCTAATAGGCTACGTCTACACGTGAAGCCTACATCGAAATAGGCAATTTCGATGAATAACGTCTACACGTCCTCCAGGGCTGGCAACGTCGATGTTCAACTTCAACGTTGCGCAGCACAACATCGAAATAGGCGCAGCGAGGGAACGTCTACACGCCAAAGTAGCACACGTCGAAATAGGGATGCGAGGCACAGCTGCAGACAGGGTCACAGGGCGGACTAGCGCTTCCGGGGCAACAGCTAGCCGCTCCGTTAAAGGGCCCCTCCCAGACACACTCAGCCTCCACAGCACGCCGTTTGAGGAGCCATAGGCACACAGACCCCGGGCGACGCAGTCATGGACCCCCAGCAGCAGCAGCAGCAGCAGCCAGAGGTCCACCCAGCCCTCCCGGCAGGAGCAGGGCTTGCCCTGCTCCATGCCATGCGGGAGGCAGCTGAGCACCTCCTTGCTACACAGGAGGAGGAGCTGCCGCCAGGGCAGCAGGGCTCAACCCCCAACCCTGCAGCACCCCGCCCCCACCCCCGCCTCACACGCCGGCGGCTGTGGAGCTACCCCACCAGCACCGACTAATGGGAGCGGCTGGTGCTTGGGGAGTGGGACGACGACCGCTGGCTCAGGAACTTCAGGATGAGCCGGCAGACATTTATGGAGCTGTGCCAGTGGCTCACCCCCGCACTCAGGCACCAGGACACCGCCATGCGGCGTGCCCTCACAGTGCAGAAACGGGTCGGCATCGCTGTCTGGAAGCTGGCCACTCCCGACAGCTACCGATCCGTGGGGCAGCAGTTTGGTGTCGGCAAGGCCACCGTCGGGGCTGTCCTCATGGAGGTAAGAGAACCCAAGGGGGGAGGGCAGGGCAGAGGAGGGGAGGGGAGGGCGGGGGAGGGCAGGGCAGGGCAGAGGAGGGTGCCTGCTGCGCCCTGCACAATTTGGTGGAGAGCAAGGGGGAGGCCTTTTTCCAGGGCTGGGCTGTGGAGGCCAGCAGGGCCGACGTGCAGCCACCCGCTGCCCCCAGTCTGCAGGTGGACCCTGAAGGGACCCGGGTCCGGGAGGCCTTGCGGGCCCACTTCGATGATGAGGCCGTGGGGTGAACTCTGCCAGGCCCCTCACTGCCCGCCCCTTCCTCCACCACACTCCCTGCCCCAACGCCCACACCATGGAGCACCCAACCGCACCCCCCTCCCACTTTTCCTGGACAAATGACAGCACACACTTGTGGCTGAACTTAAACTGCTTTTTCTTTTAGAACTTTTTTTTTTAACTATAAATATAAAACAAGAACAAACTATACGCAACATGTGTGGAACCAAAGTAATATGTACAAATAAAACAATAGTAATAAAAAAGCGTACTCAGTAATAAAAAGAAAACCAGGGAGGATAAAGGGGAGAACTATTTACATGGGGGGGACGGGGCAAATGGGGGGCACAAAATAATAAGTCCCAACTATATACGGGGGGGGGGCCACGTCCCGGGCCCCTCACCCCTAAAGTCTGGCACTGGGCGTGGGCGGCCGGGAGCCCCGCCGCGGCTGCAGCCCTGTCCGGGGCTGGCTGGGGGCGGGCCGGACCGGAAGATATGCCCGGCGAGTCTCAGCTGGCTTCAGGGGTCCCTCAGCGCTCTGGCCGTCGGTGGTGGGTGGCGGGGCGACGGTGGACGGGATGGCGACGGGCGGAGCAGCTGGTGGTGTGGCGGGTGGAGCAGGCACGTCGGGCGCTGCGGCGGCCGGCGCGGCATGGGGGGCCAGGTAGTCCACCAGGTGGTTGAAAGTCTCCATGTAGGCCCCCATGCCTCTTGGCACCAGGCCAGCACCCTCTCCTGCAGCTGCAGGTGCTGCTCCGCGACCTCCAGCTGCTGACGGTGGATGGCCAGCAGCTGGGGGTCCGTTGCCGTCGGCTGGTGGTGGTGCGGGTTCCGCCGTCTAGCCCGCCGTGGGGCCGGTTGGTCCTCGGCCAAGGGGCTTGCCTGGAGTGATGGCCCCGGAGGGCTCTCCGGGACACTGATGCCTCGCTGGCACTCTCTTCCAGTCCTTCTGATGGTGCAGGTGCGGGACACAGGAGAGGAGGCAGGGAAGAAGAATGGAGACAGGCGTTAGTGTGGGCCCCGAGCCGTGGCCTTTGTCCCCCCTAGCCCTGTGCTGCAGGTTCCCCATCCCCGTCCCCGGGAGATGCTGCTGTGATGGATGGGGTTCAGGGGTCCCCCTGCACTGCACCCCGTCCCCTGGTGGGAGCGACTCTCAATTCACTCCGCAGGGTCTGACAGCAGGAGAGGTTTCTTAGGCCACAGATGCCCAGTTTCTCCCAGGAGTGACAGCACCAGCTGTCGGAAGAGACAGTCCTTCCAACCCGTCCTGGGGAGAAGACCCCAAGGGGGGCCCCTCTGGGATGCAGCTTTCCCCCTCCTCAGGCTGGCTGCCTTCCAGCTCTCCCTTCCCCTATCCTCTACCTGTGGCCCCCGCCCTCCCCCCCAATTCCAAGCCAGCTCGGCTCCTCCCTCCTCTTTGTTCAGGGCAGAGGTGTCACCTGCCAGCTGTAGCCCCAGGATCATCCTTTGCCCCTGGGAGCTATTCGGCTCTTGTTGCTCATATCTAGCCTGAGTCTCCCTTTTGCACTCCCCCCACTCCATCACATGCTGCTGCTGCTGCTGTTGCTGCTGCTGCTGCTGCGGGGTGTCCCACCCCCTCCTCCCGGGGGCCCCTCGAGGTTCCACTCCCCCCTGCCCCAGGGATGGGGCATGGCACTGTCGTGCGGGGTGGGGGGGGGCAGGGGCTGATGCACTGCTGTGAGGGACATGGCCCTGCTGTCCTTGGGGCCATGGCCATGTGAGCATGTGGGGGGCCCTGGACACATATCTATTATCCCCCACCCCTCAAGCCCAGGGGTGTACACCAAAGGGGGGTACATACCTGTAGGTCCACTCCCATGGTCCGGAGATCCCCGGGGGGCGGACGCCCGGCTGCTGCTCCGGGATGGCAGGAGGAGGATCTGCAGCCCGGATTCTGCGGAGGAGGAGCCCCCCTCCTCCTCCTCCTCCTCCTCCTCCTGCCGCGATGTCCCGGGGGTGGCCTCCGGGGGGGGCCCCCGGGGTGCGGGGCTTACCTCCGGGGCAGACTCCGGCTGCAGGGCCTGCTGGGGCTCGTCGGCCGAAGTATCAAGGGTGGCCGGAGGGGAGGAGGTGTGCCGGGGGCCCAGGATGTCCCTGAGCTCCCTGTAAAAGGGGCAAGTGATGGGGGCAGCCCCAGATCAGCCGGCCGCATCCCGGGCCCGGGAGTAACCCTGCCGCAGCTCCTTCACCTTACTCCTGACGTGATCAGGAGTGCGGGCAGGGTGACCCCGGGCAGCCAGGCCGTTGGCCAGCCGAGCGAACGCATCCGCGTTCCGCCTCTTGCTCCCCATTACCTGGAGCACCTCCTCCTCGCTCCAGAGCCCCAGCAGGTCCTGCAGCTTGGCCTCCATCCAGGAGGGGCCCCACTGCCGCTTGCCAGCCTGGCTGCCCACCTGGCTGGGCTGGCTGCCCTGGCTCCCCTTGGGGGGGGTCCCCTGGGGGCGCTGGGGGGGCTTCCGGGCAGCCATGGCAGGTGCTGGCCCTGTTCTGGGTGGCTGAGGGACGTGCAGGCCGGCCGCGTGTCTGGGCTGCCGCCTGCACGTTCCCTCAGCTTCCTGCACAGGAAGGGAGGGGGAGGGAACCTTTAAGGGGCCGCTCCACGCGGCCACCATTGAGCTGAGGGGCTGGAGAGAGCGTCTCTCAACCCCTCAGCTGATGGCCACCATGGAGGACCCCGCAATTTCGACGTTGCGGGACACGCAACAACTACACGGTCCCTACTTCGACGTTGAACATCGAAGTAGGGCACTATTCCTATCCCCTCATGGGGTTAGCGACTTCGACATCTCGCCGCCTAACATCGAAGTTAACTTCGAAATAGCGCCCGACGCGTGCAGCCGTGACGGGTGCTATTTCGAAGTTAGTGCCGCTACTTTGAAGTAGCGTGCACGTGTAGACACGGCTATAGAGTCCTGGCCTTCACAGCCTCCTCTGGCAAGGAGTTCCACAGGTTGACTGTGCGCTGTGTGAAGAAAAATTTCCTTTTATTAGTTTTGAACCTACTACCCATCAATTTCATTTGGTGTCCCCTAGTTCTTGTATTATGGGAAAAGGTAAATAATTTTTCTATATTCACTTTCTCCACACCATTCATGATTTTATATACCTCTATCATATCGCCCCTCAATCGCCTCTTTTCCAGACTGAAAAGTCCCAGTCTCTCAAGCCTCTTCCCATATGGGACCCGTTCCAAACCCCTAATCATCCTAGTCGCCCTTTTCTGAACCTTTTCTAATGCCAATATATCTTTTTTGAGGTGAGGAGACCACATCTGCACGCAGTACTCAAGATGTGGGCGTACCATAGTTTTATATAGGGGAAGTATGATATCTTTTGTCTTATTATCTATCCCTTTTTTAATAATTCCTAACATCCTATTTGCTTTACTAACTGCCGCTGCACACTGCGTGGATGTCTTCAGAGAACTATCCACTATAACTCCAAGATCCCTTTCCTGATCTGTTGTAGCTAAATTTGACCCCATCATGTTGTACGTGTAATTTGGGTTATTTTTTCCAATGTGCATTACCTTACACTTACCCACATTAAATTTCATTTGCCATTTTGCTGCCCAATCACTCAGTTTGCTGAGATCTTTTTGTAGTTCTTCACAATCCCTTGTGGTTTTGACTGTCCTGAACAACTTGGTGTCATCTGCAAACTTTGCCACCTCACTGCTTACCTCATTTTCTAGATCATTGATGAACAAGTTGAACAGGATCGGTCCCAGGACTGACCCCTGGGGAACACCACTAGTTACCCCCCTCCATTGTGAAAATTTACCATTTATTCCAACCCTTTGTTTTCTGTCTTTTAACCAATTCCCGATCCATGAAAGGATCTTTCCTTCTATCCCATGACCGCCTAATTTACATAAAAGGCTTTGGTGTGGGACTGTGTCAAAGGCTTTCTGGAAATCTAGGTATATTATGTCCACTGGGTGCCCCTTGTCCGCACGTTCATTAACCCCTTCAAGAATTCTAATAAATTAGTTAGACACGACTTCCCTCTGCAGAAACCATGCTGACGTTTGCCCAACAATTCGTGCTCTTCTACGTGCCTTGCAATTTTATTCTTTACTAGTGTTTCTACTAATTTGCCTGATACTGATGTTAGACTTATTGGTCTATAATTGCCAGGGTCTCCTCTGGAGCCTTTTTTAAATATTGGCGTTATATTGGCCGTCTTCCAGTCATTGGGTACCGAAGCGGATTTAAAGGATAGGTTACAAACCACTGTTAATAACTCCGCAATTTCACATTTGAGTTCTTTCAGAACCCTTGGGTGAATACCGTCTGGTCCTGGAGACTTGTTACTATTCAGCTTATCAATTAACTCCAAAACCTCCTCTAATGTCACTTCAATCTGGGACAGTTCCTCAGATTTGTCACCTAAAAAGGCTGGCTCAGATTTAGGAACCTCTGTAACATCCTCAGCCATGAAGACTGAAGCAAAGAAATCATTTAATCGCTCCGCGATGGCACTGTCTTCCTTGATCGCTCCTTTTATATCTTTGTCGTCCAAGGGCCCCACTGCTTTTTTAGCGGGCTTCCTGCTTCTAATGTATTTAAAAATCATTTTGCTATCATTTTTTGAATTTTTGGCTAGCTGTTCCTCAAAATCTTTTTTGGCTTTTCTTACTACATTATGACACTTAATTTGGGAGTGTTTGTGTTCCTTTCTATTTTCCTCACTAGGATTTGACTTCCACTTTTTAAAAGCTGCCCTTTTCTCTCTCACTACCTTTTTAACATGGCTGTTAAGCCATGGTGGTTCTTTGTTAGGTCTCTTAGGCTATGTCTACACGTGCAGCCAACATCGAAATAGTCTATTTCGATGAATAACGTCTACACGTCCTCCAGGGCCGGCAACGTCGATGTCCAACTTCGACGTTGCTCAGCCCAACATCGAAATAGGCGCAGCAAGGGAACGTCTACACGTCAAAGTAGCACACATCGAAATAGGGATGCCAGGCACAGCTGCAGACAGGGTCACAGGGCGGACTCAACAGCAAGCCGCTCCCTTAAAGGGCCCCTCCCAGACACAGTTGCACTAAACAACACAAGATCCACAAAGCTGACAACTGGTTGCAGACCCTGTGCCTGCAGCATAGATCCCCAGCTGCCGCAGAAGCAGCCAGAAGCCCTGGGCTAAGGGCTGCTGCCCACGGTGACCATAGAGCCCCGCAGGGGCTGGAGAGAGGGCATCTCTCAACCCCCCAGCTGATGGCCGCCATGGAGGACCCAGCAATTTTGACGTTGCGGGACGCGGATCGTCTACACGGTCCCTACTTCGATGTTGAACGTCAAAGTAGGGCGCTATTCCTATCTCCTCATGAGGTTAGCGACTTCGACGTCTCGCCACCTAACGTCGAAGTTGGTGCCGCTACTTCGAAGTAGCGTGCACGTGTAGACGCAGCTTTACTGTGTTTTTTTATTTGGGGTATACATTTAAGTTGGGCCTCTAGTATGGTGTCTTTAAACAGTTTCCATGCAGCTTCCAGGGATTTTAGTTTAGTTACTCTACCTTTTAGTTTCTGTTTAACTAGCTTTCTCATTTTAGTGTAATTCCCCTTTTTGAAATTAAACGCCGGAGTGTTTGACCGCTGTGGTGTTCTTCCCAACACAGGAATATTAAAAGTTATTATATTGTGGTCACTATTTCCAAGTGGTCCAGTAACAGTTACCTCTTGGACCAGATCCTGCGTTCCAGTCAGGACTAGATCGAGAATTGACTCTCCCCTTGTGGGTTCCTGTACTAGCTGCTCCAAGAAGCAGTCATTTAAGGCATCAAGAAATTTAATCTGTGAATCCCGTCCTGAGGTGACATGTACCCAATCAATATGGGGATAATTGAAATCTCCTATTATTACTGTGTTTTTTATTTTGATAGCCTCTGTAATCTCCCTTAACATTTCAGCATCACTATCACTGTCCTGGTTAGGTGGTCGGTAATATATTCCTAATGCCATATTCATATTAGAGGAATGAATTGTTATCCATAATGATTCTATGGAACATTTTGATTCCTTTAGGATTTTTGCTTCATTTGATTCTATATTATCCTTCACATATAGTACCACTCCACCACCCGCACGACCTGTTCTGTCTTTCCGATATAATTTATATCCCGGTATGATAGTGTCCCACTGATTGTCCTCATTCAACCATGTTTCTGTGATGCCTATTATGTCGACTTCCTCCTTTGATATGAGGTACTCCAGTTCACCCATCTTATTAGACAGACTCCTAGCATTTGTGTAAAAGCACTTTAAAAAACTACCACTATTTATATGTCTGCCTTTCACAGACACGTTGGATTTTTTTATACGCGATTGTTTCACATCTGATCTTGCCCATATATTATTTCCCATGTTCCCTATCTGACTAACTTCTAGGGAATCCCTGTCTGTGGAGCGTCGTGTAAGAGAAGTCTCCGTCTGATCCAGGTGCTCCCCCGCACCAATCGGCTTTCCCCCACCTCTTAGTTTAAAAACTGCTCTATGACCTTTTTAATGTTTAATGCCAGCAGTCTGGATCCACCTTGATTTAGGTGGAGCCCATCATTCCTGTATAGGCTCCCCCTACCCCAAAAGTGTCCCCAGTTCCTAATAAATCTAAACCCCTCTTCCCTACACCATCGTCTCATCCATGCATTGAGACTCTGAAGTTCTGCCTGTCTATCTGGCCCTGTGCGTGGAACTGGAAGCATTTCAGAGAATGCCACCATAGATGTTCTGGATTTCAGTCTCTTTCCTAGTAACATAAATTTGGCCTCCAGAACATCTCTTCTACCCTTCCCTATGTCATTGGTACCGACATGTACCATGACCACTGGCTCCTCCCCAGCACTGCCCATAAGTCTGTCTAGATGCCTCGAGAGATCCGCAACCTTCGCACCAGGCAGGCAAGTCACCATACGTTTCTCCCGGTCATCACAAACCCAACTATCTATATTTCTAATGATCGAATCCCCCACTGCTAAAACCTGCTTCTTCCTAACAGCTGGCGCTCCCTCCCCCGGAGAAGTATCCTCAGCACGAGAGGATACAATAGCACCCTCTGGAAGGAGGGTCCCAACTATGGGATGGTTTCCCTGTGCTCCCATTGACTGCTCTCCTTCCCTGAGCCTTTCATCCTCTGTAACAGCATCAGGACTGTCAGATTGGAGGTGGGACAGCCCTACTATGTCCCGGAAAGTCTCATCAACAAACACCTCTGCCTTCCTTAGCTCCTCCAGTTCAGCCACCCTGGCCTCCAAAGCACGCACTCGGTCTCTGAGGGCCAGGAGCTCCTTGCATCAAGCGCACACATACGCCACCCGCCCACAGGGTAAGTAGTCATACGTATTGCACTCGACACAATAAACAGGATAGCCCCCACTCTGCTGCTGGGCTTCTGCCTCCGTTTCCTACTCTAATTATATATGAGGGTTTAATTAAATGTTTCAGATAGAGGTTGTTATAAAGGATTTAAGTTTAAGGGCAATAGAAGTCACTGACTCCCTCCAAGCTCCCCCTCTAAACTCCCCTCTCAAAACTCCCTCCTGTTAGCACTCACCCTGTGCACAAGCTCCCTGGTCGCTTACTAGCGGGGTTTAAGTGCTCGGCCTCCCTGATAGCTCCTCCCTCTGCCTACAGCTCAGCCAGTCAGCACACGGTGTTTCGATTCAAACCTAATCAACACTCACAGCTTCCAACTGCCTGCCTGAGCACACAGCCTTTCAAACAAACACTCAGCTCAGCACTCCAAACTCCAAACAAACACAAGCCCAGAACCCCCAAACACAAGCAGCCACTTACCCCAAGGTGCTTTAGTTTGCTCCTTCCTTCTCCTCCTCCAGGAGAGCCTCTCAAAACTCCCTCCTGTTAGCACTCACCCTGTTCGCAAGCTCCCCGTCACAAGTTCTTTCCCCCTGTCCTCACAGTTCTGCACCACTGGTATCTTTCATCCTATGTATCAGTAAATCCCAGTGTCTTGCTTGCTGCTAGTAGATCTGAAGTGTTTTCCTAGTTGAAGAAGTAAAAAATTTGTCATAAGGCTGATTTGTGCACCTTCCTACTTCTTTTAGTCATTATGTCTGAAAGATTATCACTAATTGCAAATCCATGTTTCATCTATGTACATCTCACTACATACAGAGCGGAGAACCTGTGAGCTTACCGTAAAAGCAAGTTTTTGGACTGAGAAAGAAAGTGTGAGTTATGTTAAGCGTTTATGCTGACAGAGACCAGTCAAGTTCTAATCGGCTCTGATTGACAGCCCCCCAAATTATAATGTTCTTGCAGACCAAGAGCACTCACAGAGGTGTGAATTTTTTTCATGTTTTTATCATGTCAAAGAACATTAAAATAATTACTTCTAATCTGATTCATACCTTACATGTGTTTCCGGCCCTAAATGAGGACAAAAAACTTGAACACCCAAAGCTATTGTGAAGAGAAAGTAAATCAAATAGCTGATCACTATAAGCAATAGCTAGTACAGTAGCTCTTTCACATCTGGCATTCTATAACACAGAACTCTCAGATAACCAGCATTTTAACCATAAGTAAATTTTAGTTACATTTCCCTTAAGTACTGTATAGTGAAAGTAAATACAAATAAGTACAGCAAGTACAATATAAGTTTACAGAGTACAATACTACAGTTGTTGGTAAATAAAGTACTCTGCATACATTTTTGTCTGTTTCTTAATATTTAATCTCGTTTTTCTTTCATATTTATTGCTAAGTATCTCTCTATTATCCAGAATATTTGTATAATTTGTAAATTATCTGGCTACTTCCCAGTCCTGGGGCTGCTGGATATGAAAGAATTTACTGTATAAAACTGAATTCTACTGAAGTTATGTTTTTCTAAAAAATAAAACTATTCCCACCATAGCACTTTAAATGATCAGTATTTTAAATCCAAATGCTCCTTTCCCTACTTACTACCTATGTATATTAGTATTAGGACACTGTGACTGTCAGAACTGTGGAGTCATGTAGAAGAATACACCACTGCATTGTTGCTTTAAGAAGATGTTATGTTATTCCTGTTTACATGTAGCCAGGGGTTCTTTGTAGATCCTCACATTGCTCAGATATTGGATATCCTTCATTCATTCTCTGCTGCTGAAGTATACTTTTAGCTGGACTGAAAAAACTTAGCCTCCCTTTTTTGAGAAATTCCACCTTTTTTTTTGACTTTGCAAAATTAACTGCAGGTGCAAGTTTTCACCTCACACTGTATGATTTATGCCCGCAGTTCACTGACAGGTACACTCATTTGTGCTGGCAATTCAACTGCCTGTACCCCTATATGAAAGAGAGGATGCCACTCTTCTGAAAATGTGACTCTGTGTATTCAGACATCTACCAATACCACAAAAACAAAACAAAACAAAACAAAAAGACTCAGTGCTGCTATTTGGCTTTGTAATGCATGATGGGAGGAGCGGGGGAAACGGGAGAAGAAAACTGGCTTTAAAAGGAAGGAAAAATTTTAAACAAACCATATAATGTGTTCCTTGTAACATTTAGGAGAGGAGTTCTTTAAAAAGGCTTTTAAAAACTGTTAGAATATCTGCATCATTTAAAGCCTTTCGAAGAATCTTCAGTCAATTCTTATCTTATCTTGCTACTATCTTGTCTTGTTCATTTTATGTTGCCTGCCCAGACAATGCCTTGGGGTGCTAACACATGCTTGGTTTGTATCTCCTTTCATTTGGATGCTGCTGCTGACATCAGATACAGATCTGATTGTTTCCTGGAAAGAGAATCCAGTCTTTCATTTCAAAGATCTGTCTCTAAGTTGTGAAGTACTAGAAGTGGTTTTTCTTTTTCTTGTTCTTTAATAATCCCATTTACGTTCTGTTTCTTACAGTTTGATGAAGACTTAGCAACAAGCTGGTGAATCCATACAGCCCATGTAACAAATGCAGGCTTGGGGGAAACTCAAGCTCATGGCTGTTCTGAATAAAAACAACAAGAATTCCTGTGGTACCTATAGACTAACAGGTATTTTGGAGCATAAGCTTTTGTGGGCAAAGACCCGCTTCATCAGGTGCATGAGTGTGGGGGAAGGGTTCAGAGGAGGATTTAAAGAGGGAGTCTCAGTGAAGGGGAGGGCCAGAGTTGACAAGGTCTGTTCAGTCATAGAGGATGTGGCCCATTATCAGGAGTTAATGTGGAGCTGTGAACATCAAGACAGGAGAACTCAAGTCACTTCAGTCAGGGAGAATGTAGCCCATTATCAGTAGTGAATGTGGAGGTGTGAACATCAAGAGCAGAGAAACTGCTTTTGTAATTGGCCAGCCACTCCCAGCTGCTGTTCAAGCCTTGGTTGATCGTGTCAAATTTGCAAATGAATTGCAGCTCTGAAGTTTCTTTTTGGACTTCATTTTTGAAGTTTTTTTTTTGTTGCAGGATGGCTACTTTTAAATCTATTACTATCCAGGGAGATTGAAAGGTCGCTCTACAGGTTTTTGTATGTTACCATTCCTGATGTCTGATTTATGTCCATTTATTCTTTTACATAGAGACTGTCCAGTTTTTCCAATGTAAATTGCAGTAAGGCATTGCTGGCACATGATGGAATATATTACACTAGTAGATGTGCAGGTGAAAGAGCCTCAATAGTGTGGTTGATGTTAGGTCCTGTGATGATATCCCTGGTGTAGATACGTGAGCAGAGTTGGCACCGAGGTTTGTTGAAGGGATTGGTTCTATGTTTAGAGTTATTGAGTTGTGGTATATAGTTGCTGGTGAGAATTTGTTTAAGATTGCTAAGGCTGTCTGTAGGCAAGGACAGGTCTGCCTCCCAAGGTCTGTGAGCGTGAAGGATCATTGTCCAGGATGGGCTGCAGATCACTGATGATACACTGGAGAGGCTTTAGCTGGGGGCTGTATGTAACGACCAATGGTGTTCTCTTGTTTTCCTTGCTGGGCCTCTCTTGTTGTAGGTGGCTTCTGGGTACACGTCTGACTGTGTCAATCTGTTTCTTCGCTTCCTTAGGTGGGTATTGTAGTTTCAGGAGAGCTTGGTAAAGGTCTTGTAGATGTTTGTCTCTGTCTGAGGAATTGGAGCAAATGCAGTTGTACCTTAGTGCCTGGCTGTGTACAATGGATCATGTAGTGTGCCCTGGATGGAAGCTGGAGGAGTGTCGATAAGCATAGAGGTCCGTGGGTTTCCAGTATTGGGTGGTATTTATATGACCATCACTTATTTTCACAGTATTGTCCAGGAAGTGGATCTCTCGTGTAGACTGGTCCAGGCTAAGGTGTGTGTGTGTGGTTGGGGGAGGGACTGTTGAAATCACAGTGGAACTTTTCAAGAGCCCCTTTCCCACGGGTCTGGATGATGAAGAGGTCATCAATGTAGCACAAGTAGAGGAGGGGCACTAGGGGACGAGAGCTGAGGAAGCGTTGTTCCAGGTCAGCCACAAAAATGTTGGCATACTGTGGGGCCATGAGGGTGACCACAGAAGTGCCACTGATTTGAAGGTATTAATTGTCATCAAATCTGCAATAGTTGTGGGTGAGGACAAAGTCACACAGCTTCACCACCATCTGTGCCTCAGTATCATCAGGGATAATGTTCCTAACATTTAAGTCCATCTTCATGTGGGATATTGGTGTGAAGGGCCTCTACATCCATGGTGACCAGGATGGTGTTTTCAGGAAGGTCACTAATGAATTGTAGTTTCCTAAGGAAGTCAGTGGTATCTTGAAGAAAGCTGGTAGTGCTGGTAGTGTAGGGTCTGAGTAGGGAGTCCACATATCCAGTCAATCCTGTAGTGAGAGCGCCAATTCCCGAGATGATGGGGCATCTGGGATTCTCAGGTTTATGGATCTTGGGTAGTAGACAGAATAAACCTGTTGGGGGGTCTAGCGGTGTGTCTGTGTAGATTTGTTCCTGTGTGTTTTATAGGGAGGTTTTTGAGCTGATGTTGTAGTTTCTTTGTGTACTCCTCAGTGGGATCCTGGGACAGTGGCTTGTAGAATGTGGTATTGGAGAATTGCCTGGCAGCCTCCTTTTGGTAGTCTGTCTTATTCATTATGACAACAGCACCTTCCTTGTCGGCCTCTTGGATGACTTCAGAGTTGTTTTTGAGGCTATTGATGGCATTGAGTTCTGCACGGCTGAGTTTATGGGGTAAGCAATGCCACTTTCCCACGGTTTCTGCCTGTGCACGTCGGCGGAAGTATTCTATGTATAGGTCCAGTCTGTCATTTTGACCACTAGGGAATCCATGAAGAATTATTTTTCTTGTATTGCAGGTGGGAGGTACTGTGAGTCAGTGCACTGTTCATTGTCATGTTTGATGTATTCCTTGAGTTGGAGATGGTGAAACTAGGCTACCAGATCCCTGCAGAACTGTATCAAGTTTCTGGGGATGGTGGGGCAAAAAGAGAATTCCTGAGAAAGGGCAGACTGTTCTGCTGGGATAGGTGTGTAAGTGGAGAGACTGACAATATTGTTAGGTGTGTTAAGGATACCACTATTGTGGCCCCTTGTGGAAAGTAGGAGTTTAGATAGTTTAGAGTCTTTTTTCTTCTGTAGAGAAGAAATGCGCATTGTAAATCTCCTGTTTTGTTTTAGTTAAGTCCAGTCATGTGGAGGTTTGTGTGGAAGGATGTTTTTTTATGGGAGTCTCCAGATTTGAGAGCTCTTTTTTGATGTTTTTCTGTTTGCTGTACAGGATGCTGATCAGGTGGTTCCTCAGTTTCTTAGAGAGTGTGTGGCATGTATAGTATGTTGATTTCAGTGGGTTTTTCACCTGCAGTCCTTTTGGTATGATGTCAATCTGTTTGCATTTGGAGAGAAAGATGATGTGTGTCTATCTGTGCAAGTTTTTTTCATGAGGTTGATGGATTTCTGCTCAGTATGGCTAAGTGCAGTACCTTGCACGGTGACAAGTTTCAGAGGTGTAGCTGAGTTAGTCTGTATCTTCAAAAACAGCAAGAAGTCCTGTGGCACAGGAAGATACAGACTAATTCAGCTACCCATCTGATACTGAATAAAAATAGTCATTTAAGAGGTAAGAACTCAATTTGCTATTTCTAGAAGTTTAAGCACTGCTTAGGTTACAAGCTAAAGTGAGTTTGGTGGTTTTATCCTAGTGTCACATGGATATATGTCTGTGTCAGAGTACCACCAGATAACTGGGAGGCCATTACTTGGAGTGTCTAAGTAGCATGAGTGATAACTAGCAGCCAATTATTCCAAATCAGGATTGCATTGAACTACTGTGGAGGTAAAAGAGCAAGTTTTAAAAGTGTGTCCCCATGCTATGCCTGGCTTTATCTACTGCTCTACAGATCATACTTTTCATCTGCTAAATTTATTCTTTATTGCACAGAAATAAATGTTAACATTACCTTCAGATTTAGTCATGCCATTTTTGCAAACCTACCTCTCTGAATCACTAACTGAACTCAACAAAAGGATTTTATTTGCTGATAACTTTTCATATGAGAGATTTGAAGTGCCAGATGACATTAGCTCTAGTTCAACAAAATCATTAAATTCTCACCTTAAATCTCACATACAGGAAGCTCTCATCGGGGTCACATGAACAAGCTGATTATATTAGTCATGCTACAAGAGTGATGTACTCATTCCAGTAAGTTCACTATATTCATGCTGAAGTATGATGTATGATAGAATACTTCAGATTTAACATGATATGGTTTCTTTACTTTAGTGTTTTTACCAGTTATATTTTGTCACCCTAATTTATATCACTCTTGTTCTGCTCTCTGCATTCTGTAGTCTATTCTCATCTTCCTTGCTATGTCATGTTGCAATACAATAAAGATGTACACTATTGTGTGTATGCATATAACAAAATGTTAGTATTCACTCTACATTTAAGATTGAAGCCAACTTCTCCCAGTAAACCCCCTTTGTAAATATCTCCTATAATTTACCAAAGCTAAACAAATCTCATTTAAGTTTTATATATAAAATTTTTCTGAAAAGTCTAAAGGAATAAGATGAGGCATTTGTAAGGCTTTGGGTACCTGAGAACCTTCTTTCAAGATCAGATATTTCGAAAGAGCCATTTTGAAATATCTTATTTCGAAATAACACAACCACACACAAAATGCATCTCAAAATAGCACCCAGCTATTTTGAAATAGCATTTCCAGACACATAGCCCTACTTTGAAATGGTGCCATTGGAGCCCATTATGGCTTACATCAAAATAGAGCTATTCCAGGCCTTAACAGTGCCTATTTTGAAATAGGCATTATTCCTCATAGAATCAGGTTTGTCAGAATCAGATAATTGCACCCACTATTTTGATTTTATTTCAAATAGTGTGTGCATCATTTAGATGATGCCAAAGGTATTTTGAAATAAAGGATGAGTTATTTGAATGAAATGCGTTTGAACACTTTCTCAAGTCTTCCATTTTCTGTCTTGCCATAACCCAAAAACATCCAGATGGCTTGAGACAGATACACTTTTGGACTTCACAATCTCCTGACCTACAATATGAATTGGTATCAGTGGCTACCTTTTTGGGGTTATGCTTATTCAGGGATTGGGAATTGTATGCATCAGTTTTTGATGGGCCCTAGTAAATGGGCATCACTAAGTGAAACCTTTCAGATATATCTCTATCTGTTTATGGACCTTATCATCTTACTATCTATGCACCTCAGCAACATGAATAAATTCCCCCCTGCCACAACCCTGCTGTGAATTAAATAAATATTATATTCCTGTTTTTCCAATGGTGAACTGAGCATCAGAAAGATTAAATGACTTGGTCAAGGTCTCAGAAGAAATCAGTGGTACAGCCAGGTATAGCTCTCAGGTCTTTCAAAGCCAAGTGGCAGGACCATCATTTCACATTTTGGTGGGTGGGTAGCAACTATAAGAACTATTCCAAGGGCTTTTTAGGCCGTTGAAAACGTCATTTTCTTTTTTTTTTGTAGATACTTTAGCTGTTTTAACTGACAGAAGCCCTGTATCTAATTACTGTATAAAAGAAATAAAATTAAATAGGTATTAGACCCTGTCAGCTCTAATAATACCACATATACAAACATCTGGAAAATAATAAGATGATAAGTAACAGCATGGATTTGTAAAGAACAAATCATGTGAAACCAACCTGATAGCTGTCTTTGACAGGATAATGAGTCCCGTGGATAAGGGGGAAGCGGTAGACATGATATACTTAAACTTTAGTAAAGCATTTGATACACTGTCATGTGGTCTTATCAATAAACCAAGGAAGTACAAGGTAGATGGGGCTACTGTACAATGGATGCACAACTGGTTGGATAACCATTCCTTGGTTATCAATGATTCATGATCATGCTGGAAGGGTGTAACAAGTGGCGTTTTACAGTGATCAGATCGGACCAGTTCAATTCAATATCTTCATTAATGATTTAGATGATGGCATAGAGGGTACCTTTATAAAGCTGAGAGGGGTTGGACAAAATGGAGAAATTATCTGAGGTAAATATGATGAAATTCAATAAGGGCAAATGCAAAATACTCCACTTAGGAAAGATTAATTAATGTAATACATAATACAAAACAGGAAATGCCTGGCTAGGAAGGAGTACTGCAAAAGGGACCTAGGGGTCATAGTAGACCACAAGCTAAATATGAGTCAACAGTGTGACACTGTTGCAAAAAAAAAAAGCAAATGTCATTCTTGGATGCATTGACAGGAATGTTGTAAGCAAGACATGAGAAGTAATTCTTCTACTTTACTCTGCGCTGATTAGGTCTCTACTGGAGTATTGTCCAGTTCTGGGCACCATGGAGAAATTGCAGAAGTCTAGAGAAGAGCAACAAAAATATTAAAGGTCTAGAAAAAACGACCTGTCAGGGAGGATTGCAAGAACTGGGTTTGGTTAGTTTGGAAAAAAGATGATTGAGAAGGGACGTGAGAGAGAATCTTTCAAGTACATAAAAGGGTGTTACAAGGAAGAGAGAGAAAATTATTTTCCTTGGTCTCTGATGATAGGGCACGAAGCAATGGGCTTAAGTTTCAGCATTGAAGGTTTAGGCTGTACATTAGAAAAAAATTCCTAACTGTCAGGGCAGTTAAGCACTGCAATAAATTGCCTAGGAAGGCTGTGGCATCTTCATTATTGGAGATATTTAAAAGAAGTTTAGGCAAACAGTTGTCAGGGATCATCTAGATGGTGGATGGTTCTGCTATGAGGGCAGGGGCTAGACTTGATGGCCTTTCGAGGTCTCATTCAGTTCTAGTGTTCTGTGTGTAGTACCCCTCTGGGTACTACATATGATTCATTGTTCTGACATCTTATGTCAAATAACATGAGACAATGTTAGACTTAAAATTTTAAACCTATATACTTTGTTACTACGCACAGAGAGAGAGAGAGAGAGAGAGAGGGAGAGGGAGAGAGAGACTGACTGACTGACTGACCGACCGACCGACCCTGTCAGGACTCCTGGGTTCTATCCCCATTCTGGGATGGGAGGGAGGTTTAATTGGTTAAAAGGGGTGAGGGGAGGATACATCTGGAGTCTATAGAAGATCATCAGAATGTCCATATTGGTCAGACCAAAGGTCCATCTAGCCTAGTATTCTGTCTTCCAGCAGTGGCCAATGCCAGATGCCCCAGAGGGAATGAACAGAACAGACAATCATAGAGTGATTCATCCCTGTCACCCATTCCCAGGTGCTGGAAAGCAGAGGTGAGGGACATGCAGAACATGGTGTTAGGTCCCTGCCCACATGAGCTAATGGCCATTGAGGGACCTATCCTCCATGAGTTTATCTAGTTATTTTTTGAATTCTGTTTTATTTTGGCCTTTACAATATCCTTTGGCAAAGAGTACCATAGGTTGCATGTGAAGAAATACTTTATTTTAATCTAAGGTTAAGTGATTTCCATAAGAGAGAATTTGGCCTGGCAGATTCAACATAGGACGCAGTTAGTAGGTGTAGGTTCCGTTGCTGACTCTCGCCTGGATTCATTTCATGACCATGGGCCCATCATGTTATCTAGGCATTGTATGCACACATGATAAGGGCTGGCAACTTTGACAAAGAATGGTTTTGTACAACACATAATGAACCTGTGGGACTCATTGTCATGGGACGTTGTGAAGATCAAAAGTTTACTAAGCTCAATAAAATTAGCTAAATTCATGGAGGATAGGTCTATCAATGAGTTAGGCAATAGAATCAGGGTCACAACCTATGCTCCAAGTGTCCTTAAACTTACAACTGACAGAAGCATGGACTGGATGACAGGGGATAGACCACTTGGAATTGCCCTATTGTGTTCATTCCCTCTGAAGCATCTTGCATTGGCTGCTATCAGCAATAGGATACTGGGCTAGAAGGACCATTGCTCAGACCCAGTATGGCCAATCTTATGTAGTTTAAGTAGGAAAGATAAAGGAAATATTATGCTCTGCTTAGATGGGAAACCTGAGGCACACAGAGTGACCTGTCCAGGATTAAACATGGAGTCTCCTGATTCCCAGTCTTAATACAAGATCATGCTTCATCCAAACCAACCATTTCTGAATTTTCTGATTTTTAATTTAAGCTTCCTCCGTGGCTGCCTGGTTTCAGCTCTGTCTGGAGTATTTTTTGCAGTTTCCTGAACCTATTACTCCCCATTTCTTTAGTCTATTAGCATCTCCTCCTGTTGATGTCTCTTCGGATGCCAATCAGAGGTGGCATGGGGGGAAAGCTAGCTCTTGGAGTTCTCTGGGTTTTTCTTTGTTTTAACCACTAGTGCTGCAGATTGACTGATGCACTGGTGACATGAAATTGGAGCTGCCTTCTGTGACATACCAGGCTATCCAAACCCCTGAGGAGCTGTTTCAATTCTGCCCTGTAACCTTGGGTGCCTTACTATACCTTACTGGTGGTAACTCCCACCTGGGTTGTTCACACCCTTCCAGCATGCAAGCAGCTTCTGAATTTATGTGTATCTGCAGCCTGCCATTCACATTCCAGTTTCACTCTGGCTCTCACCAGCTTTGATTATACTACAAAGTTACCCTACCACTCTTGAGGTCTCATTCCCCCACCCTTATCCCCTGAAACGTATGTCTAGTACTGTCCAGGCCACCTGGATAGTCCAATTATATTGTCAGGTATTTCTGAGAGGGAATAAAATTCACCAGTCTATCATCCTAAACCAAGTTACCCAAGCACTTTAACTTACACACTGGATCAGCTAAAACCATAAAAGAAGCTTGTTAACTACAAAGACCTAGATTGTGAGAACAGGGATGAAGCAGAAGAGCCAGAAATGATTGCAAGTAAAATAAAGATAAAATGCTTTCTAATGCTTAACGTAACAAACTAGAATAGATTTAAAGCAAAGTTTCTCACCACCTGCTTCCAACAGCATTACCGTTCAGGTCAGGACCCCTCACCCAGGGTCGAACAGCTGATTCCTTTATCTCTCTAAAGCTGCGTCTACACGTGCACGCTACTTCGAAGTAGCGGCACCAACTTCGAAATAGCGCCCGTCGCGTCTACATGCGTCGGGCGCTATTTCGAAGTTAACTTCGACGTTAGGCGGCGAGACGTCGAAGTCGCTAACCTCATGAGGAGATAGGAATAGCGCCCTACTTCGACGTTCAACGTCGAAGTAGGGACCGTGTAGACGATCCGCGTCCCGCAACGTCGAAATTGCTGGGTCCTCCATGGCGGCCATCAGCTGGGGGGTTGAGAGATGCTCTCTCTCCAGCCCCTGCGGGGCTCTATGGTCACCGTGGGCAGCAGCCCTTAGCCCAGGGCTTCTGGCTGCTTCTGCGGCAGCTGGGGATCTATGCTGCAGGCACAGGGTCTGCAACCAGTTCTCAGCTCTGTGTATCTTATGTTGTTTAGTGCAACTGTGTCTGGGAGGGGCCCTTTAAGGGAGCGGCTTGCTGTTGAGTCCGCCCTGTGACCCTGTCTGCAGCTGTGCCTGGCATCCCTATTTCGATGTGTGCTACTTTGACGTGTAGACGTTCCCTTGCTGCGCCTATTTCGATGTTGGGCTGAGCAACGTCGAAGTTGAACATCGACGTTGCTGGCCCTGGAGGACGTGTAGACGTTATTCATCGAAATAGACTATTTCGATGTTGCAACATCGAAATAAGCTATTTCGATGTTGGCTGCACGTGTAGACGTAGCCTAAGTGTGGAAAATGATATGGACAGGAGAGAGGGGGTGACTTTGTGCATTTGCCCCTCCCTTTTGTCATGTCAGTCCCTCTTTAGAAAACTTGACCATCTGAGAACCGAAAGGGAAGGGTTCTGGTGGAGGACAGAGACTTCATTCTGCTCCTTTGCTGAGAAACAGATCTCTTTGCCCAGCCCTCGCTTTTCTTGACAAAGAAGGGCCACTTACTAGCTGTTGGACCATCAGCTTTGTTCACGTATGGCTGGAGCATCAGCTTGCTCTTTGTCTTTGAGAAATTGCTTTAGCCCCTCCCCAAACTTATCTGGGACACGCATGTCCTGATTTAAATGTCTTGTTCATTCATTAACACACCATATTGCTACTTGCATTTTACCAGTATATCATAGATCAGCACATTAAGAGCTTTCGAACGATGCCGCACCAGCATGGCTATAGTTAAGGCTCTTCTAACTTAACTTACGGATATCTGCTTACAATTCCACCTTCAGCAAGGTATAGCTTTATGACATGTATTTCACAGGAAAGCACGGGGCTCATAGCAGACTAAGGCTCAGATTACAATGAGCAGGCACCGTACTAGTTGCCCTCATAAAACCTCATGAATACATCTTTCATCTAGAGCTGCAGCTCCCCTGCCATGGTTTGAAGTAGTACGAGATAACAGCACAGTGTACCTTGGCATGTCTTAGCCCACTAATGTAATGCAGAAATAAGGGAAACAATGTTCTGAATCTGATGGCCTTTTTAGTCACAATTACAGAGACAGCATGAGTTTGAAAACATCTACATAAGGACATATATAATAGTCAGACAGCTAGATATTTACACTATTAATCCAAATATGGATGAGCTTTTGGCTAGCAGGTTTTTTCCCCTAATGAATGCTAGTGTTGTAACAATATTTCTGAGTCTACATAATGGATGGTAATGCACATATGTATCCTCACTTTTAATGATCAGAATATCTCACAGTTTTGTATGTGCCCCTATAGACCTGGTGAATATGAATGATGGAAATGTTTTTATTTGGCTGCAGATGAAAATACTTTAGTCTGGAAAAATGGTGTGCTCTAGTGCTTTGAAAATGAAAGAGGGGATGATGAAAGAAGATTAATCCCACCCAAGAGAGAGCTAGAAAAGACATTCAGCCTCCCGGTCCCACATCTCTCTCTCACTTAATTTATTTTGTCAGGAGCAAACTCTGCAAAGTGTAGAGTGGTTCCTCTGGCATGCGGAGTGTTGCTCTGCTCCTATTGATGGGAATGGGTGTTGAGGGCATTTGGCAGCTTGCAGGAGAAGCTTGGCACTTTGTAGGATTGGGCCTCAGCGGCAGGGCGGATGGTCAGCCCGAGCCCCTGGGCAAGGTGGGAAGGGGACCCGGTGCCTTGACGTCACAAGTGGGGTCCTAGGACAGTGAGCCCTTAGCACTGCTTGGATTGTTGAGCAGCACTGCCGTGGCAGTTCAAAGGGGCTTGGAACTCCAGCCGCCGCTGCTACTACTGCTACTCTGACTCCTTTGAAATGGTGGGCCCCCATGCAGCTGCTCCCTTTATCTACCCACCCCCGTCGGCAGGCCTGGGCCTCAGTAAAACGCCCTGTATCGCAAGGGCTAGGCACTTGTACAGAAAGCATGCAGCCACAGGCTGTAGAACAAGCCGGATAGATACACAGCCAATCGGTAAGAATCCCTCAGACTGCAAGTAGGTTTCCAGCAGTTGCTCAAGCTGCTCTTTGGAGAAAAGCCGGAGTAAATAAGTAGAACACAGTGTACCCTGAACATCAGCAATCTGGGGTTTTCTAGAGGGAGCCACTCACATACCATGGTAAATGGGCCTAGTTAAGAAACTGGTGTAGTAATTGCACTGGTGGTGGAAAAACAATGGATTATTAAATGGAATCCCCAAGTGCTCTGTCCTTAAGCCCTTTATTCAGGGGCAGGGAGATACCAGCCCATGGACTGGATCCAGTCCACCAGAATTAGCTCTTGGTGGGCTCCAACCTTTATATTTGCCTGTTCCTCTGCAGGTATTGGGTGACTGCAGCTCTTATTAGCTGTGTCTACACGTGCATGCTACTTTGAAGTAGCGGCACTAACTTCGAAAGAGCGCCCGTCGCGGCTACACGCGTCGGGCGCTATTTCGAAGTTAACTTCGATGTTAGGCGGCGAGACGTCGAAGTCGCTAACCCCATGAGGAGATAGGAATAGTGCCCTACTTTGATGTTGAACGTCGAAGTAGGGACAGTGTAGACGATCCGCGTCCCGCAACGTCGAAATTGCCAGGTCCTCCATGGCGGCCATCAGCTGGGGGGTTGAGAGACGCTGTCTCTCCAGCCCCTCAGCTCACTGGTGGCCGCGTGGAGCGGCCCCTTAAAGGTCCCCTCCCCCCTCCCTGACTCTGCAGGAAGCTGAGGCAACGTGCAGGCTGCAGCCTGCACACGCGGCTAACCTGCACAACCCTCAGCCACCCACCCAGCAGCGATGGCGAGCCAGCAGCCCCCCCAGCGCCCCCAGGGGACCCCCCCCCCAAGGGGAGCCAGGGCAGCCAGCCCAGCCAGAGGGCCAGCCAGTCTGGAAAGCGGCAGCGGGGCCCCTCCTGGACGGAGGCCGAGCTGTGGGACCTGCTGGGGCTCTGGAGCGAGGAGGAGGTGCTCCAGGTAATGGGGAGCAAGAGGCGGAACGCGGATGCGTTCGCTCGGCTGGCCGATGGCCTGGCTGCCCGGGGTCACCCTGCCCGCACTCCTGATCATGTGAGGGGTAAGGTGAAGGAGCTGCGGCAGGGTTATGCCCAGGCCCGGGATGCGGCCAGCCGATCTGGGGCCGCCCCCGTCACTTGCCCCTTTTACAGGGAGCTCAGGGACATCCTGGGCTCCCGGCACACCTCCTCCCCTCCGGCCACCCTTGACACCTCAGCTGATGAGCCCCAGCAGGCCCTGCAGCCGGAGTCCGCCCCGGAGGCAAGCCCCGCACCCCGGGGGCCCCCCCCCGGAGGCCATCCCCGGGACATCGCGGCAGGAGGAGGAGGAGGAGGAGGAGGAGGGGGGCTCCTCCTCCGCAGAATCCAGCCTGCAGATCCTCCTCCTGCATCCCAGAGCAGCAGCAGGGCCTCCAACCCCCGGGGATCTCCGGACCGTGGGAGCGGACCCACAGGTAGGTACCCCTCTCTGGTGGACACCCCTGGGCTTGAGGGGCGGAGGTAACAGAGATGTGTCCAGGGCCCCCCACACGCTCACATGGCCATGGCCCCAAGGACACCAGGGCCATGGCCCTCACAGCACTGCAGCCATCAGCCCCTGCCCCCCCCGACCCTGCATGACAGTGCCATGCCCCATCCCCGGGCCAGGGGGGAGCGGAACCTCGAGGGGCCCCCGGGCGGAGTGGGTGGGACACCCCGCAGCAGCAGCATGTGATGGAGTGGGGGGAGTGCCAAAGGGAGACTCAGGCTACATATGAGCCACAAGAGCCGAAGAGCTCCCAGGGCCAAAGGAGGATCCTGGCGCTACAGCTGGCAGGTGACACCTCTGCCCTGAACAAACAGGAGGGAGGAGCCGAGCAGGCTTGGAATTGGGGCGGGAGGGCGGGGGCCACAGGTAGAGGCTAGGGGAAGGGAGAGCTGGAAGGCAGCCAGCCTGAGGAGGGGGAAAGCTGCATCCCAGAGGGGCCCCCCTTGGGGTCTTCTCCCCAGGACGGGTTGGAAGGACTGTCTCTTCCGACAGCTGGTGCTGTCACTCCTGCCAGAAACTGGGCATCTGTGGCCTAAGAAACCTCTCCGGCTGTCAGACCCTGCGGGGTGAAGTGAGAGTCGCTCCCACCAGGGGACAGGGTGCAGGGCAGGGGGATCCCTGAACCCCATCCATCACAGCAGCATCTCCCGGGGACGGGGATGGGGAACCTGCAGCACAGGGCGGGGGAGACAGAGGCCATGGCTCGGGGCCCACACTAACGCCTGTCTCCATTCTTCTTTCCCCCCTCCTCTCCTGTGTCCTGCACCTGCACCTGCACCATCAGAAGGACCGGAAGAGAGCGCCAGAGAGGCCTCAGTTGTTCTGGAGAGCACTCCGGGACCATAGCTCCAGGGCAGCCCCTCGGCCGAGGAACGACCAGCCCCGCGGAGGGCTAGACGGTGGACCCCGCGCCTACTACCGCCGACGGCGACGGACCCCCAGCTGCTGGCCATCCTCCGCCGGCAGCTGGAGGTCTTGGAGCTGCACCTCCAGCTGCAGGAGCGGGCGCTGGCCTGGCGCCAGGAGGCATGGGGGGCCTATATGCAGACATTTAACCGGCTCGTCGACTACCTGGCCCCCCATGCCGCACCGGCCGACCCATCGCCCGCCCTGCCCGCTCCTGCAGCTCCACCACCAGCTGCTCCGGCCGTCGCCAGCCCGTCCGCCGTCGCCCCACCACCCACCCGCGAGGGCCAGAGCGCCGAGGGACCCCTGGAGCCACCTGAGACTCGCCGGCACCGATACCTTCCGGTCCAGCCCGCTCCCACCCAGCCGCGGACCAGACTGCAGGCGCGGCGGGGCTCCCGGCTGGGCACGCCCAGTGCCGGGCTATAGGGGCGAGGGGCCCGGGACGTGGCCCCCCCCTTGTATATAGTTGGACCCTGTTTTTTTGGTGCCCCCGTTTGCCCTGTCCCCCCCATGTAAATAGTTCTCCCCTTTCTCCTCCCTGGTTTTCTTTTTATTATGTATGCCACACAGTTGTTTCTTTGGATTGTTTTATTTGTGTACATATTGCTTTGGTTGAACGTTTGTACTTAGTTTTCTGTTTGTGCTTCACATATTTATTTACACCCCAAAAAAAAGGTTCAACCAGAAAAAAAAAATTTACGTTCAGCCACAAGTTCGTGCTGTCATTTGTCCAGGACAAGTGGGGGGGGGGGGCGGTGGGGTGCTCCATGGTGTGGGCGTTGGGGCAGGAGTGTGGGGGAGGAAGGGGCGGGCAGTAGGGGGCCTGGGCAGAGTTCACCCCGCGGCCTGTTGGTCGAAGTAGGCCCGCAGGGCCTCCCGGACCCGGGTCCCCTCGGGGTCCACCTGCCGACTGGGGGCAGCAGGTGGCTACACGTGTGCCCTGCCGGCCTCCACGGCCCAGCCCTGCAGAAAGGTCTCCCCCTTGCTCTCCACGAGGTTGTGCAGGGCGCAGCAGGCACCCACAATCTGGGGGATGTTGTTGGGGCCCGCATCCAGGCGGGTCAGGAGACATCTCCAGCGTCCCTTGAGGTGGCCAAATGAGCGCTCCATCACCTGGTACGCACGGTTCAGGCGCTCGTTGAAGCGCTCCTGGCTAGCGGAGAGATGGCCCGTGTAGGGGTGCATGAGCCATGGCCGGAGGGGGTATGCCGCATCTGCGATGACGCAGAAGGCCATGGTGGTGTCCCCCAGAGGGATCTCCCGCTGGGGGATGTAGGTCCCCACCTCCAGCCGGCGGCACAGGCCCGAGTTCCGAAAAACCCGGGCGTCGTGGGTGCTGCCAGGCCAGCCCACGTAAATGTCCTGGAAACGTCCCTGGCTGTCCACCAAGGCCTGCAGGACGACAGAAAGGTAGCCCTTCCGATTGAGGTATCGTCCTCCACTGTGATTCGGGGTGCGGATGGGGATGTGAGTCCCATCCAGAGCCCCGAAGCAGTTGGGGAAGCCCAGGGTGGCAAAGGCGGCGACAGTGGCATGTGGGTCCCCCTGCCTCATGAGCCTGTGCAGGAGTATGGTGTTGATGGCACGCACGACCTGCAGAAAAAGCACATGGGACAGCCCCAATGAGGGGTGAGCAGGGTGTGCGTGGCCCTGCCCTGCTCTGGCCCCCCTGCCCTGCCCTGCCCTGCCCTTCCCTGCCCTGCTCTGGCCCCCCTGCCCTGCTCTGGCCCCCCTGCCCTGGCCTGCCCTGCCCTGCTCTGCCCTGGCCTCCCCCTGTGGGTTCTCTTACCTCCATGAAGACAGCCCCGACGGTGGCCTTTCCGACACCAAACTGCTGCCCCACGGATCGGTAGCTGTCCGGAGTGGCCAGCTTCCAGACAGCGATGCCGACCCGTTTCTCCACAGGGAGGGCACACCGCATGGCAGTGTCCCGGTGCCTGAGTGCGGGGGTGAGCCACTGGCACAGCTCCAGGAATGTCTGCCGGCTCATCCTGAAGTTCCTGAGGCAGTGGTCATCGTCCCACTCCTCAAGCACCAGCCGCTCCCACCAGTCGGTGCTGGTGGGGTAGCTCCACAGCCGCCGGCGTGTGAGGCGGGGGGTGGAGCGGGGTGCTGCAGGGGTAGGGGCTGAGCCCTGCTGCCCTGGGGGCATCTCCTCCCCTGGGGCAAGGAGGTACTCAGCTGCCTCCCACATGGCATGGGCCAGGGCAAGCCCTGCTCCTGCCGGGAGGGCTGGGTGGACCTCTAGCTGCTGCTGCTGCTGCTGCTGCTGCTGCTGCTGCTGCTGGGGGTCCATGACTGCGTCTCCCGGGGTCTGTGTGCCTATGGCTCCTCAGACCGCGTGCTGTGCAGGCTGAGTGTGTCTGGGAGGGGCCCTTTAAGGGAGCGGCTAGCTGTTGCCCCGGAAGCGCTAGTCCGCCCGTTGACCCTGTCTGCAGCTGTGCCTGGCATCCCTATTTCGATGTGTGCTACTTTGACGTGTAGACGTTCCCTCGCTGTGCCTATTTCGATGTTGGGCTGAGCAACGTCGAAGTTGAACATCGACGTTGCCGGCCCTGGAGGACGTGTAGACGTTATTCATCGAAATAGGCTATTTCGATGTTGCAACATCGAAATAAGCTACTTCGATGTAGGCTTCACGTGTAGACGTAGCATTGGCTGCAGATTGCCGTTGCACCCAATGGGAGTGGCAGGAAGGGGTGCAGACAAGGACACTGCTTCCTTCAGTTCCCATGGGCCATGAGCAGTGATCCAGAGTCAGTGACAGCTGTGATCATACGATACCTGTGGAGGCACAGATTCACATAGTGGAGGTAGTTTACCAGGGACTAATCCTCGTGGGGTGCCACTTTTTTATTGCCTATCCCTGCTTTCATGTATAAAGCTAAAGGAAACTTCCCTTTTCATGTGAAACTTCAGTGTTGCTCCAGAAGGAGTAGTGGTCCCCAAGATACATTTGGGTTGCTGATTCCCCTAGTTATTGAAGTGGTTTGGGAGAATGGTATATGGACACACCCAGTATTCTTACTATTCATACCCATATTAAGAAAAGTTGTGTATATGGCAGTGCAGTAATTTTCTAAGCAGTAAAATTATAACACCCTCTCAAGTGACTTTTCTAATCTAGGGAGACTTTTACTAGCAAGAGACCTTGACACTCTGTGTGTGTGTGTGTGTGTGTGTGTGTAAATGGTGTTCCTACTACCGAAAGGCAGCTGTTTAAAACAGTACCAGCAGAGAAATGCATCTGGTGCTTTCATTACATGTTCATGAAATGCAGTTTAATAATCCATTGTTTTTCGTGATGACGAAGCGAGAATTTCATACTTACCTGGCAGAGGTGATACCATGATCACGAAGGTGGTTTTCCAAGGGTGAGGCTCATCCATTGCATTGCAGGTATGCTGACCTTTGTGATTTCCCCAAATGCGGGAAACTCGGCTGCATAATTATCTCTGAAAATCTTTTTGTGTAACAAATAATGTGTGAGAGAAAATGGCTCTTTTCCCCAGTTTAATAATGGTGAAAAGCCACTCCCAGGAGTGGCTTAACTTTAAATGTTTTTAATAGTGGCATACGCTCAGACGTGCATCTATGGAGAGAACTCTCTGTTCTTCTTCTCCAGGAGTGTGACCGTGTTACAAATGACACCATTTGGAAAAAAAAGAAAAAAAAAGAGACATTTACTTGCCTGCAAATCTTTAGTTCCAAAGATATCAGTTGCATAAGATCCATGCTTGCCCATCCATCTTTGCCGCACAGGGTTGGGGTTATATATTGCACAAGTAAATCTCCGCCTTTTGTTTGAAAAAAAATGACTCAACTTTGGGAGTTTCCAGCATCGCTTGTTTTAGAAATCACAAGGTTCTAAGCATTTTGGCCCTTTTACTTAAACATGGATTTTCCTTTTTCCTGTGTGCTGCACCCTCCACCTGGACCTTGATTTGCAGAGGTACTGCAATGTCCGTTGGATACGCAAGTATAAAAATAGACTAGATATAAGCAAACATAATAAAGCTAATTATCTCTCAGAGGAAATAAAAGTCTAGACCAAGGCTACCAAGAACTATGAAAAATATTGATGTCCAAGGGGCTGTAAGAGCATACAACTGAGGGCAGAATTTGGCCAAAGTTTGGGACACATTTTAAAATTACTTATTACTGAGTGAAAATAAGGTGCCATTTAGTTAAGCATCACAAGAATTAGTTGAAAATGTATCCCACACAATCTTTTGTACAGGTTGAACCTCTCTAATCCAGAATTCTCTTGTCTGGCAACATCTGTAATTTGGAATGATTTTTAGTTAGCTGGACGATCACTTATCATGGTCGTGGTCCCATAAAATTTGTTCACAGCCACCAGTTCTGGCTCTCAGTGTTCTGTGTTGTTGTTTAGCTGTAATTGATCTCTAAATGCCTTCTAAGAGCCCAGTAAGCAGTAGCAGTGTGGTAATGTTGCTAGACAATATTGACCTCCCACGGTTTGGTAAATTCTCTCATTCGGCACCAGTCAGGTCCTGAGGATGACGGATGAGAGAGGTTCAACCTGTATTGTGATTTTTCAAAGGCACTTGTAGAAGCTAAAGCCCATATGAAATTGGACCCCAGCTACAAGAAGTTCCTGTGCAAATCCTGTCCTCAGCTAATTTTGCAGAGTTGCTGTTGCAAACATTTTTCCTCTCTTGCTGGGCAATCCTGGTGCTCAGATACTGTATAAATGACAATAGATGGATCTTGCTGTCCCTAATTAATATTTTTAATCTGTTAATAATTAATGTTAAAGTCAGGAAGTATAATCAGAGACTCTACTCTGAGATTCATGTTCTATCAAGTAATAAATGTACATATTCATTACATTAGGAAATTGGAAACAAGAGCAAGAGCCAGTCTGTTTGACATTTTGTATGATATAAATTGCTCTACTCAATAAACACTGGATTTATGTGAGGATATGAGTGATGTCTGTCTGGGACAAAAGTATAATCTCTCTCATGAGGGTTAGTTAATGCCAGACATCAATTAAATACGGTTCATTAAAGCTGCTGGGTAACCTTATTTTTGTTTGGATTTGAGGAGCTCTCATCAAAGGACTGACAGAAGACCATCTCAGTAATAATCTCCACTTTTACTCCCAGCATATGCTGGGCTAAATTATGTAGTATGTACTTTGTAAAGAAAATAACCTTTTAGTGAGTATGTATGTGGAAAGAATAACAATAGGAAATGATTGCATTTTTGGCAGCTGTGGCAGGTGTATGCCCTCGGATGTGTCAGCTGTGATATTAGTGCTGACATGACAATGGCTGACTTATGTAGCAACTCCCTCTTTTCATGCAGGTGCCATTGCTAGGGCTAGATTTGACAGAATGTTGCATTTCAAACTTGATTTCAAGAGGTAGATTTACAAATTGGAATCAGCAAAGTCTGTAGCAGTACTAAACACGAGGTGACAAACCAACCCTCTGTGCTTAGGCCAAAATATGGCTTGAAATGTCTTAGGAGGTTCCTTACTTTAATTTTGGTGGCTTCAGTTTTTCGGTCTTTTTCTGGATTTGACCAACTGTCTCCTGCTTACACACTTTTGAATCAATAAGTTAAGGAACCATCTAATTCTAAGTAGTGACAATCTCCTTTAGCTGAAGTGCATGAGGCCATTCTTTTGCAACTGAAGGATCATATTTAATTACCAATGGCCAGGCAACATTGTAAGAAAGAAGTCCTTATTGAGCATGCAGAGAGGCAAAGTGTAGCACCCTGGAGGCCTGCATTTATTGGGTAGTAATCCAGCCCCCAACTTGCATTTTGTCCTATCAAACTATGTTTCTTCTGAAACTTGACCCTCTTTTTTTCCATCGCTCTCCTCCTGTTATAGACCAGGTTGTACCATGGCATCTCAGGTATGCTTAATTTATGTAGTAGTTGTGTTTTTGCAGCACTTGGATTCCTAATAGCCTGAGGTTGGAAGGACAGGAGGAAAGCAACCCACTGGATGATATGCTAATGGTACACAAAAGCCGTGTCTACATGTGCATGCTACTTTGAAGTAGCGGCACTAACTTCGAAATAGCGCCCGTCACAGCTACACGTGTTGGGCGCTATTTGACGTTAACATCGACGTTAGGTGGTGAGACGTCGAAGCCGCTAACCCCATGAGGGGATGGGAATAGCGCCTTACTTCGAAGTTGAACGTCAAAGTAGGGCACGTGTAGACGATCTGCATCCTGCAACATCAAAATAGCGGGGTCCGCCCTGGTGGCCATCAGCTGAGGGGTTGAAAGACGCTCTCTCTCCAGCCCCGGCAGGGCTCTATGGTCACCGTGTGCAGCAGCCCTTAGCCCAGGGCTTCTGGCTGCTGCTGCGGCAGCTGGGGATCCATGCTGCATGCATAGGGTCTGCAACCAGTTGTTGGCTCTGTGGATCTTGTGTTGTTTAGTGCAACTGTGTCTGGGAGGGGCCCTTTAAGGGAGCGGCTTGCTGTTGAGTCCGCCCTGTGACCCTGTCTGCAGCTGTGCCTGGCACCCTTATTTCGATGTGTGCTACTTTGGCGTGTAGACGTTCCCTTGCAGCGCCTATTTCGATGTGGTGCTGCGCAACGTCGATGTTGAACGTCCATGTTGCCAGCCCTGGAGGACATGTAGACGCTATTCATCAAAATAGCCTATTTCGATGTCTCCACATCGAAATAGGCTACTTCGAAGTAGGCTTCACGTGTAGACGTAGCTAAAGAGAGGTAACGTTAAAAAACATAAATGCTCTTGCTGAAAGGTTATAATTAAGCAATACTTTAATTCTTAGAGTTCTGAGTGATAGCACAAGAACCTAAAGCCAGAGTGAGAGAAAACAGGCTACTCCCTATGGCATTCCACCTTCCTTTAAACTGGCTCTTTCCAGTTAACACAGATTACACACTTTGCTATAGAATCCCCTTACCCATATACAGAACCAGGAAAAGTCTCCCAACATGGAGTGATAGTTTGCAATTCCAACATAATCCATTTGACCAAAAATGGATACACTAAAAGCAGCAGAGAGAACAGGTAATGAGGGGCATGAATGGGAGGGACTACAAAGGAAAATTTCAGAACAGAGATGGGGAAAGAAGATTGGCTACCAGTTTATAATCTGGATGCAGCACTGGACTTCTCCACTTTCCTTTTCTGAGGAAGGAGCTAACAATAAGGAGGACACAGCCAAGCCCTGTCCAGGAGGAGGATAGCAACCACTGTAGTCTTGGATGATTATCCAGACATTAAGATACATGGGTGTATATAGGGCTGAATTTGACCCATAATCTGGATGTAAGTATAACGTCTGCAGATAAGTGTATATTTCTTTTAAAATCCCTTCTTATTTCCAGTTTCAAATATCAGGTTTATAAGCATTTAGGCAAAATAACTTTAACTCACAGATGCAGATTTCTTAGGTCCTATATAGAATAGAGTATGGCAGAATTCTGGCTTCCCCTGCCTAGGCTTCCGAGAGGAAAGAGAGCCCTGGGGACCTCTACCCCTGCATTATGCTCCCAAACAGCTGGCTACTGTACACATCTAGGGATCACTTGAACAGTAGTGTGAGGTTCACCTGGCAATCGGAGTCTCAAAGGCCCCAAGCAGAGGTGCAAGTGGGCTGCTGTGCTGAACTTGCAAGTTATTTTCAGCTGGTATGGTGTCCCAGAAAGATTCCCTACCAGCCATCCCAAGCCCCTTCCCTGGCTGCTGTGTCTCTGTGCAGAGGGCTTAGGCCTGGAGGCAGGTCTGGGAATGCCGCAGGAGATGAAGGAGCTGCTAGCATTCTGCTCCTTGCCCTGCTGTCTCTCCCAGCAGGAGAAGCAGCAGAACTCCCATCCCTGCTCCCAGCCTCTCCCTGGAGCTCTGTCTTTGCGTACAGGGAAGGTAGGAGGTAGCTCTGCTCTGCTCGGTTTGCTGCTGTTCCTCCCAGCAGGAAAAGGAGCAAACCCCCAACTCAGATGCGACAGATTCATGGAGGGGTAGGAGGTGGGGTTGGGCATTTTGCTTCTTTCCACTGTGGGATGGGCAGCAGAATCGTCCCCAGCCCTCTTCCTCCAACCAGGTAATGAGGGTAGGGAAGAGCACAGGGTCCCAGGCAGGGATGAGGTGGAGTCACATGGGAATGTCACATGGGGAAGTCATATGCTGCCCCCACCCTTAACTGGTGTGTCCTCTACCTCCTGTACCAGTCAGAAGTTCTGTCTACTGGGGCCACCGACCCCAGGAGAGTAGGGGCAGGCTGGTGGCCAGACCCTGTTCAACTGCAGACATCACGCAACAGGAGCAGTTACAAGCACAGTCTCTATCTTTCCAATGCAGCAGCAAGGCACATTAATGAGCGTGTACCCACACTGCCATGCTGAGACTCTGCCTGAGTCTGCCCTGTGGAGGTAGAATGCTACAAGCCACCTCTGTTCCTCTGCGAGAGCTCTGCTGCTCAGCGCCCCATCACAAAGCCAGAATCTTGCCCATAGGGTGTGTTTAATACCAGTCACAGCTCTCTGCAGCTTGATGTACAGCCTAATGTGTGTCAGATCTTCAGCTGTATATGTCAGCTAAGCAGGTTTTCTGTTTCAGTGGCATTCAGAGTAGAAATTCATGTCCAATACTGCATAATGAGAGGAATTTGGCAATGCTGATTTATTGAAGGGATTATTTCCCACAGGCAACTCCTGCCGTCTTGCAGGGGGATCAATGTTTGGATTTCTGTTTTCTTACCATGCTCTCCAAAGTCTTTCAGAATCCTTATATAAGTTTTTTCTTTGAGCAAATTTTTTATTAGTGTTAATTGGACATATACTCACTCTTTGCATCCAAAGGCAAGACGCGATCTGTTGAAGTCTTGGGGTAAGAGACAAACACTGAGAATGGCATAAAAACAAGTCTTGTGTGTGCAACATAAGTCAAAGCAGAGGTGATACCAAACAATACTTCTTAACAGCCCTGTTAGTGAACTTCTTGAGCTGTACTGGAACAGCTGGCAGTACCTATCCGGCTTCAGAGGTACGAAGTTTTATTGTGTTACCTGCCTTGTCACGCCATAATTAGCATGCTTCCTTGTCGGGCCATGCAGTGCCTTAGCTCATAGCAGCTGTCAGCTCCCATGCCAGAGCAGAGAAGAGGAACACATTTCATACTGCAAGCCTCAGAAAAATTCCCAGCTTGCCCTATTTAGCAGGGGTTACACCAATTCAGATTTCTACTGGAGGGCTTTGATGTAACAGGATTGAGGAAGTGAAGTGTCAGCAGGGAGGGTGCAACCCCTTCAGAACAGAGGGAAACTAGCACCTTATTGATGTTGGATTTTGTGTTTGCCTTGCCCCTGTTTCTGGCAGCTGGTGCGCTGAATGTATGAACCTGGTGTTTTTCTGCTTTGTTGGCTGCTGCCTCGATGTGAGACCCATGTTCCCACATGCCAATGTAATGTCCCTTGTGACAGAGCAGAGAGAGTTCAGCTGTAATTAATAGAGGAGTCTTTGTTGAAACCAATCAATACAGAAAGACTCTATAATTCTCCCTAGCTCTATCTGCCAGAATAACACAATCTGTACTGTCTAGTGTCACCAGCCACCCTCTGATACCTGGTTGCTTAGACCAGGTCCTCTGTAGACACAGTACAGTTTAGTCACTGCAGAGCAATATGCCACCCACTAAGGTGCAAATGGGATGAGAAAGGAGCAGAATGGAGGACTGGTTGCCCCCTCCGTTATTCCAGATGAATTAGAAAAGAACTCACTATAGTATCTGTTACTGCATCTTTGCTGTAAGGTTGGTTGAAAAATTGCTGATATTTTGTTCAGGTTACACAGTGTGTTCTTTGAACTGCAGGTTAGTGGGTCTACTGTATTATTGCTGCTACAGTAGGTTAAGTCATATATCAGAGGACTATAGGAAATGTGATCATATCTCAGAATCTGTTCTTTCAAATGCCTGTTTTTTAAATAGCTCTCTTCAGATAGGATCAAATTTTTGGACAACACATTTAGCCAATCTCTTTTCTATACTCTAAATTTCCACTGAATGCAGTCCTTATTAGCTGATATTTGACTAACTGCTTCATTTACCAATATTGTAAAATCCTCCTCCCCTCTTTTTTTTTTAACCATGGTAATACCTAGCACTAAACATACTCTTGTGCACTGTATTTACATCTAAATATTCCCCAATTGGATTTCAGTGTTTTAGTTTTGAAATTATGTTAAATTGTCCCCTCCTCTAATTATATAATTCATTTATGGGTATCACAGAAATACACGCTGAAAAGATGCAGCTACACTATATACCGCAGATAAGACTTGCTTGCCATAAATAGGGCCCTAGGCTCACTATTTATATAACTCTCACAATACTTTTACACACACTGAGCTTGTTGCCCCTATTGTGCCCCTTCACAATTAGTCAATTTGTTAATCCCTTCTGCCCCCTGGGGGTCCTGAGAAGGACCATGGCTCACCTCTTTGGTATCTTGAAAAGTGTTAATTTAAAACACCTGTATTTTGCAACAGCTGAATTTGTGCATTTGGATGAGTGCAAAATTGCCACAGTTTGTCAGCAGTCTCTGGTGGCCATCTGTTTTTCTTTTCACCCGCTCATGCGAATACTCTCCTGCACTATCACGGGTCTTGGCAATGCTTTGGAATGCAAATTAAGAGACTACTAAATCTGAGGACCTTGGGATTCTCATTTACAGATTTAGGCATCAACCTTGCAAATATGTCTACACTAGTCCCTGCCTTTAGAAAGGCGGATGCTAATGAGACACTTTGGGATGTGCTAATGAGGGGCTTTGAAGGGCAACAGCCTGTTAACACTGTTTCTTTGGCTATGTCTACACTAGCCCCCGTCTTTCAAAAGGGGGATGCTAATGAGATACTTTGGGGTATGCTAATGAGGCGCTACTATGAATATGCAGTGCCTCATTAGCATAATGACAGCCACAGTAATTCAAAAACTCCGCTTTCGAATCACATGCTGCCTGTGTAGACAGGGGCCTTTCGGAAGGACCCCTAGTCTTTGAAAGCTCCTTCTCCTAAAACCAAATAGGAATAAGGGGCTTTTGAAGATGGGCAGGTGGGTCCTTTTGAAAGGCCCTCGGCTACATGGGTGGCACGTGATTCAAAAGCGGTGCTTTCAAATTGCGTTGGCCGCCTTTATGCTAATGAGACACTGCATATTCATGGTAGCGCCTCATTAGCATACCCCAAAGTATCTCATTAGCATCCCCCTTTTGAAAGACGGGGGCTAGTGTACACATAGCCAAAGAAACAGTGTAAACAGGCTGCTGCCCTTCAAAGCCAAAGAAGTTGCTTGAAGGCACAGGGAGCTCTTGCTCCGATCTCTTCACAGAATCAGTGCCTTATGTCATCCCTTGTGGTAATGAACAGTGATAAACCAAATGCTGTGTTCTTTAAAACAAGGGGAACATATGGTGAGTGCCAGAGCAAAGACATTCTAGGTAAACAAAAAACCATGGATAGAAAACAACCCTAATATGAGCACCTGTACTGCACAGGGATGGGTGTACTAGGCCACCATTCCATAGTGTTAAATCTGAGCACCAACAGTTCTTATATTAGATATGCCTGTGCTGAGTTTATGTGAAAATGTGCAGTGTTAAATCAGCCTTCCCTTGTCTGATTTCTTACCCATGCTGGGGCTGGATCTGAGGATGCAAACTGGATTTTCAAAAATTACATGCAGGATTTTAAGAATATTTAAACAGGCTTTCCTAAGAACATGTGAGCAATTGCCTACGGTGTTGTAGCTTGCAGTAGTGACCCTGCAATGTTGAGCTCTCTTATTGCAGAACATTGCAGCATTTTTGTGTTAGGGAACTAGTAGGTGACACTGCCAGTGTGAAACAGGCAGTTTCTTTTGGTATCTTAGTGAGCAGAATCAAGAAACAGCTTCTACACTAGTATCGCTACCCACAAAGCTCTGATACTTCTTGGTGTCATTTTATTCTTGAAAGGAAACTGAGTGATTGAAGAGTATGACACAGTCGTGATACGGAGCTCTCAATATTATTTTTTTAAAAGCCCCATTACGTATTAAAATTTAAATTAAAATGCAATACAAAACCTACATTCAAGAACGTGCCTGTTTTCTCCTTTTTCCTCAAATAACAGATTTGATACAAAAGAGAAATCACATTCATTCTGTGGCGTTGAAGTAGTACTGAGCTCCAGATTATCACCAGCCTTTTTCCTCTGAAAACTTTTATACCACGGACATGAATAATATTAGGCCACATAGACACACAGGCTATATTCTGCTTTCTGTTGCCTGCAGTCAGCCTGAGTCACTTAACTAAAGTTGTGCTGTAAACTGAAGGTGAAGTTGAGAGCAGATCGGGGCTACTCCGTTTTTAAAAAGAAGATAGATTGGATAGGACAGGGGATTGGCAATGGGATTTCCATCTCTAGGTCAGTGGTTAGAATCTTGCCCCAGATGGCAGTAGCCAGAGCTGGCTCAGCGGGGCCTGGCGGGTGGGTGGTGAATGCTGGAGTCAATTGGAATGCAAGGCCCTCAAGGCACGAGACCCCAGGCACCACCTTGCTTGCCTTGCCTTGAGGCCGAGCGGAAGTGATAGGTTCTTTGGTGGAGTCAAAAAAATTAACTGGTGGTCTCAACCCACTTCCAAGTGGACAGGGATCCATCTTCCCCAAACCACGGACACAGCCTCAGCCATCTTGTTGTTCGTGCTAGCAGAGAGGCTAAAGGCTTAATGGGCATAGCAAATGTCTCTTCCTGGCCAAAACAAAGGCAGGATGGAGCGCCTTGTGCTGCCCCACTCCATGACATCTCTGTAATGTAGTTGAATGGAGGACTTTGGCCTTTAGGGCTGTTGAACTGGCACTTACACACATTGCACGGAAAAATGAAATTGGTATTGGGCTAGTACGTGAAGTTATTTGAAAGATGATGTGCGTGGGCTTTCTGTAACTTCTTAGTAATAGTCTGTTCTGTTTTTATTTTTTGTTTTGTTTTGCAAACCTATGGAAAAAATTAGTTATATTTTCAGGTCTTCTTCCTTACTGTCAGCCAGCCTCACACACCAGAAAATTACAATTTGTGCTGCTGTTTATATGCATCGCTTTTGAAGCCAAACTGGATGGAGATTTATGACCATTTTCTTTTACTGCTCTTCTGAATTAATACCCTCGTAGCTATGTTTAACAGCCTTTTCTGTTGAATACACCAGGGAATGTGTTTGTGTCAAATCTAGTGGTTCCATTTGGGTTATAGGTGCTGAGATCTAATTTTCTTCTTGCTTTATATTCTTAAGAAAGCCTGTGTAAAATTCCACATGGGAGCATTTTATTGTATTTCTCCAGTGAGGGTAGGCCAAAAAGTAGCAGGAGCTGGTCTTAAAAGACACATTTGGAAGTCCAGTGGCAAGCACTTTCTTCCTACCCTGGAAAACTGTGAAAAACTATTGAGGTGCAGGAATGCAAGATTACTCTTCTAAGGGCTGGAATTGTTTTATTTTTTTAACCCTCACTTCATTTTGCCATTTTGCCATTTATACTAAATTCAACAAAACCCTCCTGACACAGATGATAAAAAGCAGAGACTACGCGCTTCACACTATTTAAAACTTGCAGCATTTCAACGTGTTCACGTTAGATGCTGTAATGTTTCAGACAAGTATATTTAGTCCCAGATAGGGCTTAAGTCTCATCTTGCAGCGCGTGCACCAATGTAACAATGCTGACTTCAGTGATCTTGCAGATTAAGAAAGATGTCAGGCCCTAAATGTTGGTTTTACACCTTCTATAATACCACCTTACCCTGGGCCAGCGTCTAATATTCTTGTTCACACAAAAGACAACTTTACGCAGGGTATGATCCAAAGCCAGTTGAAATCAATGGAAATTCACCAGTGCTTTCAATGACCCTAAATCAAGCGTAGGCAAATGCTGGCCTGTGGGTCAGACGCAGTCCGCTGGGGTTACTTCCTGGTTGGCTCCACCTCTATATTACATCTGCAGGTATTGGGTGGTCATAGCTCTCATTGGCTGCAGATCACTCTTGGCAGCCAATGGGAGTGTTAGGAAGTGGTGGGAACCTACATTCAAGAACGTGCCTGTTTTCTCCTTTTTCCTCAAATAACAGATTTGATACAAAAGAGAAGTCACATTCATTCTGTGGCGTTGAAGTAGTACTGAGCTCCAGATTATTACTGAGCCACCCTCCCTTTGGCTCTGAATGGTGATCCATGGCCAATAACAGCTGCAATTGCCTGATACCTGCACAGATGCAGGTAAGCATAGCACTGGCGACCAGCCAGGAACTAACCCCAGTCGGGCCTCTGCTTTTTTATTTCTCTCTCTGCTCTAAATTAATAATCTCATTTTATGTTGATAAGACTTCTTATGAAGGGAGATATCACAAAGGGCACTGGAGTCTGACCCTGAATAATGTATATGTGGCAGGTAAGAGTAATTTAAGGGCACGCCTTGAATGAAACACAGCAGTTGCCTCTTTAAAAATTCCTGAACATTTACTAAAGTATTTGAATTTAGTGGTATGTTTTCTGTACTCAGGCTAGGGAAACTGCTCCTACACAGCAAATGCCACAGTGCGATGTGTGTTTTGTAGCAATCAGTGCACAAAACAAAGGTGAAAAGATAAAAAGCAAATGGAAATTTAAAAACTGAAAAAGTGTAAATATACTTAAAACTGGCTGCAGTTCTGCTTTTCCATCTTATGCCTGCATGTGTGGCACCTCTAATCTCCGCTTCCTCTTAACTGACTCCACCTGAAGTTTAAATCAGCAATGGTATTAGGGTGAGTTCTTTAAAAGCATAGGCCCTTAGCTGACCATAGACATAGTACAAGTAAAATCCTGTAGTGCATCTAATAGTAAGCAGCTCTACTCTTCTGTTTGTTGGGAGCTCTGGACTCCTAGTCTGATGCCTGGTTGTCTCCTGCAGAATTGCAATGCATTACCCCTGTTACTGGCATCCTACTGGCTGCTCCAGGGAGGGCTGCCTCCACCAGAGCTTTTGGCTTTGTTAGTGACATTGCCAAGTTCTGCTTTGCTTTTTTCCTAAAGTGTTGCCTTCAGAAGAAAGTTACTAGCCCTTACCATTGTAGAGGGAGTTTTCAAAATGGAACGCAACTGAGAGGCTTGAAAGAAGACCTTATCTGACCTCCAGTTTTAGCTGAAAGATCAAGCTTTTTGTTCTGTCTTCACTGGCTTCTGGATCTGATTTTGTCGTCAGCTGCATCTGTCTATATCTCTGTGGGTGTGTGCACGTGTGGGTATGCGCACGTGTGTGTGTGTAATCTTTAACACTTGCCTACCACTAAGGGCTGCTTGCCCAGCTGCTGTTGGGCATGTGGGAAACAGATCAGTAGCTCAGACATTTTCTCCTTAGCACTCAGGGTGCTTCCTGTTTGCATTTAAGCTCTTTCTGATCCTTCTGGCTGTGCCCAAATGTCTTTCACTGCAGAGCTGGGTTCGCAGCAGAGGAGCTGGGAAGCTGAAAGAATGCTGCAAGCAGCTGAGAGGCGTGACACAGCATGGCAAAGTGATGGCTGCCACTGTCGTCCGTTGGCTAGTGATCGCGGGGTGTGGGGGTGAAGAAGAGCAAGAGGGATCAGGATATCTGGGGAGGCAGAAGATGGTGGCAGAGGTGCAGAGTGTAGAAGACTGGGGGTGGGGTTGGGGTGAGAAAGGAGACCTCAAATGCAGACAGAAAGGGAATAGGAGAGGGAGAGAGATGTGAGGAATGAGAATGAAAGGGAAACGGAGGGTGGGGTAGAGACTCTGCTTCCCTCACAGGGTAGGGATAGGGAAGTGACCCCTGAAATTGCTTATGGGTGCGTGCAGGGAGAATGTATTTATTATCACCTTCTGTAAATGTAGAAAGTAAAATGCTTTTGTTTTCCTATAGACAGAGGATGTAATTTTTGCAGGTTATCAGTTTCTTGATAGTTCAGTGCAGTTGAAAGCTCATTAAGAGACTATTCCCTGGACACAGAGTAATTCTGTGTCAGCCCTCGTTTCTCTGCACTCTTTAAGGGCTTCACCCACTCCAGAGATACCTCAGCTCATCAAAATTCTAGATATCCTGAATCTGATTAACCTCCGCAAACAAATGCGGCATGAACTGGGCATTTTCCTAAGCTGGACACCATAGTGTAAGTGCTTTTATTGGCTCTGCCATAGGAACTGACAGCTTCTGTGAAATAAGGCTCAGATATCAGAAAGAATGCAAGAACTGGACTATGCTACAGTGACCCAGGTGCTTATCAGGTAGACAAGACAACACAGGACAATGCTTTTGATATTACCAAGGAAAGGTCTAGTTGAGTCACTGGGAAATAGAAGATAATGATTCTTAGGAACACAAGAACTGCTACACTGGCTCAGACCAGTTGTATCGTGACATGCACACAACCTAATACTTCCACAGGAAGTGCACAAATGCTGCAGTGGTCAATCTAAGGAATCACCTGTCTATAGGAGCAATTCTCCGTGACCTGCATCAGTTAACGGTTGGCCTATGCACTGGAGCGCAAAGATTTATATTTTTTATGAACATTGCTTGTCCTATCCTATGTAATGGTAGATGTTTTCACTATCTATATAAATATTTAATCTTTTCCTTTTCCGGTAACAATTATGTGTCATTCATTCTGCAACACTAAGAAGACAACGATTTTGCTCTTAGTTTTTGGTACATATATGTTTTGTGAATGGGTTTACACCGGCTCCTCCAGTATTCTCCTGCTGTAATTGTTTTGGTTGTACCAATAGTCCATGTAAATAGTACACTTTCGAATGTAAAATTCTTGCACGACCAACATTCCACCCCACCCCCCCGATTCTTTCAAGCATTAAAAATAAATTGAATGGGGAAAGAACAACACTTGCCAGCTTTAGGAGACCCGTCTTCTCAGACTCTTGTTTTACAGCTGTTATTATACCATTCCCCTCTTTAGTTGATGTGCAATTGCCATTTTTCCACACAGCTTGAAATAATGATGTTGCAGTACAGAAACTGCTGGCTTAGTGAGCTTGAAATAGTATTTCCTGAAACATTTTCCAAGGGCATGGACATCACATCATCTCATTACAGTCATTGGTCTTATACAACGGCTGTGTTTGCGGGACATAGTGGATGGCAAGGCTGGCAATATTCAGGTGACGTACAATGTTCTTTCTCCTTCTCTCTTCTTTCAGACAGTTTTAACAGTGCTGCCTCCCAGCTATCTCAGTGCAAAAAGGAAAGCGAGCCTAACTGAAGAATGCTAATTTTTCTGGTAGATAAAGCTGCGTAGCCTTGATCACGCTGGGCTCATTGCTAACTGTGGGTATGCGAACAACAGTGGAGCTTGGTATCTAGCAGGCAGAATCTGTCCAGTATCTAGCAAGCTAGCAAGCAGAATCTGTCCAGTTCTCTTGGACAATGACCAGGCCTTAGAAGTTTGTACCTTTTTACCCTACAGAATTCACTATTCATGCTGGAAAACAAGCTACAGTTTATGCCCAACACAAACATTCATCTTTCTCTGTTCACGACTAGATCCTGATGCCAATCTATAAAGCCTCTAATAAAGCAATCCCATGTTATTGCAGAGGTCATTTCTCTTTCTATCTGGAACCACTACATATATGATCATCTGGAACAGAGCCCAGATGTGAACTTGAAGGAACCAAAAGAATAATCTTCTCAGCTGTAATCCCAAGACTCTGAAATACCCAGTGGAGATCAGGAAGAGTTATGCCTTTCGCATTTTCTGAGCAGGTTGCAAGACTGTCCTGAGCAAGAAAACTTCCCCCAAAGTAACAGAATAGGCTGTCTGTAAAATTAGAACCCAGTAGTTAAAACAGAGAGTTGGGGAGAAAAATGGCTGTCCTTTCCAGTCACATTATACTGTTGCATATAGCCCATGGGAAGCACCTATGTAAGATGCTGATAAGCACTTTAGAATTTGGTGACACTTTAAAATTTGGTGGTGAAAGGGCTGAGGAGTGCCAGTCGGTAGTTGGTCAGCACTGACACAGAGCAGTGAGGAGGGGAGCGCACATTTCGCCTGAAAAAAATGCATGTAACATGTACTGCTGGGGTGTGTACTTCTTGGGACACACAGGCTATGGCCACATGGCAAAGATATTTTGAGACAACAGCCATTTAAAAATAACTTACCAGCATCTACACTGTGCACATGCTATTTAAAAATAGTTATTTTGAAACAGGTGTTATTCCTCCTGTAATGAGGTTTACAGAATTTGACATAACACACCTGTTCTTTCAAATTTATTTCGAAATATGCGCTGTTAAGACAGGGAATAGTGCTATTTTGAAATAAGCCATCATGGCGTCCAAAGGCACTATTTCAAAATAGGCTCTGTGGCCATGGCTACATTACCCTTCCCTTTTGGAAGGGGCATGTGAATGATGGCCATTCAAAAATGCAAATGAAGGGCTGGTATGAATATTCAGCATCTCATTTGCCTAAAGACTGCCACTCAGCCCATCAAAAGTGCTGATTTTGAAATAAAAATAGCCATGTAGCTAGGGTTCCTTTGAAATGGTGTCCCAATTTCGAAAGCAGCCTTCTTTGAAGGAACCCCGGCCACACGGGCTATTTTTATTTCAAAATCAGCACTTTTGATGGGCCAGGTGTCCACCATTATGCAAACGAGGTGCTAAATATTCATATCAACACCTCATTTGCATTTTTGAATGGCTATAATTTACATGTTGCTTCCAAAAGGGAAGGGTAGTGTACCCATGGCCTACATGTCGAGACATGCTATTTTGAAATAGCTGGGTGCTATTTCAAAATGCATTCTTGTGCATAGCTGTGCCATTCCAAAATAGCTTATTTTGAAATAGCTATTCTGGACTAGCTTACTTTGAAGTAATGCTGATGTGTAGATGTAGCCATAGAGACACTATGCCTAGTCCTGTTGTCTGCAAGGATAGTGTCACCAGGAATCCAGGCAAAATGTGCTCTGCCTCCCCTCTTTCCCTGACAGGTCAGGCTTGTGAATCCTATAGGCTGTGTCTGTACAGGCACAAATCTTTGAAATAGCCATATTTCGAAGATTAGTAATGAGGCACTGAATTGAATATTCAGTGCCTCATTAGCATTAGGATGCTTCTGGCCACAGTGCTTCGAATAAGGGGATTTTGAAAGGCGCAGGGTCCTTTTGAAAAGGATCCCCGTGTAGCCATGCAGAGCCACATGCTCTCGAAGCTCTGTGGCCAGAAGTGTCCTAATGCTAATGAGGCGCTGAATATTCAATTCAGCATCTCATTAGTAATCTTCGAAATGGCCATTAGCATGGCTATTTCGAAGATTTGTGCATATGTAGACACACCCATAGGGTATAAAGTGCATTGGTCTCTCTCTATAAGTCTTTGGCATTCTGCATGCTCGCTGCAGGAAAAAAAAATAGTGAGCAGCTTGTGAGCAGTGAACTTTGCCTAGGGGTGGTCACGCCATCCTCACAGTCATAACCACCTTGGGATCTACCTGGGGCAATACTCTTTCGCAAACTCTATAACAGGTGTCCTGAGAAGTGATCGCAAATTGTGTTCCACTGCTGAGATAACAAAAGCCTGCCTCTGTTTCAGTTATCTTTATTGCGTCTTGCAAAGCAAGGAAGTGAGCCAGCTTTCTATGCCTGCATGCTTTATAGTCAGCTTTTCTCTGGATACTTATTTCTCATTGTGTGGAAGTGAACCGCTCTGTTCTGGCAGTGAAATCACATTTACAGCTTTTCACAAAAACAAAACAAAAAAAAAAGGCCTTTTCTAGTTCCTAAAGAAATCGGCTGCCCAAGGCATGTGTCCTTTGCTGTTGAAGCTTTTTTTCACTTGTCCTATCTTGTTCTGGAGAGGGGTTTTTTGCCCTCCCTCTTTTCCTCTAATGTGTGTGCTTGGCACTACACAGAAGGAGAGTGTTCAAAAGATGCAGCAGCCTGCCCTGTTTTTGTTTTTTTTTCCACAGCACAGAAGAAAACAAAGGGAGAATTAAGCAGATTTTCTGTCACATACAAAAGAGAATTTGTGGAAATGTCAAACAAAAGTAGGAGAGCAGCCAACACATGCTCAAATCTAAAACCCAAGAATTTTTCTGTAATCAGCTTACAAAAAGTAAACCTGTAGCCTGGGCTTAACTGAAGACTCTGGTAATCAAGCAAAGTTAGTATAGAAAAGATTAAGTGGAATAGTGAGAGTGGTTTGTGGGACAAATGGGATGACTTGCGGCCCACGGAGACTGCACACCCTAGCAACTAGGGCACTTTGAGCATGAAAGAGCATTTCACCCTGGGACCTGTAATTCTGTGGACTGTGCTGCCATATCTAAAAGTGGGCCTGATCCTGTTCTCATACTGATGTATAATAGTTGCAACAACAGTGAAGTCAATGAAATTGCACTGGAGTGAAAAACAGTATAAAAGGGGAGGTAAAGCTCAGATCCATCTTCAAATTCTATAGTGTGTGATGGCATCAAAACTGGGGTTTGGACTGATAGATTCTGGAGATGGGCTGTGTGCAAGGTTTAGATCCGGAGACCAACTCTGAATTCAAATTTCAGGGATTTGTGGATTTAAAGTTTTGCTACAGGCCTAACTCCAATTAAAGGTAAGGGCTGGTTCAAAATATTCCATTTTATGCCAGCTCGTGAGGTGTTCTGGCTCCTTATAAAGTTGCCAATGTAGTTCTAAAACTAGCATGAGGGGGAACACTTGATTTGAAATTGCAGGAGTAAACCAGCAAATGTACATGTCTAAATATAACCTAGATTAGCCCTCTCTTTTCCAATGTTTGACAGAAGATGATGATGGTGCCATTATGCTATTGTAGTGGTCTTGTAGACCATCTAAAATTAACACTTGTTTCAGAGGAGCTGGTCTTCATGGATAAATGGAGCCCGGTGCCCCTGTGCTGGAATGGGTGAGCCCAATCCAGCTAATTAAAGAGCTCTGGGCTACACCTGGGCCTATAAAGGGCTGCTAGGAGACAGCTAGGGAGGAACAACTGAGAGGAAGAAGAGTCACAGTGGAGTGGAACTAGCTTCTGTGTTAGGTCCTTGGAGCAAGGGATGGCAACAGAGCTGATTGAGACTGGGAGGCTGCCAGGGGCTGGAGTGGCTGAGATCCCTGGGAAGATTGCCCTGAAGCTTGGGGCTAAGGATGGAGTTGAGGCTGTTCTTCCTTTTTTTTATTAACTTCTGTGTTGAAAATAAATCTCCTTGACTGAGACTGGACATGGAAGTGAGCGTTTTGACCTGGGAAGAAGTGCAGCCCAGTGGGAGCAGATCATTCTGTTAAAGCTAGCCTACTACTTTCTTCTCAGTACAGAAAGCTGAAAGATCATTTGGCAATTGTAGGTTTGGGTAAACTCATTCTGTGTAATTTCAGACTCGCTCAAACAATGTTATTGGATTTGCATTTCCATCAACAGATAGGGAGAGAGATGCTTATGGCAAATGGAAGGGAGGGTGCAGTGAAGGTGAAAGATGACAAAGAACAAAGACTAAGGAGTATAAAAGCAAATACCCTGAAAAAGGAGTTGACAGGCATGAACTCATGAAAGATAGAGTACTGTAAATTGCAGGTGTCCCTGTCCTCCTCCAATACAGGACATTGACTGTGGGTGTTGGGTAAACTCACACTTCTCTCCCACCTTTTCATTGGAATTTACCTTTTATTTGCAATGCAAATAACAAGAAGTAAGGAAGCGAGTACTTACAACATAAGCCTTAATGCCAAAGATCCCTTCCGACTTGGCACAGCTAGCATTCCTACCTTCTAGGACCTCTAGCCTTTCCCTGTAGCCTGGGGAGGACTTTCATTTGGCATCTATGGTTGAGTGGAGCTAGCTATGAGAGAGTCAGCAGAACAGCTTTGCAACTCCTTCCCCTTCCATACAAGATCTTGTGACCTCGCAGTTAAAACTATATAAACCATGCATAGAACACCCTCTTGTGCTGGCCCGGCTTTGGAAGATGAGGAAGTTCTATCTATAAACCATGACACTGAGCTGGAATTTTTTAATTTTAAATTAAACCTTGTTTTGGGAAAAAATGGTTTTGTATTATGAGAAGTGAGACGTTCATAATCTAATTTTGCATATTGCAAGCCCCAAACATATTTCAGACAGCTTATACATCTGCACAATCCAGGAAGTTTGCCTAGTCCTCCTGATAAGCATTTCTTTCTGCAAGACATGACATACATTTGAAAATGGACTTTCCGAAAAGAAAAACAGTATTTATAAGCTGTGATAACTGGATCCTGGGAAGCCAGCTTAATTCACTCAATTAGCGTGCAAGGCAAGAAATGGGGTGACTAATCCCCAAATCTGATGGTTATTCCAATATTTATATTCACCAAGCCAGTGCAAACAGCTTCTGTATTACCTTCCTGGTAATCAGAAGTCTAAATAACACAGTTCCCTTAAACTACCTAGCCTCAGGCTTCCACCCAGACGCTCCAGTCGGATGAACCTTTTACCAGTTCCAAAGGAACAGACACATTATCTTCCAGATCAATAAATATTTTAGATCTTATCCCAAATACATGCTTATAGCCAATTCTTATTAACGGGAATAAATTTATTTAAAAAGAGAACACAGAGTATTTTTTAAAAGATCAATATACATACAGGCATGAGAACAGTTCTTGAGGTTCAGATACATAATAAAGGTAGTTTTCTTGTAGCTTCAAAACTATTCTTTTGAAATTAGTCCATGGCTATAGTCCAAAATCCAACAACGTATTCACAGTATTTCCAACCAGTGAGTGGGATCTCAATCCATATGGCTTAGGTTTCCCCTTCATGAAACCTCAAGTAGATCTTCAATCAACTTTTATTGTAAGTGTTAATATTCCCCTCTGATCTTGATTCAAAGCTATAGTAACAGACAAGGATTGTTTGTTAACATCATAAGACCTGAGCAAACACCGACATTCTGCTGCTCTAAAATGCCAATTTGCATTTTAGAGTTCTACATAAATATGGCATAGGAATGTGAACACACATAAAGCTGCAGGGGAACACTTTAACCTTCCTGGACATTTAATAAGGGATTTAAAAGTAGTAATTCTTCTACCAAAGAATTTTACCACAAGACTGGAGAGGAAGACATCTAAATTGGAGTTCGTTTACAAATTGGACACCTTTAACCTTGGGCTGAATAGAGATCTTAACTATCTTATGTGTTACAAGGGCAATTTCACCACCTCTGATATTTTCATGAATGAGACATATCCTACTTACTTTGCCTCATTAACTGGCCCTACTAGTGAAAGTTAACATTCTCTTTTCCTGCCCCCCTCCACCTCCACAGGTATATAAATCCTGGAGTCTGCTTTCCCAATCCATTTTTCATCTGAGGAAGTGGGTTTTGCCCACAAAAGATGACCTAAGTGACCTAATAAATTTGTTAGTCTCTACTTTAACCTAAACAGTAACAGAGAAATAGTGGTGCTAGTCTATATACTATCAAAACAAGAAAGCAGTGCAGTAGCACTTTAAAGACTATGAAACTAATTTATTAGATGATGAGCTTTTGTGGGACAGACCCACTTCTTCCTTCAGATCATAGCCATACCAGAACAGACTCAATATTTAAGGCACAGAGAACCAAAAATAGTCGTCAAGGTTGACAAATCGGAGAAAATATCATCAAGGTGAGCAAATCAGAGAGCAGAGAGGCGGTGGGGGGGGTGGGGAGTCAAGAATTAGACAAAGCCAAGTATGCAAAAGAGCCCCTATAATGAGCTAGAAAATTCCCATCCCAGTTCAAACCACGTGTTAATATGTCGAATTTGAATATAAAAGAGAGTTCAGGACCCCTCTTTCCAAACTGCTATGAAAATTCCTCTTCAGTAAAACGCAGACTTTCAGGTCATTATCAGAATGGCCCAATCCATTAAAGTGGTGGCTGACAGGTTAGTGAATCAGGAGTGGTTTTATGTCTGTTTTATGCCCATTAATTCTTTGTCTAACAGAGTTTGAAGTCTGTCCAATATACAAAGTATGTGGGCATTGTTGGCACATGATGGCACATATGATGTTAGCTGAGGAACATGAGAATGTGCCCGTGACTCTGTGAATAACCTGGTTAGGTCCAGTGATGGTGTCCCCAGAACAGATATGTGGACAAAGTTGGCGACGGGCCTTGTAGGAAGGAAAAGTTCCAGCATTGGTGTTCCTGCGGTATAGACTATGGTTGTCGGTGAGAATCCTCATAAGGTTCGGAGGTTGTCTGTAGGAGAGAACAGGCTTGTCACCTAGGGCCTTCTAGAGTGTGGCATTCTGATTAAGGATAGGTTGTAGGTTTTTAATAATGTGTTGCAGTGGTTTGAGTTGGGGGCTGTAGGTAATGACCAGTGGTGTCTGTTATTGGCTTTTTTGGGCCTATCTTGGAGTAGCTGGTCTCTGGGTATTTGTCTGGCCCTGTCGATTTGTGTTTTTTTTATTTCTCCCAGTGGGTAATTCAGGTTTATGAATATTTGGTAGAGATCTTGTAGTTTTCGGTCTCTGTCAGTAGAATCAAAGCAAATGCAATTGTACCCAAGGGCTTGACTGTAAACCATGGATCTTGTTGTGTGTGCAGGATGGAAGCTAGAAGTGTGTAGGTAAGTATGGGCTGCTTAACCCTTTCTGTCCGTTTGCCACAAGTTAATCAGATGGCTAATATTTCAATTGGATAACATCCCATAAATTTATTGCTAGGGTTGACCATATTAGTAACTTTGCATCAAATGTGTCCAGAGCTCCTGATCTTTTATGTGAATATGTAATAAGTGTAATTGACATTTTACAGAGCCTGAAATGAAGCAAAGTAGTTGTTTTCCCAATACAACAGGAGGAATATATATCAGAGATCGACACACAGGAGTTTCTGGGTCCCAACCTGTGTGCAGACCACTACACAATTATTCTGTTTTAATCTTGCTGCAGAGTAGATTGTTAGTGATAAAAGCTGTGTGAAAGTTCAGAGGAAAAATTTGTGCAGCGGTATTCTTTTGTTTGAATGTTGAATTAAGAATCTGACAAAGGATTTTATTGATTGAACATGAACCTATTTGTTTAAATATTAAGCTGTAAAATCTATCTTCTGATTGTTGAATCGTTATTACGGGGATGGAAATTCATTTACAGTCTCTCTTTAATTATGTTCCTGCTTTGCCTGTGTGGCAAATTATGTCACTATTCACCAAGATCATAAAATCATAATCCCAGCAGTATAAACTATGGGGAATATTACATAGAGTTAAAATCTTGATGGTTAAATACAAGTGGGTAGATGGATTAACATTCTGGACTGTGTTAATACATCTGTGTTGTCCTTCCTCTGTTCAAGTCCTTCCTCTGTCCTGGACCTGGTGGATGATCTGGGGCAAGTCACTTGTGTCTATATTTTGATTTCATGATTGTTACAATGGATATAAGACTATTTCCCTACCTTTGCAGGGCCTGCATCCTACAAACATTATGAATGTTATGCAAAGAATGGGATATATCACATCTGCAGAACTGTTTCCGAACTGGGGCCTTTCAAAGCTAAATATTTATTTTTAATTTATTGTAGCCACTGTTGTAGGAATTGCCATAATGAATCTTGTTTTAGCTTTTAGAACAGTATTGTAAATTTGCATTACTCTTATGTCCTTTCCGCAACCCCCTGGACAATCACTTAGTTTCTTCATTATAATAGCCACTCTGACAACATTAGGTTTCAACCAAGTTTCTTGTTAGAATGGGAGAGAGAGATGGCCTCACTCGTGATCACATATCCCTAATGTGCAGAATTCCCCATGTGGTGTTTGGTCTCAGTGCATCTGCATTCTGCACATTGTTGTGAAAGAGATTCAAGTAGTGGTGAACCAAAAAGGAACTTCTGTCTGGTGTGTTCAGCTGGAGCTGTGCTGAGCTTTTCTCAGCTGGAACTTTCGTGCTCTTTATCTCACACAAGAGGGAAAATATGACAACCAGTTATGTACAAGCCAGGAAATGGCAAATTTTCAGTCCTGGCCTGTGATCATCTATATGTGCAACTAACTGAATCCTCGAAAGTGGCATTTAGTCCTTTTTAGGCAAAATCTTTTTGCAGGCAATAAACTAGGATGCCAGTATGCTGGCTCAGAATGGGGGAGATCTCACACCCATGATTGTGCATATGAAAGTAGGAGTTGAAAATCAGAGACTGGGAAATGAAAAAAAAGTTAGAATTTTGTTTGTGTTTAACACAAAAATATAATTATAGGCAGGAAAATCTGTACTTTATGGATGTATATGCATTTTGTGCTAGTGCTACATTTTGTGGATCTATTAATTGTGGATGAGAAGAATGTTTCACTGAATCTTAAATAATGTCTTGAGTGCTGAGAGAGAATGAATCAATTCTTTTATTGACTATACAGTAGCAGTTAATCAATGTGACAAGCTTTTTTTAAAAGAAAAATTTGTAGCACATTAGCAAAACGTTACGTACCTCATTATGGACAGACTATAGGAATATGGTGGTAAAAAGATGGCTAATTACTGATGTTCAAACACAGCATTTCCTACAGATTGGATGGGATAATGAAATTAGTCAAGCATACATGCTGAATCAGACCTCAAAGGTCAGGGAAAAAAAGCAGAACACGTGAAACTCTGATGTCAGAAAACCAGACTGTGCAAATTAATGTCTGCAGCTTGGCACTTTGTCAGGAGTTGACAGGCCTTTAACGATTGTGTGCATGTGTCTGCATCCGTGTGTTAAACATGCCCATCTGTAAGAAACTGATGGTGGGATTGGGGAGAGATTGTGAAGGAAGTTATCTAAACTCTGAAGAGGGATTGCAAGGAACCAAAGGGACAGGAGTCACTTGTTGCCCATCTTTTTGACAAACAGTTTAGTCTTTCTTTTGTCTCCTCTCTCAGAACTGTGTGGAAAGAGGCAGCATGAAAGAGAGAGGCTGGCAGAGTGGTGTGAGGGTGTGATCTCCCAAGAGCTAATCTGCTCATTTATTTATTTATTTATTTATTTATTCCATTTTTTTGTATTCTGAAGACAAAAAATTCTGCTACTTTCAAACGTAGGTTCAGATGAAAAACGGTTTTAGACCAACATGCTTTGTTACTTTGTCACTGGGGCTCAAAACTGGCTGCTGGTTTATTTTCATTAGAAAGGAAACACTGTGGATTTTTGTAAGTTTTAAAATGATATATGTTGCACGTATAATTCTGCTTCCTTTCTCTGTAGGACCTCTACTAATTCAGAGGACTTCTATTTTGTCACAAAGACAGCTTTACAAAGCTCGAGTTACCATAACAACCAATCGCAGCTTTCAGTCTGGTATTTTTATTTTTACTTTTTATTTACTCAGACAAAAAAGAAAAGGCTGATGATATAGAGAGACACACAGACAGATACACCTACCAGGGATGGACAGACCTCAGAAGGGTTACAATTTGGATACAATTTGTAGATATATCCAAAATTTTGCATACATCTATTTGTCCAACCTCCTCACGTGAAAAAGTGGTAACAAGCAGAGGGGAAGAAATTTGTCTTCATCTGTATATGTATGAAATGATCTTCCTCTTTTTTTCTTCATATCCCTTCTGGGAAGCCGTCTAATAATGCTAACTAGCACCTTTACCAGGGTATAGTTTACCTATTGACTTGGGAATCCTAATTTTCCCATATCCGTGTGTTATATTCTCAGGGTCTGACTCGCCACTGCCTTGCTCCTTGTGTGATCATTTATACCAGTACTGGGGTGACCATATCTCCCTATCCCAAATACGGGACAGGAGCTGTGTCTACACGTGCATGCTACTTCGAAGTAGCGGCACTAACTTCGAAATAGCGCCCGTCGCGGCTACATGCGTCGGGCGCTATTTCGAAGTTAACTTCGACGTTAGGCGGCGAGACGTCGAAGTCGCTAACCTCATGAGGGGATCGGAATAGCGCCCTACTTCGACGTTCAACGTCGAAGTAGGGACCGTGTAGACGATCCGCGTCCCGCAACGTCGAAATTGCCGGGTCCTCCATGGCGGCCATCAGCTGGGGGGTTGAGAGATGCTCTCTCTCCAGCCCCTGCGGGGCTCTATGGTCACCATGGGCAGCAGCCCTTAGCCCAGGGCTTCTGGCTGCTGCTGCGGCAGCTGGGGATCCATGCTGCAGGCACAGGGTCTGCAACCAGTTGTCGGCTCTGTGTATCTTGTGTTGTTTAGTGCAACTGTGTCTGGGAGGAGCCCTTTAAGGGAGTGGCTTTCTGTTGAGTCCGCCCTGTGACCCTGTCTGCAGCTGTGCCTGGCACCCTTATTTCGATGTGTGCTACTTTGGCGTGTAGACGTACCCTCGCAGCGCCTATTTCGATGTGGTGCCGCGCAACGTCGAAGTTGAACATCAACGTTGCCAGCCCTGGAGGACGTGTAGACATTATTCATCGAAATAGCCTATTTCGATGTTGCTACATCGAAATAAGCTATTTCGATGTTGGCTTCACGTGTAGACGTAGCCAGGGAGATGTAAGGGTGGGAGGGGTGGCTCCTCCCGGCTCCACTGAGATGCGGGGTGCTGGGAACCAGGCCTGGATGGCTGCTGCTGGTGCCTGTCCTGGCTCCTGCTAGGTGCGGGGAGCTGGGAACTGGATAGCAGCTGTGTGGATGGGCTCCCAGCTCCCCCATGCCTTGGGGAGCTGGGAGCCAGGTGGAGCCATGCCAGAAGCCAGGTCACCTGCATGGGTCCAGCTCCCAGTGCCCATGAGCAGTGGGGAGCCGGGAATGGGGCAGCAGCTACGCTGGTGTATGGTGGGAGCGGGGTGGCAGCTGCTCCTCCCCCACAAACACTGGACAATTAGCTCTGTTTCAAAAATAAATCGGGACGCCTTCCTGGCTTCCAAATTACCACCAGAAATGGGATGGATAGTCCTGCTAACCAGTGCAAAGTAGGAGTGAAATGCTATTGAATCAGAAAGACAGTTCTTTATACCTACTTTATGTGAAGGAAAATGATCACTCAGGGAGCAGGGCCGTGGAAATCAGCCCCACAAATGTAATGATCTGTTTGTGTCTTTAATGTAACAAGCCAGTCCAACTTTAAGTGTGAGGAATGTAGGCCTGCTGACCGGGGTGGGTGGAAGGAGGCTGTTGTCTCAGAGCCTCACAATTCCAAAGGGTTTGGGGCTCCCAGACACCGCCACTACTGCAGGAGGAGTGGCTGTTGGAGACCCAGGCCCTTTAAATTGCTACTGGAGTGCCACATGGTGCATACTCCAGGCAGCTGTCAGGGCTGGCTGTGAGTGGGGAGGCCAGCACAGTGCACTCTGGATGGTATGGAGGACTGGCTCCCCCCCACTCTGCCCCTTCTAGGAGGGCAGAACTGACCCCGCCCCTACCTTGCCCTCTGGCTGTTGGCCACCTCCCTTCCTGGCTGGATGTATTCGACTTGTTTTCCTCTGATACATTGTCACCTCTGAATTGTGCTTATACAAGAGTCCTGTATGGTTGGCTTTTTCAGATTCTGTAACTTTCAAAACATGAAGGCACCTAAAACACAGAGAGATGGGGAATATAAATGTTAAACGCTAGGTTATGTGATAGCTGAGCAGAGGGACCCCATAAAGTTTGGAACATTTCTGTAATCTACAGCAGGGCAGATGAGAGCTCGGAGGTACACGTGAAGCCAACCTTTTGCAAATTCTAGGCTGGACTCTTGAGCCACCTCTACACGAGCCGGCGACTTCGAAGTAGCCGCGCCAACTTCGAAATAGCGCCCGCCACGTCTCCACGTGGCGAGCGCTATTTCAAAGTTGAAATCAACGTAAGGCGGCGAGACATCGAAGTCACTATCCCCATCAGGAGATAGGAATAGCGCCCTACTTCGACGTTGAACGTCAAAGCAGGGCAAGTGTAGACGATCCGCGTCCCGCAACATCAAAAGAGCGGGGTCCGCCATGGCGGCCATCAGCTGAGGGGTTGAGAGACGCTCTCTCCAGCCCCTGAGCTCTATGGTCGCCACGTGCAGCATCCCCTTAAAGCTCCCCGCCCCCTGCGTTCCTGTGCAGGAAGCTGAGAGCGTGTGCAGGCAGCAGCACTGCCACGTACTCAGCCTGCACGCCCGCAGCAGCCGCAGCCCAACACCCTGCGGTGATGGCAGCCAGCCAGCCCCACAAGCGCCCGCAGGGCACCCCCCCAAGGGGAGCCAGGGCTCCCAGCCAGCCAGCCAGCCAGGGAAGAGGCAGCGGGGCCCCTCCTAGATGGAGGCCGAGATCCGGGACCTGCTGGGGCTCTGGGGCGAGGAGGAGGTGCTCCAGGTAATGGGGAGCAAGAGGCGGAACGCGGATGCATTCGCTTGGCTGGCCGAGGGCCTGGCTGCACTCCTGACCACGTCAGGAGTAAGGTTAAGGAGCTGAGGCAGGGTTACGCCTGGGCCCGGGATGCGGCCAGCTGATCTGGGGCCACCCCCGCCACTTGCCCCTTTTACAGGGAGCTCAGAGCCATCCTGGGCCCCCGGTACACCTCCTCCCCGCCGGCCACTCTTGACACCTTGGCTGACGAGCCCCAGCAGGCCCCAGAGATGGAGTCCGCCCCGGAGGCAAGCCCTGAACCCCAGGGGCACCCCCAGGAGCCCACACCTTGGATGCTGGAGGAGGATGGGGGAACTCCTCCAGCGATGGGGGGCTCCGGATCGCCATCCCATCCCGGAGCTCCAGCAGGGCATCTGCCCAGTGGGTGTCCCCCAACTGTGGGAGTGGACCGTCAGGTATGTACCTCCCCCCCCGGTGCACATCCCTGGGATTAAGGGGCGGGGACAAGAGACATGACTAGGGCCCTCCACATGCCCAGATGACCATGGCCCCAAGGACAGTAGTGGCATGTCCCTCGGAAGAGTGCATCAGCCCCTGCTCCCCAGCAGGACAGTGCCATGCCCCATCCCTGGGGATGGGGGGAGCAGAACCTAGGGTCCCCCGGGGAAGGGGTGGGACACCCATCATCATCCTCAGCATCTCCTGGGGACTGGGATGGGGAACCAGCAGCAGAGGGGTGGGGGGACAAGGGCCACGGGTCAGGGCCCACACTAATGGCTGTCTCCACTCTTCTTCACCCCTGTGTTCCACAGCTGCACCATTGGAGGGCCCGGAGAGTGCCGGCGAGGTGTCTGTGGTCCCAGAGAGTCCACCGGGACCATCCCAGCAGGCCAGCCCCTCGGTGGAGCACCGACAAGCCCCAGGATGGGGCCAACAGCGGACTCACCAGAGGACGGCCACGGACCCCCAGCTGCTTGTGACCCTCTGGCGTCAGCTGGAGGTGTCAGAGCAGCGCCTGCGGGTGGAGGAGCAGTGGCTGGAGCTCCAAGAGCGAGCGCTGGCCTGGTGCAAGGAGGCTTGGGGGGCCTTCATGTGGACCTTCAAGCACATAGCGCAACACCTGGCCCCCCCATGCCACGCCACCCGCCGCTCTGCCCACCACTCCACCTGCTGCTCCGACCGCCGTCCCACCGCCGTCCACCACCGTGGGGCCTGCCGCCAAGGGGGGACCTGGGGCCTGCGGACACCGGCCGGCCGTATTTGCCGGTTCGCCCGGCCCCCACCCAGCCTCGGCCAGGGCTCCGGCTGAGGCGAGGGTCCCGCCCTCCAACCCCGGGTGCCGGACATTAGGGGTGTGGGGCTGAGGATGCACTGTCTGGTTTCAAACAACATCTCCATTTATTTGCCAGAAAAGTCGGCGGGGGTGTGCTCTTGGGTGCTCTGTGGTGTGGGCGTGGGGGCAGGGAGTGTTGTGGAGGAGGAGGGGGGGTGCAGTCGGTAGCCTGCCAGCATTCACCCCGCAGCCTGGTCAAAATGGGCCCACAGGGCCTCCTGGACCCGGATCCCCTTGGGGTCGACCTGGCAACTGCGGGCAGCGGGTGGCTGCATGTCGGCCCTGCCAGCCTCCACAGCCCAGCCCTGGAAGAAGGCCTCTCCCTTGCTCTCCACCAGGTTGTGGAGTGCGCTGCATGCGCCCACAAACTGGGGGATGTTGGTGAGGCCTGCATCCAGGTGGGTGAGGAGACACCTCCAGAGCCCTTTGAGGTGGCCGAAAGTGCGCTCGACCACCTGGCGCGCAGGGTTCAACCGCGTGTTGAACCACTCCTGGCTGGCTGTGAGATGGCCTGTGTAAGGGTGCATGAGCCAGGGCCGGAGGGGGTATGCCGCGTCTGCGACGACGCAGAGGGGCATGGTGGTGTCCCCCGCAGGGATCTCCTGCTGGGGGATGTAGGTCCCTGCCTCCAGCCGGCGGCACAGCCCCGAATTTCTGAATACCCGGGCGTCGTGGGTACTGCCAGGCCAGCCAACATAAATCTCCAGGAAGCGGCCCTGGCTGTCCACCAAGGCCTGGAGGACCGCCGAATGGTATCCCTTCCTGTTGAGGAAGCATCCTCCGCTGTGCTCTGGGCACGGATGGGGATATGGGTCCCATCCAGAGCCCCAAAGCAATTTGGGAAGCCCAGGCTGGCAAACCCCGCGATGGCAGCATCTGGGTCCCCAAGCCACACGAGCCTGTGGAGGAGCAGGGCGTTGATTGTGTGGACGACCTGCAGGGGAAGGACATGAGAGAGCACCAGTGAGGGGTGTGCAGGGTGTGTCTGGCCCTCCACCCCAGGGCTCCCCCCCCAGGGCTCCCCCCTCCCGGGTTCCCCCCCTCAGGGTTCCCCCAGGGCTAACCTCCAAGGGCTCCCCCCTGGGTCCTCTTACCTCCATGAGGACAGCCCCGATGGTGGCCTTGCCCATGCCAAACTGCTGCCCTAGGGATCGGTAGCTGTCTGGAGTGGCCAGCTTCCAGACAGCGATGCTGACCTGTTTCTTGACCATGAGGGCATGTCGCATGGAGGTGTCCTGGTGCCATAAGGCAAGGGTGAGCCACTGGCAGAGCTCCAGGAATGTCTGCCGGCTCATGCGGAAATTCTGGAGCCAGCGCTCATTGTCCCACTCGCCGAGCACCAGCTGCTCCCACCAGTTTGTGCTCGTGGGGTAGCTCCACAGCCGGTGGTGTGTGCGGTGGGGGGGCGGGGTCGGAGGGCAGCATGGTCTGGGGCTGCTTCCTCATCCCCTGGGGGCAGCTCCTCTTCCATGAATAAAAGGTGATCAGCTGCCTCCTGCATGGCATTGAGCAGGGCGAGCACTGCTCCTGCAGGGGCGGGTGTGTGGACCTCTGGCTGCTGCTGCTGCTGCTGCTGCTGCTGCTGCTGCTGCTGCAGCTGGGGGTCCATACTGCTTCGACGGGGTGTGCGTGCCTGTGGTTCTGCAGACCATGTGCTGTGCAGGCTGAGTGTGTCTGGGAGGAGCCCTTTAACGGAGCGGCTAGCTGTTGCCCCGGAGGTGCTAGTCCGCCCTGTGACCCTGTCTGTAGCTGTTCCTGGCACCCTTATTTCGATGTGGGCCGCTGTGGTGTGTAGACGCTCCCCTGCAGCACCTACTTCGATGTAGTGCTGCCGAACATCGACGTTGAACGTTGATGGCACCAGCCCTGGAGGACATGTAGATGCTATTCATCGAAATAGCTTATTTTGATTTCGCTTCATCCAAATAAGCTATTTCGATGTAGTGTCCCCGCATAGACGTAGCTTTGGTGTTATACAGCTGCTTGACACTCTGTTGACAGAATTTGACTATGGAGGAAGTTTAACTGGCTAGAGGATCACTCCAGTAGAGGGGAAAATGCTTTGTAGCACAGAACCTGTGTACCAGTTTCCACAGTATTCTTACTTTTCCATTGGTGTGGCCCTGTCGCCTCCAATCCAGGCATGGGAAATCTGCAGCCTGTGAGCTCCACCTGCAGTCCACAAACATCCTGTCTCCCTCCCCTACGCACCTCTGAGCACCGGGGCACTGGAACCCCGCAATGCCTGCTTCTCCCTCCCAGCACTTTTGGAATGGGTGGATCACCTGATTCAGGCTCGTCCCCACTCCTCTGCCTCCTTCTGAGAGCTGGCACAGCTGTTTCAGTCTCTGGGAAGGACGAGGAGAAGTGGGGACTAGCTCGAATCAGGAGATTTGTGGCACTTCAGAAGTGCTGGGAGGAAAGAGGAGGAAGTGCAGGAACTCTAGTGCCCTGGTACCTGAGAGATGCATGGGTGAAAGGGACAGAAGGGGGAGGACCCAGGGGGCTGTAGGTGGAGCTCCAGTGGGCAGCAGGTTGCTGTGGCCCACAGAGGTAAGAGAGAGCCATTCACGTGGCCCATTTCCTATTTTTGGTTGCCCATCGCTTCTCTACTCTCTACTTGTGGTTTCAGCTCTTGGAGCTTTTGTCAGCCAGTGTAATGAAGAGCAGCCTTTAGGGTGCTATATCCCATATGAGGGGACCCAGCCTGTGTACTCAGAAGGCTCAGAATTAGAAGAATTGTATGTGAAATTTTTTTCCCTTGTCTCACACTCAACCTTTGCTCTGTGATTCTTGGCCATACTTCAGAATCTGATCCTATGACTCAAATAAGAAAACACCATCTGGAATGATTTCTCAGCTTATTCCTAATGTGTTTACTAAGCAATATGTTAGCCTTAGCTTCAGATCCTTTTTGTCTTGAAGAAATATCACTGGCTGTATTGATAAATAGTCAAATGAAATAACATAAAGGCAAAAAAGCCAAACAAATCACACATAAAGCTCCCCCCACAACCCCATCTGTTCTCCTCAAGGAAATCATTAGAGTGTGGGCTCAGCTCAAAGTGCTGCTAGAGAAAGAAAACAAGGTGGTACAAGCTATTAAGAAAATAACCCCATTTCGATTTTTGAGTCAAAAGGAAGAAAACAAGCCCCAACAACCTGTTCCCCCACCATCTTCATTTAGAGCACTCACAGATTTTAGAACTAGAGTTGGCTTCCTTGTGTTTTTTCTTTTAAATTTTTCTGAAGAAATCTATCAGAACTTTAGATGAAAAGCTTTCTGGCATGTGCTATAATGGTTAGTTTTTGAAGAAGCTGAAGGCAGCAGGAGTGAAAACTCTGGAGAAAAATATTCTTTCCTCAGGGATGGAGTATACTCAGGTCCGTACACTGCACACAAGTTAAGGGTAGCTGTGTTTCCTCTGCAATTCTGTAATGTGTGTGTAAGTTTAGAAAGTGAAAGTATGTCACCAGTATGAGAATAAAGCCCTGAACCTGTAAACTGATCTGTCATGTGGATCATTGCACCTTTGCAGTTCCTTATTGTAGTCAATGACTGAGGTCTACTTGTAGGCTGCATCTACACTAGCAAGTTCTTTCTTCAGACTTTTTTGAAAGAAAGGGGCTCTTTTGAAAGATCCCACAGAGCGTCTGCGCACAAAAAGTGTTCTTTCGAAAGTAAATTGGAAGAACGTGGTGCTCCTTTTGAAATCGCTCTTCCTTTCCCGTTCCAGGAAGAGCGCCCCCTTTCGAAAGCGTCTTTTGCAAGAAAATGTGTGTAGATGCTCCACAGGCCCTTCTTTTGAAAAAGCAGTCCTCATGGGGCCTGATTTTTTGATCCCTGGCCCGTTCTTTCCAAAGAGCGAGGGGCTGTGGGATGCTCTCTTTCAAAAGAGCAGATCACTCTTTTGATCTACTTTTTTGTGTGTGGACGCACTCTTTCAAAAGAAGTTCTTTCAGGAGAGATCTTCCAGAAGGGCTTTTTTGAAAGCTGTCTCTAGTGTAGACGTAGCCTACAGATTAGTCTGCTGGATTAGGCTATGATGGCCTAATTCTGCAAAGTGTCAGGAGGCCTTAGATCCCATTGAAGTAATGGAATTGAGGGAACTCTACACCTCATAGGGTTAGGCCCTTGATTTTGATTCTAGAGTGAGGGTGATTATTGTAACCTTGTGAATTCTAAGGCTGCACCTCCAAACTAAACAACTGTGCTTCTGCAATAGCTCATAGGCAGTATTGAACCTGGCACCTGTGGAGCTTAGTGTGGATGTCTGTATAGCTTGAGTTCAAAGTCAGCTGACTCTCAGCCTAGGCCATAGAGGACACATTCTTTCTCTGGGAAGTGGTCCAGCTACCACTACATGCCACGGTTAGCCACACATAGGTGGCTGCAGGTTCTCAGAGTTGTTTCCTGTGTTTAAAATACGGAACATTGCTAGAACTGGTAAATTCATTCTGGTTCTAGGCATATTAAATACATCTCCTGTACCTGGCAATGACAGGATGTGATTTGGATAAAATAAAAACAGATTAAAACTTCAAACAAATAAAGCATTTGGGGGACTGTGGAAAAAATGCTGTTAACTTTCACCATTATTTGATATTTTCAGATGGCCCCTGTGCTTCCTAGTTCTCAGTGGGAACAAAATTAGAAATCCCAGGATTCCACAAGGGGAGTGGTTACCAAAGTATTTCCAACATAGACAGAAGCTGGATGGGCCAGAAAACTTTTTGAGAGCCTGTGCCTCGGAGATTTTGATTTCCATTTTACAGATTGTGAGAAAGGGATTAGAGATTTTAGGGTTAGGAAAGACCTCAGGAGGTCGCTTAATCTGCCACCCCCCTTGCTCAGAATAGGATGAACCCCAACTAATTATTCCATCCAGGGCTTTGTTAAGCCTGGCCTTAACATCTCTAAGGATGAAGATTCCATCACCCTCCTAGGCAACACATTCAGGTGATTGAAGTCTCCCATCAGAATCAGGGCCTGTCATCTGGAAACTTCTCTGGTAGTTGTCCGAAGGAAGCCTGATCTATCTCATCTTCCTGGTCTGGTGGTCTTTAGCAGTGTTTCTCACCCTTTTTTTTATTAACTACCCCTTTTAAAAAAATAAGTACCCCTAGACTTCTTTCATATACCCCGAAGGATACACGTGCCACCAGCTGAGGAACATGGCCCTAAGGTAATCTGAGGTTTTCAAACAAGTGCCATTCAGCCTGTCTGGATTACTGTACCCTTTTCAGGAAGTTAGAGTTGTTTTGCAAACAACCAAGTTACATGTCACTTAAAATCTACTTACTTACAAAATCATGCAAAAATATCACAGAAGCCTACCCCTGAAAACAAGCTGACTTTCTGTCATTTTATTATCAAATACATGAATTGGAATAGAAATATTTACATTTCAGTGTAAGGCATACAACACAGTAGAAACAAGTCATTGTCTGAATGAACTTTTAGATTGTACTGGCTTTACTGGTGTGTTTTTTGTAGCCTGTTGTAAAACTAGGCAAATATCTAGATGAGTTGATGTACTCCCTGGAAAACCTCTGTGTACCCCCAAGGGTACATATACCTCTGGCTGACAAACTCTGATCTATAGCAGAAAGCCCACCATGGCATCATTCTTGTTGCTCTTGCCTCTGATCTTAACACAATGGGGATTTTTCCCAGTTTCATACTGGAGCTCTTAGCAATCATACTGCTCTGTTTTATATACAGTTCAACTCCTCCACCTTTTCTCCCCTGCCTTTCCTTCTTGACTAGTTTGTACCCATCCATGACAGTGCTCCAGTCATGTGAATTACCCCATCAAGTCTCTGTTATTCCAATCACATCATAGTTCTTGGACTCTTCCTGTTTGTCAGCTTCTTGCCTTCATGTACAGGCACCTAAAATAACTAGCCAATGTTTCTACTTTCTCAGTGTGAATCAGGACTCTTGCCAATTGCAACCTCCTCCCTGCGTTTTCTCCCAGTACCCCACTTTCCCACTCACTGCAGGGCTTACACTACACTACAATGCTACAGCCGTGCAGCTGCATCATGGGAGCTGCACTGCTGTGGTGCTTCAGTGAAGATATCACCTATGCCACCAGGAGTACTCCCATTGGTGGAATTAATCCACTTTCCCAAAGATAGCAGCCAGGTTAATGGGAGAATTCAAAAAGAGTCTATTTAACTGTGTCATGCAGAGATGTGGATTTTTCATACCCTAGAGCAATATAATTATGTTGGCCTAATTTTCTAGTGTGGACTGGTCCTGAGAGCAAGGACTAAGCCAAAGTTTGGAAAGAACGCAGAATTTTGGCCCAGTCTGCTCTTTTGGGAGGCAGTAAAAAAAAAAGAAAAGAATATATTACTTGGATAAGTGCATTAGACAGATAAAGATTCCATTTACAGTTTAGTTGTTAGGAAAAACAAACACATGACATAAGAGAACAACACGGCATCTTGTGGCACCTTGTAGACTAACAAATATTTTGGAGCATAAACTTTTGTGGGCAAAGACCCACTTCATCAGATGAATGAGTGGGGGGGGTGGTTTCAGAGGAGTATTTAAAGAGTGGGGTCCCAGTAACAGGGAGGGCCAGAGCTGAAAAGGTCTGTTCAGCAAGGTGGAAATGGCCCAGTATCAATAGTACTTATTGAAAGCGGAAAAAGCAAGTTAGATCAGACGGGGATGTGAGCCTTTGTCAGAGTCTAATGGGGAGTTATTAAAACCCAGGGCAGAGAAGCTGTATTTGTCTGATGGATCAGAGCAAATACAGTTGTACCTTAGTGCTTGGCTGTAAACAATAGATCATGTAGTATGCCCTAGATGGAAGCTGGAGGCATGTAGATAAGGACAGTGGTCCATGGGTTTTCGGTGGGGTGGGAACTGTTGAAATTACGGTGGAACTCTTAAAGAGCCTCCTTCCCATGGGTCCAGATGATGATGTCATCAATGTAGCTCAGGTAGAGGAGGGGTGCTAGGGGACGACAACTGAGAAAGCGTTGTTCCAGGTCAGCCATAAAAATGTTGGCATACTGTGGGGCCATGTGGGTGCCCATAGCAGTGCCACTGCCAACACTTTCACCACCATCACCTTATACTGGACCAGTCCACACAAGAAATTCACTTCCTGGACACTACTGTGCAGATAAGCGATGGTCACATAAATACCTCCCTATACCGAAAACCCACAGACTGCTATGCTTATCTGCATGCCTCCAGCTTCCATCCAGGGCATACTACACAATCCATTGTTTACAGCCAGGCACTAAAGTACAACCGCATTTGCTCTGATCCATCAGACAAACATCTACAAGACCTTTACTAAGATTTCCTCAAACTACAATACCCACCTAAGGAAGTGAGGAAACAGATTGATAGAGCCAGACGGGTACCCAGAAGCCACCTGCTACAAGACAGGCCTCACAAAGAAAACAAGAGAACACCACTGACCATCACATACAGCCCCCACCTAAGGCCTCTCCAGCGCATCATCAGTGATCTGCAACCCATCCTGAACAACAATCTTTCACTCTCGCAGACCTTGGGAGGCAGGCCTGTCCTCGCCTACAGGCAGCCTGCCAACCTTAAACAAATCCTCACCGGCCACTACAAATCACAAAACAGTGACTCTAGGCCTGGAACCAGCCCCGTAACAGTCCTCGGTGCCAACTCTGCTCACATATCTACACCAAAGAGGAAGACGTGCTAGTCTATACACTATCAAAACAAAAAACAGTCAAGTAGCACTTTAAAGACTAGCAAAATAGTTTATTAGGTGAGCTTTCGTGGGACAGACCCACTTCTTCAGACCATAGCCAGCCCAGAACAGACTCAATATTTAATAGGCATAGAGAACCAAAAACAGCAAGCAAGGAGGACAAATCAGAAAAAGATAATCAAGGTGAGCAAATCAGAGAGTGGAGGGATGGGGGGGAAGGTCAAGAATTAGATTGAGCCAAGTATGCAGACAAGCCCCTATAATGACTCAGAAAGTTCCCATTACGATTTAAACCATGTGTTAATGTGCCGAGGTTACTCACAGAATCACGAGCACTTTCTCATGCTCCTCTACTAACATTATATATGCCATCATGTGCCAACAATGCCCAGATGCTTTGTATATTGGACAGACTTCTAACTCCCTTAGACAAAGGGTTAATGGGCACAAAACAGACATCAAAACACTCCAGATCCACAAACCAGTTAGTCAACATTTTAATGGAATGGGGCATTCTGTCAATGACCTAAAGGTATGTGTGTTACTGAAAAGGAATTATTGCACCTTTTTGGAAAGAGAAACGGCCGAGCTGGCTTTTATATTCAAATTTGGCACATTAACACATGGTTTAAATCATGATGGGAACTTTCTGAGTCATTATAGAGGCTTGTCTGCGTACTTGGCTCAATCTAATTCTTGACCTTCCCCCCCACCCCTCCACTCTCTGATTTGCTCACCTTGATTATCTTTTTCTGATTTGTCCTCCTTGCTTACTGTTTTTGGTTCTCTGTGCCTTAAATATTGAGTCTGTTCTGGTCTGGCTATGGTCTGAAGAAGTGGGTCTGTCCCACGAAAGCTCACCTAATAAACCATTTTGCTAGTCTTTAAAGTGCTACTTGACTGTTTTTTGTTTTGATATCTACACCAGTGACATCATCACAGGACCTAACATCAACCATACCATCAGGGGCTCCTTTACCTGCATATCTACCAATATAATATATGCCATCATGTGCCGGCAATGCCCCACTGCAATTTACATTGGCCAAACTGGACAGTCTCTCCGTAAAAGAATAAATGGACATAAATTAGACATCAGGAACAGTAATGTACAGAAGCCTGTGGGTGAGCACTTCAATCTCCCTGGATACTCAGTGGCAGATTCAAGGGTGGCAGTCCTGAAACAAAGAAATTTCAAAAATCAAGTGGAGAGAGAAATCTCTGAGCTGCAATTTATTTGCAAATTTGACTCCATTAACCAAGGATTAAACAGAGACTGGGAGTGGCTCTCAGCTTACAAAAACAGCTTCTCTGCCCTGGGTATTAATAGCTCCTGATTAGACTCTGACAAAGGCTCACATCTCCCTGTCTGATCTAACTTGTTTTTTCCTCTTTTGATAAGTATTATTGATATTGGGCCATTTCCACCTTGCTAAATAGACCTTGTCAGCTCTGGCCCTCCCTCTTACTGGGATCCCACTCCTTAAATACTCCTCTGAAACCACCCCCCCAACTCATGCATCTGATGAAGCGGGTCTTTGCCCACAAAAGCTCATGCTTCAAAATATCTGTTAGTCTATAAGGTGCCACAAGACTTCTTGTTCTCAAAGCTACAGACTAACACGGCTACCTCTCTGATACATGACATGAGATTACATACAAGTCTGCATGGGAGAAAGCAGAGAACGTAGTTGTAGGAGAGGTAATGAAGCTGCCACAATGGCAGAACAGAGGTGACACATTAGCAATGGGATTAGGTGCAGTAATGCAGGGGTGAGCTAACTTTCTATGTCAGGCCCCACTTTTTGTCTCTGCAATTAGCAGGGTCTCCCCCCTGCCAACCTGTCTAATGTAGTCCAAACCAATGGAAATTTCAGTTATGTTCCTATGAAATAAACCCACCTTTTGGCGTATGTAAGAAAATAAGTCCGTAGAATGTAAAAACTTTTTTAATCGGCATATAAAGGTGACTACACATGCATAAAAACAGTAACCGATATCAACATTTGTAATGAGATGGAATACTTTTAGTATACATGGTGGAATGGTATATTAAGCCAGCCTGTAGTTCTATATTTGGGAGTTTGGCTTTGTCAGCATAATACAATTTGTTTGTATTGTAGCTTCGCAGAGGGAGATGTCCTGGTATTAATTTGCTTTCCTTAGCTTTTGTTTAGTGAATATAATTCTCCCTTCCAAACATTTTCTTTCTTTTTTTTTTAAAAATATGTTATTTTTTTCTTCCAGACTTAGATCAGATGCATAGAAAAAATATTGTTAGTTACTCTTCCAATGATGTCACACCATAGGTAGTTTTTGGAACCAGGAACTAGCACAGAAGCAGAAGTTCAATATCCTTCTAGTCTTTAATTTTGTGTATTATTAGCCCAATGGCTAAACACTCTAAAGGCTTTAAGATCTGACCTTTTCTTCTGGCCATACAGCTAAAACTCTCCTGTCATCCTCATCATCTCCTGTTGAGGGGCCCAACACAGAAAGTTAGCTCACACCTGCGTTACTGTACCTAATCCCATTGCTAATGTGTCACCTGTGCTCTGCCATTGTGGAAGCTTCATCACCTCTCCCACAACTATGTTTTCTGCTTTCTCCCATGCAGACTTGTATGTTGGGGACAACTTCCTTGAGCTGACCTGCAAAGTCATTACTCAGTCCTCATTTACACCCTTTAAGATCCATTTCTTATCTATGGAGTGTGCCAGAATGGGGTGGAGTGCATTTTGATTTGCTCTAAATTACATCAGCAGTTGTTTTAGCCCAAAGCTGGCCCAGGGTGGTAGAAAAGTGTCTCAAAACTTGAGCTGGTGTGGAACCAGATATTCTCATTTATGGGAAATTCTGCAATGTGATTTTTTTTTTCATTCTGAAATGGGACAAAAATGAAAATTCTTTGAAATGCTATTCAGAAAAAATTCCTGGTCAATCTCAGTATTGACTTTTATAAATGAAACTTCGTCATTCTGTTTTTTTGAAATATTTCTTTTTTGTCAAAAATAGCATTTAAAGAACAAACCAAACAGCAAGCTCTCTCCTCCACCAATAAAACCTGATTTGACAAAAAGTTTCTGACCAGCTTTACTTAGTGCCACGTATTTCTTCCCTCTTCTACAATTCACAAGAATTGAGGGTGCTTTACTGCTTAGGCTGTATTCAGCATGGCTAGACCCCAAATGATTCAGTAGAACTAAATGTATTTAAAGAGGGGAAAAAACCCTAGCTGTGTAGCCAGGCTTTTATACCGGTACCTTCATTGTAGTCGCAGAATACATCTGAGAATCTATAGACTTATCAGACTAGAATATTACTTAAAACAACTGATGTTCATTGTTTTCCCACCAGTTTAAAAAAAAAAAAAAAAGGTAATTCCTCCCTTGTGTCTCCCAAAGAAGGAAGAAACCAAACTGCTCTTTGTGTGGTACAGGAAGAGTTAGTCACATTTTTATGTATGATCAGTCATTAAAGAAGAGAGCGTTATCAAACTAATTAAAAAGTCTAGCAAAAGAATAGACTCCAGCCTTGTGCAGGATGTATAATTAACCTTAAATGAGTGAAGAAGAGAAATAGGAAATTAACAAACCAGTGGCTATTATTCAGTTTCTATGCTTAGCTTTCCACTATTAATCAGAGGGATTCTTCCATGCTTTGGGATGTTTAGCTGACTTGCAGTGTCAGCACAAACCAGAATCTCACCAAGGAGATCACACTGTTTCGGAAAACATCTGAAAGAATTTATAGCTTGTGAATTACAAAAGCAGCTCTAATTAGCCCCGGGAGGCAGTTACATAAGAAACACTAAGAACGTTGTCTCATCATAGCTGCTTCCTTCTCGCGATTTTTGTATGAGATTCTGGTAATGAATGTTCTTTAACAATTGGTGCTGAGAGACCCTATGGCTAATAGCACTCTTGAGTAAACATTGTTCTGTATTTGCAATCCTGCAAGAGTTAACTGTAGGTTAAATCAGAAGATACTATGGTCACTTGAGACATTTTTTAACCTTCTTCTGTCCCTCCAAACTGGTAGCAGAACAATAATCAGACTGGGCCATTATTAAGGATCATTGCATCTGTCATGATAGTCTCTTTAAATTTGAGGTTTTCGAGGTATATTTTCCCCACCATCCTGTCCTCCAAACTCTAGATGTAGTAGTTCACCTTGGTACACCTCTTCTGAGTTCTGATCCTGTACTCCTCACAACAATTGGAGCTTTGTGACTGATTTCTAGGAGAGCAGGGAGTGAGACTTTAATTTGCCATCATGTTGGGAGGAGGGGAGACAGGCAGAAGAAACAATTTTTTTTACATATATTTTTGGTTTCATCATCTCAGTTTTAATTCCAGCTTTTGACAGACTTAATTTTATTCAGAGGCAAAGATTTAGAAGAAAACGACCAAGCAAAATCTAGGGAAATTGAACCAGCAAACTTTATACAAGTGAATAATCTCATTGATGTAAAGGGGATTACTTGCATGAACAAAGGCCTCAGAACCAGGGCCATTTGGCTGCTCTGCAGTTCTGTGATCCCCTCTAATGACTCTGGAAATATAAGTAATTGTAGCTTACGTATGTGGAAAGATTTGTTTGGGTATGTCCATATGGGCGACAAAAAATACGTGATGTCTCAATATGCTGGCCTGGATATATTTGAAATAACTATTGTTAGCAACCTTATTGCATTTAACAATTATACAAAGTCTACTTGGGCAGTTTCCATGAAATGTTGCTAGTTGTCTTTTAAAGTCCCTGAGCTGGAATGCATAGTGTTGACATACCACATTTTGGTCTGCTCAGCAGCGTATAAAGCTAATGTGTCTCCACAGCCTCCTGGGTGGCGGACTGGGGGCAGAAGGGGCGGGAGTCTCGGCACACTGCTGCCTGCAAGCACTGCCCCCCCGCCAACTCCCATTGGCCAGGAACAGGGACTGTGACCAATGGGAGCTGAGGAGGGCAGTGCTGTGACAGAGGGGTAGTGCACAGAACCACATGTCCCCTGGCCAGAGCTGTTTCATGCATAGGACAGTTTGAGGAGGCGTCCCCTGGCCCCGTGCACTGGGGGCCCAGGGGTGGCTGCCCAAAACCATCCATAGATGCATCCCAGAGCAGCTCAGGGGTTTACCTGGGGGAGGGTCCTGGTGTGGGAAGGCAGCAGGGATTGCCTCCCCTCCTACTTTCACCATGGTCGCAGGAGCTGGAGCGCGCAGCAGTCTGGCCCATCCCACCCCACTGCCCTCTCTCTGCCCTCTGTGCTCTGCTTCACTGGGGCAGTGGGAAGCAGATGCCCCCTGAGCCCCCTGGAAAAGGGGAGCACAGCCAACTGGGAGAGGGTGGTGGGGTGGCGTGGAGCAGGCAGCTCTGTGCTCTGGCTCCCACTGCCGCAGTGACTGCGGGAGAGGGGCCAACCCCTGCTGCCACTCTGCACTAGGCCCCTCCGCCATGTAATCCCCTGATTTGCGTTGCCTGGGGCAGGGGCTTTGGCAAGGGGGTGTGGCAATGGCAGGTGGGGAGCTGGGAGGAGTCTGGGGGAAGCGGTAAGGCAGGGTGGAGTGGGGGTGGAGCATGGGGCATGGGGCTACCCCTCAACAGCCCACCTCCCAGTGATGGCTTCCTCTCTTCCCCTCCCCCCTCAGGCCACAGGGGTGTGTTGGCTCTGTCTGGGAGTGGTGTGGGGCCAAGAAAGGCCTCATTGTGTTGCTGAGCAGGAGCCGGTAGCAGTAAGTGGCACATGTCAAAAGGGTGCATGTCACTCCCAACTGCCTCCCATAGCCAGAGCCCTCTGACCCACCCCCAGAGCCAGCTCCCCATCCTCCCTCCTGTACCTCAACCCCTCGCCTCACTCCTACCCCGCCCAACGCCAACACCCCAAACCCCCTTGTGCCCCAGCCCTAACGTCCTTCAAGAGCCACCGCCCCATGCCTGTTCCTGGACCGAGTCCCCTCTTGCAGCCCAAGCACCTGCCCCAGCCTGGCCTCCCTCTGAGCCAACATCCCATAACTCTCCTGCACCTCAAACCCCATCCCAGCCCTGACCCCTTCCCAGAGCCAGCATCCATACCCCCTCTTGCACCCTGAGTCCCAGCCCAGACCCCCTCCTCCTGCCCCAGCCCGGTAAAAGAGAATGAGGCTAAGGAAGAGTGAGCTATGGATTTAGCAGGACTGGGTTTCAGGGAAGGGGTGAAGCCTCGGGGAAGGGACTGGGTAGAACTCGGGCAGGTTTCCCTCTAGCCCTTTCCATCCATGGGCAGAATACATTTTGTCATGTGCATAAAGGTATGATCTTGGCAAGATGGGAGTGGGGCCCAGCACTGTGCCCTGGAATGGGCATGATTGAGGGCAGTCGTCCCTCTGGGCTGCCTGGACTGCTGCTCTGCCCCCAGCTCGTACAGCTGTGGGCTACTGGAGCGGCGCTGCTGCGGTGTTTCAAAGAAGCCAAAGTAGCACTGGTGGCGGACAAAGTTCCAGGTCCCTTTGAAAGGCCAGTTGGGGGTCGGGGGGCGTGAATTGCTCCCTTTGCTCCTGCCATCAGTGGCCTTGGCACCACCGGTAGAAACACATGGTGCACACAGTGGGCTGTGGGTGTTCTGCTAATCAGCTGGGCAGCACCTCAGTCTCTGCTAGACGGCCACCCAAGCACTTGGCTTACAGGGGACACTGATCTCGAGTAGCTCTTACATCCAGGCAGTGACCTTAAAAAGGTTGGACTTTTCCCAAGCGGTACTTATTAAATAGCACAATTCCTCACCATCATTCCCTGACGTTTAAAAAGGCAGATCAGGTATTCAGGAAAGGTACTCACAGTTGAAATGCTCCCCATTCTCTCCCATAACTTGATGGGCAATCATCGAGCAGATCTGTCTCAAAGAACACAGTCCTTTGGAGGTGCTGAGCGTCATCCTCTCCCATTGATTTTCTGGGCCAGGAAGCGCTCAGCATCGCACACAAAGGGTGCTAAGATAAGAAAGCTGCAGGTAAGTAACTGTACATTCAGCAACTGTCATGCTACTGCACCCATAGATATAGCTGAGAAACAGAACAATTGTCCGTGCTGAGGATTTGGTAAAATATATGTAACAGAGCATTATCTTCGTATCAGTGTGTCCATAAACAATAAGTGACAGTTTCACATTGATATTCATTTGTCCATAAATGCAGCAGCAAATGTGTCTATCAGCAGGAAACCATTTTCCTATGACAGCATTCTAGTCCTGTGACATTAGTTTGCTTATTTACCCTGTTATCTATTGGTATTCATACCTTGTACATTATGTAAATTTGTTAGAACTAACTTCTTTAAAACAATGAATACCACAGATCTGAGCTAGCTCCTGCTCCCGGACACTTGCTAGGCTGCTCTGCTCTTCAGCCCTTCTCAGCAAGTGGTGGATTTTGTATGCACGAACAGCATTCCTTGATACATAGCTGTATAATAACTTCATAGCATTAATGCGAATTTGGAGGTTGTACAGAATCCCTGCGTCGTCACAGTGACAAATTCAGAATAATTCAGACCTACTGCCCATGGCTTACAGACATTAATAAAGGGAATTTAATGACGTCAGTAGATGGGAAGGAAGAAATATCCCAATTTCACTGTCTCATGCAGTATTCCTGTGCTTCGTTCTTGGAGAACAACATTACCAGGTCAAGCCATGGTCCATTGGCGAGTGTTTAGAATAGTACTGATAGAGTTAATGGCAACTCAGACAGAAAGAAGGTACATGTTTACCTCTCCTAGAGGAATGCCATATCTGAGTCTTGTGTGGAATATGAGTTATAATTTTGGACTCCAAATTTGTTTCACATATAATCTGACCCTCCAAGGCCTGTGAAAACTGGAGAAGCAGCTGCTCATTCCCTGTAGGAAATGACAAGATAATGATGCATCATGAACAACTCTGGCTAACTTCTAGAACCATAGTTAAAAATAGATCAACTCTGCAGTGTTGTGTTGATTGGCTCCAGAGCTTTTAGAACGTGGCCTATTATGAGATGCTGGGCTGATATTTATTATGTGGTTCTGAAGGGGGCATAACTGAGAAACCTTGTGGTGGATTCCAGATGCTTTCCTGATTTAGTTATTTCCTCAGGCTCTTCTGTTCTCCTCTAGAAGATCTAGAAAATAGTTGGGAGGGAGAGGGTCATTAACCTTTGCTGCCATTAGTAATCATCTCTGCCTGGGAAGGTGCATGTGGAAGATAATGGTGCTCACCATTTCATAGATATGTTTCTAGGTTATTATTGATTAATCATATGGTCCATCATGGGAATTTGGCTGACATTTCTCTGCTAGTACACTAGGTGGTAAGTGAGTGCCATCAGTCAGAGCTGATGAACTTATAGCAGTCATGTTGCTACTGGTAGGGAAAGTGGCAAAGATAAATAATAAATTAATTGTGGGAGATATTTGAGATGCCTTCAGAACTCCACAGAAGGACTTAAAAGTTGCTTTAGACCTTCCAGCATATAAATAAAAAGAGCTTACTGGGCGATGTACTTAGAGTAATTCAAATGAGGAATCCAGACAATTGTTACCACACCACATATTTATTTACTGTAACCTCTTTGTCTCCAAGGCAACAGATATCGAGAGGTAGTGACCTTTTTCTGAGTTGCAAACAGTTGCCTTTTAGACAGATGGAGTATGAGCCCAGAGGAACTGACTGTAGACAGGAAGGATACAATTTTGTTCGACCTCTCCACCGTGGGATTTGAAAATAGAGAACAGGGTGGGGTGCTCAGTGTAGTGCAAAACACAATCTCTGTCCTTAGATATCCTGGTGAATGGCACACTTAAAGCATTGCAGCAGAGCTCTGGCCTTACCTTGAGAGGTCCTGCACTCCTTGGTGGTTAGGGCTTGCCTGAGAGACTCCCTGTGGCCCTCAACATAGCCTCTCTCGCTTTCTGGAGGCAAGGGTCACAGCCTACCAAGCCACCTTCATCACAGGCTAGCCAATGGATTTGGCATGAGAACCTACATAAAGGCAAGTCTATACTTACTGGGATGTCAACCCAGTCAGCATTGATCTTCCAGGGTTCAACTTTGTACACCCAGCAGGGATATGTGAAATCAAACTATCAGTACTCTGGTTCTCCTCATTATCGCCTGGTGTAAAGGGTGGTTGATGGGAGACTTTCTCTCATCAGCCTCCCTCTGTGAGGACGGCCAGATAAGTCGATCCTGGATACGTTAGTTCCAGCTATGCAGTTGTTGTAGCTGGAAATGCATATCTAGGATTGACTTTCAGGTCCCAGTCTCCCTCTCAGCGTAGTGTCTCCATAGTGGTGCAGGGAGGGTTACGCGGGGAAACCCAGGCCCACCCTCTGCTCCAGGTTCCAGCCCAGCGACCCCAGGGGCAGTAACAACAGGTAGTTTTCCCTCCACCACCAAAGCTATAGACCTTCCATGGGCCACTTTGCCATACAGCACCTCCAAGCCCCTGCCTCCTGGTGCCTGTGCATGCTCGTCCTCCCTACTCTGGCACAGCACACCCGCCCTGAAGGGGATCCTTCTAAACTAGTCTCAGCAGCTTCTGACTGGGCTGCAGGTGTTCTGATTAGCTTGTTTCTCTTAATAGCTTCTAACAAGTTCTTAATTGGCTCCAGGCGTCTTATGCCATCTGCCTGATTTAATTGGTTCTAGTACCTTCCAGGCTGCTCTGGAGCAGCCCCAGCCGTGGTTACTCAGGGAACACATGAGTCCAGTGGCCAGTATGTTTACTTTCTACCAGATGACTATAACCCTCAATGCCTCTGGCGACTGGTGGGCACTGTCTGGGGCTCTCTGTTTGGTGTCGCCTTCCAGCTCCCTCATTTTGGCCCTATGACCTTCATGCCCATCCCTGTTTTTCTTTTTAGTTGTCCCCACTACTTATTTGGGGTCCCGGATTTAGTGGATCCCCCTTCCCTCCAGAGTGGGGATCTTGTAGCTGTGGGTGGGCTTGTGCCCACTCACTTTCTTGGTTCCCCAGGAGGACTAGAGTACTACAGCCAACCGGTCTGGGTCTGTCACAGCACCTAAAAAGAAGGAGTCAAATACAGTGGCAAGCTCTCCTTCCACAAGTCCACTTCTATGTATAGATGGAATGAGGGCTGTGGCAGGGCACTGCTTACATGATAGGACATGTTGCTTACCACGGTGAGTCAGATTACTGGGGCAGCAAGCAGACCATTTGAGAAGGGGACGTGGATCAGAAGGTTGAGGCCTGCAGGAGCCGTGCCTGTGTGTATGCACCTCTCACCACAGGCCTGAGGAAGATTGCTCAGATGTGAATGGGAGGGATAAAAGAGACAAATGACAGAGGAGGCACAAATGGGAGCCAGGGAGCAAAAAGAAGAGGAGGGGAGAATTAGGTGAGAAGGACTGGAGGAAAGATGAGAGTGCCTAGCGGGGCCAGAAGGGAGTGGAGAGGGTGATGAGAGGGATTTGTTTGGGGGTCAGTAACAGGGAGGAAAATAAAGAAGGGAGTGGGGATCAAGGCTGGTTGCACCATTCAGGTAGGAAAGGGTACTGCCAAATATTTGGCCATCAAAATGATTTGTAGCTATCTAATTGTGAGATGTAGGTGACCCAGGAGGGTTGCAAGTTAATAGGCTAGAGCAAGGAAGGTGGTGTTTTACTTAAAACCAGGATTCAAATTCATGCTAAATTGGAAGGAGACCCTCAGGAAGAAAAAATGTTTGCAATAATTTATCTGAGTCATTAGCAATATCCCTGTTTGTCTTTACTGCTCTATCAGGATTTCTTTCCCTGTTTGCTGCATCTGATGAAGTGGGTCTTTGCTCACAAAAGCTTATGTTCCAAAATATCTGTTAGTCTATAAGGTGCCACAGGACTTCTTGTTGTTTTTGAAGATACAGACTAACTCGGCTACCTCTCTGATACTTCCCCCTTTTGTGTTTTACGGTCTTATGGTCTGGTGATGCAATCTTAATTCAAGAAAAACTCCCATTAATTCTTGAATTAATGAGTGTTTGGCTAGAGTAAATTTTGGACACTTTCTGCAGCTCTCTTTGGTTATGTCTGCACACCAGTGTAAGCCTGGGCTCAAGCCAAAACCCCCTCTAAGGTCACCCACTCATTTTGCTAACTTAGGGCTTGGACCCAGCTTCCCAGCGCCCTGCAGGAGTGGACGGTCTGAGCCCATTTTATGCTGGGATGTAAGGTCTAAACCCTTTTGCTTTCCTATGTGCAGGTGTCCCTGACTTGAAGCCTGGAAGTACACCAGATATATCCCAGAATTCCTGTCAGCAGAGGAGCAGTGCTGCAGGCAGCCAGTGCAGTGTCTGTCTGAATCCACTATCCCTTTCTGTCCCCACCCCTCTTTGCTGCTGTGTGGAGCTTTCTCGGAGCAGGGAGCAAAGCAGATAGGTGGGGGGCAGCTCTCAGCTGCCAGTATGTTGGGGGTCACCTCCCAGCCATCTTGAGCTGAGAGCTCTGCTGTTTCCCCTCCCTTTAGGATGACCACTCATTCCCTGTCTGCCCTCTGTCCCTTGCTCATGGCTTCCCCTGCTCTCTCTGGGATTGTGGAGGCAGAGGTCTCCATCCAGCGTGCGCTCTGTGGATGCCAAGTGGGAGTCGGGCCTGAAAGTTCCCCACAGTCTCCTGGGGATCCCTTCTACCTGCCTACTGGAGTTTGGAGGGGGCAGAGGTAAGGGGTCCTGGGGAGGGGGTGAATGTGGACCCCCAAGCACTGGGGATGCTCCTCACTGCTCCCTGGCTGGCAGCAGGTAGACTGGGGTGTATGTGTTTTTCTTCCGAAACCTCTCTGTTATCTCAAATATCAAAACAGATAAATATAAATGATCAACCAACTGATGAAAACCCCCTTCACTGAACAGCTCAGGTTACAAATTGCAGTTTCCTTTAAATAGTTTGAGAGCCCTGGTGACTGATGTGCTAATTATCCGTGGAGCGGGGGTGCATAGGCATTGTCCTGCCAGTGTAACTCAGCCCAGCAGGGGAGAGCCCAATTCTCACACTAGTTACATGGTATCAAAACAAAAAGCAGTCAAGTAGCACTTTAAAGACTAGCAAAATAGTTTATTAGGTGAGCTTTCATGGGACAGACCCACTTCTTCAGACCATAGCCAGACCAGAACAGACTCAATATTTAAGGCACAGAGAACCAAAAACAGTAAGCAAAGAGGACAAATCAGAAAAAGATAATCAAGGTGAGCAAATCAGAGAGTGGAGGGGTGGGGGGAGGTCAAGAATTACATTAAGCCAAGTATGCAGACAAGCCCCTATAGTGACTCAGAAAGTTCCCGTCCCGGTTTAAACCACATGCTAATGTGCCGAATTTGAATATAACTCACAGAATCAAGGGCACTTTCTCATGCTCCTCTACTAACATCATATATGCCATCATGTGCCAACAATGCCCAGATGCTTTGTATATTGGACAGACTTCTAACTCCCTTAGACAAAGGGTTAATGGGCACAAAACAGACATCAAAACACTCCAGATCCACAAACCAGTTAGTCAACATTTTAGTGGAATGGGGCATTCTATTAATGACCTAAAGGTATGTGTGTTACTGAAAAAGAACTTTCACACCATTCTTCAAAGAGAAACAGCTGAGCTGGTTTTTATATTCAAATTCGGCACACTAACATTTGTCCTCCTTGCTTACTGTTTTTGGTTCTCTGTGCCTTAAATATTGAGTCTGTTCTGGTCTGGCTAAGGTCTGAAGAAGTGGGTCTGTCCCACGAAAGCTCACCTAATAAACTATTTTGCTAGTCTTTAAAGTGCAACTTGACTGCTTGTTGTTTTGATAGTGTATAGACTAGCATGGCTTCGTCTCTGTTACTAGTTACATGGTAGTTCAGTGTAAAGCTGTCTCCAGCTGAAGTCTACTCAGACAGACACCAAAGGAGCTAATAATGCAGTTTGTGTGCTCATGTGCTCCTTCACAATACCTGAATCCCATCATCCCTCACCACCACAGTGAGGAAACAGCCTGGGCAGTAGAATTTTCCCACAGTGCTCTATATCCCTAGCACTGGCATTATGTGGGGGAGGGTGTGCTAGGCACTCTGGGATATAGTTACTTTGACTGGGGTCAGTCTGTGCACTGCACTGCAGATGCCAGTGCCCTAGGTGCATGGGTCAGAACATTCTTAATCTAGGGTTAAAATGCAACATCCACGCTCAAGTCCAGGTTCCTGACACAGATCAGTTGACTTGAGTCCCACCAGTCCTAGGCTCACATTGCTATACACTTAGTCACGAAATAAAGATCCATCTATCATCAGATCTATCATACATCAATTGACTGTCTGCCTTTTTTTTTAAAAGACACTTGGTGGTATATTGTAATACCGAGGCACATCATTCAATGACTCTGGGATCAATTCTGTAAAGAACTTTGAGATTTACAGAGGAAAAGCATCACGTAAGAGCTAGCAACTGATATTTATATGACAAGCGTACTATAATTAATCTCAGAGTGGTAGCCATGTTAGTCTGCAGCTTCACAAAAAACAAGCAGCCCTGTAGTATTTAAGGTGCTACAGAGCTGCTTGTTTTTTGTAATATTATAACTTTAATTGAATCGTACCTTCAGAATGAAGAACAATTGCTATCCACATTTGTTTCACTTAACAAATTTGTACTTACTTTTGTTGGCAGTGGGTGAAACAATGGCCTTTAATTAAATGTGAACAATTTCCCAGTTCAGACTAAATTGAAAATGACATGCTCAAAACATTAGAACTTTTTTGATTTAACAAACTGATATGGAAGAGAAGACATTCAGGATGACTTTTTGTTGGGATGCATCACACCTTGCAAAACTTTTTCAAACTTCTTAGCTATTGTGATAAAGATGCTCTGTACCTTCTCACTCTTTTTCCAGTTGGATGTGTCAGTGTCTACTGCCCCATGTCTATGAAATAGTCATCATGACTTTGCTGAGTTTTTCAGCTTTGCCACTTGCATCTTAAATACATTTCCAAATTCAGTTTGACTCTTCTGCATCACAGAGAGGTAGCTCTGTTAGTCTGTATCTTGCTTTTTCCTTTTCCCAGTATCTTTAAAAATGAATTGGGGGTGGAGGGCTGCTGCCTTGTTCCATGGTCTGTAATTAACTGAGGATACATTCCAGTAGACAGCCATTTCCCAACTCCATTTATGAACAAACACTTTGATCTGCTTCCTGCATTTACACAACCTCATTTGCAGCCATGTGCATTTATCATTAAACATCAGAAAAGTGTCCTCTGTGCCACTAAGTACCTGTGCGTTTTATAAGGCAGTTTAAAGTGGATGTTACTGTGTATTTTGTGAGTGGCACGTGTATGTGGAACCCACCTGTGTACAGTGTTCTGGAGGGAGACAGATGACAGTAACATGTCTGACACCTTAAAGCCTCTCACCCAAGAAGCAACAAGCCCAGTCTTACTAAGATCTAACCCAAATGCTCAGTACTAAAAGTACAAATTCATGCTTCCCCTTCCCCTGTATTTGGACTATTAGGATGTGTCTTTTCTGAAAGAGAAATTATATCACTCTTGTGAGCAAGATACCCTAGGAATTCTGGTTACTTTCAAAATATTTTGAGATCGCTAATAAAAATAGCTAACATGCCATCTCCCGGTGCTGTTCCCTTTCCCCATGCAGTAACCACTTTCGGAACTAAACCAGAGCTAGGGTTGGGGGAATCCTTCATTGTCACAAGCCTTTAGCAGTACTGCTATGGTACTTTTGTGGCTTTCATGCCTCATCTGTTACCTAAATGAGATGTGAAAGCAATTCACATCTCGTTTACATTCGTGCTGTTTTACAGAACAGGGATAGACACAGTTGCACTGAAAGTAATGGAATGAGGTCATCTACCCAGTTCTCTCCTTGGATTGAATCCATATGGCTGGATCCTCTCAGTTCACCAAATTGACAATGAATCTGTGTCTGCAAGGCCAGCTGCAATGAAATACCATCAGTCGTTGTCTATATCTGACAAGGGAAGTTGGCCGTTTACTGGAAAGAAAAAGTTAGCTATGAATTTATATTATGTATGTGGGAAATGAAGGATTCTGTCTGGTTTATAGGTAATGTAATCAATGTGGACAAGCATGAAAAATAACCACCCTGATGTGGGAGGCTAGAAGAAAGATGCAATGAGAATATTGTCCACTAGCTACTTGCCATTTTGTTACAGCTCTGTGTGTGTGTGTGTGTGTGTGTGTGTGTGTGTGTTAGACTTTAGACCAGGGTTTCCCAAACTCTGTGTAGTTGGGACCCATTTTTTTCAGTACCTTTTGTTGCAGCCCAAAAATATAAATGCAAATAAAATAAAAGAATGAAAAATGAATACATGTTCACTGTTTGTTTATTATTTATTCACAATAATAACAGTACACAGCAATAATTTGTATATTTTCTAAGGACTGATAGGTTTTTTTCCAAGGACTGGTACTGGGCCACGGACCACACTTTGGGAAATGTTAGTTTAGACAATTGCATTAAAGCACCTCCACCACAAAGTTTGGCTCAGGATAACAGGTTCAAAGTTTAGTGTGTAAAGTGGATTTGGAGTTCTGGTTCAGAGTCATCTCAGTAAAACGTAGCTCTAAAGTCCTGATTCTTCTTTGCTGTGTCCCTTTGCGAAAGGCGCTAAGGGTATTACTGTTCTGATTTTGCTAGCTTTTTACACCCGCTTTACATGCATGTAAAAAACTACACAAGGCAGAAGTGTATCAATCCTAAGTTTAAATTGTAAAGACTTTTTCTTTTCTTTTCTTTTAAATAAAGACTTTGGAGTCTGAAAATGAATTAATGAAAATAAAGTTCTAGTGATAGTCTTATAAAATTCTAATTATGTTAAGAAAAAGAGACTTTTAGCTAGAAAAAGTGAATGGTGAATAAATTATACCAAGGCTACATTAAAACTCCAGGTAGAAAGTTATAATGCTGCAAAAGGAGCATTTCATGGAAGAAAATATGCTAATTCTTGTAGTTTGAGAGCCACCCCTCCCCTCCCTTCTTGAAAAATGAAAGTTTATAACTCGTCCTGGAGTCTTCCAGAGCTGGCTGGGGACTAACTTCCTTTGCAGTAGTTCATTTCTTTTCAAGTTATTTCATGTCATTAGCTAAGATAAGCCAAGAATTGAAGCCAGGGCAGAAAAAATTAGGCACCATGAGCACTCATGGTGCCTAATAAAGTTGACTTCACTGTATACCCCATGGAACCTTGGGGGATAAGGGAGAGAATATTTTTATTCCCCTTTTGAATATCCTCCGCAAATGGTTGGACAATATGTGTTTCTGAATGACTGGGGTCCCTTGCCTTTTTTCAGTCCATCCCTGGTTGAAGATACAGGTTGAGATTAAAAAGGAAAATGCAGATGGTTCTTTTCCAGAATCAGAGATGTTACTAGTTTTTTGCTTCCCTGGGCACTGAGTGTCTTGAATTGGAGATGTGAATGATTCTCACTAATGGGCTGACTTCAGTCCCATTGGATCATCAATGGAAACACCCAATAGGCATTGGACCAGTCCACAAATCACATTCTTCCTTCTGTGTTGTCAAGTATCAGAGGGGTAGCCGTGTTAGTCTGGATCTGTAGAGCAACGAAGGGTTGCTTCTGAAGAAGTGAGTTAACTCACGAAAGCTCATGCTCTAAACTTTTCTGTTAGTCTATAAGGTGCCACAGGACCCTTCGTTATTCCTTCTGTACAACAAAACAATAACCAAGCAACCTGATACAGGTTTGGATCTATAATAAATTAAACAATAGAAAAAATTACCAAAAAATTAACTGGTGAACTTTTCACAGTATTGTTGGGAACATACGAAGCATACCCTACTGGCTCAAACCAATGGTGCATTTAGTCCATTATGCTTGCCTCCCATAATAGCCAGTAGTAAATGTTTCAGAGGAAGATGTAAAAACTCCATAATGGATAATTTTGTAATTGTAGGTACTTCTTCACTACTGGGAACATTGACCTGCCATGGTCAGTCTTCCAGAGTTCAATTTAGTGCACCTGATAGGAACACACTGAATTAAACTCACAGGGTGCCAGCATCAGCACCAGAACTCCTGTCCCTTGTTAGGAGTAAGGGAAGTCAATGGGAACAAATGCTTCTTCTGGTCTCCTGAAGTGGAGATGGCACGACAGCCGGAATTGAGGTACATTGACTCCAGCTATGTAATTAACATAGCTGGTGTTGTATATCTTAATTCAACCTTCCCCTTTAGTATAGACCTGCCCAATGTGTCTGGAAGGGAATTCCTTTGCAGCCCCAGGCAGTTAATTGTTGGCTTTTGTCATGAAGTGTGAATACTTGTAGCCTTTATAATTCATGGATAGCATTCTTAATTTTTATGTAAATTTCTAATTCTTGCTTGAGCTCTGCAAAAATCTTTCAGTTGATAATGTCTTGCAGCAGTGACTTCCATAGGTTAATGTTCTGAGTGGCAGGCAATCTTTTGGTCAGCACATTAGGGATTGAATGAGGGATATCCAGAGCTAAAAGCACAAGCTATTACAACCTGAGCTAACGATGCAGTCCTCTATAGCTGGCAATCATAACTCTTCCTACCATCTGGATTGGCACTGTGGGACCTGTAACACAGATACTCACCAATGGTTATTTACATGTTTTTGCAATGAAGCTGTCATTAAACTTATTAACAGAATTTTGCTCAGCTATGCAAATCATTATTTTACTACCCAGAAATAATAACGAATCCTGCCTGTACTGTATGAGGAAAACATATACAAAGCTTCTTCCTTGGCCATGTCTACACTACAAAAACAACTTTGAAGTAAGCATGTTTGAAGTTGGGCATCTATACACACACTACTTCAAAGTTAAACTTCGAAGTAGGGCACTAGTCCATTCCTGGGAATGGAGTAAGGACTTCGAAGTTGGGTTCCCTACTTAACTTCAGAGTAAGTGTAAATGTATCAGAGAGGTAGCTGTGTTAGTTTGTATCTTTGAGAGCAACAAGAAGTCTTGTGGCACCTTATAGACTAACAGGTATTTTGGAGCATAAGCTTTCGTGGGCAAAGACCTGATTCAATCTGATGAAGTGGGTCTTTGCCCATGAAAGCTTATACTCCAAAATATTTGTTAGTCTACAAGGTGCCACAGGATTTCTTGTGTGTACAGACTCTCTAGTTAGTTCCTAGTGCAGACCTAGCCCTTGTGTTTTTATGCTATCTCTGCTGCCAATGTGAAACCATGACATACAAGCAGAGGTGCACACATTCCTGCTATTACCAGTGTATAAGTAAGGAAGCAAATAAAGCTAGTTTGGCTTAGAATAGAAATGTTGCTGGCCAAATGGAAAAGGACAAAATCTGTCAAGGAAGAAGTTTTCTTTCTAGGCTTCATAGGGGGTATTGCAAATAGTAGAATAGGAATAGACACAATGGAAACTGAAAATATTGGTTGGCAGGATCAGAGTCCTTTTAATGTTTGCCTGCTAATGTTGAACTGCTAGATGAAAAGCTAACAGCCTGCAGAAAGTGTGCAAACCTGAAATGGCTGGAAAGGATTTTCTGTACATGAGATGCAAATGATTTCCATCTGGAGGAAAAGATTCATCAGTAGTAGTAGGCAATGCTGAGAGGCCACTGAGAAGCAGAGGTACTAAGGAGTTCCCAGAGAGCCAGGTTTGGAAAACACCTGTACCTCAGGTTCAAGGAAGGATGGAACTGGCCAGCTGGCCAGCAAGGAACTGGAGGGAGAGGCAGTTTGTGACTATGAGAGACAAGAGGTAAAAGTGGCATTCTACATGGAGCGAGCCAGATGAGGATGCTCAGCATGTGGTCTCCAGACAGAAGAGAAACAGGAGGAATTTCCCATTGCTAGCAATTTCAGATTGATATTAGGTCTTCCATATTGAAACCAAGAAAGACAGCTCACAAGATACAGCAGTTCCAAAACAATGGAGAGATGTATCGGGGAACACACATGGTGACAACTAAGCCCAACCTGTATGAAAATTTAGCTTTTCTGCAAAGTATTCTCTAACCATCCACAGAAAATAAGCTATCCTTGTTGGAGAATCAATAGTCAGAAGAATTAAAAGAGCATTCTGCAAAGGACGAGCAGGTAACAGGACAGTGTCCTGTCTTCCTTCAGCCAAGACACAAGATGTCACTCTAAGACTGGATAGTTTTCTGAAGTCAATGGGCAAAGATCCATTGGTACTGGTTCATATTAGCACTCATGACACTGTTCATGCAATATCTTGACTTCAGGGATCTTGGAAGAATGGTGAAGAAGAAAATGCTCAAAAGACTTTCTCTGAGATTTTTCTTGCCCCATGAACGAAAAAAATACAGCCTGTAGAGGTTCTGGAAGTGAACCACTGGCTAGGTAAGAGTACGGGAACTTTGATTTTGTGGAACATTGGTCCACCTTCTATGGGGAATGGTGGCTGTATAGTTTGAATGATCTCCACTTCAGTAGAAGAAGACTCAATCTCTTTTTTGGGATAGGCTGGCCGGAGTGGTCAGGAGGATGGTAAAATAATAGTAAAATGGGAGGGTAAAAAGGGATGTTTAGCTCACAGTTAATCCAGGAACCAAAGAATGTGGAGAAATGGCAAAAGGCAGGGGTGTGGCTGTTTACATAAAAAAGCACTACCTGTTTCTGGATCATTGATTGCTCAGAAGAAATGATTTTGAATGCTTATAGATCAATGCCTAAGAGATAAAACCCAACATGGAGTTTTGGTTTCTGCCACAGAGCACTAAATCATGCTAGGGAGCAGATAACCACCTCCTTATGCACCTACCTACAATGTGAAGGAAAAAAATCCCTTTCTTGATCATGGGAGACTTCAGTTTGAGTGATATTCTAGTGGTCTCAGGCTGCTAGTATTAAAACATCCTTGGAATTTCTAAATATGATAGATTACAGTTTATTAACATAGAAGGTGTTACAGCCAATAAGGTCAATTTCTTAGATATAAGAACACAAGAACAGCCATACTGGGTCAGACAAAAGGTCCAGCTAACCCAGTATCCTGTCTTCCAACAGTGGCCAATGCCAGTTGCCCCAGAGGGAGTGAACTGAACAGATAATCATCAAGTGATCCTTCTCCTGTCAGCCATTGCCAGCCTCTGACAAACAGAGGCTAGGGACACCATCCCTACCTATCCGGTCTAACAGCCATTAAATGACCTAACCTCCATGAATTTATCTATTTCTTTTTTGAACCCTGTTAAAGACAGGTAAAGAGGAACTGATCAAACGCTAAAAATTATTGGGAGCTTAGGCACAAGTGAGCATGACTTGATCGCATTTATAATATGTAAAGAGAATAAATTCCAGAGCATTGACATATATACTTGTTGCTTTAATATGGCCAATTTCACAACACTGAAAACAGTTATGAGCCAAATCAGATGGGAGGGAGAATTTAATTGAAAAATGTGAAGGATAGTTGGGAACTATTGAAGAATGCTTTACTAGATGACTCAAAAGTCAAAATCTTGAAATTGAGGAAGGAAGACATCCTGGTTAAAAACAGCTTAGCTAAGAGGGAAGTGAAGTGAAAAATAAGAAATGGGAAGTCAATGATAATAAATATAAATCAGAAGTCAGGAACTGTAGAAAATTGGTAAGGGAAACAAAGGGACACATGGGCTACGTCTACACGTGAAGCCAGCATCGAAATAGCTTATTTCGATGTGGCGACATCAAAATAGGCTATTTTGATGAATAACGTCTACACGTCCTCCAGGGCTGGCAACGTCGATGTTCAACTTCGACGTTGCGTGGCACCACATCGAAATAGGCGCTGCAAGGGAACGTCTACACGCCAAAGTAGCACACATTGAAATAAGGGTGCCAGGCACAGCTGCAGACAGGGTCACAGGGCGGACTCAACAGCAAGCCGCTCCCTTAAAGGGCCCCTCCCAGACACAGTTGCACTAAACAACACAAGATCCACAGAGCTGACAACTGGTTGCAGACTCTGTGCCTGCAGCATGGATCCCCAGCTGCCGCAGCAGCAGGCAGAAGCCCTGGGCTAAGGGCTGCTGCCCACGGTGACCATAGAGCCCCGCAGGGGCTGGAGAGAGAGCATCTCTCAACCCCCCAGCTGATGGCTGCCATGGAGGACCCAGCAATTTCGACGTTGCGGGACGCGGATCGTCTACACGATCCCTACTTCGACGTTGAACGTCGAAGTAGGGCGCTATTCCGATCCCCTTATGAGGTTAGCGACTTCGACGTCTCGCCGCCTAACATCGAAGTTAACTTCGAAATAGCGCCCGACGCTTGTCGCAACGGGAGCTATTTCGAAGTTAGTGCCGCTACTTCGAAGTAGCGTGCACGTGTAGACACAGCTATGGTGAATCTATGTCCAGCAGAATTGAGCACAATAAGAAATAGTTTTTGAAATATATTAAAAACAAAAAAGAATCCTGACAATGGTATTGGTCCATTACTAAAATGAAATATAGAGTTTATTCATAATAGTGCAAAAGGCAAAATTGTTCAATAGGTATTTCTGTTCTGTATCTGGCAGAAGAAAACAGATTATATAGTCTAATCATATGGTGATGATGCTTATTCTCTCCCATTGGTTTTTTTGGAGGATGTCAAATAGAAGCTATTAAAACTTAGACATAATCAATCAGCAGGTCCAGATAACTTGAAGGAGTTTTAAAACATCTGGCAGAGTTGTTCACTGGACAGTTAATGACAATTTCAATAAATCTTAGAGCACTAGAGAAATTCCAGAAGAATGAAGAAAGATAACATTGTGTCAGTTTTAAAAATGTTATAAGTAATGGCCCAAGTAATTTATAGGCCTGTCAACCTGACATCAATCCCAGAAAAGATAATTGAGAGACTGATGCAGGACAGAGTTAATAAAGAAATGAAAGGAGGGTAATGTAGTTAATGCAAATTAACATGGATATAGAAAATAGATCCTGTCAAACTAACTTAGTATATTTTGAGGAGATTAGCAACCAACCTTGTAAAGGTAATTGTGCTTAGATTTTTATAAAGCTTTTGAATTGGTACTACATGATGTTTTGATTAAGAAGTTGAATGATATAAAACTAACATGGCACAGGTTCAATGGATTAAAATTGGCTAACAGATAGTTCTCAAAATATAATTTTAAATGGAAAATCATCATCAATGTGTTTCCAGTGGGGTTCCTCAGAAATCAGTTTAATATATAATAATTTATCAAGGATAAAATAACCGTTTTCATAACTGGCAAAATTTAAAGGTGACACAAACTGGGCAAGTTGTGGATTATGAAGGAGAAAGGGTGCTTCATTTTGATCTGGATCACTGGGTAAACTGGGTGCAAGCGAGCTATGCATTTTACTATGGCTAAATGAATGCATAGGAACAAAGAATATAGATCATATGTACTTACAGGGTGAAGGATCCTATCCCAGAAGCAGTGCCTCACAAAAAGATCAGGGTGTGTGAATGTGAGCTGTCAGTGTGACTAGGTAGCCTAAAGAGCTAATGAGATCCTGTGTGCTTAAACAGAGGAATCTGAAGTAAGTATAGAGAGGTGATTTACTTTTATATTTGGCACCACTGTGACCACGGCTAGAATACTACATTTGGTTCTTCTGGATAAAATTCAAGAAGGATGTTGATACATTCAAAAGGGTTCAGAAAAGAGCCCTGAGAGTCATTAAAAGATTAGATAAGTTTTATAGTGAGAGACTCCAGGAGCTCAGACTATTTCACCTAACAAAGGAAAGGTTGATTAAATATTTATGGAGGGATTAATAAAGGGCTCTTCAGCCTTATGGAGAAGAGTACATTATGTTTCAATGGTTGGAAGTTGAAGCTGAACAGATTTGGAGTGGCTTTAATTTTTGTGTCCACTAGGGTCTCTTTATGAGCATCTTCCTAGGGGCATGATGACCTACAGATGGTTTCTAAGGACATGTCCACTGTCTTTTTATAGTAACAGAGAGAAAGCCGTGCAAGTCTATATACTATCAAAACAAAATCACGAAACGTTATCACCACAAAAGCTCATCACCTAATAAATTATTCTGTTAGTTTTAAAAGTGCTACTGGACTGCTTTTTTGTTTTGACTGTCTTTTTACTTTCTATCTGACCATATCCTCCTGTCAGCGTGTGAGAATTCTGACTCAGATCAACTCCCAGTGGGAATTAGGTGCCTAAATGCCCAGAGAAAGTGGGCCTCGGTGGTCAAGCACTGACTTCTCAAGCACTGACAGTGCTAAATGCATCACATAGGCACTGACCATTTTCTTTGTATTTTGCATTGTATTTCCTTCACTGAAAATAAACAACACACAGAGGTTTAACACCATGCCTCTCCCTCTCCCTTTTCGTTCTGCCCTTTTACTTCTCTACTTTTGTTGCTTCTCTTAATAGTTGCCCTTGCCAGGTAAACCTCATTGAAAATATTGTAGGAACAGAAGGTTCCTGTGATATATATTTGGAAACACTGTAGAAACAAGCTTCTTGTAGCATTTTCATTCATGTGGAAAAATCTGTAAGGACAAATTATAGTCTGTGGATTCACTGGATGTGTTTTCAATGAACCCTGCAGGATCAAAGGGTGGGAGTCTCTGATTTTAAAACAAACTATTTGCCCACCCCTGAAACAACTGAAACGTTCAGCGCATTTTGTAGATAAGAGTCAAAGCATATATTTTTTTAATTTTTTTTTTGAATTTCAGATTGTGAATGCTTACTAAGTTCTGGGCTCTGACTATTTGCACCTTGTTCAAAATCACTGACTTATTTCTACACATTCACTGAACATCAATGCGGAAGATCTGAAACTGCATGTGGTCCATGAATTAAATTCTTTGCTAATGCTTGCCTTTTGTAACCTCATAGATTGTGCAGAACAACTGATGGTAATAAATCAGTGGAGACATATGGGTGCTTAAATCAGCTGAGAATTTGGCTGTGACATTACTGGATTTTTAAATTAAATATGAAGGCCATTTTTGTCACCATCGTATATAGTTGGCACCAAATCTTGTGCCAAGTGGCCAAGTGGGCTGTCTAAAGAAAACTGTTAATGCTCTGAATCTGTTTGTTACTTGTATATCTACACCATCTTTGTATGTAAAGTTATGGATATTGACTTTATACCTGAACTAGAAATGTTTTAGTGCTGAGATTCATAATGAGAGGTGTGGCCACCTCCCCAGTCAGGAGACATGGGCTAAACAAAGGGACAGATGCCCAGCCATCAATTCCACATTTCATGGCCATGGACTGAAACATGCTGGCTAACCCAGCGACCAATGTCAGAAGGCCACAGCAACCCACCTGGTCAGGTGACCCACCATTTCCTATGGAAAAAGAAAGGATTTTTTCCCTCCGCATGGCAAGCTATAAGATGGCCCTGGCAGTGACTGTCTTTGTCCTACAGTCCTCATGAACTAAGCCTATGTGGATTGAGTGCCCACCTCTCAGAAGGTTATATTTTCAGAGACTCTCAAGAAAGCTGCATATACCATCAGCTGTATCCTGCATCAATGGCTTTAATTGATGTATCACTTTAACAATTTTTCGTTCTCATCCTATTATATCTTTCTTTGTTAATAAACCTTTATATTTTAGATTCTAAAGGATTGGCACAGCGTGCTATTTTGGGTGAGATCTAATTACATATTAACCTGGGAATGTGGCTGTTCCCTTTGGAGCATGGAAGAATCTATGTGGATTTGGTGAAATAGGCTTTCATAGCCTCTCACCTGAGTAAGGAGAGTTGTTGGTTTGGGCATTTGGAGCAGCTGGAGAATCTGTGGGTTTGCTCGTGTAGCTTCTGGTTGGGCAATCGGGCTGGCAGAGGTATTGTTGTGGCTGGCTTGATTTGCGTTAGTGAGCAGGAAATCACAGCCTGCATTGTAAGTGGCCTGGTTTTAAGCATTTGTCAGGATTGGTTCCCTCAGCTGTGCCCAGAACCCCTCATAATATTACATTAGCCCACTGGCAAGAAATTTTAAGTGAGGCTGACATGTGGAAAGGTTTGGAGGTAATTACGGGGGTAATTGTAAATTAAAACACAGGATATGGTTCTGAATAATTTCTCTTTATTGCTTGGGTTTTACATCCTTCAGATATTTATTTGTGGGTAGTTTTTATCTCATCTTAGTCACCATTAAGCCAAGCTATACATACTGGCTGTACTACACAGCCCCTCCCTTTCAGAAGGGACATGCAAATGTGGCCAATCAGAAATGCAAATGAGGTGCAAATTTCAATATCTTGTGCCTCATTTGCATACTCACGTGGGATCTCTATTCCAGCAGAACTGATTTTGAAAGCCAAAACAGTCATGTAGATGGAGTTCATTTGATTTCTCCTAACGTACAGTCATGTAGATGGAGTTCATTTGAAAGGGACCCCCACTTTCGAAAGTATGCTTCTTCCTGAAAAAAATTAGGGAGAAGGGTACTTTTGAATGTGTGGTTTCCTTTCGAATGAACCCTGTCTACATAGCTGTTCTGACTTTCGAAATCAGCTCTTCCAGAATTGAGATTCTGCATGAGTATGCAAATGAGGCAAGAGATGTTTAAATCCATGCCTCATTTGCATTTCTGATCAGCCTCATTTTCACATCCCTTCCGAAAGGAAGGGGCAGTGTAGCCAGAGCCACTGAGTTCTTTTAATTTAGCCTCCTACAGCCATTCACAAGTTTCTGACAAATCTTGTCTTTGAAGTTTGTTGCAGTTTGATCTAATTTACAAAATCAATGCTGAAACAATTTGTTCCATTGTTGTAGTGATTGCATACATGTGAGCTAGAAAAGGTAGTTCAGTGTCAGGAAGGAATTGCTTTTTCAGAAGGTTCTTCAGGTGAGAATGAAGGTCAAAAGTAAATAATTATTTGCCTACTGAAGAGACGATGTAAGGTCCAGAATTTGTCATGCCAAGAATTTATTTAGGGTCCGAGCTGAAGAGGTTCATCACCCTGGGGTATGTCTACACAGCAGCCTTTTTTCGAAATAAGATATTCCAGATCTATTCCAGAACATCTTATTTCAAAATGACGCTACTACACACAAAATGCATTTTGAAATAGCACTCAGCTATTTTGAAATTCAGCGTCTATACACACATAGCCTATTTTGACATAGAGCCATTGGACCCATTGCGGCTTAATTAGGGAATAGTCTGTATCCCCTAGCAGCGTCTACACTATATTCCCCTTTTGGAGGAGGAATGCAAATGGGGAAGATTGGAAATACAAATGAAGTGCTGATTTACAAATCTCATGGGACTGCATTTCCAAAAGAGACTTTTCTGAAAGCAAAACAGCTATGTAAACAGGGTTCCTTCAGGAAATAAACCCCATTTTTGACAGAATCCTTGATCCTATTTTGTTTCAGGAAGAAGGGCTCTGAAATGAGATTGGGCAAGATTATGCAAATGAGGTGTGAGATTTGTAAATCAGCGCTTCATTTGCATTCCTCTTCCAAAAGGGGAATTTAGTGTAGTTGCAGCCTCTGTCTTAACAGCCCTTATTTCAAAAGAGCTATTTCCAATAGGCACTATTCTTCTTGCAGTCAGGTTTACCAATTTCTAAATAAGCTAACCGCTGTTTCAAAATTATTTCAAAGTACTGGTTGTATTGTGTAGGCGCTAGGATAGTTATTTCAGAATAACATCTGTTATTTCGAAATAACTTTGCTGTGTAGACCTACCCTTGGTTTTGGTTCTCCAGTTTTCTAGGTGGTCTTCTAGTGTGTCTGGACATAGTGGGACTCATGCAACATTGTGGGAGCATTGCTCCTGCCACTCTCATATACCCAGTCTACTTACTCAGGACTTCCAATCGGTATAAATAGGCAGAGCTGAGATCCACAGAGAGGTACTGGAAAAAGCAGACCTAACTCTATAAATTCCATGAGCCGCACTCCCACATCATTGGCTGAGTTGGCAGGTGCAATATCATAGGAAGAATGCAGTAGAATGAGGAAAAGGGAAAAGGAAGTAGGAGGGGAAAAAGCAGGAAGTGACGTTCTCGTATAAAGGAAGATGGAGGAATGGTAGAGGCTTACAGATGTTGAAAGTTGGGGCCAGGGGTTGTGGTGGGTGGGTGGGTGGGGAGAGAGAGAGAGAGAGAGAGAGAGAGAGAGAGAGAGAAAGGGAGCAGCATGTGGGCTAGCAAAGGAAAAGAACTCTCCTAACGAGCTAAGTAATTTTTAATTCTACCTGTGGGGGAAAGAAGTGTTTTCCTGTGGTGTCTCATGTAAGAGACAAAAATAAGAAGGCATTATTTATGCAATGAAAAAATGTTCCTAAAGCCAGGGAGAGGATAGGTTTAAATTGCTCCTTGTCTCAGATGAAGCTTTCTAAGTCTGATTTGACACAGCTTCCAAAACGAATCTGAGGTCAAACAATCCCTTGCCTGGTAATAGGAGTCTCCTTTCTAAGTCATCCATTTCAAAGGAGTCACAAAAAGCTTATGTTGCAAACTTTCCCCACTCATCCCATTCATTCGGAGCGGAAAGGATATATGATGTCATAGGCAAAAGATTTGTTACATGCCTTCCTTGTGATCTGCACTGGGTCAGAGGTGGATGTACTGGTACCCAAGAAAAACAGGATGGAAAAATTTCAGGAATGTAAGAGTGTCTTTCAAAGGACTGGATATACTTTGGGATCAATGAAATTGAAGACCCTGGAAACTGTCCCATTTTTAATTCTCAATATCACCAGCTGTTCCTAGGCAGCACCTCAACTAATGCCTGTAATGTCATATCCATTATTACAGGTTTTGTTGTCCAGATGCATCATGTAAACTGCCAGAATACTGAAGAGCAGATTATTTAGAGGAAAAAAAATGGAATGTGCTCTATCAGAAAATTGTCTAGTCTTCTATGTGTCAAATTTTTTTGAGATTACACTTTATTTTTGGCTTTGTTTGAGAAGCACGTTGAAGAAATGAGAATTTATTCAGGGTGTGAGACAGATATTAATAGAAATTGAACAAAAGCCCATCAGCAAGATTTGAACAATATTTGTCGTAAGTGTTCTGTGTATTCCTGCTAGTAGTGTGAGAGTCAAAAATATAGGTGGTGTCAGAGTATTATGTAAACTAAATCACATATAAACAGAGAGAGAGAGAGAGAGAGAGGGAGAGAGAGAGAGAGAGATGAGTCAAGCAGTTTCAGCCAGACGGTACCAAATGCTACATCGCTATCAAAACCAAAACAATTTTTCAGATCACCATACACATTTTTGTGTAATGGTGTGGATGGACTTAGGGACACTTGAAGCAAATATTTGCATGGTGCTTCAAGGTACAAGGTGCATTCCTGTTCTGGGTTTATCTGATGTCTCTCTTCGATAATCACTTCTTGCTTCTGTCATTCCTGGATTTAAAACAGCTGCTACCTGCTGGTGCTGCCTTAAGTGCCTGCATTTTTTAGTACACAGAGACACAGTTTCAGGCCTCCAGCTTGCTATCATTACACCTCAGTGACCTTAATAATATCTCTGCCTACAGAAGGATGTGCGTCTATTGGCCCCTGGTCTCTGAGCTGGAATACTGAAGCTTTCATTTTGTTAATGTGTGGCAACGATTTTCTATCTGTCATCTCTGACTTCATATTTTGTTACTGGAATGTAATCTCTTCTCTCTTGGGTCACCAAAAGCTCTCAGGCTGTCTTTGCACCAGGGGAGTATGATATGTCACTAGAAGGTAGTCTCCAAAAGATGGAACATAAGTCCCTGAGAGAAGCTCCCCTTGTATAACGGACAAAAACATGAAAGTCAGCTACTACCATTGTCCCGTGAGAAGTAGCAGCCCTCTCACCCACCCTTAGCCAGCTAGCACAGTATTTCAGGTTAATTAGCCCAGAGAGCCATTTTATAATTAGCACTTTCCATATTAACACTGCATAGTGCTGAAGGGCAGTTTTCACTTACAGTCCATTGCCGGTTGAATAGTGATAATTCTGCTACTTCTAAATCATCATGGATTTTTTATATAGTGCAAAAACACTGCCAACAGTTCATTTAGAATGTATCTCTGTCCTATTTCATTTAGCCTCCAGAGTTAGTTTATCCAGTTCTCCTTCTTCCTCCTTCCATCCTGGCTTTACATCTCAACATGCAAAAAATCATAAATCATGAACTTTGCATACTAGCAAGGGTGGGTCCTTATTCAAGCTCTTAAAAAATTAGTGCCAGTAGTGGATTTAGTCGCTACAGAGGCTCCTACTGCGAACAGATTAATTAACTTGAATCTTAGTGTGTATGAAAACAAAGCCTTGTAACAATGACTAAGGTTTAATCTACACTACTGAGGAGAATCAACCTGCTCAGGGTCAATCTTTTGGGGTTTCATTTTGTGCACATGAGAAATCAAGCTCTCAGGGGGTCAAAGTCTATCTCTGTGAGGCCGGCAAAAGGCGAGGAGTAAGGAAGGTTGAAGGGAGAAACTCTCCTATTGACTTTTCCCTCTTGAAACAGACAAGTTAGCTGAGCGTAGATATGTTGATGTTAGCTGCCCAATTGACATAGTTAAAAGTCATATATCTGCGGCTGACTTCCATGTCTAATGTAGCCGTAGCCTAAGTCTTTGGGTGATATGGGGTGTCTGGGGCAGAGGTAGTATCTTTGACTCTCTGGCAGCTGTGCCTTTTCAGGCGGACGGAAGCACTGGTCCTCACCCACCACTCAACTCTCACTGTTGGCTCCTAGGAGCTGTTGTGCATTACAGCAACGCCATTCCCCAGGCAACTGCGTCAGCTCGCAGGCAAAACACAGTGAGGGGGGTCTGGTCTGTCTCACATACCGACCTTATGGAGGGACTTGTTCCTTCTCCCTTCTAATGCACAGTCTCAACGGTGGACCAGGAGGTGTGATGCTGCAAATCGACAACTCCTGTGAAGGTGGAGGAAGATGCCCCACTGCCTTGTGGATTATCCTGGGAAGGAGTAAGCCTAAGGGAATAAACCCTGACAGAAAATCCAGAGGGGGGTCCTAAGGCGGGTCTGCGTCAACTTCTGGCACTGTCCCGGCAACTCCTGCAGCTGAGCTGGTACCAAATGTAGAGGTTATCCTTTCCTTTGGATTATATCAGTAAAGCTGAAAGTGGGGGCCTGGTATCTGGGCAGCCCAGGGTCTCCATAAAAATTGCCCAGGCTCACGCCTGGAGAGGTACTCCAGCATTGCTTAACAGCATTGAACCAACACGGGAGGCAACAGATACCGGTTATAAGCTCTTGCTTGATTGGCGTAGAGAACGAGCGCCAGGGGCTGCTTCTGACGGTGGGAGAAATCATTGCATCTCATTGAACAGTCACCGCCCGCCTTAAGCTGGGCAGCCCCCAGCCAGTAGGGTACTGTCTACAGTTCACTTGCTTCACTGGGTGCATGAGGCTTAAGGTTCCTAAACCTGACAAGTGACTGAAATGAGCACCAGAAAAACCAACAAGAAAATTATTAAGAAAAGGAAATCATCAAAGTTTCAAGCTTTCTTGTTGGAATGTACGGACCATGTTGACCGGTTTGACTGAAGATCTTCAGGACATCAGCGACACCCGAAAGACCACTGTCATCAACGAGGAACTGAAGAGGCTCCAAGTTGACATCACCACTTTGCAGGAGACGCGACTCGCAGCTTCGGGATCCCTAAAGGAAAAGGACTACACCTTTTTCTGGCAGGGCAAAGCCCAAGAGGAACCCAGGGAGCACGGTGTCGGCTTTGCCATCAGAAACACCCTTCTGCAAATGGTGGAACTAGTCACGGGTGGATCAGAAAGACTCCTTTAGGTCAAACTTCAAACCTATGCTCGTCCCGTCCACCTGATCTGCGCTTACGCTCCAACCCTGAACGCCACACCAGAAGCAAAAGACAAGTTCTATGATGAGCTCAGTGCCACCATAGTGCAAATACCTGCTCGTGAACAATTGCACCTTTTGGGTGACTTCAGTGCAAGAGTTGGAGCCGATCGTGACTCATGGCCCTCTTGCCTAGATCACTTTGGTGTGGGAAAAATGAATGACAACTGATAGCATCTCCTCGAACTTTGCACATACCACAATCTGTGCATCACAAGCACATTTTTCCAAACCAAACCACAGCACAGAGCGTCATGGAGACACCCACGCTCGAAACACTGGCACCAATTAGACTTGGTCATCACCAGACGTGACAACCTCTAAAACGTCCTCCTGACACGCAGCTACCATAGTGCGGACTGCAATACAGATAATTCGCTAATCTGCTCCAAGCTCAAGCTGAGACCCAAGAAGCTGCACCATTCTAAACCAACTGGAAGGCCCCGCATTGATGCCAGAAAGACGGCAAACTCAGAAAAAGCCGAAATATTCAGAAAGACCCTTGAGGAGAATCTGCGCAGCAGCCCTAGGGGTGCTGATGCAACATCCAGATGGCAGCATCTGAGGGACACAATCTACAATACGGCCTTTTCAGCGTTTGGAAGAAGAGCTGGAAATACAAACGATTGGTTCGAAGCTAACTCCGATGAGATGATTTCAGTCATCGAAAAGACGCGCGCTGCACTTCTGGAGTATAAACGCTCACTGAGTCAGAGTACCCAGCAAGCACTCAGAGTAGCCAGAAAAATAGTACAGCAGACAGCCAGGCACTGTGCCAACAACTACTGGCTTAAGCTATGCAGCAGTATCCAGACCTGTGCTGACTCTGGTAATCTCAGGGGAATGTAAGAGGGCATAAAGAAGGCAATGGGACCCATCCAGAACAAGATGGCACCTCTGAAATCCAAATCTGGTGAAGTCATCACTGACAAAGCCAAACAGATGGAGCAATGGGTCAAGCACTGCTCCGAGCTGTACTCATGTGAGAACATTGTGGTTGATACAGCCCTCAACGCCGTCGAGCTCCTTTCAGTCATGGACGAGCTGGACCAGGAACCACCTGTGGTCGAACTGAAGAAAGCCATCAACAGCATTGCAGTAGGAAAGCCCTAGGCCTGGATGGTATACCACCAGAGGTAATCAAGTGTGCCTTGGACACACTCCTGGAACCCCTACATGAGCTGCGATGCCTGTGCTGGAGAGAGGGTGAGGTTCCACAGGATATGCGGGACGCCAACATTGTAACTTTATATAAGAACAAAGGAGACAGAAGTGACTGCAACAATTACCGTGGAATCTCCCTCCTAAGTATCACTGGTAAATTGTTTGCTAGTGTCATCCTCGGCAGACACCAGAAGCTCACTGAGAGGGTGTATCCTGAATCCCAGTGCGGATTCTGCGCCGAGAGATCTACCATTGACAAGATCTTCTCCCTGAGGCAGCTGCAGGAGAAATGCAGGGAGCAGAGGAAGCCACTCTGTTGCCTTCATCGACCTGACCAAGGCTTTCAACTTGGTCAGCAGGGATGGACTGTTTAAATTGCTCCACAAGATAGGCTGTCCACCATGGCCACTCAAGATGATCCAGGCTTTCCATGAAGACATGAGAGGAACCATCCAATATGACGGCACATCATTGGATGCCTTCAGCATCAGGAGTGGTGTCAAACAAGGATGTGTCCTTGCTCTGACATTGTTTGGGATCTTCTTCGCGCTCCCCCTGAAGCACGCCTTTGGATCCCCAACAGAGGGCATCTTTGTGCACACAAGATCTGATGGAAAACTGTTTAATCTTGCAAGGATGAAGGCTAAGTCTAAGGTGTGGGAAGTGCTCATTAGAGACATGCTGTCCGCAGACGATGCTGCTGTAGTGACACACATAGAAGGCCAGCTTCAAAAACTGCTGATCAGTTCTCCAAAGCATGCAAGGACTTCGGGCTTACCATCAGCCTAGAGAAGACAAACGTACTTGGTCAGGACGTTGCTGAACCTCCAGCAATCAGCACTGACAATTACATGCTAGAGGTTGTCCACAAGTTTACTTACCTCGGGTCCACCATCACTGACACCCTGTTCCTGGAGACTGAGCTAAACAGGAGGATTGGAAAAACAGCTATAACTCTGTTCAGACTTAGAGTGTGGAACAACAACAAGCTGTACACTCACACCAAAATGCAAGTCTACAGAGCCTGCATCCTCAGCACCCTCCTCTACGGCAGCAAGTCTTGGACCCTGTACGCCCATCAGGAAAAGAGGCTGAACTTCTTCCACTTGCGCTGGCTCAGGCGCATTCTTGGGATATCATGGAAGGACAGAGTGCCCAACAATGTCATCCTTGAGCAAGCTGGAATTCCAACCATGCATATGCTCCTCAGGCAGTGGCCGGTCCGCTGGCTTGGCCACATCCACAGGATGAATAATGGAAAGATCCCAAAAGACATCCTGTATGGCGAGCTAGCCTCTGGCAAAAGATCTCCCGGATGCCTCCAATTATGCTACAAAGACGTCTGTAAGAGGGACCTCAAGGAGGTAGACATCGACTCAGGTAGTTGGGAAGAGCTGGCAGACGACTGCAGCAGCCGGAAGCAGGAACTACACAAGGGCCTTCAGAAGGGCGAGATGAAGATCAGACAGCTAGCAGAGGAGAAGCGAGCCCGTAGAAAGGACAGCAAGGACCTGCCAGACACCCACTACGTATGCAGCAGATGTAGCAAGGACTGTCACTCTTTTGTGGGCCTCCACAGTCACAGTCAACGCTGCAAATGACGATCTTAAATGAAGTTACAAAGGGCGCGGTACATAGTCTACGCAGACTGAAGAATGCCTCGTACTAGCCTTTGAATTTGTGCCCTGGACAAAGTTCTCAAAGCATATCTGCTACTCTTGTGTACCCTTCCTGTTAAGGTGAGTCTTTCTCTTGCTTTATTTTAGTCACTCTTTCTGTTATAATGTTTAGGAGGTTGAGGTCAAAAGCCATTGGAAACATTAGCACTAAATAATAGCAAATGGCATAGAAAGGACACTTACAAAATTTGTAGATGATACCCAACCGGGAAGAGTTGCCAGTGTTTTGGAGAGTAGGATTAAAATTCAAAATGATCTGGCCAAACTGCAGAAATTGTCAGAGGTAAATAGGATGAAATTCAATAAGGACAAATGCAAAGTTCTCAGGAAGGAACAATCAGTTCCAAGTATACAACATGGGAAGTGACTGCCTAGGAAGGAGGACTGTGGAAAAGAATCTGGGGTGGGGGAGAAATGGTCAGAGTGTACCACAAGTTAAATATGAGTCAATAGGAAGACAGTGTTGCAAAACAAACAAACAAACAAAAAACCCAACAAACAAATATATTTTTGGGATGTATTAACAGGAGTATTGTAAGCAGGACACAAGAAGTAATTGTTCCTCTCTACTCTGCACTGATTAGGTCTCAGCTGGAGTATTCTGTCCAGTTTTGGGTGCCACATTTCAAAAAAGATGTGGCAAAATTAGAGAGGGTCCTGAGAAGAGCAGCAAAAATGATTAAAAGTCTAAAAAAACATGACCTATGAGGAAAGATTGAAAGAACTGGGCTTGTTTAGTCTGGAAAAGAGAAGACTGAGAGGATATAATAACAGCTTTCAAATCCCCAAAAAGGTTGTTACAAGGAGGATGGAGATAAATATCCTCCTTAAACTGTGAGGGTAGGAGAAGAAGCAATGGATTTAAGTTGCAGCAAGGGGAGTTTAGGTTGGATATTAGGAAAAACTTCCTAACTATCAGTCTGGTTAAGTTCTGGAATTAATTGCCTAGGGAGGTTGTGGAATCTGCATCACTTGAGATATTTAAGAGAAGCTTAGACAAACACCTGTCAGGGATGGTCTAGATAGTGCTTGGTTCTGCCACGAGTACAGGGACGAGACTGGATGACCTCCTGGAGTTCCTTCCAGTTCTATTATTGTATGATTCTATGTCTTTCACTTAAACCACAACCCTAGTCTCCTTTTCCTTTGGTTGCAGAAAGTCCTTATAAGGAAAAACTCTTCTATTTGACAGCTTTTAGATGATATGACAAGACCAACATGCACAAAAGGGAAGAGAAGATAACAGCTCAGATAAAAAATCCAGTTTCTCTGTGTCAGGTGTTGACTTTCACTTGTTATCTCACTGCTGAAAAAAACACAGCCATGGCACACGGTTACAGAGCTCTGCCAGGACCTACGGTGGCTAGGTGCCTGGTTTGGACTGGAATGCCCAGTCAAAAAGGAATCCTGGCAGCTCCAGTCAGCAGCACCAACTGGGCTGTTAAAAGTCTGGTTGGCAGCGCAATGGGGCTAAGGCAGACTGCCTACCTGCCCTGGCTCTGTGTAGCTCCTAGGAAGTGGCTGGCAGGTCCCTGGAGCTCCTAGGCATACAGGTGCATACAGCTGCACCTGCCCTGAGCACCAGCGCTGTGCATCCATTGGGCAGATACTGCAAGCAATGGGAGTTGTGTGGCCAGTGCCTGCAGGTACAGGCAGCACACAGAGCCTACTTGGTTCTTCCCTCCCCAGCCCCCACAGCATAGGTGTCACAAAGACCTGCTGGCCATTTCCTCTGAGTCATCTCAGGTAAGCATCACCTGGACCCCAGAGTCCCCCTGTAGTGACCTTGGCTTGCAGCAGCCGCCTCCTCTAGGCGGCACGGGCCAATACAGCTCTTCTCTCTGTGTCTGGCCGACCCTGGGCCTTGTCTCCTTTAAGGGATGGCTGGAGGCAAGCAAACAGTTTGGGAGCCCGGCCCTCAGTTCAGGGTGGGGCAGCAGACACGTCGCTATCCACTAAATGGGGTGGCTTTGGAGAAGTGAAGGGGTTGTCCTTCCAGGGAGACGGGGTAGGGGGACACAGGCCCTCCCACTCCACTGCGGTCTGGCCCGGGGCCCGACTGATCGCTCGTACCCTGAGTGTGGTAGTGGGGATCCAGACTGCAACACACCACCATGGGCTCAGGGGGAGCGTTCCCCAGGCCACTTCCGACCCCAGCCTCCATCGGCGGTGGGTCCCAGTCGGCTTGGTCGGTTGGTCCAGGCTGGTGTGTTTCCTCTGGGTAGGCCGCCCTCGGTGGCTCCGGCCAGTCGGACATCTCCATGTCGTTCGGATACTCCACCGGTGGCAGGACCGTGGGCTCCGGACGGTCAGAGGCCTCAGCACTGTGGGCATCAGGCAGGACTCCAGGACCGTGCTCTTCTGGAACCCCAGGGTAACTGGCCACAGGCAGTCTCTCTGGACCTGGCAGGGCCTCGGGGGCCTGGCGCAAGGGCCCCGGAAGATCCGGGAAGTTGGGGTAGTAGCCCAATGGCAGGCTTGGCTGCGGCTGCCCAGGCTGGTCTGGGCCGCTGGGGGGCAGCTCTTGCTGGCGGGCTGCTCAGTGGCAGGTCCCCCACTCCAGGCGCCAGGAGCCTGGTCAGGGCCCCCAGCCTTGCTTGGAGGTCCGGCCTTTAATGGGCCTCGAGCCCTGCCCCTAGCCCTTCTGGCTGTAGGCGCCGCCCTCTGAGGAGTGGGGCACAGATGTTCCCGCTCTGGACCCGCCCACCAGGGTCCCTGAGCAGCCTCCTCCGCCTCTGAGTCAGGGAGAGGTCACAGCACCTTGCTACGCCCCTCCATGCCCCAACCACCTGTCTTGACCCTCAGCCCCCTCAGCCCCACCCTGGAGCACAGCCTATAGCCCCAGGCAGAGCACTTGGCCTCCCCCCATACACTGAACACCCTAAGAGCCATCTCCACCTCAGAGCCTGCACCCCCAGCAGGAGCCCTCCCCTCCAACACCCCCCCCCACATTGCCCAGCCTGGTGAAAGGGAGGAAGGAAGGGGATTTGGACCTTGTGGAAGGGGCAGGATGGCGGGAGGGGTGGGCAGGACAAAGATCTTGGGCTTTGTGCCATTAGAAAGCTGGCAACTCTTCCAAGACCTGGCAAACTCACATCGGCACAGGGCTATTTAGGGCATTGCATCTCTTCTCACAGGCTCACAGCAATGTTGGGAAAGGGGCAGTCTTGGCTGGCTAAGCCAGACTCTTATTAGCTAGAAAAAATAGGGTGGGGTAGGAAGAGGACACAGGAAGTAAGGACAAGGTCTCACATCTCAAGTTGTGTTTGGGATTTAGCTAGAGCCCTGGGAAGTGCTGATGATGTCTGGTACCTCTCTTGGTCCAATCTGATCAGGACCTTGCTCTGGATCAGGATGGTGAAGGCCTAAAGTGTTATGCTAGAACCTGGGGTCCCAAGAGAGGGTGACAGTGGCCGTGGCAGCCATGAGACGCTCTTTCACTTTCTTTCAGTAAACCAGTGTCACTTTCTCTGTGTCTTCTTATTTTCCCACAACTGTCTTTTCATATAAGGACCTCAAAAGGTAATAATGGGTGGACTTGATCATCTTCCTCTTATTTGGTCCATATATTAAGCCTAATTCCTGACCCACTAATATTTGTTCATTTATTTCCAGTCCCCTTCTTTTATCATCATTATCTTACCATTGTGCTTGAATTATACTATAAGGGCTTTTTGTCTGTCACCCCTTTGCACCTTTCTGCTCAATATTTTCATTATATATGTTTGAAATATTTCATCAGCTCTTTCACTTTCCCGCAGTTGATCTTGTATTTAAAGTGATTTTGTAGGTCAAATTACTTCAACAGGAAACAGAGGCATGCAAAGGTGAAGTGACTTGACCAAGATCACCCAGTAGGTCTGTAGCAGAACCTGGAATAGAAGCCAGGTATCTTACTTCCATCCCTGTGCCTTGTCTGATAGCTCATGCTGCTTCTCTTGTCTGTAACACACATGCTAATGTTTGAAACTGAGTGCACAGGTATGCTGCTCATTCACCAAAAGGCGGGTGTGAGCTGAGACCTATAGTCCTAGAAGAGTAAATGAAAGGGAATGTAAAATGGAAATGCCTAGATTTAGGTTACAAATTCTGTGCCATGACTTTGAGCTGTAATGCCTGTGAAAGAGAAGATGAAGACAGCCCAGGGGAACGAAAGAGAGCAGTGATGATGTTCATTACGCTGCCAGACTGTTCTGGGGACTACAGCTGATCAAGCCTTTGTTGAGGAAGGACAGCAGACACAAGGAAATGCACCTAGATAAAATAAAGAAGCCATGAGAGTGTGGGAATAAAATCTGTCTTGAGCGGCCTTGTACGTTCAGAGCATCATCCTCCCCTGCCTCCGGCACTTGGGGGGTGTGCAACAGAAGGGAGAAAACCACTGAGACCAACATTCCCGTCCCCGGCCCTCCCACCCCACAATAAAGAACTCAAAGAAACCCCCTATCCTGAATGACTTTATGCTCAGCTGCTGTGAAAATTCACAATGTTCAGGAGCCAAGACTCTGCCTCGGTGTCTGTGTGATGTCACGTGGGGCTGTCGGAGAAAGCATCAAAGCACAACAGTGACTCCAAGTCCTTTAAATGAATTGTTTTGTTTTTGTGCACTCCTGCTAGGTGCACCTGCGCTTCCTTCCCTTCTCCAGAAGATATATGTGTCTTTGTTTTCTTGTTTAGTATTCAGCACATCAGGCACAAGAAGAGGGGTGGAGAAAATAGATTTTTAAATGTTCTTTCTAGTCTAAATCTTACGAGTAACGGCATCCATGCTGGAGCTGTGAAGAGACCAGGGAGTAAACACACTTGAACTCACATTATAAACGAGGCCAGCAGAAAAAAGCAGGCCAGCTTTCAACACAGGGAGTCTCCCATACTGCACCCCAGTGCACTGTCAATGGCGCCACAGATGTACACTGCTTGAACAGATGCAAACGTTCTTCTGAGAAACAGGCATTTTTTTGCCAGCTCTGTATCCAGGATTCACTCACCCCAAGGTGCCCGTATGCTGCGATTATGTATTTTAGGCTCTCGTTGTTACAACTGCCTGTGGACTTATTGTACTGAAGCAGGTGAACATACCTAGAAACTTGTAAAGGAAGTCGAGTCCATCCCCGGTTGCCTGGGGGTTGCATGAGTTGCATTCACACCCAGTGAAAATGATAAATGTTGTGGAGAGGAGGAAAAGGGAAGGTGAAAAAGCAATATCAAACATCCGAGCAAATGCTGAACTGAACTAAATTGCCTTTTGGCAGCAGCTACTATGGAGACAGACAGAGAATTTGCCTGCCACAAAGGAAGTTAAAAAAGTAGATTGGAAACTGTTTCTTCAAACTCAAGCTCTAAAAGGGAAATTAAATAAAAACCTATTATATTTTTCCTATTATAATACAGCAGCAACCTACAGTGATGGGTCTGAACACTAGCGAAATCAGGCCCTCAGGTTTAGGACTGTTCATGCAAATTATTTTTAAAAATTTTCAATGGAGGCTTATGCTGTCTTTGCAGTCATGGCCCAAAGGTGAGGGCATTGAGCTGTGAACAGTCCTGCTTCTATGTGCTTGGAGGGAAAGGAGATAATGTGGCAGGCTGCTGCTTGTCCTTTGGAGCCCACAAATGCCCCTCTGGGGGTTCTCATGTGGAGGGGTAGGTAACAGCAGCTCTTTGCAGCATGCTTCCTATAGCACCCTACGGATTTCTGTATGAAAAATGAGCAAAGTCATAAAAGCAGCATGGATTCCCCAGCACCCGCTTTTACTGCACACCTGGAGTATCCATCCATTGCACCATGGCTGCTGAAGGAGCCAGGCAGGCAGGGTCCATGGACAAAGGCTTTGAGATTGGTGGAGAGGGACTCTGATGTCTCGCAGAGACCCTGGGGCTCTGGCTGATATGAGATATGCTTTGAAACCTTCCAGTGAGCCTAGCAGTTCCTCTTGTGTAAGGGAGAAGGGTTACACCTTTTCACAGTCACTGATGTTTTCATTTTTCCCCTCACAAGGTGAGAAACATGTAAAACGTTTTCCCCAGGAGGATCACCAAGGGTCCTCTGGCTCTTCCTTTTATTGTGCTGAGGCCTTGTGGCAGTGTTGCCTGCCTGCCTGGGCTTTTGGCTGAGGTAAAATACAACCATATTCCCATAACATTGCAGCCAAGGAAGACACAGCACCTCTCTCTGAATGACCCTGGCACAGCGGTTCTCTGGGCTACATCCTGCCTAGCTAGCAGTTATGGATTTCATTGACCTTTGGTGGAAAGGGCCTTGCTAGCCTGTCAAAGGTAAGTGGGGTTCAGGGAATGCCCACAGGAGCATGGGAAGCCTGTAGTGAGAATGGCGCCAGGCAAACTTCTAAACATTGTGCTTCTGCAGAAAGCTCTTAAAGCAGACCAATGGCACCTCAGACTCATGCCAGAGCAGCTTGTTCTATTTACCTCTGGTCTGTCGTGCTTGTCTCTGAATGGGATTGCAGGCTTCTTGGGGTCAGGGATTGCATCTTGTCTCTTTGTAAAGTTCCAGGAGCACTGTGGAGGCTTATTATACAAATCGTATCAATAGTCAGGCTGTCAGGAAGGAAGTGAGACAATTTTTCTTTTGGAAAACCTAGGCTCACCTGCCCCTGTCAAAGGGATGTGGAACAGAAAGAACAGAGGCATCTGAGGAGGAGGGGACTGGCTCTTTGTGAAGGAGCAAAGTGTGTCAGCTTGCTCTTCTCTCTGTGCAAACAACACTCTCATGGAGGTCTCATTCACCCAAACCGTACTGGACAGATGGGTGGAATGACAGGAGGCTACCAACTCTTTATCTTTAAGATAGCAGTTTAAGACAGCCCCAGTGCTGGTTTAGGATCCATTCTGCAGTGACTCTACACTTAGAAGTGGGTGTCTCTGGGTCAGGGTCAATCTCTAGGGTTCAATTTCATGTGCCTAGCGGGGGCATGTGAAATCAAACTATCAGGGCTCAGCAGTTGACCCCTGTGCTATTCAGTCTCAGGAGGAGAAAGGGAGATCAATGGGAGAAACTCTCCTGTTGACTCCCTCAGTGAGGGAGTTGATCATAGATACATAGATTCCAGCTACATAATTACCATAGTTGGAATTGCAAATCTGCAATCAACTTTAAGGGCTAGTGTAGACTGGCCTCAGTCTTGACACATCGCCACTACTTTAGTAAGGGTGATTTGTGCTACTTGAGAAAGCAGACAGAGCCTTAAGTTATCATAGTGGGACACATTTGGCTGTATTTCTGCGTGTCTGTGTCACTGGCATTGTAAGAAACCCATTTTCTTCTTTCACGAAGAGGCAAGTCGAAAGCGTGTGGTGCTCTTTCTCGGCTCAAACCACCTCTCCAGGTTCTGCTACACAAATGGATGCAGAAATGTGCTGAATAAGGGACCTACCTGCTCTTGTGATGTTTTCATACACAGAGAAACTGACAATGGGGTTCCCATGCAGAGATGCCCACTAAATCTCCTCAGCGTGCATGTTCTCTGCACAGCATCTCCCCTTGTCTCTACCATGCATTCACACAAGCCTGAGACCGAAACATCAGCCCATTCAAAGCTGGATCTAGGTTTTGAACACCCCCAAATTCAGGGATGTTAGAGGCTTTGGGGTTTTGATTTGGGCTCATTAGAAAACTAAGGGTCAGCCGTACCACTCGTTTTGGGTTTTAAAGGGTCAAAGAATTTAAAGGGTCAAACTAAGCATCAAATCCCATGGGTTTTCCTGGTGCCTCCGAACGGACTTTGAAAAAATACTGTCATGTCCACTTGGGTTGACCCTCCTTTCCGCACAGCTAAGAGATTTAGTACAGTCTAAAGCTAGTCAATATGTTCTGTTTTTTTTCTAGTGCTGGTGGAGGGGGAAATAAGAACTGCTTAACTCAGCATCTGGATGCTGGAGGTTTCAAAGTCTATTGAGACCATCTTGGTTTATGCCAATGCTGTATTGATTGCAGGGGTCAATGATACGGTGCTCCTGATGACTACCATCTAATATCAATGACTGCTAAGGAGACATATTCAGCTGATTGACGCAATTGCTGTCCTTATGCTCTCCTAAATGCTGGACAAATTCTAGCTAGCAGCCTTTGGCCCTGCCTTTCTCATTCTACAAATACCAGTCAGGTAGCTAGACACACACAGGTGCCTTTCTAAGATGTTCATTGCAGAGCTCCCCCTTGTGGCAGTGCTCTCTGCAGGACCCCAAGCAGTACTGTAAAGGTACAATCTGCTCTCTGATATCTTATTAGAGGTTGAACCTCTCTAATCTGGCACACTCTCATCCAGCTACTTGTGTAATGTGGCATTATTTCAGTTAGCTGGATGACCACTTCACATGGGTGTGGCCAAGTTTCCCACGGTCCCATAAAGTTTGTTTCCAGCCACCAGTCCTGGCTCTCAGTGTTCTGTGCTGTTATTTAGCTGCAATTTACCCCATCAGTCTTCTAAGAGCCCAGTAAATAGAGGAAGTGTTGATAATGCTGCCAGACAATATTGACCTCCTGTGGTCTGACAAATTCTCTTGTCCGGCACCTGTCAGATCCCGAGGGTGCTGGAGTAGAGAGATTCAGCCTCTATGGTCATGCAACAACTAATATATTGTCACCTATTCAATAGCCACACACTTCATTTTTCCATATAGAGTGTGGGCTGCTCTTCAGTTAGGGTAGGCCAGTGCAGTTCCACTAGCCTTGCTGATGTTAATAGAACTAATCGGATTCACACCAACTCAGGATTTAAAAATAAAAAAATAGAATTTACTCACCCAGATGAGCTCCAAACAGTGTCTGTATATACAGTTTAAAAAACCAATATAGACAAACATGATCAAGAATATTATAGGCTGCAGCTTTGTTTCTATGGAAACATGCTTGTTCTCTTATCCCTTTCTTTTTTATGTTTGCCAATTTAACTGCTCTATCCTTTAATAAAACTCCTCCTCATTAAAAGCAGAGTTGCAGGGTTCTTTGTTGAGAAATGTGGGCCATAAAATATCAGCTTTCTCATCTGTTTGCTGAGCAAAACCCAGCTCCTTAGACAAGAATGTGGAGGAGGGTGGGGTAGAGGAAAAAATAATTTTAAAAGACCTCAGTTCTGATAGCCGCTATGTAAATTGGTAGCACGTATGTAATTTATAAATAGGCAGTTAGTCTCCTCATATTTGTTCCACTTTATTTTTCTGGCTTAGATCAAGTTATGATTGGCCCCTCGGCCTATGACTGGGGGCAAGTTAGAGATACGTGAGACGATGTTTGTTACCCATAACACGTAAGGGAAGCATGTAGTTGGCAGGGTGGGTTGAGTTGGCGGTGGACGGGGAGTTAGGGTGTGCGGCTGTTCCCTCTCATTTTTATTCTTTGATTCTGAGCTGCTTTCGCAGTCCCAGTGCTGTGACTTCCACACTGAGAACTGCCAATAAATAATCCAATTCCCCTTTGAAAACCTCCTGCTAATTTATTGGTACTTTCACATTCAGCTTAGTGTCCAAGGAGGTTTTATTTGCTAGTCCTGAATGCTCTGCCCGGTGCCAGGTTGCCTTCTCCTAGAGAGGCCCCTCAGCTAGGAGAGCAAACAAACAAACTTTTATGGAGATATACCTATCTCATAGAGCTGGATGGGACCCGGAGAGGTCATCAAGTCCAAAAACCCCGGGTTCATTACATCAACACTGTTACAGCTTTGGGCATCACTTATTCCCATCTATGCTCTCATTAATTTAAAAATGTTTTTTAAACACTAATAACACATCCATGCAACTCCTAGGTACAGCCTCATTCTTTTCCTTTTCCCTATTGTTCTGTGTGGGTTGAGCATTATGTAGGATGCCAAAGACCTAGCATGAGGCATGTGGTAGGCAGAGAAATATTTGAGTATATATATTACAACAAATTACAGAAATATTTCTGTATTTTAGTGTATGTGACATTTGGATATGAAGTAGCTTTTGGGACCTTCCACCAGGGCTCCCTCTGTTTTGTTCCATCCATGGGTGAATAAATTTTGTTATGCGCACTAAGGCATTGTGGATGTGACCACTGCTTGAATCATATGCTGCTGGGTGTGGGTGCTGGGCAAATCAGATGGGTGTCATCTGAATCTCTCCTGGGTGGCTTCCCAAATGCTCAGGTCAGGGAACCCTGCCTCTTACCAAGTTACATTACAACTGACTCCACCAACCTTTTGTCTTGATCACTGAAGTTAATCTCCTGATGGTACCATTTGCACCATGCAGGAGGTCTCACCTGTGCGAACCATTTCTCTCCAGCCAGAATCTGGCCATAAGGGGCCAGCAGAAGATTCCCTTTGTTTCAGAGGAGTGATGGAGCAGAACCCTGCTACGCCTAGTTTATGCTAGAGAATGGTCCGTTAAGTTGTTCCAGCTTTTGCTGAGACTAGTCACAGTTGGTTCAGTGATCTTTAACTACCTCCTTGTGACCTAATGGATTCCTTCTACCCGGTAACAGAGGATTGCTTGGGCCTTATATATTTAGTAATATGGGTATACATTGCCTAGGAGCTGGACTGAGACCACTAATTTGCTCCATATGCTTTAGGTCACTGCAAGTTGTCTGAGGGAACATGTAAACTTACTGGAAGAATGGGAAGGTGGAGGTCTACCTTTCAGGGTTCAATTTAACGTGCCTAGTGGGGATGCGCTACATCGACTAATCAGGGCTGCACCATTGACCCTGGTACACCTTGCTGTGACCAGGAGTAGTCAACGGGAGAGATTCTCCTGTTGACCTCCCTCTGTGGGGTGGCAGGAAATATTGATTTCCAATATGTCTACTGTAGCTATGCAATTCATGTAACTGGAGTTTTTTTCCACCATAATGTAGACCTGCCCTGAATGTGATGGCTTTTGGTCACTCTTGTTGTGGCCTGAATTCAAAATGGGAAAGGTTTTGTAACCCAGTGCCAGAAATGGTCTTTTGAGCCAGTCAATCCCCACAGAGATACTGATTTAATTTTAAAAAATTGTCCTAATGCGATACAATTTTCAATGAAAACTTTATCATGGATGATCAGACAAGTTATTGATCTTGCTCTAGATCCTTTAATTTACTTGTAAAAAAAATGTGTCCACCAATAAGTCTTGATTTCCTTTATATCTGAATGACTGAATTATTCCTCCTTTCTAAGGCTATGTCTACACAGCAGAGCTATTCTGGAATAACATATTTTGAAATAATGCTGCTACACACAAAAATGCATTTTGAAACAGTTCTTAGCTATTTCAAAATGTAGAGCCTACACACATAGAGCCTGTTTTGAAATAGAGCCATTGGATGTACGATGGCTCATTTCAAAATAGGCATTATCCCTGGTATAATAAGGTTTACCAGTTTTGAGGTAAACCAACCACTATTGCATTGTGTAGATGCTAGGATAATTATTTTGAAATAACAGCTGTTATTTTGAAATAACTTTGCTGTGTAGACCTACCCTATCAGTGTTCACTCCACTCATAGACTTCACAGTTGAAGCTACCAACAAAGCTGCCAATTATAGAGTCATAAATTTTTGAGGCCAGAAGGGGGAAAATTGATAATTTAGTCTAACACCTTGCACAAAAGAGATCAGAGAAACTCACCCAATTGTCACTGAAGGAAGCCCTTAACTTCTGTTTAAGCTATGTTACTTAGTGTCTATGCTATATAATTTTTCCCAGTTGTGGTATTGTTTTCTGAGTTACAAGCAATTCTCCATCATGAACTAGGTTGAATTTGTTAACTGATTTCATATAAGCCACTAATCTGGCAGCCTATGGAAACAACTATCAGTCATTAAAGATCTGGTCTGATTTGTAGCCAGCAGCTTTCAATAAAAAAAACTGACACCTACATTCAAACTCCTAGCCCCCCACTCGGCCAACTGGAGGGGTTCTTCTTCTGTTTTGTTAAATGTTTCTCATGTGTAATGTAATTCAGAATAATTCTGTAGAAAAAGAGACAGTAAATACAGAACCAATAATTTTAGGGAAATGCACATTTGAAATGGAAAAAAAGCAAGCTGTCCTGTGGCACTTTAAAGGCTAACAATTTTATTTATTAGATAATGTACTTTTGTGGGCAGGATCCACTTCTTATCCCACAAAAACACATTACCTAATCAGTAAAATCGGTTAGTCTCTAAGGTGCTACAGGACTGCTTGCTTTTTGTGAAGCTACAGATGAAAGTTCAAAGAACAGCAAGTAAACCTAGGTCAGTAATCAGTTGGCTTAACAGGTGAGGAAAATGTATGCATGTTAATCCCGTTAGCAGCACACACCAAAAGCTGCAGTCCGATCTGTGGCTGTCCTGGGGCCCCACTTAAGCTCTGGAGGCCTCTGATTCTGAAAATGTTTTGCCACATATGCAAGGTGTCAGATGAACTTTTTGATTCAGCTATCTAATACCCTTGTGCAACAACATCCCTTCCCTTTGGAATAGCTCCTACCCACAATACAACATCCTTTATGTCAACAGCTTTCTCTTCCCTCAACCCCTTATGGCTGGTGTACCCTTTCTGACCTTTCAAAATGAAGACCACGCTTGCCCACAAATGGATTTGTATTTGTACCCGGTCTTCCTATTTTCAGACGTTAGGGCTTGTGGTGTGTTTCTCCCTCAACAGCTGAATCTGTGTGGTCAACCCTCATGAATCTGACATAAATCTCCCTGGCCGTGTCTACATTTGGCCAAAACTTTGAAAAGGCCATGCTAATGGCCAAATTGGAGAATATTAATGAGGCACTGAAATGAATATTCAGTGCCTCATTAGCATGCTGCCAGCCGCGGCACTTCAGAAGTGCTGAATTTCGATTGTGCCTGGCTTGTCTTCATGGGGCCCTTTTTGAAAGGACACCACAAACATTGAAATCCCCTGATAGGAATAAGGGGATTTTGACATTTGTGGGGTCCTTTCAAAAAGGGCCCCATGTAGGCAAGCTGCGTGCGATTGAAATGCAGCACTTTTGAAGTGCTGCAGCTGGCAGCAGGCTAATGAGGTGACGGATATTCATATTCATTTCAGCGCCTCATTAGTATTCTCCAATTTGGCCATTGGCACGGCCCTTTCAAAATTTTGGCCAAGTGTAGGCATGGCCCTGAAGTTAGATGCTTTTCTTGAATCTCTTACTCCTGGCATATGTGAATGGGATGGGACAGTAAAGCCCAGTCGTCACCCTGCACTGTCTGGTGGCATAGTCCTCAAAGAGTGTGAACGCTATATCTATATCTATGTACCTGTGGGGTCCCAGCAACAAGTACTTGGGAGGAAATTGTATCATTGCCTCTTTAAAGCTGAGAGCCTTGTAATGAGGGAGCAGTAGGTAGAAGTAGGTGTGGGAATGGGGGGTCATGTGCCCTCCCAGCTTTCTACCAGGGTTTACCTGCCACCAGTAAGGGGCTGCTGAAAGTAGATAGGGGGTTACTTCTGGGGGAGTGAGAGGTAGGCTACGTCTACACTACAGAGATCTCTCAAAAGAAGCTCTTCCAGAAGATTTCTTCCCAAAGAACTTCTTTTTAAAGAGTGTGTCCACACACACAAAAAAGCAGATCAAAAGCGTGATCTGCTCTTTCGAAAGAGAGCATCCACACAGCCCCGGCTCTTTCGAAAGAATGGACCAGGGATCAAAAATGAACAATGTTTTTTCAAAAGAGTGTCTACACATGTTTTCTTTCAAAAAAGCTTTTGAAAGCGGGGGCTCTTCCTGAAATAGGGAAGATTTTGGAAGGGTGATTTTGAAAGGAGCACCACATTCTCTCGATTTACTTTCGAAAGAACACTTTTTATGTGTAGACATTCAATGGGCTCTTTCGAAAGAGCCCCGTTCTTTCGAAAAATCTGTAGAAAGAACTTGCTGGTGTAGATGCAGCTGTAGTGATTTAAGCTATTGTGGGATGGGTGATCCTTTATATTTTACTCCCTCTCAGCAGGTAGCTATTCTAGTTATTCTAAGTGCTTCTCTCCTCTAAGTGGGGAGGAGCTGGGAAATAGGGACCAACATAAAAGCTGCCTTCTTTCTCATAGTAGGTGATATCTGGAGGGAAAGTTTGGACAGTGGTGTACACTGGTGTCTGAGAGGTGATTAAGCATGGGTTCAGCTGAAGGAGAAGCTGGCAGAGGACTACCAGCTAGCAGACTAACACACCTCAGCTCCAGAGAGGAGAGCTGCTGCTTAAGGAAGGACTGCAAATAAGTGGCCCAGAGAAGAAACCAGGAAGAGTTTTAAACGCAGAGGCTGTGCACGTGCATGAGAAAGAGGAGCCTCCAGAAGGAAAGAGAGATTTAGTGGGCCTGCGTCTGGGAAGACGGCTATCCCTTGGTGCGTCTGAGGAAGGCCATACTTACACTTATGGCTGTTGTTAAAAAATGAAACCATTAAGAAAGATGGGTGTGCTTTGACAAATAGGCCTGTCTGGACTTCCCTGGGTGACGGAAGTGAGCACAAAGCTCACTTGAGTTGTCATGTCTGGATGAAAAGGGAAGCACTGAAGTGTTCTCCATACCATTACAGTAAGAAACACAAAGCTTTATAAAAATAAGTTTCTAGCTCACAGGACTGTGCAGAAAGCTGGGAAACTTGAACCCAAGACTCAGATGAAGAGACAAGTGAAAAAAAAAAACAAACCAAAACATGCCCCCCAATTTTTTTTTAAATGTCACAACTTGTAAAACAATTATATGATTTTAGCGATATCTGACTCACTTATTTTAACAGTTGAGGTTCACCATTCTGTTGTGCAACAGTAGTAATTTTTGCTGACTCTCATGTATTGACTTTACTTTCTTTTTGGCAATTTTCTATTTTCAGTCTTTCCACAATGCGTAGACAAAGGCTTTTGAAACACATTTTTAGTCAGTATTGGAAGCCGGTGGGGGAAACACAGAAGGGAGCAAGGGGAAAGAGTTCTGCCAGGCCACCTTTGCTAGAATAGATAATCAAACTAAGAAAAAAGTAGCAGCACAATTGCTATGGTATATCATAAACTACAATATTTCTTTCTCAATTATTTTAACTTCATCATAATTAACTCTGCATGGAGCTAATTATGTTAGATGAGTCTAAGTCTGGTCTCTAGTTTCAGAGCAAACTTTGAACTGAGGGATGGAGATGAATGTTTCCTGCCTCTGAAATCCACCAGTCTTCAAGAGAAATTGATGATATGCAACTTAAAATTGTCTCCATCAGTCAATAGCATGGCAGTGTTGTTACCTAGTTGTACTGGCACATAAGTCTTTTTCTCCTTGGGGACTAGTATCCTCACAGATGCAGCTAGTGTCACTTTTGTACAAGACATTTCTAACCCTCCCCAACCAGTAATGAAGCTTTACAGAGGCAGAAATTATTTGAAATTGGGCTTAAATAATCAGAGAACAATCTGATGGAGTGTTAGGGAAGGGCAACGTCATAGTGGCTATATCTACACTACAGAGAACTTTCAAAAGAAGCGCATCTGGAAGATCTCTTCCGAAAGAACTTCTTTCAAAAGAGTGCATCCACGCACAGAGAAAACAGATCACAAGGGCGTTCAGCTCTTTCAAAAGAGAGCATCCACACAGCCCCCATTCTTTTGAAAGAACGGGACAGGGATCGAAAAAGCAGGCCCCGTGAGTTCTGCTATTTCAAAAAAGGGCCTGTGAAGCATCTACATGTTTTCTTGCAAAAGAAGGTTTTGAAAGGGGGCGCTCTTCTTGAAATGGGGAAGGAAGGGTGATTTTGAAAGGACCACCACATTCTTTTGATTTACTTTCAAAAGAGCCCCCTTCTTTCAAAAAATCTTTAGAAAGAACTTGCTGGTGTAGATGCAGCCGTAGTGACTTAAGCTATTGTGGGATGGGTGATTCTTTATATTTTACTCCCTCTCAGCAGCTACAAGTTATTCTAGGTGCTTCTGTCCTCCAAGAAGGAGCCCCCTTATTTTGAAAAGTCTTTAGAAGGAACTTGCTAAGGTAGACACAGCCAATATATAAGGGGACACATCACACAAGCTATACCCCTCCAAGGGCTTTAACGAAAAGTTTTAATTTTCCCCTGCATGGGATTTTACAAGGCTCAGAAGGGAATGAGGCACCTGACTCACTGAAAATCAATTGGAGTTGTGTGCCAAGTCCCTTTTAGAAATCCCAGGGATGGTCTTTGCTCCAAACCTTTCTGAGCACCCATTAGTTTGAATGTAAAATTGCTTTCTTCCCCCACTAATTTCAATGAAAGGAAACCTAAATTCATGATGAAGATAGAATGTGATGATGGAGGACAATGACGATGAACACAGGAGGAGGAATAGGAAGGAAGGGCAAGGCTAATGGCAATTATATAACACAGTTGCTTTGGTTAGTAATGCTGAGCTTTTGGAAGTTCAAAAATCTTTAAATTTCCTCCATGTGAACCCTAGAAGCAGCTTCATCAACTTTGCTTTTCAGAGACTTTCTTTTGTCTGTTCAGTTAATTTCCATTCGGGACAATTCCATAACCCACTTAATTTCCCCTGAGTGACTGATGTATAGCATACAAAGCATCCCTCCAAATTGACTCATTCTTCACCAAAAAGCTTCTATCTATATGCTGAGAGATGAGGCAGAATTTGATCTTCTGTTGCATTTCTCATCTCAGCTTGGATGGGAATTGGTCAAAGTTGTGAAAGGCAGCAGGTTAATAATGAGCAACTCAAGGGAGCTGGCCCAGCAGGCAGAAAATAACCAAACTGCTTAACTAAGACACAGTGTATGTAACTATTTCACTCTTAACTTTCTGTGTTTCATGGTTCATGCTTCTTGTACATCTCCATAGTTTATTCACCCATTTCCAACACTCCCACACTAGATATTTTATGCTGCCCAGCCTACCTACCTGTGGAAAACTGTTAATTTCTTTCACTACATACACAGCTTCATTAGCTTCAGCATCAGACTTGGTAGCGTGCCGTATGCTTCTGAATGATGATTAAGCTCATAATAATAGCTGAGACATCTGTCCACCCAGAGCAGCGGGTATATTAGCTTGGCTGGTTCCTGCCTCCACAAGGAGAGCCATAACAATGGGCTAAATGAAAGAAAATGAGGCAGCAACGATAACTGCAACTAACCTTGAACAAGAAAGTTAAGTGTTCCACTAATAGTTGCTCACCTCAGAAGATTTTCTAAAGTGAAGTAGTTAGATGAGGGCTCAGATATTATGCAGAAGAGGGCCATACAATTATGTGGATACAGAGAGACAGCAAGAAGAACAAACAGTACTAACAAACCAATCTTCATGTTTTATTATCACAAAAGCCTGTCACTGTCTTCTACCATATTATGGTACCAGAGCATATGCTCTGGTGTGCGTGTGGGGGGAGGTGGGGGGTTGGGAGGGGAGGTTTTACTTGCCTGTGGCCATAGATAGCAATAAGGTCCTGATTCAGAAGATTGTTAACCACATGCCTAACATTAGTCATGTAACAAGCAGCCCTGTAGCATCTTAAAGACTAATGCATTTTTTAGGTCATGAGCTTTTGTGGGTAAGACCCACTTCTTCAGATAATTGGAGTGGACACTTAGAATCCAGGTTATATATTAGTGAGGGCATAGGAGGGTGAAGAAAGGAAGATGAAAAAAAAGGGAGGACAGGTTACCTGTCATTAGTAGGACCAATAGATGAAGCCAATTAAGTTAAGTAATCTGATATATGCCATATGACAGCAATGCCCCTTTGCCGTGTACATTAAACAAACTAGGCAGTCTCTGTGCCAAAGGATCAAGGGACATAAATCTGATAATAGGAATTGGAATACACATAAACCTACAGGGGAACACTTTAACCTCCCTGGACATTTAATAATGGAGTTAAAAGTAGCCATTCTCCTACAAAAGGATTTTACCACAATATTTCAGAGGGAGACATCTGAATTGGAATTCATTTGCAAAATTGACACATTTAAATTAGGCCAGAATGTAGATCTCAACTATCTTATGCATGATGAAGGCAATTTCCCCACCTTTGATGTTCTCAGGAATGGGACACATTCTACTTAATTTGCTTTGTCTGCCGGGTCTACTAGTGAAAGGTAACCACCTGCCCAACCCCCCATCTTTATTTTTAATTCGTTTGTCCCCTCCCACCTGCTATATAAACCCTGGATTCTAATTGTCTACTCCAATCATCTAAGGAAGTGGGTCTTACCCATGAAAGCTCATGACCTAATGTGTTTGTTAGCTTCTAAGGAGCTACAGGACTGCTTGTTATTTCTGAAGGTACAGGCTACCATGGCTACCCGTCTGAGATTAATCATGTAAGTAGTTCTGTTATCTTGAAGTTAAATGAATGCTTAAATACTGTGCTAGCAGGACTAAGATGGGAGTTGGACCTTTTCTCAATTAATGTGAATAAAAAGCTCAACTATAGACCTCCTGAGACAAAAAGAGCTAGGACTATGAGCTGGGGAAAGTGATTAGTACATGAGAAAAAATTAGTAGGGTAAGTAGTGATGGTGCAACATTCTTATCTGGGGCACTGTCAACCTGTGCTACAGGTATCTTAAGGTACTCCTTGGCACAGACACTTAAGCCAACATTTGCCTCCATATAAATGATTTTACTTAAACCACAAAGTAAGAAGAACTCAGAGGCCATGTCTGGACAGCTGTTTCGCATGCTGCTGCTGCCGTCAGCGCTATGCTAATGACAGGTCATGGAATTCCAAATGGAGGACCATCTGCAAACTCGCACGGCTATTTAGCATAGCTGTGTGTGATTTTACTGTTGGCAGGGTGCGTGCCAGCAGTACAGAGGCCATGTGGACATGCCTCTGACAGCTAAGCCCCACTCTGATGCTGGTCCCTTATTCCTGATTCACATGTCCCACAGCCTCTATACTGCCAGCACGCCCCCTGCAGACAGTAAAATCTTGCACGGCTATGCTAATTAGCTGTGCAAGTTTGCAAATAGTCCTCCATTTGCAAGTTTGTGATCTGTCATTAGCATAGCGCTGCTGGCAGCAGTTCTGTGCTAACGGGCCATCTAGACATGGCTAGTGTTGGAAGCTTACGCTATTAACACTAAACTCACAGGCATTCAGACTATGGTAAAATGCACGTGTCTGTAGGGTAAATGCTTACACTGGCAAATCTTCCATCATCTGCAAAAGCTTGAAATCCTGCCCATGCTCCAGAGAAATAATTCTTGATCTATGTGCATTGTGTGTACTTAGCTACCTCAAAAATGTGTCAGGATATTTGAAACACAGCTGTGAATAGTTTTTCTTTATTACTTTTCTTGTCCTTACAAAAAAAAAAAAACCAAAAACCAACCAAACAAACAAAAAAACCCCATATGTTTAAATACTTTTTTCATATACCTGACTAAAACAAATTAATATGTTTCTTTTTAATCTGGTGTATGTCTCTATGTGTTACTTGCTCAGAAGTCAGATCAAAATAGGTTGTTACAGGAACCAATCAGAGAAGGCAGAACAGATAAGGCACAGATAAGGTGCCTGGGAGCAAGCAATAGCCAGATTTATAGTTCTTGGGGTGGTGGTGATGTTATCTCTTCACGGAGCTGTTTTATCAAGATTGGGGAGAAGAGATCAAAGGGGGCACTAAACCTTTACAAGACTCTGGATCTAGGAAGGGGTGGGCATTAGGTTAGGGTGTGTCCATACTGCAGCTCAAAACCCATGGCTGACTCATGACAGCTGAGTTGGCCTATGAGGCTGTTTACTTGCAGTGTAGACATTCAGGTGGTCTAGCTCTGGGATCCTGCAAGGTGGGGGAATCCTCAGAGCCCAAATGTTTATATGTCTTTGGGTTAAGCTTAGAAGTGATGTTGTAGTTGGTGTCTGTTATAGACTGCCAGATCAGGGAGAGGAGATAGAGGAGGCTTTCTTCAGGCAGCTTAATGAAGCTTCCAAATCACAGGCCCTGGTTCTCATGGGAGACTTTAATCATCCGGACATTTGTTGGGAGACCAATACATCAGCACACAGACAATCCAGGAAGTTTTTGGAGAATGTTGGGGATAACTTCTTGATACAAGTGCTGAAGGAACCGACCAGGGGCCATGTGCAACTTGACCTGCTGCTCACAAACAGGGAAGAACTAGTAGAAGAAATAGAAGTGGGAGGGAACCTGGGCTGCAGCAACCATGAGATCGTAGATTTCAGGATCCGGACGAAAGGAAGGAGGGTGAGCAGTAACATACAGACCCTTGATTTCAGAAGACCAGACTTTGACTCCCTAAGAGACTGGATGAGGAGGATCCCTTGGGAAATGAAGGTGAAGGGGAAAAGAGTTGAAGAGAACTGGAAGTATTTTAAAGAAGTCTTACTGAAGGCATAGGAACAAACAATCCCGCTGCGTAGTAAGAAATGCAAACATGGTAGGCAACCAGCTTGGCTTAACAGGGAAATCCTTAGTCAGCTTAAATTCAAAAAGGATGCATACAAGAAATGGAAATGTGGTCAGTTGACTAAGGAGGAGTATAAACATACGGCTGGAGAATGAGGGGCAGTAATCAGGAAAGCGAGAGCACAATTGGAACTGCAGCTGGCAAGGGACGTGAAGAGTAACAAGAAGGGTTTCTACAGGCATGTGAACAATAAATGGGTTATCAGAGAAGGTGTGGGGCCATTACTGGATGAGGGAGGTAACCTAGTGACAGATGATGCAGGAAAAGCTGAAGCACTCAATGCTTTTTTTGCCTCAGTCTTCATGGACAAAGTCAACTTCCCCATGACGGTCCTAGATGATGCAGTATGGGAAGGTGGAGGGCAGCCATCTGTGGGGGAGGAACAAGTTCTGAGTTATCTAGAAAAACTAGATGGGCACAAGTCCATGGGTCTGGATTTAATGCACCCCTGGGTACTGAGGGAATTGGCAGAGGTCATTGCTGAACCTTTGGCCATTATCCTTGAAGACTCTTGGAGATCGGGGGAGATACTAGATGACAGGAAGAAGGCAAATGTAGTGCCCATCTTTAAAGAAGGAAAGAAGGACAATCCAGGGAACTATAGACCTGTCACCCTTACCTCAATCCCTGGGAAAATAATGGAGGGAATCCTCAAGGAATCCATTTTGAAGCACTTGGAAGAGGGGAAAGTGATCAAAAGTAGCCAACATGGATTCACCAGGGGCAAGTCTTGCCTGACCAATCTGATTAGCTTCTATGACGAGGTAACAAGCTCTGTGGACATGGGGAAGTCAGTGGATGTGATATACCTTGACTTCAGCAAGGCTTTTGATACGGTCTCCCACAACATTCTTGTCCATAAGTTAAGGAAATATGGATTGGATCCTTGGACTATAGGATGGATAGAAAGCTGGCTTGATGGTCGGGCCCAATGGGTAGTGGTCAATGGCTCAATATCTGGATGGTGGTCTGTTTCAAGCAGAGTGCCGCAAGGCTCGGTTCTGGGGCTGGTGTTATTCAACATCTTTATTAAAGACCTGGATGAGGGACTGGGTTGCACCCTCAGCAAGTTTGCGGGTGACACAAAACTAGGGGGAGAGCTAGATACATTGGAGGGTAGAGAGAGAATCCAGAGGGACCTGGATAAATTGGAGGACTGGGCCAAAAGAAATCTGATGTGGTTCAATAAGGAGAAGTGTAGAGTCCTGCACCTGGGGCGGAAGAATCCCAAACATTGTTACAAGCTGGGGACCGACTGGCTCAGCAGCAGTACGATGGAAAGGGACCTAGGGGTTATAGTGGATGAAAGGCTGGATATGAGTAAACAGTGTGCCCTTGTAGCCAAGAAAGCTAACGGCATACTGGGGTGCATTAGGAGGAGCATGTTGAGCAGATCTAGAGAAGCAGTTATTCCTCTTTATTTGGCGCTGGTGAGGCCACATCTGGAATATTGTGTCCAGTTTTGGGCCCCCCAGTATAAAAAGGATGTGGATTTGCTGGAGCAGGTGCAGCGAAGGGCAACAAAAATGATTAAGGGTCTGGAGCACAAGACCTATGAGGATAGGCCGAGGGATTTGGGCTTGTTTAGTTTACAGTTTAATAGCAGCCTTCAACTTCCTGAAGGGGAGCTCTAAAAAGGAGGGTGAGAAACTGTTCTCAGTGGTGTCAGATGGCAGAACAAGGAGTAATGGTCAGAAGTAGAAGAGGGAAAGGTGTAGGTTAGATATTAGGAAAAACTACTTCACCAGGTAGGTGGTGAAGCATTGGAATGCGTTACCTAGGAGGTGGTGGATTCTCCATCCCTTGAGGTTTTTAAGTCCCGGCTGGACAAGGTCCTGGCTGGGATGACTTAGAGGGGGTTGATCCTGCTTGAAGCAGGGGGCTGGACTAGATGACCTCCTGAGGTCCCTTCCAGCCCTGTGATTCTGTGATAGACTGAGTCAGCTGGTATGGGCCAGCTGTAGGCTTTTAACTGCAGTGCAGAGAGAACCTGTGGTGCAAGACAGGGGGAAGAGTCAGTGAAAATTCACAGTGGGGAGAGGATACTTGGGAACACATAGTGCATGGTAAGATGGGGATGTGGCTCTACCCTGTGTTATCTGGCTGTGCACTGTATCCCTGTGTACGCTACTACTATTCACTCTCTAAGGCATTTTGACCTACTTGGCTTTAAAAGGGAAAGCAGAGCAAAGTGTACTGGGACACTGCTAGTGTATGGTAGCAGGGTCCACACAGATGCTTAGTGTGCAGGATGCTTATGTGGGGTAGATTCACACTCCAGCTTGCTGCAAACTACATGTAATAGATGAACCTGCTATAAACAAGACAACATATTTCTCCTAGCCAGAGGTAGGCCTTAGCTGTGGTGAGGGGAAGATGTAAAGGATTAAGGTGTAGGTAAGAATCGCATGCGTCTGACAAAGCAGGTCTTTGCCCACAAAAGCTTATCCTCCAATAAATCAGTTAGTCTATAAGGTGCCATGGGACTTCATTGTTTTTGCAGATACAGACTAACATGGCTTCCCCTCTGACTACTTGTCTCTTATTGTGTGTCCCGTGAACCTTTTGAGGTCACTGAATACATAATGCTTTATTATGAGGAGCTGTTGTTGAGCCAGTTTACTCAGCTTACTGGTCCCAGGTCCCTGGAGCGTAGGGCTGCTACTGTCACACTGCAGGGTAACTGCACCTGTATCCCCACTTTGGTCCTGCAAGGGCACCCACTCTGAAGCTTTCAGCTCCCCAGCTGTCACCTGCTGCTGTCATGCAGATGTCCCTGCTGACCGGCATATGTCCAGGCTTTACGGTTCCCTGCCTACATTGTGAATCCTTGAAAAGGCTGACTGCCTCAGCAGGTCTGCTTTTCCTTGTCTTCAGAGACTGTAAACAGTGTCGCTGCTTGCAGTTAGTTACTGTCCAGCTTTCTCTGGACACGCACACTTCTTCCTAAGGCCCCACTATAGAGAAATTACATTTAAAAACATGAAAAGAACCGACATACACACTTGTGAGCTCACCAACGATCATCCATCACCAGTGAGGGCTCCTGCAGAGGAACAGTCTTTCAGACCAGGCCTATTGTTTTTTTTTTTTTTTGTTTTGTTTTGTTATTGTTTTCCTTTAGTTTTAAAGTGTGGATAGCGGTTCACAATAGCTTGGGCTGAGAGCAGGCACCCCTATGAATCTGGGTGAAGTTCTCATCCAGTGTGTGTGTTCGAACTTCGTCTCATATATCTAGTGATCTGCAGACACTGGGTTTCTCTGAAGGGTGAAGCTTCCAAAGGATGAGTCTGGAGGTGAGAGGGTGCTGTCTCTTCCTCCCAAGTATTTTCTTAGGAATGCCACTCTGTTTATCACACACATTGCTCATAGTGCATGCCAAAATTTACATTAGCTTTGTCTCCTTGAGAAGTTACTTACAATAACCAATAAACATTTACATTTTTACTATTTGTGCTCCTGAGATACTTAAACTGAATGTGATTTGTTCAGGGAATTGTCATATCTGTCATAGTCACTTCTCATGAACAATAAACTGGGACATCCAGGATGATGCCGAGCCTATAAAACTGTACAGCTGTACATGTATACTCAGACCCCTTACAGGTTCACCAGGAGAATTACCTCAAAAAAAGGATAATTGGGACTGGTGGCAGCCCTACTGTAGTGGAAGGGTTTGCAGTTGTCCAAGGTGGTTGGACGTGTCATGTTAAATATAGTTGGAAAACAGGTGGGCAGTAGCCCAGAAATCCATTCCCAGGGTATTTGGGCAGCAAGGCTCCCCTCTAGAGTGAGATGCAGGTGGTCAGGCCTTTCACCAGAGGGGTGCACTGGATAGGATCTAAAAGGGTCTGAGGTTTAGTGTGTCCTGAAACCTTGCTGGTGCTTCTATTTCTTCTCTCCCGTATCAGAAACTACCCTTGATGCTCCAGCAGGCTTTCTTTCTGCCTGCCTCATGTCTTTGCATGATGTTCATGCCACCATCTGAGGCCTCCGTTTGTCAACCTGGGAATTCAGAAAGGTTAACTGTAGTTAAAGGGATTAATTCCTTTAATGGTGACCAGGGGAGAGAAACAAAAAACTAGAAAGTGAGTGACATGCACAGTATCTGTAATATAAACCCTTGGGCCTGAAGCGCTAGAAACCAGAGAGCACTCTATTGACACCTGCTGGTGAACCTGGAGAAGAGCAGCTAGAGAGAGTGAATGCATGGAAAGTAGGGGCGTACCTCTCGGTGGAAGTTCATCTCTAGTGCCAAGAACTGGTCATCTCTATTCCCCTCTGAAACTTTGTGAAGAGAGACACTTTTGTGAGCAGCACAGCTTTGAGGAAGGCATTGGCGTTCAAAGGGGCTTTTGCTGCAGATGCTGACAGTAGACTTGCCAATACCCAGCATTGCCCTGGAGTCTCCACAAAGCAAAGATTAATCTTGAATTGAAGATCACATCAGGGACTATGTCCCACCCAAACTGGCAACCCTAGCCAGAGCAGTAGCATAGCTGAAAAATTCCAGTGATTCAGCTGCCCCATCTCCCCATTAGTCAAAGCTGTAATGGCTATAGCTGGGTTAGACCTTAGGCGTTAGACCAGGCAGCACTTCTCTTAGCTGCTGGAGACGGACCTGCATGAACTCAGGGCTCAGCATACATACAGCAAACTGTGAGTGAGGGGTACAGGGGAGAAGCAAACAAGTGGCTATTGCAGGAACACATTGTCTGCGCTGAATGTTTATGATCCTGAGTGGCCAACTTAGTTAAGACAATTGGCAAGACCATCCTGGGAAGGGGTGAGAGTCTTAATAGACATACACAGCTCAGTTCTTACTGGTTTTCCTAAGTTTGTTCTGTGTTCATCTACCCTCCTCCCCACTGCTACTTAACCCTTATACTCTGAGTGGAGCGTAGGTACCTCCACTTCACTCTGTCTCGGGACAAAACTTCTAGCTGACTTCAGGGTACCCCAGAGTACTCCTTGAGGTAAAAGGGGTTGGCTGAGGGTTATTATCCCTATCTGTAAAAAAACCCCAAAAGTTACAGAAACATCTACCAAGAAACCTACAATTATATATCTTGGGAGGAGGTGGCGATCCATTTGGATTGCTTGTGAAGCGTGATAGGGAAAGCTGAAAGGAAGCTGCCCTGCAGGTGAGTTTTCTCTCACCCAGGACAACCACCCAGTTGGTACATGGTACCATGTATCAAGTGGGGAAGACAGCACCCCACCACCACCACCACAACCCCTCCCCCTTCCCCACAAACCAAAACAAAACTTAGTGTAACATCGGTAGCTGTGCAGGGGAAGTATTGCACTTTGGGTGATATTTAGGGTTTTCATGGTGGGGATTCAAGATGGATTTATTAAGGTTTTAGAGGTCCCCGCTGATAATGTGTCTTTGGTGCAGAAGGATTACGTGTAGGTGCATGGCAACAGAGGTAACAAAAATAAGTGTCTAGAGAAGTTGCTGAGCAGTTTCTGAATTGCTTGTTAACTCCACTTGGTTAAAAAAAGAGGAAAAGAGTGGCTGCTGAGGTACAGAAGGAGCAGGATGAAAATGGTGCTGTTTAATGCACAGCCCTGCCCCAGATTTTACACACAGATCTCCTAAATGGCCCGTAAAAGAATAGAGCACATCAGTGGTCCCAGAGCAGCTTTACTATGTGAGTGAGCACAGGATTTCTGGAAAGGCAAACTCTAAAATTGTTCTGTTCTGTTATTCTTCTCCCCAGACATCTCCTTGTGATGTCTAAGGAGAAAAAAATCTTGCCAGTAACTTTAATTATTTTCATCCTCGCAAGAATGTTGCTTGAAGCTGTGAGTCCATGCTACTTCATAGGGTTTGGGTACACTCCTAGGTCTGGTTGCTGCATAGCTGCAAGACCTGATAAATGGATTTTTTATGCAGATGGCCGAACCAACCTATCCTTCCTGTGCCTAATAATTTCACACAAAAGTCAGGTATGTCAGTTCAAGCTATTTAACTACCACGTTCCTGGCACCAGTGCCTTCCTAACTTCACTCACCAGTTTGCATCCCAAGTAAGGCCTCAAACTAGTAATCCAATTGCAGTGATTTCAGTAGCACTACATGAAGGCACGGGAGTCTGCTCCCATAGTCTTTGCAAGCAGCTCTTCGTTACTCCTAACGATATCGATGTCGAAAAACTCTCGGCTCCTTGAGGGTTTAATCCAATACCAGCGAAGTCAGTAGAAATATCCCTGATGAGTTGAGAGGGAATTATTCATTTTAGTGGGAGGTGGCTCAGGCTGATGAAATACATGTACCGTTACACCTTTGCAATGAAATGAGATTGTTTATGGAACAAACGTAAATGACAAGATGTCTGCTTGCCAAGAGAGTTTCACTGTGCATGTTAATAGGTTTCAATAACTATAATCCTATGTGTTGCCCCCTGAAACAGGAACACTCTTCATGTAGATGATACGTTTGACACCACATGCTAAATAAATTTGGAGAAAGTATATGCAGCTTTTGGGGAAGAAACCATATGTTTGCAAGCAGATGACTCTCTTCGTCATACACCCACTGACCTGTTGTTAGGAGAATTGTAACAGGTGGCATTATAGTTCCTCCCACACCCTGTGTGTTTGTGTGCATAGACCCAAGCCGCACTTAATCAAATTCAGATGGATTTGCTTGCTATCTATTCTGGATACTTGTGTTTTGTGTAGTCAATAAGCTGACAATGCTTTAGCAGCGCTTGTGAAATTTCAGATGCAAATATAAGCCATCTGCTGCATCTGTACCATGGAATTTAGCTTGTACTCATAAATCCATTTCATTTGTTACCCTGGGAATGACTAACTCCAAGCACTTCTGAGTGTCTGGGCTTCTATTGCCCATGTCACCACATGGCTTCTCCCCACTGTGCTCAGAAAAAGGCAAAACTATAAAACCTGTGGGTGTGTCTTGTTACAGGAGGGGTGATGAGAAAGATTTGAAGATACCAGAAGAAATATGATGCATGTGAAGCAGGAGGGAGGTTATGCCCACTCAATTCCAACTGCTTTACACCTTTTGAGTATTTTAAAAAGGAAAACAAAGTTCCCAGCAATAATGTCTGTGAAGGCACAGACCTGGGGTTTCTGCCCTCCCTGCAGAGCAGTGCAGACACTGACCCATTTCAGCTTTGGAAGGATGCAGTTCTAGGGTATGGCACCCAGGAAACCAACCCCCAAAAGGGATCAACCCCTCACCCCCAAATTCATCTCTCTCTGTGCAAAATTTTGCATAGAGAGGGCTCATCAGGTTAGCCCCTTTTATCAATGAAAGAGAGATATGCACAGTGGTGCCCCCAAAGAATTTTTATTACACATAGACAGTAGGATTCAAGTGGTTATAAGTGAAAACAGATTAATCAAAGTAAGTTACTACAGTAAAACTCTTTCAAATCTGGCAGCCCTGGGACTCGGAGGTTGCTAGATATTCAAATATTCTGGATAATAGAGAGGTATTCCTAGCAATGAACAACACTAAAGAAAAACAAGATTAGATATTAAGAATAAAACAAAATGTATGGAGAGTACTTTATTTACCAGCAACACTAGTATTGTACACTGTAAAGTTATATTGTATTTGCTGTCTGTATTTACTATCACTATGCTGTGCTTATGGAAAATTTAACTAAGATTTATTTATGGCCAAAATGTTGGTTATTTGAGAGTTCTGGATGATAGAATGTGGGATAGGAAAGCATTTACTGTAAATTGAAATGAAAAGAAAGCACATAGCTGATTCTAACTCCTCCAAGAAACTTATCACATGGAGAGTCTTACCAGAAAGAGCTGTTTTCATGTAAGGGAAAATCTTCAAACCAGAGCTATTCAAACCAGAGCAGCCTTTCATAGTCCCTTCTTTCCTCTTAGGGTGCTTCAGGCAGATTCCTAGGCACACTGAAGGAAAAAAAAATAAGCTGATAGCTTCCCTTTGATTAAATAGACTTTCCCATGGGGGAGGGGGAAACCTTTGTTCTACAACCCCCACTTTCCATGGAAAAACACTGGATCAAAATGGCTGTCAGTACCAGGTGGTATGGTCACCTCTTTCTAGCACCAACCACCTTCTAGACTTACAGAACAAACAAGTTTGTTTACAAGTTAAGTTGATTGCCCATTCACCACCTGATCTTCTGGCATGCGGAGCTGGAGGTAGGGCTAGCCTAGGACGGGAGCCAGTGGCCACGGTGAGGGTAACTCTGGAGCCTGGGCTGTGACAGGGTTGTGGTGTGCAAAAAAGGCTGGGCCTTGGGCTAGTCTTTTCTAGCCCGTGGTTCATGCACTGCCCATAGCCATAATCTCTTCCCTTATAATCCATGCCCCAACTTTTGTCTGAGCACAGCAGCAAAGCTGATGTCTGAGGAAGGTTACAGTGTATTTTGGACAGCCACAGTGTCATTTGTACATACTTTAGTTTGTTTGTATGTTTTAAACTCCATCCACTACTTATATCTTCCGAAATACCATGAGAGACAAAATGAGGGAAATAAAAGCTTTTATTGGGCCAGCTGCTGTTGGGGAGAGTGAAAGACAAATTTTCAAGCCTCACAGAGTTGTTCTTCCTATCTGGGAAAGAAACTCCCAGCATCATAGCAAAGTGCAGGTGAAACAGACAACTTAGCATGTTCTAAGGGACCATCAAGACAGAGTGGCCTGTTAACACCTCTGCAGTCATAGGTCAAAAAGGGAAGGGGGTACCTTCTCTGCTCAGTCTGAGTTTTCTAATATCCTGCGACTACAACTACCCTAAATAACAATAGAAGATCATGAATGTAGCCATTTAAAATGGAATATGCACAAAGGAAGCAAAACTTAATGGTGAGTGATGTCTGTTTATTGAGCACCCGCAAGAAACAAAACATCATCCTCCGTGGTCTTACATCTATATCCCTCTGACCACCGCATACTGCTCCAACAGGGAATGGACAGACTCAGCTGATTTTTGTCCTATACCACCAGCCTTTAACTGGCTACTTCCCTTACCGTATGTGCTAACTACTTACGCTAAACAATCTGTTTCACTTCGCATTTTGCTATGATGCTGGGACTTCCTTTTACAGAACCAAGGAAGAGATCTGCGTAGCTCAAAAGCTTTTCTCTGTCACTGACAGAAGTTGGTCCAATAAACAATATTACCTGTCTCTCTAATGTCATGGCTGCATCTACACTGCATTAAAAATTACTACAAGTAATATTTTGCACAGAAATGCCAACAGAACCAAAGAAAATAGACTTCCTAGTCTATGCCATCTTGAGGTACAATAAACAGTAACCAAACCAAAAATTCATTTTCCATATCCTCATAACTTTTCCAGGAATAGGGTGCAAACTTCCAGTCAGACCATTTTTTCTCTTGAACAAGTTAGGGCACATCACTTGAAATTTGATTTATGATGCAAAATTCAAGGGATTAACCTAGCTATTTAGGGAATTATTAGATACAGGGGTTTTTATAGCTTCATGATCTTTCACCTTCATGTACCACCTATGCTCGTAATTTGTCTGAAGGGCATAAGAAACACCAAGATCTGTAATGATGCCTCTATTAAAAAGTCCCATCTGAAAGAACAGGCTGTTTAAAAATTATTATTATAATATATTATTTGTATTACAGTAGTGCCTAGAGGGCAACTGATTCACAGCTGTTACAATGAGAAGATAATGAAAATTTATCAACAGCATCTCTACAAAATTATGGGAATGTATAGCAGATATTTACAGTCTGAATGATTGGTGAGCCAAAATTTCTTTTCCTCCAGATATTTGCTGTTTTATCAAGATATAGTCTTTTATGTTGTGTGTCATGTCATGTAACAGCATAGTATATCATATGATATTAAGAGATTCCACAGTTTCTCTTCCAGTTGGTGATTCTGCTCATCCAGGGAGCATACATTGCAAATACAGCTGCATGAGCTGATACTTCGGAATACCTGGAAGTCCCTGATGTATTTGCTGAGTAATGTGCTGATGAATATCTGCTGTATGGTGATAGCAAACAAGTCCTTCTTGAAGTGTAAAAGGTTCTTGAATAGCCCAAAGAAGGTCAAGGTGCAGGACTCGGGTTCCAGTTCCAAATCATGATAAAGGCACTTCCATGTGTTTTCTGCAGCTCTACACTTCATAACCTGTCATGCACCACCAGAAAATAAGAGAGGATGTGTATATATATCATATTTAGTGGCAGCTGATAATATAACTTGGTATGTGGTTAGTCATCTAGTCTCACAGATTATGAATGTGGCACTTTGAAAATAGTAAAATGAAATTCACAGCTACACTGTCACAGCTTGAAACATTGTAAATGAACATTCATAGCGGGGCCCTCCACATCCTTTTTATAGATACAACTGCAGCTACAATTATATGCTTTTGAACAGCTATTCCTCTGAAAGCCCCAGTCTCCTTGTTTTCCCTGCAATATTTTTTAAGGCCCGGGCCTTCTAATTCTGAACCTCCCATGGCTAAAACAAGAGAAACATGGGCTACGGCATAAGAAGAAAAATAATAAATATGTTATTAAATTACAATACTTGAATTGTGTGGTTTAGAAAAATATTTTTGAACATAAAAGTCTTATTTTTAGCATTGTCAACAGCAAAAGAGCATTCGTGCAAGGGAGCAGCTTTGGTAGCTAAAAGCTTTTATCTGTAAAAAGCAGGTACAAAAAGAGAATTTGCTGCATTGAAAAACATGTCATGGCAGGGGGAAGCAGTTCTCTTCCCCTAAACCTTGAATAAGTGTTGCTGACAGGAAGGTGACGAGTGCCCCATGCCACTGGACAGTAGAGAGGCATACAGTGACATAGGCTGTAATAGACAACTCAGTCTCCTTAGAGAAACAAAGACAGTTGAAGTTAGTGGCACCTCATGTCAATCTTGTGCCATTCTAATACATGTTTCTTCTAAGTTTTAATGGAGCGTATAATCTCATGACGTGTTGTCTGTCTGTAAAATAAGCTTTATGTGCATGGGGGATGGGAGGGGGAAGCCCGACATGGCGATGATTGTGTTTCAGAAAACATCAAATGAATAAAATACAAGGAAAATGACAGGTCAAAAGTGTCCTGGGTCCAGGGCTAGCTGCACTTCTGACCCCCTTCGCTAGGCTCGCAGAGTGCAGTCCCACAGGTCTGAGGGCTCAGGTGAGGTAAACGCCTGGAATGGAATCTCACGGTTCTCTCAATCTGAAGTGGGCCCGCTAATGGGGTGGGGGCAAATGGGCCAAGGGGCTTCTGGCTGCTGCTGCCAGTATTGCAGCAGGAGTGGTGACCCAAGCCCCAGGTCGTTTAAGTTGCCACTGGAGCTCCTTATGGCATACTTTGGGCAGTGCTAAGAGCTGCCTGGGGTAGGTGCAGAATGGACTGCGCAGTGCTAAAGCTGCTTGGGGGAGGCTAGCCTCAGCCATGCCCCATTCACCTGAGGCCCTGCCCTTTCTGTGGGCAAAGAGTTGGCCCCTGTCTTGCCTGGGGGCCTGATGAGTGTCAGCCTCACTGCTCTGAGGGCATGTCTACACCACAGTTAAGCCACCAATGATCATAAACCACTGTAACTAGATCAGTTGTGCATATTCACACGATGCTCCTTACATCAGAGGACCACGTTTACAGTTTCTAGTATGCTACTGACAGAGAGAACAGCGCCCTGTGGATAACTGTCCCACTGTGCGGCTAGGAGCTGTGGGAAGGAGGAGTGGATCTCAGTGTATCATGCGTGCAAGATCAAAGTCAAATGATGCAGTTTTTTCTGTCCCATTATTCCATGTCACATGATTTTTCAATTGCCCCAGTACACTGTGTGTCTGCTATGTCTGAAAGCAAGAATCCTGCACTGCTCTCTAGCAAGGCTTCCTTTACTCTTTTCCATGTATAGAATAAATATTTTACATGAACTGAGAAATGTGCACCACAAGTAGAAACACAAAATCTAGCTGAGGGCACTCTGCTCATCAGCTGGGAGGTCCTTGAATGTCTCCTGAGCAGCTGCACGAGCGCACAGCTTACAGGGAACACTGCTCTCTTGTCCTGTGGTCAGTGTTGTGAACATAACAGGATGAATCATGTAGTATTGCAGGCGCTTTGCATCTGAACAGGAAACTGTGGTGCTAGCCCTGCTGTGAGCCATAAAAAGAAACGAATCCAGATTTTTTTGCATTCACAGAGCAGCTTCCTGCAATGGAGCATCACTTTTGGTCTCACAAAGTAAGCCTTGGGGGTGGGATCTCCTCACCATGCCGTTGTGAGATGATGAGCAGGTGCTGCAGAACTTTGGGATGTGGAAAGCTACTGTCCTGGAATTGTGTGCAGAACTTGTCCCAGCACTGCAATGCAAGGGGACATGCTCTGCCCTTTTGGTAGAGAAGCGAATGGTGGTTGTTGGGAAGAATCTGGCAAGTCCAAACTGTTACAGCTAAGGTGCAACTGAGTTTGGAGGTGAAAAGTCCACTGCGGCAGGTTGTATTAATGCACGTGTGCAGGGCCATTAATGCATCCTGCTACAAAGCACTGTGACTCGTGGAAATGTGCATGAAATAGTGGATGGCTTTGCAGCAATGGGATTTCCTAACTACAGTGGGATGATAGATGTCATTCATACCCCAGTTTTAGCCCCAGACCATCTTGTGGTGGTTCACATCAGCAAACGGGAGGCTCTTCACTATGGTACTGCAGGCACTTGTAGATCACTGGGATCATTTCACTGATGTCAGTGTAGTGTGGTTCAGGAAGTTGTATGAAGCACACATCTCCCGGAACACTGATCCATACCAAAAGTTGCAACTGGAGACTTTCTTTCCAGACCAGAAGATTCCATTGTGGAAATGCCCATATTGAACTTGGGAGACCCAGTGTACCTCTTACTCCCCTGGCTTACATAGGAAACCTAGACGGCAGCAAGAACCGTATCACAAGAAGTGGATGGGATGCAGAATGACCATTAAATGTGTGAATGGCAGATTAAAATGTGCTGGTCCTGCCTTTATGGCAGGTTACACCTCAATAAGGAAAATCTTTCTATGGGTATCATAGCAACCTGTTGTGTACTGCATCACATTTGTGAGGCTGAGAGTGAAAGTTTTCCCAGGGTGGAGCATGGAGGCCCATTGTCCAGCAGCTGTTTTTGAGCAGCCAGCTGCAGAGGCTATTAGAGGAGCATGGTGGGGGGAAGGGCACTATTCAAATCAGGGAGCCTTTGAGGTGGCATGTGGATGATGGGCATCTGTAATGCGTCTTTCTAGAAGCGTTCTCCCAGGTTTTGTTAAGTTGCTGCATTGCATGGAAGACAATTGGTGATTGCTGATTGCTTACTGACTGTATTTGTATTGCACAAATGTGCCAGTCCCAGGGTGTATTAATTTCAGCAGTAATCCCTGCCTGCAGGAGACAAACAATGATGGATTATCTTTCAGAGAGTTTTTTTTTTTGTTTTATTAAATGACAATAAGCAGCACACAGGAAATGCTTTCTGGAAATTCATGGAACACTGAGTGTGAGTGGAACACTCTCTTGCTGGAGGTTCTCAAGTTTGTTTGTGAATCCAGCTGCCATTGGGAAAGCTGTCTGAAGGGGCAATGTGAAATGTGAATGGAGCTCTGTTCCGGGTGGGGAAGATGTGTGGGAGGGAGTTTGGGATGATATGGCAAGTATTTCTGATGGGCTGCATGTGGGGAGGAAAGGTAAATATGTGTATGTTCTGCCTGCAACTCAGTTATTGACTTTGACATCTCTGTTTGATCCTCTCTCACCTTTATCATCTGCTCCTGGCCCTGCTTTCTCTGACTATCCATTTTTAATTTTTCATTGATTGTCTTTCTCCACAGCAGGCATTAGGATTGGAGCACCTCCCAAAACAGGTCCTCCTGGATCTCTTCCTTATCCTTGGGTTCCCCAAGACCACATCTGCAGAACCACAGGAAACAAACAGAGGCATGATTGTTAGAGCATGCACAGTGCTCACAGCATTGAATTGCAATAATACAATACCCCTCTTTACCACTGCCCCTCGGCAAGCACACAGCTTGTCAAACACCCTTCACACAGTGAGCTCAGGTTCCTGGAGGTTCCTGTGAAATCTTGATGCTTGTTGACTTTTCCACAGGGGAGTGTGAAGGAGAGGCAAACACACCTAGACTTGTACAATTTTATCCCTTAATCTACTTCTAGCATATCACAAAGCCAAGAGGAGCTGTACCTTAAAACCAAGCTGTAGCAGTTCATAACAAGCACTTATCAGAGCTCTCCTGCATCATGCACACCAGAGCCAGGGTGCTGGGATTGGCTCAAATACTCCAGAGTTGAGGAAAGTTCCTGGCTTGCCAGGGTATCAAGCAACCCTGTCACGTGTTCCATTTCATCCTCCAACTCCACTTTCATCCTTTTGTTGAGTTTACTGGCTGCTATTTCAAGTATTCACGGGGCAGTGGAGGTGTGGTCACCCCTGACGATGGTGTCCAGCTCCTTATAGAAGTGGCAGGTCTTTGGAGCAGCACCAGAATGATATTTTGACTCCCTTGCCTGCTGGTACACCTGCTTAATCTACTTGAGCTTTGCTTGGCATTGGTGTGTGTCCTGTTTGTAGCCCTTATCCAGCATGGGAAATCTTTCCATAGGTATCCAAGTTCCAACAGCTGGAGTGGAGCTGGGACCGCACAGCCTCTTCTCCCACAAAGCCAGCCGATGTAACAAAGCCAGTGCATGCCACACACAGGAGTGCATTTGCCTCCTGGAGCCGGCATGGTCGGCCAGAAAGATGTGAGCAGAGTGTCTATACTGACATTGGTGCAAAAGTTTCAATGCCTCTTGTTGAGGTGGTTTTGTTTTGTTAGCAAAGCAGGAAATTACACTGGCAGGAGGGGTGTTGAGGTGTGCACACCTCCATTGTTTTGCTGATGAAAGCTGACTTTTGTTGATAAAGCTGTGTTGTGTGGACAAGGCTTACACTGTTTCCTAGGTTATAATACCCAGTGTACTGATCATGCTTCCCAGCCTGGCCTCACTTGTTGTAGAACGTGTGGTTCTTTCCCTTGGGAGTCTGACACCAGAGATAAATTTAGTAGCCATTCTTCCTAAAAATCAAAGCATTGTTTAATCTCAACAATAGGCTCAAAGCATCACAAATGAGAAAAAGGATTTAAAAACAAGAAAAGGTCTAGAGGGGTGTCCACTACCGTGAAGGGATCCTGAGAAGGTCTAGCTTCTTAAGCCCCTCCAGTTACATCTGTGGTGTGCTCCCCACAGAGAGCTCCTCTGGCACACTTTCCCCTTCTAGAGAGAGACTTCTATCCAGAAGCATTTTGTCTTTGCTTTCTGGGCTCAGATCCACTTCCCAAGTTTAGTTTGGTGAGCTCCTTGGAGGCTGAGTCTACCTTTTGGAGGGAATTGCTCACCCATGCACTCGTAGCATTCTCTAAAGGGCTTGAGGGAAATTTTAGGTCTGGAGCGTCTCAGGACTGTGAGTGCTGACCGACCTCAGGGCAGATTGTTAAAAACAGGGCAGGTAGTGATGTGTTCTATAATTAGATTTCACCAAGCAAGTAGCAAATTTGATCCCCGGATTACTCCAACGGTCCTTACCATGGAGTCACAAACAGTCCAGGCTATTTTGCTACCCAGACAAACTGCAGTTGTGATGAGTGGTCACTGACACCCAACATCACATAACAGACAGGTTGCTTCCAGTATCAAGAGACCAGTCACAAGTCTCAGATAATTTGGTCACCTGTAGCCAGTCCTGCAGTAAACGATCCAAAGGTTTATTAACTAGGCAAAAGACATACATTATTTACAGATTTCAAGTAAGCCAACATACGTATGAATGAGTTGGCATCTGACTCCTAAGAGTGACCGGGTTGAAGTGATTGTTTCACTAAGTATTTTTGGAGGGGAATTTTTTTAAATTTTTTTAAATGCTTCTGCTCTTCTGTCTTTGAGTATAGAAACTAAATTATGTGCTGGGTTATGTCATTTATTTTGCTGTTTTTCCTGTTTAAAATGTTTCCATTTTCCACTCTGGACCTTTATTAACTTCAGGATCTTTGAAAAAGTAAGAAAATGGCAATGTTGCAGATTTTTTTTCTTTTGCTACTGACTGACTTTACCAAAGTTGAGGATGTTTACAAAAGTCTAAATGGGTCAGTGGATCCCATTGACATCAGTGGGAATACACATCCTAGATGCTTTTCAGAATTTCACAAGGCCCCTGCCTGATTCTTCTGGTACCTATGTAACTCTGGAAATCTGGCCCCAAATGACTCAGATGTTCATTCAGGTCCCCATTTGCCAAACCACTCACCGCTACACTATTTCGCACAGCTGGTAACCGCAACAGCTGACTGGGAAGAGCAGGCTGTGCTACTTGTCAGCACAAGAGTACACAGGCAACTTAAGAAGCTATGGTGCCTTGACAGAGCTATGTGAGGAATAAATTGTTAAATATGAGCTACAAAAGGAAAAAATACAAAACAAAAACCCTGTGCCAGGATCTCCTTTTGTTTCTGTGTATCGTGTAAAGAAGGCTGGAGGTGTTGGGTGATTTGTTTGTTTTTTAGATTGCTTGTTTTTCACATTACAAAGAGCAGCGAGCACAAGTTTGGGCTCCCTTTTTTGCTGGACAAATCCAATATGCACTAGGGCGGTGAATTCTCTCCCAGCTGCCATAATTAACATGGATACTATTAATATCAATAACAACAACAGAAAAGCAGCCAACCAACAAAAAATAAAAGTTGTAAGCAGTCAAAATAAAAGTGACTTTCCCGCTCATGAATGGGGTTTCACTTCCATGCTCCGGGTTTCCCCTGCCTCGTCTGGCATGACCAGGACCTGACAGGTCCTGAACAAGAGAATTTGCTGGGCTAGGGGAGATGCAGGGATTCTGCAGCAAGGTGGCCCTGCTGTCAAGGCTGCTGCAACCCCAGCCTCCCTCCCCAGGACTTTGGCCCCAGCCTGGGCTCCCTCTTGCTGCCTTGGAACTCTGGCCCCAGCCCTGTGCTGATGCAGGGCTGCCAGGGAGCTCCAACTCCATCCTCTGGCACTGCAGGGCAGGCTGGGAGCTCCAGCTGTTGGTCCCTGATGCCCAGGCAGGGACTCCAGCTACAGCTCCCCCCAGCACTACCACGTGGCAGGCACAGACTAAAAACTGTTGCGTAGACGCATGGGCTCAGGTTTGAACCTGGGTGCAGAAGCCCCATGACTGGAGAAGGTCTTAGAGACCAGGTTCCAGCCCAACCCCAAACATGCATAATGCATTTTTTAGCCCTGTAAGCCCAAGTCCGTTGGCCTAGGCTGTAAGATATGGAGACCTCCCTGGTTTCTTAGTGTAGACATGTCATTAGTTGCTCTTGACATTTTCACTCAAGACCTTAATTTGGAATGTAAAAAGCAGAGGGGAAAACAACTTTTAAAATCAAGCCCCCAAAATATCCAGGCTACCCCTATACATGCCAAAGAAGCAAAAACCGCCATCCCCCACTTGTTCATTTGCAGGTCATGTTTAAGAGGAACGAGCTACTAGGACTGCAGCACACTGGAGGAGTTGTGAAGAGAACCAGGAGAGGAGAGAGGGTGGGCTAAAGTTCATTGGTAGACTATGCAGATAAAATCATGACATTTTTGTCTTCTGGGGAAGTTGCTGTCTTTGCAACTTGTTGTGGCAAATGACAATGCGTATCGCTATTTCCAGAAACTGTCACAAATGTAACTGTCACCATCCCCTAGTAGTTTCGACAGCCGCACAAATAATGATTCACACAGCTCCCTGCCTAATGCACCAGTTTAAGAGCCTGATTTACAGCTTGGACTCTGTCAGAGATCCTCAGATTTTGCAGTAGGTTCCCTTTGCTATGCCTGTGCTGCAGTAGCTTCCAGAATGTGCTTTTGTCTTTATGAATATTCACTTACAGGGACTGGCTTTTCTTCACATACACCTCATGGACTGTGCTGTGTGTCCATGTGACAGTCCCTTGAATACTGAACCTGCAGTCTGCCAAAGGAGTGAATTGCTAATGAAAAGCCAAAAGCCCAGCTGGTTTCACTTCAGGTGTTATTATTTGTCCATACATTTTAATTTGTCCTTAGACTAAAGATTTATCTACACTGGCAGATGTAAAGCGCAGTCAGTTACAGTGTTACTCACAGGGCACAACAGTGAAACCAATGTTGTGTGTGTACACAGCGGCCAGAACAGTAGCTGATCACACTTCTGGCACTTGCAGCGGTATTCAGAGCTGCGCACTCTGGACAGCTATCTCACTTCCTGTTCTGGCAGCGAGGCTTGCGGGGAGGTGGGGTCGAGGGAGCTGTGGGGCATTCTGGGTTATGTCCCAGTGCCCTGTGGTTCATTGCTTCACATTCGAGCAAGCCATGAGCTTCCTCCTGCATTTAGCACTGTCTTTCAATGGCTTTTGTGTTGTGCACTCTGCCTCCTTGGTCTGTGAGAATGGATCCCAAACTGCTGAAGAAAACGCTGACAGGTATCACTAACACATCACGAATGGCAGTCAAGCTACTCTTTCAGCTGCAAAGTGACAATGAGGAATCAGACAGCAGCTTGCCATGCACCTGACGTACGACACAAGGCTTCTTGTGACATTCCCAGAGGTTCTGACCGCAGTGGAATACTGCTTTTGGACTTGGGAAACAAGTGCTGAGTGGTGGGATTGCGTTGCCACGTCAGTCTGGGATGATGAGCAGTGGCTGCAGAGCTTTCAGATGAGGAAAGCCACCTTTGTGGGTCTGTGTGATGAGCTTGCCCTAAGCCTGAGGTTCAAGAATGCTGCTCTACTGGCAGAGACGCACGTGGAAATAGCACTGTGGAAACTGGCTACTCCAGACAACTGCTGATTGGCTGCCTGTCAGTCTGGAGTGGGAAACTGGAACGTCTCCCAGAGGCCTTGACTCCAGGCAACACGCACAGAAAGTCTATTAGCACTCTGTTCTGCACCTGAATAGCCCTGTGTTGGGAATAGGACCACACAGACCCATGCCCATTCTCTGCAACCTACCCACCCACAACAACTCACTGCAGCACACTTCCAGAGATCAAAGCCACTTATCAAGTGCATCCTCTGCTGTTTGTGCTTCTCCAGCCTCCAGCTACTGCAACTGGCTAGCCTGCTCCAAGGTGGAAAATAGCTCCTCAGTGCATGGATGTGTGGAATTCTAGCTATCCTCTGGATCTGGGTCCCCCCTCCCCTTGGCACACTCATCCATGATTTCCTTCTGCTGGCTTGGTCCCTTCTGGGACAGCCTCTGAAGTCCCAAAGTGTCCATGGGAGTCTTTAGAGCTAGTACTGGCAGGTCACGGGCACTGCACTGAAGTGGCGGTTTGCCCCCTGTGCCTCAAGGTAGGCGTTATGAAGCACCTTCACTACAGTGCATCCCAGTCACGGCCCCTTTTAGTCATGCATCTCCAGATCCTACAGATGCACAGCTGGGACTGAGCAACTTCCTCTCCCCAAAGGTGAATGCCTCAGCCTGGCTGTAAGTAGGGGATCTCCTGGTGCATGGAGTGGGCACAGACACCTGGGAAGAGGCAACAAGAGCACTCCATGTATCACCAAGTGAACTGGAAGAGGACTTCCCAAATTCCAAAGGAATGCAAAGGGCATATCTGAGGGTTGGTCACCTACGGGGCAGGAAGCAGAGTTAAAACTTATAACCAGAGAGGTGAGACCAGCCATTGTGGGAAAGGTACTGGAGGACTGTCCCAGGGCTGAAATACATCATGGCTTCCACCCTGGCACCCCATGCTGTATCTAGAACCTGATAAGTTCTATGCCTCTCACCAAGGTGGTTTACTTAGAGCTCAGCAACCGAGGAGCTAGTGCACCCCAAATGCCTTACCAATGTCGACACCTCAGGAATGACAGTGCTGTGAGTACTGCACTCTAACTTGCCAGTGTAGGCAGGGCCTAAATGGTGTGAGGCTATGCATTCACTGTTAGTTTAACTCTGTAATGTGAAGTCAGGAAGGATGTGGCTTGGCGAAATTTTACGGTGGCAGAAAGAAACAAGTATCTATAGGGATAATATTATTTTCCTCATTATAATAAAGATTTCTTATTCAGTGTAAGACAAATTGACTCACTACGATTCTTTATTATGGTCATATGGCAAATGCAATTATGTATATCTGGACCTTCTCAGGCAGGTAAATCCCCCATTATTTCAACAGTAGTTTGCCTTTGTGAGGACTGCAAATTCTCTTTGTACATCAGAATTATCTCCCCTGAAATTAGTGGTGTTCTACTGATCTAAAAAAAAGCGTGAGGGGACAGTCAAGCCTTGCTGTCTCCAGTAATTCATACTGTACCAAAATATTATGAGCAAAACGCCACCTTTGAAAAAGTGGTGAGAACTGTTTAAGATTGAATGGCATAATATTGCCTTCTGTTTGTTGTCTTTTACATATGTACTATATTCTATCATTCCACGAACAATAAAACAGTACAAATAAAACATCTCAGATAAACATCAAAATGGAGCCCCTCCACTAAAACAGATGATGCATAGAAAATTAACTCCAGACTTGTGTGCACAAGTGAATTATGTAGTTTCAGATCTCATCAGACTCGCTGTTTAATCGCACTTCCAAAAAACAAGGCTGTCTCTCTTATCATTTATTTAAAAAGCATTTTAAATACTCCAAATTTGCACATTTAAACGTAAAGAAAACCTCTCTTGCTGTATCAAGGGCTAAGTGGGCTGTGATAGTTTGGTTCCCATGTTATTTAAACAGAGTATTAATGAAATAAACACTTATGGCACTATCCTAAACTGATGTACACTGGCATAGCTCTTTGGAAGTCAATGGGACTGGGGTTTTTTACATCAGCTGAGGAGCCGGCTCTTGAAGCAGTGTCACTCTTCACTGGCACCATTCCAATCTGCGAATATTTCAGCTCTAGTGGATCCTGATTGCATGGAAGCAATAATAGCTTTAACTTGATTTCCACACCAGATAGTGAATGCTGTAATTAGGTTCTAACCTGCACCCTTCCTGGTAGCTGAAAAACAGAAGCAATAGCCCAATGACATTAAATTCTCCCAGATGACTGTGATATAAAAATATTCCTGATCCCTTATGTCTCCCGGAGGGATCATCTCAGCATCCTACTTTAAGATCTTTAGGTAAGGACAGTTTTTATTCTGTCTTGAGCAGCACTAAGCATATCACCGGCGTTTAAATAACGATGGAATCTGCCACCCATAATTGCTGTGTCTCACTAGGATAGGATCCCGATTGGTGATTTTATTTCTCTGTTGTCTCTCTTCTATTTAGTGTGATGAAGAAATGTTCATATGAAAGTTAAATTTAAAGCCGGGTAGGTTTTTTTCCCCTTTGGTGTAATGGTTTATGTTAATGCTCTCTGCGTTACAGCCAGGAACAGGTATAGAGGTGGGTTGGTTAGCTTGACATATTTTGTTACATTTTTAAGGTATTACCCAAGGCAGGGGGTACCAACCATTTGTTTTCTGAGCTCTCTCCCCCTACCCACAAACATGATCCATGTCCCATCTGTACACCAACTGTTTTACTATGTATAAAAGCCAGAGACAGCATTAGGGGGTAGCAAGTACGGCCGTTGCCTGCAGGACCATCCCAGCCAGTGCTGGTGCTCTATTCAGCCCAGCACTGACACCCTCTCATGCCAGTGTGGGGAGTGGCTACTCTATGTCAGGAAGTGGGGCCCAGGGCAGAAGCTGCAGGGTATAAGTGTGTTGCCAGATCTCCCAGACTGGATGTCATTTGCTGCAGTGGCATCCCATGTGTATGGTCTCGGGGGGTTGGCACTTGCAGAGCAGTGGGTGGCCGTGCTGCTGGCTGGAGAGAAGCAGCCCTTTGAAGGGGAAACTGCTGTTTCTGTCCAGCTGCCCCTGTGCTCATGTGGAGCTCTCCAGCCTGCGCTCACACTGCTTGTCACAAGCTGGTGAGCAGAGGCTGGGTGCAGATCCCACTGGGGAGGGTCTGGGTGATGAGCCTGGAGGCTGCTGGAGTCCCAGCTTTGAGCCTGAGGGAGAGGGGAGCTGGGAGCTGGCACTGCCTGTGGTTGCTTGACATCCCACCCCTAGGCATATGCAGCATACAGCAGTGCTAAATTTGAGACATTGGGGCCTTAAATTTAGCGGTGCCCTATGCAGGTGCATATGGTTAAGGACGGGTCTGATTGCCCAAGTCCCTTGCTACAGGGGACATTGCAAAGTTGAGTTCTTCAAGCTTTGTCATCTGCTGCTGGTGGAACTTGGGATCCTGGGCTTTGGCTTTTTGCCCTGGGCCCCACCAACTCTAATGTTGTCTAGTCATTGGCCCCCCCGGAACTGTCTTGCAGCCCTCCTGGAGGCCCGAGACCTCAGCTGGAAACCCCCAAACTTCAGGGATTTATCTCTGTGACTCCAGTTAAAGTAGATAGGAGGCACACAGCTCCCCCTGAGCACCTTTTTAAAAGTGTTGGTGATTGTTTAGGTAATGGGCTCAGGGATGTTGAAAACACAGTTCAGCGCTTCTACTTTAAACCTCGTCTCAAGTGCTTAGCTCTTAAATTAACTGATGAAGATTTCTTGGTGAGGTAGGCAATTGGTATATAAGACCAGATTCTGGGCAAATTCTGGCCCTGTTATTTTAGATTGTAGACTACTGTGAAAATGGGTCTTCCAGAGAAGTTCTTCTAACAGTCAGTACCATAGCAGATGTTGTGCTACATCTTTACAACCTGGTAGCTACGTCTACACTGGGACGCTACATCGAAATAGTGTATTTCGATGTAGCGAAATTGAAATAAGCTATTTCGATGCGTAGTGTCCACACATCCTCCAGGGCTGGTGCTGTCGATGTTCAACATCGACGTAGGAAAGCATGAAATTGAAATAGGCCCCGCAGGGGAACGTCTACGCACAAAAGCAGTCCCAATTGGAAGAAGGGAGCTAGGAAAGCCTATGGACAGGGTCACAGGGCGGACTAGCCCTTCTGGGGCAACCGCAAGCCGCTCCCTTAAAGGGCCCCTCCCAAGCATACTTGGCCTGCACAGCACAGGTCCATGGAGCCCACAACCACTTGCAGACCTTGTGCATGCAGCATGGACCCCCAGCAGCAGCAGCAGCAGCCAGAAGCCCACACGGCTGCCGCCAGGGCAGTGGCCGCCCTGCTCGGTGCCATGGAGGACACCGCCCAGCATCTCCTGGAAGATGATCTGTCCTCCTCGGGGGATGGAGGAGCCGCCCCAGACCACCATGTAGCCCTCCTGGCCTCCCCCCACCAGGTGCGCTGCCAGCTATGGAGGTACCCCACCAGCACGGAGTGGTGGGAGTGGCTGGTGCTTGGGGAGTGGGATGACGACTGCTGGCTCCAGAATTTCCGGATGAGCCGGCAGATGTTCCTCGAGCTCTGCCAGTGGCTCACCCCTGCTCTGCAGCACCAGGACACCCCCATGCAGTGAGCCCTCACCATTAAGAAATGGGTCGTCATCGCTGTCTGGGAGCTGGCCACTCCAGACAGCTACTGATCCATAGGACAGCAGTTCGGTGTGGGCAAGGTCACCACTGGGGCTGTCGTCATGGGGTTAAGCGGACCCTAGGGGGGAGACACTGGGGGGAGGGGGAACCCTGGGGGGTGGGAGCCCGGGGGGATCCCGGGGGAAGCCTGGGAGAGAGGGGGCCCTGGGGGGAGGCCCAGGCACACCCTGCACATCCCTTATGGGTGCTCATGTCCTCCCCCTGCAGGTGGTCCGCGCACTGAATGCCCTGCTGCTCCACAGGCTCGTGCGGGTCGGGGACCTGGCTGTGGCCATCACGGGGTTTGCCAGCGTGGGGTTCCCTAACTGCTTTGGGGCACTGGATGGGACCCACATCCCCATCTGCGCCCTGGAGCACAGCAGAAGATGCTTCCTGAACAGGAAGGGCTACCACTCGGTGGTCCTCCAGGCCATGGTCCACTTCCTGGACGTATAAGTTGGCTGGCCTGGCAGCACCCACAACACCCAGGTTTTTAGGAACTTGGGCCTGTGCCGCTGGCTGGAGGTGGAGACCTACATCCCCCAGTGGGAGATACCTCTGGGGGTCACCACTGTGCCCCTCTGCCTCGTGGCGGATGCGGCCTACCCCCTCCAGCCCTGGCTCATGCACCCCTACACAGGCCACCTCAGTGCCAGCCAGGAGCGGTTCAACACCCGCCTGAACCATGCACACCAGGTGGCCGAGAGAACTTTCAGCTGCCTCAAAGGCCGCTGGAGGTGCCTCCTCACCCTCCTGGATGTGGTGCTCCCCAACATCCCCCAGGTTGTGGGCGCATGCTGTGCACTCCACAACCTGGTGGAGAGCACGGGGAAGGAATTTGTGCAGGACTGGGCTGTGGAGGCTGGCACGACTTACCCGCAGTCACCTGCCGCCACGAGTTGCCAAGCTGACCATGAGGGGATCTGGGTTCAGGGGGCCCTGTAGGCCCATTTTGACCAGGCTGCACAGTGAATGCCAGCAGGCCCAGACTGGTGAGCCACCCACTGCCCCCGCCACCGCCCACAACACACTACACTGCCCCCACACCCACACCACTGCGCACCGAAGAGCACACAACACACGTTTGTTTAGTTTTAAATAAACCTAACATATTCTTGAAACCAAAAATGATGAACTTTAACCTGAATGGGAGAACTAAGTACATCGGGGGGGGACAGATACTAAAAGGGGTGTGGGACAAGGCAACTATGTACAATAATGGTGGGGGGGAATATGTACAAAGCGGGGCCTGGGTGGCCCAGTCCTCAGCCCCCTTCCCCCTACTATCCAGTGCCTGGTGTCGGGGGGTGCAACCCACGTCTGGGCCAGAGGCCCTGTCGAGGCTGGGTGGGGGCTGGGAGGACTGGCAGGTATGGCTGGGCTATATCCTGAGCCCTGTGGTCCCCCTCCTCGGCAGGCTGCAGGGCAGGTGGAGGGCGGCTGGGAGGGATGGCAGTGGGGGGTGCCATCTGCTCAGCGAGATGTTCAAAGGTCCTCATGAAGGACCCCCAATCCTCCTGGTGCCAGGCCAGCGCCCTCTTCTGCAAGTGGAGCTGGCGCTCCTCCACTTGCAGGCGGTGCTCTGAAACCTCCACCTGACGCCGGAGGGTGGCGAAGAGCTGGGGATCAGTGGCCACCTGCGGCTGGTTCTAGTGGTGGCGGGCTCAATCCGGGGCTGGTCCCTGCTCTGCCGCCTGGCTGCCCCGATGCGAGGGCCCTGGCAGGCTGTCCTGCACAACGGATGCGGCGCCCATGCTGTCGAGGCCTTCAGATGGTGCGGCTGTGGAATAGAGTGGGGAAGAGCGGACACAGCCGTTAGTCTGGGCCCTGACCCGTGGCCCATGTCCCCCCACTCTTCCACTGCTGGTTCCCCATCCCCTGTCCCCCAGGGATGATGGATGGGTGTGGTGTCCCCCACCGTGGGTGACCCCGTTCAGGAGTTCTGTTCCCCCCCTACCCCAGGGATGGGACGTGGGGCTGTCCTGGGGGGGCCAGGTGCTGACAGGGTCTGAGGGATGTGCCACTGCTGTCCCAGGGCTGTGGTCTGGCTGGGCCATGGTGGACCGGGTCAGCTGGGTGTGTGGAGGGCCCTGGTCGTGTCCCTTGCCCCCACCCCTTAACCTGGGGGTGTGCACCTGGGGTACATACCTGACAGTCCACTCTAACGGCTGGGGGACTACTGGCGGGTGGACGCCCTGGTGGAGCTGCGGGAGGGGAGGTCGATCAGGAGCCCCCCTTTGCTGCAGCCCTCCTCCTCCTCCTCCGCTGTCCAAGGGGTAGGATCCTCTGAGGGCCCCTGGGGTGCAGGGCTGGCCTCCGGGCCGGACTCCAGCTCCAGGGCCTGCTGGGGCTCGTCAGTCAAGTTGTCAAGGTTGGGTGGGGGGGGGAAGAGGTATACCGGGGGCCCACGATCTCCCTAAGCTCCCTCTAAAAGGGGCAAGTGGCGAGGGCGGCCCCAAACCGGCTGGCCGTGTCCCAGGCCTGGGCGTAACCCTGCTGCAGCTCCTTGACCTGACATGGTCAGGAGTGCGGAGAGGGTGACCCCAATCAGCCAGGCCCTTGGCCAGCTGAGTGAACATGTCTGCGTTCCGCCGCTTGCTCCCATTACTTGGAGCACCTCCTTCTCGCCCCAAAGCCCCAGCAGGTCTCAGATCTTGGCATCTGACCAAGAGGGGCCCCGCTGCCTCTTCCCCCCCCGGCTGGACGTCTGGGAGCCCTGGGTCCCCTTGGGGGGTGCCCTGTGGGCACTCAGGGGGCTGGCTGGCTGCCATGGCACTGGGTGGGGGATTGGGGTGTCTGGAGGGCTTGCAGGCTGTGCACGTGTCTGTACTGCTGCTTGTATGCTCTCAGCTTCCTGCCACAGGACATCAGCAGGCGTGGAGCTTTGAGGGGCTGCTGCATGCAGTGACCATAGAGCTCAGCAGCTGGACAGAGCATTTCTCAACCCCTCAGCTGATGGCCACCATGGAGGACCAGGCTACTTCGAGGTAGTGGGACGTGGATCATCTACACATGCTCTACTTCAATGTTGGATGTTGAAGTAGGGCACTATTCCCATCTTCTAATGGGGATAGTGATTTCGACGTCTCACCGCCTTACTCCGATTTCAACTTCGAAATCGCTGGCTAGTGTAGATGTGGCTAGTGTGTTGTAAAGATTGTAGCACAGCATCATTATACATCTTATTTTTTCCCTCTTGAGTTTTCGGCCAATACTATTTCCTGCCTGAAAATGGAGAAGGTTGATAGATGTTTGCCAACTGTGGGGGCACCTTTCATTTGCATGCCGTGAATAGTTCTGAAGTACATACTTCTTTATAATGGGATTGTAGATGTTGAGATTTTTCTCCAGTCAGATTTATTCTGCAGTGTTTAAAGGATTTCATGTGAGAGAAGAGGATCACTTGTGTTCAGAGGTGTAGACATACTTTCCTTTGCTTAATTTTTTCTACAATGGAAAAAAAAACAAACAAAAAAAACCCCAGGTGTCTTTGTAGCTACTCTTACGAAAGCTCCAGTGCCCCTATATTTAGTCCCAAGTACTTCTGATTGAGAAATAGCTTGGTCACAGGGCAGGGCTGAGTTTGGGTGAGTTTACGCATACCAGGAACAGCTCTTTTTGAGTCTCCATATGGCAGTCAGTGCTCCATTTGTGTCAGGGCAGAACCCTAGCCCCGTTAGGCTTGGCAGTTCATAACCCCTGCACCTCTGGGCTTGCTGCCTCCATTATGGATGTAAAAAAAATTGCTTGAGCCCCAGCACCAAATTGCTTGAGTCTCGGTACTTTTCTCATTGAAAATAAAGCACTGAGGTTAGCGCCCAAAAATTGCTTGGCATTATAAAGTCTTCTAGGAAGAATTTTGTCTAGGAGAGCTAATAATTAGAATAGATATACAAGAAAATGAGGGCAAAGAGATGAAAGGAAAGGGCTAGATGCAACCTAATTGCAAAGTGGAAGTCAAGTGATGCCCTTTATATCATTTTCTTCTTTGTCTTATAGCTAACTGTCCTTTGTTCCACTCACAGTGGTGAGTTTTTTGGGAGGTATTTAGAGTTGTGAAGGGAAGTGGCTTGTTCATTCAAACAACAGCATTTTAAATTGCCCTTGAATGTTTTAAAACAATTGCTCTGCTGCTTTTGACATCAGTTTAAACATGCTTTCTATGGTGGCCTATTCTGTCTGCTTCCTCAACCAAGAAGTCATTTTCGCATGAAAACTTCACTATTCGCTGGACATAGAGTAAAAATTCTTTGTAATTATGAAGCAAATATTCTTGGGTCTTGTCTCAGAGAAATGTATTTGCTTAAATAGCTTTTGCTCTGTCTTAAAGTTGGAATTGAATCTCCATTTTAAGTCCAGTATTTGCAGTTTGTTGTTACATTGACCTACAACTCTGCATTTGCATGTGCAAAATAGGTAACTACATTTACATAGAAGAGTGCTGTGTGGGAAATTACCCACAGATGGGTTTTGAGGGCATATTTTCCAAGTAAAAAGATGGGGCTGCTTTTCTTGGGGCCTAAATGAAAATAATTATGTTGGAACAAAATACAATTTCTCTTTCATTTGCCCTACAATGTCTTGAGTCTCGCCTGGACATATCTGGAGCTTTTCTGAGGTAGCCAGTCTCACAGTTTGAGAATCTGCCTAGCATTTAGGGATATACCTGTTGGGAAAAGAGGCATTTGTCAATCATAAATACAAAAGATGCTTTATTTCCTTGGATACTGGAAACTCCAAAGATTTCTCTTCCATCCCTCCACCCCTTTCTCTTTTCATTTCCAGTTATCAATGCCAGTGGAGCTAAGATCCAGCTTGACATTTGGAAAGAAACCTTAAGCTTAATAGCAGCATCAACAGGTCTCAGAAATAGCCATTAGAATGGACAAACAGTCTAATTCTCTCAGCAGTTGCGTTAACCTTAAAAGCCTACCTGGTAGGCACAGTACAATCAAAAACTAATCAGTAAAACCAAGCTGGGATTTGGTCTGAGGAGCCCATAGATAAGAAAAGAGGACTGTGCAAATACAATATGGCTTTGTGCCTCTCCTGTCCTGAAATCCATTCTAAATCATTTGGATTTCCACAGAATAGTGGTTGCAAGCCATGGCAAAGCCTCTCAGTCTCTGTGTTAATCCATTTAATTAGTGAGACAGGACAAACTCCGTGGATCCGACAGCACCTATGCGGCTGGCTGGCTTTCTTCATAATTCATTCGGGGTGTCTCTTCTCTAAGAGGCAAATGGTGCCTGTTTGCTCTAGAAGCTTTAGTTTCATTTGGAAGTTAGAGGATGGGTGGGGAAGCACTCCTGGCACCCGTATGTTTTTAGGACACGGTGCAGGAGAGGGAAGGAATGGCTCAAAGTACAGCCAGCACCACCCGTGCAAGCCTCTCCTCCTCCTTCTGCCTCACTCTTTAGAAAAGAAAATGGCTGCCACTTCTCCCAGAGGAACAGACTGTCAGACATCTGCCTCTGGCCTCATTTATTTATTTAAAAACCGCAGAGAGCCAACTCTCCGCCCCAGAGCGCCCCCGTTCCCTGAACGAACCAAATGGTGGCTGTTGGCCGTGTATTGACAGCTCGTTAATGAAGGAATTCTTGACAAAATGACAACCTGTGTGGGATGCTGTGTGAAGCAGAATCCTCCCACAAACCAGCGCTCAGTAATTAGCAGGTGGAGAAAATAGCAACTGACTGCTGCTGAGGAGAAGGGGCAAGGGAGGGGGGAAAATCTCCTAAACTAATTATAAAATGCAGTTCACTTTTGCACAGTTCCTTTCCACCCCTACCCCCAACTGCGCGCACACACACACACACACACACACGCGCGCGCACGCACACAGAGGCACACATGCACCCCCCCCCCCACTCCACAACTCCTCCCCCCCACAGAGCAGTTTTCATGCTGTCATTTTTGTCAAGACTTTTCAAAGTGGCTCTGAGGAATCTTCTCTGACAATTTGACCCTCAGTGGTGGTGAGTTGTGTCAGGAAGGCAGAGTGAGCTGGGCACCTAGGAATGTGAAATGTAACAAGAGACTGCAGCTTAAAAATGAGATGAGGACTCACTCCTTTCCCATTTGGCTGAAGTCTGGTTCACCTAGTCCTTTCCTTTGCGTTAATTTTTTGTGTCTGATTCTTCATTCAGGTGGGCCAACAACAAACCATTGCCATCAATGCCATGTTTCAGCTCTCTCATGTTAGCTTTAGGTAGCAATGTACAGATGGAGCCAGTTCACGAGTCCCATCAGTTACAAAGTGGGTTTTGCAAACAGATGCATTTTTGAAACGTGGGTGCTGAAAGAAAGCTCAGCGCCTGCAGTTACAACTGTCACCTCCACAATCACAGTCACAGCAAGCACCATCAGGTCAGCAGGCTCCATCATTTCAGCAAAATCCAATCCTGGGTTTTTGCAAACCACCACTCTCTTCCAAATGGGCAAACCCCAATGTTCTTGTTCTTATTAAAAGTAGAACCAGGTTAAAATATTGAAAATAATTCAAATACTTCTTGAAATCTTTTAACACTTTTTAAAAATTGTGATGACAATTTCCAAAAAAAAAAAAAAAAAAGAAAAATTCTGAGCACATGATGCATTTCCCTCCCTACACGCCCCCCTCCCCAAAATCAAGACTAATGTATAGGAGTCTTATAATGTTCGTTGTTATTTTTTACTTCAGATAGGCACATCCCTCTAGGCTTTTTATACTTCATCTATCCCTATTAACTTTTTCTGGCTTATGGGTTTCATAGTCATGGCTGCTTTGTTAAAATATAACAATTACTGCTAACTAAATACCCATTGCCTTGTAGGATGGGTACCACAGATGGCTATATTGACTCAAAATCCTCGAAAATAATTCTGTACGCTTAACTCTACAAATGATTTTTGTATGAATGGGAGATTGATTTGGGAATGGTTTGCTGCATGAGGTCAAGGATGGACATTGAGAAAAACCTTTTTGTGATGGGAAGTGTAAAGTCTTTTCTTTAGATTTCTTGACAGCTTCCTGTGATGTTTCGACAACCTCCTGCACTGTTGAGATAAGAGGCAAAAAAACAGGTCAGAGGTATTTTATTCTCCTGAAAAGAGAAGGTATCCTAACAGAGCTATGAAGTAAGAATTGGCGCTGCCAAAGGAGAATCTTATTTTTACTGTAGTATTGGCCTTTATTTGCTTATTTATTCTGATTGTAATGGAGAAAGTTTTTTTTGGTTCACTGGTTTTTCTGCAGGTGCAAATTAGTTTTATGCTGCAAGACAAGGACACTTCACAGCGGCAAGGGCTAGCTTATACTTGTTAGGCTCTTTTGTGTTTCATAGTCAGATAGTCGTCATTTCAGTTGAAGGAAGAAGGATCATGTCAATAGTAATGGCAACACTCAGGTTTGATCAAACCTGTGAATTCTGTCATTGCCTCACAAGAGGTTGAGTTTGTACACATACGGTGCGTCTACACTAGGAACTAACTTTGAAGTTAACTTTGAAGTTAGGCACTACTCTGAAGTAGGCAGCAGAGAGTCTACACACATTTTCCCTTACTTCAAAGTTAACTTCCAAGTAGGGAGCCCAACTTCAAAGTCCTTACTCCATTCCTGGGAACGGAGTAGTGCCCTACTTCAAAGTTTAACTTCAAAGCAAGCAACTTTGAAGTTATTTTTGTAGTGTAGACACAGCAATAGTGTTTGATAATTAATAGTGCAGGTTGACCATCCAACCTGTTTTTACTGGGACGGTCCCTTATTTAAGCTGTTTCACAGACTTCTGACATTTTAAAGAAAATGGGCAAATTGTCCCATATTTTGCAGGGCTCCTGTTCCCTGGCCTCTGGTGTCTCAGGGTGGCAGCCACTGCTTCTAGGGACCTTCTCCACGGGGCAGTTGCCACATTCCCTGGCACCCATGGCGGCAACTCCTACTGACAAGTAGCTGCTCCAGGGGGCAGCTGACCTGTTCCCCAGCATCCCACATCTCACAGAGGCAGCCTCTGTTGCAGGAAGCTCCTCTGTGGGGCGGGTACTCCGTTCCCTGTCCCCCCAGCCCTGGAGGCTGAGGAGTTTCCACCCCCAGAGCCTCAATGTGGGGTAACAGCCCCCATTGCCAAGGATCCCTGACATGGGACAACAGCCCCCAATCCCTGGATGCTGGTGTCCTGTATTTGCCATAGGGCAATGTGGTCACCCGATAAGAGGGAAGGTGAAAATGAATAGTTTTACAGAGTTCTGGGCAAAAGGGTTCAAGTCTTGGCGATGCCCTGGTGACAGTACAGCTGATCGTCCAAGCTAGTTGATATGAAAGAAGAATAACGAAAAGTTGCACCAACAGGATCAAAATATTGAGGGCTAGCCTGTGCGTTAGTGCTGTGCCACCTTACTAACAGGGATGAGCAGGAACTTCACACTGTGGTCTCTAGAATAGTTTTGTTATGCAAGAAAAGGTAGCCTGAATATCAAGTGACTGATTAACAGGGAGATTTGTCAGACTGTGTAATAAACTAGAAAAGGAAGCAGTGACACGCTAACTGCATTAGCTATTTAAAGCAGGACTATGTTGTTGGGGACAATCTTGCACAGGCATGGGCACGGACCAGATGATTTAATAAGTCTTTCCCTCTGCAAATTTCATTTTGTAGGTGGAAAGCCATCACTGGTGTTTGTGCAGGCAATTTTGAGTGGGCTTGTAAGAGTAAAATAGGGAGAAACTCATTTGAAGGCAATGGGACTACACTTGTGATAGAGCTTGCAGAGTCAGGGCCTTTGCTTGGAAACGAAGACGGGTATTAAAGGCATCATCTATGTGAGGTTTTTGGTTCTTGTGGGAAGCCAGTGTCCACACTGTTACTATATCCCAACTTTTCACTTCTCTTACCTGTTCAGGAAGTGGACCTGGCATCAGTTTCAGGGGGAGATGAAGAGCAGATAAGAGGCAATCGCTAGAGAACTGGGAATCCGAAGTTGATCCTGTAGAATACTAAATGCTCTGGTCCCAATCAGCAAAGCACTTGTGCCTGTGCTTTCACGGACTGGTGCCACAGCGCTCAAGCACTTTACAGGTGGAGTCCACAATGAGGAATGAATCTCTTTTCCTTCCACTGTCACTTGGTCTGAATTCCTGCAAGTACAATCTCAATATCAACATGGGCTAAGCAGTTGAAGCTCTTTCAGCATAAATATTGGAGTGTGTGTTATCGTTGTGGACTGTACTGAGTCAAGGACTGTTCATATACGTGAGATCTGTTCAGCTGTTGTTCAAGGGAGGGTTAGGTTTTTGATACATCTCTTAATAATCCTGTTAAAATGCTTAGAAAATACGTGTGCTTTGCTTGAGTTTTTCCGACTTTAACCCTTGCAGGCCTTCTGTACTACCAACATCTAATAAAAGCACAGCATGGTTTCATTTTTTAATTTGAAATGTAACTCCTTGTCTACTCCTTGTCCATAAGGGGCAGAAAGGTAGGTACAATCCATTCCAGTTTAATCATAACACAGGTTGAACCTCTCTAATCTGGAACATTCTTGTCAGCAACGTCTGTAATACAGCATGATTTTAGTTAGCTGGAAAACCACTTATTATGAGTGTAGCCAAGCTTCCTGTGGTCCCATAAAGTTTGTTTCCAGCCACCAGTCCTGGCTTTCAGGGTTCTGTGCTGTTATTTAGCTGTAATTTACCCCAAATATCTTCTAAGAGCCCAGTAAGCAGTGTAGACATAGCCCATGGTGTAATACAATGTTGGTAGAGAGAATCTGTGCCTAATGCTGTGGAGTTAACACTGTGAAGACTGGGGGAGATCAAGGAAGACTGCTTGTAGCAATCAAGATCTAACCTGATGCTGCTGTGGTTTCTAAAGTCTGCATTGTGGCAGGAGGTGTAGCTTCCCCCTTGGGCAAATATGCTGGCAGTAGCTTTGATTGAGCTAGCATGCACGGCCTCAAGGATGGCAGCATAGATTAGCTGCCAGAGTACATACACGGGGGAGCTGGGTGGAATTGTACCTGGGGCAGCTCAACTGTGCAACCATCTGTATAGCCATGGCCATGCTGGGGTTTGCTAGATCAATCAAAGCATGACCTGGAAATAACTCTACTAGAAAAGCATAGCTCTACCCTGAGATCTGTAGCAGTAATTTAGAGGTTTGCTCTTCCCCAGTGCAGCTACTTTGAAGAGTTTTAGTGTTAGATTGGTTGTAACTAGGATATGTCCCGATACGTCATAGCATAAATATATTCTTAAAAAATCCATATATCAAAGAGCTATAAAACCTAAAGGTTTTCACAGATGAGAATAGTTAATGATCAAGGTGGTGATTGTTTATTAAATTAGAGTAACACTTTTAGAAACTCAAAATTATGATAAAGCAAACAAAAAACATTCACCAAATATTTAAACAGGAGGCAATCTGCAGTTTAGGTGCCTTCACCAAATAATCATTCAAACTCATTATTCTTTGGGCTGCATTCCCCCGTCTAATATTCAGATATTTACCACAAACCACAAGTATCCCTAATTAAGTGACCCGCTTCCTGTAAGCTCAGGTGCTATCAACCAAAGGTACTACCTTCCCTGGCCACCTGGTATCAGTGGAGCTGGAACACTTTTAATAGAGGGGATAGTCAAAGCCAGCCCTCTTGCCCCCTTCTTCACCCTTTTTGACAGCTGGTGCTGAGAAGAGAGGTTGTCCCTCTGGGGATCTGAGACCTAGCCAGGAGTGAGGAGACCAAGGCCAGGGCAGGCATGGGGCTAGCAGCTGGGATCGCCCTTGGGGGCTAGAAGTGGAGCCCAGGGTGCAGGGCCAGGAGTGGAACCTTTGTGAAACCTGGGAGTGCTGCAGCTCCCACCACCCTGTTCGCTCCCACACCTGTGCCTGGTATGGGCAAGGGAGCACCTCACACTCTTGACATACTGTGATTGTCTTGCTCTGGGTCAGGAAACCTTTCACTCTTCCAAGTCCCTGAGTCTAGCCGGTGCAGCTGGGCCTTATCATTCCAATGTTTTGCACTCACAAACCTGAGCTGAGAGACCCCTGTTTTCGGTAGGGGAAGAGCAGGCATAATATACATAATTATCATATAACGAAGGACCCTAGCAATGTACTTCCTGTGCAACAGAACTGGATGGCTGGAGGAAACATGGCTCTTGCCCTTCACTTTGAATGCTGTTCTTACACTGATTCTAAAAAAATTATATTTAATTAACATTTAATATAATTTAACATTGGACTAATTAACATCCAAGTTGTAATCAATTGTGTCTCTAAATATTTATATTCATGTGAGTAAGTGCCCTCCTTTTCAGAAATGCAGCACGCCCATAGGTCTGTCTGGTTGAAAAGGATGTGCTAAATGCTAAGCACATCTGAAAAGGAGGCCGCTTAAATATGGACAGGGGAGCCCAACACGAGGCAGCCATTTTTTAAAACCTTGATCCCAATTCTGCCTTAAAGCTCAGGTATAAGAGGTGCCTTCACTTTGCACAAGATTCTAAACATAACGCTCTCCTAAGTCTGGTGCATAGAGCACCAGCTATTTGTCTGTTTCCCATTTACCCAGCTTCTGTAGCCTGTCTCTGAGTCTTTCCTTTGTGCAGGCTGCTGACCTGCTTGAGCCCGAAACTTGATTCAGTTGAGGTCTAACCAGCTGTGTGCACCAGGTAATGAAAAGAGCATCAATCAATAAACTGGACACTTTCTCAGAGCATTTCAGGCTTGTGCTGACTCTGGACACTCTGTGAATTGGCATCTCTGAATCTTAATGTGGGAGACTGATTTTTTTCCCATATTTCTATTGCATAAGCTAACGGCTCTCATCAGAAGGCCACATTATCTGTCCCCTTGCCCACCCCGTCTTTGTACCTGTGCCGATACCATAGTAATAGTTTTTCTTAAAACAGTGTGGTCAGAATGCTAACCAGGTAGGACCATCTGACAGCATCTAGGCCAGCATCTGCTTAATGTATAGTAACTGACTTCTCTCCTGCACCGTGTCCCTTTGTTACCACTATGTAATCGAAAGGGTACATTCTTGAGAGCAAATGCTCACTGCTTCTCTGGACAGCACCTAGTACAATGGACTCTTGACTGGGTCTCTCAGGGATGCTGCAGTGTAGATAGCAGTCATATGGGTTCTAGACACTTTTTGTTTGCACCCAAACATGCACATGCTGCAGAGGATGTGGCAGCATCCAAAATGTATACAAGTTACAATATGTTGTAAGGCCTGACCTCAGAACAATACCATATCACAAATACTGCATCTTCAAAGGGTGATACAAAAATGATCTATTTGGGGTAGATAAATAAAAGCAGTGTCCTTGGTTAATAAAGTTTCTAAATCAAAACCACACAGTCATCCTCTGGAAGCTCTAGGATTAGAATATAGGAGTTCTTGAGTCTTGCTCACTCTGAAGATCACGCTACTTGGTCAGATATTTGTAGTACTGAACTGTATCTTCTCATCTGAAGCTTGCAGTTAGTTCCTCCAAACTCCCAGACTTTTGATGCTTACCTGTCACTGTTTGTATTTTGGAAAAAGCATGGGCCATAAAATCAGTGTGTATATCTGTTTTAGCTTCCTTAAAGTGCCCGTTTACAATGATTTACACCAGCTGAGGATCTGGGGCAGTATTGTCAGTGTTCACTCTGCACCCAATGGCAATGTAACAGGAAATGCACCATTTGCAGAATCAATTACTATGGTAAAAGTAACATAAAATATGGAGATGTAGGGTGTTTCCTTTCTTCCAATAGCAATAATAATGTTCTCAGAATTATTATTTATTATAAACACTGTATAAAGCACTGCACATTTACACAGAGATAATTTACATTATATAATTACATTTCCTACTGCACCTAGCAGCTGTCATAACCTAATAGGCCAAAATACTCAGGTACATACATTTCAGCTCTGTGATGTAGAGATGACAGTATTTAGTGGCATGCTGATCACCCACACATTTTTTGGTTCTGGTAAGTCATAATAGGCAGACTGTGCCAAGCAAAGCTGTCAGGTGGCACAGCCTAAGTGGCACATCGAAGCCAAAAAACCGAACAACCAAAAAAACAAAGCAGGTGAGTGACATGCCACAAAATTCTGAAACCATATTTCAGTTTTTAGGTGAACTATTTACATTATGTTCACACCCCAATACTATTGTAAAATACCTACTCATAAAATAGCCATCTTGCTCATACAGCAAGTGTGCAGTTTTAAAAGGTGATGCCATATGATATATACTGTGCAGTAACTACTCATTTAAAAAGTGTTGCTTATCTTGTAAGCTTTCACAGTGCAGCATTGAGGAAAGGGCATACTTCTCCTTTACACAAAATGAATGAGACTCAATCAAGATTGGAGAAGGTTCAGAGAAAAACAACCGGAATGACTAAAGGTCTAAAGAACATGAGCTATGACAGAAGACTGAAAGAACCGTGCTTGTTTAGTTTAGAAAAGCAAAGACTTAGAGGGGACATGATGGTGGTTTTCAAGTACTTAAAAGAGGGTTACAAGGAAGAGGGAGAACAAATATTCTCCTTGGCCTCTGAGGACAGGACAAGGAGCAATGAGCTCAAACTGCAGCAAAGGAGGTTTAGGTTGGACATTAGGAAAAACTTCCTGACTGCCAGGGTGGTCAAACACTGGAATAAATTGCATAGGAAGATTGTGGAATCTCCATTACTGGAGATATTTAAGGGCAGGTTAGACAAACATCTGTCAGGGATGGTCTAGATGGTGCTTGGTTTGGCTGTGAGAGCAGGGGACTGGACTTGATGACCTCTTGAGATCCCTTCCAGTTCTAGGCCGCGTCTACACTAGCCCACTTCCTTCAGAAGGGGCGTGGTAATGAGCGAATTGGGAACATGCTAATGAGGCAGCACCATGAATATGCAGCATGAATATTAGCATAATGGTGGCCATGCGTGAGTTGAAAGTGGCACTTTCAAGTCGCATGCCGCCCCTGTAGATGGGGTCCTTTCGAAAGGACCCCCTGGACTTCGAAAGCCCCTTCTTCCTATTTGGTTTTAGGAAGAAGGGGCTTTCGAAGTCGAGGGGCTGCTTTTGAAAAGCCCCCATCGACATGGGGCTTTTTGAATCACGCGTGGCCATCATTATGCTAATGAAGAACTGCATATTCATGGAGTGCCTAATTAGCATGTTCCCAGCTTGCTCATTATCATGCCCCTTCTGAATGGAGAAGGCTTGTGTAGACGGAGCCCCAGTGTTCTATGATTCTATGAACATATTAGTTTTGAGACAGGCCTGGCTGTACTTAAGCAACACTCCAGTGATTTGTGAAAAATGAGTTCTGCAGTGTCAGGTGGTTTTCCTGCCTTTTAACAAAACGTTCATCTACCCACATCATTTAATTATAATGACAGTTTTAGAAAAGTTGTTTGTACAGTGTGAGGATCCGACCCTGCGCTTACTTTATGCCCAGGCACTTGAGCTTGCATTTATTTTTAAGCACATGAATACCCAACTGGAGCCAAACGGTCAGCTAAGTTCTCTACTTAGTCAGAACAATAGTAACAAAACACTGTGGGCTTGTCTAACAGCTGGTTGAAGTCTCTCTCTCCACTTCATTGGATCCACTGGGCTCAGTTTTGTGCTCTGTAGCTGCAGCCTCGTTCTGGGTATGGTGGGGAGCTGCACCACCCCAGAGGGAACATTGGGTTGCAACCTGCCCCATGGAATGCCTTTGTGAGGAGAATCTTCTCCCACCCCATGGTCAGTCAGCTCTGCTGGCTGATGAGTAAGTGGGTGGAGCTGTGGTCCTGTTTGCCACATATCACTCCCTGGCCCCTTTGTGGCACTGCCTGTGCACAAAGGAACAAGGACAGAACAACCCAACGGAACTTCTCTTGAGTGTAGGGAATGGAATTCTGCTTGCCCTAATTTGATGTAAACTGTGCAGGTCAGAGAAGACTCTGTTTCCCCTCCATGTCTAGCTCTCGCTCCTGTGCCCCCACATAAGGGTCAGGCAAAATGTGTGCTTGGCAGTAGGCATCTGTGGGCTCTGAGTTTAATACCGCACTAGGCTAGGGTTGTGTAAGGATTGGTGACATGGCAAGCTGGGGACATTAGCAAATGGTCTAATCTGGGGGTGGCCAACCAGTTAGCGATTAAGAGGCAAAATCGCTGTGGATAAAGTGGAAAGAGCCATGTATTCTATACCTATTTTTATATATCTATATAATCTATAGATACATAAAAATAAGTATGTAATATGTGGCTCAATGCCCTCCTCCACCCGAGCCAGGTACCCCTAGTTCTCTGCCCTGACCCAGTCCCCTTCTGCTCTGCTCACTCAGAGCCAGGCACTCCCAGACTCCCTGCTCTAACCCCATGCCCTCTCCCTCTCCCAGAGCCAGGCACACCCAGCCCTCCTTCCCCCCGACTCTAAACTGATGCTGGTGACTCAGTGGAGCTGCCCCTGCCAGGTGCTTCTCCCTCCATTTGGGGGGCACCTGCACAGAGTGGGGGGTAAATGCTCCCAGCACGAGCCATGTTTCATTGGTCAAAGAGTCTCATGGGGCTTGAGAGTTGTGGGTTGGCAACCCTGGTCTAATCAATGGTAGATCCATTTTTCACCATTCATTCACACACATGAAGAATATTTAATATTAAAGAAAACAAGCAGGTACTGTATGAGTCCATTCATTGAAGAAAGCAAGGTGATGTTTCTGTACAGCTGATTTGTCCTTCAGTAAAGCTAAATTGGTTATGTGGGTTTAAACATTCTCTCTTTTTCTCTTGAACGTGAGTGATCAAATCCCAGAGAGCTAGCGGTTTCCTCTTGTTGCCATAGAAATCGCAGAATTTTATACCGGCTGTCTCTTTTTTAGAAACAATGGTCTGAGCTTCCTTTCACGCGTACTGGTGTAAATTCAGAACAATTCCTTGGAAGTCAATAGAGTATAAACCTGGTATAAATGAGAGGAGAATAAGCCTCATTACAGTAGGTCACTGCATTAACCATTGCAAATCATGTAATTTCTTTGCAATATTTTGAACTCTGAAATTGACTCATGCTACAGGATATGATAATAAATTATGTACACTAGCTACCTGTAACTTATCAACAGGGGCAATTTTACAAATATGGGTGTATTATTATTACTACAGTTATTTAGGATTTGTATTATACTGACACCTAGGGTCCCCAGCTGACATTGGGGGGGCACCATTATATTAGCCACAGTATAAATGCATTGTAAGTTAATGGCATGTGCTTGTGACATTCAGCTTGTTGACTGTGGCTCTTGCTCCTGTTGGAATTCATTAGTTGGCAGTCTGCTGGCTGTACTTTCAGCAAGGAGAGAACTACAGAGGAACTTAAAAGGAGGGAAGAAAAGACTGAGAGGACTGGGGGGAGGAAATGGGAATATGATTGAACTATATAATTTTTACAGTTATTATGCTGTTTTTTAGATACCAAATAAGATCAAGGTCCCACTGTGTTAGGTGCTGGACCAGTGCAGCCCACATGCCATGCATCCGATGAAGTGGATTTTTGCCCACAAAAGCTTATGTTCTAATATATCTGTTATGCTATAAGGTGCCTCAGGACTTCTCCTTGTTATTTCACACACCTAGGCACTTAGACCACATAGAGAAAGAATGAGTCTCTGCTACAGCCTTAGCTGAGAGCCTGCTGGCTTGTAGCTCAAACGGTCTCAGCTCCTGCACTAAGCTCCAGAAGTCCCAGGTTTCAATCTGCCTAGGGCACTTATGCCAACAGAGAGTGGGAGAACATCCCAACCCAGAAGAGCTGTCAGCACATGTAATAGAAGGTTCCCAAGCATAAATGTGGTGGAGTTCTCCAAATTCTAAAACTACCCTTGTGGCTTGCACGTGTGAAGTTCATAGTAACAGAGAGAGATAGCTGTGTCAGTCTATATTCTATCAAAACAAAAAAGCAGTCCAGTAGCACTTATTAGGTGGTGAGCGGGGTCTATCCCATGAAAGCTCAGCACCTAATAAATTACTTTGTTAGTCTTTAAAGTGATATTGGACTGCTTTTTTATTGTGAAGTTCCAGGTATTGGTTCAAATCCAGTTGCTGTACTTAACAGTTGGAAACTTGCCCCAAAGACTCATTCCTGCTCTCTATCATGTAGCATCTTTAGTAAGCATTATTCCAAGATACCCAGCATTGTGGTTTGTATGATGAAGGCAATGCTGGAAATTCTGAATGGTGTAATCACTTCTTGGGGCGAAGAAGCTCCATGAGTATTGTAGAAATTACTGCTGTCATGAGCAGTAGTAGCACCCCATATCTAGACTGAACAGGTTGCAAAGGAGTGAGGGTGACTGAATGACATAGGCACACGCAGGGCAGCATGGCAGGGAACAAGACCTAGGTAGCTATTACAACACAAAGCCCATGGTGGTCACACAATAGGCTGAAACCTCTGGGATGAGTTTTACATCTGTAAAAGTTGGTGTCCCCATGCTCTCCTAAAGATCCCACCTGCCTGAAAGGGATGTGGTGGTTTTCAAATTAGACTGTTTCTCTGTGTATGCCCGTGCTTCCCTTCCATGTGTTTGTTGAAAATATTTGCCCTCTTGCATCACCCTCTTATTTCATGCTCTGGTGTATGGAATACCTGACTGCCTCTGGGGTATCTGGTAGCCCCTTCTCCTGTGTTATTATTTCAGTACCTATTTGCCTATGCCAAGGAAAATGGTGCTATAAAATTTGCAGGTTGGCATGTCCTGGCATTATTAATGAACTAATGGAGGAGCTGCTTGTCAGCGGCACTAATTGCGTCTATTAATGGGGTCCAAAGACATTAAGAAGCTGTCACTCTGTATGAGTTACGTGTTCTGTATCTGCTTTATTGTGAGTGCTGCAGACCTTCACATATGAGCCATCTGTAAACAATACAGCTCCTTGCCTCTCTCTCTTTTTATTTGCTGTCAAGGAAAAATTAATCTGACCCATCTGCAGCTGGACTTGTTTAGACAGTCTGATTGCCTTCTAGACACCAGCCATCCCTGCCTTAGGGATGGCAATCTTTTCACAAGCTAATTAACTGAGGACAGAAGAAATCATCACAGCACATTCCCCTCTTTGTGCCTGCAGCTGTAAATTCAAAGTTAGGGTAATTTGCGGTGAAATAGTGTTCTGAAGTGTCACAGAAGATTTGCATCTACCAATGATTTTAAAGGACCCGTGCATGTAACTACAGGCCAGATGTTTAAACAAAATAAACCCGGTTTAAATGTTATACTTATACTGGAGTGGAGTGATTTCCCCTTTCTGTGGGACAAAAGCAACAAAAGAACTGAAGCTCTGGCTACTATCTTGTTACTTTTTAAACTCCACTCCCAAAATCAGGACCCTGATTCTGAGGCACTTGTGAGACTATTCAGCACCTAGATGCCATGGTGATGGCTGGGCACCTATAAATACCTCAGCTAAATAGACAGATGGAATATATTCTGGATTTGTAATTCCCATGATTTTCGGTTAGACTAAGTTTCATGAATAAGAGTGGGAGGATCAGCCTACAAATGAGTTAATCTTCTAAAAGAAGCGATTTCTATAACTCCATGAATTGTATCATGCCATTTGCATGAGAAAAAAATGGTGGCTATCATTCCTAGATCAATAAAAAACATACACAGTGAAGCCTTCCATGTAAATAACATAAAGCCTGGAAAGAAGGGGATAAACATAAAGTAAGGTTCTTTGAGAATCACAGTTTTGCCAACTCTTGTGACTTTTGTCATGAATTTCATGATATTTAATGTGTTTCACCAAGCTCCAGTTCTTGGAATTTTAAGATTATTGGATATTCTCAGAATTTTTTTTTAAAAAACAAGTTTCTGTCTCTCATGGTTGTGGAGAAATGCCTCAAAATATAACACCTAAACACTCAGAATAGAGAATTAAAGAAAATAACCTAACCTAAAGAAAAAAACCTAATAATTTCCAAGCCAGTCTCATGATTTTTGTGTCTGACACCCAGGGGTTTGTTAATATTGGGGTTCATTTGGGGTGAGTGAGATATGCCCTGCCTAGGGATGTGAGGGTTTCTTTTTTGACTCCTTCTCACTTGGGGACTACATCAGCAATGGGTTTTTTTTTTTCCCAATGGGCTCCTGACCCCAAAAAGGTTCCTCATCCTGTCATAAATGATGTGCAAAAGTGGGAAGACAGTGAAGCGGCAAAGTTGGCTGACGGTCCTGAATTATTTGAGATAGTTAAATCCAAAGCTGACTGTGAAGAGTTACAAAGGACTCGCAAAGCTAGGTAACTGGGCAACAAAATGGCAGATGAAATTCAGCATGGAGAAATGCAAAGTAGTACACATTAAAAATGTAATCCTAGATAAACACACAGAATGATGGGGTTTAACCTTAGCTGTTACCATCCAAGACAGAGATGTTGGACTCATCCTGAATAGTATCCTGAAAACATTAGCTCAATATGCAGTGGCAGGGATAGATAAGATAGAAAATGTTGTTAATGCCACTATATAAAAATCTATTGTATGCCCACACTTACATGTGGCTTTTGTTTCCCTATCTTAAATGAATTAGAATTTGAAAGAGAACAGAGAAGGGCAAAATAGATTGGGGTAACAGACAGCTTCCATATGAGGAGCAATTAAAAAGACTATGATTCATCCAGTTTACAAAGAGACATGTAAGGCGGGGTGGGGTAGGGAGGGGACGACATATTAGAGGTTTATAAAATCACAAATGGTGCAGAGAAAGTGAATACAGAAATGTTATAAGAACCAGCAGCCATCTCATGAAATGAATAGGCAGCACTGCAGGCTTAAAACCAACAAAAGGAATTACTTCTTCACGCAAAACAGGGTCAGTTTGTGGAACTTCTTGCCAGGGGATGTTATGAAGGGAAAAAAGAATCAGATTAGTGTGAAATACCAGGTTACAATCTAGACTAATGAGTAGCTGTGTCACTCCTGCCTTCTAACTTGAGATGCCCTTTACAATGCCTCACAGTGGTAGCCTCCATCCCAGATTATTCACAAACTGCCACCAGCATACAACTTATTCTAGCTATGCCTATGGGTGTGCTGCAGTCAGCCAGCCACACCTTGGCTCTTATGAGCCTTGCTTATACTGCAGGGCATAGGGAATGATTATAAGAAATAAAATGCTACTGGTGCCTAATTTGACAAACTATCAGACTGAAGCAAAATGCCTTTGTAATCTCTGCCAAGACTGGAGCACATGTACTTCATAGGTATTATGTTGACCTTCTGTTGTGGCCTGGAAATTTAAGTCAAAAACCTATGCCATTAATCAATGATCTACTTATGGTTCTTGTATACTGTGTTATTGGTGAGGCTGCAAGCCATTCATATAACTTACCGAATATCTTCAGTTAGGAGATTCCCAAGTAGTGTCTGTGAGCTACATGAAATCTAGATCCATGTGATCAAGCAAAGGAGTAAAATGCATCTAGGGTATCAAGCATCTGGGATAGCTCAAATGTCATTTATTCAGATGCTAAACCTGGTGATTTATAACTCACCTGGCAGCTACTGAGCAGTTTTGCAGAATTATTCATGCAGGAGCTCCTTATTGCTCTGCTTAGGAGAGTGATCAATTTAAACTACACCAGCCACATTAAACATAGGCAAGAGTACCTCAGGTGGGATGGAGGCATTTCACACCCAAAAAACAGAAGTGAAAATATTGTCTATAATGCTATGTGAAAGTCCCCACCTACAGAAACCTCAGCTGACTCACTCTATGTAGCCAGATAGGTATACAGTACAGTGCTGCATTTGGAATCACTCATTATTGTGAGATGTCATGGCATATACTGCAAACAGGTTTAGCAGAATAGTTTTTGAGCTGGGCCTGGGATCTAAACTGTGACTGTCACTTTTTCCTGGCCTGGAAGTACAGTGTTCGAATGTCTCTCTCTCTCTGTGTACACAGCTGATATTGGTTTGATACATTATAAAGATGTGCCAGGTTCCAGTAATGAGTGTAGGTGAGAAGCTCTAATTGTCTTCCCCATTTATGGATAGGAAATGTGGGTATCTTAAATAGGAAATATTTTGATAATGAGCTTGGTGATGCAATGTCATTAACTGGGGTATTTAGACAAGGGTTTGACATAATTTAAAAGTCCTAAGAAACAACTGAGAATATGGATTTTGATACTTAGTGCCCTTCTTTACACTTTGCCCTCCATTTTTGGGCCTCAAAATTGCCAATGCAATATCTATAGCACTGTGAAATTCTGGCATATAGAAGTCAGTGCCAAAAGTTCTGCTGGCTTCTACAGGGCAATAGTTTAACCTCTGGTATGCAAGCCCAACCAGTTCCTGGGATAGCTAAGTGGCCTACATTGTGGGAGTAGTTCTGTATGCAAAGTAAGTATTTACTTATACCCAGGCTGAAACAAAGCTTGCAGAATCATAACTTTAAATTTTGAGGACTTAATGTACGTGAGTTGAGTCAACAAAATATTCACATGAAGGAACAACCCAGTAAATGTGCAAGCATGCACTTGCGAGAACAAAGTGAATAACTGTGCATGTATTTTGGTTTGCACAATCACCTATTTGTGTTTGAGTGTATATATTTTGTGGGCACATCCCATTTGTTAAAAAACTCTCAAACATATAAGCACCCCTCTTCCTAGGCCCACGGATTCCACTCTGTCTGTCTTCAACTTTAGTGATGCCAATACAGTTTTCTATGAAGTTTTTATGAAATGCTGTGCAAGACCCTGGAGGAAGAGAGAACTGTAATTTGATTTCAGTGGCGCAAATTATGGGATCTTTATAAGAGATAAGTGAGGAACAGCATCTGGTGATGCAAACCATCATTATTACTCCATTAATGTTGAACTCAAGTATTTTCATGGAGCAATAGAAGATCTTTAATTAGGTTCTGCTGTAAACTGTTAGGTCTCTTCAGGGCTTCCTGCTATGAAAAAGGTTATGGGATGCCCCTTGACAAAAAGGGTCAGTTCAGAATCATTTTATCACCACCACCACCGCCACTAAACTTGATTTTAGCATGTTAACACCCTTGGAGAACTAGAAACGTCTCTTCCCTTTTTTCAAGTTGTTACTCTGCCAGTCCTGCCTATCCTTCACTATTAGGGAAACTGTGCTTATGTAAATTGGAAACTATGTAGTGTACATATGTACACCATTTTTTTTGTCATTGTTCTCTCCTGCAGTCAGTTTCTCCAGTAAATGAGGCAGAAAGCTGTCAGTAGAGGTCTCAGAGAGAGCTCGGAGAGATGGAGTGGGTGGAAAGGAGAGACACTGTGTTCTGTCACAAATGAAGAGGTCCTAACTTCTGAGGGAAAGACTCAGGATGAGTCTGTATAATCTCTCCTGGGTGCTACTAGCACAGATGACACGGAGGACAGCTGTTGTGTAGGATGAAAACAGCTAGCAGGTATTTGGAAGATTTGTTCTAACAGCAAAATTGACATCCACCCATTTCTCATTTTCCCAACATCAGAGGCAAAAGGAGGGTATTTTAATGCTCAGTTTGACTTGCAGTGTCCTGATGCTCTTTGTGGGGTGGGAAAGAAGATGGGGAAAGGTCTTACATTTTCTGCATTGAACTCTTGTCAGAATTCCCTGAAGTATTTTTAAAGCAGGGGTGCCCAACCTTTTTTCATTGGGGGGCCACATGGCAATTTTTTACATGTTCTGGTGGGCCAAACACAAAATAGTCCCAAACCACACCACCCCGGCTTAAACCCCAAACCACTCCTCTGACCCCAGGCTTAGACCCCCAGCAGCCCCAAACTACCCTCCTCCCTCAGCCTTAAACTGCCAGCAGTCCCAAACTGTCCCCTGCCCACCCCCAGGCTTAAACCCCACTTGCATCCCCAAACCATTCTGCTGCCAGCCCCACTCCTCCCCCCGCCAGGGACTGGTGATGGCTTCGCATGCCAGCTGCTGGGGCTCTGTGGCAGCTGGTCCTGCCATGGCAGCTGGCCCTTCAGAAGCTGGTGCAACCGTGGCAGCCACCTCTGCAGGCTGGATGAAAAGGCAGAATGTGGCCCACAGGCTGCCTGCTGGATGCTCCTATTCTAAAGTATTATATTTTTACTGTTCCATTCCTACCAGGCTCTATTTTAAAAAGGAAAGATTCCCTGCAATGACTGTGGTACTAACCGTAGAGAAAACGATCACCTGGAGAAGTGAGGGTTAATACTGCCATAGTTGCGAGGATGGTTGTATTCATTCATACTGTTAGAGCAAACTATATTTGAATTATAGCCATGCCCTGAGGACCTAGCTATGACTGCATGTGCAAGGCATGCTACACACACCTAGTAACAGATGGTTTCAACCTAATCTTGCATGCTAACTAGACAAGATGAAGTGTGGGAGAAATGAAGTACCATGATCCCAACTCTATGCGGAGGCATGGAGAGATTAAGCCTAAATTCACACTGGAAGCTTTTGTCAGGGCTGGCAATTGACCACAGCACTCCTGTGAATCAGGCCACTATCTTAACCACATTCTTCTCAACTTGATATGAATTTCTTTGAACCAGTTTGTGACTCTGTCTTGCACTGGAGATTATTGTTAAATAAACCCTGAAATTTCCTGACATGAGTTTATAGCTTCCTCACACTTCTCCCAGATGATTCCTTTATGTTCACTGAACAGCATTTTATTCCATGGACCAGGCCAGATTCTTGGCTGGTGGAGCTCTGCATAGCTCCATTGACTTCAAGAGGGAGTGAAGCCAATTCTCGTGAGCTATGGATCTTGCTACACAACAGCTACACTATAGCGATCTCTTGACAGAAGTTACTGTTGGAAGGTGTCTGCTGACAAAACTTCTGTCAACAGATCGCGGCCACACATGAAAGTGGATCGCTCTGTTGATCTGCTCTGTTGACAGAGAGCAGGAGGACTGCCCAGCCACTCTCTCGACAGAACGGCCAACCAGAAGCACAGCAGTCAGGGATGCCCAGTGACCAGGAAGCCCTTTCTGTCAACAGCTCCCCCCCAGAACGTCCATGTGGCTTTTTGTTGACAGATTCTGTCAAGAACAGTGTTCTGCCTCTTGGGAGAGAGGCAGAAGGCTGTCGACAAAAGTGCCAAATTCTATCGACAGTGTATTGACAGAATGCATTTGTAGTGCGGACACTCCAAGAATTTTGTCGACAGAACTGGGGTTTTGTTGACAAAACTGTCTAGTGTAGACGTAGCCCAGTAGTCCCATTCACTTTGGTAGGACTACTTGCTGGAGGACTAAGTGTGAGAAAGGGTGTCAGAATCTGGCCCTCAGTGATGATTAAAATCAGTGTTTATAGCCTGGACCTTCAGTGTCAAACACGTGAGCTATCATTTTCAGAGAAACAGATGCATAGGAAGCTAATAACAAATCTCTCCAATGGAAAGTGATGAGACTCTAGATGTGGAGGGCTGCGAGTTACTGCAGAGAATTCTTTCCCAGATGCCTGGCTGGTGGGTCCTGCCACATGCCAGAGGCCAACTGACCTCCATATTTGGGATTGGGAAGAAATTTTTGCCAGGTGAAATTGGCAGAGACCCTTTTTTTTTTTTTTGTTTACACCTGACTCTGTAGCCTGGGGCCTGGGTATCTTGCAGATTTAAATGAGTGTAAATGGTGGATTCCCTGCAGCTTGGAGTCTTGAAATTATGATTTGAGGACTTCACTAACTCTGCCAGAGGCTAGGGTCTGTTACAAGAGTGGGTGGGCAAAGTTCTGTGGCCAGCAATGTGCAGGAGGCCAGACTAGATGATTTTAATGGTCACTTCTGGATTCAAAGTCTATGAGCTCCAAATGCGGTAAGCATGGATCACATTCTAGTGCACAGCCAAGTGAATTAGCACAAAAGCAAGCAAGCAAACAAACCTCACAATGTATCCGGTAAATTCTGCCTCGTTATTTTGTTTGTGGATCTCTACAATGAGATCTCGGTTTCCTCAGATTTATTTGAAATTCTTGACAAAATTGTTTACAGTTCTTTTTAACACTGTGATTTTTTTTTGCAAACAGTTTTCTGCAAGTGTACAGAATCCTACTGTGTTAGCTCACTGTATATTTCATAAAAGTCCCATGTTGGCAGAGAAGCACCATGCAGCCCAATTCTTGGCTGTAGTAATTGGAAGACCATAGAGCTGTGCTAATTTAATCCAGCAGGGAATCTGGCCTGCATTGTCTCTGTTCCATAATTGGACAAATGTGCAAGAACTAAACAGGTGTGAGAATGCCTCATGATAAAATCAGTCGAAAAAATTTCCATGTATCTCTCTTCAGTAGTCATCTGTCTCTACTCTAGAGTGTTTTGTCTCTAATGTGTTTAACTCTTGTTAAACAAGAGTTAAACAAAGGGTCTTCACAAACTGGGATGTCTATACCAAGACAAAGCTCCTTGCATATCACACACTGGTTATTCCAACACTACTGTGCACATGGGAAACCTGGAAAACATATAAGTGTCATTTGAAGGCACTTGAACAATATCAACTCTGCCTCAGGAGAATCCTAAATATCACTTGGGAGGATAGGCGCGCGAACACTGGAGTCCTGGAAGATTCAAACATAGCCAGCATTGAAGCCTATCATTCACCAACAACTTTGTTGGACTGGTCACGTGGTTCAGATGTCTGATCAGCACATCTCAAAAGAAATTCTGTTTTCCCAGTTGAAGGAAGGACAGAAGAGCATTGGAGGACAGAGGAAGCAATATAAGAACACTCTGAAGACACTCATGAAAAAGTTCAGCACCCGTGTCTACACTTGGGAGAACCTTGCCCAGGACCATCCCCAGCACAGAGCAGCAATCCATGATGGAGTGGCACAATTTGAGAGGTCCTGTTGCAGTGCAGACGAGGATAAGTGGAGAAGAAGAAAAGAGTGGCAAAAACTGTCCTGCACCCCTCCAACAGGTACCAACATCTGCCCCTTCTGTGATAAGACCTGCAGCTGCAGAATCTGGCTGATCAGCCAGCAATGGACACTCACAAATAGAAGGGTGATATGAAGACATCCTATTTGTTATTGAGTGACCACCAAGATATTTCACTCTTGAATGCTTCAGTGAAGGTGTCCACTTGCATTACTTCACATTGCATGCATGAGAACTGCAGCCGCAATCACTCAATGAGCTGCCCCAAATGCTAGAACAGGATCTGCAACTTGTGGTTCTGGAGCCGCAGGCAGCTCTTTAAGGACTTCTTTGTGGCTCCTGATGCTATAATTGCAAAGTTAAAAAAAAAGAAAGGCTTGCGATTATTTTCAATAAACGCTGAATGTCTAAAAGCCCAACAAAGAACGACTCACATCTAATTTGCAAACAATGTGATCTCGAAACATTGAATAACTCTCCCTTTAGTATGTGCAGTGCATTGTGGGATATGATCCTGTATTTGTGTTTTGATTGTATTGCTAATAAAGTCTTGGTTTTGAAAAAGAAGCTTGTGGTATTCCTGCTGAGAAGGGCAACATGTACTTTAAGAAAGAAAACTGAAATTAAACATGAAATAAAATTGGAGTAATTAAAATAGGTTCAGGAGTGAAAGTCAGGCAGACATTGGGACAAACACATGTAAAGTGTGAGGAAATAAAATATGCAAAAAATTTGTGAATGTGCTTCAGTAAACAAGTATCGCATTGCAAACCATTAAAACAAAAGGCAGTCAAGTAGCACTTTAAAGACTAGCAAAATGATTTATTAGGTGAGCTTTCGTGGGAGAGACCCACTTCTTCAGACCATAGCCAGACCAGAACAGACTCAATATTTAAGACACAGAGAACCAAAAACAGTAAGCAAGGAGGACAAATCAGAAAAAGATAATCAAGGTGAGCAAATCAGAGAGTGGAGGGGTGGGGGGGGAGGTCAAGAATTAGATTGAGCCAAGTATGCAGACAAGCCCGTATAGTGACTCAGAAAGTCACTATATGGGAACTTTCTGAGTCACTATACGGGCTTGTCTGCATACTTGGCTCAATCTAATTCTTGACCTTCCCCCCCACCCCTCCACTCTCTGATTTGCTCTCCTTGATTATCTTTTTCTGATTTGTCCTCCTTGCTTACTGTTTTTGGTTCTCTGTGTCTTAAATATTGAGTCTGTTCTGGTATGGCTATGGTCTGAAGAAGTGGGTCTGTCCCACGAAAGCTCACCTAATAAACCATTTTGCTAGTCTTTAAAGTGCTACTTGACGGCTTTTTGTTTTGATAGTGTATAGACTAGCACGACTTCCTCTTTGTGACTATTACAAACCATTGTGTGTGCGCTGTTGTTAAAATAGGGGTTACAAAAAGTATGGTTTGATGTTATTTATTAAGGACGGTCTCATATTCACATGCATTGTGGCTCTTTAATTATTGAATTTTTTACCAAATTTGAAAAAAATGGCTTCTTCTTGCTATTTTGATTATTGACCCCTCTGCTAGAAGTACCCTGTAAGTCAGCTGACCACCATCATAGAGCCTCTACCTTGTTCTCCCCCTCTCTTCGAGTTTACTATGGGCTTCTGCTTTCTGATCTAGCATTCAATATATTGTGTGTACCCTGTAAAGGCTCCCATTAGCATGGATTTTCAGCACTATCATGAGCGCTCTGGAGAGTGAGATTAAATTTAGATGAGGATGGAGAGCTGAAACTCAGCAGTTACAGTTCCTATTACCCAATTACAAACACAGGTCAGAGAAGTAATCTTGTGCGCTCGGTTCCACCAGGGTCTCAAATGATTTCAAACACACATACAATTTTCCTGTTCAGTTGAAGCCTGTCTTATTTCTGCTTGAGGTTCATTTGTTTCTCTGGTTTTAGCACAGGAGCAAAACAGCACTGGGACAATCAAGAAAGATGTTTAGTGCTATAATTGTCTCTGAAACGCCATCTAATATTACTGTGGGGGAAATGATCTTGCTGCCATCATGCAACATATATCCCCAGATGAGGTCTGGGCAAGTCTGAGAGGCTCAAATTGGAGGATATTTTTCAGCTGCCTAAATAAGCCCGATTCCTTATTTTGATGGCTTGCCTCAAAGTTTGAGACAACATATGACGAGTTTGAGATAGACCTGGACTATAGAGTTTGGAACAATACAAAGTTTCCCAAATTCATGAATAATTAGGATCCAGAAGTTTGGTTCAGTTCTTTATTGACTAAGGGCTAACTGTGAAGTTTGGATCTGGAAATTAATTTTCCCTGAAAAATAGTCTGTCTAAACCCTTTCGGATACTTTTATTCACTGAATGCTTTATTCAGATAAATAGTCGCATGCTAAAGACTCTGCCTTTAAAACCCAACAACCTCAGCGCTCAAGTATCATTGTGATGAGTGCAGTATAGATGCCCAGATAGGGGGACTAGATTGTTATGAGCATACTTATTTAAGACATAAAACAGAACGCTGGAACGAAAAACAAAGAAAACCAAACACCAACTTCAGAACAATCTAGTAGCTTAGAAAGTGCCAAGCTGTCTTTCTGGGCTCCATAGCTTGGTCTATACTGCTGAGAATCTGTCGACAGAACACAGCAGTTTTCCCAGCAGAGTTCTTGACCGTACGAGGCATAACAGAATCCGTTGACAGAACAATAGTGTAGACACTTGGGTGCGGGGGGCAGGGGGACACCGTGGATTGTTCACGGGGCTGCCCTGTTTGCAGAGCTTCCGGTTGGCTGTTGTGTCGACAGAGGACTAGGCAGTCTGGCCTCTCTTTGTGGACAGAGGGCGTTGACAGGGGGGCCTGTATTAGGTGTGGATATGTTCTGTAGACAGAGGTTCTGCTGGGAAAAATCTGTCGACAGTGACTTCTGTCGCCAGAACTCCTTAGCGTAGACACAGTTTATTACTGTAAAATTCCTTTAATCTGGCATGTCCAGGACTGGACAGGTGCCACATTGCCAAATTTTCTGGACTACTGGACGTCACCATAACCCCCACATCATAGTTCAAACCTCACTTTTGTGGCTCACCAACCCCGTGCCCAGCTGCGGCTCATCACTCCTGTGTGTCCCCAGCTTCTTCTCTACTCTGCGCTCCTGCTGCTTCTTCACCACCCCTGCACCTCTCCACCTTCACCACCCCCTGCGCCTCTCCAGCTTCACCTCCTATGCACACCCCAGCTCAACACCCCCCATCCCCCTGCAGCCCTAAGCCACCCCAGACTTAACCCCTCTGTCCCCCTCCCACAGCCCCAACCCACCACCCAAGCCACCCAACTTACATGAATTCCGAGGTATGCGTATCTCGGGGGATGCTGGATCATCAGGATTTCTAGACCATCAGAGGCTGGATTAAAGGAATTTTACTGTACATGAGGAATTTGCTACCGTGTTGTACAAAGTCTGGGTGTGCCCAGGTTAAATGAGAGTGGCAAGTTAACTATTTCCCCCGGGTTATCCCATAATTCTGAGCATACGCGGAAGCCAAGAGGTCTTGTTTTGGCTCCATTACTTCTGCTTACTAAAGATTATAAAGAGCACAGGGTATGGCGAAAGGGGATTCAGCTAGGAATCTGTCTCATGTCTTTATTCACGTGTAGATTATACTGAGTTCTAATGGAGGGGAAAAAAAGGTTAAAACTGTAATTCATAGTTATAAAGCATCATTTGAGACTCTCACCATGTATTATTTTTTTCACATTTTGGTATAAAAATGACCTTTTAAATATGATACGGCATCTTGTGTTTGGGAAACAGAAATGTCCACAGTGTTGCCAGAGAAATACAAGCCGTTATTGAGAAGATAATGCAACTATATTTGTATTGCAACTTTATGTTTAACCACACTTTTATAAGAGAGATCATTAAAAGTTAATATGTCTGAAAATTAAAAAACAAAACTAACGCATCTAAATACACACTCCCCAGCCTATATTCAAAGCTTGGTACTTGCCCTTTTTCAGACATGCCTCAGATTGTTCCATATTAACTCTTCTCTCTAGACACTGTGGCTAGACCTGAACTTAGATTTGCCAGTCCCAAAAGAAAAGTTGTAATAAATACAGTGGTGGTTATACGACCTTCTCTGTCTCGTGCATGCACACAAATGCAGAAATAATCTACCAGTGATATGAAACAGCTTGTGCTGGAACTCTGGAGAGTGGTGAAGCACCTGTTATGTTAGCCTATGTGTAACCCTGGTATGCTGTGATCAGCATCTCCTTTGCATGGAGGTACGAATGTCTGGGGCTTCTGTTAGTGAGTTCCTGGTGCAAAAGGGCCTCTGAGTAATAATTTCCTGTGGAATGAGCAGGAGGGAACAGTGGGAGGGGGACGCTAGCAACAACAAACAAAAGCCTCCACGGTATATTTTTCCTACTTCTGTTTCCAGGGCTTGAAATCATGGGACTCAACATTTATTCCATATCTTATTGGTATAAACAACAGCCAGACAAATAAGCCTCACCACTCCAATGAGAAGACCAGAAAGGAATCATCCTCTAAATGGCAGAAGAGAGCTTGGCTAAGCCGTAAGCTCTTTGTGGTTCAATACCCCGTTTTGTCTTGTGAAAATAAAGCTGACAGGATGATGTGTTCTTGACATTTTGATGCATTTCCTGAGATAGCTGAATCATAAAAAACCCCCAGACATCCACGGGCTGGTTCTTTTCTTACTTTGACTCATACAAATCAGGAGCAACTTCACTAAATCAGAGCTGTACAATGGTAAAAGTGGTAGAATACCAACATTAGGGCACTTTGTGGTGAGTTATTACATGGGACTTAAGGGGTTTGTTAGGACTTTATTTGTCCCTCCATACTGGGACAAATTTGTTCCTAGTCTTTGTATTGTATAGGTGGAGCTAGTAGAGATTCTTATAGATAAGGTTGCCCAAAATTTTCCATTCTAAAACTCTTTTTACCATTACCTATAACTTTAGCAGACTTCAAGAATTTGGGCTGAAATATTTCATGTCAGACAAGTCTCCATCTCAGGCTGAATTTTTCTGAAAAGCTGCAGTTGCTTCTGAGAACAAATGGGGAGGGAGGGAAATATATACTTTTTCTCATGTTAAAATACAATTCAGACAGCTGTTTTGTTGAGAATATTTGCTGCTGTATGCTTTGGAACAGGGCCTTGCAATTTGTTGGGGTTGGGAGATTGGGTGGTTACCCCGATATGAGGAATTTTCCTTTTGCTGTTCCTTGTGAAAATGTGCCCAATCTTGGCAAGGTTACAAGCATCCAAAACTATCTATAGACTCTTAATTCAGCCCACTTGTGCAGATGCTTTGCAATAGAGACATTAATTACCGGCACAAAATATTTTTCCATAGAACCCCCTGCCTCATTTAGTGAATGGGCATTTATTCAAATTTACTTTTCATCCTTCACTTTGAACGTGTGGCCCAGCCCTTTTTTAGCACATACCATCCAAACCCTGCATTGAATGCCAAATTATTAATTTCCTCATGACATTTCTATGGCATTCCACTATAGTATCTGAGTGCTTCACAAATATTAGTGAATTTATCTTCACAACGCCCTGAGAGATTAAGTGACATTTTTTCCATTTAAGCAGCTGCGGAGTTGAGGGACAGAGAGATTGGAGCCAAAATTATTAAATGTCACTAACTTTGGATACTCAGCTTGAAACATTTAGAGCCTTATTTTTCATTTTTATAGCACTTTGTGTTCATTATGTCTCCACTCAGTTTTTGTTGTGGCTGTGTAGTTCCCAGGAGTTCTGCAAATCTGGCTCCAGGTCTCTCACATTTGCACTCAGAAAATGAGAAATGCACAATTAGTGGCACCTGTGATTTGGATTAAGTGACAAGTCCAGCATCACCTAAGAACTTTATGGCAGAAGAAGGGGTAAAGTTAGATCCAATTATGTGACTAGCTGAGTCTGATTTTTACTTGATTTTTGGAATGCTGATGATATACCTAACAAGACTTTCAACAGCAGTATTTTTGTGTTTATTAGAACTGTTGTTATGAATGGGTGGATTAGACTAGACTAAGTAAGAAAACTACAGCACTGCTCCTTGAACCTTCACCCAAAACTCTATTGAATTTTATTTATTTAGGTTCCTTTTTTTGTGATTAGAAAATATTTTGCTAACATTTTCCTCTGATTTTCATTTAGTGGGTTTTGTGTATTCCTGGGTGGTTGCCAGATCTTTCTAGCCTATTGCTGGACATTTCAACAGAATAGGCCATTTCTGAGAACCAACAGGTTTAATATAGTTATCTAAGCTTGTGATAAATAGCCAAATTTGAGGTGCTCATCTGAACCTTCTGAGATTCTACCATGTACAGTTGTTCTCCTCTCTGGGTCATTATAGAAGCAAACCAGCACTGATAGTTTTATTAAATCAGATGCACATTCTGCGTATTTCTATCTTGTAAGCATTCAACTTATGCCACTGAAATCAAAAGCAAAGGACCCATATAGGAACAAGTACTAAATGAACAGAGCAATGTTGTAAAATTATAGCTAGTGTCCTTCTCTTGGAATCTTGTAAGGGGACATTTATTCCTTGTAAGAGACAAAGAAGAACAGATATTTTCTTTGTTTTAGCTGTGGTATGATTTCAAAATCATACCCATTTGTGAAATTGTCCATGGGGACTTTGGGTCAAATTCTGTCCTCCAGTATTTTTGTGCATACCTTTTGATTTTGGTGGGTTTCTATGTGTAGACGTATAATGGAAGTTAGATCTGGATTCACTGGATAGTAATAGTTACAAGCAGTTTTGGAACACACTTGTTCATTGAGAAGAGTTGTGTATGTGTTAGGTGTGTAAGGCAGGGGGCTGGAACCCTACCCACATCCACACCCTCAGAATGCCTCCTCACAATTTACATTTTTATGTTTTATGTCTTATATATTTCAGAAATGGAAGGTGATTTCTCTGTGCAGCCCATGGTTTTATTTACTGTAAAAAATACCAGGAAATGAAAGATACAAGAAACTGCTATTCATTTTTGCAAAACTACATGTCTAATATTCTATTTGAGAAAATATACCTTGTTTCTCTGATTCTTTATAACTAGTAAAGATGCTTACTGTTCACAATGAATACGATTTTGTGTGTGTGCGCCAAGAGAAATAATTATACCTTCTGGATCAATAAGCAATAGGGCCTTAATTAAAGTAGGTACCAGAAATTAAACTCCTTCGGTATCTAGAAGGGAATAAAATATCAGTTTTCCCCCTGAGTATTGTTACATCATATTATAGCTAAATAAAATAGAAGTTAACCCTTGCTTTTAGGGCTTTATTTTATCCTTCACAGCATGGATGGTAGGTGAAGGCCCAGCTGGGCAAGTCAGGCCCATCTCTGTCCCTTCTGCCTGAGGTCCTGACCCTTTCTCAATCTTCCACCATGGAGCCAAGCCCAATCTCCACTGCAGGTTACTACCCTCATGCCCTGCACATCACCAAGTCCCTTAGTCTCACCAAGTCCCCCATCCCAACAGGTGGCATGGATCCACCCTTTCTGCCTGGCTGGAGCATCTGGCAGCCCCAGTCCTCCTGGGTGGCCAGAGAGCTGGGCAGGACATAGACTGTTTTGGGAAGGCAATGTCTTCCCCTATCTCACTTCATGATGGGCAGTTTGTGGATTACTGAAAAAATTATATTGAATAGTATTTGGTGAGTTTAAAATACAGTAAATACTTGTGCAAAAGCTGTGAGTACTCTGCATTAAGTAAAATCTCAGTTTACACAGGGTGGCATTGAGTCCTTTGGTGTGAGTCAGGAATGGTCCTATGCACCACCTAACTCCGGGTTAAGTTCACTATTTCAGCTGTCAGAACAAATCAGCAAAATAAGAAGAGCAACACAGAAATATATAGATGAACATCACCAGTGAGGAGTATTTCTGCTGCTTTGACATACTAGCTCACCTCCACCCACACATCCCCGATCCTCAGACCTTCCCAAAAACTCTGTCAAAACATGGCTTTTGCAGCCAGCCCAAAGAGTTAATGTGTCTGGGCTGTTGTGCCGTAAGTTCCAGAATCCAGGGGATCTCCAGGGAATACTCTTGTCACGAGTCCCCTCTGCCACTCTGAGCTCCTACTCTGACTGCAGCTGTGACCATCTGACATGGCATATGACTTGTGCTACTTTTGATGCCTAAGAGTATGTGTACTGTGGCAGGGCCAGGGTGGAGGGCCCCCTCACAGGGAGCCCAAACAAGCAGAAGTGCCTGCAGGACAATCACAGGCAGCTGGGAGGAAATGGCTTAGCCTAACTGGGGCCAGCTGACTCCATGACTGGGCTAATAAGGGGCCTTTATAAACCCTTCACAGTGGGAAGGGCGGGGAGAGAGCGTGAGAGGCGAGTGAAGAGATGCAAGGAGACCAGAGTAGTGGGAGAGGGCAGGTTTGAGAGCAGTGGAACACCAGAGACCACAGAGGGAGAGTGGGGCACGTCAGTGGATCAAGAGTGGGGACTCGTGACTGCTGCAGCCTAGAGAAAATACCGGGGGGAATCATCTGGGGAAGTGGCCCAGGGAGGAGAGCTGCTTTGCCAAGGGCTAAGGGAGTCAGCTCTTCCCATTAGCAGCTGCATAGAGTCCCTGGGCTGGAACTGGGCATGAGTGGCAGGGGCTGGGTTTCCCCCAGATCACCCCTCACTCCAGTGAGGGCAACTGGGCCCTTAAGTGAGCCCAGTGGACTGAATAGAGGCCAGAGGCCCAGGAATAGGACTGACTTTGTCACAGTACATCACAAAAAACACCTGCTGCATGGAGTTTCAGAGCCTGGGTCTACAAACTCAGGCTTGGAGATTTGTGCTGAGGCACTCAAAATAGCCATTTGGACATTCCCACCCAGGCTGGAGCTTGTGCTCTGAAATCTGACAAGGGGCTGTGTCTCAGAGCCTGTTCTCCAGCCTGGGTGGGAACATCTACTGCTATATTTAGCATTATGGTGCTAGTCCAGGTTTTGGGGTTGAAGACTGTCTACAGTGGGTTTGCTTGTCATGTAGACATACTCTAATTGCCCATCTGAGATCAAGTCTCATTACGCTCGGTGGCCTGTATGTACACAGAAGAGTTTGGCTGAGCTTCTTTGGCCTGCAATGTGCCAGTAGGTCAAACTAGATGCTTATGATCACCCCAGATGGTCCTAAAATCTCCAAACAGGAAGGGGCTTTCATCCTCCACAGGGCAGAGCATGGGAAATAGAAATTAGCGAGAAGAATGTAGGCAGGTGTAGAATTTTTTGGGGCCACTAAGCCAACCCACCCTTCTAGTCTGTCTGAGTGGTTCTACTGGTCAACATTTATCATCCCAGCATTGTTCAAAAGGAAAGAAAAAGAGCTGAACCCCCAAAGTATTTTGAAACTTAATTCTGTGATACAGGGCCTGAGGAAATATATTACATCTTAGAAAACCCAAAGAGCCAACTAAGGAGATAGCTGAGCCATTAGTGCTTATCTGTTGGCTGAATCGAGTATTTGAAATAAGAGCGATCTTTGGAATCATTATTGTGGGAATCCCACGGCAGACAGCCCATGCATATTAGATACAATTTCTTCTACAGTGTTTTATTTATCTTCCACAAAGTTGTCTGACATGAGTTTCCCTTAGAGAAGATGAAGTGACTTGACACAATGTAACCAGGCATAATGTGATGTGATGCTATAAGAGAGAGATGCCATGGATAGAGATAGTGCATAATCTGAGACACAACCTATGGTATTCATGAGCTGGCAGATAGTGTACTGTGGTTCACTGACTTTTGGATTGCTTTCAGTTAGTCTGGAACGCTGTCTCCTGATGCACAACTCTTCCCTCCCCTGGCAGACAATAGACTAAACAACTACTCTGCACAAACTTTCTTCTGTCTTCCGAGTTCAGGGCTGATCCATGGGCACAGGTGTTCAACTAGGAAATCATTATATGCAGTCATCTGTGCAAAAGAGCTGTCTGTTCACTGAATGTGTTGCCACTGGACCAATTGTATTTACAATAGGGACGGAAATAGCAATGGGACACTAAGTCAGTTCTTGTTGTCTGACACAATAACTGGAGGGAATGACTGGTTCAAGTTTTCCAACACTGCTTAACCCTTGGAGATAAACATGGGAATAAGCCTCCAACCACAGCTGAGTGCACTAGCCTCAGGTCTATCAGCAGCAGTAGCAGATACCACAACATCCTTGGAATAACAGACAGGAACTCCACTAACAATGTCCAGCCAAAGGCCAGGCACAGTTAGTAGAGCACTAATTTGTGCTTTTGCTTCCTGGTCTAGCCCAGCAATGCCAAATTTAGTTGCCAGACTAAACAGCTACAGCCTTTTTCCTTTTGTGTGGAGAAGACAGGGTGAGACAGACCTTTATGAGTATGCCAACACTGCAGTTTGGTGCCCGTGGCTGGCCTGTGTCAGTTGACTCAGACTTGTGGGGTTTGGGCCAATGGGCTGTTTAACTGTGGTGTAAAATGTTTGGGCTCAGGATGGACACAGGATCCTAGTGCCAGGGTTCTGGTCTGAGCCCAAATGTCTGCACTGCAATTAAAGAGGATCATGAGCCTGAGTCACCTGGCATGGGCCACTTATTGTTTTTTAATTGCAATGTAGACATACCCTACAGCTCCTCATGCTTGAATGGGAGTGTGAGGAAAAGAATTTCTCCTCCTTCACTCAGAAGTGAACGTAGAATTTGTATTAAAGGTCTGCATGGTGAACGGGAAAAGAAATATCATTTCGCCGGACCATGGATGTTGCCAGACCAGAGAGTGCTGGAGAAGAGAGAAGAGGGGTAGGGTTGCCAGACATCCTGTAATCTGTGGGACAGTCTTGCATTTCAATCAGAAGTCCTGCATCCTGCATTCCCCAAAAATGTCCTGTGGCGCTGAGGTCCACCTGCCCCTGGGGGGGAGCCACACCAGCAGCCCCAGTGATGAGAGCCTGGCTGAGGTGGGGGGACCCCAGCAGTCCCACAACTGGGAGCCACCTGTGGTGCACCTGCCGCACCTGCAGCTGGGGTTCTCGTGGCTGGGGATGCCAGAGGGGTTCCGCTTGTCCCACATAACCTTTCTGAAAACCTGGCAACCTAACTCAGGGGTATGAATAAAGTTGCTTAGGCCTGTGAATGTCACACCTGAGTGACATAAGTTACACCAGCCTGTGCACCAGTGTGGACAGCACAACATCAGTGGCTCCTTGGGGGTGGAGTCATTAAGCTGGCAGGAGACCTCTCTCTTGTTGGCTTATGGTGGCTACCCTAGAGAGTTTACAGCGGTGAACATGCATTGATGCAGCCATGCTGCTGGCTCTTTAGGGTGGACTTTTTGACGTTTCCTGAGTGGCTGAAGCCAATTGTCTGCACGTCTATGCTTCATCTCACTTAAAATGCGCTAGCAATACATGGTTACCGTACTTTTTATGAATTAATTCCAGTTTTTATAGTTCTTCATTCCCATGTCATGGATCTTTGTGTCCCTCCATTAGCTAATCCCCATAGAGAGATGCGTCTGTTACAGCCTTCGAGCTATGGGGCCAGGATTCTTTATCTCTGGCAGGAGGGCCACATGCCTTCAGTGTCTGAGAGCTGAGGTTAATTCCTATTGCCAATAACTCACTCAGGGGTATGGTGCTGAATTCCAGAAGAACTAACTTTTACTGCTGTTCATTGTGCATCAGAGATTTTTTGTTGTTGTTCTCCCTTTGCAAAGTGGTTGGAAATATACATTGATATTACCCTCTTCTTCTTCCTTCGGCCCCTTAGGAGACATGTCTGTATATTACATGAATTTATACATGTTTTTTTTCTGATTCACTGGAGGAGAAGCACATTGTTTTCAAAGCTGTAATTATCTAAGTGCTTTATTAAATAAAACAACAATTATTTCAGTACAAATGTTTTCAGAACCAACGGGCATAAGAGGAATTGAAATGTTCCTTTTTCCCCACTCTCTTGTCCAGTGTTGCTTGGTGATGTATGGATTCTTGCCCATGTTGCAATGATGTGCATTCATCATGAACATAATAAATGCTCTACTGCAGGCAGAGATGTGGCAGGCTGAAAACAACTGAGAGGGCAGGTTTTGGCTGGTGTAAATTGACATAACTCCCTTGACTCTACTGGAGCTAATCCATTTTACACTAGCTGAGCATCTGGCCCCTTGGCTCATGATGAGACACAAAAATAGTACCTCAGGAAAAAACAGATTCCCTTGTTAACTGCCCCTCCTGGCTCTTAGTTCCCCCATCAGAATGATTGAAGGTTACATCTTAGCTCAGAGATTAATTCAGCCTCTCAGAAAGGTCTGGAGCTCTGACACCTTGACATCTTACCTGCTGCATCTTTCACTTGCCCAACCACGACAATTTTGTCTTGCAATTCTTTTGGGCTTAACACACTCCATTAATGCCACTTTGATCTGGGCTTTTCTCCAGTTTCTGTCTCTATTAACCCAAGGCAAAAGCACGAGACAAAGGAAGCTGGTGTACTTTCCTGCTTGGCTCCCACATGGTGGAACAGCTGTTGTGGACAGGAAGCCATATGTGAGCGTTTCTACTTCATAGCCAAGCATTTTGCCTAGGGCACAGTAGAAGATGTGGAGGGCTGCAGTTTAGCCATTGGTGACTAACAAAAAGGGGTGGACCAAACCCCAAAGTTTTGTTTAATACAAATGTCTACTCATATGCCCTGATGGACTCTAGTAGCTCCTGTGAAGGGCCATATTATACAAATAGGAAGAGAAAACAATGGGACAAGTAATGGCAAACAGATAAATTGGAGACTTTTAAAAAGGCAAAAGCTCTTTTGTCTAGGGTGAATTCATTACATACATTAAAATAGCAGCTTAATAGCACATAGTTATCTTTACCAATGAAAACAGATGTCCAGCTCTCCTTACTCCTCTCTTCTACTCCCATAAGCATTTTTTCTAACTATTTTCCCCATGTATCTGGCTGACCTAGAGATGTGTGCAGTTCTGACTTCAAATTTGGCAGCCAACCAGAACTCTATAGACCTGACCTTGAATTCAGCTTCTGTTCTGAATTTAAAGCCTTTTCCAACATCCCTTAAAAGCTGGCTGGGTTCCCTGGGTTGATCTAGGCCAGCACCAACGGGACCGTGTTGTATCTTCTCACCCTCACCAGCCCTCACACCAACTGGAGCTCACCGTGCAAGGCTCTGGCTACTGCCACTGCTACAGTAGTGGTGGTGGTGGTGGCTGGGAATTCTGGGTTGTTTTGAATACCTGGGCCCCAGGGGAATTGCCCTCTTTGACTCCCTCATTGTCCCTGCCATTGGCAGGTCTGTGTTGGCATTTAATCTACCTGCTTTGCAGTTTGTTCATGTATAAAATAGATCCAATACTTGTCTGAGAGACTGATTGGGTGGCATAGTTGGTGTGCAAACACTTTTAAGATCTTTGCACATGAAATTTTATTAGGAAAGATGGGAGTCTATACAGAAAACTTACAACTCCCATGTGGAAGAAGGTAGCAACATATTTTAACCTCCTTCAAGAAGTCATAAAAGAGAAGAATGAAAAGAGATCTGAAGCTGAAATACAAAATAAAGGAGTTTCTTTATTCCAATTTTGTAATAAATTGTCAGCAAAAAGACCTGCTACCAATATAACTAGAAGCATGGAAAACAAGACAGTTAAAGAAATCTTAACATTTTTGTCTTGCACTATTCTTTACCCTGATTTATGGTTGTAGGGGAGCTGAAGTAACACAGTAGTCATGATAGTAATTGTGTGAAATTGTTCTCAAGTAGGATTTAAAAATATCCATGTAATTAAACTAATTATTCTTTTTTTAAATTCAGGCTGATGTCACCTATTGTAATTTACACTTTCTGTCACAGACACAAGTGGAGCTGAAAATTCATGCTTTTGCTTACTGCTATCTGTAAATCTTCTTATGCCTTATTTGAATTAATGAAGTGCCCATTAAGCATGGTAATGGTCAAGGATTCAATTGTGCTTTGTGCTGTACAAAGAGAAAATAGATGGGTCCTTGCGCTCAAGAACATTTCAACTTACCTAATGCACTCTCTCATCCCCACCAAAACAGTCATATGAAGTGCCTGATCGAGCTCCCATTGAGGTGAATGGGAGTTAGCTTGGATCCTGAGGGCATGACATTTGCAGTGCAGTTTAGTTTGAAAGAACAGTTGGTGATGATGAGACTGCCTGTGGGTGGTCAACCCCAGACAAAGAGAATGATGAGATTTGTCTCTTTTTATTATTATAGTTTAACCCTGTTTCTCCAACAGTGGGTCTGGTGGACACATGGTGGAGAGGTGGAACTCGCAGCGATTCAACTTTTCCAAGTTCTTACAGGAAAAGTTTGTCTCTGGTGAGCCCAATGTAGGCTTAGAGTTGTCATTTTTTTCCTTCTTTTAAAGACCTAAAACCATTATGAAAATATGAATTGAAAGACTGTAGGTTTACAGAAGAAAAAGATTTCTCCTCTTTTTTTTTTTTTTTTTTTTTGATTGTCAGTGGATTGCCATTTTGTCTTTAGAGGATAAATTTAGGTAAGTTAGGTTATTTGGTCTCGTAAATAATTTTCAATGAACTTTCAGTGTAGTCAAACATTTCGTTTTGCCTTTTAGTTAATAAAATGAATATACATTTATTTGTTTATGAGTAAGGAGAATGATTACTCTAAATCTTTTTTGACACTTAGAATAACACCCCTCTACTTCACCTTTATGTGAATCAATCCTCCTCCCCACATTTGAAACTATAGTGTGAATATTTACATGCCAATTTTCTATGTTGAGAAGATTGGTGAGAAAGCAAACTACAGTCATCCCTTGCTAGATGAGCACAATTGGTTCCCAACTTTCTGCTCGTAGGCAAAAACTCGTAAGAGGGACACTAAATTCCCATTAAAATACATATAAAAGTTTCTGATTGGTTCCTAGTTCTCGTAACTCAGCAAAGGAGTGGCAGCGTGTGGTGCTGCTTTTGAAAGGTCGGTGAACCTTGGGTTGGGGGTGCGGGGTTGGGGAGGGTTAAAGGCTGAGGTCAGTTTGGTGCCATGAGTGGGAGGGAGGGTTAAAACCTGGGGGTGGGTTGGGTCCGTGGGGTGGATGAGGAGCGTTAAGGCTGAGGTGGGTTGGGTCCATGGGGTGGGCAGGGTGGGGGTTTCAGGCTGCTGCAGGATGGGTCCTTGGGATGGGTGGGTGGGGGTTTAAGGCTGAAGCGGGTTGGGTGTGCAGGGCTGGTGGGGGGTTCAGGCTGCCACAGGTTAGGTCTGCAGGGCTGGTGGTGGGGTTCAGGCTGCGGCGGCATGGGTGTGCAGGAAGGGTGGGGACGGGGTCAGGCTGAGACAGGTTGGGTGTGCAGGGCCAGCGGGGTGTTCAGGCTGCGACGATTTGGGTCTGCTGGGCCAGTGGGGTGGAGTCAGGCTGTGGTGGTTTGGGTGTGCGGGGCTGGCAGGGTTGGGAGTCAGGCTGCAGTGGGTTGGGTCTGTGGGGCCAGTGGGGGCAGGGATCAGGCTGTGGCAGGTTGGGTCTGTGGGGCCAGTGCGGGGGTCAGGTTGTGGTAGGTAGGAGCCGCAGGGAGTGTGGTAAGGCTTGTATTAGCGGGGGAGAGTTCACTCATCTAGTGAATAAAGGTAAGTATGCGTGTCCCTTGTTTTAGCGAGTAGTCATAAGTAAAATACTCATTTAACGAGGATGAGTTTATTACAATGTGAAATCGTAAAGTAACTAAATTTAAATAATGCTAAAGAGACACTCTCAAGTAACTAAGGTATTACAATTTGATTAAATGTTACTTTTTTATAAATGGGAAGAAAATATTCTAAGGGTTCTTTGATGCCCGTAGGAAAGATTCTCTCTCATTAAGAAACTTGAAACCTCACATTTTCTTCCCAACACCCGTCACTGTTTCTTCCTGACTCTGCAAGATTTTGCTTTGAATCTGCAAAGCCAGCCTGCACAGATGGTAACTCCCTACTCCAGTTACATTAGCGATGCTGATAAAAAACAAAGAGGCCCATGGGGTCAGCTTGTGATTTTCATCACAAATTGATGATGTTTTTCTTAAAGATTCTGCTCCAAGAGGCATTGGATTGCAAAATATCTCAGCTTTGATTTAAAAACGACCATGTTCCTCTCTTTTCCAGTTTCAGAGGAAAATTGGAAAAACGTGAACCCTAGAGATTCAAAGCTCAGGGAGCAAACAACAAGAACCTCCCTATATCACTGGGTCATGACCCCAAATAGGGTTGGATCATTAGCAGATGGGGTGGCAGTGCTCCCTAGTGTGTGGAGGACAGCATTTCACTCCATGCAGCCTGACTTGCCTGGATGCTGAATTTTTGGACAGTTGGGGCTAGCAATTCTGTGTCTTCTTGCACTGAACGAGAAATTGCTAGTGATGTGTGTATTTTTGAGGAGGGTGGCAGCTTTGGATAAGCATTTGCCAAATGAATGGGAGAGGAGAAACTAATAAGAGAGATATTTCAGGGGAGTAGCTGTGTTAGTCTGTTTCAGGAAAAATAATGAGAAGGCCTGCAGCACCTTACAGACTTCATGCATCTGATGAAGTGGGCTCCAGTCCATGAAAGCTTATGCCTAAGTAAATTTAATAGGCTTTAAGAGTCCACACAGGACTCCTCATTGCTTTTGGTAAGGGAGAAATATCCTCATGTTCTAGACAAGGTGTTACAAATTGTGGAAGGCAAAATACACACATCAAAAACTATAAGAGGACTGGCTTTGGCACAATACTCAAACCCTGATACTGGTGGGCAGGCCCTGTTTTGACTGAGCACTTCAGCAGACATGAGTCAGTCAGGTACTGCACGAACCCTTTGCTTTCTCTGCAGGTGTGGGCCTGTGCACCTACACGGAGCCCTACTGACTCCAATTTGGCTCTGGGTTGATGAGGTCTAAGACTGGACATCAGCTGCTGAAAGACCAGACTAGGCAACCCAAATGATAACTGGGTTCGGTTCCAGAGAAAATTAATTGTATGAACAAGAAGAATTTATTAAAAGGAAAAAGCAGAAAAACAAAGAGAAAAAGCAACAAAAAACCCTACCATGAATAAAGAGTATAGTCTCCCCCCAGATCAGAAGACAAACAGGCATAACTGAGATACAGGGGAGCTGACGGCCACTGTGGGCCCAAGGGCAAGGTGGCAGCTTTGTTCTCCTGGAAGGGGCAGGGCCCAGAGTGGAATGGTTTGGGCCAAGAGCAGGCAGCCCTCAGCGCTGCTGAGAGCACACCACATCACACCGGCCCCCTCCTCATCACTTAGTGTTGCCTGGAACATGAGGCATGGTGCTTCAGCAGTGATTTAAAGGGCCTGGGGCATCATTGTAGCTGCTACTGCAGCAGTGGCGAGAGCCCTGCACCTCCCTACTCTTTGGGGCCCAGGACAACTGTCCCCTTTACCTGCTCCCTGCGCAAACCTCCATCAGAGGGCCTAGTGCAATATAGAATCATAGAACACTAGAACTGGAAGGGACCTCAAGAGGTCATCAAGTCCAATTCCCTGCCCTCTTGGCAGGACCAAACACCATCTCGACCATCCCTGATAGGTGTCCATCTAACCTGCTCTTAAATATCTTCACAGATATGACTGCTAAGGTTTGATTTAGTTCAGTTTTTTTAGAATTTTCTTTCTTCACACCACCCTGCCCCCTTAAAGGCAACCGCCTGAAGTGATTCCAGTATCTACTGCTGGACTTTTATAGAGCAGAATAGCCATACGGCCTTGGTGCCTGCTGGCCAATGATTGCTGCACCTGTGATTCTTTAAATTAGTCACAGGTTGGCCGCCTGTGGCCTAATAGCATCCAATTGACAGGAAGCTGCTTACAGACTCATTTTCCTTCCTAGGAATAAACTGGGATTATTAGACTATTATTTTCTCTCCAAGGTGATGGCTTTCAGTTGCTGTGGAAGAAAAGGAGAAACAAGCTAAACTGAATTAAAGGATTGCCTTTTATAGCTAGTATTTCTTTTTCCTGAACTGTTGTGGAGCTGCAACAATGCTTTTCCGTCCTTAATCTTGTCAAGCACTAAATAAAAGCAATTGGTCTCTCTCCGGTATTGAGAAAGGATGGAAAAATAGAATGTCACAGCTGAAAGGGGGGAAAATAAGAGTAAAAGAGCATTAATTATCTTTTATAAAGCACCCAGAGCACATACAGCATGAAAAAATAGATGCTCATTGCAGGGCTGTAACTAAACATTTTAAAGGGACACAGCCTCAATCTGTTGAAGAACAGAAAGATTGAAAGTCTTTTTCCTGGATTCCTTGACCAAACGAAAGTGATGTGCATGGAAACATGGGCCATTCTGCCATGGCCTTAAATGTGTAGCCTCCTGCGAACCCTTTCTCCTCTAATACCTGGTAAGTTGAAACAAACTACATATAAACTAAACCAACAGATGATGCTGTTGAATAAACAGAAGGATTTGTGGAGCAATATGCATTTGTTCCTGCCTGAAGCCAAAGTCCAGCACTTTCGAAGCATCATCCAGTTTAGGGATCTTGAAGCCATAACTATCCCAGGATCAAATCTTTGACTATACAGAAATTAATGGAAAATGCCATATTTTCCTCACTTTGGAAAGTTTGGGTAGGTATTTAGGTGACCAGTATGGGTGTGTGGAGTTCCAACTCCCCAAAGTGTCCTAAAAGTTCAAGTCTTATTGTAAATTGATGAATGGGATTTTTTAAAGGGTGATGGCATACGGCTTACAGATCATCTAGGCACTTTTGGAAAGTCCCCTGCCATGTATTCTTAGTTCACAGACCCACATGTGGGAAACCTGAGGTTTTTTTTGTCAGCCCCAAAATACTCCACTGCCATTCTTCTAATGCATGTGGGTCAATACTCTGTCTTTAATATATATATTAACATAGAATAACCAAAATGCAGTTCCAAGAGCAAATCATTTGAAGTACATCCCAATGGGAAATAAAAGCCTCCAATCCTGCAAATGGTGTAGCCTAATTGACTCCTCCATTGGGTTTAGTTTGGTCAGTGTAGAGTGAGAGGTCCACAGTTTGCAGGATTGGTAACTAATTTGGTAGAGAAAAAAATTTGATCTCAGGCTGGTCCAAGATTGATTATCATAAGCAACAGCAAACAAAATATTGTAAAATGACAGCTCGTGTGTTCTTTTTGTGGCATTACAGTAGTACAATTAAAGAAAATGATTCCAAATGCAGGTAGCAGAAGGGCCAAGTTATGGAATTTTCCACAGTGTGGAAATAAATGGAAAAACAATAGAAATGACTTGTCTGTGCAGACTTTAATGTCTCCTACAGCTTAGAATTTTTGATTTACCTTCCCACCTCCATTAGAAGCAGCAATTAAAAAGTGGGCAATGAAACTGTTCAGACACAGAGAATTAAATGAAGCTTTGAAGGCATCACTTTAAGCGCCTGTTAAGCTAATTGTCTGTCATCTCTAACTAAAAAAAGAAAAGAAAAGGTGACTCTTTGATGTGCAGCTATGGAATAATGTGAAGGACTTTAGAATTCATATTTTTGCCTCCTGGAAAAATGTTTCTGCTTAATTGTATTTTCTGTTCATTTAACCCCTTGCTTACAGTGGTGGCATATACTTGTGTCTCTTCTGCAACACCTAGGCCCCCAATTTACAATTAAATCCAGTAAATCTGATTGGCGCTAGTGAGCCTACATCATAGGCAATGGAGCTCTTCAGGAGTACAGGACTGATCCCCAGAAGGGAGTGCCCCCTGTAGGCTGTGTTGTTGATACTGCATTGTCACTGGCTTTGTGCTGTGTCTTTGCAGCGCTGACTCAGGCAGAAGAGGGTGCCCTGCTGAATTCCTGATGTCTCTTTCTTCAGGGTCCTGGGTGAGAGCCTCATGCCCACTCCATCCCCTTCTTGCTGGGTTCAAGGACTGAAGAGTCAAAAAGGGCCCTAAAAGCTCCAGTTCCATCTGGAGGAGGACTTCCCCAGCCACAGATATCGGGAAGGAGAGCTGTAAGGCCCCTCTCACAGGCCCTAGCATAGAAACGTTCTGTGTGCGGGAGGCATTTCATGGCGTGGCTGAAGCCGATAGTTTCACAGAGGATTTGGGTCACACTATGGCTTTTAGGTGAGCCCCAGGAGGCTGCCATAATATGCCTTGACAGCTCCTGGAGCAGCCCTGGATTGGGAAAGCACACAGATGGTCAACAGTCTCAGCTTACTTTTCCTGGGGGAGAGGGGATGAATTCTGACCCGTGCTTCTCAGAGCTTCAGCACAGAATTGTGCCTTGTGGGTCTTCCTTGGAAACCCCTTAGCCAAACAATGATTAAGCCTGATTTTATCTTCCGTAACTTTTTAAAACAGCCTCCAACTCTTTGTGTTGGGGATCCAATGCGATCTCTAATAAAGTGGGTAGGAATAATGGATCTGAATGATTTTCATGGTGCTTCAAAACAGCTAAATTAATGCCATACATGAGAATGGACAAAGCATTAAATTTGTAGCTACAGAGTCTTGAGTCTTGATTACACCGGGTTGGTAAACTTTCTTGGAGTCGTGTCAAAACTATTTCCCATGTTTTATCACTCTGCATTTTAGACACTCCTTATACAAGTTCTTTTTACCCCAGACTCTTTACAACCTGGGCTTAAATAATGTCATTTAATCCCCACCCCACCCAAAATAATGGTGCTAATGCCCCAATAAATATGATTTGGCTGGAACAAACTCACAATCTTCTTGTGTGCCTTCTATTGTTTTTTTTTTGTTTCTTCTGAGTTCTCTGTGGTAGTCTAATGTTTTACAACAGGGGGCAGATTTTTGGTTTGATTGCCCTAAGGGCTAGTTTTTGAGGGCAGCTGTGCTAAAATCTTTACGCTATTTATGTGAGGGGGAAAAAAAATCTGTGCAAATCTCTGTCAACAACAAAGCCAGTGAAGATTCTATGTTCTCAAACCAGATGGAGATCGCATTAGTGCAGAGCAGAGGGCCCTGGGCTGCTGTCTCTGCCATGACTGCCAAGCTGGGCTGAACCACAGGAGGCAGTGCATTGTGACAGGCTGGCTTAGCCACTGCTTGAAGCCAGAAACAGCAGCTCCACCAGCTTGTTTACATAGCTGCCAGGCTTTGTGCACCTCCGTGGGTGATACTTATGCAAATTATTGAATGCATTCGTGTGCATATTTGCAAAATATTTTTCATGTAAACCCCTCCCTCCTTTTTTAATGTGGGGATTTAGTACCTCAGTGGGTCCCCTTGTCCATATGCATCATGATTAGGCTTGGCAGAATTTGATTTTTATTTTCTTTCAGTTTCTGAAGGGAATGCCTGTGTTTACTTTAAAGCATTTTTGATTTTTCTCTGTTTAAATTTACACAGTTGTGGGAACTTATCAGGGGTCAGACAGTAGCTGTTTAGGGACAGTAGATGTTGAAATGTAAAAAATTAAAGCTTTCTTGTCAGCATCATGCATCAAAATATACAAAGTAAATATCCTTAAATGAAACTCTAATGAAAGTTTGCACAAGTTTTCAAGTAGTATCTCTCTTACTTTACCGTCTATACCTTTCAGGAATTATTGATAGAAGTACTTTTAGTCAGTTGGTGTGCATATAGTGAAATTGAAGTTTATCAATATTTATCAGTACAGATCTAATCCTTCCAAACCTAATTTATGATTGCCTTTAATTACTTAGCCAAATGGCATTACTCCCACCCTACTCTGGGTTGTGTAATGAAGGATATTCCTGTCTGCCAGAGCCCTGCTTTGTTGCAGAAGTTGGAAAGTGTGTAGTGAATGAGGAAGGAGACTGCTGGAGTGAAAACAAGGAGGATCTGATGTCTGTGATGCCGTCACACAGGGAAGGCCCCGAACTTCTCCAGGTCACTGGCGAAATGACTCCGCTCAGTTCGGTCTGGAAGTGGGGAGAGATGTGATGTAGTTGGGGGTGCGTGTGTGAGTGACAGGCTGAGTAGCATCCATGGGCTGCAGATGAGCCCAAGCTGGCTGTAACCTAAGCTGTCAGGTTAACACCTCTGTCCCTGAAAAAAGAGCGGGTTGGAGCCCAGCTGGTTTTGAATTAGAGGCAGGCAGACAGTGTGGGAGAGTTCGAAGGCAGTTAGCCTGGACTGAAGGAGAGGAACAAAGGGTGGGGGAAATGAAGGCCCTGGCTTGGGGGGGCTCCCCTTGGGCCTCCCCTCCCCAAGAAGGATTGGAATGCCTGTTTCTGCCTGCTGTACTGACACCTCTGTGCTCGCTGTGTCTGTTGACTAATAAACCTCCTGTACTACCTGCTGAGAGAGAGTCACTTCTGGCTGTGGATGGGGTGCAGTGCCTGGGGCTCCCTGAACCCCATTACATCTAGCAGAGTACTACCTTGGAGAATTGCAGTGTATTCCGTGTCCAGGGGCTACAAGTTATATGGGCCCATGCAGTGGGGCTGACCGCCGTAGTGGGCCCAGAGCTAGGTGTGAGGGGGCCTGTTTCCATGCCCTAGAAGCAGCAGAACCTCAGTTGGAAGGGGTGGGGCCAAGGGCCGTCAGTCCTTAGCACCACCTGGTGCATGGAGCTGGACTCCTCTCCAGCCCTCAGAGCATCACTCCTCCACTGCACATAGCTCTTCAGTGTTTCAAAGGGACCTGGGGCTCCCGACTGCAAGCGCATCAATGGCTGGGAGCTCCGTGCCCCTTGAAATAATGGGCTTTGAGGCAGTTGTCCTCCGCCCTCCTGCTCCCATTGGTGGTCCTGGGGCCAAAGTGCCCATTTTTCATCAAGATTTAGGGCATGGGAGCCCACCCCCACCAATGTTCAAGGCCCCATCTCTCCTGGATTTGCCTGCTGCCCTGACACCTCCCCTGAGAGTCCCTGCCAGCGCCCTGGCCAGCAGGCAGCTTACCCCTGCAGTGCTGCGCAGTGCTCCCTTGCTGGCGGCTACTGCTGGCGGCAGCTGCTAGCAACCTGGCCCCAGCGCACTCTGCTCCACTCTGCCAGCTCCTACCATCCAGTGCCACTGCAGGGTCCCAACCAGTGTGCACCCCAGGCCCAGCGATGGGGTGAGATAAACAGGGAAATTACCCCAGGACCTGGCACTTCAAAGGGGCCCAGGGCTCTGGCTGCTTCTGCTGCCACAATAGAAGCAGGAGTGGCCAGAGCCCTAGACCCTGTAAATCGCTGCTGGCTTGCCCACTGTGTGCTCCAGGCAGAACGAAGGGCTGGGGGAACAGGGGAGTGCGGCAAGCTCCAGGAGTCTCTGAGGGCTGGCTGCTCTTAGCCCCACCCCTTCCAGGAGCACAGAGCTGGGTCCCTCATCTTGGTCAGGGTCCCACAGAGGCTGTTGGTTTTCCTATGTGCCCCCCTTCCACCTCGACCAGATAGATCCTTCCCTTTGCCAGCAGGATGTTTCACCAGCACTGGGGCCCCCTTATCCTGATCACAGGTGATGCCAGCCAGTAGTCTCCATCATCCCTCACCTGTTGCCAGCACCACTTTTCCCTCAGTGCCGCACACCTTCCTCTCACACTCTCTCTTCTCCCCATTACCAGCCCCCTCACACCTTGCCTGGTGCCCACCATGGCTATCAGCCTCACTGCATGGGCCCATATAACTTGGTACCCCTGGACAAAGGAATAGAATCCAATTCTCCAAAGTAGTACTCTGCTGCCACAAACATCAGAGCTTCCTTGTTGTATCTCCAGCAATCTTCTCTAATGCCACCTGCAGGCCAGGGACAGCCTTTAACATGGGTTGCAGGTTTAAAACTAATAAAAGAAAGTTCTTTCTCACACAGTGCATGGTCAACCTGTGGAACTCCTTGCCAGAGGAGGCTGTGAAGGCTAGGACTATAAGAGTTCAAAGAAGAGGTAGATAAATTCATGGAGGTTAGGTCCATAAAAGGCTATTAGTCAAGGGGTAGGAATGATGTCCCTGGCCCCTGTTTGTCAGAGGCTGGAGATGGATGCCAGGAGACAAGTCACTTGATCATTGTCTTCGATCCACCTGGCATTGGCCACTGTCAGCAGATGGGATGCTAAGCTAGATGGACCTTTGGTCTGACCCAGTAATGGCTGTTCTTATGCCCTTATGTGGGGTCCTCCTTATGTTTCATCTCCCCAACCTTGGGGACCCTCTCGCTGCAGTACCAGGACCTGGGGTCCCAAAACTCTGCTATCTTCACCACCCATTAGGACCAGAGTCCCCCATCCATCTGCTTTTCCACCCTCTCCCAAGTCCTCAGAGAAAACACATCTTGGAGCTCCTCTTTCTTTCATGCAGGAGGATCCTGGGGTTGCCCAGTACCAGGGCACATACAGGCCCTTCAAGAGCCACCCTATTCCTGAGAGTTCATTATAATTACAAAAAAGAGCTGCGCTATAATATGACAACACTAGCAAATTGACCCGGCGCTGTTCAGGTATGTAAGTGAAATAAGCTCCCCCTCCCCCACCCCCCATTTGGAAAACAAAAGGAAAAGGGATATGGCTTATGTAAATGATTTGGGGCTGTGCAGGGGGGTTGTGGGAAGGGCCCCTCTATGGCACTGTGGCCAAGTGGTGGGAGGCGGGGTTGGGGCAGAGGGGCACTTACCTTTCCCAGCAGAGTGGAGAACCCAATCTCTACATGGCCACTGTTTTCCTGCAGTGGTTGCCCCCAGTGACTGCTCCGCAGTATGGCTGCTCTCTGTCCTTGCTGCTCCCAGTGAGGAGTCTGAAGGACGTCCTTCCTCCTGAAAGTGCCCCTCCCCTTCCATGTTCTGGGAAATCTTGGGATTTCAGGCATTTCCCACTTGCCAGGCACAACCAAACCCTGACCTTGGTTTAAGTTAGGTGAAGGAACCTGCACACCAAATGTTGTGGTCAGACCACTTTCGGTGTAGTGGGCGTTCTTAAACAAACATAGCACCATCAGACAGACATGCTCCAAAATATATAGCAGATTACAGTTGTACAGATGGGTGCTGTCAGTATTTAACCTGTGGCTAGCAGCTGCCTTTGGAGTTCACTGCAACTAGATGTCACCCATATAAAAATGCTAAAGGGAGCCCTATACATGCTGATTTGCCCCTGGCCCCGCACCTCATTAGGGATGGCCCATGACAGCCTCCCCACCCCCAGCAGGTGACTCTGACTCCAAGGGGGCATATTCTGGAGTCTGGACTTGCGCAGCAACCTGGGTCTTGGGTGAGTGCCATGACACCCTCATCCCATCCTGCCCACAGTCACTGCTCCAGCCCCACATGGGGCAAGGGGCAGCCCACCCCCCACCGCGAGTGAGACTATGGTGAAATGCAGCAGCAGAGTAGGAGGTGCATGCAGCATGGCGTGAGGAGGGAACTTCCTGGACCTGAGAGGGGCCCTAGGAGCATGCACAGTGACTGTGGTGTGAGGCGAGTGTGCTGCTGGAGCAGAGCCAGGGTGACTCGCAGCTGCAGGACTGGGGGATGACCAGGAAGCCTGGCATGGGGGTGGCAACAGGGGTTGGGCCCCCTGCACTCACCCCAGTATAGGGAACCAGAGTGACGCGGCTGCCTGCTTTGCTTCTCTGCCTATCTTGCAGCATTCTGCTTCACCATGGCGGTGGCAAGTGGAAAACTCTGGCCTCAGCCTGCATCGCTCCCCAAGCAACGAAGGGCTTCCTGTTGTTGCAGTGATTGGGGGGACCTGACTCCTTGGCAGTTCCCTGGGTCATGTAGCTCAGGAGAGGGCTTTGGAGAAGAGATGAGGGTGGGAGGGAGTTGAACAGGGGTGTGAAGAGACAGGATGGGGATGGAGCATAGGCAGGGCACAGGGAAGGAGTTTGAGAGTGAGGCCAGGGCAGAGCAAGGCTTGGGGTAGGAAATGGGCCCTGGGGCAGCAGAAGTTGCCCTGGACCCTGCACCTGGGGTGGGGTTTACCATTTAGGCCTGGCTCTGCCACCACCTCACCTCACTGCAGCATTGTGAAAATCAGTGTTTGAGAAGCATGTGGTTACTACCTTGATGAATTGTAGAGGAAATTATTAATTCTGTACTCAAAGAGCAGGGGTTTGAATAGTGTGCCGTAAAACAAGGCATGTTCCACACACTGAAAAATGAGGAGGCAATAAAACATTGATTAGCTTATTAAGTGAGCACTGTCCGTCAGTGAGGCAGGGACATGTGGGGAAATTATGTGATTGTTTAATTAAAGTCTGTATGTCAATGCATACCTAGAAAGGATCTGGATTAAGATGAAGGCTGCACAAGCAACTCTCATTCTGGCATTCCATACCTTCGCAGTGCCTGCCTGTGCACACTCTTTTAACTCGTATGGTACATGTAAGTGTGGATAGATAGACAATGTACACATATACGCAAACACACAATACAGCCTCAAAGTTAAGTACTGACCAGTCAACCACACAACTCATTTGGAATCACAAGAATTCAATCAGCAGCAGAGACATCTCCATCACCCCACATCCCACAAAAAAGCCACAGCAATAACAACCACAAGTACAGTATTTTTAAGCATATTTCTTCTGCATACAGGCCTGCCACTGTGGGGACGGTGGAGGCAAAGGAGGCAGTTGCCCCCAGTCCCACCATTTCAAAAGGGCACAGAGCTCTTGCCACCACTGCTGCTACTTTGGCAGTGGTAGCTACGGGAGCTCTGGGCCCCTTTGAAATGCTGCAGAAGCACTGCTTTAGCTGTGCATGGCTGTCAAGGAGTGAGGTGGGCAGTGGGGAAACACCACCATCCTTGGTCTCTTATTCTTTCCCTTCCAGGCTGCAGAGCCAGGCTCCCCTTCCACCATGTCCTGGGGCTTGAAGTGACTGTTGGTGAGGTTGTCTGCATAGTAAAGTTTCAAAGCTGTACTAAGTCATTGTTAGAGTCGTAAAACTTTTGAAAGAACACCGTAATGTGTTGTTCAGAGTTACAAATGTTTCAGAGTTGTGAACAACCTCAGTTCCCAAGGGGTTTGTGACTCGGAGGTTCCGCTGTAATGCTGCCAAAGCTTTTAATGTTCCAAAGTCAAACATTCTAAAGATAGCAAATGCCAGAATAAGGTTATTCATGCAAACTTTAACTCTTTCACCCTGAGCAAATGCATCATATTACAATCTCTATTTACATGATAACCTACCTTTCTGTGGATCATCAGCTGGGTTTGAACCCAAGACCTGCAGACACATATCTCCAGTACTGCCAACTGTCAGTGTTCAAAAATTATGACTGGCCAAAATATCAGATTAAAAATAAATCAGTAAAATGCATTTGTCTGGTGTTGATCTTTGACTAGGTCACTGGCCTAATGAATAGGACAGAAGCAGTAGTTTTGATATATCTTGATTTTCATAAAGTGTTTCACAAAATCTTGTGTAACTTTCTTATAAGTCTGTAGAGGAAATGTGGTCTAGATGAAATTACTAAAAGGTGGGCTCACAACATACTCAGAGTTACTATCAGTGGTTTTCTGTCAAACCGGGAGGACATATTTATGGGGTTCCAAGCATTTTGGAGGAATGGATTACAATTCAAAAAATCCGCCATAAACTGGAGAACAGAGCTGAATCAATGACATCAAATTCAGTAAAGACAAGTGCAAAGTACTGCACTTACAGAAAGAAAAAATCAAATGCACAGATACAAAATGGTGAAAAATTGGTTAGTCAGTGGTATTTGGGAAAAGGGTCTGTGGTATTAGAATGGATAGTAAATTGAATGAGTCAACAGGGAGATGCAATTGTGAAAAGAGCAAATATTCTGTGGTGTGTTGTGCAAAAGTCACAGGAGGTAGCTGCCACTTGCCACTTAGCACTGATAATGCCTCAGAAGGAGTTTTCTGTCCAGTTTTAGGTGCAACACTTTAAAAAAATGTAGATAAGATGGAGAAAATCCAGGATGGGAGGGAGAACTTGATAAGTCTTCAGATATGTCAAGGTCTGCTGTAAAGAGGACCACAATCAATTGTTCGCTATTATCATTGAGAGAAGGACAGGAAGTAATCAGTGTAATCTGCAGTAAAGAAGATTTCAGTTATGACGAAAAAATTCCCAACTATATGGATAGCTAAGTAGTGGAAGAGGTTGTCAAGAGAAGTTGTGGAATCTGTATCACTGGAAATTATAAAAGGTATATTAAACAAAAACACTTTTTATGGATGGTCCTGCTTCATTGTAAGAGCTGGAGTAGATGACCTCTCAAGGTTCCTCCCACCCCACTTTTCTATGATTCTGTGAATTTGCTCTGTGCAACCAGTGCTGTTGTTGAAAGGGCCAGCTGAGTTCATGACTGTACTACAATGTAACTCCTTTGGGGAAGGACATATTTCTTACTGTGAGTTTGACAGTGCATAGTACAGCGAATGGTATGTCAGTAAAACATGGGAATTGGAAGTGAGACTGAGAAACTCATCTAATATAGGGCTTACCTAAAATGAATTTGATGGAAACAATTTTTAATCTCTGGTGGGACCTGGTCTGCAGACAGTTTTTATACTTATAGAAATTTGTTGGTTAAGGGTGTAATTTTTTTTCTGACATACATAGATTGATGTATGCATTACAGTTTGAACCTCTCTTGTCTGGCACTCGCTAGTCTGGCAACATCCGTGGTCTGGCATGATTTTAGTAAGCCAGATGTCCATTTATCATGGGTGTGGCCAAGTCTCCTGTTGGCTCATAAAGTTTGTTTATGGTCACCAGTCCTGGCTCTCTTTGCATTCTGTGCTGTTATTTAGCTCTCATTTACCCCTGTATGTCTTCTAAGAGTCCAGTAAGCACTGAAAGGCTACGTCTACACGTGCAGCCAACATCGAAATAGTCTATTTCGATGAATAACGTCTACACGTCCTCCAGGGCCGGCAACGTCGATGTTCAACTTCGACATTGCTCAGCCCAACATCGAAATAGGCGCAGCAAGGGAACGTCTACACGTCAAAGTAGCACACATCGAAATAGGGATGCCAGGCACAGCTGCAGACAGGGTCACAGGGAGGACTCAACAGCCAGCTGCTCCCTTAAAGGGCCCCTCCCAGACACAGTTGCACTAAACAACACAAGATCCACAGAGCTGACAACTGGTTGCAGACCCTGTGCCTGCAGCATAGATCCCCAGCTGCCGCAGAAGCAGCCAGAAGCCCTGGGCTAAGGGCTGCTGCCCACGGTGACCATAGAGCCCCGCAGGGACTGGAGAGAGAGCATCTCTCAACCCCCCAGCTGATGGCCGCCATGGAGGACCCAGCAATTTCGACGTTGCGGGACGCGGATCGTCTACACGGTCCCTACTTCGACGTTGAACGTTGAAGTAGGGCGCTATTCCTATCTCCTCATGAGGTTAGCGACTTCAACGTCTCGCCGCCTAACGTCGAAGTTGGTGCCGCTACTTCGAAGTAGCGTGCACGTGTAGACGCAGCTAAAGTGTTGGTAATGTCCTAAACAATACTGACTTCCTGTGGTTTGGCAAATTTTCTCATTTGGTGCCAGTCAGGTCCCAAAGGTGCCAGACTAGAGAGGTTCAACCTGCAGTGTAGATACAGTTATATCAGTAGAAAAGCGGTGCTATTGTTATAGCTTATTCCCCTTCCCATATAAGAGTAAGCTCTACCGGTCTAATCAGTTAATTACCTATATAACTAAGTCCACACTAGGAAGGAATTGTACCGCTTTACCTTTGTCATTACAGAGTACAATTTTTGTGTGTACACTCTGGGCTGGGTTGGAGTCCAACTGCTAATATACGGGTAGAAAGCCCTGGAGTTCATTTAGCACTGCCCAAGGTATCCAGTCCCCTGAAAGTCCTAACATTGTACCTTCAGGAATGAGGCTTGCTTCACGGAAAGGAAAGTTTATTCAACCAGGTTCTGACCTGTTTGCATCTGACCCAGACAGAGTCTTTCATTCTCTGGACACACAAGTGAAATCTCCTACATGCAGGTCTTTATTTCTAACGCGATACAACGAAAGGTTACTCTCTGCTCCCAGTCTTAACAGGACAACTTCTACAAGTCAGACTTCAAACATTAAAAATGCAGTAAAACAACAGTGTCCAAACTCATGTCATGTCTCACTCCAATTGTTGTCAGGGCTAACTGCCTGGCACATATAAAAGCACTCTCACGTAACTTTTTTATAAGCCTGTGTGTGTCAGTGAATATGTATCTATATTAAGCTTTTATACTTCTGCCCATTGTATGGTATCAGAGTGCCTTCCATGTAAAATCAATAGCCATAGCTATGTATATGAATGTGTGATCTGTGCTTTCAAGCATACAAATGACTGAGCATGTACGCGGGTGTATATTACATTGAGTGTGCATGGAAATTATTGTGCACCAAACCTTGCTTTTCCATAGTGTTCAGAGGTTGCAGTTTTTTGTTGTTGTTACATGTAGGAATTTAGCTTTAACTTTTTGTCCTTTTAGAGAGTGTAAGCTTTCACATGAAATTAGAAAACTATCTTATGCCTCTTTAAACATGTGGTGATACATGTGTATAACCTTAAAGTGTTTTTTTATCTGGGAATGTATCTCAGGACTATTGACATACTCCAATCGAATCAGCCAGCATTTAATATTAATAAAGTGCCTAATGGCTTCAGGAAACAAACTAATGCATTAGAGCTTTCTTTCTAACAGTCTTTCCCTAAAATATACTGAGACTTGTGGTGAGAAAAAAGAGCTAAAAACCTGCTATGAAAGCTTGTTAACAGCACGTAAATCTTGTACATTGCTGTGCCTCTGGGCACTCCCAGTCTTCCACATCAGAGATGCAAACAAATTTTCTTAATATTTCATTTTCATTTAATAAGTTATTGGTCATACAATTACAAGGGAGCTTCCATGAAGGCTCTGCAAATTTGGTGCAGTCTTGTGTGGTAGTTTAAGGTTTTTAAGGCCTTTGATAGGCCTGCAGAAAGCAAGACCTAAATCTGTGATCAATTTCCTGAACTTAAAATGGTTTAAGCTTTAGTTGTGTATCTTTGTGCCTGTTTGGATGGTAGCAGAGCTTATTGTAGTCATGTCCTGAAAATTGGCCATTAAAAAGCCCCAACATTGAAGGGGGCCATATTTAGGTCTTGTTTCCACTACACAGTAAATCAATGCAGCAGTGATTGGTCCACTGGCCATAACTTTATCATGTCTACTGGAGACAAGATGAATTGATCTCCGAACTTGCTTCCGTCAACATTGGTACCCTACCAACTTGAGAAGAGTCGCCAGCATTGATGATACAGCAACACTTTGTCAACCTTTCTGCATGCAAGATGCTGCAGTAGATATGTTGCCTTCAGCTATGCTATTTCCACAGCTGAGTAGATGAATATTGCAAGTAAGTGTAGACAAGACCTTAGAGGCGAATGGGCTGTAAAGGGAACTGAGGAAACTCTGAAAAAGCTGCTAATTTGAACTCTAAAAACTTCTCCTCCCTCTTCCCCTCATCATTTCTGTGTTACCAGTGCTTATGATACCTTTTGCTTTTTCTGAATCCTCCAGCCCCTGAAGTCATGTCATCATAGGAGACTCTCAGGTTTTATTATAAAATGTTAGTTTCTAGTACTCATAGTTGGGAAGCAAAGCTTGAAGACACAACCCTAAAGTCTTAAAAATATTAAACATTTGAAAACCATGTTTTTTTAAGTCAGTCTCATGATTTTCAGGGGACTGATTCATAGTATTTGAATGTCTGGGACTAGCAATGTTATAATTTAGCTGCATGGAATGCAGAGGTGGTTGGAGTTGTTGGAAATGTATGGCCGTTTCTAAACAGGCCACTTCCTTCAGAAGTGGCATGCTAATACAGGGAGCGAAAGAAGCAAATGAGGCGCGGATGCAAGTTCTCCATGTCCCATTGGCATAATATCACGTGATTTGGAGTCCGGAAGACCGTTCTTCCGGACTCCAAAACGCCATGTAGAAGCATGGCCTCTGGGTTGGGCTTCCTGAAGGAAGTCCTGCTTCCGGAGGCCCCTTCTTCCCAAAAATTTTTGGGAAGAAGGGGCATCCAGAAAAAGGACTTTCTTCCAGAAGCTCCCCTGGTGGCCACGCTTCTACACGGCATTTTGGAGTCTGGAAGAACAGTCTTCTGGACTCCAAATCACGTGACGTTATGCTAATGAGGAGCAGGGAATTTGCATCCACGCCTCATTAGCATCTTTCGCTCCCTGTATTAGCATGCCAATTCTGAAGGAAGTGGCCTGTGTAGAAATGGCCTATTTGTGCATCAGCCAGAATATATTGGACGTATCTCAATACCACTCCAGAGCTGGAATTTTAATACCTTTCACCTCGTCCAAATAAGTCAGAATTTAAGACACGCATTCTTTAGCCATATTTCACCTTTTTACTAATAAAGGATACGTGGGTCCTTAAAGACAAGCCTGTTATAAGAAACATGGGTTATAAAGTGGTGGCTGCAGTTACAATATTAATCTCAAACATTCTTTGAGACTGTATCCTTGCAGGATGTGAGATGTTTGCAGAACTCTTTTCTGAGCATAATTTTCAGAGGAAACCTCAGCCTATAAAGGTAAATTAAGACTCGCTATTGTGCAGCTGTTAGGCCAAGACCTGAGTCCTGCTAGACAAATAACTGATCAGGGCCATAGTCAGAATATGTAGCTTTATTCTATTCCATACTAGCTAATGCCAGTGACACTGTAAATTTTACACTAGGATACAAGACAAATCAGGCAATTTGCAAAGTACCAGAAAACATCTGTTGGTCTGAAGTCCACATTAATAATGGCTTAATTGAGCTTATTTTATTTTCATCTCTTATGGTAAGAGATAAAGGTAACCCTATGTGATGCTGCTATTTATTCTAACACACAGGATATGGGAGTTAAAACTGGGACTCTCCATGGTCCAAGGAAATCAGGGGTTTTGGGGTCTTTCCCTGACTCTCTGACCCGTGTGACCCAGGGCAAGTCCATTCACTTGCCTGTGCTTGTTTCTCATCCTGCCTGTTATCATTAATGTCTGTTTGGACTGTAAGTTTTTTTAGAGTGAGAACTGTTTCTCATAATGTATTTGTATGGTACCTTGCACAGTGGGGCTCCAGTCTCTGTTGGGGTCTCTAAATGCTACTGTAATATATAAAAGAGGATTTCCGGACAAGAAGTCCACACTGATCAGTGTTCTGGGGACAGATACGTATTTAAGAATGTTGTCTATATCGTTAAAGGTTAATATAAAGATAGGACACGTGCGTGCACACACAAGCACACACACAGTTTAATGAAGCTTCATGACTATCCCATTTCAAGGAGGTTCATCACTTTAAAACAAAATCCATTTCCACTATCCCACAGCACAATTCAAGCTGCCCAACAAAGCTTCTATAAATGCAGTCTTTCAACACAAAACCAGCTCGAAATGTATTGAATTCAGCGAGGCTGGCAGGGTCATTGTGGCAGTTACCCACAGTGTACATTGTTCTGGAAAAAGCTGACACCTGGCATACAAGGATTAAATCAACCTGGCTTTCTTCTCGTTGCCTCCTCCAATCAAGCTCCTACTAAGCGCATGATGCTGCTGCTGACATTACTAACCTGCGTAATGCCATATTTTTCCTGCCACAGCAGATGAAGTTTTTCTTTAAAAAAAAAACCTTCTGCTTGGACTATTTATGGACCTTAATAAGGCCTTTGATGTTGTGAATCATAAAACCCTTTCAGAATGAGTTGTTTCAATCAAGCATGTATAGGTTTCTGGCTGTTTTGTACACCTATAGTGATGGATTAAACCGTGGTCGTACTGAATGAAATTATTTTTCATCTGCTTCAGGTTAAAGTAGACCTAGCAGGATCCTGGATCCCATGCTGCAAGATGCTGAGCACCTCAATGTTCCCTGAATTCCTCAGGAGAGTATGAGAATTGTTAACCATTGGAACAGGTAGGACATGGTTGAGTCTCAATCACTTGTGGTCTTTACATCAAGGTTCAGTGTTCGTATCCAAGATACACTGTAGCTCAAAGAGACGTTATGGGCTTGGTGCAGAAATTACTGCCTGAGGTTGGTTGTTCTGTATCACGCAGGTCAGATAAAATAATGCTAATGATTCCTTTCTGGCTTTAAAATCCATGAAATGAGAAGCTCACAAGAGGAGATTTGGCTTGGGTTCCCAAAGCTTTTGTAGATGTCAAGCTATGGACCTACAGACTTGTCAAAATGCGACATTAGTGTGTGGTAAACCAGAGTGTTAATCTACAGTTTCAACAGCAAAGCATGCTATGGAATTTTTAGACATTGCAGCACTGTCCACATGGGACAATACTGCACCTTTGAAGGAAGGCAGTGTGGTTGGGTGAGTTTGCATAAGGGATTGGGAAATCAGGAACTCCTGTGCTGCAATTCTGACTCAGCTGTTGGGTCAAGATACGGCTTTGGCTAAATTATTCCCGAATATGATAGGTGCTTTCAACTCAGATTACTTCAGAGGGGGTTGATGGTGCTGAGCGACTGAGGTACGATACTCATCATTTTGTAAGGTTTCAGGTAAAGTTTTCTAAAAGTGACCAAGATGCTTTCTCAAAAGTGATGTAGGCACTTGAAAGCTTGAATCTTTTTTGAACGTAAATACAAACTGAGGTCCTCAATGCCTTGCCTAAAGCCCAGATATTGCTGCTATCAACATTGCAATGCCTGATTTAGTGGCCTAAATCTCATCTTACAAAGGGATTTATGCACTTATGGTTATAACTTCCATCAACGATCAGTGGGATGTAGAATCTGAAGTGCTAAATCCCTTTTGATAATGAGGTTTAGGCTCCCAAATCAGTTAGGTGTTATGACACTGAGCGCAACAATGCCCAAACGCCTTTAAAAATAGGGGACAAAATCACTTTTGAAATAGGATTTAGCCTAAAAAGTCACTGAAGTGCTTTCGAAAATGTTACAGTGGGCCTTTAAACTCTGTTTCCCTGTCGGTGCGTAATTTACTCATGGTCCCTCATCTGAATATTTTATGGATTAAATATTTGTCAGGTCTTAGATAAGAGAAATGCAGAATTGAGCCAATACTGCATAATTAGTAAATGCAAAGAAATTCACTACTATGTCCTTGCAGAGATGTTCCATGCCTGCTCATAGTGGGAGGTTAGAGTGAGGGCAATTGATTTCAGCAGTGTTACTGAGCATACTCAGTCCATCTGAACATGCGTAGTGCAAGCCAAGCAGCAAATTGGTAGAGGACCTTGCATTCCTCCCCACCCGTCACCTCTGTTTTCTGGCATTGTTGGGAATGTACACACCCAGTTTTCTGAGGGTTTACTCTCCATGAATGTTGCTGTGTTCTTGTAGAATAATTTAAATAATAAAATATAAGAAACCATTACCTTGTAGCTATTCCTTGAGTGGAAGAATCAACTAAAAATACTGGATAAATATTTGTTGTGACTTATTTGCTGAGCTCTAGCTCTAAATATTTTGAAACATATTTCTTCAACATCACATGTACTATACTTGGTAGACAAGTGATCTGTGCTGAAACAAAAAGGCTATTTCATTATTCCTCTGAGTTTCATTTGACTTGTATTGCCCTTTTGCCAGATCCTATACATCATTTCAGATCTACAATATTGTAGTTCTTCACAATTGTACTCCCCAACTTCTTGATGTCCTGATAAAAAGCTGCACTGGGGAAAACTTACTACTTTGGCATATCACATCTTAGTGTATTTTTCTCCTTGAGCTTTAAAATTAATCTTTATGTTATTTTCAGTATGTATCAAGACAGTAGTAAACAGTAACGCTAAAAGTGTCATCTTCAAAATGCTTTTACACACATTAGCAAATTAGTATTTGTGAAATCCCTGGGAGGTGCATAAACTTAATTATTCTTATTTTATACTCTGTTGGAGTCTGAATCAGCAGGCCTCAGAACCCAATACCACAAGCCTTGCTCCTCTGAATCAGTCCTGAGTTGTAACAAATTAAATTTGTAAGTGAAGTTTTAAGGCCACTTGGTTCACAGCTAGGCTAAGAAACTCCTGCTGCATCGTCTTCTGTTCCAATGGCCAGTCTACAGACTTGAAGAAGGTTTCTCTCAGACATTAATTTCCTCCGCTCTCAAACGACTCATTTTAGTGCATTAGAGCTCTTTTGGAGCTGGATATTCAATGAACATTAGTGTAAATAGTTGTTGGTCTCATCTATCTGTCTTAAATGGTTATTGCTGATTGGATTTTATTGCTTTCCTCTGAAAACCTTGCCCAGGACTAAGACTATATTTAGACTTGGCAGATTTTTTTTATGATTTAACAGATAATGTAGTTAAAATAAATGTTTCAATACATTTAAATTTTCACAGTTGCAAAAATAATTAATTTTAAGTATTTTTCCCTATTTTTATCAATCCATATTTTTTCACAGTTGTGGTAAATTATGGAGAGAGAGAGAGAGATGTCAGACAATAATTATTTAATGACAGACATTGATATTCATTGAGTTAAAAATTAGTAACCACTAAAATGCAAATTGTCAGCCTTGCATGCCAAAATACACAAAGTAAACATCTTTAAATCAAACCAATACGTTTTCAAGTAACATTTTTTTCTTTGCTTATCTATTGTTGATGGAAATATTTTTTCATTGGTTTGTGTATATGGTGAAATTGACATTTACTGATATTTACTGAGTAAAAATCTAACTTCCACACCTGAATATATTACATATATGTTTATTATTTACTATATATTTTAGAAATGTGCATATACCTGTCAGTCCATCCATCTGTGAATCTGTATGTTCAAGAACTCCTGTTAAATGGTTAATGCTAGGACCACCAAATTTGGTGTACTGCCTCCTCTCTACATAACTTAGAGCAAGGTCAGGATTTGGTTGTGCCAGGACAATGGGATGTGCCTGGAATCTGATTATTGCTTATGAAATGGTAAGAGTGGCTCTGATAGCAGAGACAGCTATGCTTTGCAATGATCACAGGAAGGCAGTGAGAACGGGGGACAGCTATACTTCAGAGTTACCATGGGGGAAGGCCACACCTGTTGGAGAATCTCCAGCTGGGGCCAGGGATCTGCATGTTGCAGGTCACTAGCCAGTGGTAAGTGGCCCTTCTGCCCCAAAACCTCAGCCCAAACCACTCCCCCCAGCCCTCGGCCCCACCACTGGACTTAGGGGGAGGGGCAGAGGAAGCCCTACTGGCCCACAGGGATTGCCATGGCCCCTCTGGGAACACAACTTCCAGAGCAGTGCAGCCCTGGCTTGCCTGAGAAGCAGCTCCCAGCCAGGACTGGCCACTGCAGTCTCTGCCATGGCATCCCCCTTCTCCCCAGGAAGGAGTTGCCAGCCAGGTAGCACAACCCTGGTTGGCCTTGGGCTCTCTTGAGTTCCCCCCTCCCTGACTCCCAATGCCCGGTCCTAAGTCTCCCACCCCCTAGAAAACCCACCTAGCATTTTAACACCAGAAGCAAAGGAAATATTTCACTTATCTTATTACACCACAGACAGAGCAAGGAAATTTAACATCTTTCTTGTTAGCCAAATGAGTCACTTGACTTTGTCACCCTATGTTTCAGAAAAGCAAGCTTACACATTCTGTTGCTGAGTTCCTCTCCTTCGATACATGTTTCATCTTGAATCTTTTTGAGCAGATGAGGTCCAGATTTATGATCGCAGAAGCTAAGAGATTGATTCTTAGCAAAAAGCAAACACCAGCTAGTCCCACATGTCAGGAATGCTTGGTTTCCAGTGCCATTGAGCCTAAGCCTCCTGGTGAGATCTAAAGAAGTTCCTTGTAGGCTGAGGCACTGGCTTACCCTCCAGCACAGATGGAAGGTGCCATCACTGTTTTGCTCCCAGAACAACGAGAATGTCAGACTCTGGTCTTTTGCATGGCAATGACGCACAGTGCTGTCCACAAAGGCATTAAATGTAGTTTGAACTAGTTAGAGTTTTATTGTAATGCTTAAGGAAAGTTGTAAGCAGTGATGACAGCCTAAATACATTGGATAGCTAACTCAGCATAACAAATCCAGAAGAGTTTGGGCCCTAGCTATATAAAAAGTGCTGGCAGTGTCATGGAGGTGTACAGACTATGTCTTATACCTATCAAATTCTACTTCACTGTAGTGTGAGACACTGGTACATCCAGGGGTAAATTTTTAATGGCATCTCTCTTGCAGCCCATGGTAGGCTTAGTAGACTTCTGCTGAGAGTAGGTCTACACTGCAGCTGGAGGTATGATTGCAGCCTAGTTACTAGCACAGGTGCACCAGGTAACCTTGTACACCTATGTTAGACTTAATCGAGGTAGTACAGCTAAAAATAGTGGTGAACAAATGGCGGCACAGACTTCAGCATGGACTAGCAATACATATGCATACTCTGGGGGACCTGTGGCCTTGCATGCTGAAGCCTGTGCCTCTGAGGCATCATTTTTATTTTTAGCAAGCCAGTAAGACTAAAATTAGTGTGAGAATGCCTGCTTGAGTTACAAATCACACCTGTAATTGCAAGATAGAGATACATACTCCTAGTGGTACTGGAGACTACCGATGTCCCAGACTAGAGTCCTAACCCCTGGACCATCCTTCCTCTCTGTCCGGAGTTCAGGACAATCAAATGTTTAGAAGGATTCCTGGGCAGCATATGTCTGCAGGCTCCAAAAGGCTGAAGCACTCTTCTAATTTAGAGAAAAGGTTTTAGGCACCTATTACTCTTAAAGTAATAGACCTGTGCCAGATTTTACAAGATGGTTCTTCTCAGTTCTATGGCTGATGTTTCTAATTGTATATAGACAAATAGTTGGGTTATTCTAAATGTACTAAATGCCACCTTCCTGTAAGATGGGTCTGATGGGTCTCTGCACAGCTCGTTGGGTGTGCAGACACCCTTTGCTGATATACTCTACTTTTCTGCTCCTGAGCTGTACTCATGCACTGTTTTGGAAGCAACGCCCGCCCCTTGATGCAAAAAATTACTGGGTGAGATTAATTGCCTTGTGTTTTGCAAGTGATCCTGAAGGTGCCCTCTGGACTTAAAATCTGTGGACCCTCTCTCTTTTTTCTCTAGGTCTATTTTAGCCTTGCACAGTTGCTTTCATTAGTAAAGCAATTTCTGCATTGAAAAGGGAGCCTCTTATATGTCATTATGGGAAAGAGAAAAGGGGCAAAAAGGTCAATAGAACCAATAACAATAGAATATTTACAGTGAGATTAAATCAATCTTTTTTTAAAGTTTTTTTCCCCTCTTGAGCAATCTAGCAGGAACTGCAATCTGTTAAATTGAACGAGTTCTCAAGAGGGGCACAGAGATTTTAAAGGACAAGCCATCTTCACAAAATGGTATTAAATGTTTTTAAACAAAGTTTGGATTTTAGAGGGTGTTTATAAATGCCAGAGCTAACTTATTGATTTAAAACATAGCTGCTTCTTACATGCTGCTAGAAAGATATCTCTTAGCTTTAACTGATGGCATTGATTCATAGTGATGATAAAATGACCAACATCTGTGTCCAAAAACACCTCTTTTCCAAAAAGGAAAGACAAAAAAGCCTAGCAGTCCTGTTTGCTGCAAAATACCAGCCACCTATCTTCTAATCCTTCGGTGAAGTTAAAACAGAGGTTGAGAGCTCTGTGAAGAGAACACTTAAAAACAAGAAAGCTGCTTTGGAAGTCATCGTACCAGCATAATTTGAACTTCTACTCAATGTGAGGCTATTATTATTATTATTTTTATTATTAACTTTTATGATCACACCTGCAACATGCTAAGTGGTTCCTAGGTATTCAAGAAAGGGCAACCCTTCATCTAGGGAACTCACAGTTTAAGGACATAGACAAGTAGACTGAGGTTGGGACAATGATAAGTAGTGGATATTTATGCCAGCCAAGAAACACCTGGTGTAGAGCCCTAAAGGCAGACTAAAAAGAGGGGATATACTTGGTTAGAAAAGATCACCCAGGACAGGGGACATTGGGGGATGGTTGTCAATGGCCTGTGCTGCAAGGTGTAGCAGTAGAAGATGCTTACTGCTACTACATCCTGTGAGATGCTGAGAACTCCTGTTGGTGTCAATGGGAATTGAGTTGCTTGACACCTCATAGTTTGACAAAGTATTTTTCCAAGTGTTCAGTATGGGTCTCTGTCTGCTGTCATTGAAATCAATGGTAAGACACTCACTGACTTCATTGAGAACAAACCTAAGCTCTCAACACTGCAACAAAAGTGCTTTAAAGCAGGGGAGTTTGGTATAAAACAAGAGAAATAGTCATCTTAACATAAAAAAACACACAAACTCAGCCTCTATAATCAAGAGTGAGAACTACAAAAATAGGAAGGGTGAAGAATCTCACAACAAAATTTGCCCATGCCTTTAACTAAAATGAACCCTAATCTTCTTTGAGCATTGGAATGCTCAGCTAAAGCTCCTGGTTAGGTAACATAGGTCACAAGATGGTCATTTTCCTTCCCAGTTTTAACTTGGATAGTAAGTGCCTCTTGTGGGGAAAGCTGGGTAATCTGCTACTTATCAGCCGGCCTCTAGGTTTGCTGTTCAGAGGAAAAATATGTGGTGCCTCTGGATGTAAAGTCCATTAAACAGGAGGCATTTATTAAAAGACACAACTTGCAAATAAAGTTTTCTACACAGATCAGGTTCAATCACACATTCTCTCTGTTGTTTACCAGGGACTCCGCCTAGAATTCTGAGCAAATAGCCATCTTTGGACTGAGTAATATTTTTCATGGAATTCTATCACTACATATGGTATTTCATACTCTCTGACTCTGAGGGCAATTGTACATAGACTACAGCGCCATGCTGGTGCTGGTGCAGTGAATCTAGTGAAGATGCACTATGCCAAAAAGAGAGTGAGCTCTCTCTCTCTCTCCTGTCATCACAGTTACACCTCGTTAGTGAGAGGCAGCACCGAAATCAGTGGGCAAGCACCATGCAGTGTGGTGGACAGGATGAAAATTGCATTGTGTGAAGGAGGGGAGCTTTCCTTATAGCTGTGAGAGATGTAACAGATTTGCTCTAAGTGCCTTAACAGAGGCCCATTTTTCTAGCTTCTTCCTTTCCTGCTTTTGCTCATTTTCCCCCCTTTCCCTTTTTGGTCCCCTTTGGGTCAAAATACTTGTTGGGGAGATGGTTTCCTTTCCCTAGCATAAGGCTGAGCAGCATCAGAGCGGGCTGTATCTTGACAGGAGTGCCAGTGATGGTGGAATGATCTCTTTCTGGGGCTTTAGCAAGCTTTTGTGGGCGCTTAGATGTTGTGATATTTATTCTAGTGTTTCACTGGAAATTTGGAGTTATTTTTCTCCCTCATACATATGTTAATGCATTATTTCACACATTTTCGAAGAAACTTTGCAGTTGCAGGGCAAACTTTGCATCTTAGGGTGGTGTTTAAATAAATTACCTTCATGGAAAATGTATAATTCTGTTTTTAAAAAGGGTAGTGAATAAATTCAGCATGACATGAATCTGACATCGGCAATGCAAAAAAAAAAACAACAAAAAAAATCAGTGCAAGTTCATTATACTTTTTTGTTACAACAGCTCAGAAAATATACTTGCAAACATGATTGTTTTTAATTAGCATCTTTGTTGCACTGCTTCTAAATAAGTTTTCCGTTTGGCAGTTTAGTACCTCAATGTGATATTATAAATGTTTCTGTATCCCCTGATGTAAGGTATAAGTTTTGTGATCACTTTCATAGTCTCATTTTCATCTGTCACTCAAAGTTGTAATTCAGCGTATTGTTTTCATTATGTCTGTGTCAAGACACAGATGCATATTGGTACAGTCATCCTCCCTCCTCATCAATCTGATCCTTTGTCTTAGATTTTTGCTAGAGTTTTATTGTTTTACTGATTATTTATCTTCCAATTTATTGTTTAATCAGGGTATTTGAAATTTCATGTTAGAGATGTTTTTTGTAGATCAAAACTTGGGCTGGGAAATATATTGTTTTAAAGTTTATTGAAATAGTATTTTAAGAAACAAAATAGAATCCATGAATAGTTAGTATGTTAAATTACAAAACTTTTATTTTTTTCCAGACTGTTTGAATTCAGGAAATATTGGAAACCTCATGAGCGAGTCTGATCTTAGGGCTTTACAATCTGATTTCCAGATCAAAGAAATGTGAATATAGATATAAAATTTAGTGAGTGATCCAAAGTCAATGAAATCAATGAGAGCTTTTCCATTGAATGTAATGGGTTAAAGAGCGGGCCCCTTTATTTTAGCCACAGTGTTAACTGGATCATCCTTATTCATATGCTTACTGTCTCCCTCAACAATTCTAGTAATTGCTGAGGCATGAGTTCTCTTTACAAAAGCCAGGCTGCAGTGATTTGAGAGCACAGATGCTAAAGCAAGCTCTGAGACTGAGCGTATCTAGCTATGGTGTTTATATAGAATCACTGAATCCTAGAAATGCTGGGCTGGAAGACACCTCAGCAAGTCATCAAGCCAAGCCCCCTGTGCTGGGGAAGGCCCGAGTACAGCTTAATTATGTTGGATAGGTGTTGTGTCCAATTTGTTCTTAAAAATCATAAAAATGTGGGACGAACACCCTCACTATTGCTCTGTTCATCAATTCACCACATCAGGAGGAACAAAGGAAGCAGCCATTAAGCAGAAGAAAGGGTCCTGGCACAGCAAGTTTGGCCAGTTAGGCTGCTGAGACCAGAGATCTGCAACCGAAATAGCAAGAAGAGCCATTTTCTCAATGTCAGTTACAAAATCAGTGCTTCGAGAGCCGCAGTGCACATGAATGAGACAGGCTTTTGTGTCACCCCTACTTTAAGAGCAGTGCACATATAATGATTTGTACCATTTAGAAAGTTACGTTACCCCCATCTCCAGGCTTAACCCCCTTCACCCCCCAAATCCGCCCCATCCCCATGCTTTAGCCCCGGTCCTGAAAACTCACCCCCGCAGGTTTAACCCACTCTCAGCTCCAAACGGCCCACATCCTCAGGATTCACTTGCCTCAGCCCCAACCTCTGCCCCTCCCACCACCCCCAGGATTAACTTGACTCAGTGCATGTAGCTCCTCCACAGCTGCACCCACCTCCCCCTGCCACTGCTCCCCGCAACCTCCTCCCCCTTCTCAGCAGAGGTGTGCTGCTCCAGCTGGGGCAAGCTCAGCTGCTCCTACCTCCAGCTCTCCTGCAGGCTTAGACTTCCCCCTACTTGCAGCATGGGTGGCTCCTTGCCCTGCCTCGTTTTTTTTCTCCCAGGCTCTCTGACACAGCTCACTGCTCAGCGGCTTCAGTGGCTGCCAGCACTTAAACAAAAAAACCCGAATTCCATTGGTTTAATGGAGGGCAAATGAATTTAGGTTGTTTTTTGTTTAAGCAGAAGCAGTCTCTGAAGTCCCAAGAGGAGTCAGTGGTGGCAGCACTCAGGGCTGCAAGTGGCTTCTTAAAGAGCCCCATGCACATCTGGGCCCCCAGGTTGACAGCCTCTGGCCGAGATCATGTGGTGAGAAATGTCTTCCTCTGAATTTAACAGTTTAAGTGCAGTACTAGTTGTGTTTTACCTATATTTTCTTGTGATCATTTTGGACTTTTTTATGCCACATTATTTGTATCCACTGGAAACCTGTCTCTTTGTAGTTAATTAACTTTCTTTTTTTCATCTAATCCAGCGTGCTTAAATTGAAGTGGCTGGGAAGCTCCATTTGAGGCAGCAAAATTTGCGCATATTATTTCCATTGACAAAATAATGGACTTGTATGAATTTGTATTGTCCATAAGAGGGATGGGCAGTACATGATGTTCATTTCTGGGAAAATCTGGCATGGGGAGTGTGCTGGAGTCACCCTGAGGTACAATTGAGCTTGGTAAAAAGCCAGGGCCTGACTGACATGCTGTAAGCACACACAAACACAGCTGGGAGTGACTTACATGCCAGAGGCTGGTTGTGAGTAGTCCAAGAGTGGAGAAAACAACAGTAAGGAAGTGTAAAGGGCACCCCAGGTTGCAGGGCAGGAGTAACACAGCAACTCACTTGTCTAGAGTGTACTCTGGTTATGTCCCAATGTCCCAGCTGTTCACCCCTCTTCATTGTAAAAACTGAACATTTATTCCTATCTTTTTGTTTCCTGTATGTCAGACAGTTACTGGACCATGAGAGAGCCTTTTATCCCCGGCTGCTAAGGAGACATCTACACATAAAAGGCTGCATTGGCACGGTTGCACTGGTGTAGCTGTGCTGTTGTCGAGCTTAAATGAAGGTGCACTAAACTAATGGGATTGTAAAAAGGGTTCTGCTGGTATAGTGTTAGGGATCTACTACAGACCGCCAGGGATCAGACATGGATATGGGCAGATATCTATTTAATATAGTGGAAAAATAAGAACTTTAACTAATTGTGTAATAGTAGGAGATTTTAACTTCACAAGTATAGGTTTGAGACTAAATGCAGCTAGTATTGGTAGGGCTCAGTTATTCCAGGGAATGATACTTAAGAACTTTCTTCATCAAATTGTCACTGAACCAACAAGAGGTGACGAGAATTTAGAGTTTGGTAAGCAGTGACAACATCTTAGAGAACTGGTCTCGGCAATAGTTTTGGATCAGTTTAAGTTAAATGGAAAGATAATCAAAGCCAGGAAATCAACCATGGTTTTTAATTTCAAAAGGGCAGACTTGTAGAAATAAAGGACATTAGTTAACAAAGTGAACTGGACCGAATAGCTTAATGACTTAAGTTTGGAGAAGGCTTGGAATTTCTTCCTATTGATGCTACAAAAACTAAATGAAATTTGCATCATAAGCAGGGGGCAAAAACTTTCAGGGAAAGGTTCTAGATTCAGCTGGATGAATAGCTGCCTCAAAATGGTTATTGGGAATAAGCAGAGAGGTGGTGGGGAATGGAAAGAGCAAAAAGTTACATTATGGATGCTAGAAAACATAGGAAAAATAAGGATTGCTAAAAGTGAAATTGAACTAGCTCTTTCCAAGGAAATTACAACAGCTAATGAGAGGATTTTTAGGTATATTAGTAAAAAAGGGAATAAGGAAGGATAAGATTGGGCTGCTATACAGCATTCTAACTGACATTGTAGTTATATTTAAGAAAAGGAAAAAATGGATCAGGGCAGTTACTTGCTCCTGATGTTGGACTATCATCAGTAAGGCTTTCAAACAAATGGGGAAGGAAAGAAAAACAAATTCACAGACGTAAGTGGTAAAGGGGCTGCCAGGCAATATGAGCTTACCAAAGGAAAATCATGCCAGGCTAACCTAATTTTCTTCTTTGAGAAAATAACAAGGGTTTTTATTAGATAAAAGAAGTGCAGTAGGTATCATGTATTTGCACTTCAGTAAAGCATTTGACGTCAGACTGCATGGAAATTATTAATTAAATTAGAGCATATGGGGTTTTGTATAAGCACTGTAAGTTGGAAAAGGAATTGGCTCAAGGGGAGAAAATGGGGGTTGTGATGAAAGAGGAATTGTCAGGCTGGAGAGAGGTTACCAATGGAGTTCCTCAAGTATTGATCTTGGGACCAATTTTCTTCAATATTGTGAGTTTGGTACAAAGAGTCAGAGTGTGTTGATTTATTTTGTGTTTGTGCATTAACTGAGCTAAGTAATAGCATTCTTAGGTTGGCTACACAGCAGTGTTATTTCAGAATAAACTATTCCAGATGAGATTTTTCCAGAATAGCTTAATTCAAAATAGTGCGTCTACACACGCCACACACTCTTTCAAAAGTGGAATCGAAGGAATGTGCCCCAGCTTTCAAAATCGCTCTTCCAAATGTGAAATAGGAGAAGCTGCCCCTTTCAAAGGCCTCTTTCAAAAGAAGACGTGTGTGGATGCTCAGGTCGCCATGGCGCCGATCAGCTGGGAGGCATAGACGTACTGCCCAGTGCCTGTGGGGCTCTATAGTCAGTGCATGCAGCAGACCTTAAACCTGCAAAGACCAGAAGACTCTGTTGCAGGAAGCCGAGAGCATGCAGGCAGCAGCCTTTACATGTGATGTCCCTGCACGGCCCAGTAAGACCCCCAGCAGTGCACAGAGCAGCATGGCCAGCACCCAGCCACGTCAGGAGCCCCAGGGCCCCTCCCTCTGAGCATGCCCAAGGCTCGCAGGGGTCCACCGGGGGGGTAAAGTGAGCCCCCTCCTGGACGGAGCATGAGCTTTGGGACCTGCTGGGCCTCTGGCAGGAGAAGGAAGTCCTATGTGAAATGGGCATGAAGCAGCAGAAAGCGGCTGCTTTTGCGCAGCTGGCTGCGGGCCTGACTACCCATGGCCACCCTGCCTGCACTCCTGACCAAGTGAAAGGCAAGATCAAAGAGTTGCAGCAGGGGTGTGCCTGGGCTCCAGAGTCGGCCAGGTGGTCGGGGGCTGCCCCTGTTTTGTGCCCATTTTACTGGGAGCTCTGGAGCCTCCTGGGCCCATGGGACACCACATCCCTGCCCACCATCCTTGAAACCTCGGCCGAGGAGCCCCAGCCCAGTGACACTGAGTCGGGATTGTTGGCCAGCCCCATGACAGCAGGGCCAGAGCCAGAGTCAGCAGCAGCAGCAGAGTGGTCCAGTGAGAAGTGGGAGCTAGTAATAGATGTACCCTCCCATACCTTCAGCCAGGCCTCAGCCAGTGGGGCATCTCCTTGACCTTGGCAGTGGACTGTCAGATAAATACCCAACAAGGCACGCACCCCAGATCACAGGCCAGGGGCTCCATACCTGCAGATCCTGGACAGCCCCAGCCCAGCCCGACTATGGCTCTTGGGACAGCATCATGGCTGACAGTGGCCTTCAGCACCTGCTCCCATGGATAGTGCTGCAGCCCGCTCCTGGGAGAAAGGGTTGGGTGGGGCAGGACCACACAAGGGGGCTGCCTCTAGGGGGGCCACCTTGGTCCCCCAGGGCCACCCTGCAATTGGACGGGGAGGCAGGGGAGGGGGACCCACCACCCATGGGGGGCGAGGTCCACGGAGTAGGGATTAGAACTCATGGTCTGTCCCTCTCTTCCCTCTCATTCTTGCACTCTCTGTTGTGCTGGACAGGCGAGGGATGATGACTGGGCAGTACCACCACCATCGTCAGGGTATCCCTGCTCCAGGAGGGGCCAAAGGTGGGGAGTGGAGCATCTCCAGATCGCCACCTCCGTCTGGCGGTAGGTGGAGGTGACGGAGCAGCTCCTCTGCCTTGAGGAGGGCAAGGCCACCTGGCACTGGGCTGCCTGGGCCAAGCTCATGGGGACCCTCCGGGATGTGGCAGGCACATTCCAGGAGCTGCTGGCCTGGATCTCCCCCCTGAGGCCCCACCTGCCAGCCCCCCTGGAGAGGCCCCTGCTGTGGCCAGTCAACCAGCTGAGGTGAAGCCCCAGCCCTTCCTCCCCGCCCCATCCCAGCCCTGCTGGGGACCCTGGATTGGGTCGGGGGAGGCACGGATCCCGGGGCCAGCATGGGCCAAAGCCCTCCACCCCTGCCCTGCAGTAGGAGCCCCCCAGGCAGGCCACACATGTCCCGTCCTCCTGTAAATAGTCTGTCCCCTCCTCTGGTAAGTAGTTCATCTCTCCCACCTGTAAATAATTCTTTGTGTTTGTGTTCTGCATATAACACAATGAGAAAACATTTTTGCTGTGTACAATAGTAACTATTTATTTTGCCCATATGCCTACGTGCTGTGTGCTCGTTGGGGTGGGGAGTGGAGTGTGTATGGGGCAGAGTGTGGGAGATGGTGATGGGGGATGCGCAGGGTGGAAGGGAGCATATGATGGACCTGCAGGGGGTGGCTGGGCCAGTGCTCACTGGGGCCCCTAAGCAAAGTATTTGTGCAGGGCCTCCTGGATGCAGACCCCATCATGATAGGCCTGGCAGCTGGGGCAGTGGCCAGCTGTGGGTAGCCGATGCCAGACTTGGCTGTCCACCCCTACCTAAAGGCCTGCCCCTTGCTCTCTACAATATGGTGCAGGGTGTAGCAGGCACCCACGACCTAGAGGACATTGAGGAGGCCCACCTCCAGGCTGGCCAGGAGACAGCATCACCAGCCCTTCAGCTGGCTGAAGGTGCTCTCCACCACATTGCAGGCATGGTCATGCTGTGTGTTGAAGCGCTCCTGGCTGGAAGCAGGGTGTCCCCTATAGAGCCACATGAGCCAGGGCTGGAGGGGATAGGTATCATCTGCCACAAGGCACAGGGGCACCGTGGTGTCCCTGTGTGGGATCTCCCTCTGGGGGATGTATGTCATTGCCTCCAGCTGGTGGCACAGCCTGGAGTATCTGAAGACCTGTGCGTTGTGAGTGCAGCCAGCCCAGCCCACGTATATATCCTGGAACTGACCTCTGCTGTCCACCATGGCCTGCAGCACCACAGAGTGGCACCCTTTTCTGTTCATATATTGGCCTCTGTTGTGCTCCAGGGCATGGATTGGGATATGAGTCCCATCGAGGTCCCCAAAGCAGTTTGGGAACCCAAGCACTGTGAAGCCCACAATGGCTGCATCCAGGTCCCTGATGTGGATCACCCTCTGGAGGAGTATTGTATTCAGTGCACACACCACCTGCATGGGAGGGGGGAACATATGCACCTGTGAGGGTGTGCAGAGTGTGCCAGGTCCCACCTTGGCCCCACCCCAGACCACCCAGGTCCCCTTCACTCCCAGTCCCCAGTGGGACCCCTTTCCTGGGCTCCCACTCCCCCTGTTGGGTGTGTGGCCCAAGCTTCCTTACCTCCATCACAATGGCCCCAACTGTGGCCTTGCCCACACCAAATTGGTGGCCCACAGAGTGGTATCTGTTTGGCATGGCCAGCTTCCAGACAGCTATCATGACCCTCTTCTCAATGGGGAGGGCGCACCGCATCGAGGTGTTCTGGGGTCTCAGGGCTGGGCACAGCCACGGGCACAGTGCCAGGAAGATCTGCTGCCATATCTGGACGTTCCAGAGCCACCAGTCGTCATCCCACTCCCCCACGACAAGGTGCTCTCACCACTTGGAGCTGGTGGAGTAGCTCCAGAGTCGCCAGAGCACACGGGGGCGGGGGTGCACCGGAGGAGCCGCAGGTCCAGGGTGTCCACGGCTGTGCTGGAGGTGGGGGCATCCCCCACTAGTAAGTACAGGGCAGCCACCACTGCTGTGGCCAGCAGGGTGACCATGCCACTGATGGCAGCCAGCAGGGTCTTGAACTTCTGTTGCTCATCCATGGTTGTCCCAGTGGGCGCTGCATCTGCAGGGCTTCTGGCAGCTCCGCAGGCCTCATGCTGTGCAGGGTGAGTGTGTTGGGGAGGGACCCTTTGAAGGAGTGGTAGGCTGCGGCCCCAGATGGGCTTGTCCACCATGCAACCCCCTTTGGCATTTCCTGGACCTTTCTTCGAAAGAGAGCACGGGATAGTGTAGACGCTCTCTTTCAAAAGGGTGCACAGCCCTTTCAAAGGCGTGAATCTATGGTGCCAGCTCTGGCTCATGTGCGGATGCTAACTTTTGAAAGGGCCTCTTTCAATTCCTCATTTTCAAAAGCTGCCCTTTCAAAAACCCGCTCTAGTGTGGACATAGCTAAAATGTGGATTGGAATAGTGCTCAGCTAGTTCACAATAGAGTGTCCCCACAAAAGATCTTATTTAGAACTAACACCCATGGAAGCACTATGGTTTATTTCAAAATAACCCCTATTCCCTGTCTATATAGCCCCTATTCTGAAATATTTATTTTGGAATAGGCTCTATTCCTTGTAAAATGAGGTTTGCAGAATATGACAGAAGCCATCCGACATTTCAAAACTGTTTTGAAATTGTGAGTGTTTACACAGCAAAACCACAAAGTTATTTTGGAGCAGCAGCTGTTACTCTGAAGTAACTTTGCTGTGCAAACATACCCTTAGTGGCCAGGTGGAGCTCTGAGAGCTCCATACTGAATTTGGATAGCATGCCGTCCTCAAAGCGTGTTTGATCTGTGCCGCAGTTGCAGCTTGGACTGTCTCAAAGACCCCAATGGCGCTTTGGTTGGTTGAGAAAGAGGCCCTGCTCAGTCTAGATTCGGTTAAGCAGGATCCACTGACAAGGGGACAGGTTGAGGTTGGACAGGCAAGTAGTAGAGTCTGTGACAAGGAACTGATTGGTGCGTGGAGTTAAGCACCAGTCTCTCCACCACAGGGACTCTGCTATCACATCCTGGCATGACAGCCTCAACCACAATGGGTATCATCCTGAAAGAGGTGTAGCTGACGAGTTAAAAAAGAACAAAGGCAAGCCTGGGTTGGCATGTGCCTTCTCAAACAGTTTTCCTGATGGTATTTTCCTCCTAGAAAGCCATGGATGAGAAGTCAGTTGGGTAATTCTTGTGTCAATGTGCATTGTTGTGTTGTACATCAAAAAGTTTGGCATGTGCTGACTGTCTCCTTGCTAGTGCATAGTATTCTGCTAGTCAATATGAGATAGCAAGGGTTGAGGTCCCTAGGACTGGAAAATCTACTTCTCCTGAAGAATCTGCCGGTTCACTATGTTTTGACTTTCACTGCTATCTTGCTCAGGTGTTTTTTCTATGTCAGTGTTTGGTTGAGGGTCACGCCTAGATAAATTCGATGGGCTTCAGCCTCTGCCCATTCATTTTGATGTTTAGTTCCCTCTTACCGCTGGTATGGTGGAGGTACAATGTACTGGAAATTATTTCACTGGTACTAGGCTGAAAACACCATGTCTTTCAGTAGTCAATCAGCTTTACATCATCATCACTGAGGATCTTCTCCAACTCAAAGAAAGTTCGAGTTTGTAGCCCACATCAGATGTCATCTGCACAGATGAATTTCTGTGACTGGGTTGGTGGCAGATTATTGATGTATAGATTAAACAAAAAAGACTTTAGAACAGACCTCTGGGTTAACCTGTTCATCAGTTCCCCCCCACCCCACCCCACCCAAGCATTTGTTTTCTCGCCCTTATGCACCCTGAACCATCTGTCTTGGAACACCAATTAGATAGCATCAGTATCCCATGGTTGGAAGACTCTTGATATTTTAACAAACAGATCCATGTACCATACTGCATCATATGCTGCAATGAGTTCAAAGAAAATGGCACCTGTTTTCAGGTTTCTTTGAAAACCACTTTCAATAAAAGTAGTTAGGACAAGTACTTAGTCAGATGTGCTTTGATTTTTGTCAAGAGCCTAATTGACATTCAAAATATTCTCCACTGCTGGTGGTGAGGGTAAAATTAGGTGCTCTAAAACCCTGAGGTGTACAGAAAGCAGAGATATTGAGTAGTAGCTTGATGTGAGGTTTGAGTCTTTATTGGGTTTTGGAAGGCCAATTGCCTTTGACATGTACAATAATCCCTCAAGTTACACGAGGGTTCCACTTGCATGCTTCTTTGTGTAACCCAAATTTTGTGTAAGTCAGGGGTGGCTTTTTTCCCTGGCAGGACGCATGTTCTGCAGCTGAGGATGCAGCAGGAGCACCTGGAGCTCCTTTTGAAAGGTAGGTCCTGGGGTTGGGGGCAGTTGGGGAGGGTTAAGCCTGGCACTGGGCTGGCACCATGGGAGGGGTGCAGAGGAGTTAAGCCTGTGGTGGGTTAGGGCTGCATGGGGTGGAGTTGAGACACAGCCATGCACGGGGGGGATGGTTGAACTGGAGTGGGGAGGTTTGAGCTAGAGCCACGCATGTGGGTGGTGAGCTGGGCCGGGGGGCGGGGTTTGAACTGGGGCTGCAAGTGGGGAGTTGAATTGGGACCGGGAGGGTTGAGCTGGAGCCGTGCATGAAGGGTGGTGAGCTGGAGCCAGGAGTAGGCAGTGAACTGAAGCCAAGTGTGGGTGGTAAGCAGGGCTGGTGTGGGGTGGATGAACCAGGGGTGCAGGGTCTAGGGTGGTTGAGCCAGGGCTAGGGGGAGCGAGATTTTGAGTTGTGCTTAACTCACGTTAATTTGAGTTAAGTGCAACTCGAAATCACACATTTTGAGGGTTTACTATATCAGATTTTCAACAGTCTTCCTTCTTTGGTGACCCTCGTAGAGAATGGAGCCAATCAAGAGTACGCTCATGGGTCAAGATATTTCAGGAACTCTGGAAGACTGTTGCCATAGCCAGTAGCTGTGCTAGACTTGATGTTATACATCCCTCTGTCCAGCTCTGGAACTGCAAAAAGTTCTAGATTAATGCTGCCTATGGAAGACCCCCCATTTGCACTAGACGTGAGTCTTCTATTCTTTTTCTCAAGCTGTGTTTCCCATGTAAAACAAGTGACTGGCTACTTGGTTAACACTCACAAATTGTCCGCTTGGTGCTGGTGGCTGCTGAACTACTCCAAGACAGCAAAAGTAAACTCCAACATTTCCAGCTGGCATAAGTAAAACCCAGGTTCTTCTCTTTTGCTCCCTTCTGAGTTGGCAAGTATAGCTGAAAACATTTGATTAGGTGGTCGGTTAAGTCTGGTTCATTAGCTGGGTCACACTGCTCAAATAGAGCAATGCATTCCTCTTCAAGGAGGGGATGCACTCGTAGCGACAGCCAAATGGAAAGGTTGTTGCTTTGTAGGTGACTCTGCGGAATGCCTGTAAGATTGCTCTATCAAGTTGTGGTGGGGCCATATTGCTACAATGCTCCATTCTAGCACTCACTACATTTCTCCCAGCTGGCTTTCTGCAGGTTCCAGTGTTTCTTCTTTGTGCTCATGATGACTGGTAGATGAAGGCCATATGGATCAAGGACAAACGTAAGAATATAAAAATGGCCATACCGGGTCAGATTAAAGGTCCATTTAGCCCAGAATCCTATCTGCCCACAATGGCCAATGCCAGGTGTCCCCGAGGGAGTGAACAGAACAGATGATCATCAAGTGACCCCTCTCCTGTCCTCTATTTCCAGTCTCTGACAAACTGAGTCTGGAGACACCATTCTTACCCATCCTAGCTAATAGCCATTGATGAACCTAACCTCCATGCATTTATCTAGTTGTTTCTCAACCCTGTTAAAGTTCTGATCTTCATAACATCCTCTGGCAAACCATGCTGACTGTGGAAAATTGTGCAAGACTTGTTGCGATGCTCAATGTAGGTTGCCATGCACTGAGCTGACTTTACATATATTAGATACATCTAGAAGAATGGAATGTCTCAGGCTGTTTTGGATACCAAACAAAGTCAAGATCAGTTTTTGAGGCCCAGTCCACAAGTTGTTCTAATGTGTTCACAAGTGTGCTAATTAAATTTGCTGATGATACAAAATTGAGAGTGATCATCAAACAGGGAAAGAGCAGAATATGATACAGGAAGATTTAGACGACTTTGAAGACGTGAATTGGGTGAAATTAAATCATACAAAGTGCAAGGTCACTGACTTAGGGAATCTAATAATAAGATTTTCTGCAAGAAGCTGGGAGTTCATAAGCTGAAAGTGACAGAGGAGGCAATAGACTTGGGTAGGAGGTCAGTCGCAGGATGACTATGAGCCACCAAAGTGATATGGCTTGAAAAAGGCAAATGCAATCCTAATCTATACAAGGTGAGGCATTTACAGCAGGATACATGGATTAATGCCATTTTACAAAGCATTGGCAAGGCCTAATTTAGAAGACTGTGTAGTCCCCCAGTTTCAAGAAAGGTTAATTCAAACTGAAACAGGTTCAGAGAAGAGCCATGAGGATGATCAGAGGACTGGAGGAGGCAGGAAAAACGTTGACAAGAAGAAGTCTTAAGGGAAGTTGTATAAGTACATCATGGAGGGTGAAGAGCTAGAAGTCAATGCTGGGACAAGAACAAATGGATATAAACTGGTCATGAACAAATTCAGTCTGGAAATTGGAATAAGGTTTCTAACCAGTGGAGAGGTGAGGTTCTGGAACAGCCTCCCAAGAGAAGTTGGGAGGACAAACAACTTAGTGCAAGAAAAGTTGGACAAATTTCTGAGGTGACTGTGAAATGGTTGGCTAGAATGGGGCTCACTTTTGGATTAAATCTTATGCTCCTGAAAGTTCGTGCTTCAGTGTTCCAGCCAGCCACTGTCAGGTGTCAGGAAGATATTTCCCCCACCAATGTATTCTGTTTTTTCTTGTTAATCTCCTTCTCCAGGAGCATCAGGTGGGGATGGGACGTCAGATGGGGTGGACCAGGATCAGAGGTGATACTGAGCACTCTGTTTCTTAGGTGGTTGGTTTTCTGGTTCTTGCTTCCATGCTCAGGGTCAAAATCATTGCCATATATGGGGTCAACAAGGAATTTTTCTCAAAGTCAGATTAGCAGGGATCTTTTTTTTTTTAACCTTCCTCGTAGCATGTGCGTGCAGGTGAGTTGACAACATTATCCGGGTTTATCTCAATCATTTTCCTGCCATTGCATAGGTGCACCTTAAGCCTTCCTAATTTCTGTCTGCAGCACAAAATAGTCTAGTCTCCTGTGGCTGTGGTGCTTTGGTCTGGTTTTGTTTGTTGGATTTAATGTACCTGTAATGGGGGAAGGTACAGGTGGTCTGTGACATGGAGGAGATCAAGACGACATGATTTGATGGATCTTTCTGGTCCTAGACTCTGCAACTCTGTGGATTGTACTGAAGGGGTGAAATCAAAGGTGATCCAGGTAACAAAGACCAGAATTCATTTTCAGAACACTAAAGTTTAAAAACACTTGGATTTGCATGTCCCAGAATTAGAATTATTACTACATGATCAAATGTATTGCATAGATGAAGATGATTTGATGCCAATCTGGAATCATGGAATTTTCTTGATACATTAGGAATCTAATAGTCTTCTTCTTTTTTTTTTTTTGCAGTGGAATGAAATTATTTTCTCTTCTGCACATTTGATCTGTGAAACCTCGAAGGCTGCTTGGAGAGGTGGATAATTAGCTACCCCACTACCTAGAGAAACAGCTTGGAGATTTTTAGAAGCCTTTCACAAATGGATTAGGATATTATGCAGATCAGTTTCAGGTAAGCTCTAATTTATCTAATTGAATTTGATTATTGGAAAAAGTAAATCTTTGAATGAGAACAAAAAAGCAAACCCGACAAGAGAAGGAAGGAAGGGCAGGAACGTGCTGGCATAGAGACTGTAACAATTAGATATTGATGAATTTATAGCTGCCATTCGCAGAGTGAATGCAGCGGTTCACCCATAAGACAGCAGTAATGACTTTGTTTTATAGGGCTCTAAACCAAGCAGAATTAGAACTTTAGATCATAGGTGACATAATTACTTAACTGATCTAAGTTCAGTTGCCAAATAAGGTTGTATTCTGTTTTGGAACACTGTATAATTAGCTAAGGGAGCTCATTTCCTATGTGAAATTCAGTTTCTAAAGCCAGCTGCAGCACCACTTCTTATCCTCATCTATGTTTTTCACTTATAGATTCAGGACATGGATTCCATGGAACAGACAATTGTATGGTGAGGGTGGTATCAGAAGTCATAGGACTCATGTATGTGGCCTGCTGAATACATTAATTATGATAGTATATGTTATGGCTACATGATACCCACATTTCTGTCCAGTTTGGTTATGGATGCATTTCTCTTGATTTTTGAAGACAGATTGGGATGCTTGAGGCAAATAAATGAGCAGGGGGTTCACAGTTGATTGCTGATGGTTAACCATTAGATACCTTTTCAATACGTGCAGCCCAGAGTAAGTGTACAGAGGAAGAGGAAATGCAATAGGAGCATCTCAGCCCTGGCTGTTTGTCTGGCAGGCCTGAGCATAGGGAAGGTGGAAGCTGGTTGAGTTGTAAGAAGGATGGCAAACACAGTCTGCATAGAGGCGGGCAGGAATGTAAGTCAAAATGCTCTTATTTTATGGAGTATAGTGATCGTGAAGTGTTAGAATTCATGATTCTAAGAAGTGATAGGAGGGAGATCAGCAAAATAAAGGCATTGGATGTGAAAAAGGCCAACTTCAGCAAACTCAGGGAGTTGACAAGTAATATCCCACGGGAAACAAGTTTAAGGGGAAAAACTGTTCCAGAGTTGGCAGTTTTTCAAAGAGACATTATTATACTCACATTAACTGTCCTACTCTGAAGTAAAGAGACGCTGTATAGCAAGAGACCATTTTGGCTTACCCAGATCTCCAATGCTCTAAGGCCGTTTCTACACTGGCAAGATCTTCCGGAAGAATGGTTCCTTCTTCCGGAAGATCTGCGGAGCTTCTACACATGTAAGATGCTCTTTTGGATTTCTTCAGGGAGAAGGTGCTCCCTTTTCTGCATTCTGTATTCCATTCCAGAATCAGGAAGAGGACCTTCTTCTGGAAGATTCTTCTGGGAGAAGGCATGTGTAGATGTTCTTTCACAAGAAGCAAGTCTTCTATGGTGGCAGCCTGCTGGAGAGCAGGGCTGCTCTAGACACCCCCAGGTGAGCCCGGGATAGGGCCCGCAGATCTGGCCGTGCCCTGCCAGCTGCCCCTTCTACCGGGAGTTGCGGGACCTCCTGGCTGCAGATGACGCCTCTCCACCCCGCATCACTGTGGAGACAGCTGCAACCAAGCCCCATGCTGCACTGGAGGAGGGGAATGAGGGACCTGCCACCGTGGACATCCCATGTGATGGGGAGTCCACAGATGGGTCCCTCATCACTGTGATGCCCTCCACCACCAGCAGCCAGGTACCCTCCAGTTGGGCATCACCCAACATATATGAGGACACCTCGGGTAGGTGCGCACAGTGGAAAAGCACAGTGTGGGGAGGAGGACCCCTGAGCCCCAGCCCTGGGCCCCAAAGCCCTAAAGCCCGTCCCTGGTCAGGGCCCAGGACACACCCATGCCTGTGAGCAGCACCTGGCTCCCTCTCCCATGGAGCGCCCCTCTGAGCGTGCTGAGGCCCCCTCGGAGCAGCAGAGCTGCATCCGGAACCCCCAGCTGCTGAGCCCCACCCCCCCCAGCTCTCAAGCCTGTTGCGAGGGTGCGCCACCATGGATAGCACCCACAGCTCCGGCATCATGCCCCAGTGGCTGCTGTGGCAAGTACACACAAGCCTGCACAACGGCCTCCCCTGGTACATGCCCATCCCGTGGGTCCGTGAAGGGGATAACCAGCTGGGGAGACTGGGCCATGCCACCCAGGTCCCAGATGTGGTACTCACTTCCCCCTTTACCCCCACCCTCTCTCTCTTAACAGCAGTACCTTCCAAGGGCCGGGGCAGTTGGACAAACAGCCTGGGGCCGGCCAGCCCCATCCAGGCCGGAAGACCCAGCAGCCCACCAGATGGGCCTGCACCAGCCCTCACGGTGTGGTGGCCACCGGTGCGCTGGATCCGATGCAGCCGCCACGAGGAAGAGGTGGCAGCCTACACAGCGGCCCTCCACCAGCAGAACGCCCTCGCTGAAAGACAGCTGGCTCTCAATGAGGCCGAGCTCCAGTGGAGGTGGGACGCTTGGGGGGAGGTGGTGGGGACGCTCCGCACAGTGTGCAGGGCCCTAGCAGGCCAGCCCCCAGCCTCCCCAGCTGCCCCCTCCACAGTCTCCCTGGAGGTCCCCCCTGAGGCACCCCCTGTGCTGTCCCCCTGTAGTGACCCCCAAGGCCCCCCTACTGTCCCCCCATAGTGCCCCCTGAAGCCCCCGCTATTGCACCCCTAAGCCACTCCCTGCTGCCCCCTCACATTCCCCCCCGCTGGCCCCTCAGCTGCTCCCATGCCCCCAGCCCATGATCCTGAGGCCCTGGCCACCCTATTGCCCCTGGGCCTGCCCAATGCTATGCTGAGGGACCTCACAGCATGGCTTGTGGCCACGGTGGTCCCTGGGGAGGGTCGCCTGAGCCACAACCCACCCCCCTCCAGCCCCTCTTCTGAGGCTGGGCAGGATGCTGACTGGCCCTACCTGCTGGTGCTTCCATCCCCATCAGCCCCCTGCAGGGGACCGCATACCCCGTGTGGGAGGGGCACCCACGGGTGCAGGGGCTTGTGGCCTTCACCCTATCCCTTGATTAGGGCCCCCCCAACATTCCTGCCCCAGTCCCCATCCAGGTGTAGGTGCCCCTGGCCCCTTGCCCCCATGTATATAGTTCACTCCCTATCAGGTTTTGTTGTTACTTTTTTATTCACCATTTGCTGTTTACATTTTTCACATTGGTAATGGTCCAGGGTTAAATATATGGTAGGATTCAGCACCTGTGCCTGATTACTGTGGGGGAGGGTGGAGGGTTGGGGGTGTGGGGTGTGCACATGGGGGTATGTGTAGGGGGGGGCCTGTGGGGAGGGGTGCAGGGATTAGTAGTCCCCTCGGCTGAATGCCTCCTGAAGCGCCTCCCAGATCTGGAGCCCATCACAGTCATGCCGCCGGTCGGGGGCTGCAGTGGGCTGCTGGTAGCGGAAGGCCAGCTCTGCCATCCAGCCCTGGGGCAGGGTCCCCTCACATGCCTCGATGAGGTTGTGGAGCGCGCAGCAGACAGCCACGACCTGCGGGACATTCTCCACCCCCACATCGAGGCGTGTGAAGAGACACCTGAACTGCACCTTCAGACAGCCGAAAGCGCACTCGACGGGATACTGGACCCGTGTGAGCCGGGCATTAAACAGCTCCTGGGAGGGTGTGGGGTGGCCCGTGTATGGGCGCATCAAGCAGGGCTGGAGTGGGTAGGCTGGGTCGCCCACGAGGCGAAGAGTCATCATGACATCCCCGATGGCGTGATCTCGCTGAGACATGAATGTCCCGGCCTCCATCCTGCGGAACAGGGCAGAATTCCGCAGGATCCACGCAACATGTGCCCTGCCTGGCCAGCTGACATAAATGTCTGTGAACTTCCCATGGGTGTCCACCACAGCCTGGAGCATGATGGAGTGGTACCCCTTGCGGCTGATGTATCGGCTGCCACGGTGGTCCGGGGCCCTGATGGGATATGCGTCCTGTTGATTGTCCCAAAGCACTGGGGGAACCCAAGCGCAGTGAAGCCCTCAACGACTGCGTCCGGGTCCCCGATGCTCACCAGCCACCACACTAGCATGTGGTTGATGGCTCTCATGACCTGCAGGGGAATGGGCGCACTCGTGGGCATACACAGAGGGGTCCCTGTCTCCGCCGAAACTATTTCACATTTGGCACAAATTCAGCAAACAGTTTCAGGGAAAGTTATTGTTTTGGGGTAATAGCAACAGGCGTTGTGGGCGCCATTACTGAAACAGGAGAAGGAGGTGGGTCGGAAGTAATGGCTTGATAGCCTGGTGGTCAGAGCACCCCAGCACTCTACGCCTTTGCTCCAATGAACTTTTATTATTTAAGCGAAATGATGCAACTCTAATAGGCATGCCTGTGCCACAGCTGTGTGGCCAGAGCACTTGCCTGCTGTGTGGGAGATCCTCCTTCAAATCCCTTCTCCAAATCAGGCAGAGCAGAGATTGAATTTGGGTCTTCTGTATCCTAGCTGAGTGCTCTATAAATTGTGGTTCCTAATTTCCTTTGCTTTTAATAAAAGAAGTTTAAAATTCCCCGAATTGACATGCAATTGAGGGTTTTGTTTAAACTGAAATGATGTTTTTCAATCCTTTGTCTCTTTGAGAAAACAAAAAAATTCAGCTTTGGGCACAGTGATATTGCTGTATTGGTCCCAGACAGACAGTCGAGAGAAAAGTGAGTGAGGAAATAGCTTTTGTTGGACCAACCTGTTGAAAGCTCATCTCTCTCACCATCAGAGGTTCGTCCAATAAAAGCTATTACCTCCTTCAAAAATATGGCCTGGGGAGTGTCAACACACACTTCTATTCAAAAGAAGCTTTCAAAAGAAGGTCCTGTTCCTGACCCAGGAGCGGAAGATGGCTTCTGGAAGAAGACCCATGTTCTTTTGATCTCAGGGTGAAAAAGCACATTTTGTGTGTAGGTGCTCCACGTAGTCTTTCAAAAAAGGGCCTGATTTTCCGAAAAAAAACTTGCTAGAGTAGACGCAGCCCATGTCTGGATAATGTCCTCCCCAGAGAGGCCTTGCCTGGCCTTTTGGATGTACAGGTCATTTTCACTGGGAGAAATGTGCTGGTTTCATGCATACCACGTTGCATGGGGAAGTAACACACAGATACTGATGCTAGGAAAAATCATACTGTCACTGCCACCTGTTCATCTCCAAACGTGCCTGGTGCATGCATGCATTTGTTTACGTAAGTCAGGACAGGTCTGCTTACAGGGCGTTAGGGTGGCAAAGGGGGCAGATGCCCAGATCCTTTTAAATTGCTTCTGGAGCTCTGTGCTCTGCACACCGTGTGGCTCTCAGGGATATAAAGGGGCAGAGTGCTGTGGTCCGGGTAGTCCTGAGGGCTGGCTGCCTCAGCCCCACCCCTTCTGCCTGAGGCCACACCTTTTCCCCCTTCCAGGCACAGAGCTGCCCCGCTTCCCCTCCATAACTTGCCCAGAGGCCAGCAGAAACTCTCACCCCCGATTTAGATATTTGTGTGTAAAACATAGATGAATGTAAAACATAACTCTTTGTGCCAGCGACCATCTGCCATTCTGTACTACCTCTGGATCCTCATCATGACCTTGTAAGCACCCTGCCCCATCATTCCCTCACCACATCCACGCAGGAGGCTGCAGTACACTGTACACCAGAAAACACTACCAGGAGGCAATTGGCATGTTATAGGGGAAAGTAAGATGCACTTACACCATCTTAAGATTGGCTCATAAGCTGCTCCTTATCAACTGCCTCACCTTATCTTGCTCTTTGCACAAGAGGTATCGTACCTTATGATATCCCCGTGCCTCCTGACTTTACCAGCAGGGCAGTGCATCTCCTCCCTTTCCTTGGTATGTTAATGATTTAGCCCTTCAATAAATATCAAGCTCTATTTTCTTCCGTGATAAATACTGATCCGCTAAACTCTCTTTAATCTTTTTTAATATCTGTGAATATTTACCTTTTCAGTCAATAAATATTGAAAGCTCAGTGCAACCCAATGTCATAGTTGTACCTCCACCTTCCTCTAATGCATTGAAGTTTGAGTTTGGGAGAGGGGACGGTAAAGATGCTGTTAAAGTGTTAATGATAATACGGATGAAAAGCTCTTTCAGGCCTCTTGCTGTCACTTGATAATCCTGTTCCAAACCAGATTACGCATGTACAAGGGCTGCAACAATGGACCAGTTAACTATGCTGAAAAAAAAAAAGAGTTGGGCATTTGAGGCGATTAAGCAATGAAAAGAAGAAACAGTAAAACCTTGGAGAAGATATGGAAAAGGAGACCCAGGAGCCTGTATACAGTAAGGTAGAATGACTTGGGACAACATGAAAGGGTTTTGGGGATAGTGATAATAGTTTATGTGACCCACAAAAAAGTCTCGAAGGCAGAAGAGGAGAAACCAGGACAGCAGGACTTTGGAGCTCCTACGAGAAGGATTCTGGATAAAGCTTAGCTATGCATGACTCCTGGAAAGCTTATTTTCAAATAGAGGAAGCAGCAAGTAATACCTTCTGTGGCCTGGCAGGATGTATTCTTTTCCTGGGCCAAGATTCTTATACAGTGCATGGTTCCACATACGAAGGGTTTGTTTTCTTTTAAGGAAGGTACTGTTTCATGCTTTATTTAGGTTTCGTAAATCCTTTTACTATTGGAATAAAAACCTGAACTCTGTCCAAAAGGGTATAACAAAGTGATAATCAATTATGGCTCTGGAGGCAAGTTTCTTCTAGAATCTGCTGTAGCGGTGAGAAGATGTGGAATCAGTAAACTAAGAAACTCACCTTACCAGTGCTGGCAGAGTGGCATGCGTGCCCAGGCACTACATGGGGCAAAGATAGACGAAGAATCAGCTGACCACAGAGCTAACACTGTATGGTGTATTTCGGACTCTGGCTATTTCATTAGACAGCAATGGAGTGTCTCCAGCTGCACAGGTGTCTACTGTTAAATTATGACAGCTTCACCTGCTAAATGCTTGACCCTCTGCATTTTCTAGTTTCTGTCTGGATCCCTGATATGTTATGACACTTCCTGCTGTGCCAATCTCCGGTTGTTTGGCATTAGCTTAGAAATTTGTGAGATGAATTGGCAAAATCAAACCAGGATGTGTATTTTTTCTTTACTGCATTTAAATAGGAAGGTTGCTCAACAAGGTAGCAGCACATTACTGCTGGAGAGCGTGTTCAGCCTGTGGTTGGACCACACTGGGCAGTCGGTGACAGATTTCTCTATGAAATCTCCAGTCACAGAACTGCTGCTGTTGCCACTGCTGTGCAATGTGGTCAGGCCTGAGGAAATGGAAGTTGTTGGGGGTTCCTGCCACCTGTGCTCATAAACAGCTGGTGAACATATTCTTTGTGGGCGCTGAGTAAAATTGTCAAGCCTCGCTCGCCTGTATGTGTGTAGTTTGGTGAGTACATCCTGGCCTGGTGGAGTGGGAAGGCTAGGAGTCTGGGTTCTGGAGACCAAGCCTGTCCTGACCTCATCCCACAGCAGCACAGTGCTTGTCCTGAGGACTGAGCCTGACTCCCCACTCTGGCCCACTAGCTCTTGCTGTGGCAGGCTCCTCTGAATGGGGGAGGGAAGGAGGTGCTAGCTGTCTGACCACCTAAGAAGACAGGGAGGAGAGAGGTGCGAGGAAAAGGTCACCTGTCGTGTGTAATACTCTACAGTGACTATGACAGGCTGATGCCAGGGCTTAAAGGGGTGAGGGGTATGTGGGTAGTGGTGGGGAGTCCCTGGGTGAGCCACAGGGACTGAAGCAATTGAAGAAGGGAGAGAGAGGTTGGAGCTGCCAGAAGTCAGGGCATTTGGGGTAATGTGTAGCACAGATGGACTTGGGTGTTGGGGGCAACAGAAGGTCCTTGTGGGGAGTGAGGGTGATGGGTTGCAGTCACAGAAGACCCCTTGGAATGTTCCCGGGTATGCTGGTGAGGCAACTAACATCTGCCGCCTTGGTCTGTGGAGCTCCCCACCACCCTGTCCTGTTGAGCCAGAACCTCTGGTCTCCTTCAGCCAAAGCACAGCACTGGAGTTACCACCCCACCTGCAGGGCAGTGCAGACACTGCTAAAGCACAGCTCTGGGCAGGTGCAGTTCTGGGGTGCAGCATCTGAGAAATCAACCCCCAGATAAATCCATCTGTGTCTGTGCAAAAGATTTGCACAGGAAGGGCTCATTAGGTAAGCCCCACTTATCAATGAAAGGGAGATATGCAGAGTGGTAGCCCTCCCCAGGTAATAATAATTTACACTGAGCTTGATTATAAACAAAAGAGTTTTTATTAAGCAAAACAGTAGGATTTAAGTGGTTATAAATAGAAACAGGCAGATAAAAGTGAGTTACCGAATTAAAAAAAAAAGAGAAAACACATAGCCAATTCTATTCTTGTGAGTTCTTCCCCAAAACAGCTGCCTTTATATCAAGTGAAAGCTTCAAGACAGGAATGAGCTTACCCTGACTTGGGTCTCCAATGAACTGTAAAGTACTTTTCTGTTTTTAACTAGACCATAACAGGCAATCTCCAAGGCAAGCTGAAGACAAAAGACGGAGGAAACAGAGGGTCCTCTTTATATCTTTTCCCCATAGAGGAAATTCCATTGTTCTCTTTGGCTACATCTACACTAGAAACATCTGTCTCCAGAAGTTACTCTTGGAAGAGATGTTCTGACAAAACTTCTGTTGACAGATTGCATCCACATATAAAAGTAGATTGATCTTTTGATCTGACATGTTGACAAAAGGGCCCCAGAGTGTGTACATAGCTTTTTTTGTTGACAGTTTTTTGAGAAAATGCATTTTGTGTGTAGATGCTCTGCAAGTTATGTCTACAACACCCCAGTTTTGTCTACAAAACTGTCTAGTGTAGACGTAGCCTTCGTGTAAAAGTATACTTCAAGATGGAGACTGTTACATGAGTGAAATCACTTGTCCCTGTCCGTTTTCAGGCAATCAGCCACTGCCTACTCGCTAGTCTCAATGTAGACAGCAAAGTTCTTCAGATGTGGATTGGCACCATAAAGGCCTTTTGTCAGCTAAGTACTGCTACCCCTTCATAAACCAGACTCTCACAATAGGGTAGCCATGCCTCCTGTTGAGGTCTTCACAGAGACAAACATTTGGAACACAAATATACAGACAATATTTATAAATCCAACTGCAAAGTGGGATTTACAGATCTAGCAGATTATACCATTGAAAATGATAGGTTACAAGACGCATTTTGTCCATGGCATCTCCAGGTTATGTATATTTGTATTTACAACCTATTTTCCATAAAGCATGGGGGGGGTGTCCCATCACAGTGAGGTTGGGTGGGCAGTCAAGGGGGAGGAGGCAAGGATTTAGAAGAAGGCTGGGGGCAGATGTGGCTTGAGGTTGGTGGGCGTGTAGGAGAGTTCCTAAGAGGTGGTTTTATTGGGAATGTTAGTGAGGATATTGGGCAGGGGAGTGTTTAAAGGGTGGGGATGTGGAGCTTTGGGGAATGGAGGAAGGATGATGTTTTAATGGACCATTTATTTGTGGGGTTGTTTAATATAATGGTGGGTTTCTTTGGGAAAAACCATGGGTGTAGCAGGGAGGTGAGATGAATCAGGGGTGTGTCAGGAGGAAGTTTGGGTATATTTGGGGGGAAGTGGCTGTGGATTTATAAGGAGTGGGAGGGTTTGGGTTGAGTTTACTTAGGAATTAGTTAGGAAGAAGGAGTTGGATTTTTATTATTTTGCATCCCTAAACTTTCCTCATAGTACTTCCCCAGAGAGTGTCTTCTGCTGAGTCAGAATAAGGCAAAGGATGTGCACAAAGTGTAGATCTTGTCATCTTTTAAAAATGCTTTTGGTCCTCAGACAGCTAGATGTGTTTGTACAATGGAGCTTGAGCTATGTGTGTCCTGGAGATACTGCTGTAATGTAAAGGAACACCATTCCTCTATCACTTGAGCTAAGCAGTAAAAGAGAACTCTTATCTACTGGCAATAACATGTTCCTTTATCCTTTCTGGGGCAGGCACTAAAAAGTAATGCACAAACACAATTGTCAGCACATTACACCAAGTTACCACTTTGGACCTATCTCATGTTGTGGTGTGAAACAGCATCTGGGACCAGGAAAAGCTTGTAATGGGAACAGAGTTCTTGAAGCCACACTTTTTTGAACATGTTCTTAGTTAGGTGAAGCAAGTTTCATCTCATTCCTAATTTCTGAAAAGATTCTAGAGTCCTATATCCAGTCAGACCCTATTAAAGGTCTCTTACCCATATTAAAAACCTACTATAAAATGAAATATTATACAATGAAATCAGCAGTAGGCTTTCAATATCTCCTAGTTTCAATCTCAACAATACTGCATTTTCTTAGTAGCAGGAATTAGACACCGTCTGCATTGCTTTAGTTTCCTCTGAAATGCCATGTGTTATTAAAAACCTTCCCAGTAGGATTACTGGACAGAATTTACACATTTAAAAAAAGAACACAGTAGTTTACTCTCCAGTCTCCAAGTACAAATCGTTAGCCTGATAAAGTATTGTTTAGAGAAGTCAATTAGGCTTAAAATAAAAAAAGAGAATGGGCACAATTATAGTAAGGGCTCTGAGATTTAGCTCTTACTGACATGTGTCAGGATAAAAGAGCAATGAGGGAACTGGGGATGAGTGAGTGTTTGGTATCTGCCCACACAAAGATTTGGGAGTGATTGAATCAACCCCCTTGTGAACTTGGTAGATCCATTATGTTTGTTACAGGTTGACTGGTGTAATTGTTTTTATTCTGAGGTTATCAGCATGTTCAATCAAAAAGCTAATATATGCATTATTGCTTTGCTAGCTTTTAAGCTCTTTTCTCATTGTACACATCAATCTTAATTAAAAGCAGTTCTCCGAATGTTTAGTTCCTGTGACATGAAGTGATTCCTGCCTTTTCTGACTGCTACCAGAGGGAAGATATCTTCATTCAGGTTAATTGCCAGAGCTGGATGCTAAATGCAAATATCAGTGCATTGCTTGAGGTGAAAATTTAAACAACAGCAAAAAGAGCAGCTGCTTAAAAGTCCTTAACTTCTGTATTTACCAGAACTGCTCCAGTTCCTCTGGCATCAGAAAATTGTTAAAGAAAATTGAATGAATGTCATTTCGAAGATGAGAGAATGTTGAAGTTTCTCAGTTATAGAATTTCCATTTCCCTAATATTAAAAAAATGAGTGGGGGACAATAATAATAAGAGATTATTAATCTACTATATATTTTAGAGTGTGTCCGTCTCAATGCTGTGTTTGTTCAAGAACTCATCTTAACTTGTAAGAGCGACGCCCATGACATTCGCTATGCTGCTTCCTTGTACCCTAATTAAGCCAAGGTCAGGCTTTGGCTGTGCCTGGAAAGTGGGAAATGCCTGAAATCCTAAGATTTTCCATAACATGGAAAGGGAGGGTGCTCTGACAGGAGAAAGGACGTACTTCAGACCAGTGTTATTTTTATAAAAAGGATGAGCTGGTAGTCAGCTGCTCCCTACCCTTCCTCCCCAACCAAACCCGCAGCTGGGGCTGCTGAGGTGTTGATACTCAGTACCAGCAAGTAGTGGCACAAAAAAAAGCATGGCTTCAGACTCACAGCGGGGGGCAGCGAGTGCAGGGAACAGCTTGGCTCTCTATACCAACCCATCCTCAGTGCTCAGTCACAGTACTGTGCAGGGGGAGCATGCTGTCCTCCGTAACTCTCCCACAAATTTAGCCACCCCCATGACACTGTGGCCATGAACCCTGTCCCTGCCTTCCCCTCTGCCAGGCTCATGTTGGGGGCAGGAAAACCAACAGCAGGCGAAGGCCAAGTCATCTGGGAAAACAGCTCTGGCCACCTTGCTGCCACTGTGCCAGGGCCATGGCTCTTTTCCATAGCACCAACTCCTGACCCCCAATGCTGCTCTGCCAGGGCCGAGGAAAAAAGCCCCAGCCCCAGCTCTGGGCCAGCCACTCCACTGACACTGGGTTGGGGCCTGGGAAAAATACTGTGGTCTCAGGTCTGGCCCTCCCACTCCTGCTAGGCCTTGTTTGGGATAAAAAGCCAGAGCTGGGGCTCGGGCTGCAGCTTTTTTCTCCAGTCCAGCAGGAACAGTGTGGGGAGAGGGCTAGGAGGAAAATAAAAACCTTAGTTCACTTAAGCACCCAGGCAACGCTGGGTCAATTTGTTACTACAAAATAAAAGAGAACCCTGAGAAAAATGGTTTACAACCCACATTCACACATAGGCTGAGGCTACCTTTAGCTCAGCCTAGCTACATGGCTCTGGGTGTATACCACTGAAGCCGTGTCTACACGTGCACGCTACTTCGAAGTAGCGGCACTAACTTCGAAATAGCGCCCATCACGGCTACACACGTTGGGCGCTATTTCGAAGTTAACTTCGACGTTAGGCGGTGAGACGTCGAAGTCGCTAACCCCATGAGGGGATAGGAATAGCGCCCTACTTCGACGTTCAACGTCGAAGTAGGGACCATGTAGTCGTTGCGCGTCCCGCAACGTCGAAATTGCCGGGTCCTCCATGGCGGCCATCAGCTGAGGGGTTGAGAGACGCTCTCTCCAGCCCCTCAGCTCAATGGTGGCCGCATGGAGCGGCCCCTTAAAGGTCCCCTCCCCCTCCCTTCCTGTGCAGGAAGCTGAGGGAATGTGCAGGCGGCAGCCCAGACACGCGGCCAGCCTGCACGTCCCTCAGCCACCCACCCAGCTGCGATGGCTGCCCGGCAGCCCCCCCAGCGCCCCCAGGGGACCCCCCCCAAGGGGAGCCAGGGCAGCCAGCCCAGCCAGTCGGGCAGCCAGGCTGGCAAGTGGCAGCGGGGCCCCTCCTGGACGGAGGCCGAGCTGCGGGACCTGCTGGAGCTCTGGAGCGAGGAGGAGGTGCTCCAGGTAATGGGGAGCAAGAGGCGGAACGCGGATGCATTCGCTCGGCTGGCTGACGGCCTGGCTGCCCGGGGTCACCCTGCCCGCACTCCTGATCACATCAGGAGTAAGGTGAAGGAGCTGCGGCAGGGTTACTCCCGGGCCCGGGATGCGGCCAGCCGATCTGGGGCCGCCCCCGTCACTTGCCCCTTTTACAGGGAGCTCAGGGACATCCTGGGCCCCCGGCACACCTCCTCCCATCCGGCCACCCTTGACACCTCGGCCGACGAGCCCCAGCAGGCCCTGCAGCCAGAGTCTGCCCCGGAGGTAAGCCCCGCACCCCGGGGGCCCCCCCCCGGAGGCCACCCCCGGGACATTGCGGCAGGAGGAGGAGGAGGAGGAGGGGCGGGGGGCTCCTCCTCCGCAGAATCCAGGCTGCAGATCCTCCTCCTGCCATCCCGGAGCAGCAGCCGGGCCTCCGCCCCCCGGGGATCTCCGGACCGTGGGAGCGGACCGACAGGTAGGTACCCCCTTCTGGTGTACACCCCTGGGCTTGAGGGGCGGGGGGTAATAGATATGTGTCCAGGGCCCCCCACATGCTCACATGGCCATGGCCCCAAGGACACCAGGGCCATGGCCCTCACAGCAGTGCATCAGCCCCTGCCCCCCCCACCCCGCACGACAGTGCCATGCCCCATCCCCGGGCCAGGGGGGAGCGGAACCTCGAGGGACCCCCGGGAGGAGGGGGTGGCACACCCCGCAGCAGTGGCATGTGATGGAGTGGGGGAAGTGCAAAAGGGAGACTCAGGCTACATATGAGCAACAAGAGCCAAATAGCTCCCAGGGGCAAAGGAGGATCCTGGGGCTACAGCTGGCAGGTGACACCTCTGCCCTGAACAAAGAGGAGGGAGGAGCCGAGCTGGCTTGGAATTGGTGGGGGGGAGGGCGGGGGCCACAGGTAGAGGCTAGGAGAAGGGAGAGCTGGAAGGCAGCCAGCCTGAGGAGGGGGAAAGCTGCATCCCAGAGGGCCACCCCTTGGGGTCTTCTCCCCAGGATGGGTTGGAAGGACTGTCTCTTCCGACAGCTGGTGTTGTCACTCCTGGGAGAAACTGGGCATCTGTGGCCTAAGAAACCTCTCCGGCTGTCAAGCGGGGTGAAGTGAGAGTTGCTCCCACCAGGGGACGGGGTGCAGGGCAGGGGGACCCCTGAACCCCATCCATCACAGCAGCATCTCCAGGGGAGGGGGATGGGGAACCTGCAGCACAGGGCTGGGGGGACAAAGGCCACGGCTCGGGGCCCACACTAACGCCTGTCTCCATTCTTCTTCCCCCCCTCCTCTCCTGTGTCCCGCACCTGCACCATCAGAAGGATCGGAAGAGAGCGCCAGCGAGGCCTCAGTCGTCCCGGAGAGCCCTCCAGGACCATCGCTGCAGGCCAGCCCCTCAGCCGAGGACCGACCGGCCCCACGGCGGGCTAGACAGCGGACCCCGCACCACCACCACCCGACAGCGACGGACCCCCAGCTGCTGGCCATCCACCGACGGCAGCTGGAGGTCGCGGAGCAGCAGCTGCAGCTGCAGGAGCGGGCACTGGCCTGGCGCCAGGAGGTATGGGGGGCCTACATGGAGACTTTTAACCGCCTGGTGGACTACCTGGCCCCCCATGCCGCGCTGGCCGCCGCAGCACCCACCCTGCCTGCTCCACCAGCCCCACCACCAGCTGCTCCGCCCGTCGCCGTCCCATCCACCGTCGCCCCGCCACCCACCGGCGAGGGCCGGAGCACTGAGGGACCCCTGGAGCCACCTGAGACTCGCCGGGCATCATATCTTCCGGTCCGGCCCGCCCCCAGCCAGCCCCGGACAGGGCTGCGACCGTGGCGGGGCTCCCGGCCGGCCACGCCCAGTGCCGGGCTATAGGGGCGAGGGGCCCGGGATGTGGCCCCCCCCTTGCATATAGTTTAAAGTTATTATTTGGTGCCCCCCGTTTGCCCCGTCCCCCCCATGTAAATAGTTCTCCCCTTTATCCTCCCTGGTTTTCTTTTTATTCATGAGGACACTTGCTTCTTAGTATTGTTTTATTTTTGTGCATATTAGTTTGTTTCCACATGTTTGCATATAGTTTGTTCTTGTTTCATATATTTACAGTTAAAAAAAAAACTTCTGAAAGAACTAGAAGTTTAAGTTCAGCCACAAGTGTGTGCTGTCATTTGTCCAGGAAAAGTGGGAGGAGGGGGTGCGGTGGGGTGCTCCATGGTGTGGGCGTTGGGGCAGGGAGTGTGGTGGAGGAAGGGGCAGGCAGTGGGGGGCCTGGGCAGAGTTCACCCCGCGGCCTCATCATCGAAGTGGGCCCGCAGGGCCTCCCGGACCCGGGTCCCTTTGGGGTTCACCTGCCGACTGGGGGCAGCAGGTGGCTGGACATCTGTCCTGCCGGCCTCCACAGCCCAGCCCTGGAAAAAGGTGTCCCCCTTGCTCTCCACCAAATTGTGCAGGGCGCAGCAGGCACCCACAATCTGGTGGATGTTGTTGGGGCCCGCATCCAGGCGGGTCAGGAGACATCTCCAGCGTCCCTTGAGGCGACCAAATGAGCGCTCCACCACCTGGCGCGCGTGGTTCAGGCGCTCGTTGAAGCGCTCCTGGCTAGCGGAGAGATGGCCCGTGTACGGGTGCATGAGCCACGGCTGGAGGGGGTATGCCGCATCTGCGATGACGCAGAAGGGCATGGTGGTGTCCCCCAGAGGGATCTCCCGCTGGGGGATGTAGGTCCCCGCCTCCAGCTGGCGGCACAGGCCCGAGTTCCGGAAAACCCGGGCGTCGTGGGTGCTGCCAGGCCAGCCCACATAAATGTCCTGGAAACGTCCCCGGCTGTCCACCAAGGCCTGGAGGATGACAGAATGGTAGCCCTTGTGATTCAGGTATCGTCCTCCACCGTGATGCGGGGCGTGGATGGGGATGTGAGTCCCATCCAGAGCCCCGAAGCAGTTGGGGAAGCCCAGGGTGGCAAAGGCGGCGATGGTGGCATCTGGGTCCCCCAGCCTCACGAGCCTGTGCAGGAGCATGGCGTTGATGGCACGCACAACCTGCAGAGAAAGCACATGGGACAGCACCAATGAGGGGTGAGCAAGGTGTGCGTGGCCCTGCCCTGCCCTCCTCTGCCCGGGCCCCCCTCCCCTCCCCTGCCCTCCCCCCGTGGGTTCTCTTACCTCCATGAGGACAGCCCCGACGGTGGCCTTGCCGACACCAAACTGCTGCCCCACGGATCGGTAGCTGTCGGGAGTGGCCAGCTTCCAGACAGTGATGCCGACCCGTTTCTGCACTGTGAGGGCACGCAGCATGGCCATGTCCTGGTGCCTGAGTGCGGGGGTGGGCCACTGGCACAGCTCCATAAATGTCTGCTGGCTCATCCTGAAGTTCCTGAGCCAGCGGTCATCGTCCCACTCCCCAAGCACCAGCCGCTTCCACCAGTCGGTGCTGGTGGGGTAGCTCCACAGCCGCCGGCGTGTGAGGCGGGGTGGGGCGGGGTGCTGCAGGGTTAGGGGTTGAGCCCTGCTGCCCTGGGGGCAGCTCCTCCTCCGGTGTAGCAAGGAGGTGCTCAGCTGCCTCCCACATGTCATGGAGCAGGGCAAGCCCTGCTCCTGCCGGGAGGGCTGGGTGGACCTCTGGCTGCTGCTGCTGCTGCTGCTGCTGCTGGGGGTCCATGACTGAGTCGCCCGGGGTCTGTGTGCCTATGGCTCCTCAGACCGCGTGCTGTGCAGGATGAGTGTGTCTGGGAGGGGGCCTTTAAGGGAGCGGCTAGCTGTTGCCCCGGAAGCGCTAGTCCGCCCTGTGACCCTGTCTGCAGCTGTGCCTGGCATCCCTATTTCTATGTGTGCTACTTTGGTGTGTAGACGTTCCCTCGCTGCGCCTATTTCGATGTTGGGCTGCGCAACGTCGAAGTTGAACATCGACATTGCCGGCCCTGGAGGACGTGTAGACGCTATTCATCGAAATAGCCTATTTCGATGTCGCTACATCGAAATTAGCTATTTCGATGTAGCGTGGACATGTAGACGTAGCCTGAGAGATGTAGTCCAGTTGACCTAAGCCATTGTGTAGACACCACTCTGTTGATGGAAGAATTAGTCACTGCTTCCTGAAGGGTGGACTAACAGCAGGGATGGGAAAACCTCTTTTGTTGCTGTAGTGTCTCCATTATCATACTAGTAGCACACAGCTGCCAGCATTTATAGTGTAGCCACTTTATAAACAAAAACAGCCCTGCAGTCAGAGTGGTGGTGGACATCATTCAGTACCTGTACAGAGCTGTGTTTACCCAGATTTGAGAGAACACTGCACATTTTAAATATGGATTAAAGAACTTCCTGGTTTTGAGGTGCAGATATTGTACATGGTAAAAATAATAAGTTATCTGCAGAGAGCCAGGGTGGTCCAGCGGCTGGGACACTGGGCTGGAATTCAGAAGATTTGGGTTTTATTCAGAGGTCTTTTGCTGATCTAATGCAGTGACACTTAGACCACTTACAGCAAGAGAGCATGAGTCCCCTCTACAGCCTAATAGTCAGCTGGCTTTTAGCTCAGGCCGTGTTGAGGCTAATGGATCATTTTCATCTGGCAACATCCATAACACAGCATGGTTTTAGTGAGGTGGACAACCACTTATCACGGATTTGGCCAAGTTTTCTGTAGCCCCATAAAGTTTGCTTACAGCCACCAGTCCTGTCTCTCAGTTTCCTGTGCTGTTATTTAGCTGTAATTTACCCCAAATGTCTTCTAAGAGCCCAGTAAGCAATGGAAGTGCTGGTAATGTGCTTGACAATATTGACCTCCCATAGTCCAGCAATTTCTTCTTTCTGGCACTGGTCAGGTCTTGAGGGTGCTGGATGAAAGAGGTTCAACCTGTACCAATAATAAACAGGGATTATCTGCACAGATATTTGCATTGCTCTTGTTAAACCACACAAGCCCCTTCATGGACATTCTTATTTCAGTTTGAGTCGCTTATTTTGATTTAATTTAAATCAGTTCCTAATCTTTTAATCTAACCTCAAAGCGATCCTCATTTAAAGTGAAATAAGAACTGAATATCTTTTCCACCGGTATACTTAATCTATTCAAAATAATACTCTTAGTTCAACCAGTACAACTCTGAATGTAGACATGTGGATTATAATGAGAGATCAAGATAACAAAGTTTTTCTTTTTATCCTTTCGAGCATTCTTTCACTGTCAGAATGCTCTGTATGTTACTGAACCATGTGCTCGGTATTGATTCCAGATACCCTCAGATTAATAAAAGAATAACAGATATATTTAATTGGCTGTTGGCCACACAATTTTTGTTACCTAGGTTAAATTAAAATTTTTGAAAGGCAATTTTCTGAGATAGGTGTCAACAAAGATATTGACAAACCAGAGGCAAGCTCATTTAAAATATTACACTGTTTTGAAAAATGTTAGTTTCTAATGCTTCTTTTTAGAGTGCTGGATTCCATTAAAATGGTAAAATCATATATGAGAGAGTACACATTTCAAAGCATACTTATTGTACACCTCTGCTTCTTAAGCCACATTAATTTTTTTGTTCTGTGATTCAATCAGTAAACTTTGTAAGTGTTGTGCCAAACACATTGATACATTTTAATAAACATTTTGTTTTGCTAAGCTCTGTATTTTTGCTGACATGTCTTTCCTCATGGGAATGTCTGTAGACTGTAAAGGGTTTATCTAGCTGTTGTATAGCTTTGTATGTGAAACCTATCTAATCCTTGTTAACTGAATTTTGAGTGTTCACTTGAACATAATTATTTTAAGGAATCAATAATGGAAAAAATACATTCTAAAAATAGATGTAAGAAAACCCCACACATAGATCAGAGGAAATCCTTATTCCTCTTTGCATCTTTCAATATTGTCTCTTGAATTTCACAGTTAGAAGGCAAAGTAAAGAAGAATGATACTGATGGAAACATGTTGTCATGTCACAGTGTGATCAGTCTGTAGCAGGCTTAGACTGCCAAGTAACAGATCATTTCTGACACCAATAATTGCTACTATAGCAGTACTAGAATGTGTTTTCTACAAATCCAAAGTGGGCTGGTTTAGATATTGTCCTATTTTATCCATGCCTACATAGATGGTATCTATTTGCTATGAAGGAGAGAACAAAGTTATTCCAACTGTGATCAGGATGAAGCATGAGTTTGTAATTTTGTTTTTAAAACATTTTTATGGTTTGTTTTATTTTGGTTTTAGATCCACTTGAGCTCAGTATTTTCCAAACCCCCTTCTCTGTTGCAGCTTTACGTTACCTTCCTCAGTGCCTTTGTTTTTCCCTCACTTCAATTTGGTTGCCTCTGCTTTAGTGCTATGTATAATCTCCATTTACAGTCACTTACTTCCTTGCCAGGTCATTAAGGGTCAGAAATTGGGATTGGAATCTTTATTATCTTTTTCAGAGAGTACCCATGAGATCGGGCTGCAAAGGTGCAGACGTATGATGGCCTACTGACCATTGAATTGCTCTCAAAGAACTGGGAGCTTCACCTGTGCAATATGCCTCATACCAGCTGGCATGGGGAAAAGCAGTCCCTTCCCAGGATCAAAACTAGGTCTTTTGTGTGGTTGCCAATCTGTTCACTGATGCTTGGCCATCAGTCAGATCAGTCTGGCTGTGTTTTCACTTATTTGCATTCAGGATTTGAGACGCATTGCAAAATAAAGACTCTCAATGAGCAAAATCTACGTGGGTTTTTTCAGTCCTTGGACTGTTGGAGTGTTTCTCTTCTGCTGTAACTTGGTTGACTTACATTGCAGCAATCCCCTGGTACGTGTGATTTCGATTTGCACTTAACTTGCATTAAAACGAGTTAAGTGCAAATTGAAAGGGCTCCAGCCCTCAGCTCCCCCAGCTGGGGGAGCCTGGTGGGCAGACAGCCACTGTGGTGGGGTTCTTTCCCTGCTTTCCCCAGCTGGAGAACTTGGGCTGGAGTGCTTTGGATTTGCACTTAACTTGTGTTAGTGACCACCTGGGGGAGCCTGGTGGGCAGAGAGCTGCTGTGGTGCAGTTTCTCCCAGCTGGGAGAAACCATGCTGCCACAGCTGTGTGCTCACCTAGCTCATGTGCTGGTCAGTTTTCAGAGTCCTGCAAGCAGCGGGGAGATGGGAACCAGGCTGCTGCCTGGTTCCTGCTCCCTGTCACTCTGGAGCCAGGAAACTTACCAGCCCTGGTGGGCAGGTCAGTTTCCCAGATCCTGCAAGGCCAAGGGAGGCAGGAACCAGGCTGCCACCTGCTTCCTGTCTCCCCCGACTTGCAGAAAATTTGAGTTATGTGATGGTTGTGAGGAATGCAACCTCTGCGTAACTTGGGGGTCTACTGTATATGCCTCAATCATTGAGGACGAGTGGCCAAACAGTTTGCAGGGAATCCTGTCTCCCAGAAATCTCAGCTAAGACACCAATGCTTGGTTACTAAGGCCTTGGGAAGAACTATATATTGACTCTTTTTACATAGATCAGAGGGAGCTGGACAGTGTTGCCTCTGCCATAAAGAAACAATATATCACAAAACTAACAATGCAACATTTCTTCAAAGACTGAGGTATGCTCACAAGCTAAGAAAAAGACTGTAAAGCTGTGTAGCCACGCCCACTGGGGACTCCCATCGAAACAGAGGAGTTAAAGTATGCCTAGGAGGCTTATCAAGGTTGACCTAAATTTTGCAGCGAAGCCCACTGGTTTCTGCAGGCCTTTGAGAGGCTAGAAATCCTGTAGTAGCTTCTGGTAAATGCAGACATGAGTGTACGTATTGAGTTATGAAAGGGTAAACAGCCCCCCGCCATTCTTGCCCCCTGTTAGAGCAGAGGTCAAGCACAAGGGCTCTGAACTATCTGAGTAAAGACCTCTGCCCTGAGGGGGCTTATGTGGGACACAACTTTATGCTGGCCCTTAGAAGTGTAGTACGTTTTGCTCTTCGTGCAGTGTGATCTGTGTTCAGCTAAGCATATGATTGGATGCTAAGTACTGTGTTGTTACACCTCCCCACCTTGTCAGCATGCTGGAGAATTTTAAAAAGAAACTCCAAAATTGGACTCTAGAATATTAGAGGGGCCCTAACTTTTCATGTGGCACATGACAGTCCTTGTCTACGCCGAATACTCAGGTGGTTTGACATAAGGCTAATTAATGTGTGTTCTAGACATGTAATTCCCTGTTGTAGATAAGGTCTCATATAGTTATTGTTAAAACTTCAGCGTTAAAGCCTGTTGTGATAAATGGGACTAACTCACACCTCTCTGTGAACCATTGTTTCAGGCTGTCCAAATGTCCAAGAGCACCACTATATAGATCTAACCCAGATCAAATTTAGGAGATTATTTTTAGGCTCAAAATGTAACTTTAAAAACAGATTAATTTTTGAGCACAATTCTCTGGCCATGACAACAGTTCATGGATGTATGGTCCTACAATACCCAAGTGTCTGGTTTTATCGCAGAAATCAGACTAGTCTCTGTCTTAAAACTGGAGATCATTTAGGAAAACCAAAATGTTTTTACTCACTTAAAAACTCTAGATGCGTTCAGTGGGAGTTTTGCCTAAATTAGGTCAGATTAAGACTAAGGTCTTCAGCATTTGGCCTGCAGCTACTACCAGTAGTAATGGTTTAGTGGCAGCGCCTTACTTGTGCAACAATAAATATTATTGAAGTAAAATAAACATTATAAATTTAAAAGATAGAAGTCAAAAGATAAAAAAAATTACAATTTCATTGTAATATTGATTCACTTACGTTGCACGTATCTTTTTGTGATTGTTACCAGGCAGACAGCTAATATATCTAGGACTATGTATGGTGCCGTGCAGGGGAGTTAGTCAAGATATAATGAGTTAATGAGAACTGTAATTCTTGTTGTTTTCTGATTTCTGCGACATGAAGCCTTCCAATATTAAAGGTGACTTAAAATGTTTCCTTTCTGACTCACTTTTCTTTTGATTGGGTTATCCAGGAATCTGCTTTTTTTGTGGCTACTGCCATATGAAAACTTCTGCTGTGAAAATGCTGCTTTCACTGTTGATGGCAGTTTATGGCAGTTAAACTGCTGTTGGGAAAAAAAAAGATTTAATGTTTAAAAACAAAAACAACAAATAAAAATGCATTAACTGCCCCCCAGGAAAAAAAAAAACTTCTAGATTTTTCATCATCCTCACAAGTTTTTACCTCTCTGCTTAGTAAGTTGTTAGTTACCTGTTAGTAGATTGGCCATTTTCCAGCCTTATTAGAAATGCTTTCAAATCAGTGTGTGAAAAACCAAAAGCAATTCCCTTTTTGTAAGGAGACAAGGAGTAGGAACCATATAAACTATGATTCCTAGCCATTTAAGGCGGACATAGCAGATCTCCTTCAGCGCAGAGGGTGCCAAAGTCACTGCCTATGTTGCAGTGCCTCCTCCTGATCTTGAGATTTCTTGCTGAGGAAGCAACTAATGTCAAGGCTTGCCGACAGATGGGGAAATGCAAAGAAATCAGTCAGGGTCCTTAACTATCTCCCTTGCCCCAGCCTCCTAAGCAGCATTGGGGATTCGGAAACATTGACTATTTCAGTGATTGCACAAAGGCAGGCATTTAGAACGCCTCAGCCACGTAAGTCACTCTTAAAGGGCACTTGACACAATTTGCTCACTCATTACTATGTATTGGAACTGTGCGACTCAGGGCAGAATGAATAGTTATTCTCGCTCTCTCTGTGTAATGTATGTATTAAGGTGAACTGTTATTTCATGAACTCAAAGAACATGCTCTTCATTGTCCCCCAACTTTGAGCAAAACACAGCACAGAGTGGAACTCTGCAAGTAAAATTCACTAGCGCAATTACTGTTGTAAATGGGATCATTTACAAGCCTGTGGATTTCCCTTTCCTACAGACAACTTATCCTCCACAATAATTCTTTCCTTCAGTCTTCCTTGTATTAGACTTCTATTGTAATCAAACTAGATCCTTTGCAGACACCCACTGGCCAACCAGCTGTCGTGCTCACTTGATCTTTACACTGGAATTTGGTATTCCTATTAATGATGTGAAAATGTGGACTCTGCAGTGGGATTAGCTGTCAGTTCATCACTGCAACTCCAAGACATTGGAGTCCATGTGTGGAGCAGGGCTGACAGCCAGCGTGGGCCCTGGGGCAAGGTGGGTGGGGTGGGGGGCTGGTGATCTTTTGACAGCACCACAGGAGTGAGAAGAGGTCCCACCAAAGCCATCCATGCATACTTCACATAGGGCACAACTAAATTTAGGGCACCACTTTGCCCCAAATTTCATAAGGCCCTGTGCTGTGCCTGTGTATGCCTAACGCAGCTGGAGGACAGAGCTGCCTAAAGCAGTCCCTTTCCCTGGCCTCTGTTCTGCCTCTTGGCCCTGCAGCCCACTCGCACAAAACCCCCCAGCCTCCCAGTCCTGCAGCACAATCCCCCGGCCCCTCAGCCTCCCTGTGCTGCCTCTCAGTCCCAGCAGCTGAAACCCGCAGCCCTCAAGCTCTTGCTCTGACCACGCCCTGACACTGGCGGCCTTAATCCCCAGGCTCTTTGCTCTGTCTCCTGGCCTGCAGCTCTGGCAGGCTACACTGCCTGCCCCCTTCCACCTGTTCTCCTACAAGGCTCCCTGTCCTGTTCCTGTCCCCACAGCCCTGAGCACAGCCCCCCACCTCCACACCCCACTGCAGAGTTGCTGCCCAGCTCCCACATGGAGGAGACAGGGTGCAGGTGTTCGGGTTGCTTAGGGCATCTGAAGTCATAACGATGGCCCTCGGTACCACACACAATGCCTTTGGAAGATCCTGTGCATCGAGTGGGAAGATTCTTGCACTACCACCAGCATCTTCACTGATGTCAATGTCACCATCATTGAGGCAAACAATCCTCATGCATTAGCTCTGCTGTGCTGTACATTGTGTGCGGATGCCAGATTCTTAACTTCCAAAACAAGTCTTCTATTCTCAGCTCACCCACAGCCAGCGATCCTGAGGAGGTCAAAGAAAGTGCTACAAAGATACTGAAAGTGTATCTCTGAAAAACTGATGTGGACATCACAAGCTGGGATGAGCAAGGCCCTGGCGGTACCTCTTCAGACGCTTGTGTTACTGTCAAAAGATTACCCAGGTTTCACATCCATACAGGGGTGTAGGAATAACAATTATCTTCTATACCTTGATGCCACATCCTTCTGGCCTGGGAAGCTGAGAAGACCATGGACTATGGGGTGGTGAGAAGAAAGAGAGAAGGAAGAAAAATGAAAGAACTTTCTCCCAAAAGGCAGCTGACTCATTAGGAAATGTCTCTGCCTACTGTGTGAGGATCTTTGGTTCCAGGACTGGACTCTTGAGTCATCTAAGGACCCATGTAAATCTGTGGTAGAGATCCTCCTTGAATCAAGGGATTGCTGCTGCTGCTGCTCAGTCTGGCGAGGGAGGTTGGCCTGAGGGGAAAATGTGAGCATCATGGTCCTGAATCACAGATGCCCTGGGCTGGTAAATATGCTATAATAGTAACATTGAATTTTGGTCAACTCTAACCTTTGTCTATAAAGGGTCAAGTAGTTAGGGTGATAATGTGAAATAAGGAATCATTTTTTGCGACAGGGGAAGGGAATTACTGTGTATATATGACAAAGCCCCCAATATTGGGATACCTGGTTATCCTACAAGTAATATGTCTACTGGCTGCTATCTGATGTAATCATACCAGCTGAGCAGTACATTTATTTTTCCTAACTAAACTTTTTGCAGCACCTGTACATGGTTATATTTAGGAGAAAAAGTTCTATAAAATCATATTTTCTTTAACTTCATACCGTATAGTCAAGTGCATAATAGCAGCCCGGAACTCCCTCATAGTCCTTTGAGTCAGATAAGCACTGATTGTTAGGTACTCTCTGTCTCACCTTGGGCAATTAACTGCTGGGGCTTATTCTCATCTGACTAGTAAATGACCACAACACCGATATTTAATAATCCATTATATGAAAATTGGACCCCAGGAGAATGCAGAAGGTAAGATTATTTAGTCTAGAAAGGAGAAACATTGAGTGGATTTAATTGAAGCTCTTAAAAACCATAAAGAATAGAATGAAACTGAGCAGTCATTGCCTTTTGCCTTTTTGGTATGATACAATAAAAATAAAAAACTCTATGGACAGAACTGTGCAGAGGATGGAAGTTTCATTTTGTGAGGTATGTTGAAAGTTGTCTTTGTTACAAATAGGAATGAATACTGAAACTTTCAAAAGGCTCAGCAAAGGTAAAAAAAAAAATGAAAATCATTTTGAGGTCTACCAAAATGTCATTTAGAGTTTCACTTTTTTGTGCTCTATTATTATACATAATTTTAAAATATCAAAATGAAGTCATTTCAAAATATATATTAAAAAATTTCAAATGATCTGAAAGTCAAAATAAGATACACTGACATCATTTTTCCAGGGGTTTCTTTTAAAGCAAAATTCTGGCAAAATAGACTCAATAGCATGAAGCATTTCAATGGACCTGTACACACTGAGGAAATATGGTTTCTGTCAATGTTTCTCTAACCGTTTCCATTTATGGGCCAAATCTTGAGAGTTGCTGAGCTGCTGCAGCTTCCACCCTGTATCAGCTGAAGGCTGGCACATTTGGCCCACATTGACTTTGGACACTAGAAGCAAATTTGGAAGCAGTAAAAAGGAATATTGTGTAGTCACTGTATCAACATTTTCATGGGCCAAACCCAGAAATCATTCCTCTTAACCTATGGAGATCAGTGTCAAAGACCTGAGGGACTTGAGGGCTACGTCTACACGTGCACGCTACATCGAAATAGCTAATTTCGAAGTAGCGACATCGAAATAGGCTATTTCGATGAATAACGTCTACACGTCCTCCAGGGCTGGCAACGTTGATGTTCAACTTCGACGTTGCGCAGCCCAACATCGAAATAGGCGCAGCGAGGGAACGTCTACACGGCAAAGTAGCACACATCGAAATAAGGGAGCCAGGCACAGCTGCAGACAGGGTCATGGGGCGGACTCAACCGCAAGTCGCTCCCTTAAAGGGCCCCTCCCAGACACACTTTCATTAAACAGTGCAAGATACACAGAGCCAACAACTAGTTGCAGACCCTGTATATGCAGCACGGACCCCCAGCTGCAGCAGCAGCAGCCAGAAGCCCTGGGCTAAGGGCTGCTGCCCACGGTGACCACAGAGCCCCGCAAGGGCTGGAGAGAGAGTATCTCTCAACCCCCCAGCTGATGGCCGCCATGGAGGACCCCGCTATTTCGATGTTGCGGGACGCGGATCGTCTACACGTCCCTACTTCGATGTTGAACGTCGAAGTAGGGCGCTATTCCCATCCGCTCATGGGGTTAGCGACTTCGACGTCTCGCCGCCTAACGTCGATTTCAACTTCGAAATAGAGCCCAACACGTGTAGACGTGACGGGCGCTATTTCGAAGTTACTGCCGCTACTTCGAAGTAGCGTGCACGTGTAGACGCAGCCGAGGTGTTGCAGTGCTCAACAGTGCAATGCCTGGTTGTTAGGTGCCTTAAAAATCATCAGAATCCACAAAGTCTGAGTTTGGTGTTCAGGTTCGCCATACAATGCATGGGGAGAGACCAGCAGCTAAGAATGGGTTGGGATCCAGAGCCATGAATGCTCTCCTGGAGCTAGGCAGCTCAGCCATTTGGTGTGATTTCCAAGATATGCCAGAGTTGTTAGTGATGGTCTTGCCTCCTGTTTAATCTTCAGGCCAGTGGTTAGTGCACTGTTCCCAGACATGGGAAATGCAGGTTTAGTTCCCTCCTCTGTCTGATGGTGAGCAAGGATTTGAACAAGGGTCAGCCACCTTTCTGGAGAGTGTCTTAATCACTGAACTCATGAGATATTCTGGTGTGGGGATCCCTCAATTTCTCTCCATGAAGCTGTCCCACTTTGGTTAAATAACTAGTCACTGAAACAAGAAGGCCCAAGACTTGGGTTTCCCACCTCCCAGGTGACCAGCAGCTATTAAGACATTCCCACTACATCTCTTGGTGCAGTGACTATAAGGGGACAGCTGAGTAAGAGTTTTGATTATCTTAGAGATGCCTCTATGTTGGAGAGCGTATGTCCTTTTGTAGGTCTGGACCACACCTGCTAGTTATAGAAGTGAGAACAGGACTGGGATTTCAGGCGGTTACTTCCTGCGTACTCAGGCAAACTCCCACTGGCTTCATTAGTCAGTGTCAAAATTGTTATTTTTCTCTGTGCAGTTATCTTGGTGCTTAAAAAAACCCAAACAAATTCAGCCCTTGGCTGTGCCTCTGATTCTTATTGACAAGTGCACTTGTTACTGTTATACATCCTTAAGAAATTTCCTTGTTAAAGGGTGAAGGTTAACAAGTGTACCCAGATTGTCTCCAGTGAATGAAGCTCAATTTTCTTGTGCTTATTGAAAGCAATCTGCTCCAATGTAGCTAATTAGAATAAAGAATACAAAATGTCAGGCTGGGCCAGCACCATCTCTTGTATTCTCAATTATATTATGCATTTCCTTCTGCAATTTTGTGAAATCATTTAGTTCAGTCTATCTCTTTTTCCACCTTGGAAAAGAAAAGGTTGCCTGAAAATGGAAACTCACACCCCATTGCAGTAAGTCAGGTCTGATATTGTTGTCAATGTAATGTACAGGGTAGGACATCGGATTCCAGGCCCTTCTCTATGGATGGATTGAGGGCTGCTGGCTGACTCTAAGTTGAGTCAAGAGTGGTGGAAATACCATTTATGGGATCACGAATTACATAGCTGGGATCTGTAATGGTGATTTATCTTTAATTCCTGGCAACTCCAGGACACTCCTGGAGAATTGGCATCCATAGACTGTGCAGGTGTCCAGCAGCCAGTTATTAGAAACAGCCTCTCCCCTCTGTCTGACCTTGGCCTTCGAGGTCCTCTCTTCTTTATTGCTGGTGTTTAGAGCTCTGCTTTCTATACTTAGTGCCAAGCCTGTTTCAGTACAGGGTCTTGTCTGCAGGACATGTCGACTGCCAAAGGTCACTGGAGTCCAAGTGTGGTGAGGTTCAGCATATTAGCATCAACGTTTCTGGTTTATTTGCTTAATCAAGCCTATAAACCAATGTATTTTGTTTTATTTGTTGATTGCCAGCCAAGACAGAGAGTCCCAGTACATATGGTGAGGCATTGATTCACCGATTTTACTGTTAGGCTCTGGGCTGACTCAGATAGTTTGTAATTGTTTTATGAAATGTAAGATATATTAGGGTCTGAATATCTGATAACATCTAGATGCTGCTGATGCAGCACACAGAGCTCATAAAATAAAAATTCTGTATCAAGTGGAATATTCCAAAGCAAAACTGTTTTAGTGCATACACTGTAGAAATTTAAAAAGTTACAATACCCCTGCAGTTCCTGCAGTCAGGGATTTATAGGACCCATGACATCCTGCTGAGAATCCAGGAAATCTGCATTACAAATTACAATACATGTCTCCCACAGGTCCTGCACTTTTCAGCTGTCTCGACTGTAGCTTATTTGTTGGAGATGGGTACATTAGAGCTTCAATTTATTGTGAGTCAGGAGTAGTTCTTAACAGGTATTTTGGATGTCTGCAATTTTCTAAGATCGTCACAATAAACTATTGGGATCTTAAATGTATAAGTTGCACCTCTGAATATCTCCAGCCACTTCACACTAGCAGTAGCAGCTGAAATACAAGGAGCTGCTTATGATTTAAAAACAAAATAAAACAAAACAAACAAAAAAAAACCCCAAACACAAAAAAACCTCAGAACAACTGGTGCAATTAACACAACAGTGTAATGTGAACAGTGCAGATAATTTCATACACAGTTTGATAACCTGAGTGCTCTGCTTGAATGACAATTTGTGGTGTCAGAAACCTTGTTTATAAGCTATCCAGTACCATATTATAAATGAGGACAGGGAGTAGTAGTTTAATACCATGGGCTGCAAAGAGCCTCAGGAGACACATTAAAGAGCCACTTGTGGCTTGCAAGCCTCAATCTGAGAATTACTGAAATAGAGTATCTTCACGCCATCCTATTCATACTCCTTTTTGGCCTGTGTTGCCCATGTTTTGGGCTGCAGTGGTTACTGGTTTTCATTCACACATTGTATCTATATTGTGGATTTGCAGTAGTGTATCTACAGTGGCGTAAGAACTTCAAGGGCAAAAAGCCAGATTTATTTTTCGTTCTTCATTGGTCCAGATAAGAATGTACACCTTCAAATTCATACCAAAACTAGGCAGGCTTCTTGGGTCTACAGGACCTGTCTAGAAGTCCTGTCGCAACCAGCCACCTTTTTCTTGTTGGTCCAGCAATAGCAGAAAAATCAGTACACTTTCTATTTGAACATGTCACTTCGATTGTTGGTGGAACTTGGAAGTTCAGAGGCACGTGCTGGGGGGTGGGGCTGGAGAAGAAAAGTCTGGAATATTGAACACTGAACAAAGAACCTGACTGGAACAGGATGCTAAAGATGGCCCACTGCCTCACTATATGGTCACCAGTCTGTTGTAAGTGGACATAGCTGATGGATTCCACATGCTTCCAAATCAATTGAGAATGTGTAGAGTCCAGCCCTTGTTTCTAGCTCTGGACACACTAGCAGGTGAGATTCTCATTTGATACCCTTTGTTGAGATGTAGTTTTACCTGTCCCAGCCACTCTAGATCCCCAAACCAGTGTCTGATATTTTGAGTCCCCCAGGTGCTTATACATGATCCGCCAGAGATCTGCCTAGGTTGTGAGTTCTCTGGGGTTTTAGTGTAACCCCTCTGGGGACAATGACAGTAAAGCAAAGAACACAGGCCTTGAAAAGGAAATTCTTATCCACGTTGGCTTTAGTCTGAAAGCACTTTAACGGCTACAGAGTTTTGAATATAACACAAGTTCCAAGATGTGCTCACCCCTCGTCTGAGTTCACCCTTTCCGTGAATTCATGGTTTGTCTGAGCAGTTCATGCTGGGAAGAGTCTGTTCTGCTTCCTACCCTCCAGTCCTGCTTACCCGTGGTCAGCGGGGGTTGTGGGGCAATGTGGGAGGGAGACCTGACTCCTCACCCTGGAAGGGATGGGGCAAATGTGAAGGGGTGGAGCTTAGGGCAGTCAGCCTTGGGTCCCCTCCACAGTCCCTCACAGCCACACGTGGAGTGGTGGCACAGCACTGCCACGGCATTCCAAAGGGGCCCTGGACAAATGCCCCCATTGCCTCCCTCATCCGAAGGCCTGCTTGTGGTGATAGTCACATAAGCTGCCCTTCCCCTGCCTCTTGCCCCCGGCTCAGAACAGAACCCTGTTAGGCCTTTCATTTCTGAGCCATGAGCTCACACTGAGAAGTCCAGATCCACCAGTCATACTTGCCCCGCTTGCCTGAGAGCAAAAAGACTTGTTCCTCGGGATGGATCAGTAGTTGAAACAATCAAAGTCAGTGACTCCAAATTTCAGTCTTGATGGCTCTCAGCAATAGACCTTCAACAAGATGTCACACAGGACAGCTGTCTGACATGCAGCATAATAGGCTTGCCCCTGGGCAGGTTCAGATTAGTGCTCAGAATCTGATTCAGGCTTATCCCATTCTGTCACATGAGAGAAAGAAGCATTGTCCCTCAAGCTATGCTGCACTTCTCTTTGCTTTAGCCTAGAACTTTGGTTTAGGATCTCATCCAGCCCTCTTCTGTGTTGCTTCTGGTTACAGTTGGAAAGTATGGACACATTGGCAGCCTCCATTTTGAAAAATAAACCTCCTTCAAGAAGTCAGTCATTTAGAGCTGGGGTTTAAAGGTCACTTTTGGCAGCCCTTGTTTCACAGAGAAAAATTCTATAATGAAAGCAAAAGTTATTTTATTAAAACACATTTTCTCCTCAGGGGAGGGAATTGAGACACCATCTGTCCCACTCTTGGCTCCCAGCCAGTGTCGTCAGACAAAAGCCAAATTAACAGCAGCACTCCGCCCTCACAGTTCTCAATCTGAACCTTGCACAGACTCTTTGAGAGAAAATATTGCCTCTTCAAAGACAGCTAAAAGATTGGGCTTTTACACGTAGAGCACAGAATAGGTAATTCACACACCTTATAAATCTCTACTTCACCTAGTATTTTTACCTGCCCAGTTTAAAGGGCTTTACACAACTACTCATTGTTGGATTATCTTTGCATCATTTACATAAAATCAATAAGAATAAAGAAGATCCCCATGGACTTCCTGGAGTTTTTGGGTTGTGTCATTTTAGGGTTATATAAAACAGAATTCTGCTTCATTTTTGTATGATTTATTTGTATTTGGCGGGGGGTATTATTTGTTTGTATGGGGGTATCAGAGCAGTCTCAAGCTTTTCTGAAGGGCAGTTTTGCTGCATTTCTTACAGTCAGACTCTGGACTCTCCCAGTTCCCCCCTGGAGGTTTCATTTCACATACTGATTTCCTTGACCAAGAAAGCTGTGTTTCAGTTATCATGCACTTTATCTAGGCTTTGAGATCAGCAGCCACTGAAGTGCAACTGTGTAGGCATGTCATAGATTGCATTCAGTCCTCCATGTAGCAGGGGCTTCAACTGTTAGTTGTTTTGAAGCTTAGGTCCAAGATCTTGAACCAGAATGTGAAAGTGACCTGAAAGATAAGACCTCACCTCCAAATACTATCCTCTGCTCTGGAGGAAGCCTTTTGTATCAGCAGGCTTATAGGTGAACAGGCTAGCCAGGTTAGATTCCTTGATTTACATGAAAGCTTTTGATTTAAATTGGCCTTAATACTACTAGGAAATTAAACTAATTCCTCCACCTCTGGATTTTTTTTTTTTATCCCCAGGACCGGGTCTATGGTGAATAGATTTGAGGGAGCAGGAGAGAGGTATCACTACCCCAGTTCAGGGGATGTTGTATGGCAAGGCAGTGATGGTAAGATTTGTAGATGGGGCAGTGGTTTATCATGCAGATCCTTCACTGGTCATCAGAAAGCTGTAATTCTTGTGTCTGTCTCTTTTAGACTGCTTGCTAAATGCACCATAATGAATGATTGTGTCCACCTTTCCAGACACTGGCTGGCAATTCCTAAGGGTTCTTTTCCCCGCTTCTAATTTAGGGAGGGACACCTGTGCATGGACAGTATAATTGGTGGGCTGAGGGGTGCTTTGGGAACTGAGAGAGGGACATGATTACTCAACAACTATAGCAAAGCGAATTATGGAGAGTAGTAGGAGAATTTGTGGCAGCCAGTGCCTCATTTGTCCCAGTGATAGCCGATGTGTTTGACACTTGCGCAGTGTGCTGTGTGGGAAGAGCCAAAGCGTGGAAATGAAATAACAAGTCTGAAGCATTAAAGGTGATGGTGGGGAACAATGGGAGATGCTGCCTGCATCCTGAGGTTTCACTGGCAATGGAGAAGAGGCCCCTCTCTGCTTCTTGGTGGGAGGAGATGGGTGGGGAGGGAGGGGGAATTGCTGCTTCTTGTGTTCATGTTCAAAACTCCCACACCCCAGAAGGAGTATGCTGGGGTGGAGGAAGGAAGGCAGAGTGCCTCTGTATGTTTTCTGGTTTGGTCTGTCTGCCTCTGTCTGCCTACATTCTATAGGTCTCTGCACATATTTCACCCCATCCTCACCCCTTCAGATGTGATTCTGTTCTGAAAAGTAACCCAGCGGAAATAGGAATGTGGGGTGCCATATGCGTTATGTCGCCACGAATTACATCATATTTACTAAGTTTAAAAGTAAAAATATAGCTTTTTTAAGTGCCACCCTGGCAAACTCAGCCTGGCCTCTCCAGAACCAGCAGAGTTGCTTCCTTCCTCATTACCACCCCCAAAAATAAAGATGCTGCTGCAGGAAGTTCTGTGACAGCTCTGCTGATGCTATATGAGTCAAATCATATTAGAATCACAGAGAAGATCCTATAGCTATATCTTCTCTAGAGTGCTTGGGGGCTGAGGCTAGGTTCAAAGTAATAGAAACTTATTTTTGTAAAAATAACTACCACGTACCAGTCTCAGCTTATTTAATTATTAAGATAACCTGAGAAGATACATGTAGGAGCACAGTGGAATTGGAAGGTGCAGTTGCCATTTTACAGAGTCACTTTTTATGCTAGCTGCACCTTCAAGATCCATGAAGCAGTAACAATTGCACCAAGTGACAAAGTTGACTAATCAGCATACTTTTGCAGTAATAGCTTCCTATCTAAACTAATGCTGCAGAACTTCCTGTGGTAGCAGCCTGATGGTCAAAGGCTGCGTCTACACTATGAGATAAAATTGAATTTATTAATAGTGATTTAGTAACTCTGGAATGTGTATAAATTCAGTGCTGACTTTCCTCACCTCACCACATGCTCCTCACCAACTCGACTTATTGCTGCCACACTCAATTGGCAAACATCAACTTGCAGTAGTGCATTATGGGAATCTGTCCCACAGTTCCCTCATCCCCGTAGTATTCTGGGTATGCTTGCTTGTCTTTGACATCCTTTTCCCACATTTCACTTTCCTCTTTCCCCTCCTGTGTTACGCAAACATCCATTTTTCCTGTTGGAAGGAAGAAAAAGTAGAGCATCCACAGAGATGGCAAAGTTAACAGAAATCTTTCTTCTGTAACAGAATTATCAAGGATTTCATAAAAATCAGCAAGTGCGTGTCTTCTCAACTGGCCATCCACTGACTGTTCCCCACTCCTGTGATCGCTTTCATCCCTGAAAATAACACAAGGACCCTGAAAAGCTTGAAAGAGTAGCTGAAGAAAGGGTATTTGGCTTTCCAGTGCACTATTCTCAACTGGCCATTCACTGACTGTCCCCCTTCCCGTGATTGCATCTGATCCCTGAAAATAACACAGGGACAATCTGTATTCTCAACTGGCCCTCCACCAACTCTTCCCTGTGTGAAGGGTGCAACGTTAGAAGAAAGAGGATAGAAAAGTCTGGGAAAAAAGATTTTTGTCTTCCCTCTTCACTACACAGAAATTGCTGACACGGGGGATGGCAGTGAAATCTCATACGCTTAACTTACAATGCAAACGGGAATCTCATCTGGTCCTCTACCCACTCTTCCCTGTGCTTTTGAGGGGTCAAAGCATGAAGAAACAGGACAGGAAGGGTTAGGAAAAAGTTTTTATAACTGAAATATGAAATATTTTGCAAAAAGCAGCAGGTGTCTGCAATGGGCAGCAAATCCCCGAAAATATTTTTGGTGGGGCCGGGGGAGGTGGGGGTTTGGTCTATGGCTGCAAAGCTGGTTGAAATGTTCCACCACCCCTGAATATCTTAGCCTCCGAGGGGAGACTTCCCCTGCCAGTATCAAGCCCCATAGATTGATTGTTGGCATGTGTGGGAGTTTCAGTGGGGGACCAGTTGAAATAGTCCCTCCCAAATATGTTAGCTGCTATGGGAGACTTTCCCCTGGAGGCAGCAAGCCCCCTGATATCTTAGCTGCCAGGGGAGACTTCTCTCTGGTGGCAGAAAAGCCCCAAAATATTTTTAGTGAGGGGGCCAGTTGAAGTCATCCCCCCATGTGGCAGAAAGACCCCAGATATATATTCAGGACAGGGGGACAGTTGAAGTAGTACTCCCACAAATATTTTAGCCATCAGAGGAGACTTCTCCACAGCAGCTGCAAGCCCCTGCAATTCTTTCCCTCCCTAACCACATGCAGGCCAGGACATGGTGCTGCCTGGCAGCATGGTCAGCATTGAAAGGCAGGCGTGTCCTCTTATTAGGCCAGTGGATACCCATGTGATGTGGCTGAGTGCAGGAAAGCCCCTGACTGCATGGCACCTGTGTGGGAGGGAGTGGGGGGGGTGCACAGATGTAAACCTGTAAGAAGTTTCTCTGCCTCTTACGCAAGCATGACCCCGACAAGAGCCTTGCTGCCATGTGATGCGGTGGGGCAGTGGCTGGTGCCAGGCAGCACAGAAGAAAATAGCAAGTGTAGAGACAGAACCATGAACTCCGTGCTGGGGCTATTTGTAATGGCTAGATGTGCTCACAGTGCTAATAGCAAAGAAAGAAAGATGTTTCTCAGGCTCTCATACAAACATGAGCCCACAGACCCAGGCTTCCTGGTCCCAAACTGAAATTCACAGTCTTCCTGTTGCCTAATTCCTGCACACCTGGAGAGCAGTGGCCAGAGCGGAGCATGAGGGGCATTGCGGGTTACGTAGGGGACACCTCTGGAGGCCAATAAGTTTGATTTTAAGATGTGGCGCTTCCACACTGGCCTTTATTCAAACTTTTGAATTTGAGCTTGACACTACACCCAGCAGCTACAGACTACGTTATAGTATCGATATTAGTTCTCTCTAAATCAAGCTAATGGTATTTAGAGTGAAGACAGTTACGTGGTACTATCGAGCTAACTGCCTTAAATTTGAATTTATCTCATTGCGCAGCCGCAGCCTTGTTTACTGTCAAAAAGCTCCAGAGAAAGTTTGACTGCAGTAAATGTGAGTTGTTTCCCTAAAAAATGTTCCCATGTGGCAGATTCCTAAGACCTTCACAGTTTATCAGGAGTTTAGGACTAGTAATATTTGGTCTTAGCTCTCACACAATCAGGCAGACTGAGAAGTTACATCTTTTTCCTAGGCATTCATCTTAAAACCCTGCCAGAAAGAATAAACCTGTATACAAATCCTGAAGAGTCCCAGAGAATGACATCTATCACTGTGCAAAATTAGTATAGTATTATTTAGAAATAGTCTTGAATTCCAGAGTTTGCAATGCTGTGTATGATATGGTTACAGTATTCTCCCTCCAGAGCTGATAAAACAAAGAAATTCAGAGGCTAGAGCAGAAATGAGTTACACTTTTCACCCTGCTGCAGTCTTAATATACAGTATGAATGACCAAAAGCTTCCTCGTAAATATTGTTCTTAGCTATTCTGCAAGCATAATGAATATATATTTATATTCTCAAGGAATAACAACTTGGTTGTGTTTCTCAAAGCTGATAAACTTTTTGAATGTTTATGCTGCAACTGCATCTTTCACAAGTATAACATGTACAATGATAATTTTGAAACTCTGTGAATGATCTAGAACTGCAGAGTATAAGCTCATAATGATTCTAGTTCAATGCTACTTTTAAATGAGCTTAATATTTGAAAGCTACCACTTCACACTTAGGTTTTCTTATTGTCTACTTTTGTGGGTTCGCATCTGCACTTCTCTGTCAAGTAAAACTCCCAGTGATGCCAATTTATTTTGATCTCCAACCACAAAATAGGAATATCACAGGCTACCTAAGGTAAAATATTTTAAGGCCTAGAAATAGCAGCCAATTATATCTAGGATTTCAAAGGATAAATGACAGAATAGAGAACATTCTTTTTCTATCCTCCTTCCTCCACAGAGTATCAATATATACAAACTAGCAGCTCTGTCCTTCATTTTTTACTGAGCAAAACTCTCCCTGATGCCAGCAGGAGCTTTCTGTGAATAAATAGTTTAGGCCTGAGTCCCTAACTTTGATATTTTGATTATTCTTCTTGGGCCTTATCCTAAGGTGTCCTGAGCACCTGCAGCTCTCATATAGTTGGAAGAAACTGTGGATGCGTAGCAGGTGTTAGTGTAAGGAATGTGCCAGCAGGAAGTTAATGCTGCTGAAGGCTGGGAGGAATGTGTCTCCCAGAGACATTTGCATGAGAATGCAAAGGTGTGCATATGTGACACCTTGCAAACAAAGTCTGATGGGTAGCAAGGAAGCGATGAGATTTTGTATATTGAAAACACATTGTTGTAAAATCACAGTTTATGCTAACGCTCAGTATAAGAGTTGTGAAATCTCACCAATGCTCCAAGTCATTGTGGGGGACAGGGCAGTCATCATAACTGCATAAGACATGGATTACACAGGGCTCCCCTGGTTTAAAGCATTGGAAAGCAGGAGAGGATAGTTTTGTTTTGTTTTGTTTTTTGGGGTGGGGGGGGTGGTTTGAGTGCTACTGGTGTGGTCAAGATGGGCATAGTGCGGCCAACTGCCCACATGAGAAAAAACCTGGGTTAGTTTATGGGATGCTGAGGATTAGTTGGGGGAAAAAAGTTGGGAAATAGCCACAGAGTTTGGAAAAGGAGCTGCCTAAGCTTGCAGAACCTGGAGGCTCCCCTAAAAGAAACTGACCCACTGCAATCCTGCCAGGACTGATAGGGCCATGAGCGGAGGTTACTGTGAAGATAGAGTATCGGCGGGATAGCCGTGTTAGTCTGGATCTGTAACAGCAACAAAGGGTTCTGTGGCACCTTATAGACTAACAGAAAAGTTTTGAGCATGAGCTTTCGTGAGCACAGACTCACTTCATCAGATGCTGGTCATGGAAATCTGCAGGAAATCTGCAAGATTTCCAAGACCAGCATCTGATGAAGTGAGTCTGAGCTCACAAAAGCTCATGCTCAAAACTTTTCTGTTAGTCTATAAGGTGCCACAGAACCCTTTGTTGCTGTGAAGATGGAAGGGATGGACTGTAGCGCTGTGCTGGATACAGGATCTCAAGTGACTATTATATTCCAGTTATTCTACCGACGAATGCTTGGGCATCTGCCTATTCAACCACTGACAGATCTCGGTCTGTGTGGACTCAGCATGAATTAATACTTCTTCATGGGATATATTATAGTGCACCTAAGCTACGTCTACATGTGAAGCCTACATCGAAGTAGCTTATTTCGATGTAGCGACATCGAAATAGGCTATTTCGATGAATAACATCTACATGTCCTCCAGGGCTGGCAACGTCGACGTTCAACATCGACGTTGCGCAGCACCACATTGAAATAGGCGCTGCGAGGGAACGCCTACACACCAAAGTAGCACACATCGAAATAAGGGTGTCAGGAACAGCTGCAGACAGGGTCACAGGGCGGACTCAACAGCAAGCGGCTCCCTTAAAGGGCCCCTCCCAGACACAGTTGCACTAAACAACACAAGATCCACAGAGCCGACAACTGGTTGCAGACCCTGTGCATGCAGCATGGATCCCCAGCTGCAGCAGCAGCAGCCAGAAGCCCTGGGCTAAGGGCTGCTGCACACGGTGACCATAGAGCCCCGCAGGGGCTGGAGAGAGCACGTCTCGCAACCCCTCAGCTGATGGCCACCATGGCGGACCCCGCTATTTCGATGTTGCAGGACGCGGATCGTCTACATGTGCCCTACTTCGACGTTCAACTTCGAAGTAGGGCACTATTCCCATCCCCTCATGGGGTTAGCGGCTTTGACGTCTCACCGCCTAACGTCGATGTTAACATCGAAATAGCGCCCAACACGTGTAGCCGTGACGGGCGCTATTTCGAAGTTAGTGCCGCTACTTCGAAGTAGTGTGCACGTGTAGACACGGCTCTAGAGTTCTCAGAACAAGTGGCGGGGGTAAAAGAGGAGGTAGACACAGCTGCCTTCATATGCCCTGACCCCAAGGGGATCTCTGATGTGTCCATACTAATAGGGACCAACTCCAATCTCTTTAAGGTACTGGCGGAATACTGCAGACGACAGGCCAGGGACCAGTATCTGAGCACCCTGATGATTCATACACTTTGTGCTGAAGCCTACAAGAAAATAGAGGCTGCTAAACAGGAGTCACCTGAACTACCAATAGGTGCTCTGACGTATGCGGGCACAACTCCTTTAGTGGTGCCTGCAAGGACAGAGGGAGAGGTCCTCGCCAGGAGTACCTGGCTGAAAAGCAGTGGAGGAACTCTAGCTATAGTACAGCAGCCAGTTGAAACAGGTCTCCTTAAGGAATGCTGGTTCCCAGTGGAGTCATAGTCTTACCTGCTGAAGCCCAGGAAAAGGTGACTATACTGATTGCTAATGAAACAAGTCATGACATTGTTGTGAAGGAAGGACAAAAGATAGCCAACCTTTTTGAACCTGAATCGGTGGTAAGGCCTCAGTGTGGCACTCAGGCCCCAATGATAGATCAAGGAAGATTTGACTTTGGAGAGTCACCATTGTCTGAGGAATGGAAGACGCAGCTAAGGAAGAAGCTCTGTGAGAGATCGAAGGTATTCTTACTATGTGAGTGGGATGTGGGGTGTGCAAAAGGGGTCAAGCATAACATCAGACTGCATCATTCTTGACCTTTCTGGGAGAGATCTAGGAAGACAGACGTTTCTGAAATGGAAGATGTCCGACAGCATCTTCAAGAGCTGGTGGAGAATGGCATCATTACAGAATCCCACAGCCCATACGCTTCACCCATTGTGGTGGTCCATAAACAGAATGGGAAAATTCAGATATGTATTGACTACCACACCCTAAACAGCTATACTATGGTTGACCAGTACACTATGCCTCGGATTCAAGATGCTTTAGATTGCCTGCTGGGAAGCCAGTGGTTTTCAGTTTCAGACTTTCAAAGTGTATAGTATCAGATTCCTCTGGGAGCAGAAGATAAAGTGAAGACAGCCTTCATCTGCCAGTTAGGGTTCTATCAGTTTGAACGCATGCTTCAGGGGATTTCTGGGGCACCAGCCACATTCCAGCATCTAACAGAGAAGGTTGTGGGAAACATGAACTTACTGCAAGTCTTGGTTTATTTGGATGACCTGATTGTATTTGGAAGAACATTGGAGGAGCATGAAGAAAGACTTCATAAGGTCCTCGACTGGTTGGAAGCCTATGGATTGAAGCTTTCTATTGACAAGTGCCAGTTCTGTAGAACATTGGTGAAGTATGTGGGTCACATTGTGTCCCAGGAAGGTGTGAGTACTGACCCAGACAAAATAGAGGCACTTGTCGCATGGCCACGTCACAACAATTACAGGGAACTTAAAATCTTTCTAGGCTTTAGTGGATACTACTGTAGATTTATAAAGAATTATGCTACCATTGTCAAGCCTCTGAACGATCTCACCCACAGATACCCACTCAGCAAGAGCAAAACTAAGACCAGGGGTAAGTGGAGGTCCTCCAGGCTTCCAGAGCAGAAGCGCCATGGTCCTCTAGAGCTTTTTGGATCACAATGGGATGAGAGGTGTGAGAGAGCTTTTCAAGAGATCACTAACTGCCTAACTCATGCTCCAGTACTAGTGTTTGCCAACCCAAACAAACCCTTTATTTTACATACTGATGCCAGTTTGGAAGTTTTAGGGTTGGTTTAATACCAAGAGGTGGACAGCAAACGTAGACCTGTGGCCTTTGCCAGCTGAGGATTATCTGACAGTGAGACTCATTACCCCATCCACAAGCTGGCGTTCTTGGCCTTGAATTGGGCCATCACTGAGAAGTTTCGTGACTACCTGTATGGTGCTAAGTTCCAAGTATGGACAGACAACAATCCATTGACGTATGTATTGACAAGTGCTAAGCTGGACGCTACTGGGCAGAGATGGGTGGCTGCCTTGACCAGCTACGAATTCAGCATACAATACCAATCTGAGAGAAGCAACATTGATGCATTGTCATGGTGCCCACAGCCATCAGAAATTGCTGAGATTCCTTTAGATGGAGTGAGAGCCATTTGCAATGGAAATCATCACAAGTCCAAGGCCCCTGAGAGTTGTATTGCTGAAACTCTGGGTTTACCACCCGGGAGTGTGCCATCGGCCTCTGTGAACTATATTCTGTTGGACCAATCTCCATTACCCAGGCTCAATGCTGTGGACTGGCAAAAAGCCCAGCTGCAAGATGCTGACATCTGGGATACCCTACTTGCAAAATGAGAGGGGCAAAACCCTATGACCATTGTTCCCTCCACTCCTGAAAGTAAATTAATATTGAGGGAGTGGAACAAACTGAGACTGGTACAAGGCGTGTTGCACTGGGTCACAGTAGATGCACTGCAAAATCAACAAACACAACTGGTACTACCAACAGAGTACAGAGCCCTGGCCATAAGGGCACTGCATGATGATTTTGGGCATTTGAGTATGGGAAGAACCCTTGAGCTTATCCTCAATAGGTTCTATTGGTCCCAGATGGCTGAGGATATAAGCAGGAAATGTGAGACGTGTGTGCAATGTGTTCAATGGAAAACTCTGCCCACTAGAGCAGCTTATCTGCAGAACATCATGACCAGCAAACCCTTGGAGTTGCTATGCATTGATTTCTTGTCTCTAGAACCAGATAGGAAGAATATTGGAAATATCTTATTAGTGACTGACCACTATACCTGGTAGTCTCAGGCCTACCCCATACATGCCCAGAAAGCCACTGCCGTAGCATCAGTATTGTGGGAAAAGTATTTTTCAGTGTTTGGACTCCCAATTCAGATACACTCTGTCCAGGGGCGAGACTTTGAGAGTCACCTCCTGAAGGAGGTGCTGAAGGTGTCAGGAATAAAAAAGTCCAGGACAACCCCTTACCACCCACAAGGTGACCCTCAGCCAGAATGATTTAACTGAACTCTGTTGGGTAAGTTAGGGATGTGGCACCCAGAGCTGAAGGCATCCTGGAGTCAACATGTTGCCTTTTTGGTGCATGCCTACAATTCCACGAAGAACGACGCTTCTGGAGCCACTCCATATTTGCTGGTGGGGATGAGAACCCAGACTACCCATAGACCTATGCTTCGGGGTGTCAGAGAATGGAGAAACCCATGAGACGCATCTACTGTGTGTTTCCCAACTAAGGGAAAAGCTGCAGAATGCCTACCGTTTGGCTACAGCAGCTGCCCGCAAGAACGCAGATTGTTACAAACACTGGTATGACACAAGAGTGTGCCTGCAGGAGCTCCAACCTGGGGACAGAGTCCTGCTGCAAAAGCTAGGTGTTGCTGGAAAACACAAGATTGCTAATAGATGGAAGGCAAAACCCTACCGGGTGGTGGAAAGACTGAGGGAGCTGCCTGTCTATAAGATTAAACCTGAGAGTGGGTCAGAGCCAATGAAGACAGTACAAAGGAGTCTCCTACTGTCCATGGGAAAATTGGTTGGTGCCCCTTCTGAGATGGACTATGACACAAGACCAGGGTGAAAAGAAAGTGCAAGGCCACATCTACTGTCCCACACGGGCAATGGGCACTGTGGAGTTAATCTACCCTTATCCAACACCTTTGAGAGTGACTCTGAAGAGGATGTGGCCCCCATGGAGCACCTTAGAACGGGAACGAGATCCCAGATCCTATCAAGGGAACATGGAGAAAGTTTAAAATCTTCAGCACTTAATCACAAGGCAGAAGTGTTTAGGCCTGTGGCTGGAAACCCTCCTCCCACAACAAGACTAGCCTGGGATGATGAAATTGTTCCATTCACAGATAGTCTGGAGGAAAACCAAGCATGTGTAGATACACCTCAATTAGCAGACGGAGATGTTTTTGCCCAGGACATCCCTGGGTATGAGCAAAAGATGCAAGGGCCTATGCCAGTACAAAGGGTATCCTCGGGAAGGCCCCCCTTGCTCCTGTCCTCAGAACAGGCTCCCACAGCCCCTGCTATGACCATGCTCAATATGCAAGATAGAGTTATAAAGCCTGCACATAGACTAATTTACGAGGCACCAGAAGTGGTTGGGGAGGATGTAATACACCTGTTGCACAGACTTGTGGAAGCCATAGTGGGTTTTCTCAGACCCTTACAAGGGAACGCAAATGGATGGTGTAATCAGAAGTGTGATTTGCTGGGATGGCAAATTCTCAGCTGGGGGGAAGATGTAACGAATATGCCAGCAGGAAGTCAATATTGCTGAAGGCTGGGAGGAATGTGTCTCCTAGAGATCACTTGCATGAGAATGCAAAGGTGTGTATATGTGATACCGTGCAAACAAAGCCTGATGGGTAGTGTGAATTTCCCAGTCTACTGGGTGGGGACTCGAGTCGGTTCTATGTGAGATGAGTGAAAAGGAACCCCTCGATGTTGAACCCGGACCTAGTTGCTGCCGACTCCTTCCGGCAGAAGGGTTACATTAGTATTAGCTATTTTAAAGGAAAAGGCAAGGAAAACAGGTTATTTAGTCAGTCTACTGTATTCATTGGCCATTTAGAGAAAGGCACAGGAAGTGACTACACCCCTGCCTTGTCAGTAAACACTGTTTGGTTTATGGCTCACCAGAAGCAGTACAATGCTGATGGTGAGTCCAGAGGTGGGGGGCCTAACAATGGGGTTGGGGAAGGTATGTGTCATCCTGTGCACACCCCCATGCATTGCCTCTGGTTTACCTGTCTTGTGTGGCTCTCCATTCCTTTGAGCATCCTAAACAGAGACAATGCATGATGTCTGAAGTAAAAGCGAAGTAACAATGGCTTTCATATGGAATGATGCAAGTAGTGTGTTGTGTGGGGACTTTGAAACTGGAGGCAATGTAGAGAATTGGACTATGTAGGAAAAATTCAGAGTTAATGAGTTGGTGGCAGGGGGGGAGGGGGGGATAGCTTCTCACTTTCTAATATGCATTGGGCTTAAAGGCCTTGAGGTAATGGCAAGCTTTCTGAGGTAGATAGGCTTTTTGAGCTATTTGAGGCCTATTGTTTTCCAAGGAGAAATACCTTCTTGCAAAGGAAAATTTTCTATGAGAGAAGTAAGGGGCCTGCTAAATGAATTGGTGAGTTGACAATAAAAGCCTCTGCTTCCACAGATGGGGATGACATGTTGAAGGACAAGATCTTAATGAGATCAAACTCAAAAGAAATAGTAGAAAAACTACTAAGGGAGGAGAATTTAACGGTGTAAAAAAGCCATTAGAATAGCCAGTCACAAAATGCATGCAAAGAACAAATGAAATACATGAAGTGCACATAATAAAAGGAGCAATAGCAGGGCCCCAGCCCTGTGCAGCAATTAAAAAGGAAGTGTACAATAAAGGCACAGACACAATGGGTTTGTAACAGATGTGGATTGCATCATGAAAAGCAAGCAGAATGCCCATTGGAAAGGAAGAGACGTACAAAGTACCACAGAGCAAATCATTTTGCATAAGGCTGCAACATAGGCAAACACAAAAGTATAGGGCATACAATGCATGCGACTGGAGAAGAAGAGGAGTTTCACAACAATGCGACAGCATTTTTTTTGGCTAGAGTACAGAATGAGGAAAAAGGATAGCAATGAAGCATATTTAGCTCTACTAATGGGTCCAGAAAACATACCCACAAAATTCAAAATTGACACTGGATCGCTGAGAAAACATTATGAAAGGCTAGTCCACAGCATGGTATTATCATGTGTATCAGTGTGTTAGCTGAACGCGAAGGGTGTCCATACCACACAGCAGGGAAAAGGCAGTTAAATGCTGGCAGAAAAGAAAATGTCAAAAATCCATATTTCTCGATAATAAACACACCATTAGAACTAGTCCTGGGACTGAACGCTTTAAAATCATTAAATTTAATAAAGATCCTAATGAGAGTGAAATCCATAAAAGCACATCTCACATCATAGGGAATTAAGAAGAGATTTCCTGACAAGTTTGAAGGCATAGGATGTCTACTGGGCTATTTCAAAATCAAACTGTCTATAAATGCAGTGCCGCTGGCACATGCAGTGTGAGGACTGCCATTAACTGTAAGACCCACAGTGGAGATGCAACTCCAGTGTATGCAATTATTGAGTGTAACTGGAAGGATGGAGGAACCATGGGGATGGTTCAATGGTTGCAGTAGAAAAGAGTGTTATTGGAGCTATCTGGGTGCACAAAGACCCTTGAGACCTGAACAAAGGAATAATGTGGGACATCACTTACAAGCTATCATCAGCAAACGTGTTCAGTGCAGTAGATCCTCAGGCTGGATTCTGGCAGATCAGAGTAGTCAAAGACAGAAGCAAGTTAACCACTTTCAACACCTTTTGGAAAATGACGCTTCAAAAGCATACCCACTGGTGTATCATCTGCAGAGGAGGTAAGAGAAAATAGGGTACGAATTACTAGAAGGACTAACAGGCTTCAATGTCACTATTAAGGATGTTTGTGTAGCTGGGAGTACCTAAGAGGAGAAATTTAAAAACCAAAGACACTACTTGCAAGCTGCATTACCATAAGCAGGGTTCCTGCTAATTTCTTTCCCTTCATGGGTGGAGTAAATTTTATTATGTGCACCAAGACATATGGGGATGCATACCACCAGTAGAAGCACATGCTGTCGGTGATGGGCAGCTGTGCGTCCTCTGCAATTCAGCTGCACAGCATCTGAATCTCAGTTGGGAGGCCTCCCAAGCACTCAGCTGACAGGGAACGTTGGTCAGTAAGTGCAACCAAAAACTGAATCATATCAAAACGCATATCACTGTAGAACAAATAAGTTGTGTTGATCACATCTGAGAAAAAGAAGCCTCATTCAAATAAAGTGAAAGTGATACAGCAGTTAAAAGCATCAATCTCCCCAAAACAATTGGAAGACATACTAGGGATGGCAATCTACCTATTTACCCTGATATATACCAAGGTAGGGCCATCAGTTAATTACAGTTAACTCACACAATTAATTCAAATAAAATTAATAATGGTTAAAAATAACTACAATTAATTGTAATTTTAATCACGCTATTAAACAATAGAATCCCAACTGAAATTTATTGAATATACTTGGTCATTTTCTACATTTTCAAATATATTAACTTCAGTTACAACACAGAACACAATGTGCACAGTGCTCACTTACATTATTATTTTTGATAAATATTTGCACTGTAAAAATAACAAACATAGTATTTTTCACTTCACCTCACACAAATACTGTAGGCTATTGCAATCTGTTTACTGCGAAAGTGCTACTTACAAATGTGGAATATTTGTTAGGTAATTGCACTCAAAAACAGAAACAGTGTAAAACTTTGGAACCTATAAACCTTTCAGTCCTACATCTTGCTCAGTCAACCACTGAGACAAAAAAAATTGTTTACATTCACAGGAAAGATTGCTGCCCACTTCTCATTTACAATGTCACCTGAAAGTGAGAACAAGAATTCCCATTGCAGTTCTGTCACTGGCATTGTAAGGTATTTCGGTACCAGATATGCTAAACATTTATGTTTCGTGTTATAGTAGTTTCAGATGATGACCTAGCACTTGTTACTCATTTTATGAGCACTTTCACTGGAGATCTGACTAAACACAAAGAAGGAACCAAATGTGAGATTTCTAAAGACTCAAGCTTTCAGATTCCAAAGTGCCTTCCAAAATATGAGGAGGAAGAGGTGTGGAGCAGGCCTTCAGAAATCTTTAAAGAGCAGCAGTCTGATGCAGGAACTACAGAACCAGGATCACTTCTGCTGGTGGCCTCTGACTCAAATGATAAAACTGAACATGCATTGATCTACACAATTTTGGATAGTTATCTGGTAGAACCTTTAGTCAGCATGGACAAGTGTCCTCTCTGATGGTGGCTGAAGCATGAAGGGACATATGAAAGCACATCTGGCATGTGAATATCTTGCAAAGCTGGCTATGAGAATGCCATGGGAACGCCTATTCTCACTTTAAAGGTACAGGCAAACAAGAAACAGGCAGCATTGTCTCCTGGAAACAAACTTGCTTCTCTGAGAGATTGACTAAACAAGAAGTAGGACTGAGTGAACTTGAAGGCTCTAAAATTTTACGTTGTTTTATTTTTGAATAGAGATTTTTATACAGTTCTCTATTTGTAAGCTCAACTTTCATGGTAAAGAGATTGTACTGCAATACTTGTATTTGGGAATTGAAAAATATGATTTCTTTTTTATAGTGCAAATATTTATAATAAAATAAATATAAAGTGAGCACTATATATTTTGTATTATGTGTTGTAAGTGAAATCTATATATTTTAAAAGGTAGACAATATCCAAAATATGTAAATAAGTTGTATTTTGTTATTGTTTAACTGTGTGGTTAATCACAATTAGTTTTTTAAATGACTTGATAGCCCTAATACTAAGATTAGCAGCAATCTTCTAGAAATTCTTTTGGAAAAAAAAAAAGCCATGTAGTTTTTTTCAGGAATAAGTGTTCTTTGAAGAAAAGGGTGTGTTTTCGAAAGAACTCCATCTACAGTGCTTTTTTTTCTGAAAGAATCTCTTCCAAAAAAGCGATTGGATGAGATTATGCAAATAAAGTGCGAGATTTGTAAAGCAGCACTTCATTTGCATTTTCAATTTCCCTCATTTGCACTCCACTATTGAAGGAGGAATACAGTCTAGATGCAGTCAATAAGGAGTGGGGGAAAGAACACAGGGGTTACGTCTACACGTGCACACTACATCAAAATAGCTTATTTCGATGAATAACGTCTACACGTCCTCCAGGGCTGGCAACATCAACTTCGACGTTGGGCAGCACCACATCGAAATAGGCACTGCGAGGGAACGTCTACATGCCAAAGTAGCACACATCGAAATAAGGGTGTCAGGAACAGCTGCAGACAGGGTCACAGGGAGGACTCAACAGCAAGCCACTCCCTTAAAGGGCCCCTCCCAGACACAGTTGCACTAAACAACACAAGATCCACAGAGCCGACAACTGGTTGCAGACCCTGTGCATGCAGCATGGATCCCCAGCTGCCGCAGCAGCAGCCAGAAGCCCTGGGCTAAGGGCTGCTGCACATGGTGACCATAGAGCCCTGCAGGGGCTGGAGAGAGCACGTCTCTCAACCCCTCAGCTGATGGCTGCCATGGCGGACCCCGCTATTTCGATGTTGCGGGACGCGGATCGTCTACACGTGCCCTACTTTGACGCTCAACTTCGAAGTAGGGCGCTATTCCCATCCCCTCATGGGGTTAGCGACTTCGACGTCTCGCCGCCTAACATCGATTTCAACTTCGTAATAGCGCCCAACACGTGTAGCCGTGACGGACGCTATTTCGAAGTTGGCGCTGCTACTTCGAAGTAGCGTGCACATGTAGACGCGGCCAGGGAGTGGTACTTTTGGAATCTGAAGACCTTTTAAAACAAGAAGGATGCCATTGCCCTTGAGACAATACTAAAATACTACAGGAACACAAGGCAACAATACTACAAGTAGTGTAAGCAGCAGCTGGAGCAAGATAGTTGCAGAAAGTATCTCAAGTAGCATAAGCAACCAGATTGCTGATACCAATGCAATAAAACTATGCTCAAATAGAAAAATAAATTTACCATTGCTGCTGTCAGAAATTTATCAGTACCCCTGTGGCCTCATGGTACCAACTGAAACAGATGACACATACACCAGAAAATATTCTTGACAAACGTATAGCTTCTACGCCACCAAGACTTTAGTGTATGGTCTTAAATCTACAAAGGCGTGCTTTGAAACTAAAAGGGGCCATGCAATCAGAATAAATTACTCAGGAAGGCTGTGGAATCCCCATCATTGGCAGCTTTTAAGAACAAGTTAGACAAACACCTGTCAAGGATTGTGTAGCTCAGGGGTATCAAACTCACATCCTATGGACTATCTATGGCCAGAGCAATTTCACAATGGCTGTGTCTACGCTACAAACTTACTTTGGTGTAGCATGCGGAGCGTCTACACTCACTTTCCCTTACTTCAAAGTTAACTTTGAAGTAGGGAGCCCAACTTCAAAGTCCTTACTCCATTCCCATGAATGGAGTAGTGCCCTATTTCAAAGTTTAACTTTGAAGTAGGGTGTGTGTAGATGCTCAACTCAAAGTAATTTTTGTAGGGTAGACCCAGCCATGTAACCCAAGATTCCCATTCCTTCCTGCCACCACCTCACCCTTTCCCTCTGTTGTACCCCTTTCCCCTGAGGGTTATGGCCTTGGAGATTTCCAGAGAGGCTTGGTTCAGGGTAACCAAGTGCACACACCTTCCTCATGGCCCCTGCCACTGTGATGAGTGCAGGAAGGTCCAACCCCTGCTGCCAACCCACACCAGGCCTCCCTAGTAGTCTCCAAGGTTGCAATGGTGGGGAGAGGGTGGGGCATCTGCAGGTATGGCTATTCACATCTCCCATTAGCTGCAGTTTGCTGTTCCCAGCCAATGGGAGCTGCTGAAAGTGGTGGCTGGGAGTCTAAACAAAGGCAATTCAGTCAAAGTCCCATTTTAGAGGGCTTAAAATGTTCACCATGGAAGGTTTGTGACATTCATATTTATATTATGTGAGATCAAAATAAATTACCGAACAATGCAATAGTGCCCAGAGACAGGATAGACAGGATAGCAACAGCTTGAAGATGTTCACCGTTCAGTTGCTTTCCTGATGTGCCTCTCTTTTCCCCACATATTATAAAACTTATTTCATTAAAAAAAACACTTTTGTAAATCAGAACAAGGAAAAATAACTTGCTGTAGACAAGAAGAAACTGTGGTAACATTGCAGGGAAATTAAAGGCATTTTACTCTGATTAACACAAAAAGGAGGAAGGAAAGCTTTGGATTTCTCTCTGTATCTTTGATGGGTGCAATACAGATGAGTTTCAGCTGCAAAACTTGGAGCTATATTTTGAACCCCCAAAAGTTTGAGGCCCTTTCTACACATGCCACTTTCGAAAGCTAATAAACGGCTAGAAATATGCTAATGAGGCATGGATGCAAATTCCCCATGCCTCATTAGCATAAGGTCATGTGATTTGGAGTCCAGAAGATGTTCTCCCAGACTCCAAAGGGCCATTTAGAAGCGCGGCCCCCAGGGGGGTCTTCCAGAAGGAAGTCCTTCTTTCGGAGGCCCCTTGTTCCTGAAAATTATTGGGAAGTAGGGGCCTCCCAAACACTCAGGCCATTTCTGCACATGCCATTCTCCTTCCAGAAGGCCCCCGGGGGGCTGCACTTCTAAATGGCGTTTTGGAATACGGAAGAACATCTTCTGGACTTCAAATCATGTGACCTTATGCTAATGAGGCATGGGGAATTTGCATCCACGCTCATTAGCATATTTTGGGCCGTGTATTAGCATGCCACTTGAAAGTGGCATGTGTAGAAACGCCCTGAGTGTTTGGGTTTGTGACTCAGGCATTTGCTCATCTTCATTATGTACAATGCCCCTGTAATATTGGGTTGTATTCTTTGCTAGTGTAAGATGAGCCAGCTTCATTTGACATCAGGGAATTTGCATTAATTTATACCAGAAAACAGTTTGGGCCTATAGCAGAGTATGAATAATCTATTATTTCTATTCCTTCTAAAAATGACATTCTCCAGTTAGTCATCAGAAAGTAGAGCTTGAAGGAAGCCTTCTGCCCCTGCGCTTTCTAGATAGTTATGACCACCGTTCCCTATAAGCTGAGCACTTGGACAGCTGCCCAGGAGTGATTCAGGTGCCATCCAGCTGATTGGCAGAGCTCCGACAGCCACTCACAGAGGGCATCATGTGCTTGTACTGATGGTGCAAATCTTCATATGCATTGGTGCACACAACACAATTTATTCTGCCCAAGGAACCCTGGTCATGATGATGAACCACAAAAGCTTGGGCTTGTTTTACACAATCGAATGTTAAACTTGATGGAGCCAGGGCTGAAAATCTTGAGACATTTTCTTATGAAGGTTTTAGTCATTTGCTGTGTGATTGAGCTGGACCCAAACGAACCCAGAAGGGAGCAAAAATGAATGGAAAGAAAAAGTTAAATGTTTTCAAACTTTGCATTGGTTTTGGGTGTCTCATTGAACAGCCAAATATTGAGACAGACACTGGATGACCAGTTTTGGCAGCCAAATGGAGCAACCCGGAGAGGAGTAATGCTCCTGAAGTGTCAAACAAGACTGCAGGAAAGGACAGCGTGAAGTGGGCATGGACATACTGCTCCTGCAGAGGAAAAGTTAGCCCTGACTATTTTTGTGAGGTGCTAGGCTGTTGAGGTTAGGTTTTTGTTTGACAGACCAAACAGGAGAATCATAGGCTGCTGCATGCGTGTTGTCCCACACTACAGCTGCCCAAACCAAGATAATTTTCCTCCAGCATGAAATCACCAGTGGTGTTAAACTGCACTGCAGGGTTCAGTTCACAAAGGGTTGACTTCAAGAGTAATCTCTGCCCTTTACTTGGAGAGTTAGGCATGGCAGACTAAGTATTCCAACGAAAATACTAATAGCTTCTTCTCCACTCCTTCTGCCCACTGGGTGACTTGCTCTGGGTTGTTCAGTTTACCAAACTGCAAGCTGACTCTTCCCAATGTCTCTTCCTTTGTTGGTGGCTGCCAGGGAGAGGAAATGGTAATGTTTTCGGTTCCACGTCCAGCGCAAATTAGACAGGCAGAATGGCAGGGCTTCAACCCATGCATGAGAGGATAGTGTAGAGAAGAGGGGATTATATTTATTAGCAACTGCAGAGGCTTATGGGGAAAGGAGAGCTTGCACAGCAAGGGCAAGTTCTATCTTAAACCAAAATGCAACTGGATTGCTGGCACGTAAAATTAAAAATGTCATAGAGCAGTTTTTAAATGAAGGGCTGGGGGGAAAGCCAACAGGTGCAGGGGAACATGTGGTTTGGACAGAGATGGTCCTTGAGGAGGATTTGTTAATAGAGCCAATTAAGAAATAATGTATTCTTTCCCATACTGTTAAAAAGGGTCATAGAGCAGTTTTTTAACTAAGAGCTGGGGGAAAGCTGACAAGTGCACAGGAGAATGTGGATCAGACGGAGACATCCCTGAGGGGAGGGTCTATTAACAGAAATTCTCTATGTCCTAGTCAAGAAGAGAAGATGGAAGATGATAAAATAAGGGGAAAATCTGATGAGAAACAGTCATATGAAAAAGAGTCCCATTTCCTTACATCATGTATGGCAGACGGCTAAACAGTGGCAAGTTTTAAAGTGCTTATATACCAGTCCCAGAAGTCTAAGTAATAAATGGTTGAACTAGAGTGTCTCATATTCTTTGAGGCTATTGATAAAATAGGGATCACAGAAACTTGGTGGAATGTTGATAAGCAATGGGATACAGTAATAGCAGGTACAAAATATATTGGAAGAACAGAAGCAGTTGTGCTGGTTGGGGAGTGGCACTATACTCTAAGGTCCCTACATTTGCGAACGTAATGTTCGAGAATTCAATTATTTGCAAGCAGCTGCTCAAGGGCACTGCTTCCCAAGGTTCCAGGGGGGAATGCCAGCGGCTGTTGCTTCCCAGGGCTCTGGAGCGGAGAGTGCAGGCAGCTGCCACTTCCCTGGGGCTCTGGGGTGCGGAGCGCCAGCAGCTGCTGTTTCCCTGGGGCTCCCAGCCCCCGTGTATTTGCAAAAATCAACATTCGCGAGGGTTCTGAACACAGAACCCTTGCGAATGTTGAGACCCTACTGTATGTGAAAGAAAGTGTAGAGTCAAATTAAGTAAAAATCTTAAATAAATCAAATTGTTTGATAGAATCTTTATGGATAGTAATTCCCTGCTCTAATTATAAGAATATAACAGCAGGAATATGTTACCAGCTTCCTGACCAGGAGGGTGATAGTGACTGTGAAATCCTAAAGCAGATTAGAGAGAATACAAAAGATAAAACAAAACAAAAACCGCCTCAATAATAATGGGGGATTTCAACTATCTCCTTATTGACTGGGTACCTGTCACCTTAGGACAAGATTCATAGATAAAGTTTCTTGACACTTCAAATGCCTGCTTCTTGGAACAGCTGGTGCTGGAACCCACAAGAGGAGAGGCAATTCTTGATTTAGTCCCAAGAGAAGCACAGGATCTGGGCCAGGAGGTAAGTATAGCTGGACCACTTGGTAATAGTGACCATAATATACTTAAATACACCATCCCTGTGGTGGAAAAAACACCATAGCAGCGCAGCACTGTGGCATTTATTTCAGAAAGGAGAACTACACAAAAATGAAGAGATTAGGCAAACAGACTTTAAAAGATGTGGTGCTAAAAGTGAAATCCTTGCAAGCTGCATGGAAACATTGTAAAGACATCATGATAGATGCTGAACTTAAAAGCAGAGGCAGTTTTGCCATGAAACATACGGGGCCCAGAGGTCCAGCACCACTTCCGCTACCATGCATATCAGGGGTGGGTGGGCAGGAGCCTCAGGAGAGCTGGCAGGAGGTGGAGAGTAGAAGGCTTCAGAGGAGCATGGGGCAGCCATGCAGCCAGCTGGAGAAAAGCAGCACTTTGAAGTGGGAAAGTGCTGTTTCCGGCCACCCAGCTGCGTGGCTACCCAATGCTCCTCTGAAGCCTCCAGCCTGTGTTCATGCTGCTGATCACCACTTGGTGAGTGGCAGCTGCCCATAGGATGGGGAGGGCGGCTGGCAGTGGCTGTCCATTGCGGGAGTGGGGAGGGGGTGGCAGCTGGAGAATGGAGAGCCTGCAAGCTACCCAGTTGGCAGGGAAAAGCCGCTCTTTGAAATGGGAAAGTGCTGCTTCTCTCCCGCAGCTGGCTGCACGGCTGTGCTGCTCCCTCTTTCTGAGTCCTCCAGCCACTGTAATGTACTGCTGTTGGCCACCACCTGGTGAGTGGCTGCTGCTTCTGGGTGGGGGAGGGAGAGTGGCCAGGGGATGGAGAGCCCAGGATGTGCTCATATGGCCGATAGACTGTACCCTCCAACATTTAGGTGGAGCACATGTGGGTTTCTGTGTACTTCTCTGAACTAGCCAGTGCAGGGTCACATGGTGCCTGAAGCTGTCTTCTGCAGCCACGGAGATCTTCGTATGTCCTCCGTCAGTCTTCTTCAGTCCACTGCGGTGGCTCTGCTCCTACGCTGGGCCCCCAGTTTTGCTCCTTCCACCTGAGGCCCTGCCCTTCTTGGGGCCCAGACCTGCCCCCTACACACCTTGCCGAGGGGCCTGGCTATTATGTAGGCAGCCCTGCTTGAACCCATATGTAAGCAGGGTATGGCCCCATTATTGTGGGGATCCTTCCTTTCTCCCATATTATCCTGGTAAATGAGCTAGCAAAAGGATCTGAGTCCCTGCTCCCAGTACCTTTACTCAGGCCTCCCCAACTCCAGGGACTCTCTGTGTGGCCCTCGTAACTCCAGCAAAGCTGAGCCCAGGGCTCCTAGGGTTTACCCTTCACCTTTTTGTGGTCACCTGGAGCAGAGACTGGGTGTCCCTACTCCAGGGTGCTCTCTCCGCACTGGGTGTTTCCCTCACCGGCTTATGGCTGCATGTAACTCAGGTAAATACAATCTATTGAACAACAGTCATTAAAAATTCCAAAAGAACAAGGAACAGTTGAGATTGTGATCTCCTCCAAGTCTGTCCTGCTAGGGCCACTCGGCTGGAGAAGTCCCCTTGTGCTGGGCCTCTGCCCAGTGCCTCCAGTACTGCTCACCACACCCAGCTCCAGGCCACATCCAGCTTCTAGGCTGTGGCTCCCTTCTGAGTTTCAGGGTCTCTCTGTTTGCAGCCCTCCTGCCAGCTTGCCTCAGCTTAGCAACATGTCTCCTTAGCTCAGCCCAGTCCGTCTCTGCCCCGGCACATCCAGTTAACTTGGAGCACAGGAGTTCCCCCAGCTTCCTCACTCCCTCATTGGTCTGCCCCATCCTGTCTGTCAGGCTCATCTGGGCCATGTCTACACGTGCCCCAAACTTCGAAATGGCCACACAAATGGCCATTTCGAAGTTTACTAATGAAGCGCTGAAATGCATATTCAGCGCTTCGTTAGCATGCGGGTGGCCGCGGCGCTTCGAAATTGATGTGCCTTGCTGCCGCGCGGCTCGTCCCGACGGGGCTCCTTTTCGAAAGGACCCCGCCTACTTCGAAGTTCCCTTATTCCCATCAGTTTATGGGAATAAGGGGACTTCGAATTAGGCGGGGTCCTTTCGAAAAGGAGCCCTGTCGGGACGAGCCGTGCGGCGGCGAGCCGTGTCAATTTTGAAGCGCCGCGGCAACCTGCATGCTAACGAAGTGCTGAATATGCATTTCAGCACTTCAATAGTAAACTTCAAAATGGCCATTTGCGTGGCCATTTTGAAGTTTGGGGGCTAGTGTAGACGTAGCTCTGGAAAGCTGGCTTCTTCCCACTCTGCCTGGGAGCTTTCAGTCTCAGGGTTCTGATTCCTCAAAGACCCTTCTCCTTCCTTTTGAGACAGCAAGCGAACCAACTCAAAACCCCACAGAGTTTTCAGTAAGGGGCCAATAGTCCCCTTACTAGACCTGCACCTAGGAAAGGATGGAAATATATGGTAGGAAATATGGTAGGAAAATACTCATGTCTAAATGCAAAACTGAAAAATTCAAATCCATCTGCTTTATTCATACCACGTTCCAGCTATTCCTTAAATTTAATCTGCAATGCTGCAGCTGAATCTTGTGAGGGAGCTAAAGATTTTTTTGATGTCTTCGAAACACATATGTTATTTTTCATTTTCCACACATTGGTGGAGTATGCTGCAATCACACTTGGAGCAAGCAAATGGAAAACATTTGACAGTCAAAAGAACTTGTGACACCATGTGGTGTGCTTGTGCAGATGTGGATTTAACTTTGAAAATAAGCTATGGTGTTATAAAGAGGACCTTATTAGACATAGCGACACCACCTTCTGAAAAACCATATGCACAAACTGGAGCAACATCCTTAGCAGAAGTTTGAAAAGCCTGATATTGTAGTTTTTACTATTTTGTGGAATCGTTTTCCTCAAAGCATTAATACTGTCAGCAAATCACTGCAAGAAGTTGATACAGATTTGTTGATTGCTGCACAATTGTTAACCTCTGTTATAAGTTTTTGACATGGAAGTTCAAAATGACTATTGGTCCGTGGAAGCAGCAGCACTATCATTAACAGAAAATATAGGTCCCCTGATACATCTGATCAGAAGCATAAAAAACAAACAAACAAACAAACAAACAAAAAAAACCCAGGAAGTTATTTGTAGATGAAACTAAAGAGCATTAAATCAATTTAAAAGGGAAAGAGAAGATGGTTGCTGAGACTGCCAATGTTATTTGTGACACAATAATAGTGCAGTTGCAGAGTCGAGGTAAATCTCTAAAGCAAACTGTTGATTTATGGTGCATGTTTTTTGACAGAAGTACAGATGAAGATGCTAAAAGCCTCTACAGTAAGAATTCAAGTGAATTCTACCAAGAGGACATAGACACAAATCTTTTGTAAGATGAAGTGAAACATTTCATTCATTTTATTGAAAATGATGAGGTCTCTGCTTTGAGAGCACCAGTTGATTTTTTTGACATATGTGATGGTTTGCAGGCAAATTTTCCAAATGTAGAAAACATTCTGAAAATACTTTTAACATTACCTGTCACAAATGCTTCTGCTGAATGTTCTTTTCCTGTATTGAAATGGGCTAAAAATTAGTTGTGAAATATGATGCATCAGGAACATTTGACAAGTTCAGCATTATTGACAACTAAAAGTGCATCTTTACAAAATATTACTTATGATGACTTAAATGAGAAAGCTTTCCTTCTATGCTTTTTCTTTACAGATATTAGAATATTTTATTTCAAATTGAATAAGTTTCTTCAGATAAAGTTGATTTTTATTTTGCATTATCTATACATTTTATTTTTACATATTTTCACATTGGCATAATGCAAATACAAGCTTTCATCTAGACCAGAAGTTCTCAAACTATGCTCCAAGAACTCCATTCCATTCCAGGAAAAGTTATTATGTGTGTGCGTGTTTTTTTTTTAATAAAGTGGTCTCATCCAGAGCACTTTATAAGTTAGCTAATGGTACAAACAATATCTGGAATGATCATTAAGTGGTCCACCAAGACCCTCAGCAATTTTCAAGTGGTCTATGAAAAGAAAAGACTACAAAACCAACCAAGTTACCTCACATTATTTTCATTTACTTCTTCTTACTTAAGTAAGAGGAGGGTGAACTAAAAGGAATGAAAAATGGGAGATGCAGGAAGAATGAATATTCCTTTTCTTGTCTGGGTCAGAAGGGTGGGGGGGCAGTGGGGAATGTGAAGCTGAGCACAGGGCCCCACTAACTCTAAATCTGTCCCTGCTTAAATGTACACCTCCATTTAAAAACATAGTAGGAGAACAAAAAAAAAAACAAAAACCTTGGTGGCTAAACAACACAGTGAAAGAAACAGTGAGAGATTAAAATGACATTCTTTAAAAAGTGGGTGTTAAATCCTTGTGAGGAAAATAGAAAGGATGATAAACTCTGGCAAATGAAGTGTAAAAATATAATTAGAAAAGGCCAATAACAGGTTCCCAACAACTCAGAAAGTTAAAACAATTTTTTAAGTATATTAGAAGCAAGAAATATGCAGAACCACCTGTAGGGCCACTGACAAATATGCTGCTAAAAAGCACTCACAGAAAATAAGACCACTGCAGAGAAGGCAAACGAGCTCTTTTCATCAGTCTATAAAGCTGAGGGTGTGAGGTAAATTCTCAAACCTAAGCCACTCTTTTTAGGTGATAAGCCAAGATTGTGATGTTATTAAAGGAGATTGTGGAACAAATTGATAAACTTAGCTAAGTCACTGGACCAGATGGTAGTCACTCAAGAGTTCTGAAAGAACTCAAATGTGAAATTGAAGAACTACCAACTGTAGCTGGTTACTTATTTCAGTAAACATCTGTACTAGACGACTGGAGGATAGCTAATGTCATGCCAGTTTTTAAAAGGATTCCAGAGGTGGCCCCAGTGATTAAAGGCCAGTAAGTACTGGGCAAGCTAGTAGAAACCATACTAAAGTACAATAGCATCAGTTACATAGATGAACATAATTTGTTGGGGGGGAAGAGGCAACATGTTTTTTGTAAGGGAAAATAATGTTTCCCCGACTAATTAGAATTCTTTGTGGGGGTCAGCAAATACAAACAAGGTGGATTTAGTGGATACAGTGTACTTAAATTTTCAGAAAGCCTTTGACAAGGTTCCTCACTAAAGGCTCATAAGTGAAGTAAGTTGTCATAGGCTAAGAGGGAAGGTCCTCTTATAAATTGGCATTTTGCTAAAAGATGGGAATTAAAGGGTAGGAATAAATGGTCAATTTTCAGAATGGGAGAGGTGGTAAATAGTAATGCCCACTTGTGGTCTGTAGTGACACCAGTCCTATTCAACGTATTCATAAATGATCTGAAAAAAGGGGTAATGGTAAGGCTATGTCCACACTAGAAGCATCTGTTGACAGTAACATCTGTTGACAGAAGCTGTTGACGGAGTGCATCTACACACAAAGGAGATTGACAGGGCAATCTGTTCTGACGACAGAGAGCAGCCAGACTGCCATACCCTCTGTCGACAGAACGGTTGACTGGAAGTTCTGCAAATGGCTGCCCGGTGACATGGAAGCCTGCTCTGTCAATAGAAGTATCTACATTGCCCTTCTGTCAACAGAAGCATTATTCCTCAAAATTTCGAGGGATAACTCTTTCAAGACAAGTACAGAGATCTGTCAAGACTCTGTTGACAGAACGTTGTATGTACATAGATGCTCTCTGAGCTAGTAAAAGGCCCCTTCTGTTGACAAAACTCTACTGTAGACATAGCCTAAGATGGCAAAAGTTGCAGATGATAAAAGTTATGCGGTATAGTTAAGTTCCAAGCAGACTGTGAAGAATTTTAAAGGCACTTCTCAAAACTCAATGATCGGGCAATGAAATGGAAGATGAAATTCCATGCTGATAAAGACAAAGAAATGCACAGTGGAAAACATAACCCCCGCTATACTATAAAATGATACTGTCTAAATTAGCTGTCACTGCTCAGAAAGATGTTGGAGTCATTGTTGATAGTTCTTTGAAAACATGCGCTCAGTGTGCAGAAGAAGTCAAAACAGCCAAAAGAAATATAAGACTAATTAGGAAAGGGAAAGACAATATTTAGAAAATATGATATTGTGTCGATGTAAAGCCATGGTATTCCTACATCTTGAATATTGCATGCAGATCTGGTTGCCCCATCTCAAAAATGTATTGGAATTGGAAAAGCTATAGAAAAGGGCAACAAAAATTAGGGGTATGGAATGGCTTCTATATGAGGAGAAATTAGTAGGATTGCATCTCTTCAGCTTGGAAAAGGGACAAAATGTAGGAAAGATATGACAGAGGTCTATAAAATCATGACTGGTGTGGAGAATGTAAATAAGGAAACATTTTTTGTGCCTTCTCATAAAACAGGAACTAGAGCATAGCAATAGTAACAAAGAAGGAGCCGTGCTAGTCTATACACTATCAAAACAAAAAGCAGTCAAGTAGCACTTTAAAGACTAGCAAAATGGTTTATTAGGTGAGCTTTGGTGGGACAGACCCACTTCTGAAGAACATCTGAAGAAGTGGGTCTGTCCCACGAAAGCTTACCTAATAAACCATTTTGCTAGTCTTTAAAGTGCTACTTGACTGCTTTTTGTTTTGATAGAGCATAGCAAGTGAAATAAATAGGCAGCTGGTTTAAAACAAACAAAAGGAAGTATTTCTTCACATATCGCATAGTCATCCTTAGAACCCATTGCAGAGGATGTTATGAAGGCCAAGGGTATGACAGGGTTTGAAAAAGAATTAGATAAATTCATGGAGGATAAGTCCATCAATGGCTGTCGGCCAGGGTGATCAGAAATGCAAAAACATGCTCTGAAGTGTCTCTATTCTCTTTTTACCAGAGATGGAAATGAGCAATAAGGAATGGATCACATGACAATTATCTTTTCTGTTCATTCTCCTTGGAACACCTGGCCTTAGCCACTGACAGAAGACAAGAGACTGGGCTAGATGGACCTTTGGTCTGGGCAACTACAATGATTAAAGATCTTGAAAATATGACCTATGAGGGAAGTTTAAAAGAATTGGGTTTGTTTAGTTTGAAAAAGAGAAGGCTGAGAGGGGACATGCTAGCATCTTTCAAGCACCTAAAATGGTTTTACAAGGAGGAGAGAGACTTTTTTTTTCCTTAGCCTCTGGTGATAGGACAAGAAGCAATGGGCTTAAATTATAGCAAGGGAGGTTTAGGCTGGATATTAGGAAAAATGTCATAACTAACAGGGTGGTTAAGTACAGGAATAAATTGCTTAGGATGGTTGTAGAATCTCTATCCTTGCATCTATTTAAGAACAGGTGAGATAAAATATCTAGCAGGGATGATATAGATGTTGCTTGGTCTTTCCCTGAGGGCAGTGGGCTGGACTTGATGACCTCCTGAGGTCCCTTCCAGTTCTAGTATTCTACGATTCTATGCCTCAGGGACCATATTTAGGTTTATTTACTGTACTGTCTTCAATATGGTAAGTTGACAGTTGATGCTCTGTCATAAGCTCTGTTTACTCTTTTCATTTTGGTGAAGTACTGCAGTTCATGGAGAAGTGCTCAAATATCATGCCTATATTAGCATACCCTATACTAGTCATGATGAATCAATCCCCACTGGCTCAATCACTGCCAATTAATCCACAGGATAGTGAAGACAAGCCAGAATGGAAAGAATGAAATAAAAAGAAGGAAGTAAGCTGGGAGTAGAGACTGTAAATCAGTTACATTTTTGGCAGTGTGGTCTTTCAGTTCCCTTCCACTCTGCTCCATTTGTTAAATGTAACGGGACAAATTTCTTCTTCCTATAATGACCCACTGAACCTCAACTCTGTGGTAAGTTTGAGCAAATTTTAGGTGTTCTGTGGCTATTTCACATTGATCTTGTTAAGAGGAAAGCTGGTTTATTTGTTTATTTATTGCCAACAGTAAATTAATTGAAAAAATGCATATGAGAGAGCACTGACACTGCTCACAAATTCTGGTCAAATTTGGAAAATAGTTTTGGCTGAAAAAATGTTTTTTCTCCAAGTAAATAAAAATGGTTTATCTGTGTGAGAAATGCATTGGCTTTTCATTTGGAAACTGTATTTCATTTTGAAATTTAACTATATGTAAAATGAAAAAGGTGATAAACACCCCAGGAGAAAACCAAAGGTATAACTTTCATTTTTTTGATAGACTTTTGGCCACCTTTAAGCTGTGTCTACATGTGCACAAAAAATCGAAATAAGTGGCCCTTTTTCGAAAGAGCGGGAGGAGCATCCACATATGTAAACCCGTCTTTCGAAAGAAAATTGAAAGAACAGGATGCAGGCTTCGAAATCCAAACCCTGATCCCATAGCAGGAAGATCGCTCCCTTTCAAAATACTAAATCAAAAGAGTACACATGTAGATGCTCCACAGTCCTCTCTTTCGAAATACAGGTCCACCTCCTGGCCCCCCCGGTGGCTTCCCCCTGCTGGTCTTGCCCCCTCCTCCTCCACTGAGCCTGTCCCCTCGGCTCCCACTGAGCCCACACCCTCCACTTTCACCAGGCCCACTCTCCGGCAATAGTTGCCAGTGATACCTGTACCCTCCCCTCCTCGCCGGGGACCCCACACCTGGGGAGGCAGGGGCTCCAGGGGGCCGAAAGGACTTATGGCCCACCATCCCTGCTCCAGAATGAGCACCTCGCCGCCCTCCAGGTTAGGTTCCCCCCCTGTACATAGTTACCAACACAACCAGTTATAGAAACATTTCTTTATTGCTCACCACTCCATTCTGTGCTCCTCAGGTGGATGGTGGGTGGTGGATGTGTGGCTGCAGTGCTGGTGGGGGTGGGAGTGGCAGGGACAGGGGGGTGGCAGATGTGCGTGGGATGTGGGTGTGCATGCGGGTCAGAGGTGGCCTCGGCAAAGGCCTGCCTGAGGGCCTCCCGGATATGGTGGCCATCCCAGTGGACCTGGTGGATGGGGGCGGTGCCCGGCTACTCATAGACGGCACCAGAAGGAGGGCCCCCCTGGGCACATAGGTGTCCCTCTTTCCCTCCATGATGTTGTGGAGGATGCAACAGGCACCCACCACCTGGGGCACTTTGAGGACCCCGACCTCTAGCCATGTGAGGAGGCACCTCCACTGCCCCTTTAGGTGCCCAAAGGCCCGCTCCACCATGTTGTGGGTGTGGTTGAGGCACTTACTGAACGCCTCCCATGTGGGGTTGAGGTGTCCTGTGTACAGCCTCATGAGCCATGGCTGCAAGGGGCAGAGCAGCATGGTGATGTCCTCCGCCACGGGGATCTCCCGCTGGGGGATGAAGGTGCTGGCCCCCACGCGTTGGCAGAGGCCGGAGTTCCAGAAGACCCGGGCATCATGGCAGCAGCCGGCCCAGCCCATGTAGAGGTCAATGAACTGGCCCCTTGCATCCACCAGGGCCTGGAACACCACCGAATGGTAGCCCTTTCGGTTGATGTACTGGCTGGCGCTGTGTGGCAGGGTGTGGATGGGGATGTGCGTGCCATCCAAAGCGCCAATGCAGTTTGGAAAGCCCAGGTCCTGGAAGCCGGTGATGGGGTTGTCCAGATCCCCCAGGCGCACGACTCTATGGAGCAGCATCGCGTTGACGGCCCTGACGACCTGCAGAGAGGGAAGGGGGACACGTGCTCTAGTGCAGATGTAGCGGCTGTCTCCACCCGCCTTGGGCCCATTCTGCCGCCTCCTATTCAGTCCCTGTCCCATCCAGCCCCCACCCCACCATCCAGCCCCTGCCCCATCTGGCCCCTTGCAGTGGAGGGTCCCCCTTGCCCCAGGCCCCCCACGCACCTGGCCCCACCTTACCTTCATATGTACAGCCCTAATGGTGGCCTTGCCCACCCCAAACTGCTGTCCCACAGAGCAATAGGAGTCTGGGGTGGCCAGCTGCCATATGATTTCTCCAGGGTGAGGGCTGGCCATATGCAGGTGTCGTGGTGCCAAAGTGCGGGGGCGAGCCAGTGGCAGATCTCGTCTCTTCCTCAACATGCAGAAGTTCCGCAGCCACCTTTCCTCACCCCACTCCCGTAGCACCACGTGCTCCCACCAGTTGCTGCTGTTGGGGGGGAGTCTAGAGGTGTCGGGGCACCCAGGGGGGTGCCCGGGGGTGCTCTGAGGGGGGAAGCCCCACGGCCCTGTGGGGGCCGCCCAGACACCTGATGAGATCGGGTGCAGCTGCAGCAATGGTGCACAGCACTGCCAGCAGGGCGTCCATGATGAGTGTGTCCTCCTGCAGAAGCTGTTGCTGGGCCTCCATGGTGGGCATGAGTGGGCTCTGCCAGACTGGGAAAGGCTGGGCAGTGCTTGGCTTGTGCGGAGGGGAAGGCAGAGGGAGGAGCCCTTTAAAGGAGGTGGCTGGCTGTGGCCCCTGAAGGGCTTGTTGGCCATGGGATCCCGGCCGTGGCGTTTCCTGTCTCCCTTCTTTCGGAAGAGGGCTTGGAGCCATGTGGATGCTCTTCTTTCAAAAGGTCTTGACAGCACTTCGAAAGAGCGGATCACCCTTCCGACAGCCGCTATTTCAACCTCCGAACTTCGATTTTCACCCTTTTGAAAGGGTGCTCACGTGTAGACACAGCTTTATTGTACATAGTGTGATTTAATTTGCCTTAATGGAAGTTGTTTTTAATTCCCTGAATAATAAAGTATTTATAGATGGTGTCTTAATAGAAAACTTGTTACCATATCGCTCAAGCCTATTAAATGCACTAATAAAGATGAAGAGAACTAAATGCAAGCAGGAAACTGAGATGACTTGTATTTTGCAGTTAGAATGAATCATTTAGAATCTACAGAATTGCCATTTGGATTGCCCTTTCAGCCTCTGAGTGACATGATCCCACCCCATGGGAAAGAAGAGATATGGAATGAATGTAGAATATTTTTTTTGGCCTTGTAAGTTTTTCATATGCAGAATTAAAAAATAATTGGAACTTCTTGGGCTAACTGTATTGTGTATCATTTTATTTCTCTTCAAGAGAGAAGAAATAAAAGGTAAATTTCCATAACAATAGCACAGACTCAGTTTATAGTCCATAAATCACTATGTCCTATTACCCCACCGCGGACCTTCCTAATTACTAACATTTTGCCCTGTAATGCCATTTGAACAGGCTGTCATGAAGTCTGGATTTAAGCCATACACTTTTTCTCAATTTAGGGATGTGGTATATTTAAATATACTGTGAAAACTACATCTACCTGGGCCAAAGGAAGAATCATGACAAATATAAAGTCGTCTCTTTCCTATGGAAATTATTGCTCTTATGCTAGGAAACAAAATATTTTTCATCATATACCATGAATTCTGCAATATAATTATCTATGATGTATAAATGTATTCAAGAATTAGAATTGTGTGAAACGTAGTGGTTTGGATTTGTTGACAATTTGGCAAGTGCCAAATTATGGTTCCTGGTGGCTGGCCCCTGAACTTTTTGTTTCAAATTAAATAGAAGTCAAAGGGAAAAGCAGCTAAAAATTTAAGACTTTTAATGCTTTACAAACTACCTCTTCAACCATCTTCCCACCCAACAGTCTTCTATTTTTTTCCTTTGTCTCCAACCCTGTTGTATCTTTTTAAAGAATGCCCATCGCTGGAATTACATCTGCTCTCTGACAATGATTGTCTACCCTGCTTTGCTGTGCTGGAACTCTTTCCAGCCGCTTAATCTTTGCCCTAGACTCTCTCTACAGTTTCTTGGATGTTCTGTGCCAGCTCAAAGAAAATGTGGTGGAAATGGAACTATTTCTTTCCCCCCCGTTACTCCTGCTATAGTCCAGCCTTTCTCCCTTGCTTTCGTGTTTTCAGAAAACTCCAGGATGCTTCCTCATCCAGGCTTAATATCTTGTACTATATTTAGCATCACCTTTCCCTTTTCTTTAAGTGTAGGCCATCACCAAATCCTGTTAGTTGTTCCTTTACAAAATCTCTAAAATCTCATTTTGTGTACCCCAAATACCACACAAACATTGCCCAACCCATTAGACCTCTCTGCTGAAATTCACAAATGAGACTATTAAGTTCTGGATACCTCCATGTTTTGGTGGCCAACTTGAAATGTCCTTGAAGTTCCCAGTGTTCTGGATTGCTCAGCACCTGATCTCTGGAAGTGAAGCCTCCTTAAGGTGTTCCAGGCTGCATCTGGGCATCCAAATCACTAGCTGGTTTTGAAAATCTAGGTTGATATTGCCTCAAAAACTGCAACTTTCTTGTATTTGTATCTCATCTTGCTTCTATCATGTTCATATCAAGTACTGTTGTTATAATATTTTTTCCCATTGGCTGGGAGAATCATTGGAAACCCTCCTAAAATCTCTTTTTGTATTCTTCTCCCACTCCATTTTTATCCTTTGCTCCATGCTACCAGGTATGCTCAGAACACCTTTATTATCTTATATTGCAAATAAATGCCCTCTCTCCAACCCCTTTTTAGAACACGACATCCAAAAAGCCTATTAATATTAAGCCAATATAAAAACAAGCTTCATACAAACTTAAAACATCCACCTGTGCTAGGCAGAAATAAGACTATTATTTTCTTTGTCCTCTCACGTAATACTACCATTGACTCCAATAGGTCTGATAAGCTGAAAGGTGTCTATTTATCTAAGTGTTAATCGTTCTTTAAAATATGTTTCAACCCATTTATTTTACATAGTATGCTTGCTTGTGTGTGTCTGTAGTTGAGAAGTCAACATAGCATACAACAATTTAGTCCATTATTTTCATCACATACAGCTGTATTCACAATAATTGTTTTCATTAGAATGGTAATGCAGAATTAAGTGTTGTACAGATGTCTTTTATCTTGACTTATATAAGAGCTTATTTTTCCATGTTGTAATTCCATGTTTCCATTTTGTAAGGATTTTTTACACGTACAACCTTTCACAATCATCCTTTCTTATTATTGATGTAAGGAAATATAAACAGGAGAGTCAGATATTGCACACATGGCATATTTGGACCAGTGAGAATGCAGCAGATAAATAGTTGAATTGGACAGCCATGTGTGATGGCCAAGATCTGGATTTTAAGTTGTCATTCCCTCTTCTTCCCTCACCTATACCATACTTTGGGTCTGATTCCCTCCTAACACTGGGTGTAAACAAGGAGTTACTCCAGAGGAGTCAGTGGTGTTAAACTGGTGTAAAACCAGTGCAAGTGAAAAGCAGATGTCTTTTTCAATTACACATGCATTTGAAACAGTCATTCCTTTTGTCAAATCTTCCAGCACCATAAGCATAAGCTGGTCCTTATTAACCATATTAGTTACAGTGTCTTGAAGAGAGTTTAGTTCATCACCAACCTGAGAAGAACTGAATATTGTGGGGTAGAAAGTGGAATAAAGTCAGGCTGTTAAAGTCAGGTTTGCAAATAGCTACAGCCAAGCTCAGAATTTGCATTTAACATTTGAACACAGAAGAGCTAATAATAATATCTGTTGCGGTGGAACATCTGTTAGAGAATCAGAGCTTGAATTAATGGGGAACTCAAAACAATCAGCTAAAGGTTACAAACTAATTAGTTTAATATTATTACTCAACTACTGTAGCTTCTCCATAGCTTACTGGCTTCCCCTATAAAGTCACTCAGTTTGAGGCACCCATAAATTTGGGTTGAGAAATTGATTTGTTTTGAAAAATGCTGTATCTACTCTGAAGGCAAAAGCAAAATATTTGCTCACAGCTTGAAGAAAATGCATCAGGCTATTCACAGCTTATACCCCGATTTGAAAAAGACTTTTTTTTCTGTGTGTCTCATTAGGTCAAAAATACTTAGTATTACTTCATATTTTCCATATAGTTACATCCTCTTAGAAACTAATACACCAATGATGTCTGAACAAGATAAATTAGTATTAAGTGAAGTGATTTAGACATTTTAGCCATTGCCTTTAGAAGAAGCAAGATCTGTCTGTATGGCCAAATTCTCAAAATAATATATTACCCCAGTGAGGCCAGATTTTCAAAACAGATGAGTATATTGGACTCTTTTGGCAAAAAAAAAAAAAAATGGCAAAAATTTAGGTGTCTAAATGGGAGCTGTTCTCTCCTGAAAATGTGCCCCTGACATGTACAAACTTTACTTTTTACTAATGTATTGCATAGGGAGCCTTTTATGGGCACTAGCTAATAAAGATCTCTCTTTAAGTCATGTGTTAACCCCATGTGATATGGACATGATACATGGAGCTGTATCACCTGTGTTCCAGACTAGGCTCAGTAGATGAGTGTCATTTATTAGGGGAAGGAATTAGCCTTTCTGTAGATGAGGCTGTGCAGTCCCATGAAATGATTGCTTTTGAACCTTCTTGTAGTTTTTTAAGGGACTCTCAAGTTTTTAAGTCTTTAAAAGTTGAGTCACTGAGAACTAAACAGTCTTCCCAAATGAAGTGAAAACTGCTTAAACAGGCTGTCTGCCTTGTGAAAATAAATTAATTAAGAATGGCTTCATTTTGAAACTTTTGCAAAGCTCGTCTCTCCACCTACCCTGTAAACTTACACCAGACTACAAAATCCAACACATGGATTTTGACAGTGGCTCAAGCAAGAGTCAATTTTTAAGGAATAATTTTACAGACGTATGAGCAAACACGGGAGAGGTAACAGAATTATAACATTTACTTTCCTAATTCTGCATAGGACTCTTGTAATTATTTTTTCATGTAAAAAGTCCTTAAGGAGATAATAAAGATCAGTTCTTTCATCTGCAGCTGGATGACTAAAAGTATATTTTTAATATAAATCTTTAATTTATAGGAGCTTGCGCAAGAGCTCTGCATGTGAGCCAATTAACAGAGATTGTGTTCTTTTTCATATTATTGGATTCATGGTTTTCCCAATACATAATAACTGTATAATGCTTCCACTGAGAGCTTCTAAATAACTCAGTTCATCCTGGCACCTCTGTAGCGAGAGCACTGTTTAATCCCAAGCTTGTTGCAGAGGCTAACTTGTTTTCCCATGGAAATAGATAGCCACTGAGCCCATTGATCCTTAGATCCATACATGCATCTATGGCGGTCATATTGGCTCTCCTGTATTTAAGGTGATGGTGACACAGATGTATGGTATTGTTTATATTTTCCTTTTTAAAGCCGCTGACCTGTGGTCTTGTGATGCTGTCAAGAGACCTATGTTACGGTCCTGGAGAGGGAAAAATTGTGGCCTGTCCCCCTACAATGGTTTACGTCATAATGTCTCTAACATGACTGAGTCCAGTCCACAATCTCCAGAAGACAATTGGCATCAGGAACCATTTGTGCTATGAGCATATTAGACAGCTGCTTAGAGTGGGAGATTTTCTCTTGGGTGGCAGGGCTGTCCAGGCCAAACCTGGGCAGCCCATTGACATGCTGTTCCCAGTCACAACTCCACTCATTCAAATTTGGCCTGGTTGCCCCTGCCCCCCCCAACAGTGTGATAGAAGGTCACTTTGGCCAAAGGTGAGTGAGTGGTTCTGGGACCTGGTGCTTGCCTCCCTACCTTAAACCACAATCACAGAACCACCAGAAGGACCAGCATGCTTCCTCAGAAATTCCAATGCGCCCCCAAGTTGAGAACTTCTGTTTAAGTGGGTCGGAGTAAGGGCATGCCGTTGAAGTTTTGTGTCAGATGGGGATAGTCTTGGTCAGGCTCTGGTTGCCGTGCAGCCTGGTTGGACTTTTACTCACCCTCGTAACCTGAAGTGAGCACCTTTTTAAAAGGGTTTACCTAACTAACTCTTCATTTTAGGTTTAGATGGTCATGCCTTGTAATGACAGTTGAGACTGGTTAGCAGGGTTGTGAGGGAAGGTTGCACTCGTGCTGTTCATGCTATACCTGTTGAGTGAGTGTGAAGTTCACCCTCGTGGAGAGGGCTCCCACATGAGATATGTACCAACTAAGTCCCCATCAAACCCTCAGAAAGTTGTCCCCAGTTCTCCTTGGATGAAAATAGTTGCTCATTCTCCAGCGCTGTTAACCTGTCAGCTTTCACTAGCACTAAAAATTCTCTCAAAAGAAAACTTAAAAGGAGAAAAAAACATTTCAGCTTTATTCCCAGGGGATGTCTTTTTTCCCTTGTTACCTATTGTTGCATTTTGATCATTGCTGAACGGCTCTCAAGATTGTTCCACATGTTAGCTGTCTGCCTCACCAATGTCCCTTAATGTTAGTCAGCAATGTGGGGAGCAAGGACTTTTAATAATTCTCTTCACTCCAGTTTAGAAAAGAAGCCTGCTTCTATGACACAGAGATTAAAGCTGCTTTCCCTAGCCTTTTCAGAAATGTACACATTGAGCTCAGTGTGATATTTGCTTCTTAGTGGCACCATTCAGTGTTTTGTTCCAGTGCCCTTCCAATTATTACTGTATATTAATTTTGATTAGACAGGAGGCTGCTTTGTGAGTCTTGACTTCCTGCCAGTACAATCAAGTGTGAGCCATGGGAATGAAAAGCAAATGTTACTTTCAAAACCTCTGTGAGGAATATATTACTTATAATTTATAGTAAAATATATATTTCTTCAAGATTAAATATGTCTTTTCTAATACAGTGGGAACTAAAACAGGACATTCTCCCCACCCCAAAGAGGGAGGATCATTTTAAAGTTAAGAACATATGTGTAGAAATTATTCTCCTGTTTTCTTTGTTGTTGTTTTCAACATTCCACCTTCATATTCTGCTCTATTTAGGGCAACTGCTCCTTCAGCAAATCAACAGCGGTTGGATAAATTAGGGTGAAGAACCAACCAAAGCTAGAAGGAATAAGAATAACTTCAGCTTTCAAGTGTCTTATTTCACTCATAGGCTATGTCTACACTAGCCAAAAACTTCAAAATGGCCATGCAAATGGCCATTTCGAAGTTTACTAATGCAGAGCTGAAATACATATTCAGCACCTCATTAGCATGCAGGCAGCCATGGCACTTCGAAATTGACGCAGTTCGCTGCTGCGCGGCTCATCTAGATGAGGCTCCTTTTTGAAAGGACCCTGGCTACTTCGAAGTCCCCTTTCGAAAAGGAGCCCCATCTGGACGAGCCGCACAGTGGTGAGCAGTGTCAATTTCGAAGTGCTGTGGCTGCCCGCATGTTAATGAGGCACTGAATATGTATTTCAACGCTTCATTAGTTAACTTTGAAATGGCCATTTGCATGGCCATTTTGAAGTTTTTGGCTAATGTAGACATGGCCATAATGTTCCATGAGAAATTCAGACAGGAATAAATTCAGAAAAATAGAATAGAATCACAGGGATGGAAGGGACCTCAAGAGGTCATCTAGTCCAGCCCCCTGCTTCAAGCAGGATCAACCCCCACTAAGACATCCCAGCCATGACTATGTTAAGCCAGGACTTAAAAACCTCTAGGGATGGAGATACCACCACTTCCCTAGACAACACATTCCAGTGCTTCACCACTCTCCTGGTGAAGCAGTTTTTCTTAATATCCAACCTACTCCTATCCTTCTGTAATGTCAGACCATTACCCCTTGTTTTGCTGTCTGTCACCACTGAGAACAGTTTCTCTCCATCTCTTTTACTCCAGATACTCCATACGTGGCCTCATCAGTGCCGAATAGAGGGGAACAACAACCTCTCTATATCTGCTCAAAATGCTCCTCCTAATGCACCCCAATATGCCATTGGCCTTCTTGGCTACAAGGGCACACTCTTTACTTATATTCAGACTTCCATCCACTATGGCTACGTCTACACGTGAATGCTACATCGAAGTAGCTTATTTCGAGGTAGCGACATTGAAATAGACTATTTCGATGAATAACGTCTACACGTCCTCCAGGGCTGGTGCCGTCGACATTCAACATTGACGTTGGGCAGCACCACATCGAAGTAAGAGCTGCAGGGGAACGTCTACACAAAGTAGTACACATCGAAATAAGGGTGCCAGGAACAGCTGCAGACAGGGTCACAGGGCGGACTAGCACTTCCAGGGCAACAGCTAGCCGCTCCGTTAAGGGGCCCCTCCCACACACACTCAGCCTGCACAGCACACGGTTTGCAGAGTCATAGGCACACACACCTCGGGCGACGCAGTCATGGACCCCCAGCAGCAGCAGCAGCAGCAGCAGCAGCAGCAGCAGCAGCTGCATCCAGAGGTCCACCCAGCCGCCCCTGTAGGAGCAGTGCTCGCCTTGCTCGATGCTGTGCAGGAGGCAGCTGATCACATCCTAGCCACAAAGGAGGAGCTGCCCACAGGGGAGAAGGAAGCAACCCCAAACCCTGCAGCCCCCCGCCCCCGCCCGCTGTACATGCCGCCGGCTGTGGAGCTACCCCACGAGCACCGACTGCTGGGAGCAGCTGGTGCTTGGAGAGTGGGACGACGACCGCTGGCTCCAGAACTTTCGTATGAGCCGGCAGACATTTCTGGAGCTCTGCCAGTGGCTCACCCCCGCACTAAGGCACCAGGACACCGCCATGCGGCGTGCCCTCAGTGTGGAGAAACGGGTCGGCATTGCTGTCTGGAAGCTGGCCACTCCAGACAGCTACCGATCCATGGGCCAGAAGTTTGGCGTCGGCAAGGCCACCATCGGGGCTGTCCTCATGGACGTAAGAGGACCCACGGGGAGAGGGGGAGGCAGCCCTTGGAGGGGAGGGGAGCCCTGGCAGGGGAGGGCCACACACACCCTGCACACCCCTCATTGGTGGTCTCCCATGTGCTTCCCCTGCAGGTCGTCTGCGCCATCAACGCCCTGCTCCGCCACAGGCTCGTGCGGCTTGGGGACCCAGACGCCGCCATCGCGGGGTTTGCCACCCTGGGCTTCCCCAGTTGCTTTGGAGCTCTGGATGGGACCCACATCCCCATCTGTGCCCTGGAGCACAGTGGAGGATGCTACTTAAACAGGAAGGGCTACCACTCAGTGGTCCTCCAGGCCTTGGTGGACATCCGGGGCCGCTTCCTGGACATATATGTGGGCTGGCCTGGCAGCACCCACGACACCCGGGTATTCCGGAATTCGGGCCTGTGCCGCCAGCTGGAGGTGGGGACCTACATCCCCCAGCGGGAGATCCCTGTGGGGGACACCACCATGCACCTCTGTGTCATCGCAGACACGGCATACCCCCTCCGGCCCTGGCTCATGCACCCTTACACGGGCCACCTGTCAGCCAACCAGGAGCGCTTCAACATGCGCCTGAACCACGCACGCCAGGTGGTGGAGCGCACATTTGGCCACCTCAAAGGGTGCTGGAGGTGTCTCCTCATCCTCCTTGATGCGGGCCCCACCAACATCCCCCAGATTGTGGGTGCGTGCAGTGCCCTCCACAACCTCATCGAGATCAAGGGGGAGGCATTCTTTCAGGGCTGGGCTGTGGAGGCTGGCAGGGCCAATGTGCAGCCACCCACTGCCCCCAGTCGCCAGGTGGACCCCGAAGGGACCCAGGTCCGGGAGGCCCTGCGGGCCCAGTTCAACGAGGCCGCAGGGTGAATGCTGGCAGGCCCCCCACTGAACCCCCCCCATCCTCCACAACACTCCCTGCCTCTACGCCCACACCACAGAGCACCCAAGAGCACACCTTCCCCACTTTTCTTGTAAATAAAAACAGACATGTTGTTCGTCAAACCAGAATACGTTGAACTCTTATTATTATCATACTATTTACAGCCAAAATAAATATTATATATATAAGTATTATATTATGAAAGGGAAAAAAAGGGGAAGACAAGGAAGGGGAGAACTATTTACATGGGGGGCAGGTATCATCATAACATAACAGGGGTCTAATACAAACTATTTACAAAAGACAAGTGAAGGGGATATGTACAAAGCGGGGGGGCATGTCCTGGGCTCTGCACCCCCTAATGTCCAACGCTGGGGTTGGGCGGCTGCGACCCACGCCTCGGCCTCAGCCATGACTGGGGCTGCCTGGGGGCCGGGCGGACCAGGAAATATGGCCGGCAGGTGTCAGCAGGCCCCAGGTCCCCCTCAGCGGAAGGGCCCTCGGTAGCGGATGGCGGTGCAACGGCGGGTGGAGCAGTGGGTGGAGTGGCGGGTGGAGCAGGCAGGGCGGGCAGAGCGGCGGCCGGCGTGGCATGGGGGCCAGGTAGTCTGCGATGCGCTCAAACGTATGCATAAAGGCCCCCCATGCCTCCTGGTGCCAGGCCAGCGCCCGCTTCTGCAGATGGAGGCGCCGCTCCTCCACCCGCAGGCACTGCTCTGAGACCTCCAGCTGCCACCGGAGGATCGCCAGCAGCTGGGGGGTCCGTCGCCATCCGGGAGTGCTGGCTCCAGTGTTGTCCCTGCCTTGGGGCTGGTCAGTGCTCCGTTGAGGGGCTGGCCTGGACTGATGGCCCCGGTGGGCTCTCCAGGACCACTGACACCTCACCGGCGCTCTCCAGTCCCTCTGATGGTGCAGCTGTGGAACACGGCGGGGAAGAAGAGTGGAGACAGCCGTTAGTGTGGGCCCCGAGCCGTGGCCCTTGTCCCCCCACCCCTCTGCTGCTGGTTCCTCATCCCCGTCCCCAGGAGATGCTGCTGCTGCTGCTGCTGGGTGTCCCACTCCCCCCCTCGGGGGACCCTAGGTTCCGCTCCCCCCATCCCCAGGGATGGGTCATGGCACTGTTGTGCTGGGGAGGGAGGGGCTGATGCACTTTTCTGAGGGACATGCCACTGTTTTCCTTGGGGCCATGGTCATCTAGGCATGTGGAGGGCCCTGGTCATGTCTGTTACCCCCGCCCCTCAACCCCGGGGGTGTGCACCAGGGGGGTACATACCTGATGGTCCGCTCCCACGGTCGGGGGACACCCGGCGGGCGGACGCCCTGCTGGAGCTCCGGGACAGGATGTCGATCCGGAGCCCCCCATCTCTGGAGGAGGATCCCCCCTCCTCCTCCGGTGCCCCAGGGGTGGGCTCCTGGGGGGGCCCCTGGGGTGTGGGGCTTACCTCTGGGGTGGACTCTGCCTCCAGGGTCTGCTGGGGCTCGTCGGCCAATGTATCAAGAGTGGCTGGAGGGGAGGAGGTGTGCCGGGGGCCCAGGATTTCCCTGAGCTCCCTGTAAAAGGGGCAAGTGATGGGGGCGGCCCCGGATCGGCTGGCCACATCCCAGGCCCAGGCATAACCCTGCCACAGCTCCTTGACCTTACTCCTGAAGTGGTCAGGAGTGCAGGCAGGGTGACCTCGGGCGGCCAGGCCCTTGGCCAGCCGAGCGAACACATCCGCATTTCACCTCTTGCTCCTCATTACCTGGAGCACCTCCTCCTCGCTCCAGAGCCCCAGCAGGTCCCGAAGCTCAGCCTCCGTCCAGAAGGGGCCCCGCTGCCTTTTGCCAGGCTGGCTGCCGGGCTGGGAGCCTTGGCTCCCCTTGGGGGGGGTGCCCTGGGGGCGCTTGGGGGGCTGGCGGGCGGCCATCGCAGCAGGGGGGGGTGTCTGTGGCTGCAGAGGGGCGTGCAGGCTGGCCACTTGGCTGGGCTGCCGCCTGCACGCTCTCTCAGCTTCCTGCACAGGAAGGCAGGGGGCAGGGACCTTTAAGGGGGCGCTGCACGTGGTGACCATCGAGCTCAAGGGCTGGAGAGAGCGTCTCTCAACCCCTCAGCTGATGACCGCCATGGTGGACCCCGCTATTTCGATGTTGCGGGATGCACAACGGCTACAAGTGCCCTACTTCGAAGTTCAATGTCGAAGTAGGGTGCTATTCCCATCCCCTCATGAGGTTAGCGACTTCGACGTCTCGCCGCCTTACGTCGAAGTCAACTTCGAAATAACGCCCGCCACATGTAGCCGTGGTGGGCGCTATTTCGAAGTTGGCACGGCTACTTCAAAGTAGCCGGCACGTGTAGACGCGGCTTATAATTCCTAGGTCTCTTTCCACTGTACTGCTGCGTAGCCAGTTGGTCCCCAGACAATAACAATGCTTGGGATTCTTCTGTCCCAGGTGCAGGACTCTACACTTCTCTTTGTTGAACTGCATCAGATTTCTTTTGGCCCAATCCTCCAATTTACCCAAGTTGCTCTGGATCCTATCTCTACCCTCCAACATATCTACTTCTCCCCCACCTTGGTGTCATCCGCAAACTTGCTGAGGGTGCAATCCAGTCTCTCATCTAGGTCATTAATTAAGATTTTGAACAACATCGGCCCCAGAACCGAGTCTTGGGGCACTCGGCTTGAAACCGACTGCCATCCAGATATTGAGCCATCACTACCTGTTAGGCCTGACCATCAAGCCAGCTTTCTATCCATCTTATAGTCCATGTATCCAATATATACTTCCTTAACTTATGGGCAAGAATGTGGTGGGAGACTGTATCAAAAGCTTTACTGAGGTCAGGATATATCACATCCACTGACTTCCTCATGTCCACAGAGCCAGTTACCTCATCACAGAAGCTAATCAGATTGGTCAGGCAGGACTTGCCCTTGGTGAATCCATGTTGACTACTTTTGATCACTTTCCCCTCTTCCAAGTGCTCCAAAATAGATTCCTTGAGGATCCTTTCCATTATTTTCCCATGTACTGAGGTAAGGCTGACCTGTCTATAGTTCCCTGGATTGTACTTCTTTCCATTTTGTTTTAAAGATGGGCACTACATTTGCCTTTTTTCCAGTCATCCAGAATCTCTCCCAATCTCCAAGAATCTTCAGAGATAATGGCTAAAGGTTTGGCAAAGATGTCTGCCAGTTCCTTCAGTACTCTTGGGTGCATTAAATCCAGACCCATGGATATGTGTACATCTAGTTTTTCTAAGTAGCTCTTAACTTGGTCCTTCCCCACCAAGAGCTGCCCTCCACCTTCCCATAGCGCATTGTCTAGCACTTTAGTGTAGGAGCTGTCCTTGCCTGTGAAGACTGAGGCAAAAAAAGCATTTGAGTACTTCAGATTTTCTTACATCATCTGTCACTAGGTTACCGCTTTCTTATTCAGAAATGGCCCCACACCTTCCCTGATAACCCCTTTTATTGTTAATTTGCCTATAGAAACCCTTCTTGTTACCTTTCATATCTTTTGCCAGCTGCAGTTCCAATTGTGCTTTCGCTGTCCTGATTACTGCCTGGCATTTTCCAGCCATATATTTATACTCCTCCTTAGTCATCTGTCCAAGTTCCCACTTCTTATACATATCTTTTTTGAGTTTAAGCTGACCAAGGGTTTCCCTGTTAAGCCAAGCTGGTGCCTACCATATTTGCGTTTCTTACTATGCAGAGAGATTTCTTGTTCCTGTGCCTTCAGTAAGACTTCTTTAAAATATTGCCAGTTCTCCTGAACTCCTTTCCCCTTCATCTCCATTTCCCAGGGATTCTGCCGATCAGTACCCTCAGGGAGTCGCAGTCTGCTCCTTTGAAATCAAAGGTCTGTATATGACTGCTCACCGTTCTTCCTTGTGTAAGTACCCTGAAATCTACCATCTTGTGGTCACTGCAGCCCAGGTTGCCACCCACTTCTACTTCTCCTACTAGTTCTGCCCTGTTTGTGAGCAGCAAGTCAAATTATGCATGGCCCCTGGTTGGTTCCATCAGCACTTGTACCAGGAAGTTATCCCCAACATTCTCCAAAAACTTCCTGGATTGTCTGTGTGTGGCTGTATTGGTCTCCCAACAAATGTCTTCATAATTAAAGTCTCCCATGAGAACCAGGGCCTGTGATTTGAAAGCTTCTGTTAGCTGTCTGAAGAAGCCTCATCTACCTCATCTCCCTCATCTGGCAGTCTATAGCAGACACCAACTACAACATCACCTCTATTTGCTTCCGCCTTTGATCTTAACCCAAAGACACTCATCTGGCTTTTCTCCCTCCGTATACTGTAGCTTTGAGCCATCAAAATGTTCTCAGACATAGAGTGCAACTCCTCCTCCTTTTCTCCCCAGCCTGTCCTTCCTAATGCCAGTACAACTAAATGGTAAAAGATGCCGTCTCGGACAACACCCGGATAAACAAGGTCTATGATACCAATCGAGCGATTGGGCTTGGGTCGACAATTTGGCTACTGAAAGAAAATTACAACTAATGCATATGCTATCCATTGGAACATGGAATGTCTGAACACTGTGGGCACCTGGAAAATTAGAGCTGCTTTGGAAGGAGATGGAGAGATACTAATGCGATATACTTGAATTGACAGAAATGTGTTGGATGGCATCAGGAGAACTATGCGGTTGCAAAGTCATTTGGTCAGGAAATGAAATGAAGCATGAAGCAGGAACTGGATTCCTTCTTAGCAGAACAGCTAGAAGAGCATTATTAGGATACAAACTGGTGAGTGCAAGAATGATGGTAGTGAGATTTGAAGCAAAACCGTTCAACATCTCAGTCATTCAGGTGTATGCACCCATGTTGGACAGTACAGAGGAAGAGATTGGGCTATTTTATAACGACTTGACAAAGACGGTGGAGGAGATACCAAAGAAAGCTATGTTGATCATTGGAGGAGGTTGGAATGCGAAGGTTAGAACAGATAATGAAGGTTGGGAGAGAGTCTTGGGGGGGTTTGGATATGGAGAAAGAAACGAACAAGGTGAGAACCTGATAGAGTTTGCTACAGAGCACGAGATGGTGATCTGCAACATGAGATTCCAACAAAAGGACTGTAGGAAGTGGACATAGCGATCGAATGATGGGAAGTCCCAGAACATGATAGATATGATTTTGATAAGAAGAAGATGGATAACATCAGTACAGCAGTTCTGGACTTTCCAAGGAGCAGATATAGACTTAGACTACAGTCTAGTGATTGCAAACATCAAGATAAAACTCAAAAGAAAATGTAAGACACAGTTTAAGAAAAGAAGAGACATGGCGAGGCTAGATGAAGAAGAAACAGGGAATGCATACAGCGCAGTGCTCGAAGAGAAGATTAAGAGTATTGCCACATAGAAAGACCTAGGTAAGACAGTCTCAGGGAAAGCCACTGTTATAGAAGAGGCAATTGAGCAGGCTGTTCCAGAAGAAGAGAAGATCAATAAGAAGTGGATTGCTCAGGAGACGGTGAAGTTGGTTCAAGAGAAGAGAGCGTTGAAATCAGAAGAGATGTTTCTGAGATTCCAGAACAGCAATATAGGGTGAAATGCAATGAGGTGACGAAAGCAGCCAGAAGGGATAAGTAGAAATGGTTAGAGGAGCAATGTGAAGATATATAGAGGTATTACTGTGAATGTAAGACCTGGGAGGTGTATAAGACCATTAGGAATATTAATAGGAATGGAAACTGAAGCAGATGGCGATCAAAGATGAGAATGAAGAAGTGCTCATGAACAGGGAGAAGATTGTGCAGCGATGGACAAGAGATTGCACTGATCTATAAAAAGGACAGTTGGACCCGAGTGTTTCAGAGAGACAGATTGAAGAACTGAAAGAGATATCTCCACTGAGCACCGAGAGAGCTATATTTCAAAGGAGGAAGTAGAAAAAGCAGTGAAATGACTAAACTACAACAAGAGCCCTGGAAATGATAACATCACGGGAGAGATGATCAAATAATGGCGGAGAAAGCATGATTCAGGAAATACACCAACTATGTAATATAGCCTGGAAAGAAGGGAAGGCGCCTAAGGAATGGACTGGATTCATGCTAGTGACAATACACAAGCAAGGAAGTACATTGGAGTTCAAGAACTACAGAACAATTGCCGCGAGTCATCTAGGCAAGGTGCTGATGATGATACTGACAGAGAGACTAAGATCGCAAAAAGAAGAACATATAGCAGATGAGCATGCACGGTTCAGAAAAGACAGAAGTACCATACAGGAGATATTGGCATTAAGACTGCTAGCGGAGAAAGCTTGATGAAAGAACAAGAATGTATACACTTGCTTTGTCGATTTTCAAAAGGCTTTTGACAGTACAGATCAGAATGTGACTTGGGCAGTATTGGAGTCATATGGAGTGGATAGCAGACTGATAAGGTTGTTGAAGGATATCGATGACAATGCAGAGGCAGCAATGAGATCACGTGGGGAGTTGGGAAGTTGGTTTAAAACAAATAGAGGTATGAGACCAGGAGATCCAGTATCGTAACGTATCTTCATTACACATCTGGAGAGAGTGATGGACAAGATCTAGGAAGAAGTAGAAGGGATATCTGTGCACAGGAAATGAATTAAAAACTTGAGGTTCGCAGGTGATATAGTTATCATTGAGGAAGATGAGGAGAAGCTAGCAAAAAACATGCAGGTGCTAAACAAAGAAGGGAAGTGGTACGGACTGATTATGAACATTGATAAAACAGAAACAATGGTATTTGGAGATAAGAAAATAGGAAGGAAGATCAGTGTTGATGGTATTGAACTAGAAAATGTAGGGAAGTTCACATACCTGGGGAGCAACATAAAGTATGATCTAGACTGTAAGAAGTAAATAGCGACTAGAATAGAGAAAGCAAGAGTGAGTTTGAAGGCAATGGATAAGATCTGGAAAAGCAAAGCAATTATCTTAGGAAATAAGCAGAGAGTCTTGAAAATGTGTGTATTCAGCAGCATGTTGTATGGATGTGAAACAGGGGTGATAACAAAAAATTCAAAAAGAAGAATATTGGCATTTGAAAGGAGTTATGGAAAGATTCTGAAAATAGGATGGATGCAGAAGGTCACCAGTGAGGAATTATATAGAATGATACAGCCGAAAGAGAACCTGCTGCAGACAGTTATAAAATGGAAGCTACAACTATTTGAGCATATTTGCAGAATGAATGACGAATGAAAAATCAAGATCCTGGTATTCGGCATAAGATAGGAGAGGCATAGGATAGGCTTGAATAGGAGAGGCAGGCCCCACAGAGAATGGATAGACCATATAGTAGATTGGTGCAGAGCTAGTCTACCAAAACGAAGCCACTCCGCACTGGACAGGGAAAGAGGGAAGGAAATAGTGAGAGAGGCATCAGACAGCAACGGGTGCTGAGCCCACAGTTATTGATGATGATGATGATGATGATGTCCTTCCGAAACAGTTTATACCCTTCCATGACTGTGCTCCAGTTATGTGAGTCATCCCACCAAGTCTCTGTTATTCCAGCCACTTCATACTACTTAGACTGTGCCAGGTCCTCTAGTTACTCCTGTTTGTTTCCCAGGCTTCTTGCCTTTGTCTACAAGCACTTTAGAGAAGTGTCTGATTGGCTCACTTTCTCCTCCTCACCTAGGAATCCTACTTTGTTGTACCCTACTCCTTTCCCACTTACGTCTGGGCTTGTGTCACCATCCCACGATGAACCTAGTTTAAAGCCCTCCTCACTAGATTTGCAAGCCTGCCCCCAAAGATGTTCTTTCCTCTCTTCGTTAGGTGGATCCCATCTCCTTCTAGCAGTCCTTTTTCCTGAAACAGAATCACATGGTTAAAGAAACCAAATCCTTCTTGCCACACCACCTATGCAACCATGCATTTACCTTGGCAATTTGACGATCCCTACCCAGACCCCTTCCTTCCACAGGGAGGACAGATGAGAACACCACTGGTGCTCCATATGCTTCTATCTTTCTTCCTACGGTTACGTAATCCGCAGTGATCTCTTCAAGGTAGCTCTTGGCTGTATCATTAGTTCCTATATGGAGAAATAGGAAGGGGTAATAGTTTGTGGGTTTGATGATTTTTGGAAGAAACTCTGTAACATTCCAGATTCTAGCTCCTGGCAAGCAGCAAGGTTGCCAGGATTCTAGGTCTGGATGGCAGATGGATGACTCTGTCCCCCCTAAGAAGGGAGTCTCCAACCATCAACACCTGTCTGCTTCTCTTAGGAGTGGTGGCCATAGATCCCCCATCCCTTGGACTGTGCATCCCATGCCTTACAATCCATGGGGTCATCTTCTTATCCATTCCCTGTGAGGTCTCTGCTCCAGCTATCTCTACCATATCACCTGTGCGGAGAGGCTGAAAACAGTTTCTTATCTCCACTGGAGTTGGACAGATCTGAATTGGTTTTCTTCTCCTGGAGATAACGGCTACGTCTACACGTGCAGCCAACATTGAAATAGCTTATTTCGATGTTGCGACATCGAAATAGTCTATTTCGATGAATAACGTCTACACATCCTCCAGGGCCGGCAACGTCGATGTTCAACTTCGACGTTGCTCAGCCCAACATCGAAATAGGCGCAGCGAGGGAACGTCTACACGTCAAAGTAGCACACATCGAAATAGGGATGCCAGGCACAGCTGCAGACAGGGTCACAGGGCGGACTCAACAGCCAGCCGCTCCCTTAAAGGGCCCCTCCCAGACACAGTTGCACTAAACAACACAAGATACACAGAGCTGACAACTGGTTGCAGACCCTGTGCCTGCAGCATAGATCCCCAGCTGCCGCAGAAGCAGCCAGAAGCCCTGGGCTAAGGGCTGCTGCCCACGGTGACCATAGAGCCCCGCAGGGGCTGGAGAGAGAGCATCTCTCAACCCCCAGCTGATGGCCGCCATGGAGGACCCAGCAATTTCGACGTTGCGGGACGCGGATCGTCTACACGGTCCCTACTTCGACGTTGAACGTCGAAGTAGGGCACTATTCCTATCTCCTCATGAGGTTAGCGACTTCGACGTCTCGCCGCCTAACGTCGAAGTTGGTGCCGCTACTTCGAAGTAGCGTGCACGTGTAGACGCAGCTAACATGTTTCCAGTTCTCTTCCTTACTTTGAACAGCTTGCTGTTCCTGCAGTACTAAACAGAGGCTTCTATCCAGAAAGTCTTCACCTTCTTTGATGGACCTAAGGGTTGATATTTGCACCTAAAGTCTTCTAACCTTCTCTTCCAAAATAGCAACCAGCTTGCACTTGGGACATACAAAATTCTTCCTATCATCTGTGAGAAAGACAAACATGGCACATGCCATGCAGGTCACAACAGTGACAGGGAACGATGGAAAGGAATACTGATAGAGGCATCAAACACCAATGGGTGCTGAGCCCATCATTATTGATGATTATGATGAACCCTAATGAAAGAGGAAGGAATGGAACATCTAACAATACCGCCTAGAAATTATTCTAGCCAATTCTTTATAACCATTGATGAACAAAGTAGTAAGCTTTGGCTAATCTACTCAGTATTGAGTTGGTTTAAGAAAAGTAAATCAAAAGACAGTGAGAGACATGGGTCTACACAAGATTTCCCTCAAAAATAATATTTAAAGGCACCCTACTGAGAATTCACCCAGCCTCATTCTACCGTTGGTATTAGTCTTATACCTGTGACATTCATTTCACATTAATGGATTTGTTTCTGATTTAAACTATTAGGCAAGGAGACGTAATACTAATGTTTTATTTAACAGTTGCAGAAAGTAAATTTTGTTGCATTTTTTAAACGTCTGCCATTATTTTTTAATTTCCTTTGTAGACTGGCACATACAATGACACTTTGCTCTTGCTGAGACTGAAAACAGAAGAGCTAAAATGTTTACGACAACATCATATATTATTTCTGCACAAATAGATTAAGGGTATTCCCCAAATCTCACAACTGTCCGCTCAAGAATTTTTGCCTGGTCAACTTTGCAAACTCCAGGTTGAACTGATTTATTTTTTAGATTTTTGAAATATTTACTATTTTTCCCACAAAATATTATTCGCCCCTTTTTGATCAGCTCAGCTTAAAAGTAGAGCTATCATTTTTAGATGAAATTTTTTTTGGCAAAAATTGCAGATTCAGTGTTACTGAAATATTTCGTGAATTGATGTCTCTTATGCACAATTGCTTTGCTGAAAGTGGTTGACTTTTTGCTTCATAATTTCTTTTACGTTTATATTAAAAGCAATCAAAAACAGCCAAAATCTAAACAAAACACTTAGATATTGCCATAACGAAATATTTCATTAGAATCAAAATGCATGTTTAAACTTCTCACCTGTCAAAAGATATTGAAAAATATCTAGTTCTTGGTTGAACATGAAACATTTTTGTTCATTCCCTAATTTTTGGGAATTGCCACTGAATCAAAAAAAATATATTCATTGTTTATGATGCTCTTGATGAAGGTTCTGATCTCTCATAACTTACCCAAATCAAAGCTCCTGTGCTGCTGAGGTTTGCTCACCAGGGGGACCCACAGCTGCAGGCATGTTACATGTGGTATGTGCCATTGGTAGAGGTACCTTGTCAAAGACAGCAGTGAGGTGGAGCAGGGCTGGCCCTACAGGCCACTCCCCACCCTCATCACAGAGTGGAGGCATGAGCTAAATCTGAGTGGTGCTATGCTCCCCATGCATCAGGTCATGCCACTCAGTTTTGGCTCCAGCCCAATGTCATGATGGAGGGCCACATTTGCATAGACAGTACAATGGCCAGTACTGCTCCTTGCCGTGACTGTCACAGGGCCAGCTCTTGCATGGCAGCTCCCTGCCAGGGGCTTGCCAAGCCTCAACCCACTTCTGTCCCCTCTGCTCTGACTGAGGGACTCACTGAGCTCCAGCCTCGTGCCCTGAAAGTAGAGCAAGCAGCAGTGACCATGTGTGAGAAGTGTGGCTTGGAATCCTGGCTCTCATACCATAAGAAAAAATTCTGGGAGTGCTACTGTCATCAATACTAATTCAGAAACTCCCTTTGGCTCCTATTGCTTTTGAAGCCAACCTTCTCTTCTGGAACTATGCAAAACGATTGAAGTGGAGAAGAGCCAGAGATGGCAGAAAATGATGTGTGTGGGCCTAAAAAAAAAGGAATCTCATAAGATAATTAATTATTTCAGCTGTTTTCCATTCTGTGAGCAGTGTGTGTTGGTGACATCTCCACTAAGATACAATTGTCACCTGGTGGCAGCTCGAACTACAGAGCCTACCTAATTTCAAAGCCCACAAATGTGCCTGTTCTCTCTAAATCTCCCCACAGTTTGAGAGTATCAGAGCATTGTTACTTGCTGCTCCTGATTTTTGAGAGATTTATTTTCCCATCGTGGATAGCAGTGAGTTTGATTTCGACGTTGGCAGATGTGTTGAACAAACCCAGCAGAGTGCAGGTTTCCTTTAATTTCCTCTAAGAAGCAAACATATCTTTGAAGGTATAAAACAATGAAACACTGGATATTGTTCTAATCTTGTCTTCTTACCTGATGTCCAGCATTCCCCTCCCTCTCATGCCCTCTTTGCAAGAAGCTGAATTGTGGCCTTTTTTTGCCTTTTATAAATAAAGAGTTTGCTAAAATGAAGCTTGATTGACAGGTCGGTATATGTGTATTTGCCTATCTGTGCCTACCTGTACGCACACATGCAGAAATCAGGGATATGCTTGTGCACATCTGGATGGATGAGAATATACCTGTCATCACCAAGGATTAATTAAAGCTTTTGCAGAAGTAAGACTGTATATCACTTCATCTTGGGCCTGGCAGTGGTATCATTCTGTGGTTTAGGCACAGGTAAAAATGGGTAATAAGCACTATACTGAGTGAACTACAAGGGTACAGCAGGAGTTCATCAGCGAACAATTGTGTTGTGCACTCAGAGGCTGAAAAATCTCAGCCTTTACATGCACCAGTGCTGGAGTTTGCAGGAATCAAACAAATGAGGAGCAACACAAAGTAACAGTAGGTGCTATGGATTTCTCACACAATTGCATGTGGAAGCATTATTCTCACTAAAGCCTGAGAATGGAGATACTGCTGTTACACACAATCAATCATACTGAGTTATGGTCATCTTTTTTTCCCCCCATTCTAGTAGTGAGGTACAGTGAATAGAAACTCTTTTCCATTGAGGCTATGTCTAGATTGCAGGGTTTTGTTGACAAAAATGGCCATTTTATTGACAAAACCCGTGTAGTGGCCAGATTGTGAAGTGCGTTCTGTCAACAATAAATTAACAGAACAGAACACTTTTGTTGACAGCCACATCCCACTCACCATGAGGAAGAACAGAGCTGTCTACAGAAATCTCTCAACAAAGCGCCCATCTGGATGTTCCGGGGTGGGCCTTCTGTCAACAAAAAAGGCCTCTGGGATGCCATGCAGGTGCCCCACTAAACACCCTGTCCACAGCAATCAGTGCTCTATGGTTTTTGCCTCCAGAACCATGTGCATCAGTAGTGCACACCACCTGGATCCATCAGACAGCCCCCAGGTGTGTGTGGCATCTTGCTGCTAGGCTCACGGGAAGCCAGATGGACCCCAAGCCCTGGGAGAAGGGGACCCTCGCAGCTTCTGCCATGGCTGGAAGCAGGCTAGCCACAAGGGCACCGGCCTGACCCCAGACACACGAAAGAGTATGGCACCTGGCACATGGGGATGCCAGCAGATGAGAGGCAGCACCCTCTCCTACAGGCAGTGCCGTGAGCCACAAGTGTGTGTGTGGGCACCTGGGAGGGCTAGGATGCTCCTGGCTCACCCACCACCCATGAAGGAACCCCTCTGTGGCCAGACGTACCCCTTGGCTGCTAGCCCATCAAGCAGTGGGAGGAGGGGCACAGCAGTCAGCTCAGTCCCAGAGGCACCACGGAGCCTGTGTGTGGCAGGGCCCTCTATGCAGGCCACACATGTCTTTGCTCCCAGGACATCCCTGTCCCTTGGCCTGGAGGGGTGGTGGGGGTTGGTCACTGCTCATGGTGTGGGCAGGGCTTTAGGGGATGCATTGCATGAATGACTCACCATCTCCTTCCTTATAGATGGGCCCACACTGTCCAAGGGCCCTCACCACTAGGCTGAGCTTGCAGCCACAGGAACTGGTGGCGCCTTCTCATGGACCTGATGTGGGACCACAACACAACCCTACGAGCCATCCAGGGGACTCTGGAGTGCCTGCACAGGGCTGACATGGAGTGTCAGTTACAGGCCTAGGAGCAACTAATGTCCCACTTTGATTCTGTCCCAGACGCCCATGGTTGCCGCCACCACCCTGCCCCCACTGGACCACCTGCACAGCACCCTGGACCCCTGACAGATCCCCTGGGCAATGGCCATGCTCCCACCCACCCACCTAGATCCTTCTGCAGCCCCTCCCTGCCCATATCTCCCCCTGGTCCCAGCCCCAGCCCATCCCTGACAAGGTCCTCAAACACACAGCAGGAGGGGATCCTGAGGCTGATGCTATTCAAGGTCCTGCTCCCCCTTGGGTTCACAGCTCCCACCTCCTCCATGTTCTGAGCCCCCCATGTCCCAAGCCCCCCATCATCAAGATTTGAGGCCCCCACCTCTTCACATTCCCAGCCACCCTCCCTCCCACTTACTGCAAATATTTCAATAAATCAGTTTTTCATTTGACACATAAAAGAGTGGTTTTATTATTCAGAGTCATGGGGGTGATGGGAGCGGTCATGTTGGAGACAGGCTAGGGCTGTGAGCCTGAAGCCCCTTATGGGCAGACCCTGGGGAAGGTTACTTGGGTCCTTGGGAGAAGCTGTCCTTCAGGGTCTCCCGGATCTGCATCCATTCCTGATAGGCCTGGTGGATGGTGACTGTGCTTGGCTGCTCATAGGCACACCCGTTGTGGCTGGTAGCTGCCCCCTTTCTCTCCACAATGCTGTGCAGGGCATAACAACCCCCACAAACTCATGCATGTTGTGTTCCCTCATGTCAAAGTGCATAAGGAGGCACCTGAACCATGCATTGAGGTGGCCAAAGGCGCACTCAGCCTGCTCCTGGCCTGGTTAAGGCTGGTGTTGAATAGTTCCCAGCTGGGGTTCAGGTGGCCAGTATAGGGCTTCATCAGCCACAGCATGAGTGGGTAGGCCATGTCCCCAACAATGCAGAGTGGTATCTGCATGTCCCCAACAACCAGCTCATGGTGTGGAATGAATGTGCCTGCCTCCAGCTTCTGGCACAGGTTGGAGTTGTGGAACATGCAGGTGTCATGTGCCCACCCAACCTAAATGTCCATGAACTGTCCACAGTGGTCAACCAGGGCCTGCAGCACTGTGGAGAAGTAACCCTTGCAGTTCATGTACTTTGCTGCACTATGCTCTTGGGCATGGATCAGGATGTGAATCCCATTGATGGCCCTGACACAGTTCAGGAACCCCAGGGCTGTGAATCCAGCCATGACTTCATCAAGGTCTTTCAGACTGATGACCCTCCTCAGCAGGATTGTATTGATGGCCATCATGACCTGCAGAGGAAGATGACCGAAAACACATGACAAGGGTCGAGGAAGGGAGTACCTGGGTCCTGGGAGGGTCCCCGTCCCCTTGCCTTCCACTCCTCCTTGAGCTCTCCAGGAGCTCCCTGGTGAGGCCACTGCCCCCGTAGCAATGCTGTGGGAGGGAGGAACAGCATGATCCCATGGGGATGGGTCTTCCCTTGAAATCCAACCCCTCACACCCGCCCCCTGCTCCATGTGGGGACTGCTGCTTGAGAGTGCATTACTTCCATGAGGAGGGCCGTGATGGTGGACTTTCCCACGGCAAACTGGTTGCCCTCCGAGCGGTAGCTGTTGAGGGTGGAGAGCTTCTAGAGGATGGTTGTGACCCACTGCTCCATGGGGATGGCAGGCCACAGCTGGGTGTCATGTCTTCTGAGGGCATGGGCAAGCCAGGCACAGAGCTCCAAGAAGGTGGCCTTCTGCATGCAAAAGTTATGGAGCTACTGCTGGTCATCCCACTGCTCCATGACCAGCTGGTCCCACCAGTCCAAACTGGTGCAGTGCTTCCAGAACTGGCTGTGCACCTGGGGGCAGGTCCAGATATGCAAGTCCTGCAGCCAGGGTGCCATTCCTGGAGGTGCTCTCAAACTTGCCTTTGGTGAGGAAGAGGGGGTTGTCTGTCAAAAAGTTCACCAGGAGCTGCAGCATGTCTTTGTGGCGCCACTGTAAGCCCAGAGGCAGCTTCAGTGGCATGGCACCCAGGAACCAGGTGCGTCAACCCCAAAGGCAGGGCAAGCACAGAAGGTGCTGGGAGAGCACTGCTTTCTCTTGCAGGGGTAGGTGAGTCCACAGCAGGGCCAGGAACTGGCTTCCGAGGGTACCCTTTAAGCGCCATCTCTGCAGGGCTCTGTCACTGGCTCCTGGAAGAACGGGGTTACCTGCAACCCTGGTTGATGTTGCTTCAGATGGCAGATTCCGAAGTTCTTCTTTTGAAAAGGAGTCCTGTTTGGACGAGCTGCATGGCAGCGAAAAGCAGCAATTTCTCAGAGCTGTGGCTGGCGGCATGCTAATGAGGTGCTGAATATGCATTTCAGCGCCTCATTAGTAATCTTCAAAATGGCCATTTGCACGGCCATTTTGAAGATTGGGCTAGTGTAGACACGGCCGATATCTTCTGACACAAGCTTCTGCCGACATATCCTTGCAATCTAGACATAGCGTAAGTAAAAACTGTGAGCTAACATGGTAAAAGTGGAATGATCAGAACTTCCCTTTCTCTCACATGTCCTATCTCACCACATGCGCATCCTGTCTTGATTAGTGAAAAGTATGTGTTTAGTTGTTGACTCAGTGTAATGGTTATCTCTGCAAAATGATGTGTCTTTTATGTTGATAAATTTTGATGTAAAATCATGGTCGAGACAAGGTCCGGGTATCTTTTCCCCAATGTAGCTAGTCGATGTCAACCTATCTCATGCTTGGGGCTAGGCTATAACTTGGCTGTTTCATATGTATCTTGCCTGCATCTTGATGGGAATTTTTGATCATGTTAGCTGAGCTAACCAATAATAAAACACACCTTTTTTGCCCCACCAGACACATCCCCGACACCAGCTATTTTGACAGTAATAATCTCTTCTCTGAAGTTTCAGCTACTTCTAGGCTAAGACATTGACAGCTACAAGTTTATCCTCTAATAAATAAATCCTAATGAGATTTACATGAGAGTGATCTTAATTCTAATCCATTTCACAGTTACGCAAAGGAATAAGTCTCCATCTCTCAGCAGGCCAAACCCTAACTGTTAGGTACAAAGTATGACAAAAAACACACAAACATTTTTCATCAAGGAAACTTGAATGTTGCGGGATTGATAAATTTAGTGTAAATGACTTGTTAATGTCAGTTTCATGATTCTTTTTGATGTATCTTCTTTTCAGCAGTACAAATGAGGGAATATCAAATTTGTGTGGAAGAGAGGAAATTTAGTGACATAAATGAAGGATGTCTCTAGAAATGAGTCCTTTTGACCTGTATTAGCAAAGGTTAAATCAATGGAGAGGCGCTTGTTTGTAGACACATATAAGTTAGATCAGAATTAGGCTTTAAGGCCTTAACTGCAAGGATGGAAATTGGTTAGTTCCTGGATAACAATACTATGGCCTAATTCGTTCAGATGTGTTGGTGAGGCTTGTCATGTTCTTCTTAGGGCAGTCTCTTGCCTCTGGTTTGTCTTCCTGCCCTACGTGATTTTAGAACAGGGATGGGCAATAATTTTTGAAGCAGGGGCACTTCAAGATTTTGATGAGTGGTCAAGGTCTGCACTTTTCTATGGCTGTGGTGCAAGGTCTGGAATGGAGGTTGAGTGCAGAAGGGAACTGGAGGTAGTGGGCTGAGGTGCAGGAGAGGGTGTGGGGTCTGAGAGGGGGTTTGGGTGGGTTATGGGAGTTGTGACATGGGGCAAGGTATTGGGACACAGGGTCCAGGGGGTATTATGGGTGGGGATTCTGGCCTGGGGAATGGTATAGGACAGGTGCGTATAGAAGCAGGGTCTGAGAGGGAATTGTGATGTGGGGAAGGGGAGAAGGAGAGTGCTGAGGGTTTTAGTGGTGACCTGAGGCAAGGGGTGCAGGGTCTGGGAGGGGGTGTGGCCCAGTAGGGAGTGTGGGTGCAGAATGGTAGTCTGCTAGGCATCTGAAATCTGCTCAAGTTAAATAAAAAAGGAAATGTTAAGGACAGTTTAAACCCAACAATTACATGTCTCATCTAGAGGGCCTGGCCTTCCAGGTTGCTTCCTCTGGCAATTTCAATTAAAGTTCTAATAGGTGGATTCTATTCTGAGAGATTGATAATAAACACACCTATGTGCACATCACTCTCCAAAAATAGCACAAGAGAATCAGGATTTGTGGTGTTAGTCTGACAATGTCCTGCTCACTTTCTCTCTGGGGTTGTTTGTAACTCCTATGGGCTATGGCTACACTTAGAAAAAACTTCAAAAAGGCCATGCTAATGGCCAAATTGAAGAATACTAATGAGGTGCTGAAATGAATATTCAGCACCTCATTAGCATGCCGCTGGCCACGGCGGTTCTAAAGTACAGCGGTTCGCTCGCCTGCAGCTCATCTACATGGAGGTCCTTTTTGAAAGGACCCTGCCAGCTTCGAAATCCCCCTATTCCTATCAGCTGACTACTAAAGAATAATAATAAATCAGTTGATAGGAATAGGGGGATTTCAACATTGTCAGGGTCCCCATGTAGACGAGCTGCAGGTGAGTGAACTGCAGCACTTTCGAAGTGCCATGGCCGGCAGCATGCTGATGAGGTGCTGAATATTCATTTCGGTGCTTCATTAGTATTCTTCGATTTGGCCGTTAACATGGCCATTTCGAAGTTTTTGTAAGTGTAGACACGGCCATGATGCGTTACCTTTACCGCTCTGTGTCCAGTATGACACGGTCAGGCCAGAGGCAGCTCTAAAAAGCAGAAGCAGCCCTGGCTAATCAGATATCAACACAGGCGGAGTGGGAGCAGTGAGTGGGAGTGGGGAGGAGTTTAGGGCCAGCTGCTCCCACTTGAGGCTGCCACAGGTCTTTTAAAAACACTTCCCCCCAAGTAGGTCTGGAGGTGGAAGTGGCTGGGGAGAAAGGAGGAGACTAGCGCGGACAAGGAGAGAGTCGTGGAGAACACCAACCATGCCGGAGACAACAGGAGAGTTGAGGAGCTCCTGCAGGGAGTGTTTGAGTTCCCTGCCCCTGGTAGCCTCAGGCCTCAGCCAGAGGCTGGGAAGGACTGGTCACTCAGCCCAGTCAGACCAGGGGACTTCTACCTGCTCCCCTTCAGGCCAAGGGACCAAGCCAGAACCCTGGCAAAGACAAGCAGATCCTATGCAGTGGGACTGTGGATGGAACAGAAGTTGGGGGCCCAGGAATGATACTGGCCCTGCCACACTAGTATAAAGCTCTCCTATTATTCATGGCTGCATATGAATTAATATGTTTTGCATCCTGATTATACATGGAAAATAACAGTAGTCATTTGAAATATCAATTTTATAAGAGCTTCCTAAATTGCAAGGACACTCACATGTATCACCCACAGCTTTATGCATGCAGTCCCAGCAATGTCTCTCTGTTTGGCAGATCCAGCACTCTCTCTCTGGGGCTTGGGTACCTGAGTGGCCTTCATTCAATTCAGCCTTCAGCAGTAGGGGGAGGGAGACATCCTGCTCTTCCATCAGGTAAAATGAAGCAGCAGAAATGTAGCATTTAAAGACTAACAAAATGATTTATCCGGTGATGAGCTTCCATGGGACATACCCACTTCTTCAGATCAATCTCATTTCCAACACAGACTGACATTTATAAGTACAGGGGACCAAAAAAAAAATGCAATAAAAGCTGACAAATCAAATAGGCAGAAGGAAGGAGTGAGAGGTGGGGGAATGTTAATTGTCCTGTCTGAGATAATTACGACCATCGAAGGAAGGGAAGCAGTCGCTGTAATGTGTGAGGTAGTTGATGTCTCTGTTCATACCATGTGTTAATGTGTTGAATTTGAATATGTACTCTTACTCACAAATCTCTTACCCTAATATGTTGTTAAATTCTCTGTTTTGCAGGAAACAAATTTAAAGGCCTGAGAATTTGTGTCCTGTAACATGGAGAATTTAACAACAGATTAGAGTCAGAGATTTGTGAGTTAGCGTACATATTCAAATTCGACATATTAGCACGTGGTATGAACAGAGACATCAGCTACCTCACACATTACAAGGACTGCTCCCCTTCTTTTGATGCTCGTAATTATCTCAGACAGGACAATTAACATCCCCCCCCACCTCTTACCCCCTTCCTTCTATCCTATTTGATTTTCCAGTTTTTGTTGCATTTTTTTCTTTTTGGTCCTCTGTATTTATAAATGTCAGTCTGTACTGGAAATAAAATTGATCTGAGGAAGTGGGTCTGTCCCATAAAAGCTCATCAGCTAATAACTCATTTTGTTAGTCTTTAAAGTGCTACATTTCTGCTGCTTTGTTTTGCTGGAGTACAGGCTAACATGGCTACCTCTCTGTTACTCTCCAACAGTTGTCCACCTGAGCTGGAGGACTGGTTTTTTACAGCTCCTCTTCTTGTTCCTGTCCCACTGTTTTGCTTCTAGAGGGGTGGCTGTGGATATCTTGGTTCAGCCCACCAGGGAGTGGTCCCGACTCCCCCGTCCATCAGAGTGGAAGCCATGCCTCCTCCGTACGGTAAGGAATAAGGAGAAAAAAAGATCTAGGAATAAAATGGAGAGAAGAGGAGTTAGAGAAAGAAGCAGAGTCAAGTCCATGAAGACTCGAGATCTAATTCTACTCTCAGTTAACTTGAGTTTCTCTGGTTTATTGTTAAGTCAACGAATGCACCAGTGTTAAACTAGTGGAAGCGTGAACAGAACAAAGCCCTTGGAAACTCATCATTTTACTGGTTTCTGGTCAGGAAGCCAATGAAGATGTCTGAGGCTAGGATGCAATGTTTGCTCTTGAGGATACTGTAAATCATTGTCATCCTAAAGAAATTGAAATTCAGGGTGGTATATTTAAACAGACCTTTTTATTCTGTTAGCCCATCTTACTTCATTTTAGATTACACCTGCCATAGTTCATTCTGCTTTCTATTGACTTCTCAAGGGTCAGGTTTACATTATCTGAAGGATCCTGTGGGGGGAAAATGTTCCTTTAAGATTTACATGCATTTTTCCAGTGTTACTAATGGGGATTTTACATGTGGATCTAGATTAGAATAAGCTCCTAATTGAAGGTTAAACCTTTCTTGCTATAGGGCTTGATTTTTGTCTTGTGATACTTTCTGGTAAATTGGCAGATATGGAGGTTGAGGCCTAATGAATTTTTAAACAATTAAATCCCCTCCAAATCTGTATTGCCCAAGAAAAACTTTGTCCTCTCATTTAATTAATCAATCTGTAATTTCCCCACATTCAAAATTCTCCTGAAGGAGTCTTCCTTCACACTTACATTGACTATAGAATCTTATTTCTCCTTGATTGTTTTTTTCCCCCCACAGGGGCACAGACTAGGTAATTAATATAACTCAAAATTTGGAAATAAGAGGTTTCCCATACCTTTTTTTTTTCTTGCCTGGAACTGACACACTTAGAAAAGTTTTTGTTAATAAAAGTCAGAAAGAAACGAGTCTTTTCCAGATTTCAAAGGTATTGTGGGATATTGTTATAGAGTACATAAATCCAAAAGGTATTCAAAAGAGTATCAAAGGATAATCCATGGAAAATGACCTATAGATAACTAGTTATAGAATGCAGGAAGCAGTTTTGGGGATATCATTAATTCAGAGACCATGACTAGGGTGGTTTATGATGTGATCCTTCTCTGCTAGTAAAGGTTGAAAATGAAGTGGAGCATGTGTCGGTTTGCATTTTATAGTGTCTGCAAACTAGAAGCAACAAATTTGTAAGTCCAAATATTTGCAAAATAACATAAATAATCAATATTTAATGACAGAGCTTTCTGTAATGGCACTTAATGACAGTGCATGTAGTTGGCTACTGGTCATTAAAGGATAAGTCGATGTCAGGGAAAGAGTTATAAAGTCAGTCACATGCTTAAACAGGCAACAACTTTCAAGATATATGAATAAAGTATTTCAATTTTTTTTTCACATAGAGCCATATTGCAACATGAATCGTTTCATTAAAATAAAAATATCAGGCATTTCTATGGCTACAACAGTTATTGAAAAAATGGATTTACTTCAAATGGTTGTAATATTTACAAAATGATTCATGTATGAAATCTGGCTATGAGAATTGAGAAATTTATCAGAGATTTTGTTATAAGTGAAAGGGGATTCTTTGCAAGTCTGGTAGCATTAGAGCTCAATATTTAGCTGGAGAGGAGTCATTTTTCAGGACATGGCATTTATGGTTCTGTTTTCCCCACATAGTAACTTTCTGATGAAAGTGATCAAGTTTCATACTATTCTAAAGAGTGCCACCGAAGACAGCTGGAAGTCTGTTTTAAGCCGAAGGATAGGGTATGCCAGCTACTTCCTTAGTGGATTCTTATGAAATTATTTGATTTCATTTGCAGCATATGAGAAACCTTTTTAATGGACAAGGATGAGTTGACCTAATTCTGGTGAAGCTTGGATTTCAGAAGGATGCTGTCTAGTCAGAAGACAAATCTGGTGGGAGGGCTTTCAGGAAAAACAGAAAGGAAGAGAAACAGGGGCCAGGGTACTTTTTTGTCTTGTGAGGCAAGGAAAGGACTCAATACATTTGTTTGCCTAAGAAACAAAATACAGAAGGTGAACTTTCTTAGCCAAGGGGAGAAGGATCATTCCTCAGGAATTTCGTGGAGATGCCAGAACAAGTTAGTGGAGAACTCCACACAAGTCACGATCTGGAATACAATTTTTTTTTCAGGCTTATTCTGGTGCTTAAATTCAAGCTTGAGCCTAAATTCCCCTTCCATCTATACATAATTCTGTCTGACTTAGGCCCAGACCCCAGGATGCAACAAAGTGGATAGGTTCAAACCCAGGTATCACAGGGTCCCCCTCCCATGCTTTATGAAGATGGGCTTATAAATATGCATAATCTGAATATGCTAACTGCATCATGTGGCATATCACTTTTAAAGTTACAATCTGCTGAATGTGTATATTTTATTTCTGTGCATGTATCATTCTTGTAGCTGAAGTTAGAAGTTTGAAATCTGAAACTGTAACTCTAAATGTGCTAAAGAGGGTCATTAATAATACTCAGGAAACATAATGGCTCAGTACTCAAACAAATAATCTGTGAATAGCTTTGTTTTTCCTGTAAGCCTTTGCTGTGGTACATACTACCAGGACATGTGTGCAGGCCACCTGATGCTAGAACCCATTTTGGCTCTTGTACTTTCTCACTCAAGATGAGAAAAGTTTGAACTGAACACAGAGAATTCCCACCTTGGGTAAAGGGGATATAAAGGTTGGAACATACAATAGGTGCAGTTGCCAGGTGCCAGGAGACCCCCATTGATCACCCAAGATGCCTACTGGAATATCTAAGACTGAAGAGGGGGAAGGACCAGGACCTAGCTTGAGGAAAAAAAAATAGAACTACTGTTGGGGTAAGAATTTGCATGTAACATGTTTCTTAGGGCTCATCCACACTAACCCCCTCCTTCGAAGAAGGCATGTAAATGAGCCCGAGCGGTGAATAGCAATGAGGAGCTGCACTGCATAGGCAGCACCTCATCAGCATAATTCTCGCTATGCAAACTTCAAAGTTGCTAACTTCAAAGCACCAACAAGCCGTGTCTCCATGGGCACTTCAAAGTAACCACGCAACTTCCAAGTTCCATTACTCCCAAAATGCTTTGGGCTACACGGCTTGCTGGCACTTCGAAGTTAGCAGCTTCGAAGTTTGCGTGGTGAGAATTATGCTAATGAGGCGCTGCCTACGTAGTGCAGCACCACATTGCTATTCACCGTTGGGGCTCGTTTACATTCCCCCTTCAAAGGAGGGGGCTAGTGCAGACGAGCCTTTAGTGTATTAGGCTTAATAAGCATGTTTGTGTTGGCTTAATTTATTTAGATCTGTTTTCACTTAAATCCTGGTTTTTTTCATACTTAATAAACACTTATTATCAATCCCAGTGTAAATAATTAGTATCTGGGGGAGCAAGAGTTGTTCATATTTCTCTTGCATTGATAAAGAGAGCAAAGCTTAGGTGGTTTCTTTGGGGAGGGGCAGACTGACCCTGCACCAACTGGAAACAGCATGGTGCTTCCACAGAGTCAGTGGAGGGGTGTAGCGCGGTGACACCTTGTGACATAGTGGGGGCAGGACGGGGTACTTAGACTGTGCCCCCTCTGCAATCCCTGCAGTCCACCGTAGTCAGCTGGTAGCTGGTTATAGACACCCACTTCTGAATGATTGTGGCTACCTGCATGCATGTAGGATTATAATACATGGAGATACACACCTCACAGAACTGGAAGGGACCTCAGGAGGTCAGAGAGTCCAGTCCCCTCCCTTCTTGGCAGGATGAAGCACCCCCCCTTCTTTTAAAAAAAAAAAGAAAGAAACTATTTGCCACAGACCCTTAAACAGCCCCCACCTCAGGGAGTGACCTCACAACCCTAGGTTATTAGGTCAATGCTCAAACCACTGGACTATTCCAGGAGTGGGGCAAGTTGCTCACAAACTTCTAGAAAATGTAGCTTTCTTCATGCAAAAGCTCTTGGCCGATTGCTGAGCATTTCACGTTTGCATGACAATTTGATGCCACTAGTCAGCATCTGTGGCCCTGCCCCAGAAGCACCAGTCTCCTTAAGGAGAAGTGGTTATAGAAAGTGCCATGAGAAGCATCAGCAAGTTTGAGTTTTCCATATCTGTATCCTCCTTCTGCTCCATCTTTAGCTTTGGGTGCATGCAGAATAAAATGACATCTCATCAGGACAGGATAGTGGGCTTAGATGACTTCTTGTGATGTATGGTATGGACAGTCACATTTTCTCACACCGCACCGTGAACAAAGTTCAAGAGTGGCCATAGGTGGGAGGGTGCTAAAGAGTCTGGTTCATGGCTGGTTGAAGTCATGTCTGCATACTGCAAAGTTAATGCTGGGGTCACAGGCTGAAAAATTGTTAACTTGTGAGCCACAATGAGTATGGTTGCTCAGGCCCTGAGCTTTCAGACCTCAGATTTGCAGATGTGAGTCCCACTAACCTGGAACTTACCTTGCAGTGTGGACAAACCCTTAGACAGCCAGTCACAATGTCTAATGGCTGAAGCATACATTCAACTGGAACACACCATTGTCATTGCTTATATAGACTTGAGCACTTATGGAACATAACTTTACCCCTCAATCAGTAAATCAAATAAAACATTGCTAATCACTAGCCATTGATGCCAGTTGAAACTTTCCAATCTGGAACTCTCTCATCTGGCAACATCCATAGTCCAGCAAGATTTTAGTTAGTCCAGTGACCACTTATTATGTGTGCGGCCAAGTTTCCTGCAGTCCCATAAAGTTTGTTTACAGTCACCAGTACTGACACTCAGTGTTCTGTGCTGTTATTTAGCTGTAATTTGCCCCTAAATGTCGAAGAGCCCAGTAAGCAGTGGAAGTGTTGGTAATGAGCTAGACAATATTGACCTCCTGTGGTCCAGCAAATTCTCTCATCCGATAAGGTCAGGTCCTGAGGGTGCCAGATGAGAGAGGCTCAACATGTACAAATATTCTTAATATCAAGGGGATCTCCATGGCTGAATCCAAATTTCACGTAGTCTAACCAATTTCTCACATATTAGAAATTTGCATAATTCACTTTTTTAAAAATGAACAATCGAATGAGGCTGTGGAGGGACAGAGGAGGTCAGCTAGAAGTGGACATTTCTCTTTGCTAAGGTGAGTTACTTACTCAATGGAATATTTAATTGTCATCAAAGAGAAACACTCACCAATTTAGACAAATGAAATATATTAATAGAACTAATTGTACCGTGACTGTCACCTTATCCCCACATCACACTGCTTCTGCAAGAATTTTGTTCACCTACCTTGACTCATATTTAAGTCATGATAATATATGATTTACAGACATGGATGAACTGAGTTGTCTTACATTTTTTAATTTATAATCAGTCTAGGGAAAGCTTCAATAAAATCCATGGAGAAATAATCAAGAAACAAACCAAAGGGGCACATAAATATGTTGGTTTTGTTCTGAGCTCACAAAAGTTCTTTCATACACACTTGTAATGATATAAAGGGTATCACTTCAACCCCACATCCAGGAATTTCAGTGTCAAGGAAGAAACTTCATGCATGTCTTAACTCTTTGTTACTAGTTTATTGCAGCAGTTGTAGGGCCAGTCCTAACATCTTTACACTGGCAAACTTTTCATTAAGATCAATTAGAGGTTTGATTTTGTGAGGACTTTCACATTTGTTCCCATAATTCATATTAATTGGAGCAAGGGCTGGAACCTAAGTGTTTCTTCTCCCAGGTGAGTGCTCTTATCAGAAGATGATAGTCGGCCTCTCTCTCTCTCTCTTTCTTGCTCTGGCCCAGGGAGTATTTAACTATTTATCAAGCAGAACAGCTTGATCAGGAGATACTGAAAAACCCTCTACGAAATGCCCAATAGCCTGGTAGTTAAGTCCCTTCCTGAAGTGGAGATTTGTACCAGCCTCTCACATCTCAGGTGAGTGCCCTAATCAGTGAGCTGTGGAGTATGACAGAGGAAGGAGAAAGAGGCCGTGACACCAGCACCTCATCCTATTTGTGGATGCCACTGGAAGTCCTCTTGCAGAGCCATTGATTCTGATATCAGGGATAGAATTGCCTGCTGAATACCTGAAAATGAGAGCAGATGGGCCATCAGTATATGCTCACTCCACTTGTGGTTAAAATAGCCTTAAAATGGGAGAGCCTTGTCAAGGACCATCCCCAGTGGACAGCAATAATCTGTGAGGGGGTGGCACAGTTTGAGAGGTGCCCCCCCCTGCAGTGCAGATGAGGAGAGGTAGAGAAGAAGAAAAGAGTGGCAAAAACTGCCCAGTGCCTCTCCAACATCTACTAACACCTGCCCCTTCTGTGATCAGACCAGTGTCTCTGGAATTGGGCTGATAAGCCATCACTGGATTCACAGAGAAGAGGTGACATGAAGACATCCTACTTGTTACTGAGTGGCTGCCAAGAAAAGAAAGAGAGATGCCTTAAAATTGGTTTAAAATGCTACAGAAAGTGTACTATTATTCCTGAAATTTTGATTAGTTTGTGGAATAATGTCTTTTGATTTGTATTGGTTTCATTCTTAGTCAATGAATAGTCAATTTTACTCCCCCATAATGGGAAGTGCATAAAGGAAAAAGGTTTTTAAATTTACTGTTGGCTGCCATTTTACCTGTTGGAGGTTTTAATGAGAGAGAAGGACAGTGTTCCATGTGAGAAAGAAACCTTGGAAATGCTTTGGAAAACTGGAGAATTCAGTCATGTTAGTTAGAATAACTATTCTTTAATTGTTGGTCTGTCAATAATAATTTATCTTCTGTACCTTTGGCAGTACTTTTTTGGAAGAGGAAGGAAATAATAATGGGATTAGGCCACAGGGAGTTGAGAGAGAGGAGAGGAAATCTTGGAAAAGTAGTATAAACCAGGAAATATCTTCAGAGTAAGTGCCTCGAGGATACCTTTCTATTGGTCACCTTCTCCTTACATAGGACCCAGCATAGCACCAATTTTTCAGCTTTAATTCTATTGTGTCTAAATAAGCTGGTCAAATACAGCCATTTTGTTTTGTGAATTATTAGTTCAACTCTTTAAATGAATTGACTTTTATTAAGATTCCATCTCTTTTCTCTTTTTGCTGCCTGCAAATACTCACATAGGTGAAACTTTATTGTGAGATGTGATGGCTGTTGTGTGCATTGCCTTCCTGCTCCTGGCTGCGTTTCCTGGTTCCTGTTTCCAAAACTCAGTGTTCAGTCCTTGTTTAAAGTTTTGTGTGTACATGCATAGTGTTGGATGAGTGCAATTATTCAAGGCCTGTTGTTGCTTATCTGTTGTTCAGGTTGGTAGCTGTTGTTCAGATGTTGCTGACTTGGCTGGTTCACGGTTATTCTATATTTTGATTGACAGTCTACTCAAGTAGGATGTCTTTTATAGCTATTCTGGGGCTCATCAGAGAGTAACATTATGGTGACAAGTGCGTCTGTTCTACAACCCATGCTGTCTGTATGTCATAGAATCAGGACTGATAGGGACCTTGAGATATCATCTAGTCCAGTCTGCTGACCTCCTGGAAAGATGAAGTATTATCCAGGCAATCCCTAGCTGGTGTTTGTCTAACCTGCTCTTTAAACTCTCCAGTGATGGAGATTCCATGACCTCCCTAGGCAATTTATTCCAGTGCTTTACCACCTTGTCAGGAAGCTTATCCTAATGTCATCTCTTGCTGCAATTTAAAGCTGTTGCTTTTTGTCCAAATCTCAGATATTAAGAAAAAACAATTCTCCTTCCTCCTTATAACAGCCTTTTATGTTCTTGAAAGCTATGTCCTCCACCCAGTCTTCTCTTTTCCAAACTAAAACCCAGTGTTTTGTCTTCCCACACAGATTACATTTTCTAGATCTTTAATCATTCTTGGTGTTCTTCTCTGGACTTTTCCCCAATTTGTCCACATCCTCTCTGAAACATGCTCAAAACTGGACACAATTCTCTAGTGGAGGCCTAGTTGAAGTGCATACTAGTGAATGTGGAGCTGCACCAGATCACCATTACTGGGACCCTCATATTTCATTTAATATAGTCTTCTTGTGTAAGGCACTGGATCTGGTATCCCATGTTGTGGAAATTAATGGCACCACTGTTGAAATGCATGGTGCTACAGATGCTGAAGTTAATATTCTCCACTCTTGATAAGCTCACAATCTGGATGTTTGTGCAGCTAGGGTGATCTTATAAAAGTTTGAAATGTATATGCTTTGCAGATTGTTGGTGAAATTGTACGCCCTGAGCTCCACAAAAGCATAGCCTTGGGTGCGAAGTTTTACATTGTGAAAGGCACAGCTGTGAATACTTTTCTATTATTGTCTTATGAGCTGTACTTACAGCTTGATGTATGCATGTACTCTCACAGAATACTTCAGGAGTGGTTGTGCCAGGAAGAATAAAATAGAAGGGGATAACAAAGGTCACCCAGAGACTGATGTATTTAACAGTGGTGATGTCCTGTCCATGGGATGTGTAATCTCTGTAATTGGAATCAAATGTCAGACCCTTTGTGCCATCTGCTTGTTGTGCACTTGCTGTACTTGTGGACATGATCTAAACAGAGTGGTAATGCATGAAAGATAGTGATGTCATCTTGGAGGTGGAAGGGCCAATGGATTGGAGCTCACCAATGATGATGGTAGTTGAGAAGAACAGTAATATTCGACTGTTTTAGGGCACTTAATAAATATGTGAAATGTGAACAGTTTCAGTTGCAACCTTCCCAGCAAGTCACCTCTTTGTAAGTGGATCCTGGATTTTCTTTGTGTTGGACTACCGACACAGTTATTGGCAAATACCTGTGGCTCAAACTTCACAGTGGTTACTGACTTTCAGCGTGTCATTTTTGGGAGCTACAGGTATCAACAACTCCTTGTGGCTTAGTCTCGGGTCCTGCGATATTTCAGAACCTGCATAGTGACCAGAGTGCACATTACTATTTGGATGACATTATTGTTTTTGCTAAGAATTTTCCTGAGTGTAAACTATTCTGGACCAGGTGTTAACCTGACTCCAGCAAGTGGATATAAAGTTGGATGCAGCTGAGTGCCGCTTTTCAAAAGATACTGTAGAGTTTCTAGGTCATTCTTTATCAGCAGACTGTGTGACACTGGTGCCTGAATAGCTACAAGCTGTTACTTTACTGCTGTAACCCACTGATAGGAGCTGTTTACATTTATTCCTAGTCCTAGCTCATTACACAGGTGGCCCTGCTCTGCTCTATTTTAGTATGCTTGCCAAACCACTGTGGGATTTAACCCAAGACAGTTGCTTGGGACTAAAACAGCAAAGCAAGCTTTTGAAACCCTACACCAAGCCTTAAGTCCTGCACTTATTTTGATCTGTGGAAGTCTGTAATGTTTCAAGCATCTCCAAGAAAGACAGATGGGTTATATTTGCATACTCTCACCCTGTTGGAACTGAGTATTCCCAGAGAGAGTTAGAGTTCTTGGCCATGGTTTTTGTTATTGTATGATCCAAGGTTTATCCAATATGAAGACATTTCATCGTAGCAACCAATCATTTACCTGTTCTACGCCCCTATTCTAAGGCCATTGAGCTAATGAGCGTGCGGCTTGCAGTGGTGGATTATTCCGTTTCAGCAGCATGGTTTTGATTTGGTGCATAATATAGGAAGACATCATTTGTTTGCTGATGCTTTTTTGAGAAATTCTGCTGGGTTGGCACCTTCATACTGAGAAATGGCGGAGTACGCCCTATGTTTTGGACTGAATGATAATGCCAGTTAACTTAGGGAAGACACCTGATGTCACTTTCCGAGATGCTGAACTAACCATGCAAGGTGATACTTGCTGCACAAGTGGGTTGGACAGACCCAGTCCTTAAGAAAATGTCCCTCACTTTCCACAAAATCTCTTCTGAGCTCACAGTGAAGATGTTGCTGTTCCACATACCCCATGCAGAGAAGCCCGAGTGATTGTTCCAGAAACACTGCAACAAGCAGTCCTGGAGGTGGCACATGTAGGACATCTGGGAGTTACAAAGATGATGGGATTCCTGCATAGTTATGCATGCTATCCAGGGCTGCATTTAAACATTGAATGTCATATGAAGAAATGCTAAACCTGCACAATGCAGAGAACCACTGTTCCTCTGGCCTCAAACTGTAGTCATAGATCACGGCACAGAATTGCAGTGGGTATTATTGGGCCATCGATCACAGGGCAAGGTTACATATTCTTACCATTACAGGCTGTTGTCATATCACCCTTACTTGTGTAAGTATGCATGAACTCACCCAGTCAGTAAGCTAAAACAATGCTTTGTGGCTTATGTGACCAGTTGCAAGTAAACAATGTATTCTGAATAGTGAACTTACAGAGAATTGTTTGTAATTAGTCCAGAGAATTTCTTTAAAAAATGACAAAATGTGCTGAATACTTCTGAATAACAGATAAACCATCTGTTTATGGTTTTTCTGCAAGAAGGGAAAGGCTGAATTATTATTTGTCTGATAAATTATTCATTGTGAATTATTCACACAGCTGTATGGCTAGACAGAAACAAGAAGTGACAACAAGACTGTTTATTAATAGATTCTCCAATCTATAATAAGAAATTCATATACTGCACTCTTTTTTTTTTTTTTGGCTGGGTTGAATATATTTGAGTCAAATTTTAAAATTACGGGGTAGAATAGAGAGCTTGACACAGGTTAATTTTATACTTGCCATGAGCTCTTGCATGGAAAATAACTGCTTGTGTGGTTGCAGCCCCTCTTTATATGCCTGTAATGAGATCTCACGACAGGAGTGATATAAGCTCATGCTATCATTGTACAATACATGGGAGATTTGAAATGGTATCACCTGTTTTGCCTTCTTTCTTTTTATATTCTGTATGTGTAATTGATTGCATAGAAGGTTACACACTTGAGACACAACTAGTGAATTAATTAAGAGAACAAAAACCATGTATCTGGTTGAAGGCTGGAGCTACAATCTTCTAAGTCTTGATTTCTGAAGGATTTATGAACATTTTAAAAGTCAGTTTTAAACCTACCTGTAGCAGAAACCCTCTTATAGGGTGCGTCTACGCTAGCCTCGTGTTTCGAAATTAATTTCGAAAGGGGGCTCAATTTCAAAAAAGGACACAGAGCATCCACACGCATAACAGTCTCTTCCTAAATTGTTTTTGGTGAAAAGGGGCATGAATTTCGAAACCACTCTTCCCATCTGATTTCAGGAGGAGTGGTTCCATTCAAAATTGAATTTGAAAATAGGGCACTCCAGGGCTGCTATTTCAAAATAGGGGGTTCGCCATGGTGACTGCCTCAGGGAGCATGGAGATACTCTAGCAAGCCACAGCAGGGCTCTATGGTCGCCAGGGACCCTGCAACCCTGTGCAGGAAGCTGACAGCATGGCCAGAGCACCAGAAGCACAAGCTCTGTCTGGCATACACTGTAGCAGCCCTGAGCCTGCAGCCACACTGTCTGGTGGCTACATGGCAAGCTCCCCTGACCCCAGCGTCCCCCAGGAGGCCCACTCCTCCCAGAAGAAGGTGTCCCCAGAGGCCAACCAGGGCCAGAAGCTGAGGGGCCCCTCCTGGACACAGGCTGAGCTAAAAGATCTGCTTCGCCTCTGGGCAGAGGAGGATCTGCTGCTGCATAGTACCGGGCGGTCCTGCAACGCAACAGCCTTTGAGCACCTGTCACAGGGGCTGCGGAAGTGAGGCCACCCGCATCAAACAGCCAACCAGGTCCACTCTAAAGCTACGTCTACACGTGAATGCTACATTGAAATAGCTTATTTCGATGTAGCGAAATCGAAATAGGCTATTTCGATGAATAACATCTACACTTCCTCCAGGGCTGGTGTCGTCGACATTCAACGTCAACTTTGGGGAGCACTACATCGAAGTAGGCGCTGCAGGGGAGCGTCTACACACCAAAGCGGCCCAAATCGAAATAAGGGTGCCAGGAACAGCTGCAGACAGGGTCACAGGGCGGACTAGCACTTCTGGGGCAACAGCTAGCCACTCCCTTAAAGGGCTCCTCCCAGACACACTCAGCCTGCACAGCACACGGTCTGCAGAGCCACAGGCATGCACACCCTGTGGAAGCAGCATGGACCCCCAGCAGCAGCAGCAGCAGCCAGAGGCCCACACACCTGCCCCTGGAGGAGCAGTGGTTGCCCTGCTCAGTGCCATGCAGGAGGCAGCTGACCATCTTTTATTTCAGGAAGATGAGCTGTCCTCTGGGGATGAGGAAGCAGCTACAGACCTTGCTGCCCTCCCAGCACCGCCCCCCACCGCACACGCTGCCGGCTGTGGAGATACCCCACGAGCACGGAGTGGTGGGAGTGGCTGGTGCTTAGCGAGTGGGACAATGATCGCTGGCTCCGGAACTTCAGAATGAGCTGGAAGACATTCCTGGAGCTCTGCCAGTGGCTCACCCCTGCCTTACGGCATCAGGACACCACCATGCAACGTGCCCTCACGGTTGAGAAACGGGTCAGCATCGCTGTCTGGAAGCTGGCCACTCCAGACAGCTACCGATCTGTAGGGCAGCAGTTCGGCGTGGGCAAGGCCACCATCGGGGCTTTCCTCATGGAGGTAAGAGGACCCACGGGGAAGGGGAGGAGCCCGGGGGGGAGGGAGCCCAGGGGTGGAGGGCCAGACACACCCTGCACACCCCTCACCGGTGCTCTCTCATGTCCTTCCCCTGCAGGTCGTCTGCGCAATCAATGCCCTGCTCCTCCACAGGCTCGTGTGGCTTGGGGACCCAGATGCTGCCATCGTGGGGTTTGCCAGCCTGGTCTTGCTAAATTGCTTTGGGACACTGGATGAGACCCATATCCCCATCCGTGCCCCAGAGCACAGCGGAGGACGCTTCCTCAATAGGAAGGGATACCACTCCGTGGTCCTCCAGGCCTTGGTGGACAGCCGGGGCCGCTTCCTGGACATTTATGTTGGCTGGCCTGGCAGCACCCACGAAGCCCAGGTCTTCAGAAATTCAGGCCTGTGCCGCCGGCTGGAGGCGGGGACCTACATCCCACAGGGGGAGATCCCTGTGGGAGACACCACCATGCCCCTCTGCATCATTGCAGACGCAGCATACCCCCTCTGGCCCTGGCTCATGCACCCCTACATGGGCCATGTCACAGCCAGCCAGGAGCGGTTCAACACGCACTTGAACCATGTGCGCCAGGTGGTCAAGCGACTTTCAGCTGCCTCAAAGGGCGCTGGAGGTGTCTCCTCACCCGCCTGGATGCAGGCCTCACCAACATCCCCCAGGTTGTGGGCACGTGCAGCACACTCCACAACTGGGTGGAGAGCAAGGGAGAGGCCTTCTTCCAGGGCTGGGCTGTGGAGGCGGGCAGGGCCGACGTCCAGCCATCTGCTGCCCCCAGTCACCTGGTTGACCCTGAGGGCATCTGCGTCCGGGAGGCCCTGCAGGCCCATTTTGACCAGGCTGCGGGGTGAACGCTGGCAGGGCCAGCTGCAGGTGAGCCACCCACTGCAGCCCCCCATCCTCCACAACACTCCCTGCCCCCACGTCCACACCACAGAGAACCCGAGAGCACATACCCCCACCACACTTCTATACAATAAAAAAATGGAATTATTTTAAACCAAACCCTGCAACCCTTGTATTAATAATATGAAAACAGAAGAATAAGGGGGGAACTATGTACATGGGGAGGCAGTTACAAAACAGGGGTAGAACAAAAACTATTTACACCAACATGGGGGGAATGAGACCAAAGGAGGAGGCCTTGGGGGGCAACGTCCTTGGCCACGCACCCCTATTGTCCTGCACCTCGTGTTGGGGGGGCGTGACCCACGTCTCAGCCAGAGGCCTGGTTAAGGCTGCGTGGGAGCCGGGAGAACCGGCAGATACGGCCGGGTGGTGTCCTAAGGCCCATGGTCCCCCTCGGTGGCAGGCCCCAGGATGGCCGATGGTGGAGGGACAGCGGCGGAGCAGTGGGCGGAGTGGCCTGGGGGGGGCCAAGTGCTGTGCAATGTCCTGGAATGTGCGCATGAAGGCCCCCCAAGCCTCCTGGCGCCAGGCCAGCGCTTGCTCCTGGAGGTGGAGCCACCGCTCCTCCACCTGAAGGCTCTGCTTGGACACCTCCAGCTGATGCCGGAGGGTGGCAAGCAGCTGGGGGTCCATGGATGCCTGCAGATGGTCCCGCCACTGTCAGGCTCGTCCTGGGGCTGGCCCGTGCTCCGCCGAGGGGCTGGCCTGGTGGGATGGCCCCGGTGGGCTCTCTGGGACGACAGACGCCGTGCCGGTGCTCTCCGCGCCCTCTGATGGTTCAGCTGCGGAACAGAGGGGGGAGGAAGGGTGGAAACAGATGTTAGTCTGGGCCTGACCCGTGGCCCTTATCCCCCCACCCCTCTGCTGCTGGTTGCCCATCCCCGTCCCCCGGAGATGATGCTGCTGCTGATGGGTGTCCAACCCTGCCCCCGGGGGACCCTAGGTTCTGCTCCCCCCATCCCCAAGGATGGGGCATGGCACTGTCCTGCTGGGGGGCAGGGGCTGATAGACTCTTCTGAGGGACATGCCACTGCTGTCCTCGGGGCCATGGTCATCTGGGTGTGTGGAGGGCCCTGGTCATGTCTCTTGTCCCCACCCCTTAACCCCGGGGGTGTGCACGGGGGGGTACATACCTGACGCTCCACTCCCACGGTCGGGGGACAGCCATCGGGCAGACGCCCTGCTGGAGCTGCGGGAGGGGAGGGCAATCTGGAGCCCCCTGTTGGTGGAGGACCCCTCCTCCTCCTCCTCTTCCGGTGTCCCAGGTGTGGGCTCCTGGTGGGGGGGGGCCCTGGGGTGCAGGGCTGGCCTCCGGGGCAGAATCAGTCTCCGGTGCCCGCTGGGGCTCGTCGGCCGATGTGTCAAGGGTGGCCAGGGGGGGAGAAGGTGTAGTGGGGGGCCCAGGATTTCCCTGAGCTCCCTGTAAAAGGGGCAAGTGGCGGGGGCGGCCCCAGATTGGCTGGCCATGTCCCAGGCCTGGGCGTAACCCTGCTGCAGCTCCTTCACCTTACTCCTGATGTGGTCAGGAGTGCAGGCAGGGTGACCCTGGGCAGCCAGGCCCTCGGCCAGCCAAGTGAATGCATCCGCATTCTGCCTCTTGCTACCCATTACCTGGAGCACCTCCTCCTCGCCCCAGAGCCCCAGCAGGTCCCGGATCTCGGCCTTCATCCAGGAGGGGCCCTGCTGCCTCTTTCCCCTCTGGCTGGCAGGCTGGAAGCCCTGGGTCCCCTTGTGGGGGGTGCCCTGTGGGCGCCTGGGGGGCTGGCTGGCTGCCATGGGGTGCAGGATGGTGGCTTGGGGCTGCGGAGGGACGTGCAGGCTGGTCACGTGGCTGTGCTGCTGGCTGCACGAGCTCTCAGCTTTCTGGACGGGAAATAAGGGGTAGGGGAGCTTTAAGGGGCTGCTGTGAGCAGCAACCATAGAGCTCAGGGGCTGGAGAAAGCGTCTCTCAACCCCTCAGCTGATGGCTGCCATGGAGGACCCCACTATTTCGATGTTGCAGGACGCAGCTCGTCTACACATACCCTACTTCAACATTCAACGTCGAAGTAGGGCACTATTCCCATCTCCTGATGAGGATAGCAACTTCAACATCTCTCCACCTTACGTCAATTTCAACTTTGAAATAGCGCTTGCCGCGTGTAGATGCGGCAGGCACTATTTTGAAGTTGGCACGGCTACTTTGAAATGGCCGGCTAGTGTAGACGCGGCTTAAAGTTAAGGAGATGTGGCAAGCATACAGCTGGGCCAGGGAAGTCATCAGGCGGTCAGGGACAGGGGCTGCCCTCAGGTGCCGATATTACTGGGAGCTACACCAACTCCTTGGGCCCAAAGATGCTCCAGAGCCACTTTCCATGGTCAACACAGTCAGCTGAGAATTGGACCCTGACAGCCGGCTGCAGCAGCAGCTAGAACCTTCACACTGGACAGGGGCAGGGGACCCAGGGAGCAGCTCTGACAAGGAAGGCCAGCTTGCCATAGCCATCAGTTCTGGCATCTCCAGCCAGGTTCCCTCGAGGCCATATCCCCAGACCTGTTCTCAGGAGCCCCAGCTAGGTAACGTGTGGATAAAGCAGCCTGGGGGGAGCACCCCATCCTGTGTTTCCCCCGCTGTGTCCCAGACCCAGGCCATCCAGCACCTGCACCTGTGGACAGCGCCCTGACCCTCCCAACCAGGAAAGGACGCAGGGCTGGACCTCAGCCAGTGGTTGCCCCATGGATGCAGCCCTGTGGACAGCGCCCTGACCCTCCCAACCAGGAAAGGACGCAGGGCTGGACCTCAGCCAGTGGTTGCCCCATGGATGCAGCCCCCAACAGGCACACAGGAGCCCGAGAGAGGGTCAGCAGAGGGAACACTATCTTGGGGGATGGTGGGGGGAGTACGGGCAGAGCCCCCGGCCGGGGTGGCAGCACTGATGGGTGGCCCCTCTCCTCCTTGTGTCTCCACAGCATCATCCTCCCACAGCTGGACCAGTCCCATGTCAGCCACCAGCACACTTGCTCCACCATCCAACGGAGCCAGGGAACCCTCATCCCTGCTGCCCAGGCCACTGCCTGCCCAACCCCAGAGGGTCCGACAGTGCTGGCATTATGACCCCCGGGAGATGATGGAGGCCCACACTGCAGCCATTCAGGAGCAGGCGGCTGTGCTCTGGGAGTGGCTGCAAATGGAGCAGCAGGACAGGGCCTGGCAGATGGAGGTCTGGGGTGAGGCAGCTGTGTTCCTCAGATGGCTGGGCCCCCTGCCCACCCCTTCCTGCTGGCTCTACTGCTATCCCCCCTGCCACCTCCACCCCCACTCCTGCTGCCCCTGAACTCACTGCCCTTATCCTGCCCACTCTCTCCCCAACTGCCTGGCTTGCCCTGGGCCGCTGGCTGATCACCAGTGCAGGCAAGGTGGAGACTTCTCCCCCATAGCTGCTCCCAGCCCCCCCCAGCACCTCATTCCCCTGCCTCACCCAGCCCACCCAGTCCCCTGACCCCTGGCCAAACCCATCTCCCCATTCTGCCAGCCCTCTCCCAGCCCTGATTGGGCCCCTACACTTGGGGCATCAGGGGTCCCCTGTACCTGTTGAGGGTCCCACCCCTCCACCCCCATGGAGGACTAGGCCCATCCGTGCCTGTGGCCCCCATCTATGGGGCCCCTTTTATATAGTTCTCCCCCATATTTACCTCCAAGTTAAGAAGATCCCACATCATTATGTTTTCAGGTGCAGTTTATTTACATGTTTATCATTAGATCCCATTTATTAAACCCTTTTGTTGTGCACCCCAGTGTCCCCTGGGTATGTGTGGGGGGGTCGTGAGGTGAGGTGGGTGTGGGCTGGAGGGTGCCAAGTGGAGGTCAGTGTGGCTCCCACTCGAAGGCCTCCTGGACCCTAACCCCATTGTGATGTGCTTGGTGGCATGGAGCCATGAGCATGGCTGCTCGTAGCTGGGGCCACAGTCTGCTGCACACCCTGACATGGAGAGCTCGTGCTTGCCCTCCACTATGCTGTGTAGAGCACAACAGGGTGTGACCCCCGCCCCCCGCCCCGGGGAGGTTGAGCAGGCTGACGTCTAGCCATGTGTTCAGGCATCGGAAATGTCCCTTGAGGCGTCTGAAGGCCTGCTCCACAGTATTGCGGGCGTGGTTCAGGCAGTGGTTAAAAGTGTCCTGGCTGGCAGTGGTGTGCCTTGGGTAGGGGTGCATCAGCCACGACTGCAAAGGGTATGCCCTATTGGCCTCTATACATGGTGGCATCATTGTGTCCCTCACAGAGACCTCCCGGGCAGGGACGTAGGTGCCTTCCTCCATGCGCTGCCCCAGCCAGGAGTTACACAGTACTTGGGTTTTGTGGGCTCGCCCGGACCAGCCCTCACAAATGTCACAGAGGCAGCCCCAGGCATCAACAAGGGCTTGGAGCACCACCAAGTGGTATTCCTCGCAGTTTATGTAGTGTCCTGCACTGTGGTCCAGGGCACAGATTGCTATATGGGTGCCAATGAGTGTGCCGAAGCAGTTTGGGAAACCGATGGCTGCAAATCCCACAATGGTGTTGTCCGAGTCATCGAGACGAACAGCTCTCTGCAGGATGGTGCAATTGATGGCCTGGACCACCTGTGGTGGAGGGGCACTGACATGTGGGTCTGTACATCGGGGAGCCCCCTTCCTCTGCAGGCCCCCCTAGAGGCCCCCCTGCCCCCTTCCCTTGCAGAGTCCCCCCACCCAGAGGCCTGGTCCCCCATTCCTGGGGTAGGTGTGGGGCCCTGGTCTGACTTACCTCCAGAAGGACAGCTCCAACAGTGGCCTTGCCCACCCCAAATTGGTGCCCTGCTGAACAGTGGCTATCCGGGGTGGCCAGCTTCCACAGTGCACCCCCCATGTGCTTCTCAACCAGGAGTGCGGGCCACATGCGCATGTCCATGTGCTGCAGGGCGGGTGTGAGCCACTGACACAGCTCCATAAATGTCTGCTTTGTCATCCTAAAGTTCTGGAGCCACCTTTTGTCATCCCACTGGCCCAGTACCAGCCTCTCCCACCAGTCCCCACTGCTGGGGTGGCTCCAGAGGTGCTGTGGGGGACAGGGAACGGAAAGTGGCCTGTTGCCAGGGCCTGCAGAACGCTGGGGTTGGGGGGGTGGGGGCTCAGGGCTTCCATCACACCCAGGATGGCAATCACCAGCTGGGTCCCAGTGTGGGTGGAGACATCGGCCTTGGGCAGCTGCTGTTTCTCCATTCTCTCCTAATGTTCTCAGAGCACGGTCCCCACAGTCCTGTGTGCTGCTCTGCAGTGCTCTGTGTGTGCAGAGTGGGTGTGTTTGGGAGGGGCCCTTTAAGGAAGCCACTGGCTGTGGAACCCGGGGAAGGGCTTGTTGGCCATGTGACCCCACACGTGGTGTTTCCTGGCTGGTTACTTCAAAAGGGCTCGCGTTCCTGTGTGGACACTCCCTTTCAAAACATGGGCGGGGTCTTTTGAAATAGCAGACCAGTATGGCAATCTGCTTTGTGTGTGTAGTCATGCTATTTTGAAATCCCTTATTTAGATTTTTGATGTTCCCCCTTTCAAAATTTCTTGACAGTGTAGACGTAGCCATAGAGTCATAGCGCTATGCATCTGGAATGCGTCTCGAGCTCCTCTAGTCCAGTCCTTTCTGCTATGGAATGATCAACTAAACCTAGACCATCCCTAAGAAGTGCTCATCCAGCCTGTTCTTAAAAGCACCCAGTAATGAGAATTCCACAATCTCCCTTAGGAACCGATTCCAGTTTCTAACTACCTTTCTAGTTAGACTTTTTCCCCTAATTGTAAGTGGGGGAAAGATACTGCCAGGACAAGGCACTTTCCTGTCTTTTGTGCTGTCCCAGTAGAATTGGACAGCAAAAGGATCTAAAACCTTGCTCCAACTCCCTTCACCTGAAGGCCTGCCTGACCTCTAGGACCTCTCTTCCAATCTCCTGCATGGCAGAGTCCATGTACCATAGACAAGGCTGTTCTCAGGATTCCTGGGAGGCTTACCCTCCAGCCTTATCATGGTCACTTAAGTCAGAGGCCAGGGCAGGGCTGGCAACCAAAATAGCAAGAGGAGCCATTTTTTTAAAATTCTGTATGAAACTCAATAATTCAAAAGCCACATGTACGTGAATACAAGAGGGTCTTTAATAAATAATGTCAAAGCATACTTTCTGTAGCTCCTATTTTAAGAACAGCATGAGCGCACACAATAATTTGTAATTGGATACATGGTTACTGGAGAATGTTCACCATTCATCAAAAGTAATCAGGAAGGTTTTTTTTTTTTGTTTTTTTTTTTTTTAACTTTGCAATTATAGCATCAGGAGCCAAAAAGAAGTCCTTAAAGAGATGCATGTTCCACCAGAGCTGCAGGTTGCAGACCCCTGGCCTAGGGTGTCCCTACTCTTGGTACTCTCTCTACACCCACCACTTCCGTAACCCACTGATCACAACTCTGAGTTCAAACAAAATACAATTTATTAAACAGCAAGTGTAAGAAAAATATGGAAAAGATTAAAGGAAACAAGGAGTCCCACCCCATGGGAACAGGGAATACCACACAGCATGCTCTGGTGTGTAAGTTTATTTCTCACACATCCCAGGCCTCCCTCCCAGGACCTGGCTGCACTGCAGAGATAGCACCATGACACCTGCTCTGGTCGTGGCCATAGGCCTTCGGGCACTGTGTGGCAGGGGCTCTTCTCAATATGTGCCCTCCTGTTAGATTCCCTCCTTGTCCAGCCTGCAAGACCTCTCGTCTGGCAACGTCTCCTCACACTGGGCCCTCGCTGCCTAGGGCTGACACCTCAGTCCCCCTAGCAGCTCACCACACTTGGCTATAATGAGACTTTGGCACTGTGGTTATTTGCTATCCTGGCTCCAGTACTGCATCTTCCTGCTCAGCCCCAGCTCAGTGTTGGTGTGATTGGTCTGGTCCTGTTTTGGCCCTCAGCTCTGGCTCCTCTGCTTTCAGCCCTACAGAGCTCTTTGACCTGCTTTTTGGGCTCCTCAGGTTCTGGCTGCTGCTGTTCTGCCTCCTGTTTAGCTCAGGCTGGTGCTCCTGTCTTAGCTCTGCCTACTCTGCCTCAGGCAGCAACAGCTCATGAAGAGGACAGCTCCTGGAGTTTCTGACTCTCTCATTGGCCAGTTTGTTTTATTGGTTGGGGTGACTTGAAGAACTGACCTCTCCCCATTGGCTCTGGGGACTTTCATTCTCAGGATCCTGATTTTTGTTTGGCCCTTCCCATTTGTTTCCGTATTTGGAGATGGCCAACCAAAAAAAACACACTAAGTTTCAGCAAAGGGCCAATATCTTCCTTACATGTTATGTAACCTAAATCTCTCTTGCTGCAGATTAAACCCATATTTTCTTGTGGACATGGAGTGTCATGAGCTGCAGTGCTCTTAACATACTTGAAGACTGGTCTCAGGCCTCTCAAGACTAAACATACCCGGTTGTTATCCTTTCCTTATAGGTCAAATTTTCTAAATCTTGGATAATTTTTGTTGCCTTCTGCTGGAAGTTCACCACTTTTTCCCAAAGTGTGGTTCCTAGAGTTGAACACACTAATTCAGCTGAGCCTGCACTACTGCAAAATACACACCTCCCATGTCTTTCATAGGACATTCCTGTAAACGCACTCCAGAATGACACTACCATTTTTTAAAACTGCCTCATATTGTTGATTCATAATCAATTTGTGAAGTACTAGAACACCCAGATCTTCAGCAGCGGTGCTTTCTCTGAGCTAGCTTTCCCAATTTTGTAGTTGTGCATTTGGTTTTTCCTTTCTATCTGAAATTTTTAGCACTCGTCTTTTCTGAATTTCATCTTATTGACATCGGACTCTAATTTGCCAAGGCTATTTTGAATTCTAATCCTGTCTGCCAAAGTGCTTGTAACCACTCCCAGTATCCCAGACTGGTGTTCTTTACGTCTCTGCAGGACCATTCCCCCTATCTGTTAGGTCAACCCCCATTGAGCAACCAAGGGTTAAGGAACAACTCTGGGCTCAGCAGTCCTGCCTTGTCACTCTTGCAAGAGATATACACGTTGGAGGAGGTGTTAAAAGGCACCAGAACAGCTGATTTGGAGACAGACCAGAGAGCAGAAGGGATCTCTGGCTTGCAGGTCCTGAAAAAAAGGACAGGGGGAACACAGGATCTTGCCCATCTACTGATGCCTGATTGTGCCTCCTTGAGGGAAGGAAGGAAGGACTGGCTTCAGAGACCCTGCGAGAGACCCATTTGCTCCTCTCACATATGAACCTAGTGTACTGCTTCCTCCATGCTTTCCTGTTCAGGTTGCAAACTGTAGCCAATATCAATTTGGTAAGAGGTAGCCAAATGAGGGCAGCCTTAAAGTGCTTCTGGGTGTCCAGACCCTTCTGTCTCCCTCAATGGGACCTGGGTCAGACCCTGGTGGAGTAGAAGGGTCTGGGGTCCCCTGCCAAAACTCCCTCTGCATGTCATAGGGCCTAAGCCCTAACCACTAGGCAATGTTCCCTGAGTGAAGATCACCACAACCAGCAAACATGTCGAAGAAGGAAATGAGCTTGACCTGGCACGATGCGTCCTTGACAAATCTGTTTGCTGTTCCTTATAATCATGAATGTCATCAGGCCACAGTGACCTGTATATTTATCTAAACATTCTTTAATATGTTCTTTCTGTATTTTTTCATGCTTTCCTTTACCCCCTTGCTAATTTTGATGGTATTGAGCATTAGTTACCACTAACCTTTTTTCAGTGGCAACTAAGGCAAAATAGCCTTCTTGATGTCAAGTTATTAGCTCTCTTTCCCTGCTAAGTAGAGGACATAGTTTCCTTTGTTTTTCCTGTTCTTAGTTTGTCCCTTCAGGATAGTTCTATTCTTTTATACTTCTCTTTTGCGATTTGTTAACTTTTCCCATTTGTGTAGGAAATGCTGCATCCACCCACCCCTCCTGATCTGGTGTTCTCTAGCAGAACTCTACTGTGACAAAAGTCTTATTTTCCTCCATTTTATCTTTACAAAAAGACTGTCTGCTGGCCAGCCTTTCGCCTTTTTCTGAGCCTTGGAACAAGTGTAGATATTCTTGACGCCACCTCAATGCATCCTCCTGTTTTCCCCTGCCTGTCCTTCCTAAATAAGCTGTACCCCTCCATACCAATTTTCCAGTCATGGGATTTATTCCGCCAGTTGTGTTGCCAGTTGTCCTAATTCATCTTTTGCACTGTTTCCTGCTAATTCTTTCTCTTTACTCCCCATATTCCTGCATTTGATCAGATTCTCCCCTTGATTTCCCTCTTGTTGGGCCAATGATCGTTATCATTGTAATATTCTGTTCTCCATCCCTGTACCCCTGCATCTAGCTCTCTATTAAGGAGACTTTTTTTTAATGCTTACCAGTGGGTTTTTGTCAATGGTCCCCTCTGAAGCTTCTTAAAGTCCTTTTTACTCTGCTTGAGATAGTTTTCTAAAAATAGTCATGGAAATTAGGCTCAGGCTAGACACCTGACCTTGGATCCAGGGATTTGAATGGCCTTAAACTTGGACAGCTAATGCAATCCACTGCTCATGCTAAAATTACTGCACTGTAATTTCTAGGGTGCTAGTACAAGATTGTGCCCAGGCTGAGAAGTGCACTTCCAGATGCGATGTAGACAAACCATAAGAACACATATAGCCTGATGCCTTATTACCAATTACATCCATAGTTCATTGGAAGTTAGAATATGAGAGTTCAGTTATCTGTAGGAATAACACTAGTCCTGCAGAAATGGAGGTCATTGCTGAAAACCTGGCCCTATAATTCCTGTATTGAGAAATAGACAGAAAATATGCTGACAAACTGAAATTTACCTTAGGTTCCTCAGTTGTTAAATGGTCTCCAGAGGGTTTTTGAATGGAAAGAATAGATAATAACATTTTCATTGCTGAATCATGTACACTTTGTCAATTATTTTAAATGAAATATTATGTTGATCATTCATCTGCTTCATTTCAGAGGAGGACATAGAATGGAACAGCTTTAGGGTGGCATTAACAGACTCAGAAAATGAACTGAATAACACTTTTATGAAAGAGCTAGTTGTATTTTTTAATCAGATGCCTGAAACAAAATAGAAGTGGACCTCTCTGCATGACATCTATTAGAAATCAGCTAATTAATAATGGTTTAGTTGAAGGGCAAATGAAGGTAGTTGATACTTACGTTAAAATAAATTAATAATAAAACACATCTCCTCTAGAATGTTGCATATTTGATTGTATCTTCCTTGCAAATTTCATGGTCACATGTCATCTTAGAACAAAATTTTCAAAAGGGCTCAGTGTTGGCCTAACACTTTTCCCATTCAAAGGGCTGTGCTCCCATTAAAGTCAACACTGAATGTTTTTTTTCAAATCTATGTCTTGAAGTTGTTAAGGTATGTGAGGTAAAGGCCCCATATCTTTGTAGGTGATTGTACTGCATCGTGACCATGTGGGCCTTTGAACTAACTGGGGAAAATGGATGTTGCTGCAAAATATGTATTTGCTGTTACTGCTAACCTTAAACAAAATATTTGGTGTAGTGAGCAATCTGAGCATCAGAAATAGACAGCGGTGAAGCAATTCATGTATTTTTCTCATGTATCACAGTCATCAGTGACTGACAGCTGAAAACACTAGACAGAATGAGCATGAGACTTAAAAATGCTTTAAACTAAACTGCTAGATCACTTACGCAGAATTACTATCCTCGTTAAGCAATGGTCGTTTCTGGTAACTATTATTATTGTTGAGCTGATTCCCTGTGAGAAGACACAATTAAATGGTGTTATAGTTAGAAGTAAACTTGGCCAGTTTGTTGACATTCACGTGATATTATTTCACTGTTGTAAGAAAGTGTTTCAAAATAAATAAAGTGAGTATTACCTTAAAAACACTTCTAATGCAGTGTATCACTTTCTGGTATATTTTATCTGTCAGTCATTATTATATGTAGAGTGGCATTTGGAGAATTGAACTGATCTCAAATCAGCTTCTGTTTCAGCCAAGTTTTAAAATTTGGATGATACATAATGAAGTTCTCTTGATTAAACAGTTTAACAGAAAAAAAAGTTTTATTTCTAAAAATCACCAGTAAGATAGTCTTCACACATCGTTATGCTGGCCTGTCCTTAACATCCCCAGGCTTTGCTGGAGGCCAAAATGGTCCTTAACAATCCATCATTAACTTCTGTGATGAGCACAGGGAGTCTTTGATTGTTAGAATTAGCCATGGTATACAGCAGTCTTTAAACTGTCAGTTAAAAAGTGCTGTTATACCAGATCATGAATCATTGATGCATAAAGTAAATTACTTTGCGTACCAGTAAACTGATCACAGATACTTAAAGGCAACGCTCTGCTGTGTTAATCTTGATCCCTCCCTAATGTCCTAAATGCCTACTACTGCAACCATTCACTCTGGGTAACAATGTCCCATTCTATTGCATGAATTGCGTTAAGTGCTTCTATTTTAGCCTGCAGCCATGTTGCAGATCACTAGGGGCGAGTCAGAATTTGAAAAACAGCATGATGAAGTGAAAGCAGGCCTATGGTACAGGTGAGTTGTTGCTCTCCTACTTAGATGAATTTAACACAGATACTTATATTTTAAATATATGAAGCTTTGACTTCACAAATTGTAAACCCATTACTTGGCTCTTACCACTAATAGCACTGTACTTTCCTCATTGATTGATGTAATATATACTGTAGTTAGGACAAGGTATTAACAGCGCACAGATGAAAAGCCTCTGTCTTTTCACGAGCTGGGGAACAGTTGAACGGGTACTGCAAACAAAATAAGTGCGTTCTGCGGCAATTTTCTGGAGCTAACTCTCACACTAATTCATACCACAAGAGACAGAGACATAATGGATTTGCTTGAAAGGGAAGATCTGCTTCAGTGAGAACTGATCAAACATGATTTCATTCATAATATAGTTTAATAGCTGCAGTAATGTATAGTTTGTATAGATTAGTTTTAATTATATTCTTATTAGAGCTAGTTGGCTTCCTTTTTTTTTTTTTTTTTTGGTTTTAATTTAAAAATTTGGATGCTCTTTCAGTTCCATTTTTTCAATTTTTCATCCCAGTTCAGGACTGAAAAAATGCTGACATATCAGCATTTCTGACAGAATGGGAATTCAGATGTTTGCTTAATTCTAGGTATAGAGATAGATTTAAATAGGCAGTGCTGTGGTGTTCAAATACGTTTCCCTAGTTGTTAAAAAAATTCTGTAATCAGTAATTGACTGGAAAAGGGCTGCTAAGTCTTTACTTGTGTATTAAAATGTATTCCCTCACCCCAAAATTGATGAAATGTTCCTTTTTCTACAGTGTTACTGTATTAGAACATGTATCAGAGGAATAGCTGAGTTAGTCTGTATCTGCAAAAACAAAGAGAAGTCCTGTGGCACCTTATAGACTAACAGATATTTTGAAGCATAAGATTTCGTAGGCAAAGAGCACCTTGTCATTACCTTTCTGTTTAGATTACAAATGCTGATGTGTAAAAGTGTTACCCCTAATTGCTTTGTGAGCAACTTACAAGTTAAACTAAGACTTCAGATTGGTTCTGGTAAGATACACAATTGAAATAGCAAGTAAAGCTATTTTTAAGCTTGAACACCATGGGCTAAGGAGTCGGCAAAGTCACTGCACACGCTAAGGATGGTGCAGAGGCGCACCATCTCCGCATAAACCCTGGAGAAATGGTTGCAGAAGGAAGGCAGTCTGTTCTGTACCCTTTGAGAAAGTGCCGCATGTGCCCTCCGTCACATCGACTTGCTCCACCAGATGGTGTGTTTAATGCTGCCAGGAGCACTAGACTATGAGATTTGTCCTCGTTGAGGAAGCAAGACCATTGCCTTATTTGGAGGTGCAAATGGTAGCAAGGCTCCCAGGAGTCCCTTATGAGTTGTTGTGCAGAACAGGCTATATGGATTTTTCACTGAATGGAACAGAAAGAAGAGAAAATAAAATATAGGAGAAACAGAAAAGGGAAATTCATAAAATCTCTATAATAGCCGTTATAAATCTTTGGAACACGTATACAGAAGCAAGTTACTTATAACACATAATTGTGGTTATGAAATGCATTATTGTTCTCATCCACTTTAATTCCAAAGCTCTTAACCAGACAGTGTGTGTTTATGAATGTTTCCAGTTTATTATTTTTGAGGTACAGACACTACAGTGCCTTTTCAAACTTGAATGTCACAAACGTGGAAACTGTCCAATGCTCAATATTGAGTCATGAGGAATCCTTCCAGTAGTGCAGAATGACTTTCACAGCAGCTGTGACCAAGATGACTGAGTGCTTTTATTTATCCTATACAATTTTACAAATGTAAACACAAGCATTAGAACACCCCCACCTCGAAATCTTCCTAGAGAGACATAATCCATTTTGCTACCTTTCTAAATGTTGCTCTCATGAAAGCCTGAATATACACTGAGACCCATGTTATGTTATAACAGTGCTTCTTAGGTGCTATAAACACTACAAGACATATAGGTGTGTAGCTTGATTCCTTATCTTTTCTAAGGTATGTCCTGTTATACAGCCAAATCCTTCCCTCTTCTACAATGACAGTGGGACCCTGACCTGACAGAATCTATTTTCCTCTGTTAGGAAATAGGGGAGGCAGTATTTGAGAACCTTAGCAGCTCTGTTCCAATGGCTCAATGAACAGAAGTTGTGAGTATGGTCTTTGGATCTATAACTACAACTACTCAGGAAGGGGGAGAGTACTGGCTAGGAGGGTTACTGCAGACCTGCCGTTGTGTATTTGCTTTTCTGCTGTCCCTACCCCCATGGAATCCACAAGTGCATCCCAGCCACTCAGATTATTTATTTGTACCTAGATTTGGCCTGTAAGAGATGGAACAAACTGTAGGTTTATAACCTATGTGCTTGCTTCTGTATTTTACATTTAGGGGTTTCAGGTGTCAGGCTGTCAGGCAGGATATCTGGTTGAGAGGGAGCCTGACAGTGTTCAAAAGTCCTGTTACTGCAAGTGAGTGGGGCCCTGGGTCACCAACACTTGCCAGCTGCTGCTCAGCCAGGGCTGTCTCCTACCTGCATTTAGTGGGCAGCACGCAGGTAAGACACAGTTCACATCACAGCCCCAGAGCAGACGAATCTCAGCTGTAGGAAGGGGAGGATGTGGAGTGGTGAAGAGAACCCAGTGCTGAGAAGCAGGGAAGGTGGGGCACAGTGAGTGACAGGGAGAGAACAGGGACTCAATGGAAGAGGCGAACCAGGGGCACCTCCAGGGAAGAGGCAGAGAAGGGGCAGGGCCTTAGACGAGCAATAAGGGGACGCCTTGTGGAAGAGGACACACAGTTGGACTGATTTTCAGCAGCTAGCAGAAGCTGACAATCCTATAGTTAACTATCCAGCTAGCTAATGCCGTTTATGAGAGATAAACATGGAAATCCAAGTGTCCACAGGGCTGAAGATACAGTAACCTAAACTGGTCTAATCATTTCCAGCTTTCCTCAGAGGGGATTGAGTGAAGCTAGGCTTGCTTTTCTGGGATGGGTTAGCTCCATAATTAATAATTAATAGCTCAAAGGTTGAGATACTATCTAAGAGAATCAGAATGTGTGTTTTCTTTTACACTGGAGCTGGACATATTTAGCACACTTTTAAAAATAAAAATTAGAAAGTGAATTATGTTCTAGCACCTATGTGGGTAAGAGTCACAATACATTAACATTGGGAATGACCCTGTACTGCAAGAACAGCTGCTCCAGAAATTGAAGGGGGCACAAGCAAAAATAATGTGGAACTTTTAAGCAGTAGGTTATCTAGAAACTGAGAAAACTGGAACCTTAACAGCAGAGCACTATTCCTAAAAGTGAGACTAGATGCTAAAGCATAGCTTAGCTTCCTCAAACCCTGCTGTGACTGCAAGCTTTCTAAGACTGTTCTCAAAACTAAAACTTTTAAGCAACAGTGCAAGAGTTTCATGGTGCCCTGAATGCCAGCACAAAGGGACAAGACAAAAGTCTCTATGGTGACAGAGGCTTGCCAAGTCAAGCCCTTTTGATTTAAAGCTTTTCATTTCGGTAGGTGTCTTGAATGGTAGTGTGTGGTGTAATGCTAGACTTAGGGCTCAGTGTCACTGGATTTCATGTGAAGTTGAAGAGGTATATGTGTGTATTTGGAAATTAACCTTTGAACTAAAGTATTTAAGAGTAGCCTTTATTCCTCACTTACCTCATCATTAGGTCATCTATATCTGGATTCCCCAGGCTTATCCACAAGGAGGCATAATTCTAAACAATTGTTTTCTTCCTGTTTATTTTTAATATCCACATTTCACATATTTCCTGTTCAATTTAAAAATATTAACTCTGGCTGAGGACCTTCTTGAAATTGGTCAGATTTCTCCTCTGGGTTCACGGAGAACAAGCTCTTCAGAAAAAATGGGGATGAATCTTTCTGCGGGAGCAGTGGAGAACCTATAGTTTTTCAGTGTACAAATGAAGAACTTGCGAGGAATACTTGTCTTCTGCCACTGACTTCAAGTTTTGCACATATGTGAGTGCTTGCAAGTGGTCATCATCATCATTTCTTCTAATCAGCCCCTGTAAAGTCTTGTTAAGCATGGCTCACCATTTCTCGATTTCCATCTCCACCTTTGGGGTAGTAATGAATTTAGGAGTTAAAATAGTAGGCCCTTTCCCCCAATAGTCGCTTCTTCTCACTTAGGATATTTTTTTCTATGAAATCAATATTGAAACATAGCATAACAAGATTTACTTGAATTTGTATATCTATGGGGCCTAACATCAATATTCTGACCTTTCACCCTGACCTGATTTTATGTTTAAACTATAATCTAAGTACTTAAACTGCTAACATTAAAGCTGTAAGACAAACAGGGAAGCATAACACATGCACCTGTGTATGCACACTTAAAACAGGCTTTGCTTTGGGTGGAAGGCCTAATAGAACTAAAGCGGTTAGCCTAAGTTAGCGTGAGTGCTTGACTTAAGGTTACTGGATTTAGTAATATATGTCTTGAGATTAAAAATGGAGGCAGTGGAAGCTTGAAATAATGGACTTATGAAGGATTGTGGGGTATGTGTAACCGTTAATCTCATTAATTTATCGGAAAGATATTAACACAGAATTGAAGTGAACAGCTCATGTTAGCAGTTGGAACCCCACTCAGAACTTGGGCCCCTTTGATGTGCCAGTTGTGCTATTGTGCTGTTCCATTTGCCTGTGTGTGTGTGTAGGTGGGGGTGGAACTGGGTGGGGGTGGAACTGACTACCTCTGGCCCCACCCCTTCTCCCCTTGGTCCTGCCCATTCCAGGGGCATGGAGCCATCTCCCCACCCCCATTTTGCCCTGAGGCTCATGGTGGTTATAGGTCTTGGTAAGAAGGGACAGTAGGATGAGAAGATGGCAGAAGCCTGGCTCACCATACCCACTTAAAGTGCTTCCTCCACTTACTTTTCTTGTCATCTTCACTTCTGATGGTCTCCCTAAGACTGTGTGTGCAATACAAAGGGTCATTTTCCTGTACTTATTGTGTTCTTTTTAGATTTTTATAACCGTAATTCTACTTGTTTGTATTTAAGTACTAGGGAAAGTTTGAAAGTTTCTATGTATGGCTCACCTATCTCATCCTTAATAGTAATCTTATGCAGCCACTTGAGCAAAAAACCTGTGGTTAGTAACTTGTGCATTTTGCACCCAAATCAATCTAAAGACTACAACCCTATGTGTACCAAATGTACTTGGAGTTTTCACTTTACTTCATGGTTTTATTTCGGTTTGTCCCTCTCTTCATAGATCTGTGGTTCTTGCTTTGTAATATTTCTGGTGATAAAATACAATCCTACATGTAAGCACACTAATTTTGTTTTATGGGGGTGTGAGAAACAGGTGCAGGATAATAACTTTTATTAATATAAGGTGTGCATGAATGTGAGATACCATTGTAATTACTGACTTGTTAAATTTTAGTCTTAGAAACACAGCTTGGCATTTGATAATGGTATTACCTTGAGAAAAAGTGTGGTGGGAGGAAACGCATACCCTTTAATGCTCTCAGCTCTTTGCCCAGTTATACAATCATCAGGACATTTTTCCCCATCTCCTACTTTTCTTATTATCATAACTTTCTATGCTAGGAATTTAAAGTCTAATTCCATTTATATGGGCATCCAATATTAGAAACTGAAGCACAAGCTATACTTTCTCATCTCACCTAGCAAGTCATAGCATATTCATAAACCTTATTTTCAAGAAGAAACTGCTGTTAGTTTACCTAAAATATTCCCCAACCCCACTCAGATGACTCAGACATTGCCTCACCCACTGAGAACTAAATTAAAATCTCATAAATAATGTGTTAGCATACAGGTTTATTTCCTAACATTTATTTTTCAATGGCTCTTCTGAATGAATAACAACTTCTAGGTTATAAGTAGTTCATTTTGTCCCAGCATAGGCTTTTTCTTCACCTTGGACGGAACATGTATCAAGGTGGTACTTACCACCCCGAGCCAGTGAGTTAAGGCATTTGGGACCACCTGAGTGGAGATTATACATCAGCCTGGCAGCCTTTTGTTCACTTATATTTTTAGTTTTTTTTCTCTTCTCATAATGCAGGCTTGAACCTTCCAAAGGCTCACATCCCTTTTGATGATTACTTCCAAACCTGAGAGAATAAGAATCTAGCCAAAGTAATAGAAGTGATCTTGTTTGCATGTGTTTAGGAAAGCACCATAGTTAATCATTCAACTCTCAGGACTCTCCATGCTGTATCACTGTGGGGTTCCATGCTGATTGTTTTTTTGCTGACATTTATATTGAGTTTACCCTGTAAGAAAAGAGTATTCTGCTCAGCTGCTAGGCTGTCCACTGACCAGGCATCTGAGAATTATGCTGCATGTTTTCATTTGGTACTTTACCACCAGTGATATTCTGTCATGCAAAATCATCAGCAGGTACATCTGGGCAGCCCCCATATCTTGTGCCATCAGTGAAACATATAAAGCTTTTAGGATAGAAACAAATTTAATGTTTGGAAGCTTGGAGAGTCAAATCAAATAAGTAGTCAAACATTCACCTTGAGGTTCCAACTGTATAGCACCATCATGACTATCTGAATGAGGGGCATGACAATGAGGCTGGCATGACAAGGTGTGCAGAATCTGTTACTAATACTATGTAAGATGGGAATGAGCTCTTAGCTTATCTCAGTGTTTCTTCCAGCTCTGAAGTGAACAAGACTTTTCCACCTCCATTTTTGCCAGTTCTATAAATGGAGGAAGCACCTTGCTTTCCTGGGCACTAGATCCCATTGGTTCAAATTCACATTCTTATTGATGTATTTTTTTATTTTTTATCCTGAGTCATACTTATTCATTTGCCTGGCTGGTAAATCTTTGGCAGCAGGATTGCAGAGGGAGGTGGGAAATCTGGTTTCCATATGCATTTGTTATATTTCTAAGGTGAGAGGCATCAATAGCTCCTCACAGTGGAATCTGAGGTCTGTGAACAATGTAGAGGTTTCAGAGAGGTAGCCATGTTAGTCTGTAGCTTCGAGAACGGCAAGAAGTCTTGTGGCACCTTATAGACTAACAGATATTTTGGAGCATAAGCTTTTGTGGGCAAAGACCCACTTCATCAGACTTCTTGTTGTTCTTGAATGTACAGGTTGAACCTTTGTAATCTGGAGCTCTCTTATTCAGCAACTTCTGTAATTCAGCATGATTTAATTAGCCAAATGACAACTTATCATGGGTGTGGACAAGTTTCCTGTCGTCTCATAAAGTTTGTTTACAGCCACCAGTCCTGGCTTCAGTGTTCTGTGCTGTTATTTAACTGTAAGTTACCCCCTAAATATCTTCTAAGAGCCCAGTAATCAGTGGAAGTGTTGGTAATGCTGCTGGACGTTATCGACCTCCCATCAGTTGGAAAAATTCTCTCATTCAGCACCAGTCAAATCGTGAGGGTGCCAGACTAGAGAGGTTCAACCTGTACTGTAATCTCAAACTTGCTATAACTAACTGAAGCTGGCTTTCTCATTCTGGTAGGTGAAGAATCGGCACCAGATATTGGGGAAAATAGTGCAGCTTCTCAGAATACTGAGCCAAAGAAACCTTACACTGAGACTTCAGTCCCAATAAACCCTTTTTGGTGGTTAGCAGTTTCACATCAGTGACTGTAATGAGATTGTACAGTACTCCCTTTCATCAAAATATATCTAACAACTACCTTCGTAAAGCCAGATAATTTACATCCAGGTTCATTATCAACATATTACATGTTCTGCTCTGCTGTTTTTTCTTCTTTTGCAACGGTAATATTTGGAGTGTTTTTCCTGTGGGTTTATTTCAGTCTACTAGTAGAACTTTTTTTTCTTCTCCCTGAGCATTCGATCCTGGGAGTAGAACTTTCCATTCTTATTACTGGGAATCAAATTTTTGCCTACAAGACTCAGTGCCTAGGAAGCAGTTCTCCTAGGTAGAGAGTGGAGAGGTAGAAGGTTAAGTCTCTAACCCTTGCCCAAACCTTCCACTAGGTAACGGTCTCCAGTGCTGGCTTATCTGCCATCTTTTCTACTCCAGTGATTACCAATAGCCCATGCAACTTTGGAGCTCAGTGTTCTGGCAGAAATTAATACAGAGGATGAATACTTGTTGTATATATTCAAGCAAGCCCACCAACTGGGGATTGGACAAGGGGGGAAATTGCACAGTGGCCCAGCCTTTCAAAGGGGCCCAGAATTCCTGGCTGCTGCTGCTGCTGCTACTGTGGCAGTGGTGGTGGCCAGAGCCCTGGGTCTCTTTGAAATTCTGCCCAAGTGCCACTCTGCTGCTCCACATAGCTCTGAGGGCTGGTGGCAGGGCCCAGCCCAATGGGTCAGGTGGTGCCAAGGGCTGACTACCCTCAGCCTCGCCACTTCTACCTGAGGCTCTGACCCCTCAGAGGCCTGGAATGGGCCCCCCCCCCAAACCTTGTCCCAAGGCCTGCAGTGTGTGTTGGCCCTGCTGCATGCAGGAGGGGCCATGGCACAGCAAGAGGTCTCTTCATTTTATGAACCTTTTTCGCAATGGCCGTGTCTACACGAGAAGCGTTGGTCAGCAGAAGTCCCTGTCAGAAGGGATTTCCCTGCAAAACTCCTGTCAACAGATTACATCTATACATAAGAGCAGATCAAAAGAGCCCTCCACTCTGACAGAGAGCAGCCAGACTACCGGGCCCTCTCTCAACAGAGGGCTGACCAGAAGTTCTGCAAACACAGCTGCCTGGTGAACCGGAAGCCCTGTCTGTCGACAACAGGGCCCCGGAGTGTCTACGTGGTTGTTTTGTCACCAAACACTGTTGAGAAAGACGTTATACCTCAACTGGGAAAGGTACAACTCTGCTGGCTGATGCGTCGGGATATGTTGACAAACTGTTGACAAAGTGGATTTTGTGTGTAGATGGTCCATGAGTTTTGCGGACAAAAGCCCAGTTTTTCCAGGAAATCCTCTTTTGTAGACATAGCCAATCAGCATAGGAAGGATATCTAAGACATGTGCTACTTTAGTGCATCAGGAGTAGTGGACAGTCAAAAGGATGTTCAGTGTGGTTAAGCAACCAAAAGTTCTGACTACCAGATTAACCTTATTCATACCTCTTTGATTTGCAAAACAGGACAGGGAGCTGGTGCTTTCTTGTGAATAGGGCTTGTTGAAAAATTTCTCACAAAACAGTAGTGAAAAGTGCAGTTTCACTGAAATGAAATTTTTCAATGAAAAAAGATGAGAAAGGTCTGGATGATAGATTTAGCCATGTGGATGGAGGGGAAAAATCGGATCTTAGAGCTGTTTTGCAGGAAAAAATTGGTAAGATTTAGATACTACTACCATGTCAAAGACAATATCCACATTATGGATCTGAGTGACAAGAAAGATGGTGGTATTGTCTATGGTGACAAAGAAAGTAGAGAATGGGGGAGAAAAGAGATGGGGATAATGTTAGGAGCTCTCTTGATCGTGTTGAGTTTACAATACCATTCTGCACTAACCTAGCACAGTGACCTGCTAACAGATATTTCCCAAAAAATTACTGACAGAAACCAAGATAACAGTAACTAGATTAAAAAAAACAGTAATGATTATGAAATTATGTGGTTTTCCATAAATATTTTCCCCTGAAAACGTCAGAAATCTATGTAAAGTACAATGTTCCAGGATGCAAATGATGACTGGCCTGGGCTTGACATGTCCTTATGGGACAACGCTAAAACTAATGCATGCATGAATGTTACAGTATGCATTTTATTCTCAGTACTATCGACTGGGGTGCAGTCTCTGTGTGCCATGTACACACACAATACACTATTCTCTTGGATCGTTTGTATTTACTATTGCTTATTAACAACAGATAAATAATATGGATAGTCAGTTTGCTCTTTCCTGAACTATGATGGTGAAAGAGATTCTTGTGTGGTGAGATGTTGCTGTATTTTTATCATTGAGCCCCCCCCCACCCTCCCCGCCCCCGGTCCCTCTCTCCAAACTTGTGAATGTTGCAAGACACCTAGAAGTTTGAACCTATCTAGTTCAACACTCTCTCTGGCGTGGCAACATCTGTGGTTTGGCATGATTTTAATTAGCTGGATGTCTACTTATTGTAGGTGTGGCCAAGTTTCCCGTAGCCCCCTAAAATTTATTTACAGTCCTGGCTCTCAGTGTTCTGTGCTGTTATTTAGCTCTAATCTAGACCTTAATATCTTCTAAGAGACCAGCAAGCACTGGAAGTGTTGGTAAACTTGCTTAGCTTAAGCATGTTTCTTATGCTTTATCTGCTTGTGCCAATATCGTAAAATTGTGTAACATCACTAATACTTTGTTATTACGTGAGCCAGGCATAGGCTTACATAGGGTGTGTTGGTACAGTCATACACAGTTATTAAGCAGCATTGAAAGCATTGCTCCATTTATTCACCAGAGCAAAATAAAAAGAGACCCACTCGCTACAATATTGACCTCCTGTGGTTTAGCAAATGCTCAAGATTGGCATTGATCAGGTCTCAAGGGTGCTGGATTAGCGAGGTTCAATCTCCTCTGCCAGATCTGAGTGTCACTCCCATTCATCGAGTGACTTGAGCACAAATCTAACTTTTAAGTATGCAAAGTCAATGAAACTAGGCACATGTTTAAAGTCAAGTGCATGCTTAAATACTTGATGATTCAGGCACCATGTGAGTAGTCATTGGAAATCACAATAGACTGAAGGAGTTTGTTCAAAATCTGCTCCACAAATATCCCTCACTCACCTGTCCTCAAAGGGACAGGGAAACAAATACCTTGATTTAACTATCATGGATATGAGCAGCAAAAAAAAAGAAAAATTAAACAAGAGAACAGGAGATTGCCTTGTAAAACTGTCAGTCAAGAAATGCATTTCTATTTTAACTCGTTCTTTTTTAAAACATGTCAATGTGTTTTCAGCAAGTGTAATTTGTGGGGATGGAACAACCCTTTTCTGTCAAATAGCAGCAACAAAAACAAGAAACAAAAGTAAATTCTTCTGAACTTAGTGATTCATGAAAATTTAGAATACTCCAAAATTTTGCTTCACTCTAGATAAACCAAAAGTTTGATGCAAACTATCCAAGAACTATGTTCTGCTAAACTGATCCAGAAGAAAAGGAAAAGACTTCTATGGACTAGTTCTTCTTATTCGCATCAAAATCAGAAAGCACAGATGTGCTCAAAAATGAAACTTATAAAAAAGGGGGGAAATAGTGTTTGGATATTTTCTAACTACTGCAGTTGCAATTCTTCAGCTGTTTCATTGGGAACCGTAATACTATAGCAGAATTCCAACAACAGTCTTTTGTAACTTTGACTTGAGTGCGGGTTACATTTTTGGATGGGCTCCTAAGTTCCTGTTTATTTCTTTATTTATGTTATAGTACCTAGGAACCACAGTGCTGGACCACAACCCCATTAAGCTAGCTGACATACAAAAGAGAACAAAATGTTTGTGCCTGCCCAAAACTATTTTATCCATCCTCAGCCAGACTGACAGCCGCCGTGGGCTTCAGGACAGGTGTGCGGGGGACAGAGGCAGGCACTTTCATACCCTGGAAGGGTGGGACCAAGAGTTTAAGGCACATGGCGGAGAGCCCTTAGAGACCCCCAGACCACGACATGGAACATATTGGACTTGGCAATGTTCCTTTGAGTTAAATCTTATCTAAACTTGCGATAATGCTTATTAGGACTCAGATCCACAAAGTTATTTAGGTTCCTAGCTAAAAGGTTCCATTGACGTCAGCGGAAGTTAGAACCTAAAATGCCTTTGCATATCTGGGTCTAGACTTATGCCTGCACTAGAGAGCTTAGTGTAGCACCAGCGCAGCCAGGCTTGTTTAAGCTCTCCAGTGCAGCTGCTCTAAGCTGATGGGTGAGAACTGTCCTGTCAGTTTAATTAGCCAGCTCCTGTGAGCAGTCACAGTTATGTCCTGTCAGCATAGCACTGTCCACATTGTATGTCTCTCAATGGGGTGGCTATAGTGTAGTCATAGCCTAATAGTACATCTATGCTACCTGGTAGATTGACCCAGTCAGGGTCAAGCTTCTGGAGCTTGGTTTTGTGTGCCTAGTGGGGACATGTGAAATCAAACTCTCAGGAGTTGACAGTCAACCCTTGTATTCCTCATTATTGTGAGGCATAAGGGAGGTTGATGGGAGAGGTTCTCCCATCTTCTCAATGAGGGACAGCCGGGTAAGTCCATCATAGATGTCAACTCCAACTATGCAATTGTTGTAGCTGGAACTGACTTATGTGCAACTGCATATCTGCAATCTACAGCCATACTGTAGTTCTACTGTAGACCTCACCTAAGACTTCAATACCTGGGCTTACTTGAATTCTCTTTAAAAAAATATGATCCACAGAATTTATATCATATATTGAGTTGGCAAAATGTTTTTCGAAAAACTCAAGACGTTTGCAAACCTTGTCCTCTGCTGGGTTCAGCCACTATGATCTAATCGGCATTTTTACACAAAGTGGCAGGTTGCTGCCATCAAACTCTTTAATTGCTCCGCTATGAGACAAGCACAGATTTTCACCTGACACCATGCAGAGCACATTACTGTATCCACACGGGTTATGTTTAGTTGATACAGCGTGTCCTTCTTAACAATAGCATTACAAAGCAAATTAGCCTTTGTATAAAATGCCGACAGCAGTCAAATGGCATCCTCCCCTCCATGTTCATAGGAGGTGTGGATTATGCTCCTATTCTCCTCCTCAGTGTATTCAAGTACTTATTTGGCAGTGGGAGGGTTTGCTGAACCACTGTGACAGACTTGACAGGTGCAGAAGCAAGATGCACAAAGCTTCCCAGACTTGCCATCTGGGAGGCAGCTTCTTTTCCTTGGCTTTGCTGTGAGAGCATGATCCTCTGGCTGCTAGAAAACTTGGCCTCTTCCTCTGCTGTTTGGTTGGAAGGACTCGCTTGTCATCATATGGCTGTGCTTAAAGGAGAGAGAGAAAATTAGGCTGCAAAGCAACGGGAAGACTTTTGCTTAGTGCTATTTTGTGGTGAAAGTCGGTTGTTGGCTTTCTTTCCCACAGTCATTACCGTTACCAGTGTAAATAGGTGCACCTGTGTCCCTTCAGCCCCTGTCATTTGGCCACAAATTTGTTCTGTTTGAATCAGCCATATACTTCACATCTTGGTGTTATAAAATCCTTCATGTCTTAGGGTGCCTGGAGAAAGGCCCAGTTTTTTCTTTTTTCTCCAGTTCTTGTGAAGAGAGGATCAAGGGTGGAATGAACTGGAACAGGATTTGCTTTGATGGAGATGTTTTGGAGAGCTTTCCAAGCTAGCTGTATTGATCTGCTGAGTAAACAACAAAGCATCTGTCCTCTGCAAGTGGCTAATTCGATCACATCACAACAGAATAGAATCCTTGTAGCAGCCTCAGAAACAACCAAAAGAGGATATTTTGCAATATAATAATTCTGTCTGCATGGTTGAAGGAGAATAAATGCTTTCCTGGCTCCCTGTGGAACTAATAAGGAAAGGCAAGTTGAGGAGCCTTGAATAATTATTTAGCCATTCTTAAATATTTATGAACTACAGAGTATGTCACATACAATTTAAGATGGAGCTGACAATTGCAGCATACATCAACTTATTGCACAGAAGCTTAAAAATATTTAATCTCTCTCCTTTAAAATAAAAATCCCAGATACATCCTCAGATAAGAGAGGGGCAGTAAACTATAAACAGAGAGCAGGGAATCATTTTTCACAGGTATAGAGGAGGAAAAAAATGCTATGAGAGCAAAGTATTTTCCAAGAGATTATGATACTAGTTTCCCATTGTATTTTTCTTTGTACTGGAAAGTTTGGCTTTGGCTGAACCAAAATCTGGGCACTTCTGTGCTATTTGGTAGACTGGAAAAGGCTAGATTTTCGAATTTTGTCTTTTTTTTTTTTTTTTTTAAATTATTGCTGTACAACCAGAGGGCCACTTATGGGTGTGTTAAAGACTTAGCTCTGCTGATTCTTCACTGCACTTTGGAACTGGTGATCAGAGAATGAAATCTTCCCTGTCTTCCAGACACCATCCTCTATGTTCTTCCAACCATTTGTAGAAGCATGCTCTGCTTTGCCTGTGGCTTCCAAGCACACACTCTTTTGAGAATATTTTTGGAGGTTTTGTAGAAAATTTCAGGCTGATGACAACGTACAATCATTCGAGTCACTCAGTCCTTAAAAAATGGGAAAGCTTCTGGCCAGGATACGTTTGTATACTGAATTGTTCAAAGTAAACCTTGATCAAGTAGCATCTCTATTGGCCCCTTCAAATAATGGCTGTTATTTTGAAATAATTTTGCTGTGCAGACATACCTGATATGAGCACCATCATTACCAGGAGGCATATGAGATGAACTGGCCAAGTTTTTCTGATTGTTAGACTAGCAATAACATGGATGTAAAAATGAGGCTGCCCAAAACCATTGTGGTGAAGAGATGTGGCAGCTGAGCTGAAAAACCTGGGGCACAGCTGGGGAACTATTGGAGGATTTCCCAAAAGCTGACAGGAGTAGAGGAGCTTTGTTGCTGCCCTACATATGAGAGGCATAATGGTAATATGATGATGACAATGTAAGAGCCCAATAGGAATGGTCTGTAGGAATCAAAAGTTGACATATATAGGGCTTCTAGGATCATGTCCTAATTTTGGGCCAGAATCACCAGCCTCTCATATATTGTTATATGCTCATTTTGAAATTTCTCACTGGATGATACTTGGCCAAGTTAATAAAAATTAAAATGGTCTTTATAATGAGAAGAATGGCTAAACATCTTTAATTTAAATTCTGTTCATAATTTTGGCTGAGGACAAGTCTACATATTACACTGTCAAGTCAAATTGCTCATCTGTGGTTTCTGCCACAGTGGCATTTATGAATTACTGTATGACTGTATGAATTACTGTATCACCCTTCAGAAGGGTGAGATGAGGATAAGACAGCTATCAGAGGAGAAGAAAGCCCACAGTAAGGACCTGCCAGACACCCATTACGCATGCAACAGATGCAGCAAGGACTGTCACTCTCGTGTGGGCCTTCACAGTCACAGTCGACACTGCAAGTGATGATCCCAAATGGAACTACGAAGGGAGCGATCCATAGTCTACATAGACTGAAGGATGCCTACTACTACTATGACAATATGATTGTGTAAAGTGTAATTTTTTTCCATTCCCAAATCTTTGCACCCAGTCTTTGAACATAAGAACATAAGAACGGCAATACTGGGTCAGACCAAAGGTCCATCTAGCCCAGTATCCTATCTGCCGACAGTAGCCAATGCCTGGTGCCCCAGAGGAGGTGAACCGAAGACAATGATCAAGTGATTTGTCTCCTGCCATCCATCTCCTGCCTTCAACAAAAGGCTAGGGACACCATACCTTACCCCTTGCTAATAGCCATCTATGGACCTAACCTCCAAATATTTATTGAGCTCTTTTTTAAACTCTGCTAGAGTCCTGGCCTTCACAGCATCCTCTGGTAAGGAGTTCCACAGGTTGACTGTGCGCTGTGTGAAGAAAAACTCTTTTATTAGTTTTGAACCTGCTACCCATTAATTTCATTTGGTGTCCTCTAGTTCTTATATTATGGGAACAAGTAATAACTTTTCTGTATTCACTTTCTCCACACAATTCTTGATTTTATATACCTCTATCATATCACCCCTCAGTCTCCTCTTTTCTAGACTGAAAAGTCCCAGTCTCTCTAGCCCCTCCTCGTATGGGACCCGTTCCAAACCCTTAATCATTTTAGTTGCCCTTTTCTGAACCTTTTCTAACACCAATATAGCTTTTTTGAGGTGAGGAGACCACATCTGCACACAGTACTCAAGATGTGGGCATAGCGTAGTTTTATATTGGGGAAGTAAGATATTCTTTGTCTTATTTTCTATCCCTTTTTTAATTATTCCTAACATCCTATTTGCTTTACTGACTGCCACTGCACACTGCGTGGATGTTTTCAGAGAACTATCCGCTATAATTCCAAGATCCCTTTCCTGATCTGTTGTAGCTAAATTTGCCCCCATCATACTGTATGTATAATTAGGGTTATTTTTCCCAATGTGCATTACCTTACACTTACCCACATTAAATTTCATTTGCCATTTTGCTGCCCAATCACTCAGTTTGCTGAGATCTTTTTGAAGTTCTTCACATTTGCATTTCACCAGCACTTGAAAATCATAAGTAGTACTATATGCAAGTAGGTTCATATTCTGGCTGATAGTTTATACGTAGTGCAGACTACTATTTTTTTCCCTTTAATTCTAGTGCCTCTTGCTGAAAGTGATAGCCTTGAAGTGACACTACATTTAAAAAGATCCATGGTCGTAGTCTATGGAGTAACTAAATATAACAATGGCTATGTTTAATCCCTCCAGATGTCTTGAAAGAGATCAGAACCCACCTTCACTGCACTGACCTCCTCCCCACAAATAAAATACTTGACATAGGTCATATCTTGTATCATGTAACTAGTAAAGTATGTGCAATAACAGGCTTTTCTTTATTGGAATGCAAATATAGACAGGGAGCCCATCAGGTGAAAGACATTCATTTTGTGCTGGTGTAAATTGCATGGGCAGCTGGATGTGCTTCAGCAGAAACACCTTGCTGTGGAGGATTTTGCAGGTTTCTGGTCCCAAGTGTTGATTTATGTGGTAGCACAGACACTCTAACTGCCCACTCATTCTCTCACTGACTGAGTACGAATTGGATGCCTGGTGGCAAAGCAGTCTAAATTGTCTTAGTGGCTTGGTTACAGCATCAGCATCTGGAGTGTGTTGGAAAGGGAGAGAAAGGGTCAGGAGAAGGGAAACATGCTGTATAGTTAGACAATGGGAAATCTCATACTCTTACTTATACAAGGTCAGAAGGGTACCAGCTGAAGGAGCCACATAATAGACAATCTGATGATAGTAACTAAGGAAATATAAAAGGCACTCAATTTCTTCCCCCATTGATAATGCTGCCTGAGGTGCTGTAGATCAATTTAGTCATGGTTGTTGTTAGGAAATTGCTCTGGTTTGATGTTCCACAAGCAGATCATGCAGTTTCCTAGGAAACATCCTTTTCCTCTTAAAATCTAATTCTTTTACATTGCTTGATCTGATGAGTCACCTTGCTTGACTTTTCTTTACTTCCTTCTACTTATTAAAATGTACCTACCAGGTGGCAATCCACTAACTGACAGGGATTTTAGTTCTTATCACTGGGCTGTTCGATTAACTCTTGCGGTGCCTCCCTGTAATGCAGGTACCGTGCCTGATTTGGCAAAACAGAACTAACAGGAGTGATTGTGTGAGAAGAACCACTAGTTAACTGATTTATCCACTAATGGAACAATGTGTCTTCCTCTGACCAAGAAGAAAAAGAACTCACTCACTGCACGATCATTTTTCCTTCATGTCCCATGGTGGAATTTAATTTCTGTTGTGTCAGAAGTAAGGCTGTGAATCATAAAGCATCTGAGATGCCTACACTCACAGCTAATCACCTAAATCCCTGTGCATGTTGTTGCTGCATTTTAGAAACTAAGGGAAGGTAGGCAGAGCAATGACTATCTTGCAGGTGGAACCTGAGCTAGTCAGTGTACTTGGAGGCTGCCTAGTTCCCAGTGTAGAGCAGCTCATGGAGTATGGGAGGCAGAATGTGGGGCACTGATAAGTTCAGGGATCTTCACCCTACACATAAAACAATAGTGTGAGTCACAGGTGAGTGTAGGGCAAGCAGGATCGAGGTTTCAAGCATGAGCCAGAAAGAGGGATCTGTTTGAGGAGATAGCTGCTCAGTAGTGTCAATCATAGGTGGTGGATTAGGTGGATAGAAATCAGGTTAGTGCGGGAGAGGGATACCTTGTGGGGCATGTAAAGGGGCACAGATTAGAGAGCAAGGACAGCTGGGGTATCTTGAAGGAGACTCAGGTAGCCATGGCAGGAAGTATGGGAGGGCATTCTGGTGAGGGCTAGGGGCAGGAGGAGAAAACTGTGGGAGGAAGGGGGAGCAGCAATTGAATGGGGAAGAGGGTGGATAGGAAAACATGGTCCAATACAATGAAGAATAGCATCTGCATCCTGCACAGTCTCTGCTGTGACAGCAGGAGGAGGAATTAGGCCAAAGAGCAGAGGCGCTTCAGACCAAAGCTGAGCCTGAGCCATAGGCCAAAACTAGGTTCCAGCCATGGCCAATCTCGCACACACCCTGCCCCTGTGGGAGCTTTATGGAGCCCTCACAATGGGCTGCATCTGCTGGCAGTGGCTGGACCTGGAGTTACTTCAGCAGTGTGTGAGATTCTACAGGAGGACCTATCCCCAGCCGCTCCCAGGAACCAGCCACTATCCATCATCACATGGATCAACATAGCTGTGGTCATACTGGCATCACGGACTATTGGCATCCTCCTGATCCCGCACCAATGTTGGAAGGCCATAATCAGTAATTTTCGTACCAGCCACCCAGAGGAAACACATGGTTGAATTCCACCAGCTTGTGGCTTTCCCATGTATCTTGGACGTAATTGATGGAAACCAGCTGCTAGGAGACCTCATCCTAACCCCAATGACTGCATAAGTAGACTCTGCAGTTACATACATGATGGGTGTGAATAATGCCAGGTTACATTTCATGGACATTGTGGTAATGTAGCTGTTGTTGTGACTTAATGCATATGAACAGTCACAATGCCGACTGAGGGAGATGTTTGTTGATGGAGCATTTCCCCATGGGTAGCTGTTAGGAAAAGCAGATATTGAACCTCAGCTCCTCACCACAGTCATGACCCCCTGAATCCTGGCTGAGGACAATCATGATCATGTGACAGAGAGAGCCTTTGCCATCGTGCAGATGCAATGGAGGTACACTACAGCACAGCCCCAGAGAACTGCATAAGCTTGTTCTGGAGAGCTGCATTTGGCATAATACTGCTGTGCAGTGTATCATTCCTGTTCCTAAAAGACCACCCCTGCAGGGAGGAGGTTGCATGTGCTAAGGAGGGATGGCAAGACAATGGTCCTTTCCCAACAGCAGAAGGAGAATATGGGAGCAAGTCCTGCAAGAGGTGTTTTAGCGTATCCGCAAGTACATGTATATTTAAAATGGACCTTAGCCAAAAATAAAAAGTAATAGTTAAAAAAAAAAGTTACCTCAAAAGTGTGTGCAAAAAGTGCTTTTCTTTAGGGTAGGACAAATTTCTAGGAGTACTGGGAGGTGGGGGTATTACAGAATTTAAAAAGGTGCATTAAAGTGAACAATTCAGTCACAACAAAACACCAAAATCCAAGTTAATACAAGATTAAACAAAAACACTTTGAGTTAAAATGCCAATCAGTCACATGCTCTGAGTTAAAAGGCAGAATACTCTGAGTTAAAATGAGAAGTGAGGCAGCGCTTTTAGAGCTAAAATGCTAATGTTGCCACACTGATAAAATGGCATGGATGTTCAGCTCAGAGATAAAATGCTCCATAAAAAGATTGAAACAAGGCTCAGTTAAAATGGCAGAATCAGACTCACAACAGTAATGGTGAAACAAATGTCATGATGAGAGAAGAATGCATTGAAAAAGGGTAATAACAGAGTAGTGGTGGGCATGTGTGACAGATCCTATACAAGTGGGGCAGGCTATTATCAGATAGTGCTCTGGTGAGTGTGAGCCTATCAGTGAAGAAGATGACAAAAGGTGAAACCCCATTACTCCTCCATGTCTCCTTTTTGCGCATTTTACTTGTAGAGCAGTGGAGAACCCATGTGTAGTGGCGACTGTCTTCTCACATTCTGGGTGCTCCGTTGTGGTCCATGACAAGCATGGAGAAATTTGTGGAGACTGGAGGGCTCCCACATTTTTGGGGTTATGCACTTGGGTGGGGCTGCAGTAAAGGGGTGGGTTGGAGAGGAAAATGGCTGAAAAGGTCTCCGTGGAGACAGGGTGGCCTGGGAGGGGATAAGAGTCCAAAATGCTGGAAAAAAGGTCTTGGGAGAGACTCTTCAAGCTTTGGATAGAATGTCTTCTTTTGCAGGGGAAAGAAGGGTCAGAGGGGGGAGGGAGGCCAGCCTCAAGACTGGGAAGATGGGGAAAGCATGAATCAGGTAGCAGGTTGGGATCTGGGGAGGAGGACAAGGAGGGGAAGGGATATAATTCTGGGATATAGAGGTGGAAGGGCACAACTGAGGTGTACCAGCATGGCATGGATAGGTGCCACATGATGAGGAGCAAGACATTAGATGAGAGCTGACTAAAGAGGTCACAGAAAAAAGTGAAAAGTTGCTGCAGAAATGACATAGGAAGATAAGACAGAGACTGATTGTGGGGAGAGGGGGTGTATTACAGTGTGAGGGTGGCATAATGGAGACACATCAGGAGCCAGAGGGTAAAATTAGGAGGGAAAGGAAGCAATGGTTCAATGTGTGTTCAATGTGGGGAGATCGTTAGAGCAGAGTGTTCATGGAGCAGTTGTTTGGGACAATAACCAGTGATTGAGGATCAGATTTGTGTTTCTTAAGTCAGGGATGCTGGTTGGAAATCTGCTCCTTCCCTTGATTGGCCAGAGTAGCTCCTCGGCTAGTGTGCTATCTTGGTGAAGAATCTTACAGCTCACCTATCTCATGGCATTCACTATGAGGGCTTTCAGATGCCTAACACAACTTAAGGGATTGCACTGTTGTGCTTGAGTCTTTCTGGGTGAAAGTTGGGTGTCCAACCCCCTTCATGAATATCATGAATGACCAGAGTTTCTATTTTTTCTGCAGTGTGTCATTGGGTTTATTCCTTTCTTTCTGTCGCTGTAGTCAGCTTAGTTTTATAGATCACCTTCAGGGTGTGAATCAACTGAGAGGCAATTGATGTTGGTTCTGCTGAGGCAATAGAATGATTTCAGCGTTGCACGTCTTGCACACTATGTTTGTAAAACAACATTTCAGTTCTGGGGTGTGACACTTCAGTTCTGAGGTGAAAAAAATGAATGTGAGCTGTGTTAAATGGAGAGCTGACAGTATAAGGGGTAAGCCCTCCTCTATCCATGACTATAGAACAGTGGTCATCGGACAAGTGAGGAGTTGGAGCTTTTCAGAGCTAATGAAATCAACAGAATCCCTGGATAGAAAAACAGCCCTGGAATTTATAGTTACCTGTTGCTTGTTTTATGCATAAAACTCAGTAGTTTGCAGGTATCTAATGAGCCCCTGTAGCTACATCATTAATAATTCTTTGGTCCAGCAGAATACATCTTCCATGAAACCCTCAGAGGACTGTGTTTTTATTCTACTTCCATCTGGAGTCAGGTCAGAATCGATATTCCTGCTACTTTCCAGTGCCCATGATTACACCAATTGTCATTATACCAGCAGGTATGCAAACAACTGTAACTAATACCTCCAGAAAATGCAGTTTCTGAGGGTGGCAGAAGAGTTTAAAGGAGCAATACTTTTGACCGGGTACAAATTATGACCCTGTAGCTCCAAAAAGTGTGGGTAGTTAAATCACCACCTTGCCTCTCAGACATCCAGCTACATTGTCATAAATTTTTGTGTCTATTTGTAAGAATCAGATAATTTCCTTCCGCTCCCTTTTACCTTGCTGTATATGTATTTGTACTCCTTCAGCACATGGCTTGCTCTGCGGCAGCTGGTGAGTAGGCGGTCTTATATAAAGCTATGTGGAATACTTGAGCATTCTTTCTGTTTTATAAGTATATTTCCTGATGCTGAAAGTTATGTAAAATGACAAAGGGTCCAAAACAACAAAACTTGAATAAAACTTGACTCAGTTAAAAAAGAATAGTTCATAACAAGCTGTGAGAGAGGGCAATGGCATTGGATGATGTCTGTGTTATAACAACAATTTAGAACTATGTAAAAAAGTGTCTTTTTTAATGAAGACCTTTGCAACCACATTGTAGGTGATTCAGGCCTCTACAGCCTAGCTTTCTTGTTAAGCATTTTCTTCATAGGTTTAAGGCCCAAAATGATCATTATGATAATCTATCTTGACCTTCTCCAAGGGACAGGCCATAGACCCTCACTCAGGAACTTCTGTATCAAACTCATAGGGTGTGTCTACACTAGCCGGTTACTTTGAAGTAGCCAGCACAACGTTGAAATAGTACACGTTGCGTCTACACGCACTGGGTGCTATTTCAAAATTGAAATCGACGTTAGGCGGTGAGACGTCGAAATTGCTATTCCCACCCGAAGATGGGAATAGCGCCCTATTTCTACATTCAGTGTTGAAGTAGGGCGTGTGTAGACGATCTGCGTCCCGCTACATCGAACTAGTGGGGTCCTCCATGGCGGCCATCAGCTGAGGGGTTGAGAGACACTCTGTCCAGCCCCTGTGGGGCTCTATGGCCACCGCGTGCAGCAGCCCTTAGCCTAGTTCTTACTTCAAAATAGGCTACTTCAATGTAGTGTGCTAGTGTAGATGTAGCCATAGGGTACATCTGCACTAGGAACTAACGTCAAAGTTAACTTCGAAATTAGGCACTACATCAAAGTAGCCAGCAGAGAGTCTACACATATTTTCCTGAACTTCAAAGTTAACTTTGAAGTAGGGAGCCCAACTTCAAAGTCCTTACTCCATTTCCAGGAGTGGAGTGGTGCCCTTCTTCGAAGTTAAACTTTGAAGTATGGTATGTGTAGATGCTGTACTTTGAAGCTGCTTACTTTGAAGTTGTACTTCGAAGTTACTTTTGTAGCGTGGACACAGCCATAGCTTCTGATTCAGCTTCTTAACTGAACTTAACTTCCAGAAAGATAAATTTTAGGAAGTTAATGTTTAAAGATTTAAAATAATGGGGGAGTGTAGCTCATCCTTCGGTAAGCTGTTCCAATACTAAATTTTACTTTAAATATTTTGTTTTATTTTTTTTTAACGTAGGTGAGGAGATACTGGAAAAGTAGAGAAGACAAATAAATGAATAATTATTTAATTATACCATCCGTGCTGCTCACTTGTCCAAATAAACTCACGTGGTGTGTTCTTGCATGGACACTACAGCCTATTCTGCAAGAAGCTCTGTGTGGATGGACTCCTGCACAGATCTGAGCTGTAGTCAGTGAGGGCTCCCTATGTGGCAAATACCCATGAAGTAGTTTGCAGGATTGAGACCATAATCTACCCTTGTCTATTTGGATGGAAAGTCTTTTACCCACACAGCAACTGAAGAAAGCAAAGAACTGGCAGTATATCGTGTGCCAGTATTTTTTGCAAGTTCTGCTTTGTGGAGATAAGTCAGCCAGGAATCAGAACTCGCTAGTAAACACAGTGATAAAAGCTAAAAACCAGGCAGCAGTTTCCCTGCAGAAGAAGACATTCTATCCCAAATCTTGAAGAGTCTCTCCCAAGACCTTTTTCCCAGCATTTTGGACTCTTATCTCCTCCAGGGCCACCCTGTCTCCACGGGGAGAGAGACTGTGCCTTGCAGCCTGGTAGTGCTGAGGGAGCTATATGGGTATGTACTCTACCTGCTATCAAAAGAAGTATGCCAGGATACCATTTTGTAACCAATTCTAACTCCCTTAGACAAAGGGTTAATGGGCACAAAACAGACATCAAAACACTCCAGATCCACAAACCAGTTAGTCAACATTTTAATGCAATGGGGCATTCTATCAATGACCTAAAGGTATGTGTGTTACTGAAAAAGAATTTTCGCACTGTTCTTCAAAGGGAAGCAGCCGAGCTGGCTTTTATATTCAAATTCGGCACATTAACATGTGGTTTAAACCGGGATGGGAACTTTCTGAGTCACTATAGGGGCTCGTCTGCATACTTGGCTTAATCTTGACCTTCCCTCCACCCTTCCACTCTCTGATTTGCTCACCTTGATTATCTTCTTGTGATTTGTCCTCCTTGCTTGCTGTTTTTAGTTCTCTGTGCCTTAAATATTGAGTCTGTTCTGGTCTGGCTATGATCTGAAGAAGTGGGTCTGTCCCATGAAAGCTCACCTAATAAACTATTTTGCTAGTCTTTAAAGTGCTACTTGACTGCTTTTTGTTTTGATAGTGTATAGACTAGCACAGCTTCCTCTCTGTTACTAGTCCTGATTTTTATCACCCTTCTGATTGGTGAGCTCGCTGACAAAAGCGATGCTGATCAGCTATGAAAAAAGCTATGAATTTAGACAAACCTCCCAGCCAGAGCGCCTTCCCTCTGCTGAAAATACATAGGTGAGGCATTAATGCAGCTGAGTTGTGCACATGTTGAATGCACACTTGGGGGCAGGCATCCTGTAGCTCATACACCACACAGCCCCTTTGTGCAAGTTCACAATGGTGAATATATGCTGGAAACAAACAGCTCATCTTCCCCTTTCAGTAATTTCTGGTATGCATCTAGGTCTGTGGCAGCAACAAAATAAAGGGAATCTGGAGCCCAGTCTCCATATTGACTTCAGTAGAGCAAAACTGACCAATTTAAACCAGCTAAGGGTCTGGTCTCATATGGCTCCTGAATGTGTAGAACACCAGAAGATCCTCTGGACAGCTGGAAAACCCCCAGAAAAATCTTGTAACATCTAAACCTATGACACAATTCTCCCACCCTGCTGAGCAAGAAAATAAAGTGGAATAATATTGTTTTTTATAAATGGTGATTGCTGCTTCATATAATAAAAATTGCAAGTGGCATTGTAAAAAGGGCTGGGCACCATGAATTTAGAAAGGACTGGCAACTCCTTTCCTGTTTAAACTACACTGGAGCTCTAGAATTGTCTTCTCCTGCTCAGCTACATCACAGATAATTGCCACGTATTGCTACATGCTGGCTACATGACATCTGGCTGCTGTATGTGTCACTTAGTTCTGAGATGGGCATAGCCAGAACACAGACCAATTTGCCAGTCTAATTTCTTTTATCCACTCTGATGAGGCCTTCATGTTCAAAAACTGGAGAGAGGTATTATATTATAGGATTTATTTGTTTATTAAGCAAAATGTGCTGAATGGTTCAGCAGAACGTTGCTAGCAGAGAACAAAAGTTTCTCCCTGACTCGTGGGTCAGCTGATTCACAGCTAAAACCACTGATCCACTGCAGAAACTGAGTGTCCCGTTCACTACTTGTTGTCAAGGAAGAGAGTGCTGAAAGAAGGATAATGCATAAATCTGTGCAAATCTCAGCAGTTTTGGTTCTGCAGTTCATGGACACCTCTTTGTTTCAGTTTGCGCTGGTCATCCCTCTGGAGATTAACTCAAAATAAAACTGCTGAATTTCATCTGGTTCTGCAACAAAACCAGACCATGTCTTGCTTCAAATATTCTTAGAACTTTTGATGAACTTAGTGTGGTTCTTCAGACTACAAGAAGCACAAAACTGGACAAGTTTTTGCAAGGCATTGGACTTCCATGCAGCATTTGGAATAATTATAATTTATAGTATGTGTGTGTGTGTGATATGAATAAGTGTGCAATATGTAAAGCCTGCACAGATGGAATGGTCTATTGATTGGAGTTCATGTGTCAGAAGGACATCTAGGTCCTAATCCAGACTTTATTTTTTTCACTATCAGAACAAATCATATCCCTCAACACATGTTGAAGCTTACAATTTATTGGTGAATTGTAAATTCTTACTGACGTCAGAGGATATTATGGAAGGAATCACCAGATGGTGCTGTTATATGTGGTCCAGCTCATTGTTCCTCTTTACATCAGAGTTTGTATTGTATTTTTTTTTTGATTGAGGGCATCGGGGGAACGGAGATGCGGCAAGCAGCTAGGACATTTTCTTTTTGCCCTCATCTTTCTAACTTGTCAAATAGTTCCCTTTATACCGGGCATTGCTCTTTTGTTTGAGATGCCTGAAAGGGGATTGTCAACTGTTTGGCTGTGAGCCCCTTTGCTCAAAGACCATTGTGAAGGTAGTAGAAAATAGCCAAGCTTCACAGAGGGCATGTTGACTTGGCATACTCCTTTTGGTAGCCCATAGAGTACATACCCATATAGCCCCTCAGGACTGCCAGACTGTGAGGCACAGCCTCAGTAAATAGAATAAGGATACCTGAAGGAAGGGTGTAGACATGTAATGTGAGTACATGCCCTATACAGCTTTCTACTTGCCCAAGCAATGCTTCTCTACCTGCATTGTTACATGCTACCTCCTTGCTGCTGGAATCTTTTCCAGATGTGGTGAAGGACTTCAGTAGTGGGGAACTGTTCAGCCTTTGCCACCACCAGTGGTACATATTGCAAATGTAGCCTAAGGATATATTGGGTCTTCATGTTGCTGAAAATTTTCAGGCAGAAGGGGCCTCCGGAAGAAGGACTTCCTTCTGGAAGACACCCCCCCAGGGGCTGGGCTTCTACATGGCATTTTGGAGTCCAGAAAAGCATCTTCTGGACTCCAAATCACGCGACTGTATGCTAATGAGGCATGGGGAATTTGCATCCATGCATCATTAGCATATTTTGGGCTGTTTATTAGCATGCCACTTTCTAAACAGCCCTTGTGAAAGAAGTCAGTTTATTTCTGTATCTGCTGATTAGATCTTATGGAAAAAACAATATTTATTTTTCTAAAAATGCCATGATGGTTTCCATTTTGTAGAATTTAAAATGGACCCGCTGTTCATTTTATTGAAACCATTATCAAAAAAAGAGTGAATTTTTTCTTTCCCATTAACCTTTACTGAATTTTTTCAAACTAAAAAATTCAGTAAGAGCTTTGAATGTCACCAAAAATTAACATTTTGAAAATATCAGCGGTTGAATTTAAGCATATCTTTCAACCAAAAATAAGTGTTTAGTTAATTTTTTAATCAGCTCTAGAGATGACTCATAGAGAGGAAGAGATTGTGGTTGAACTGATGTAATGACTATGAATTTTCTACAACTTGTGGCTGGCATCCAATTTCATATCTATGCTTTGTGTGAGGTACGCTCTCTTCTCTACAGCTCTGATGTGATTGTACCTGCAAAAATGTAATTTAATTCAAAATCTGCCCTTGGAATTATAGGAAGGCAACTCCCAGGTAAGATTGCCTAGTTCCATTGACTTAAGTGGGAGCTACAGACTAGCATTCTGAAAGCAGACATCACCCTCTGTGTGAAGTATTTCTCTTTTGTGAGCAATGAAAGTACCTTGATTCTGATGATATAATTATAGGGCCTCGCTTTCTCCTGAAGGGTAAAGGAAATGTACTTAGCTCCCATTATTGCAAAGTCAAGCACTCAAATATTAGGAAATGCCAGAATTAAAGTTGCCCTTACAGCCTTAATTCAGTATCCGTTATGATACAGCTTTTTCATCACATGGTCACCTACTGGTTTTTCCACAGGATCCTGTGATGGTCTGCTCCACTGTATTCACCCTTTGCATGGTATTGTGATAATTTTTGTACAAGTGTGCTTTGTGAGGTATCATATGAAAACTCATCATTTGCGAGACAATATTGTTCTGGTAAAATACATGTAGAAACAATGTGTGCACACTTACAGGGTTCCACTGTATGGTGTTACTAAAATGTCTTCAAAGGCTGTGTTTTCATTGCTCAGTTTAAAGGGCTGCCGTGGCAGTGCTTTAATGCAGGTGTGTGATCACAGCACCAGTGCTGGGAGAAAGCTCCTCCATGAGTCCCAGTTTCCATACCTAGCAAGGTCCATTTTCTCCCCTCCTCCCCATCCCCTTTCCTCAGCTTGCTTGTCACAACGTCCCACTTTTAGTCTCTCTCTCTCTCCCTCCACCAGCCAGCATCCAGCTCTTGTCTTCATCACAACAAGCTCCTCCCCACTCCCATGTATGGTCCTTATTTCTCTGCATTTAATTCAGGCAGTTTCCTCCTCCATATTGCTTGGTGGGAGCGGTGGTGCAAGGGAGGGCTAGTCTGACAGCATAGAAGAGAGAAGCTCCCCCAGCTTTCATTTCCAGTGTCAAGCCCTTGCCTGGTCTGGCCGAGCCCAGCCTGCAGCAGTATGGAGCAGCAGTTGCAGAGAAAGCCCTGTTTAGCTCAGGACTGGCCCCTGATTAGTGTGGACAAAATCTTCAAGGGGATTTAGTTGCCTAGCCCTAGCAAAGTAACACCTGCAAGTGGTCCTCTTTCGAAAGCTTATAACTTGGTTGCCTCTGAGCAGCTTTACATGGCCAAAATGTATTTTTCAGTAGCCTGCTTCCCAGAAACAGCTGAACCATTTTGACTGAAATAAATAAATAGATAATTGAGTCTAAGCCAGACAACTGACATGGAAAATTTTAACCCAAATGGCAAACTTACAAGCTACGTGGAAATAGCAGAGAAAATCTGGCTGGGCAGGGATACCAGTCCAGCTATAAGGATTATGTGATAATTGATCTGACCTTTAGACTCTCTCTCTTTGGGAGGTTTGGTTCTAGATCATGGGCTCCCAAACTGGGGGGTGTGCCCCCCTAGGGGGGCATGAAGAAATTCTAGGGGGGTGTGAGGCGACTCAGCCTGCCCCCCTTCCTCTCCCCACACCCCAAGAAAGAGCCAGCTCTCAACCATGGACTCAACTGGTTAACTACCGGTTGAGTTCTTTCTTCAGCATGTGGGGCGCTGTGAGCAGCCCCTGCTGTTTTACATGGGTGACCCTGCAGCCACTATGAAAAGGAGACAGCTGCAAAGATCCAAGTGGAGTGCCCTCCTGCAGATGTGAGTGAGTGAGTGTGGGTTGGGGGAAAGGGAAGGGATGGAGGAGAGGTGAGGAGGTTGTGGGGGCTGAGGGGGCTGGCTGGGAATAGGGTGAGGTAAGGGAGGGGGTTAGTAGTGCCTGGCTTGGGGAGAGGGGAGGGGAGGGGCTCTGGCAGCTGGACCATGAATCAAGCTGGCAGGCGGTTCACACAATGGGGGAGGGGGGGACTCTGGCTTGGGCAGCTTGTGCGGCTCACGCAGCTCAGGCAGCTGGCCCTGACAGTGGGCGGCCCATGGCTCGGGTGGGTGGCTGGCCCACGGTTCAGGACGTTGGCCTGTGGCTCACAGGGCTCTGGTGACTCCGGCCGGAGGCTTGTGGGGCTTGGGCGATGGGCCTGTAGCTCAGGTAGGGGCCCCATGGCTGGCGGGGCTTAAGTGGCGGGCCTGTGGCTGGCAGAGCTCGGGCAGGAGCCTGCAGCTGGTCGGAGCTCTGGTGGCCATCCCACGGCTGGCAGGGCTGGGGCTGGCGGGCCCACATCTCATGGGTCTCGGGCATCGGGCCCATGGCTCGGGTGGTGGGCCAGGACGCCAGCGGCTCAGGCCTGCAGCTGGTGGGGCTCCAGCGGCTGGCCTGTGAGGCTCGGGCAGATGGCTGGTGGGGCTGAGGCCGGTGGTCCTGCAGCTCGGGTGCTTGGCCGGGGCTCATCATCCTTCATATTAAATTCATTTTGTTTCTGCTGTTTCTGATAGTAAATTACATTTTTATTAAATTTTTGGGCCAAGAAAAAACTATTTTATTTTTAAATAACATTTTTTATCAACCACAAATTGAATTTTTTGTTAAAAGGGGGTTGGATGATGATAAAGAAGAGGTGGAGAGGGGCATGAGGGTTTCTCATGCATCAAAAGGGGGGGCATGATGCCGAAAAGTTTGGGAACCTCTGTTCTAGCGTTTAATTTTTCAGATAAAGATGGGAGTTAATTATAGGCCAGTTCAGTCTTCCTGTCCCTATTAACAACCTGACTGCAATTCCTGCTGACACAATTGTCATTCCTGTAGCTTTCTCTTTCACACTGAAGAGAGATTTTCTCTCCTGGACCACCTCTTTCAAGGCCATGGTTTGTTTTGTTTTGCTTATCAGGAAGAAGGTGCTTTGGAGACTGTCCTTACCCATGAGCCTCTTTGCTTTAACCTGACACTTTGAGCAGAAGAACTAACATCTAGTCCTTCTTTGATCTGCTTGCATACCTAGTGATATCGTACCGGCTAGCTTATCTCTTTCAGGGTTTCTAAGATATCCATCACTGTGATGTCGGTGGGCTGGATTGCTCTGGTGATAGTACAGTCATTAATATTTGGATGGCTTACTATCCAGTGACAGCACCTTTTCAGTACAGGTGAATCAGAGCAGCAGAAAAAAACACACCTCAACAGCTACCTGTGCCGCAGAGACAAATATAGTCTATAGCTCCAGGGACATCCCACATTCCTCTTGCTGCCATTCTTTGTAAAACGGAGCCCTCATCACATGTAGTATGACAATGTGTATCTTCCCCTTGAGCCTCCTTCCAGGCATAAGGGCTTGGGTCATCTTATTGCCCAAGAGACCTTATCAGTTTGACACTGCCTTAGTTGCAGAAAAGCTATATGGAAATGAGCTGGAATGTAGCATGCAGTCTGAAAATGGTTTTAAATTCTGTCATTATCACAGTTTAACACAACTTTGGGATCTTTTTATTACTCCCTGGAGGGAAAGAACTGCTGATACTGCCTAGACTGAGGCTTTTCACTAAACCCGATACCTCTCCATATTCAAAAAATTGAGGTTAGTTATTAAATCTGGCAATGGCTCTTGTATTTCCAACTTTTCCACTTTTTCAGAGATGGAGTATCATTGTCTAGGCACCAACTTCACTGGTGCTGCTGTGTACACTGTGAGTAATTTCATTGACTTCAGTGGGGCTGATCATAGTCCACAAAGTAAGTTACAGGTGTACATTGTTGCAGAACTCAATGCTTTAGATTGTGTTCTTTAGATTACTCTGTACTTTCCTGTGTTTTAATTCTGACCCAGTAAAAAGACATTTTATGCTTTATTGCTAATTTCCTGAGGTGTCCAACTCTCCCACACTCCGATATACTGAGTTTCCCTGAGCATCCCTTTCTTCATCTCTTCTCTCCATTTTTATTTCGGAAAAATGGTGTGATAATCCAATTTTTAAAAAGTATGTGCATTCCACATGTAGATCATAGAATCATAGAATACTAGAACTGGAAGGGATTTCAAAAGGTCATCATGTCCAGTCCCCTGCCCTCATGGACTAGACCAATCACCATCTATATCATTCCTGTTAGATATTCATCCAACCCGCTTTTACGTACCTCCAATGATGGAGATTCTACAGCCACCTGGGAGGCTTGTCTTTGGAGCACGTGTAATCTCTCAGTGACAGCATGGTTTATTGCATTATTTCTCAAGCTTTTTGGTGCCAGGGATGGACTTGTTGCCTTTCTAAACTGTATCAGGAAGATCTCAGGGTCTGACGCTTGTCCATGGAACTGTTGAGAAACACTGCTGCAGGAGCTATTGCACAGGACTGGGTGTCCAAAGTCCTCCGTCCTATTTCTGCCACTGCCTCTGACCTGTTGTGTGACTTTGAGTAAGTCATTTCACCTGTTAGTGTCTTTTCTCTTATTCTTTGTCCATCTGTTCTACCTAAAATGCAATTTTTTCAAGGGAAGGACTTTCTCTCCCTATGTGAGAGTACATTAAGTAGCACAATGGGACCCTGGTCTCAAATGGGAGCAGTAACTGCATCCATGATGATAATAATGACAATAAGAGACAACCAAATAAAACAGTCTGAGACCAGCAGGTTTCAGTACATGATTAGACGAATGCTGCAGTTTAGTCTGCAGAGATGGTGGAATTGAATTATCTTCTGCAGATTTGTTTGAATGTTAGCATTTGATCAACATCAGAAGTGGGTCTGTCCCACGAAAGCTCATCACCAAATAAATCATTTTATTAGCATTTAAAGTGCTACTTTTCTGCTGCTTTGTTTTGTTGGAGTACAGATTAGCATGGCTACCTCTCTGTTTACCAATCACCTTCACGGAGGAGTCTTAACTTGTCTCCTATCAGAGGACCTCTTCTATATGTTTTGTGGAATTTGAAAGTTTTTGTGTTGAATAATAGCACTAAACTAGCTAAACCCATTTTGCTCAAACTCAGAAAAATAGTTTGGGGATGACCACAAACACAAGAAATTTCAGTCTAAAAGAATTTGAAAACGTTCCAGGCAACTGGAAAAGAAGGTTAAAAATGTAATTTTGACTTTAGGCTTTGCCTGCACTGCTAAATTATCTCAATGTAAAATCCAAGAGAGGCTGAGGAACATGAAGCTTTTACAAGGTTGTAGTTAGCTGAGGCCAAACCTATATGCTCCACCTGAGGATTATCTTGACCAATTGCAAAGAGGTAAAAACTACAGTACCTTGTCTCCCATACAATTTTTTATTGATGTCAAACCACGTCACGTTTGTAAGAGGCAGCTTCAGTCTGAGCTGGAACAGTCACAACCAACAAGTCCAGTGTCAAGGCTGTTCCCTGACCCTGAGAGGTAGCTGTCACCACCCAAGTGAGAAAACCCCTCTTTATAACTCAAAAAAACACATTTGGGATGTGTTCCCATGAATACACACTTGGGATGTCAACCTGAGGGGTAACCCCGAGCTCTTAATCCTCCCTTAGGAGGAAGCTTGAAAATAAAAAGGAAGAAGTTAAGTTGCAATCTGATAGCTGACCTTTCAGTTTTAGGCACACATTCACACCAATCCTTCTCTAGGACACAGGAATCAAATCATTACCTTAAAAAGGTAATTTTATTAACAAAACAAAAGATATTACAGAACAACTAAAAAGGCTAGATTAAAGCACAGAGAATTACTTCCCTGGGATTCGGTTTAAAAGTTACAGTGTATGGGGGGATATACCAGCCATCTTGAGAAGTCCCACAAACCACACCCAGAATAAAAAATAACCTGATCATGTCTGACTAAACATTTCCTTTCTACTTACATGTCTGTATGCCCAGATTTCCTTGAGGCCTGAATATTTATGGAATTTCTTAAACCTTCTTAAGCTTAAATCAGAACCATGGAATTATAGAGTCTTAGGGCTGGAAGGGACTTCAAGAGGTCATTGAGTCCGGACCCCTGCCTAAAGCAGGATCAACCCCAACTAAATCATCTCAGTCAGGACTTCGAAACTTCTAGGGATGGAGATTGCACCATGTCTCTAGGCAACCCATTCCAGTGCTTCACCACTCTCCTGGTGAAGTAGTTTTTTCCTGATATCCAACCTACAGCTTCCCCTCTGTAACTTCAGACCATTACTCTGGTCTCTGTGTCTCTCTCCTCTGGTCACGCAAAAGACAGACCCGTCAGCAAATAACTGCTTTAAGTCAAAACATTGCTCTCTTCCCAATGGCTCCCGTGGCTGCTTGCCAACAGAGAACCCACTCTCTCTGGGTTTAACCCTGCACAGGAATTCACTCATGGCATCTGGTTTTCATGGAGTGCCCAGGAAAAGGGCTTGACTGACAACAGAGGAGATTGAGATAGGAAAGCCTAAATTTATTTATCCTGTTTTCATGCAGCTCAGTCATTTTTGGTGAATGGTTTTATTTAGATTCCCAGGCCACCTTTAATTATTCAGCAAAGCATTTAAGCACATTCTTTGGTCCCTCCCTGTTCAGCAGAGCACTTAAACACCTGCTTAAGGCGTACTAATCGCATGCTAGAATTGGCATTGATTTCCATAGGACTTAAGCACCCACTGAAGTTCTTTGTTGAATAGGGATGAATTACTGAACTCCATTATGTGGGAAGTGTCTGTACACTATGATCAAATAAATATTAATGTGACACCCCCAACCCCTTGCTTATTTGCATTGGAAACACCTGAAAGAAAGGTAGGTTACACCACAGTGTGAATTACTTTCCCCTGTCCCTCCTTTGTGCATGCTGGAAATAGATCTCCCACACAGTTGTCAATTAGTTTTATTAATAGATAGCCCCTGCATGTGTGTGCTCTGTGTCACAAGTCTGACATTCCTAATACTGCAACCTTTTGCAGGACCAATAAGCCACGCTGTCTGATTCAGAAATGAGTCTCCATGGAGCTAATCGGCTTTGTTTTTGCCTCTGAGTACTTGATGTTTTTTCCTGCAGCGCTATGAGAGCTGTGGGTTGACTTTTACGGAATTATTGATTGACAAACTAATGTCACACCGTGTGGTCTTATAAGCCATATAGCGACAGTAACTAACATCGCACACAATTTGGGAGGGGGTTGTTTCTGATGAGAGTGGTTTTAGTAACAATCACGGCCTCTGATATGTAAACAATTGCTGATTATTTTAGACATTTTAGATATTCTATGGCTAGTTCCCCTGTTGGTGTGCACCAGTATCTTTACTCTGTGCTGTGCTGGCAGGACTAGCCTGTTTTTATACTGTCCCAAAATAGTCTGATCAAATGATTTGATCTGATTGGAATAGACCAAGAAAAATCCAAAGTAACACAATAGTACAATAAATACCAATAGACTCAAGAACATGTTAATTTGCTGTAAACAACCCCTGTTGCACAGTGATCGTCTGGACAGCAGTACAATACAAAAATGAACATGGTCCTCTGGGCAACAATACAATACAAAAATAAACAAGGAGATAAGCTCTGTGAAATAATATCTTTTATTTGACCAAGCCCTTCCAGCTCCACAGTGCTGTTCTTCAGGTCTGGAGGAGGCAAAGAATATCAGTGCCAAATAGAAGGTGGAACAGAGGGTTAATTATAAGGAGTTAATACAACATGAAGTGGGCACTTAACTCCTCTGAAGTCATAGAAGAAAGAACAGGTAGGCCATGTCTACATCAGAGAGTTTACAGTGTCAGAGCTGTACTGATGCAACTCTGGCATTGTGAGATCTCATGGGCAGCTGTTCTGTGCCAGCCAGAGTTCATCCATCAACCTAATTAAACCACCCCCAACAAGTGGCAGTAACTAGTCACTGGGAGGAGCTCTGCTGTTGGCATACCACTGACGCACACCACCATTTCTGCCAATGTAACTTAGACTGCTCTGGGATGTGGTATTTTCATACTCCTGAACAACATCAATTTTGCCAACACCAGTGGCCATGTAGACATGGCCATAGTAGGTTGTAGATTGTTATAGTAGTGCCTCTATCGAGTCTGTGATTTCTGGTTGTGAATTTAAGGTCGGGTCTACATTATAGAGTTAGGCTGACTTAACTCTGTAGTGTGTCCACTATAACCTTCTCCCACTGATGTAAGTCGGCCAGTACACTACCTAAAAACTCCACCTCTGCAAGAGGCATAGCGCATAGACTGATGATGTTAGGAAGATACAGTTGCTGTGCAGACACTGAGTGCTACAGAGGCGCCACTGCGGTGCTGCTGGGGAAGATACCCTGTGCCAACAGGCAAATGCTCTCCTGTCAGCATAATAAAACCACCTCTTTGAGAGGTGGTAGCTATGTCAGTGGGAACGCTGTCCATACCAGCAATTAGGTCAGTGTAGCTTACTTTTCTCAATGGGGTGATGTAGGCACACCCATGAGTGATATGTCAGTTACACTGACATAAGCGGTAATGTGTGCAAGCTCTTACACTGCTTGTTGATTGTCAGCTGCACAAGGGGCTCACAGCCAGAGGCCTCCCAACCCAGGACCAAGAGTCTGAGCTGGCAGTGGGACTCCAGCTCTGAGCTCTGCATGGGGCTAACAGTTCTGGCAGTCAGTCCCAGGGCTGGGGGGAAGAGCGGGCCTCCTGCTCTCTCTGAACCACAAAGCCTCAAATGGTTAAACTGGTGATGGTGCATGTCCTCACCAGCAGCAATTCCAAAACGAGGAGGATAAGGTGGACATGAACCACCACAGTGGTTACTGTGAGAGCTGTTTGTTGCCATAACGTTCAATTTATTGTTGTAGTGTGAACTTGCCCGAAGCATCCAAGCTTGGCTTTTGAAGGTGTTGAGTGTGCTTTCTTTTGCAGAGCAAGACTGATAGAGAAATTCGTTTGTGAAATGTATTTACTTGGGGTGACGGTGGGTATGGAGGCGTCTCAAGTGCCCCTTCTACAGGCCAAATGCCCACTCAACTGCGTTGCAGGCCTGGTTGAGCTGCTCATTAAAAACATCCTGGCTAGGCTGTGTGTGTCCTGTGTATGGCCTCATCAGCCAGGCCTGCAGGGGGTAGGCTGTGTCTGCCATGATGCAGGGCGGCATTGCGTCCCTGCCAGGGAACGAAGGTCCCCTCAGCCATAGCCCTGAGATCCAGAACACCCGGGCGTCATGGGCACAGCTGGATCAGCCAACGCAGATGTCCTGAAAGCGACCTGGGCCCTGCTACTGTGCTCTGGGGCCCAGATGGTGATGTGTGTGCATCCAGTGCCCTAAAGCAGTTTAGGAAGCCTAAGTCCTCAGAGCCCCGCATGGCTTCATCCAGGTCCCTGACGTGGATCAGCTGCTGCAGAAGGACCCTAGTGATGGCCTGGATGACCTGCAGAGCATGGGGAGAGACGCACTAATGAGTGCAGGGTGGGGTGCAGCATGCCCACCTGTTCCCATCTCCACAGGACAGGGATCCCTGAGGCACTCACACATTGCATCTCGTAGAGCTGGAAAGGACCTCAGGAAGTCATCAAGTCCAGTCCCCTGCCCTGTTGGCAGGACCAAACACCATCCCATTTTTTTAATCTATTTGCCCCAGATCCCTAAATAGCCCCCTCAGGAACTGAACTCACAACCCTGAGTTTAGCAGACCACTGAGCTATTCCTCCCCTCTGTGTGCCTGCCTGTCCCTGCCCCCATCCCCACCAGGGCCTGTGCCCCCAGTTCCCAACGGTGCCCCTTGTGGGGGTGGCCTGTTCCCCCTGTTCCCCCTGCATGCCATCTAGGTGTCACCCAGGCACAGCTTAAATCGTTAAGGACGGCCCTGACGGTGGCCCTACCCACCCCAAACTGGTGGCTGATGGATTGGTTACTGTCCAGGATGGCCAGTTTCCAGAGGGCAATGGCCACCCTTTTCCAGAGCGGGAGCACCAGCATCATGTGGGTGTCATGGTGGCAGTGCTCCAAGAATGTCCACTTGGTCATCCTGAAGTTCTGTAGCCACCGTTTGTCAACCTAATCCTCCAGCACCAGCCGGTCCCACCAGTGACTGCTTGGGGGCAAAGCCCTACAGGCAGCAGATGACCCAGGGGACTGGGTGGGGGCATCGTGCCATGATGACAGCCTCCAGGAGGGTGGCTAGCAGGGTGTCCACCCAGAGTTGCTGGTGCACGGCGATTAGAACTGCAGCCATTGTGCTGGCCACGCCCTTGATGTGGGGGTAGCTGCCCAGGGTCCAGGGTGCCTCCTCCGCTTGCTCCCCTTCTGCATGCCTGGGGACAGGTAGCTGGCCCTCAGCATGTGCAGGCCGAGGCCTGAGGTGGGGGATCTTTAAAGGGACGGCAGGCAGTGGTCCCAAAAGGGCTCATCCACTATGCGACCCTGCCCATGGCCCTTCCTGCCCCTGTCCTTTTGAAAGAGTGCCATGGAACATGTGGACACTCCCTTGCAAAAGTGTGGTGGGGACCACTTGAAAAGGTGGGTTGGACCTTTGCTCCCTGTTTGACTGTGTGAATGCTCCCTTACGAAAGGCCATCTTTCTACGTTTAGTTTCGAAAGCTGTCCTTTCAAAACGGAGCAGTACTGTACAGCAGCCAGTCTGTTTTCTGAACTGGAGGAAGGACAGAGAAGTGTTGAGGGCCAGCAGAAGCCACATAAGGACGTTCTGAAGGCACATGTGAAAAAGTGCAGCATTGGTGTCGACGCTTCAGAGAACCTTGCCCAAGACGGTCCCCAGTGGAGAATGGTAATCCGTGAGGGGGTGGCACAAGTTGAGAGATCCCGCTGCAGTGCAGATGAGGAGAGGCAGAGAAGAAAAAAAGAGCAACAAAAATTGCCCCACACCCCTCCAACAGCTACCAACATCTGCCTCTTCTGTGATAAGGTCTGTGGATCCAGAATTGGGCTGCTCAGCCATCAATGTACTCACAAATAGGAGGCTGACATGAAGATGTCCGACTCATTATCAAGTGACCACCGAGAGAGAGAGAATGTACTGGATGAATTATGCCACACATCATGAAAGGCATGTGTAATAGGATCCATAGCTCTTCACAGGTGTGTTGTGCGTGGTATCAATTGTCATAGTAGTGGATATAGGTTGTCCAGAAAGGTCTGGTGCCACTTCAACTTCATGTGTCCTGTTCTGGGGTGAGCAAAACACCTTCAAGCACATAAGACCAGATGTTTAAGAGGATAATTCTGCTAGACACCAAAAATCATGGACTCAGATACTGGATTTTATGTCTGATTACAATCTGTAACCCTGTAATCTGTAATCTCTTTGTTCCATTATTGCCAGAAGTGTCAGGTACAAAGTGGGCTAGGTAATAGCTTTTATTGAACCACCTTCTGTTTGCCAGGGAGACAAGCTATTGAGCTTATAAAGAGCTTCAAGTATTCAAAAGGTACTGAAAGTCTGTGGCCACATTAGCCGTTCATTTTGAAAGCGATTTCGAAATGAGGGGCAATTTCGAAATGAGCAGGAGAGCGACTGAACACAAATTGCTCGTTTTGAGATCAACTTCGAAATTAAAAGGCGTTCATTTTGATGTCGTTGTTCCACTCCCATGTTGGGAATAATGCCTCATTTTGATGTTGATTTTGAAATGAAATGTGTGTAGTCACTCCCTGGCTGCCATTTCAAAATGAAAAGTCCTCCACGGAGCCATGCCTTCCCCACAGCACAGAGACACCCTGGCCAGCAGCCAGAGCTCTATGGCTGTCAGCTACAGGTGCCTTAAAGCTGCAGGGTCACAGAAACCCCGTGCAGGAAGCTGAGTGTGCTGGCAGCCGTAGGAGCACAAGGTGGCCAGACAACACTCCAAAACATCTCCAGAAGGTGACACCCCACCTTGGCTGGACTATGGCCAGCAGCCAAGACCCCCCAGGATCCCCATGTAGCCAAAGGTTCTGGGCGGCAGGGCTCCCAGGGCTCTGGGCAACCCCCAAAGAGGAGGAGGACCCTGTGGCTCGAAGCTGAGGTCCGAGACCTGCTGGCTGCCTGGGGTGATGAGGACGTCCTACTCAGGGCAGAGTGGCAGAAGATAAATGTGTCCACCTTCTCCCACCTCACTGACAACCTCTCTGTAAGGGGCCACCTCCTCAGGACCCCTGACCAGATCCACTCCAAAGTAAAGGAGCTGCGGCAGAGCTATACCTGAGTGAGGGACTCAGTCCAGCAGTCAGGGACAGCGCCGGCCACTTGCCCCTACTTCAGGGGGATCCATCAGCTGCTGGGACCCAGGGAGGCCGCCCCACCCAATGAGACCCTGGACATGGCAGAGGCAGAGGGGCAGGGTGAGGAGCCCCATCCAGGACGCTTGAAAGCACCCCCATCTCAGGCCCCAAGTACCTGCTGGAAACAGGGAAAGCGACAGCGGGAGCTAGGGACTGCTCTACATTGCGGAGCCCTCCGAGGGCCACGGCCAGGCTGCCTCCACTTGGGCCTCCCCCGAACCACTCAGGGTGGTCGCGGCTCCAGGGGTCTTTGTTACTCCTGACCAGCCACCCCCACAGAGGATTGAAGCCCCCCACCCCTCATGTAAATAGTTCACCCCTTCCCCCCATGTACATAATCACATAGCTCTTTGTTTTTCCAAAAAAACAGTTACATTTATTTAACAGTGCTATGTGTCTTGTCTGAGGTGGGGATGGTGAGGGGAGTGTATGCAGGCAGGGGTGCTGGTGGGGCAGGGGTGGGTGTAGGGGAGTTTGTGTGGAGGGGGCCAGGGCTGGGTCATGGGAGCCCCTGGGCAAAGGCCTTTCAGAGGGCCTCCCACACATGCACCCCATCCCGCTGTGCCTGGAGACATGGGACCGCACCTGGCCCCTCAAAGCACAGCATGGCCTCGGCCACCCAGTGTGCCACAAAGAGCTCCTGCTTACTCTCCATGAGGGTGTGGAGAGCACAGCAGGTGCCATGACCACTGGCACACTGGGCAGACCTACCTCCAGGCACATCAGGAGGCACCTGAAGCATGCCTTCAGATGGACGAATGCCCCCTCAACCATATTCCTGGCCTGGTTGAGGTGGGCATTGTAGAAGTATTGACTCTCATTGGTGTGTCCTGTCTAAGGGCGCATTAGCCAGGCCTGGAGGGGGTAGGCTGCATTGACCACAATGCCCAGGCCCATAGTCACATCCCCAACCGGCAGCTCCCATGGGGGGATGTAAGTGTCCTCGGCCATCTGGTGGCCAAGCCATGAGTTCCACGGGATGCGGGCATCATGGGACCTGCCCAGCCAGCCCACACAAATGTCCTTGAGATGCCCTTGGTCATCCACAAGGGCCTGGAGGATGACAGAGTGGTAGCCCTTTTGATTGATGTATCATCCCCAGCTGCATGGTGGGGCCTGGATGGCGATGTGGGTGCTGTCCAATGTGTGCATGCAGTTGGGGAATCCCAGCTGTTGGAAGCAGGCAATGGCAGTGTCCATGTTGCCCAGGAGGATCAGGTGGCACAGGAGGATCCTGTTGATGGCAGTGATGACCTGCAGGGGGTGGAGGGTACAGGTGCCTGTGTTTGTGTGGTAGCAAACGGGGGGGGTCCCCCTCCCCGGGACCCCTGCTCCCTGGGACCCTGCCCCCAGGACCCGTGTCCCTGGGACCCCCCTCCTCAGGACTCCCCTCCATGAGACCCCACCGTGGGTGCATGGCCCTGGGTGCCTTACCTCAAGGAGGACAACCCCAACAGTGGCCTTCTCCACCCCGAATTGGTGGCCAACCGAGCGGTTGCTGTCCATGGTGGCCAGGTTCCACATGGCAATGGCTACTCGTTTCTCCAGGGGGGAGCGCAGGTCGCACGTGGGTGTCCTGGTGCTGAAGTGCTGGTGGCAGACAATGGCACAGCTCCATGAACATGGCCCAAGTCATACGGAAATTGCAGAGCCACTTGTCATCATCCTACTTCCCAAGGACAATGTTGTCCCACCATTCCCTGCTGGTGGGGTACCGCCAGAGGTCACAGCGGGCCCAGGAGCGGGGTGCTCTGGATGCACCATGGGGAGGCCTGCAGGAGGCCAGCCACATGGTGGGCAGCACGTAGCCTCAACTGGCATGCTGCCAGGGTGGCCATCAGGCTGGCCATGATGTCAAGGATGTCCCCATCAGTGAAGTGCTGCAGGTCAATGGCAGGCAGTGGTGTGATGGTTAACCAAGGCTCTGCTGAGTGCTGTGCTGGAGGTTGTATGCTGCAAGCAGCTGGGGTCCTCAGCATGTGCACGGGGGGGGCGGGGAGCTTGTTTGGGAGACGCCCCTTAATAGGGCGTCTGGTCCGTGCTCCAGGAATGGCTTGTCAGCCATTCGACCCTGCCCTCACCATTTCCTGCCCCTTATTTTGACATGAAGCTATTGGCTGTGTAGCCGCTCCATTTCAAAATGACGGGGCATCTCTTTGAAGCTGCAGACTGCAACGTCAATCTGTGTTTTGCATGTAGTGTCTTCATTTTGAAGTGACTCACTTCAAAGTGACAGATGGGGATTGCCCCTTCTGACGTCACTTCCTAGTGTGGCCACAGCCAGGGTGTCACAGCCAAACAGGAAGAAGAACAGATTGGTTAGCACAAATCAGTAACACATATTTTAAGGCACTGTTTAAGATGAAGTGGTGCATTAAAGTCCCTTCAGTAATAGGGCAGAAAGGAACGAGGAAGGCAGCTGCCAGAGTGGAGGGAGAGGAGTTGTTAGTGAACCATAAATTGTTGTAATAAGACATAAATCCAGCATTGCTGTTCAGTCCATTATTTTGAGTGTCTAGCAGAGTTATGAATTTAAACTCCCAGGTTCATCTCTTGAAAACGTTGTGTAGGTATCCTTTGAGGATGAGCACTAAGGAGTCAGATATAGTGTGGTCGCTTTGTGAAAAGCCTTCACCCACAGACCCTGTGATGTTTTTGTCCCTCATCATTTTCCTCTGTGAGTTTATTCAAGAGTGTCATGATTATCTGGTTTCATTCACACAGTTGTTGCTGAGGCATTTAGTGGTGATGCACAACATATTGTAATAGACATGCATAACCACTGAGTTTCAAAGGTTAACAAGAAGCGTCAATTGCACACTTTTTTAGTAATGGTTTCTTTCAACATATGTTAACTTCTTGTACTTAAAAATCCCTACCACCTGATATTTAGCTGTGATGCTCTGATTAACTTTCCCAGCTCTGTAACAGATCTTTACCAAATATTCATAAACCTGAATTACCCACTGGGAGAAATAAAAAAAGAAACAAATCGACAGGGCCAGATGAATACCCAAAGACCAGCTACTCCAAGATAGGCCCAAAAAAGCCAAGAACAGAACACAACTGGTCATTACGTACAGCTCCCAACTCAAACCACTGCAATGCATTATTAAAGACCTACAACCTTTCCTTAATCAGGATGCCACATTCCAGAAGGCCCTAGGTGACAGGCCTGTTCTCTCCTTCAGACAAACTCCCAACCTTATGAGGATTCTCACCAACAGCCACAGTCTATACCGCAGTAACACCAGTCCTGGGACTTTTCCTTGCAACAAAGCCCGCTGCCAGCTTTGTCCACATATCTATTCTGGGGACACCATCACTGGACCTAACCAGGTTAGTCACAGAATCACGGGCACATTCTCATGTTCCTCAACTAACATCATATATGCTATCATGTGCCAACAATGCCCAGATGCTTTGTATAGTGGACAGACTTCAAACTCTCTCAGACAGAGTTAATGGGTACAAACCAGACATCAAAACACTCCTGATCCACAAATTGGTCAGCCAGCATTTTAATGGAGTGGGCCATTCTGTTAATGACTTAAGAGTTCGTGTTTTACTGAAGAGTAATTTTCACACTGCTTTGGAAAGCGAGGCCGCTGAACTCCATTTTATATTCAAATTCGACACATTAACATGTGATTTGAACCGGGATGTGAATTTTCTGGGTCATTAAAGGGGCTTTTTTGTTTTTTTTTACTCCTCCCCCCTCTGATTTGCTCACCTTGATAATTTTTTTTTCTGATTTGTCAACCTTGATTACTCTTTTTGGTTCTCTGTGCCTTAAATATTGAGTCTCTTCTGGTATGGCTATGGTCTGAAGAAGTGGGTCTGTCCCACAAAAGCTTACCTAATAAATTATTTTGTTAGCTTTTAAAGTGCTACTTGACTGCTTTTTTGTTTTCCCAGATCTGAAGAAGAACTCTGTGGAGCTTAAATGCTTCTTTCACCAATGGAAGTTAGACAAATAAAAGTATTACCTCATCCACCTGGTTGTTCCCAGAGACCAACATGGACACAAGTGAAAACAAAAGTAGAACTCCTCATACTGCATCTTAATGATTCTGCTCTTTTATCTTTGTGTATCCCTGAGGAGAAATGTGACCTGTGTATAATAGCTTAACAATATACAAGGCTGTGTTTCACTGCCCCTGTGGAATCTTATTCCATTCTCAACCAATGAAGAACATCATTTCTGTGAAATGAAAGAGAAGCCCGCAGGTCAGTGGGGTTTTAGAACGCATGTGCAGAGGTGGCAGGTTATGTGAGGCCATAGTACCTGGGCTCCAGGAATATTCCTGGCCTGAAGAACCAGCTCCAGCAAAATTTGGGGCCGGGTTTCTCCTCTGGCATGGCCTGCCACCCCAGTGTGCCTCTGCTGGTGCATCTCACAGGCACTCCTGCCACTCCTGAGTGATTTAAAACACTTGGGGCCACCACCACCACCACCACCAGCAGCACAGCTGGGCTACAGCAGCTTTCTGTCTTCTTGCTCTGCACATGACTGCCAGTACATCCCTGCAGCCCCCGGATGTGGCCTCTGGGCATGTGGAGTGTGTCTCCACAGACTGCCCCGCCTCGAGTGTCCCTGCAGCCAATGGGAACTGCACAGGGCAGTGCCTGCCAGCAGCAGCTCACAGAGACTCCCCATTCCACCCACCCAGAGAGGGCTGCCACAGATAAGCACTGCTCCTCTTCACAGGCAGCTCCTTCCTGCCCCTAAGCTCCCTCCCAGAGCCAGCATCCCTCTCCCTCTGCTTCATCCCCCATCCCAGATCAAAGCCTGACCCCTTGACTTTTCCCACGCCCATACTCCCTCCAAGATCCCAACCCCTCATTCCTCCTGTACCCAAACTCCTTCACGGAGTCTGAACCTGCACCCAGCACCTAAACTTGCTCCCAGAGCCTGTGCCCCAGACTCCCTCCTGCATCCAAATGCCCTCCAAGAGCCTGATTGCCCACCCCATCTGCACCCAACTCCCTCCCAGAACCTTAGGCAAGTGGAGAATGAGGAGTGAGTTGGACTCATTCTGGGCACCGCTAACTTTTGTACAGTCCTGCCCCCACCTACACGCATGTCGCTGTATGTGATGTCATAAAAGAGTTGGGGGCCGTGGAACACATTTTCCTCCATGCACAACACCGTTTCCATACAGACCAGATGAAGAAATAACAACGGAACTTCTATTCTTGACAGCTTTGGTCATACTAAGAGGAAAATGCCTCAAAATCAAAGGTAAAGATAAAAAAATACAGGCTTCCAAGATGACAAGGGAGACCTGTCAATCAGCCGGATAACGGCACTAGTTGACAGAGTGAAAGATGGCTGCAAAGTCATCATCATGCCTATCTGTGTGGAGCCACCTGCCACATGAGTAAAAAAAGCATATTCCGTACTAGCTATCTGAGTCATATAATTGCTATACAGGCAACAAGTCTACAAGTAGTGCAACACAAAGGGATTAAATGGCCATCACCTAATTTCCAGCCAATTGTAGCCATTTTTTCCTTCAAGAGCTTGCTTATCTAAAACAATCTTTAAAAGGAAGCTGACACTCCGTGTGAGGATTGTATAATGCTAGCATTGCTAAACTGTATACACTGCAGTAGCACATCAGTGTTTGCATTTGAAGGAGTCATTGCATGTTTCACAAAAAAGCTGCTGATGACTGAAGTGACTGAGATTTTTTTTCACCTCCATGCTGTTGCTTTTTCAATCCAGTGCCAGCTGGGAGCAGCTCAGAGGCATGCTCAACTGGGTCCTTAGTTATGTATTGCAGCTGAAATGAGTTTTGGTCTCAGTACACTGTCAAGTGCATGCTCCACAAATATAGCCATCATCACTATTGGTACTCTTGTTGGCTGTGAGGCTGAAGATTTGAATGGCCTGGAGACTAAACTATTTGTTTTTCCTTGAGTTGCTCCCTCCACAATAAGATTCAGACAGGCTGGACGCTTTTGCTGCCCAAGTCATAGCAGATAATCCCATGAAACAAAGTATTAAACTTCTTTAAGCAAATGGTAGAAAAATGGTTCATTTGGTTAACTGGAAATGACACATCGCGCCTCTCCTAAATACTAGTTAAGACTCTTGAATGCACCACATTGCATGCTAGGGCCTGAAGATTGTTGCATGGTTAACTTGAGCATCTGAGAAAGTGAGTTGTAGCTCACAGATGCTGATGTCCTAATACATTTGTTAGTCTTTAAGGTGCCTTGTTGTTTTTGCTGAAATGGACTAATACATCTACTTCTCCGAAATCTTTGAGGTGATGGTTGTGCCTAGTAATTTGATGAAATTATATAGTGCTGAGCTATTACTGGTGCCAAGATACATCTATAGGTCTCTCATATGCCTGATCTCACTGCAGATACAATTAGTTTCTAGAGCTAAGTGAGATAAAGCCAATCATTTTATTTGTGAAAATAATAATGGACACAGCATAGATAATTCTTGTTTTCACTGTTTGCAGTGATGTAATGACATTGCTGTTGCTAGCTGCTATTGCTCTCCCTTCAGAAACAGCTGTTTTTAATATATATTTTTGCCTTTGTAAACATAATATTTTAGCAGTGACTGTAGCTCAGTGCCGGTAGTTTTTTCTCAGTAGTTGACTGCAATGTGTCATATAAGGCTCCACAATTCCATACATTCTGTAACATGCTTAAAATCTTGTCTCTTATGTACAAATATACAACACCTAACCTCAGGCCTTTAAATACAAAGGCTGGGTTTACACTAGAGAGTTTTGTCGACAGAAGGAGCCAGAGTACTGTAAACAAAAGTACAGCATAGACACTTCTATTGACAGAGAAGACTTCCAGTTGCCGGAGAGCCCTCTTTGCAGAGATGGCATTCTGCTTTCTGGCACCAAAGGGCAGTGCTGTTTGGCAGTTCTCTGTCGACAGAGCAAATTGTGTGTAGAAAGGAGGAACTGTTAAGCGTTCTATCTTGTAGCAGAAAGGGACATATATAATTGTCTCAGAAATGATCCATCAACTCTGGCCAGCAGTGAGTTCCTGAATGCTTCTATATAATCAGTTTTTTATGCAGGATGATGTTTTGGTGCACTGAGACCAAAACTCACTTCAGTTTCAAAATATACTGCAAGATTAGAGAGTAAGGATGTCTTGTAGTTAAAATATTGATGTAGGACTTGAGACCTGGCTTTGGTTCCTGGCTCTGCCCCAAACTTCTTGTGTGATGCTGGGCAAGTCATTCAGTCTCTGTGCTTCTGTCCCTTCACCTGTGAAAAAGGAGAAAAGAACACTTCCTTTATTCCATCCTCTATTGGTTTTATGCCAGGCCCCTTTTCAGGCAGATACTGGTTTTTTTTTCTGTTTTTGTGCAGGGCCTAGCCCAGTGGGGTCCTGAAATTGGCTGAAATTGCTAGGCATTACCAGACTACTACTTCTAATACAATATCTATTTCCTTAACCTGAGCCTTTGCCAGAATAAATATAATTCTGATGCAACATGATTCATGTTTGGGATGGAGAGACAGTGCTCATAACCCATTTCTTCAGCATCCCAGAACATGTCCCTTAAATTTATTTGTGGTTTCCTATGTTATACAGACATGAGTCATGGAAAGGCTAAAACACTGAAATAATGAGCAGATATTGACTTCCTTCAGGGTGTGTGCTTTACTGAGCAAATGAATGTCAATTGATACTGCAGTCACAAAACTGTAATGCTGTGGAAAGGTGGTACTGTTTTATGTTAGTGACAACTCATAGCTATCTATGGATAGTAATCAGAGAAGGGAGACCTCTGGGCAAAAATGTGGGAGGGACAGCAGGAAATTCTGAAGCCTTCGATTTAATTATTGAAAACATAATTGTACAAAAACATCATTCAAACATTTTAATTGATTCTGAGGTGTTTACTACATGAAAGTATCGATTGCGTAGACTTGCGTTCACTTCTCTTAAATAGACCAGTCAACTGGGTAAAAATGTTCAATGTAAAAATCTCCTTTAACAAAACATTTTTAGAGTTACCTCCACAATAGCAGTCAGGGGAAGCAACAGTGAGCATTTTGATGGGAAAAATAATTTCACCATATTGTACAGAAAGCACCATGTCCCTGATTCATCCTCTTATAGTGAGTAAGTTTGACAAGTAGTTTAGTAACAAATACTACCACAAAACCAAAGCATTTGAGGTTCTACCCTTTTCCCCTATGCTTATGTGACTCCTTTTAATACTAAGAGGAGATACATATTAGCATACATAGGCTGCCCCTCTAATATCTGTATTCTCTTTTGCGAGTGAAATTAGGGTTTATTATCACGAAAGTTTAGCTTATAAATGTTTTAGTCATGTATTAAATCATATATCACATTTTCTTCAACATTCTTGATGACAACATTGGTTCCTCACAAGTATCCTTGATTTTGACACTGGGTGTCATGACATCATGTGACTCTCTTCCAGTGCACCTGTTAATAATTGCTATATTACCACAACCTCACACACTTATCATCTTCCAAAGAAGTTGTTCCTGCTGCATGTGGAGACCTATGTAAGAGGCCAGGGTCTTGATTTTCTATGTTCTTAAAAATAAATCAAGCCATGAATGGGGAACCATTGAAAAGGCCATAACATGGAATTCTCCGTGATCATAACAGACTGAGTTAATGACTTTAAGAAATATTAAATCTAAGTCATGGAGAGGGAGTGGAGTGGGTTTGCATTGCAGAGGTTTGTCTGTCCAGTTTTCCTTTTGATAAAATTGCCAATCACTGAGTGAGACATCAGGGAAAGCCTAAAGAATCATTAACAACACTGGTGCGGGGTCTGCAGGAATCTGTGCCATTCCAAAAGAATGTAGATCTTGTTGAAACATAATAAGGTCTAAACTTTCTTGAGTTATTTAAAAACCAGGGTCCTGACCATTTGCTGTCAGTAAAGCTCCCCTGGCACCTTTTGTAGAAGTTATTGGTATTAGCTCATGTGTTCCGGCCAAATTCCAACTGGCTAATTACATTTTTCTGTCTTCCCGAATTCTCTCTGCTGTTGACTTGCATACAGTATTCTTCCTGCTCTTAAATATTGTGTAGTATTGATATGTATTGACAGAGGTCTTTTTCACTTCATTGTTGACTGCAAGTCCATGGTGAATGGAATTTTATAATAAATATATATCCACGTAGGTTTTATTTGTAGCTAACGTTTAAAACAAGTTAAAAGGCAGATTTAACAACATAGAGAATGGGGGATCCAGGGTGCAGGGCAGGATGATGAGGGGAAAAGGCAAAGTAAGTTAAAAATCCCATAGGCATAATCCATTTTATCCCGGTTGTAGCTGTGTGTGTGTGGGGGTGTATTTAAATCTTAGTGCATAAATGTTCTTGGGGGCATTGCCGTAAGGGAAAGCAGAGTACAAAAATCTGTCAGTTCATAAGTCCATGGGTGAAATGTGCTCTGTGGTAGGGTCTGTCCGGTATCCTCCTCGGTCCGGCGGTTTACCTGGAAAAAGGAAAAGCCCTGTAGGCATAGTCCCTCGGGTAAAAGAAGACAATACTTCCAGTGATCTTGTCCTTTGTCATCCTGCATCATCCATCCTCATCAGTCATTGGCCAAGCGTAGGTGGGGTGCAGGGGTATAGCAACGTTAGTACATAAATGTCCATGTGAGCATCAACCATAAGGCAAGGCAGAGTTGTGGGCTCTAACAAAGTTCACAAATTCACTACACATATAAAATGATCTCTATGTGATAAACTGTGACCTTCGGTGTAAATAAATCTATTTCGCATTTTTGGCTTTGTCATTTGCCTTTTGTTCTTTAATCATTCATTCCTGGGATTTATTTTAACATTTGCCCCTCTTCCCCTACAGTTTTAATGAGCAGGCCTTTTTAAAAACAAACAAACAAATAAATAAATAAATAGCCTGATATAGAAATATTTACACCAATCTGTGTATTTCTCAATATAAAACAAAATATTGCCGGCACTGGGAAAAGACAATTTTCATTTCACAATGAGGGAACTGAGCATTTTCTTATAGAGTTGAATAGGCTTACTGTAAAGGAGTTTAATTTCATGACATTTTTACTACAGCTAACTCAAACTGTGTTGACAAAAACAGTTTTCCAGGGGAAAATGTGGATTATGCATATCATAATCTAAACATGTTGCAGGAATGTGTCTATTTCAAATAAATCTTGACAGGAAAAGGGGGACATAAATTGTTTCATTCTTGTTTCCATGATATTGAAATGTTTCATTTCAGCCTGTTTGTTTTGATTCATTCAGTTTTGAATTTTGTATAATATTAACTTTATTGAACTTTGTTTTATATCATGCTATGCTATGTATTGAAATGAAACATTTTACTTCATCAAAATTAAATACTGCAATGGCTCCAAGTCTTTTTTTAATTATTTTTCATTTTGTGTGAATATTTAAATTTGTCCTTTTTCTGATTCAAAACAAAAACAAATTTTAAAATTTTGGAATTGCTAATGGAGCAGAAATTCCAGTTTCTGACCAGCTGATACAAACAGCTTTTAAAAGTTATACTTATAGGTATGTTTATATGTAAACTTCCTCTCCCTCTATAGCTGGGTTTCTGATAATCAAGGTGCCTAGCTTTCTAGTGGTGGGATAGCAAAAATCCTTTATTAAAAATCTCTCAAACATTCCTAAAACAGTTTTTTTTCCTATAACACTTGTCATACATGCAGCCTATAAAATAATGTGGTGTAAAGTTGTAATGGCAATTATTTGTTTTGACATGTTTCCCCATTCTTTAATGGTGAGGTCGTCCGAAAATCAAATGAGTACAATCTTAATAACATACTATAATGTATATTCTCTTTGTCTCCTTTACATCATATGTTTGCTCAATTATACAGTTCGAAGATGTAGCTGTACCATGACTGTAATAACTGTGTAGTGTGAGCTTCTTCCACGGACATGAGAAAGTCCATTTTGGCTCAAGGAAGGAGATGGGTGCTGATTTCTTATCCTTCTGTCAAAAGTCCTGATCCGGAGGGTTTTGTTTTGTTCTTAAGTCAGTGGAAAGTCTTTCATTGACTTTTAGTGCGTTTGAATTAGGTTCCAAAGAACCATTGTGCAAGCTACAACTGATTTGGTTTACGAGCTTTAAAATAACATGAGTGAAATTACACATTTTGAAATACCAGTCTGAGAACTCTCTTCTTTTAGAGCTATTTTGCATAGCCAAAGTCATTTAACTGCAGTGTAAACAGAAGCAAGGTATTGAAACAAATAGAATTGCTCACACAGCAAATTTGAATTTGACCCAGGGTTTATAAAGAACCTCCAACTCCCCGACACAGCAAAGCGATAGGTCTGTGAGGAGATTGGGAAATGTGTCTCAACTTTTTTTTCCCTCTTCAGCTGAAACATTCTGTGACTTTGGCTCTAGTCTACAGGGAGAGATGATGAATGTAACACCTGTCAGCAGCTCAGAGCAAATGCTGTTGGGAAGTTTAGTATTTTATTTTAGAATTTGCTTTGAGTATCTTTTGTTAAAGTAGATGCAACTTCTCTGCCTACTGTCTGCCGGAATCTGTGACAAATAAACTGAATTGATCTGTGGGGCAAACCACGTGTTAGACTGTTCTACTCACCAAAACACCCCAGAGGAAGAAAGGCCAGTAGTGTTTGAACAATGAATAGTTTAGGCTCATAGCCATAAATCTACATCATCCTACTAGTACTGCTGACATTTCCTTCCAGCAGCATTCGTTAGACCAAAGAGAACTCTGTTACTACTTTGTGTCCCAGAACATAAAGACACGAAGTTGTCTTGCCTCCCCCTTGCAGCCTCCCTTGCAAAAACCTACTTGGCATTGCTTAATACGCTCTGTAATAAGTGGGGCAGGACTTTCCCTGCCCAACTCAACAAAATTACTTTGCTGTATTGTCCAGTCCTTTTCCTGCTCCTCATGGCACATTGACATCCCTTTCTTAACCCTCTACAATGTGAAAACAAAAAGCAGTCAAGTAGCACTTTAAAGACTAGCAAAATAGTTTATTAGGTGAGCTTTCGTGGGACAGACCCACTTCTTCAGACCATAGCCAGACCAGACCAGACTCAATATTTAAGGCACAGAGAACCAAAAAGAGTAAGCAAGGAGGACAAATCAGAAAAAGATATTCATAAACAATGTGAATGTGAATGATCTGCAATTAGAGGGGTTTGTAATTCTCCTAGTAATAAAAAGCCACTTGTGGGTTACAAAAGTTATAGGAGATGTACAGTGAAGATTAACTAAAGCCAGAAACACCTACAGCACATGGCATGGAATTTAGAGAGTCAGTTCTTGGAAAATAATTAAGATCTAGCTGGAATTGCGCCTGACCCTTTCCTAGCTGCTTTGTTGCCGTCATGACTGCAGTGGAATGTGGTTGCTGTGTCTTTTCAAGTTCTAATGTTTTGCTTTCGCTTAGCAGAGTCATAACAGGTACATGAGCCAGTGGCATAGCTTGTGTCTTACAAATTAACCATGTGTATGCACACACATTAGAAAGTTATGTAGGTTACAAAGTCAAGTACTCAAAAGTTAGGAAATGGCAGGTTTACAGTTGTGCAGGAAATCTTAATTCTACCTCCTGGTGTGTCCATCCTCTACACTGAGTCTGTCTACACTACAGTGATCTGTCCGCAGAAGTTACTGATCTTCCAACAAAGCTACTGTCAACAGATTGAGGCCAGACAGCAAAGAGGCTTGAAAAAGCAATCCGCTTTGCTAACAGAGGGTGGACGGACTGCCCTGCCACTCTTTCGACAGAATGGTCAACCAGAAGCACAACAGACAGGGCTGCCTAGTGACCCAGAAGCCCTGTCTACTGACAGAGGGCCCCCTGAGGTGTCCACACAGCACTTTTGTCTACAGATTCTGTCAAGAAAGGTGTTCTGCCTCAAGGGGGAGAAGCCAAAGGCTATCGACAAAAGTATCGAGTTCTGTTGATTTACTGTTGACAGAATGCATTTTTAGTATGGAAGCTCTGAGTTTTGTCAACAAAACTGGTGTTTTGTCAATAAAACTCTCTAGTGTAAATGTAGCTTGAGGGAAATGGGTTCTGTCAAAAAAGGAGTATGTGATCATATAATTAAAAACCATACCATAAGCATACAGATAAGGAGACAGAATTTAACATTTCCAAACTTTTGTGTGAGCTCTTCTCTCAATGGGGGAATATCCTGCTTTGTTTTTTTTTTTAAATATAGTAGTCTTCTCTAGCTCTCGTGAAGAAAGTCATAAAAAGTAGTCATTAAAAGTAGTCTCTCTGTTACAAACAACTAAAGTCAATGTAAAAACAGTAAGCTACTCAGAGCATCTGCCACCCTTAGAGACAACGTGTAATCAGTAGCTCTGTGCTTTACTTTTCTGTTTAATACTTGAAGGGGAATGCTTACCACTCAATACCTATCAAATTCATATACAACACAATGTCTGGAAGAGTGTATCCAGGTTTGAGGATAGTGTAGATGTGGGGCTGGTTTCCTGGCACAATTATTGAAAGCAAAACAAACAAATGCGATTTTTAATATAGAAAAATCAATATCACAATTTATTTTCCGAGGTAAAAGTATCTCCAGAAAAGTTGCAAGGGAAAAGTTGAAGGGACACAGACAGTTTAGGAACAAATTTGATTTACTTTAGAATGATTATAATGTGTTAGAGAACAGATTTGGATTTTGTACTTAGTTATGCTTAAACTCTGACTGAAACTGTACTGCAAACATTGCAGATGTTGCTCTTCTGCTGTTAGAATCCCAGCAAAGCCAGCAGAGGGAGCAAAGTCATATTAATAACATATCCTGTTCCAAACTATATTGACATTATTGATAACATTAATAATGCTGATGACAAACAAGGAAGTGAGTATGCACTATCTGTTACCTTGTTCACCCTTAAAAAATTAAAGGAGCGCTGAGAGGAATTAGTGTTTGTTGCTCTGAAATGAAGAACGTAGTAGAGAAGTATTTATTTTCAAGCTTGCAAAAGGATAATTAAAAATACAAATCAAAACCCACCAAAAAAGGATGTGTGAATGTGGTGTCTTTTTCAGGTGTTGTTTCAACAGTGCTTTTGCACTTCTGTAGCAACTGTCGTCTGATGATGTCAAAGCATTTTATAAACATTAATGAACTGAACCTCACCAAATGCCTTTATGGTCGGCAAATACTTATACATTGATAAATAGAAGCACACACAGCCTAAGGCCAGGACTACACTAGATCTGAAAGCTGGTCATAGACACACAATTCCAGCTGTGAGAATTGTTTAGCTAGAATCAACGTCTCTAGGAGGAGCTTATCGGGCTGTTTTCACAGAGGGAAGTCAACGGGAGAAACTCTCCCATTGACCTCCCTTACTCCTCATGATAATGAGGAGTACCAGGGCTGACTGTCAATTCCTGACGGTTCGATTTCGCATGTCCCCACTAGATGCACAAAATTGAACCCCAGAAGATCGACCCTGATTGGGTCAGTCTCTCAATAAGTATCTACTATTAGTCACTTTGCTCAGAGCCAAGAGAGAGAGCTAGGATATGAAATTTGAATTCCAGTTCCCTGTTCTTCCCACTAGAAACATTCCCTCTTGCATGTAGTTACAACGTGTAGCAACGGGCAAGCCCTTGGCATAACTCTTTTTAAAGAGAGGCAATTACTATAAACTAATTTGCCAATTCAACAAAAATAATTTGCTGTAAACACTTCACTTCAACCTAAACAGACACATCCAGCTCTGAGGCTGCAAACAGCCACACTGCTATAGTGCCTTAGCAAGTGGGTTTAGTTGTATTCCTTCTCCTAACAGAGCCCCTGTCTGCCACCACAAATCCCAATGGACAGGCCTCCTGGGAGCCCCGCGGGACTTATTGTTAAGAAGTTTAAAGATGTTGGGTTAATCTATTTCCCGTCCCATATAAAACATGTCTTTTCTGATGTCAACACTAGCATGCTACCTCAAAATTCACTTTCTGCAAGCACTGCTACAGTAGCACTTGTTCACTCAGGTGTTCACAGAAAGCAAACCCACAAGGGGTACAAACAGCCAAATCACATGCACTTTTAAATGCAAGTGAATACGAGCTGATTTTTTTTTTAATTCAGCATTTACCCATCTCTGCTTGCAATAATAAAAAATGAAACCCACTGAATGTTATACACGAAATGCTATACGCTCAGTTTGGTTACAGGGGGCTTGCTGTTATGGGCATGTGTATGTGTGCATGGGGAGAGTTGACTAATATTCTTGTTGGCAAATTGGAGAGGCCTATAAAGCTACAGTGACTGGGCATTTGTGGGTGTCCTGTGTCTTCTCTGCTGCCCCACAAAGGCTCTTCTATTTCATGTACGTACCATCTTACCCCTCTTTTTTTTCTTGCCCTCTAATGTCTCCCCTTTAAACCAAATAAAAGCCATGTCCCCGGAGCTGTGTACTGTAACATTTGATAGTCTATTGATAATCCACTTTAACCGGAAGTTAAATTCACCAATTCACTTTCAACACTATTTCCAGTACAGCACTTTCTCCAGATGTGAGGAAGTGGGTCTGCCCTAGGAAAGCTCATCACCTAATACATTATTTTGTTAGTCTTTAAAGTGCTACATGACTGCTTTTTTGCTTTGTTAAGATATAGACTAACATGGCTACCTCGCTCTCATACTTACGACTTCTGGTTAAATAGTAAAAACATTATTTTTTAATCGCTGTTTTAAGTTTTAGTGTGGCCTGGTTTATTTGGACGTTAGTCATAGCTATCCAATCCTGAATGTTTTATTGTGTTTATGGGAGGGGGAAAGGGTGAAAAACTTGAGTTTTCTATCTTCCTCTGCCTCCTCCAGCTCCTGTGGCTCACATACATGTAATGATAGGCCTCTAAACTGAGGTAGCAGTTTCAGCTCTGGATATCATTCACCCACCTCATCATGCCTTGAACAGCTGCAGATTCTTGTCACTGAGCTCCTACACCAAATGTACTGAAGAGTTCAGCAGGACAGTTGGTGTGCTTTTAAAAGACTAGGCACACTCATTCCCAGTCCAGAAATTTGGGGGTGGGGAGAGGGTGGGGAGAAAGGAGGAGGCTGGATTTACTGAGCTGACCACCTGCTCTTGTAAGCCTCGTCTGCAAGTTATCTGAGACCATGAATTCAGACATGGCACTTACTGGCTTTGAGCTTATCTCACAGTCTGCCAGCACAGCCACAAGGAATGTGACCTCAGGAACAGAAATGTTACGTCTCGGCTACATTGGCAGGGCAAGCTAACAAACATTTTAATATCACCAGCTAGTGCTGAGTAGGGTGTGCATTAAGAAGCATGTAGGATTTCTTCCTAGCTTGATATGTATTAGGAGTAGGAGAACCCCCATTTCAGATCTGGGGTAGGTTGAATCCCTAGCCTCCAGGGAGAACATTACTGTAATGTCATGACAGAGACACGAACACCATTACAACATCTGCGTGATTGAGCTCATATTTCTGAGGTGGATTGCAAGTGGCAGAGAGGGGAAAGGAGCACTGATTGCACAAG